>NC_092501.1:154053674-156857008 GCF_047511675.1 Marmota flaviventris
TGTCTTAAAATATTTTATGGGCTGAAGATTCCAATGAATTAAAAGAATGACGTAAATCCATATCCAGACTAGATGAGAGTGAAATGTCCACCCTCTTCATTCCAGAAAAGAACAAAATTAAAACTCCCCGAGGGTTGATTCAGATTGAGAGCAAGTTTGCCCAAGACCAACAATAAATGGTCCCACCAGTTCATTCGTTAGGATCTCCTCAACTTACCCTGGAGGTACCAAAAAAAAAAAAAAAAAAGTACATCTCTCCTGGACCCCTGATGGGCTTGGGATGAATGTGCTCAGTTAAAAAAAATGTATATATATAATTTCAATATATATATTTCTATATATATATATGTATGTGTATATATACATACATATATTTTTTTTTCTTTTTTTCTCTCTGAAACAAACTGTGCTTCTTGGCAGGAAAGGCTAGTTCCTCAGATTTTTTTTTAAAAAATGGTCAGATTTTTTAAAACTTGAAGTTTGGTTCAGAGACCACAACCCTAAGCTTTTACATAATTTTGAAGGAGATGGAAGCAGGGGCTACACGGTGGAGATGAGGGTTACAGGAGGGTTGGCCCCACTCAACCCTCCCTCAAGGTAGCTGGGCTTGAGGGGATATGCATGGTCGCACCCCAGGGACATTACCCAATAGCTACTAATAGTGATTACTAATTCTACACAACAGCAGCTCTTAGTGAAAATGGCTTAACTTCTACTTTGAGGGCAGAAAGGAACTTGACTGTCCGCCTCAGTCAACCTCTGGTTCTGCGAGTGAAGCACACCCAGACCCACCAAGACCTTGGTCCAGTCCCCACAGCTGAAGAGTGGCCGAAACAGGTATAAACACCTGGCACCTGAAGTCCAAAGGGCCCCAATCCAAATCCTGGCTGGGTGGCTTACTAGCTCTTTTCCCTCGGTCATTCACCTAATCTCCCCTGAGCCTCAGTTTCCTTAGCAAAACAGCCTGAGGCCCCTTCGTTTTTAGGGTTCCCATACAGACTAAACGCATTGGCATTGCCTGCGCCTCCCACGTTGGAAAGGCACGTGCTATTTTCTTGCCTCCCTTTCCTCTCATCGCAGGTTTAATGGAAGCGCCGTGAAGTCGGTGATTTCCTTTTCTGAAACCTGTTCTGCTTGCAGTCTGATGTTGCATAACCTGCAGGGACCGCGGGTCCCTGGAGAGACCAGACCGGCTGGCGCGGGCCGGGCGTTCCGTCCGCCAGAGGGCAGCAGAGCCCGCCGGGCGGCCCTCCTGAGTCGCGAGCCACCGCGGGCCCTTGGGGAAGGGCCAAGTCGCTCTTCCTGCGTGGTGCTGTTCCCTGGAAGCATTTTCCCTGTCTCATTTAAGTGGGAACGCGGTGTTTTGGCAACTAATGTGTGCCCACATACTTTTTTTTTTTTTTTTTAGCTTTGTTTGGTTCGGTTTTGAGGGGCAATAACGACATTGGTTGAGCAGATCCTTACCTTCCGTTTGTTACCCCAGTTCATCCCTCAAGTGTTCATTTCTGTTCCAATGTCCAGAGGCTCCAGAGGATGAGTCACTGTAGGAGGCAGAGGCTTTTTCTAAACCAAGGCTGGGGCTGGGATGAAGAAGGGAGAGGTGTTTTATTGGATTGTCCCTCTGCCTCTCTTCTGCGCACACAAATTCAACATGATTTATTAAATGCTTGGTGGATGTTGACCAACAGGAGGCTAAGGAGGATGCGGGAAGGTTTCCCCTTAATTTTAAAGACAATGCACATTTTTTTTTCCTCCTCTGAACAACTGATTTGGGAGGAAGTGGAAGTGTTAAAACTGTACCCCAGAAACTGTGGAATCTGAACCCCCAGTTTCACAAGCCCCCCAGATGGTTTCTGTGTGGTTTGCATGGTGAGAAACAGCCACAGAGGGCTCCCAGTAGCTGCTTTCAAATATTCTGAGGACCAGTATTTGGAAGAGTAAGTGTATTTGTTTGGTTCTGCTCTAAAAGAAAGGTGTAGGTTTAATATAAGCCTCGAGAAGGAAGTTTCTACAATATTCTATAAAGAACCAAGGATTCGGAGTGGGACCTTATCCCAGCGCCTTACTGGTCAGCAGGTGAGTCCAAGCTGGAGGGCTCAGCTACACCACTTCTTTCAGATTCCTGTTACTTAAGTGGAGATGTGATTATCTAACCCCTGCTGGGCAGTGATTGCTGACTTTTTTTCCATCCAGTGAGAGAATGAATTTGAAAATTCTAGAACACAATGCAAACATCAGTTGTAGCCATCAACAACACCAGGGGTCCAGGATGGAGTGCCTACCCCATAAGGCAGTGAGCACTTCATACACACTGAGGAGGGGCATGCATGGAGGCAGGGAATGTGTCAGAGGCTCGGGAGACATTCAGCATGGTTGGAGCGTACAGGGGAGGGTGGAAAGCCAGAGGAGAGGGCCAGTGAACTCGGACTCCAAAGTCGACTCGATTCATTTTATTGTATTACAATTAAGACCAGAGTCTCCATCGCCCCCACCCTTTGAAATCCGGGCTCTTCAGGACTGATGCTAAGTGGTGACTGGTTAGCTCAGAGCTTCACCAACACCATGGCGCCTTGGAGTGGGGGCCACTCCAGAGGAGGGCAGTCTGTTTACTGATTCTCACTCCATCCACACAATTAGCCACAAGCGGAAACAATGAGAAGAGTGTATGAGGAGCTCGGCTGTGACCACTGGAGCCCAAAACAGCACTCGTCTTGTCAGTACCATGTTATTATCAGGAAAGAATTGGTGGCCTCTCTTGGGAGGCGGGCACCAGGACCAGACAGAGGGGAAGCATAAAGCCCGGACAACACAGAGGCCGGCGTGGGAGGCCCTGCTCAGCGTCTAGTACACAGTAGGTCCTCTCATTGTGTTCATGGAGTGAACCAAGCGAAAAAGCAGGAAACTCAGCCATGGTGCTTATACCTACGTGTACCTACTTGTCCTATAGAGCACCCCAACAGGCAAAGCATGGCTAGCTAGGGATGGTTTGGCTCTAGCTTAAACCGCGGGTCTGATTTGAATGGCACCCCTTAAATATGGAGTTAAGAAAAGTGCAGAATAGACAGAAGCCTGTTCTGTCAAGTACCATCTCGGGGAACACTGCGAGCAGGATTCCTTTCTGTTGTCGTAGTTCCCTGTAACTGGACATTCCAGTCAACCGGTCCACCTTCGAGCTCTGCTTAAGCTCTCTGCCCTTTAGTTTCCAAGGGTAGAAGGCCTGCGGGGACAGGGGGCTGGGAAATGCCATAGCAGCCAGCGAGGAGCGGGGTTGAACTGGGCTGCCTTTGGCTACAATGTCTGGGTTGAAACAAAGTGGTCATCTACTTTCCCACTGGGATAGTTTCTTCCTGAGTCAGGGCAAGAACTTTCGTCTGCCCTCTGCCCACCCCTGTCCCCATGCCTCCTTTACACTGGATCCTTCTAGTGCCCAGGAATTCCCCAGGTTCCAAGTGTTCCAGAAACAGCACTTCCTGCTTAAGCAAAGGACTCTGGACTATGTGCTATCTGCATGTCACCTTTTTGACATTAATGAATGGATAATATAGGGAATGCTTCCTTATTTAACTTAATTCTGGAAATAACATTCAAATGAATTTTTTGTTCTTATTGAGTTTCTACCTAAATAACAGATGTCCACCTTTTATCACTTTGCTGACAGTTCCATGGGGTTGTATTTTCTTCCAGCTTTCCAGGTGACTATTTTTTTTTTTTAAAGTGGGATGTCATAAAAATAGGGGAGGATTTGGGATCAGGCTGTCTGCTTGCTGGTCCAGTCTTACCCCCACTAGCTGTCCAACCTTGGGAACACCACTTACCCCAAGTCCCCTAGAGGGCCTTGGTTTTTCCACCAGCAGACAGAGACCCAGCCAAACTCCCATGAGCCTGTGAGGGCGTACGTAAATGCTCTGAGATGTGTCATACAGACGTGTGTGTGCTTGCGTCTTTAATTCTTCTACGCTGTCATTCCTATTTGCTTCCTCTAATTCTCTCTCTCTCTCTCTCTCTCTCTCTCTCTCTCTCTCTCCTCAAAACTGGCATTTTAAAAACTGTTGCTGTTAAAATGAGTACTTGCCTTTTAAAAATCTTCAAGTTGCTAAGCAGCGTCTGCCCCCTCCCCTTTTATGCTGCCTGGTTGCCATAGTATCATTTGAGCATGGTAACAAGAAGCAAAGAGCAATCATTTTTCGCTAAATAGGGTTGGGCAGACGGATAAACATGCTGAAATGTTTCCTTACAACCCATCTCAAGGAAGGGAACGCTCTAGAGTACACACCTTGGTCTCTGTCATCGTTCAGTACCTCATCTTCCCATGCCGCCGTGGCTGTTGTCACCTGTGGCTCCTCACGTGACACACCACCCCTGGCACAATGCATCCCAAAGACTTTTGAAGGGATGCTGCTGCCACTCCGGTATTTGTAGCTATTCAGGGCTAAATGTAGACTCCGATCCTTCTTGGGAGTTGCTAAACATAGGGCACCGAGTATTGTGACAAAGGTGCTCCTGCCACAGGAGGTTTGAGGAAGATAATAAATAGACGTCACCACAGTGACATCAAAGGGTGCTCTTCAGAAATGGAAAGGATGAAGACAGAGATGAAAATAAAGAACCCATGAAATCGAAGGTGTGTTTCAGAAATAGAAATCCTGACTCCTCTTCATCAGCTCAGTGCTCACAAGGTCAGGCACTGGTCACCAGGAACATAGGCTAAAACACGGGGCTGGGGGTGACCCCGCTTTGACCTGTGTGGTCTGCAGGTCCAGTTTCCAGGGCCAGGAGGCATGAGTGTGGCTTGACCCCTTGTTAATGTTGTGGGGTTTTGTGGTTGATGCTGCTCCTGGCTCCCAGAGGGTGCTCCTGCTGTCAGCCCCCACGTCCCCTCTAGAGGACCCTCCAAGGCTCCCCACAGTCCAGCCCTGGAGTGGTTGAGGCATTCTGGTTGATCTGTGCTCCTGCCATACTTTTGCAAATTGTTCTGAACATCACCTCTTACACCTCGTGTCCCCCAAACATTTTCCCAAAGACAAAAATTAAGCCATGTTTCCTGAGGAAGTAAATTTACTCTTCCAGATCAAGCCATCAGCGTGCCGCCCCCCTCTAGGAAGACATGCCTGTGCGCAGCCTGCTCTGGGAAGACGCCCCCTTTGAGCTTGGGTTGCAGGATTGAGATGAACAGGCCCTGTCACCCGCACTCTCACGCTTGGCTAGCCCGTGACAATGACATACCATTGCCAGGCAGCTGGTTAAAATAGGAAGCGCGTTCTGCCGCGCCCCGGTGCTGTGTGCTGATCCCCCTGAGCTGATTCCCTACGTCTTCAACACACAGGGCTTAGGCTTCTCGGGCAAAGGCAAACAAGTCAACTTCTCCCTCAAGGTGTAATGAAACTTTTGTCCTGAGTCTTCCAGGGCCTTCTTATTCTGTGTCTGACACTTTCCTACCTTGGCAGGAGCCACTTCAGGGTTAAGAACATGTCTTGACCGAAGAGTCCTAGAGCCCAGGAAGGGAGCAGAAGAGATGTCTCAGTCATTGCTTTGGCAGGGGTTCAGACACACAGATAGATGGTGTCCATCCAGCAGGTCTCAGGAAGCTGTGTTCTCCCACATCACTCTGTCACCCACCTCAGCAAGGGCTTGCGGATCCTTGCTTTGGGAAAGTTCTCTGTGACACCAAAGCAATGCATTGTCTTTGTTTGGTTTGGTTTGGTTTGGTTTGGTACCAGGCATCGAACCACATCCCCAGCCTGTTTTACTTTTTTGTTTTGTTTTGTTTTAATTTAGAGTCAGGGTCTTGGTCTTGCTGAGTTGCTAAGTGCCCTGCTAAATTGCCAAGCTGGCTTTGAACTCAAGATCCTCCTGCCTCAGCCTCCCAAGCCGCTGGGATTACAGGCGTGCACCCCCTAGCCCGGAAGCAATGCATTGTTAAAGCCCAATTTTCTTTTGTCTGGACTCCACTGGAAATAGTGGACAGCTGCCAGAACACCTCCCAATCGATCCTTCTGCGTCCCACCTTCCTTGGATCTTCCCACTTCTTCCTTCAGCCGCCCTGGTCAGGTGTCAAAGAGCCCCCACAAGCTGAGTAGCACCTACCACGTGGTCCTCAGCATTGTGACTTCCAGTGATCTCACCTGGAGCCGTGTCTATAGCCAAGGTGTGTTTCGCAAGCATTTCTCCCCACTTTCCAGACTCCACAAATTTCTGTAGTTTCTAACTTGACTTCCCAGACGGCTATTGGTCAGAGCTTCACAGGACTTTGGCTGTTTTGTTGGATCAAGCTCCAGAGGTTTGCCAAATAACAGTCTCGCTAGAGGACCCCCCTCACAAAAAAGAAAAGAAAAAAGACAAGGATCAGAAAAGCTCTGATTTGTGTCACCATGAAAAGTTCAGATCATCCACATAAGGTCACTGTGCAGAGTTGAGAAGAGATGGGAACCGTTGATTCCTAGGAACTGGTATGAGCTGCTCTAGTATGCCACTGAAGTCACTCCTTCTCCAGGGGAAGATGACCCATGCTGGTTTTTATGTTCTCTACTGCATCTTATTTCCATCTAGCATCTGATTCCATCAGGCATATCAATCCTCTAAGTCAGGAGTTTCCCAACTCATTTTGGACCAAAGGTCTTAATATGTTTTCTTTCCGTACTAGGAACTGAACGCAGGTTTGCTTAAAACACCGAGCCACGTTGTCAGCCCTTTTTATTTTTTATTTTGAAATGGGGTCTAGTTAAGTTGCTCAGGACCTTTGCTGAGTTGCTGAGGCTGGCTTTGAATTCGTGATCCTCCTGCCTCAGCCTCCCGAGGCGCTGGGATGACAGGTGGGCACCACTGCGCCCGGCAGGCCTTAATCTTTATATGAAGTGTCTGAAGGCAACCCCAGACTGGTTGACAGTGCAGAACATTTGGGGTCCCCCACTCTCCTAGAGCTGTGCACTGTAGGAATCATTACTTTAGGGTTTTACTCCTGACTGCATCAACTTCAAATCTGGAATTCTATGGGCTCTATGGCATAATTCTTGACATGAGATTGTTTCTTGAACTCACTGAAAAAAGTTGAAATGAGCAGTATTTTTGTCCACTTGGAACCATTTGTAAATCCATGCTTTCAGCTAGAAGGGACTCTAAGGCGCTCTATTAACCAACAGACCAATAATGTCCTCTTCCCACTGTAGGGCCAGCCGTTGCCGTGAGAGCCCTTTTTCCACCAGGATGCCTAATTTAAGTGTTTGTCTATAGCTCTGAATGTTCTCTGGCTTCAGCTGTCTACCAAAGCTGGGAGCTGAGTCACACCACTTAACTGGCTGCAAGGTCTCAGTCCTGCTTCTTTCTCAGTCAATACCTTTCTCCGTCTCTGGTTCTCTTTCTCTCTGAGCTGGGTACAGTGTTATTTCATGTGAATTCAGATAGCCCTAAAAGATTTCTTTTATATATTTCCTCTCCAACAGAGTGTTTCCATTTTTATTAATCTGTTTTACAATGCAAATCATGGCTTAATGGAGATGCACCATTCCATCTTAATGGACTCATGATTTCATCTGATAAGTTCCTTTCATTTTGATGCAAGAAATAGGCTTAGGATATCCTAGGATTTCAGCAATCAAGCTGTTAATAAAGAAATAAAACAAAAATTATAAAACAGGAAAGGAGCCCAGGAAGACACAAGAGTCACAGGGAAGTTCTCCCAGTTTCTGAGCCCTCCATATCTCTCTGACCTTTTGTAAAACCCAAAGGTTTTCTGAGTTTCAATTCTTCATGGCCATTCCATTAGCTCTGAGAACAGTAACCAGGTGTATAACTGCTTAGACCTGTCTTCAGGTTAAGGGTGAGAGAAATGGGGATACCAGTCCCCCACACTGTTGAGAGGTACTCAAGGGCTAATGGTGTAAAGTGCTAATTATTGGACTTCAGACATCAAACTTGTTAGAAAAGGGACTGGGAACATCTTTGTTAGATGGTTGGTCCTTCTCAGTGCTTCCAAAATTACACAGGTAGAGAATTGTTACTTCCATTTGTGTATAAGACCTATGGGACCTGGTGGGAATGGGAAGGCCACCTATCCTCATGATTGTTGGATAGCCAACAATCTAATTCCAAGTAGACTTCTTAATGGGCTTCACACTGGACATGTCCAAAACAGAACTACTCAAGTTCACCCCGTACTCTATGCTCCATATTTTAGTGAGTAGTGCCGTTCATGAGGTTGCCCAGACCCCAAATCAAAGACTCCTGTTTGTCCTCTTCCCTACGCCGGCTAGTCTTTTAGCTGTCAAATCCTATCAACTTCTTTTCCAATTTCCTTTTATATTTCTAACTTTTTCTTTCCACTTTCAACACTATTACCCTAATGAAGGCTATTTTAGATTTTGCCTAGTCTGGAAGAATGTTTTATTCATTAAACGCTTTTCAATACCATTCAGTTGAAAGATTGGGTTAGTATGGAATCTTTCTAGTAGGCCTTCCCTCCTGCCCACATCCATTATGCTTTCTCGCCTCCATTTATACTCCATACCCCCCTGCAAGCTCTAAAACATAAAGTGGATCCTGTTGCTCTTGGAGGTCATGACACTGGACGGCCCTATCACCCTTCCTGGTAAGCCTTTCCCTCCGTGTCCCACTCTCTTCATCCTACCCTAGTGCTGTAGAGCATTCTGCTGCCTCCACACATTCTGGTGTACTTTGCTTCCCCAGCATCCTTCCCACCCAGACTCCTATTTCCCTCCAAGTTCCTGTTTCAATCTGACCCATTTCAGGAAATCACTTGGAGTCCCAGCTCTACCTGCAACTAGGATATTGTTGGTGCTTTCTCACTTAGGCCTGATGCCAGATTGCTTCTTTCCCCCTTCTGTGTTCTGCCTTGGATCACGGGGCCTGCAAAGCCTGAAAACTACACTTCCCAGAAACCGTGCCAGAAATTTCCTGCTTAGATTCTGCCAATGAGAAACTCTCAAGTGAGAGTTGCGGGTAGAAATAGACAGCATCATTGTTCTTGTTGCAGCAATAGGCAGGTCAGAGGCTTTTGCAGAAGGCCTGAGTGTGATCTGACCGTGGCTTTCAGCATGCCTGCAGCAGATTTCCTGTATTGCTGCTTCTGGCAACTGAGATCACTGGTCAAGTCCCAAGTTCTTTTTCCTAATTTTAATTTTTTTGTTTATAAGGCAATAAGTCATTATTGCAAGGATTCCTAAATTTTAAAAGCAATTCTGACTGATCTTTATTTCCCTAACCTTTGGAGGCTAGGCATTGAACTCCCTGCACTAAATATTTTTCTGCTGGAAACATACACAGTCATTTCTATTTTACTAAGTCAGGTAACTGATGATTTGGAAAGGAGTTTAAGCCAAGCCTCAGCATTGAGCTCACTGCCATCCAGCCTTTTTCTTCCATCTGTGGTTGTATAAATCTATAGCACTCCATTTCTCCTTCAGTTCCTGAGTTGGATTCTGAAGCTTTTGCAAGAAATAAACCCTTGTGATGGATCCCAGTCCTCTCGGACAAGACCTTGAAATCTTACATGAATTTTGCTGGCCTGTCATACTGGAAACTTAACTCTTGCTTCTTGATCTCTATGCCTTTTGAAGTTGTGCTATGAATTGTACAACCTGCCAAAGAGCTACAGCCACCCAGCCTTGATTTTCACTACTACCTAGAAACTTTTCATTCTTTACTTATTATCAACCAGTGTTGGTTAACCATTGAATTCTTGCCCCGTGTCTTCAGGTGGCAAATCATAGACCAAGTTTGCTGCCATGTCCTCAATCCTGACTCATCTGATTATGACCTGCTCTCTTTCCTTCCAGGTTAATCTAAACTTGAAGTCCCAGCACACACAGCCCCGTTGAGTTCAGAATGGTTATAGCTTTGAGCTAATAACACAGCAACTTCTTACAGGCAAAGAGTTTTCCTTTCACTTCAAGACCATGCAACCAGAGCTTCGCTCTGGGTATAACTTGTTTAAAAATGGAAGTCACTGGGGTCATGAAGCACAGATGTCATATGGTTTAACATAGATGCATCCCTTTGGTCAGAACTATGCATAACGGATCTTTCAATTCCTGAAGTCATCTGCCCCTTTCTCATGCATACTATAGCACAGTAACCTGTTCTCCTTTTTCGTCATATGTTATATTTCCCAGAGCACATATGCTGTGCTGGAGACCCTCCTGTTCTGTGTCTCAGAGCCCCAGCTACATACACCCCGCTTTCATATCCATCCCCCGTAGTTTCTCTGTGATGCTGAAAGAGTTCTTTTTTTCCTTTGGCACTCTCCCTGATTTTTCTCTCTGGAAAATTCTTGTGACCACACGTGTACATTTAGTACTACAGGCTCTTCTTTAAGAGGTAATTTATGGAAAACCAATCCATGTGCCTTCTGAGTGCCAGTGTTGGAAGTCCATGTAATCATATAATTTCAGGATCTGTTTCAGCCAGAAGACAGGGAAATCAATCTTTGGTGTGCCTGCACAATCTTCATGTCCACATCCGGAATGGCCTACTTCATGCAGAAAAGTCATGGCAGCAATCATTTTGCTTGCCTCTACTTTTAATATTTGAGCAGAGAAGTAATTTCTGCTAAAAATGAGATATGGACTCACTACCTATTCTTCTTGGAAATATTTTAAAAGAGATTCCACCCACCTATCACATTGTTCTGCAGGATGAGTCACGAGTGCTGTAATGCCACAAAAGGCAGATTCTAGCACATTTGCTCATAGACCTGCTGGCTGGACAGATCGGCCCTTCAGATCTGTCGTGCTCTGTCTTGTAACAATGATGTGCACTCTGGCTGGCACAGTGGCAGTGTGATGACTTCATGCCCCTCAGTCTGACTTCATCGTAGGGCTTCATCCTTTCTCCCTCTCCGTTGCCATCCAGACTTGCTTCAGTCAGCTCCCCAAATCCAGTTGCTTGCTTTCCAATGAGGGTTTCCATGACAACTTCCATTTGTGGTAGTGTTGACTCCATCTCTGGGCCTCACCTCCCCTGCGTGGCACTGAGCTCTTCTTTCTATGTCAGACCTAACATTCCTGGTTCCCTTTCCAACCTCCTTGTTCTTAAATTGTGCTTAACTTTGATCCCAGCCCCTCTGGACTCAATTTCCATATTGAATTTTGTCCTTGGATCAACCAGGGAGAATCAGAATTCAAGTCATGGTTTGAAGCCCTACCCTGTCCTGGAGTGCTGAGTCAGATCACGAGTCTCCTGTCTTCTACAAGTGATGGCCATAAATTTTCTTGCCTGGAAAACAAGGTTTAAATAAGGAAGAAGGGAAATCCACCCTCCTTTTGCAATAGATGTCTACACACAGGGTCCATCTTTTGAAACTATCCTATGTATTTAACCCATTGAAAACTCATTATCATTTTTTAAAAATTTAATCATACCTGTCATTTTTTTTCAGTTGCATCCTTCTGATTGGACTGTTTATCAGTCATTCAGTTTATCAGTTTATCATTGGACTGTTTATCAGTTTATCATTGGACTGTTTATCAGTAGTGTCAAATGACTATCAACAAACAACAAATTGACAGTCTTGAGAAAGCAAAGGGGGAGGAAAGAGAAGGGGCGGGAAGGTCAGCATTTAAATGTCTAAAACTCAGAGGCAGAAGAGCAGAGGATTCTTCAGGGAGATGTTCTCAAGTCAAAGATCCTAGAGCCTTAGGACCCAAGACAGCCCTTTGTGTGAGTTGGAGCTGCTGTTGGTTAAAGAAGACAGGAGGCAAAATCACATAGGTAGCAGATTTCTTTAACTTGCTGGCCACAGTCCCTGCCAATGACCACTGGAGTCTCCCACATTTTGTCCTTGGCGTGTGCTGGCAGGTTGCTGACTGCCTATGTGCTGTGTGTCACCAGGTGCAATTTAAATCCTTGTGTGCAGTATTCTTGGAGGAACAGCAGACACATGAGGGCAAACGCATCGTGCAGTACTTATTACTTAGGACACGTCTTGGTTCCTTCCCCCTCTCCACTCTCGTCTCTTCCCCAAAAGCCCTATTAGTAACCATTCCCAGGAGATTCTGTTGGTAGCTCCACCACCCAGTTGTATACAGTTAGTGACATACATAGAAAAGGAAACAGTTAGTGACATACATAGAAAAAGGAGGAACAGACGTGTAGTCTACATGGTAACAGGATGAACAGATATTTTAACTACTTGAAACACTGTATCTATGATATGTATTTTTATGTTGGAGAAAGCACAGGTTCTAGAATTTGCATGACCTGATCATGGGCCCTTATTTTGCCTCTCCTCTAGATAGATGCCCTTGAATAAGTTATTTAACCTCTTGGAACCTGAATTTATGTAGGAAAAAAAAGGAAATAAAAAATACCTCCCTGTTAGGGTTGTAAAGATGATGAGATAAAATTTGTAATAAGTCTGGACCAAATTGGTATTCAATAAAGGTTATCATTAATATGCACTGGTGAAAAACAATGGAGACATTTTTAGTTTTCTAGATATTTCTTTTTTAAAAATATTTATTTCTCAGTTGTAGTTGGACACAATACCTTTATTTTATGTATTTATTTTTTATGTGGTACTGAGGATTGAACCCAAGGCCTTGAACATGTTAGGCAAGTACTCTACTGCTGAGCCACAACCCCAGCCCCTAGAACTTTTTTTGAGAAAGTTTTCTATCAATATCTATTCATCCTTTAATATAATTATTAGGTAACCAATATGTACCAACCAGTGTAAAATTTAATACCATTTCTCTTTATGCATTTCAGTTGAACAGTGACCTAGACTTATTTGGAGAGAAAATGATTGGCTTATTATACCATATTTGTGCTCTTGTTGGCCAGTTGGGTATTCTGTGGTTGTTTGCTCTACTGAAAAGCATTCATGATTCCTCTCATTGTCCCAATTGTCTTGAGAGCCCTCAACCCCATTCATTTCAATGCAATCAATATTTATGTGTCACTTTCTGTGTGCAGAGGGTGGTGCTAGATGCTGGGAGGCAGAGTAGTTGAGGAAGAAGAGAACACTGCTCTGCTTCAAGGAATAGTAAATATGGCTGACAGCCAAGGCATCCGGCAAGTGACTAATAGAAAACAAAGAAGCGAATGCACTGAGCAAGTGACACAAGAAATACAGAGACAGAGGATTTTGGCCAAGGAAACAAATTAATGGATAAGATAACCTTTATACCTGGTCTTGAAGTCTGAGCAGCATCTCACCTGGGAAGGTGGGGAGAAAGAGAGACTTGTGTATGCAAATACATTTAAGGACCTACATGTCTATGCTCAAGACAACAGTGGGTTTGAGTCAAGTTATAGTTTTGGAAGCACAGAATCCCTAAGTTTTCTGGCTGGAGGGACCCCAGAATCCAATGGATCCATTTTTACAGTGCATGTTCTAGGGAATTATAGGAGCCACGCTGAGAAAGTCCTGCTGGAAGTGATTCATGGGAAAGTCTGCACTCCTTGTCATAAGTCATGGATATTTTCTGGAAGTTTTGAGATTTGGGTAGCAGAAATTGAATGTATTTGTGGTTCTTATACTTGCTTTGGATCCTTCAATAATAGCAGGTCTCCAACCTGGACAAGTACCTGGAGAGTTTGTTAAAATATGGATTTCTAGCTCTTGACCCTGGAGTTTTGACTCCATAGGTCTAGGTGCATTTATAGCAGGTTCCCAGGTAATGAGGATGCTGCTGGCCTGAAGACCACACTTTGAGAAACACTGCTCCAGATTCCCACTCAACCCTCTGAGGAGCCCTTAGAAGTATTGAGGCCTGTACCCAAACACAGACCAGCTGGCCAGAAACGCTGCCGCTGGGAAATAGCTAGAGGTCCATCTAACAGCCCCTGGGTGGTCCTAGGTCAGCACTTCTCATCTTTTCTCGGGTGTGTAGGAATCACTAGGAGTCTTGACAAGGTACAGATTTCTTTTCATCCCATGAAGTGAGACCTGATGTCACACATTTCTAGGTAACTCCTAGCAGATGTCAATGCTGCTGGCCGGGGGCGGGGGGGGGGGGCTTTGAATAGCAAGTCTTTAGGAAGTTTGATATTCTTTATTTCTTTTTATTTTCTTCTTACATTTCCTTCCAAGTTTCCATTTAGTGGTTGATTCAGTGCCCAACTCCCCAATGTAATGTAATCACACACCATCCGGAGCCCTGATTTGACTTATGCTCAGAAGAAGCCACAGAGGTCTAGGTGAAGCACCACGGTTTGTTCAGCAGCCAGGTTGACCCAAAGGGGGACTCTGGGCAAATGCTACTCTGCAGCCCACAGTCTGACACAGAACTGGCAAATGTGCCCCCGGTGGCCTGGACCTGGGCATATCCCTCTGCAGACTGTTGTCCCAACCACCTACTGCTTGGCAGGCCACCCACAGGCCTCCCCGGCTCTTCCTCACACTCTCCTGAGAGTCAATCGCCCACCCTCTCACAGCAACTTGATTTTTTTTTTTTTTTGCACAAATTACTCTTTATTATAAACATAATTCCCAAAGAGAGAATAAGAAGCTTTCTGGCGTATCTATTAATCATGAAGGAGATTGAAAGCTGGAATAGGAAAGGGAGAAAGAGACTTACATACTAAATGGAAAATGCCCATTTGAAATGAAGATTCTCTGACAGGTCCCCCCGTAGCCTCTGCCCCCCTACCCCACCCCTTCCCTTGACTTGGGTACAGGGTGAGGCAGGGGAGCAGAGGGACTTTTCCCCCTTGTATTTTCTTCCATGAATGCTGACATTGGTTTGAAGTGCTTGGCTATAAAACTATTCTTGGAGGAATTAAAAATGAAAACATTCCAAGGTTGTTCCCTTACAACCTTGGGTAGATCACCGCTAGGACACCCAAATTATTTCAATTAAAGGAAGATATCAGCACAGGCTGCACTGTGCTGTTGTTTCAAAAAAAAAAAAAACCCAGTAATTGTTTTGCTCAGCTTTGTTCTACTAAGCTGTGTTTATATGAACAAAGCCCCTGGAAGAATTTAGTGCCTGAAATTCTTCTTCATTGGATCTTGTGACATTGCCACTTTGGAGGGGGAACTGATAATTTATTGACCGATTTCTACATGGGTGAGGAAAATGTTTGCAAGGATTCCAGGAACAACTTCCAACTGGACATGAATATAGATCCATGCAAAGGCTGCAGAAATTCAGGCCAATTGTGATACTCTGTGATACTCACAAATTTGGGTCACTCTCTCAATTAGTTTAGCTCCTCATCTGTGTGAGTACAGAAACAAAAGCTACTTGGAGCCCTTGCGGGTTGGCAGAGCATCTTAAAATACCCTCCTAAAGAGGCAAGGCTGTAAATTCAAAACAGACTTCCAAAATAAACTCAGCAGGGTAGCTCTCCGGGAGCCTACAGAGCCAGGCCCTGTCGCCAGTTTGAGGTGTTTGAAACTTCAGTACCCTTGATGGTTACAGTCCTCCTCTGTGAGCCTGCTGTTCCCAGGAGGAATCAATCATTCTGAAATACAGTTGGATCTCTCCCTGTCCAGATGCAAGCTTTCACAAACTCTGCCCACTCCCCCAATCCTGCTAGTTATTATCAATCCTCTGTTGGTGGGAGGGGGCTGGGGGGTTGGGTGTTCTTAGTGCATTTTCCAGTAAGTGGTCATGTGAAGCTGAGCTCTTCACATATGAGGCTGGATCAGGACTTTGATCTTGGACATTGTCCGGGGCGGTGGACGGTGACAAGTGCAATCCTTTCAGAACTAAATCCAAATTCTGTCCTGTTTGTCTCAGCTATTTCTGCCACCAGAGCAAACTTCTATGTTTTGGAGCATAAGTACAGATCATCTGTTGTGCTTTAAAGTGGGTGTCTTTTTTTTTTTTTTAAGAAGCTAATTCCGTTGTGCAATACCACCAAGAAGAGCCACTTGTAAATTAAATTTAGGTGTGAGTGTGTTCCTCCACTCATGGGGACGATGAGTCATATCCATCTTCATGCCATTATGTAACTCTACACTTAACAAGAAGAGCTCCAAGCCCTGGCCACAGAGGAGGGACCCCTTCTGTCTGTGTAACCCCCAGGGTCTCTGCTCTTCCCTCCACCTATCCTGGCCTTTCCATGGGGGAAAAGTGGTGTGATTGACTTGTCCTCATTTTCCTGGGACTTTCCTGGTTTTAACTGAAATCCTGTTTTCAAATGGGCCTGGAAGGTCACCCTCACAGGCCCTAGGTGCTGAGGGTAGTATTTTCCATGGCATTAACCTGGGTCCTGCAGGCTTTGGGTCCAGTGGGAAATCTACAAGATCCCGTGTCCTGGAGGCAGAAGGCAGGTTTGAGATCTGTTCTGGACATAGTGAACAGGTCTTCTCTTCCACATGGAGCTGTGGATGGGTGTGAAGGAGTCCCCATTGCTGAGGAAGGCAAGGGTCTGACAGGTGAAAAGTTTCTAATTCTACTATATTGCAGAGAGACTGAAGCCAGGAAGCACTGTGTATGGGGGAGGGACCAACTTGCTATGGCTTGGATCTGGAATGTTCCCCAAAGGCTTGTAGGTTGAAGGCTTATCCACCAGCTAGTAGCACTATTAGAGGGTGATGGATACTTCAGGAGGACCTAGTTGGAGGACACAGGTCCTTGGGGAGTGCCCTTAAGACTATGGTTTGTACCCTGCCCCTTGCATGTGCTCCCCATCTCATTCTGCGTTCCCAGACACCATGAGATGAGCAGCTTTGCACACACCCTTCCACCATGATGTTCTGCCTCACCACAGACCTGGAAACAATGAAAATAGCTGACTCTGGCTTGAAATCTCTGAAACCATAAGCCAACATAGGTATTTCATCCATTAAGTTGTATTTCACAGGCATTTTGTCACAGCAAGGAAATGCAGACAAGCTTAAACCCAAACTGGGTTCAGGTATCATCAATGCCACTTATTTGTTCTGTTTCTGGGATAAATTATTTCTCTCCAGCTCAGTTCCCTTGCCATTACAGTAGAAATCGGAAGTCTTAAACTTCTGAATACTCCATCAGTTCTGTGTGCTACTGAATAGTAGACAGCTGGAGATAACAGTAATGTACCATATACTTCAAACAGCTGGAAGGAAGGGCTGGGAGTGTTTTCACCCAAAAGAGATGACAAATGTTTGGATAGACATGTGTGTGAGTCACTCTGACCAAAATGCCCGATAGGAACAACTTAGAGGAGGAGAGGTTTCCTTTGTCTCACAGTTTCAGAGGTCTCAGTCCATGACTGGACAGCTACACTGCCTTGGGCCTGAGGCGAGGCAGACCACCATGGCAGAGGGAAACTACTCAACTCATGGCAGCCAAGAAGCAGAGAGAGAGGACAGGGCTAGGGAGAAGGCAACCCTTCCTGGACAACTCCTATGGTGACCTACTTTCTCCAACCAGGACCCTTCCGATAGTCCAGCTAGCTGTCCATTTAATGAATTAATTCATTGATAAGGTCAGAGCCGTCATTCATTGAAAATAGCCCTACCTCTGAACCTTGCTGCATTGGAAGCCATGGTTTCAACCCATTAGCTTTGGGGGGACATTCCAGATTCAAACCATAACAATATGTTTAACCTTATTTAAGTATTACATAACATACATGTAACAAAACATCATGTACCTGTGTTAATTTTCTGCTATGACTGTGATAAACTACCTGAGATAAACAATGTAAAAGGTTTCAATGGTTTCAGCCCATGGCCAGCTGGCTCCACAGTTTCTGAGCCTGTAGTGAGACAGACATCATGGTGGGGAATGTGTAATAGAGCAAAGCTACTCATCTCATGGTAGCTGGGAAGCAGAGAGGGAGATGAAGTTTCCAGGGTTCAAATACACCCCTCAAGAGCATACCCCAGTAACCTCTTCCTCCAACAAGGCCATATCCTGAAGTTCCACCATTTCCCAATAGCCCATTAATTTATGAATTCATAAGTGGATTAACCCATTGAAGAGGGCAGGGCCTTCATGGTCCAATCATTTCCCAAAAGCCCATCTCTGAACATGGCTGCTTTGAGAACCAAATCTTCAACACATGAACATTTGGGGGATATTTCAGATCCCAATTATAGCAGCACTCCATTAATAGGCATAATTTTTATGTTTTTATGTAGCAATTAAAATTAATTGAATTTTTAAAAAAATCTCAAAACATCCCAATTTACTTCTCTTAGACTTCAGAATATGGGAGCAACCTTGGCTTCTGGATGAAGTTTGTGTTGTCATTAAAACTATCCCCCAGTATCTTTTGCACATCTAATGTGCTTTGGCTTTTAGGCAATTGATATTCTCTGCATATACTCATCAAAGTAAAACAACTTCCATAATAAACCAACACCAAACTTCAGTAGTTTGATACAGTAGAAATTCGTCTCTCATTCTTGTAAGTTTGTTTAAAGTGAAGAATGGAATGTTCTGCTCCACATGGACATTCACAGATCCAGGAACTGGGTCATTTTAATAGATGGTTCTGAGGGTAGGGAAGGTATATCCATTTATTTTGGAAAAAAACAAGTCATTAGAGTTCCTATTCAGTTGGGGAAAAACTAGTCCTATGGCCCTACCCAGATGCAAAAGGAGCTAGGAAATATGGTCCTTGGTTATACAACTACTTCCAACCACAATTCTAAGTAGAAATTGTTTTTCCATGTTCTAAATTTTTCAGGCTTCTACCACATGTACAGCACTGTGCTGAAAATTCAGAATGAAAAGATAATTACAACACAGACCTTACCCTCAAGGAGCTTGCCTTAAACATGGGTCAACTATTAACCTTTCCATACTGCTCTTACAGGGCTTGTAACAGTAATGTTCAGTCTCTATTGATGTAAGCACTAATGAATACAGAGTATGGAGAAAGAAAATCAGCCAATAGATGAATTTAAAGCTGATATCTCAGAGAACATCTGCACAAAAACTTTGGTATATGGGTAAGAACACATGAGACCCAGAGAATTTAAATGACTTGCCCAAATAATCTTACCTAATTAGTGATAGAACTAGGTTAAAGTCTGGCTCTTTCCATATTCCAGCCCTAAACACCTCCCAGTATATGAACATATTTCTGATGACTATGCAACATATAAGAATTTATGAGCTCAGCCCTTTTTTAATATGTGTTTAAGTGACTGGAATTTCCCAATGTGGTGTTGTTCGTAGATAGCACAGTCAGCATTCACCATTATACCTACAGCACATGTGGACATCATTGCTTCATTGGGAAATTACCTTGCCTCTTTTGAATATTATCTTTATATCCATCTTGGATTCTCTTTGCATTCAATAACAGCTCACATACCCCCCCAAAAAACTATCAACTTCTCCTCAGATAATAATAACTATCAGGCTAATTTGTCTTACTTTAGTCTGATGGCTCTCAGAAGTTTGAACAATGATTTGTTTCAATATACAGTGCTCTTCACCATGTATCCAAAGCCACTGGCCACATCTGTAAATGGGTTTAGCTTGTATTTAAAAACAATTATTGTGATCTCTCCCAAAGAACCCAAGTGGGTTGGTCCAAATGTCAAGTCTGTATGATCTGTCTGCTCCAGTTAGATTATCACTGTCAGCTTTTGCAAAGATATAAGGGGATCTTGGGACTTCTGAAGCAAGATGTAACTATCCTGTCTTCTAAGTCCTGAGGCAAGGGACATACCTATTATGTAAGACAATATTTTCCTTATGGAGATTTCCTTTCCTAGAAATTCTTCTGACCTGAAAACTTTTACCTGCAGAAGCTGCAAGATTGGTGTGTCCTTCTCAGGTATACACTCATGGATGGGGCTGGAACTTAGGCTATTGCTGAGGATTCTAAATCTCTATCCTGGGAAAACTGGGAGTAGTGGAGATATGTCAGAAGAAATATATATTAGAACATATATTAGATATATTAGAAGAAAATAGTTTCCCAATATTTTAGGGTATGTTCCTTGAGGGTAAAGGCCATGTATTAATTGCCTGGTTAGTCCAATGCTCCAGACTGGAGCTGTTCAGTGAATTCCATTTCTAATCCTAGTGAGTCTGGAAATGAGACCTTGGAGAGGTCTTATTGGAGTCAACGGTTCTGAAATGAAGAAGTTGAACATACCCTGCAACTATGAAGCTATCCTTCCCAGACAGTAGGTCTTCTTTGAACCAGAGAACATAGAATTTGTAGGTCGGACCATTTTTGGGATCTTGGAATAAACACACACACACACACACACACACACACACACACACATACACATACCTCAAAATGATCCATAAATAACTAGGAAGGGCTATAAATTCTATAATCAATTCCCAATATTTAGATGTCTGTGCTTCTGGTTATTTGGCCAAACCGAAATTCCCTCAGAGAGTCTCAGACACTACTAAAGTCTAAAACCCATGCCCTCAGCTGTTCAGCAGAAAGAAGTACTGCTGAATGGGAAGCTTAATTTCTTAGCATATAAATAAAATAAAGTTTCCCTATAGTCCTAGACTTGCATATTTTAGCTCCCACTAAGTTTTTACCTGTGTTTCTCCAGAAAGCAACTAAGACACTGATTTATCTTCCACAGACATGTTGTAGATTGTGCTGAAATAGCCAAGTTTCTCCTTAATTGACAAAAAATTAAACCTCCATTCTATGTAGCTGGATTCAGGCCTACTGAGATTTTTACCAAGAACAAAAATACTTTGTGTGTATATCAAAAACAGTTGGAAAGAACTGAGTTATTTTTTTTCTTCACTGATATCATCGGACTAATGGCGTTCCAGTCAATCAGCTGGCATTGTTCTCTTGGCTATGTATAGCCAGAAGGGCTCAACTGAAGTGGCCCAAGAAGCCTGTCCCTTACTCTGGACTCTGACTATGAATGTGTACTTTGTGGTTTGTGTTCTTGTCCTTTCACAGGCAGACTCCTGAAGACTTCATCCAATTCTTTATTCAGTCAGATATTCAGCAAAGATTAATTCTGAGCTGAACGATATGTGGGACACTATGTTGGGCATTAAGAATTCAAAGATGAACAAGCCACGTCTTTTGTATTCAGAGTTTTCCTCAATGTCTAGAGAAGGAGACAAATATCTTATCAGATTGCAGTCATAGTGGGGGAGAAACCAAGTTCACTCAGGATGGTGTGCATGGCTGCGCTGCTGCACACCTCCAGAGGGGTCACAAGCATGATTGTCTGTGGGACGGGCAGCCCTTAAGGAACAGTGGGAACTACTTTGGGAATTTGCAACATGGTGGCTCTGGGAGGAGAAAAGAAATTCCTAGAGAATGAAACACTTGAGTTGAGCCTTGAAACAAGGAGTAGGTTAAAAAAAAAAAAAAAAACGGGGAAGAAGTTGCAGAGAGTAACCCAGGCAAAAGGATAAAAACAGAGGGTGACTAACAAGTAAGGCTAGAGCTCAGAGGACAAGAGGAAGTGTGAATGGAGATGAGTCTACAGGAAGCAGAAGCCAGACAGGAAGTGTCCTCCCTGCCCTCCTGAGGAATTGGAAATGTGTCCTGTTAGTGCTGGAGAGTCTTGCAAGCCTTTTAGTTTTAAAAGTTCACTTTGGAATCAATGTGGGAAATAGACTTGTATGGGTAAAGGGTAGAGGGGTTGGCTAGGGAACTAGGAGATTAGGTTAGTTAGGAGGCTGCTGAAATCACCCACTAGAGAAGAGACAGAAATACAAGTTAGGGTGATGAGGTGCACATTAATCCAAGAAATGACAGAGATGAAGTTCATAATCTAGATGACAACACTGACATAAGAGATAAAGAAAGGAAGTTGCTTGGATTTGAAGCCCTTCAGGTGAATGATAAATCATTTTCCAAGATAGGAAACCCAGGGTGAAGGTGACTTTAGGGACAAGGACAATGAGTCTGGTTTGGAGATGTATTGCCTTGGAAATTGGGACTATCAGGACAGGTTCAGAGAGAATCTGGAGCTGAGAGGATAGGTCTGAGCCACAAAAAGCAATTTCAAACCATCAGTGTTTAGGGCCTCGTAGAAGATATTCTCCTGCATTTCCTATTTTTTCCCCTTTTCTCCACTCTCAAATGACCTCTGATGAACTCTCCTGATAATTTAACTTTTTCAAAGACATCGCTGGGAATCTCATCGGTCTTGGCTGTCAGATTGAATTACCACTTACATGGCCCTCCTCTTGATTATACCAACTCCAAACTCCTTTTTCAGGTTTCTGTCTCTGTTTCCCTGATTGCTTCTAGTTAAACAGTTGAAGAGACTTTTTGCTGAGCTCCTGTCCTGCAGTAGTGCAGTAAAAAGATACTAAATCTGATTCCCTACTCTTCCATGAGGTCTTGTGCAAATTATTAAATTTCTCTAAACGGTAGTTTGTTCAACATTATAAGCAAATCTAATAAAACCTGAGCAAGATAACTTGAAGTTTAGATGAAGTTTAGGGTAGTAATATTTTGCATGCCCCATCAGTAGATGCTCAACAAACATTAAATTTACTCATCCACCAATTTTGCAAATCAGAATCTATTAGAGTGGGAAGAAAACTTAAGAGACCTTCTCACCTCATTATAGCAAATTAAAGAAGAGAGAGTCAGGCCCTGGAGATTGAAAATGACTTGGCCAAGTTAACACGGTCAATTAGTGACAGTCTTTGGACTCTACAGCATCAGTTGCTCTACCCCTGCTCCTTCAGTTCCAGCTTGTTTTGGAGAAGTTTCTGGATCCACAAATTTCAACTCAGCTTTATTGGGCTTTCTATGGGAGTCAGGCAGGTGAAGCTGTGCTAGTCATATCTCACTGCACAGCTAACTACAACCAACTCAGCAGCATAAAACAACAGACATCTATTATCTCATAACTTCTCCAAGTCAGAAGTTAGGAGATAGCTGGGTCTTTGGCTCAGGGTCTCACAGGACTAAATCAAGGTGTCAGCTGGGCTGAGCTCCTGTCTGGAAGCTCAGAATTCACTTTCAAGCTCATTTAGGTTGCTGGTGAAATCTGTCACTTTATGGCACCATTTTCTTACTTACTTTTGGCTAGGGGTTACACTCAGGAACTGGAGGCCACTCGTGGTAGATGCCATCTTCCCTTCCACAGATCCTCTCCTCACATGGCATCTGACTTCTATCTGACTTCTTCAAAGCCAGAAGAGATGTCTCTCCATCTGTCAGCTAGCTAGCCATGTAGTCGTGTGTGTGTGTGTGTGTGTGTGTTGTGTTCATTCATTCATTCCTGGACACAGTTATAGGACTGGTAACCCATCACCTGTGCCATATTCTACGGGTTGGAAGTACATCCACATCCCACCCAGGGGAAATCACACAGGGCAAGACAACAGGAGATGGAGATCATGGGACATCTTAGAATTCTGCCCTATGCAGATGCCACCATGGGTTTCGTTGTAAGCGTGTCATAGAGCATAGACTGGTTGGTACTCAGTCTTGTCTAATAATGGGTCAACACTGCACTGTTTTCAGGAGAGCCGGGTCTGCAAGGGCTCTGGAATGACTGTGGGAGCTGATCGAAGTGTCCTCAGGTGGCCCTGTCAAGCCAGCAGCGACACCAAAGCCCAGAATGACGCAGGCACAGTGGGAGGAGAAAGTGTGTGTTTATGTGTAAGTGTGTGAGAGAGAGGGCATATGTGTGTGTGTGAGTATATACGATTGGTGCCTGTGTGTGTGTGTGTGTGTGTGTGTGTGTGTGTGTGAGAGAGAGAGAGAGAGAGAGACTGAGAGAGAGAGAGAGAGAGAGAGAGGTGCGCATGGTATGGATGGGGATAGATGATGGTGCGTTTGTGTCTGTCTGTGAGTCCATGTGTGCATGTCCAGTGTTGAAGGGGGTCCTTCCAGGGAGCTCATCAGGAGACTTTACTGCCTGCCATTCTGGCAATTTCCGGAGTAGCTTTTTTCCTGAATTGTTGGTACACTCTGTGACATGAGTCATGCTGCCTCTTTATTAAAAATCTATCTTCTCCAGCTGAGGCAAAGCAAATATTTACCCATATCTAACTCTCGTCTCAGCCTTGGCAAATGTCTGTGCCTTCTCCATGGAGTTAGCTACCCATACCGCCCGGGGACGGCTAAGAGGAGGGGACATTTAGCTCTCCTTCAATCCTCTAGGGACCTAAGTGCTAGGAAGCTCTTTAGGTGCCCGCCTGGGGTCATCCTGCCCACTCCCACCTGAAAAGTGTCCGGGGAGCTCTGCCTTCACCACCCTCTGCCTCGGCTGGGACGCGCTGCACTCCTGCCTGAGGCTCCCACACCTGGCCTTCCCTCTAAGGTCTACAGCTGTGTGGCATGCCCCGCGACCCCTCCTCCCTGACACAGGGTAACTTCCCACTGCTGCAGGACACCTGCTGAGCCAGGCGTGTACCCCTGAGTGGGGCCAGTTGCCACATACCTGCCATGTGCTTCTCCTGTCCTCCTGCCCACCACAGCCCCTGTTATCCTACCCTCCACAAAAAGCAAGCTATCTCTGAAGTCCCACTCCTTCTGACCCCGACCACACCCAGACAAGAATCAACTGTCCCTAGCTTTGGCCTCCCCTGTGGTTACTGATGACCCTGAGAGCCCATTTAGGCAATGCATGGCGTTCTGTGTTACATGGTTATTTAATCACATCAGATTCTCTAGTGAGATTATACATACATAAAAGCCACATTTGTGTTTTTTCCCAATTCTTTTCTTTCTCTCTTCCTCCCTTTCTCCTTTTCTTTTCATGATATTAACATTCAGACTTTGGGGCTAGACAAATCTACATTTAAGTGTTGTACCTGTTGCTTTCTACCTGTGGAAATCTCTGTGATGGTCATATTTCTTATGCTTAAATGAGGATAATAATCGCCCCTTATTGAGGGGAAGTCAGCAAAATAACATAATAGTGTGTATATATGTGCCTGGCACATAGTAAATGTTCAATTAATAGAGGATATCATAGAGTCCGCCATTGCACATAGATGGCCGTTTCTGTTTAACACAGCAAGAAAGAGTAGAGCACTCTCGGTGAGTCTGGTCCTATGTGTAGATGATAGAGAGGGATCAGAAAATGAAATGGTCCTACAGACTCTAGCTGCACTATGGCTTCAACGAGTCTGGAGGTTGGGTGGCAGAAGACCTAAAAGACACCAAACTAGATAGCAATTGGTTTTTAAATCATTGATAATCCACTCACCATGATTTCATTAAACACTAAAATAAGAAGCACTCTTTTTCCATAGTGAATACCCATTGTATTCATTAACGTTCATGATTAGAGGACCTGGTTTTGGTTTTGATTTTTGTTTTTGTTTTCTTCCTGCTCTCATCTGTCTCATGCAGTCCTGTTAACAAACAATGGGAATGGGGGCTGCCCCATGAACAGGTGACCAGGTGGTGTCCAGGTGTTAAGGAGACGCAGATAGATGCCTTCCCATTCTCGTGGCGATGACCTTCAAGCTCTCTGTCCTGCCCTGTGCACATTCTTCATGCTTGTTGGAGATTGCGGGAAATGTCTTATGATTCCGGCTCCTCCCCTGTCCAGGGGACACTCACCTGAGGCCGGGAATGAAGGTCGGGCTGGTAGTAAGTGCCTGACCCGCTAGGTTGAGGGTCCCCATCTCTTACCAGCTGATCCCTAAACTCCAGAACCTGCTCCGGTGGGAAGACAGCTGTCCTGACAAGACCCTGCTTTACTAGATGTTAAAAGTGGAACTTGGGAAATTTATCTTGAAGCTGAAGTGGAAATGTTTATCAGGTCGTCGTGCTTGAATGTGTGCTTTTGGAGTAATTTAGGACTTTCTCCAGTCCTTTTGTGGGAAGTTCAATAAAAATGGGAAACCTTCAACAGTAATTCTATCAGAGTAAAATTGGAAGGGGTTGAATTCATTGGTTTTCCCTTTTGCAGAATACAGAGTGCCTTGATTACTAAATGAAATACTGTATTATGAAGGTCTCAAAAAGAAAGTAGATTTATTTTCAAGAGGTGCCCGTGAACCAAGGTGTCTAGTGCTGATTATCACAGACAGCTCCATCCCGTGGTAGATGCTGCAGCCCTATTCTCAGGCAGCTGGTCAGGTCTGTCTCTCTGCCCTTTTCTGGGATTATTAATCAGCTGCATTGATTTCAGTCTGTACCATAAACCACCCTTTAAACCCTGAGGTCTGCCAGATTCCATAAGTGT
The DNA here is from genome assembly GCF_047511675.1 of Marmota flaviventris. Taxonomy (NCBI): domain Eukaryota; kingdom Metazoa; phylum Chordata; class Mammalia; order Rodentia; family Sciuridae; genus Marmota; species Marmota flaviventris. Next base: position 154,079,698 of record NC_092501.1, read on the forward strand.
CCCCAAGGAGCTTAGAGGTGGAGAGTTTCAAGCCCCTGGAATCCATGTGGCAGAGAAGAGCAAGAGGCAACTCTGCATTGGGAAGACCCCAGCCACAGCGTCCATGGTAGCTGCTCTGCCCACTCCTCTCTGACCCATCGTGGGGCAGGTGGGATTTGGAGTAACTTTAGACTATACTGCTAACCCCAGACAAGTACTCCTCCGATGTTTCCTTCACCCCAGGCTTTCTCCAGAAGTCTCTTGTGAGAACATCATGAGAAAACAGGGACAAGCCATTGATTCCTTGGTGGCTTGCAAGACTCTGGAATAGTTCTGTATAGCATGTTGGTCTCCACATCGGCCTTCCCCTGTGTTCCCGGAAGTTCTCTAAGCACTTCATACACATTGATTTGCCAAGGAGCCATATCAGGGAAACATCCTGATTGCCCACAGTTACTGATGAAGAAGTAAGACTCAGTGATGCTCAGTTCTGTAACCAAGAGTGTGCAGCCAGAAAACAAGAGAGCTGGTGTGTGGGCACCAGGCTCTGATTTCAGAATTTCACTTTCAGGTACCATTCCCTATCACTCTGAGTCTGAAAAATGGTACCTGAGAGTGGGAACACTAAAGCCATCTTCTCCGTGTCTTCATATGACAGAAGAAGCAAGGGAGCTCTCTGGGGCCCTCTTGATCCCCCAAAGTCCTGATCTCTAAATTCCATCATATTGGGGATTTACACTTTGGGGGAACACAGATGTTCTGTAGCATCCTCTGCCCTCCCACCAAACCAAAGATTAGCTGACATTAAGTAGTTTCCTCTTAAATATATCTGTCCTTTGACACTCTATGTACTAGAAGTCTGTTAAAACTTATAGCTCTCCTTCATTTCTACCAATCTCGTGGCAAGCATGGAAAACAGACTAAGAGTTCTTTGGTTTCAGCTGGTGGGGTTGGCCCCAGGAAACAGAGGGCAGGAAGCACAGACAGAATGAAATGAGAGAGACTTGGCCTGAGTTTTAGCTAGTCTCTTCTACTAGCCCCAAACAAGAAAATTAAAATGCGGGGGAGCTGGGTGTAGTGGCACACACCTAAAATCCTAGAGACTCAGGAGACAGAGGTCAACCTCAGCAACTTGGTTAGGTCCTAAGCAACTTAGCCGACCCTGTCCACCCCCCACCTCCCCCCAAAGAAAGTAGGAAAAAGAAGTGTGGAGGGGTTGTTTGAGATTAAAAGAGCAGGGTCTGGAGATATAGCTCAGTGGCAGAGCATTCGCACAGTACGTGCAAGGCCTATCACCAACACACAAACCAACGCTAAGAGAGAAGGGCGAAATAGAACAAGCGACGCAATTTGTGAACATATTGATTGGATCTTGCTTTGAAGAAATGAGTCATAAAACATCTGGGGGACAACTGGGGAAATCTGAATATTTAACAGGGATCATATCATATAGAGGTACTAATTATGCTAGGTATACTCAGTGTATTGATTATGTAGGTGAATGTTGGTCTTTGGAGATGCTACTAAAGTTTTCAGGAGTAAAATGTCACAACTTCTGAAATCTACTTTAAACACTACATAAAAAAATAATGAAGTATGTGTGGCAAAATGTTAACATTTTAAAATTCCAGACAATGGTGTATATGGCATTCATTATGCCATACTATCGTGACAATGATAAAGCTAATGAAATGGAAAATTACAGCCTTGGTCTGGCAGCGTAAAAGCAATGTAGTGATTTATAAGACCTATTTAGGGATAATTGCCACATGTACAATGGCTGTTAGGCATATTGTGAATATGTCAGATTCATTTTGGTCAGTCCTTTTGATTCCCAAACCACTATGTTCAAGTGCATTCAGAGGGCCGTCATATTGGCATGGGAAGAATCTTCTTGTGTGGCATGGTCCAGCTTTGGAAGGACATGGAGGGAGGGCACATTGTCTGAGACCCTGAGGACAGTCACGACCAGTGGCCTCCACTGGGAAGACTCAGAAGGCCATCCAGCCTATTCAACAGCTGACATTCAGTTCTGTCCAATCAAGGAGTGGCAGCAGACACAAAGGGTAGGGACCATGCAATGTCCCCTCTGTTTTTTGTGCCCTCCTAAGACCCTCTCATCCTTCTGGTTTTTCAAAGCACCTGTAAACTTATTCTTCTACTTTCTTACATCGAGGCTACCATCATTTTATTGCTACTCTTACAGTTACATGGACTCTGCCCCTCAGAACTTCCCCCTCTTAAGTTCCCCTGGCTTGCTCCCCTTCCTGACGTTGTCTACCATTTTAACAATCCTTTTGTCAAATTTTTCTGGTTGAATTCTCATAGGATGTTCTCCTTCCCTTATCCCATTTTTACTATACTTAAAAATTTTATCATGATTTATTACTGCCATTCTCTGTTTGACAACTTTCTTTTCCTAGTACCACCTGCCTCCTTGTAGAGGACTGATGATATACCTACATCTATACACACACACACACACACACACACACCACTTTGGTAACGGCATGTCCATCTTGAATTTGCTCATGGCCTGAATGATGCTCAGGAACATGCTTGATAAAATGCATTTCTTCGACACCTGACCGTATATTTAGCACTTGGATCTTGTTGGTGAGCTTTAATTTTGTATGTCCCTCCTGGTGGCAGAAGCAGCTCCAGTTCACCTTCCCCTATTGCTGAATCCTCCATTTACTTCCCTTATGTTGCATCCGGGTTTGTTTGGGGTAATTTAGGTTTTGAGCCATTCTTCTCCTGTTGGAGTCTATAATGCCTCTTCTAAATTGAAATTCTTCCTTCAGGGAGCCAAGAACTCTGGTGCTGCTAAATTTGCATCTGGGTAACAGATTTGCTATGAAGTTGGACTACCGGGGAACAAATTCAATGTTTCAGAAATTTTACAAAGAGTTACATTCCTCAAGGTCTCATCCAGTGAGCTCTGTCATTGGGGACAGATGGTCGGCTTTAAGTATAATCAGGAAGTTTCAGAAACATGACATAATGTTTATCTCTCCTAAGATTTTTCTTGTTAGTTTGGCTTCTGAGAAATACTCCATGTGCCCATCTCTCTTTCACTCTCTTTCTCTCTCTTTCTGGGAGAGTGACAAAAATAATGTCTAGAAAGAATTTTGCATTGTCTTTTATAAAAGAACATATTTGCTTCTAATAATATATATGGGTTATACTTTAACATCCTTAGAAGATAAAAGCTTGGTTTTTGCCTCTTACAAAAAAAAAATAATATGCTCTATTTTGAGCAAATGGAAAAGCTACAAGCTGAGAAGAGACAATTATAGGAGAAGAATCCAAAGATAATCATCCTGGTCCACACTTCTCCAAATCGTCCTTCACACCTGCCCTACCTCTGCCCTTTAGATACAAGCTCTAGCGGCAGAGTCTCCTGAGGGCGCTTCTAGGATCTTAATGAAGGATGGCATTTGATAAGACGTGACGTATGTTCAGTAATTCAACAACAAAAAACCATCTGAAATGCAAATCAATTTTAAAACGTCTTTATGTGAATACAAAAATGCCCCCCAAAGCCAACTGTGCCAGTTTCTTTTGAGGAAGTAGGACTTATTTAGAGAAGATAATACGTGTTAGAATTCTTTCTATTGCTTTCCATGCTGAATATTCTTCATTTAGAAGTAGCACCCATATTTTCTCCCTCCTGTCTTGAAATGTACATATATTATGGCTAGAATTTGTTTGGAGCATCTGTGACCACTACAATTTGCATACACCTGTCACTACCTTCTTTCATTCTATAGGATCATTTAATGTCTTTCAAAGTCTTCAAAGCTCTAAGGGGGAGAGGGAGGGTCTGGGAAAGGAACGATCTTGCTAAGCCCTGAGTGTACACTTCCCTGGAGCACAGAATGACTCACGTTCTCTGTGACGCGAGTCACTCCCGTGCAGAGCTGGAGTTGTGAGCTACTACATCTCGCAGGGCTGTTTGTTTGCTGGGGAGGCAGATGGAGGGCGACTGCTTCGGAACCTTGGCTGAGGACTCCAGCGGAAGCTGGCCAGCCCTCCCTCACCTTCTTGCCTCCAGCTCTGGGCTCCCTAAAATGAAGCCCTACTAGTATTTTTACCTGAGGATTGAATGAGAAAGGAGGTTAATTTGCAAAACAAAGGGAGAAAAAGTCCACTAGCAATTCTAGGTGGAAGATGAATAGAGGGGAGGAAAATGAAAGTGGCAAAAACCCAAGGGAGGTTAGCTTTATGATTTAATGAGAATTCACATGTATTCTAACTGTGTATATTTATTGTCAGTTGCAAATAAAACAGTAGAAAGTGGTGGATTTAATAGGAAAGTTTAGTAAAATAAAGGATTGGTAATACTGCATTTTTCACTCCTTAATCTTGATTTCCTGGAAAAAAAAATGGAACTGATCTTCTCTTATTGAGATAATGTATTCACCCCTGATTTCTCAGTGTAAATAGATAGAACCATCAAAATGCTGAGTGCAAGGATCTTGTCTAAACAATTCCCACCCGAGTTGTATTTTTTAAAGTGGTGGAAACTACTACAGAGGCTCAACAGTTCTTAGGTCTTATTTGCTCAAAAGCTGAGGAAGCTGGACTTCCCTCCACCCTCCCTGTGAAGTTCAGCTCTCACTCCCACTTTCCTGCACAAGTCCCCTGGAAAGTGGTCTCCAGAAGTCAGTGGTTGGCTCACCAGGAGGCACACATACCCTCTACCTGCATTTCCTCTGTACCCCAGTGCTGAGAGCTACGGCTGAGTCTGTATGGCCCCTGGCATTTTGCCAACAGTATTGATTGACAGGCGCCTCTGCCTGTCCGCCTCTGCCGCAACTTTTGAGTTCTCGCACTATTTTGGAGTTCTCGTGGGGATTTCCGGGGATTCCCCGAGAGTTCCCATTGGTTGGGGAAGTGCAGGAGGAGGGATTTCCGGGAGATATATTTCCGGCTGGGGGTTCCTGGACAAGCCTCGTGGCGCGGTCGGGAGGATTCCCCGGGAGCTGTGTGAAGTGTTTTCCTGCAGTTTAAAAATAAAGTTTGTTCCTGCTTCAGTGGCTCGTGATTTGTGCCCAGCCAGACTGCGGCACCCCAGCTTTCATAAGCATCTCTTCTTGACCTGGCCTCTCCTTCTGCGTCTTGTCTTTCATCTCAAACCGAGGACTCCTAGGGACACTCCCCAGGAAATTGTAACCTGTCCACTTGCCCTAAGGGAAAATCTGGAATCCATCTAGATGCCCAAGGAACAGGGCCAACAAGCAGCTTGAAAAACTTGGTTTTCTCCATCATAGGAATTTTTCTAATTTGCCTTGAAAAAAATCAGAAATATTCCTCTAGAAAAATGCAAAGCTAGCAAATCTTGTCTTTTTTTTTTTTTTTTTCCCCCAAAGATGCACCAATCCTCCTAAGAGGATCAGGGACTCTTTACTTTCCACCCAACTACCTGGCCCAAAATTATGCTGCCAGTAAATCTGAAATTTGGTGTTAGTCTGTGATAGCTTAAAAATTAGTGTTGTGTCTTCCCCCCATATTATAGTAGTTTTTTTATAGACTCCTCGAAAATTAAAAAAAAAAAAAAAAAAAAAAAACTTGTTCCCAAAGAAACAATTCACTAGTTGTCAAATTGTGTCAATATAGTCAGCATCCAGGGAGACATTTGAGAAGTTTTCTCAAGTCCTTTATGATCTCATATAAACAGCATTTACATAGACCCAATTCTGACATTAGACCCTTGTGTGTCTGGTCATACCACATAGCCACTGGCTGATCTGGATCTCAGCACCACACGAATATGACAGAATTTGTTGAAGGACCTTCCTGCCATCGAGGACTCCCAATTCCTTACTCCACTTGTGCCACTGAATTCCACCCATGCCAAAGTGCACCTGGGTCTTCATCCAAGTGGAGAAGAGGCAGGTGTGGCAGGTATATGGGCTTCTGGCTTCCTGGTCCCTGGTACAAATGAAAGGAACAGCATTTGTGTGCAAATAAACGTACTCGCCTTTCTTCAACTCCCAGATCATGTTTTATTGTTAGCTGAGATTTGGTGTTAGCCTAGGGATTTCCTAGGATTTTCCTGGGATTTATTCTCACTATAATTGATAACTAAGTAACCCCCTTCATATTTTGGCTTTGTTTGTGTACTCTGCATTTATAAAGTACAGTGAGAATTGTTATAACCTGACTTGTTTGGGGGCATCTCAGTGAGGGCGATCAGGGAGGAGAGTGGAAGTCATCATTAATAAGGACCCTGACAGAGTGGGACAGGGAGTGTGGAAGTGAGCCCTGCGTATCCTGGCCTTCACACTAACACCCAGGAAACAGCAGTGTCTGCCAAGACCATGTCCTTCAGTGAAGGAGGCACCTGAACTAAGGCCAGATAACTGTAGGGTCCTGACACTGTCTTCTCCCTGCCTAGAGACTGTCACTACATTATACCAGAGATCATGAATTAAAACTCACCAAGTTCCTGCCTCTGCCATCAAGGGACATTCCTTATGATTACTCTTAATCCTGCTACTCCATGGTAGGCTTCGAATGAGGAAGAAATGGAGAAGATCTCAAATAGGGACAGCAAGGGACTCAAGACCGCAAGGGACAGGGCTGAAGGGAAAGGAAACTCATAGCAGAATCTTGGGAAGGATTCTGAGATAGAGGTGCAGAGTTGACTTAGTAACTGTGGTGCTCAATAGAACTCTGTGTTTGAACTCTCCGACCTTACATGCACATGGTAGAATTGTTCTTCCCCCACCAACGTGAAGTGCATCTGTGTAACTTGCTTTAACAATGAAGTATGGGGGAAGTGATGCATATCTCATGTGTAGGTGGAAGCTTCAAGAAATAATGTATGCTTCCCCAAATTTCTTCTTGCTCTGGCTTGTTGCTCTGTTTGAGAAAATGTCTGCTCCATCAAACTGGATCCCTTAGTGACTACAATGAGCAACCATTGACGGACATGTGAAATGATTGAGAAATAAACTTTATTGCTTTAAGCACTTGAGATTTGGGGGATGGTATTTCGGTGTAATTTGGCCAAAGCCGGACTGATACTGAAGGAGCAGGTAGAAGCCAAGAAGAGGCTGAAATCAATCATGGTAAGAAAGAAAGCAAAATAATTAAAGATGAAGAAAGGAAAAGAAGTCAAGGAGGATATGGAGAAAAGGAGGAAGCGAAAGGGAATATAAGAGAGAAGAGAAAGCACAGCGTGGTGAAAAGAAAACATATCAAAGGGGAAAGAGCTGAGGATCAGGGGTGTGGTTGTTTAGAATATCTGAAGTGACGATTGGTCATATGAAGTGAGTTCCTGAGCCTTGATATTAATTGTGTACTTTGAACTATTTCATAAATAGCTGTTAGCTAGCATTCTATGGGTTATGTCTCAAACTGTATATCTGAAGTCAGTATTATTTTTACCTGGAAATAAATTTAAAAGATATGGGCATTGGATGGTGCTCAAACCCAGGACAATCCAGCCACATTATTCAATGATAGTTTGGGGCAGGACAATTGTTGAAGCTCTGACTTTTCTTGGAAGCCTTCCCCTGTTCCAAACCCAAAGGCATATTCTATCATTGTCTTTGTAATAAGATACATGACCAATCTTCCTTCCCACTCAAAGCCAGGAGCAGCTGCCTGGGATGCCCAGAATGGCCCGTGGCCAGTCACCCCATGATCACAGGGTTGTTGACATCTGAGGATTAGGTGGACAAGATTGAAATGGCACCTTGCAGGCTACTTCTGGCTTGACTCTCTCTATTTCTCAAAAAATTCCGCACTGTCACTTAGTTGGAAAACAGCTCCCACTGTGTCTGGTTGCAAATAGAATGTGGGGCTACTGATTTGCTATAGGCCATGGCAGATCACTATTTCCTTTGGATACTTTGGTATGGCCAAGGTAAAGAACATCAGGCCAGATAGTGTTGAACACCAGGTTGTATTAGAAGGAGAATGTAATGGTGGTTATGCAAACAGAGGCAGTGATAAGAACAGCTGAAAACTTGAAAAGTTAACTACTGTGGTCAGCCCTCTTTCTCCTTTGGTTACGGAGAAGCAGGCACATTGCACAAAGCATGGGAAGTCCCTACATTACCTGTGGTGCTGAGTACACTGCCCGTTCACTTTCTGGTATCCTGGCCTTAGATGCAGAGAGGAATGTTTTCCATCTGCGAATTGGTGAAATCTCTAAATTCAGAATGTATGAAGATAATTTGAGCTGTGCTTATAGAATGCATGTTCATGTTGGCACTTGTCCCTAACTCTATTTCCATAACTGTTCCTCCCCGCCCAGCTCTGTAGCATTGGCTTGGTGTAAAGCACTAGTCCACCATGGCTGGGAACGGTTCCACTTTGACAGTCTGGAATGATATTTTTTTTCCCCAAATGATTTTATTCCCTACTAACTAAATAAAGAAATCCTCATATTTACCTGATTCTTCATCTTGCAAATGAAATAATCCATTTCACATCCATTTCTCATGTGCTGAAAAAACTCCACGGGGTCAATGGAAACAAGAGCATTTTCTGCCCTTGATATGCAGAGAGAAAATGCATGGCGTGGCAGCCACCCTCCGTCTCAGTACCCAGGGAAGGATGGCACGGAGCTAGCATCAGCAATACAGGTCTTGGTTCATCGGACATCCAGGACTTGTTTTCATGAGAACCAAAGAAGAAATTCATGGTTTGAAGACAAGGGAGATGTGGATGGTGAATGAAGAGATGAGCGAGTGGCTTCAGGAGTCAAGAGGCAATAAGAACAACAACAATGAAAAAGAACGTAGTGTGGGAGCAGGAAGGGAGGGGACCAGGAGAGCTGAGCACCCCTGCTCTGGCAGTGAAGGGAGGGAACTAGGAATAACAGCAGAGTCAGGCACAGACCATGGCTCTGTTCAGCCCAAACATCTACACACACAGGCTGGACTTTGGAGAGCTTAGCAGTTCTCCCGATTGAAGGTAAACGGTTGAGAAAGAGCAGGCTGAACAACTGGTTATGTAACAGGATAACAATGCAGGTTTGTTTCCTGAAAAATACATTCATGTATTGACAATGTTCAGTTGAGACCCTGAGAAGAAAATTTTAAAGAAAGTTGGCGCCTGGTTCCATCCCTAGAAAACACTCTGAGCAGAGAGTTAGCTCTCTGTTTCTGAGTGGAGAAGATGTGGAACCTGGGAGGAAACATACCTCTACTGGTATCCTATTATTTTGATTCTGTAGGGCCCAAAGAACTATTCAAACAGCCCATGGTCACATGCCATTACACATTTGTCCAAACCCACAGGAAGTGCAATGCCTAACGTCAACTAGAGACTGGGGTGGCGCTGCCCTGGCAATGCAGCTACATCAGCTGCAACGAACATCCCGCCCTGGTGGAGGGTGTGGGGAGGCTGTGCGTGTGGAGGGGCAGGAGGCCTGTGGGGAATCCTGTGCCTCTGGCTCCATTATGCTGCAATCCTAAAAGTGCTCTAAAAGGTAAAACTTACTTAAAAGGAAAGAAGACAAATCATGATCATACAAATGAAGAGGCAGCATCAAAGATGGATGAAAATTACTATTTCCATGAAAATTTGGGGGATTGCACGCTGAGGTATACCTTGTACTTACAGAGTTAGTGAATTTCCTTCAGGGGATGCGGTGGAATGCAAAATGACGTTTTGTAGTCATAATTACTATTATTAAAAATAAAAGTGGGTTAATTAATTCTATTCTTAGAATGAATACATGTGCACTTGTGTATGCATTAACATACACTTGTACACACACAGACACACTCCTAAGAACATTCCCCATTCAACAACAAATCAAAAACGCCTAGACAGGAGCAAAGGCTCCAAACCGACTCTGAACTTGGGGACTCTCCACGCAATATGCTTGCTGTGTGTGGATTTGATGAAACAGGCCTGCACTGGAGCCAAGATCCACTGTCACTGTGGCTGTTTATCTTGGAGACGACGCAGAGCTCTGCCAGGGAGCTGTGTGGGTGTGAAACTGAGGGGAGAGGAAGTGACAGGAAAGATCCCGCCCTGGCAGGCATCATGGGAACACCGCTCTTGCCTCCTGAGGCGCCCTCTCCTCGGCGATTGGCTGAAGGCCCGTGTGTGCTCCCATGGATGCCGACCGCCTCTTCTTAAGTGAAGTGCTCCTGTGGATGAATCCATCTGCTTCCTCGAACGCTGTGCAAGCTTAGTAAATATTTAATGTCGACTCTGCATCTGCCGCAGGTTCACTAAGCCGTCCTCTGCTTTCTCAGGGAGCAGCCCTGATCCTTCCCCAGAAGGGAAACCCGCCTCCTGAGCTTCAGCCTCTCCAGGAGCCTCCTTGGTGTGACTCTGGGCAGACTGCAGACAGACAGGCCCTCCACAGGAGCAGCGATCACCGCAAGCTCTCCAGGAGCTCCCTTATCAACCCCAGGACCCAGAGCTCTGCCTCACTCTTTATCCACTCCATGCAGTGACTTTTCCAGTAGTTCTCATCAGCATCTCCATTCTGCAGAGGGAGGAGTTGAATCTGAGAGGGCAAAGATAAACAAAACACAAGCTGGTGTGTCAGAAGTCAGGCCTGCATGTCTCACTCCCAGTCCATATGCTTACAGAAGGGGACAGCTCACTCTTCTACGCCTAAAGACACTACTGTAGCTTAATGACACGGTTCATCTCCATGGCTCCCACCTGAAAGTGACTTCCTAAGAGGATGGATGGCTTTCCCTCCTGCCTCTGCAGGATAGCTGTTCTCCTAGAGGTGAAAGTAGGAAATGCGTTGAGTGATGGCCTGCAGTATACCTCCATGTCACCTATGGGCTCACCAGGAACAAAGTCACCTGAGAGTCTGGGCCCAAAACGTAGAGCTCTTTCCTTCTTGTTCTTTGGAACTGTGTGGCTCCCTGCTGCAGTGGGAATTTTTTTTTTTTTTTCTATCTTGGAAATTGTTGCCAATCTCATAACCAAAAGTGGAGAACTTTTCCAATCCGCAGTAATCAGCCCTCCTACACGCTCGGCTAGGAGGTACGCAGGGCCCAGAATGAAAGGAATCAGCGAGGCTTTGACTTGCCCAGCGTACATTTGTGTTAAGTGGTCTGCCATTTGTTCTTCGGAGTTACTCATGCTGTGAAGACTCCTTACCTTTTGAGTTGAAAAGCTGAATTTAACAAGATGAGTGGTAAGAACAGTGAGGCTGCATGAAGTAGGAGAAAGATTAGCTATTTCTCAATTGCCAAATACATTCTAACCAATTTATAGACCTACAGGCAATGGCTCAAATCCACACGATCTCTTCAGGTTGCTCCGATACTTGGAAACTTTTCCAAGAGAAAAAAATATATGTAGTTTACAAAGACTGATAGGCCCGAATCCTCAGGAAGCCAGAGAGTTACCATGTTTGTGGTTGTTGGCCAAGCCGTGGATGCAGTCAGGCAGCTGCTTAGCAATACATAATGACTCCATTCTCACTTTTCGTCTTTCTGACCCTGTCTACAAGGAAATCTTGATCAATAACTAGGCTCTTTATTTGCCTGCCCTATCAAAGGTGCAAATCATTAACTGCAGACCAAGAAAGGCGACCCTGGCTGTGGGGTTTCCCTTAATGGAATATACTCTTCAGTTAGACTTTAGGATAAAAAAGACAGAGCGAGCTTGTGTTTACATTGCTCCTCCCTCAAGCACTAAAAGGACTATAAAAGTTTTAAAAAAAAAAAAAAAAGATAGTCCTCAATAAAAATTTTTAAAAAGTCTTCTGTTCCTATAGAGGCAATAGAAACCTGATTTTTCAGGTAGGGAAGTGGATGGTCCAGTGTGGTCACAAACAGCAGTTGAAGCCAAGAAGCAACCTGAATCATGCCTCAGAAAACCGGAATGATGGCACCAGGATCTTTCCAAAGTGGGGCTAAAGAGAGGATTGAAAAAAAGAAGACTTCCTTGATAGTCTGCTTAAGAGTTGGTCAAACCCTAGATTCCTTCTCCCACTCTGCGCAATCTTGGGGTCACATTCCCTTATGCCCACCCTGGCAGAAGACTAAAAATTTATTTCTTGGAAGGTTAAAAAGAAGGCATCCTGGCACGGGGAAACACCAGATGCCCTGTGTCGAATGTGTGCTGGTTATGTTTAACAGTCAGCTTGGAACAGAGAAGGGGAGGGGAGGGTCTAACTTGTCATCACTGCCAATTGCAGTGGTATAAACACTCCCACCAGAGTTGATTTTGAGATAACTACATGAAATCTCTATTCATGGAGTTGGGAAGAGATGCCCACAATTAGCTTTTTGTGGAATGGGGGGAGCAGGTTTTCAGTATGTTGAAAATAGAGAATTTAAGAGGATGTTAACACAGTGAACCATGAGACGACCACCATCTTTATCCCTCATCTCTATCTGATGCCCATATTTAGGCAGCCATAATAATACCTTTCATTGGAAGGTTTTCTTGGAAAGATCTGACAGGTTGAAAGAAGATGGGAACTAGAAATATTTATAGTCATGAATAATCATGGCTCTACAGTGGATTTTATGCAACAACAAGCCCACCCTCATAATATTTTCTAATGATGCTTTATAAACCCATGTAAACAAAAATCCAAAGAGGAGCAGTAAATTTTGGAAATCTGACAACTTGAAAGTCAAAAATGAAAACAGAAAAAAAATGGAACTTAGAACTGAATAAAAGGCAATGCAGAGAAAAGAACACAAGAAAATCGAGAGCTATTATTAAATTTATGAAACAAGAAAAGGAAGCTTCTTAAAAGGAACATTTGCAAAGTAGGAAGGAATCTTGGGAAATTTTTAAAAGTTAGGCAAAAGAAAAATGTCAATATATGAATCAAAAGATAAAGTTCAGGAAACACTCAAGAATGGAGAAAAACAAATAAATTATCAGTGAGACAACAGTATCTTTTAAAATAGAGTATTAATTCAGATGTTTCAAGCTCAAAAGATAGGGATGTCATTTTAAAAAGCAGAGAAAAATATCTCCTAAATGCTGTAAATAAGACTTTCAGAACTGAAGAGCATGAGTTTCCACATTAAAAATACCACGAACTTGTTAACACAGTGGATAGAAAAAACCCCAATCCAAGAACATCATTCTTAAATTTCAAAATATTAGGGACAAAGACAAAAATCATCATAAATCTTTCAGAAATTAAAATCAAAAATCAAGATTCAGAGTAGCATTGGATTCCTCAAACTAGAAAGTAGAGATAAATGATCAATGCTTGTCTTCAAAATTCTCAGAGGCATCTGATTCCCAGTCCTGTATTCTATATCCAATCACACCATCAGTTACTTGAGAAGATTTGCAGAGATGTTGTCGGACATTTGAGGTCCAAAAATTTTCCCCTTTGTACCTATTCTCAGGAAATAACTGGGAAAAGAAGAGCCCCTAAAGCATGGAAGTATATCAATTTTTTAAAAATTGGATCCAGAAAACAAGTAATCAAATACAAAGAGCAGCCAAGAGAATTCCCCAAGATGATGATGAAGAGAGATTCCAAGACATCTCAGCAGTAAATCTAAACAATATTAACTCCAGGTTGGAGCAGGAAGGCGAGGGCTCTAAAGGGATACCTTTAAAAAAAATCAGTAGCCGATCAAAAGAGAATATTTTTGTTGTGAGGAGATGTACATATATAGTAAAGAGTTTAAGGATTAGTTAGTAATCAGTACACAAAAAAACTAAGCAACCTCCCTCCAAATTAATTGTAAAAAGGAAATGATTACTCACTCCAGAGACATACAATTGTAGTATAAGATGGCTGGGATGTAGAGTATTTGCCTAGCATGTGCAAGGCCCTGGGCTCAATTCCCAGCAGTGCAAATGACAATTAAATAATAATAATAATAGAAAGGAAAGGCAACAATAGTTCACTACATGGAAAAATGTGGGGAATATGTGTGCATAGTGAGTGTGTGTGTGTGTGTGTGTGGTTGTGTGTGTTATATGAAGAGAAAGACGCATAAGACTTAGATTCTAGTCTTCTCTAAACAATTGAAAATTAATAAGAAACAGCATGAGCAAATTATTTAGAGAAGCATAACTATAATTCAAAGAAATAATAAAAAGTTAAAGCAGTTGGTGGCAGGTGAGAAGAGATGTTGGGATATATTTTATTTTTTTTTCTTGGAACTGTTTTATTGACCTTTTATTCTTTTTTCATTTTTTTTAAAATTTATATACAACAGCAGAATGTGTTACAATTCTTGTTACACATATTGAACACAATTTTTCATATCTCTGGTTGTATACAAAGTATATTCACACCATTTGTGTCTTCATACCTGTACTTTGGATAATAATGACCATCACATTCCACCATCATTTCTAACCCCATGCCCTATTTGTCTAGAGTTTGTCTATTCCTCCCATGTTCCCTCTCCCTACCCCACTACAAATCAGCTTCCTTATATCAGAGAAAACATTTGGCATTTGTTTTTTGGGGATTGGCTAACTTCACCTAACATTATCTTCTCTAACTCCATCCATTTACCTGCAAATGCCATGGTTTTATTCTCTTTTATTGCTGAGTAATATTCCATTGTGTACATATGCTACTTTTTTAAATCCATTCATCTATTGAAGGGCATCTAGTTTGGTTCCACAGTTTAGCTATTGTGAATTGTGCTGCTATAGATATGTTGTGGATATATTTTAAATGAACCTTGTACATTAATGTTCATTTCAAATCATGAGTATACATAATTTTGATTTAAAAGTAAATATACAATAAGAAATAAAAATATTATATTTAGGAGAAAAAATAGAAAACCTTTAACAAGTTGCCATGTTTTGAATGTTTTCCCTAAAGTTCTTGTGTTAAAAACATAATCCCCAATGCAGCAGTACTGAGAAGTCCTGAGGGCTCTGCCCTCATAAGTGGATCAACACCCTTATCAAAGGTGTGGGGTGCTTATCCCACAAGTGGGTTCCTGATGAAAGAAGGAGTTTGCCAATTTGCCCCCACCTCATGCACACAAGTGTGTGCACCATTTTGTCCTTCTTTATCTCATCTGCCATGTACTAACACAGCAAGACCACTCTCATCAGATGGGAGCCCTAAATTCTCAACTTCCCAACCTGCAAGACTGTAAGAAATAAATCTCTTTCTCATGAACTGCCCACACTCAGGGACTCTGTTATAGCAGCACAAAACCAACTAAGTCACAAGGCTATTTCTATGGATGCCTGGATATTCCCTGAAATGAGGGAAACAGAGGACAGTTTATACTTGTGGCAGAAGCATAAAGTCCTAAGCCCTACCTTATGGTCTGGTGCCTATTCTCAAAGGGGAGGGAACATAGTAGGCAACAACTTGACAATGTCCACCTTATCATAAGATTCTTAAAATTGGGACAATTTGTCCATGTGCTGGCCTCAGGGTAAGTCATGCCTATAGATTTCTCCCACACTTCACCCTTACCCTTTGACATATTGGCAAGGAGAGACTTGCCAAACTCCCTTCTAGTGATCAATTTCTAAGTCTATCCTTCCTCAACATTTTAATTCTGTAAATTTAGTTTCATGTGGTAGAATGTAGTAGATTTTCTTTAGGACAAATACTCTGTGCCAGACAGTGCAGTATGCTCAGGAATAAGTGGCGTTCATTGAGTTCTCCATTCTTTGACATCATTCATTCAGCATGTATTCATCTAGAGAGTCTAGAAACTCAGGAAATGTGTTTAGTGAAACAGGCAGAGTTTCTTCCTCCACAACCTTAGAGTCATGATAGGGGAAAAACGGAAAACAGAAAGGGAATTAGAAAAGGGAAAATATTAGACTGGAGATGGACTGACTTCTAATTCTAGAAATCTTGAATAAGAGTTTTAGTTTTTACAAAGGATTTAACCCAATTTTTACCCTGTTGATTCTTTTAAGCATGTGGGTTAGCATCAGCCGTACTGGCAGAAAAGGGAGTGATTAAATTTGTCTGGGTATAACAGGGATGGTGACATAGACAAGAACCGGGTCTTGATCTGCTTTTATCTCTCATACATATCAGAGTACCTGGCACAAGGTTGGAACTATATGTTCACAGACAGATGGAAGGAAGGAAGGAAGGAAGGAAGGAAGGAAGGAAGGAAGGAAGGAAGGAAGGAAGGCAAGCTCATTCAACTGAAATTTGCCTTTACTAAAGGAAGTGTTTCAAAAATTAGAAGGACAAGTTTTAGGGACCGTGTAAATAGTATTGAGGAAAGAGTTATAATAGTATTAGGAATCTTTTTTATTCCAAAAAGAGGAATCCTTTGGATAGATTTGCCTATGTGACTCCTGTAGCCCAGAACATGAGTAACAGGCTGTTCAGCTGCCATAAGTACAATTTCTAGATGAGCCCAGGCTCCCAAGGGGTCATGCTTCCCCCACCCCAAAAAAGAGGCTCATTTTAGAGCCCTTTGTTTCCTTAGTTTAGATTCCATGGAATCAGAGAATTAATTACACACATGAACTTTGGGACTTCTTTTTTTAAAGCTATTTTTATTTGAGTTGGAAACACATTTTCCATTATCTCATTCCAGGTTGTTCTCTTTACCAATGGTTGATATGTATTTTTAAATCCAGGTTTTAAATAATTTTTCTGTTTAACATCAAGTCCTGTTCCACTCATTCTCACCTTTGTCTAATTCCAAAGTCATCATATTTTGGAGTAAAGAAGTTAATTTCTTATGTTTAAAAGACACTTTTGCTATTAGGGAAAAAAAAAAAAGTTTGTCGTAACTTTACCTTAGGGTGACTGGGCCTTCTGAAAATAAATGGCTGTCTCTCCACCCAGTTGTATGAGCTAAGCTGAGTTATGCCAGGCGACATTCAGTTCACCTTGCTGAATGGGTTGCTTCCACACTCACTGGAGAAGACAAGAATAGACCCTACTAATAAATCAGAGGATGCTTTCATTGAAAGCAATCATTGCTTCAAGATAAGAATGAATGTAGGTCTACCAGAACAGGAGGCCTCCTGCTTCCTAGGAATCAAGAGCAGACGCGGCCTAATTCCTTTGTTCCTGTCTAACTGCATTTAGTTTGCACTTAACCCTTTGAAAACTCAAGTGTGGAAAATGAAGTAGCACTAAATGAAGATAGTTAATTGTGATACACCTAAATACCACCTGTACACACACACACACACACACACACAATTAGGCAGGTGAGCCCCATAAATTTGCATATAAGCACATGGTCAACTCTAAAGGCATTGTTTGAAACTTAAAGACATTGCATTTATAATTTTACTTTGGATCCCTGGCTTTAACCTTGTTGGCTTCACAGGTAGGGAGTGCAAGGCAGCCTTGAGACCATGATATTCACAGAACAGAATTTTTTGAGGTCATAACAATGCTCTCGGGCCCCATTTGTCCTCTGAGTGTGGATGTGCTCTGGCGCTTGCTCTCAGGGCATGCCTCAATGGGAGCTGGCAACCTGTGCCGCACTGGCTGGCCACCGTCCATCAGCCTGCGGCTCTCTCTGCAGCCTGGGTGGCTGTCCCTCTGCTTTGTTAGGGCTGAGTTAGCCATATTTATTGGCCTGGCTTTTCATTCCTAAGGATAAACTCCTTGGAATGAGAATCGGGAATCTCAGCTTTCAAAACCTGTTCTTCTTAGCACTGTGCAGTCAGAATCTGCTGGCTTTATAGACCGCTGAAGGGAATTTCTTTCATTTCACTCAACCAAAGTGATCCTTTTAGTTTTCTTTAAACCCATTTTTTTTCTAATATCATAATTTAGGCAAAAGTGAGAGAGTTAGTTCTCAGTTTTTCAATTGAAGTGGATGAGGGCAAGCAAAGCTCTAAGGCTGAGGAAGGGATTTTCCAAGGTTTGCTCAAGATGTTTGTTGATCCCTGCTGCTCAAGTTGTGGTCTGCAGGTGGGAGCACAATGAATGCACACCTGGATCACCTGGGAGCTTGCAGAATGGGGAATCTCAAGCTCTGCCTGAGACATACTAAAGCTCGTCCATCTGTCCGTCCATCCTTCCCTGCCTCCCTCCCTCCCTCCCTTCTTTCCTTCCTTCTGCAAAATCTCCAGGAGACTCATATGCATAGGAAAGTTTGAGAGGCATTGATTTGGATATTGTCCTTCACTGAAGCCAATGCAATTTCTAATGGCATTTAGCACTAATTGATAAGAAAAATTAATCCTGGTGAACTTCTTACTTTTGGGCTTCTAAGAACTCACCATCTTCTTTTGCCCACTCACCTCTAGAGGCTTTGGGGTGTGTCCACCATAATCATCTAAAGTCCTTTTGCTGCTAAATTGTGCCTCACTGTGGAGAGTAAGGAGCTTGAGCAGGCTCCTTGCCAATGTCAGGCTTTAGGTCTAAACTTCCTAGAGCATGTTGGAAGGTTCTTGGTGACTTCTACATTAACCCTCAAATAGTTTTAGGCAAAATTTGTACAAACGAATCTGAGCTTTTTTTAAAATCACTACTGTAGCTGGAATGAATGTTTCTATCCATCACCTTGGAAGTGTCTAAAATACACATTTATCACAAAACAGCATACTCCAGATGATCATGGATTCTATTGTCACCGATAGAACAAACCTCCCTGCACAGTCTCAGCCACCACGCCCTGGGAAGGCCCTCTGACCTGGAAGACCCAGTTTGGTGCTGTTGTCCATCTGGGGTAATTCTCAATTTGCTTGACTGGTCACACCACACATGTAAACAGTCTCTTCTGTGACCCAGGGCAAAAATCCATGATGCCACAGAGTTCCGGATATGCAGGGACACTAAAGTGGGAGATACCAGAGCTATGTCTTGTGGCTCAGGTTTAAGATGGCCCTCTAGTCTCAATGAGGGACACTGCAAGCAACTGCTGATGGTACTGCCCAATGCTGGAAAGCCTGGAAAGCACCACCTCCACTGTGCATGCACGTGCGCGCGCGCACACACACACACTCATCTCAATTCCCTTACATCCAACAGGAGCCAGATTCTGTGACCTGTGTCCATTATATTATTACCCTCTTCATAAAGAAAGCAACTATTGAAGACCTACACCCCACAGCCTCCGAAGGGACCTCATCTGCAAATAGAGCAATGGCAGATATATCCATCTAACTTTAGATGATGTTACGATGGAAGATACGGGGCCCTCACCCAATCTGAAGTGGATTTTTCTAAGAAGAAATTTGGACACAAGCAGAGACACAGGGAGAAGAGGTCCTGGTGATGACAAAGATGGAAATTTGAGTGGTTCACCCACAAGCCCAGCGATGCCTGAGGCTACTCAGAGATGGACTATGCGAGGAAGGATTTCCCTCTAGAGACTTTAGAGGGAACTCAGCCCTGCGGGTACCTTCCTTTCTAGCTTCTGAAGTTGTGAGAACAACTTTCTCTTGTTTAAGCCACCCACTTGGTGGCATTTTGTTAGGCCAGCCCTAGCAAACTAACACACCAACCATTCTCAAAACAACTTACCACAGTCCCTTGGGTGTGTTTTATTAAGGTACTAATCACATCGGCATCCTTAGGATTTCTGCATTTTGGGAGCTTCTAACTTGTGATTCTTTTCTCTTTTTTTCTTTTCTTTCTTTCTTTCTTTTTTTATTTGTGGTGCTGGGGATCTAACTTGTGATTTTTGTGAGTGCTTTTACTCTGCCATATTAACTGGTGATTCTTAGCATGGTATCTGACACACAGGGAAGCTTCATAAATACAGAATGGGCACATGGATGAATGAATAATTGAGAATCATCATGTAAAAGCATTTTGCAAATGCTAAATTACGGGTTCAGTTAGGGAAGGGAGGTTTCTAAACTGCACAGTATAAATACCCTTATTGTGCTGTAGCCTAACAGGAACTTTCAAAAAAAAAATAATGTACTGTATGAATTTCTATATTCTCCTTCTTTTAGAGAGAATTAAATTTAGATGAAATATTACCATTTTGGGGATTAATGTTCCCTCTTTCTAAATAATGCCAGAAGATGAAGACTATCTCTTAGTTCTAGGGAAACCCAGCTCTGATTTTATCCCTCATCTGGTACCTGTCAATGACCTGGTCTCCTTGACCAAATAAAAAGATCTGGTAGAAGCCTCCGGGGGACAAAATTGGGCAGCTGTCATTATGTTCCCTCACTTAGAAAAAGAAAACACGCTCTGTTTGCAAAATAAACTTTAAGGGTCTATGCAAAAATATAGCCTGAGGGAAATGAGGAGAAATGAATGTTTTTATAATAGTCCCTTGAAAGGGGAAATGTCACCTTAATTTAATTGGGGCTTTGCTATTACATTTCTTCTCTATCTGTGACACAGTTAAACTCTATTATCTAAACCACTGACCCAAGATGAGCTACTTTTTCTAAAAAAAAAAAAAAAAAAAAAAATCTTCCTGACATAATTTTCCAGTGCCTTTTGTGAGTCTTTTGATTCTGAATTAATTATTCAGAGGAAGGGAGAGGGGGTCAGAATTTCAGTTGTAAGGTGTACTAGCTTGTGGCTGTGACCAAAATTTGTGTCGAGAACAACTTAGAGGAGGAAAGATTGAATGGGGGCTCAAAGTTTCCAAGGATTCCATCCATGCTCAGAGGAGGCAGTGTGTCTGGTGAAAGGCACCGGAGGGGAAAGCTGCTCACTTCCTGGCAGCTGGGAAGCAGAGAGTGGGGCAGGGGGACAAGCTCTTCCAGGGCACACCCCCAGGGGAATACTTCCCCCAGCCAGGTCCCAGCTCCCAGAGTCCACTGGGCTATGGATGGATTAATCCACTAATGAAGTCAGAGCCCCTGTGATCCCATCATTACTTAAAGCCCCACCTCTGAACTTCATGCTTTCAACACCAGACTTTGGGGACTTTCTAGATCCAAACTATAACCGGTCTGGAGCACGTGTAGTTTGAAAAGCCTATCCAGGACGGTGGTACAGATTGACAGATGATCAAATTTTCACTACATGATTTACAGAAAGTAAAGAGTAGCAAGTCCTTATTGATAGGGATACAAAACAAAGGTATCTTCTGAACATCAGCAACTCCCTAGAAATCCCCAGGAAAAATACCATTTATCTGAATCTTGAACTTGAACACCACCGTGATGTATTATGGAAATGAGGCATGTGATTAAAAACAAAACAAAACAAAACAACTATACCCCCATCCTATCTCATCTTCTCACTTTCTCTGTATGTAATTCATACTGGCCATGACACATAAAATTCATCTCTTGGGAAGTCTATACCCAAACCCAGGAGCTGTACCTGTTACTTTGAGGAGACATTCTCCACCACTGAAATTGGACTTGCTTCCTCTACAGCTACTGTTTACTGGTGTTCTCAGATAAGTGAGTAGACAGGCTTTCTCCCATCCAAGTACTAACCAGGCCGGACCCTGCTTAGCTTCCAAGATCAGACGAGATCGGGCGCGTTCAGGGTGGTCTGGCCATAGACAGTAGACATGCTTTCTGATTGTGGGGAATAGTTGCTATGTAAATACAAAGTACCAAGTCATAATGTTTATTAGAGACCTAGCAGGAATGGAAAAACATCCCAAAGTGTTGGAATAGCAACATGATGTTCCACGTTGGTTAAAGACAATGTTAAGGGAAAACCTGGTGATCATTTTTTCAACTCAGGCGATGTGTTGTTTCAGATGTTTGCTTCTGAATTAAACAAATTATCAGATAGTCCACAAATCATATGAAGTCAATCAATATTTTTAAGAGAGTCTGTGAACATATTCATGTACGTAGTGGCTCCCTGACATCGTCATCTTTGCCTTAGTATCAATGTGAATGAGATGGCAGATGAGGCACAGGATGTTTGCTGAGTCAGCTAAAGCAGTCCTTTCCTCTGCTGGGTCATTCTGAATCTGCGACACGTGGAAGGGAAAACCCAACAACACCAAGGTTGACTCCAATGATTCTGCCTGCTGGACTCTGCTCCCAGGACCAAAGCTGAGAATAAGGAACTGCCTTCAGTGTTATCCAACATGGAATAAGAGCCCAATAGTATTTGCTGAACAATGAATAGATGAATACTAAAATGTCAGTCAGCTACCTGTCTATATTAAGAATCCTAAATAATAGAAGAAAATAGCAAAGAATGTTCAATTTGAAACCTCAGGAACCGAACCCTAATAACTAACATCACAAAGCAAATCAAACAGAACATATTTTGGAAAGTACCTTCAGTGTAAGGAGAGAGTAAGTTGACTCACCGTCAGAATTAGTTCTTGATTGGAGAATTCATTTCCATGTTCCACAATATTGCCATTGTCATTGTCAATCATGGGAGGATCAGCTAATGATGCATTTTTTAAGAAAAACAATAGATCTGAAGAATAGAAACCAGAAAGTTAAATTCCTATAGGAAAGCCTAAAATGTATAGAAGACAAAGCATTAAAATCTGTACACGTGGAAAAATGAGAATTCATACCCTATTTGAATCAAATGTATGATATGTCAAGATCATTGTATTGTCTTGAGCAACTAATAAAAAAAAAGAAAAAATTCTATAGGAATGAGTTCCCTTTTTTTATCCAAATCTAGATTTCCCGCCCCACCCCCAAAAGAAGAATTAACCTAACATTGGACTCTTATACTGTATCTTCTTTTTTAAAAAAATCAGCTTTTTCACACATATAGACAGGTTATGTCTGAATTTTGCATTTAATCATGAAGCTGAGTATTTATGTGGGCATCCTTCTGTATGGCTCCTAGACAGTGTCTTGGTAGCACAGTAGTACTCTTCCTGTCCTTCAGCTTCCCTGTGCCCCCTGAGTAGAGGCAATTTTGAAAACAGAAAATGAGGTCAGAGGAATGAGTGCATTCTACTATGCCTCACAAAGGGTCTGTATTATTTATCCCTTAGCCTACATATTTGTCATACTTAAAATTGACTAATTTCTTTTCACATTAGCGACATTATGGTAGGAAAAAAAAAAGAGAGAGAGAGAGAAAGCTCTATTTTTTTTCTTAAGTTGGCATATAGTTTAGTTTTAAAAAGAAAAATGCGGTCCAGAAGTTTTAAAAGACCAGCTTCAAAACTCAACAAACCCAATTAATCCCCAAATTAACTTCCAGGTCCCCTGGGGCTCTCCAGAATTGTCAAGAAATGAAGAACAATGAAGAAACAGATATTACGTAAACAGAAGAGACTAGAAATATGATGCCCGTATCTGCTCTCCTTCAGCGACGGGGCGTCTCAGGTCCGGCCTCCTTGCAGGTTCCCGCAGGCTGCTCTCTATGCGGCATCCCTGAGAAGGGGCATTTCAGGGTCCAGTAACTTCTTATCATAAATGTATCCAGGTGAGGTTGCTGGATGCCCCATAACCTGGGATAATTTGCTTGAATACCTTGTTCTTAGTGTTCTTGTTAGACATGACTTTGCAAAATGAAACAGAAGCCTAATTATTTCAGGTTATTTCATCTTTCATTCATATCCCCAACAGCTGATTAAAAACAGAATAATACAGAAGTGTGCCCCATACTTTGCTGAATGCTGGGAATACAATGGTGAAAAAGAAAGGTAAGGAAAAAACAACGTTTTCGTTTCTACCTATGGATGTTTGGGCTCTGTCTCAATTGTCTTCAACCAGAGGTAAATCACCTTGGAAATTTCTTTAAAACAAGATTTCTGCCTTTGTAGTTTTCTGGGAAAATTTAACCTGGCCAAAGCCAAATGTTTTACTGTCTTTTGAAAGCTTTTTATATCCCCAAATGGTATCATGAATTCAAAACGATCATGTAATTGGTTTTTGCATTTAAAGATCATTGTCTTTCTGGGGTTTGCAATTGTATTTATGAGGTAGTGAAGTTAGGAAGAACACACTACTTTGGCTGCCTGCCCATTGAGATACCAAAAATTGGGGCCAGTTTTTCCAAACTCTGTCTAATATGCATTGTTAGAGTCTGTAAACAAGTCTGGATGGCGCCTGGCATTTTGCCAGGGGGAGTGGTTTGTGAAGTAACACCAGCGAGCCATTAAGTGTGGAGATTCCTTATTGGTTGACTGCTGTATTGAGTTTATGTTAATTAGATAAGCTATGTGAAATGTATAAATACCTCTGTTGTCCTACAATAAACGGCTCCACTCCTGCTGTATCAATCTACACAAGTTGTTCGTCACCCCCCGGTTATTTTTGCTGCAGCCGGACTGCGGCAATGCACGCCTAGAAGGAGCACTCCTATTTTACTGGCTACTGATGATCTGGTTTTCTGGGAGAATTTTTTTCCATGCAACACTGCCCAGTTGTGTGATGTGGCCCTTCAGCATATCTCAGTCTATTTGTGCTACTATAACAAAATACTTGAGACTTGGAGATTCATGAAGAACAGAAATGTATTTTCTACAGGTATGGAGCCTGGCAGTACAAGTTCAAGGCACCAGTAGGTTTAATATACATTGATAGAATCTACTCATGTGTCCTTCTCACATGGCAGAAAACAGAGAAGCAAATTTGGACTATGCTAAGTCCTGCCGCCATTTTACAAGGGTGGAGCCTTCATAACGGAATCACTTCCCAGCAGTCATCACCTGTAAATGCCAGCACACTCAGGAAATTTCAACAGGAAATTGGAGCAAGGAACTCACAATGGCGCATTCAATTTCATGACTTTAATTTCAATGAGCTGACTTCAGTTTAATGCATTCTGCAAAAGAAGTCCAACTGGTAATAATACAGAATCTGGTCATCCTTTACTTACATTGCAACCACAACCTAACAACCGCTACCTTAATGCATTGCAAAGTTGAGGCTGAAGTTCTCTTAATTTTAAATTGTTGTTCTGGTCAACCTGACAGTGCACATCTCATGGTTATCCTGACCCTTTTCATTTGGGATACTTGTCTGTGACTAGGATGCTAATATCCTTACTTACCTAAGTGCATCCTACACCCTATGTGCTGGAGAAAGCTAAGAGCTATCTGTATGTTTATGATGATATTTATGTGGTTTATATGTGAATATGTAAATGATACTGATAATTATCACTCCCATTTATCGAATACCATCTATGAAGTGGTCATTATGCTGTGTGCTTCACACGTGCTATTTCATTTAAAACTCCTGGTAAGAGTAATGGGACATAATTATTCCCCAGATCAAGTAATTTGCCCAGGATTACACAGTGGACGTGCTAAGATCCAAAGGTAGGATTGGCAGATTCCAAGGTTTACGTGGACTCTCGCTCCACTCCTAGGACTTTCTCCAGAGTTCAAATGTGTCAACTTAATTATAACAGTAGTTAATTCAGAGCAGTCACTATGAGCCCGACACTGTCAGTGTTTATACAGTATCTGTGGGAAGCCTTCATAGCATGTGACCAGCATTTGCTTCCCCTCCTGGTCGACTGAGGCACTGTCGGTCACCCCGATATCGGGTTGCTTTTAAGTAGCCTAAGTCGGTAGCCCTGATCTTGAGGGTAGAGAAAACGCAAATGTGTCTTCGTGCATGGGCGTGCCTTCCCACATCCCCAGGGATCGAGTTACCTCACCTGTCCTTGTAACCCTGCTCCCCTTAACCTTCATTGGATGGAAATTTCTAAAGAATCTAGAGTCCCCCCAATAAAAGTCCACCCTGAATCGTGCTCTCTCTCTCTCGCCAGCCTCTCGTGATATTCCTTGCTCTCCTCTCCCACTTGGGGAGCTTGAGGCCGGGGGCAGAGGAGCCATCTGGGGCTTGATTTAAAGGTGAATTGTGTCTGTGTTTTATTTGATGCCTTGGGGAGTTCACTCGAGCCACCTCTAGTTAAGCTGTCTGCGTGGGGTGTAGGCAGCAAGTGTCTAGTTTACTATTCATAAATAAGGTAGATGCCGTTAGTACAGTTGAGGAAACTGAGGCATAGAGTGGAAGGATATTTTTCAAAGTCACCTGGCTTATAAGTCATGGAATTGAAATTTGAAATCAGGCAGCCTAGTGCCGAAGGCTTTGTGGGCCATCCCTGTTTCATTGGCTTCTCAGCTTATCCAATACCTTTGAAGAGAGTTTTGCCAAACCACCAGAGCTAGAAAATTTTTCTTTGAAACTACCTACATTCACGTGTACATATGGTGTGCTACACACATACACACACACACAAACACACATACATTTTCATATTTCAACATTTTTCTTGGTACCTTCATCATAGGAATCATTTTTTGTTTTGAAACTTACCAAACCAAATATATCCCTCCTGCCCACAGAGTACATCTAGAGTTTCCTCTGAATTTCCATCACCAAATCAAACAGGATCTAAAGAACCAATGTGTTTGCAATTCATTCTCCATCTGTCATTTCATTTTCTTTGGTCCAGTGCAGGGTGAGAGCAAAAAGTTTATTTGGAGGGTATATTCCAGCATCGTGGACAGTGGAGTGGGTGGGAAATGGGGTGACCCAACGCGCAGAGTACTCAGGTCCCTGCCTGATGCTGCTCAAGAGTGCAAACTCTAAATAGTCCTGCTCTTGTTCCAGGGCCCTCTCCCACCTAGCCCCAGACACACCTCTATCTCCTCTCGAGGAGGTAAAATTGTAGCAATCTATTCAGGGAAGAGCTCTGATTTGGATGTCGAATAAAATTGATTGATTTTATGATTCTGTAAAGGTCACCTCAAAAGGTGAAATGATTTCTGCAGCAGAGGAGCACCCATAAATCCAGGCTATTTGTGACAAGTCTTGTCCCACTCTAGAAAGATGGATTCTTGGATCTGCATCTAATCCTAGAAAAAAATAACCAAATTTTCCACTGGAGCTGGCTCAGGAGCTCATACTCTTTAGCCATCAGGAAAGGCTTGTGTACATTTAGACAACATGGTTAAATGTGATTTGGTTGTCACTTGGAAACAGAGTTATAACTATAAGATTGAAAAATTGAATGGCCACAGTATTCCTTTGACAAAAATGAAAGGAAACCTCTCACACCCCTCAGGTAGCACACCACAATCAGTTAAGGGCCCCAGGACAGGAGGACTCCAAAGGACAGAGAAGGTCAGGGTGTGCCTAGGAGCTGTTCTTCTCCTCCACCTACTGCAAAGCTCCATGGGGGCAGTGGGTGGCTGGTGGTGGTTCTTCTCTGATACTCAAAGGATGCTTGCCATAGAGCAGATCCTTGGGGAAAAAAATAAGTTGAATGAATAGACGAGTTTCATGAAATCCTTAATTTGTCCTAAGTATTTGGCTATCATCCAAACCCCTTGGGATCGTTGGTGAGGTAAATGGGTGAATGTGGTTGAAAAGTAAAGAAGTAAAGGTGTGTGTGTGTGTGTGTGTGTGTGTGTGTACAAGGGCACTTGCATTCAAGCTTTTATAAAATAAGGGAATGATGGATGTATGATGGTCGTGCATATGAATCTAAGACAAGACGGTCCACTGTTGAATCATGAGTCCAATCTCCCTAAGATAATCCTCAATCAAAGGTAAAGACATTGGGGAAACTCAAAATTGCTTAGAAACATGGAGAAAGGGAAACAGAATGAAACTATGGTTAAGTACCTGGAGCTGTCAGGCATATGAAGAGGAGGTGACTTTCCTCTCCAATACACGGAACTAACAAAGGCAGAGACTGTGGTTCCCACTGAGCAGGAAGGAGGTGGAGTGAACTATCTACCGATCAGTAGCAGAGGAGTGATTCCAGCCTAGATTTTGGCTTCAGTGGCTGCTCTTGATTCTATGCAACTCCTGCTATCACCAACTTGGTACAGGCCCTCATTGTCCCTTGACAGTGTCCCCTACCCTCTGTTTACTCCTTTTAGCCTGAGACAGTTTTCTCTTTTCCAAATCAGACATGCCCCTCCTCTTCTTCCTCTAAGGGCTAAGAGAGGATCTGATGGTCCTGTCTTTGCCCTTTTCCCGACTCTTGGTCCCCCAGGCAGCAGGACATTTCTCACCTCCCGAGCTTGGTTATTCTACCATCTCTTTCTGGAATATCTGCCCCTCCCAACTTTGCCTGGCTAATGGAACCGCAGCATCCTGCAGCACTTGCTTGAGAGCTCAGTTCTTCCAAACATCTTGCCTGGTTCCCAGGTTGATGCTGGGACTTTCTTCAGCATTTCCACAGAATTCGCTGAATTCCTATGCCTTAAGATTACCACATTACATTAAAATAATCTATCTGAAATCTCTCTGACTATTTTCTAGGTTCTTTAAAGGCAATAGGCAAATACTACCCTGTTTTACACCTCATACATAGTGCTTATAATAAATTGCATTTTTTATTTTTATTTTTTTCTTTCTTTTCTTTTTTTTTAAATTTTTTATTGTTGGTTGTTCAAAACATTACATAGTTCTTGATATATCATATTTCACACTTTGATTCAAGTGGGTTATGAACTCCCATTTTTACCCCGTATACAGATTGCAGAATCACATCAGTTACACATCCATTCATTTACATGTTGCCATACTAGTGTCTGTTGTATTCTGCTGCCTTTCCTATCCTCTACTATCCCCCCTCCCCTCCCCTCCCCTCTTCTCTCTCTACCCCCTCTACTGTCATTCATTTCTCCCCCCTGTATTATTTTTCCCTTTCCCCTCACTTCCTCTTGTATGTAATTTTGTATAACCCTGAGGGTCTCCTTCCATTTCCATGCAATTTCCCTTCTCTCTCCCTTTCCCTCCCACCTCTCATCCCTGTTTAATGTTAATCTTCTTCTCATGCTCTTCGTCCCTACTCTGTTCTTAGTTACTCTCCTTATATCAAAGAAGACGTTTGGCATTTGTTTTTTAGGGATGGGCTAGCTTCACTTAGCATAATCTGCTCTAATGCCATCCATTTTCCTGCAAATTCTATGATTTTGTCATTTTTTAATGCAGAGTAATACTCCATTGTGTATAAATGCCACATTTTTTTTTATCCATTCGTCTATTGAAGAGCATCTAGGCTGGTTCCACAGTCTTGCTATTGTGAATTGTGCTGCTATGAACATCGATGTAGCAGTGTCCCTGTAGCATGCTCTTTTTAGGTCTTTAGGGAATAGACCGAGAAGGGGAATAGCTGGGTCAAATGGTGGCTCCATTCCCAGCTTTCCAAGAAATCTCCATACTGCTTTCCAAATTGGCTGCACCAATTTGCAGTCCCACCAGCAATGTACAAGTGTACCCTTTTCCCCACATCCTCGCCAGCACTTGTTGTTGTTTGTCTTCGTAATGGCTGCCAATCTTACTGGAGTGAGATGGTATCTTAGGGTGGTTTTGATTTGCATTTCTCTGACTGCTAGAGATGGTGAGCATTTTTTCATGTACTTGTTGATTGACTGTATGTCCTCCTCTGAGAAGTGTCTGTTCAGGTCCTTGGCCCATTTGTTGATTGGGTTATTTGTTATCTTATTGTCTAATTTTTTGAGTTCTTTGTATACTCTGGATATTAGGGCTCTATCTGAAGTGTGAGGAGTAAAGATTTGTTCCCAGGATGTAGGGTCCCTATTTACCTCTCTTATTGTTTCTTTTGCTGAGAAAAAACTTTTTAGTTTGAGTAAGTCCCATTTGTTGATTCTAGTTATTAACTCTTGTGCTATGGGTGTCCTATTGAGGAATTTGGAGCCCGACCCCACAGTATGTAGATCGTAGCCAACTTTTTCTTCTATCAGACGGCGTGTCTCTGATTTGATATCAAGCTCCTTGGTCCATTTTGAATTAACTTTTGTGCATGGCGAGAGAAAGGGATTCAGTTTCATTTTGTTGCATATGGATTTCCAGTTTTCCCAGCACCATTTGTTGAAGATGCTATCCTTCCTCCATTGCATGCTTTTAGCCCCTTTATCAAATATAAGATAGTTGTAGTTTTTAAAGTTGCTTTTCTCTATTAAGGAAAATACAAAGAAAGAGAGGTTTCTTTTAGATAGAGTGAAAAATGTCATCATTAATGGCATCTGCTTCTTTAATGACATGGTGGGTGTCAGGTGGGTGTGAGAGGATGGTGACAAAAGGAAAAATGGTGGAGGGTGTTCAGGAGGGAATGCCACTCCACAGCCCCCTCCCTATCAGTGTCTGTACCCAGTTCTTCACAACTTCTTTCTGGTCCATCAAGGAGCTGGCCCTTTTCTTGACTAGGTTTGTGTACATTATTTGTCTTAGACTCTGTCCCCCAAACCCATAATAATAAAGATAGCAAAAATGGCACAGACTCCCTAGGACAGAGAAAAACAGGGAAGAAGTCTAGAGCAGGTGGGAAATATCAGTCTTACTTGGAAGACAGAAGAAATATCGATAAATGAACTTAGACCTAGCAGAGGCAATGGCCCCAAACTGGGTATAGGCAGAGGAAAATGTAACAAGAAGGAAATCAGTTCGTGCTGCAGACCCCAGTGCAGACTGCAGGACTGGCAGCAAGAGGTGCCCCAGAAGGTGGGCTTATGGATGGGGGAAAGCAGGGTTGGCTGCAGGAAACGCAGACTCTGAGATCTCATCTTCCCCCTTCACAGCCAATGGATGGCCTCCCTTAACTCAGCATCAGAAGGTTTCTTTTTCCTAGAAGCGAAGCTGGGAATGTTCTAGACTCAAACATGGAGACCAGGGGAGAGAGGCACTGCTCTGGAACCAAGGCATCCTGGGAAGTGCTCGCAGGGCAGCGGCACCCTCAGTCCCTTCTTTTTTTTTTTTTTTCAAGTTTTTAAATTTGTTTTAATTAGTTATA
This sequence comes from Marmota flaviventris, assembly GCF_047511675.1. NCBI lineage: Eukaryota > Metazoa > Chordata > Mammalia > Rodentia > Sciuridae > Marmota > Marmota flaviventris. The sequence goes on from NC_092501.1 coordinate 154,110,173, forward strand.
CATGACAGTAAAAGGCATTCATGCACTTTGGTATATCACACATAGATGGGATATAATTTGTCATTTTTCTAATCATACATGATGTAGAATCACATCTGTCATGAAGTCATATATGTACATAAGGTAATAATGTCTATTTCATTCCACTATCCTTCCTGTCTCCACATCCCCTCCTCTCACCTCCCTCACTGCCCTCTACCTAATCTAAGGTAACTCTATTCTTCCCTAGTGCCCCCCCCCTTATTGTGAATTAGCATCCACATATTAGAGATAACATTCACCCTTTGGTTTTTTGGGATTGGTTTATTGCGCTTAGCATGATATTTTCCAACTCCATCCATTTACTGGCAAATGCCATAATTTTATTCTTTTTAAAACTTAGTAATATTCCATTGAATATATATACCATATTTTCTTTATCCATTCATCTATTGAATGGCTCCTAGGTTGGTCCCATAGTTTAGCTATTGTGAATTGAGCTGCTATAAACATTGATGTGACTGTATCACTGCAGTATGCTAATTTTAAGTCCTTTGGATAACCCTCAGTCCCTTGTCCCACTCAGTTCACAGAAGGCTAAGCCAGACCTGGGTCCTAGGACAGAGACTGTAGGATCTGTCATTATTTCATTTTATTTTTATTGGTGCAGAGCTCGGAGTTGAGGCCACATCTTCGTGCCTGCTAGGCAGGGGCTCTGCCACTGAGCTCCACCTCCAGCCCCAGGGTTCTTCAGTTGAGAAATCACCACCTCGTAGCAGCCATGAATGTGTGCCTTGGGTTTCCTTCAGGAGAATCTCCTGCAGACATCACAGTCCTGCTGAGGCCACTTGTCCCTCGGCTACATGACTGAACGTCTCAGGGGACTAAACCCAGCACAGGCTTTTCCAACAGGCAAACTTTGCTCAGGATCTTCCCAACAATCTAGCCACGACATTTCCCAAACTTCTCTGCAATGTTGGGCTCCTCCTACCCAATTCCTTCCTTCCCCCCTCCTGTCACAGGTCAGAATTGCCAGCTGTCTGAAGGCTGTCCCTGTCTACTTTTGCTATCTCTTCCATTATTTTCCACAGGCGTCTCTACAATGAACCTCCTACACATCCAATCCTGAATCGAGGTCTTCTTAGAGGATCTGAGCTGACCCAGTGGTGCATAGAGGGATCTGAGACAATAAGTGCTAAATTGAGATTTGGGGATTAGCTCACTTACCACTTGGCCGACAAAGAGGACTCCATTCTGAGTCCTCAGGATGGAGCATGGAGCACGGGTAGCTGGTGGCATGAAGTAGTGGCCTCGTTACTGAAGATTTCAGTGGTGGTAACCAAATGTTCCGGGGAAAGTGAATACCCTTTGCTGGTACTATGGTTCCAGGTAATCAGGCGTTAAAAACGGAGAGAAGAACAATGCTCACATCAGTGGTGATTACTCATTTGTACGGACACCCGCAGAGGGATGCTGAGAAACTAGAGCAGCGAACACACAATCAAAGGCTGAGTGTGAGAGCCGGAGGCCATTTTCTTGCCGCAACTGAAGGATGGAAATAGCCAAAGAGCAGACTTCCAGGGATGTCTCAGAACAGAGCCAAGGAAAGTTTCTTATGCCAAGGTCAGGGTCCTGGTTAGGAAAATCCAGAACCCTGAAACCTGAAATCTGGATGGATTCCCCCCAAGGATTTTGGCTCTGAATACTGAAGCATTCTAAGTCAGCTTCCCCATTCCCAGTGAAAGCATTTCTTCTGATGCTGGAAGATGCATGGAGCCTTTTCCTTAGCAAGGCAAGTGCCTCCCTCCTTCCTGTCTGCCAGGCAGATAACTCAAGTTAAATCTCAGCATAATCTTACTGGGGACCTGCTAGGCCTGATGAGAGAAGGAAGAGATTACTCACCAAAGAATCCAAAAGAATTAGCAGGCATTCGTTGGGAGGAGCCAGCCCCTGAGATTGGATTTTTGAGGGTGATTTAATTGAGGATACCAGAATATAAAAAGAGATAAGTAAGAACATATAGACATGTGTTCTCTTTCTTGGAATACAGGATTAAATTTTCTGCCCAGGGCCAAACTCCCTGCCAAATATGCTTGGTCTATAAAGCAGATATGCCTGGATCTCCCTAGAAAATGGTAGAAGAAGTCATAGAAGGCTGAGCCGGTTGCTGGAGAAGATTCACCACCTGGGGCCTGAACTCCTTTTTGAGGACTGACCTCTTTGGGGCTGAGAGGATGCAATCCTCACCTAAGCCTGTGGAAGCGCAGGCTTCAACATTACTGATTGTGAAAAGAAACTGATTTATTTCTGTGTTGATGGCTACTGAGAGGAATATTCAATTCTGTTGGAGAGTTTGTGGAATAATTAATGATCAGCACAGAGAAATTTAATGAAAAAACAAATAAGCTATACAAGAAAGAAAAAGCAATAATAGTGCATGCTATGGTTCAACATGAATAATAATTATTAGTGAACACTGAGTATTATTTAAGTAAAAAATAGTGATGCAACTGTTTTGCGGAAATAGAGGGAAAAATATGGGTGCGGGACCAAAGAAATTCTCCAAAAGTTCTTCAGCCGCATCTTTCATGGTAAGGAGTAAATAGAAATGTCTAAAATAAACATTATGCAGAAATTCAATGGTAGGTATCAAAGTCACTTAAAAGTTTAATGTGGAGCTAAGGTTTTAGCTCAGTGGTAAAGCACTTGCCCTGCATGTGTGAGGAACTGGGTTTGATCCTCAGCACCACATAATAAATAAATAAATAAGGTTTAAAAAAAAAGTTTAATGTGTTTCTGGGAAGTGGGTCTTGGAGATGGACAGCTGAGCAGGGAATGACAATTATTCTTACGAATCTTTATCTGTTTGAGTTTTGGAAATTTAGTGCATGTAATGCTTTCCTAAAAATAAATAATTGAAGACCCAATCACTTGTGCAACAGGTGAGAACAAGGAGCAGCTCACAAGCTTAGCCTGTAGTAGAGTCACCCCACCTCAGGCCTTCACAGGCCTCTTGACCACGCCACCTGCTCTTCTTCTGTGTTGAGTGCTCATTGTTCCCTTTTCCACTAGCCACTTATTTATTCACCTGCCATTGTTACTGACTCTCTGCTGTTAGATCCAGTGAATTTTCCTCCCTTATTGACAAGGTTAAGGAGACTTCCCTTGTGGTTTGCCGACCACAATTTTCTGTTCCCGTCTTGTCACTCCTTCTCATCTGCTCACACCCCCTCCAAAGGTTCTGCCTTTTCTATTTGCCATATAAATGTGCTCAGGCTATAGCAAACACATCTCCTCAGTGGCAGGAGAGGGGATCTTCCCATTCCATTTTACTAATCCAGGTTCCCCTCTGTGCTCTGAGCTGATCCTTACCAAAGTAACTTCCTCTTCTCCCTTGGATTTAACTTCCAGATATGCTTGCTTTCCTAACTGCTCTCATCTAAGAAAAGCTCACCAGGTTGGCTTGAACTATGCCCTGAATGTCTGGGCCTTTGGTTTATTTTTTCTGTCCAGTCCCATCACCTGAGAGCACTCCTGGGACTGAGAATCGGTTTACTCCTGGTCCTGGGGAGGGAGGGAAACCAAATCAGAAAAAAAAAAAAAAAACAAACAAAAACCAGCATGTGCAATGGCCCTGGGTAGAAAAGAAGCATGGCCCGTCAAGGGGACAGTCAAAGAAGTCCAGGGACGCTACAGAAGAGAGAGCTGGAGGACAGTGACTTAAGGTGACACTGGAAGATGGGCCAGGGCCACGTGACACAGCTGAGAAGAAGACCAGAGTGACTGAAATTTCATCTGCTTACGTATTTTTGCCTTGAAGACCTGTAGGAAATCACAGGTTTGTTTGGAGTATGGACGAGTTATGATCAAATTTCCATAAAGGATGAAAATCTTTTGAATGCACTGCAGAGAATATATTAAGATGAGAGAAAAACCTGCTCAGAACGGCACAAGAGAAATGTAGCAGCCATTGGATTGAGGTGTGACGGTAGCAATGAGGATACTTTTGAAACCAAGAGCTTTAGGGATGAAGTCAATACAACTTGGCGATGACTTGGTTAGGGATGATGAGTGAGAGAGGCAGAAAAGGTGAACTTCAGGTTTCTGACTTAAATAATTGAGAAGCCGATGGTGCCAATCATAGAGAACTGGGTGCTGCTGGAGGACCACCCCTGAAGGAGAAGTCTCAAGTTTTTGAGCTTGAGATGTGTTAGAGACAGCTGAGTGACAGCTTTCAAGAAGTCAGCTGGATATACCATTCTGGAGCATAGAAGAATGGTCTGTGTTTATAGATAAAAATGATGTGGTCACAGGTGCACAAGTTTCCTATCCCTGCTTGTTATCAGAATCTATCTGTTAGTGGCTTAAAACAATGTGGATCTTATGTTTCCAGATGAATTTCAGGATTGCTTTTCTATTTCTATGAGGAATGCCATTGGGATTTTGATCGGAATTGCACTGAATCTGTATAGTGCTTTTGGTAGAATGGTCATTTTGATAATATTAATTCTGCCTATCCAAGAGGATGTGGGGGAAAAGGCACATTCATACATGGTTGGTGGGACTGCATATTGGTGCAGCCAATATGGAAAGCAGGATGGAGATTCCTTGGAAAACTGGGAATGGAACCACTACTTGACCCAGATATCCCTCTCTTTGGTCTATACCCAAAAGACTTAAAAACAGCATACTACAGGGACACAGCCACATCAATGTTTATAGCAGCACAATTCACAATAGCTAAACTGTGGAACCAACCTAGATGCCCGTCAGTAGATGAATGCATAAAGAAAATGTGGTATATATACACAATAGAATATTACTCAGCAATAAAAGAGAATAAAATCATGGCATTTGCAGGTAGATAGATGGCATTGGAGAAGATAATGCTAAGTGAAGTTAGCCAATTCCAAAAAAAAAAAACCAAAACAAATGCTGAATGTTTTATTTGATATAAGGTGATTGACTCATTGTGGGTAGGGAGCATGTGAGGAGTAGACAAACTCTAGATAGGACAGAGGGGTAGGAGGGGAAGGGAGGGGGCAGGGGGTTAGCAAGGATGGTGGAGTGTGATGGACATTATTATCCAAAGTACATGTATGAAGACATGAATTGGTGTGAACATATTGTATACAATCAGAGATATGAAAAATTGTACTCTATATGTGTAACAAGAATTGTAATGCATTCTGCTGTCATTTATTTAAAAAAAATCAATTAAAAAAAAGAAAAAATGTGGATCTGTTACCCAACAGTTCTAGAGGTTAGACATCCAATATGGGTTTCACTTGGCTAACATGGAGGTGTTGGCAGAGCTGCATTCCTTCTAGAAGCTCTGAGGGAGGGTATGTTCTCTTGCTTTACCCAGCTTCTAGAACTCAGCTCTCTCTCTCTCTCTCTCTCTCTCTCTCTCTCTCTCTCTCTCTCTCTCATAGAGACACAACTTGTAGATATTTACTTTCCCTCCCTCCCTGCCTCCCTCTGACCTCTCACCCACCTCTCTTTCTCTCTCTGACTTTTGCTTCTACCATCACCACTCCCCAGCCCCCCATGAGACCCTCACTTCACTTTCTGACTTCTTTCTTATAAGGATCTTTGTGGCTACATGAGGCCCATCTGGATAACCCAGGATAATCCCTCACCCCAAGATCCTTCATCTAACCTATCTGCGGAGTTCCTTTTACCATGTCAGGTAATAGTTTCACAAGTTCCCTGATTAGAATGTAGCCACCTCTGGTGGAACCATTCTTCTGGAGACACAATTCCATAAATGTTTACTGAACATATGTTTTTAAAAAGAAATGAGGTATTTTAACAACATGTTGTTTTCCCTTAAGCTGACCTAATCCAATTCAGAAAGATAGGGAAGCATCACAGAGAAGCCAAGGGAAAGGATGGGATTTATAGCACTGCTGAAATTCAAATTGTTTGGGGTACTTTTTCCCTTAAAGGAAAGATCCCTTTTAAAACAAGTTTAGGAAGAGAACTTATTCCTGAAGCCTGATAGATAGAGAATCTATCCAGCTTTATTCCTGGAGATGTTCCAACTATAAATTTGGTGAGCTACAAATTAGGACATACCAATCTTGATTAAAACCCACTCATAAGGACAGCACTTTTCCTGGTCTTCTCACTCAGGTACCAGCATTGGACTGTACCATAGCCTGGTATCAAACCCACCATGAAGGTGATATATCTCATGATTACGTCCAATGAATTATTCATGAAAATTTTCTTTCCTGCACTTGAAATGATGAGATTTTCTAGTTGGCAGGGGTAATACCCCAGGGCATGACAAACCAGAGGATACAGACTAGTTCCCAGAGAGTGACAGTTCCTTATAATGGGGTTGGTTCCACCTCTTCACACTATTGGACAATCAAGCAAAAAAGGTTCGTGTTTAGGCTAGTGCACTTGACCCTGACTGTGAAGGGATAATAGGGTGCTGCTTCACAGACCTAGAAGGAAGATATGTTTATAGAGCCCAGGCAGACTACCAAGTCCACTGGGTGACTCCTGCACTCTAAGCAGATAGATCCACTTAGAAATAGGTGCCTGGTATGGAACCCATCAAAGGGAAATCAAAGTAGGGGCGGAAGAAGGAAGTCATAAATACTCAGTTAGCACCTAGTGACAAGTTACAGAAATAATTATTGCAGCTATTACTCATTTTTCCTCCTTTGCTATGCATATATTACATGTTTGATTTCATTTGCCTTCTCTTTCTTCCCTCTTCTTGCACTCTGACATAGTGAATATCGGTGACATTTATGTACTTATTTGTACCTGGGACTGAAACCAGGGGTGCTTAACCACTGAGCCACATCCCCAGTCCTTTCTAGTTTTTATTTTAAAACAAGCTCTCAGTAAATTGCTTAAGGTCTTGCTAAGTTGCTGAGGCTGGCTTTGAAGAGGCAGTCCTTCTGACTCAGCTGACAGAGTCACTGGGATTACAGGCATGTGCCACTGTGCCTGGCCATTTATTTCATTCAGATCATAAATAGAAGACTACTGATGGGAGGTCACAATGGGAAAAGAGGAGTGGACATCACTCCAATAATTGATGCTTGGAGGTGGGTGGAGTAACTGGCAAGACTTTGAGTTATTTTCCTTTTGAGAGAAAAGCTTAGCCCACTTTTGATGCGACCAGAGATATAACTTGTATTAGTCAGTTTGGGACATTTTTTGAACCGTCAAGATGGGAATAAAGATGTGGTGGAATTTAAGCAACAACCAAGAGGTCAACTTTACGCAGGAGCTTGTTGCCGTTGGACAACCCCACCACCTTTCCAAGACGTTCTTGGGAATTACTCTCCTCCATTCTGTATTTGGTCTTGGCAAGGAAACTGAATGGATCTTGCAAAGAAGAACATCAGCTGGCCAAAAGAAAGCACAAAGGTAACTTGTAAGCTATACCAAGTAGAGATACATCTGTGGCTACATTTGAAGATAATAAGCTTAAGATTTTATAATGTCAATAGAAATGTCTGATTTCACTATGGTAGAAAGAAGTGTGCTGTGCAGTTATTACGTAGTTATAGCAAACATGAAGGAAGTGTCACAATCAAATGTTACAGAGGAAGGCTCTGGTATCTTTTCATTGAGAAATTGAGGAAATTTTATAAAGACGTGGCTATGGGATAGTTCTCCAATTTGGTTTTTCATTTCCATTGTTCAGTACCACTGATCTCTTTGTCTCAACTAATTCAGTCCTTCTATCATAAAATTTAACAGGAACTGCAGCAAATTGTATCTCTTATGGTAATTACTCAAAATTCAGCAGCCATATTTCTCAAGCTCTAGTTACCCCTATTCTTAACTACACAGAACTTGAGAAGATTCCCTCTGTTTCCATTATACCCAAAAAATCCTTCCCTTTATAATGTCAAAGACTGGAGTCTTTCTATTTGAGAGATGCAATTTGGCAAATGCCTTCTCCTCTCCCCACTGTTCTCTCTCTCTCTCTCTCTCCCTTCTCTGATCTCTCTCCAATCTGCCATCACTTTCTGCCAAATATCCCACACAATCATCTCTCTGCCCAGATAGCCACTCACCTTCCTCCTGAGCACATAGTGGCAAACACCTGTGTTTTACTGTTTGACAATTTCACTCCCACAGTTGGGTTCGCCCCGGAAAGGAGAGGTTCACCTGGCCAGTTCTGTCTGCAAAGGGAAAAAAATATGTGCATTCCTCAGTGAGTCACTTCCTCTCCTTAATTTTTCTCTCAATGGTAATGTCCAGTCCTTTGCCTGGGTGGATGGTATACATCTACCTGCCTTCTTGTGTCAGTAAGAGGAGGAATTCATCGTTCTATCCTCTCCAGCATTACCAATTGCCACTCAGTGGTTGAATTGCTCATAGAAACGTGCTTCCAGGCAAGGGCGCTAATTACTCAGCCTGTAGAGGAATGAGACATTTGGACAGGCAACAAAATCCCCAGTCTCTTTTCTTCCCCATTACGCTTTGGTCTGCTCATTCTGATGAGAGAGTGAAACTAAGACTTTTAAAATGGAGCCGGAGGTTTCAGAGATGAATATAAAATATTACTGCTTAAGTGATCATTAGAAGCCTTCTGATCCAAACCACACATTTTGAAAATGAGAAGACGGAGGCGCGTCAGAGGGAAGCATCCTTGCCACAGCCAGTTAGGGAGAAAGGGGGCTGTTCTCACGCTCACGCCACCGTGAGGCCCAGCTTCTCTTTCCTACAAGATACAGGGTGTTATCTTAGGAAAATTTAAAGTGTGTATTCAAAACAGCCCAGATCACGTAATACAGATTGGCCTAATGTTGTGGAAAGACTTGAAAATAATCTCTCTTCTCTTAAAAAAAAATACAAACAAAAATAATAAGAAGCAAACAAACAAAAATCACTGCACTTAGAACCTGGCTCCCTGGCTCCCTGGGTGTCTGGTTTCCTCTTCGCTCCTCCTGCTGTTCCATGGCCTCCAGCATTTTGCCTGAGTTCCTGCCTCATCTGAGAGGGGAGGGAATCTCCACCTCCTCCACCGCCAATCACAGGTGGGTCTGGATTTCCAACCCCAGGACTCCTTGGTTTTCATCTCCATCCTGTGCTTGGCACAAATGGCTTGTTCCTCCATCTCTTCCCTGAGCCAGCACTTAACATTTCTTTGATATCTCACTTTTTAAAAACATTTATTTTAAAAAATTATAGAAGGCTTGAAATCCAAGGGAGGTCAGTGGAGTAAAGGAAAGGGCCAGGGGAGGAAGGAGATGAAGGAGAAGGGAAATACTGGGGAATGATATTGGCCAAATTATATTGTAATATTGTGTGTATGTTTGAATCTGTAACAACAAATATCACCATTAAGTACAAATATAATGCACCAAAAAATATGAGAAGGAAAACATAGAATGCTCGGGAATTAGCATCAGACCAAAGTGTGGCACATATTCCCATGTTTCTAATAAAATAATCATTATTCATTTGATGTATTTCCTTTTGGTCTAGTTTCATATTTTATATATGTTATTTCAGTTATTTTTGGAGATCCTGAATATTTTCTGTGGCTTTAATTGTTGCAGAGTATTCAATAGAATGTTCATTCCTTCATATACAGTGATGTTTGAAATCCAAAATAAACCCTAACCCTAACCCCAACAGAAACAATGATTGCCTTTTTGACTGGGGTGAGATGAAATCTCAGTGTAGCTTTGATTTGCATTTCCCTGATGGCTAGAGATGTTGAACATTTTTCATATAACCATTGGCCATCTGAACTTCTTTTGAAAATTATCTGCTCCATTCATTTGCACATTTATTGACTGGGTTATTTGTTTTCTGGTGTTAAGTACTTTGTGTTCTTTATATATTCAGGATATTAATCCTCTCTCAGAAGAGGACCTGGCAAAAATTTTCTCCCATTCTGAAAGCTGTCTCTTCACTCTGTTGTTTTCTTTGCCAAATAATAATAATAATAATAATAATAATAATAATAATAATAATAAATTTGATGCAATTCCACTTGTCAATTCTCACTATTATTTCCAGAGCTGGTGGAGCCCTATTCAGGAAGTCATTAGCTGCACCTAGGTCTTGAAGTGTCTCCCCAGTGTCCCCAGTGTTTTCTTTCAGCTGTTTCCAAGTTTCAGGTCTAACATTTAGGTCTTTGATCCATTTTGAGCTGATTCTTGTGCAGGGCGAGAGACAGGGGTCTAGTTTCCATCTTCTACATATGGATCTCCAGTTTTTTCAGCACTGTTTGTTGGAGAGGCTGTCATTTCTCCGCGGTGTGTTTTTGACAGTTTGTGAAGAGTCAGTGGCTATAGCTGCGTTGGTTTTCCTCTGGGTCCTCTGTTCTATTCCATTAGTCTGTTTGTTTATATGCCAGTACTGTGCTATTTTTGTTACTATAACTCTAGCATGTTTTGAAATTGGTATTATGATACCTCCAGGATGGCTCTTTTTATTTTATGTTCTTCAGCTCTGGGGATAGAAAACATGTTAGGCAAGTAGTCTGTCCCTGAGCCGCATCCCTAGACTCCAGCTTTTCTTGGTTTGCTCAGGATTATTTTGGCTATTTGGGGGTCTTTTTTGCTGCAGTATAAGTTTTACGGTTGTTTTTTGTAGTTCTATGGAGAATGTCTTTGGTATTTTGATCACCCTGAATCTATCGTTTGCTTTTGGTAATATGACCATTTTAACATTAGTTCTGCTGATCTGTGAAGTCATTCACTTTCAATAAAAACTACATATAATATTATATACCAGTAAATATAGTACTTAAAAAAGTGTTTTGTTGATTTGTCAAAGAGGCCAGGGTGTTATTCAATGCATAAATGCTGAGACTTGTAATGGTGTTCTTCATCCTAACTGGAAAAATTGCCCTCAGCCATCATTGATCTAATCACAGGCTCTTCCCTCTCCAAGCATGGGGACTTTCAAATTCTTCTGGGGATCCCAGCAAGTCATCCTTTTAATATCAGGCTAGTGTTACAGAAAGGGGCTGTTCCTGTTCCCATGTGACTCTGATGAACATCAGAAATGATCACTCTGTAACATTAATATTTTGATCATATGCCAGAAAGATGGGGTGGCACTTCACACTTGTCACCTCCAGTGCTCCAAAGGTCTTCCCAGGTCGAGGTAATATATTGAAATTGGATCCCAGGGGCTCCCCAAGTGAACACCCAATGACTCCTTTTTTTCAGAGACCCACTGGCTTCCAGTGACCTTCCCACCCTCCGTTACAGCAGTGACCAGAGGATTTCCTCTCCTGTGTATTTTGTCATACACCAGATGACACTCTCAGAATTCCCACTTGAGTCTTACAATAGATGAATTCTTAGGAAAGTACAGACAGTATGAAAACACACAGTGTGATCCTTTGGGGGTAGTGGGGTAGATTAGAAAGTATACAACTTTTTATTTTTCCAAAGAGGATCAAGCCTTACTCTTCTTCTCTTATTCAAAATACATATTCTCATTACCAAAAAAATAAAAATAAAGACAAATATAAGCTAATAAAGATATGCAACAAATATTATCTTAAGCCCACCACTGAGAGTTAGTCACTGTTTACATTTGGTTTATATTCTTCCATGATTTTTTCTAAGTAGCAAGTAAGTTAAGGAGGTTTTGCTTTGTGCCAGAGGAGGCAAAAAAAGAAACAAGGAAGCTAAAAGGTTCAAAAATGGGAAAAGCAATTTGCTATTTGTTCTGTGGCAGCAAATGTAAGGAATCAGAGCCTAGGGCCACACATAATACTCCCTAATGTAATTAGGAAGCCAAACCTATCTATTTCCCTCTGCCATTGGGAACCCTCACTATTGCAGCTAAAAGAAAAAAAAATGAAACCAGTACAATATCATTTCTGAATGCACAGAGGACCCAGATATGAGACTTCAGCCCAGGGAGAATTGATGTGGCCCTGGATTTACTAGAAAATTCTTCTGGGGAACATTTGGTTTCTCATCGCCACCACCGACAGATTCATGCTTGGAGCAAGGCTGTTTTAACTTTCACAGGGAATATTTTCCCTAAATTCACCCACAGAGTAATTGTCCTTAAAATGAAGCTACAAAAGGTGAGAAGATCCTTAGGAGGCACTTGGGCTGACAAATGGCTCAGCCGCAGCCATTACCTGGGAGGCAGGAGCTTGGGGGGTCTCCTCACCAGACCTCGGCTCCCTCCTCTGCATAGCGGAGCTAGTAATCCCTGCAAGACACCTCCCAGGATGCTCCCCCCAATCGTGCTCTATACGTGGGGATGAGGGCACCCCTAGATAGTACAGCTGTGCACTGACATGAGGAATTACCATGACTCCTGGAACCATAAGTGTCATCTCAGGATGGTGGGGACACACATATCTCTCCCCCTGCATTTCTGCTCGGATCACAGAGCCCACATCTGCCACACACATTCTGAAATTATGTAACCTGAACTCCCCTTGTTTTTTTTTTTTTTTTTTTTCATAGCTTTTGAATCAACCAGCTGAGTGAATCAAACATCTGCACAGGACTGACAGTCGTCTAATTTCCCCAGGATGCCAGCGCACGTGCAAACCCAGCCCGAAGAAGAGACTAGAGAGGCAAAGAGCATGCCCATCTGCAAAGCTTGGTTTTTCTCTAAGCCACCCAACTTCCTGCAGGCAAGGGGCCGATGCTCCCTCAAACGCCAAGTCTACGCTCCTCCCTGATGTCCAGTGTTCTCCCTGCCCAATCCCCAGCATCCCTTCTGCTCCTTTCCCACCGGTCCCCTTCCTCCTTTCCCCCAACCCAGGTCTCAGCACCTCCTTTGATCTCAGCCAAAGTCACCTGAAATTTCCGAAAGAGCCATGCTTTCTCTGACCTCCACACTTGGGCCACATGCACCCACCTCTTCCTCTGGGATTCTTCTACCCCACTAACACCACATGATCCTTAAACGACTCACTCATCCCCTGATTCAGAGTCACTCCAAGGTGGGCTATGGGTGTTTCCACCAATACACCTGTCTGCTGAACTCTACAGGTGAGTTCAGTGGCCAGAGTCCCTCGTTGGTGGAGCAAGGGACAGAGCCTTCCACACTCTTCCACAGGGACTGGGCACATGGTGGAACTCAGAAGATGCCTGCCACAAAGAAGAGAGGGGAGGAGGATGGAGTTTAAAGGTGGGAGCCGTACATTTTAGCTTTGCTAAGATGAATCTGATGCTTTAGAGGGAGAAGAACAAAAATAGTCCCTTGTTTCCGTGGGGAAAGAAATGAGTGTGTGTGCACACATGTACATATATATACATGTGTGTGTAGATCTATACAAATGTGTGCATATTGCATGTGTGTGTCTGCATTTGTTAAATGGTGTTTGTGCATGTGTGCGTGCACCACGTACACATGTTTGCATATGTGTAGGGATATGCATACATATATGTATATGTTGTGTTTCTATACAACTACACGTGTGTATATATTTATGTTTGTATGTGCATACAAACATATCTACGTGTTCCTCATCTTCTTGGCTCCTTTATCAGCTTATCTGCAGAACCCACGCTATACACAAATAAAATTAATATGATCACAACTTAAAGGGACGGATAAGGACTTTTAACTAATTTTCAGCCAATGGTTATTGATGTTTACTCTCGGAACCACATGCCCAGCATGTGCAGCTGGTGACGCTGTGTGGGCCACCTGCTACCTAGCGCTTTTTCAATCATGCTTGATTACCAAGATGAGGGAGAAAAATACCAGACTGCTCCACCTGATATGTATTTTATCATTCAGTCTGTGTTTGAGCAAAGGAGTGCAAACCATGGGTGTCAGCAGCATGTAAGATGCATGGGGCTCTGGCCACCTGCCGCAGCGGGTCCCTGGCGTAGTGTCCATGTGCTCTGTTAGCATGATGGAAAACAAACTCCAACTGGCCACAGTAGGTGACAGGAGCTAACGCTCAGCCCTTCCTGAAAGCGACCCATGCCCTTGCTGATGCTGACATTGTTCCGAATAAATTTTCCAGTTCCCTTGTTCTGTGTAAATAAATTTGTTAAAAAAAAAAAAAAAGCAACCACCAGCCATGATATGAAAGCACTTGCTCAAGGCCAGCCTGGTCACCCGGCCTTCCCTCTGGATGGCACTTCTCAGTGTGTTCAGCGTTTCTCGTGTAGCATTTAGTTCGCTCTCCTTCACAACAGAGGATGAAGGACAGTTTATACTGTTGCTTTTGTATTTTTGAAAAATGAAGATAATGAGATTGGAGAGATAAAGTGAATTTCCCAGAATTATCCCCGAGAAGACTTGAAAGGCCAGGTTTATCACAGATCAGACATTCTGAAACCAAAGTGCAGTGTAGTAGAAAAACAGGGCCTTAGAAGCAAAAGATCTTAAGCCTGTCCATGTGTATCTAGACAACCCCTGGACAGTTCTCTACTCCTTCTGCACCTCATATTCTCATGGGTGAAATGGAAACACCTGCCTTCCCCTGGCCAGGCTTTTGCACTGCTACAGCACCAAGAGTTAGGGCTGGCCTCTGAAAGGGATGTCTCCACTGTGGAGTTTGGTTATCATCTTCTCAACTTCTGTTCTTCAAGGATGGATCAGCCTGAGCTGAACTTGACCTCAGCTCCAAGATCCTATGGAAACAAAGGCCGGTTACATGCTCCTACATCAGGACCTGATTTAATTTTTTATTGTAACTTATCATCTGTTAGCTAAAATAGCTCCTTTTGCTTTGATTAGAGACAATAACACAAGTTTTAATGAGAGATGGGCACTTTCATCAAAAAGTAAGTCAAATGAAATTGAAAAACGTTTTGTTTGGAAGTCCACACCTGTAATAAAACCATGCTGTCATGTTTGCAAAAGGAAATGATTAACTCTGATACAAGAGTTGTCGCCAGCACACCTGGCAGAGTGCTTTTCAATTTACATAAAGGTTATGTTTCAAAAAAATCACTTATAGGTTGGTTATTTGAAGTTTATAAGCCAAGTTATACAGACAAACCAGTTATCTCGTTAAGCCAACCTCCACATGACTACATAATCACAGTGAGGGCAAAAATGTAAGGGTAATAATTCTGCTGTGTTTTGTACTAAAAGGATCTTTGTGGGCTGGCACCATTATTAATTCACTGATCCTATGGGCAAATGTAATCACGTTTAGTCACACAAGATGCCGAAATCAGACATTCTCATTTTCAGGACAGCTGGTGAAGATGCCACCCTGCCAATGAGAAGAGGCTGAGGAAGGGAGACCCCCGTGCAGCTGCTCCATTCTGTTGGCACATGACCAGAAGGGATCACCTTCCCTGCATCTGCCACAGACTTGCAAAGAAAAGAAAAATCCACCCATGCATCAGTGCTCAGAGCGGTACATTCCCTTATGTAGGACACTCCTAATTCAGGTGTTTGTAGGTCAGGGGACAACTGATTTCCTAATCTTTATTCCTTGCTATAGGAATTAAGACACAAACAGTCTTCAATTATAAGATCTAATACACAGAAATAACCTAAACCAGGATGATCATCAACCCTGTTCCTATGGCAGCTCGATTGGCCTTTATAGATTAGCATTCAAATCCTCAATTAGAAGAAAATGGTTGAAGAAGATATCATCTTCAGAAAGTGAGGATGAAATGATATTAAAGGCTATTCATTCAGAAAAAAAATCAGGATAAATAGAAAAAAAAAAGTCTTCATTGTTCATGCTTTCACAAAAACACACGGGCTGTTTATCTTTGATCTGACCACAACCCCACCTTTCCAATGTTGTCTTTGCTACTAGGATGGATGTGACCTTGGGCTGGAACTAATCCATCACTAGAGGAGATAAGAACAGACTCAGTCCACCTGGCAGGTGTCACATGCAGTCAGGCAGAAGGCTGG
Source organism: Marmota flaviventris (assembly GCF_047511675.1). Lineage (NCBI taxonomy): Eukaryota > Metazoa > Chordata > Mammalia > Rodentia > Sciuridae > Marmota > Marmota flaviventris. The sequence goes on from NC_092501.1 coordinate 154,125,974, forward strand.
GCTACCCCAGAGCTTAAGGAAATTATTAATACTCCACTAGAGAGGCCAGTTGGAAAGCAGAGGGACAGTTGAGCTTCTTGGTATGAGCAGGGTGCCCAAGAACTGCTGAGTTTTGTGGGTGCCCTATTTTCTGTCCATGGTTTGGCAATCAAGAAGCCCAGGATTCTGCAAAGAAGCTGGAAAAAGCCTTATACATACCAAAGGTTAGAACTAGCCAAGGACTTGCCTGCAGAGATCCTGACTCAACTGGTGTGCAGTGGGTTAAACAACCTGCAGGTCACACTTTGAAAAAGAGTGCATTGAACCATAGGACCAGATGTCACCCCCAAACAGGTGGGCCAGCTGCAAAGCCTTCAGAGGAATCGTTCCAATGCAGAGGAAGCCAAGTCAAAGTGTGGTGCGTGGAGGCCCAGGCAGAACTCACACCTTCACTGAAGGTTAGGACCAGTCAAGGAGGTTTCAGATGAAGAACTGAAACTAACTTACAGGGCCAGGCTTTGGTTGAAGACCATTTAACCAAAAGCAACTTGGTGGGTACTTGTTTTGTTGTTGTTTTTTACTCTTCCCGCATTTTTTATTGGTGCCTTATAGTTGCACATACTGATGGATTGGTTGTTAGACATCTGTATGTGCACACAATGTTTGGCTCTGCCCATTTTGCCACCCAGGTCTGAAGAGTCCTGCCATTCTTCTAGCTGAGTGGTTTCATGGGGGACAGCAACTGTCTGGGGAGATGGCATTCCGTGATGTGGTGTGGAGGGTTGGGCTGGACGTGGATTGCCAGGAGAAGGTTGGAAAAGAAGGAAAGAGAATCCCAGCAAGTGAGGAGGCAGCAGCTGCACCACCCTCTCAGGGGGCTATGTATTCTGCTCCTGGGCATCACGACCTTGGGCTAAAGACACACTCTTCCAGCTGCACTTGGGTCTTCCAGGTTGGTGGGGCCTGAGGGCAAGATGCGGCCACAGTGGAAAGGCTGCTGGGCCCTGGGTGGCAGGTGTGTGCAGAATTGCCAGCTTCTCCTGGGAGTTAAACTGAGAGGTGGGTGGAAGTTTCACAGAGTGGTGAAGCGTGTGGGCTCCGCAGCTGGACTGGGCTTGCCTCTGGTGTTATCACTTCCTGGCTCGAGTGACCACAGGCAAAACACTGAACCTCGATTATTTGATCAGTAAGATGCACATAATTATAGCATTTGCCTCGTGTTTCGTGGTGGGGATTAAATGGGATGAAGTGAGGGACGGTTACCAGTAGAGGCTCCTTATGATGGCTGTTGCTGCATTCAGGAGCTTGTCCTTGTCCTCTCAGTCCTTTCTCTGTTAATCCGCCCTTCCTCTTCTCGAGTGCTCTCTGGCCGTTGACTCCCTGCTCTTGGCCTGCGCACATGCTGTGAGTGTGGCTCCTGCCACCCTGGGGCTGGCCCGCTCCGCCCTTGGCCTCTTTCCCTCTGCTGCCCACTCTATGGGTTCAGCGGCTCCTTCACTCCACAAGCCCTCAGCCTCCTCAGTGTGTCTGGGACCTTCTCACGCCCATCCCCCCTCCCCACTCCATTGCTTTCACTCCAGGTTCTCAGTTCCCACCTGAGTTCGCCCTATTGCGGCTTTCCCCCGCCCCCCGGATGTGTCATGGTAGCCTCCTTCACCTCAGAATGGAAACCTTCCCAGTCTCTGGAAGGGTCCCTGGCCTTCCCCACCTCCTGCACATCCTCAAAGCTGAGTAAATCCACCACATCACAAGCCAAGATTTTATTTCTTACAGGTGAATGACATTTCCTGTGCCATCTCCACCCCTAGCTGTCCACATCTGAGTAAATGTCTTTATGATTAACCAAGTTGCCCAGGCCACCACGCTAGGCATCACCTTAGATTAAATGCTTCCCCCACAACCCACACCCAGGTTTCAGGGCACAGAATGCTACGACCTCCAAAGTATACCTGCTCCTTTCCACCTTTCTCCAGTACTCAGAGTCTCAGCCACTGTGACTCCTTCCTGCCCTCTGCTTCCATTCCTGCCCACCTGCAATCCATTTCCTACCTAATGCCAGGGTTATGTCATGTCACCTCACTTTGTAAGCACACCTTTACATGTCTTCCTAGAGCAACTTTAACGAACCTCAACCCTTCCATCCCGGACTTTGTAGCCTCCCACGATCTGACTCCTTATGACCGCTCCAAGGCACCAGAGATCACTCTTCTTCCTTCTTGCTATCTCCAGCCTCACTGATCCTTGTCCTGGAGCAGGTCAAGTTCTTCACTCATTTCAGGACATAATGTTACTTGGGATAACCTTCTAGATCATTCTTCACCCCACTTTGTGTTTGAGTGAATCTTTCTTGACCTTCAGGTCTTTCTTCTAATGACACTTCCTTAGAGAGGTGTTGTCGGAACATCCCACCCTAGCTCCATTCCTGTGACTGACAGTTCTCAATGCCAACACCATTTCTCCTTCATAGCACTAATAACAACATGCACTCATTTAATTCATGAAAATGGCTTCACTTTAAATGTCCACCCCAACAGAATCAAAGTTGCACCTTGGATTTCCATTAGATGGAACCTAATTTCCATGAGGCTAGGGGCCCTTCCATCGGTTCTACTCTTATATCCTCAATGCCTGCCACAGTACCTGGTACACAGGTGGCTTCCTTAAAGCCTTATTAAGTGGCCAAATGAATCAAATTTATCGAAAGCTTCAGGAGTCTCCAGAGATTAACCAGCACTAGTCAAATCTGGTAACGTACAATGTCTTTGCCCACCCATTCAGTCCCTTCTCCAACATATGTCTGGTTAATCCTGGTGCTACGACTGCATCAATTCCTAGGAAACCTCTAGATGGAACATCCTCTCTTGGTGTATTATTGCTATTTGGAACATTCCACCTATGCTCATCCTCCCTGAGAACTAGGCATTAACTCATCCTGGAGTTCAGCCAGCACCCAGCCCACCTGGGGGTGCCAGCTCACACCTGCATACACCCTCATATTAACTTCAGCATGGCCTGGTTCCCTACTTGAAATTATTTCTCTCTCCCCAATTTTGCTGTCCTGTGGACTCTGTGTGCCTCAAGAAGATATTATTTGTCACTATATCACCAGAATCTAGCACCTTATATAGAGCATAATCGGTGCTGGGAAATTTTTGTCAAATGAATGAATAAATAAATACAACTCTCCATAAGACCGTTACAATAACGGTTTTAGACTACTCATTTTTTCGTCTTCCTGCAATCAATATGTTGATAATTTTAGGCTAGAAATTCAATATGGCATACAGGGTGAATTAGTATGATGTAAGCCATGGTACTAAAATTATACATAATAGCATAATTATACCTGGTATCAGATAATTAGATGTGATAAGTGACTTTAAAAGGTTTTAGGTGCATTTTCACTAATGGTTGATTCCTGGTAATCTTGGACATTTTAATATTGCCAGTTGACATGGAGCTTAGTGATGGTCCATTTCAGCTGTGAGAGCTTCCTATTTTCACCACGTTCTTTTTCCTCTAAGGCACAGTCAGTGTATGTACTTTCATACATTCATTATACTGGATGGCTTCAGTAAAAGGTAACTGGAGAATAATCCCCAAGGACTCCTAGAGCCCAACAAGATAAATGTGTACAAGTAGCTGCATCTGTTTTGGCCTAGAGAACATTAGTTTTTTAAATAATTTCAACCTTAATCTTTCCCTTGCCGTGTTCCGTATCTGTTGCATAAAACAATAACAAACCACCTTTTTGCACCCTGCAAGGTTGGAACCCTGCTCCTCTCCTGTCTTCTGTGGGCATGAAGAAAACCTCCGGGACTGAGGAATTACTATATCAAGGGAGAGGCGGGTTCACTGATAGAGGAAATCAATACCTTTACCCACAACCTATAATTTCCGTGCAGAGATATTAAGATTGGGCTACATTTGGAGCACCATCAAAGGTATTCTGTGGATGATGACACTACACAGTCCATACCCTTCAATTTTTTCTCGGCCATTTAAAAATTATTTCACACTCTTGTGTCACTCAGGGAAGCGGAGTCCACTTGAGCTGGTTCTGAAGACTTTACGGAAGGTACTACAGAGGGGTAAACAGGGTAAAGCCAACCTTTAAGAGATCTCTCGGCACCTAGAAATTAGCCACAGTAGGAAGCTTTAGGTCTAAAGAGGGGAGGGATGAAGCTGCACTGGAATCATGGTAGAAAGGCCCATGGTGACAGCTAGAGCTATGGAGGGTCACAGTGACTTCCAGAAATGAGACTCAAAAAGGAAGAGGAAACCTGGCTGCCCAGGTGATTTAGCCCATAGAGGACAAACTGGGCACAGAAATGTAGGGGCGAGGGGGAGACAAAAGGACATTAGCCAGCCTACAGCCACAGTTCCAGTGACCATGACGCCCCTCCACAGTTTTTCCCAAATCTTCTCCATTTCCAAGACATCTTTTTGCCATCATACTGTTCTGAAGACCCATCTTTGAGAATCAGCAGCTTAGAAAGATGCAATTTAAATTGACCGTCCCTCTAAAGTCTCTTTTGTGATCTTTGTTATTCAGATTGTTTACAAAGACCAAGGGTCACCAATTACTTTGACCCTAGAGCTAGACTGTGGAATGCCAGGAAATTGCTTTCTGTGATACTGCAAATTAAAAAGCAGAGTCACAGAACCTCAAAAGACACTGATTACCCAGTCTGCTACTTGACGAGGCAGGTCAGATGCCTTCCATATTAACTCTCCTATTTGTAAACTCAGCTAAAGGTTTTTCTCTAGTTTGAGGAACAGATATACTGTATTTCTTAGGTAGATGAATTGTCTTGATATCGTATTTCTATTTTTATTCAAAAATTATTATCGTTCTTTGCATGTACAATTACTCTGCCTTATATGCTACATGAAGTCAAAACAAACTGAGAAATAAATTCATAATCTCTACAATATATTTCTTATTTTTAGAGTGAGATTATTCATTACACATCCCTGGTTAAAAGATGATTTCTATTTCCTAGTTATTGAGCTTCTATGTTTATTCCATTAGTGTTTCGAGTTCGGCTTTATGTTTATTCATTTTCCTGGAACAATATTGATAATCTCTCGAAAGTTTTCTGCCACAACTGTTTTTCTTTAATTTGCCCCAGAGAGTTTTCCATTTGTTCAAGCGGTTTTTCATTAGTTAATTTTTCCGCCAGTTGTGCTCATTTTCTATGTTTTCTTTCTAGCATTTAATTCTCTTGATAAAAATCACATGGACGGTGTGTTTGTGTTCTTTGATCTACAAATGCACTACTACTTTATTTGAAGTATTTACAACTCCCCTAATTTTGATTTCGGTAATGTAATGTTTCTCTAGAGAATAATATTATTGGATATTTGGGATCCAATTATACTAGTTAAGGCTATTAACTACTTAAACATTTGCCTGATTTTTATCCTTAGGTTTTTTCCCACCCTTTTTGTGGTTGTGTATGGAGTTCTTAATTCTATGTTAGATACAAGTCCTTAGAAAATTCAGATCCTCATATCAGGAAGGTTTTAGTGTAAAGGAGACTTGCAGAATGGTATCTCTGCTGAACTTCAGACGCATATTAGGTTGCCTGGGATAGTTAATTTTATGTATCCTCTTGACTGAACCATAAACTGCACAGATATTTGGGCAATCCTCATTCTAATTATTGCTGTGCAGAGTTTTCGGGATGTGATTACTATGTAACTCAGAAGTCTTAGTAGAGCCAATAGCTCTCCATAATGTGGGTGGGCCTCATCCAATCAGTTGAAGGAACAAATAGAACAAATGGCTGACCTACCCAAGACAGAGGAAATGCTCCTGACCGATGCTCTTCAAACAATAATGTTGATTTTTTTTCCTGCCTTCATACTTGAACTAAAACATCAACTCTTCCTGGGTCTCAGGTCTGCTGACATTCAGACAGGAACTATACTATGGGCTCTCCTGGGCCTTCAACTCAGAGCTCAGACAGCAGATCTTGGGGCTTCTCAGCCTCCACAATCATGTGAGCCAATGCCTGATAACCAGTCTATACACCCTCGCATGCGCACGCCCCCTGTTAGTTCTGATTCCCTGGACAACCCTAATACAGCACCCGAGACCCTGCGGTGATTTTAACCTTCATACTTGACCCGTCCGCGCCCCTCTGCTAGTCTTCTCCCATGGTCCTTCCCAAGTCGGTAAATGGCAGCTCCGTCCTTCCAAGTATTCAGGCCCAAATCGTGGGAACCACCCCTGGCTTCCCTCTTTCTCTCAATCCCACAACAACCCTTCAGAAAGATCTGTTGGATCTATCTCCAAAATATACGCAGACCCTCCACTTTTTCTGCCATCTCCCCTGCTCTTCCACTGGCCCAAGTCACCTGTCCTGGGGCCACTGCTACAATCACCTGCCAGTTGCTTCCCATCTTCTGTTAAGGTGAGTGTCAGGTCAGACATTCTTCTGCTTCCAAGCCTCCAGTGGCTTCCCAGGAAGGGAGCTTGCAGGCTGCTGGTGGGGCTCCGGGGGGTCTGCCTGCCGCCTCTCTGACCTCAGCCACTTCTCCCCTCCCCAGGCCCGAGTGCTCTGGCCCCTGGTTCCTGGCTGTGCCTGGGGTGAGCCTGGCCTCCTCTGCCGCCGGCCTTGGCATATGCCATTCTCTCTTCCTGGGTTCCCACCCTCCAGAGACCCAGTTACCAGGCCCCTTACTTCTTTCATGTCTCTACTCAAGGACCACCTTGTCAGAAAGCCCACCCCCCCCCCTTTTGAAAAGGGGGCCGTTCCTGACTATCTGTTTCCTCCACGGCTGCTCTGGCCACACCACATGTCGCCGCCTGTACTGCCCTCTGATTCCTCCGCCACTAGAATGTGGCCTCCCTGAGGACAGAGGCTGCACCTGTGTGCTTCTTGCTGAGTCTCCAGCGTCAAGGTCCACGCCTGGCACAGAGGCGCTGCTGAGCGTTACAGTTTGGATATGAGGTGGCCTCCAAAATTTCACGTGTGAGCAATGCAGGAAGGCTCGGAGGAAAACTGATTACATTCATAGAGTTGTAACCTGATCACTGGACTCACTGATAAAGACCTGGGGGGTAACTGCAGGCAGGTACAGTGTGATGGAGAAGACAGGTCACCAGGGACATGCCTGTCGGGTTTATATTTTGTCCCTGGTGAGCCAAGCTCCCTCCCAGCCCCCTCTCTCAATCCCCTCCTCTGTGTGTGTGTGTGTGTGTGTCCACCACCCCTCTCGCTTTCTCTCTCTCTGTTTCTGGTGGCCATGTCCTGAGCTGCCGCCCTGTACCACACCCTTCTGCCATGATGCTCTGCCTTACCTTGGGCCCAGAGCTATGGAGTCGACCAACCACAGACTGAACCTCGGAAACCATGAGTCAAAATGAACTGTTCCTCCTCTGTATTGTTCTTGTCAGATCTTTAGGTCCCAGCAATGAAAAAGTTAACTAAAACACTTAGGAAATATTTGTGGAATGAACGAAGACAGCTGTGCCTAGGAGACCATCGCTGAACGCAGAATTCCTGTTGGAGACTCCATTTTCCTGAGTGGAGGCCTGTTTCCTGGGGTTAACGGGTGGCTTGGAGGGGATGGTTGGTGTCCTGTTCCCCTGGAGCCTGGCGCCTGAGGCAAACTTGACACAAGGTAGATGTTGTTCAATAAGCAAAAGCTGGGGAGCTCCTGTGGGTGTAGAGACCCAAGGAAGTCAGTCCCCAGAGGTGGGGAAACACGGGATGCCCCTGTGAAGGGCAGAATGGCCTGATCTTTTTACTTTTGTGGCCACACAGAAGGGACATAAGGCAAAGGATGAAATGGAGATAGTGTGGCCAGACCCTTGAGGACCTTCAGTGGTGGCCACAGGTGTGGTCTTTATCCAAAGGCACTAACAAGTCATTGAAGGTATCAAGCAGGAGTGTGACATGGGTGACAGGATGGGAATATTTGACAAACATCAGTCTGTTTGAAGGAAGGGTTAAGCAGTCCTGTACATGCTCCACCCTGGATTTAAAATTTAAAAAATCTGCTCCAGCCCCAGGTCTGCAAGAATCTAGCAAGTTGTGTGACATCTCTTCAAGACCCCACTCCTCTCATCTGCTGCCTGGAGTTAAGACTGGTACCTCCATCACAGAGTTCCTGTCAAGATTAAATTAGCTGTTACATATAAAAAGCTCAGGCTGTTCTGACATATAGAAAGCTCCCTTTCAGCTATTTTCTGAGCCTCCCTATGATAGTGACACTGGGATAGAAAGAAGAAGACAAGTTCTCGGGTCATTTTGCACATAGATGTGGCAGTGCAATAGGACTCAGATCTTGCAATTACTTAGAATTGAAGAAAATGTTAATATATTTTTCCTGCATACCTTCAGTCAGTCGATGTTTTTAATTACAAGTACGAGAGTCTTTACTATCTGGATTAAGCTATTAACTCTATCTACCTACCTCATCAACACTGCAGAATGCCAAGAGAGTCAGGTTTGCAGACTTGGTAGTAGGAGCAATGCAGAGCCGACTGCAAGGCCCCATCTGTTGCCATGGAGAAGAGACATAATTCATACCTCCCAACCAGGCAGCGGAAGCCAGAACCTCTACCATGGCTTCCTGTAGGCAGAAAGCATTCAACTGCCACATTTGCCAGAAAGTGAGTTCTGAACGGTACCTCCTCTGGTCCATTAGTGTCCTCTAAGTGGAAATCTTGCCCAGTTCAACTGATGGGAATGACCTAGGTCAAGCCTTCATCAGAGCTGCAAGACCAGGGAAGTCTCCTGAGGTGGGATGTCACTTCCAGACATGAGAAGGGTATTTGATGCGTAGAGGCCACAGATAATGATGCACAACCATTTCTTCTGTTCACAGACATTGGAAAAGCAAGGGAAAGGACATATTTACTCAAAGGTGAGGGAATGTTAAAAAGCTGAGCTTGTGGTTGAGACTTGGATGGAATATTCAGCGGCATTCATCTACCAGACGTGTGGAAATGCGGATGTGGATTTCAGGCATGGCACCAAGGGGAAGCCTACAAAAATTCAAGTTGTCAAGGCAATGCAAGTGCCTGGAATTGTTGGCTAAACTCTTAATGAACGGTTTCTGTACATTTCTTCCTGACTTTGTTTCTTTTCATTTTGAAACTTTATTTATGGTTGGTAAGATAAAAATACACAACCAAGTTCCAAATCTATGTTTATCTTCCAGCTCAGTAATGGTCAAAAAAACTTAAGAGCCTCTAGAATTATTTTATTCTTGATCTTTTCATGGAAAGAATATAAATTAATAGTTATCTTGGTGCACTGAGAAATTTTAAGTACAAACTTTGAGTACAATTTTACATTCAGTATTCAAACCATTTGCCAACTTGGGGACCATTTATGTGAATTTGGAGGATATTTTTCCCTCATGCATTGAATGAATTTCAGTTCTGAATACATTTTCTATGTCATAAGATTGTTATCTCCATCAAAGCTTGATCAAGAAGCAGAACTGCTGTCTGATATAATCTAAGGGAGTCATAGGCGTAAGACGTTTATGCAATCCTGGGAGCTGGGAGGGGAACCTCTGCAGGCTGTTGGCTCTGTGCCTACTGTGGGCCTGAAGTGTGGAGACTTTGTGTCTGCCACATGGGTAATGGAGAAGAAAGCTGGATGTGGCTGAGTCAAGGGCAAGTGGAAGCTACATTGACAAACAAGGGTTCTACAGGGTCAACTGGAACCTGAAAGACAAACTGGAGTCTGCATCCGTCTCTCAGTACTTACAGCCCCAGTGCTATGGGGTATGCTGCAGAATCTGGTACCTTTGGGCACAGAGTTTCACACATACCTGCGCAGGGCCTTCGAGAAGCTGAAGAAGCAGATCTTGTGGGAGCTGGAGGAGAGATGAGTTGGAATGCTGACTCACAGCAAGGAGCCAGCCAGCAGATCAGCCATGATGCTCACAATCTGCCACCGTGCCTGGAGCTCTGCACCGACCTTCAGAGTATAGGACAGATGGTCCGTTCCATACCTCATGTCAAATGCCTCTTGTGGCCAGCTAACCTAGAATCGTACAAGAAAAGGAACCTGGTGAGACATAGTACCAGCTTCCTCAAATTGATACACCACTGTTGTAAAAATTCCTACTCATAATATTTGCATTGTATAACTCATTGCTCTGTAGAGAATACCAATCAACATTAGACCACAGAAAATTCTGAGCTACATTTATTCATGATTTGACTGCAAACGATTTCTAAGAGCTGTATCTCTTTAAAACTTGCCATTTACTTAATCCCTCAAACATTGCTTGCATTCGAGTATCTTATTTAATATCCTAGCACCCACAGACACCACCAAAAGATGAATGGCGCTATTGTGGAGTGTTTTCAACTAAATAGCCAGTTGCACTGCAGAATTGCTCAGGAAGCATGTTGCCCTGCCCTCTGTTCCTGGAGGCAAATTCAGGCGCCTGAAGGAGGTGGACTAAATACCTCCTCGGAGATCCTGGGCTGCCTGACCTTCCACCCAGAGCCCTGCTGTACTGAGTTCTTACTTATTTCCTTTAAAGCTTCTCCTTTGTTTATGAAAGTTCATTATCCATCATCCACCCTTATCCTTTCTTCCCTACTTATGACCTCAGACTCTTCTGTCTGAGATTATTTCTCTTCTCTCGCTCATTAGGCTAATGGACTAGAAAGTGGGGGTGGGGGAGACCTTTCCTCGAAAGCCCTTCTTCCTTGAAGTCCTTGAGTGATGAGCTTTTAATGATCTACCACTTTCTTCTTGGTGAAATGAGGCTGGGGGTCAGTCATCTGCACACGAGAAGAAAAGTGGAACTTCAAAGACCATCTTATCTTCAGACACACACAAGGCCTCCTGTCTGATTCTCATCTGAGCTTGCAATTAATTCTTTTTCTTCTTTCCCTCTTATTGCATGGCAAATCAATCATACTTATAGGGTTATGCTTTACGTGCTTGGCTGTTGTGTGTTCTGTGAGAAATAATCATTTCTTTATCTTTAGACCTGCATCGTGATACGGAGGTACAGGTAGGCACACAGATGCGTGAACGGATAAATGGACTGGGGGTTGGAGGATGGACAGATAACGCATCCAGGAGGAAGGGGCTGTTTTGAAAACATTTGCCTCTTATTCCTTTTTAAATCCACACTTTTACCTCTACAAATCTAGAAAGGTTTGTCCACTAAAGAAGTTTTACTTATTAAAGAAAATAACTTTAGGCTTTAGGAGAAGATATTGAAATTGCTATCTTCAGAAAGTTCTAGAATTTGAAAATTTTCAATGATAAATTATTGATAATTCAAACCCCTTCATATATAAAGGAAACCAAAGGCTGTTAAGGGTTTGAGTGATCCACTGAAGCACAGGATCCAAAACTGGAACCTGGCCTTTCTGAACACTGTCACTCCTACTATGCCACATGGAGAAGTATAAGGCCAACTTGCATGCAAAATTGTCTCAATTGATCAAAACGAGCATGATTGAAGTGTAACGCTGGAATACAAATGATGTGATTAGTGGGTTGCTAGATTTATTTTTTCATCTGTAAAAAATCATATGTGCCTACAAGATTATGGCCTTGTAGTTAAACCACAACTTAAGACTGGATAGTCAACGCTGGAGCCTTTTAATGAATTATTGTTAATACTTTTAGATGAGATAATGACATTGTGATTGTATTTTTTGTTCAAGTTCTCTTTTAGAAACACACACTGAGATGTTTACAAATGATGTGATCTGATATCTTGCATTTACTTCAAAATAGTGCTGTTGTGCTGGGAGGGAAATAGATGAAGCAGGACTAGCCTTATGTGATAAATTATTGAGACTGGGTGATACATAGAAAAGAACTTATTATTCTATTCTTACTACTTCTGTATATTCAGCATTTTCCATAACAAAAAGTTAACTTTAAAAAACACTGCCACTGGAGAGAACTAGGTGGTGGTATAAGTGTGAGTTGTTTATTTGTTTTGTACCAGGGATTGAACCCAGAAACGTTTAACCACTGAGCCACATCCCCAACCCTTTTATTTATTTTTATTTCTGACACAGGGTCTCACTAAGTTGCTTAGGGCCTTGCTAAGTTGCTGAGGCTGGCTTTGAATTTGAGATCCTCCTGCTTCAACCTCCTGAGCCACTGGAATTACAGACACCTGGCTGTGAATGAGATTTGAGTCAGGGATTTGAATCACATCTGCCACTTACTAGCTCTTTATGGATATGACAGCTGTAAAATACCTCCTTGTATCATGGTAAAAATTAAATTCAATAATACATGTAAAGTCCTCAAAACAGCCCTTGATACTTCTGTAATCAAATTTACTTGTTATTGTCATCTGAAAAGGTGCCACAACCCTAAGGCATTCTGGTCCTCCCCACTCCTATTGCAATGTTGAAGACAAAATTATTAAATAAGTAAAAGAAGTGAATGCCATTATTGTAGATTTGGAGCTAGAAAGAGTGCTCACTGAAGTCTTCAGACAGCATGAACGAGGAAGTCAGAGTTCAACGGCAGAGTGGAAAAGAAAGGCAGTGAGTGCTGTTGATTATAAAGACAAACTGTTACCAAATCAAAGCAACATGGTGTCCCACACTCAGCAGAGAAGCAAGCATCATCAGTGGAGCTGACTCAGGCTGGACCATGGGTCATCTGACACAGCCAGTAGGTTTTACTCATTGCCAAAGAAATGGCTCCTACCAACCCTCTCTGACTCCTCTTCCGACTCTGCACTTTGGCTTCCACCCCTGAGCTTCTTGTCCTTGCTCCATGGTTAAGTGATGCAGTTAGAGTGATGGATAGAACTGAAGTACCTGTCTACAGGGCTATGCTGGAGATAGGAAAGTAGGCCTTCAGCCAGAATTGAAGCTCTAACACTGGATTCATAGTATCCACCACTTGCAAATTCAAAGGTGGAGACCCATTGCTTTGCAGAAGACATTTGGGGGGCTCCTCAGAATTTTTCCAGTGTCCATTTTAAATACTGATGAATGTATGGATGTGGAAACAGATCCTGGCATTGCTAATTCACGTACTGGTTGTTAAATGTATACAGATTAACAACCCTGAAACAGAGACCAAAGTCTAAACTACCTGGGTCTGTGCACTGCTTGGAACACCACTGGCCATCTCTATCATTTACTTGTCTGACTTCTTCTCCTACCACTTCCACCTCCACCCTTTCATGCTCAGGTAAGAATAAGAACTCCTCTACCTCAAGATCTTGCCATTTCCTCCATCCAAAAAACTGTTCCCTCAGGTCCTTTGGAGACTTGCTTCCTTACTTCTTCTTCATGTTTGGTAGATTCAATCTTTTTGTAGCATCATCCCCCGACAACGGATTGGTGCCATAACTGACCCTTCATTCATTATCCTTTTTCTCTGCTTTACTCTTCTACATTAATTTTGTGTGTGTGTGTGCCAAGGATTGAGCCCAGAGGCGCTTAACCACTAAGCCAATCCCCACCCCTTTTTAAAATATTTTATTTAGAGACAGGGTCTCACTGAGTTGCTTAGCGCCTTGTTAAATTGCTGAGGTTGGCTTTGAACCCATGATCCTCCTGAGCTGCTGGGATTACAGGCATGCACCACCGTGCCTGGCCTTCTGATTTTCATCATGTTTTAACCACCATTTATCTTATTTAGTCACTTAGTTAATTATCAATCTCCTCCTCCTGCATAAAGATATGTATTTGTGTCTGTTTTATTATTTAATAGATCCCCAATGCCCAGAACACTGCCTGGTACATAGTTGGTATTAGATAAATATCTGTATGATTGAATGACGGATGAGTGAATGAAGGAACCCACATGAAAAAAAAAGTGCAAAAGTACAAAACTTATAATTACCAGATGTAGATCATTCATATTTTTCAATATCCCTTTTTGATAAACACTCTTAAAATATTAGGTATAGAAAGAACATGTACATCATCATGAAGACTATACATGACAAACACACAGACAACCTCATATGAAATGGGGTAAAGTTGAAAGCATTTTCTCTAAAATATGGAGCAAGATAAAGAATTACACTTTTACCACTTTTATTCAACATAGTTCTAGAAGTCCTAGCCAGAGCAACTAGGCAATAGAGAGAAATAAAGAGCATCCAAGTTGGAAAGGAAGAACTCAAATTATTCCTGTTTGTAGATAACACAATCTTATACGTAGAAAAACATAAATACTCTGCCAAAACCAACACCCCATTAGAATGATAAACAGATTCAGTAAAGCTGCAGGCTACAAGATCAACATACAAAAATTAGTAGCATTTCCAGATACCAATAATGCACCAGCCAAAAAAGAAATCAAGATAGAAATCTCATTTATAATAATTTCCAAAAAGCAAAAGATCTAGGGATAAATTTAATCAAGGAGATAAAATATACCTACAATTAAAATTATCAAACTCTGATATAAGCTATTGAAGATGATACCAAACAAGGGAAAGACATTCTTCATTCATAGATTAGAAGAGTAAATATTAAAATATTCCTTTTTTACCCAAAGTGATCTACAAATTCAATCACTATAAAACATCCAATGGACTTCTTCACAAAAGTAAACAAAGAAACAAAAAACATAAAATGCATATGGAACCACAAAATATGTCCCAAAGCCAAAGAAATTCTGAGAAAAGAACAAATCTGGAGGTGTCCCCACACCTGACTTGAAAACATGCTACAGAGCTATAGTAACCCAAACAGCTCGCTGGGTCTTACCTGCCAAGGCCGGTCCCTCTCCTGGCCACCTGGGTCTGTCTCCTGAGTTCTAGCCATCTGGCTAAGGGTCTGATTTATCTCAGATGTTAGCCACAATGATGCATACGCCATATGGTAGAAATTGCCACGTGCCCTTCTTCTGTAGCCCCCAATCAGAAGGTCACCTTGGCAATGCAGTAAGTCCCACTTTCACACAAAAGACACACAGGTGGGATGAGGGCTGGTGTTTGTCAGGGCCCTCGGAGTTTGTCCATAGCGTTTAGAGTTTCAGGGTCTAGCCTTGGATTTGGTACCTTGGTCAGTTATTAAATGGCTTAGGGAAAGGCTTATCTCAAATATTAAAACAACTATTTAAGTTAATTTTGTTATATTTTTTTAAACCTCCATTTAAAATATTTGCAAAATCAGAGTGGGGATAGAGCTCAGTGGTAGAGCACTTCCCCAGCATGAGCAAGGAGCTGGTTCTATCCCTGCACTGCAAAATTGAGGAAGCAATAAAAGAAAGCATTATAAAATAAATAAATATTTACATAGTAATTTCAAAAGAAGATAATTTTATTCAGCTAAGTGCATATAAATAAACCAAGCAGTTAGCAAAGTATACCGATACGAGGAACTCCTGGTCTTGTTTCTTGAATACAGGAGTTTATTTTGTGTGTGTGTGTGTGTGCCAGACTTTATTTGAATATGCTGTTTAAACTTACTGTTTAGGGGTGGAAAAAAACCTATGCTATCTTAACAATGTTGAAAAATGTATTAATTATGTAGCCATTAAGTGATATATCAACTTACCTAGGGAACATTTCTTGTTCAGGAGCAGGAAGTGGGTTGCTGCCTAGCTATGTCAGTCTGGCTCAAAATTTTCTCAGGGGTTAGATCCCCCAAGTCAGTGCAGATGTCTATAAGTAATTCCGTGCTCTCTGCAGAGTAACGCTCTGTATATAAAACAAATGACAGAAGCACAGCATTCCCCTTGAACTTCTTCCCCTCATTCCTGTTTCTCTAACAGCAAAGTGGGATCTATAAGGCCTGAATTTTATAACAGTGTCCATTTTGTGGACTCTAAATATGACATCACTGTTGGATTACAGCTTACATCAAATTTTTCCCCCCTGTAAGAAGAAGACTCTCATTCTGAATAAGATCTGTCAGAAGGTGACAGCTGTTTTTTGTTGGCTGTAGAATTAAGTAAACAGTTAAGACAGTGGAGCTTTTACTAAGATGATTTAATAAAAGCTCATTAATGTTGTCGATTTACATAGCTGACCCAGATAGAATACAAAATTCAACACCGCGCTGCGGTAATGCCATCAAAATATATTGATGTATTCAGTGCATTACCATCATTAAATTTTAATTTTAAATTTAATCAAATTTGTTAAGACAAAAGACAGAACGCAAAGGGAGAAATATTGGAACTATTTGGGGAATATTGTACTTTAACTTTCCTTTGTTTTCTAATTCAGGTAAAGAATTCAATCAATCTCATCAGGAAAGTACTAATAGGTCCACTCCTATGAAACACAGGCACAAAGTTATTTCTGAGACTAGGAATCAAAGCTATTAAATCAGTCAACATAGAAGCCGATGAGTAGCTAGAGAAGGGCCGTGGAGCTCAGGAAACATCCTTTGTCTCTAGCAATTGTATCCACAGTAGTGAATCAGCAAGAAAGCATTTGACCCAGCAAAATCCACGGTCTGCATGCTTCTATATTCAGAGCAGAGTGAAGAAAGAAACTTGGGAATTTTCTCTTTTCCACATCTGTGCCCGATTCTTTCTCTGTGTGCTCACCACACAGCTGCTGCGGGTGTCAGGGTCCACTTGGTGAGTGTGTGATTCGTGTTTCACACGTGAAGTTCCCCGAGCCATCCTTCAGCTCTATGGGAGTGGAGAGGGAGGGGATGGATATTTTACATTTGGCTCTAGTAGTGCCTGACAGTTAATAAGCAGGGCCTTGCCTGTAAAACTTGTAAAATAGGAGAATTAACCCATAAATTGTTGTAATAAAAACAATTGGCAATATTTATTGAGCATTTATTATTTTCTCAACACTGGGTCCTTTAATTCTATCAAAAAAAAAAAAAATCTTGTGGGGATGGCTATTTCTCCACTACAGACACGAAGGCTTCTAGGGACTGGGAGCCTGGGCAACTTTGCATGCTAACGTGGGAGAGATGGGACTTGAACATGAGGGTGGGTTGCAGTCTGCTCAACTCCAGTGCAAAGATGGCTCTGTGGCAATGGTAACGTTAATGACAGTGTGATCAAGTGGAAGGAGCCGGGGAAAGGGTGGGGTTTGTGGTTGGTAATATGGGTTTGGGTTAAAGCTGTGCTCCAAACTGGTAGTGGGACTGGAACAAGTTATTGAAACTCTACGGGCCTCAGTTCCCTCGTATGTAAAGTGGGCTGCATAAAACAAGAGTGGGGGCAGGCCTGCTTTCCTTGGGCCCTCTGTCCCTCTGCTGTGTCCCTTTGCCCTCTGCTCCATGCCTTCTCTCTAGACCCTTGGACCCCCCTGTCCTCCGCTGTGTGCAGACCTCGTGCAAACCCAACTCATCGTACAGCTGAAGAGACAGTGGAACCTCCGGTGGGTTTGCTGTGTTCTCCAGGTGGTTCCTAACACCTGCCAATCAGAGGGAGGGCAGAGGGTGCACTTACCTCCTGAGAGAATGGCTGTGTGTTGACCTGGTTTTCTGTAGACCAGCATTTCTGAAGGTACATTTTTCACATTAACAGGAGTAACCAAAAAAAAATGTTTGGGGATAAATAATATTAGAAAGGTATTTCTTGGAGGATTTCTCAGACCCTTTAATATACTACTGTGCATTGCAAGTCTCCAAGTGGACAACACAGTATTTCCCAAGCAAACCCAGAGGGGAATGCTTTATTATCTCCCCCAGATTGTCCCATGGGACCAGTATCCAGCAGGAAAAACTACGGGGAAGTTTTGGACTTGGGAAGTACCAGTTAATGAATGCAGGATTCAATGACCCAGTATGGCTCCTGTGACTTGGAGAGTGGAGCAGCTCATTTCAGATCCTTTTGCAGAGAATGTGAACCTTCTGAGGGACTGCAGCCTGGCCCAGATAGTACAATAGGACTGGATTGTTTTTGTACTAGATATAAAAGCTAATCCATGGATTTATCAATTTCATAGGACATAGAAACCCTAGTCATTGGTTCTTACCCTATTACAGGCAGCGTTGAGAAGTCTCTGTAGTAGATTCATGTAGATCAGGAACTTGTGAAAGATATAAGAAAATAAAGGGAGAATTAGAAAAGAATTAGGGGAGAAACACAAAGAATATCCAAGAGTGATAAGTCTGTGACCAGCACTTAAGAGTACCTACTGGTCCCAACCTCATCTGAAACTACTAAGTAGATATGTATAGGTGAGCAGGTTGTGTACTGCCCAACTCCAGAGATGCACACACTCCAAGGATGTTGACTAGGACCTCAATAACTTCCAGGGAATATGGATACACAACCTACATGGCCATAGCATACTGGGTTTGAACATCAACTCCAAGCAACTGAATAAACTAAGAATGGCTTCTGACAAAGTATTGTCTTGGTCAAACTGTAACTCGTTTTTCCTTCAAACAGATTTATTTTAATAAATAAATAAATTTATTTAATTTATTTATTAATAAATAAATAAATTTATTTAATTTATTTATTAATAAATAAATACAAAAAGCCAAACTGACCACCCTACCACCTAAAAAGACACAAGAAATGAATTCAAATCCCTGAAAGACATGATTTAGATAATGGAAATCTTTTTTAGACTATTTCAGGAATTTTAGACTATTTCCCTTAGACAATTTCGGGAAGTTCTCTGTATTTCTGTGTCCAAGAAAACCCCTCCCCTTTCTTTTTATTTCCTCCATGTGAACAAGGGAGTCCCCCAGAATTCCACTTGCCAGATTCCTGCCCAGGCCTGTGAACCGAGTCTGATGGGTTCTCAGGTTTCAGAATTCGGCCATGTCACTTCAGCCACTAGGTTCTGCGGGGACCCAGGACCGTGACTGCTCGGCTGCCTCAGTTTCTGTACTTGTACAATGAAGACAAAGCAAGTGGCCTCCCAGACAGAGAATGAAGTGATAAATCACTATTAAGTGCTTTGCAAAAGGGAGCACAATGAATGCTTAATAATCCTTCCAATATTGCAGACATAAAGATAAAGTAGGCAGTCCTTTCGTCTCTCTTGAGGACAGTGTCAGAATCCTTATTTGGGTGTCAGTTAGTCTAATTAAGGCAATAAATACTTGTTAGTTGATTCAGCGTGGAAAAAAGTATACTAATTGACCATCTCCTAAAATACATGTTTTTAAAAAAATTTTTTTTAGTTGTCAATGGACCTTTATTTTATTTATTTATATGTGGTGCTGAGAATCGAACCCAGTGCCTTACACATAGTAGGTAAGCACTTTACCACTGAGCTACACCTCAGCTCAAATGTATGGGTTTTTTTGTTTGGTTTTATTACAAATTTGGCAATCCTATCATTGGCTAATTTCAACATTTTTTAAAAAAAAGCTCATTTATTTCTAACCAAAAGGAACCTTTCTTATATTTAAACGTGAAATCCCGATTACAGTAAATTTTTTGAAGCACAGTCCAAAGTATTAGCTCAGCGATGTTACATAACTCAAAGCGTGTATGTAGAAAGCAAAGTTATAAATGCTTAATTATGTTAAAAATAACTTTTAAGATTTAAATAGATTTAAAATATCATCCGTGTTTCTTAGACAGGGATCCAGTAAATTGAGAACTTTTAAAATTACTTTGGGGGCCTGGTGGAGAGCATGTAATGAGGACTCCCAGGGCAGCCATTGTCTTTGCAGAGTAGCTTGTGGCTTGAAAGCCCAGAGTCTGATTTTGCCAAACTGTAATATGTATGTGGGTAGTTTTCCTATTCATTGATAGAAAATCTTCCAGTCAATAGGTACAAATGTTTATGACTATAAACAAACACAACTAAAATG
Source organism: Marmota flaviventris (assembly GCF_047511675.1). NCBI lineage: Eukaryota > Metazoa > Chordata > Mammalia > Rodentia > Sciuridae > Marmota > Marmota flaviventris. The sequence continues at coordinate 154,145,646 of NC_092501.1, forward strand.
ATTCTACACAGTGAATGTTTAAATGTTATTTATTTTCAAGCCAATGCCAATATGAAAACTTTTAAACTTCTACATGGGGGGAGGGGTGGCCCAGTTCCTGCTGTGGGGTGGATTTCTGGCTGCAGTGTTCTGAGGTCTTGGGCTGCAGGTGAAGCAGAAGTGGGGGCAGGAGGAGTGGCAGGGAATGGGAGGACAGGACATTGGCACATGATCTGACACCCTGTAGAGTCCTCACTGAAGTCCCCAGGAACCACAAACTTCCAGGGAGTCCCAATCTTTTCTGTCTTTCCTAAAAGCTAAGTATTATGTTGCCCTTTCCTCGCCCTCAAATAAAAGGGGTGGGGGGCTAGAAACTAGATAAAAAAGAAAGATTCCTTCCAGCCCTAGGATCCGTGATTGTAATCTCTCCTGTAATCGTCTCAGGATTGGACTACTCTGCAAAATAAAATCATTGCATTTGTAAGTGATCAGGCTTGTTGGAGGGGCTGCCAATCCCAGGGGTGTGTGGGCAACAGCTCCGGAGAGACGGAGCCCAAGCACAACTAGAGCACACGCTGGAGAAAGTAGAAAAAGAACAATTCCCATTTTGTGCTGCTGTAGAACCCGGCCCTGCTAATGGAGCTCAAGATGAAAATGAGTCAGTGAATATTTAAATATGGTTACTTCTTCCTTTTCGTTAAGCCTTTTAGATGCAGAGGTCTATAAAGCTGTGGTTGGAGATTTGAGAGAAAGAACGCAATGACACGAGACCAAGATGATGTAAGGTGGTGACATCGGCATCAGGATGCTGTTGCTAAGGTGAACCTGTTTTTCTCTCCAGTAATTGCCCATTTCTGGTAAAGAACATATCCATGACACGATCCCTTTTCCTGAAGCAGATACAACAGAGCCAGATGCTTTCTCTTTGCACAAATTATTTTAAAAACAAAGATAAAAATTTTATTACAAAACATAACACATGTCCTTGGGAGAATATTCAGAACATTTTGTGTAAGTTTGAAATTCTAATTTGTCAAGAATATATGCAAGGATCTAAATGGATATCGGGATGAGATCATTTCATGGATGGACCTGATAAAAGCTAACTGTTTTTGAATATAGTGAGAAGGCAGATAGGAAAATATGTGATGGTAAAGAAGAAAGATCTGGAACCTTATGTCACTGGCAGAGAAAAGGCAGCATAAGGAGACCTGGGTGTGAAGGAAGAAGGACAGAAGCCACCACCTTATGGCTCTGAAGGATGGATTCTGCCATCACTACAGCCAGCACCCAGCAGCAACAGTAAGGAACAAGAGGTGGCACTTGGTGACACAGTTAGAGGCCAAGGTCACTCACACAGGAGTGTCTCCCAGGGCTGCTCCTGGGCTTTATGTCTTCTGCTTAGAGCATGCTCCTCCAGAGATCCCCAGAGCATGCCCTGGGCCCCGGAAATCTCTGCTGAAGGGCACTCTATTCAAGCACCCTCTTCCCTCCCAACTCTGCTTGGGATACTTAATGTCACTTCCTGTGTCCTACATGTTCTTTCTGTTTTTTTCTGAACACCTCACCCTTTCTAATTTGTCATATAATTTGTTTATTCTAGTTAGAGCTAGTCCATATCAAGAGTATGGACTCCAAAGCCAGCCAGCCTGGGACAACTGGCTTCCCCACTGACCACGTTGAGTAAAGCTAGGTCATTACTCAGACCACTTTTCTCGCATGTGAAATTAGGATAATAATAGCACCATGCATCTGACAATACCGTGCTCCACACAGTGATCCACAAATGTTTAATGAGTAGATTGCTCCCCCTGTTCCCAGTCCTGTGGGGAGCTTCCTGGAAGCACTCATCATGTGTAGAATTGGGTGGAGGGAGAAGAGGAGGGACACATTTTCCACAAGTGGATGTTTTCTTTGGAATACAGGATTTAGGCCGGGTTAAGATTTGCCAGGGTAATTGCACGTGTAGGTCACTATCCAGCCACCAGGAGCCCTCTGCTGGTCAGGAAAGCCTGGGCAACTGGTCTCCAAGATGGGCCTGAGAAGGACTGGGAAGATTGGTCCAGCCAAGATATGCCAGAGCCCCAGCGACTTCCAGGATGACTGGGAGTCTAAGAAGTGAAGAGAGAGACGTTGAGTCGTGGCAGCTGCCTCACAAGTTCCTGTCAACACTGAGGACCACAGTGAAGTAAGGAAATATGGTGTCAAATAGAAAGATGTTGAGTTGAATGAGGTTAGCCAGTATGAATGTGGCCCAATAAAAAGGAAAGAAAAAAAAAAGAGAGAGAAAAGAATGATGTATCTGGACCAGGGCATCCCCAAACTATCCACCAGTACACCCTACTAGTTAGATGAACCAAAGAGTCTCAGGCCTCGTAAATCCTCCAACACCATGAGCTACACACCCTCTCCTGGAGATTCAGGATGCTCGTTCCTAGGATCAAAGGTCTGAGAAGTCCTTCAGTAAAAACACATTAATTTATTTCTAATTTCCGAACTTACTTACCATGGATCCTTTCCTTCAGGAACACTTTGAGACAAGCACCCATAGATCTTCCTTCAGGGATCATTGTGTAATACAAAGAGCTCTGTGGGGTCAGGTCTGTGTCTCACTTACCTTGATAGATCATCTCGATGGTCTCAGATGGGAGCAATATATTGTGAGCATAGGACAAATCCTGATCGAAGGCAAGTGGGTTGAGGTTAGGGTAGCAGTCCTCAAAGAACAGAAAGAGATGGAAACGAGAACAAGGGTGTTGACAGAGGATGCACATCAGATAGAGCACTGATCTTCAGGGTGTATGAAGGACTCAAAAATCTTAACACCAAAAAAAGAAGACAAAAACAACAAAAAAGAACCCAATCAATAAATGGACCGAGGAACTGAACAGACACTTCTCAGAGGAGGATATACAATCAGTCAACAAATATATGAAAAAAATGTTCATCATCTCTAGCAATTAAAGAAATGCAAATCAAAACTACTTTAAGATATCATCTCACTCCAGTCAGAATGGCAGCTATTATGAAGACAAAATACAATAAGTGTTGGCGAGGATGTGGGGAAAAAGGTACGCTCATACATTGCTGGTGGATCTACAAACTGGTGCAGCCAATATGGAAAACAGTACAGAGTTTCCTTGGAAATCTGGGAATGGAACCACCATTTGACCCTGTCCCTCTCCTCAGACTATACCCAAAGGACTTAAAAACAGCATACTACAGGGACACAGCACAATTCATAATAGCTAAACTGTGGAGCCAACCTAGATGCCCTTCAGTAGATGAATGGATAAAGAAACTGCGATATACATACACAATGGAATATTACTCAGATTAAAAGAGAATAAAATCATGGCATTTGCAGGTAAATGGATAGAGTTGTAGAATATTATGCTAAGTGAAGTTAGCCAATCCCCCCAAAAAACAAATACTAAATGTTTTCTCTGATCTGAGGATGCTGATCCATAATGGGGATGGGGAGGGAGCATTGGAGAAATGGAGGAACTCTAGATAGGGCAAAGGGGAGGGAGGGGAAGGGGGGTAGGAAAGATGGTGGAATGTGATGGTCATCATTACCCTAAGTATATGTATGAAGACACAAATGGTGTGACTCTACTTTGAGTATAACCAGAGACATGAACATTTGTGCTCTCTAGGTGTACTATGAATTGAAATGTATTCTGCTGTCATGTATAACAAATTAGAATAAAAATAAATTGACAAAAAGAGTGTTGACAAAGCTCAGTAAGGAGTATTATATTGTAGAAAATCAAAATCAGTTGTGTTTGCCTTTTTTTTTTTGGAGTGCTGTGGATCAAACCCAAGGTCTCACATCTGCCAGGCTAACACTACATTCACTTTTTAAAATGCAAACTGGCTATCACAGCTGTGATGACACATGCCACATTTTATGTCTCTCTCATGTCTCCACTCCCACTCCAAGATGACAAGGTCTCCTCCAGCCAATATTCTCACCTCCACAGGGGCCCATATATAATCTCACTAAGGTTTTTTTTTTCCCCTCCAACCCACTCACTTCTGATCCTTTTGAAGAGAAGTTATTCCTATCCTATTAAAGACACTTTCGAAGAATCTGGGCTGTTCATCCAACATCAAAGGAACATAAAAACCTGACTCTGAAATAACACCCAGTTTGGTGACACCGAAGCTGCCCTCTAGTTTGACTTTTTGACTCTTTTCTGATTTTCAAACACTTGGCTCTATTGAACCTCGGAAGCCCCTTGGGGACTGTTCCTCCAGCTTTGATTCTTGTCCTTGTGTCTCAAATGCAATCTCCTACTCCTCCTGCATCATATTTTGGTGCTCCCACATTTGATTTGCTTATTTAAAAAAAAATCACGATAGCCAGTGTATGTGTCTGGTACTGTGATGCACCCACAAATAAAACATGAAGATTCCCGCCCGTGGGCTGCTTACACTCTTATGTAGGAAACAGACAAGTTCCAAGTAGATTACACATTTTGGGAAGTGTTACAGAAGAGCGAGGAGAGTGGTTCTCTTTCCATCCAGATGCTGCAGGACCCCTGCTGAGCAGGTCCTCTGCTGAGAAGATGAGCAAAACGTTATGGATGGAGCAATCCTTCCAGTAATCCACCAGGAGGGAAATCATTCCACCCACTGGAGCATTTGAGGATGGAGATGGAGGTCTGATTCTATATCGTAGGGCAAGGGTCCGAAAAATAAGTGAACCAACCATTCATGGTGATCCTCAAACAGCCTAAGAGTACAGCAGGGATGAGCTACAAAGAAATATGTATGTGGTCCTATTGACGAGGAAGCGTAGGAAACATACTCCTTGATGCCTCCTTTCTGCACTTATTATCGTAATTCACCATGTTGAAAGGTGAATGATCACTAGCAAGTTCCCTTGGCCATAATAGCTGGCAAGACCAGCGTGCTCCTTGCCTGATTTTGCTGTTTCTTAGGCTCACAGGCATTTGCAATTCTGAAGAACTATAGGTTTTACCCTTATCCCAAAGGCTTGTAAGACTTTAAGTGATCTCAGCTTCAGGTTTGACATGTCCAGTGACCTCTAGCCTGGCTTTTTTATCTGCACCCACTGGAGCATTTGAGGATCTGCAACTTCAGATGCCCTTGGGCCTGAGGACAAGAGGCATGATGCAACCATAGCTCTGACATTGCCCAACCCAAAGGGGCTCTTGCCTCAGTTCCACATTTGCCAAATCGTGCTATCAGGCACTCTGGAAAGCTGCAATGAACTGACGGGGCTTCCATGGGATATTTTACATTTTCGAGGGAAATAAGGCAATACTTGACATCTATCAGACACTGTGCAAACTACGAGCTCAAGATAACTTGCAATTTCTGTGTTAGAATCATATTGCCTTCTTTCTGATGATATTTGGTATCTTTGCAAAGCTATATTTCAGCAGTTGCTAAGATGAAAAGCAAGTACCATGCAAAAAAAAAAAGAGTCAGCATGGAACAGGAAATGAGAGTAGTGGTTCTAATCAGATTTCTAGCTTCGAGCTTTGTATGTGGTGTTCAATAGGCAGGCACCATCCATTAATGGCTAATTGAGGTTAAAGATGAAATTAAATTATTTCTTTAAAATATTTTGTATTAGCTTTTCAAATAGCTACTAAGTTGTTAAAACATAAACACGGAAGTGTTTAGTAAAGGGAATAGTTAGATATTACTTTTAGCCCGAGAATACAATGAAAAAATTACAAGAGAGCTGTGAACTAAGAAAGTTAGAAAATCTCTACCTTGGTTCATTACCTCTTTTCAAACACACACTAATTCCTCTTCGGTGGAATCTCACTAGGACTCTAAAACCCAAGGGTAATGGCGACGTGGACTACAACCACAGTAGGAGGGGTGGTCGAAGCTAATGTGCACTGAGCCCTACTGTGTGCCCCCTTCTGGGCAGGGGGTTCCTCAGACATGACTTCAGGGACATGCTTTCTGTCATTTACTTCATTCTACTTTCCTTAACCCAGAAAACATTAGTCTTAATTTTCCCTAAAGTCTTCTGCCCCTGAAACTATTCGAGAAAATTTAGAAATCTGTTAGCATTTCTTCTCTTAAATTTGACAGAAAACTTTATAAATTTTTCTGACAATTAGAAAACGAATTTTCTATTCCCTGCTGCATTTCAACAACCCACACATTAAACACATACCAATCTCTTCTAAGGTATGTAAATTTTCTTCAGCATCCTAAATAGAAATCAATCAACCACAATTGACTCAGCAGAACTAGCAAAGCTAGGGTACAGAAAGACCTCTTCCCTCAAGGGGCTTACAGTCTGGTTTATACTTGAAAATAAAAAATAGTCTATACTCAAGGACTAAGGAGGGGGCATGAGCTAGAATATAACATTGAGAGAGGAAGGAGCCCTAAGACTGAAACGTCCCAGATCGGGCCATCTGCATCTTGCCTGCCCGTCTCGTGTCTCCCTTGCTATAAACAACCTTCTCCTTCCTAGACATCTCCTCTGCTAAGTCAAACACTCCCATCTGTTCTGAGATCCCTCTCCTTTTCCACTCAAAGGGAGACTTTGTTTCTCTGGAAAGCCCCACCATTTAAACATCATCAAAGATTCCCTCGCCTGGAAGCTTGCTGACCTTTGTATGCCCACTGCGGAGAAGATCTCAAAACTGTACCTCGCTCTCAGCTTTTAGGTTACCTCTCCCTTCCCTTCTTTGCCCAACTTATCTCTCTCTCTCTCTCTCTCTCTCTCTCTCTCTCTCTCTCTCTCTCTCATACACACACACATACACATCATCATCATCGTTTCTACAGCTTCACTATCAATCTTTTGCTTGAGCCCTGTGACAGTCTTTGGCCCTTTATCACTGGTGCCATTATCTAGCTAATTGTCCAAGAAACATGTTAAGGAACTGTTGCCTGCTATTCCATAACTGCATGCAATAAGGACTAAGAGCGGTCAGTTTTCTCCCAGGGACTATTGGGGTACCTCATCAAGTAAGACGCATTTATAATATTCTGTGATGGCTGCTTTGGTGAATCAAATATCAAGGGTTGTGGTGGTCAAGGAAGCCTCTCTGAAGGAGGCCCTGTGGGTACATGGGCTATTATTGGGTGGAAAGAGGCAAGAGGGGTGTCAAGGGAAAAGAAGATGTTTCAGGAAAAGAGAATCCAGGCTCAAACTTGGTAAGGACATGACACATTGCAGAGACTAAAATTGGCTGAGTCATCCTGCACGCGCAGTAGGAGGGAGGGAGCTCAAGAAGGAACTTAGGCAGAGGATTCCCCTTGGAGATCATGGGGACCCGCTGTGCTGGACGGTGAGTGGAGTGGAAGTTGAGGGGCTGGACTGAGGTCAGAGAGGTAAGCAGTGAGCAAAACCAATGGGGGCTTGAATTAGGGACACAGAAGTGAAGACAAAGAAAGGTGAATGGATTCAAAAGATTGACAGGAAGACTCCAGAGGATTTGGATACAGACCGTGGGACAGAGCTAGGCATCAATGATGGTGGTTTCCATTCTCTGGAATGGGAAATATAAGAGAAACACATTTCAGTATAAGAAAAAAGTTATTTCAGTTAGAGACCAGGTGATGATGGGTTACCTCTGATACCTTCAAGTGAAGAATTGGGACCAGAGGTGAAGAGAAAGATCTGGAATCCGTCAGCCTGTAGAATATAAATGATGACTGTCACTAGACCAATCCAATGTTGTTGTCTTTTTGTTCCTCGGGCTCCCTCCTTGGCTTTAGACACAGTTGATCATCTCCTCAACATTCGTTCTATGTTTGTTTCTCAACAATTCTTCCTATGTAGCATATTATAACTTCAATAAAGACTGAGCTGCTTTCCAGAGTTTCAAGAAACTTACAGTGAGTTACGAAAAGAAAGAAAGAAGGAAAAGGAAGAGGATGAGAAAGATGGGGAGAAGAAGAAAGAAAGACAGAAGTCCAGTTTGGCCCCGAGGTACACTGCGTCCGTCCGCTGTTCATTTCACATGCATTGGTTAAAGACTGTCCCCTCCCATCTCCCATGTGCCAGGTCATGAAGATTAATGCTGGAAGACAATGGCGACTTCTGATGCTGGAAAGCTGGTTGGAAAGGTAGTCCGTAAGTAAATAATTAACCAAACTAATGTGTAACCATACCCTGTAACAAGTGCTCTGAAGTGAACAGCATCTATCAGATCTTGCTATTTGAAGAGTACTCCATGGACAAGCAGCATCCGTATCACCTGGGAGCTTGTTAGAAAAGCAGAATCTCAGCCTCCACCCAGGAACTACTGAGATTAGATCTGCATTTTAACAAGATCCCTGGGGGTGGGGGCGTGGGTTCATGCACATTAAAATTTGAGAAGCACTGCTGTAGACTTCAATATGGGGGGCGGACTGCAAGAGAACAAGGTGGACCTGAGTTCATCTTGTGGGTCAGGAAGGGTTCCCTGGGAAAAACGGCTTCTGATCAGGCTGGAGAGGTAGGCAGAGACTAGAAGGAACAGGGCCTTGTGGGCCATGTGGAGAACTGTCATCTTTCCCTTAAGAGCTACTCAAAGATATTCCAAGGATGTTCTGCACCATACATTAGTTGGTTTACACAACATAAAATTGTTTTCTGACAGTTCTGGAGACTGGACATCTGAGACTGGGGTGGGGTCAGAATGGTCAGGTTCTGGTGAGGACTGTATCCCCATCCTGGTGAGGGCCACCTTCTCACTGTGTCCTTCTGATGGAAAGAGACCGCCCTCAGTGTCTCTTCATACACAGACACTAATCCCGTCACAAAGGCCCTACTCTCATGACCTCATGGAAACCTAATTACCTCCAAAGTCCCTCTCTCCAAATACCATCTTCTCAGGGTTATGACTTGAACATCCAAACTCTACTGGAGGTGGGGGGTATTGGGGGAAGCACAATTCAGCCCATCATAAAGTTTAAGTAAAGGAGTGTGGAAAAAAATAAGATGATTATTTTGGAATTTCCATTCTGGCTAAAGTGTGCAAAAGGGCTTGCAGCAGGTCAAGAATATGCTCAGGAGACCAGCTAAGAGACTGTTCCAATAGTCACCGAAAATGGCAATGATTGCTTGGACAAAACTGTACTGGTAGAGCAAGGGGAGGCATTTCCAAACATTCAGGGGTTGAACTTGACAGACTTTGATAATGAATTTCAAGTGGTGGTTGGGGAGGAGGACCCAGAAAGACTGGCAGGGTTTTGGTGTGTGTGCAATTGAGTATCATGTCAATTCTTGAGATAGGAATCATGAAACCAGCAAGTTTGTGCAGGGCACCTTCCTAAATGCAATGAACAGTAGAGAAATACCTAAGGAAAGGTTTCGTTTGGTGATTGTTTATTGGGTACCAGCTACTGTACAGATGTTTGATGCATATGTTATCTTAACATATTACACAAGACTTGCCCTCTGAGAAGGGAAGATCAACCCAGACAAACTACCTACACCAGACCATGTGGTTCAGGGTTTTAAACAGTCTTCCAAAGGAGAACCTCAGAGAAGCTACTGTGGACAGGGAAGACGTGATGGAAGAAAGAAGAGAATTTTCCACTAGAAAGTTCCTTTAGGAAAACAAGAGAAAAAATTGGCTAAACAAGGGAAGGGCCCAATTATAAAGGACCTTCAAAGTCTATAATTTGGATTTAATACATGGAAAGGTTTGAATTTGAAAGGAACATGACTTTACATGACATAGGAAAACCTGTCTGGCAACACGGGAGCTCAGCTCAGGGTTGAGGAGGCTGGATTACCAGAGGCCATTAATTAGCATTCATATCATGCAGGTTATAGGTCAGCTTTCTGGACTAGGTGGGAAGAAAATGAACAAGACTTAGAGGTGAGAATGGAGGACAAAGATGACTAAAGTTTCAGGATTAAGATTAGAGGGTAAGAGGTTTCAAAGTCAGAATGCAAGGGAGATGGGGAGAGGGGATCTTGAGCCTCGGATCAGCTACGTGCATGAAGTATAATATTAACTATGTGGATATTTTTAAATAATTTTCTACCTGTTTGATCATGGAGCTAAATTAAATTTCCAGAAATAGTATGAGAAAGCCTACAAGTTATGATATTTGACAAATTTATATGGGAATGAAAAAGAGAATTCTAAGTATAAAAATCGAGAGGGAATAAAGCATGATATTCTATTAAAGAAAATAGCCCACAAGTCATATGAAAAGGTGTGTTTTAAAGATGCAATTGGTGAAATAAAAAGAAACCATTACATTCCAGATACACCAAACAGTTGCTTAGTTTAAAAAAATAAATAGTGTCGGGTTCAACCTTTAAGATGAATAGGGGCTGTGTTCCTGTCTTGGTTGAGTCATGGAACCATCATACTTAATTTTTAAAATTCAAACACGTTGTGTTTAGTGGAAGGAAATGTGTGCTTATTGTGTTTTCTGAATGCCATATGTTTTTGTTTTTGTTTTGAAAGCATGCAGAAATGCTGTTGACTGGAAAAAATAAATAAATAACCCAACTAACCCTTCTGTTTTGCTTTTCTTACTTATCTCAGAGAACCCCAGCACCTTCTGGAACATCTTTTGTGGCAAGGTATTTGGTGGTGTCCCTTGAATCACACACCATGAGTAGTCAGCAATAAACACCTTCCTGTAATCCTCATTTCATTAATGACAATGTGGGCCAATGCACAGTATTTATCAACTGGCACCTAAGACAGTTAAGGCACACCTAACTAACTCTCGTGGGTACCTGGCAAAAAAAAAAAAAAAAAAAGTGTAATGTGTAGATATCAATTTTTATTGTTCAGCATTCCCTAATTGAAGTCCCCAGTGGTCTGAAAACTTAGAAGAAAGATATATGGGCTACAGTAATTAACCACTGCAATAACAGACGTTGTGCAGGAAAACTGTGTGCAAGGGAACAGGCATGTTTTGATTTTTGAATGTGTGCTTGGGCTTAGCACATTCTCCCTCAATCATGGAAATCCTATGTAAACGTTCCATAAGGTATTACTTTCCATGCAGACATTGAATTGTTTTTCTTAAAAAAAAAAAAGAAAGAAAAGAAAATACACACACACACACACACACACACACGCACACGCACACGCTTTGTCAAATGCTGTACCGACTTCAGTTCCAGGTACAACCCGGATTTCTTTTGAATCTGCGGAGTTTCTTGTTCCCTAAAGTATCACGGTGCAGCTCCGAGCTTCGGGCTGGCTGTCTTCAAGCGTGTTTTCCTGAGCTACCCCTCTCCCTGCTCTGCCAATTATGTGCCACTTTGTCTTGGTGCTATGATTGCTTTCTTCGGAGAGGGAAATTCCTCTTTCATCAGTATGGATGCACTGTTTTCAGACGCTGCAAGTGCTGTGTTGCTGTGTCAGTCATCCTATTAGGGCCAGCTTCAGACGAGGAGGGCTGACGATCTGGCCGCCGATTGGCCGGCCGCGGCGGGGCGGGGTTTGTCGGAAGGAAGGGCCGCAGCTTACAGCAACAGAGTTTAGACTGTCTTTGCTTCATCATCTAAAGGTAAAATTTTCCAGATACGGCAGACGGCTTTCAGAGTACAATAAACACGGAATGAGAACCATTTGCATGGAAATTTCTTCCTCATGATGCAGTGGAGAAGCCTCGGCCACTTGATCCTGCCAGATGTTCCTGGGGTTACTGTACATGGGAAGGACAAGCAGAGCTAAACAAGGTAGGAGAACACCCCCCCCCCCCATTTTTTTTTTTTTTTTTGAATGTTTGAAGAGTTTGCTGCAGTATGCTGCATTCCATGTGTGTTGCTTCGGGAAGCCTGGGAGACCGGATTCCACTAATTCAAATGTGATACTTGCAGGGAACCCTGGAGTTTTACGTAACATTTTGATTTGAGAAAAAGAAATGGCAAAGCTTGAATCGATGCCGCCGGTTAGGAGTGAGGCATTAAACCGAGTTTTTATTCAAAGAATAGATCCATTTATGAGTATTTTAGAAACCATTTGAAATCTTAGAAGCAATCTTATATTCTTGTTATAAAAAAAAAAAATTTCTTTGCTACTATTACTAGAGCTCCAGAATAGATAAAGTTCACATTGATCTTATTTGAAAACAGACTTGCAATCAAGAATGAAGGGAGGAAAAAAAAAAAAACTTCATGGTAAATAATCATCGATGGAATGTTTGGGCCAAAAATATGCCTATTTATTGGAAATGAGGGACCTCCCTCGCTCTACAACGTTGAGCTTTAATCGAGTTTCAAAGGCACATTTCTAACAACCTAGCAAGAGGTAGCTTTCTGGCAAGTTTTCGATACTGTAGTTCAGTGTTTACATTTCTTTTCCTGGCGTGTCTGAGCCTTTGTTTCCAGCTTAAAAGTGGAACCATTATATTCAAAAGTAAAGCTGGGTTAATAATGCTTACTGCAATTATCTGATCTGTATGCATTTTTAATGAGAACACACAGCCAGCAGAATAATTTAATGAGAGCAGGCTAGCTTTTAAAGCCGTGTTTTCACTGTGCCGAACCATATCAACTTTCTTACTGAGAAGCAGCAGTGAGAAATGATGGAGAAGATTTATTTTTAACACACTTGGCCCAGGAGAAGGAAAGGATATGTTTGTTAAAGAATTCTTTCTGCCCTTTTCCGTTTTAAATTTCTGCCAGGCATGAGGAAACTGTGCTTTTTTGTTAGGCCTCGGAAGCATGTGTTTACAATAAATGTGTAACATTTTTAGAATAGTTAGCAAGCACTGGAGCGAAGAAGAAGAAGAAAAAAAAAATCTGACTTGCCTAAGCACCATGAATCTTATTCAAGAAACGTTACTGTCTCTTTAAAAGACAAAGGTTAAGTGGAAAGATGTTTGTTAATTGGGGACTGTGTGCATTTGGGGGACAATAAGTTAAAAAAATATATAAGGCTGGGGGACATGGTATAATCTTTACGTAAGAGGAAGTTTCTTCAGATCTCCTGCTTCTTTTGAAGGGGCGGCAGTGCTCATTTAAATAACGGCAATGCCACGTAGATTCTTCTAGACCCACTGTTTTTACTTTCAAGGAGAAGTGCAGGACACTAGCCCAGAACTTCTGACGTCATCCCCCAACTATTTCTGCTGTGTGTTCTTTTCTTCGAGCTCGTGGAGAGGAATATTTCTCTACGTCCTGGCCAGGAACATTCTAACTCCCCGTTGGCAGGACCTGAGTTAGGGCTTGGCGTTTCAGCCTGTCCTTTGTGCACCCTAAGCCCATCCCCCTGGTAACTAGGGCATCTTCTCCTACCTGCCGGTCAGCACAGGTTTTCTGCAGGGTTCTGGCTTGGCTGGTGGAAAGCGGTGGGGAGCACAGCTCAGCTTTTTTTCTGGCCTAACTTCCCCTTGGTGCAGGCCAGTGCTGCCACCTGTGTGGACGGTCCCCCCCCTGTGGGGAGAGGGGGAGTGCCAGTTCCCCTATAGCGATTATCTAGGATACAGGTTATACCCCCAAGTTCAAGGCTGGTTGGGATGTTGGGAACAGCTGCTTTTTATAGATAAAGTGCCATGTCCTAGGGCAGATGGCCCAAAGGAAGGAAGGAAAGAACAATACTGCGGACTGTTAACCCCACCATGTCACAGGTGGCACCCTGGTCGTGGAGATGGGGGGTGGGGAGGTAGTGTTTACTAAGAAGCCTGGAGAGAGATAATTTTGCCTGGAACACACTGGAGTTGGCCGGAGTTCCCTCTGATAGTTTGTGTCCTCCTCACTACTCATGTCACCTGAAGCAAGTGCCTCCCTCAATATTTCCATCTGGTAATAGAACTGGATAATTCTTACTGTACTTTCCTGATGCTAGCACTTTAGGAGACCTTGACCTTGTATCAAAAAAGAAAGTTGTCTGTCTCTTGGCACAATGAGCTATTTCAAGTTCCAAAGGACAAGACCTTGGTGTTAAGGAACTGTTGGCAACGCCTTGGGGTATTAACCTACACAGTCATATATACAGCCCTTCACTGTACTCCTGTAAAAATCTCTATTGATATTTATCCTGAGACCCACAAATAAAATTTCCAAGGAAATCAGAGCATGGTTGTTTACATTTTCTCCATTGATCTAGTCTAGCATACTGGAAACCGAGCACGCCAGACTATTCCAATGATAGGCCCCAGAGTGCCCCAAGCATCTTGTGCTATTTTTACTCTGACTTTTGTATTAAATTTGTGAAACTGGAGTGAATAAAAAAGAAAACAGAGAAAAATACGCTTGTGAAATATACTGGTCCTGTAGTTTCACTGCCTAACAGCCTGCCTTCTTTCTGCTCGTTGTTTTAATTTGCTGTTGCTATGGTGAAAACAAATCAATATCACATGGCCACCAGCCAGTCCCGCGCTTGGGGAGCGCCATAGAAATTTAAGATCGGGTACTCAAGATTCCAAGCAAGAATAGGGAGGAAAGGATTTTTCAACATTCAAGATTGAATGCCCCCCCCTTCCTTTCTTCCTACGCTATGAATAACGAGGAAAAGATGGGAAGACAGACATAAAGATTTGTTTACATTTTCCAAAATAGCAAAACAGCATTAATACTGGAATAGATGGGGGACATTGCAAGGGGCAAAGGATTCTAATTTAACTCTAAGTCCTGCTGGTTGCTGAAAACATAGTTTGGGGCCCTTTAACATCTCCAGGTATAGCTGCACATCAGAACTGGCTGGGTCAGGAACGTTTACCAATGTCATATCAGCCAGAGAAATCTGGCAGCGAGGAAGAGGAAGCGAGTGGGCAGTGGAAGAGCGGGGTATTATGGGAAGGTAGAGAGGCATGAGTCCCCTGAAGAAAACTGTCAGTCAAGTCAGGCCAGGTGAGCACGGCTCCCCAAGGGCATGGCAGGAAAACGGGAGAGGACTTTTTTCCCTTTTCACAAAACCTGCCCCAGAGCCAGCCAGAAGCCCCAGCAGAAAGAGAAGGGAAGAGGCTGCAAAGAGAAGAGAAGGGTCATGAGCCCAGGCATCCTTTCTAGAATGTTCTACGAGTTGGACAGACGTGGATGTGCACTTCTGTTTAGTGCAAGGAACTTGGTATTTCATGCTTCGGGAAGGGCCTCCTGGAAGAATGAAGCAGGAAGACTTAGCCAGGCTTGCAACCATTTACACATAGTTTGTTTTCTTTCTTTCTCTAGTTTTTTACTCAACTCAGTTTTTGTTTTCTTCTTGAAAATGTGCACAAATTGTTCATTGCAGCCGTGGTATAGTCTTAATCAGGAGTCAAAGTGATACATAGTGGCCTCCAACTGCACAGCATTGTTTACAGAGACTAGTCCCTACCTCGAGTTGCTGAGCAGGAAAACAGGTTGAAAGGTAAGGCCCCAGGGGTTCTTTGTTGACATGAGCTCTGAGGCTGGTGGATAAGTTTTCTAGCAGCGTCCCTCCCTCTCAATATGGCAAAAAATGCTCAGTAATAAAATCGGACTCAACAATGCACCTTAGTGTTTTGACAAAGAATGCATTGTCTAAGGCGGCCCCCATCAGTATATTCCATCAATCAGTCAACAAGTGTTTGTTAAACACCTCTTGGGCTCCCTGGCTCTTGCTATGTGTTTAGAACACCTTTGTGTGTGCACAAAAACGCATGGTACAAAATCGCAACTTTGAAAGACTTGAATAATATCGCTATTGACTAAATGAAATCAGCATTGTTAATCATGAGAAATTGATGTGGGTCTTGAGACGGTGTTGGTGTTTGGGGGCGGAACAAGAGGAATTTTGAGTTTTCAACCGCTATGGGTATGGACTTCTTCCCCTCTGTTATATTTGTCAGCGTCAGTCCTGTTTAAATGGCATATGAAGACGTGAAGTGAGCAGTAGGCATATAAGAAAGCTCAAGCAATCCCAAACAGGAGGCTACTGAGCCCTGAAGTAACAGGGGTCCACAGGCACATCATTTAGAAAGTCTTAAACACCAGCCCATAGACAAAAGGAAATCTTAGACCCTCTCCCACTTCTGAGCCACAGGGTGCTCGCCAAAGCCCCTGATGCAATGAGCTCACCATCCCCAGTCCCCATCTCCAGCAAGGAAATCTGATACCTGGCTCTGGAGGGTTCTGCTTATCTCTTTTTTTCATAAAAGTGGAGTTCCTTTTAAAAATTTATTTCCCTGTTAAAACACCAAGTAGTTTTGTTGGTGGTGGTCTGGGAGCTTTTCTATTTCTTTTGTTTTTTTGTTTTGTTGTGTGTGTGTGTGTGTGTGTGTGTGTGTGTGTGTGTGTTGGGGGGGTTCCCCTAATATCTGAATTAATATCTATCCATTCTTTGGGCAAAGACAAACTGAGTGGTTAAGGACCCAGGGAGGGGAAGAGCTGAGAGAGAAGACTGAGGATGTAGCCACACTTAAAAGAACTCTTTTCAGCCCTGGGTCCTGGCAGTTGGGGAGCAGGCCCAAGACAAGCTGGTTGTCAGCTCTGGGGGTGGTGAGCCGCCTGGGAGGGAAGAGGGAGGAGGAGAGGCCCGCTGTAATGCTGCTGGTCTCTGTCCTAAGCAGTCTGCAATCCACAATAGCTAGGAAAGGAGATCCTTACAAACAAGATAAGAATAGTTAAGCACACAAATGCCTTCAGAAGGGTAATTAACATATGTGTAGCTACTTAAACTTTGAAAGGCTTTCGCTGGCATTATCTCAATTAACAGTTCAAATGGGGGAGTTAAAAAGTGGGAGCCTAGAATTAGGGCACTCTGGCAAGGGCATGCTAGATAAAGCTCCCCAAGGAGATGAGTTATAAACCAGATTTTAAAAACTTTTAGTGGTTGATTTTTTTTTTTCCAGTGCTTGAATTTTGAAGCACAGGAAAAACTTAGTCATGTGAAGCATCTTACAGAACTCCTTTCCATTTCCTGTCCCCAAATGCTTCTAGACTTGGGGGCCACAGGCAGCCTAGAGGCCACGGCAGAGCAAGAAGAGTGTTGACTGACCAGCTCAGGCTGCACACACAGGCATTGGGGACAAAGCCTTTGTTTGCTCTGTCTCCCACCCGAGTCAACAACAGAAAAGTGTTTCTAGAAAATACAATTCTCTAATGTTGTAAATGGCCCGCAGGCCTGGGAGAAACCCAAGTCAACAAGAAAATCAAAATTCAGAGTATTCCATGTTTTCACAAGAACATCTCACTGAGTTCTCTTGCACCTGATGAAAGACGGGAAAGAAATTCATATTTGGGGGCATGAGTTCTGAGCAAGGTGCTCTACAGACACGTGTCATCAGAGCCTGAGAAGCGCAGGAGAGTTCCATAAAATTAACGCTATTCCCAGGTGGCGGCGGGAAGAAAAGCTCCAATGACTCAGGAACACACACACCCAGGAGCCCACAGCTAATGCCTGGCTGAGCCTCCACTTAGACTCAGGCCCATGAGACCCTCAAGCCCCACAGGTAGGCAGCACTGTGGTGCCACCTGAACAGATCAGATTGAGAACATAAAATAGTTCATTTGCAGAAAGAAAGAAAAATCTCAAAGTAGAGATAGGAGACCAATTATTTTCGAGGTCTCAGATGTACTTTATATAGCTTATAGTATAATGAGTAATTGTGATGGTAACATCTGACATGTGTATGTCATTTCAGTATTTGTGCCCATTGTCTCTTTTAAAGGTCACACAATTCTCCCTCTACCTCGTCTTATAAATTAAATGAGAACCGAGTTTGAGTGAGGTTAAGCAATATGCTAAAAGTTTTATTAGCCAAAAAGTGGGAAAGTTATTAGTCCTACAACCCATGGGGATCCGTGCATATGACACTTAATGAGATAAATGAAATGACACTGCGGTCAGACGTGGAGTTTTCCTGTAAAGTATGTTGTGCAGTTGAATGGAGCCCAACCCAAGCGATTTGGGGAAGACAGTAATGTTTTTAATTAAGGGATTGAATTATTCTAAAAATCTATAAATTTTTGGCATCCTAAATGCAAGCTTCAGTTAATCAAACTGAAACTATTGGTGAAGCCTACATGATATAAATGATTTAGTACGTGTAATTTTAAGGTTCTGAGAGCTCGGGAAAGGAGACCTCCATTTGGAGTAATAGATAAGGTTTCATGGAGGAAGAGCTACTTCCTCTGGTCTGAGTGGATCTATTTTGTCTAGCTCCTAGTTTCTTATGTGGAATGTCTACTAGACCCCAGGCCCAGGACAAGATTATTCATTTGGTAAGGAAACAATTGAACTTCCATCTTGTCTGTTATTTAGTTTATCCTTTTAAAATGTCAATTTTCATATAGGTGAAATGTATGGAACGTGTTACTTTTGTCATGCAGTCATACCATTTATAACTAAGTAACTCTCCTGGTGATGATTGTTTCTGCTAAAAAATATTTTTCTGATAAAGAAGCACAATCAAATGTTTGTAGAAGACATTCAAGAAGAAGGATGGCACGGTGGGGGGTTGGGGGGCCAAGGAGGAAACTTGACTTTGGAGAATAGGGATGAAGTGTTAGGGGGGAGTGGGAGATAAGGTTAGATGGAGGCCTGGAATTGGAATAGGGAAGAACTAAAGAGCTCATTACCTGGAACACAAGTCTAATGCTTTATAAAGATCCAACGGGGACTTGTAAGATAGGGTTGGAGGTTACAATGTTCATAATGAGTGAAGCCACTGGTCAGAAAAATTTTGAGGTATTCTGGGAATAATGTGGGAAAGAGGTGGATGAGCCTGGGTATGAGGATGGAGGAGAAAGGGCAGATCCAAAGGCACCTTGAGAGAAACCTGAGAGAAGCTGCTGAAAACTTGGAAGAGACAAAATGACATCATTTTCTCTCGAGCAGTATTGATGGTACCATGACTGAAATGCATGTAGGGAGATAAAAAGACCCATCAATCACTGGGGACAGGATGGGAGGAGGGAGGGAGATGGTGAGTCTTTGCTTGGGGGCGTGGTGTTTTTAGCTAATGATGGAACATCTGAGATCTGAGTGGAGATATCTCATAGACGTATGACGGGGTGGGGACAGAGACCAGCCTAGAACCCATACTTCCAGTGTACACCTGAGACACAGCTGAATTGAAGCCATAGTTGAAGTCATGGAAAAAAGGAATGTAAACATAGACAGGCAGATGACCAAGGGTGAGCCTTGCAGAAGGCAGCTAATGGCCTGGAAGGAACTAAAAGTTAATAAAGAATCAGGAAAATGAATACCCATAATGGACCCCCCCCCAAAAAATAAGTAAGTAGCACTTTAAAGTACCATAGCTCTGTCTCCGTGATGACATGGGGAAACAGCGGAGCCTTCTGCGCAGAACTCCCCCCCCCCCCTGCAGCATATTTTGCCCTCTCTGGTGTGAATCTCTGGCACTGGTCCTCTTGGAGGCACATATTGGTTCAGTGTCGTGTTCAGAGCTACAGATTATTGAGTGGATGAGGGACCATTGTAGCTGTATCTTTCATATATGTGTATGTATAGGTGACTTTTAAAAATGTCATTGTATTTTTATACCTTTTTCTATTAATTTATTTTTATGTGGTGCTGAGGATTGAGCCCAGTGCCTCACACATGCTAGGCAAGTGCTCTGCCACTGAGCCACAACCCCAGCCCTATAGTTGCCTTTTTTTAAAAAAAAAAAAAAAAAAGTAGACTTTTGCTAGTAACTGCCTTTCAAAATATGTATTTGTGGATGTTTCTGGTTAGGATAATCATTGCAGAGTGGTTGGAAGTATCACTGGACACTACCATCCGAGACCAAGACCCTGGGGATTCATTTTTCCTGAATCTAGCTGATTTCAATCGAAGCCAGACATTAGGACTGTGCTGAAGGAAACAGGCTTTCAAGATGAGAAAGCACTTGGAAGTATGCAAATGGTGGATGCCCTTGTGCCAGATGCCTCCAACTACTGACCGAGGGCCGCACTGGTCAGACCTCCTGTGCCTGCACAGTACCTGGGGATCTTATTAAAAATGTAGATTCCGATTCAGTGGGTCTGGGGAGGGGCCGGTGTGCTACTTTTCTAACAAGCTCCCAGAGGAGGAAGATGTAGCCGCTCCTGGGGGGGCTCTAGCATACGATGGCTGCTTTGCATAAATATGAGTGGCAGCAGTCCCCAGATCTGGGTGGCTCCGGTGAGGAGCGCTCTGGAGGGCTGGAGGCCAGTGCCAGGAGGCCTCTCCAAGCTGCTCAGGCTCAGAGCAAAGCTGAGGCTGGACCACTGAAGCCACCAGACTGACACCAAAATTGCTAGGGCGAAGGTCAGGAGACGGGGACATCCCGGTGTTGAGCAGCCGTGTAGCCACACACAGACCATGCGTGCATGGATGTCGCCCTGAGCCTGAGCCGTCTGTTGTCTCTCTGGATGCAGACTCTCCCATCCCCCAGGAGCTTTGGGTCCCACCTCCAGGGAGGACTGGTGTGTTTACACATCTGCTCCAGAGACTTTTTCTCCCTAAGAAATAAATGTATTGGAAATCAGCCTTAAATTCCCCCCCGCCCTTTTTTTTTTTCTAGATGTAGGACAGAACTGGTGCCCGAAAATCTAATGTGTCTATTTCAGTCCTCACACCTTCAGTGAATTACTTCTGGGAACTGATAAACCCATTCATTCCCTTGTGATGCAGATAATGCTCTTCCCGCTACATTTTCTCTCTCTCAAAAAAAAAAACGAAGATGCTAGATTTAAAGTCTTGGAATAAAAATGAAGACATTTTTAGGAGAAGTGTCTAGTGTTGTAGCCTCAGCAAGCAGGTCCGGGCCGGGTTGGAGACGTCCCTCCTTCTGAACTACACCTTGTGCCGCGTCTGTCTTCCCTCTTGGGTGCTTCCCTCCTCTGTGTGTCCCACATGTGGCCCCTCTTTCCTAGAGCCAGGAGTTGAGCTAAACTGATTTAGAGGAAGTCTTCTCTGCCCAGATGCCCATTTAGTCCGCACACAGATGGCTGGTGGTTTTATGCATTTTTAATTTGCCAATAACCTTTTAGGAATGAAATGGAGCAAATGTTTATTGAGTTTATTGAGCGCCTACTAGATGGCAAGCCCTCTGCTCAGAGCTTTGTGGACATCAATTAAAACTTTTCATGAAGAAAAGAGACTGAGTGGCAGAGCAGGACGAGACCCACGTTGGTAGACTCCAAACACCCAGTCCCTGTCCACCAGTTGCAAAAAAAGAGGGGGAGTTGCTTTAGGAAAACTTCTACAAACACTGAACTGTTAGCAGAACTCCCTGAATAGTTCAGCAGAAAAACAAACAAACAAAAACCAATTCCTGGCTCACCTCTCGCAGGCAGGTGTTCAGTTTTAGCCAGGAGTCTCTCTCCCAGAGGCACTTGCTGCATCTCCTCCGGGTGGCGAGGCCATTGTCTCCATTATTGGATGTGATGAGTTGGCCTTTTTGTGACTTTTGAGTCTCTTGTGTGCGCAGGCGCACACACTGAATGAAACTCAAAGGACCCATGAGTGTCAGCTTATGTAAACAACTGAAATGGACACCCTAGGTAAAGGCTCATTGTCAAGGGCAAGACCTGCTGAGAGTGAGGTGCTCCTGTGCGGTGGGGACTTTGCCACCCTCTGAGCCATCTCTTAGCAGTCCCTCTCCTCCAGCTTCCCTTCCTCTGCCCGTGCTTCCTGTTTCCATGCCACCTCACCCTCCCGGGATGCTCAATCTCTCTCTGACACTGGGGGCTGTCTGCTGTCTGCTCCCCACTGCCCGCAGCCTTCACCTGCTCCTCCCTAACCCGTGGTCTCCCTTCTCCCCAATAGCTGTTATGGCACATGCCCTTCAGGTGAATGGCACA
Source organism: Marmota flaviventris (assembly GCF_047511675.1). NCBI lineage: Eukaryota > Metazoa > Chordata > Mammalia > Rodentia > Sciuridae > Marmota > Marmota flaviventris. The sequence continues at coordinate 154,167,292 of NC_092501.1, forward strand.
GGGAGAGGCCTCTCATTTCCTGGTTCTCTCCATGCCTGACTCTTGGCGGGAAGAAGGCATGATTGATTTCCCCCTTAGGAAACCCATCATTTGATCCCAAAAGTATCAACTTCCTGGCAGCCACCACAAAGACCATCCCCTCAGGAAACAAAATAAACCCTATCTCTAGAGTTTCCCTGTTTCTTTTCTTTTAAGTTCCCGGTGCAACTAGGCTGCAATTAAGAGACAGGATCAAAGGGACTTACTGCCCCTGGGGCTGCTGGGGCCAAGGAGCTTTGGTCTCTTTAACCCTTTACTTCCCTGACTTACTACTTCAGTTGCCACCTGGTTGCTCAGGGACTCCAGGACCAGGATTGGGGTTTGCTATGGGAAAACGTGTTAAAATTGGTGGAAGAACTCTGCACACCACACAGATGAAAATTAGAAGGGAATCCCAAGTAGAGAAGGAGCCAGGGATTATCTAGGGATTATCATGCCTGCCCTCTACCACAGCCTGACCAAGTGTTTCTGGCTACTGCGCGTCTTCCCCTAGCGAGTGGATGAACACAACCCCATATGTGTACAAGTCATAACACCTGATTGGGAAGTTGCTCCTCATGCTTAAATAAAGTGTGACTCCCGCTTACCCTCATCTTCATCCTCCTTCAGGACTCTGGAGTAGCACTAAGCAGGTCAAATGTCTTAGCAGGCTAGCCTCTTCACATTTTTGAGGAAGTCAGGCTTCCTCCAACAGGTCCAATATGGCGCCTCCTTTACTCAGGGTATAATACATTTATTTATGCATCCAAGATACTTTGCTTTTCCAGCAGCTTTGGCCCATCATTGACCCATTTTGAATACTGAACCAACAGTCATGGAGAAAGGGCTGGGGCTCTCCATTTTCCCTTAGCTCCACTCAGGCCTGAGCACAGAGGGGAAAGTCCACAGGCAAAGGTGAAGTGGGGAGGGACAGACATCTTCCGCACCACAAGGAATGCTTTAAAATGATCTTCTGTCCCAACCGTAGACTCTTGCCATCTCCAGTTCCCACCAAGATGCTAGACACTGGATTGCAAAATTATTCTAAGGATGATAGATAGTCAGAGATTTAGATGAATATAGACAGATTCATATCTTCACATCATTTGAATAATACACTAAGGCAGTTTTCAGAGATAAAGTGCATGGTTTAGGTTTCCTTTTGTTGTTTTAGTTTTTCTGCTCAGCTAAACAGTGATGGTGTTGGCAGCATCCCTAGGCCCTCCTGAGTTCCTCTGAGTCCCTAGCAGCTTAGAGATGCACTCTACCCTTGGTAGGTGCCAAGGTCACTGAAGGGACTAATTAATCCCAGCTCTAGTCAACAGCTGGCTGCACTAACCTGCTGCCTTCCTGGAGACTGAGAGACCAGGAAGGATTTTCTCCCCCAGTTCCTCCAGGCCCAGTGGGCACCCTGGCCAAACAGGGAGGGCAGGAGGGCGCTGAGCTGTCACCCCACAGGGTGGCCAGGTGTTCGTCTAGGGAATGCAGGAACACAAAATGACTCCCTCACACACACTTTCTCCCTCTGCTCCAGACTGTCGGGCTTGCATTCAGATAAGCTTTCCAACGTTTCTTAGGGAAATCTTCAGGTTGATATTTAACCTAAAGATCCCTAGGTCCCTACCCTATGCCACTCTACCTCTCTCTCTCCCTCCACTGCTAGTTTTATTAATGTCCTATAAACCTTGCCATCCTCTACCATACTGAAAGCTTGCATTTACTGCCCATTATCCAGCTGGCACCCTAAAGAGCATGAATCCCCACCTCAGGGTAAAATTTATGGTGTGTAACCCAGAACACACTGAATAATTGATCAGAAAAAGTCACTGGGAGTGATAGTTTCTGGAAAGACTGACAAACCAGGAGCCCAGCATGTAGCCCTGGAGACGGCTGTCGCTTAACACCCCGTAATACTGGGCTGGGCATTAGCTCCCTCGGCCAGGTACGTGTTGGGTCTTGAGTTACTTGTTCTGCAGCTGTGCAGTTTTATTTGATGTTCTGATCTCTTCCTTACAGTTTGATAAATTAGTAGGAAAAACGCCAGCACAGCCTGGTGCTTCATCAAGCCGACAGCACAGAGCCCGCCCGCACCTGAGGGGCCCATGGAGCTGCCTTTCAGTGGTGGCCCTCTGTGGCTCCTGCCTGCCTGGACCCCAAAGCTGCTGAGGCAGGGAGCATCAGCACAGGAGTTAGTTTCCCATTACAGTTTGGCAGGACCCTGCAAGTCCTGGAGTTGGGTCTGTGACACTCCATCTCACGCACTGACTCAAAAAACAAAATCAAAAACTTATGTTCAGTATATCAGGCTCCTAGAAGCCTGTTGCTGTTAAGTAATAAGCGTCAACCTAGCCACATAGCTGCACGTCACAGGCACAGGAGCCGCCCTGCCCAGGCCCAGGCCCGGAAGGTAGGGGCGGCCATTCCACTGGTCTCCTTCCTCAGAAGGGCCTGTGCTGAACCCTTCCCGGCTCTCGGGGAAGTAGAGCTGGGACTGACTGACGCATCCCCCCTTCTCCTGTTCCTCTATCCCCCCTCACATTTTCAGGACTGAAAATTAGAAACACTTTTCTCCTACACACAAAATTACTCCCTCACACACACTTTCTCCCTCTGCTTTGAAATGGCAGCTGCTGCCAGCAAAGCTTCTCGGAGGAGACACGTGCCACCCCTTGTAGCCACAGGGGAGTCCACAGGAGCCTGGTCACCCCGGGGAGGGGTGCGATCCGGAGGACCCCACGGGGCTCCTGGGCCTGCAGGGATTTTATTTCTTAAACCGGGTGTGGGTTACACAGATGTGCTCATTTTGTCCAGAGCTGGACACTTAGGATCTTTTCTGTCTAGAATAAAAGGTTTTAAAGATGTGGCTGGCTGTCTTGCACTAACTCCTGCCCCCTCCCTCCCGCTCGCCCTCCCCCCTCATCTTTCTCCGTACCTTGTGGGGGTCCAGCAGTGGGTCTCTCTGGGACCAGAAACATCAGTGATCCCAACAATAACCAGAACCACAGCAGGCCCCCACAGCCATCTGGTCATCCTATCCTAGACCAATAGGACCATAATGCTCTAGACTTGAAACTTGAAAGGAGGTCATCAGTGCTAGATAAGAATGACAATGACAGTAACCATGACAAGAACAATATTAGTCACTTTACCATCCTGCACAAAATATCTCCTTTCTTTTTTTTTTTTTTCTCTGATATCAAGGATTGAACCCAGGGGTGCTTTACCACTGAGCCACCCTTTTTTATATTTCATTTAGAGACAGGGTCTCCCTGAGTTGTTAGGGCCTCACTAAGTTGCTGAGGCTGGCTTTGAACTCACGATTCTCCTGCCTCAGCCTCCCACCGAGCTGCTGGGATTACAGGAGTGCAGCCCAGCTTCTTCTCTGTTTTTGATTTATTCAAATTCAAGAAAGTTATGCTTCAGAAGTTTTTTTTTTTTTTTTTTTTTCCCAGATGGCAATCAAGATTAGTGGAAAGCAGGAAGTGGGAAGCACAGATGACAATGCCCTGGCCCTTCTGCCCTTTCTTGCCCTGTAGCCCCAGGTGCTGGTTAGTCCACTGAAGTCAAGCGAGTACAGATCTCAGAATTAAATACTGGTAGATAAGGGGGGTGGGAGCAAGAGGCCAGATCTCAAGGGCCATCGGTACAGCTTTGAGTCCTGGGTTCCCATGGGGTGCATGGGAGTTCCCAGGTCCCTGGGGACTTTGCATTCGAGATGGTCATGTCCAGTTCTCTGGAATTTTGTGGAGATTTAATGAAACAAAGTACCAAAAGCACTTCACCCATGGTGAAGGTCCTTTTGTTGACGGACTGAGGCTGTCCCCACTGGTGATTTAATCTTGACCTGCTCTACTTAAGAAAATTTTTCTTGGCTATAGAAAAATGTGCAGAAAAAAATACCATATGATAAGTATAGGAAGAGGAGAAAAGTAATTCTTAATCCTCCCCACTTCCATTCCCCCGTGAAATTTACACTCTAACCTAACCAATGGGACACGTAGATGAATTGGTGTGGTAAATGTCATCCATGCCATGAGGTGTTCTTTGAGTAGATGACCACCATCCAGGCGAGGCAAGGTGGCTTCCGGGGAAAGACAGCACCAGCCGTGGGCCTCGATGTGGTCTTGGTGTGGCAATGCATGCACCCACACGGCTTCTCTGGAGCAAGAGGTGATGTCAAGGGAGCATGTGGTGTGGACTAAGTTGTGTGTTGCCATTGAAGGCCACAGCATGGATTTCCAGCCTCGTGTGGCAGGCAGCAGAGAGCACCCCGTGTTTGTGTGCAGGGGAGAGATGGTCAGACATGCTTTAGGGAGATCTGTCTGTGAGCGGTTTAGACCTGAGAATTGCAGACAGTGGTGAGCCGTGATGAGGTGATGAGGATCCGGTGGGAGGTGACCTGTCCACATAGGGGGTGACTAAGAGCACGGGCAGGACTTGTCGAGGCCAAGGGAAAGGAAGCCAACCAGAGGGGACCTGGAGACACATACTTAGGAACCAGAACCATCAGCAGTGCCAGTGACAAGAACACACAGCAGAACAGGGGAGGGCCATGAGACACCCGGTCAATGACTCTATGGCGTGCAGAGCTGGAGATGGGGTTGGGATTGACCCAGAGAGGACTGATCTCTAAAATCATAAAAGGAGTGGAGATGGCTAAGGAAGCAAATGTAATTCAGAAAATGGCTGATGACAGGCCTCATCAAAGTCTTACATCAAAGGGGATTTCCTAGGCACTCCACTGGCCTAAAAATCCAAGGTGACAACTTTCAGAGCAAGCACCTTGGAACAAGTGTCTCAGCCTCAGGATCTCTCTCGGTGCCTTTGGGCTGTGATGCGAGATTGTGCTATTCATGATGTCCTAGATGAGGTTTCACAGCCAGGTGAAAAGGGGCATTAATGCGAGAACCTAAAACGTCAATAAAGGTGGGGACTGGGCCTTCAGCCATGATGTGTGGAAGCTAAGGTGACACCCCAACCTCTGGGAGAACGCTTGGAAGAGTGGCGAGTGGAACTGCAGGATACCAGAGAGCAGAAAGCAAAACGCTTAGAAGGGAGTGTGGGATATTTAGGGCAGTCCAAGGAGACAAGATGGTGAGAAGACAAGAAGCAGGCTAAGATCATTTAGGTTTGAGGGGAGTGGAGTGGGGCTGGCAGATGGCACCTGGTGCAGCTTTGAGCTTGTGGGACCCACTGGGAATGGATGGGCTGGAGCCATGGGGAAGAAATGGTTTCTGGAAATTCTGTAGGAAAAGGTTTGATTCTCTTACAACAGGAAAGGTGAAAACCTTAGATAAATTTGTGGCAAGGTGGCAAGTTGAGGTCCAAAGGCTTCCCTGGGGAGGCTCCCAGGGGCCCCTGCCTTGAATTGAGTTCTATGCTATTCAGAATAACCGTGGTGGGGAGAGGCCTTAGCCTGCCTTCATCCCTATTAACTAATTAAAGACGAGCTTTGCATCATTACAGGCTTAACTATAAATACAGCCCTTGCCGCTGCTTTCTAAAGTGCTACAATATTATTTGTTGTACTCGTGTTATCTTATTATTTTCCCTAGCTTTTTGCTTCATTCCACTGGGTTTCAACAAAAGATCCTTCATAAGCCTAGCTCTCTTCCCTTAATTAATAGAATCTACCACTGTGGATGCTACATGTGGAATATTTTAAGAGTCTCCTTATTGCAGCAATCCTCATGGACTTTAAACTTGGGCCAACGTCTGGAAAGTAGTAGATACTCAGTAAATGTTTGTGGGATACAATTGAATGATGGAGTGTTTTATTATTGAGGCAGGCCTTTGTATAGATGATTAGCATGAGTCATACTCACAGAAATCCATGGTCCATCATCCACCCAAATAGAGCCAGAATTTTCCATTACGATGAAAACAGAATTCATTTTCCCCCTGGGAGTGTGCACATTTCTATGAAGTTGGGCTTTATTACAGGAGAGAAAGCAGCTAAACCCTCCCCTCTTCAATGAGGTATATATAGTATATATATATATATATATATATATATATATATATATATATATATGTTTATATATAATTATATATAAATATAATTAATAGAATCTACCACTGTGGATGCTACATGTGGAATATTTTAAGTCTCTTTTATATTTTTAGATATATATCTCCTTTATATATTTTATGTATATATATGATCTTTTTTTTTTTTTCATTTAAACTTCAGAGAAGCTCAGCTGATGAAAACAATAAGCTAAGGGGTTCTAGGGGTTAAGTGCATGAACCAGGTGTTATCTACTATGTCCTAAGTTCAAATAAGTTCTAGTTGCTTAATTGCTGTAGGAGAGAGGATTCTGGTCAAGTTAGGTGGCACACACTGTACAGCACATCTCACAAAACACATTGGCCTATTTCTTGGCCCTTGAGGGGCATTAGGAAACTAAATAAAAAAGCACACCCATGGTCAAGGCCAGAAAGACTTTTTGCAGGAATGGGACAAGGTCTTCTGCCTGTACTACATTCACTTTACCCATTTGCCACCCTGGGAGAAGAAAGAAGTGTTTTCCACATCCATTCCAAAAACTCTTACCAATTACTCCAAAAGTTGGTTTTGTTAGCTGCACAAACTCCTGGGAAGTTTGGGCTAAAGACAGATTTCTTGGCCCCTGCTCCCAAAGTTCTGACTTGGGAGATCTGGGGTGGGGCCCAAGAATTAAACTATTTGTTGTAAGAACATAATAGTGATTTAGACACAAATTATTTACATACCTCCTGGCAGATAGGTTTACAGACATTCAAATCCTGTGTACTCAAATTGTGGCTTTCCAGACTAGGGATGTATCTTAGTAGGGATGCACTTGCCTAGCATGAGCAAGGCCCTGGGTTCCATTCCCAGTTTTGCAGGAAATCAAAATATAATAAGTAAATACTTAAGATCTGGCTTTCCTACAAACTAGATACACAACTGCACAACTTGAGGCAAATTTGAAAATCTACCTGAACCTCACTTTTCTCGTCTTTAAACAAGGAGCAACAATACCCACTTCTCCAATGATGATCAGTGTTAAATAAGGTCATCTAGGTTAAGAACTTGTTGTATTGCACAGAACAAATACAAATGCATAATAGTTAGGGTATGTTTTCTGGGGCAAACATGAAACTTTTGGAGAACAGTCTCCAGTTAATGCTATGGGTCCTCTAAGGCGTTTCAGAAAGAACAGGGACTTCAGCACGAGGATCTCTGCAAATTCTTAAGGGTTTGTCATCACTTACAAAGACCTTATTGTTCTTTTAGCAAAATGCAGAAAGCTTTGCATCCTACAAAATAATTTTATGCTAGACTTTGGGGAATGTTTACATTTGGTAGACATGGTGAGACACTGGAGCATGTTGTCCCAGACTGAAAGGATCCTAGTATTTCTAGGGTGACTGGAATGCAGTTGCTTTCAAAAACAGTAGGGTTGGCTACATTTGGAAAGTTTCTTATAGTGCATGTGTGAAAACGGAGCACTTGAACAGGCTCCACGGTAGGCCATGCCGTGAGCTGTTTTGGCACGGATAAAGTTGATTCTGTCCTCACTCAGGCTGTTTTTAGGTTGTTCAAGCAGATGGTAACAGGATCATATTGGGATCAAACTCCTGAACTTAAAATTCTAGAAATGAATGAATGAAAAAATAAACGAACAAATGAATTTCTTCTGAGGCCAAGATCTACCCATGACATCTGCCAGTCCATTCTGGCCCTGGGGACCCGGGGAAGGTCAGCCTCTTTGTTGCCAGGAGAACAAACAAACAAGGATGCTTCAAGGTGTTTCCTGGAACCAGACCCTCCTTCCTTCCTGGATGTGGCGACCCCATTGCCTCTGGAGGAAGACTCGCCATCATTTGTCCTTTTTCTCCTGCTGAGAACCATCAGCAGCAGAGATATTTTCACAAGTTAGGTGTTTGCTGGAGCTCTGGGTCATGAGATTTGGGTCACACACAAACAAGAGGAAAGAACTGCGGTCTAGAGTCTGTTTGATCAGCACACAGGGAGAAATAAGAATAGAAAAGCGAAAAACTCAAAAATAGAGGAGGGAGGGAAAAGGGAAATGTGTGATACTCTGTAATCTCAATCAAAATATATCTGCAGATCTTCCAGGCCTTTGTGAATCGTCTTCCAATGGCTCAGCCCCTCCATTCAGACAGTATTGATTAAAATCTTGTGTCTAGTACCCTGATGCTGTGGAAAGGAAGAAAAATAAAAATGTTTGGCAGCCAGCAATCAAATGGAGAAGTTAAACCATACATATGCATATCGCTTTCCCACGCACATGTGCGTGTGCAGACACACGTGTGCGGGCACATACAAAGGCTCACACAGCAAAAGCCAACGGAGAAGCCTGAGACTGACGCTGTTTGTATTGGGCCGTCAGCACTTCAGGCTTAATCTAGGGTGGGAAGGAGGGAGAGGATGCTAGTTAGGCCGGTGGGTGTGACTCCAATTGGAGTAGGCCTTGCATTGAATTTCGAAGGATGCCTGGATTTAGATAACTGCGGAGGAGAGTGGAGTACATCCTTTATCAAAGGAAACTGCTCAAACAAAAGCCAATGGAAGGAAATGAGCTCTTATTGTGTACACACATGGGGTTCCTCGGAAAGGAAATTGCCTGATTCAGGACACTTCCGATGCCTCCTCTGAAGCTACAAGGAAAGGCTGGGCCTGTGCCCACAACCCAGAGGTGTCTCCCTCAACCCAGGCTTAGCTGCTAGGAAGTGGGGAGGATTTTAGCAAATCATACCAACATTCCTAGACTTCCAGAAACCTTGATTACAGACGATCTTGGGAACCCCAAAGGCAGTTCATGTTTTTCCTTGTACTTTAGGGTATTTGGATCTAGGAAAGAGTGGAGAGCAGGCACTTGGCTCTTGCACTCTTTATAGACATTTGTAGGGTCCAGCAGCCCCCTGAGTTTAGCCCTGTGCACTTTAGGCCACTCCTCTGCAGAGCCTTTTAGGTTCCCTGGTGGGGGTCAGGTCAACCGATGAGGCCCTTTGATTGGCTCTGAGGGGTTTAACTCCCAGGCCCTCAGCCGGACAATATCAATATCAGCACTCTGACCATGAGCTTTGGCTTTTGCAGGGCACTGCTTGGTGTCTGCTGCTTGTCCTGGGCTACATGGGAAGCACAGAGACATCCCCAGCCCCCAGGGATGTTAAGATACAGAAGAAGAGTATACATGCCAGTTAATGTAATAAGAAATGGGGAATTCCTGGGTCCTTGGAGCTCTTATTTCAGGGGCTGGGGGTATCTAATAGTCTTAAACAAGTTTGGATTGAGCAGGACTTGATTTTTTTTTCCTCCTTTATGTTGCTTGATTGACAGTTTGAGTACAGTTAAGCTTGGATCTTGTGGGGATGCTACTAAAACTGGCATACATGATGGAGAGTCATTTTCCACTGACATCAACCTCTGAATATGGTGCTGGGAAAGGAAACAGGAAAGCAGGCTAAGGAGGCTGAGAAGAAGTGCTCCTGCTGAGGAGGCGCCATCTTGCCCGCTGACTGTGCCTCACCCCCAAGCTTTGGCATGGCACAATGTCACCATCTTAGTCACACCCTCCCAGATCCTCCCCCAAATGACTGTCCGCAGCTGTGGCCAGTGATGGACATGGACAGTGGATGCAGGAGGGAAAACCGATCAAAAGACCGTGCTTGAGCATATCAAGTTCCATTGTGGTTTAGGTGGATGGATTTTCTGTTTACCCTGGAGAGTAAAACAGTCTAGGTCCCGATGTTTCTTATGGTTCATATATTTAGTCAGTCAACAAACCTGAAGTGAACAGCCAGCAGGTACCAAATGCTGTTCTGGGTCCGGGCTGCAGAGATGCATCCGCCTGGCTCTGGGCTCACTTGGCTCCTCATCTAGCCCTTGACAGACACTGCAGCCACAAGGTCAACCTCAAGGAGGTGAGGACAGTGGAATAGGAGGACGCGAGGGTCAGGGAGGGCAGCAGTGGCTCTTTGGGGTCAAGGGTCCAGGGACAGGGTTGAGAATGATTTTCCAAGAAGAGACATTGGAACTGAGCCTTGGAGGTTGCCCTGAATGGCAGCCAGCAAGAAAGGGGAGAAGGGTGTCACAATCTCACAGTCTCCTAATTAGCATGTTCTTTCTAATTAGTAGCTTCTGAGGCTTATCAAGTTATCTATAAACTAAAACTAACAGGCAATTGAGCATTGAACAGTTTTCTTTCTGGCTTACTCCTTTCCTCTTTGAGGGAAAACCACATGAATTGACAGTTCAGTTTGCCAGTAAATATCATAATGCGGATGTGCAGAACCAAGGCTATTTTATTCAGCATGGGAAGGGCTGGGTGGCTGCAGTTTTTATTCTTCAGCATGGATCTTGCTTTGAGACCATTCTTCAGGAGCAGCAGGGAAAGAAGGGTGGAGTAGAACTTCTCCATGTATTCTGCAGGCTCTGCCTACACTTCTGTCTTCCACAGCATCAAAAAGGCAAAGAAAAGGGAAACATGCCCTCATTCTGGGCCACAGTGTGGACAGATTTTTACCCTCCCTGACAGCTAAAAATGACTGAATAAAAAAGCGATTCATCTCACATGACATTGAGTAAGGGTGGTTTCAAAATTCCTCATATTTAAAAGGCTAATTTACGGGATTAGGTCATAGAAATTCTTGTAAATTTCCAAAGTGATTCTTCTATTTAGTTTATGTCAAATTGTATCAAACATTCAAAAATTTAAATTAAAAAAAACTCATAAAATATCTGCAACATATTTGTGTTTTCTTGCATTTCAAACATTGTGATTTTTGTGGATGTCCTGATTACACACAGGCTGTAATTTTGAGAGCAACAAATTGGAGGACATAGAGGGAAAACTAGGCCAGTGCCCGATAATACCACTGAATAGATCAAGATCAGAAAAGCTAAGGAAAATATGTCACCTGCTTAGAGAAATACGGAAACAGGTAGTGAAAAGTCCACTCATATGCAGGATGATTCCCCAGACCTTCGAAGTTCACTGAAAACCATGAAACTCTTTGACTTTTTCATGTATTAACGGCGCTTTTGTACCTTTGTTTTACAATGTAGACCAACTGATAATGCGCCTTGTCCCTCATTGACTTTGTAATCTCATTCTTTGCCACTCATATAATGGCCTGTTTGTTTTGCTGCTGCTGCATGCTGGCCAAAGAATCAGACATTTGTTTCACGGGGCTTGTTTTGAAGAAATCAGTTCTGGGTACATCTTTACACTGCCCGTAAAAACAGAAGCTTCTCTGGGTGAGAGATACACCAGATCGGCACTAGGGTAGGCTTCCATTTCCCTGTGACTATAGAAAATGAAATTGAAGTATAATAAAACTTCATTTTAATCTAATTACTAAAGAGCCTGAATTATAGACTATTCATAAAGATGTACAGTTTTATTAATTATAATGACATACAGCAATTTGAACTGGCCAAGGGTATTTTATCCAATAATGACCCTTAAGAAGCTCTTATTAATGAAGAGATAAGAAGGATTTATAAGTAGTATCAGAAGTATTTATATCTAAATGAATGGTAATGAAAATCCTGAGAAGTTTGGACTCCTTAGTAGGGTAAATATTACCACTAGAATTATGTTAAGACTGTCAATTTATTCAGCAAGCATGCCCCTTACCCTCTCTCATTTCATAAAGAGCACAAAGGTAAACTTTGGCCTAATCTGAGGGTGGTTTCAACTCAGAAGGGAATTCTGATCGGTTAGTGGTGGCTGCCTGCCTGGAAACGTTTTTGGGAAATTCTCCAGTGCCAAGTCTAAGCTCACAGGGAAAAAAGTACTGGGATCAATTAGTGATGCCTGCCGTGGTAGCAAGATCCGGGAGGACCAGATGGCACGCATTTGCTACCCTTGGCAAAGGCCCTTCCAAACCCTCACAAAATTAGGATTCTCCCAAATCATCCTCATCCCTCTACAAAACAATAATGATTTCTATGTTTCTGTAACACAGTTTCTAGGTGTCTCCAAAATCCAACAGTTCAAAGTTCTACAAGAATGGTAGCCATTTAGCTGTCTTAATTCATTTAGTCCCTAAGTAACAATATTAAACTGAATTTACTAAAGGTGGCTATGTAAAATGCCTTTTTGTTTATGCTGAGTTTGAGGAAAGTTATTTTACCTCTTTTCTTTCTCAAATGAGTTATCTGTGGGCAGGGGGGGTTGTCGCATGGAAATATTTGAATATTTTCTTTCAATTTCAAATGTAATTATTACTGTAGTTTTTGAATTAAAAGGAATAAATACTTATTTCCATCCACTAAAATAAATTTGAAATGCAGGACCAAGTCCATAGAGTATTATTATTATTATTATTATCGTTATTATTATTATCTTGAAGTAAAATAATAGATAATGCGCTGGCGGAGGAATGGGCGGAGGCCTTGGAAGCATCTATCATGTTCTAGGTACTTTGACATTTACTTTCAAAAAACTTTTTTTTTCCCTATGTAATGCTCCCAGCTGCCTGAGAGATGTGGAACATTGTCCCATTTTATGGAAAAGAAAAATGAGGTTAGTTCAGTGTGGAGCTTAAGTTAGAATCAGTTTCTAAAATTTGCTGAAATTTCTCTTCAGAGTTTAGAATTTAAACATATGCCACTTGTCCCAACTTTTAAACAGGACTCAGGCAGTGATGTTTTCTGTATTGACTAATAGGAATTCAAGAACTTTAGCATTTTAAGAGCCCTCCAGGAATGTTGGCTACTATTGTTTCTCTTGCACACACACAGACACACACACACACACATACACACACACACAGAGACACACGCACAGGGCAAACGCCTACTGAGCTTCAGACATTTATTGCAAACCACTTTGCCTTCTTATTTCCAAAAGAATGCCTATTCTTTATGTTAAAGAATTATCTAAAACCTAGAAAGGGGAAAATTTTATAGGAAGATAAAGACCTAAGTATTCAATAAAACCAACAGTGTGTGTAAGAATCCAGAATAGTCCTGCCATTTCATACAGGATGTAAATTGAACTAACTCAGAGGAAGTCTGCTCTTAGTTAACCACTGTGAATAAATTCCTGTTTCTAGAATTCTCAGGCTCTGCCTTTTGGTGGGAGAGGGGAAGAGGGCTGGTGGTAGAGGCTTTCTCCTCTCTCTTTCTCTCTCTCAGAAGGCTTTTTATTAATTTCTCTTGCTGAATTTTTGACCCTGTACAGAAAAAGAGACCTATTGTAGTGAGCCACACTCTGGGACAGGCTCCCCAGACGGGCTCTTTCCTTCCTGCTGAAGGACACAGATATCGGCTTTATGAGCTGGTTATAGTCAGCTTGGTCACAAAGCCAGCAGATTTTCTTAATATACTTATTGCTGTTCTGTAAATAGCACAGGGGCAACCGTGAATCTGAATCACTTATGGGGTCACAATGAGACCCAATCCTGGTAATCTTGGGAAGAAAGTGTTGAGTGGCCTAAATGATCAAAGTAGTAATTGGAATTCTTTCTTACTGTGCCGACGGATGGTCTCAAAACCAATCTGTTGAGTACCTACTGTCTACCTCTGAAATTTAAGGAGATAATGCGTGCTAGCAGCCCTTTATTCACTGTATGAAATTCTACGTAAATACCAGCTGATGATATTAGTAATAATAATTACATTAAAATTTTTAATTAAGATATGAAAAGAGCTCTAAGATTGCCTAGCATGTTTCTTTAGAAAGATGATTCATTTAAAAGGCAATGTGCTTTATTTCTTTCTTCCCAAGGTGCTGAGAGGAACAAGCATCTTAATCCTAGCTGTATGTATAATATAAAAGCCTGGAGGAAACAGACGAAGGTTTTGTTTCTTTCGTTTTGTTTTGTTTTCCTTTAAAATGGGACGCTACCGTGATTTTTAAAATTCCAAGTGGTTCTTTGATCCATTTAAAAGCAGGACACCAGAGCGGTGCTCTGAGACCTCGGACAGAGACTGCTAACTTTGAACTCTGGCGTTCCTGCCGCTCTTCCTCTGCTCTCAGAGATGGCTCTGTCTCTCCCATACCTTTCCTCTCTCTGTTGATGGAAGCTAACGATGCAGCCCAGAGCATTAGCACACGTGTTCCAGGGTGAAATGTCACGGCTGTGAAGGCGCCAGTGTGGCTGGTATTAAAACTGCTTAGAACTCTGGATGTTTTCTTCTGTTTATTCATTAAGCAGTCAAAAAGAGCAGAATGGTGCATTAATTAACAATGTCACTTACACTATATTTTAACGCACATTTTGGTTCAGTGGCATCATTTTTATGTTAAACAGCTTCATAAGCAGTTCATATTGGAGTCTGCAGCCTAATTAAGAACTCTGTGAATTTTACCACTCCGAATAGGTTTACTTAAATCCACAAAACATTTAGCCCGAATCAAAGCATATTGGGTAAATCCTTTATCATCTGTTTTAACCTTAAACTAATTTACCATCAGAGGGCCTCTTTCTGGTTTAGTGTTTTTATGCTACACTAGCAACTATGTTTCTTGGCAAATATTCCTTCCCCTATTTATTACTGCTGGATTTAACATGTAATTATTTACTCTTTGCATAACAATTTACTTTTCATAATATTTCACAGTCATGGTTGAGGCTCTTGGTGCGTGGTTATGAATAGCTGAGCTGGTTAAAGCCTGAGACAGTGATTATAGGCCCCTGATATCACAGACTCTTATTTCACCCCAAACCTTAGCCAACCATTCCAAAAATACGTACTAAGCATCCTCCAAGGGACCAAGCCGTGGCCCAGTATCTCTGTTCAGAACATGCAAAGAAATTCCATGCTCAGTATTGCTGTTGGGAATAATCAGATCAGGCTGGGGTCCTAACTCAGCAATAGAGCACTTGCCTGGGATGCACAAGGCCCTGGGTTCAATCCCCAGAACCACACACATGCGCGCGCACACACACACACACACACACAAATAAAATAATAATAATAATAATAAAATTAAGAGAAGTGTTTTCTTACAATCCCTCTTCTAAAATCCTATGAAATCAAAGGAGGTGGAGAGAATGTGGAGCAAAAGCCTTAATGTAACATGCAAACTGTCACTTAGGGTGCCTTACTGGTTAATTTTATAGAGGTTATGTTTTATTATTAGAAGCAATAATAAGCTGTTATAATTTAACATTTTTATGCCAAGGCTATGAAAAGTGTCATGCAAATTTTACTATTATTAGAAAGCTACAGTTTGCAAGCCATTGTCTCCCTATTCATTCTTTTATTTAATCTCCTTTCTTAGAAGTTGGCCAGCCCTCTGTCACCACAACCCACTTACTGTGAGTTGGAATAGTTCAACTTGTGATCAAGTTGTTTAAATATTAAACTGGATCTTACCTAGGAAGTTATTTTTCAATAACGCGTCCTTTCTGATTCACAACTTGGACAACAGTTCATGAGATACAATAGGCCTCGTGTAATGTTCCAGTGAGCACAGGCCCCAGCAACAGAAATACATCCAGACTTTGTAAAATAACGTGATTGCCTGTTTCTGTACTTTCTCGCATTGGAGGATGTTCCTTCTGGAAAGTGCATACACATTTATGAACCATGTCCCTTGATTGTACTAACATTTGACCTATTGTTCAGTTTTAAAGGAGGAAATAACATGTTCCTAAACATAAAAGCCCAGGGGACATTTTTAGAATTTTTGTCTTAAACTCTTTTTGTTTTAGTTTATTTTATGATGATAAAAATCTTCACTATCTTAAGAAAAAAGCATGCTATTTAATGTCAGATGATAAGCACATAGACCTGACATTCAACATTGCTAGAAAATTTTTAAAAAAATTTTTTAAATACATTTATTTACTTATTTTTATGTGGTGCTGAGGATCGAACCCAGGGCCCCGCACTTTCTAGGCAAGTGCTCTACCACTGAGCCACAACCCCAGCCAGAAAAAATAGTCTTAAAGATCTGACAATATGATGATACATAATTTATTTCAGCATTTCTTGTTTCACATTGGTTCTAATTGTTTATTTTTTTTTTGAATTATGCTGTGATTAGCATCTTGACACAAAAATATTTAATCCCACTTCTAACTCTGTACCCCTTTTTAGGATAAATCCCTCAAAATGAGTTCTTGGGAATTGCAGGTTTTTTTTTAAATCCCTTACAGATCTGAAATATTTTTCATTTTTATGTAGGAAATGTAATATAACTGAGTAGATTGTGTGGAATATTAAGTTTCTCCCTCAAAATTTCACAGATTTTTTTTTCTGTCGGCTTTTCATCCTTTGGGCTACAAAAGAGATACTGGAAACCAACCAGCTTGAGTGTGGTTAACTGCTTTGGGGGGAGGGCTCACCACTCTTGGAGATCCTCCTTGCTCTTGGGGATTGCTAGGAGGGCTCAGCTTTGCAGCACTTCTCAGTGACTTCACCCAAGTTCTGGAAACTTCTTTGGATCTTCTTTCTCTGTTCTTTTTTGAATTTCTCACGATTTCTATAACTTATCTCTTGATTATTGCTTCCATTTCATTTCTTCATTTGTTTGTTTGTTTTTCTCCCCAGGAGCCTTAACAATTCTCAGTTTGGACCTTTGTTTTCTGACCTCCATGTCTGTCAGTAGTTCTCAGATCATTTTAACCTCTTTCCATACTTCTCTCTAGTGCGTCCACCAGGATGTCCCAGGCGTAGTCCCCACCTCGTCGATTCCACTTTGAACACTGATAGTGCATCTTACTGAATCAAATTCAGGTTTTCATTCTGCTATGGAAACCCTGGTTTCCTCCCTTTCTTTCTTATGTCCACCAACCGCACTTACTTCTGACTCTCTCTTATGCCCTCTCAGCCCACTCTGTTGTTTTCTTCCAATTTCTCAGTGATGCCTTGCTTAGAAGACTCCTTGTTGTGAATTGGGCTTTGTTCAGTGGTTCAGTAGCGTCAGGGTGGCGTGGAGGAAATGCTGGCTGTGATGTCCATCAGACGGATGTCCCGTCCTTGCCTGTTCTTACAGGACTCACCTCTGTCTACCTAACATTTCCTTTGCTTAGCCTGATGTCCAGCATGCAGCTCAGCCAAGCCTCCTGGCTATGGCTGTCTCCTCTGCACAGGGGAGAAGTACCCTCGGATTGATGGTTTTTTTATTTGATATAGCTGCTGGGCAAAGTATAGAGGTTTTCTTTAACCAGAAGCATATTAACACTTGTGTCTGATACATTTCCTTGTTTCTATAATCGCTTGAAGTTTTCTTTCCACTGGGGGTTTTGTGGGAAAAGTTCGATGGCTCCTTTTGCTCAAATTGACATTATATCAAAAAGTCAGAAACTTTTAAAATATATTAGAGACTTTGAAGATTGACCTTTATGTCATTCTTCTTTGCATTTTATTTCTTATTTTTTTAGGGACATGTGTTACTATTATCAGTGAAAGATTTTTTTTTTGTCCTTTTGTGAGTTGTCTTTTTAATCAGTTGGTGAGTCAACTGCAATAGCACAAATTGAGTTTATATATTAATTTAGTCTCTATTTTATCCAGCTTTGCACATAATACTTACTGAAGAAAGCATCTTTCTCCACATGGAGCTTTTGTTATTTTACCATCTAAGTAAGTCCCTATGCATATGGAGACCTCTGTCAAGAAATTTTTAGTTCATCCCACTGACTTATCTGTCTATTCCTTCGGCAGTAACAGACTGCGGTTTTAGTTGTTTCAGACCAACAGCACATGCATCCAGATGCATAAGACCAACCTCACATATTGTGGTTCTTTCCCAGAAAACATGTGCTCTCTTCTCATCTGTTCCTTCTTTCAGCGAAAGGTCAAAAACATTTTTCAATTTCTTCCCTCTACTTATATCAACCTCCCGAACAATAAAAAACTCTCTTTGAGATTTTTATTACAACCCATTTTCAATCTACAAATTAATTGAATAAGCACTAATTTTTTAAATGACCAGAATGGGGGGCCATGAGTATAGGTCAGTGGTAGAGGCCTGTCCAGCATGCCTGAGGCCGTGGGTTCCATCCCCAGCACCAGAGAGGAAAAGAAGGATTCCAATCTCCACATACATCTCAATTTTATTCAAATATTACTTTATATCTCTAAGTAAAGTTATTAATATTTAAGCTTGTCCAATACATTTTAAATTAGCATTATTCATAGCTGTTTTATTTTGTGAATGAGCTCTTTTTCTCTTTTGTATCCTACCTGATTATTACTAGAAAACTACTGGTTCTACTTAACTTTATTCACTTATCTCATTTCTAGCAACTTAACAGAGCTTACTTTTTCCTTGTGAAGATTAAATTTAATTCTCTTGAATTTTCAGGATGTATAATCATATCATCTGAAGAGAATGATAACATTTATCCTCTTTTCCAGTAGTTATGGTCTGTATTCCTATTACATATTAATGTTATCAGCTGCCCCGTTTCTTGACTTTTTGAAAAGTTTGAATAGCTTTGTCTTCAGAATATTCTCAAAAATAATGGTTGTGATGAAGGTCTGTCCATATTTTATATCCTGTCGTGAATTCAAGTTTCCCCAAGAGAATTTTAAAGTAATAATAGGGACCAGCAGCAGATTTTTCATGTCACTAACTGAAATCTGAAACGCTTATACCTTTCATAAGTATTAGTTTTGTGTTATTAAAAAAAAAAACTTCAGTGTAGTACATTTAAGACTGGTTGCATATAAATTTCATGCTTAGAGAAAATTTGACTTGGACATATAAATTTGGAATAAAATCAAAACCTTTATTTTTATTTGTTTCAACCACCCATCCATCCAACTATCCATTCATCATTTACGTATTTAGCAAATATATACTGAGCCCTATGCTTAAAACAAAGACTTTAACAAATATAGTCCCAACCCTAAAGCCTCAGCCTAACCTTATTTGGGACACACAGTTCTGTTCACATAATTTCATCCATAAATGTTCATGGCTTGAATAAATGCTGTCTAGTGAAAATGTATGTACTTATTAAATTCTTGTTATATTCAGATGCTATCCTTATGCATTAAAACTTGATCCTTTGCGATAGAGATACCTTTGAAGGGACTAACTCAGACTGAGTCCTGCTCCTTCATTACCAAAGTCCTCTCCAGTTTCTTTTATTCTTGTCAAGGTTTCTCCTTTAGGCAAGTTTGGAGCTCTATGGGTCAATGCGGAGAGATCAGCATGTTTCAGGCTTAGTAGTTTCCTGATTCATTAAAAAAAAAAAATACTTTAGCAAATTCTTTCTTTACAAAATAGTGGCAAAGTTTCTCCCTTGAGACAATAACACCATACTTATGAATACTTGTCCTAAAAATGGTAATATAGGATTTTTTGGAAGTTTATATTCTAGAAAATGTGTGAGATTTTCCTTAGGAATTTACAGTAATTTCTTTCCCCCAACACATAAAACTTTAACTATTAGATGGTGCCAAGTAAGAAGCATGTAGACATTTGGATTAAAATGACACTAACTTATTTTCAAATTTGTTAAAATTTCCGATTTCTCCTTATAAAATAAACTGATAATTTTCACCAAAAATTCTGATGATTGAATTGAATTTTTTATTAAATTATTTATTTATTCTAATTTGTTATACATGAGGGAAGAAAGCAATTCACTTCATATTAAACACATATGGAGCACAATTTTTCAATTCACTGACTGTACACAAAGTATTTTCACATCATTCGTGTACATGTACTTAGGGTAATGATGTCTAACTCATTCCACCATCATTCCTGCTCCCTTGAATTGAATTTTTGATGCGTGATGTAAGACTTTGTTACACCGTGATTGAAAAGGAACTATTCAGCAATATTATGAAACTGAGTCATGGAAATTCTGGTTGTAAAGTTTTCAGTTAAAACAAAACTCATTGTCATTAACATCCTTTTTCTGTAAAATCATCTCTCAAAAGTATTTGCTGAAAATCAAAGAAACTTTTTAAAATCCAAACATCTGATTGGAACTTGCCTTTTGACTTCCTTGGACCTGAAACCTGGCTCTCCCACTCTGCCTTTATATTTGATTCTTATGGTTTTAGGGATCTAAGAGCCTCTACAATTCTCAATTTGCATTTTGGACTGTCTTATCCTCGCTCAGAGTGTCAATGTTTAAGAAAAAAATAGTTAATAGTCGATGGATTTCCTAAAGCAATGTGAGGAAAAACACATTTTCAGTGGCATGAACACTGCTTTCCAGTGACATAAACAGCCAATTTATGTATTTTCCAGTAAATAAATCAGTACATTGGATTTTCCAGTCTCAAAAGTGGCACGACATCCAAAGTGTACTCTGTGGTCATTTCAGATGATTAGCTCTGCAGAGCATTATTTTCTTCTCCGAGGAGGGTTAGTGATTCAGATGAGATCATTAGTCTTAATGAACCCTGTGCCTCTGCTGCAGGTTAACAAAGCCAGGCCTCCTGAGGCCTGGGCTTCACCCTCAGGCCTCCCTCCACCAGGCCAGGAGCAGAATTCCTAGCATGTCCAAGGTGGGGGGCCTTGGTTCCCCATTGTTCTGTATTTCCCAGAGGAGGAGGACTCTTCAGGGTTAGAAGAATTACCAGAAGTCTCCTTATTTAACCACCAGAAGTCTTCTAAATCTTCCTTTCTACTCCATTATATTTGTTTACTGTAAAAAATAAAATAAATTTTGAATTATTTACCACTCTAGTATTGGGCTTTCTCTTTGACCACCATCAACTTTTTAAGTAGAATTGATGCTTCCAGAAAGGGCGCTGGGTTTTTCTAGGGCTGTGTGGCCACTCACGCCTCAAACCGCTGCTTGGTCCAGGGTCATCTTCTAAGTGCGGGGGTGGGGTGGGGTGGGGGGCGGGTGAGGCCTGGAGAGGAACAGTGACTCTTCCCAGCACTCCCCGCCAGCTCGGGCCTGTGCAGGAACCAGCACAGTTCTGTCTATCCTCTCTCTCTGTTTCCAGCTCCTCCCAAAGGGCAGCCTTGTGGCCCTGACATCTTACACTTGACCACTTTGGAAAAAGACATGCATTTGTCCTTTCATTCTAGAAACTGCTGAGGACCTGATGAGCTAACTGTGCTTGGATGGAGAGAGAGGTCAGCTGAGTTAATGATCTATAAAGCACCTATAATGCACCCACAGCATGCTCATTCCCACACCTTTGATTGTAATATGCTTCCCTTTCTGAAGGAAGCTACAGAGGAAGCCTAAGCCTCAGCTTAAGACTGGTCACACAGAGTCCTTATAATGGCCAGCTGGGGGACATGGAGGTTTATTCTTATTTATTTATTTTTTAAATGGGACCATTATTTGAAGTGGAGTGAAGCTTTGGCATGCCTATTGGCTGGATTTGGTTAAAGCCATTGGCATGGCGAAGAGCTTGGAATTAGACTTGATAAATATTTGCAACTGATGAGTCATTCTTACTGGAAAAAGTGAGGCAGACAGGAACGTCTATCCCTGCCAAATGTGGCAGAGATTATTAAAATGGTCTTAACCAAAATTTCCACTATCAGTGTTCCAATCTTTCTACCACAGCTGGCAGGGAACCCAGAAAGGAGGATGATATAAACCCCAGCTCTGCTGGAAGTCTTCCAATTTTTCTCCATCTGCAGGATACTGCTAGAGTCTCAACAACAACCTAGTAGAGACCAGGCAACTGAAGTTTCAAGTTCAATGGCTTGCTTAAGAGTTCAAGGCTGTCTAAGTGGCATCTCTTGACTCTTAGCACTATAGATTTAAGTAAGCAGCCATTTCACCTTTAGAGACACACTTTTGTTAAATCCTAAGTAAGGCATTTAGATTACCATGTGCTAGGCGCGGTAGCACACGCCTGTAATCCCAGAGGCTGAGGCAGGAGGATTGTGATTTCAAAGCCAGCCTCACAAAAGTTAGGTGCTAAGCAACTCAGTGAGTCACTGTCTCTAAATAAAAATACAAAATAGGGCTGGGGATGTGTCTCAGTGGTCAAGGGCCTCTGAGTTCAATTCCTAGTACCCACCCCGCAAAATGACCAAAAAAGTCATTTATATTCATATGTAGAGTTTTTACTCTAATCATAACAATTATTTCACATTTCATCTTTAGTGAAAAAGAGACTGTATTAGCAAAATAGTGCTTAAATACAAAATGTATCATTGCATGATCAATTTGCTTTTTCATACATAGAGTTAATGACAAAAAATACATTTCAGCCATTAGAATATGCAAAGCTCCAAAGTCAATAGCCACGTGATAATCTGCATACCAGAAAGGGGTATTTTTCAGACTATACCTATTCACCCCCCCCCCATTTTATCCTGTCAGGTTGGTTTTATTCAAGCCATTGGTTCTCTTAGAGAAAGAGGTCAGACCAGTTTGAAGAACTAGCAGCCTTAGAAGAGCAATTGAAGTATGCAGGTGGGAACCTGGATGATAAAATCGTTTTGGAAATAATGAACAAGTAACTTGAGAGTTTGTCTTGAGGGTGGTATCACAGGTTATGCCAGGTTATTAATTTTCCAGCTCAGCAGTATGCCTCTTGAAAAAAAAAAAAAACTTAAAGGGAAACGAATATATTTTTGAAAGAAATGCATTGGGTAGACCAGAATTACAGAATTGAATGAAGTCAACAGGGCAGTGACCTGAGAAGCAAAGCTACTTATATTTAAATAAGAACTGTGTGTTTAAAACAACAGCATCCAAAAAAAAAAAAAAAAAAAAAAACCAAACTGCAAAATAGCTAGTAATGGTAGTTGTGCTGAGCACGCTAAAATGGATGTCTAAAGGTTTCTTGGCCATCTCCATAATCCAAAGCATTGGCCCAGGGTGTTTGTGGAAATGGAAATCCATGTAAATAAGGAGCTTGCCTCCTACATGGGGTATGGGCATCAGCTTTGACATCATGCTCCTCCCTTGGCAGGATTTAGGGAGCATTGCCCCATCCCTCAGTTTCCCTGTCCATAAAATGGGAAGAAACGTGCTCGCCATCCCAGAGTCTGCTCGCCACCAGCAGAATAGCCTGTCGCTGGGATTTTCCTTTCTCCCTGTTTCTCTGTTGCACTCCTCAAAGTGGTGGCCCCTTGTTACCATGGTGACACAGCACAGGGTGACGTTGCTTAGAAATAATGACAAGTGGTGGCAGCAGGGAGGCAGAGGGGCGGTGATTAGCCTCTGAGGAGGGCCTGGTCTGGGTGGAGAGGCGACAGAAGGAGCTGTTCCAGGAGCACAGGGCGCGGGGAGGACTGGCTGCCCTGCTGCCGCCTCCCGTGGTGGCATTGGGTTGCCTGGCCACGCCCGGGCGTCCCTGGGATCATAAGTTATAGAATCCGTACTTTGTTGCCACGGTTATTTTATTGCTTGGAGCTCGGGCTTTAAACACATAAATATTTGTTGTTGATTTCGATATCTAGCAGTTATAGCTCAATTTCCTGAAAGATAAGAGCAGCCGTTGACTAAGACCCATTTCTGTAGGCCACTGTGTGCTTGTGGCTTGAGTCACTCCTCGTCCATGGCCATGGAAAGGTATGGCAGGAAATCGGTTTATTCATTTATTTATTTATTTTTACTTCTAAGGTGAGTGAAACCACAACAAAACAAACTCTTGTTTGAATAAACCGGCCTCTCCAGGCCCTACAGCCTGGGCTTGGCTTTTCTGCCATGTCAGATACTGGGCTGCGGGCAGGGAGTCTTCTGCTAGAGGCTTTCTGGGTCCCAGGTCTCCTGAAGCCTCAGCACCTTCAAGCCCCACGTCCCACAGCACCTCTGTGCTGGGGTGCCTGTGTTCCGCAGGGTAGTGGGGTGGGGCTGGCTGTGGGACCAGGCCAAGAGCTGGAAGGTTCTTCCAGCAGACCATCTCTGAACGTCCTCAGTCACTGATCACAAACCTGGAGAGACCCCTGGCCAGACCTCAGGGGACCAGGCCAGAGGGAGGCCTGTTTTCTCTGGCCCTCTGCAGAGACCTGTTAACTCCCTGAGGTTCTGTGCAGTGGGAGACCAAGTGACCCAGAGTGGGTGTCTACTTGTGGAGGACCCAGGGCCGTGGGGTGGCCTTACTAAGGAGCATCTTCATAGCCGCTCAGGCCCCGGGCAGCTGTTTCTGCTGACAACCTCGGGAGCCTTAGCTGTTCCATTCAGAAAGTGGGAGACCCTCCTACTAGGGTGGGGCCACAGCGGCTCCCACCCCTGCACCGCGGTGACTAGGCAGGGTCTTGGCACAGCAGCAGCATTCTGTATGCTGGGCCAGTGCGAGAGAAAATGTGGGTAAGGACAATTCAGCCTCCGTGGCACCCAGACCTGTGGCCTTTGTGCACCTGGGGCAGAAGCACCCCACACCCAGCCCCTCCATCCCTGGCCCTTCCAGGGTGCTTTTCAAGGTAGGAGTGCCCCAGGCACAACTCCGGCCACCCCTCCCCTCCTGGACCCACTTTTGTTCTGCCCCTCTGTGTGTGCGCTCTGGAGCAGGAACAAAATGGCCTCCACAAATGTCCCCCTCCCCTGGTACCGACGCTCCCTCACCATCCCACAGCTCAAAAGGCTGCTAACGAATCTAGGCCAAACCCAGCCGAGCTGATAAGATTTCCAGAAGAGTTCCTAAAAATATATTTCTTCTTAAATCAGCCTTGCCAATCACAGTTACAATCACAGAACTTTAGGGACAGAAGTGGCTTTCGAAATTGCTGAACCCCTTCCTTTTTAGAGCTAAGAAGCAGGAGTCCCAGAGAGCTTGAAATAATAGAAGAACAACAACGGCTGAGAAATATCTCAAGTCACATCATGAAGACAGAACAAAGCGAACCGTAAGGACAGGCGCCAACCCTGAGCTTGCACCATACTCACACATTTATTTGTCCATTCATCCACTCACTCATTCAGCAAGTATTTGTTGAGTGGCTACTAAGTCCCACAGTTATGTGTTACTCTGGATGACAGGGATAGCGACAGACTCTGTACTCACACACATTACGTTCTGGTTGAGGGAGAAAGTGAACAGATAGACAAGTAAGGATGAGTGTCGAGTAATGATAAGAAGTTGGGAGGAAAGGAAAGCAGGATGAGGCAGAGTGGGGAGGTAGGACTGATGCAATATTACATCAGGAAAGGCCTCCCTATAGGCCGACATCCAAGCCATGTGACTGTCTGGGAAAGGAGCTTTCCCAGTGGAGAGAGCAGTCAGGTTAAACCTCCAAGGTAGGAGGGACATGCCTGGCTGCCCAAGGACCAGCTGAAGTCCAGGGTGGCTAAAGGGGAGTAAGCAAGGAAAGAAGTGGTCAGAGAAGGTAAGAGGCCAACCACAGAGGTCAGCGTAGTATAGGCCACGGGAAGGCTCCTGACTTTCACACCCAGTGAGGTTCCTGGGCAGAGAGCTGAGCTGATCTGATCACATGTCCAAGGCTCCCTCGGGATAACTTGTCCAGATGTGCCTGCGGGGGGGAGAGGAATGGGAGCCTGGCTGGGAGGCCGCTGGCCTAACCCAGGGGAGGGATGAAGGTGGCGTAGGTGACGGTGGCCTTGTGGGGGTACGAAGCAGCCAGATTCCTATCAGGAAGGTAGGGCCCTGGATGTAGGGAGGGCATCAGAACAAAGGAAGGGGGCAGGTTTGGAGTCGCCACTCACTGAAGCTACAGCACTGCAGGAGCGTGGGTTTCATAGCATAAAACTGGACAAAGGAGGGGTTAAGGTGGGTTTGAGGCAAACGGCCTGCATTCCAGCCACCCCCAGCCACCCGCAGCCCTGCTTCCCAGCCCTCCTCCCGACCAGTGTGCTAACCTCCTCCTTCCCCAGTCAACACAGGCCACGGGGCCCCAGGCCACCCTGCTCGCTCTCATCTTTATTACCTTTCACCTTAAGAACATTATCTCAAAGAGCTCTCAGCAAATGTTTGTTCTGCGCTCTCCCCGAGTCTTATCTCACCATTAAAGATGCTGACTCCAGGGTGATCGTCAGTTGGCTCTTCCTTCCGTCTCTCCCAGCGCTGGCCAGCTCCTGCTTTTTCCTCTCCTGATACCTGTGTGGACTTCCTCCTGTACCTTCTGTGCAGCCCCCCATCTCCACAGAAGGGAAGCCCTGGCTCTTCAGCCCTGTGCAGAGAATTCCGACTGTGAACAGCCCGGGTCCTCCTGGTGGGGACCCACTTCTGACTTTGTGCAGTGCTGTCCATGCGCACACATGGTAAGAGAGCCAGGGAGTCACAGGGCAGCAGATTCAGAACCGTCCTCCACCACCTCCTCAACTGCAGTCCCTCCCATGGGCCCTCCCCAGACCTCTGGCCTTTGTTTTTTTTTTTTTAATTGGCCCGTGTCCAAGGCCTTGACCTTTGAAATGGGCATCTCCTTGGCTCTGCTCCTGCTCTCGGCTAGCCAAGTGTAGCTGAAGAAAGCCACAAAGCCGTAACCATCCATTTCAGAACAAATTCCTGAGCT
This sequence comes from Marmota flaviventris, assembly GCF_047511675.1. NCBI lineage: Eukaryota > Metazoa > Chordata > Mammalia > Rodentia > Sciuridae > Marmota > Marmota flaviventris. The sequence goes on from NC_092501.1 coordinate 154,193,625, forward strand.
TCTGTGGAAGCTGAGTCTTCCGGGCCACTTGATGTTCTGGGCCTTTATTTCCCTCTGGGGTCCTGTTCCTGAGGTCCTAAGTTGCAGACACTCTCTGCAGGGCTGCAGCCCTGTCTGCGTGCCTGGGCAGGTAGAAAGTGTCCTTGATCGAGGTGGCAGGGGCTTCAGACAGGAGCTGCCCAGGCTTCATATCCTGCCGTGTCACTTCAGGGCAGGCTGTGGCCCCCTTCATGCCTTCTTTCCATCCCCAGAGCCGGCAATGAGCAGGTTATCTTCTGGCCTCCGTTGGAGCTGGGGATCTAGTCCTTCCTCCCTCCATTCAAGAAGAAAGGGTCCTGGGAAGGGCGAGGAATGAGGCACCCCTGCGCCTCCATGAGCAAGTTGAGGTCCTGGAGGGGCGGTCAGAGCCTGCCTGCCCTCACAGCCAGACAGAAGCACCCCAGACTCACCCCCAGCTGCCCCTGCCTCACCCCCCGGCAGCGCACCATGGAAACCACCACCGAAGATCACTTCCCCCGCTGGATGAGGACTTCCTCCTCACACAGCTCATGGCCACTAAGGGGCATGTCCTCACAGCAAGGGGCTTTCTTGGCTACTCCCTCCTCTTGAAACTGGCCCTTCCTCCGTGGTGTTGCACCATCCAGACGCTCTTCTAGGTTTCCTTGTTCTTTTCCTGTGGTTTGGTTCATTCTTCTTTCTGTCACCTCTAAAGGACTAAAGGAACTTGACCCTGTCCAGGTCTTCCTCTTTGCCCTCCTAGATTTATATGTATACATACAGACATTCTCGCTGTCTTGTGTGCTCTCTCTCTCTCTCTCTCTCTCTCTCACTCTCTCTCTGGTGATGCTCTCAGGGGGAACTTCCTCCAGTGGGGGGTCTCATCCATACCCTTCCAATGCCACTCAGTGTCTTCAGGACCCCGTTATACTGATGTTTTACACGAGAGTCTGCTAAGGCAGCCTGAAACCCGACATCACTATTCTCAATGGGGATCAGGCCACATTTGCATATTTTTGCATATATGCTTTGCATATTTACACCAATTTTTATAATTTCTGAATAGTCTTAATAAAGTTGAATTTTTAAGAGTGCAGCAACGTGTAAACTGAAGCAAGACTATTGAACTAGTTAGGAACGTCATGAGGAATTGTTGGGCATTTTGAAAAGCCACGATGCTAGCCACACCTGTGTGACTGTATGTGTGCCTGTCAAAAGTGCCACATCCTTATAGGCACCAGCTTCTGACTGCTTCATACTGTTTTCTGATATATTTGGGTAAGCATTGAAAACTTCAACTATATATTATTTATCTTAGAAAATGGTTTTCCTTTGATATCTTAATTATTTACCGCTGTCTATACATTGATTTTTTTTTTCAATGTAAGTCCATTGGCTGTACTGTTCATTGCTCTTATTTGGTGATAATTAAAGTTCTGCTATAAAATTTTTGTCAAAAAAGGGAGTATTGATATTTGTAGGCATACAGGCAGATGAAATCACCACTAGGCTGGTGGGGGGGCAGGGGAGAGTGTGTGTTAAGGGTTCAGCTGAGAAGCAGTTCTGTGGCCAGTGAAGGAAATGAGAGTTTTAACAAAGATTTCTCTGGAAGCACAGGGCTAGATTTCAGCCTGCAGCACAGTCATGTACTGTCATCCAGGAAATGGTAAGTGCTGTGTCACTCTTAAATGTTGCCTAATCCAATTGCTTTTATTCTAATAACAGTGTCTCCTAACTGATTTATAAGTATTCGGATAGAAAACACAAACATGGTGGAAAAACATAATTTGAATACAAATATGTGCTGAATATATTCTATCTGGCTGTAGTTTCAAGTGTATATTTAGAAAATTTCTCTTTTCTAATTAAAGATGGGATTTCTATCTCTGCGCATTCCTGGAATCAGTTATGAAAATAGATTGGAATTTTTCACATATTAAAATGAGCCCTGGATTTTCTAAATTTTTTTCACTTGTACTGTAAGATAAAGGATATAGGGAAGACATGTCTAGTTGGGAAGTTTTCCTTTGTTGTGGAATATTGACCTTTCTCTCCCATTGTATGACCTTGGGTGTCTGTGTTTTATTTCCCCATGGAAATGTATTTGAAGATATGTTCAGAAGAATCAAGTGCCTGTGACATGGGGACACCATTGACTGGTGTAGTTCTTTCCTCTCTTGCAATGAGCATTTTGAGTTGGTTGTACAAGAGCATTTATTAAAGTTTCTCTAACTTGCATTCTAGAAAGGACTTTGAGACTTGGTAGACAGAACTTTTCTACTTCCTTTCACTACCTTCATTGACTTTGAAGAGAATTATATCTGTTAGCCAGCAAAAATTTTTCCACCCGTCATGCGTGTGTCTGTGAGTGTGTGCCCAGATGGACAGGGGTGACCAGTGACACGGCTTTTCAAATGTCCAACAATTAAGATAAAGTTCCTAACAAGTTAAAGTCTGGTCTTGCCTCAGCATACACACTGGTTGCGTTCCTGAAAAATTCAGTCATACTAAGACTGTTCAGATTGTGAGAAATAAAAATTAAACTTGGGGTAGGTGTCTTTGAAGAACTAATGTTTATTCCGGGTAGATGCCACAGAAAAAACATTTGTAATCTACTACTAAATATGTTCCGGTTGCATTGTGTATAGCTATGGCTTAGACATGACTATCCCCTTGATAATAAGCAAGAAAACTGCAGCTCAGAGAGGCTAGGAACCCTCACACAGCTATTCAGAGGTGAAGGAGGGACTGGAATACAGAGTTGAAAAGTTGGTTCTTATCCCTAAGCCCAGTAGAATTTGCAAAGCACCATTTGATGTCACTTTTCAATAAATCAAAAAGAAACCAATACAGAAGGGTCTAGAAAGAACAATCCTCTTGAAGATATCATTTCTGTTGTCCTCCTCACTCTTTCTTATTGATAGGCTGATCAGGTTCTTTACTACTTTTGCAGGGCAATCTCTACACTGTATTTTTCTCGGTCCTGTGGGAAGGCTCCAGTTAGGAACCTCTTCTCCACAACTGTGATTAGTGATTACAGGGCAGTGTTACACCCCACTCCTGGAGGTCAAGTGGCTCTCAGCACCAGTGCTTCAGCAGGCGGCTCCGCCAGGGCCCTCTCCATCCAGGCGTCTGCCTCCCATAGGCTCAGGATGTGGCCACGCCATTGATCGGCAGAGAGAGCACATTGAGAGTTATTTTAAATTGGGCTCTAGAAATAGAGGTGAGGATGCTCAAACATCAGGTCCCTCCCGGGAAGGCACATTTGTTTTTTAAAAAATATGTTTATGAATAATTTTTCATATTTAAGAATTTAAATATCAATATAGGAAACCCAAAGAGTCTAAAAATGAGAAGTAGGGAGGTCAAGGAGATAAGGGTTCTTTCTTGTAATTAAATTTATGCAAAATAAAATTAAAGACCTCCTATGAATTACTTAATGGAGAATGAGTCCTTGACTTTCTGACACAGGAATTGGTTTGCTTTGTGAAGATCCTTTAATCGGCTCTCTGGGAGGCTCATGTCTGGCAGGCAGCGAAGATACCAGAGCTGACCAAGAGTAAGCCCAGAGAGGCGAGCTGTGTGTGCGCTGCAGAAATAGTTCTCTTAAGGCGGTTTTTGGATTTTGATCAGTCTCAGTCTCAAGATGGAACACGATTGATGTTTTTCCCTTCAAAAATGTACAAGCAATCTCAAAGTATTGGTGCAATGGGACCCCTGAGCTCCACAGCCGGGACTTGTCTGAGGATGTGGAATGGAGGGCCATCTCCTCTCCTGGTAGAATGAAGAGCCAAAGCTTCCAAACTTGCTTGGCTGCATAATTGAGCTACTGTCAAAGAATGTGAGCGGGCAAATCTTTCACACAGTCAAAAGCCACAGCTTTCTGAAAATTTAACACCTACAAGAGTTTTAAATATATTTTTAAAAAATGAAGTGTCATGTAAGTAAAGACCTTAAAAATCATCAGGATTACTTTGCAGAGTTGAGTAGCCAGGCCTTTGTCATTTCTGGAATTACCACAGAACCTCATGTCTTTTTCTGTTTGCTTAATCATTATTGGTGCCTTAATATTATATGCGTTAGTGAGACTCATGGTGACATACTTGTACATGCACATAACATAATTTGATCCCTTTCATCCCCCAGTCCCTCACTTTGGTCTCCGCTCCCCCTTTGCCAACCTCCTTTTCCTACCTTTCTGGTGTCTCTTCTATTTCCATGAGATCACATTTTTCCTTTTTTCTCTCTAGCTTCCACACATGAGAGAGAGAACGTACAACCCTTGGCTTTCTGAATCTGGCTTCTTTCACTGAACAGGATGCTAGTGCCCTCCATTTTCCTGCAGATGCCATAATTTTGCTCTTCTCTATGTCCCCTCATTTCTTTATCCTTCAACTTCAATCCTGTCTTTCCTTTAAAGACAGTAAGGCAGTGAGCCTGGGTATTTTTTATAGTGTGCTCTGTCTGAGAAGATGGGCAGTCTACAAAGCAGCCCTCTGACTGAGGACCAAGCTGCTGGTCACCAAAGGCCATCAGTTCCTTTAAAGTGATCCTCTGTCAGGCTGGGGTTCACAAAGCCAAGCCCCACCCACCAAAGGCTTGCTGCATTCTGAGTGGAGTCTTTAGGACTATGATCTGTTTTGTACTTGTTAGGAAACATCATATCATCTGTTTTCTAATTCTTATGGAAAAGTCTTAGCTGGGACAAACCTTAGGTGCTTTCAGTTCATTTGGTTTTATTTTGTTTTACTGATCAGACACAGCCACAAGGGGAAGCCTCTGGCAGCCTTCTTGCGAATACTTAGGTGGGCATCAGTGTCTGAAGACCCTACAGGCAACCCCAGAGAGGCCATCTTTGTTTTTCCAGCAACGCCCAGGTTGCCCGGCATAGAGCAGGGCAGCAAGGGGTGCTGATTATGGTGATTCTTGAATTTATGCATCAGTCATCCCGGAGTCCTGTTAAAAACAAGATTGCTGGGGCTCTGTCCTAGAGTTTCTGATGCAGAAATTCTGGGGTGAAGTCTAAGGATCTGCATTTCTGCCAAGCTCCCAGGGGATGACCCACCCCCAGCTGGAGCACTGGGCACTGACAGTCAATGTGCTGAGCATTCTGGCTTTTGAGGCTCACATCATCACTCACATTGGGGCAGCTTCTCACCCTCAACCTGCTAGGCAGCAGGATAAGCCAAGGGCAAATGCTAAAAGGTTCCTACAGCTAATACTGAAATTCCCTACTCAGAGCATTATTCCTTTAGCTTAGAATTTAGTTTGTATTAAAATGAGAATGTTCTTTAGAAGAGGACCAGGAGTTCACTCAACAAACGTGTGGAGTGCATTCTACAGACCAGGCACAGAGCTGAGCTCTGGAGACTCAAAAATAACAACCGTTTCACACACAGAGCAAACTCTCTAGGAGTTTACATTGGGGGTGGGGAAAGCAGTTGGATAAATTAATATTTACAGTCCTTGTGAATTAAGGAATAATGATATCTGTTTAAAAATAATTACCAGGTGGTGTTAAGAGATGGGATATAAGAGAAGGAATCAAAAGTGGCTGAAGGCAGGCAGAGGAGGGAGTGCTGAGTCAGGATGCAGGGGGGGACAGCTTGCCAGGTATGACTCAGCACAACCTTCAAGGGCCAGCTCCTCTCCTGTCCCATGCCAGGGCTTAGGGATGCAGCACGTTTCTGAACACTAGCAGAGGGGGCAGGAAGGGCGGGCTAAAGGAGAAACTAATACCAGAGAAATAATGAGGGCAGCCACTTCCAAATCTCTCCCAGGTTCTGCATGGGAAGGGGCTAGGTAGGGCAGGGTGGTCTGGGATGCTGGAAATAAAACTGAAGAAGTCAATAGGAAGAGAGGAGAGGAAGGTCAATGGAAACCAAGTAGCAGATCTGAAGGATGAACTCATTTAGAGATCTGACTACATCAGGAGGAATCAAGCCAGTAGGACTATGTGAATCACATGAGATGATAAGTGTTGTCATATAACATGATCCACTATAGTAACCACTTACCAACTATGTGCATTCCTTAAATAAGCTACCAACGTCAAATATACACAATGAAGCTTCTTAAAAATAAAAAAGACATTAGAAAAATGGAAGCACAAGCAACCCAGTGAGAGTTAAGCAGAACGAATTGGTAAATATAGAATTAATGTCTATTCTGCAGCCCTAGGAACCTCTCTGTGGCTTCCCCTGGGCCACAGAATAGACAAGAGGGTTGTGGCAGATAAGGGGCCTTGGCTCTATACAGTCAAACCTTTGACCTCCAAGTCATTGCCTTACTCCTGAGGACAAGTACACCCTAGTCAGAGTCCTGGTCCTCCCAACAGAACTGCTGTAGAGAGAAGGAAGCCCGAAAGTAGATTCTGTCAATAGATATTTATAGAGCAACTCTTTGTATCACCTTGCATTGGGACAAGTTTTTACAGAGTACTCAGATAGTTCCCCTATTGGTCCTTCATGGTAGCAACCATGCCAATGTAGGCGGGGAATATTATCAACATTTTACAGGTGAAGAAGGCAGATCTCAGAGACGTTGACTTACCAAGGATAAATGACAAGGAACCTTGGCAAAATGAGGACTTAAGGACTTTCTACCTTTCCAGAAAGTTCTCTATTGGTTGATAGGCTAAAATATCACCGCCAACCGAAGTATAAATGTGAACATATATAATTCTGAATTTACTAGTGGTAAAAAGGAGCAAGTGAGATTAATTGCAATAAGGTTTCACCTAAAAGTTAAAATATCATCCATTTACCATGCAATACATAAGATATTAATAAGATTTCATTGCATTCTTCAGATTTTTGGTGTATATTTCACACCTAAGGCTTATGTTAATTTGGATGCGAAATTTTCATTAGAAATGCTTGACATGTTTAGATTTTGTATTGATTACAATAGAAACGTAGACTACATACTCAAAGTGGCCCAATCATATGTGAAAGTTTCTGATAACTGAACTGAAGTTCAGGTTTAAATTAGTGAAGAATAAAGATTTACATTGTATTTACTTAGTCCCTCTAATGGAATAGCCACAGGTAGCAGGTGGCGGTGTCATCTGAGCCATCGCCCTTCTTCCCAGGAACTTGCAGACTGGCAAAGCCAGGGTTTCCTTAGGCTCACGCTCTTGACAATATGTGCGGCTTTGGTCTTCCCCATTCTTATCTGTTATCCTTGCTCATCTCCTTCAGAGGCCTCACCCTCATCTAATTCAAGTCTGCTCTCTCTTCCTGGTCCCCATAGCTCCCTGCCTGTCCTCACTTGTGACCTCACGGGGGGAGGCAGTGCCCCTGATAACCGGCTTCAGACCTTAGGCCAGGAACAGAGAATGAGCTGGGAGAAAGAGTGGATGCTCGACAGGACACCATAGCTATGGGTTTGCGTGTGACAGTATGCACACCCTTTTCCTCCCAGGACGACTTTGACTTACAAGTGACTGGGCCGTCAGAAAGCTTGGTTGCCCCTGTTCTTAAATGCAAGCTTATATTAAAGTTTTATACATGGAATCTAAAAATATTGAACTTGCAGAAGCAGAGAGCAGAATGTTAGTTACCCGAGCCTGGGGGTCAGGTGCTGGTCCAAAGACATAAATATCAGACAGGAGGAATCAGCTCAAGGAATCTATTGTGTATTATGGTGACCGTGGTTCATAACGAGGCATTGTATCCTTGAAAATTGCTAAGAGAGTAGATTTTAAGTTTTCTTACCACAAAAAAATACAAGAATGTGAGAGAATGCATATGTTCATTGGCCTGAAAATCTACAATGTACACTCATTTCAAAACATTGTGTTACACTTGATAAAAACATAGTATTGTGTCGATTAAATAAGCAGTATTTTTTAAAGGCACATTTGTCTTGATAGAGCCTGGCTCTCTAATTTATGGTTGGATTTTTATTGTAACTAGAAATGGAAATCTGTTTCTCTGGGTGTGTGGTGGTGGTGGTGGGCGGGGGGGAGTATAAGCTAGTGGACTGGATGGTTTTTAGGAATAGCTGAGCAGCCATTCAAGCCGCCCGGGCATATGTTTGCCTACTTCCTTCGTAGACCTGACGTGTGTCTTTGAGGATGAGCTTGTACTATGACCTACCTAGGACTCCGAGGGTCTATGTGGCATTTTGCAAATATGGATGAAGCCCCCATGTGGTTCGTGGCCCATCTCCCAGACACAGGCACAGCGCTTCCTTGGCGCTCACTGCTCTCCTCTTTGTTCTCCGTGGGGGTTGGAGGCGAGTGAGGCAGTGAGGAGGCAGGTCCAGGCTGGTCTATGAAACCTGAGCCGGAGTGAATTTGACTATTAAACTCACCTTCTTAAGATCCCAGACTTAAGCTCGTTGGTGTTGCTGCAGTGAACACACACCACCCAGCAGACAAGCCGGAGCCCGCCTGGCTCCCTCAGATATTTTATAATTGAAGTTAGATGTGCGTCACAGCTCTCAACGCTGACAGCTTCCTTAAGCGCACTGACGTCTATAACTTTTACAAACAAGTAAAACAACTGGGGATGAAGTAGCCTTCCCCACCAGCAGCAGGAGAAGTCTTGCTAAATAAACAGGCCATGATCAGATAAGCTGGAGAGATACCATAGGGGTTCCTGCCCTGTCGGTGGCTGATGAGACACAGAAGTGCTCGAAAGCCAGGGAAAGGCCTGTTTGACAGTAGAATTAATCGGACATAACTTTCCTAGCCTTGTATTGGAATACACGACCAGGGTAAATCCGCATCATGTACAACCACAACAGTGGGATCCTAAATAAAATGAGTTATACTCTATGTATGTATAATTTGCCAAAATACATTCTACTGTCTTGTATAACTAAAAAGAATAAGTAATTTTTTAATTAAAAGCCTGTTTGGCTTAGTTTCCCCCGAGTTAACTGAACCTAATTGATCTGGGATCCCCCCACCCACCCTTTTTCAGGAAACACTTGAGAACCACTTAAGAATTATCACTCTCTAAACTAACTTGGACACAGTCATGCATCACTTAATGATGGAATGCATTCTAAGTGTGTCATTAGGTGACTTCATCACTGTGCAAACGTCATAGAATGTCCTTAATGACCTGGAAGGGGCAGGTCATCACTGGATGTGGTCTTGTGATACAATCAAGAGATGTGTGAAGTATGAGGTGTTGGAGGATTCTGGTGGCATAACACAGCATGCTGTTTAACAATAAATATTTTTATAAGTTGAAGGAGTACACTTTAAAATAATGATTATAGCATATTCAATCCATAAAACAGTAACATCGTCATTTATTATCATTATCAAGTATTAATGACTGTACATAATTATATGTGCTATGCTTTTACAGCTCGTATGCAGTAGGTTCACATCATCATCACCCCAACACATGAGAAATGTCTTAAGCAGGATTTTTTAAAAATTTAATTTGTTATATGCGACAGCAGAATGCATTACAATTCAGAATACACATATAGAGCACAGCTTTTCATATCTCTGGTTGTACACAAAGTAGAGTCACATCCCTCGTGTCTTCATACATGTACTTAGGGTAATGATGACCATCGCATTCCACTGTCTTTCCCACCCCCTGCCCCTTCCCTTTCTCTCCCTCCCCTTTGCCCTTTCTAGAGTTCATCTAATCCTCCCGTGCTCCACCCGCCCCCAACCTCATTATGAATCAGCATCCTTAAATCAGAGAAAACATTCGGCATTTGGTTTTTTGGGATTGGCTAACTTGACTTAGCATTATATTCTCTGATTCCATCCATTTACCTGCAAATGCCATGATTTTATCCTCTTTTATTGCTGAGTAATATTCCATTGTGTATATATACCACAGTTTCTTTATCCATCCATCAACTGAAGGGTATCTAGGTTGGCTCCACAGTTTAGCTATTGTGAGTTGTGCTGCTATAAACATTGATGTGGCTGTGTCCCTGTAGTATGCCGTTTTTAAGTCCTTTGGGTATTGTCCGAGGAGTGGGATAGTTGGGTCAAATGGTGGTTCCATTCCCAGTTTTCCAAGGATTCTCCACACTGTTAAGCAGGATTTTTTAGCTCCACTATAATATCATTGGACCACTGTATGTGTGGTCTGTTGACTGGAATGTCATTACGACTATCATCAACTTCCAATCTTCACTCAGCTCTCGTTACCTACACATTAATGTGGTATACATAACCTGCCTTATGTATTTGCTCCGATATCAAGACCAAGCAAATATATAAGGTAGTTTATGTCATATCCACTTATTGAAGTCCATCAACTTTACTTGTCTTGGTAATGCTTGTCTTGGTAATCTTAAATTTTTAATGTTTAATAATTTTTATGATCCTTGAAAAAAGTAAGAAAAGCAAAATGCGCTGACTTTAGAAATCCAAACTAATTACATTTTCTGTTCTAGACATGGTTTAACTCCAGCATCCCATACAAGAGAGCATTTTTAGATTGTGACTCGGTTAAAAATGAAACTGAACTCAACTAAAATGAACTTTTATTCATGCATTCGGTCTTCATTAAATTGGTCGATAAACATTTCTTGAGGTTCTAATAGAATCCAGGAGCTAAGGGACTTGGGATACAGAAAAGGAAAATTCTAAGAATAGTCCTTATCCTAGGAGTACCTACAACACGAGTGAAGATGAATATTGAACAGGTACTAGCAGGAGAGGAAGCAGGGAGAGAGCAGAGAATAAATATCAGGTGGCTCCTACCTACATCCATCTGGAAGTTGGAATCTCTGTACAAACCGGGAAGAGCATAAGGAATTAGGAGCCCGTGTTCCATCCAAAATGACAATATCTTCATTACGTAGGAGAGGCACTTCCCAAATAATTGTTTATAGCATCCCCAACAATAAAACCCATGGCCTAAATGTGAAATTAATTGAGAGCCACAGTTCTAATACACTGTTTTGGCGATTAAGCACATTAGATTGAATTGTTTCAGAAGGCCTAATTATTGTGTCTGCCACACTCGTCTGTTTGAGTCATTCCTAACTTTTGGACTGCTGCCTAGATCATTCTGCAATACAGTTTCAGTTGCGTGTTCTTCTTTTTTTAATGCACAACTTTCCTCACTCTACTCAAACCTCCAAGCTCTAACCTGCACTTTTACAATTTCTAGAAAAGAGCTAAATAATTTGTTCAAGGGTCAATGCCATTGAGTTTGGGTATGAGTTGATTTGGTTTTTTTTATTATGTTTTGCAGGTTCATGATTTAAAAGTGCCTGTGGGAAGTTCCTTTTGCTGAAAACTGCGGCCTGGGAGAGCTTTTCATTTCTTGACGCTGACGTTATGAGTGGATGAAGATACCTCCGTTGTCTGACTTTGCCAATTGTTTAATTTCAGAGTTTACAAAGGAAGAAGGAAAGGGCGTCCAGCTAAATTATGAACACCTAAGAGGCTTCTTTTCCAGCATCATCTACAGCTGTGAGTGTCAGAACTAACTATTTTCCCAAGGAGTGCCATGATATTGAAGTCACTTTATTAAAAAGCTGTTGTATCTGCAAAACCATCAAGAGACTGGGACGACGAGAGCCAGAGATGACACTGAGAGTGGTTTTATTGCGGCCCACAGTGTTCAGGTGGGGCATTTTGATTGATGAGTGACTCCTGCTGATAAGTCCTCTCGTCACCATTTCCTGAATCGGACTTCATTAAGCAATTTATCACTTACCTTCAGACTTACATGTGGGAGTTTTCACAACAGTAGTTTTGGAATCATTGGGACTTGGATTGATTTCACCACTTAACAGACACTAACGGAGCCCACAGTACTCTCTCACCATGGCTTTGAACGTTGCTCCTGTCAGAGATACAAAGTGGCTGACGTTAGAGGTGTGCAGACAGTTCCAGAGAGGAACCTGCTCCCGCTCCGATGAAGAATGCAAATTCGCTCACCCCCCAAAAAGCTGCCAGGTTGAAAATGGAAGAGTAATTGCCTGCTTTGACTCCCTCAAGGTAAGAGAATGTGTTTCACTTGTTGTTTCAAAGCCACATTGGGCTTCCAAAACAGAGTGCTTTATCTTGCACTTTTACAGAAAGTGAACAATCACTTTTGGATTCTGTTTTCTTGACTGTGGTGACTTTGGGAAGATTTCACTCAAATTTGTTCATATCAGACACATATAAATTTTTTACACATCTATGTTTAAATTAAAAATACATGATGGTGTTATTTCTGGTCTGGCATGACATTCATGTACCCAAGAGTTTTAAATCAAAGTCAGGCTTGTGACAACTGAAGATAAATATTTTATTAACGTTTGATCTTCTGGAGGTTATGTAAAGGTGAAGAAATTGAATGTGTCACTTTCATGTGCCAGTTACTCTGACTTACATCTGGAAGAATTTTCTATTCTTGGGGTTCTCTTTCTTGACCAAGGGCTTCCTAAAATGCTTCTCGACCTGGCTTTTACTCTCTTTCAAAACAGTTTATGGCTAATAGAAATTAAATACGCACTTAATGCTTGGGAATCCGCCATCTGTCTGTGAGTTACATAACAAAAGCAATGAATGGTATGCAGGTGACACCCATGATGAGCTCATGTCTGGTAGGGAAGTACATCAGCAAATAACTGCTGTGTAAGAAGAAAGGCACGTGCCTCACAGGAGGAGCAGAGGACTCTCCTCTGGGAGTCCACAGAGGACAGCTGGCTTCCCACATTTCAAGAGATGATTTTGGAGGTTGGTGCACCTGAGTTATGTACTGTAAGATCTAGTTGAAAGAAGTGGTATGATTTTGCCCAGAAAGCATCGAGGTTTATTTAGCCTTAAAATTAGGGTACTTTGAATTCCAGATCATCTCAGCCTGTCCTAAGGGCATAATGATGTTGTTCTAAATAGAACCAAGTATGATAAACAGCTTAAAAACAGCTTAATATTTCCATCTCTGCAAGTCCTCAATAAGCTTACCTATCAGTTAACAAAAATTTATTTATGCTCTTGATATATGACTTGAGAACCTCTGTGCTGTGAGTTTATACAACAGTGACCTTGGCTTCTCTTTGGTTATTGAAGGGACTGGGCATGCATTTGGAGGATTTCATCTCATGTCAAAAATTATGTCTTAAAAGACTTATAAATCAAAATGTGTAACTCTAACTCTTAGAAATGTAAGACTTCCAAGATATATTTATGTATCTTCTAAAGGGAAACTTTGTCTATACTAAAAGCAGAAAAATACATCGATAGCTTGACAGAAATCTTTTAAAGGTAAAAATTTGACAAATTAGACATATTATCTACATCATGAGCTGAAACTATTCTCTTTTTATCATAAAAGCTTATTAGACTAGACTAAAATGAAAGCGAGTAGATGGAGTAATCATAATTCATATAAACTGTGTCAGTGTAAGCTCACTGTACATTAGTATTTATTTTGCCTTTAGTCAAAGAAGTAAAGGCAGTTTGATTTGCCTCCATGATTGTCAACAATGGGAACATTCACCACAAAAGCAATGTAGATTTAAGCTGAATCACAAAAGTTTCAAGATACGGAAACAGGTCAGAGAGGAGAAATGAATTTTCCAAGTCATTCATAATTCTTTCATTGTATTAATTGAAACCTTCTCTGTCTGGATATTGAATATTAACTATCATGATTTTTTTAGTATCTTAAAGCTCTTTATTGTTTAAATCTAGTAGGGAATGTTGGGAAAATATTCCTGACCCATTAATACCACATATTTCTTGAATATCAACTGGGTAAAACGTTCCAACAAAGGTCTCGATCTGCATAATTCTTTACATTTCTGTGGATTCACCAGCTGCACACTTGTTGGAGGAGTCCAATCCCTGGAGCAAGGAATGTGAACAGACATGTTCAGCATAAAAAGTGTGAATCAAACCATGAGCATATTGAACCCTATTCACATAAAATTTATTTTGGCAAGTGTCCAGTAGGCCCATGCTCAAGAGTGGAAGGAGGCCTGGTTGTACATTGCCTCAAGTTCTTGGTCACTTTTAGAACTATAGAATTTCAACTTACTTCATTTGAATGGGATATTACAGATTTTTAAAGTTGTCAAATTGAAAAAAAAAAAAAAAGTAAAAAGAGCCTACAGGAAGAGGAGTAAGTCAGACCTGAGTCTATAAACACCTGCTGGGCCTTGGGTGGTTTCACAAAGAGGAGAATATGCACCAGCAAAAATATCTGAAGCGTGTGTTGTCGCTAGCATCACTGTCATATTCACTCTGCAAGTTTGTTTATATGATCAGAAGCCCTGGCAACCAGACCAACAAGTTAGAAGAACCAAAATTAGTAGCCAAAAAGAAAAATAATGATGATGATAACTGTGAAGCTATTTAACTTCATTACAGGTTGAACATCCCTAATCCATCCATCTGCAATCCAAAATGCTCCAAAATCTGAAACTTTTTGATCACCAACATGAATGCCCCATGTGGAAACTTCCAAACGTGACCTCATTATGCGTAGCACTTGAAATTCAAATGTATATTTATTTAAATATTCTCTAACATTATCTTCAGGCCATGTGTATGGGTGTTTAAAAAGCATAAATGAATTTTGTGTTTAGGCTTGGGTCCCATCTCTAAGGTACCTCATTGTGTATATGCAAACATACCATACTTGGACAACTCCAAATCTGAAACACCCCTAGTCCTGAGCATTTTGGGTAAGGGATATTCAATCTGTGTATTAAAATAGATAGTGTTGCTCAGGGGATCCAGACTAGGTCAGAATGGGTCCAACAGACCTTGATGAATCCTGGCTGGTACAGGCCAGCTCTATAATTTGAGATAAGTTGTTCTATCTCCTTAATTTCTGTTTCCTCTTATGTAAAACTGATAGAATTCTCACTTCACAAGGTTACCTCAAGGACTACCTGGCCCACCACATCCCATGTTTTAACCCAGGGCTGAACGTGTTAGGGATGGCCATGTTGAGTCCCTCCCTTGTTAATGTATCCCAGTTCAGCCACTGATTGCAATGACTGGCTTTAAATGAAGGTGTGTCCACCTCTTCATATGTTCAAACTTAGAATCAACTGTATGGGTGGTAGCCCCCAGTCCTATGAGTAATTCACAACATTAGAAGAACTGGGATGTGAGGCAAGTGCCATTTTTGTTGTTATTTGTTACAATATATTTTCTATGAATGCCATGAGGGATTAATTGGTATTTGTGACTGGGAGAGAATCTGTTGGCCTGTAAATATAGGGATGACTCAATTGTGAGCCTTTTGCCTTGTTGTTATTGGTTATTTGTATCTATGAATAAAATTCCCAGGAGTACATGCTGAAACAGATTTTGGTTGTTGGAAAAATTTTGTTGAGGTCTTTGGTAAGGGAATTGTGCATCTAAAAATGTTTTTATAAAAGAACATTTAGAAACATAGAAGAGTTCTTACAGTGGTATTTGTACATTACTCATAACTTGACAAAATGCACATTGTTTCATGAGCAAGAAACTCTCTTGTAGCCAAGGCCTCCACCAAGTGAAAACCCATCTCAGATGCCTCTACCGTCCATAAAACATTTCCCCTCATAGTTGAAATATTTGATATTTTTTTTTCTTTCCCGATTCATTTTCTTGTAACCAATAGGAATTAATCTGGACTATTTTGCAAACAGAAACATCTGGAAAGAAACACATGAATTAACTTCAATGCCTATTGAGATTAAAGGTTTCATTACTTACCACTTTCATTTTGAATGTATTGCTTTAAACATTCAAATTCAAACTCAGCTTAAGAAAATGAAGCCATTTTAAAAATCAGATTGCTAATTTTGGTTGAAAATACTTGGTGCATTTGGGGGAAATTATTTAGACACTATTTAGAAATGTAGACATAACATTTCTTAATAAAAATCAGCTCAGAGAAAGACAGTGTGATTCTCTTAACACCTCAGTCAGGATGACGTCGCGTCTCTGTCCGAGGATCTTTCCGGTGGCTTTTTGTCTCGCACGGAGACCAGCAGGACAAGGTTGGCTTGGCCCTTGGCACAGAGCTGCTTCCTCCCCCAGCCACCTGACTTTATTTTTACTGCTGCCCTCATCTGGTCCCTTCCAGGCCCCCAGGTCCTTGCTGTCCCTCAATATGCCCAGAGGCTTCCCCTCTGGGTATTTGTACTTGGTCTTGGCTCTGCTTGGAATATTCTTGCCTCAGTTAAATGAACAGCTTGTCCTCTCATTTCCTTCAGGCCTCTAATGAAACAAACAAACAAACAAACAAACAAACAAAAAAACACCCACACATTAGTGAAGCTTTTCTGCCATTCTTTATTCAAAAAGTGATATAAGCTGCACCTGGTCCCTGGTCAACAGAATTGTGCCTGTTGGGATCCAGAGCCAAGGTCAGTGTCATACACATAATAGGTGCTTAATAAATAGTGGTCGAATGGTAGAGCATGTTCATCAGACAAGTATCCATGCCTCATTCAGGGCTGCAGTTCCTGATTTCGGGGGGGGGGGGGGTTGCACTTCAGGGGTGCCCTTCTTATCACAGTATTCTATGTGATCAACACCCCTGGAGCTGTATGGTACATAACTCATGCAATAAGGTGCTATGGCCCTGTTGTTGGTATCCCAGTAGATTTCAAAACCAGGGAGCTCAGTGCAGGAATTTGAAGGCACAGGTGTGACTCTCAGAGTGTAGTGCAACATTGAAAAATTGACAAGTAAATCATTCGATTTTCTCTGCAGGGTAGGTAATTTGAGCTGCATGTGATGGAGAAACTGCTTTTTCCTACTCTGTTTCTAAATTTCCAAGATGAAAAATAGAAGTTTTTGCTCATTTATGTATGGGAAGATGGCTATAAGCTCATGGCAAATAAAATTTAGTCAGTATTTGTGGATGACAATTTCAAAATTGAAAGTGATATACATGAGATATTTTGTGGCAATCACTTGCAGAATTGCTTGAATATTTTCTAAATTACACATCTGATGTGCAAATGTAATCTCAGACAAATTTTTCATTATTGATAGTAATCACTGCAGTCATGTAGAACTTAGTACATGTGAACATAGGTTCAAACATCTAAGCAATCTAACTTGTAATGGTGAAGAAGGAGCCTGACCCCAGGTATGTGTGGCTCCAAAGCTGGCTCCATCCATCCCTCCTGCTAACTCCTCTTACTGAATAAATCATTGGTGTAATTAATTGTAAAATTCCTAATAGCTTAATAACATTCATGTTTAACACGTTTAGCATATTGAAGTGCAAAAAAATTCTAAAATAGAAGGGCTCAGGAGTAAACCTGTTTAGGTTTTTAGAAATGCAAATATTTTAAAAAGAGAAAGTGCAAGAGAAAGCAAGGCACGTGTTTCTATGTCTGTATATAAATATTTTTCATCATTGATAGTAATTACTAGGTTTTTTTGCATGTATGTGTAAATTGTATTTATTTACTTCTACGTCTGTATATAAATATTATGCCATCACTTACTAGATCTCTTCAGCTAAAATGTCCTTGGTCCGAGGTTTGGCCATGTGTCCATCCATGTGATTCTGGAACATACTCTCCTGCTACTGCTTCCCAGGGGGTTCTCCTTGTCCTTTACATCCTCAGTTCTCCTCTGACTTTACCGCCAATGCCACTGCTCCCCTCCTGTGCTTCCTAGCTGTGTGTATTCTCTGAGGCTGGTCCTTCCTCTTTCAAACCCAGTCATCAGCTCTGCAAGTTCATCTGTGTTTGTATGTTCACTTCCCACCTCTGCCAGTGAATCCCAGTCTGGTTGTAGGCCCTTTCTGGCCACCTCCTGGGATCTAAGTGCCCCTGAACATCCCCAACTGGATGGCCACTGTCACCTCCAGGTCAATATATCAAAACCCCAACTCCTCGCCCTCCCCCCACCTCAGCCTCCACCCTGCCTACTCAATGCCTTGCTCCCCAGGCCCCAAACTTGAACATGACCTGGACTCTTGGTCTTTCTATTGTAGTTTTCTTGTTCTGGTTGCAGATGTCTAACATCTTGAGGAGTTAATCAAAGCTGTGGAATCTTTACCCAGAAAACTACCCATTATTACAGGTTATTTCAAACAATCTCAAAGTCTTAGGGGTTTCTTGTTTCCCTTTGAGAACCATGAATAGACTGCAGATTAGGAAACCCTCATCTAAAAAGAAGCCTGAACCAGTAAAGTGGGACAAGAAGGCCAGAGGGTCACTACAGGTACCATTTGGTTATTTCATTAAGTTTCCTAGAACCAAGATCAGCAGCACATTCCTCCAACACTCACGATATTCTCTGCTAAGGAGCAACATTTAAATTTCAGGACAAGAGGACCATTGCTCCCTGTGTAAGAGCAGGTGGAATCAAGTGGTCTGTTTTTTGTGTACATATGTAAGTTTTATTTATGAGTAAGTGAGCCACAATCTCCAAGTATGAATCTTAGAAACAAGTGTTCATTATGAAGACAAGGATAACAACCCCCAAGGTCCAAATGCTAGTTAGTATCTATTCATATAAAAAGAAAGGGTAAGTACACCTCTAACCCATATCAAATGTGTAGCCCATTATTACATAACATATTGTTATCACATCTCATCTATTAATGACATTTACATGATAAACCTCATAGAAATCATAAAATATTTGGTAAACCAAAGTTATTGAAAGATAAAGGCAGAAATGGTATAAGAGGAAAGAAATGGACAGAAATGTGGACCTTAAGTCGGCAGGAAACAATAACAACAACAAAAACCTCTAAAATATTTTAGAAAAGTTAATGGATAGTAGATTTGGAATAGTTTAAAATCAGAACCAATCTCTCTGGAAGCATATCCTTAAATTCTGAAGTTTGCAAAATTCTTAGGAATAGATGGTAAATGGTAATGAATGATTTTTTTTCAATGGACAGTTTCGGAGAAGTCCAGATACTTACCAAGGACACTGGAGTACCTGTAGTTGTTTATAGGACGGATTCTTGTATTCACCTTTCCCTGTCACTCGCCTGTCAGTCTCCTAGTTAAAGTCACTGGTATCTGCATGTCACTGAATTTAAGGGGAGTCATTGAATCTCAATGTGGACCTCTCTGCATGCAGAAAGTCCGTTCTCCTGGTTTCCTCATCTTCCCTGGTCTCTCCTCAGTGGTCCTCCTAACGATGCTTCTTCCTCTGTTCTGCTAGAACTACTGCATGGGTAGGTTCTAGCACAAACACCATTCAAATGTTCATCTACGATTTCTGGCTTGTTTTATTAGAATGGAGTGAGAATGTAAAAGCACTCACAAAACTATCAAAGTGGAGTTTCTTTCAGTATTTTTAGGATTTTTTCCAACTCCTTAAAAATCATTTCCCTTACATCTCAGTTTTTCAGTGAAGGTCATTTGTCAGGTGTTTCAGAGGTTACAAGGTAGTGTTGATAGAAAAAGCTTATCTTTTTTGAGGACATATTCCATGGGTCTAGACAATATTTAAAGTCAATTAAAAATTGCAGCAAGCACAGCTTGTCCATACCTTCTGGTCCATACCAGCACCTGTCTCCACTCCAGGTCGCCCTGGCTCCTCTGACCGTGAGTCCCCATCTGATTCTGCCGTCTCCTGGGTTCCTTCATCCTGGTTCCAGAGGTTCAGCCCACGGTCGGCTGACTCCATTGCCCTGGGCCTGAGCTGAGGCAGACCCTCAGGGTGGAAGTGTGTGGTGGAGGAGGACTCTTCAGCTGGGCAGCTGGGAGCAGGGAGCTGGAATCAAGCCTCGAGTGAGCAAGGAGACGACTCTCAGGGCATCAGGCGTTGGCTTAAATGTCTCGCTTGGGGATGGCACATACACCCAGTGGGTGCACCTTGCATTTTCCTGGGATCTCTGCTTCTCTCAGTAAGATACTTACATTCTTGCTCAGTGTAAAAATGAGAGGTAAGCAAGATAACCTCTACATTAGTTTTCTATGTTATAACAAATCGTGCAGCTTTAAACAATAAATCTCAGACTTATTCTCTCACGGTTCTGGAGGCTAAGCGTTCAAAATCAAGGTGTCAGGAGGACCGTGCTCCCTCTGAATCCTCTATGGGGATCTGTCTTGGCCACTTGCAGCTTCGGTAGCCCTTACATTCCTTGGCTTATGGCTGCATCGCCCCAGCCTCTTCCCTTCTTCACAGGGCTGTGTTCTTGCGTATCTCCCTTCACGTCGTCTTCCCTCTGTTTGCATCCATGCCTGAATTTCTCCATCTTGTAAAGACACCAGATATCTCTCAGGTTAAGGGTCACCTTTCTCCAGTACAGCCTCATCTTAATGGGTACATCTGCAGTGACCATGTTTCCACATAGAGTCACACTTGGAGGAGCTGGGGCTGAGGGCTTCCGTGTATATTTTGTGAGGACCCAATTACATAAACCTGAAACACACTAGAAATCAAACACCCATGGTCTAAAGCAAGCCTAATTATTGGAGTAGGCCCCAGAGATGAGGCAGGAAAACCTCCAGAGTCTTGGTACTGCATACAAGAAGGAATGGTAATAAACTGGCTTTCGGTGAACACAGCCTGCTGCAGCTAAAACATAAGAACGGATACCAACAATTCGTGGGGAAACATGATAAAATTTATTTTCACCTAAAAATGAATGGAACACAATGCCAATTTTAATTTTAATTACACTTTTTTAATAATTACATTTGTTTATTACTTACTTTGCCTTGGACAGTGATGTAACCTTTGTTAGTATGGGAAGCAGTTCTATGGAACTATTTCTCATGAAGGACTAAGGAGAAAGAAATACCATATTGAAGGATTTCTTTAATATTCATATTTTTTTCTAAAAGTGGGAATTTTGTCAGTGCTCTTCCATTGAAACATATTTTTACTTTAAGAATTTTTAGGAACACAGTGACACAATAGGAAGCAAAGATTTAAATAAAAGCCCTGGTCTAGGAATCTGCATTTGAGCACTGGTTTTGCTGCATTATCTTTTTCACCTCTCTGGGCTCCCGGTGCCTCATCAGTAAATATAGTTGGCCCTCCTTGTATCTGGGTTTTGCATTCAGGATTCAAAAAACGACATATTGAAAATATTGGGGAAAAATGTACAGTATACTGGATGTGTATAGTATAACCACTATGTACATAACATTCACATTGTGTTAGCAATTATAAATAATCTAGGGATGATTTAACATAGGTGATAAGAAAATACCATGCCATTTTATAGAAGGGACTTGAGAATCCAAGGATGTTAGCCTCTGAAGGGGATCCTGAAATCAATCCCCGATAAATATACTGAGGGATGCCTCTGTTATTACTTCATTCGCTCATCCATCCCGTCTTCAGCTAAATAGAATTGCAAACTAAAGAGGAGCCAGAAACATAATATGAATCAGTGACTTACTTCCAGTGTTGGGGAGGCCCCAGGGGTTGTTGGGAGAGAAATAACAGGAGAGTACATGCCACCTCTAAAGAGGGCAGTTTCCCCCAAAGGACAGACAGCTGCTGTCGCTGTGAAATAATTCAGGTGATTTTTTAAAGAGTCTGAGATCTGAATTTCAATAGGAAGTTCCCCAATTTCTGAATCTTGACAATCTGTTAAAATATTTTTAAACCTTGGAGTCCAAACAAAATGCATTCACGGGATGCGCTCAGCCAGCAGACTGCCACAGTTAGCCTCTGAAATAAACAAATAAATGCCGATCACACAACAGGCAGTTCTAAACACACCACTGTGACAGTGGGACCACTTTTCCCATCCCTAGGGAGCACGGAGGGCAGAGGGAGTTGACAGACGGTCCTCAGGCATCTTGGAGACCTTTCGCTCGCGCTGCTTTGGTGCTTCTCTCCTGCCTAGGTTTCCCCTGGACTCACTGGCTCCTCCTCCGTCTCTCTCCCTGAACCCCCTCCTCCTCTCCACCCCCAGATGCTGGAGTCTCTCCAGGTTCAGCCTTTGAACATCTCTACATCTCCCCAACATCCACAGTGGGTGGCTTCCTGTTCATTATGCTTGTGTGAAAGCCCTTGGACTTGCTGACCCACTTGGACTCCCTGGATGACCTCATCTGATGCAGTGACCACACATATTTTCTACCTGCTTTATGTTTCCTAATTTCAATCTCCATCCCTGAATCCACCCCTTGGTTCTCAGGTCGTGTATCCCATTGCTCACCTGAAACCTCTACTCATATTTAAGGGACATACCAAATTCAGTATGTCCACTAACAATCTCCTCATTTCCCATTCTCCCTTCTATTATCAGTGTTCTCATTTTCAGTAGATGGTACCATTAATTCAGTTGATCAAATCAAGCACCTTGAAGCCCAGCTTGATTCTTCTATTAGCATTATTGCCATCTCCAACCCATCATAGTCCTGTTTCCTCCGTCTTCATATAGATCCTAACTGGATGAGTTCTCATCATTTCTTCTATGACTACCACGGTGTCTCAGATGCACAAGTGTACTCTCATAGGAACTCTCTCTTCTTTTGCCATCCCCTACCTCAGCAGACAGAGAGAGCCTTTCAAAGCACAAGTCATAGCATCCCACTCTCTCACTCAAAACTTTCCAGCTGTTTCCATTTCACTCATAAGATCCAAAGACCCTTAAAGCCCCATCTGGCCTGGCCCTTGCTGTATTGCTGGTCCCATAGTCTTGCCACTCTCCCACAATCACTGTGCACCAGTTCTATGGCCTGTGGGCTCTACAGGGACTTTGCACCAGCTTTCCCTTCCTCCAGGATGCTCTTCCCAGGTGGCTGCAGGCCTTAGTTCTTCACTTTACCTGGAGTTTACTTAAATGCCAGGCACTTAGCCTTGAGTGATGTTGTCCATCTTTGTGTCTCTCCATCATCTACCTCCTCCCTTGAGAGGAGGTCAAGCTTTGAGGAAGGGACCTGGTGCCAGAACCCCACTACCTGGCAACTAAAGGATGCACCGTCATCTTTGCATGGAATAAATATATTCTTAAATTCTAAACTTTAAGATGTAACTGTTCCAATAAAATGTAATTCACTTCCCTGACTACTTATTAGTCAATTTCTCCCATTAGTTTATAGACAGAAAAACAAGAGTGTTAAAAGCTTTGCACAAATGGGGGTCTTCAGTTTACAACTCAAAGGTGTTTATCCGTCCTGTTCATATTTGTAGCCGGCCTAACAGGCATGTCACATGGAGACTTGTTGCAAGTGTTAGCAAGAAGTTATTAAAATTCACAGGGCAGCTGTTGGGCCACTGTGGGCAACTCTACAGTTCCTGAAAAGCTGGCCACAGATGGATGCTTGTGTTTGACAGTTTTCACTAATCTGTTGCAAAATAAGGACTCAGAAATATCACTAATCTGTTGTAAACTAAGAACTCAGAAATATGTTTTTCCTGGGAAAGTAAATACATTCAGTTTAATAGTTATTTTTAGTTCTGAGATTGTTGCTTCTTATTTTTCCAGTTATCCTAATATTCCTTTCTTTTATAATGGGATTGTCCTAGATGAGCTACTTGGTTCTTTTTCCTTGATATCCTTACCTAGCAGAGGAAAAAGTGCGGAACCATATTGTCGGTTTCTTGCTCTTCTTCTTAGTTAAGATTTAAAAGCAGAGATCTCACTGTCTGTACAATTCAGACTAAAATCCACACCATCCTCCCCTCTCCTTTGAGTCATATACGATGGATGGGAAGAAAGGCATTGCCAATCTACGTGTTACCTAAGAGGACTCTGGATGTTCTCCAGTCCTTTCCCTGCTAGCCAATGAGGACAGCTTGATTCATCATATAATAAGGGTGGGGGAGGGAAGAGCCCAACCAGAGACCTGAGACTGCGAATGTGTTGATTTCAGTGTACAGTGTTAAGTTCCCAGCAGCCTGGGGCACCTGGCACACAATGCCAGAGTCTACACCATGGCAGGGGCACAACCCTGGGGCTGTGGAGACCGGGTTTGCTCTGCGGGGGATACGCCAACTATGAACCTCATCTATTTCACAAATTTCCCCATGAATTGACCCCACTAATACTAAATAGCATATTCCTTCCACTTGGTTTGATTCAATTTCTTCTGGCTGAGAGATTACAGTGTGGTGTGTGTTATTCTCTCTCAGCACTGTCGTAACCAAGAATAAGATTGAAACTCTGAGGACCACTGACCTTTGGGATTTGGAGAGTGAGTAGATGTTGACATATTTATTTGCAATCAAACTTACCGAAGCAATCTGTCTGACCAACCTGCATTTTGGGGATATGACCCATGAGACCACTTTCTTAGTACTGAGGTCATATACCCACTTGAATATTCAGTCCTATAGAAGATGAGATATTTCCAGGGAAAGGAAAAAAAGAAAATGACTTAGAGACCTTGACACAGTTAAAGCAAAACAAAGTAGCTAGATCTGTTAATATTTCACTTAAGTCACTCTCATCTTACTGGAACATTTGTTATTCTTTAAACAAATATAATGTCTAATTTTTGACTGAGTGATGTGATTGTTAAGGTACGTTAGGAATCATAAGATAAAAGCTTACTTGGTGAAAAATACAATACAAAACATGTAGGTTTAAAGAAAAAAATTGTCCATTCAGTTCACTTCTTGAATCTCCTGTGAAGGAATCCTTCAAGTGCTCCTAGCCTTTAGTAAAATCATTAATGACACCAAAGAGATCATTTCACACCTGTCATGAAACTAAGCCTTGACCCAGATGCTCAGGATCTAAAATTAATCAGTAGCAGCCTCATTTGGGACAGTTAATTCACACAGCCTGTCTTCCGTTCCCATTGGGCACCCAACTGTTAATAGGAGCTGTGATATCTGAAAAATATTGGGATAACGGAATTGTTAATGAGGAATTCCAGTAGGTACAATATGTTCCAGGTGGTACAGAAAGCTAAGGAGAAAGAAACTTCACTTCCTAGAGAACTTTAAGTACTTTTATTCATTTAGTTATTCTGCAAAGAATCACTGACTCTTTGCTAAGTGCCAAGCACCGTGTTTGGTGCCTCAACAAGACACAAGGACCTAACTTTCATGGAACAATCCAGTTGAGGAAAACAATAACATTGGCAACAAAGGGTTAAAGTAAGCTAGTATAGAGACCAGGCCTGAAGGATCCCAAACAGACAAGCCAGTTGGGGCCTCATATGTAACTTTAAATTTGATTTGCAAACAGAAGCAAAACTTGGCATGAGATATTTCTCATAAATGCTTACGTTTAAAAGAAATTGGAATGTAAGCTCAACCAATCAGAATGAACCAGCAGACTCATAATTATATAACCAGAGTAGGCCAAACAAGGCAGCTGTATAATTATAACCAGTCGACTGTTAGCTAGTCTTCCTTTGTCCCCTTGCCATCCCTCCGTGGAGTTCCTGACCACTTTTAGGGTGGAGCGGCCCAACTCATGAATCACTGTTTGTTCAAATATTCTTTAAAATTTAAGTGTGCTTCAGCTTACTTTTTAACAAAAACTAATAAAATAATCATATTTTATCCAAAGTACTCGTCATTCACAAAGCATTGAGTGTCCACAGCTTGACTGACATTGGGCTCGGCACTGGAAATATGTTATAGAAACATTCCATATTGAGTTTTCTTGAGCTCCCGGGGTTTTCATTCTAATGGGGGTAACAAAACAGCCCACCTCCTCTCCCCAAATTAGTTATTTCCCAGCTGTGAGAAGGGCTAGAAAGGAAATAAGGCATTCCAGTAGCAAACCATGTGATCCAGGAGGGCTTTAGGCAGACAGCAGAGCTGGGACCCCGATGTGTTGGCCAATCCCAGGTCCTGAGATAGTGACTAAGAGGAAAGGCATGCATTTGCATTTGATGCTTCCCACTAAGATTTGAGCAGAGGGGACGCAGGCCCTCATTTGTGCTGTGGAAAGACCACTCTGCCTCTTAGTTGCAGGAGGTGGCATGGCCAGGACATCAGTTCCCACTGGCCCTTGTATCTTCCAGCTTCCTGGTAGTGACATCTGACTGGGGTGGTAGTGGCAGAGATAGGGAGACATGTGTAGATTTAAAATAAATTTTGGAGGCAGATTCATTAGGAAAGATGGACTGTGACAAGTTATTTAAAGGATCAGCTAATACCCTTTCTTATTTACCTTCAGTTCATCGAGACCATTGTTTGAAGAGGAATCTGCCCTTTCCTCTTAAGAGCACATCTCTCATGGTTCTTTTATTTTGTGAGCCACTTTATTTATTAATCTATGTATCTATCTATCTGTTTATCTATGTATCTATCTATCTATTTATCTATGTATCTATCTATCTATTTATCTTTATTTTCTGGTGCTGGGCATTGATCCCAGGGCCCTGCACTTGTTAGGTAAGGACTCCGGCACTGAATTGCACCCCACAGCCCTGGTCACTTTATTCTTAATGTTCTCAAAGGCTGTTCTCTCCATGGCCACTTAGGGCCATTTAGTAAAGCAGGGCTCCAGGGAGAACTTGGTTTATTTTTTAAACAGACTTAGGCACTGGACTGCTCATGTATCAAAATCCTTCAAAATCTATCTGGTATAATTTAAGTTCCTATTATTTTGGGGTTTTCCTTGGTCAAGTCTTGAAATTGAACTTGTCCTTAGCATTTAGCCAGAGAGTTGTATTTAACATTTTGTTTTCCAGAATTATTTTTATTTCCAGTTTTCATCTTAAATAAAAATCTAAACTATTCTACCTTAGTTATGTTGCAGAAATTATTGTCAAGATCCAGATTCATCTCTGAGAGCCCCATATTCTCCCCTAATTTCTGAAGTCTCTACTTGAAATACTAATAATCTCCTGAGAAGAAGTTGAATTTATTTTTATTTTTCTATAGTTTTTTTTATTATGTTCATCTTTTTTTATTAGATCTTTATGGTTATATATAGTAGTTGGGTTCATCTTGACAAACTCAAGACATTCATGAAAATAGATTTCAGTTCATGATCACCCCCTTAAAGTTCATCTTGATATACATTTTTCTTAAACAATTTTTTGGGTGGTACTGGGTATTGAACTCAGGAGCACTCAACTACTGAGCCACATCCCAGCCTTATTTTGTATTTTAGAGACAGGGTCTCACTGAGTTGCTTAGTGCCTCACTTTTGCTGAGGCTAGCTTCTCAAATAATTTTTGTTTCACTAAGATTTTTAATTTTATCACTCAGAATAATTTATTTTATTCTGTAAGTCAGTCTTCTTTGTAAATATCATTAAATGATATTTTACAAGTTATTGTTTTCCTTTCATTTTTTGAATTAAATTTCCCAATGATGTGCCTATTCTATTTAAGGAATCTATGCTGGATCTTAATTATGGATTCTATAAAATAAAATTATTTCCTCTCATTATAACGTTTCTTTTTATCTTTTACTTCTATGTTTATTATTTTATTTCCCTATCTCTTTGTCTTTTTTTGCCTAAATTCTGAGTAGAATATTTAGTTCTGTTCTCATAAGTCTTTTTTTTCTTTAAAGCTTCTAGGGTTATGAATCTACTAGTAAAACAGCTTTGGCTGTACCTCAGAGCTTTTAGTTAAATAATGTTCTCACACATGTTATGTTCTAGCTTGCTTAACTAGATCATTATTTATGCAACTATTTCTAAAATATCCAGGTAAGTAATTTGGGGTGTTTTAACCCTTTGAAGTTCCATTATTAGTTTCTAATGACATTTTATTACTGCAATAATGAAGTTGTACAACTTCTACTGGAGACATGTACTGAAATACATTCTGGTCCTGATTATGATCAGTATTTGTATGTGGCACATGACACCTGAGAAATGTGTAGTTATTTATTCAAACATTAATTAACTTGAGTGCTTTATGTCCACAGTTATTTATTTTTGTTTCCTGGAACTGTCTGAAAATTATAGTATTTCAAACAATTTTAATAGTACTCATGTGTTTCTAACAATTTTTGTTTCCATAGAATGATACTATGCTATTCTGGGCTTAGTGTTTGCTGACTCTCCTGGCATCTTTAGGCCTTGTATCAACATGTATTTAACCCGTTGTCCAATTCATTCTTTAATATGAGTACACTACCCTTGCTTTTTTCTTCCATGTTTTCCTGACATATCTTGTTCTTTTATTTTCAGCTGTATCCTATCAATTTTTATGTCATGGAAGCATCGTTTTTTGTTTTTTTTTAATTTGATTTTTTAAATTGAAATTGATCTTGAAAAAAATTCTATGTAACTATGTAAGAGATCTCTGGATCCTTACTTGGGAGCTTTTTTTAGGTGCCTGACCATCTAGGTGAACATCATTATGAGAGGTGATAGAATTGCACTAACAGAAGTAGAATTCATTCACCTCCGGCTTTTTTGGATGGGCTGAAAACTCAGATACTAATAAACTGATGGCCATATTCATACAGCATTGTCTTGTGGTTTACTGTCTAGCATCTCTGAAGATGAAATTGGAGGAGGGGAGATCAAGTTGCCCTTGGCAACTCTGTCTCTTCCGTCTGGTAGCAGGCCACATGCTTGATGCAGAAGAAACTTCCTCCAAATATATGTCTTTAATCCCCCCAATCGTCAACATTTCCAGCTGTGTTCCCATATCTGCCTCTTATTTGTCTCTTTTTTTCTCTCTTTCTGCCTCCAAAACCCTTCACCAGTGAACCCATGACTATTCACTATTGTGCCATATTCCTTAGGATAAACATGGGAATCTAACACTCAGTACTTCATTTTAGAATTTTATAAGCCACCCAAGGAGACACAAAGCCATGCAAAAATAATAACTAAATATTAAACTCTTTAATAGTAATTATTAGTTGAAGAGACTTTTTTTTAAAGAGAGAGAGAGAAGTTTTTTTAATATTTATTTTTTAGTTTTCGGTGGACACATCTTTATTTTATTTTTATGTGGTGCTGAGGATCGAACCCAGCACCCCGCGCATGCCAGGTGAGCGCGCTACAGCTTGAGCCATATCCCCAACCCAAGTTGAAGAGACTTTTTAAGAAAAGAGCTACATGGGTCAATTGCAATAGGCAGCTAAACAATGTGGTGCTGCGGAGCTTTGTGGTCTAGGTAGAATTTAGCTAAAAGGAAAGACCCACTGTATGTTGTGTACCCTGTGTCAGTGGCTGCCAGACACGATTCCTTTGGGGACTTCGGGAGGTTACCCGTTCAGCAGCTCTGGAGATGGATCCCAGGAATCTGTATTTTTAGAAGCTCTAGAGTGATTCAGACACGTGGCCAAATTTAGAAAACATTACTTTAAATGATCTCATCACATCTGAAACTGTTCTTAAGCTACATAAATCTATTATGTATCCCTGAAGATACTGGAAGTTTCCATTTGTCTTACAAGGTTCGAATAAGGCACAAAACTATGCTAACTCATAGATAGCTTTTTCCAAGTCAGGACAAAAAAAGATCAGGCGCCTGCTCACACCCTTTGACTTCTTATTCCTGTGTCAGTTTCAATCGCAGTATCCAACAATGCAACAGCCTGCAAGTCATTAGCTATCACTCTAAACTAAACCACCACCAACAAACCAAGCTGCTGCCCGTTGAAGCATTATGGTGTCATTCACTGGGAGTGGAGAACAATCAGTATTTGAGAAAATGGAATTGAACCAATGAGTTGGATGTGTTTACTCTGGAGGGGAAAAAAATGCAGGGAAAACGTGTAAGCCCTCTCCAGATATATTCAGTATTGAAGAGGAAGTACAGTTTGCTCTATGTAAAGAATGGGAGCAACATTCATCAGGCCTGTAGGCAGACACATCTTTGTTCAATATGAGGAAGAAGCATCCAAACATGCCTTGAGGAATGAAAGTTCCCAGCTCAGGAACTGCTCAAATAGATGCAAGCCTGGAATTGATCTTCGGATTAAGTGTCTTTTTAGGTTTCTTCTATGCCAGAGACACTGGGAGACAGTCCCATGCAGAATTAATTACGGACACGGCCAATCCTAGCTGAGCAATACAAGTTTTCCCTGGTGTCAGTGTGGAAATATTTGGTTGCCTAGCAACCAATAAATATCTATGATGCATCAGAAAATCATTAGTTTGTGTCTGAATCGATCGTGTAGTTCCTAACACCACATTTGGTTCATTTCACTCACGACAAGGACTCCCATTAGAGCTTGTTACATATCCACATGGTGTTGAGCTGCCTCTTGTGCTGTTCTAAACTTCATCAAACACTAAACCAGCCGGCCAACTCAGCCATGTTCCACGCACACAATAGAAAGAGAGGTTGGAACCGGGCAGATGCCGGGAGGAGGTGGTGAGGGCGAAATTGCAGTCTGAGGATCTGTAAAACCATTAAATACAGTTAAATCTGGCAGAGTTCTTGGAGTGATGGTACAAGTTTAATCATGAACTCTTCAACTTTGGAATTCTGTGAATTTTTAATACGTGACTAATGCCAGCATTTAAGGTATGGAACAAAGTTTAAATACATAACATACTTTAGTCATAATGTTCCATTCACAGTCTCCTAGGAAACCAACAAAATATATCTGGATACTTTTAAAAGTTTGATCTCATTTATAAAAGGGCTGCTTTATATTACAAGAACCAAAGAACTGTTATTTGTCAAACTTCCATATTAAACATCTGCCAAGATATCTTATTAGGTTTTCTTAGTAATAATGACTCAGAGTCTAAGATAAACCATGGAACCCTGTCAGATTCTATCCACACTAAATAATGGAGACACTCATTTCCGCTCCTTTGTTTGATCTCTCAAACCCAAACCGTAATTTTAAAAAGTGATTGATTTTGATTAATTTCTCTTTCTCCATGAAAGATTTAGAACTGCTTTAGGTAACTTTTTTATTAGCCAGTCCAAGACATTTGTGCTACAATATAATTAATCACATTTTTAATGAAAATGATGGCATATTAATTGGTAATTTTGGGATGAGTGTTCTTCCTAATTACTTATTAACCTTTAAATCAGATATACACAAGGGAACAGAAAAAGATTCATGTCTTTGAATATCTAGAAGCTTTTTCAAGGTGCTTTTATAAAAAGAATCCAGAGAAACACTTTCCCCCCTCCCAGAGGAAACTTAAGATTATATCGGGAGTGAAGGGTGGTTTGCTGCTGAACATATTAATATGCTGTACAAGCTTTTGGTACCTATTCTTGGCACTTCAGTGACTCATCATTAACAGAAGTATGGTTGAGTAAGATAGTAGAAATGATGCTCTCAAACTTTCTTTATCACTTAAATTTGTAGCTAGCTGCAGAAGATTCTGAAAAGTGAAAAAAATACTATCATTAGTTGAGATGATTGGATTGAATATTTCAATATAGTAAAAAATGAGGAAAGCTAGACCCACAGATTTCTTGACCCGCGTGTCATGTCTGGCTTCGTGGAGATGAGGAAGGTTCCGTAGAGGAGATGGGAATTGAACCCAGCTCTCTGTCACTAAAACAGTAGGTCCATTAAATGGTTGGACATCAACCAGAGGAAGAGACAGAGAAGTAGATGGCAAAGGAAAACGAGTCCAGTTTTTTTCTTTCTGTTGAGAAAGGGCATTCCCCTTCCGAGGCCCTGGTCCTGCTCTCTGAGTCCGTCTGGCCTTCCTGTCCACATGGCACTGCTGAATAGGAGTTACTCTTTGAAGGTCAAGGTTCCCTTTTCATTCCTTCTGGAGATTTATTTTCTACCTGTGCTTTACCCCTAGGCCTTTGCCCAGTTAACTCTTCTACTTTCTCCCTTCCTGCGTTCATCAAATAGGAATTTATTAAGAGTCTCATATGAACCAGGTTATGCTTTGGCATAAAAAAACACGGCAGTGAAATGCCATTCCTGTCTTCAAATCACAGAGTTGATGAGAGATCAAGATGATACGAGGTCACTGCTCTCCAGTGTGATTAGTGCCAGGAAGGAGGTCTGTGGGCCCTGGAGTATGGAGAGTCAGGGGAGAAGGTGCTGTTGGACCTGTCTAGGAGCCTGGGGGTAGGAATGGGTGAGAGGGAGCAACACTTTAGACATTGCTGACTGCCTTCTCCAACTCCTCGACTCAGCCGCCCAGCTCTATCCTTTCGCCTCTCCCTCTTCCATGTCTCCCTGTTAGAACATCATCCACCTGAGGAGTTGTCCTGGTGAGGACCATGTGTCAAGCACTAAAGAATAAGACACCCCTGGAATGTGCCGCTACAGGCTGACGAAGGAGTCCACATATCTTTCCTCTCTGTGTGGTTGCCCTCTGGTTCCAGGTGATGACGGTGGCCCTGTGTGTCAGTCCCAGCAAACCAACACTGCCAAAAACCAGGTGAAAAGATACTGAAGTAGCGACAGTAGTAACAAACAGACCAGTTTAAACAAACACCTAAAAAAGCAAATACAAAAATGAATAGATGAATAAAACCGTCTTTGAAAGGAACAGAAGAGCATGTAAGAATAACAATCCCAGCTGCATTAGCTGCTCATATACCATACATGGTGGACAATTTCAGTGTGTCATATGTAATCCATAAAATAATTCTGGAAAAGAGGAGACTTAAAAAAGAAAATGAAAATCAACTCCTGGAACAGCATTTGGCACCAGGTAAAAATTCAGTTCAATAACTACGTCTTGAATAGAAGAATAAATCTATTTTTTTTTGGAGTCCATTCCTGCTCCAGGGCAGGGACCTGGTTTTATTCTCACACGTCTCCCAAGCACCTGGAGTGACGGCTGCCACATGGTTAGCATGCCTTACCTGAGAATGCCTTACCTGAAACACAAAGGCGCAGGAGCCCAGGGGGATTCAGTATCTTATGCAGAAATCACAGGTAAGCTGGGAAGACTTAGGACTTGTTCACAAGTCCACCCGTGCTCTTCCGCTCCTCCTCCCTCTGCATAACACCAGCCTGGCCTCTCTGCCCCTCTCTCCACAATCACTCTCTAATTATCTCAGGCCTCCTCATATTCTAGAAGCATTTTTTTTTTTTTTTTTTGGTCTAAAACTCACCAGGAAGGACTTACACAATAGCATACATTTGCAAATAGTTAGCATATACCTCTTTGAGTGGGGAGGGATGGGTACATTTACTCCTCCTGTTTGTGTGAAAATCCTCTGGGAATGCAAAAGCAGATGAATTGCTTGTCCCTGGCTGTGGCAGTAGGGCTTCAGCTCTGGAGACTGCACAGTTGATTCTTAACAATGTAAACAGACTCGCTGATGCATTAAAGCTTGCCTTCTTGATCACCCAAGGTCATGTGGCAACCTGGTCTGTGTCGGCAGCCTACAAGCCTGCGGTATAATGAGTAGAGTGAAGCAAGTTACTCCAAGTGTACCTGGCTGGCTCTAGAGGAAGGCAGAAGAAAACAAGGGGGTGTTAGGAATTGCAGGATTGGGACTATAAATGGTTGTGCTTGTGTGAGTAGTTCAGGTGTCTCCGAATGTCACAAAGCGTGGGCATTGATGGTTTGGGTAGCTTATAGTACTAGATTCCAGCTACTTTCATTTTTCTGTTTTTTTCCCCCATCCTTTCTGCAATAATCACTATTTTTCCCATTAGCGGAATAAAATTTAACGATTACTAATATTGACAATGTTACAAGGAATTATGCAATGCTCGTGCCATAGAAGTTTAAATTGATTTAGAGTTTTTGAAGGACAACTTGTAACTATCTGTTATATTCTCAAATGGTCTCATTATGCAAACCAACCACCTCATTTCTAGATGTTTGTTACAGGGAAACGCCTGTGTCTGTGCACAAAGAGACATGGACGTGAATGTTCATCAGTGACACTGATAATAGGGAGAAGTAAAAATGACCACAAAGCTGATCAATAAAGTAATGTAGGGAGGAAATTGGTTAAACAGAGAGTGGTTTGTCGATACTGGATACTGTGAAAGACTATGCAGTGTTTCAAAAATAAGGTAGAACTATGATTCTATCTATCTATCTATCTATCTATCTATCATGTATCTGTTTTTGTTATTTGTCACCTATAGCAAACACATACCGCAAGACTTATAAAAATCCCCCAAAATATTATTCAGTAAGAATGAAAACCTCACTGTAATATTTTGTATGCTATTATGTGTTTGTAATTGAAATAGAAATACATTACAATAAGATATATATATATATTATGTTAATTAGATTTCAGCAGCTAAGCTTTAGCAAGAGACCCAAACATTGCCTGGTTTTTAACTAGATGACATAGACCAATGAACAAGAAGCTTATCGTACCTCTCCCCAGAGGATGCAGTGGCTGTTCCATGGTTATTCAGGTCCCAGGTTCGTTTCCTATTATTGCTCTGTCATGGTCCAGGAGTTGGACCATGGTCCAGGCTAAGGTCACTGCTGCAGCCAGTTCCCAACTGGTCTTGAAGAAAAGGTGAAAATGTGGAAGAGGTCCACTCACTACCTTAAGGCTCCTAACTTCTAGACTGCATGCATGATGTTCACTCTTAACCTATGGGTAAAAACTTGGCCTAACAGCCATCCCATATAGCAAGGGGCAATGGAAATTCAAGACCTGGACAGATGACCACATATACAACCATAGCTCTATTACGGTAGAAGTAAAAGAAAATACACTTGGTAGACCTCTGGTTGTCTCTTCCATCACCAACACAAGTGGAAGATGGAGGGGAATGTGAAGTGTTGTTCTAAGTGAGGGTGCTGAGGGATGGCCAAGGGCATCTGTGCTTTACCAGTGTTCTTTGCATGGCTTAATGTGGGTACGAGGGATCTTGACACATGCCTTCAGTTGCCTAAGCTCCTGTCTAATTCAGAGTACGTAAGAGTTCCCTTGCAACCCACTTGATCCCCATAATTTCCCCAAGAATGCCACTCTCTTCATTTTACTTTTTACCTACAATGCCTTTACCCCACTCTCTTCCACACTAACTT
Organism: Marmota flaviventris; assembly: GCF_047511675.1. NCBI lineage: Eukaryota > Metazoa > Chordata > Mammalia > Rodentia > Sciuridae > Marmota > Marmota flaviventris. The sequence continues at coordinate 154,228,289 of NC_092501.1, forward strand.
CCATTGAAACGTTTCAAACATCTGATGCTCATCACGAACTGGATTATAACTATATTAAAAACATTACCACTGACCTCTTGGTCTCACACTGGGATTTTCTTATTTGTTTGTTTACTCAATAATTATACTGGACATTTTTAACAATGATGAGTACAGTAGGAAGTAGGAGATAGATAGAATTGTCATTGACACTAACTCCGCACCCCTCCCCACCAGAGACACCCATCTAATTGACAAAAAAAGACATCTGCCTCAGAATAGATAAGTAACAATGGCAGTTGTCGTGCTCAAGTTAGTAGTAAATCTATTAAGCTAAGTAGGACTTCAGAATGGAGGCCATCACTAGGATTAGTTTTCAGTGAAGGTTCCTTAATGAGATGAGACCAGAATTAGCACCTCAGGCATAGGCACTATTTGTGTCAACATAAAGACATTCCCATGTGTGGGGGTGGCGTGAACATTTGTTACTTGCCTGCTCTCTGCTGTGCACAGGGCCAGGCATTCTGTAGGCAAAATCCCATTTATTCTTGCAATATATTAATAAAATAGGGACCCTGATGTTACAGATAAGGAAAATGAAGCAGAGAGGGCTCACGCAGCTCCTAGGTAGAAGAGGTATGATTTGAGTCCAGATCTATTTTCTAGATTGATCTAGATCTGACTGGTTTCTAATTACCCTTACTGTGCCTCAGATATTTTCAGGAAGGAGGAAAAGCAGGAGCAATGTGCCAGGTCTGGTCTGAAGAGAGGTGGGTAGGAGAGCAGACTGAGTAGCTGGGTGTCATTTAGGTTGCGGTCACCCTGGTGTCTCAGGTACCCTGGTACAGGATCCAGTTACTCGATGGAAGTGCTGTGTCATGCTTCAGTTGGCCTTGACTTTTCCCCCAGCCCCAGGGGAAAAGAAACCCTGCAAGTCAGTCTGGCTCCCTGGCCCACTTAACAAACCAGTGTAGGTGAAGGGTTTCGTTGGAAGAACACACCAGCAGAGTGTGTTAGCTCTTCCATAGCAAGTGCTGCCCCGGAGTCCTGCAGCCTTCCTGTGTCATGAGCATGAGTTGCTTCTGGTTATCTGTGGTCACTAGAAATGAGGGTAGGTGAGATCTTCCAGTTTCCAGAGCTATGTGGTCTCTGATCAATAAGCTCCGCTACTCCCCAAGTTCTGCAGGTTGGACTCCATTCTTCATGATTTCCAAGATGGCCCTCTGTTAAACTCTTCATGATTTCTGTGTGCACCCTTGGACTTGGAGGTTGCTGATTCTCCCTGGTGCTGCAACCGTCTTCCCTGCTTTCCCCCCATGAAGTCCTCTCATCTGACAGCCAGAACAGAAGTTTCCTTCCTTGCCTATGTTCCCTCTATTTATTCTCTGACCCAAGGCATAAGCCATTTCCAAAAGATCTTTTCTCCACAAGTGGCTTAGATTATGATTCGTCAAATGAGAGAAAGAGAGTTCTAGAAAGGTAGACCAGAGAACTCAGTATTATGGAAGACCCGAATGCCAAAAGAAGTGGTCCATACTTTTTCCTAAAGGTATTCTGACTGTGGAGTGTGGTTGGTAAGGAAAGCTCTTGAGTTCTTTGAGCAGGAAAAGACATTTGCCTTGAATAATCTAGTAGCAACAGAAGATCCGTAAGAAGAGAAAAGGACTCTACTTTGCTGCTCTTTCTTCATAGAGTTTTGATGTATGCCCAGCTCTCCAAATCCATATTTCATATACTCCTCACTGCCGGTCCTGAGGTTGTGGATGTGGCAAGTAAAGGTTGGAGAGTTTCATTTTTCTTGGTACTTGGCAGAGTTGAGTTTAATCCACAGAATTTCAAATCAAATACAATAGGTGTAGATCTACTGTGACAGTGAGAGCAAACTTCCAGAAGTCTGTACTTATCAGGATCCACACTGTGTTGGCTTCAGGAACAGAACTGAAAGGAAGGGCAGGAGTGTCCAGGAGGGGCTGGAAGGCTGAACTGCAAGGGACAGTGAGGAAGGGTGGAGTGGACCCTTACTGAGTGCCCAGCACGCACATTTCTGGGGGTATGCCACCAACCCCCTCAACACCCTCAAGAGAAAGTTCTTATTTTACCCATTCCTTGATGGAGAACACAAGTTCAGAGATTAGAAATAACCACAGCTCCCAAGCGGCAGAGCAGGGGTTGGAACCGGGTCCTGCGTGGTGACTCGCCATCCAGAGCACTGGGTCCCTCACAGCGCTGCTTCATGTGTGGCCCCACACTTGTGACTGAGGTACGGGGAGGAATCACAGTCCCATCTGCAGAGTCAGGGAGACTGTGATGAGGAGAAGACACCCGGTGGTCACAGAGGTGGTGACATGGTTGGGGGTAAGGTGGCAGAAGTCTGTTCAGGTAGAAATTTCTCAAGCATCCAAGGGCAAGAGCCGGAAATACAGATCAGTGTGGCTGATATCATGAGGCCCCAAGGGAAAGCAATTAGAGTCAGAGGGGCCCAAGGGCCGAATGGGGGCCAGAGGGTGGCCACTAATGGGGCCAGGAGAAACCACCAGCACCAGCAAAAGAGATAGAGGAGGAGGGACAGTTAGCATCACAGAGAAAACTAGGAATCCATCCATGTTCAGAGGTACTCAATATGGAGGCCACGTAGAGAAGGCTCAGGAAGCAAGCACCTGGCAGCCAGTGAGCTGCCACGATATTTTCAATCATGTCAACTTTATTTATTCCATTAAATACTGTAACCATGAAGGACGACAAAGTATGTTCTCTCTCCAGTGTCACTGCTGTGGATGCCAAAGACCCCATTTTCACCGTGGCTCCTTCTGCCTGGTTATTGTTTTCAATAAAGTATTTGCAGAACATTTGCCTTACATAAACAAATAGAGAAATAATAATAGTTTATACTCCCTGTGAACATTATAGGAAAGTGCAGGCTTCCAGCTAATGAGGTTTGGAGACAACATAGCAATTTTGATGCCCTGTCAAGCCTGTTAAATGGCGATTCTACCAGGATTTTACACTGAGCCAGAACCAGCACATCATCCCAGGGTATAAATTAGGCATAATTGGATATGCACCGACTCTTTTGGGTCACTGGGATATAATTTAATGCCATAATTGAATAAATGATACTGTGGTGGCCTGAAAAGCCCTCTTCTAAAACTTCTAGCCCACTCTCAGGAAGTAACTGGAGAGGTTGAGTCCACAGTGTGAGTTTTATGACAGGGTTTTCCACACCTAACCGTGCATCTGAAGAATAGCTCCAGTTCAGACATCTTGGTTTGTGTTTTCAGCTGAGGGGGTAGGAATTTGCATTTTTAAAAAGTTCTCTGATTAATTCAGTTGAAAAGTCAGATTTTCTAAGACACTCTTTTATGGGCCTCAGAGAGGAAATCTTTGTCACTTATTTTATCCCCCTAAAATTTGTGCGGATTGACTTAGTGGGGTCAGGTGGGGAAGATGTTTACTTGATCATTGCTACACTGTGTGAGTTAAATTAAAAAAGAAATACTGACCTACTTATGTAGGTCAAACATAAAATCAGATTTATTTATTTTTGAATTTTTAATTTGGTGATATTTGCTCTTGGTGGGCTATCCAAATTCTCTACTATACATTGACTGTGAGTGGGAGTGTCATGATCTGATGTTGAAGGATGTCACAGTCCAGGTTGAGCTTCCCTAATCCCAAAATCCTAAGTGCTGCCGCAGTCCGGCTGCAGCAAAATAACCGGGGGGTGATGAGCAACTTGTGTACATTGATACAGCAGGAGTGGGAGCCGTCCACTGTAGGACAAGAGGGGTATATATACATCACACACAGCCCATCTTCATCAACATAAACTAGATATAGCAGCCAACCAACAAGGAATCTCCACACTCAATGGCTCACTGGCGCTACTTTACAAACCACTCCCCCTGGCAAAATGCCAGGCGCCATCTTGACCTGTTTACAGACCCCAACAAAGTGCAAAACTTTTTGAGTGCCTCAGGGTGTCACAGTGGAAAATTAAACTTGGTTTCATGCACAAAATCATTAAGAATATTGGATAAAATTACAGTCAGGCTCTGTGTGTAATTTGTATATGAAACGTAAATTAGTTTCATGTTTAGACTTGTGTACCATCCCAAAATATCTTATTAGATATATGTAAATATTAAACACACACACACAGACAAAATCTAAAATCCAAAACACATCTGGTCCCAAGCATTTCAAGGAGGTGATATTCTACCTGTATATCATACTATATGACCTCTGAAGATCTGCTTTAGATCCCAGATCTATCATTTATAAGGTAGATGGCCTTAGCTGAGCTATTTACAAAGTGTCAATAAAAATGTCAATATGTAGTCTGCTTAGTCCATAGAATTGTTATAAAAATCAAAGGGACGGTGCTCAGCAAACTGTTAAATGCTTATGAACACAATGCATGATTATGTAGAATTAGAATAATAAGCTCTATGGTATTACCTACATCCAGGACAGTCCCTGAAGAGAAGAACTTGGAGGGATACAAGCTTTGCTTAATTTAGGAAAGCTCTATTTGACTTTTGTTTCTGATTTGTGTATTGATCTTCTACCTAAGGATTCATTGGAAATCTCCTTCATTAAAAAAAAAAAAAAAAAAGTTAAACCAGGGTCAGTGGCACACTCCTGTAATCACAATGGCTTAGGAGGCTGAGACAAGGGGATCCCAAGTTCAAAGCCAGCCTCAGCAACTTAGTGAGGCCCTAAGCAGCTTAGCAAGACCCTGTCTCAAAAAATGAAAATGGGCTGAGGATGTGGCTCAGTGGGTAAGCATCCCTGGGTTCAGTCCCTGATACCAAAAAGAAAGGTTGAAAGTCCCTCCTCTCTGTCTCCTTGGGTTTTCTGCCCGCATTCTTCCTTCTTTTAATTACCAGACCACCCTTAAGTAAGTAGCTGCTCATCGTCACCTTCACAGAATTGTTTAAAAGGTAACATCCCAGTTAGTTCCCTGCCTTGCCTTCTTATCAAGTTCTGTTTAAATTCTTTGGTTGAATTTAAAACCAGTGGCTAAAGTACAGTTTTAGATGGATTACTATTATTTTCGATTTCTCTTTCTACTACCCCTGTGCATAATTAAGAAATTGCTGTAATAGGAGAGAATTTCCACTTAGCTAATTACAACCTACTACTTGGAAAGAAGAGTGACATCTAAGAAGACATTTATCAGGCAAATATTAGGAGAAAGTAGCAAACTCATCAGTCCCCAGAGCTCAGCCAGGATAGGGTTGGTGTAATTTCAGATGAACTGATTAAAGGCTAAAATCCAAATTCAAAGTTCCAAATTGTATATATTTAGACTTTCTGTGTTTTTGTTGAATTCTTATAGTAGGTTTCTCAGGAAAAGTTCAATACATTTGATAGAAAGTTACTCAAGAAAGGAAGGGAGAGAAAAGGGGATAGAAAAAGAATAAATGAAGTTGTTCATATTCATTCTCTCTCTCTCTCTCTCTCTCTCTCTCTCTCTCTCTCTCTCTGTCTCTCTCTCTCTCTCTCTTCTCTCTCCTTGTTGGTGCCCTGGCTGAGCAGCGTCTGTGGCTACACTTGTTAGTCTGAATGTGTTCCCTTTTTCCTTCTCATGCAGAGGAAGGTAGAAAGATGGAGACATTTCAGCGACATTACAAATCATTTTCTCTATTCTTGCCCCAACAATCTTTACCAAATGACCTAATTTAATAGGATGTTTCAGATGGAAGAGTTGCCCAACCTTGCTTCTTACCAGCTCCCAGCCCTTGCTCTCCACATGACAGTCTAATTTTTGCTGCCAACACTGCCTTTGATGAAATCATCAATAACTATTAGTTGTCATGCTCAATGGTCATTTTTGCAACCCTTATTTTTAATGGACCTCTTAGCAGTATTTGACACTGTTGAGTATTCTCATTTCCCCAAGACTTACTTTCTCCTTTCTTTCCTTTCTTTAAAGACACATGTCTGAAACAAACTGATGTCTGTCTCTTTTTTGTCACCATTGTAACTACTTAAATGACACATATTACGTTATATTGCAATGATTGTTTTTATTTTATTTTATTTTTTGGTACTGGGGATTGAACCCACGGGTACTTTTCCATTGAGCTACATCCCCAGCTCTTTTTATTTTTTATTTTGAGGCAGGATCTCTAAGTTGCTTAAGGCCTCACTAAGTTACTGACACTGGCCTCAAATTTGCCATCCTCCTGTCTCAGTCTCCAAAGTTGCTGGGATTACAGTTTGTATGATACATGCTACCGCACCTGGCTTGCAAAGATTTTTTTTATATATATATTATTGAGAAACTGGTGCTGGGCCACCAGTGTGAATTCCACAAATGAGAAACTTGCTCCTTGGTTATCCTCATTTAACTTGCTTCATCTGAGCAAAGAACAGAGGAGCAAAGACTTCTAGAGAAATCTGAAGAGGTGGCCAGTACCAGACAGGGAGCCAGAGGGAAATAGCATCTTACGCATTAACTTGTTTTCCACAAGGAAAAAAAAAAGTGTGCATGGGAAGTAGAGAACCTTTGGACATTGTTCTCCTGAAACTGAGTAGCACCTGATGTTGGTTGCCTAGCAACAAGAACAAGACTCTAAGTTCTTGTCTGGTTAGGAAGCAAATTTGGGTGGATTCTCAACAGGATTTCAGGCAGTCATGGAGGCTCAATCTTGGTTAAATCTTTCAATGTTCAGAAGGTCCTGTGTGCCCAGGCCTTGAAACTCTTAATCCTTGTCAACAGATCATTATTTCTATGCTTGTTCTGGTTATCTCCCTAGTAAAATTGAAAGTTTCTTTGAAGGATAGAAAAGAAACCTTCATCTTATAGATTCCATCTCCCAGCATCCAGCATTTAATACATCTTCAATAAAACCTCATCAGATGATTATTTGACCTACTATCCAGTTGGTGGTCAGAGACCCTTCTTTTATTTTTCTTAGTGGACACAAGTTTAGTGACACTCGTAGAGACAAACTTCGCCTTTCAACTCTTAACGCCCATTGATTTTTCCATTGCGTGTGCCAAAGCTTTAAATTGATTCCAGTTGTTTCGGAGAAATGTATATTTTTCTTCTGCAGGTTTTAAGGGGGAAAATATTTAATGTATTTTCCCTAGACTAAACCAAAACCAGATAGTTTTTCCAGAAATGTATGAATGAACAACAAAGGGGTTGTTACTTTGGAAGCTAAAATATCGTTATATTGGATTTCAGAAAAGTCAAATGATCCCATCCTTCATGGGACTCCAGGTTGAAAAAAAAAAAATTTAGGCAGCAAGAGGAGAGGGAAGGGAAAAATAAATTCAAGAGCTCTCCTGTACAGACTTGTGATATACAAATGCAACAATTAAGTATAGAGCAGTATGACGAATTATATTAGTGAATATGAATTGCTTTATAGACAAAAGAATATTCATGACATCTTTGCTATTTAAAGATAAGATAGTTCTCTTTATCAAAGAATCACAAAACCTCGGATCTGGAAAAGACTTTGGAGAATTTGATTATTTTCTACCCAGTGCCAAGATGGTGGTGACCCCTCTAGGGCAGGGATCATATTTTCTGCTTCCTCTTCAAAATGTCCACAATGCTGAGCAAAGAGTTGTGCCCTTGTTCCCTTAAATACTGGTTAATGATGTGGATACTGATGACTCACAGCTACAGGGGGTAGGAAGAATCTCTTACCCTTACTTTCTGGAATTATGTTCCTATTTGTTAATGACCCATTTTGAGCCGTAGAGCTATTGTAGTAGGAGGGATTACATCTCTGGGATTTTCCCTGTGTCACTCATTAAACTGTCGTGCAAAGAGCTACACTGGTGCTTTTGTGACAGAGGAGCATTGGCAGGCTGCCAGAATACCGCTGGCCCAAGTTCACAGGGACCCTGCACACACTGACCTGCCCCTTCAAAACCTGTCCTGAGAGCCTCACCTTTATGTCGCCACAGTAGAGGGACCTACAGCAATTCATGATCAATACTCCTCTCAGAGTTTACCCAGGAAGTCGTACCAGCTGTCACGTGAGGGTAATTAACACATCTCTCTCAATTATGCATGCCAGTGGAAGAATTTCAAACATTTGGCTGGATAACAAATCCATCCCCTCTGTTAGAGAAAGGTCATCCCTCTGGCCATCTGGATATTTACTTTTCTTTAGAAATGAGCTTCATGGAATTTTCTGCTAGGAGGTAAAATGAGGAGGACAAAGGGAATTTCCTAGTGAAAGTGATCCCCCCATTCAGCCTTGCCTGTGCCCACACACCCGCAGTCCTCAAGTTTATATCAGCCCTTGTTTTATTTATTCTAAATACATCATATTTAGCCGGCTCACCCTTAGGACAGATGCTGTCTCAGATGACCCTGAAGTTGAGCTATTGTTGATCTCTAGCCGACTGTTTCCTTTACCTCCTTCATGTGTGTTCATAAAGGGGACAAGCAATTACTGTGGGGGGAGAATGGGCACCGACAGAGAGACAAGGATGGCCGTGATTTGGGGGTTCCATCTAGCAGGAAGAAACACCATGGTCATAATCTCTAATGACCAGCAAGGTAGGCAAACAAAGCCCCGAGGAGGAGAAAGGACCAGAAAGCCTCTTCCTGAATGGGACTAGGAAGCACCGGGCATGGGAGGTGGGCCGGCGGAGGTAGGGTAGGAGCTCACACCAGACAGAAAGGGCCACGTGAGCATGGATGAGGCACAGGGATGGCAGGAAGTGTTTGGAATCTGAGAGCAATGCATTTGGACTGCAGCGGAGAAGAAAATGGGATGTGTAGGGAGAAAAAATAGCAATAATTCCTTGAATCAGACTTTACTTGGTAAATTGCACAAGTAAAGATTTTGAGCGGGGGGGAATTAAAAAATCAGAAAAATGATCATTGTGACCAATAGAAGTTGAATTGCATCCCCTTGAAAAGATGAAGTTAAATCCAAACCCCAGGTAGCTCAGAAGGCGGTGCATTGGGAGACGAGCACTTTACAGAGGCAATCAAGTTAAAATGAGGTCACTCAGGTGAGCCCTAATCCAGGACGACTGTGTCCTTATTAAAAGGGGACATTTGGACACAGAGACAAGAACAAAGGGGAGGCGATGTGACCCAGCAGGAAGACAGCCAGCTGCAAGCCAAGGAGAGAGGCCTGGAGCAGACCCTTCCCCACAGCCTCAGAAAGAGCCAGCCTCATCAGCGCCGCGGTCTCAGGCTCCGGCCTCCAGAACTGAGAGACCAAGAAGAGGCGGCGCTGTTGAAGCCACCCAGATAGTAGTGGTGCTTCCAGGGCAGCCAGAGCCGACCAAGACAGCAACAGTGGGCCAGGTGACCTGGGGTGGGCGGGAGTGAAATAAGGTGGACCTCACAGAGGATGGTGGCAATGGGAAATCGAAGAGAGACAGAGACCAAAAGTGTCATAGAGAGAGAGGCTCAGGACTGAGGCCCGGTAGAAATGTCAAGGTGGGAGGAACAGCGTATCCTCTGGTCCTCGTAGTGGGCCCACAGTTCAGAATGGGCGTGGGAAAGCCTGAGTTCTGGTCAGTTCTGGCTCCAAAGCCAAATAATTCTGAGATCCCCACACAAGTTACAGTCTCCATCCTCTGGGTCTGTCATAAAAGGAGAGGATGCCCCAAGGTCATCATGTGCAACCTTGGATCATCTTGGATTCCAGATGCAAGAACTTATTGGTGTTACAATGCTAATTACGGGAAATCTCGTGCTAAATCCAATAAAGCGTGTCTGTAAGTCCATCTGTGTGTATGTGTATAAGTGAAATTTATAGTCCATCTGTTTCTAAAAGGAATTTAAGAGAACTTTTAAAAATCTTCTTCTTCTCCTGCTCCTCCTCTCCTCCTCCTCCTCCTCCTTTTTTCCAAAGTAGAAAATTGACCCAAAGGAAAAGAAACCTATTACAGGTCACCTGAGATGAACTCATTATTGGATTTGAACTTTAGCTCTGAGTTTCCTGGCAGTTAAGGCAAAAAGAAAAACATGTGCTTATTGTCTGATAAAAATCAGTGTAATATGATTAGTTCTTGAGAAAAACATGTAGATAGGCTGAGTGCTCAGATAAGATTACCCTTAAGAATACGCAATTCAAGATACATTAAGAGCCATGCAGAAATCCATACTCTTTAATCCAATAATTCCACTTATACTGAGGAAATAAAAAAAAGAGAGGGAAGGAGGACTATGTGTGTGAAAACGCTTTTCTCAAAATGATTTCTGAAAGTGCAGAACTGTAAAGAGCCAGAACAGGGAAATAGTTAACTTAATTGTGGTGTGTTCATTCAGGCTCATATAATGCAGGCATTGTAGACAGAAAGACTCTCCAGCATCAGAGAGAAACAAGGTTTATGATAGGCTCAGTGAGAACAGTCAGGAGATAAAATTATTCAGTCATCAAGATTGTAACTACATAAAAATATGGACTATATTAAAAGAGAGTGCTCAGACATGGTAGTCATTACGGTAAGGTGGGACTCTTAAGGGTAAGCCCCCCTACACACACACACACACACACACACACGCACGCACACACGACGCACACACGCACACACACACTCTGTGCATTTCCCAATTTTTAATAATGTTTACAATTACATTTACGAGAACAAGCCAGCTCATATACTTAAGCTTTATGTTCTAGCTCTGCTTTATGAGATCACATTTTTTAATTAAAGGCAAAAAGAGAGATATCAGAAATGTAAAAATAGCAAACTGAAATTCTATTACTTGGAAAGAGTGTTTTAATCAATGCTTTGAAATAGCTTTGGGTTTTTGGAAGACGTGTTTTTAAAAATGTGTGGATGCATGGGTGTCCTGCAGGGCCCTCTGGTTGGCTTTGAGGTCACTGAAGCTGCTAACTAAGCACCTGTGAAGGGGCTCGTGGTGGCTGAGGCTCCCAGGGTCCCTGGTCCTTATCATGCTTTTGGACTTCATTCCCTGGGGTCAGTCTCTTCAGGAAACTCCCAGGCACTGGTGTTCTTCCACTCCCATAACTGCCCATTCTCCTTTCCAGATAATTCTCTGTGCCACTCTCCATCTAGTCCTTGTATTAACTTGAATGAACCAAGGAAGAACTAACTGGTTATGTTGCATGGAAACACTGTCACGTTTTACTTTTTGGAATCCCCATGGCCAGTAGCAATATTTTAGAAATGATTCAGCCTAGGCAATAACTTGAGTGGGAGAAAAAAGAGAGAGAGAGATTTATAGAAGAAAAGTGCAGGTACACATGTCAAAAATTGGCCCAGGGTTGGGCAAAGTACTTCCAAACACGTGAAAACCGATCAATGCAATACATTACGTTAACAGAACAGGGGGGAAGGGGAGAGACATCATTTCAATTGATGCGTAAAAAGTAGTTGATAAAATCCAATAAATACCCTCTCAGGATCAGATCACAGAAGCAAAGTTCCTCATCGGCTTGCAGCACTTCACCCACTCATCTCCTTTTCCTGAGTTCTTTTCTGATGTCACTTTTTTTTTTTTTCACATTCTGTTTCTCATGATTCCTATTTTCTTTCTACTCCAGCGTCTTCTCTCTCTTATGGGAGGCGATTGATCGACAAACTCCTTGGCACTAAGCTTTCATGATCTCCAGGTTATTTTCACTGGAATAGCCTTGGTCCAGAAAGAGTAGGGAAGACCTTTGATAAAGGAGTCTGCAGTGGCGAATCTGAGACCAGGACTCCCTCCACAGGCTGCTGCTTCCCATTGGTCTCAATGACTCATGGTTTATTCTAAGCACAGCCATTGAGTGTAGAATTCAAATATCAGTAACCCACAACTTACTTTCTTTTTTTAATCACATTATTCACTACTTGTCAGTTTTGGAAAACTGAAAATTCCATTTTTAGCATTGAATTTTTTTTTTCCTCTGAGCTCCTGTACTACTAACAATGTTGTTACTATCTGTTGATTGGAAACACACCTTACAAAAGTTAGTGTGAACTCAGATATGATTATGTGGTTGAATCTGCATTTTATTCTTCACAGTAGAGTTTATGGCTTTGGGAACTTATCATTTATTTATTTGCAAGACCCTATTTATACTGTCCAGAAGCAGCATTGGGTGGTGCATGCAACTCTGTGCCCCTGTTGGGAAACCCTCATGACTGTGGTACCATATCTATAGTGGGAAACACTGATAAGCTCAAAGGAAAATAAATTCAAGAAAATTCTTAGAAGAAGTTGCCTGTATTGTGCCAAAAAGAAGTAAATGCCCCAATATACCTCAGGACCTTGAACTTGAAAATGAGGCACTGAGTTCTCACCCCTAAATTCTAAAGACCCAATGGCTCCTTGCAGCCTAGCATTTGTTCCACTAATGGCTGGTCCCATGTGTTAGCTTTAAATCTGGAAAATGGAAAATGAGCTATTCACGAATCTGACTATACTGAGATGAGTGCTCAGTGGTTTTTCCCTCTTCTTTTCCACATATCTGAAGGCACAGCTACCCTCTCTGCCCATGAGCCCCACTGCTGCCCAGGGAGGAACCCAGATCCTAGCAGCCCCTGTTCTCTCTGTTAAATATCATGGACTGAAGGGGTGAAGCTGGTGGGGGAGGGATTGCTTGCTTTTGTGAGCTGTACGTGGGTCTGCAGGAGTGTGCCCAGGCTCCTCCCCGCTCTGAGCTCCAGAACTCTTCCCCTCTTGCTGCTCTTAGGCTAAGGAATGTCCGCAGCCAGAGCTGATGCAGTGGGGGTGGGTGGCCCTCTCTACACCAGGACTGCAAGGGTGGCCTGCTCCCTTCCCAGATGTTTGGACCTTAAGTCTGCGAGGGTAGCTGTGGGAAGGCCACCAGCCAAGAACTGACTGCTGGCCTCCTGGAAATAGGGGCCCACGGCCTCTGGGCTTCTTGTATTTAAACCCTTCATGCTCACCCAGCTGCGACCTGCTCTCTGATCACAAGGGCACACTGCTAGATGGAGTTCTGTATGAGATCAGCAATATTTAGTGATTGGAAGTTTGACATAATGCACTTCCTCATAATTTATTAAAGTTGCTAATACATTTTAAAAATATGTGAAGAACATGCAAGTCTCTGGGTAATACACGGCAGTGCATTAACCCTGCATTGATTTTGCATCTCAATCAGAGCAAAAGCCAAAGTCCTCACAATGACCGGTAAGCTTCACCATCCGGTCCCCTCGCCGTCCTCACCTCTCCCATCTGGGTTACTGCTCTTAGCCTTGCTCACTTTGCTCCAGCTAGAACACCCTGGCCATGCTGCTGCCTCAGGACCCCTGCACTTCCTGCCTCCTCTCCCCAGAGTCTACCAGGCTTGCTCCTGCCTTCTTCATGTCTCACGTGTCATCTTTTCATTGAGACCTCTCTCTTCACCCTATCAAAAGTTGAGTCCACTTTCTATCACTTCTCAGATCCATTTTTCTCCCTACCACTGATGGCCACTGTGCTCACTGTGTGTTTTATTGATTGATGGTGTTGAGTGGCTCCCTTCCCCCATTAAAATATAAGTCCCATGAAGGCGGGACCTTCACCTGGTTCATGCCTCACCTGATCTCCATTGCTGAGAACAGTATTTGCCATAGAGTCATATCAAATATTCATTGAACGATGGAGCATGGCCGTGAATTCTGTGCAGGGACACTCTCATTGGAAGCATCCTGCTGTGGGATTTTCTTTCCACTGAGATAATCACAGCTTGGACACTAAGGTCAGCAATTCCAGTGCTTAAGGACTTCTGGGGAAGGGAGGAGGCCAGATGACAGGGCATAGGAAGTCTGCTCTTGGTTCTCAAGAGAGCTAAGAAAGAATCCAAACTTGGCCACCTACCAGCTCTGTGAGCACTGACCAGCTATTCGACCCAGGTCAGTTACTTCTCTGGGCCTCGGTTCACTCAATATGTAAAATATAGGTGATGATGCAAAATCCCAGAGCTGTTGTAAGAGTCAGGGTCACAGTGTGGAAAGCACGAGGTATGTAGAAAGCCGTCATTAAAATGAAACCTATTTTCATTTATAGAAATCATTTGTAGAAATTTGCATTATTGGTAAAGTAGGAAATCATATCCTTGTGGGTATTTTCATTTTAGGAAACACAGACTCTGTTTTAAAACTCTTGGCAGTAGTATTTTTGGTCTTATGGGCGAGGGTGGGGGGTTGGGGAGATACATCTACACATACTTCTAGCAAAGTCCAGCGTGTGTTTGTACAATGTAAAGACCCCCCAAAGGGAAGGAAATGGCATCCAAAGCAGCTAAAGCCACCATCAAGGTATAATTATCTGCCCTTAAGTATAGTCCACAAGGTATAAAGGGTTTTGCCTCCTGGGCCCTGTGCTGCTCGCTGTGGGCTCTGTGGAGGGCACGGATGAGCTTCTGCTCACACGCAGCTGCACACCCAGTGCAGGCCCCAGATGGGATCTGATGTTGACACTGATCCCAACAATAGCAAGAGCAGGCGGTCGGGGTCAGGAGCTGTCCCAGAGGTATGGGTGGTGGGAGAAATGCAGAGAAGGGAAGGAAGCTTTCCAAGGATGGTTGGGGAGTGGCCAGAGCCTACCCCTGGAGGAAGGGCAGCTAAAGGAGGAGGAGTGGAATCTGGATGACTCAAAATGGGGGAAAAGAGAGAAAGTGGAAGTTCCACACCCTCCACCTCTGTTGCTAGGGAAGCTCTGTCCTGTGAAGCTCTAGGTCTTTCCAATAAGCAAAGCATTGATAGATGCCTAAAATGTCTGGGCATAAACTTAAAGCGCTGTTTTATACATGCATAATCATTTACGTGTCTGGATTCCAGGTGCCTCGTTTTCTACAGGTTTGGGAAGCTTGTGATCTAGTAACGGGAGCCCCGAGGCTGCGCCTGCTGCCCCTTTTGCCCTAATAGATGAGGTGCGCTGAGAGGGCCTACTTTGGCTATTCCCTTCAATTATTTGTTTGATGCATTAAAATTCAGCCATATTTATAAAATGTACTCGATTACTTTAATTGGATTTGCAAAGATGTATGATTTATGAAACGGTACGTGGATCCTTCTAGCTAATATTAGACTTAAATATTACTTATCACGCTGGTTTCTCTCCTTATATTCCATGTACATGGATCACAGGTCTATGTGTCTGGAGTTTTTCAGGGAGGGAGACAATTCATCTGTGCACCCCTTGACCCAGCACAGTCCCATATGGCAGGAGTCCGTGGTTTATATTCAGAGAGGGTGGTGGTTCTAGAGCCAGGCGGAGTTGTTCATCTCTGCAACCTTCCCTTACTCTCTCTAGGAGCCCAGGTAATTAGTTAGCCTTTCTGTGCTTTGATTTCCACATTCACAAAATGGAGATCAAAATAAGACCTACGCCCAATCGTGGACGTGAAAGATGATTTCCTTAAAAGTCTTAGCACACATCCTGAGAATTTAGTAAGTGCGATTTTTAAATAATTACATGAAGTGTTAAAAGAAGTACAGGGACTAAGAGCTAAGGCTCAGGGGCACAATGTCCTGGTTCAGATCTGGGTGTTGCCTCAGACAAGATCCTTGGTCTGCCCGGGCCTCCCGTCTGTCAAGTGGAGGTATTAGCGGTCCTTCCCTCTCCCCCAGGTTTGTATGGGATCGTGGGTGCAACTTGCTTAGCACAATGCCTGAATTTGGCTAATAGTCAGCATTCCATAACAGTAATACTGGTGTAATCACATTCAATGAGCATTATTACTACACACACACACACACACACACACACACACACACACCATAAAAAAACACTAGACTGTAACAGTGCATCCATTCCATTTACAAATCAATTTGACCAGCAGTTTCTGGAATATTCTGAGCTTAAGTATCCAACCAGTAGCAACACATAGGGAACATTTGGAATTTTCCAAGAGAAAATACTTCTTCCATACACAGTTTACAGAGAAGCCTTAAAATGGAGAAGAAGTGATGTCATATCTCACTGAGTGGCAGGATTTGACCAGGAGTTACTTCTGCCCCCAGGCCAAAGAGATGCAGGTTCAGATGCTGAAGGTGAGCCAGGTGTTTTCCATGTCTCCTGAGGGTGGACCATGGTGGGGGCAAATCCAGGGTGGTGACTTCAGGACATCTGTGGATGGGCTACAGGTGCACAACATGGGCAACAGGACCTAGCCCACTGGTTGGCTTTCTATTGGAGCCTGGAGGGAGGCAGCTCTCAGACCTGGCCTCCAGAGGCAAAGGTTAAAACTCTGTGAGATCCTCAAATGTGAAACCGGGGACACCCAGCAGATGTACTAGTTTGGTTGGAAGGCAGAAAGATGAGACTTGCAACAAAGTCACATAAGTATTAAAGCTGGGGCACTGAGCAGGGTAGAGACCCAAGGTCAGTTCAGGAATTGTCCAGGGAACTTGCACTTAGTGGGGGAGCTCTGGGCAGGCCCAGCTGTGGCAAGGACAAGGGTACTCAGTATGTGGCCAGGAGAGGAATGAAGGGGTCAGGCAGTTAGGAGGGAGGCATCCCGGACTGGACAGAGCAGGCCTCTTGTCTCCCCTGGCCCAACCCTCATTGCTGTGGGTATCACAGTATCCAAAAAGGTGACCTCACTTTGTGAGTGAGACCACAGAATGCTCCCTTTGTAAGAGCGACTTCAAAATGCTGGCTGCATTCACCCCTTCCCTTTGACTTCCCTCCCGCTCCACTGAATAATTCCCTCCCCCATGCAATTTTAATATCAAGGACAATTTTTATCAAGTCATTCTCTGTAATCAGAATATAAAAATTATCCCAACATTTCTCTTGGAGAATGGATCTTCAGAGACTCGGTAGGCCTTTATGCATTACTAATGAGTTCCTCCGTGAAACATTTTGTCTTTTGCTAAAATAAATCTCTCCCATTAAATCTTCCTTATGAAAAATCTGATAGCGTTTAAGCTGACTGGTTTCATGGGTAGGAACTCATTGCACTTGTTAAGGATTAGAAAGTGTTATAGTTGATTTCTCAGCAAAGAGGGGGATCCTAGGTACTAAGTTCATGGAAAAAATTAGAATCACATTCACAGAACCAAGTCTTAGGTCCACACACACTGCGGTGTCTTGCTGACATAGCTTCCAATCTCATGAGAAAGCTGTTTCCAGCATTTTTTCTTACAGGTGACTGGGTCCATTTCCCAGCACTGCTGTGACTAGGTCATCAACCGGATGGTGCAGAAGAACAGGAATCTATGCTGTCACAGTTCTGAAAACTAGAGGTCCCAGATCAATTCGTCAGCAAGGGCAGGCTCCCTGAAAGTTCTAGGAAGGGTCACTTTCTGGCCTCTCTCCTTACTCTGGTGGCCTCAGAAGGCCCTTGACTTATGGAGGGCCATTGTCTTCAGGGTGAGCACATGTCCCTGTGTCCAAATTTCCTCTTTTGAAAAGAACAGTAGTCCTATTGGATCAGGCCACCCTAATGACCTCATTTTAACTTGATCACATCCCCAAAGGCTCTGTCTCCAAATAAGGTCACTTTCGGAGGTACTGGGAGTTAGGACTTCAATGTGTCTTTTCCGGAGAAACAATTCAACCCAGAACACTGACTGACCAGTGTCAACTCCCTAAAGTTCATTATCATGCAAGGTCACCTATTTTGTTTTAAACAAAACTTTCACGTTGAGCCCCAAATCTGTGACTCAGCTACCCTTCACTGAGCCCAGGGCGTAGTGGAGAGGGGGAATGTGTTAGTCAGGAAGCACCTGAATGTAACCCTGGTTGACTTTAATAATATGACCTTGAAAAGTACCTTTAAGTCTCGGTGAGCCTCCTTCTCCTTCCCTTTCAACTGGGGTAACATATTACAAGAACGTTGTGAAGCTGTAATAAGATACTGTGTGTGAAGAATGCTTTGTAAGGTGTGATATGAATGTTCCATTGTGAGTTTCTTAAAAAGGGCTCTGGGGAAGGGTGACGGCAGAGTCCGGGGCCAGTCTGCCTGGAAGGCAGCCCAGCTCTGCTGCTAACTAGCTCTATGACCTTGGGAAGTTATTTCCCCTTCTCTGCCTCTGTTTCATCCCATAAAATGGGACTGTTAATGGCACCTCTTTTAGGAGCTTGTAGAGAAGATTAAATGGGATTGATCTTCAAGAAGCACTTAGAAACTGCCTGCTACATGATACCTACAGTATTATGTAAGTCCCTGCTATTTTTATCAAGGGCAGGGTCACAGCTTCGTGTCCTGTGTGCAGTTTCATCCCAGTTTCTGGCATAAAGCAGATGCTCCAAAACCAGCTGTCAGATGCAGGAAGGATGGAGACACCGCCAAGCCCCCACCTCTCCTGGGCAACTCCCTCACCTTCTCCTTCACCGGTGCATCAGGACCATGCAAGGCCCCAGGTGCTTTGCCCTACACCTTCCCCCTCTGGGGGCAGCTGCAGGTCATCCCAGACCAGGCCATACACCAGCCACAGGGGAGTACTGTGTCCTTGCATGAGTCCATAGGAATGCACCGATGGGATGACCCGTGTCTCATCTCCCCCCAGTGCTTCTTAGACCCGCCTGCCTTCTCTGCCCCACATCTTTCCCAGTCTTCCTCCTCTTCCTGGCTAGAGGCTTCCTGCCTCTAGTCACCTGGCACCCAGCCCTCCTCCCACCTCCTCCTAGAAGCTTTCCCAGCAACCAGGACGCTACACTCTGGCTTTGTCACAAGTATATTTATCATCAGGTGTGACATTCAAAATAGTTTACCTGGAAGTCCCCAAGTTTAACTCTAACTGTGGGAGGTGCTGACATGTGGGGGAGACCTGGAGCCACCAGAAAGTGGGAGAAGCACTGAGCTTACCCAGGCTTGGGACAGGGCTATTTTCTAGGTGGAACAGTAGTATTTCCCATGTGTTGATAAGTGGTGCAGGTCTATAGGAGCGTGGCCAGTAAAAAAAATGTCGGCCTTTACAGGTCTGACTGTCTCTCACTGTCCTAATTCCAGCTCTCAGGGAGCATTTCAAGTCAGACTGGGAGAGTGGGCAACAACAGCTGGTATGTGAGGTGGCGGCCTTTTAGTAGATACCTGTAGATACCACTGACTTAAACAGTTGGCCAGTTCCTGGAATCACTAATGACACATGTGATAAAATCAGCAGCCCGTGTTTATTAAGCATTTACTTTATTCCAGGTGTTATATGAAGAAGGCCTTTATGAAGCCTCAGGAATTTAATCCCATAGAGTGACTGGAAATTATCCTGGCTTGTTTTAATTCTGCAAATGACTACCACTTACTCACCCCTATGTCTACCCCAACTACATAATCTGATAACCTGATAAGCACCTGATAAAGATCTGGAGTCACCCCTGGCCCTGAACTAGGGAAGCTCCCTAAGATGGCTTTCCACTGTGCCCTGTACTTCTCCGGTCGTGGTGCTGATCTCTCTGTGGTTTAATTTTCCGTTTAATGACACAGAGTTTGGCACATAGAGAAAAGGGGTGAGTACATCTTTGTAGAGGAGGAGAGAAAGATCCTTGGATGACAAGCACTGGGTGTCCACCGTGAGGGTCCTGGGGCTGTGGGCTTTGAAGAGAAGCACACATTTATGAAGGTGGTGTCAGAAACATCTAGATACCATGAAGTCCAACAGCTATTAGACCCGTTCTATGGTCGGCTGCTTGGTTACCAAGGTCCACACTAACTGATGTCCCTCTGTGACTCAGCAGACATTTATATTCTAGTTGAAAAAAAAAATTCCAAATGAAGCATCTGGTGCCCAGAAGTTTGTTTCCTTGAATCTCTGGAGGACAGAGGGGCTATTTTTGGTTTCACCAATTTCTCTTAACTGGCACATTTTCAATTTTAACATGAAAAATTAAGAGAATGAATTATCCTTACCAGTAAGCCCCTTCCTCAAACCGATAAACAGCTTCCCCCCATCACAAGGCAGAGTAGCAGGAGAGACTGATATTGCCCAGGCAACCTAACACCACTTAAAAAAAAAAAAAAAGAGGGGCTTACATATGCTTTGAAATGGTAAACTGCAAGCAATGGACCTTCTTTGCCTTTCCTCCCCATTTGTTAATTTTATTTATTTGAAATGGCCACAGCATGAATGGCCAATGCCAACAGGAACAGGGCATAATCATGAATGAGTCTCAGATCTATTCCCAAGACACCTGTGCTAAGTTTCCCCCACCCCCTGCTGATTGCAAGCAGCCCTACCCGGAAATGCAGAGATGAGAAGATGCAAGCATCTGTGCCTGCCTCTAAGAGGGTCAAGCCCTGCACTGGAGGGAGAGCTCTGAGCTGCACCCATAGTCAAGGTGAGGCCCCACAAGGAGCCACTGGGCCTTCTGTGGATCTCAGGGGAATATGTGCTACATCCTTGGGTACTACCTATGCAACCTGAGTCCCGCGTTTCCTCATCCTCCCTAAACTCCTAAAGGTGCCGTCATCTGCGGCCGGTGGATTGCAGGTCAGCCTGTCAGCACCTGTGGGTTTTGCTCACTCCCCATCAGTCCACATTGTCAAAGCCTCCTTGTCTCTTTCTACCCGGTTTGTTCATGAAGCAGCAGAGAAAAAGGAACACATCCCAGAGAAGGGAAGATTGTAAATATCCCATTTCTCTCTCTTTAATAAGTACAACATTTTATGCTATTTACCAAGACGTTATAGTCTATAAAAGACGAATTGTAATATAAATTGAACCCAATAAGAAACAGAAAGGACCTATTTTTAGGCTCCTGCATAATGTCGATATGGGAAATCATT
The DNA here is from genome assembly GCF_047511675.1 of Marmota flaviventris. Classification (NCBI taxonomy): domain Eukaryota; kingdom Metazoa; phylum Chordata; class Mammalia; order Rodentia; family Sciuridae; genus Marmota; species Marmota flaviventris. The sequence goes on from NC_092501.1 coordinate 154,248,892, forward strand.
CATTTTCATGTGAGTTCTGGTTATCATGTGCTTTTAATGGTTCCCCAAACCTATAGTTTCCTTCTAATCCCAATGCCCTTATGTGGTTGTATTTTATTTGCTACATTATGTAGTTGGAACTAATAACACCAAGAACTCATGTGGCTCAATTAGTTTATTTAAATTCAAAAGAAGCCTAAAAGCCTCATCTGTCACTTGCCTTAGAGGGGAGCTATTTCAGTCCCATAGTTAATGTTATAAATTAAGCTCTGATGTAAATAACCATTTTATTCCCCGACACTTTTACTTGCCCATATCCTTCCGGAAATGTACTGGAGGAAGAAGAGGAGGTTCAGGCCAAATGCTACATCGGCCTTAGCAACCTGACTCAGACCCATAAAAACTACGAACCTATAAAAACTGGCTCACCTACTCAGATCCCAGCCTTTATTCCCCCCTCACCCACCACCTTCAAAAATCTTGAGATTTTTCAATGAGAGGTTTTGAAACTCTGGGGAAGCTGAGGCTTTGAATGTCTAGTTCACCCAGCCACTTGAGCCATTTAGAAGATTCTGCTAAGCCACTTCCCGCGCATTTGATGGTGTTCTTTGTTTCTGAGCTGTGCATGCTGTGGGTGCTTAAGAACCCACCTGGACAGAGTCCTTTCTGATTGAATCTGCCGTTGCCACTGATGTTCCTCTTACCTGGCCACACAGACGTCTCATGATTCTGAAAACACTTGTGGACCACTGCCAACAGACGTCCCCAGTGCCACCTTTTCCTGTAACTGTCGGTTTATGTGGCTCGATTGGGAACTGCAAGGGGGAAATGGATGTGGAATCCATGCCTGGCAATTTATATTTTTCTCTGAGCAACTGCTTTTGGGCTCTAACAACTGTTGGGAGATATGGAAATAGGATCACCCCCATTTCAGATGAGAAAATTGAGGCACAGACTGAAATAAATGACTCGTAAAAGTTCACATCACACCATTGTGGAATGAAAACACCACCAGAATTCCAAGGATTTTCCAACTATAATCCACAGCTGCTTTAACCTCTGGATGAGTCACATCATGGTGATAGCTCTGGCAAGTCTCAACAGAGAAGATATCAAAGAAAAACAGATCTGAGGCTCTTTGAAGAGATCAATGACCAGAATTGGCACTGGGCGTGAGAACAAGAATAACAAAGGATTGCCAGGCGCCAGGGCGCACGCCTCGAGTCCCAGTGACTCGGGAAGCTAAAGCAGGAGGATCACAAGTTCAAGGCCAGCCTCAGCAACTTAGCGAGGCCCTAAGCAACTTAGTGAGACCCTGTCTTGAAATAAAAAGTAAAAAGGGCAGAGATGTGGCTCAGTGGTAAAGCACCTCTGAGTTCAATCCCCAGCACCAAAAAAAAGAAAGGTAATGAAGGGGTCAAGAGCTTGGTAGATACGCCAGACTGGAGCACATTATTAGAAAAACTGAACAAGTATAGGGAATTTGTTTTAAATATCAGGTATTCTTATCCACTATGCAAAGAAGGGGTTAATAGGAATAATGATGATGGTAATAATAATATAAAGTTTAAGAATTCTACTATGTGCTAGGAACTGTTCAAATGCTTTGCATAAACTAACTTTTAATCCATATCAGAAGTCTGTGAGGTAGAAACTATTATCCCCACTTTCCTGACTTTATAGATGGGGCAGCTGGAGGCCACAAAGGTCCCACTTGCCCAAGGACCCAGGACAACCAGAGCAGACCTGGATTTTGAGTCCCAGTAGTCCAGTTCTGAGACTGTTCTTTAACCCTTACTTTAACCTGCTTCTCCAAGAGAAGATCTAAGAGGGAGCAGGCATCAGGAAGGGAGACACCGTGTCCTGGTTTTACTCACCTTTGTTTGAGTAACACTGAGCGCCATGCCTGCCACACAGTAGGATCTCAAGAAAAGTCTGTTGAACAAATGGAGGAATGAGACTTAAATGTATACCACCACCTGCCCTTTCTACACCTGGCACGTACCACCCGGTGAGCTGAGCCCCTAAGGAGTCGTGTGACCAAGTAATATAGCACATACAGCAGGGGCTTAATAGCTGTTCAGATGCAGGCTCCTTAACATCTATTACTTTTCCCATGGAAGATACTTAGGATCTAGTCATCATCGGCAGTTCCTATGGGCCAAACCTCCTATTGTTAGAGGGAGGTGTTTGAATCTGTTCTGTTTGTGCTTACAAATTTTAATTTGCTTTTTTCTGTAAGGAGTATACTAGGAAAATATTCTAAAAATTACTGTTTAAAAATAAGCAATTAGAAAAATCTCATTTTCCTGCTATGCTTTTTCTCTCTCACACCAACCTGACTCTGAAATCTTAGCCAAAGCTGTATTTTTTTCCCCATCCTGTGCCATGTAATTTAATGGCCATGTAACTCTGATAGCTCCGATCTGTTGTTCTGCCAAGTACACATTACAGTCATTTAGTTTCTTTCTTCATCCTGTTGAGAATCAACACATACTCTGTATTGGAATCCTCCATGGTGGCTTATTTTAATAAATTTAATTCAGCTTGAAATTATAACTTGATTCTAACCGTCGTCTCTCATCTAAATATTCCTGGAGTGGAGGTTATTTGGGGAGGTAGAATACGCTGTACAGACCTAATGTGGACTCTGTCAGAATTCTGTTATTATTTTTAATCAAGTGATCTTCAAACTATATGAACTATAAGAAAGTCAGAAATATAAAATCTAATAATCAGGCAAGATTTAAATGTACTGTAATGCAGAAATCTGATGGCGTTCATCTCCTGCTGAAAACCTTCAAGGCAGTGAAGCCCATACTGCTCACCTGGGCCCTCCAAGTTCTCTGGCTTCTGCCTCCTCTGCTTTCTCTCTCCAGCTCCACCCACACCCCTCTGGACTCCAGCCATTTGCAGGCTCCCAAATGGGACACAGCCCTGGCATATTCTCCTCTCAGTGTTCTCACGTTTTATTTCTCCCTAACACACACAGTACACACCCATCCATGCATGTACAGTGCACACAACACATGACCGCACGCCATACACACACAACACACAGACCATAAACACACACCCTTTGACCACCACCCACTTCTTTGCCAGATTCCCAGGCATCCTTTAGGTCTCAGCTTAAATGTCACTTCTCCAGGGACCTTCCCTGACCCAAGAGTCTCAATTCTGACCTCTCATTTTTGTCTCAGCATCCCCCTCTGGAACATGTACAGCAATTTGTAATTAGACAGTGATCCGTGGCATTATTTCATTAACCTCTGTCCTCACCACCAGCCTGCAGGCTTCAGGAAGGGAGACACTGTGTCTTGTGTCTCCCTTACCCAACTTTGTTTAAGTAACACTGAGCGCCATGCCTGCCACACAGTAGGATCTCAAGAAATGTCTGTTGAACAAATGGAGGAATGAGACTTAGATGTATACCACCACCTGCCCTTTCTACAGCTGGCACGTACCACCCGGTGAGCTGAGCCCCTAAGGGTTGTGTGACCAGTGAGCCACAGTCTCCAGAGTAGGCCTTGGAGTGAGCCCGTCTCCTTGGCCTGCGCTCCACCCCACCCCATCCCTCTTCCTGTTTCTCTAAGGCTTTCCACAGCATGGCTCTCTCCCACCTTCAACCAGCAGAAGACCCCTGTCCCAGAGCTGGACCCCCCTTCCTTTATCTCTTGGCAGACAGTACTTGGTCATTGAAATAAAAGGGAGGAAAAGGTCAAAATGAAACAAGAAACAAATCCTACCAACCACAAGGAAGATTGTCCCAAGACATTTCCGTCCTCATCCCCTGGACTCGACGCGAGGGAGTATTTTTGACCCTCTGTTTTGTTTCATGATAATGTACGAAGATGCTTTACCTCTGCACACAGCGGTCTCTCACTCTTGTTACGGCGACTTGCTTTGAGAGTCAACGGTTTTGACGCAGTGATATAAGTCCTGAGAAATCTTATGCCTTCATGAAAATGTCCTGATAAAATTGTTTTCTGTGTCAGATAGCTCATTAGATTTTGACAGTAGCTTTTCCTTTAGGATTTAAAAAATCCTATAGGGCCTCATAATAAAATCCTGCTTCCTAGAGATTTCCAGGGCTTGATTTAGTATGTCTCAGACATCCATGTACGAATATTCTTCAAAATACTAATATCAGATTGAACTAGGGTTCAGGGCTATTTCTTTAAATATGAATACTTGCAAAAATATCCTGTTGAAATTGAAAATAACTCAAATCATAAATAATTGAGTAAGTACAATTAAGTAGCCTTTATCATGTTTTGATGTGACAGCTTATTGTATGAAAGAACCAGAGACCAATCAAAGTACTATAAAATCTGTGACCCTCAACTTCCTGTAAACAAAATATCATGTACAAATATTTCTGATGCTAATAGCATTTATTCATTGCTTACTATGTGCCAGGCATTTCCCTAAACCTTATGCATGTGTTAACTCAATGAATTGCACAACAGAGCTAAGAGGAAGACACAATAAGTATTTTCATTGTACAGAGAAAGAAAAAATTCAAGTAATCACTCAAAGTCACACAGCTAGGAAAGGACAGAGCCAGGTATGAACCCTGTCCCCTTATCAATGTATAGGCCAGGCAGATAATTCTTTTCTATTCCCAAATCCTCATACATGTACTTAAATATATTTAAATTTTTGTTATGCATCCTATTGTTTTGTGAAGGATAGTGCTAGTTTTTATCTTCCCAGGATTTTAACTGTTGCTAATAAATAGCATCACATAGTGATGGAACTGAGTCAGATAGACCTGGGTTTAAAGTCTAGCTGTTCCACTTACCAGTTTTATGACCTTAGGAAACTTGCTTCTTGTACTGATCCCATCCCAGCAGCTTTGTAAAATAGGGATCATTGTTGCTGTTGTAAGGAGAAAATGATAACCATACATAAATTGCCTGGCACAAACGTTATCAATAGTTCTCCTTACTCCCAGTGTGTGACAACTTAGGAAATTGCATTAATTCTCATGAAAAATAAGTTCCCATCAATAAATTATGAATCTGATGTTGTGTACCATGTTCTATTAAGCTGAAAATAATTTATATATTTCTCCAGGAATCCCAGGAATATGAAGGGATAAAATCATTGATTAAGAAAACCAAATTGGGGGGCTGGGGATGTGGCTCAAGCGGTAGTGCGCTCGCCTGGCATGCGCGGGGCGCTGGGTTCGATCCTCAGCACCACATACAAATAAAATAGAGATGTTGTGTCCACCGAAAACTAAAAAATAAATATTAAAAATTCTCTCTCTCTCTCTCTCTCTCTCTCTCTCTCTCTCTCTCTTTAAAAAAAAAAAAAAAGAAAGAAAGCCAAATTGGGCCTGGGGTTGTGTCTCAGCAGTAGAACGCTCACCTCACATGCGCGAGACCCTGGGTTCAATCCTCAGCACCACATAAAAAAACAAATAAATGAAATAAAGGTGTTGTGTCCAACTACAGCAAAAAAATAAATATTTAAAAAAAGAAAACCAAAAATTCCCACAAAATTGAAATTTGAGCTGCTACAAGGCATTACATTAAAAGAGTAGTGATCAAATTAACAGTTATATGAGTGAACACAGCTATGCTGGTGGAAATGTGGAAACTCACTAGTTCCATGCCCATTCTGTGGATTCTGCTTTCCCACAGCCCTCTGTCAGAGCCTCTGAACGTTTATGTATGTAGACTGAGGGCCCGTGTACGCGTGAACCTTCCTGGGTGACAGAGGCCCACTGCAGTGCTTTTTGCTACAGAGAGAAGGTGCTTAGCCTCTGTATAAGAAATGCCATTCTGCTCAATCTCCTGCACCCCAGCCGATGAGTGGTAGCTATGATTCGTGTCCCATGAAACACCTTCTAGCACAGATGACATCAGCTTTGGGTGTGTGACACAAAAGCAGCCAACTCAGAGACTGGTCACACACCTTCCGGGGCCCAACCTGAATGCTCTCTGAGAGATCTGATCTTAACAAACGGAGAGACTGAGGCAATTATCAAGGGAGGGGCAAAAGAGAAATAAAGTAAGAGCTGCCGGCAGCAAGTTGGTGGGGCAGGAGGGACTCTGGCAAGTCACAAGGCAACACGTAAAGTTAGAATCGAAACAGCAACGATGACGGAGCAGATTTGCAGAGAGAAGCCGAGGGAGAAAGAGGATTCCCAGATTGTTTAACTTGGTTTGCTGTAGCAGTTCCGGTTTATCTGTATCTTTAGAGTAGACCTTCCAGAACTTGCTCTAGGATGTCCATTTGTACATTGGAAACTGAATAAAACATCTGCGGTTCGGACTTGAGACTAAGGAGACATGCTGACATGGCCCGTTGCTACAGACTCTCACTGAACATCCTGTTTCTTCTGAGGTCTTCATCATTGGCCTCGTCACCCTCCCTAAGATGGAGACACCTCTGCTGAGAGTAGACCCTGGGGCAGCACAGGTTGATGGCACAGACCACCAGGACTAAGCAGGGGACCCACATGCGCCCTTCTGTGTGTCAGTGAGGGGAGATCCGCCCTGCAAAGAAGCCTGAACTGCCACAAGAGCAGTTGAAAATAGTGGGAGGCAGAGGGAGACTCCAGATGTTCAGAATTAGGAGGACGGTAAACAAGCCCATTCCCCCCAGACCCACAAAGCTTGCTTTTTAAAATTATTTTTGTATCTGGTAAGCAAACCTATAGTCTCTCTTCCTGGTTGCAAAAAGGATAATTCTTTAGGGAATGATAATAATCAGAGTGGCTAACACAGTGTGCTGTTGTTTCTCTAGAAATTGCATGATTCACACATCAACGTGATTCTCACAATGGGTAGATCTGAAAACTTGGAAATGAAGTATAAACACCTCCATATGTAATTACTCTTCAGGAGTGGTTGTTTGCATACCTGTCACCTAATTATTTTTTCTGTTTTGCCAGATTCAGTGTCCAAATGTTACTGTAGCCATAAGCACACCTTGCTAGGTAGTGTAATGACATTAAGTTTGATATTCCTGCCATGGGGTGGGGTGGGGATCTGAGGTGGAGGAGTAATAGATTGCAGGTGGCCCTCTGAGCTAATGCCTGTGCTCTTCACGTAAGTGTCCATTACTAAGAAATGTGGTTCCCGTGCTGCCACTGCCTCTGTGACAGCAGATTGAAATCAGGAATATCTTCATTTCATCTGGAACACACACTTGAAATTTCACTCCTATCCTCAGTGCACGAATCCATCACATAATTTTTCATATTTTGACTTCACTCTATCATGTACAAACCAGTGTACAGCAAGATCAAAGATTCCTTTGACAGGTCGTGGTAAATAGGCCCTTCTGCGCCGTCCATCCTGCCTGGAAGGTCTTTCTTTCTCTACTCTCAGCAGTCACATTTATTTGGAGTCTCTTGTTAGGATTTAGAAGAAAGAGACAGAAAGGTGGAAGGAAGGAAGAAGGATGGGAGGAAGGATGGGATGGAGGGAGGGGGAGAAGAGATGAATCTTCTCTGCTCAACGGTTCAAGCAGCCATGATAATCACATAATCCCTACACACACACACACACACACACAGCTGTGATGGTGAGATGGTCAATGTAGGCTCTGCAGGCTGCTTACACCAGTCCTAACCGAACGTGTGCATTTTACAGGGCCGCTGTTCAAGAGAGAACTGCAAATATCTTCACCCTCCGACACACTTAAAAACTCAACTAGAAATTAATGGGAGGAACAATTTGATCCAGCAGAAAACAGCAGCAGCAATGCTCGCCCAGCAGATGCAGTTCATGTTCCCAGGAACTCCACTTCATCCAGTGGTGAGTGGCCTTGTCTCCCTGCGGGCTGGGGCTGACCTGTTGGTGCGGGCGTGCCACGGTGATCCTGGCCTCTCCCTGCTCTGTCACTTCAGTTCCAATCAGAGCAAATAGCTTTGAAGCACAGTAGATGCTGAAAAAAAAAAAAAAAAGTTGTTGTTGGTTTAAATTTAAATGGAAAAAATGGGTAGAATCAGGGGCAAAGACAGTTTCCACTCGGTATCTGGGAAATCTGCGTCACTCAAACTCTTCCTCATTGCCAGAGCAGAAGTTATCCACAGTGTGGATGAGAATGCGTGTGTTGAAGAGGTTGTGATGCCGATCAGGCTTGTAGGAGTGCAGCTGACAGGGATGTGTTTGGCATCACCTGAGGGATGAGGAAAGTGGGAAAGCCCAGGAGGTAAAGGGTTTCCCCAGGGTCATGCAGCTAACGAATTGTGGAGCTGTGACTTGAACTCACACCTTAGCTGGATTGCCTTCGACAGCATGCTCCAACTGGAGCCAGACAACAGCCCCCAACACGGGTGTCAGAGGCAGCTCCCAGCCAGGAGACTGCCTCATCACTTGTCTTCTGCCTCTTCCAGATGGGCAAAGGGTGTGGCAGCTGGGACAAGGGCCACAGGTCAAATGCCCAAGAGACTTACGTCGTGAATATGGATTGTGCAGTATTTCCTCTCTGGTTTCAGGGTTTGAAAGTACTTCCTTAAAGGTCTGGATATTGTTTTAGGAATGAGGCCCTGGGGGCCAGGAGTACCCCAATTTCAGTGGGCTTCATTTACATTTGTGAAGGATTTGTCTAAAACAAGTTAATTTTTTTTAAAAAAATGACCACAGTGAATTAAGTTTGCTTTTTTTAAAAAAAAAATACATGCACAAAGGCCTATTTACAAAAATTAATCCTTATTGTAGGAAAAGTCTCCAAATGAAAAGCTACCCTGGAGTTAAATTTTCTTCTTGTGTTCTTGTGAGATGGACTGGGGAGAGTAGGGGTCGCCAAGAAGGGAGGAGAGAGTCGGGCAGGTTGTTGGCAATTCTACTTGTCTCCAGGTTTCTGCACAAAGTAGCCAGGAACCAGCTCTGCAGGGGAATCAAGACTAAATGCCAGGTGAAGGGGACTCCAAGATTAAATGCCAGAGGAAGGCAACTCCAAGATAAGAAAGATTCAGCCTTTTGCAGGTAGACAGATACCTGAGAGGGTGAAGGAAGAGTCAGGCCCAAGAAAAAATGGGATTGGATAAGAAAAGCTGCCCGAAGAAGGTCTCCATTAAGTGTATCCGCAGGACAAGTAACAGCTAGCCCAGATGTCCAGACTTAACAAGGACAGAGTTCTAAACACATTCAGTACCAAAAATAGGCACTTAAGTGGTTCTATTTAAAACTACACACATGTATAATTTATGGTTCTCTTTATTGATGCACACATATAAATTATTTTATTAAATTACCTAAATGCTAAAATAATATAGTTATATATATTAAATAATGTCTACGGCAATGAATTTAGAACCAGCCAGGTCAATATAGTAACAGTACCTTATATATCTCACTCATTTGAACTATGTGCTTCCTAATTATTTAGAATTTAATAAGAATTGACCCTGTGACTCAATGGCAATATTACTCTGAAAATTCCATTCCTACTCTTAACTATTACTTGAACGATTTTTGAAAGTTTTGTTTATATATTTGTTTCAAATATTAATTAGAAGCTAAATAATCACCCTTTCTCTGTGGGGGAAAAAAAAGCACATTTCATTTAAATATTTCAGTGGCGGTTTCTGAATCACATGAAGTATTGAAATAAAAAATGTGACAAGCCTAAAAATCATCGATTCTACCAGCAAATCACTTCAGAATCTCAGAAGTTCATTACTGTCCAGTACGGTGTGTTTGGCTAAATAATGGCCCTCAGAGTGCCTGAATCCTATACAGGGCACCTTATGTGGAAACAAGGTCTCTGAAGATGTGTGATGATGAGATCCTCCAGATTAAATGCCATCACAAGTGTGCCTGTAAGGGAAAGGCCGAGGGAGGGTTGGCACGGACGGAAGAGGAGAAAGGCCACATGTCCACAGAGGCAGACACTGATGTGGCCACAAGCCAAGGAATGCCAGCAGCCACCAGAAGATAGAAGCCGAGGAACAATCCTCCCCCGGAATGTCAGAAGGGAGTATAGTTCTGCCAGCACCTTGCTTTTGGCCCAGCAAAACTAATTTTGGACTTCTGGCCTCCAGAACTGAGGAAAGATAAATAACTGTTATTTTAAGCCCTCAAGTAATTTGTCTACAGCTGCCACAAACAGCTAAAAGATGCAGAAACTGCCTTAGACAAATAAATAGCTAAACATAGAGTACGAGAAACCACTCTTCCTTTAGGTCTCCTTCTGGGCTAAAGTTCGTTAAAGCGTTAAGGATATTCCTTTCCACTTCTCCTTTCATAGGGCCCTGACAGGTTCCACCGAGTCTCTGACCAGTCCTCCATATCACCAAACCAGTGGTCATTTTCACCTCCATTGGTGCTACAGTCTGAATGTGTATGTCTGCCCCAAATTCAGATATCGAAGTCCCGACCCTCAAGGAGAGGGGGTTTGGAGTTAGGACCTTTGGGGAGGGGATGATCAGGTCATGAGGGTGGAGCCCTCCTGAATGTGGCAGTGTCCTTAGGAGAAGAGACGCAGTGGCCTTTCTGCATGGAGGACACAGCCAGCAGCAGCCGTCTATGGAAAGAAGGTGCCCTCCGTGCCCTGATCATGAGTTTTGCAGCCTCCAGGACTGTGAGAAATCAGTTTCTGTTGTTTAAAAGGCCCCAGCTCATGGTCTTTTGTTGTATCAGCCTGAATTAGCTGAGACCTCTCCCCAGTGTCCCTCAGCACACAGGATCCATGTTGAACAGGCCTCTCTGACGCCTCTGTCTCCTGTGCCCATTTCAAGCTTCTGTTGTAGGTAGAGATTCCCAGGCTGGATGTTTCTTCCTATCTACCCTGTCTCTCATGGCTTTATTAATTCCCAAATGTAAGTCATTTACAGGCTGAGACCCCCAAAGTGTGCTTCCGTTCTAACCCACTCCTCTGAAACCCAGGCTTACGCAGCCAGTTGCCTGCTGGACTCGCCTTCAAACTTCGCACACGAACTTGACATGTTCAAAGCCAAATTCTCTATTCCACTACTTTCCCATTTCAGTAAGTGGCACAATCGAGATGAAATCCTGAACCCAACCCAGCAGGCCCTGGCACACAGTGTGTCAGCAGGTCCTGGCACATCTGCCTTTGAAACCATCCTCTTCTCTCCCTCCCAGCACCCTCGTCGGAGCCCCCGCATCAGCAATTCCTTCCTCATCTGTCACCCTCCACCCTTACTTTTTCCAGTATATCCTATGTATAGAATCAGAAGAATCTTTTAAAAACCTGCGTAGGATCCTGTCACCCCCTTACTGGAGACCCTTCAATGCCATGTCACTGGGGACCAAGCCTAGACCTTTAACCTTGACTCTGACCTACAATGCATTGTGTGTTCTGGACCCCAGCCAATTCCGGCGAACCCCAAACTACAGATGTAATGTGCTGGGGAAATAGAGCTGAGGGTGGGAGGGGGGCCGAGAAGCACACGGACTTGGAGAGGAGAACGGGGAGGAAACAGCAAGACGGGCATTTCACAAGCGATTTTCTTCCAGAAAGCTTTTTGCAGATCTTGTCCTCTGGCCTTTTCAGCTGGGGGTTAGCGCCGAGAGATGACGGGGACCAAATGGATCCTGTCTCCGGCAGGCAGCCTGGCAACAGCACTTATGCAGAGCTGCAGGCTCATTCTCCCAGCCAGAGCGGGTGCCACCGCTTCTGGGAACAGACTCTTAACGGTGCCGCCCTGCTCTTCCCTTAGCTGCCTGCGGGGAACCCAGTTCAGACACCAGGATGCCTTGTCAGCAAAGACTGCACAGCTCAGAGTCTCCTTCCACCAGGGGACCTAGGAGTCACTTTCTCAAGGCAGCAGTTTCCCACAGGGCTGTAGGGAGCAGCTCCTATTGTCTGTAGGAGGCTCAGGTTGGTGGTGGGCACACACGGCTTTCTGTGTGCTCAGAGGCATTCAGACCTCCAATATATTGGTCCCCCCCACCTTTCTATTTTTTTTTTTTTTTTTTTAAGAAATATGGCAAAAGTCTAGGGAATGCAGAAGAGTGGACTTAGCCTGAGACTGGGCGCCTGGCTGCTTGGAAAGCCTTGACTCTCGGAGGCACCGACCTTGGATTTTCCTTCCAGTGTCTCCAACCTGCTCTCACCTGGAGGCTGCGCATGCCTGCACCCACACTTGCTTCTTGTAAGTGTTGGGAGATTAAAGAAGACAGTATGTGTAGGAAGGCTTTGAGAATGCCAGAAGCTTCCACAGATGTAAAGTATTACAGTCCGTCATAATAACAACGCAGAACGCACATCTCAGCAAACGACTGTTGCTGTAATTTTTAACTAATCAACTTCAATGAAAAACACTATAAAATAAAAGAAAAACACCCAATTGAATCTATCTCTGCAAAGCCTGAGAATTTTTAACGTTTAATTTCACATAACAGAAAACATTTATTTCCCACCTCCCATTTCAAAAAAGAAGATATTTGCTACCGTTTAATCCAATTTAAACTTCTATTTAGTATATTGCTATGCTGATTACATTTCTGTTTTAAAAGCATTGGATAATTTGAGACCAAAAAAAAATGTTATTAGTACTGACATTTACACTACTACAATGGCTATTTATTAATATTGGACCATGGGAAGTTGACGAGAAATAGCACCTTGTTCAGCTAAGTGGCTTTTCCTCCCCATTGCAGATGAGAAAACTAAAGCTCAGAGAGGTTAGTTTTCTTCCTGGGGTTGGGACAGGAGGGGGCCGTGGAATAAGTGGCAGAGCACTGGATTTAAATGTAAACCTCCCACTGTCTAAAATCTGTATTTTTACTTTTCAATAACATATTTCTCTGTGAACTACATGCTAGTTATCATCAATAAAACATACCAGGGCATTCATTTTAGATCATAAAATCAGATGAACAAGCGACATGTTTTTGAAGGCAAGATTTGGCTAACTGGAACAGATTAGTTGATATCCAAAAAGGTTCTGGGGGATGAGTTTTGAAGTCCTCACATCCTGTTGATGGTCAAGGCACAACCTGTATTTATGCTGCCCTACTGATATATGGGACGAGATGGTTGGGAATTTGCCTCCACAGAAAATCAAGATGGAGATATGGGAGAGAGCTCTTTGCTCTAAATGTTTACTTTGATAATTAGTCTCTGAGTTAAATTACTCATTTAGTACAAGTTTTTATTACCTGTTTTAATTCCTCATTTTTGACACTGGTTCCCAAATTTCTCCACACACCTGACCATGTAGGAAAAAAAAAAAAGTTAATACACATTTTAAGGTCTCTGCCTAGACCTAGTACTCAGAGTTTAACTCTATTTTAAAAATTTCTTCCGGGCATTTCTGATACAACCGATACATTGAATCACTGATGTGTTTTGATTTATGACCATTCAGAATTGATTTTTTTTAAGATCTTAACATTACTTAGTCCTTACACTATTAAATCCCTTGGCTCTTTTCCAATAGTACTAAATTATAAAAGCTATAGTTGATGACAAACCACAACTTGTTATAATTATGACTCAAGTGCATAATACACATATATAAAATTTTGTAGAAAGTCAAAGGAGGAAAAAATCCTGACTGCCGTCTATTTTCCATGTTGAGACCTCACGTTGCCACTTTCTCTCACAACGAATTTTATGCCTGAGCCATAAAGATCTAAGAGCTCCTCCAGGGAGGACTGAGCATCCGCCATCTAAGACCATGAGAAGCACAGCCCCAGCCACTGCGCAAAGGCTCTTCAGCCTCTCTGGGAATCCCTACACAACCACCAATAATTCACTGTTTTCTAACATGACCATTTATAAGAGATTTTTCAGCTATTGTAAAGAAAAATGTGTTTACTAAACAAAGATTGTTATTTTTCCCATTTGAACAACTCATTCAGACTCACAAATAGACAACAAGGTCATCAGTGATGTATGAACAGAGAAGGGAAATGACACACAGAATGGCATAATTCAATGTTAGAAAATTGCATTAACATATGATTGCAAATGGCTGAAAACTTATCCTGAAAACAAGTGTGTTAAAATCATCCACAAATAAAAACCAAACCAACCAACAAACAAACAGCAAGAGCCATTCAGGTCTAATTCAATGTAAAAATTATTCTAAGAAAAATCTTTGGAATCTTACATTTTTAATGGTGGTTCTTTAAAGTGAATCAAGGTTCATTGTTCTCACATGTACATATTTTCTTTTCTGGAAGGCAGAATTATTTACATATTTATAGGAAGAGCTTTTTAAAAAATCATCTCCATGACCTACTAGTGTATTTCCTCTTACAAGAGTATAGGAGTCTCTATACTTCCTACACGAATACAGTGACACAGAACACATTTAATAAAGTATGGGATACTTTTGTCACAATTGTCTTGATTTTGTGATCTAGGAAACCAAACCAAGACTTAATGGTTCATTGAAAAATTTGTTGGTTGACAATTTTCAAACTCTTTCATCCAGCCTTTCATGAAGGGAAGGTTAGATGAGGCGTCTTGAGCTACAGCAAAACATAGTAGGTCTACTTGAAAACCGCATATGAGTTTTGGGAATATATGTAGAGATGGAATGTGGAAATATACTGGCAACTCTGAGCACAAATAAAATCCCAATAGCTACACTATTTGAAAATGCATAAATTTGGTCAACTTGAAAATCAAGGTATAATCTTGGATTTTCTTTATTCCTCTCCGTTTGAGATGTGTGGGAGAATCAAAGACAGTTTGTATTCCATAAGCTTTACTGCTTTAGTGTTATAATGTTCAATCGTTTGAAACAATGAATGCTTAGAGTGGTAATTATCGTTTCCTTTTATTGAGAACACTTTCATGAGAACAAAGGTCTACTCTGTTTCTTGTAAATGGGTTTCTATGAACTTCTTCTATATTTGTACATGGTTTGGGGAAGAAAATCTATATGGTTTTCATTTATATTAAGGGAAACAAAAAAGAGATGTTTAATGAATGTTTACAATTCAGCATTGAATTATGCAACTAACAAAAAATATTGTATACAATGAATAAATTTTGCTCAAATGACACTTGCTGGTGATTTTGAAGTTTGACTCTCACCTTTTTCCTGTGTTGTCTTCCTTTAACAGCCCACTTTTCCTGTAGGTCCCGCCATAGGGACAAATACGGCTATTAGCTTTGCTCCTTACTTAGCACCTGTAACCCCTGGAGTTGGGTTAGTCCCAACGGAAATTCTACCCACCACACCTGTTATTGTTCCCGGAAGTCCACCTGTCACTGTCCCGGGATCAACTGCAACTCAGAAACTTCTCAGGACTGACAAACTGGAGGTACTTCAATTATGTTTGTGTTTTGAGATGCATTTGTGGTAGAAAGTGCACTTCTGTGTAGGCAAATGCTTGTGAGGTCATTCTGCAAAAATGTTCTGCAAAAATGCCACGCACACATATACACACACTCCTCCCAAACCCACCCACTCAACATTGTATGGTTTGAAATGAATGCCAGGTATAAAGAAAATTAGTCTGTGGGAAAGGAATCACTTTAACATAGGCACAAATCAGCTGTGTGGACTATGTGCATAAGGGCAAAATATTTCTCAACTAATAGAATATGAAATCAATCACTATTCAAGCTATACAAGTGGCTCCGAGTTCTGATAGCCTCCTCCTGTTGCCCAGCACAAACCCTTACTGGATCCTGGAACATTCTGGAGTTGATCAGAAGCTCAGCAACCAGGGCAGTGGGAGACAGTCAGGGACAAGGGTTGGAGCAAGCGGGACCATGACTAATAACCAATTGTTGTGAACATACTTCAAATTATTAAGAACCAAGTACACCTGCTCTAGTATGTTCCAGAATATCATCTCTGGTGGCTTCACTGGTGCACAGTGGGAATTGGAAGCTGGATAAACTTAGTTATTAACTGAGTTTTTTTTTTTTAAACTTAAAGTGTTATACAGATTCTAAGAAAACAGTCTATATTTTTATAAAACACAAATCTTCACGTTGTGAATCAAACTGATCCTTCTCCACTTTGTTAAATAAACTTTCTCTTTAATCAGAGCTAGATAATTCATCTATTAACCTTACCACAATGTCCCTATGATATTCAAAGAACTTTAGCAGGGTGTATAAAGATCCTGACAAATTTTTCAAAGTCCTCCTTTAATTACATTATTGATTTAAGTTGTTGGGTAATCTGTGTATACATAGAAGGTTGGATCATTAGAGAATATTCTTCCAGTGTGTGCTTGTTTAAATATTAACCCAGTAAACCTTGAGGGCAACAGAGTGTTTGCATCCTAATATCCTGTGGATGATTTAGGATTCAGAATGTCAAACTGTAAATATTTTTAAAGATGTATATTTTTTTACTCAGCTTCAATCTGGAGTATATGGATCTCTAGATGAGGAGAATGCAAACACTAATCGCTCCTGTTTTGAAAAGATGCAGCCTATCCCTGTGAATATTGAATAGATGTGTTAGGGTACTGGAAAAGTGATTGGGGCTCCACCTGCTGGGGCCCACAGAGCTTTAGTGTTCCGTGCATGCCTGTTCCAGAAAACAAATTAAATCAGCAGAGTTGGGAACAAGTAGTCCCTCCCAACAGAGTTGGTGGACAATGATATGTAAAAATGATTCACAGAGACTTGAGCAGAGCAGTTTCAGTTCATTTCAAATCAGGAATGAAGTCAGCTGTATACAGAGACCCTGGGCAAATGCTGGTCTACACCTGTGATGTCACAGACAGGAATCGTTCCATTTGTAGAGAAAGGCTTACTCAGAATCTCTGCTAATAGCTTAGTAATCTGTACTTTGCACATTTTTTTTTGAACTAAAGATGGAATGTTAATACCAAAGTAGGAGGAGACGGTTAACCACTCATGACTTATCCTGTTTACTTTTCAATCTCACCTGGCCACTGGTCAGTGAAACACTATTTCCCAAGTGTGTTTGACTTTCACAAGACTTGGGTTTCCTGTCAGTGACCCTTCATGGCCACCGCCACTTACACATGTTGACTATGAAACTGGACCCTAAGGAGAAATAACTTACAATCCTACTAATCCTTCCCTGCTGATATTTATAGGCAAGGAAGAATTAATTCATAATTAATATGCATACACTATTCATCTCAGTTGTCTATGTCCAAAGCATAATTAAGAATACTTTTCCAGAAAACGAAAGAATTCAATTAAGATCACTTCCAACTGCCTGTTTCTTTAATGTTGTCCATGAGTCACTTGAGTAAGACCCATCAGGAGGTGCATTAAAAAGAAAGGAAGGAAAAAAAGAAAACCACTTGAGTTCTGAAGAAATCTTTCTTTATGCAATAAAATCTTGATCCACCAAAATCTGAGGATGGAAAATTTTAGTTACTTGAGATTTCAGGCGAATTGGGGATTAAAAAGACTTCAAAAACCAACATTCTAACTCTATTCTCCTTCCCTCCATTTGTCTTACCCTTTATCTCTGCGCATATTTTTCTGTTTCTTTTTTTAATCTCTGGGGTTGTCAAAACTAATAATATAGTCATCATCTTAAGATGAATGTTTTGGTGTCTCGGATATTGCAGTTCTTGCTATTGATGATCCTAGGCATAAGTTCTCTCTGTAGAGCAGCAGAGAAGGTGGGGGAGACTGCAGCAGGCCCCCTGGTCCTGCATCCACCCAGAGGGAGGAGGAAGGAGTGCGGACCTCATTTCCCTATAACTTTTTGGAGTTGGACCCCAATGGTAGCTTGACCCACCCTGACATTATCTCTCCAATCAATTAATAAAACTCTATAGCAACTCCAGAGTGTTTTCAGGTAGGAGATTGGGGACAGAGAGACTGTGACCTTCCAACCGGCCACGATGGATGGAGGCTTTGCTGGTTTTTCTTTGTTCTTTTAGCTAATTTGCAGGTTTCGGATTATTTTCTCAGCTTCAAATTCCCCCTAGAAAAAGGGGGCAACACAAAAGTCAGATTATTGTCAGAGATTCTGTAACCTGGGAGATGGATAAGGAAAGCCTTAGGCTCCCAGGCACAAAAGCCACCCTGAGAAGCTCGGGAGGCGCCCCTTCGTCCTCGGGGGGGCGGCGCTGGCCCGCAGGCGCCCTCCCGCATCGCTCTCCTCCCTCCTGTCCTAGGTATGCAGGGAGTTCCAGCGCGGCAACTGCGCCCGGGGAGAGACCGACTGCCGCTTCGCACACCCGGCAGACAGCACCATGATCGACACAAACGACAACACCGTAACCGTTTGTATGGATTACATAAAGGGGCGTTGCATGAGGGAGAAATGCAAATATTTTCACCCTCCTGCACACTTGCAGGCCAAAATCAAAGCTGCGCAGCACCAAGCCAACCAAGCTGCGGTGGCCGCCCAGGCAGCCGCGGCCGCGGCCACAGTCATGGTAAGTGCGGCCCCCGCGCGCCCCGCCCCGCCGCCCCGCGCCCTCCCGGCCGGGGGGCGGGGCTTCCAGGGCGGGGACTTAGACGCTCCCCGGACAGTCGGGACCGTGGAAGGCTGCTATTCCCGCTGCTCCGCT
Organism: Marmota flaviventris; assembly: GCF_047511675.1. Lineage (NCBI taxonomy): Eukaryota > Metazoa > Chordata > Mammalia > Rodentia > Sciuridae > Marmota > Marmota flaviventris. The sequence continues at coordinate 154,267,287 of NC_092501.1, forward strand.
GCCTAAGTTTCGTTGTTGTTTCCCCTTTTTGTTTTGTTTTGTTTTCCCTCCTTTCCTTCCCTTCTTCAGCACAATAAATAAATCCCTAAGGTTCAGGGAACCCAATGCGACCTGCGGGCTCCAGTTCTGCGTGAGCCTGCACTGTAGTAACTGGGGTCCTCTGAAGAGAGGGACCCGGTGGGGTGGGGACCCTGGTGGGTGCAGAGCTTCAGAGCAGAGGAAAGGAAGATGGCCCTCTGGCGCTGAGCACTGGAAAGCTGCGAGCAGCCAGGGAGGGGAGCTGTGGCTGCACCGGATGCCTAGCAACAAGTGACCTCGTCAGGGGTTTTTCCACTTCCTATTCCCCCCCCCCCCTTTTCTTTCACTTATCACAACGTTAGAACCTATCACCGCTCCCCCCCTCCCACCATGGAATTGTATATAGAACGGCAATTCATGGAACAGATGAAAACAGAAGTGTGCTAGATGGTGCTAAAACCCAGGGACCTGTCACCCAGGCTTGTCTCCTGGATGCGCCTCAATGTCCCTTAGAGACCAGCAGCAATATTATGATCCACACCTTGGGAGCCTGTTACAGCTCCAGAATCTCAAGGAGCCCAGCCCTTCCCTAGCAACCGGAGCACATCATGATGCTCTTGAGCCTACAGAATCTTGGGCCTCATCCTACATCTTTGGCATCAAGATCTGAATTTTAAAACCTTCTCAGTATTTTGTATGCACATTAACATTAGAGAAATACATGCCTAGAACACTGCTTCTCAAACTTGGCTACGTTTTGGAATTAATCCAGGACTTTTGAAAGGGTCTGACATTGACCCCTTCCTCCAAAGATTGTTGTTTGCCTGATGTGAACTGGCAGTGGCCTATCTTTTAAAGCTCCCAGGTGATTCCAGTGCACATCCAAGTTTGAGAACCACCACACTGGGTGGCAGACATTTTTAATTAACTTGTTTTAAAGTGAGAGGTCTGGCTTATGAAAGTCTATTACTCTATGATAAGCACTGTGCATTCACTCATTCAAAACAGCTAATGGGACCTGCCGAGCATCAGGCACTTTCTGGGTAGAATAAATAAAGGAGGCAAGTGTCTTTACCCTCAAGGCGCTTGGAATTGAGTAAGTGAGGGTACCAATGTCATTTCTTCAGTGACCTTGTAGAAATGCATGATGGGTGAGAGGGACATGAAGGCTTCTGTGGCCAGTCCTCTCTTGGGAACATTGGAGATGAAAGATATCATTTTAAAAAACATTATCTAGGTACAACTATAGCCTCATACACTGACAACTGGCCAAAACAGATGAGTAGCTGTCATACAAACAAGTCTATCACCATGCAACCTTTTTCTCAAAGGCTTTTAAAGGTGTGGGCCTGTGTTCAGAGGACACAGAGCCTGCCCTGATAACATCGCCATTGGTGTGGACTTTGTGGATATATAGGTCTTTCCCATCTGAGCTCATCTCCACACAGCTTGAGAAGTGAGTCCTTCATCTTTTTTTTTCCCCAAGAGATCTTGTCCCTGTAGTCTTCTTTCCTTTTGTCCTTCGCTTTCTTATATCATTGAACATTACAATGATTTTTTTTTAAGTTCCTGTATACACGTGGATGTGTACACCCATACAAAAGGGTCAGTAAAAAATAGAGAAATGTTAGCTTTTTGAGTTCTAGCAGAAGAGAACTAGAAGGAAGGATGGGAAAATGTTGACGAAAAGGAAATTGCTTTAGAGGGCAAATGAGTCCTTTCCACTTTTGTCCAGGGTGGACTCCATCTTCCCACCCACTTAATGAAGGTCTCATATTATAAGAATTTGTTGTTGTTGTTTCCATTGTAGTCATTTTTTCAAGCCAACTCTCAACTTATCCTAATCGGCGTGTTGATTGTTGGGCACTAAGAACATGTTTTTCCATATAATTCATCTTATAAATATCAAACCAGAAACTCAGGATGTTAGCAGGACTGGTCAGGACTCTGACAGCAAGAGACAAACACCCACCTGAAGTAATGTAAATGACGAAGTTGGACTTCACTGTCGTGTCACAGTGCCCTTCCAAGAGGGGAGAGGAAAAACGAGACTCAGGAAAGCCAGGTGCAGGGACTTTCCCGCCTAGTTTGTCAGTTCCGTTCTGTGGGTCCAGCTTCTCCCATGACACAGACCATGACTCTGAGCTTCTAGAAGGAGGGGCACATTCTTATATCTCTTGATAAGAGAGAAAACAGTATCTATGAGTAATGTTACAGAATCTATAAATAGAGCTATTGTTTCCCATCTCTAGGGAAAAATTAGTTACATGTCATTTGGTGGCTCTTCCTGTAGTTAGAGGGATAAGAGCTTCTACTGGCTTAGCCTGGGTCACAATAGCCATTTCTCACTACTGAGGTATCAGATGAGGTTCGGGAATATGAAAACACCACTCCCTGCAACTCAAGTACCTGTTACGACAAAAACATGGTACTAATAGTGACCCTAGGGATGAGCCCTGGTTCTAACTGTGGCCTGATTTTTTTCTTCCTGTTTTTTGGAAACATCAGTTTAGATGTCCACATCAACATTTATTTCAAATGATTGAAGGGACAGGGCACCTCTTACATACAGTAGGACATCCAGGCCAATGGGGCTAGGAGCAGAAACGTCATTTACACGCACAGGTCCACCCTCCCCCTGGTGGTCTGCAGCCACAGCTGCTCTCTCAGGCCCTGCCACACGTGTTCACAGAACACTCGTCACCACAGGCAAAGGTTGCCGCCCGGGATGCTGGCGGAGTCCGTTGCCATAGTTTCTCTGGTTTTTCCACCGTGCCCAAATTTGGAGTTCTGAGAAGTCACAGGATCCCACGGCATCTTCAGAGGCAACCCAAAGGAATGTCGTTTCAGAACAAAAGCCAGCATCTTTCTGACAGTGACATAAAAATTACTTAATCTGTCATGTCTTTTTAGTTTAAGTGAGTCGCTCATTCGAAACCAGCAGAGGTGCAGCTGGATAAAGTCTTCGTACCCTCATAGCGAGATTCCTTAGTACCCTGAAGAAAAACTATAATTTAATTTCCTTGTTTAAAAGGACAAATGGGATGATGATTGCAGTTAGCAGATGTCCATGTCCCATTCACCTGGCCTCCTCATCTGAACCCAGGGCATTTCCATAGCACCGTTTTTGTTGTGATCTGTGGATTCCCCCCTTATTTTGATTAATGAGACCCTTTTCTTTTTTTTTAATTTAATTTTTAGTTGGACACAATACCCTTATTTTATTTATTTTTATATGGTGCTGAGGATCGAACCCAGGGCCTCACACGTGCTAGGCGAGCACTCTACTGCTGAGCTACAACCCCAGCCCTAATGAGACCCTTTTAAAAAGGAATTTAAAGCTTTTGACTCTGGAAGAGAGACATTTATTTCCTTTCAAGTCTTCTTCTTTTACAATACCTCTTAAAAACTAAGGATCACCTTCACCAGAATTTTTAAAATATGAGGATAAACTAGACAGAGCTTCTCCTGGGTAGTTTTAACACAAAGCATGCTTGATGCTCACGTACGCAGTCTTTGTTCACATACACCAAAATGGGGCGATGCGAGGAGAAAAGTAGTTTATAAAAGGAAACGGGTCAAGCTGCCATCGGCTAGATAAGTTTCAGTTGTGCAGGAAACATGCACAGGGACTTGAAATTCCATCCTGCTCCTCCACATCCTCTCGGCCCACATGGAAGTGGTAGCTCTGGTCATTTTTGCCAGGGTTTCCTGACCCCTTGGATTTGGTCTTTGCCTGTCACACCTGGCCCTTGGTTGCTCACCTTGACCTGCAGGAAGGTTGCTCATCAACCCATAAATAGAAAAACCTGGCTGCACATGGGCCACCTCCTCCTGACTCATCCAGCATAAGCTAGCTGGAGGGGTCCAGAGTAAGCAGAGGACCTAAGTGCTGGTGAGGCCAGCAAAAGTGGATGCCAAGTGCCAGGCACATGATAGGGGCTCAATTAAATAGAACCTTTTCTGCATGGGAACCTAAGCAGGCTCCCAGCGCACACTGGGCTCCTAGGTCTCTAAGGCTGGGTCTGAGACTGAAGATCCTGCATTGCAGGTACACAAGCCAGCCGTCAGCAGCACCAACTAAAACAAAGGAGAGTTTAAAAACATCAAAATAAGCCACATTGTCCCATGACTACTCATCCACATCCACAAGGAGTTTTAAAACACACTTTCAATATAGCTTTGCATTGTGGGGCCTCTAAGATCTTAATTTTTGTACCCTCCTCTCTAAGATCTCAGAGTTAGCTTGCAAAGAAGACAGCTGCATCTAATAAAGAAAACATACACCATGCAGTGGAACAGAGACAAGTCACCCCTGTCCTGCTCACTGTAGCATTGTTTCCTTACATTCCTAAATTATTCTAATTATTATTAATTATTTCTATGGAAATCAGATTTCAATAAACAAAAAAAAGTGGGGGGAGGGGACACGTTAACCTTCCTAACTATCTAAAAAAGAAACATTAAAAATGTTTTGTTCTTATTCTACTGGGGGACTTCATTCAGTGATGCTTTGTTAATTTTGTTCCTAAACCCAGCCTTTCGAGACTCTTGTCAGAAAAGATGCTCCCAACACTAGATTCATTCTGAAAATGCTAGACTGCAGGTGAAGGGGCAGCTGAGTCTGGACCACTGGAGGCGAAAATGGTTTTGAGTTTAACATCCAGTTCGTGTTCCCAAGGGCTCTATGAGAGTAGGCTATGCTGCTTTCTTTAATTAACAGACATTCGTTTAAACTCAAAAACCAAAGCAAAGTCTGCATTTTTTTCACAGTGTAACACTGTGCAGGGTCCAAAGAGTTTAAACAACACCACTGGCATTGTAGGTATTATTTGATGTTGAATTTACATTTGAGGAAAAAATATCTACAAGTTTTGTCATTTTCCAGCTCATCCGGTTGCTTTGGTTAGTAACATTCACTGCTTGACTTTCGCAACATTGCTTTCCTAGTTTTTGGTGGCCTCTATCAAAACCACCTTCCAAAACCTTGGCCATCCTGAATCTACCTTGACCTGCAGCCCTTCCCACCCTGTTTTGAATCCCCTGCCCCAGCTCTTTACCGATCCCCTGTCAGGACCATACTTTCTGTTCTGAATCATCAAATGATTTTCCCAAGGAAAATATCACTAGTTATTCCAGTTTTAAGGGTCTATCACTATATTATTTTATTTAAAATGCCATAGTTCTACCCTCCAGAACTTTAGGACATAAATATTTCATTATTAGACAAATCTTAGGGATTTACCTATTGTGCTAAACACAGAAAAGGGATATTTCATTTTTTTTAATTTGCATTGGAGCTATTCCTTTGAATTTATTTTCACAGAATTCCATCTTAGAATTTTTCCATTTTTTGTTTAACAACAACTAACCAGGAATAGGAAAAATTTTTCATTGTGGTCTAAATCAGTCCATATTTGTTATTATTTTGGTTGTTTAAATGAAACTATCTCCCCAAAAGTATGGTTATAAGTTAAATATATTTTATTTCTAGTCTTTAAGCAGTTCTTTGCCATTTTTAGCTGTTTGCTATTTATTGTACTTGTTCTAGCCAGGAGTTCCACTTCTCATTAATTGGTTTGATCACTTATGGTACCTAAAAATACAAATAGAACTATCAAATAGAAATCATTTTAATACCCAAGGACACTAAATACCTTTTTAAAGGTATTCTCTTAAGTTTAATCCGGTAAGTTGTTTGAGATAAATTAATTATAATTTCAAATGTGATAGAAAACAGAATGGATGATAAGTTAGTCCCTAGAAACAGAAAAATGGAAGAAAAGTGAGAATTTTGGAAGCTCACGATTTAAATTCAAAATTTAAGTTTTTTAAGATGCTAGCAGAGTGAAGGAAAGAATTGAGACAATTATCCACGCGATTCAGACAAAAAATAAAGATCCAAACCCAAACAGTTTTGCCGAAATAATCTTGTGTTTGAATATTTTTTTGCCTGAATTTTTTTTGTCTCAGTTTGCCACTTCATTTTGTTAGGCCAGATCTGAATTAAGACTGATTTTTATGAAAAATTTCAACTTGGATCGTACCTTCAGTGTTTTGTACCTGAAAACTAACTTATCAGAAGTTCTTGAATCCTATGGCCCTTAAAGTTTTGCTTTTTTTTTTTTTTTTTCTGAAGCAATATAAAAAATGCTTATGGTGTGTATGCAAGCTGCTGTTTTAATTAACTTTCCTGAATTTCAAACATCTATATTTTACTCTCTTATATGCTTTTAACTAAGGTATAGTAGATGCATTTTTGCTTCGATACTAATTTAAGGTGTAATATTCATTTCTTTAGAGAACATTTTTGTTGTTGTGCATGCCTAGTGTTTTGTACGTTGTATATTGCATTCAGAATATTTTTTTCCTTCTCACCTATCCACAATGCAATGCCGTTCCCATGATGCACCTCTGCTTGCTGTTTACCTGTATGTTAATTCGCTTGAATCCCATTGGCCCACTGCCATCATGTGCTCGCTGCCTGTTATTAAAAGACTCAGTCGACTGCCAAAGCAATGAAGCGACCTCTCGAAGCAACTGTAGACCTGGTACTTTGACCTTTCACCTTTCGCTTTGCATGTAGCTTTTCAGAGAACCATCTGAGATTTGTATTACTTGTAAGATATTGGTTGCAACCAATCATTATTATTAATTAATGGAAAAAAAATTCAATAAGGTGTTTAGCCATCTCATTTTCATATGTTAATCTGTGAAATAAATTAAACCTAACAAATTTTAATACCTTTTCCAAAAGAGTGAAGCAAATTTACATGACTTGGCTCAGAAAATGCTCATTATAATTCATATTAACCTTTAAATTCAAGAAATTGCCATTTAGTTAAAGAAAAGAATAGGTATTAATAACACCAATGCTTCTTTCTCCCCCTTAGAATAGTTTAACCATTTTAAAAGCCGAAGCCATTTTTTTTTTTTTTCCGTTGTTGTTGCTTGATAGTTTTTCTTTCCCTTAGTTGAGATGCTACCGTTTTGGGTTTCAGAAATCACGCTTTTGCTCTCAATAACAAATTCTCACTCATTCGACATTGCCGCTGTTTAAATTAAGGTGCATGGCAGAGGCATCTCCTTAGCTGTCGTTTTTTTAAAAAAGAATGTTGCAATTGATGATCTCTGTGGACAAGCAAGGTGTGTTTGCTTTAAGTTAGACATCTCTTATCGAATTCTTGGTTTCTAGGCCTTTCCTCCTGGTGCTCTTCATCCTTTACCAAAGAGACAAGCACTTGAAAAAAGCAACGGTGCCAGCACGGTCTTTAATCCCAGCGTCTTGCACTACCAGCAGGCTCTGACCAGCGCGCAGCTGCAGCAACACACCGCGTTCATTCCAACAGGTACGCCCCTGACCGTCCCAGTCTGTGTCCTCGTGCCCTTCGGTCATGTGCTTCCTTCTCATTTCCTTAAGCTGTTTGGTGGCATCTAGTTTGCATTAAAGGTACGATACAGCCTGAAATGTCTCTCGTGCAGGATATCTAGATGTCCTGATCTTGCTTTGATAGCTAAAGAGGGTTAGGATTCTAAAGCCAAATATTTGACAGGGCCAAGGGACAGATTGAACCCCATGAGAAACAGAGCAGTTAGGGCTTCTAGTTTTCCTTGCGTTTACACAAGCCCTGCAAAGTCATTCGTGTAAATAAGACCCTTTATGTGTGACAACTGAAATTTGTCCATAACGCTGAATGATCTAAACATAGCAATTCCAGTAAGTACTAACCTTTTTTTTCTATTTCTATTCAGAGCACTAAAAAAAAAAAACAGGCTATTCAAATCAAAGCAACCCTCTACTCATATTTTTATATCCATTCTCTCTCTTTCTCCATCCTGCTCAACTTTCACCAAGTTCACAAATATATAAACTCTTACCTCAGTCTCTAAGCCAATGTCTGACTCTATGAGGTGCTAAAGGGCATGAACCTATTATTCCGCTAAGAGATCAACTCTAATGATCATAGAATCTCAGAGTTTAAAGAATTCTTAGTGATCTCATCTAGTTCACAGTTTTACAGATGGGAAAACTGAGGCCCTCCCTCAAGGAGAAGTGAATTTCCAAGATGACACAACTGAGAAAAGACACGGAACCCAGTTCCCTATGCCTAGCCCGACTTACATAACACCACACCACCCAAACAGCCTCCATATATGGCTTCCACAGAATTCTTCTGAAAAATCAGATACAAGTAGACTTTTTTTTTTAAAGTAGCATAAGGTTCAGATAAAGGAGGAAAAACAAAGTTATGATGCACATCAGCTCTCCCCAGTTTTTCCCCACTTCCCTGACCAGAGACAAAGCCAGACACACATATGCACCATGCACAAAGGAGCACAGTCACCATAACTTGACTGTGGTTTTCAGCACATAGTCTGTTAGAAGCAGGGGGTGGCATAAACCTTGGAGAGATGACCCTCCATTGAGATTTTCTTTTCAAAGTCAAAACTCCTCTAGTAGCTATTTCAAGGTAAATGTAGATGAATAGTAATTTCATTATTGATCCTAATCCACATGATTGGACTTTTCCAGTTTATATTCATTTCCTTAAATCCCACAGCATATTAGGAATTAAGATTAGAGGGAGTTAAATAAATATTTCTGTGATTTTCTTTGGAAAAAAAATCTATACTTTTAAATGAATTAGTAACCTGTAAACAATAGTATTTATTATAAAAAAATATAAATTAGATAAGCAAAATGATTTTTTTTCTTTTAGGTTTAGTTTTCTTGTTTTAGTTCTGTACCTATCTTAAACTCAGAGACCTGTAGAAGAATCTATAATTCAGTACCTATTAGGGCTTCACTTTTGCCCTGTTACAACTGTAATTAGTGACCTCCCACACTCCTGGAGCATAGTGGTATTTGAACTTGTGGCCCACCTGAAACAGCAGAATTGCAGAGTGATTACTAGAAGGCCAGCTTACCGTGAGGCCCTCTACAGCGTGTCTCATAGACCTGTTGGCCACTAGATATTTTCAGAGAAAAAATTAAGGAATAACATACTGAGGGGGAAGGCAAAAGGACAAGTCTATTTTGGAAGAATGGATGACAAAGCCATTAATGTCTCTGGGGAGACCTGTGAAACCCTGGAGCCAAAGACAGGACACGCTCTCATGCATGTTAACTTTTCAGTCCAGTAACGACTGATTTGTTAGATCACTGAAAGAATTCTCACCTTAAAATATTTCACTTGGAAACCACTTAAATATTTCCAAAGCAAGAATCCATAACGTCCCTTACAAAATCACCTGATTTCTGTTTGTGAAAAGGTATTCTATTAGGGACCCATGTTAGGGGTTGGCAGCTGTGGCTGTGCACTTCTGCCCTCTGGTGGATTCTCTAGGAACTGCTCCAAGGTGCCTGAACCTTCTCACAGGGAGGTTTGGAAGCCAAAGGGTGGGTCTCAGCCCATTTAATCCTGGGAATGAGAAGTGTTTCCATCTGTTACATGATGTAAAGATCATAGTGGACAGACTGTGGATCTCATGTTCTGAAGTGGTGTTCTAAGAAACTTTCACATTTCTTTTAAATGATAAACAAGAAAATAATTATATCAGAAGGATTTTCTTTTAATTTTTATTATATAATCTTTCTCCCACTTAAATCCATAACAGAAGATTCTGTGTTTATGTTAGGTCGAGTTTTTACTTCAGGGTTTCTTTCTTACAAACCATATTTTCGACAGTATTTTTTAAGTGATAATAATAATAATCCTTTACTGTTAAGCTGGTTGTTTTAAAACCTCTACAAGTCAAGTAAGGTGCTCAAAAATAATTGTAACTTGGTAGGTTATTATTTTTAAATGGAAAATTTTTTCCAAAAATGTTTTACATAAGCAACTATCATGAATAAGAAGCAAAAAACATTTTTTATTCTCCTAGAGGCTACCCTTTGTCAAAAGGTCATTCATAGCAAAGCTTTTGATAAACTACTAACAATCTGCCATTGACACAATATGAAATTGGAGTTTAGAAATTATGCCTCCAGGCTGTACACATATTAATATACAATATCACACAAAATATGAGATTCATCTCCAAAATTTTATTAAGATAATTATTGCCCTGGTTGATGTCCTGGCACATTTGTAGTGGGTGGGATTTTTTTCCTTTTTTCCCCCCTTTTTTGATAGGGATTATTTTAACCAAGCAGTTATACATTTTCTTTGCTATGTTAGGAAAGTGGCAAAACCACACAGAGTTACAAAAATAGCAGCATAATAATTCTTGGCATTTCTCTGACAGGTTTATTCTGAGTTACTGTAAGTGTTCTTATAGACATTATCTCATTATTCTTCAAGATGTTGCCATTCTATTACTAGCGAGCATAGTTATTTGCATTTTGCAGATGGAAAAACTGAGGCTGTGTGTACACTGCAAGGCGATATATAAAATTAATGGATTTATCCAGATAGTTCTTGCTCACAGACACTAGAGCTGAAATATTTGTGCAACTGAAGCAGAAACGAGAAGAAGGCTTTGCTCATAAAATGAGTGCCCTAGTGAAAAGCCTCAATTGGACAGAACAAAGGCGACCCTCAGAATCCTTCTTTGATTTATTTCATTGCTTTGGAAGCACAAAATAAGTCACATGGAGAAAGTTTTAGCCTAAACATTTTCTAATGATGAGAAATCATAAGTGTTGCATAAGATAAGGTTATCACACGACTTAATGAGAGATTCAACAGTGTTCAGTAGAAACTACACCAGCATCAACACAACAAAATGTATTTGTCCAGACAGTGCAGCAAATGCTTCTTGAATGTGTGATGTGTTCTGGGTTCGAGAGCCGTAATGAGAAAGCAAAGGAGTTCAGAACTAGGTGAGACTCAAATGTAAAGCAGGAGGAGGAGGAGCTGGGAGATTGAGCACAGCTACTTGAGAGGGAAGCATCCCAGGTAAATGGGAAGAGCGTATTTGAAGACAAGGACATTGTCCATAAGAACCCACGGGGTCTGTGGGGATGGTAGAGAAGGCAGGACCAGAGTCTGGCATTGAGTAAGAGAGCCACCATATGTCCAAAGCCATGCATTTCCAATATTCACATCACTCAGGCCAAGGGAGAGAGAGAGGCTTATCAAATTAATTTGGTTGAACATGTCACCTCATTCAGGACCAAAGCCAGTGTGACCATAGGTCTGCTGTTGATTGCTGACAACCCAGATGACATTCACATGCATGACACAGGACAGCCCTTCAAGAAACCCTGTTCACACTGAATCTTAAGAGAGTGAGGGGAAATTTGTATAGGGATAACTTTGAATCCAGCCATGGTTGAATTTAAAATGAAATTATTTACACAATAGGTGCTTCAATAAGTTTTAGGAGCCATGTGTTCCTAGCACACCTCTTACTGATGGCTGAGAACCTTCATCTAGCACATTTGAGAATTGATCTATGTGTCCCATACGCTAGGCACACCCGCCTCTGCTCTCCCGAGTTACAGAAGAGATGGATGCTTAACAGGCACCCATGTCTATTCATCATCAAAATTCTTTTGAATGCTCTGAATGAAGAAGCAAAGAATTCAATGAGATTAAAATAGAAAGCTGATCTAGATGGCATAGAGAGATAAGTCAAAGAACAGCTGAGCAGTTTTCTGGAGACCTGGCATAGCTTGAGACCTGGAGGATAAAGAGAGTAAAGATGTTGCCAGACAGAGAGGACAGCCTGTGGGCAGCTCAAAAATAGGACAGATGTGTGATGTGTTCAGTTCAAAGCACTGAAAGGCTGCTGCTGTATCCCGGTGGAAGATGACCTGGGGAGGTGGTCAGAGCCTGGACCACACGCGGTCCTCATCCTGAAAGTGCTGGCAGCCAGCGAACCCTTCCAGCAGGGGATGAGTAGGCCTGCTGGGGAGATGTGTCTTCCAGAGGGGAGAGTGGACCTCCTGGGGAGCAACAAGGCCAGCCAGGACATGGTCTCACGGCTGGGATCAGAGGCAATGGTGACCAAGGCGTGAGAAGCAGCAGTAGGGATGGGCAGCAGGCCAGTGAGAGCAACCTTGCAGAGCAGGATTGCGTTGGCCTGCTGGTGAGTTGGACCTGGCCATGTCGTGAGGGAAAGTGGCAACTTTCAACAGGGGCTGAACTGGTGGTGTCCTCGAGTTTTTCTTGAGAGACACAGACCGTGGGAAAGGGCAGAGTTTGAGCATGTTAAATTGGAGATACTTGTGAGACGGAAGGCACTGGAATCAGGCAAGCAATGAGATAAAGGGACCTGGGCTCAGAGCAGAGATTCCACACCGTGTGGGAGCTGTGAGCTCGTCAGTTCTCCTTCATTCCATGTCTTGAGTGACACACCAGGAAAACCTACAGAGCAGGGGAAGAGGACCCAGCACTGAGTCTGAGAAACCCCAGCATGTGGAGATGGCGAGTTCAGGGAAGGGAAAGGTTGGAACAAGTGGACCAAAGGGAGTTGCCAGAAAGAAAAACAAAAAGTGTGTGTGTGATTTTTTTTTTTAAAAAAACAAACTTCTAAGACAGGACAGTGGTTCATCATGGAGTGGCCAAGTGCTAAATGCTGCTGAGACTCAGGACAGTAGGCGAAGTTTAGGAGTTGCCACTGCAGCAACATGGAGTTTGATGACCGACACCTGTGGTTGGAGTGGAGCGGAGACAGTGGAAACCAGATTGGAGAGGACTGAAGATAAATGGGAGCAAAAAAGTGAACATTGACATGTAGGTGACTTTCTAGAAGTTTGTGAAGTGTAGAGAGGAGAGCTAGAGGAAGAGAGGGTGCCATGGAAGGGACTGTGTGTGTGTGTGTGTGTGTGAGAGAGAGAGAGAGAGAGAGAGAGAGAGAGAGAGAGAGAGAGAGAGAGAGCGTGTGTTTCACACTGGATGCCCTGGCACGTGCATTTATTGTTGGAGAAACCAGTAACAGCCCAATTAAATCGCCCCTTTTCCTGATGAGGTCATGTTAGCCTGATCAAAATGTGGACCAGTCAGGCAAGAAGTCCCCCATGGGTGTGTGACGTGCTCAGCAGAGGGAAGAAGGATGTGCAGATCCGATGGTCTTCAGCTAATATCTCAGAAGGCACTTCTGAAACCTTTAGTAGGTACACTTGTGTTCATTAAAAGCTACTTCTCTGACACCTACGCCCAATCTTCAGTTATCAAATCCATATCCTACCTTGATTTTCATTCCAAGGAACTGAACTTGTAGCAGATAGTTCCTCAGAGCTCTCTTTTACAGCCCTCCACAGCAAGCCACACTATCCCATCAGTGTTTTCTATCACATGCATCCATAAGACCCACAGGCAAGGCAACTATTCCTAATCCCTTCCTCCCATCTCCCCACCTAGACACCAACCTGAGACTTCCTAGCAGTCTTACCAAAGGCCTCCCTCAGGGATCACCTCATAGCACCATGACAAAAATCCCTAGCCTGGATCCTAAATCAGCCCCAATTCTGAACTCCTCTGTCCATACACTATTTGGATGTCATTGCCAGGTGCCAATCTTTTCTCACAGTGGACCTCATAGCAAAAGGGAGATCGTATATACATGTAGACCATTCCATGAGGGAGCCTCAGTCTTCCTGTGTTTCTGGCTTTTAAGCAGTAATCTAAAATCCTCTGCCTTGCAAGCCTTTGATTTAGAGGATAGGAAATCTTAATTACTATTCTTACTTTCATATCATTGTTGACACAAAACATGCTATAATCAAACAAACAAACTTCTAATGCAATCAGTGCAGTGTAATCTCGTGACTATCAAGCCTGGCCTGGATTCAGGAATAGAGTTCTATTTCTAACCTTGCCCTTGACTCACACAATGACCTTGGAGGGGTTACTGTGCCTCAGATTTTTTCATCTGTAAAATACCCACTTCCTAACTTGGAGGATGAACTTGATAATGTCTGTAAAATACTTGGAGCATTATCACATGTCATTCTTACTAGAATCCTGTCAACGTGTATGAATAGAAAGTGTGAAAAGTAGTCTGAGAGTAAGCTTGGAATATTATTGGCTTAAAAGAAGTCAGATATATTTGTGTCTGTGCTGACAATGTGAACGGCCCTAAAAAAACTGTGTTGACTAACCCTACTTATTTCTGGTTGTGCTTCGATCTCACTTTGAATGTTAACTCTAAACCGCTAACCTGTTTCTTTCCCTTTATCCACTTTTTCCACCCACCATTGCATGACATCAGGGTCAGTTTTGTGCATGACACCCGCTACCAGTATTGGTAGGTTTCAACCTTTTTTATTTGTCTTTTATATGATGTACAGTACCTTCACTTGCTTGAAATTTATGTCAGAGATGGTAGAAATGCTTAGGAAATAGTAAATCTGAAGGCTTATTTGGCTTTAGAGTTAATGTAGACGTTTTTTAAAGATGTATTATTTAAGAAAATAATGATTTAAATGTGACCTCTTGTGTTAGAACCAATCACTCCAAAGGCCTAAAACCACAAGTACGAGTGTGCTTTTTTAATGATTTGTGTTTTGTTTCTCTTTATAGTTTATCTGGTATAGCATAAGAAAAACAGAGAGGCAGGCTAATTTCATCAATGTTTTAAAGTTCATAGTGGTGTGCCTTTATCTCCTCTTTGCTGTGTGTTAGAGTTATCAGAGTTTCCCAGAAGAATTTATTTTTTAAAAAATTATTCATGGATGTATTTTGAAATCAAATACCTAAACTGCCTGCTTGATGATCTTTTGTGTTAATTGACTTGTGATGATATTCTGTACCTCCACATTCCCTTAGATGTTACATTTTAAAAGTAGATAGCTCCCTTCACACCTTTGAATGCCTTGGTACAAAAGTCTGTCTTGAGGACAGTCGGATTATTTCCACTCACAGACCAGAAAAACAAACATCGGCAAAATTTGGCTCTTTCAGCGTAACTGTGAATGTATAACCAAGAATTTATATCAAGGCCATGACTTTGTCTCTGCCATTTATTGATCAAAATAGTATACAATCCACAATCCAGTTTACATGGGCAATGCCAAATGGAAAAAAAAATTAATTAACTCCAAAGAATACCCTTATCCAAAACTAAGTCTGAATATTGAGCCTTCGATGTTACAGGATTTGTGATGATTCTGTGTTTGATAATTATACATTCTTACCTCATTGGGTATTACCTCTCGAATATTTAGAAACAGCCATTAAATCACTTCCACTCTATAGTATGAACTGGGAATGAATCTATTGTTAGAAATCAAATGTTTATAAATACATCAACCAAAGTAATCAGCTTTGGCCTTTCTGGGAATCACTGATTATGTTTTAAAACTTCCTTTAATTGTACTTGTAATAAGCTATTTTCCCTTTTTTATTTCTCTCCCATGCTTCCTTGCTTTGCATTGTGATTGCATGCCATCTGCTGGTTTAACCCATGATGGCTTGCTGCTCTGATATTCACCATGCCAAAACCACTTCTATTACCATAATGCTACACCCTCCTGTTCATTGCTCCCATGGTTCCCCTCCTGAAAGTACCCATGATGCACAGCGCTACGTCCGCCACTGTCTCTGCAGCAACAACTCCTGCAACAAGTGTCCCCTTCGCAGCAACAGCCACAGCCAATCAGGTTTGCTCCTTTTAAAGCTTTCTTTCACAAATCCCGAACTCTAAATGAGTGCTGATATTTAAAAAAAAAATTCTCGGTGAGAATTTTTTTTTCATGTTTATCCATCAAATTTTATTTTTTAATTAGTTTATAGCAAGCATTGACGGACAGGTTGCACTTATTTAGAGTTAACATTTACTGCCAATAATGATGTAGCTATGTTTTGTGTTGCACTGTTTGTTTTCGTACCTAATATTGTGTAATTAACCTGACAGGCTTAAATTCCTTTTAGTACAGCATTCATTATCCAGTGGTTTGTGAATTGCCACACAAAAACGGTAGACGCACACCCATGGGTGCTTCAAAAATGGCTCTATTTTGATTCGATTTGTTCAGACCCTACCATCTGGGGTGGAGGAAAAAAAAATCTCCTCTTAGAAAAGTCTCCCTTTATCATGAATGTTAAATTTGAGGTCTGAATAATTCTTATCAACGTCTGACCTTGGTCACCGGTCTGGAAACTCACTCCTCCCCACTTGACAATCCATTTGGATCCTGGAGTAAGAGCCACACCCTATTGGAAGAAGAGCACCTGCCACTGGTTCACAAAGGCTGGATATAACTGATTAGGAGAGTTTAACTCTGTTGGTTTGAGTGCATGTGCCAGCAGGACCACGGATGTGATATTTCCCAGGGAGACCCAGCCGACCACGTTCTGTGGTCCCCAGCTGGCTGTATCTCCGACCCTGACCCTACCACACATGGGCTCCTGGTCACCAGGAGACAGTGTGACATGACCCGGCATAAACTCTCACCCTGCCTAGAGAAACACTTTATTGCGCATGCCCTCCCTTCATTGAAGAACAATTTTGGTTTTTTGTTTTGTTTTGTGTTTTGTTTTGTTTTGTTTTTTTAAATAAAATCAACTGTGCTATTAAGGATGGAAAAGGACATACGAGGAGTAGGCAGGAGGGGAGGGCCAGGCTAATAGGAGCAATGGTAAGTGGAGCCCTGAGAGCCACCGCCAGGGCACGAAGGGCCCATCCAGGCTGCGTCCTGCAGGCTGGAAGGGCTGACTCATGCCCGAGAGGATCTGGAATCCCAGTGCTCTGGGTTTCGTCCTAAAAAGAGAGGTGGGAGGTAGGAATGAAAGTCAAAGCCTGTGGCAGTCCCACGGTGCCCTCACATTGCAGTCAAGCAGGAGAGATGGAGGAGCAAGGGAGTCCTAGGGGGCGCACAGGGGCAGGTACAAACCTTGTGACAGTCCTTTAGCTCGCCACTTGCACCTCAGAATTCCAGCTGTCCCTTGAGGAAGGCCAGCTCCGCTTCCAAACCAGTAGAACAAAGAGCAGCAAATCCGTTTCCTTAGTTGGGAAGATTTCTTTTTTAAAATTCAGGGGATGGGAGAAGTAGGGGAGACCCTGGCACCCATCCATTGTTAGGGTCAAGCAGGTCTTTTCATGGGCCCTTTTTAGGGAAGCTGGACACCTGCTTCTTTTAAAGCTACATCTTGCCTCCTTTTGGACCCAATTTGTATTACACAGTACCATCCTAAGGAAACAGGTTTGAAGTACAATACTGAAGTAGTGTTTGCTATCGGAAAATTTTGACTTTTATGGCAAGTTGACTATTTCTGACTCTTAAAGATCTTTTCTAGGAAAAGAGGCTAACATAAGGAAATACTTTGGAGTTTCAGGATAAATTATATATTATAAATATATGGCCATGTGTCGCATATATGATTTGTAGTCTGATGATATGTTTGCCTTGTTTTATGGAAAAAAAGACATAAAGAGATTGAGACATGTGTAGATTTGTATATGTGTAATGAGATGGGGTGGGAAGCCTGTGGACTATTAGAAGCTAAAATGTATTGTTTTAAAGCAAGGTGTGATTGGTAGAGGAACTAATAAGTTTACTTCCAATTTAATCAAAGAATCATAATTAAAGGAATACTCACTAGCTTCAAGAATACTAGATTCTTGGTTTTGCAGTTTGTCAGATGTGATAGTTGCTATTCAATTTTATTTAAATGATTAAGTGAAATCCTTTACAAATTTTGTGTGTGTGCATGTGTGTGTGTGCAAACACACTAGGGATTAAACCCTGGGCCTTTCACATGCCAGGCAATTGCTCTACCTCTGAGCTACCTCCACAGCCCTTCTTTTTTAATTTTACTTTTGAGACAGGGTCTCGCTAAATTGCCCAGGGTGGCCTCAAACCTGTGATCCTCCTGCCTCAGCCTCCCAAGTAGCTGTGATTACAGGCGTGTGTCCCCCCATCTTTAGCAATTCTTGATGAGGCTCTGCTTACACATGAAAACCACAGAAAAATATATCATTGTAAACATAAATTCTCAGATATGATATTCTTTATGTATTTTTCAACAAGTTTCAAAGAGCAAAACACCTACAAAAAGAGCTTAGACATTCTCTTAGCACCTAAGAATAGGAAACTGAGATTGTTAATGAGTGTGAAATATCAAGTTATCATCCTGTTAAGATTTTACTCTTTAAACTCAAAGCAAGCCAGGTCCATGTGATTACAGATGTCTTTTAAACATAATGAACCTCAGCTTTCTGGTGTGGGAAAGGAAGAGTAGAACCCTGTGGCCTCCGAGATTCCTGACTCTGAGATCACACAGTAAACAAGGCAGAACGGGAGGAGGAGCCAGGCACTGCAGAGTTCATGTGCCAACCATCACCTGCTCCTGTCCTTCCTGGAGCCATCTGTCTTTAACACGAAACGCAAGTCGATTAGGACATTTTTTTCAGTTAATTTGACCGATTCAGATTGTCATTGAGTATTTCATATCTCTTAGGTACCTGTAACTAGATAGAGGCCATTCACAGGGCAAAGAAGCTGGACTGACACTTCCCATGTCCAGTGATCTTTCCATGTCACCCCTTAGTGAGCCACAAGGAAGGGCCAATCCATAAGTCCCATCCTCAGGTCAGATCACCTTTTGTGGATGGTAAAACTGAAACAGAAGTCAACTACATTAACTCAAATGGCACAGAAAGGGTCTTGCCAGAGCCTAAGCAATCTGGCTCCAAGGTCTTGCTCTTAACCACCATGGTATATACTGTCTCGCTCGATGATAATAAATACATAACCCCAAATAAAATGTCAAGTGAGACTCAGAAGCAACGAATTCCATTACTCTTCGGGAAAATGAAGTAGCCTTGCTCATTCAGCTCAAACTAAGAAGCAGCAAAACTGGGGAGATTAACTGAATTTAAGCAAGTCTTCCAGCTGGTTATGTAATAGTCAGGTCATGTTTAAAGACCGTAGAGTTGATCCCATTAATTCTATGTGATATTATAGTCAGTGAAAACTACCAATAATTTCTATAGAAGATAAAACGAATTAGTCATTAATCTTGGTGAAGCAGATTCATGGGTTTCTTTTGTCATAGACTCCACTCCTAGCCTCTTCCAGCTTCACACGCAGCTCGGCAATAAGCAAAATCTCAAAAGAAAATGATGATAACATGTAAATTAGTCAATTTCAGTCCACTAACAAGGGACCAGAATGTGCAAATTTGTAGATGCCTATATTGAAACAGATTTAAGAGTGTACATGAAAAGAGGTAGAGATAAACAGCTTAGTGTGTGGATTACCTAGCTTTATTCATATGATAGAAAATTTTATTTAATAAAATGAGAATGCAGATTAAAATTTCTGTAACTGGAATGATTATGCTCCAAAGTCTTGCTCTTAACTACCATGGTCTACTGTCTCTCTCCATGATTATAAATACATAACCCCAAATAAAATGCCTTTGTATTTTTTATTCAAGAATTATTCTCCCTTTTCAAAGCAGGGGTAGAAAATAATTTCCAAATGAATGTATTTCAAGTTTTAGCTTCCTCGTTTATATACAGAGGTTATACAGTTCCTCTAGTAACATCCTGAAAGGTCCAATTAAAATAGAGGCTGTACTCTGTCTTCCGGGAACCCCCTGCCTCATCTAAAAATGCTTTTTCTACCCTCTGAATTCTGTGACTTTGGATATCTCTAAAGCATTATCAAGAGATAAAAGGAAGGCAAGTGCTGTGAGGGACGGCAGAGTGTACCAGGAGAACCAGCGATCTGATGGTGCAGAGTGCAGCTTGCAGGAGTGGCTGGCTCTAGGTACCGTAGACTCTTTAATGCCAGGCTAAAGGGTTCGGCCCCTGTTTGGCTGCTGAAGGGTTTTCAAGCCATAATAGTGATGGAAATAGTATCTTAAAAGACAGAGCAGATGGATCTGAGGCAGGAGCGTCTGCAGAGACCATTAAGTGATTTTAACAAGAACCTGAGCCAGGGCAGTGGTAGCTGGCAAGTGGCCCATTCTGTCTTTGCCTTTGCCCATTTACACAGGGAGTGTTACTTTTAGCACAAGAGGAATATAGAAAGATTTCAGACTGTGGCAGAACCTGTCCAAAGAAATGACAGGTGGCAGAAAGACAGATGCAGATGGACTGAAAGGTAGACTACGGGTAGTTGCTTCTTGGAACCTGAACTCAGCTGATCCCAGGACTTTGCGGGTGGCCTCTCTGGTCAGATGTCTCCCATATGCTCACCTCGACAGGTGGCTTCCCACTGCCTATCTGGATGCTACCAAAGTTCAAAGTCTCCAGGCCTGTTCTTGAAAGAAAATCTCTTTAGATGTGGAGAGAGTCCACACTGTCCATGTCTCTATGACAGCTCTGTGGACAGTGAGGACAGTGTCCATCTAGGTCATACTGATTTGAGTCCATACTAGGAAGAAAAACTCTAACAGATTGGAGATGAGAGATCTTTCTGGAGCTTAAAAGCTGATGAAGTCAGATGATGTGTCTGGGAATGTATTAACAGACACTTGATCACATCTCCAAAAAGAGATGCTTCGTCTTAATGATAACCCCAAGGCCTGCCGCATCTTCTGAACCCTCATCTAAAGATCAACTCCACCAACAGAGAGTTGGCCTTAAAAACTGCTTAGAAAATTAGTTGGTAATATATCCTACATTCATAGCCATCTATTTATTGGAATATTTAAATATATTAGAAAATTCCATTTTCCAGGTTTGCTATAGATGATAATTTCAACAAATCTTGTTAGAAAAAAAAATAAAATAATTATGTATAATCGGAATCCAATATTATGCTTCGTCTGGCCTGCTGTTAGTGACTAAAGGGCAAAGAGAAAATCTCAAAAGCTTCCCATTCCACTTCGCCCTCACTGACGCATGTCAACACAAACCTCAAAGCTACTGTGTGCACATTCTTGGCTACGTGAGTTAACCTGTGTCAGCCAAGAAATGCAGAAAGGTAGGGTCATGTTTGACTTCATCTCTCTGGGATCTCAGAGTTTTATGAAATAGCTATTATTCAATGCCATCTGTTGGGACTATATTCAGACAAATGTAGGAGGCATTCAACATTCCCCGCTATTCACCACTTGACCCATTTTGGGGGCCTGTGATTGTTTCACAAGAAAAAAATCTTGGTTCTGCAAGGCCGCAGTGTGGGAGGAGTGGGCTCCTGTCAGCTCTTGTCTCCTGAAATACACAGCCAAGTATCTGCCCTCTCCGTGCGGATGATCAGCCTGGGAAACACGTTTTCCTCACAGTTTGCTGGCTCCTGGGAGCACAGTACAGAACGCAGCTGGGCCCCACATAGGCTGTTCTCCAAAACAGCAGATATAGCAACTGTCAGAACCTAGCCCTTGCAAAATAGCCCTCTGGGCTGAGGCATCTCGGTCAGCATTATACTGCCAACTTGGTTGAGACACCTTGAACTTTTTGCTTATATCCAGATTTTAGAGAAGGGGTTCAGTTTCAGGAATGGATCTGGTTGCTTCAAAGGAGGCAGACTGTCCCATCAAATATTTTATGGCAAAGACAGGATTGGGTGTGTGTGCACATGCACACGTGTGCACAGAAGATAGGAGATTGAGACTGAAGACTATTATTTTAAAAACTATAAAAATTGCATCATTGGGGGCTGAGGTTATGGCTTATGGCTCAGTGGTAGAGTGCTTGCCCAACATGTATGAGGCACTGGGTTCGATCTTCAGCACCACATAATAATTAAATAAATAAACAGTAAAGGTACATCAACAACTGAAAAATATTTTTTAAAAATTGCAGTATTTGCACTCAGTTAATGCTACTACCTAACCTGCTTAGCAATTTGAGTCTAAATTCCATTGTGCAGCAGGAATAGGTTATTGGAACCCAGACTTGCTCCTATGGTCAAAAAAAACGAGGGTTTTTTTTGTTTATTTGTTTTTTTTAAGGTGGGGTGCTCTGCCTGTCTTAGGTGAACACAGGTGTCTGAGACCAACATAGAAGTAGATGATTTTTTTTCTAAGAAGTTAGAAAATAAGGGGTCAATAGGCCTTTTATTTTTCTGTCTCAGAAGCAGCTGCCTTGCAGGTCTACTATGAGGTTCAATTAATAAATGTATTTGCAGATTCTCTAAGGAAAGACTAAGTTATGTAAGCTTTGCAAGCTAGTACATTTTCATTTTTCATGAATAATTTACACCTCATGGTGAGAAGCTAGGGTAGAATTCTTTTGTATATAGCACCTAAAGACATAATATCATTCCAATTTTGTGCAGCTGAAGAGAAAATGTCAAGAGTCCTTCTGTGGAACTTCCCTGCCTCATGGATCGTCCTATTTATTATACCTCAAATCCCATCCTCTTTTGCATTTTGATGGAATTGGGGGGTGGGATTTTTTTGGATGGAAAGTCACATTCCCCGTAGTATGTTGGCTTTTGTTGATGGTAGTAAAACCATGCTCCATTTCTCTAATTTTAGTTTTCTTCCTTTGAGTGGAGGGAATATGTAGTTCATCCGATGTGTGTGATTTCCAGCTTTAGGTTTGTAAGGCAAGCGAGAGGCTGCAGTGCGGGAATCCGGACCCATTTTCAGGGGCTGACTGATGAGCAGGGTCTTATTCTTCACGAGGGCTGCTATGAACAGAGGAACATGTTTTCTCCCGGTTTCTTTACCTACCCAACTCTTCCACTGCCTTCTGCACTTCCGCCCGTGTGTCAGGGAAGGGGCCAGCTCTTCTGTGCAGGTGATGGGGCAAAGAGACACACCCAAAGGTGACTCCACTTGACAGATACGATGCCACCCATGTCCAGCCACAGACCAGTTGGTTTAGATCTGGCCTCTGAGCCCCTTCCCTCCAGGACTTGGCTCTAGGCAGTGACTTCCAAGGCTAGACGTGTCCAAGAGTCCCCTAGTTGAGGGAGATGCTAAAGACCTTCAGGGGTTCTCTGTTCAGCCAAAGAGATATGAGTTGATCAGAGGTCAGAGCACATCATTTAGAAAAATGAAAACAAAAACTAGTCCATATGCAAATGTCGCTTCATGGGAAGTAAGCTGCATTCTGGGCCTTATCCCTGAGGTAGCTAGGGATGGATCTCTGAGGTGTGTGGAAACTAGATAAAGGATAGGTAAACACAGTTTGAAATTTAAAGAGCAGAGATGAGGTTGGGGTAAAAGGAAAAGGCAGCTCACACCAGCATCCTACATTGCATATGTTTTTGAATGTAACCCTATTAGGTGGGCTCTGTTTTCCCTTTTGCATGTAAAGAAACTAAAGTTCAGCATTAGTCACAGCTTTAACAAGTGGTAGAGCCTACATCTGACTTTAAGTCTGTTGTTTGTTGGCTTTCCATCAGTGTGTCAAAATGCTCGAGGGAAGCAACATAAAAAGAGGAAAGGTTAATTTTGGTTCATGGTTTGCAAGCTTTAGTCCATGGTCGGGTGGCCCATTTGCACTGGGGCTTGTGGCGAGGTAGCTGTCATGGCGGGAGCACATGGTGAAGGAGGTGTGTTCATGGCATGGTGACCTGGAAGTGAAAGGGAGAGAGGCAGAGCCAGGGTTGCAGTCTCCTCACCACCTAACTTCCATCCCCTGGGTTCCATCACCTCCCAGTAACACCAAGCTGAAGCCCAAGTCGTTAACACCCTGGCCTTTGGGGAACATTCCAGATCCAAACTCTAACAGTCAGTGCTTCCCCCCGACCTTATTTCTCTCGTAGCAGCATGTGTGGTTTAGAAAGGAATTTCAGGATCAGTCTCGGACTTCATCTCCTGACACATGCAGACAGAGCAGCTGTGCTTCCCACAGTTCCAAACAGGGGCATCAGGGCTTGTGAGCTCAGTGGTTTGCTTTGGCCCATGCTGCAGTGAGGGGGACAGTAGAGGTGGACGATGCTGTGGGCAGCCCCAGAAGGTGCCACTGAGAGGTGAGGAGGGGCTGAGTTCCTGAGGGCCTCCAATGGCAGCATGAGAACCAAGCAGGAAGTGTTCAGTGAGACACTTGGAAATGAGACACTCCAGGGAAGCTCTCAGCTATCTCTTTGACCTCTTTCTCTGATGAAGTGATGAAATCAAGATTCAGAGAAAATCAGGTGTGTGTGTGTGTGTGTGTGCGCGCGCGGGGGTGGGGGTGTGAATAATCATGAACCACAGAAGTCCAGAGAGGTTAAGTCTTGTCCTTTGCTCACCCCAAGGTGGCCCCTACAGCACTGGTGGATTCCAGCACCTTCCTCCTCTCCACCACAGAACCTTCCTCTGAGACATTTCTCCCACTGACTTTAATAAAAAGAATGGTTCTTGTCTATACGTCTTCACTTTGATTTGCACTAGAACAAAAAAAAGAAAACAAAATGACTTGTACTGGAACAAATTTGTTGACAAAATGTATTTTCTGACATCAGCTTATGAAAAACTATAGCTATTCTAGCAATTAGAATCCATCATGCTTCAGCATCAAGAATAATATGCTGGGCCTTTGGGTCTGTGTGTTTTGTTTTCAGTGGTCAAATGATATTACTCTAACCATCAATCCCCTTGCTCTGTAGTATCACAGATCTCAGAGCTTATTTGATAAGCTTCCCGCAGTCAAATGCAGACGGTGTTCACTATTCACCACAAGACATTTCTGGAAGGAACATCATGAAACTGATCATTATAAAATGTCACCCATTTCCCCCAGCCACGGGTGCACCAGGCATTATAGGTCTGACCCAAGACCAGCATCAACTGAATCAAGGGATGAAAGGCAGGAAGTCATAACAGCAAATTAATCCCAATCACACCACCTGTACAACAGCATCTTTAAAAAATTAAGATGCAGGTTACATCATAAATTGGAATAGTAGCCCAGGTGAGCAAAGTGGCTTATCTAACTCACATAAACAGCAAGGAGACCAGGTGGAGAACCCTGTTATGCATCCTGCCTAGAACAATCTTTTCCCTTTCACCAGCAGCCTTAAATGATCATGGAAGGGCCCCGAGGACCTCAGAGCATGGGACAGCACAAACATAACTCAAGCCACCATGCATCATGAAGCTTACCATGTGCCAGGCAGGGCGCTCAGCCTTTTGTGTGAATTATCTCAATAAACCCCAAATGACCCTGTAAGGGATGTTATTATCCCACTCCATAGATGAGGAAACTCAGTTAAAGAAGCAGAAAAACTCACCGAGGATCATCCTATAAAGTGGCAGAACCAGGTTCATAACTTTCTCCAAGCTCCTAATCCTTTATTTTCCAATGAGAGAAGGACCTGGAAGGTTCAGTGACTTACTCAGAGCTGACTGAGGGGTAAGAACCTCAGTCTCCTACCCTTACCCCTTCCCCACTTCTTATGGCCTCTTTCCCTCTACCAACCATGGTTCAGCGTGAATGTGCTAACGGTACTTCCTTTTTCTTTTTTTCTTTTTTGAGCAATCAATAACTTTGCTTCCTCCTTAGAATTTAGAAAGTTTTTTTTGAGGAATCAAAAAGATAGCCAGAGAAGTTCAACTTGATTCCTTCTTTTTCTCCAAGTACTTTTTTCCAGGATTAATTTCCTCACTGTTCTTCCATTAATCATTCTTTCAATATTTGCCATTGTTACACTGAAAGGGCGAGAAGCACTTTAGTTATGAAGATTCAGGAGAGAATCCTTCATGGCACCAATCGATTCCTATTGTTCATATTCTCTTGTTGACTCTGCTCTAACCCCTGCGACATTAAGGATGGCCTTGAACAAGGAAGGAAGTTAAAAGAGAGAAATCCAAAACATGTGCAAAGAATGCAAAGAAAAAGTTCATTATCTCCCTTTGCCTTGGACAAAGGTGTCCCAGGGTTGGTTGGGTTTTGTTTGTTTGTGAAACCTAGGCTGGCAAGCCGCCCCCCCCCCCAACTTCCTGCTTCTTAGATGGTACTATGTGAATGAGGCGAAGGCTTGGAAATTGGACAGTTGTGTATAAGACAAGGCTGGACTCACAGAAGTGTCAAAAGTCATTTAGTCTAAGCACCGTAATCTAAGACTTGCTAATAAATACTATGTCTTTTCAAAATATTCACATTTTATGTCTTAGAATAGGAAATGTAAACATATATTACCATATACTAATGTTAGCATTTATTATGTGCTTCCTACCACCAGACACTCCTTAAATCCAGTATCTAATCCTTATGATGCCCTATGAACTGGGAAAGACAGTCCATTACAAAGACAAGGAAATCTAAGAATCAAAGATGTTGAGTGACTTACCCTTGTTTGCACATCTACTAAGCCTGGAAGCTGAGTGTGAACCAGTTCTAACAAAAAAGGAAGAGTCTGCCTCTTGGGATGTTAGCTTCCTTCACAGGGGACACTGATCATCACACACAAGTGACAGTCTGCTCTTGTAATGAAGTATTTTAGTTTGAAAAATGATTAATATGAATTGACAGTCAAAACTTAGAGAAAAAATCAGAGAAATGCTGTCTAGAGTAGTCATCAATGACAGGTCAAGTGATACATGTACAGAAAGAGAAGTAAATGTATTTTATATTTTTAAAAAATCTTAAACTTATCACACACAAGTTTATTTCCAAGATAAAGAGGGCAGTATAAATCATATATTTATATTCACAATAGCATTATTTGAATGCCTGTTTAAATGGAAACTGCAACCTAATTGGATTTAGGATTCTGAATCCTAAAGTAATAGCATAAGGAAAAGGAACCAATATTTATCAAGAAACCACTATTATGTGTCAGACATTTTATATGCATTATTTCATTTAATACCCATCATAACTCTGTGAAGTGTCATATCCATTTTTCAGATGAGAACACATCTTAGAGAATGATTTGCTTAAGATTCAGGAAGGTAGGAGGTGGCTGGAGAGGCTTGCACCTCAGTAGCTCCTGCCTGCAGATCCTGTTCTCTCGTACCTCCACCATGTTTGAATTAGACTGGAGTGGTCAGTGTAGAATTGGGGTGAGCCTCTTTACTTGGCTTCCCTTAAAAGCTCGTAACTACTGAGTTTACCTCATGGTTTTACATTGTTTAACCATATAAGAAGAAACTTCTGGTAGAAGTAAAAACTTTCAAAGTCCAAGTTCAATATCAGAAATGAAAACATTATTGGTTGATGAGATCCACAAAGGAAATCACATTGTAGTCCAGGGAACAAGAGCTGGAGTGTAGAAGGAAGAGGACACCACCTCCCCTTTCAAAGGTGGTAAATGGCAGGTAATTCTAGCGGAAAAGAGTCTGCCAAAGGGGATCCTCAAATCCAGGCCTTCTTGTTTTTTAATCGTGAACCACAGGCTGTTTTTCCCCACTGTCCTCATAGAACTGACTTCACATCAGCTTCGGGTTAACTAAACATTCCTAATTCAGAGTGAGAGCCTCGGCAGTCTGCAGGAGACCACTGGGAGAGGCAGCGACTAGAAGCTTAATTTGGTTGTCTGAAAAGCCCCAGAGCTAACTTGGAAAGTGAACCCAGGATGTGGATGACGACTTGGGTCCACAGACAGATAGAACAAAAGGCCCTATGCGAATCCCAAAGTGGGAAGGATCAGAGGAAGGACAGGAGGGAGGGAAAGAAGAAGGGAGTGAAATGGGCAAGCAAGGGCAGTGGGTAGTTAGAATTTAGTGGGTGCAGTTTTAGTTTGGGGGAAACAGCCTGGAGGTTGTTGGTGGCCACAACTGCACAGCAGAGTGAATGAGCAGTGCAGCTAAACTGGACACTTAAAACGGGTAAAGTGATGCGTTTTACCATATTTCTATATTACCACACTTTTAAAAATGAATGAGAGATCTGAACGGACACTTCTCCAAAAAAGAAGGGATGAGGGGTGGGAAGAAAGATGTCCAGTTGGACCAAGTGCTTGTTCTATTAAAGCTCACTTCTTAAAATTTCTTATCGTTGCCTTTAATACGAGTTCTGTCGGCATAGGGCAGGTATCTGAGGACAGGTGCAAATCCTCCTCTTGGACCAGGTTAGAAGCTGAGTCTCTTCTGGAGAGCGAGGCCTTCACAAAAGCCACTCCTACTCCGTGGCAACTTGGCTTCCGACCTCTTGTCAACAAATATATATATTAGGAGCCCAGCGTGTGCCATGTACAGCTCGGGCTTGTGGGAATATAGCCACGAATGGGCCTCAGCCAGGGAGCAGAGTAGGCCGCGCGCGCACACACACACACACACACACACACACACACACACACACACGGCTGCAAGGTAATTACCATGTGATAGAGAGTACCCCCAAAGTCAACAGCCATGCTGAAAGGGTGGCCCCAGCCCTGAGCTGTGATCGTGAAAAAGAAAAGAGTGAGGGGCTGCCCTGCCTGCCTTGCCCCATTTCCTTGGTTTCCACTTTGCCATCCATGACCCAGGACGCTCTGGCCCTTCCTGGGATCTGTTGGGAGGATGGATGGGACCCCGGCTTACAGCCCACTACACAGCAGAGGAGCTAGTGTAATCCATCAGAGTGAGAGCCCACAGACCTGCTTGGAAGCACAGACAAAATTCCTGAAATCCCACTCAAGGAGTCCTTGTGACTGTGCCTTCACACACTGATTTACACACAACTGAGTGGTTCATTAACCCCTCTCCCTATCCCTCCCTCCTCTCTCTCTCTCTCTCTCTCTCTCTCTCTCTCTCTCTCTCACACACACACACACACACACACAAAGAACTAAGGGAGAAAAAACTGCTGGAAAACGTGTTAGACGGCAGCGTCATCCCACCGCTTTGGGAAGTACATGGGAGATGATTACAACCGAAAGACGCTCTTCCACGTCCAGCACCTTACATGAATCTGTTACTTCAACTAAATTTTAGCATTTGGTTACTTCTCTGCCTTTGGTGCCTTCAAAGCCCGTGCTTAGCAGACTGAATTACACATTCTGCTCCACTGTTAGGACAGACACTGAGGCCAAATGTGTCCAGGATTCTAAGTCTAACATAATGGGGGTGGATACAAAAGCTGGGCATTCAGCAGAATTGGGGACTTTATGTTAAATCTAAAAGGATCTTTTTTTTTTTCCTTTTTTATTTCTTGACCTAAATCTTCCATTTATCATTGTGGGCAAAAATCCCGTATGGAAAAAAAAAAAAAAAAACCCTCTATATTGTAATGAATGTTTTTGAAATTTCTTTGCAGTTGCTGCATAAGCTGTTAAAAAAGAACTCATTGCTGCTCTAAGTTTTTCTTGACACTGGTAAATCTAAATATTTATTAATTTTTATTTCTTTTTCATTCCCAAGTTGCCAGTTCATAGTCTCCAAGCAATTTAAGATAGATCTATGCCAAAACTAATCATAAGCAATAATAGATATATTAAGAAAAATATTGTTAGTGTATGTAACAAAGTGGGTCTTAATGTCATATATATAAACAAATGTCATAAAAAATGTTTTCTTGGATTCCACCTTCATGTCCAGAGGTCTCCTTCAGTGCAAGGACTCAGATGGGATTAGCCTAACATCTGCCTTACTTCCTACACATCTTACTGTAAATATTCTAAACATTTAAAATATTTTCTTAAATAACATGACACGAATATTATACATTGTTTCTTGATATAGTGGAGGAACTTAACTTTCTTACATATATTTTTATTTATTTTAAAAGTTGTTCAAAGTCCCCTGGTCACTGGTTTGAAACTCAGCCTTCCCACAGAGAAAGCAGTGGTCCAAATGGCTAGATCTCCAGGTCACCTAGAGATGCAGTAGATACAGGGGCCTCAAAACACTATCAGAATGTGACTGGAATGAATTCTGCATGATATTCTTGGGTGCATTGAGCACAACCAAACTTTTAACCTTAAGGTTAGTTCAGTTTCCAAAGTGCTTGCCAAAGGCATCATAACCACAGAAGGCCCTTCGAGTGTACTATATACATAGTTAGTTTAGCACTCACAACATTTTCCATGGATAATGCTGTTATAGCACAAAAAGTTGTAGGATTAATCCATGTTCCTGGATGTCTCTATTTCTTTGGGATTCAAGAGTGATGTTGAGAGCCTGTGCCTGAGCCAAATGCCCAGGGTCTAATGGAAAGTTTCTTACTCTTCTCTGCCTTCCATCATTCATGATGAATTCTGTAACTGCCATATTAATCAGAGAAGGTCTGTGGAGTATGAATGTGAAAAAGGTGTGAAATCAAAAATATCAGGTGAAAACTAGGAAGACAGAACCTGAGATTTGCTCCCGGGTGGCCACCGAATTGTGCCTGCCATCTTTCTGATGTTCCGTCTCCCTGCCCCCACCCCACCCCACCCCTTGACTCATAGCATCCTCCTAATCTAGGATTTCGTAGGTTTTCTTTTTTCTTTCTCTGGCAACTGCTAAGCAAACATGATCTCATAGCTCCTTTCTTTCTGAATAAACATACGAATTCTCAAATATATTTTTATTTTAAACACTTCCATAACACCAGGGCACAGGACTAGGAATCAAAAGCTTCCATCTCATATTCCTTTACCTCCTTCCTCATTTATAACCTGGAGTAAACAGTCCCTCTGGGATGACAGGTGGTCTGAGGACAGTCCTCTCATCTCAGTGTGAAAATCATGGGTGGGTGACCCCCAGAATTCTCCCACGGGGATGGGAATAGAAAGAAACTGGGACTGAGGTAGAGAAGAGGGTCCTAACTCTGAGAAGAGCATAAAGAACTCCCCATTATTCTTTCTTCCTTTGCACTCTGTGGATGGGCCAGCCCTGCACCCCCACCTTTGAAGGGCAGGCAGAAGGTGCATGGGGAGGATGTGGGTCCCCAGCCCCACAGGAGAGATTGACAGTGACAGGCAAGAAGACTTCGCAGAACAAGCCCGTGTGACGGGCCATCTGTGGGGAGGCTTTGTCTGATGCAAAAAAGCGAGAGATTCCTTTACAGATAAATCCAAGCCCCTTACTCCCCAACCAACAGACATAATTTTAGGAGCACAGTTTAAATAATAACATTAATTTAAAAAAAACTGTCTAGTCATTTCACTCGTATGGCTTTTGGTAAACATCATGGTGGTTGCTTTGTTTTTGTGATAAATTCTATCTGGTCTGGGAATCTGCACATACTCTCAGAAATATATTGCCTGACTGCCACCCCGCCCCCCCCCCCCCAAGAAACCAAAAAGTCACTCTGGGATGACCTGGGGACTTTTAGATTATCTAGAGGCCTACCTCAGAGTGAAAGCAACAGAAATGATGCTCAGGCAGTTGGAGCTGAGAGAGGCTGGACAGGGGTGGGGAGAGGTCCTGATCTAAGCCTAAGGGCAGTTCAAGAGCCTCCCTCTTTCCACATGTGCCATGGGCTCACGTGAGCAGTGGAATCTGACTTAATGGAGAATTTCCACCTTGGGATTTTATCCACACAGTCTAGGTTGTCAGTGTGGACCCCGCTCAGCAATCTTTAATGGGGCTAGTGTCTACTTCTCCTGTGTACCTCAATTATAAGGACTTTTAAATGACAATGTTTTCATATATTAGAAAGTACACAAAAATCTTCTGTTCAAATATGACAGACTCGAAAATACTGGACAGAAATGATGTCATAGAAAAATTAGAGCTTTGGATGTGAACTCTGTTTTGTCATCAGAGGGAAAAACAATAATTATTCTGATAAAATTAGTCTTTAAGGTGCTACTTCATGTTACGGATGTTCCGTCCAACTTCAGTTTGCTCTTCTCAAGGATGAAACGGTCATATTTTCTCCTAAGCCCCTAGCACTTTCCTTTTCTATACAAATAATAAAAAAAAATTGAAAAGAAGGCAAACATGGCACAACACTACCTTCCTTCAGAACAATATTACCCTCAAGTAATGAATAAGACCAGTTTTCAAAGTGTCCTTATATATTCCACTAATTACCTCCCAACTTTTGATACAATTAAGTTTTATAAATAGTCATAAAATCAGCCAAAGAAAGTTCTTCAAAGTGTGTGTTCATTAACATGTATAATTATAACTGCTGTAATTAATTACTTTTTAATCTGCTACCATATGCTCACCAAGAGACAAAAGACATTTATTTGCTTTTGACTTCGGTAATCCATACTCTGATTAAATGGCAAATTATATTGAGCCCCAGGTGTTTGGCTGCCCCTCTGCCTCGGTACTGTCTTCTTCTAACCATGATGCTCCACCACTTTTGCCTTTGGGACAAGATCAGGGAGTCTCAGCAGTAGGGGCTGCCACAGGGAAGAGGTGTGGAGCAGCAGGGCAGAGAGAGGAGGAACTGAAGAGCAGAGAGTGGACGGAGGAAGCAGCACTAGTGGAGGGTGCACCACCGAAGACGTGCAGAGGAAGAAGGAGGAAAAACCATGGATAAGGAGCAGTGGGGGGCGTGGCTCAGTGGTGGCCCACTGGCTAGCAGGCCCAGGGCCCTGCGTTCGATCCCAGCCCTGGAAAAATAAGTAAATGTATATATACAAAGAGATCAGGAAGGTGTGCCCACGCCATCCTCCTTAGCTTGGTCATATTTCCGATAAAATCTATTCAATTTTTCACTTTAAAATTTATTTTAAATTTTGTTTAAAGAGACAATGTTTAAACATCCATATTTTAAAAATTTCCATCTGAGGACAAGGGGCCCTGTAATCATGGGGACAGATTTCTAAGAAATATACTAAATATGGGAAGTTTTCTTCAGGGGGGATTTGTGTTTCTCTGCCAGATATGTGTCCCTCCTCCATGAGGGAGTCTAGCCCCCACCTGGAGTATTTTTCCTTTTATCCGTATATAATAGGAAGTGGGAGAATGGAGAAGGATGTCTATTTTTCTTGGATATTTATGAATCCCTAAGTGGTCTCAAGGGGTCAGGAGCTCTTTTCCTGAATAGCTCTCTGTTCCATGACTGGTCTGACAGTCCCCTGTTGATGCTAGCATTGTGGCATCGAACCCTCAGTGACTTTTTATTCGTTAATTCATGCAACCAACAACTAATAAATGCCATCTCCGTGTCCAGCCCCATCCTAGACACCAGGGATGTAAAGATGAATGAGACATCCCTCCTGTCCTTAAGAAGCTTGGCTTTGCCATGGGCTCAGTTAATACACACACACTGCTAGGAGGTGTGCACTTGGATTTCCATGTTGATCATAGTTCCATCGAAATCCCTTCCTAGTTCACCAAGGCCAACAAATATTTTTTAAAAGTATATTTTATTTACCTCTTCAAATTCAGCTTTAAAAGATAATATCTGAGAGCTATTCACAGGAGAATTTAACTAAAATATCCTGTATTCCTTTTTTCTAATTGTTTCATGGTTTGAGAACATAGGGATAATTGGTCTCTCACTGAAATGTTTTCCCTATGGATTAAGAAAAGCAGAAAGAGTTCTTAGTGAATTTAACAGTGAGCTCTCGTCTTCAAAGATAACTTATCTGACACCCCTGAATCTTTGCAATGAGCACTTTCATGTAAGTAGTGTAAACATTTCTAACAGTCATCTAGAAGCTCACCATTTACAATTTTATGTGCAGTTCCTAGAGATGGACAATCGGGTAGAAAACTCAATAGGATTCAGACTTGGGGCCTCTGAAACACTGAACAAATCCTACTTTGTTCTGTCCCCTTTCGCACTCTCCTGTGTGAGGACTGGCTAGTTTAGCTGTTGAGTACACGGTGCCAAGGAGTTCAGGTTCAGTGTTGCAGTTTCTGAACAGAGTATTTTGCTTTTAACCAAATGCATTTCACATCCTGGTCAGCTCTTTTCTGAATGATGAATGGCTTGGCCTAAATCCATCATCTTTAGGGAAGAGACGAGACAGCATGCATATTTCATAACTGGTGACTCAGTCAAGGGAGGAATAATATTTTCTTTGTAGGTAGAGGCTGTCTCTTGGTCAAGTGCCCTATTCCTTAGAGTGAAAGCCAGTGTCTGAAAGTTGCAGGATTAATTCTCTAGTAGACCTTCTCTTCTGGTCCTGCTCACTCTCAACCAGCGTTACCTCCCCTGATGTTACTGTCACCTGGGCTAATGCCCAGCTCAGGAAACAGCAGTCCAGACTTAGATATCTCCTCCAAGAAAGTGAGGTTGATGAAAGTATGAAATGGCAGCTCGTAGCTGAATTCAACCCCAAGATATACTTGACCCATACAGAGTTGTTTCTGGAGCATCACTTAATTGCTGAATTTCCAGCTTCTTTTGGAAAATGGAAGCTCAGGAACATGAAGCCTGGGTTTCTGCAGCTCCAGTTGGCTGGAGCTGAGTGACTGTGCCACACTCCCCACCTGGCCCATTCGTTGGTGGTCACTTCCTACTTGGCTCCAGCAAGCTTACTCTTTAGTACTTCACCCAGCCCACTTTTTAATATGCTCCCCATTGTCAATTGGGGAGGATGTCATTGAGGATGCAGGAATCATTAAGTGGCTGCTGCTAACATTGATAGAAAAGCAACTCATTTGATGTTCGATGAAGCCATTCATGCTTCATCTTTGGTAAATAGGTATGAGATTAATCATGGACCAGGTTCAGATGGGGGTGACTCAAGGATGTTTATTAAGCAGAATTAAGCCACTTAGGGGGGATAGTTGAATTCACCTAGTCTGATTTCCTGTCCTTATAAAAAAAAAAAAAATAGACTACTGCAACCATTTGATATTTTTTTGCATCACAGATATTCTTGCTATAACTAGAGGGTCCACTGAAGACATGAAATTGCTCATGATTTGAGATCAAGTGTGTTTCTGTTTTAAAAATAGAACGGCAGGTTTTTTGGGCATCAGCTATTCTCAATTTTTGCAGGTTCCCCTTTTAATGGGAAAAAGGAATTGAAATAATGCTTTCAGTTCAGCATTTGGATTTGCCATAAAAAATTGGCTAGAATCTTAAGAAGTTAACCTCCTTTTCCCGTCCTCGTCCTCTATTACATAAAATCCTACTTCCTTGAGGGACTGGTCCACCTGGGAGATAAACAGAAATGTTCAATATATTTGATTTTAGTCCTCTCATCATAGCTTGCCAAGGTTTCTTGGAAGCTGTAGCAGTGGTGCTGTGGTTGGGTCGGGGTTTCTGATGCTCTGAGGAGAAACGTTTGTAGCATCCATGGGGAGGGGGCATGGACAAGATGTGATTGGCCACACAGGCCCAGCCGTCTTACAGGTCACTCAGCAGTTCCTATCCATCTGGCTCCTCAGACAGTCCCCACTGTCCCCCATCTAGTGTTCCAGGCTCTGTTTTCTCTAGGTACTTCCCCAAGGCCTCCCCTTCCCCTGATTTCTGAGCTCACAGGGGTTCTTCTGAGCACCCTCCTCAGTTGGCACTGGAAGAGGTCTAGACAAGAAATCATTGCTTCCTCTGGTCCCATCTCAGACAATCACCTCCATGTCCTGGAGGGGATTCCTGTGCCAGGAGCAGACTGAGCAGACATCTGGCTTGTGCTTGCCAGTGAAAACTGTGTTATCTTTTCCATGTCTTCAAAATGTGACTAAAATACATATCTAGCTCATCAGACCCTAGATAAATTCTAAGGGCCTACTAAAAATCAAGGGAATGTGTATTAAAAAACAAAAACAATGATGCTTCAGAGAAGAGAGCTGTAGCAGGAGCCCTAGCATGGGGGCTGTTTCCCTGACTTACACTCCTGTAAATCTCATGAGATATCATGAAAATTCTCAGTTGCCTCTTCCAAGAAGGCGTGGGTTGCTACGCCTCATGGGTTGTGTCAGGAACTTTGGGTATCCACCTCCACTTGGACCAAGTGTGGGGCAGGAAATAAGCCACTGACATTTGGTCTGTTGAGCTCACTTTGATGATCTATGTTTCAGTTCACCACTTTGTTAATGAACAAGCTCAGGGTGAGGGATTGTCCCTATCAGATACATGATCCGTCTTCCAGGGTTAAGCCTGTTATTTTAAGAAAGTATGTTTTGTGTTTTGTGCCTATACTAAAATATGCAGGCAGCTTCGAATTATGTTTCTTTACTGCCAATTAAAAACATAATCTGAATCAAGAAAAGCTGTATTAAAAATCAGATAGAAGATCCCTCTTTCTTTCCCTCTAAGCAGCTCCCCACCTCCTGCACCCACAGAGACACAGAGCTTGGCTCTCTTCTTCCCTCCAGCCTGTACTGGTGATGCTTTTGCAGCAGGATCCATCCTGTCTCCCCTAGTTCCCTAGGGCCTGTGTGGTCCTGAAACCCCTAACATCAGGAGCAGCAATCCAGTGGGCAACAGTTAAATAAGAAGCATCTGTCGGCAGCCGTTCTTCATCTGAATTTCTATTCTGTGTCTATTTCTAGGGTGTATTTCACCCCAGAGTGCACTTAATTCACACTCTACCAGCAGGCTATAGTTCTCAAAAAGAAAAAAATAACTTAATAATAAATGGTATTTTCAAGAAAAATGTTGCCACTGAAAACCGGAACGGCTAAGGAGAAACGCCCAAAGCTTTCTTGACTCCTAAGATCAAATCCCTTGAACCTCTTGAAGTTCATGGCTGCTAGGAGTGTAATTTATTTTTTATACTATATATATATATATATATATATATATATATATATATATATATATATATATTCCACAAGATAGACAAAGACATGGCCCAGGGTAGCCAGAGTTTTCTGGCCAGATGCAGGCAGCAGTCAATGGTTGCAAATTTGGTAGCCCTGACGCTCATTTTTATTTGTGTCTTTGTTGATATAACAGCTATGGGTAGGCTGGGGCAGAGGGAAAAGTAGTCTGGGTGAACCTAGTCACTGTTTGTAGTTTAACTTGGAAATAGATTTATGGCCCAATTAAACCTCAGTGGTCATGACATAGGTCTCTTGGTCAAATTCAAGGTCCAGGCACTGTCGTAACTTTTTCTGTAATGCAGATTGGCCTGTGCTGCTTTGCCTGTTGCTAGGCTTTCTGTAGAACACTTTTGTTTCCAGGTGGTTTGGAATTTTATTCTATAAGGCCTTTTGATTTCAGTTAGTAAGCAGGACTATAAATATATTCCAGAATATGTATTACTATGAAAAGGAAATAGAAAACTGGGACATGATTTGATGTCCTGGGGCATATTCTTGTTTGGAATGCTATAGATAGCATTGGAGCTCAAGGATGAAGTAGAAAAAATTCCCATTTAATAATCACATATCTAAACCTAAAATGAAGTTATAAATTGACCATTTGGAGAATCTGGCTATTCCCCAATTATAATGATAATAGTGTTCAAATTCTAGATACAGTGATAATATTTCATTTAAAATCACTTTATTTTTGTCCATTATCTATCAGTATATGAAATAAGGAATGTTATTTTCCCAATCAATTTTAAATTCCTAGGTACTTTAAAAAAAAAACAAAGAATGATCTTAATATCTAAAGCTTGAACTTCCATTTAGTATAAATATTTACTGTAAATAAGTTTTTTCTCTATTTTTGTCAGTTTTATACACATCTGTATGTTTCAGTAAAATAAAGAATGTGCATGTTTATTTTGTGAGAGAAACCATCTGAGTGTGCTGAAACTATTGTGCATAAACTACAGGGGACCCACTCTGGGGAAAGATCCACATGTATAAACTCTGACATATGGATAGTAATTACATTTGTAGAAATGAATTGAATTGAATCCCAGGGTGTGGGAATGTTTGTTGATCCTCACCATAAAGCATTTTTATCAATTATTTCCTAAACAGAGACTCTTAACTGTTTTAAAATAAGCATTTTGTTTATTAATGACACAAAATCTAGTCAAACATTGCACAAAGATGCTTTTGTTAGAATATGTTCAAAACTTGGCTTTTAAGCTTGACAATTTAATGGACTAGAGCACCCAGGCCAAACTCCTCTCCTGTGAAAAGGGATGGAGTTGGAAATGAACTTGGAGATGGAACGACAGGACAGACAGTAGTTTGCATTTGATAGTTCAGCCTTATTTGTTCTTTATCTGTGCTTTTGGATTTATTAAGAGTATTTTAAAATGCTTTTAATATGTTACATTTAAACATAACCTGATTTTAAACTAGTGGTTATATCTCAGGAGCAGAATTGCTTTTGATGGGAATGTATTTTTGAATATAAGTTAATAGATTTTGAATATAAGTTAATACCAGATTGATTATAAATTTTAAAATTTTTCTATTTAAGCTTAAAATGACTTTTCAAGTAAAGCAAATCCTCTGATTTGATTTCTGATCCCCATAGCAAATATTAATTGAACAGTAACATGAACTATATAATAAAAAAATAAAAAGCAAAAATTATAAAAAGAGAGAGTCCCAAATAGACTGCACGCCACATATATGCTGTCACAGTTTTACAGAAAACACTGTGCATTTAAGTCAATGTTCCTGACAGTGGCCAAAGAGCAAAAGTGGTTAAATGTAAAATTTTTCAGCATGAGGGTGGGGATTGTGCGAGAATATAACTACATCAAAATGATGAGAAATTAGAGAAAGCACCTATTTTCAAATGTCTGTTTGCAAAGAGTAAAACTTAAACTCGGTGTTTTCCCTCGCAGAAGGAGGTCTAAATCATGCCTGTCTTTTTCTTTAACAGATAATTCTGAAATAATCAGCAGAAACGGAATGGAATGCCAAGAATCTGCATTGAGAATAACTAAACATTGTTACTGTACATACTATCCTGTTTCCTCCTCAATAGAATTGCCACAAACTGCATGCTAAATAAAGATTTAGTTCTTCCGGACAGACCACCACTCTAAGGAGCTAGTGCTGCTATATCATATATGAGTATTAAATATGGTATGCTTAGTATATTCCAACCTAAGATAGTTAACTACCTGAGACCAGCTGTGATGTTTAAAGACATAAAGGATAAAGTTTACTTTTAAAGGGTTTCTCAACATAGTTTCTGTCCTAGGAATATTGTCTTATCTCCATAACTATAGCTGATGCAGAACAGTCCGGCCCATGTACTCATTTCGACTCAGAATATCTCAAATTTAGCAATAAATGATTAGCATTAGTTTAAACTCCTATTCCGAGGGCAGGTTCGATTCTAACTCCGACTGCTGTCATTACATTGACTCCCTGGATCAAAGGGTAAGTTTCACTTCTTGATGAGACAAATGCCGCAGCAAAGGCGAGAAGTGAAGTAAAACAGACACCTGTCCTGCAGGTCTAAAATCTGAATAGACGTTCAAGCACAAGTACTGGGGACACATCAAAGTGTGGTATTTGGTTTGCCTGGAGATGCCGCATTGAATCGTGTGATTCTAGAATAACATTAAATAGAATGAAAAAGAAACTTTGCACGGTATGAGCTTCATACCCCACCCAACAAAGTCTTGAAGGTATTATTTTACAAGTATATTTTTAAAGTTGTTTTATAAGAGAGACTTTGTAGAAGTGCCTAGATTTTGCCAGACTTCATCCAGCTTGACAAGAATGCGAGGCCCATGCCAACAGTCTAATCTAAGGGATTAGTCTTTCAAACTCACCATCCAGTTGCCTGTTACAGAATAACTCTTCTAAACTAAAAACCTAGTCAAACGAGGAAGCTGTAGGTGAGGAGATCTGTATAA
Organism: Marmota flaviventris; assembly: GCF_047511675.1. NCBI lineage: Eukaryota > Metazoa > Chordata > Mammalia > Rodentia > Sciuridae > Marmota > Marmota flaviventris. The sequence continues at coordinate 154,306,582 of NC_092501.1, forward strand.
TATTCTAATTTAAGTAAGTTTGAGTTTAGTCACTGCAAATTGGACTGTGACTTTAATCTAAATTACTATGTAAACAAAAAAAGTAGATAGTTTCACTTTTTAAAAAATCCATTACTGTTTTGCATTTCAAAAGTTGGATTAAAGGGTTGTAACTAACTACAGCATGGAAAAAATAGTTCTTTTAATTCTTTCACCTTAAAGCATATTTTATGTCTCAAAAGTATAAAAAACTTTAATACAAGTACATACATATTATATATACACATACATATATATACTATATATGGATGAAACATATTTTAATGTTGTTTACTTTTTTAAATACTTGGTTGATCTTCAAGTTAATAGCGATACAATTAAATTTTGTTCAGAAAGTTTGTTTTAAAGTTTATTTTAAGCACTATCGTACCAAATATTTCATATTTCACATTTTATATGTTGCACATAGCCTATACAGTACCTACATAGTTTTTAAATTATTGTTTAAGAAACAAAACAGCTGTTATAAATGGATATTATGTGTAATTGTTTAAAACATCCATTTTCTTTGTGGACATTTTAGTGATTGAAGTATTTTGACTTTTGAGATTGAATATAAAATATTTTAAATTTGGGCATCATCGCCTGTTCTAAAAACCAGATGCACCAACCATATCATTTTTTTGTTTGAGAAAAAAGAAATCTGGATTTTAATTCATGTTGGTCAGAGTCTAATTACTATCTATTTATCTTGTATTGTAGATCTGATAACCCTAGCAAAGGAAAATCACATTCTAAGTGTAATCTTACATAGTGCTTGTATCGTTACATTTGTTTTAATTTGTGGAAAGATATTGTAACTAACTTGTATTACTTGTATTACTTTGGTAGTTTCATCTTTATGTGTTATTGATATTTGTAAGTTTCTCAACTATAACAATGTAGTTATGCTACAACTTGCCTAAACACTCAAACTTTTTTTTTTTCTGTTTCTTTTCTTCATTAATTCATTTAAACTCATTGAAAACATAGTATACATTACTAAACGGTAAATTACGGGAATCACTGAAATATTTTTGTAGACTAATTGTTATAACAATGTCTTTTTTTTCCTTTCCTTTCATGATTTTGATTTTAAAAATTATTAGCACACAACTATTTTCAGCCCTTTAATAATGGAGCATCAAAAACATCACCCGTATCCCTGAGCAAATATAGAAGACTGTATTTTTTACTATGATATCCATTTTCCAGAATTGTGATTATATGCAAAGAGTCATAAATATGCCATCTACAATAAGGAGGAGGCAAGGCAAATGCATAGATGTACAAATATATGTACAACAGATTTTGCTTTTTATTTATTTATAATGTAATTTTATAGAATAATTCTGGGATTTGAGAGGATCTAAAACTATTTTTCTGTATAAATATTATTTGCCAAAAGTTTGTTTATATTCAGAAGTCTGACTATGATGAATAAATCTTAAATGCTTTGTTTAATTACAAAAACAAAATCACCAATATCCAAGACATGAAGATATCAAGTCAACAAATACTGTAGTTAAGAGACTAACTCTCCACCTATATGGGAACTACATTTCACTCTTGGTTTTCAGGATATAACAGCACTTCACAGAAATATTCTTTCAGCCGTATACCACTGGTAACATTTCTACTAAATCTTTCTGTAACACTTAAAGATTTCCCTCATTCATTATCTTACAGTGTAAACAGGAGTCTAATTTGTATCAATTCTATGTTTTGGTTGTAATATTCAGTTCACTCACCCAATGTACAACCAACGAAATAAAAGAAGCATTTAAAAGGATTCTGTGGTCGTTGTCTTCCTTTTTTTTTTTTTTTTTTGCCAACAGACTGATAATCAAACTAAAAGGTTTTTACATACACACAAATGCTGTTAGTTGACTTCAAAGAAGACCAAACTCTGGTTTTCAAAAAGGAGACGGAGTGTTTTTGCTTTGGGCTTTGTCTTTTTCACAGAATTTTTTAAAATGGTACTTTTAGAAGTATTTTTAGTATTCTTCAAAAGTAGTAGTAAAAATAAATCCCACCACTCAGCCTTCCTCAAGACTCTGACTGATAATGAAGAGACATGAGCATCAATAACTAAATGGGGCTGGGGATGTGGCTCAAGTGGTAGCGCGCTCGCCTGGCATGCACGCGGCCTGGGTTCGATCCTCAGCACCACATACAAACAAAGATGTTGTGTCCGCTGAAAACTAAACAATAAATATTAAAAAAAAAAAAAACTAAATGGGAAGGAGAGCAGTTTCTTTAGCAGAAAAGAAAATGACCATTAGCCTGTAAGGTACCCTTCTGCAAGAGCGCAAGTAGGCAACGTGACTTGACCTGAGGTTGAAGAGAGGCAGAAAGGTGGGATCTGATCTGGGCAGAGGTCCTGCTCAGGTGGACCATGAAAGAACCAATGTTCAACAAAGAAAGGGTACCCTGCCAGGGACCCTTGCTGTTCCATCAATAGCCACCCTTCTAGGAGCTGATGTGTGGACAAAAGGAGCCACAGGTTTCCTTTCTCAGTCCTTCCTACTCTAAGGGCCTTGCTCAAGGAAGTGCTGTTGGCCTCCTGGATGGTGTCATGGTCCACTTCTGTTGCAAGGACAATACCTGAGACTGGGTGGTTTATAGAGGTTTGTTTTGGCAAACAGTTCTGAACTGAGAAGTCCAAGAACATGGCACTGGTATTGACTTGGCTTGTGAAAGCTTCATGCTTCAACTCCGAGCAGACCAAGCAGAAAAGCGAGCATGCATGTGTAAAGGGGACAGCACACAGCTAGGGTGCAGCTCCATGGCAGAGCACTGGCCTAGCACGTGCAAGGCCCCCAGTTCCATCCCTAGCACCACAAAAATAGAAAAGAGAGGAAAACACAAAACATGAGAGGCAGCCCCACTTTATAACAACTTTTCCTCACAGTAACAATCCCTTCCTTTGAAAGCGAGATCTCCCTCACATACCAAGAGCTAACCCAGAGGCATTCATCACATTGAATGACCTAATCCCCCTTCCAAGTTGCACTCTGTCAATACTGCTACGTTGGCAAATTCAATGTCAACATATGTACAGGAGGGGACAAACCATCTTCAAACTAACAGGTAGGAGCATTCAAGCTGGGGTGGCCAGAAATGACCTGGGCCAGGGCAGGAACACCATAGAGTATGTTCTCGGCATGGTTGATGGAAAGCTCCAGGCCTTCTGGGTGCCTCTGAGACCCTTTACCAACATGGAAATTAACATTCACCATATCAGGCAAATACAAATAAACATGCTCATGATTTTAAATTGTCCCATCAGAATTTCCAAGGGCAAAAATACTTGTAACAATTTTGTAGATATACTTTTTAAAATAGCTATTTGGAAGAGCAATTTTCTTATTGTAATGTGGAAGAAGACTTGATATTGTGTTCATCACTCCTTATACACACCAAAAAAAAAAAAAAAAGGCAAGACAAAAAAACAGAAAAACCCCAACAACTCAATTAATAGAGAAAGTTCAAAGTGTCAACTTTAAAAACAAGTTGCTATTTTAAGTGAAAAATCTAAGACAAATTGTACTTAAAATTTTTCAAATATAGTTTTCATCAGTAAACTAACTTTTTATGGTACTATATAGAACTTAAAAAATGCAACTTAACCTGAGAAAATACAAAAGCTACTTTTTTTCTTACAACCCCACAGATTTTAGAACAGCCAGGCTATCTGAAATAAAATTCAACATTCTGATATTTATAAGAGGACAATACTGATTCTCTAGAGAATGATTTCTTCTTCCCCCACAAATACCCTAGTGTATGTGCAAAATTAAGAGATCATAGCTGTTGGATTGGTCTATCTCCATAGAAATGGCTGAGTCACTGTGAACATGATTCAGACAGAATGAAGCACAGAAATGACTTCCTTCTGTGCTCTTGGTGGGCGAAGTGGATGGAGGGATGGAAATGGGTGGAATTGAGAATATTCACCAGGGACATACCGAGGTGCCAAACTCCACGCTAAATATTCTACACAGGTTTCTAATGAGCCCATCCTGTGTCGGTGATAACAGCTAAGTAAATCTCAACTGCCACAGAGATTCCTACTCAAGGTACAATGAACACATTCTGTTGTGAGCAGTATCTTGATTCTAGATCAATACTACCTTCAGGGTCTGCCTCCTCACCTTGAGAGGTGACTAGAGCCACAGCTCAGCTCAGAAACTACCTCTGGTACATCCTGACTGCATAATCAACTGGCATAAAACTTCACTTTCTTCCTCTGTTTCAGCTGTTTTGAAAATTTGAGATGTCCCTTCAGCACATACCATGTAAATTTCATATGTATTAACCGACCTAAATTTTAATAAGACCACTTCAGACATCCCCTTAGGTATGGTGAAAACCCATAGAGCTAATTTCATGAGATAGTGTGCAAACAATAAGTAACCTGTTTGGTTCACATACCTTTTACAAAATCTTTAGCACCATGATGGATCTATTCTAATGTCACATGAGAAATCAAGATGCATAAAAATTAAACAATTATTTCAAGATCAGAGCTTCAAGCCCTGGCTTGTCCTAACTCTATAGTAATGTTGCAAAGAGCTGTATTATGACATCCTTCAGGTCAAAATTTTATTAAAAATTCAGAGTAGACTGGGCCTGGTGGTGCACGTATGTAATCCCAGCTACTTGGTAGGCTCTGACAGGATTGAAAGTTCAAGGCCAGCCTCTGCCATTTGATGAGATACAGTCTCAAAATTAAAAAATAACAAAGTATGAGGATGTAGTTCACTAGTAGAGTGCCCCAGGTTCAATCCTCAGAACCACGAAAAAAAAAAAAAAATCATAGTAATGTGTTTTAGGTGAAGCTCCAATAAGAATCCTTTACTAGGTTATTTAAGAAAAATGGGTTTACTTCCCTGTGGCAAAAAATAAAATAAAATATGTGACTTATAAAATACTTTGAAGCTAGGAACTGCAAAGTACAATTCTAGATTTAGGACAGAGCCTAATTCTGTATTAGAACCAGAGGCAACAGGAAAAAAGTTACATTATGCCATCTCTCCAGTGTTACTCAGTTTTGTTCTTTTTTCTTTCTTTTTTTTTTTTTCTGTCAAGCTTCCATATGGTTCTCCTAAAATAAAACACAGTGAAAATCATTGAATTTTTCCCAATAATGATATGGCATTGGGTCATGATACAGCCAGCCCCAGCAAAGCAGCCCTGAAAAGATGTGATTTGAAAGTCTGGGGAAAACAGCCAGAGAGAATGAATTTCTGGATAAAGGTCACATATGGAATAAGTTCCCCTAAAATGCAATTGTGTCTAGAAAGGCTGAGAAGTTGGATGCTGTTTCCCATTCTCATAACTTTACTGTGGGTCTTTCCAAGATTTTGGTTTATATAAGCAGAAAAAAAGAGAGAGATTTATATCAGTTCTTGTGATGTTAATGAGAGTAACTGAACTTTTTTTTTTTTTTATTAGGGATTGAGTTCAGAAATGTTTTTACCACTGAACCACATTCCCAAACCTTTCTATTTTTTTTTTTTTTTTTTCACTTTTGAGACAGGGTCTCACTAAATTGCTGAGGGCCTCACTAAGTTGCTGAGGCTAGCCTTAAACTTTCAATCCTCCTGCCTCAACCTGTCAAGTTGCTGGGATTACAGGTATGTGCCATGGTGCCTGGCTTAACTTTTCTTTTGCTGGAAAACTTCCTTCAAATGAAAGATCCAGGAGCACACAGCAGCATAGCTCTCTGACTATAATGGGCTCCCCATTCCTGAGAGCCCCTAATAAGCCCTGCAGTAAAGAGATGGAAACACATGTATTTGAACATAAAATATGTGCACTTATTTTATCCATATCCAAAGTTGCATGGCAGCTTAGGAAACCTGGCTCTAAAGTTTCTAAATATGCCTGAACAAATAGAATAGATGTATATGGAAATGCCAATTATACTTCAGAATAAATACACACTCAACACTCTCTCACACATATTTATATGGAGAGCAATCCAAACACATTATCATTTGTATACCTCAAAATGGAGGACTTTTTTTGGATCCACAAAAAGAAAAGGTCAGAGTTTGTATGCCATAATTGTTTAGTGGTTAAGAGCAAAGTTTCTGATCACAGTGCCCAAGTTTAACTCTCAACTCCACTAAGCAAGCATCGTTATTTTTCATCAATGAGCTGGGTCCAACAGTCAACTCCCCGGCACTGTGACATAATGAGGATTCAAAGAAGGGATACATACTAAGGACACAAAGCATCGCCTGTCATTCAGCGAGTGTTCAGTGGGCCTCAGTGACCACTGCTAGAATACTATCAAAATAAGCTCCTGTCTTTTCCCACAGGTATTTATTTCCTGGTTCTATCTAAATGTCACTTGGCAATGAAGAGGCACTTGTATTTCCTCAATGACAATTAGTGCCAAAAGCTGATGTGTAAATTATAGAAAATTCATAACAGTAATGAGCTGCATTATTTGGGGGAAATGTCTAATTATTTGAGCTCAACACATGCTCACTGTGTCCTGACTCTGCACTGCTGAGCTGTCCCAGGGACAGGAACATGAGCAAAATCCGATTTTCTGCCCTCAAGCTGCTTACCACCAAAGAAGGTAAATACACCTGTGAACAGTAGAGAAGGGGACGTGGAGGATTGCGCCAGCTCCCTGGGGCTGCCACAGAGCACCACAGTGAACTTGACTTCAAAAAACAGAGCTGTATTATTATCTGAGCCCTCTGGAGACTAAGGTCTGGAATTGGGGTGTCAGCAAGGCCATGATCCCTCTGAGACTGGGTAGAATTCCCCTTGCACTTCCATCTCACAGTGGTGCCCTCAGTCCTGGTGGTCCTTGGCTGGGTGCTAAATCGCTCCAGCCACTGCCTCTGTGGTCACTTGGCCCTCTCCTCCTATGTCTGTCTTCACATCATCTTAGGAGGACACCAATCATGTTAGATTAAGGCCCAACCTAATGATCTCATTTTAACTTGATAACATCTGCAAAGACCCTTTTTCCAATTAAGACCACATTCTCAGGGGTTAGGACTTTAACATGTTTTTGAGGGACACAATTGAACCCATAACAAGTAATAAGGGAGTTTGAATGAAGATTGTTTTCTATACTTATCAAAGTATTAATAATAGGGTTTCTCTGGCCTTTTCAGTAAGAAGACACCACCCACGTGGTGGAATATGATGATCTCTCCAATTCTTCAGGAAAAGCCTTGTGGTGTTCCTGTTTTGCTTTTATTAAGATAACAACACTGTGTCATTCATAAACACCCAGCACATTTTTAACTAGATTCAACAAAATTATTTGTAAGTTTATTTCATTCTTTATTCGTTATCATGACTAATTTTACTCAGTCTGTATTGAAGAGACAGGCCCTTTCTTTTTCTTCCTTCCTCCCTTCCTTCCTTCCTTCCTTTCAATATACCTGAGAAATTTTAGTAGTCACTCACAAGAAGTCCTAGCCAAGCCTGGCTTAGAAAGTCAAGTGGGCTGTCTGATGGCAAAAGAATAAACACATCTAAGTTTTGTGTGCTCTCATCCTGTGAAAACCTCTTAATATGAAGTGTCTCATTTAATCCTTATAATGACTATGGTTGATTCTATTAGGAGCATCCCCATTTATAGAAGAACAGCTAAGGAGGAGTGCCGCAGTCTGGCTGGGCACAATTCAGGAGCCACTTGTCAAAAGAAACTAACTTTATTTTTAGAACACACACGGCACCACACAGCTCTTCAGGAATTCCCTCAGAGCCCAACTGCCACCACCATCTTCCCACAAGCCTCTCAACCTCCCCCACTCCTCCTGCTCTTGAGGCCGATTGGCTGGGTCGCATGGGCGGAGCCAAAAAAAAGTCCCCCAATGAGCAGCTCCGTGGTCTGAAAGGCTGGGGAAACAGCCCAATGAGCATCACCGCAGAGGAGCCAATAAGTTGGCAGCTAGAAGTTTGCTGGGCCGCTGTGAGCCAATCATCAGCTGGCAGCTGGAAGTTTGCTGGGGCCCCTTTGGCTGTGGCTCTCAACAGAGGAAAGGTTAAATAACCAAAGTCACAGAGTTTGTACTAAAGTGGGAATTCAAACCCACGCAGCTGTGATAAAGACACCCAATGCTTTCCTGCCTCATTTGATCCAGCAATTTCACTCTCTGGGGACTAGGAATGCAGAATACCAAGCCTCACCCCAGAAGTACTGAAGCAGAATCTGCATTTTAACCAGGTCCCAAGTGATTCATATGCACATTAAAGTCAGAGAAGTAGCAAGTGGTGCCCAAGGTGTCAGAGGCTCTGACTCTAGAAAACAATGAAGAAAGATCCGTGAAAACCACTGAGCATTTGGATGACCCTCTTCAACATCCAAACTCAAAAGAATTGCAACTGGAGGCAACTGTGATCTCCCTGATTTTACACCTTGTCTCCTCTTGATCCATTCTCCACATGGCAGTCACAAAAGAGAGATCAGATCATGGCACGACCGTGATCAGAAGTGGGTCTAGGTTTTATGGGGACTGAAGCTTATAAAATAGGAAGAGAGGGTTCTTAAAGAAAATGACTCCCTCAGTGAAAAATTTAATGTGAAAGAAAATATATAGGAAAAACAACATGGTATTTTATGAATCACCCATTTGACACACACCCAAAAATGTTTGGTTTACATTTTTGAATGCATATTCTTTATCACCATCTCATCCAATAATATTTTTGTAATATTGCTTTCTATACAGAGAACAGAAAGGTAATTCGCTCTTCTAGAGTGGTTAGTTAAAATTTGCTTTTTGACATCCATATTTTTGTATTGATGAGTTAATATGCAACTTCACACACAAACATACACCTATATACACTGATTATTAAATAAATAGAGATTCTAGGTTGGATTTTGTACAAATTGCCATTGGAAAGGATAAAAATAAATATTGGGACTTTATAATTCTTTGTGCTTTCTTGTCATGAAGATAGGAATTAATAAAGAACAAATTCTCTGCTTAGAATTTTATGCATCTGATGCCTAGAGGAATTTTCCATAGTTTCTACCACAATATCTTTTTTTTCCTCAATACTGCTAACCAGGGCCAAGCGCTAAAATATCCTCCCAATGCAATGAAACCTCTGGCCCCGCACCTTCATAATGTGATTTCAAGTGAGCCACTACTTACACTGGGATGGTTAGCAACCACATTAACCACACACAGGAATGCACCATGTGACAGTGATCCACTAAACACAACGTAAAGATCTCCCTGATCAACTTCCTTGGAGCCAGATTCCCCCAAATGATCATAGCTGCTTTGATGCCACTCCACAAAAAGGAGTATGGTGGAATGAAAATCAGCGTAGAAAGAGAGTGGTCCTAAATAATTGCAGATTTTATAAAGTCGTGAGCAGGAATACACACATAGCTGGGGTTCCTCCTTGAAAGGACTCAAGGACTTGGGAGGTCCTGAAGCTTGGGCTTCATTAATTTCATGGTAAGTTTGTTTCTATCCCCAATTTTAAATAAACAAACATACAAACAAACTTTCACTGTCCACTGGTTTCCTATGATAAAATTCAGGTCCTTTGCCTGGCCAACACCACCTCCAACCTCATCCTCCCCTGAGCTAACAAGCGTCCCGCTTCTCTGTCTTCCTCTGTTTGTCAAATACATGGAGTCCTCTCTGCCTCCTGAATTCCTGTTTCTGCTGCCTGAAATTCCTGTTTCTCTCTGGTCATGACAGAATCGTTTTCTTCTGAAGACACTGTCACCTCCTCCAGATCTCACCTGGCTCATTCCATCTCACCATGGATTGATTGGCCTCATGACGCCCATCATGGTTTGTAATTATTTTGCTCACCTCTGTTTCTGTGGCATGATCCAACTCCCATTGGAATTTAAGCTCTGTGATGCCAGGTCCTCTGTCCTTCTCACCATTATATTCTCTTTGCTTAATACAGTGTCTGGAACATAGGAGTGTTCACACAATAATAATAAAAGTAATAATAATAATTTGTTGGATAAAACACCAGTTGTCAAAAGAAGCAGACATGAAAAAAGGTCAAAAACAGGAAACTCAAATGGTTTCTTTTTCCTTTGTCTACACCCAATCATATTCTTGGCTTAGGAGCCCACCAGAAATTCACTCATTTGACAAATATTTTTGACCTTCTAATTTGTGTAATACAAAATGCTAGAAAACATGAAAAACAGAGCTTTTTCCTTATTATATTTTACACAATCTGAAATCATCATTGTTTAGATAAAAGGTACTTAGAGAAAGAAAAAATAAATGAAAACAAAATATAATATCTATATGAGGTATTTCATGATATGCTCCAAATGCCTAAGCAGACAGAGGGTGCTATGGGAGATGGTGAGAGTGGGAGGTGTCACGCAGGCTCTTTGGAGGAGTTTCTGGAGATGGAGCTTTAGGAGCAGTAAACACAGACTTTGGCAAAGCAAGAGCCATGAGATTCAAGAGGAATAAAAATGCAGAAGGGGGGGTGGTGGTGATTAGAATGAACAGGAGCTCTTTTTTTCATTTTTTTAATATTCTAATTTGTTATACATGATGGCAGAATGCAATTAATTTCATATAACACATATAGAGCACAATTTTTCAAGACACTGTACACAAAGTATTTTCACACCATTCATATGTTATACATGTACTTTGGGTAATGATGTCTGACTCATTCCACCATCATTCCTACCCCCTTGCCCCTTCCTTTCCCCTCCCTCCCCTGTGCCCTATCTAAAGTTCCTCCATTCCTCCCATGACCCCTCACAATCGCCATTATGAGTCAACATCCTCATATCAAAGAAAACATTCAGCATTTGTTTTCTTGGTATTGGCTAACTTTACTTAGTATTATATTCTCCAACTCCATCCATTTACTGAAAATGCCATGATTTTATTCTCTCTTAATGCTGAGTAATGTTCCATTGCTTATATATTCCAAAGTTTCATCTACTGAAGGACATCTAGGTTGGTGAATAGACAGGGGTTCTATACTCAGGGAATGAAAGGCAAACAAAAAACAGGAGCAGTGACCAGCTTTTACAAGACAGCCTCAACAGGGGGAAGAGTGTGGCATAGTGGATGCTGGGATGTGTGTCAGATCCTCCTTCAGAATGCAGCACCTGTTCCCCAGAGTCCTAGAGTGTGACAGCAGGCAACCCTGGGCTCCCAGCCCTCTTTTGGAATCACATTGTCTAAAGAGAGATGCCAGGTCCAAAATCTCCCTTTCCCTCCCTCAGGATGGCCCTGTCCAGCTGGTTGAAGGATGAGTATGACATCCTAGAGCCTTACCAGGAATCAGGTCACGACAGTTCCCCGTGGGGCATGCTGGGATCTCTGTTAGGACTCTGCAGTCCAGCTTCCCCTGCGGCCTGACCATGTTTCCTTCCTTCCCTGCCTTGTGGGTTGGTCCCAGGCGTCCTCTGGTCCTCTCAGTAAACTTTCTGCATACTAATCTCCTGCTTCCCAGGGTGTCCAAAGAGTCATCAATCATTTACCAATCGCATTGTTCAAACACTTGGCTTCCTTCTGAACTGAGCCACAAAATATATTTAAATTCACAATTTAATTCTTTTTTTGTTGGCAAAGAAAATTATTTGACTCTGTGTGTCTTACCTAAGGTATTACTAAATTCATCATAGAATAAAAAGGAAAATGACAACAGTCCAAGTTGAATTTTTTTAACTATGGATTTAAAAAATTGGCAAATTTTTGTGTACTTTAAGGAGAACTTGTAACTTTTAAGTTAAAAAACGGTCCAAATTTTTACTTTCAGTCTTTTATGTTGCTGAGCCCTATTATCAATGTTTCTTTTAAAAGAAACCAGAAAAAAAATACCAAATTAGTTCTTATGGAAGCCAAGTATCTTCAGATAAAATTAAAACAAATTGCATTTGTTAAATACAATCTGGGAGCCATATTTGGTTGTAGAATCCAAGTGATTATAAAACTCCAGAATGTGGTCTACAGAAAGAACATATCAGTGTCATTTCAAAGCTAACTAAAGTGGTTCCCTATGTAATTACATATTATTTGCAAGTTTAAATGGATCACACTTGAGAGTGAATATAGTTGATATGTACTATTGATAAAAAGCTTCCATCAAGCAGCAAGGAGTAATTAAAGAAACATACACACATAATCAATGTTCAGATCACTCCAACTCCTACAAGAGTTGTCAATATGTTTTGAATGTAAACCACATATTAGGTGGTTTTGCTCTAGTAAAAATCTTTACAGAAATCAATTAACACACCAAGGGCATGAATCGATGCCTAGCTAAGGACATGGGAACTGCAGCTTTTATAATTTCTACCCACAGGAGCCATGTGGGTGACAGGATGGGTTACCATAGGAGCCCTTAGGTGGTCCTTGGTTTGTGCTGACACTGACCAACTCACTTCATTCTGCTACCTGTGAAGGCAGTGTAGCATAGTGGTCATGGGCATGGACTTAGTGGCCAACTTACTGAGTTCATGTACTAGCTCTCTGCCTTCCACCTGTGTGAGTGAGCTCCCAGTCTCGTCTTCCTTCTCTGCAAAAGGAGCTGATGATAAATGGCTTCCGTCACTCAGGGAAGTGGCAGGAATTCAATGAGTGACTATACATAAAGCTCCTAGACCTGTGCCTGGAATAGAATTAGCTATCTTTGAAAAACAAATCCAACTTCAAAGGCTTGCCATTTGAAATGAATGTCTCTGTGTCAATTCCCAAACAGGACAACCTCCCAGCAATACTCCTGGAAAAGAGAACCGGGACCGTCTAGTCTCATTGCCTTGCAGTGGAATAGCTAAACCAGGGGCCAGTCATCAGGCACTGGCTTAGCTCAGCAGACAGCTCAGCAATTTATGTCCTACAGTAATGAACATTCCAGACTACCATTTCTGGGGTCACAATGGAATAAATACATTGAATGAGTCTCCGGAGGAGAATAACAAAGACAGCTGGATAAAATATTAAAACTCCCTCTTGAAATGCTCTGTGGAGCTATCAAGAAAGGAAGAAATGCTCAGAGGCTGGAAACAAAAGGGTGATTCTTTAACATAAACTAGCACCAAATCTACCTTCTGCCTAGTGGCATCTGCCCAACTCTGGTAAATTAGAGACTCTGTGTGGCACAAGAGACCGAAGAATTCAGCCTGTCCCGGGCAGAGAGGCTGACAGAGGAAGGGGACTGCAGCCTGAGCCCCAAAGGACTACTCTGTCTGCAGGGGTGTGTCAGTGCTCACCAGCTTGTCTCTGGTATAATTTTTAAGAGAGCACCCAAAACCCAGAACGCAAAGAGTTTTAGTGCAGTATTTTAAAAATCAAAATGAATGAAGAAGTCCATGATGAATAAAATAACAAAATCGTAAACAAAGATAGGATGTTGCTATTTATTGACTTGCAACATTGGCAAGGGGAGTCAACTTATGGGTCAATGTCACTCTAGAAAATAGATCCAGCAAAGCATTATCACTATAATGGGAAGAGGAAACATTATTTCCCCAAAGACATGTCACTAAATAAGTTAATATCCATCTATGATAAAATCTCTTTATGAACTAGTAACAAGAAGGGAACTTCCATATCCTCATAAAAGATATATACAAAAATACCTACACAAGCATAACAATTAACAGTATTAGAATTTTCTTTAATATCAGAAGCAAGGTACCTTATAAACCATAGTTGTTTTTATCCAGTATTGCACAGCATCTCTTAGCTAGTAATGTGGTACAAGAAAAAATGTATAAAAATAGGAAAGAAAATATGCAAAGCTTATTATTTCTTGATGATATGATGTTTTACTCAGAAAACACCAAAGAATCGACAGATATTAGATTGATAACATGTGCTTATCAAATTGCCAGAATTTAAATTAATATGCATTCATTAAGATAATCCTATTTGTTATAATAGACACATCTCAATGACTTAACAAAAGAAAAATTGGTTTCTCAGTAGATAAGGCTAACTTAATAGGTGGAATGTGTAAGAGGGGCCCTCCTCCACAAAGTCACTTGGGAACTCAACTGACAGAGATGTACCTCATTCATTGTGTGACCTCCACAGGCTTTCAGGCATGACCATCCAGCAGCATATAGGGAAGGAGTGAGTAGGACTGTAGAGGAGGTTTTCATCAGTCAGAACTCAATGTGGTGGATATGACATTGGCTCACCTTCTCTTTTTCCGATGTCAGTCCCATGATGGTGCCTAATTGAAAGAAAGGCTGAGAAGAAAGCATATGTTTGGGGAGAAAGGGAAAGCTGCTTATGAAAAGCAAGATTGTCTCTGCCACATAATCAACAAAAATCATATGCCTAACAGCAACTTAAAAATCAGTTCTTTTACAAATTACGAACAACAATGGCAATGAAAGTATTACACATCGAGGAATTAATATGACAAAAGATGTGGGAATGATCTTTGAAAAAATTTTCAACTTTTTGAAAGAACCAAATATACACAAATGGGAAATAAAACAATGTTATGGAGATCTAACTTCTTTTCATATTGATCTATAGCTTTAATGCAATCCAATCAAAATAGTAACAAAATCACTTATGGTACCAGACAAACTGATTCTAAAATGTATATGGAAAATTGAAGGGCTTAAAATATCTGAAACACCTCTACAGGAGAAAAAAGTCAAGGACTTTCTTAACCCTTTTCAGGACTCAGTAATAAAACAGTAGTAAATAAGGCAGTGTGGAACTGATGTAGTGTTAGACAATGTCAACCAATGGAACAAAATTAAAAAGTCAGTCCACACAATTAAAAAAAAAAACTTGATTCACAACACAGTGACGAATGGACATTGAAGACCAATGGGAGTAGAGAAATTATATAATAAACAGTATCAGGGCATTTAGCCATCCAATGGATAAAAACAATATTAAGTTGGATCACTACCTCCTACCATACAGGAAAATCATCAATACTCATTAGATTAAAGGGTTAAAAGAGAAGGGCAAATTATATAACATCTTGGAGGCAGAGCAATATATATGAAATATTTTAAAAGAAGCTCAGATTCTTAAGGAAGAAAATTGAGACATTTAACTCCCTTAAAATTGAGAAAGTTATCTACTGGCTATAAAAGATGAGAAGACACCAGCTAAGAGAAGATACTTAATATATTCATATGATGTAAAAGATTAGTATTTGATTATGTGAAGGACTTCTGTAAATCAATATGAAAAAGACAATTGGCCAATATAAAATGGGTGACAAACATGAACAGGCATTCCATAAAAGAGAAAATAGAAATGGCCCTCAAATGTGAAAAATTCTTCATTAATAACCCCCCAAAAATCTAATTTAAAGTCACAATGAATGAAATACCATTTCACACCTACCAGATCAACAAAAAATTTAAATGATGGACAAGAAGGACCCTGATATAGTATTGTTGGGAGTTTAAATCAGTAGCATCACTTTGGAAAACAACATTATCTACTAAAACTGAGTATGCACATGGGCTGAAATCTCAGGTAGAGATCTAGGCCCCAACTTACCAATGATACCTGCAGTAGGAGTGATAACAGGAAATGTGATACAATCTGCCTCTGTCAATCACTAACTCACACCAATGTTCTTGTTCAGTGTCTTCAAACATGGGAAGAGGAGTGGCAGGGTGGTTAAGTGAGTGCCTTTAAGGTTAGAGTGCCTGGGCTCCAACGTTGTCTCCAGCCACTTACCTGTGAACCCTGAGCAAGACCCTTAGCCCCCATCCATGAATGGGGACAATAAGATTGAACATTTAGTGAGTGCCACTATGATTACTAATTCAAAGAAAATGACACTGGAGACGAGGATGAAAGTAGATAGGGGCAAGGGTGGCCCATCCTGGAACGGACCCCACTCAGAACACTTAGAGTCCACCTGTCATCTGCTTTTACTGTCTCCTCAGGAATGTTCTGGAGGCAACAACCCCAGGTGAAGGCCACACTCAAAGTATCTTTATTTCTTAGCTAGACTATGGCCTGTTCCTAACAACTTCACACAAATTAGGAAGAAAAAAAAAAAACCCACACAAATTCCGTGTCCAGCTTCCAAGCATAAATGGAGGAAATGAATAAGTTTATACTATTTTAAAAGGTAATTACTAGTAAAATACTTTCAGATTCACATTTCCTGTGAAATAAAATTCTGCCTTTCAAAGGTCTCTGGCAGAACTATTCAGCAACACCTTTGTTCCAAGCAGGGATTTTCCTTCAGTACAGAACACACTGTACCCTACTCAGAAAATGACTGATCTAATTTTAAAGGGGAGACAATTAAAGCATATAACTGTTAAAACACATTTAAAAATACCTACGCCATATCACTCAAGACACATAGATGTTGGTGAGCACTTTCATTTTGAAAGTTTTATGGTGAATAAATGTAGCTTGGTGACTAGGGTTGAAAACAATAAACAAAAAACTATTCAACCGCGAACTGTCTACACTTGGACTTCAGGTTTTAAGAAAACTTCATATCATCAAATTTTTGCTTGTTGGCTTGAATGTTCCTTATAAATATTTTAGACAATTCAATAGTTTCAACTTTGATGGCTTTTCTGTAGACATATGATCAGTTCTTTCCCCAAAGTGAGATTAGTGAGAGATGAGAAGGAATATGAAGAAAACGTCATTTAAAGCTTTTTGTTTCCTCTTGATCTGATTCAACAGAATTCCAAATTGTATGTGTCATGATTCAGAACCCGTGTCTGGCATAATCCAAATAGTAAAGATTATTCACTAAGTTAAATATATTGAGTTTAATAATTCTAATTTTAAATGTTGATTTACCTACAAAAGTGCACCAAATTTTGAAGTCTTCCAAATCATGCGCAGTTAAGAAATACCATGCATTCTGTTTTCTTCTTCCCTTCCCAGTAAAATATAGGTGGAAAGCACAGTGCTCTCTTGACATCTCCATTTCCTCATCTCTAATTTACTCTTTCATAGATAGCCTTTACCATGTTGACGTATGTTCCTGATATCCCTAGGTTTTCTAGCGTTTTGAACATAAAGCAATGCTATATTTTATCAATTGCTTTCTCTGCATCTATTGAGATGATCATATGATTTTTATCTTTGAGTCTATTGATATGATGAATTACATTTATTGATTTCCATATGTTGAACCATCCTTGCATCCTGGGATGTACCCTACTTGATCATGGTGCACTATCTTTTTGATATGTTTTTGTATTTGATTTGACAGAATTTTATTGAGAATTTTTGCATCTATATTTATTAAAGATATTGGTTTGAAGTTTTCTTTCTTTGATGTGTCTCTGTCTGGTTTGGGAATCAGGGTGATATTGGCCTCATAGAATGTGTTTGGAAGTGTTCCCTCTTCTTCTATTTCATGAAATAGTTTGAAAAGTATTGGTGTTAGTTCTTCTTTAAAGGTCTTGTAGAACTCAACTGTGTATCCATCCAGTCCTGAGCTTTTCTTGGTTGGTAGGCTTCTGATGGTGTCCTCTATTTCCTTGCTTGAAATTGATCTGTTTGGAAGACCATTTTGCAATATTTAAGACACAGAAAAGTTTACAGAATAAAACAACAAATGAATTCCTACCTCATAGCCCAATTTTTAACATGTTTAAACACAGGCAAAATCCCACCAATGCTTCCTGATCACATGAATCTTCCTCCTGAATTTGCACTGTACCATTCCCAGGCAACTGCCTCATAACTTTATGAAGTGTATCTTCATAAAATGTATATAATTTTACATGTGTATCCTTAAGCCATATGGAATATTATTTTGAATTCTTAAACTTTACCTAAATGGCATCCTAGAACACAAATTCTTCTGAAACTTGATTTAGTCAGCATTACGTGAGAGAGAATCATCCATGCCCAGGTATATAGTTTAGGTTTGTTCATCTTCACTGCTGCATAGAGTTCTGCGGTGTGAGCGTGCTGTAACTTACACTCTGGTTTAGGAACTACTGTAAATATTCTTTCAATAATGTGCATGGACATTCGCTGTCTCCAGTTTTATATGCCACATCCTCTCCAACCTGTGATATTGTATATTTACATTTTTGCAAGTCTGCTAGTCCATTGCAATTTGATTCACTTTTCTCTAATCACTAGTACAATTAAGCTTCTTTCCTGCCAGTTTCTGGCCATCTGAGTTTTCTCTTCTGAAGGGTGTTTTATATATCAATCCTTTTATTATTATTTTTTCCTTTTGGAGTTTTCCCTCTCCCCCTCCCCCACTCTTCTTTTTCTCTTGCTTCCTTTCTTGCTTGTTTGCTTTCTTTCTTTCTTTTTTTTTTTTAACTTTTAACATCACCAAATAGATCAAACATTTTCTTTATTGCTTAATAAAGTCTTCTTTCCCCTAAGGTCATAAAGATGTTTTCATCTATAGAAATTTTACCTTTCAAATTATTTCATTGAGGATTGACTTTCATATAGAGAGGGAAGCAAGGGCCCAATTTCATTTTGCTTTCCTCCTGAGAACAGCGAAATGCCCCAGCACCATTTACTGAATGGTCTATTGAATTCCTTAGCAGCTCTTGCCAGAAGAGTCAGTGAACAGCAATCTTTCTTAGAAACGCATGGAAGTATTTGCCTTTTCTTGCATGACATTAAAGTGGATACACAATTTCCTCAGCATTTTGAAGATGTGTGTCTTCTGGTCTCTATGGCCACAGAGGACATACCTGAAAAGTTCACTACCGAGTTGACTTGCTCCTTTATCCATCACCTTATCCCCCATCCCTTTATGCTTCTCCTTTATCTTTGAGGTTCCACAATTTTAATACAAGGTTCCTTGATGCAGATTTTTTAATTTATCTTGCTTGGAATTCTTTATCCCTTCTCAAATTTAGGGTTTTTTTTAACTTCTAAATGTTTTACAGTAATTCTTTTCCACGTTTCACTGACAGATGCCTTGCTTCCTCCTCCGGAAACTTCTATGAGCTGGATGTCGAAGCTCTGTCCACTCCCCATGTCACCTCATCTTTTTCCCTCTACCCCTCTCCTACTCGCTGGGGTGCCTCCCATATAGTTTTATCAGATAGACTTCACATTTCACTCATTTCCTCTTCATCCACATCTACTCTATTGTTCCAGCTATATTTTAATGACTTCAATTTTCATTGCTTAAAATCTCTCTGATTTTCTTCTCAATTTTGCAATGTTCTTTCTCCACCCTCAAAAACCAAGTTTTATAGTAGTGACCCTGTGCCTTCTTTTATCCCTCTGAACATCTTAAACATTTATTTTGGAGCCCGTTAGAGGCAGCGTCATTTAGTGTTGAAGTGTTTTGCATGCAGGCGAGTCTCCCCAGGGCCTTCTTCCTCTGAGCGGGCTTCTTCCTCTGAGCATATCCTTGCATCACCAACTGCTGTGGTATCTCTGTGTTCTGCACTCAGAAGATCCTCTCCCAGCCCAGTGTCCAAGGTACAAGAAGCCATTAAAGTCACTTTATGATAATGGGTGGAGTTTTCCTGGGATAAGATACCCGCTTTACTGGCTCCTGGCTCCCCAGTACACATGGGAATTCCAGACTCTGGCTCCAGGTGGGATTCGGAACCCTAATCATTAAGGTGTTTCCTGTCCTAAGAGCAGAATGGATGCCTTGAGGCAGCCCTGACTCTCTCATATTCCTATTCAACATGCTTACCCTTAGGAAATCAATTCACATCTTTGGGATAAATAGTAATAGCTGTTGTGTCAATTTCTGCTCACTTTTTTAGCTGAGCTCCCTCCTCATTCTGGCAACCATAGAGTATTCCAGATAATTCTGCTAGGTATTTGGTAAAATGTATATTTTAAAATAAACTACCATTTTCATGTGTCTAAATATAAAGAGTATGTATTTCTCTGTCCAGTTCATGCAACCATTCCTAAAAGAACTCTTCTTCCCTCTCTTTCCCTTCCTTCCTTGGCTTCAGCAGTCTCCAGCTCTTCCCTCTGATTCCTTCCTTCCTTCCTTCCTTCCTTCCTTCCTTCCTTCCTTCCAGAAGCCAGAAACTTGAATAACATTGCAAATTTATCGTTTCCCCCAATGATCACCTCCAATCAACAGTAAACCTCTACACATTCTACCCTTTGGCCCTATCATGTCCGAACTCTCTTCTCTTGCACTAGGATGGCCTAGGTCCTGGTCCTCTGTCCCCTTCCCCATCTGACTGTAGAAGTAGCCCAGATGATCTTCCAATCTTCTTTAAGTCTTGCCTGACTTTAAAATAATCATGGACATGAAATATTTCATGAGTTTTTAATTATTATTATTTCTATTATCATTGTACCATGAAATTACCAAAAGGAACTTCAAAATATCATGTGCTTATTTGTGGTCTAAGATGATTTGGATAGCAGCCCAAGATTCAACCTTCCTCAGCTTTACACAAAAATGTATATGACACAAAGAAGGGGAAAAAAGAATGAAAATAAGGACTATCAAGTACTTGATTGCCAGAATATAGGAGGAAATGCCACCAATTAAATTCACAAAGCTGAAATGAACATAAACATCCTGGGGTGATACTGAATCACACATGGAATCTTGGAAAGAGCTCCTGCCAGCCTGCAGGGAGCAGGAAGACACCCTGCCCCTCCTTCACTGTCCCCCACAGGCTAAGGACCCAGAGTCATTACCAGCAAGGCACAGGGCAACCAGCCTCTTCTGCAGGTATGTTTTCATGCAAACTGAGTGTCTTTCAACCCCCTTCTGGCCAACAAAGCCCATGTCTCCACACAAGCAGATTCAAGCCCAAACCCCTAGGAAGTAACAGGGCAAGACATAAGGGTACTAGAAACTTGGATAGCCTCCCTGTTAATCTCTGTTTCACCAGAATAGAATTCTAGCTTTCTTACTAACACACCAAACACAACTTACTAAAAGTCAAATAAATGTAACCTTTCCTGAGCAGATCCCATCTGCAAACAAAGTCCAGCTGGCCTGCATTGCATTCGAGTCCTCCTCTATCAGATGCAATCCACCTTTATAATCTTATTTCTCATTATTTGTCCAGACATTAGTAACTCTAGCTGCATAGTATTATCCAATATCTCTAGCACATCTCTTTTCTCCCACCCTCTTGTCTAGCTTTCCCTTGTTTCTTCTGCCTGGAAGTCTCTCTTCTCCCTCTGATTGAAATCTTCCACGTTAATTAAAGGTCTGTCTTTCAAGGTTCAGAACCTTCTCAACGTCTTCTAAATACTGAAACTGGAATCAATCAATCAATTCTCTGTCCTCCAATAGCATTGTCTTGGTATTTTTATTTTCATACTTACCACTGTCTGTCTTATATCGCTACCTACAGACTGAATGTTTTTTATTAGCTAACACATACCACAGTGCCTCTGTTTCAAAATGTGCAATACACATATTGTTGAGCTAATTGAAGACAAGATGAAAATGAACTAGAGGGAACTTCTTGCATAGATCTCAATTTTTACTATTCCATTTCATATTTCTCTTCAAAACAATAGCTGAGTTTTGTCACGAAGCCAAGATGCAGACTGAAAGGAACTATATCTTGAATTTCCTTTGCAATTTTGAGGAGGAAACCCATAGGTGACACCTTCCCTGACAAAGGAAAGAGGAACTAGAGGCTACAGAGGTGGAGGAGGTGGAAACTGAGGTCATAAAACAAAAGGAAATCCTGTTTTCCAGTCTCCACAAACTGGGTCCAGTTGTTGATCTCTCCTGTTGAATTGGAGCAAGAAAACATGTCCCGGAAGCTGCGCAGACGCTGCAGGAGTGGGAGAAGCAGGAGTGACCCAACAATATACAGGTGAGGTTCATCTCAGTTGTCTCCTTCTTCCTTCTTCCCACTGCAAGATAGAAAATCGATGTCAATTTTAAAGCCAGTTATACATTTGTTGCACAACAGAGAAGCTTTCAGCACCATTTTTAGTAATTTCCAGTTCATCCAGCGCTGAACATAGTCAGACCTGCACTTATAAACCCTGGGAGAAATCGTCCTTCCTTGTGGTTTCAGGAATACACGTTCCATGATGGTTTGGGAAGGCACAAAAGTTGTGTTTCCCATCCCTTTTCTCACCAATTCAAAAGCAAAATGCTCTCACTTCTCAGTCATTGATTCAACAAGTATTAATGGAGGTCTGCTAAGCTCCAAGTGCTGCGCTAAGAGCTGGAGGCAAACTGAGGAGGAAAGGTGGCAAGGCCCTTGACCCCAGGGGCCCCTTTCCCTTGGGAGAGACAGACACCAATCAAGTAATGTCAATTTTCCTGCCATCAAAGTTAGTCCTTGGACAGGATAGGAGATTCCAGAACAGAGGAGGACCTGGGTTCCTCTGAAGACTTAGAAAACTTCCCCCAAATAACTGGGACACTGAGTTAGAGGCTGCCTGTACAACACAGCAGGGTGAGGGAGGACAACGTTCTAGCAGAGAAAAAAGGACTCACAGAGACCCCGCTGCCGGAGAAATGATATTCACACACAGTGTTTAAGACTCAGTCATCACGACCACAGCACGCCACATTCTCTTTCTGCAGTATTTTTTAGTAGCCAAAGTTCTGGGATTCTGCATACTCTTCTAGTTCATAAAAAAGCTAAGTATTTAGCTGTTTAGAAAGTCTAAAAGTAAAAACTGGGTTAAGAATTTGGGTGATAAATATAAGTTTTAATATGAGGTAAAGAAAAAAACATGAGAATAGCAGAGTTTGTGCTGAAAATTTTGAGTTTAGTTTCTTATTCTGTAACCCATCCTCCTTCCCCTCAAACCCCCCAAGCCGAGAGGCCTGGTCACAGTGCCTAAATCTTCCTCTGTTCTGTACTCTCAAATGAAAGGCAGCCAGACAAAGAGTAACTCAGAAAAACTGATCTCACTATCAGTTTTTCTCAGCATTACTATTCCTAGATGGCTCTTAGACCATTCTGATCCAATTTGCTTGAAGGTCTTAGGATAGACCAATAGTATGGGAAAAAAATTAAACAAGAGGAAACTGGTAAGTCTTGCCATCTGAGAGTTTATTTCTTAAACTTTCCAAAGTTTGTTTTACTGATTCAGAATGACTCTTGAAACCATGATATAATTCAGTGTTGTTTTTTTTTGTTGTTGTTGTTGTTGTTGGCCAGCATACTCTGGTTTCTGTCTTGGCAGGGACAATATATTAATCTCCTCCTATAATCCTGACACAAAGGATTGGCCCAGTATTTATTAATTTACCTTTCACTTAAATTGGTTTTGCCTTTAGCTGCACTGCCTTTAACATTCTGGACGAACCATTCCTGTTTTTAGCATAATGTAAGATGGGGTCAAACTTCTACTTCTCCAGCTGGGCTTAATAAATAAAACTAATAGCTGAGATTGATTACCCATTTAGACAGCAAACTACAAAACCCAAGATGGATCGTGTAATTTGCAGCTCTATGACATGTATTAAATTTCAAGACATAAGATAAATAATTCATGTAAATAATAAGCAAGACACCCAAGAATAAAGTTTGTGGTAATCCTCTTACAGAAGGTGAAATAAATGACAAATTTCATTAACCCTTGACTTAGGATATCCTGTAAATGCATTTTAACTAATAATTGACTACTTGAGACTGAGGTAAAAATTTAAAAATTCTGTTACCTGTTTTCTTAATGAGAGACTTTCTTAATTAAATATCTAGACAGACTTCTCAAAAAGTGATCTCCAGATCTACATTTTTCTTACACTAAAGTTAACCTACCACCTTGTGATTTAGAAAATTAAAGTTACACAGATCATTCAGGAAGAGGAAATACAGGCAAAGGATATGAATGTCAAATCCTTCTCTTTTGGTGACTGACAAATAGAACCAAATGGATAAAATATGAAGTAAGTGTTGAACTTTATTTATACTTTTTATATACTTAAATTTGAATGCTTTAGGGGCTGGAGATATAGCTCAGTTGGTAGAATGCTTGCCTGGCATGCATAAGGCCCTGGGTTCAATCCCCAGCACCACCAAAAAATTGAATGCTTTCCAGTGACATAACCACTTAACCTGCTCCCCACAGGCACAGGTTTCTTAATTTGCAACCTAGGAATTAAAAATTCCACTTCTTTATCGAGTAGCTTTGTGGCTAGATTAGTTAGATTTGAGGAAGCCAAGATAAGGCTGAAACTCTGAGGAAGATATATAAACGAGAGATGACTGTTTCTCAGAACTTCTAATGAAGGACTGTACCCATCAGCCCTGCCACTGAGACATTCCAGCCCAGGATTAGGAAGTGGGTAGATTTCTAAGCCATCCAGAACAGGACCTGTGGCCCCCGGGACATAGTTCTTCAGCCCCAGGGATGCAAAGATGAGATTGTGTATGTCCCCTGCAGCTCCAGCGGACTTGAATACTCAGCCATGGATACAGAGCTTTGGTCAGTTAAGCCCTCCCTGAGCATGTCTATAAGGCAGCAAGCAGACTAGGTTTTTCTGGAATGTTCTAAAGATGAAGAGAGTCCCTGCGTTCCAAGATTTATGAATTTGTGATGAAAATTGTACGCAGTGAACTTTTTAATAATTTTTAGATTCTTTATTATTAGCATTACTCCAATTTTACAGATAAGAAAACAAAAGCACAGAGAGTTTTGCTGAGTATTTTTTTCAGCACAGCAAAGAAAGTGAGGGATGAAAATGAAATTTCACCTCCAGCCTTTACCTCACTCTTTATCTTGATGTTTACAAGGAAGCAGAGAGACTTGCCACTGGGGTTCCTTTTTGTGTTAAATTTTGCTTTTCTCACAGGATTAACAGTTAACTAATCTTTACTAGGGATAAGAGTTTGAATTTTAGAAACTCAGTTCTTGTATAAAAGTGTTGGAACAATGACAGGTCTGGGCATGAGTTCTCCTGAGTAACTCTGTTTATTTGGAAACAATTGCCTGAGATTGGGTGGCTTCTGCAGTCACAATAATGAGTTACATAATCAAAGTGACCCCACCTAGGGGATCCAATTGGTCTTTGAAAATTTCCAGTGAGGATTAGAAATGAGTCAAGAGGTCACATTTAGATCCCAGCATAGGCTTTGTATTTGGAGAGTTTAGAGGAGTTGTGGGTGGCTTTGAGACCCACCAGAAGCTTTGCATCCACCAATCTGGAGCTGCTCCCAGACCCAAAGACGGGGTCACCCTATCCCCAGACCCAAAGACAGGTTCCCCCTATGGCAGATCCTTCATCACCCATCAAATCTGAAACCAGCACCTTCAGTGCCAAGCCCGCGCCCCAGGGCTTCTTTCTTCTTCGTCTTCCCAGCAACTGTTGTTGCCTGCAGGTGGCTGACTTCTTGGCCCCACACCTGGGGTGTAAGAGGCAAAAAGAAAACCCGGGAAACTCACAGGTGGGTCACTTCTTGGGTTTGCCATGTGCAGAGCTTTCGCTGTACTTAGCAGAATAAATGGGGAAAAGTATGTCCACTCCATTTCTCCAGAAGTGGGAGTGTGTGCCTCTCTCTCTTTCTGTCTCTCTCTCTCCCTCTTTCTTTTGTGTGTGTTAAAGTACATGTAACATAAAATCTGCTGGGTTAACCAGGTTAAGTGTACAGTTCAGTGGCACTAAGTACTTTCACAACCTCACCACCATGCAGCTCAGAATGTTTTGATTACCTTAAGTAGAATTCTATATCCATTTAATGCTAATTCCCACTCCCTCCTCCACCCCAGCCCCTGGTAACCTTGAGTCTACTTTCTATGTCTATGAATTTGCCTGTTCTAGATATTTCATGCAAATGGAATCATGCAGAACTTGTCCATTGTGATTGACTTATTTCACTTTCCACATTGTCCAGGTTATCTACATAGTAATATGCATCAGCATGCCCTTTTTTCTATGGCTGAGTAATATTTCACCATATAGTTATACAGTACACCATGCTGCCTATTCATTCTCCTGTTGGTGGACGCTTGGATTGGTTTGAACTTGCCCTTGGACAAAGCAGTGCTGAGAGTTATGGTGAGAAGGGACAGTGGACATGTGTGAGGGGTTTACTTGCAGAACAGAGAGAGCTCGATTCTTGAGATGTAAATCCAGCATCCTCCAACAATCCCCAGCCAGTTTTCCTTTAGGAAACCTGAGAAAGGCTATCTTATGTGTTTGGCAGCCTTCTGCTTATTTACTTTAATAACCTTCCAGTGTGGATCAGTCCACAATATAATCTGACACTTTTCAAATGCCAAAAGAAAAAATAACATGGTGAGTCTGTGCACATCCCTGCTCCCCGGGGCCTCAGCAGTCCCTGTCAGAGCCCAGCCCTGTGCAGACTGCTGCAGCACTGCCACCAAGCCTCCGAGCTAAGGCATCAAGTCCTGTAACCGAGGTTACTGGGTAAGAGACTTGCTTGAAGACAGTGGAACCTGAGAACTGAGAAGTGTGCCCACTGACGGTCCCCGCCCCTGCAAGGCATGTGGACGTCAGCTTCCTGGCACGTGCTCCACATTCCTGGAGGCTCCATTCAGTGGCCAGTGTCATGCGGTGACCCCCAAATTCTTACTCAAAAATGAGCAGTCCACAAATAACACCTAACCTTTTGTCACTAAAGCTAAAGGCTTGGTACTCAATCTGTGGTACTTATTGGAAGGTGATGGGACAGTCAAGAGTTGGAGACAAGTAGAAGGAAGATAGGTCACTGGAGGTGTGGCCTTGAAGGGACACTGGGACCCCAGCCCCTTCTCTCTCTCATGCTTCCTGGCCACCATGAGGAGAGCACCACTGCTCCACCAAATGCTTCCTGTCATGATATTCTGCCTTGCCACAGGCTCAAAAGCAATGGAATCAGCCAACTATGGTCTGAAACCATGAGACAAAAGAAAATTTTCCTGTTTTAAGTTGTGTCTCTCTGGTATTTTCTTATAGTGACAGAAAGCTGGCTGAAAAAAAATGGTAAAACAAATAATCCCAGTTCCTCCCCCAAGTTTAAAACTTGTAGCCACACTGCCATCAGAGTATCAGAGGACTGACTTTAGTTCAAATATTAAATATTTTAGGGTAGAAGACAGTTTTATTTTTCTTTTTAGACAATCTTTCTGCCTTGTGATGAACTCAGATTTAGATTTTGGCTGTGCTTTCCTGTGTGTCAATTCTGCTCATGACAAACATCAGAAATGGCATTCTGGGTATGTGAAATTCAGGGAAAGTCAAATCCTCATTTATAATGAAATCTGGAAAATAATTTGATGAAGAAGGGGCCTTGGTCCAATTCCAAACACTTATAAAATGCTGGATATAATATATCAAATGTAGTTACCTCAAAGCCAAGATTATGTGATAGAATGGGAAATCACTGTGTACAAAAGCAGAGAAAAAATTCAAACCTAGAGTGGAAAGTATGAATTGAGGCTGAAGCTGTCAACAGGACTACAGGACCCAGTGAGAGTCCAGAGCCTGAGAATGATGGTAGGTCAAAAATGACACCAAGAATCCTTAGGCTTCTCAGTATGCAAGTTACTCAGAAACCATGCGTGGAACCTGAGGGCAGGCTGACAGCATCATCTAGTTTGCCTGGGTCAGTCCCGAGGCCTGTTGTCCTGTCTTTATTATTAATAGCATTCCTCTTTGCTCTCAAGGGTATCCAAATCTAGATGATGAAAAAGATGGTCAAGAGTTTCATTTTCAATTGATTTGAAATTTAAGTGTAAAGCTATCTTAGAGAAGACTGCAAGTTTACAAATGTGACTATCAACCAGAAGCGCCAAATCTCCCTCACTGCAGTCAAGGCAAGAAAGAAGGCCTTGTATTTATAGGAGAAGCTCCACCTGTTTCTGGGCAAGTCAGGTACTGTCTGAAAGAGGAACTAAATGATTCTGTATGACTTTTCAGTTTCTACAGAAGACAACTAGAAAACTATCGCTGCATAAGAACTACAATAAATGGTAAGCCAAAGCAGAACACCTCCTTGTGTATTTGTTGAATAGCTACAGGAAAAACTCAAATGCTCCTGGATTGCCCACTCTTTGGAGGGCTGGCACTGGGCTCTATGCCTGGATCTGTGAGCTAGGCTGCAGCCCAGGCTTTACATTGCAAGACCTGGCTATTATCTGTAGCTCGTGCACTGCATTTTGTTATTAAATCTGCATGAGAGAAAGTATTTCCTTCATTGCAGAAAGGACAAACTACCTGGCAGAACCCTCTGTGACACACTGTCACATAGCAGTTCCAGAAGCCATTGTTATCAATGCAATTATTACCATGTGCCATTATTATCATGTGCAATTAGGTTCTGAGAAATACTTGGGCCATAATACCTGATTAACACTGACTATAGAATGCCATTGGTTTCCAATGCAAAGCTATTGGGGGTGTGAGGAAACACATTCCAATGGAACAAACTTGCCTTTGTGAGGAATCTAGTTGTGAGTGGCAGAAGCCCACTGATATCAACTTAATGGAAAATTTCATAGAAGATTGGCATGGAGGAGGGATCTCACATGCCAACAGTGGAACATGTACTTTGGTTTCCTCCTAAAGAGAAATGGTCTCCAGAGCTAAGTGAAACACCACCTCTGAACTAGGTGAGTCACCACTGCTTTTCTCTTGATTCTAAGAATCTACTTTGTTGACATTTCCTGTAGATTGTCATTCTCTAATGATGAAGGCTCAGTGCAGCTTTCTCATACTTTCTAGTTTGAACGCCCATCCCTCTGGATGCCAGTTCTAAATTCAAGAGGAAACAGACCTGACTGGCCCATGAGCAAGGCATGATGTACCAATGCCTAGAACAGGGAACACATGTGCCACCAACACAAGTCCTCTAGAGTATAACAAAAACCCCAAAGGAAACTACAAAAATAAATGGTCACATGCACTATATTCTATCTCTTTAGTACCAGGAATCCATATTTTATTTTTCCCAAATACATTTGGAAATAAGTTGGGCATATGGGCACACAGAAGTATAATGTTCTGAGTAGGTAGGAATTCCATTTTAGCACATTCAACTGTGCTTCTAAAATCTGTACGGGAGTAGATTGGATTGTGTAGTTAGTAAGCATCATGCCCAGGGTCCCTAACCAAGGCAGCCACTGGGGACTCACAAGGCTGGTGTCCTCAGTGCTCCACCCTGTCTGCTGCATCTGACTAGTCTTGAAGTTTCTGTACCCACCCACCATCTCTGAGCTTTCCTGTCCTGCCTACACCAGGCCTGAGGCTGGAATGAAAGACAGGATCCTTAATAAGGGAATTAAAAACATAAATATTTCCTTCGCAGCCGGTCCAAGTCCTGCCACTCAGACATCCTTGATTTCTAAGCAAGAAACACTCCTGAAATTTTAAGGAGACACAAGACAAAAAACTATAGCAAGGGTATGTTTATGTTTTTATAAATTAGCTTAATATTCTTTAACCCCAATGACTTTTATCTTTTAAAAGTTATTTGCCTTGGTGATTTGTTTTATTATTGTTATTTTTTATCTAATTGAAATAATTTTTTATTGAAACAGAAGTTGATGTGATTATTTTAAAGTGTAATTTCACATGCAATGAAATTTCATGCAATGAAAATTTTATTTTCATTTCACATAAAAATGAAAGGCTTTCTACATTTCCTACTCTTCAGTCAGATCCAGAATTTGTTTGTCTTAATAGAAGGATTTGGTAAGAAAAACAAATGACTGACTAAAGGATGTGGCCCAGCTGTAATTGTTCTGTATTAAGCCTATGTCACTGCTCTTTGAGGAATTACAGCTATTTGAAATTTCACCGTTACAGTTTTCCTTCATTTAGAGTTTAAGTTCAAAGCTGAAAAATAGCATTGATCTTTAAGTATTATGAAACTAGAAATAATATCCTTTAATAGACAGAATGCAATAATTCAATAACATGGAAATTTATTATAACTGTAATGCCATTTAATATTTTATATTCAATCTAATTCAATCAATACTTATTAAATATATACCATTGACTAGCTAGAGCAGTATAGAGATTAGAAAGACAGAAACATTATAGCTTCTACCCCCTCCCCCAACTTTCATGGGTCCCCAAACCAGCTAAAATGACAGATGGAGATAAATATAATACAAGATAAACTGTGGTACGCATGAGAAGAGAGGTATAAAGTGGGGAATCTGGTGAGAGATTAATTCATGTGTAAGGGACAAATGGGGAGGAAGAATTTAAGTTAAATTCTGGATTTGAAGTATGTAATCTTGTTATTCTGTATCCTCGTAGACATTTTCAGGATCACCATTGACTTTAAGTGTGATTTTTTACTTCAGAAAATGTAGAATGAATATTTAATAATATTGTTGATTTTTAACCCCAGGGCAAATCAGAATCATGTAGAGGATTTGTCCAATTTACTCAATGTGCTATTGGTGTAAAGACCGATATCTGTTCAGGTGACACCTGGGGTCACAAATGTGAACGGTAAATTCTACCTCCAGTAACATCAAGGTGTTCATTGGCCACTGTAGCTTGTTTTTGTTTTTTTTCCCCCCAGAAAATTTTCTTAGCTATACTCGACCATAAACCACATTATGCCTAACAAAATTCTGATTTTCACTACAAGTATTTATTATTATTATTGCTCTACTATTACATCTGGCACATCTACATTATTTTTCTTTTTATTGCCCAAATGCTTCACTTACATGTAAATTATTGTTCTTTATGGTTTTGTTACTGAAAAGACTTTTCCACAGCAAGTTACAAAAAAGAAAAAATCCAAGGAAAACACTTTAAATTACATTATTTACCAAAAAGACCACCTTTACATATTACTAGGCTAATGAAATGCATCTTTCAATCAAATCCATTTTTACATAATGCACGTCAATAATCACTACCATAAAAAATAACCATAAGCAAGACTTTTATCCTACCTGTCTGTACTTTCTTTTCTACTCTTCATTTTTCTTTTATTTGTGAAAGTTTGAATTGCTCCTCAGTGCCCTTGAGTCCATGATTACTTCTCATGACAATTCTTTGATGACGCCCACATTTCAAATTATTCATTATTTTGAATAATGCCTTAATTTCAAATGCACTCTGTACTCCCACTTTTTCTCCTGTATTATTTTTCCTTACATTAGTTTTGCACCTTTTATAATCTTGCGTTGAGAGTTCTAACTTCTGATATTTCCCAAGTGGCATCCCTGTAACGCTACTGTGAGGGGGATTAGGGATCCAGTGATTTGGAATCTCCCTCATCTTGCTCCGACTCAATCCCTGCTTTCTTCCTTTGCTCTTCTGGATCCTTGCATCCCCCCATCTGTCCCATCTAGCCTTTCCTTTGTCCACCTCCTTCAAAAGGTGTTTCCAGTATGAATTGGCCTCAGCTTTCCTTGACTATCTCATTCAGGTTTCCTTCCTGTTTCTCTTGCCCTCTAGGAATTCATGTACAAAGTAGACATTATATTATCATGTTCTTAGGAAGCATTTGCATCGATAATTTTGTTCCCTTCTTTAATTATGTTTTCTTTTATTATTTATCTATATTTTATTACACACCCTTTAAACTCTCTCATTTTCCCTTATTGGCATTAATTTTACATAATGCGATTGGTTTATTAATGTATTTCTCTCCTGCTAGAACACAAGCTCATTTGGCTATTCATTTACTGTTCAGAACTCAGAAAAATATACATACTGTTTAATAAATATCTTTATCACATCATTCATCATTTCATTCAAGAGAATGAAAGTAGTCACAAATGCTTGCTGAATTTTTTAAAACACCATTTTGTCTGGAATTCCTCCCAATTTCTGTAAGAGTTGAGATGTATCTGACTACAGGGTACAGAGAATCTAATACAGACTTACAGCAAAGGACACTGGATGTTTACTTAGCCATGAGCCACAGGAGAGCATTTCCAGGGTGGGCTTGAGGTTCAATGTCCTCAACCAGGATCTAGGTTCTTCCCATCTTCCCTCAGAACCCTTGAGCTCTTTAGATTCTTCAGGGTTTTTTTGGTTTTCTTCCCTACATTTTAATCATTAAGCAGTTTCTTTTAGAAATGTTTTCCGATTAAAGTTGTCTTTTGAAACATTTGCTTTCTTAACAAACAAGTTTCCTCATTGACTTGTTTACATATGCATTCAGTGTCTGTACTCTAATTCTTTTTCTTTCCGAAAGCACTAAGACATGTCACATTTTCAAAAGAAGAGCAAGCTTATTTGCCCCTTCCTTTCCACTCCTCATGTGGACTTGTTTCTCAATGTATTAGGAGCCTCAGAGGCTAGGAAAATTTCATCTGTTCCTTTTATAATTGCCAGCAGCCCTTCACAGGTGCTGAATGTACTTTATATGTCCTTTCTCTTTATGATTAATCAGAGACATGCACGTATTAAAAGGAAGCAATTTGAATCAGGGTTTTAGAGCCAATAAGTACCGGTCATATTACAAACATCTTCTATTAACTTATTTGTACTAAATTTCTTTATGTATTTGCTTCTTGTGCGCATCAGGAAGTCCCAGAACACAGTGTATTTTATTTCCCACTTTGTTCCACCTTTTCCAACATCTTTCACAGAAAGGAAGAAAGAAGCTAGGTTTCTATGGTAACACATGTGTGACAATTGAGGGTATCTGGATATAGGTGAGATAACTCCCTTTCAGATCCAGTGGGGAGAAAAGAAATGAAGTTTCTCTCTCTCTCTCTCTCTCTCTCTCTCTCTCTCCCTCTCCCTCTCCCTCTCCCTCTCCCTCTCCCTCTCCCTCTCTCTCTCCCTCTCCCTCTCTTTTCTCACAGAAACATACTTCTGAAACTGCAGGGACCCCACAGTGTCAGTGTATAGTGTTGAGTTTCTACTGTCATAAAGATTTACTGCTCTTGGGGAAAAAATCATTTTCACCTTATCTCTTTTTTGTTTTCTTTCCTACAAAAAAATGAAGATATATATTTTTATTTCTAAAATCAAGCCTGGAATAAAGGTTATACAGACACATAAATGAACATGATCAAGGGATCAGGAAATAGACACCCATCTCCCACCCAAATCTTCAAATTCTCTAAATGTCCTCACATCCTTCTTACAGCAGCTAACCTTTTAACCACTATGCTACATACAGCCACAAATCAAAGGAGCCCTTCCATCTCTGCCTGTCCCAGACTCCGCCAGCATCGGCCTGGTCTCCATACCACCAATATCCAAGCCAAAGTAGATACAAAAAATAAGCTACTACCCATTGTGTTTCTTTTGCTTTATGGCAATGAATGGGAATGAAAACTGAGGCCTGTCATATGAGAAACATAAATGGTCACAATCACTCCATGGGCTGCAGTTTCTACACTTCTCCCTATTGAAAAAGTCAACATGATGAAAGGTCAGGGAAAACAGCTTGAGGAATGTCAAAAAGCTATTATTCTAAGTGGGGTGCTAGGTTGCCCCTCACTATTTTTGTAACAACTGCTATTAGATGCACTACAATCTAGAGTTTCCCAACTTTGGGGACCTAGGAATAATGAAAACAGATGCCTAAATTTACCTTGAGTATCCATAACCCCAATGCAAAATTTTCAAAAAAAGAAACATCATGGTACCTTTATCCCTTGCAAAGTGAATGAATTGTCAGTACTACTGTAATGCAAGGTACAACATGGGCTGTCATGACCTTTACAGACAGAGTTTGATGATTCTTCACTCAACTTAATCCTCAGCAAGCATAGGAACTTCTCATCATCAAGATGCACAATTTGCAGCCTACAAGAGACAGTCTGTCCTCAGAAAAATGAAGCTGCTACTAATCATAAAAACACATATCAGTTTTACACAAAATATGAGACTTCTATAAAGCTAGGTGAACATTTTATTTACCTATATGATCCTCTTGAATTATAGCCATTGTTGCTCAGGTATGACATATCCATGTAAGCTCTATGTTTAAATTTACTTCTTTACATTACTAGATTAGATTGAGATATGATTCTTGTCAGTTTACATTCCCTTAAAACATTTCTGATATTTTATTTTTCTGAGTGCTTTCACCACGATTCTGGTAGTTCAGATTTAACTTCTCATAGTTTGTCAATATGTAACCAAGAAGTAATAACTGAATTATACTGCCAGTTCTCATATCCATGGGTTCTGCAACCACGGATTTAACCAATCACAGATCAAATTCTGCATCTGTACCCAACATGTACTGCCTTTCCCCCCTAGTCTTTATGCCCTAAACCATACAATATAGCAATTATTTGCATAGCATTTACATTCTATTAGGCATTATAAGCAGTCTAGAAATGACAAAGTATAGAGAAAGATGTGTATAGATTATATGCAAATATACCATGTTATGTAATCTGCAGATTTTGGGATATGTGTGTGGGTATCCTTTCTGAAAACAATCTTCTGGGTATCAGAGACAGCTGTATTTTACTGAGGAACAATTGCAATTTATATTTTAAGTTTGACAGGATATTTGTCCTCAATTATTTTAAACAAAAACTTGGTGCGTGTTATACTACAGCAAGGTAATGCAAACATAGTTAGTTATCCACTAACATAATCGTATAATGGAGCTATCAGAGCAGGAGGACATTGAAAAATCCGAGTACACCTTTATAGTAATTTGATAGTTGATAGAAAAGGTGGGGAACATCTGTTTTTTAGAGAAACTCAGATCAAAATCCTCTCTAGGATGACCTTGTGGGAAAGAAGAATGGTGGGTAGGTATACTAGGATCTAACATTAGAACTACAGAAATGTATTGTTCTCAAGAAATGTGAGATAGCAATGGACACGGGGAGACCTGTTCGAGAAGGAAATGTTTTAGAAAAGCTAAATACAGCAATCAGTGATTCCAAAAAAAAAAAAAACCCCACAGTCGAGGATGATTGAAGATGTAAAGCTTCTTAAATATGATCATATGGGAGAAGGTGTGCAACTAAGTTCTAATATCAAAGACACAGTGCTAAATTTTTAGTAGTGAAAGAAAAAAGAAATGTTTTAGAAGGCACGCATGGAAGACCAATGCGACTGCAGCACGGTGCCTCCTAAGGACCGGAAAATTTCTCACCCTAAAGACAAAAGTCCCTGTTTTCTCGATTCAGCCCACATCCCTCAGCACCACTTCCATGCCCATCTTTCAGGCAGAATGCCACGGAGACGACGTTAAAAGCAGAATTCATCACTCTCGCCTGCCAACGCACCCAGTTCCTTTGCCAGAACAGAGCACCGCAACGAGCCCTTCCATCTCCGCCCCTCCCAGACTCAGCCAGCGTTGGCCCGGTCTCCATACCACCAGCCCTCGGAGGCAAGGGAATTGCGAGTCCTGGTTGGCTCAGCCCAAACCTCCGTCATTCATCAGCTCACCTATGATTGGTTGGCAGAGCGTGCGCAAGAGCAAATGCCC
Organism: Marmota flaviventris; assembly: GCF_047511675.1. Taxonomy (NCBI): domain Eukaryota; kingdom Metazoa; phylum Chordata; class Mammalia; order Rodentia; family Sciuridae; genus Marmota; species Marmota flaviventris. The sequence goes on from NC_092501.1 coordinate 154,341,812, forward strand.
AGCCTGGTGAGGCTCTGGGAGGTGGGTTGGCTGAGTCTAGACTAGGGTTTTCCCCATTGGTTGAAGTTGGTTCGTGGGGGGGGGACACATAGCACCAAACATCTCTCTATTGGTTGTGAGTGGTACCATGGGGTGCAGAGGCGTGATCTAATTGGTTAGAACGAATCCCAGCTTCCTACTAGATGCCCCCAGCAGGCTGTTGCTATGAGGTATCGCCGAGCCTTCCCGCTGCCGGTGGGAGCTCCGTTTTCCAGGTTTTCCGTGCGCCGATGTCTGTCAGGGCGTGGGAAGAGCTCGACTTGAGGGCACCGAAAAGGGGCGGGTCTGGAGGACGTCATCGGGCGTGGACCTGGTTTACGTGGTGTCTGGGCGCCCCTGACTAGCTCTAGGGCGTAGGGCCGAAGGGCCGGCTCTTCCTTTCCTCAGTGTCTGGGCGTTTGAAACCAAGCTACAGCTCATTGTTTCACCAGCCTCAGGCAGAGACCTGGAGGCGCTTCTCTCCTTAAACAAAGGTTCACATCGTTCTGTTTATACAAGAACGAAGACCCCCGGAATACTCTGGGTGGTATAGGGCAGGGGCACTCAGTGACTCCCTTTGGACATCGCGCATCTAGTCTTCTCACCTTCCACCCTGGAAGTTCCCATGGCCCCTCTACCTCATCTTCTCTGCCAAATTCTGAGCGTGGGAGTCTCAAATGGACTTTACCCCTGCCGCAAGCGGGAAGCGCGCACGCGCATTTCGCAGGCGCTAGGGTTTGCCGCGGGTGTGCGGGGTTGGGTGTTGCCGAGCGGACGTGAAGCTTGTTTATTCCAGGGCGGGACTACGCTTCTGCGCGGTGCAGGGCCTCCCGGGAGCGCGCGCGGCCGGTTGCCTAGGCGACAGGGATTGGGGGCGGGGCTGTGTCGTGGCTCCGCCCCGGCCGCCGACCCCGCCTCCGGCAGCGCTGCGGCTGTGCTCGGGCGCGCGCGCCGGGGGAAGCGGCAGCGGGCGGGGAGCTGGGCGTGGAGGCGCGAGGGGCGGGGCTGGGCGGGCGGCACTGCGGGCCCGCGGCTCGGGCGGCTCCGGCGGCTCTCGCTCCAGCTCGCCCTCAGTCTCTGCCGGCGCCCGCGGGGTCGCTTCGCTGCCCGGCTCGGCCCATGCCCAGGGCCGCTGCTCTCTCAGCTGCGGGCCCGCCGCCGGGGCCCGGGGGTCCGCCGCGGCCGTGAGGTGGGGGCGGCCGCGGAAGGCGGCGGGGCCGGCCGCGGGGCAGGGTCCGGGGCGCAGCGCGGCGGGCGGAGGTCTATGTCGCGGGCGGCGACGGCGGCGGCAGCCGCGGAGGGACGATGCGCGAGTACAAAGTGGTGGTGCTGGGCTCGGGCGGGGTAGGCAAATCCGCCCTGACCGTGCAGTTCGTGACCGGCACCTTCATCGAGAAATACGACCCCACGATCGAGGACTTCTACCGCAAGGAGATCGAGGTGGACTCGTCGCCGTCGGTGCTGGAGATCCTGGACACCGCGGGCACCGAGCAGTTCGCGTCCATGCGGGACCTGTACATCAAAAACGGCCAGGGCTTCATCCTCGTGTACAGCCTGGTCAACCAGCAGAGCTTCCAGGACATCAAGCCCATGCGGGACCAGATCATCCGAGTGAAGCGGTGAGCCGGCCGGGTGGCCCCACAGGGTGCTGGGGGCTTGGCGGCTGCAGCTCGGAGTCGCAGTCCGGCGGCCTGAGCTCCCCGCGCGGGCCGCGGGGAGGGAGCTGTGTAGGGAGAGGGCGTCGAGCTTTGGGCTTTAGCATTCTCCGCTCCGCCTGAAGCTCAAATTTGAGTGCTTTGTCTCACTACTAAAATTTGGCATTCCTTTAACCCACGGCAGAGCCCTTTGTCTTTTGGATGTTGTTGGTAGTGCGGGTGCAGAACCCCAAAGGAAACAAAGTTTGAAACTTGCCGGGGGGGGGGGAGAGGGGTGGGTAAGTGCGTCGGGGAGAGGAGAGCTGTGCGAGTGTAGGTGAGACGTCTGCAGATAACACACACACACACACACACACACACACACGCACCCCTACCTTTGCAATGTTTGACAGCAAAATTTTCACAAATGTATCCTGTAATGATGTCAGTTCGAGAAGAAGGAGACCTTTATCTTTTCAGAAAAGATTTAATGCTGCCAGGCGTTTTGCAAAAATGAACTCTAATTTAATGCGAAACTTTAAAGACAGATTATCAAATTATTTGAAGACATCCTAACAGCTCAGTGGGGTTGCGAGATTATTTGCATATGATAGTACAAATATGCCATTCACAGTAAAATAATGCATCTTAACTTTTTCCTTATTTAATCTATTCACTTTTATCCTCAGGCAGTGGGATGGGGTGAGGGTCAGAATGGAGGGATAAAAGCATTTCTCAAAACAAAATAGAAGTGTCTTCAAAAGTGCGACTGAAGTATTAGCTAATTTAAAGTTTATGCAAATAAATTCTTTCCTGTTAAATTCCTAAAGTGTTTTGGAAATACTGTTGACCAAATGGTTTAAAATGTTTGTTTTCTCTTAAATTTACTGAATATTTTTCTCTATAATTTAAGCATCAGAAATGTAATAACATATTATTGTAGAGTTTTGGTAATTTTTTTCTAATTATTATTTAATTACATGTTACTGTTTCATCTGGTCATTATTAATGTTGCCAACAATTTTAGTGTCGTCTTTTTTTTTTTTCCTGGCTTATTCTACCCATAGTTCTAAATGTGAAGACATTTACTGAAAGATAGGTGTGCTATAGACACAATCACATTATAAGTCAGTGTGAATCTATTAATTTGAAAGAGCCAGGGCCAAGTCACTCATATTCAGGGGATGCTTACAATTCATTGCAAGTGATGGATAGTGCTACATATGAGATTAAAGGGAAGGTCCTTTCTCATTACTCCACCCGCAACTTATTGAGTATACACTCTTAACAGCAAAACTAAAATTTTGTATGTAAATTCTTGTGTTAAATTCCAAATTAAAACAGTGACTATTTCACGGTCTCTATTTTGTTTTCAAATCTGTGCATCCAATAGCTTTTTATTTCTCCAGTCTTATTATCTTAAAGTTGTTTTGTAGTTAGATGAACAATTTTGGTATCTATGTATATGATTTAAAGGAGCTACATTTAAGTAACTCAAATCCTTAATTATTATCCCCTTACCCCAGTAGCACTCAATTAAAAAGAAAGCAGACTCAAAAATAGGTAGTCTCATTCATTGTCTCAGGTCAATTTAGACCAGATACATATATCAAATAATCCCAGTGAATGCTCTAGCTATCCCACCCTTCACATTTAAGTGCATACATAATACATTATAAAGTGCATGTACAACCTGGATACAGGGCTAACTTGGCAGAAGCCTAGGGCAAAGAATATGGCAAAGTGTTAGATCGCATGGTCCTTGTATTTTGGGTTTCTTGTAATATAGCGCAAATTACTTTTCTCAGTTGTAATAATGAAATAGTCTGTATCCTGGAATAATTTGCACTGTGATCCAGGAAAAGAAAATAGAGTAAAATTTACTTCCCAGATGCCACTTTACTCACTAGTCTTAGTTCGTTATGTTTAAAAGGCCATTGAGTAGCTGAATTAGAGTTCAAAACTGTTTTCACTGGAATTTAACTACTGTATACTCAAGAACACTCAGGCCCTTACTTCTATGTCCTCTTTTTTATACCTTCCCTAACCTCATCTTGTGGCTTCTCAATCTAACATTTTAGAAGCTTTATTTTTTGGGTTCTGGAGATTGAACCATGGGCACTCTATCACTGAGCTACATCCTCAGTCCTTATTTTTTATTTTGAGACAGGTTCTCCCTAAGTTATCCAGGTTGTCTTTGAACTTGTGATCCTAAAGCTTCAGCACCATGTCCCCACAACCTAGTCCCTGGGATTATGGGCATGTGCTGCTGTACCCATCTTAGAAACAATTTAATGGGAGAGAGGATTGGCTATAAATGATTTATATTCTAATACAATCTAAAAGTAAGGCATATATTAAGCTAGCTAGCGTTCTCTAACTCCTCTCACTGAAAAAGAATAAAACATGATTTTCAAATGGGTGAATTTTGTATTCTTTTGCGAGCCAATTTTTAAACTTCCCAATTGCTATAGTAGGTATTCAGTAATTGCTTCCTTTGCTCATTGTGTACCAGCTAGCTGCTTTACATACTATATGAAGTAGTTGTTAGAGGACATTTAATATCACCATAATGCAGATGATGTAACTGAAGTGCCAAGAGATTTGGTAACTTGTCTAAGACCACTCACTGATGGAAAGGAGATTAAAACCAGTATCTTTATGAATCAATGTATCCTTTTCTGTGTTAATTTGTCTTTCAACTTGGTGTCTGCTGGCCAAATCAGCTCCTAACCTTTGGTCTCTAGGTCAGCACTGTTTGATAAAAACACAATGTGAACCACATAGGTAATCTAAAAATTTCTAGTAGTTGATTAAAAACCTAGGTAAAACTAATCTTAATAATCATTTTATTTAACACACTATATCCAAAATATGGTGATATTAACGTATTATTAATATTCAAAAATTTATTAAAGATATCTTTAAATACTAAGTCTTTGAAATATGGTGATACTTATAGCTCAACTTGATAAAACTAGCCTCTTTTCAAATGTTTAGTTGCCTCATGTGACCACAGGCCAGTCTGCATAGCACAAGTCTAAGGTATATATATTATGGAGAAATGCTTGCATATTTCTATAAGCCCCAGTTTCTGTGTTTATGAAATGTAGAATAGCAGGCACCTCTCAGAATTAAATGAGATAATGTGTACTAAGGTGCTTAATAAACTACTTGGTATACAGAAATTGCTCAAAAAATGCTAGCTGTCTTTTTGTTACTTACTTTGTTACCCGAACTTCTTTAACTTTTTTTCTATGATGTAATTGTAATTTTAGAAGAAATAACTTAAACTTGTAATTGCATTTTGAAATGTAGAATAGCAGGCACCTACTATACCCTAAAATATTTGGGGGAAACAGAGACCAAAGGACAATACAAACAATCTTCTTTCCAAATCCTCACCAGTATAGACAGGTGAGGATAAAAACAATTAGAATTAAAACAATCTTTGGCAAGAATTTTGTTGGTATTCTCTTTAAAACTTATATTGCCTTATGAGGGATCCTATGAAAAAAGGCAAGAGAATGAACATTTAACATAGCCAGACAGTGAAATGGAGCTTTTCATTGGATTGTTATTAATTGGAATATTTTGCTTTTAAAAAAATAAAACTGGCCCACACTTCCTTAAGTATTAAAGGTGCATACACATACGTGTGTGTGTGTGTGTGTGTGTACATGATCTCTTGGCAAAGCCAGGTTGACCAGCTGAAAATGGCCATATGTATAAATTCATATGCTTTTTAAACTTGACTTGAGGTGAGATCACACACACAAAGAAGAGTGATGGGGTGCAAAAGTGTTTTAATTGTAATAAAATTAGAATTCTTTCTGAGTTCAGAATTACTTCTTCATTACTCATCCCAGGGTCAGCCATGGATCTAATTTAAAATCTTGGGACATTCTATTCAAGGGCTGTTCTTAGGATAAACCCTAGAAACCTTCAGTAGGACCTTTAAAGCCCAGCATGCTCCTGTCCCTCCTGGCCTTTGCAGCCACACCTCTTACAGTTTTCATTGTACTCTAGCACCTTGACCTTATCCTTGAAAGTGTCTTTCTCTTGGCTCTCCTTCCTGTAGAACTCTTCCACCTCTTTGCAGAGTTAATTCCTAATCATTTTTTCACCCCTGCTTAACAGGTTCCCCCATTTAAAGAAGCCTTCTGTTGCTTCCCAAACTGAATTAATCCCTTTCCTGTCTTCCCACACTAGACTAACTTCACACCTCACCCTTCCCTCAGCCACACAGACTTTAAATATCAGTGCACCCTGTCCTCCCCCCACCTTTTTTTGTGTACTCCTCAACATTTACTTATGTACTGATGTGATGATTTATATACTGTCAGTCTTTCTCACAAAACACTTAAGTGCATGTGGCTAGCACAGCTTCTAGCATGTAGGAAACGATCAAGATAAATATGTTGGAAAAGAATGTTTGGAAAGAAGAGTGTTTGTATTGTCCTTTGGTCTCAGTTTCCCCCAAATGTTTTAGTGGTATAGGTGGAGGGGATGGTTTTTTGAAGTTGATTTTGCAGCTGGAGGAGTTGATCTTTCTTAGCTAACTTTCCTGGAGAGTACTTCTAGTTGGGCAGCAAGGGAATAGGAAAGTTTAAGGTGAACTTCCAAGAATCAGGAGCATGATGTCTTCCAGATGGAAGATATGGCACGGGAAATGCATAGACTATGTTATTTGGATGATAAATAGACCAGATTGGCTAAACTAGAAATTTTCATAGAAGTGTGAGGGGAGGTAAGGGGAAATTTTTTAAAGTTAAATTATAGAAGGTTAAAGACTTTAGACTCAATCCTGTTGTCAAGGACTATACTCAAAATATTAGAGAAATAGTAGTAGGGAGTTAATCTAATAGATGGCTTCATGGAAATAGCTCTGTTTTATAACAGGAGGAATCATTGTACATATTGTGGTTATCTATTTGAAGTATAAAGATTCTGAATTAGCATGGTGTCTGAAGGATCAGAAGGGAAGATGTAAGTAATATTATAAAGAATGAGTTAATCAAACTGGGAGAGGAAGAAAGGTCAAAAGTAACCTTGACATTTTGAACATGAATGAATAAGATTAGAGAGGAATAGCTGGGAGAGATTATTTCAGTTTGGGAGATGGTGATCATAATCATATAGATAGCTGTGCCTAATAAGTAGTTAGAATATTTGAATGAAAGCCCCCATGATCAGATTATATATGAATATAAAGACCCAGTGTCACATACATAGTTCAAGTTGAGAGTAGATAAAACCTACTCAGTAGAGAGTAGAAATGAGTGAATAGCTAGGAATAGAAACGAGAAATGAGCATAGTCAAGGAAAGAACTTGAGAGCTGTAGGCTTGATAATATTGCACAGGCTGAAGGCGAGAGGTGTTGTAAAATTAGGGGAAAGGGATTGATTCGCACTCCCCAAAGGAAGTTATTACTTTATAAAAATTGTTATTTTCACATCTTTTAAGTGATCTAGCTGATTTTACTTTTCTTCTTACAATGAGTAATAGTAAAAACTTACTCTAAAACAAAAGCATGTTGCCAGTTGCTACGCATAGATCGTTGGCCCACGACCAGTTGGGTGGAGAGCTAAAACCAGAGAATATATCAAATGATGTTTGTCCCAAGTAAGTGAAATTTCTGGACCTCTGCTACCATTCCTTTTTCTTCCATAGACATCTCCTTCCTCAGGCACCAAAGTTTAATCCAAAGCTGAGCCTCCAAGGTACAGAACCTAATAGCTGTGAGTCACTTTTTTAGCATTAATAAATGTATTCCATGAAAAATTGATGACTAATTCCTGACAGTCAATCATATAACCAAGATTTTGAGTATAGAGGGTAGGACTAATGGTAGGAGCTGTATCCATCTAAATACAGAACTAAGATTTAAAGACAATTGTGATTACAAAATAGAATATTCGTGTTTAAAACATTGACAATATAAAATAAAATAATAGGAAGAGGAGAGAATATGAATGTTCAGTTCCTCATCTTTTACTAGAAGAATTCACATGGTCAAAAATGAAATTTGTTTCAAGAATTTCAAGAGCTTGATGTTTTTCATAAACTTTAAAACCATTTTATTGAACTATGATTGACATGCACAAAACTGTTCGGGCTTAATGTATGCAATATGATTTTTTTGGAGATAAGCATACACCCATGAAACTATCACCCTAATCTATACCATGAGCCTGTCCATTGCCTGCAAAATGTTCCTCCCACTGTAGTCATAGAATCATTTATTCATTCATTCTTTTTTGTGTTTTGTAGTAAGAACACTTAACATAAGGTTTATCCTCTTAGCAATTTTTAAGTACAGAGTACCCTATTGTTAACCATACATGCCATGCTAACATGGTACAGTAGGGCCCTAGGACTTATTTGTATTGCATAACTAAGATTTCATACAATGAGTTGCTTTTTATGGTCCACAAAGTTTGTTTTTTTTTTCTGAAATGGAGCTTTTATTTTGCTGCTTTATAAAATTAACACATATAATTTAGTAGTTTTCTATTTGCCATCCCAGGATTGGAATATTGAAAATTTCACTTTGCAGATTGGGGAAATGATCTCCCTTCAGCTCTAACATTCTGTGAGAGCCCTTCTTGTTGAGGTTATGAGGGAAGGAGTAAAGTTTATAATCTTAAATAAATGAACCCTTAAATAATGACCCCCCATTCATTTTCAGCTTGTGACCTGCAAGTCTTGCCTAGTTAAGATTTAATGATAATTCTATCAACAAAATCTATAACCAGAGGAATCATTAAGTGGAAATAAGCAAAAATAGCCAACCATTCTCCCACATGAACCAAAGATATCAATCTCCCCGCATATTGATAGATCCTCTGGTAAGAAGAACAAATGGATGTTTTGAAAGGTGACATTGACTGTCCACTGAAAGAAATATTCAGGCCACCAGCAAGTGGATGCTGTTGAATTTCTGGCTTTCTTTTAGGAAAAGTTAGATGAGAAATAAACATTAAGTAGGAGGCAGGGGAACTGATGAAGGAAAAAGAGCCTAGAGACAACCAGCAGAAAGGGCACACTGTTGGAGTCTTTTCATTTGCCTGTTTCCCAGGAGCAGAACAACTGAGTGGCTTCATTGCTGTAGGGAACTTCTAGGAAAGTGTGTAGGACACATTAAAGTGCATATATCACACATTTACACGTATTTCTAAGAAGCAAGGATCATTACCTAAAACCATCTACATTGTACTTGATTTCAGGGAATTTGTTCAAGGATATTTTTTATTTTCACAGTTTTTCTTTTAGTTATTATCTTCAGAATTCCCTTAGGGAAGAATGTGAGACTTCACTCTAGGGTTTTCTTTGCTTCTGTTTTGTCTTGTTATCTGTTCCTATCTATTCTTACCTACTGTTTCTTACATTTATTTTTCAGGCCTATAGCATATGAAAAATTAAAAACTCTTTAAATCATTTTGGGGAAATTATTAGAGTTTGAATATGAGTCGACTTTCAAACACGATAAAACTTACAGAAACTGAATAGTTATAGATCTATAGACATAGTATTTTGTAGGAAATCTCTATCATAAAATATTTTCTTTAGTTGTAGATGGACATAGTACCTTTATATATTTATATGTGTTGCTGAGGATTGAATCCAGTGCCTCGCACATGCAAGGCAAGCACTCTACTACTGAGCTACAACCCTAACCCCTATCATGAGATTTTAATGGTGTGTAAATATATGCCATCTATTATATATTTTTGCCTTTGTATTTACTTGGCACAGTTGTGGTTTGTTTCATTAAAAAATTATTCTCAGTGTGACACAGAGAGATTTAGTTTCTTAACATTTTTTAATGCTTTACCAAATCAAACTGAGCCCTTTGGTAGAATGATATCAGTAATGGTAACATTATGGTTTTAGACAACTGCCTTTCATTAAAGTGTGTAAGTATGTTGGTAAAGTTTAAAGAAATCAAAATATCTGAAAAAGAATGTTTCAAGTTGCGAAGATCTTATGGTATATTCTTAACACTAAATAGAGTTAGGTTTGTATTTCTAAAAGATTGAAATCTCTCTGGGAATATTGGGCCTAATATTCTAACTACTTCACTGTTTTTTTTCTTATAAGAAAAGAAATTTAGAAAAACACATTAGCCAGATTTTTAATAAATTTTAGTTTAAATTGAAGGCTAATGATACGAAATAAGATTTTTAAGCTTGTGATCAGAACAAGTTATTGGGTATCTGAATTATCAGTGGCTTATCATATTGAAGTCATGGTTTGGGAAGACTAATAGCAGATCATTATTGGAAGTTTTTGGAAGTTTGATACATTTACTTAATGTTGGAAATTTACTGCTAATCATACATGGTTGAAAACTCTCTGAATAAGCTGTTTAAAATGAATTACAGCTGGTAAAGTAAGCACAATTTTATACATTCTTATTCATGTTGCTGGAACGTATTCACTGGTAGAATTGGATATGTGGAGTTTTTACTTGTTGATTGCTCTAATATATTTACATTTTTAAAACAAAAATGATATTTTAGGGACAATAGGTTAATTGGTGATTTTCATGTTTTAAATGTTATGTGTCAAAATCAAAATATTTTAAAAACTCTGCCTACCTGTGTTGTCCACTCAGCAATGGCTTTCACATCTCCTTATCAGGGCCCTTGGTGGGAAATACTTTTGATATGGTGATACAGTGTTCATGCAAGTATAAATCTATATAGCTGAAACCATTGTTTCATGAAACAGTAGTTAAACTTGCTATATTGCTTGTATTGCATTTTCCTCTTATTCACTGTTTTTAAGTTACCATCAAAGTGATCTCATCACACATAATTTGGAAGCTACTATCCTGTATCCTTTTCCTCGGAGAACACTAAATAGAGTTGTTTAATATTTTGGAACAATTCTTATCTTCTCCCTCCTGCTTTTGCAATATCCTACTATGCTATGTAAGAATTTGAAAATGAAACTGCTCCTGGTATCAGTTAGCAGGTGGTACCAGAGGAAAGGTAGAATTAATCACTAAAGATACACAAAGTATGTCTTTTGAGGAAGCATTTAGCATGTTCTTTGTTGTGCATATTAGAAATATGAGGATGAATTTCTCATGTAATCTTGTTCATTCAGAATAGCCCATACATTGTGGAAACGTTAAGGGATGTGGTTATAGGTTGAGCACTCCTGACCCCAAAATCCAAAATTTGAAATGCCCCCAAATCTGAAACTTTTAAGCACTAATGTGACACCACAAGTGTAAAATTCCACACCTAACTCCATGTGACTAATTACAGTCAAAATGCAGATGCTCTAAAAATATTATATACAATTACCTTCAGGCTATATGTATAAGGTGTATATGAAACATGAGTGAATTTCATGTTTAGATTTGAGTTCTGTCCCAGGATACCATATGCTAAGTTCAAAAATCTGAAACACTTCAGGTCCCAAACATTTGGGGTAAGAAATATGCAACCTGTAATTAGTACCCAGGCTTAAATGTGTGATTGCAGGATTGTCCGTTATCAGAACTACTTGTGAGGAGGATTGGGAAAGTCTGGTGCATTGGTCCAAGATGGTATTGATTCTGTAAAATAAATGAAGATCATGATTATAGATATCTTAAAGTCATTTCATAAAATTGCCCAAGAGAAACATTATAAACCTCTACTTAAAACATTTAGGAGTGTTATTTTTCATGCATTCCATCCCCTTAAAATTAATAATTCAAATGTGGAATTCCTACATCATATTAATAATTCAATACATATTAGTGTTTTCTTCTTTACTAGATGTCTTTATTGCTATTTCTAAATGAAATCTTAGAGTGTTTTCCTCTGTAATTGGAGAATTCTAAATATGTCTATCTTCAGGTTTCCAATGAACTTAACAACTATTGTATGTAATTCTCTAATACAGTATTTTATTGTACATGTTGGTCTCATCTTTAAAGGCAGTGTTAATATTGTTAAAGCTGAGATCTGACACTTATTAATTGTGTAATTAGAAGCAAGTTAACATTCTCTGCATTTTAATTTCCTAATCTGTAATATGGGTATGATATAATAACTAATGAGATAGTGAACATAAAGTGTTTCTTTACATAGTAACCCTAAAATATCAACAATAAGGTTTCAACAAAAATTACAGAAATAGAAAAAAAACATACAAACAAGCATTTATCTCTCCACGCCCCAATGGGATTTTAACCCATGGCCTTGCACTTACTAGGAAATCGACTTACCACTGAGCTGTGTCCTGTAGACTAGGACCTGGCTAAATTGTCCAGACTGACCTCAAACTTGTGATCCTCCTTCCACAGCCTCCTGGGTAGTTGGGATTACTGGCGTTCACCTCTGTGACTGGATTCTTTATATATAAAACATTGTGCTGCCACATAATTTCTTAGGAATAAGACTTAATAGCTTTATTGTATCTAGACAAATTATATACCTAACCTGTCACCACATTTCCATTTTTTCTGTTGTTCTCTGTTTTAAGTGCTAGCATCAAATGTGATGGCACTGATTTTTAGTACATGTATTTTAAATATAAAACACTATGAGAAAAGTAATCAGCACATTAGTATTTATTAAATGTTTTTCTTTTTTTAAAAAGTTGATAATGGCAGTAGATCCTTTTATGAATACTAAAAACTGCATGGAATGAAGATAATTTTAGTAATCTCTCTGACTAGTTATATATAGTTAAGTGTTGACAGCTTTTTAATAAATCAGTTTCAGAAAAAGTTTTATCTTTTTGAATAAAAATCATCATTGTCAACATCAAAAAATATGGTTTAAGCCACCTCATTTGCATAACATTGCCCTGGGCATTATACAAAATAAGTACAAGATACTATCTTTATCCACTTGATATGCCAAAATGTACTATTGATGAATATATATTTGACAATGTTGACTTGTAAGAAATACAGTTTTTAAAATAATTTGATTTCTAAGATTAAAAATATTTTTCCACCAAAGACACTGCCTTTTCTAGGCCACCTTTTCTAAGGAATTTTTCATTCATTCTAACTCATTATGGAAGGTCAGAAATTAGTCTAAAGGATTAATGACAATCAGATCTTTAGTTTGGTATATGTATTAGTCTCTTCAGGCTGTTGTAATAAAATACCTTAGATTGGATAATTTATAACAATAGAAATCTTTTGCCAACAGTTCTGGATGCTGGAATGTCCAAATCAAGGTGCTAGCACATTCAGTATCACAGATGACCTATTGCTGCATCATCTTATGATGGAAGGGGCAAAATGATTCCCTCAAGCCTCTTTCATAAAACCATTAATCTCTTTCATAAGAACAGAACTGTTGTGACCTAATCATATCCTAAAGTTCCCACCTCTTAATTCTGTGTCCTTGGGATTAAGTTTCAACATAGGAATTTTGGAGTGACAAATATTCAGAACATAGTAGTATATTTAGTACATTTTCCTTCCTATCCAAAATATAGTTTTCCTCTTCCACAGATGACCAACAAACATTTATTCTGTTTCTTTTTCTGCTTTTGGAACCAGTAATCCAAACAAACTTTGGCTATGAGCAATATTGTTTGGTAAAGTGAAGGACCAGATGCTGTTTGTTAAGTAGTTCAATATATACACGTTTGAAAGCTAGCTAGAAATACATATATACATACATACATGAGAAAAGCTCACTAGAAAGTTAATATGTACATATATGAAAGCTAGAGAATTAACAAGATTTAATATTTTAGTTTATTTTTTAAGAGGAAATGAGAAAAGAATTTCTCAATGGGTAATTCCATTGTTTTCAGAAGTCTGGCATTAAGGAACAGTAATATTTGTGTAAATTGTCTATCTGCTCTTGTTCTCAATGGCTTGGAGTGCTGTGACCTTTTTTGAGGAAGGATGTAAGTGGAGTGTCATCTACCGATGCTCTAGGCTTGGAGGATCCTCTGGCGCTGTGTGTGGGCTCACAGAGAGCTCTGGAACCCACACAGTATTTACCCTAAGAGAGGCAGCCAGAGTGCTGCCTAACAAACCAGTATCTTAATTATGACAGATGCCTCCCAATGACATTTTTAAATGCTGTTTTTGATGACAGAAAATGCGTATTCCTAAGACCACCAAGAGCACATCATCTGACTTTATTGAAAGAAATATGGTATATTTTTGGAGGTAGGGACTACTTACTTGGGGAAGGAGGTTTCTTCTGTTGCTGTCATCAGCATATCCTGGTTCTAAAGCTTTTCTTCGTAGACCATGCCCAGTGGCTTCTGACAATCCCACGAGTGGCCCCTGAGTAAGTGTCATGTTTATTTTTCTTTAAAGTAACCGTATGTCTCTTTTACTTGGGACTGTTCAGAGTTATGCCTGTTGTCCTCCACATGCATCTACAGTACCCCTTTCCATCTCAAAAATATCTCAGTTTGGATGATAATTTTTTTTTGGATGAAAAATTATATGTTCACTCTTTACTCTTACCTTAAATTCTGTTTTTAGAATCTTGACAGAAAATTTCATTTTCCCATATGATTTTGTGTTAACTAGTCTAAATAAACAATTTCTTTGACCTTGTCAGAACCTCTACTGCTTTTGTTAATTTGTTAGTCCTCATGAACTGGAAATTCTGCTCAGTTTTGAAAGGGAACATCTTTCACTAAGTGTGCTGGATTAAAAGTGGCCACAGGTTCTGTGATACAACTTCCATTGAGAAGCAGAAAGTATTTTCTCCCTCTTTTGTGTCTACTTCGAACAAAAGAGTCTGGCAGAAGTGATGCGAAGCCAGTTTGGGACCTGCCCTCTAAAAGAACTAGCAGTGTCCACCTATGTGTAAGCCTGAGATGACTTGTAAGAAGGCCAGCTCCCCTGGGAATACGTGCTAGGGGGAGGGAGACGCCTTCTGGATGTTTCTGCCATTGTGCTAAGCCTGAGGTAGAGCCAACTTTGAGCCTTCAGCGGAGCCCCACTCCCCCTAACTGAACCTCTGGGTGACCCCAGTTAGTATGATGTGGAACAGAAACTCGACCAACTAAATTCTGCCCAAATTCATGACCCACAACATTATGAAACAGAAAAATTATTATTTGAAGCCATTAGCTTTTGGGGTAGTTTTTAATGCAGCATTTATTAGTTTGGGTTATTTTTTCAGTAAACATGTTGATATTTTAGAAATTGTTTTGGTGAAAGAGTACTATTGACTCTCTGAATTTCCTCTTAAAGATCTTTACAAAAATATTTGTTGAAGATGAATAAGTGATACTTGAATGAATGTATCTTAACTCTTAAAAGGTGTCACCTGTGTTCTGCCCCTGCAATTTATATATCTAATGTTGTTCTGCTCTTGCCCACACGACTATGATTTGAAGGTCACATTTAATTTTATGAAGAAGATAACATATTAAGGTTATGTATGCCCTTTGCAACTGCTTATAATAGTTTGTATTGCCTTCTCCCTCTTCACCCATTATGTATATTGTTTATGACAATAGTTGACAGGGCTGGGGCTGTAGCTAGGTGGCAGAGTACTTACCTAGCATGTACGAGGCACTGGGTTTGATACTTAGCACCACATAAAAATAAACAAAGCATTCTGTCCATCTACAACTACAAAAAAATTTTTTTAAAAAAGTAGTTGACATATTCCATTTATGTCAACAACCACAACAAAAACCTATGTATTTGGTGATACTCTGCTCTAATTTTGGCATTCAGCACCTGAAACATAG
The DNA here is from genome assembly GCF_047511675.1 of Marmota flaviventris. NCBI lineage: Eukaryota > Metazoa > Chordata > Mammalia > Rodentia > Sciuridae > Marmota > Marmota flaviventris. The sequence continues at coordinate 154,357,163 of NC_092501.1, forward strand.
AAAACACCAGTTAATATTTGTTGAATTTATGAACAAAGTTCCCTTCAGGTCACTGGGTTCTGTCTTTTGACCATCCCCCCACCTCTAAATCTCGGGAGATTCTTTACACCTCAAATCAATTTGAGCATTCCAGCATCTAATGCAAGGAATAATGAAAATGAATAAAGCATTCTGGATAGCACTGGCCTGGTGACCTTTGGATAAGTTTTGCATGTTACTTGAAACACTGTGGACTACATGAAAAAACTTGTCACACTAGAAGACTCGTTATCTCTGTCTATTTTGTGTGTCTATAAGCATCAAGAAGCAGTTCCAGCATGGGGACATAGCAACATATGAAACATTCATGTGTCTCACCATCCTTAGTCTCAGATGTAACTCAAAAGGCAGCACAGCTTGTTTATGGCAGAAATAAGACTTAAACTCAGAACTCCTAATACTGTATAGAGTTGTGGTGGTCGGTCTGTCTTTCTTTCTTTGTTTTTTTTTTTTTTTTTCATTTTTTCCCTCTTTTTTACCCCACATGGTCTTACTAGCACTTTACAGCTATGGTTCTGTCTAGTAATTTAACAGCTATAGTTCCTATCTAGTGACTGAGCAACTTTTGGAGCAGAAAGATCAATGGAATAAGGAGAGAGACTTGTATTTGGAGAATATATAAATTGTCAACTTATAATATTAGAGGGGAATGCTACCTATTTTCTTTTCTCAAGTCTTCCACAGGGATTAATGGCTTTCATATTTGGTTTCCATACTTGGCTGGGGAATGGAAGCCAGATACAGGAGATAAAATACTAAGTAACAGTTTTGGTACATTTTTATAGCTTGTATCACTACAATTAAGATTCTAGAACTGACTTGCTAACAGATGGTTTGAGAAAATTTAGAAAAGAATAATTAGCATTTCTGTAGTATTTTACAGTATCCATAATACTTTAATGGATAATTCATATAAACTGGTTGGCTCGGAGTCTGGCACATACCAGGCCCTCTATATATCCTAGCTGTTATTAGTAATGTTATTATCATCCTCTTTCTTAATATATTAATATTTTTTTTTCAAATATAAGAAGACTGAAACTCACAAAGGTCAGATCACAGACTCATGGAAGCAGAGCTGGGACTTCTAGGTTCTCCAAATCCAAATCCTGTTCTCACTGGCTTGTAGTGCACTGTATCTTGATTTTGGCCATGACCTAGGGGTGGGCCCTTACCTCGGCATTGGAGACCCACCACATAGTTTCACAGGGTAGGTGTGGGGGTGGGGGGCATATAAGCAGTATTTTGAGATAATTATTGTGAAAGTGGCATATAAGGAAAGAGGGTTGAGAAATGGAGATGAGACCAGTTAGAAAACTTGCAGTACGTTGGGTTTGAGTTATTTTGGAAATGAAAAGCTTTTTGTAATGAGTTTGAAAATGAAGCGAGAGTTTCTCACATCCAGTAATTCCTGCTCTGCCCTCCCCTGTAATCACTGCCCAGTTAGACCTGTCCTTACAGCTTCTCCCATCACATACCTGATGGCGATTAGAGGCTGTTGGAGCCTTGGCTTCCCACCCACTCTCCCTTGTCCCACACTGTTTCTAACTTCTTTGACTATAGTGTTGGCTTGAACTGTGCCAGAATATTGGTAACCTGCCACTCTCTTTTGACTGCCCTCAAGGGCCATACTCTCTCCTTTCTCCCCTGTGCATTTGCTTGCTTTTGCCATCTGTAGCCTGATAGTTCTGGTTTAAGTCTAAAGACCTTTTTAATAGACACCACCAGTGAATCTCATGCCAGTGACCCAGCCAAGTACAACATGTCATGTATAAATTGATGTGCTCTTCTTCCTCTTCTGAGTTTATCACTGTAAAGAAGAATGTTAACTGCATTGGTGTCATAACTTTAGTTTTCCAGAAAGCTGTATTATAGAAATTCAATGTTGAGGCTTTTTAAGGAGTTTCATTTGGTGCTATTTGTTCTTAATGATTTGGAAATGCATATTTTGAGATTCTGTTGTAACAGTACAATAAGTCTCCCAGATAAATATTTTTCTGTTTGTAATTTAAAAGTTACTGAAAGTCTTAGCTCTTCCAATTTTGAAACATCTTTAAGTCTTCTTCATTTAGGGATAGCTTAAAAAAAAAAAAAAGTAAATGTAATTGAATCTTAAATGTGTACCCTATGCATGTGATTTTCTTTTTTTCTTTTTTGTACCAAGGATTAAACCCAGGGATACTACATCCCCAGTCCATTTTTTTATTTTTTAAATTTTGAGACAGTGTCTTGCTAAATTGCTGAGGCTGACTTTGAACTTGCAATCCTTCTTTCACAGCCCTCTGAGCCATTGGGATTATAGGCATGCACCACCATGACAGGCCAACATGTGAATTTTTTCATAAACATTTTTGTCAAGGATTCTGAAATGAAGGGTTCTGAGAAGATATGTACTATAGTCTAATCCAGATATAAATTTAGGTTAACAGTTCAAATGGCTTGCATGTTCCTAAACCCATAACTCAATAGTAGTCAAGCCTGTTTTTGAATGCACAGGTTTCAGATTTCAGCTCTCACTGAAGATTAATGCATGTCTTACTCTGAACACCTTCTGAACACCTTCTTCCTTTGGATAGATGAAAGCTATTTGCTCTTCCTTGTGTATGTGCCCAAGCTTGGGTTTCCCCTGCTGTTTAGATAAGAAGCAGCATGCTTTGTTGGCAGATTTTTAAATGATGTGTTTTTGATTTGGTGACTGAAAGTCATTAAAATGTCGATTTTAGCTACACATGTAGGTACCAAATATAGATCAACAACTGCTTTCTGCCATCGTACTTTGGATATCTTAAATATTATGTATTTTGAGAGAGAGAGAGAGAGAGACTATCAGCTAGTTTATTTAGACAGTTCGTGCATTTGGTTTCTAAATGACAAGGTTTTAGGCTTCTAGTTGCAAACACTTCTTTACAAATAACACATTTCTGCATGGGTTGTGTTTGCTTCTAATAATAAAAGACCAAATTAAATGTAATCATCATTATATTTTCTCTTTTTAACAGACTTTTGGAGTGCTGTGGTATTTTGATACTCATGAAAGGAATTGTGAACGCAGTTTATAGATCTGAAAGTGGTGAAAATGTTTCAAATTATTATCATTTTTATTTCCAGTAACATGCTGTCCTTTAATGTTAGTATTCTTTATGCTTTTAATCTTTAGCCACTGTTTGATATAAATTAAGTAGTGCAAGACTTGGTCAGAATTTAAAATTGATTGGCATTGTTGGAGAGTAATAAACTGATCAGCCTGATCATGCAGCTTACACAGCTTAACCACCATTACTCTCATGTAAATGCCCCCAGTTTGTCTTGAAGTTTATTCTGCTTAAATGAGGAAATTTTTTATTTACTTATCTTTCTGATTTTTTTTTCAATTTTTTAATTGAGGTATAACTTTTATCCTCTGGAGCACAAATCTTGAGATTTAGTTACACAGTGTGCATCTAGCTGTGTAACCAAATCCTAGATGAAGACGTAGGACATTTCAAGCAACACAGCAGGCTCCCTCATGTTCCCTTCCAGTTACTTTCATATGCAGAGACCATCATAGATTAGTTTTACCTATTATTGAACTCCTATCTTTCAAGTCCTCCTTTTGAGATTTACCCATGTTGTTGTGAGTAGTGGTAATTAATTTTCTTTAATTGAGGGGCGGTATGCCCCTCATGTGAACGCACTATGATTGTTCCTTTGATGGGCATTTGGGTAGTTTCTAGATGGGGGTTACTATAAGTAAACCTGCTGTGAACATCTTAGTACATGTCTTTTGGTGAATGCATGTACACTCTGGCCATATATATAGGAATAGGATTATTAGTTCATAAATACATATGTCCAGTATTAGTAAATACTACTAAATGGTTTTCCAAAGTAGTTGTAACCAGTTTGCTTTCCCACTAGTAAAAGTTAAAGTTGCTCCACATCCTGACCAACATGGATATTGTCAGTCTTTTAGCTTTGGCTAATCTGGTGGGATTCTAGATATTTCATTGTGATTTTAGATGTTGTTGCCCCTGGGTGTAAAAATGTTGAGCACCTTTTCATATGCTAATGGTTATTTGGGTGTCATCTTTTGCCCATCTGAAAAATTGGATTGTGTTTTTTTATGATTTGTAGACATTCCTTATATTTCTAGATACATCCTTTATCATGTGTGTGTGTGTGTGTGTGTGTGTGTATTTGCATATGTATATATATTGCAATCACCTTTCCCCACTCATTGGCTTACCTTACCTTTTCACTTGCTTAGTGGTTTCTTTATATATATATATTTTTTGTTGTTGTTGTTGTTGTTGTTGTTGTTTATTTATATGGTGCTAAGGATCGAACCCAGTGCCTCACATGTGCGAGGCAAGTGCTCTGCCACTGAGCCACAACCCAGCCCCAGCTTAGTGGTTTCTTTTAGTGAGTAAATTCTTAATTTTAACGAAGTCCAGCAACACACACACACACACACACACACATTAAAAGAAAGAAAATTTATAGCCACGTTGTTTTGTTTTTACCTTTTTGCACTAACTGGAAACTTAATTGTAAAATTTCCTCCTTTTATACTTAAGTCTTTATTATTATAAAGCATAATTTACATGATTATCATACCTTTTTAAAATTAAGCTTGTATAATTGTAGATTCACATGCAACTGTAAGAAATAATGTATTCCATGTACCATTTGCCCAATTTTCTCCAGTGGTAACATTTTGCAAAACAGTAGTACAACATCATGGAATACTGACATTGATCTAGGACATTTGCTTCTCCACAGGGTCACTCAGGTTTCCCTCTTGCAGCCATTCTAACCCCATCCCAAGCCCAGCTCTGTCTCCTCTCCCCATCCTTAACTTCTGCCAACCATTTGTTTTTCTTTTCTGTAATTTTGCCATTTCAGAAAGTTTTATAATTGGAATCATATAGAAATGTAACATTCAGGGACTGGCTTTTTTCTATCAGCTAAATCCATGGAGATTTGTCCAACTGTTACATGTGCTAATAGTTCATCCCTTTTTATTGCCAAGTAGCGTTCCTCAGATGGATTTGCCAGTTTTGCACTTGTTGAAGGATACCTTGGTTATTTCTGATTTGGGGCTGTCATGAATAAAGATTTTATGTGAACAGAAGTCTTCTGAAATAAATGCTCAGGGGTATAATTTCTCATTCATATGATAATTACAGGTTTAATTTTAAACCTGCCAGACTGTTTTCTAAAGTGGCTCTTCTCTGTTACACTCCACCAGTGATGTAGGAGTGGTCTACATTCTTTCCAGCCTTGCTGTCATTTTGGTGTTGTCTCTGTTTTTTATTTTACATATTCAATGGGTCAAAATATCTCATTGTGCTTTTAATTTACATTTCCCCTAATTCCCTAACATATTTTAACATATTTTAGGAGCTTATTTTCCATTTAATTGCTCTTTAGTGAAATGTCTATTCATTCCTTTTTCCCATTTTCTAATTGGATTGTTTGCTTTCACTGTTGAGTTTTAAGAGTTCTTTATGTATTCTAGATATTAGTCCTTTGTCAGATGTGTAGCTTGAAATAGTTTGTCCCAGTCTGCATCTTGTTCTTTCAGAGCAGTTTTGATTTTGATCAAATCAAATTTATCAGATTTTCATTTTATAGATTGTTTTTAATCTCAAGTGTAAGAATTCTTTGTCTAGCCTTAGCTCAAGAAAATTTTCTCTTGTTTTTCTCCAAAAGTATCATCATCTTACATTTTATGTTTAAGTCATGATCCATTTTGAGTTGACATTTGTATAGTTAGTTTAACTTGACTAATTGTTCCATGCATTTGTTGAAAAGGCTATTCTTCCTTCATTTAATTATTTTTGCAATTTTATTGAATGTTAATTTTCATATTTGCATAGGTTTATTTCTGGGTTCTTTTCTGTTTCATAGATCAATGTCTGTCCTTCAGCCAATACCTCACAGTCTTGATTACTGAGCAGTATATAAAATGTGTTGAAAGTGGTGTAGTGATTTTACCCATTTTATTCTTCCTTTTCAAAATTGCCTTTCATGTAAATTTAAGAAAATTCTTGCTTTTATCTAAAAAAAATTAAAACCTTGTTGGAATTGTGTTAAGCTTATATATCAGTTTGTGGGAGAATTGACTTATTTCCTATGTCAGATCTTCCAGTCCGTGAGCATAATATGTCTTTCCATTTATTTAGGTCTTTAATTTCTTTTCTCAGGAATTGTATAGTTTTGGCATACAAGATCAGCACATGGTGTTTAGAGTTATGCCTGTATGATTTTGGAGTTGTTGTCAGTGGTATCATTTTTAATTTCATTGTACATGTTTATATTGCTACTCTGCAAGAATATTTTTGATTTTTGTGTGTTCATTTCAATCTGAACTCACATGTTAGTTCTAGGAGAGGTTTTATTTTTGTTTTGTGGTAGATTCCTTGGGGTTTTCCAAATAGATAGTCAATGTCATCTGGAAATACAGTTTCACTTTTTTTTATCTGGCTCATATGTCTTTATTTTCTTTCCTTGAGTTTCTGCTTGTGGAATTGGCTAGGGCTCCCCATGCTGTGGAGAGTAAGAGTGATGCTAGTGCATGTCCTTGCCCTGTCCCTGGTCTTAAGGGGAAAATGGTCTTTCACCACTAAGAATGATAGTAGATGTTCTTATCAAACTGGGGAAGTTCCCTGCTATTCTATTTCTCGAAGAGCTTTGTGAACAGGTATGGTGTTTTATCATGTTTTTCAGTGTCAATCAATACAATCGTGAGTTTTCTTCTTTAGCCTGTTCATCTGGTAGATTCTTTGATTTTGTTTCTTTTAAACCAGATTTGCATCCCTAAAATAAACCCTACTTGGTCAGGTAGGGTACTGAACACCTGTTCTCTAGCTCACACCAGGATGATGATATTGCACTTACCAATTTACTGCCCTCTCCTCTTCCGAACCCTGCTTCTCAAACACCCAAATTTTCTAAACTCTCCTTTTTAAATTTGAATGCTTGGCCTGAGGAGAACATAATTTTGAAAGGGCCCATAGTGAAATATACCACAATAATTACTTTTTCTTTCTTAAGAGGGCCTAAAAAGAAAGTGTTGAAGTTTTTATTTTCTTATATTATCCCTTCTATTAAAAAAGATTTGAGGCTCTTTGTTGATCAATATAATATTTTCCCAAGATTTCTGAAGACTTAATCAAAATAATAATTCTGAAATAACATTAAAAAGATAATTTATTTTTTATTATTAATTTTACTATTAATTAATTAATTATTTTTTTAAACTAACTTTTAGAAATGAAAGAAATGCCCAAATGTTTGGTAAAAGTTGAAGGTTAAAATCCTGTTCTCTTTCTATTAGTAGAAATTTGTGGGGGAAAAAAAAAAGCTTTCAACAAGACAAAATTTGAGAAGTAAATGATTTTTTTTTTTTTTTTTTTTTTTTTTTTGGTATCAGGGATTGAACCCAGAGCGCTTAACTACTAAGCCATATCCCAAACCGTTTTTACTTTTTATTGTATTATTTACTTTTATTATCTAATAGGTGGGTTGTCTGATGTTTGTTGATATCTCCACCCTCAGGGTGGTGAAGGTTATCGGGTGGGAGGATTGGTCTTAGGGGCCGAGCTCCTGGAAGTGGGGTATAGCGCTTGCCAGTCCCTGATGGGAAACTATAGCCCAAGGATCTCCTTTGGGGACTGCTCATGTGATGTCTCACTAAGTTGCTGAGGCTGACTTTGACTTTTTTTCAAAAAAAAAGCCTGTCTTACTGCTTCTACTGGAATCCTCCTGCCTCAACCTGCCGAGCTACATGTGTGAGCCACTGTACCGGCAAATGATTTTTATCTTACACAATAAAAAGTTTCTATCTTAAAACAGCAGACATCTTTAAAAAGACTCCCAGATAATCAGTACAGACAGCTGGAGAAATCCAGAAATAGTCTTAAGGTCTATATGAAGTAAGTTGACCAATTTATTAGCACAAGTGAAAAATTAAACTTTTATAGATTATTCACCCAAGAAAGGAAATAGCCACTTCTATAAGAAAGTAATTATTTTGTGAAGTTTAAGCTAGTACAGGTTATTTTTAGCGTACTTATTAAGAACTCCATGATACACTATTTCTTTGTAAGTTGTGATTTGTATAACAAATACAGTTTTCAAATACGATCACAGTGCATTTGAAACAGCAGGTAATAAGAGGCATGTAGTATTTCCCCTTGGTAGTCTAACATTTTTAGTCCTGAGATAAAGCTATACTTGTAAAATTGATAATTACCTATGAATCATTTTTTATTCTGTGTGTGTGTGTGTGTGTGTGTGTGTGTGGTCTAAACCACTCCCTACTCTGTATCCCTTAACCAGTCCATTATCATATCTTTGTGCTGCCTCCAAAATCTGTGGTCACACATCCCATAACAACGTTTTGGTCAGTGATAAACCACATAGAGGATGGAGTATACCATAAAGCGCAAGTGAGTAGTTAGCTGTACCATCTAGGTGCATTCGGTGATGAAATCACCCAGCAACTCATTTCTCTGAACAAGTCCCCATCACTGAGAGACATGTGACTCTATTGTACTTCTTTCCACAGTCATTGGTCATCATGCCAATTCCAGTCCCCATCATCTCTTACCTAGAACACTGCATCATCGCCTGTCCTACTGCTTCTACTCTTGTGCATCTAAAATCCATTTTTTCTCATTAACCGCAGTGACCTCTTGTCACACATGCCATGTATCTTCCGTGCTTAAAGACCTGCAGTAGCTTTCTCCTGTTCTCAGAATCTGTGCCTTACTTTAGTCAGTGAGACTACACATTCTTTCTTCCATTATCCTTTCTGTTTCTCTTGCTCTTCATGCTGTCTCCCAGCTGTTCTCCTTTTTCTTATTGAATAAACCTAGCACTTTCCTTTCCTTTTACATTTGCTTTTCCTTTTGTCTAAAATAGTCCATCCCTAGTTTTTTCCTATGGCTAACTCAACTCTCAACCTTCAAGTTTCTGCTTAGAATTTACTTCCTTTAAAAATCATTTTTTGCTCACTTCATGAAATATTGGCCTATCCATGTTACTATATATTAATCATTATTTTCTTGGTAAGGACTACCATATCTTTAGTTATATTATTTGCCTGGTAGATTAATGGAGAACTAGGAAATTAATTCATGAAAACCCGTGAACACCAAATTTGTAACATAAAATATGAATAAGCTGGGCATGGAAGTGCATGCCTGTGATCCAAGCAGCTTAGAAGACTAAGGCAGGAGGATAGCAAGCTCAAAGCCAGCCTCAGCAACTTAGTGAGGCCCTAAGCAACTTAGCAAGATTCTATTCAAAATAAAAAATTAAAAAGGACTGGGCTGGGCACTGTGCGCATGCGCACACTGTAATCCCAGTGGCTCAGGAGGCTGAGACAGAAGAATTGCGAGTTCAAATCCAGACTCAGCAATGACGAGGTGCTAAGCAACTGAGTGAGACTCTGTCTCTAAATAAAATACAAAATAGGGCTGGGGATGTGGCTCAGTGATGAAGTACCCCTGAGTTCAATCCACAGTACCAAAAAAAATAATAATTTCTGGACTAGAGTTGTGGCTCAGTAGTAAAGCGTTTGCCCAGCATATGTGAGGCACCAGGTTCAAGTCTCAGCACTGCATATAAATAAACAGATAAAATAAAGCCCATCAACAAATAGAAATACATATTTTAAAAAAAGGCTGAGGATGTGGCTCAGTGATAAAGCACCCCTGGGTTCAATATTGGTACTGGGGAGTATCAAAAAAAAAAATGGCTAGGGATATAGCTCAGTGGTAAAGTGCCCTTGGGTTCAGTGCCCAGTACACCGCCCCCACAAAAGATAGGTGTATATGTGTGTGTGTATATATGTGTGTGTGTGTGTGTGTGTGCATGTGTGTGTATATGAATATATATGTGTGAATTATCTCATATATATCTAAGCTCAGACAAATGAACCAAGTATGGAGAATAAGGGATGATTTTAAAGACAAAATTTGACCAAAGCCCTGAATGGTAGTTTTCATTTATATCTGCCTACATCAACCCCCACCAAAAGACTATGTTATCATTTTTGCTTTAAGCATTTATGCATATTTTAAAGAAACTTAAGAGGAGAAAAATGTTATACTTACCCAGATATTTACCATTCCTGAATGATGTTAATTTTTTTCAGAAATTTCATTTTTCCTTTGATATCACTTTTTTTTTTAGCCTGAATAGCTTTCTTTAGCATTTATTTTAGAACAGATTTGCTAGTGATAAATTCTCTTATTTTTCCTTTATCTGAGAATGTTCTTATTTTCCCTTGAGTTTTGAAGAATATTTTTACTGATACAATATTCTGTTGATAAGGTTTTTGTTTATTCTTTTGGTATTTTAAAGGTATTGTTCCACTGTCTTCTGGCATCTGTGGTTTCTGATAAGAACTCTTTGATTATTTTGTTTGTTCTTCCATAAGCAATACATTTCTTTTCTTTGGCTGCTTTCAAGATTTTATCTTATCTTTGGTTTTAGTAGTTTGATTATGCTGTGCCTCACAGTGGTTTTCTTTTAATTAATCTTGTTTGGGACTCACTGATCTTCAATAATTTGTAAAATTATCCTTTTCACTAAGTTTGAAAAGTTTCCAGCCATTATTTCTTTTCATTGTTTTTTTTCTTTTTCCTGAACCAGTCTATTTCTTTCTATCGTCTTCAATGGCATGCGTATTAAATGTTTTATATTTTCCCACAGATTCCTGATGTTCTGCCCATTTTGTCTATTTTTCAATCTTTTGTCTCTATTTTTCAATCAGATAATTTTTATTCTCTATTTTTAAGTTCACCAGCTCTTTCTGTCTACCCCATTCCTCCCGTCCAGTAATGATTTATTTCAAATACTATAATTTTCAGTTTTATAATTGTCATTTGGTTCTTGTTTACACTTTCTGCTGAGAACATCTTATCTTTCTGTTCCTTTCAAGAGTGTTTGACTTTACCTCAAGGAACATAGTTATTCCAGTTGAGTGTCCCTTATCTGAATGATGGGAACCAGAAATATTTCACACTTCAGAGGGTGTTTTTGTTGTTGGTTTTGGAATATTTGCATAGGCTTTACTGGTTGAACATTCCTAACCCAAAATAAAAAATACTCCACTGTTGTCCAAAGATTTTCAAATGTTAGAGAATTTTGGATTTCATATTTTTGGATTAGGGATGCTCAAACTGTACTGGCTTCTTTAAGATCTAGGATGTAAACCTCTATGTTATGTCACATCTATTGATTGTCTTTACCTTTGAGAATTAGTGATGTTTTCTTGGTTCTTTGTATGTTTGGTGATTTTAGATCCTATTAGACATTTTTTAGTATTATGTTGCTTAGACTCTTGGTCCTGTGGCAGTCTTCTGGAAAATTTTGGGTTTTTTAGCAGATAACCAACACACTTCAGTTCAGAGTGCAAACTCAAGCTCTCCTTCAGGAGAATATTCTCGTGTCAGTCTTGTTTTCAAAACCTTCACTGTTGTGTCTTGTGCATGCACCACTCTGGAGCTAATTTGAGACTCAAGCAGTGGTTTAAATTGCGGTTCAGTCCTCAAAACCTTTATTATACTCCCTTTAGTCTATCCCACTCATACAAAAATCATTTGAGCTCATGTTGATTAACACAGAATTAAGAATCTCTTTCTCTACCTCTGTCCTCTCTTAGATTCCTCCCACATGCTTCAGACCGCAGAGGCTCATTTTCCTGCCCTTCTAGCCAAAAATGTGGTGTTTCTTTCAGAGTTTTAGCTTTCTGCACTGCCATATGGTCCCACAAGTGGGCTCATCTTCTAGGCAAAATGGGGGGGAGGGGAAGGAGAAAGAGAAGGGGGAAAATACCCTGTGAAATTTAGGGAGCCCTTTCCCAGTTTCATTTGTCAGAAAAACAGATTTCTTTTTTATTTGATTTTAGTATTTTGTTCTGAATTTTTATTTGAAATCAGCCAGAGATAAAGACTTTAGTGGACTTCTGCCATTTTGGCCATAGACCTCAAGTGGCTTTTTAATGCAGCATTTAATGTGCCTGTGAGATGCATTTCTATCATCAGTTGGTCCATGTCAATCAAACTGGTAGGAATCTGCTTTGGTACAATATCAACTGTAGTAATTTCTATGAAAGCAGATTATTTTACACTGGTGTGATATCTCTAATATCTTTGAATATTTTCTTGGTATTATTACTCCTGGCACATAATTTTTACATAACATTTACAAATTTCTCTTGGTTCCTCTTCAGCATGCATTCTGGAACAAAGAGAAAGAGCAAAAGACTCTTTCCATTATTCAGTTACTCAAACAGCCCTATTTCAGTGGAGTATGTAGTCACTTCAAAACAAGTTTGGAAGAAGAGGCCAGCCTTATTTAGTGCATGTTTTCTACTCTTAAAAAGAGTATTGATGTTTCTGCTAGCAAGCTGTGGTAGAAGCATTCGAGTGCTAGCCAGAAGCAGTCCTCTCTTCAGATCTCCCATAATGTTTTCTGGGAAGATTGAAAAATATCAATCCTGAAGGTGGAGAAACAGCTCTGAAAACTTAAGCACTCTTAGTTGTAGTATACATTTCTGGATGTCCACTGAAGCTGTGTGTGTGGACAATTTGATGCACTCACCTAGAAATGTGGTTTTTCTGGTTCACAGAGTATGCAGAAGTTACATATATATGTATATATACACATACATTTTTCATGTCTTTGAGATAGAAGTCATACTTTTAGGTAAGTTCATCAGATTGCTGTTTATATTAGACAAAAAGTGGTTAGAGAAGCTTTATATGACACTAAAAGGGAAAGAATAACTAAATTATGGTACAGTTATGGATTCTATAAATTGGAATACTATTCAGCCATTAAGATAGTATATGCCATTTATTGAAATGGAAAACTCCATAATATTGAGTAAAAATTGAAGTTATCAAAGTAATTGCAATATTTTTTTTATAAAATGCATATCTGAATTTATATAGATGTGTGTAGGAAAATAGTCTGAAAGGATATACAACAAAAAATTTATAGCAATCATTCTCACAAAAGTGAAATTGAGATTGTTTTCCTATGTAAATATTGCTAGGATTTTTTTTTTTAATCATGATAATGTTGTTTAATTTGTGCAGAGAAAAGAAAGAAGAAAACCTGTTTTTATTTTGGGGTAAAGAAAAGGTTTCAACTGTGGTCTAGGCCAAACCTGACCATGCAGGTGGCTCTTCTCTAACCATTCTTCTTATTTTTTTTTTTAATCTTGCACAAAAAAAGAAAAGAAAAGTTTTCTACTAGAGGGCAAAAGAACTAGGACGCATGAGCAGGGACAGGGTGTCACAGACCACATCTCCTTACTCAGGGGCAAAGTTGAAACTCTGACTTTTATTACTAACATTTAACAAAACTGGAAGAAAGGACAAAGCAGGTTGCCTTTAGGCAAGGTTGTCATGAAAGTGATTGAAGCATCAGGCGTTTTGACTTTTCTCCTAATCTGAGGTTTTAACACTGGGTGGAAAGTTGAACAAGGGGACTTGGAAAAGCCTTTCTGATTCTCATTTCTCAATTCAAAGAGAATTGTACTTCAGCCTGCATATGACGAAGAATACAGCAGCAGGACGCAATTCTCACGAAGGATAGCATTCTTTTTTTGTTTTGTTTCGTTTTTTGGTACAGGGGTTTGAACCCAGGGGCACTTAAGCACTGAGCCTCATCCCCAGCCCTTTTTAAATTTTATTTAGAGACAGGGTCTCACTGAGTTGCTTAGCACCTCGCTGAGGCTGGCTTTCTGCCTCAGCCTTTTAACATGTCTCATGCCTTTAAAGGGAGAGCTGACAGTGGTGGCATCTGACTACAGTTGATCACTGGTGAATGAATGAGGAGGGATCCATTCTGCAGTTGCCACAATTTAAAGCCATAAGCTTTACACATGCAATGTTTGAGGTCACAAGGTCATAGATGGGACCAGTGATTCCTAAACTTTCTGAAGCTCAGAATCAGTCTTCAGAGCATGTGTGTATTATATTTCTTGATCCTTCAGATTTAGTAACTCCAGAGTGGGGCCCAGGAATCAGTATTATTCTTTAATTTTAGGTTGTTTTGATGATCAGCCAGGTTTAGATACTACCAGTATACATATGCACACACACATCAGGACAGGAATGAGATGTGAGAAAATCAAGTCCATTGATGACACATCAGATGCTTTTGAGGTATTGATATTTACAAAGCTGTGCACAGAGAGGACCATCAGTTCTACAACTAAGTGGGGTTTCATTCAACCCGTTAAGCACCCATTAAAAGAACTGTTTTTATTTATTCATGCTCATGAATACAATAAACAGTATAGAGATTCATGTCAATAAAACAAATGTTTGTCCACAGACCATGAACAGAATTATTTGTTCATGATTTGGACAGCCACTGTCTGACCCTGGTCTTGCTCTTGAGGGCACCACCAAGGACAATATGCCATTGTTGAGACACCTGCTAATGCTCAATATGCAGGCAAGATGGATCCTGCTCACGACCAGGTTATCGATAAGACATTGATTTGAGTAGTTTGGGAATTTTACATTTTCGGTTTCATCTCCAGAAAGTTTAGAAAGAGCAGGGAAATAAAAACAGGCCACAAACTTGTTAATGAAAGTAGAACATGAAGTGCAAAGAACTGCCATCGCTGCTAAGTGCCCAGTCTTCCTAAATAATAAGAGCAGGCCCTGCCCTCTATGTCATATTTGTCTTCTGAGGCCACTTTTAGTGCCCAGATCCTCCATCCTGAACATGTTTCCCATACCACAGGAGCCCTGCAGGAGTTGTGAGGGGCTCTTCACATCATCTCACAGGCTGGTTTGCCCTTCCTTGAATCACCAGGCATGAGCACCAGCTCGCACAGAGTCGGAGCCACAGCCCACTTGGAGTGTTCTCCCTGGTCCCTACTTCTCACACCCTTCATTTCCTAACTCACATGCCACATTCCCAGTGGGGCCTGTGCCCCCAGCATGCTCCCTGATCTGCATTTCTGTTTTCTTTTTCCTTTTACCTTTTAGTAAACCCGTAATTTACTTATGTTTATTGTTGGTGTCTGTGTCCTCTGCTAGACTATAATCAGTGTGACATGTTGTAAGTGGGGACAATGGTACTAGCACATAGTAGGCTCTTAACAAATAGGTATGTGTTAAATAGAAGAATAAGTGTATGATTCATTGAGTGCTTACCGCCAGTTAGGTATGTCACATCAGTCAGTTTTCAGTGTGGCCTTGGGTATTCACTTAATTATAAACATCTCCCATAATTGTGTTAGAGTGACCTTGTCAGGGAAGCATGGCGGCTCAGGTGCTGGTACATCTCTGACTCCTGCCTGTGAGTCGGAGTGCCCTGGCAGCAGCTGCTTTACTGGTAGAATCGAAAACGCTTTGGCCCCACAAGAGCTCAGGAGGGTTCCCTAAATTTTGGCTTCGCTCCTGTGCACTTATCTCTTCTAAAGATGAGCCTGTTGGATGTTGTTCTTAGAACAGGACCCAGCCCTCAGCCATTAAGCTGGTAAATGATAGGTGTTGATTGTAGGTGTGGCCCCCATGTCTGTAGTGATTTTTAACCTCAGAGTTTCAGCCCATCTTGGAAAGGATCTAGTCCAGCTCCTTTTAGACTGTAAGACACTGAGGCACCAAGAGATTAAGTTAATCTAAATTCACAGCGCGAGCTAGAGGTCCTGGTCTTATTTGGGGGTTTTAAGGAAACACCATGTTGCTGCAGCAACACCAGTTTCCTCTGTTGTTTCAGCAGGTGGCTTTGCCTCTTCTCACCCCCTTTCTTAGGGAGGATCCAGGTTCTTCCAGATCTTACTTCCCAACCAGACCTTATCTGTCATGCCAACCCGAAGACTTCTGAGCTCCCTCCCCGTAAGTGTCAGTGTTGTCTTTCCTAAGTCCCCAGTGTTTTGATAATGCTTTTCTGCTCTTCTTTTTCCTCATTACCATGAGGCTCAACAGGTGTGAGAGAGAAGGGACCGGCCAGTGTCAGGTGCTTTGGTATTGCTTTGAACTCCGTCTCTCTTGCCTAGTTTACCTCATTCCAGTTCCCTGACTTGCTTAGCTCCTCCTCAGGAACTTTACCACCTTTGATCAGTTTCGCTGGCTTCCTAACCCTTTGCCATTTCTCATTTCTTGAGAGTAAAGAAACATCCCCTGAAAAAAAAAAAAGAAAGAAAGAAAGAAACACCACCCTGCTTTTGTCTAGTACTTCATTTCTTAGCATCATCTCATTTGACCTTCATAGTAACCTTGTGTGTTAAGTGGGAACAGATACTCTCCTTCCTTTTTCATTGATGAAGAAATGGAATACAGATAAGTGGAGGAAATGATTTGCTTAGTCTTGCCACCTCTCATTGGCAGGGCTGGGAGCAGAGCCTTCAAATCATAGTTTAAAATATTTTCTGCTGTCCCAAATTTTAATGTTAACAGAAAGAGAGACAAAATTTATCACCATCTGGTATTCTGAAATCTACATAATTTTTCCCCTAAAGATTGTACTCAGTTTTAAAAATCTTCTGAGGATATTAATCTGCATTTTTATAGTGTCTTTAGCATCTTGATTTTAGAAAAGACCATTGACAGCTAAGTTGTATATAGAATAGACAGGTTCTCTGATACTGACTGGGTTTTCATCTACATTATTAAATGTTATTATGTGGACCTGTGTTTGCAATGTTGTGGTGGTCCTTTTGAGAATAAGACTACTGGTAAAGTTTACTCAAATTCTTGGTTTAAAAAAGTTGTATCTTGGTTTAAAACTTGGTGTTTACACACGTTTGTATATTAAAGTTGTATCATACAACTTAATAATTTGATATTTTTGCAAGTTTTGACAATCTGCATATTGTAATGAATCCTGTGCATTTAAACTAAGAGTATAAGAAATATTTTCTCTTTCAGTATAAAACATGGTCTAATACTGCATTTCAACCCAGAAGTATTTCTTAAAGTATTTGTTTCTTAACTAAAATAGAAAGTAATATCATATCTCCTTCCTCTTTATTATTAATTATTATTAACAGAAATTGAAATTATTTTTTAACTTAAATTCAACCAATACATTTTCCTTTATTGTATTAATGTTTATAAGTTACTTCACTGATGAGGAAAGTGTGTAAAGCATGCTGAGCCATGTGAGCTTCCATAGGAGAAGGACATACAGTTATATCTTTGCAAGTAAACACATGAGAACTGACATTGTGACGGTGCTGCAGCGGAGCTCCTCCAGCTTCTCTGCAGCACAGGTCAGTCAAGAGGGCTTATTTGCAGAGTAGCTGATGGGTGGTGCTCTGTAGCGCAGCTTCATTCTCTCTGCCAATTGTCCTTCCAGAGGCCAAGAGGTCCACACAATCATTTATATGTAAGAGTCCTAGAAGATGTTCAATGTCCTTGTGTCATGTGTTCAGAGCTCTCAGCATGATCTAAGACCAGAAATCACAAGGTACAGTTGATAGACTGTAAATTCAGAGTCCTTTGCTGGAAATTGGAGTTGTCCAGATCTATTTCCTACAAAATGATCATATCCAAATTCGAGATTTACCCTTGATATTACTCCCACTCATTTTTAAGCTGTTGTTGTTTTAAATTGCTAAATGGCACACTGCCTGCAGTATGCCCTCTTGTTGAGGCCATTCTTAGTCTGATCTAGTGCCAAAGAGAAAGTGAGATTCTGTTGGGAATATGTTTGGTTTAGCAAATTAGAGTGAGTACAGAACCATCTTGATAGGATGATAAAATTGTTCAAGTACTATAGCAAACAGTAACTATCTGCCTATTATTCAGTTTCCTGAACAATGAAAACTGATGAATCCTGCCTCAGTAAAGTCTTGACTATGTGGTAGTTTCCTCTTCTTACAGATGAACTGTGTCTGGTCACATTTGGTATCACTAGTGTGCAGTTTTGCTATTCCCCTATAAATCAGAGATGCATTCTGCTTAGGGGAACACACATGGGTGCGTGCCCTCCCCAGTGCCCCCCCCCCATTTGTACTAGAAATCACAAAAAGCACACACACACAGAAAACCCTTTTGAAATGACCTTTAAGGTGAAAACAGTGGTCTTACGAAAATACATTAGCTGCATTTCTTAGATGATGCACAGTAAATGTGCAGATCAGCACCAGGTATTTTCCACACTATGACATCTGGAGCAGCCATTGTAAAGATAATCATCTTTATGTCTCAAAATAATTTAGGACCTCTTTTCTTTGTTCTTATCACCAGCTTTATCAATTTAACTTTTTCCAAACATAGTTACTCAGAGACACTCTAGTTAAAAAGGAAAGAGATAAATAACATTGAATAAGGCTAATGATTGAAATGTTTAATACTTGTCAGTCTAAAAAGAACCATAATTGTTTCTCTTTCAATTAACTAATTTGTAACAGTCTTTTAATAAAGAGATGAGATATTGTCATATTTGGTGGTTTTCATCTTAATGATTTCCATTTATTTTGGTTTATTATTTAGGGACTCTTAGAACATTATTGGTTTTGAATACTTACAGAATATAGTAAAATGCTGACAATTATAAATTGTTTGTTTACTCACTAAAGCTAATTATTACATGATCACTGAAATTTTGAGTGAGCATCTCTTAGAACAGAAAATATTTCAGATTAATCTAAGAGGAGTTAGTCTGAGATTCTGAGAATGATTTCCCAACTATATCTGGAAAGGTAACTTGACTTTTAAAGGATGTTTAATTGATTAATTAAAAACATCATTTTGAAAAACTCATTTTATGATCCATTCTGAGAGCATCTTCAAAATGCCCTCAGGTAGGTGTCAAGCCAAGTAGTGCAAATACTTTTTCATGCAACTGAAGAGACCATGGTGGAATTTGGTGGGAAAAGAGAAAATTAATTCTACCTGTGTAACTTCATGCTAACTGCTACGTTATGTGTGTTTTGTTTGTTTTGTAGGTATGAGAAAGTGCCAGTCATCTTGGTTGGGAATAAAGTGGACCTGGAGAGTGAGAGAGAAGTGTCCTCCAATGAAGGCCGAGCCCTTGCGGAAGAATGGGGCTGCCCCTTTATGGAGACTTCTGCCAAGAGTAAAACAATGGTGGACGAACTCTTTGCAGAAATCGTGAGGCAGATGAACTATGCTGCTCAGCCTGACAAAGATGATCCATGCTGTTCTGCATGTAACATACAATAGCATCCAACTCTGGCTGTCCTGGTCAGGATTTGCCCGGTATCGTAGGCGATAGAAACTTCGTCTACTCCATCACAGAGTTGGCAGGATGCATAGTGTGAATCTCCAGTGCACTGCAGCTCTATTCACAAACGAGCAGTGACTGTCAGCCGATGTCTCTGAGTACATTTGGGTTCAGTACCTACAGTTTTCACCATCGTCCTCAGTCTCCTTTGTGCATCTGCAACTTGAAGGCATAGCCCATCCATCTACAGGGTGATCTAGTTTGAAAACGTTGACGGCGTTGTCGCCGAGTTGACAGAAGCACCTGTTGTATAAATTTAAAATAATTATGAGGGAGAAAACAGAAGAATTCCTACGACCACTTAACAATTAAAATATTTTGTCTTCTTTAAAAAAAAATAAGTAAAGGAGAAATATTTTCCTACGAGAGTACTGAATTTCAGGAATCGGGATGGAGTCTCTAACAGTGAATTCCATCGAGTGAGAGAACAGCTGGCCTGCCCACAGCGTCGCAGGGAAGCCTTGCTCAGCTGACACGTTTCTGTCTCTCAAAGTTGACGCTTAATTATAGATGTTCTCCTAATTTGTGACATGGAACTAACTCGTGCATCAATCCTTGATAGAGAAAAAGTCAGAACAAGGTTGTGTGGAAATCCAGTCTGGCTCTAGAAACCGTTCAGTCACCTGCTTGGCCACGGAAATGGAGGCCGTCACGAGGGTTGGATCCGAGTGAAAACTCCCAGCCCAGCCTCCGTTGCCCGAGCAGGGCTGGTCTTTCCTTACTGAACAAGAAGGAAGCAGCTGAGGGGGAGATGCCTAGCCTTACTAACAGCAGCACTGAGTAGATGACTAGCACCACCACGAGAGGAAAATGAAGCCATGTTGCAGCCACAGGTTCCCGTTCGCAGAAACCGCACAGGACAGCACAGATATCTGGCATTTTTACGTTCGTTAAAGCAGCCAATTCCTCCTTGCCTTTAAGGGCTCTGGTTATGATGTGACCTTGGCTAACCTGCTCTGGAAATCCAGTTTGCTGTAGCAGAGCTTTATTGCAGGCATTTAAAAAATTGAATAACCATGTGAAATAATTTGGGCTTAAAAGTAGAACATAAATTATAGAGTGGAAGGTTAGGGACAAAAAGCCTTTTATCTTTAATTTGCCTGGAGAATTCTATAAAGGTTTTCTTATAACAATTTTGCCCTGATTACTGAAGTGGCAAATAAAGCTAGAGTGAATATTTTGTTTTGAAAAGGTGCTCAAGGTCTGAATTTTTGGTTTCCATAGCCGTGAAGTATTTATCATTTGCATGAGTAATGGCACAGGAAAAACCTATTCCGGAGTTTTACAATCAAGTGTAGAAGGGTTTTCACCTCACTTCAGAGTTAGAAATGCTGAAGAGATTATCTCGAGCCCGCCCTCTGGAGATAAATTTGGCCTTCAGAACTGCAATATCACTGAGCCTGCAATATACCTACCACCCCACATTTTCTTGGTTTCAGTCTTGTGCAAGTAACCTCTGGTCTTATGTGTGTAACTGAGGGAAGAGTGTGTGTTTGTGTGTGCATGTGTGTTTATCGTTCCTAAGAATTTGGCACAAGTCGGAGATAATTGCCTATACTGAGAATCTATACTGCAGAATATAGTGTATTGAGAACATTTTTTTCTTTGAAATTATTTAAGTATCTTTTATACATCATTGAAATCGTGGGTAGCCCCCGAGTGTTTAGTAACTGGCATTAAGCTTACAGATAGAAATAAAGGTTGATAGTATTTTTCATAGAGAAGAAAACTGAAGAAATAATGTGGGTGAAACCAGGCCGTGGTTGTTAGAGAAATCTTTGAATTGTGAATATTTACATTCTTCAGTATAATTTTTTATAACCTTCGATTGTGAAGCACCTTGTTTATAGGGCAAAAAGTTTTAATCAATTTTCTTGAAACAGATTTCACTGTGTAAAAATTGATTTAACTCAAACACATAGAGAAATCAAAGATTCAACAAGGATGGTTTATCTACTGAAGTAGAAATATTTATTAATGAATTGGTTGAGTTTTGAAGCCTCTAACTTCTAGTAATGATCATTTTCTTAGAATTTCATAATTCATAGCAATTTATGATAACTAAGACTACATATTAGAATCAGCTGTACAGATTCCACGTTTTCTATCATGGATTGCTATGCAGATGTGAAAAATAGGTGAGAAAATGAGAGGTCTGGCAACATGTTAGGTGGAAAAGGTGAAAATTTGGGGCTTCCTGAGAAGGGTTTGTCAGACCAGGTGGACTTTTACCATAAGGATATTACTAAAAGCTGATTCGGCTCCCTGACCAGTGTTGCCACGCAGCCCTCTGTGGGAGTGACAGAGCATAAGTGGTCCCTGAGCGGGAGTCCCTCCTCTACCCTGTCAGCCTTCCTCTGGCAGGAATCCAGCTCGGCCTGAATGAATGTGTTTGCTGAGATGGGAATAAAAAGCTCAAGAACAGAAAGATTACACTTGTTGGCACATGAAGAAAAAAATAGTGGCTACAGAGGAGAGTTGGTGACTGTGGGTCACTATTTATTTTATGCCCTGATCAGACTAGCAACTACTTAAGTGGAAGTTTTTCTAACATGCCTTAAAAATATTATGGTTTGATCCAAAGACCCACTTTTTCTTTAGCTCTTGTGATAAGGTTTTCTTTTGTTTTTGACTTTGATTCAAAGGCAGCATATTTTTAAGTTCTTTTTCTTTTAATGTTGCAACTTTGGGGTTCCTTTAAGCTGTGATAGTGATGGTAACTGATGCCTTTCATTTTGTTCAGCTTACACAAAACAAGCCAGCATCTGATCAGAAGTATTACATAAAAATCTTCCCTTAAACTATTGAAAGGTGCTTTGATGATTTTCCCCTTCGGTTTGTAGATTAGGACTGAACTTTTGCAGTTGCCATCATTTTTTCTGTGGTAAAACTACTGATATTTGCTTTTCGGTATAAAAGAATGTTGCCTAAGAACGTCTGGTGTTTGTTTTCAAGGGTGGATTTTCCAGTGTGAATGTTGTCAGTATCTGAATGTGAAAGTGTTTTGTTTTGTCTGTTGCTGTTGGGTTTTTATTTTTTATTTTTTTGGATTTTATTCTTATCAATAGTCCTGTGTTAGCGCTGGTTAAGCTTTAATTGTCTCTTTAGCCAATCAGATGTTAAAGACTATGGGGGTCTTTTTCTTTGTTCTTTTTTTAACTTGTCATTGTGCATCTATTAAATCTTGATCAGGGTTTCAAGAATGACTGCAGTAGGTTTTGAAAACAGACTTGTCATTATTGATTTGGGGTTTCCCAGAGATATAGTTCACAGTTAATTGTTCAACTCTAATACAACTGACCATTTAAAATTGAACAACAGTTTATTGTTTTGTAACAATGTCAGTTGTTAAACCTTGACATTTCAATTAAAACATGAATTGTAGTTATAACTCAATGCAAATTCAACAGTTGTATTTGGAGTTAAATTATTTTAACAAATAAATTTATTTAATGAAACTCTTGGTTTTGTTTTTTTGTTTTGAACATGCTCATGAGTGAAATTATTTATTTCATGCAGAAACAACTACGAATTTGTCATGTAATGAATTTAGTACTCTTCCTACGGAAATATTTAAGCTGAATTAAGTTGAGAATTCATCAAATAATGGTTGGCCATTTCTATAACCTTGAAAAATAAAAGTAACAGGAGGAAAATTTTTAAATGAGTCATTTTGAATGAATATAAATGTACCTTTATAAGTGATTTTTTTATGATTGCCTAATGCTAAAGTTAACAGAATTTTTCTAGATAATTAACATTAATTCGCAGTTGGTTTATGATCATGCCTACATCACCAAAATGTTTCAGTGTTCTAGTGACAACCAGAGGCTGTAACAGGTCATGTGGGTCTGCAGGGCCAGAGGCTGGGGCTGCTGGCTCTGCAGGGCTGTAGGCCGCCTGTTCTATATGGGGCCCTGTGAAAGTTGACAGATGTTAATTGTATGCGGCCTTCAGCTGCTGCGATAAGGCTCCCATTCATTCCCTCAGCCAATTTAAATGATGCCTTTTGGTTATGTTGCCTTCAGACTCTGTCAAATGCCCTGGCAACATTCCACCAGTTGAGAAGCTTCATTGTTTTAGAATATAAGAATAATCTGAATGAATATAACAGAGGCACTGTAGACAGAATCTCAGATATTTAAAAGAAAATGTGCCTCTATTTTAGTAGTTAATATCTGCTGGTTAGCTTCATAATCTCATTTGAAGTTTTCATAAAGTATTTATAACTATCAAAGAATAATATTTTAAACTTATCTAATTATAATTTCAATTGAGAAAATGTCTTTAAAGCTGAAAAATAGTATTTTGTTTTGTTTTCAATACTAGAGATTGAACCCAGTGGTACTTTACCACTGAACTACATCCCCAACCCTTTTCATTTTATATTGAGACAGGTTCCTAGTTGCCTGGGATCACAGGCATGTGCCTCTGTGCTCAGCCTGAGAAATAATATTTTGAAATTCTCTCAAGTTTTACATTTATAGTTTGTTAGAGTTCCATGAATGAAAATCTAAGTAGCTGACAGAATGAAGTGTCACCCTGTTAGGAACCCAGCTGACCTCTAAGACCTGTGAAGCAAAAGATATTGTCACAGAAGCACTTGAAAGGCTCTTGACCTCATTTCTTAATTTAAGATAGCTCTATTGCCATGTAAATACTAATGATACAGAGCATGGTGTTTTTTCAGTATTAGCTGAAGGGTTTTTGTTCTCACCTGCACACATGTGAAGTATTGTTTCAAAAGATTTGCCTCTCTTCTAGGTATAGTGATGTATTACTTCTTTCTATGTTTTTTTTAGAATAAATAGTCTCCATTTTACTGTCTAAGGACTTCTCCAGACCTCTTCAGCAGAGGAAATGGTAGAGGTCAGTCTGCCGTGAAAGATTAAATACAAAGAGACTATTCGGTGTCAGTGGATTAGGAAAAGGAATTGAAGCAATGATTCTTGGTCTGGTTGATGGGGATTTTCTTATAAGACCCTCTTATTTCAAAAATGTATCAAAAATTATGTTCTACATTATGTTCTACATTGATGATCTTATAATGACCAAATTTTATTATTTTTTTAGCCTTTAAAAAAGACAGTGAAAAGCTCACAGAAAAAAGGGAAATATCACCCCCATTTCCAAAGCCCCAGAACAACCACCTTAGCCTTGGATGCAAATCCCTCTCGGCATGTTTCTGCGCATAGGTACATATGCAAGTGCAGATGCACACACCTGGCTAGAAGGACAGAGGGACTGCTGATAACGCAGGAGAAACAGTGGCCGTGAGTACTAAGATCCAGAGGTGATACAGCTGTCAGCATAGTGAAGGTGAGGCGCAGAGCCAAGCTTCTGAACCACCTTTCCCCACTGCTGATTCTTTGAGCAGATGGAATTTGCTCTTTCCAGGTTCATCCAGCTCTCGTTACTGGAGGGTTACCCCTGCATCCACCCTGTGCAGCAGACATGGGCACATACAACCCCTGAGAGCAAGAACATCCTAGTCTTATCTGTCTCTCCTTTGTCTCTCGAGGCAGATACAAATTTAGCCTACTGGCAAGAAATGGCTTGTACCTTTCTTAATTATAGAAAGACTGCTGCTATACCCCCTTTCTTTCCAAGGATCATGTCACAACCTGAGCTAGTCCATGCTGAGAGCTTGGGGTGTCTAGTGGTGGGTAGGGCTACAGGTCTACTTCCTGAGGAAGAATTTAGGCTAATAGGATCTATGAGAAAGGCCCCGAGCCACTTTGGGAACAGCAGCAAAGCTGAAGAAGGACAAGGAATCTGTGTGTCAGACCCTGCCTTCAAGAAAAATGCTAGATCCATGTCTACAGTTAAATTTTGCCACTAGATTTTAGTGAAAATTTTAATTCAAAATGTCAAGATGAGAAAGCTTTCTAACTTCCTCTTATGAATGAGGGGTGAGTGTTTCACAGATATTTACAGCAATTTAGATAAATTATTGTTTGGTGGAGAACTAAACCCAAGAAATTAAATACTACTAATGGAAGAACAATGGCATTTTTATGGAGAGTCCCAAAATATGAGTAAGGCTAGGTAAGACATGACACTTTTGTGAACAAAAGCTACTAGGGGATTCATGTAAAAGTCCTTTGTTGGTCATCCCCACAGGGTGAGAAAGTGAAATAGCCTTGACTCAGAATCTGTGAATCTGGCTTCCAGGGGAAGATCTGCCAACAAGATGTTCCAGCCAGCGAACATTGTTTATCTCAGTTATTATCCCAAGTGTGCACTAAAGAGGCCTTATGCCTTGAGACGTTTTGCAGAAAAATGATTCTAGAATCAAGTCAGTTTGGGAAACCCTGTCTAGTACATCTCACATCTTGAAAAAAAAAAAAAATGAGATAAATTCCAGTGATCTTCCAAAACTAACCTGACCTCAGGGTGTTGTCTTCAGATAAGACATAGGGATGTGCTGTGAAGCAAAATTTGGAAAATGCTGCTGTTCGGTATTTGGCCTCCAAACCCTGCTGTGGAAACTCTGTCCAGCTGACCTGGGTCAATAAGCCTAGGGCTGCCCCTCTGGTCTCAAGAGGGAGGTGAAGGATGAGGGGGGAGGGAGAGAGAATGGAAGGGGGGGAGGGGGCAACCTACAGTTGGTGGACATTTGAGTTGTTTTCAATTAGGTCTGCTATGAAGAAAGCTGCTATGACCATTCTCAAACGTGACATTTGGTGGAGACATTGCCCTCTTGTAGGTCAATATCGATTGAGGAGTGAGACTTCTGGGTCAGGTATGCTTGTTGGGTTTTAGTAGACTTGGATAGTTTTCTCTGAGTGGTTGTTAACCACCCTCCAAGACGTGAGAATTCCAGTCCTGCTGATGTGGAGCTTACTCTGCAGAATGTTCACTACAGAGTCCTGTGACTGACTCCTGGGGCGAGTGGTAAGAGGAGATTGGGCAGATGGAGAAGCTGAGCTGTGGTAGGGCCAATGACAACCTGGCAGTGGGGGAGGGGGAACTAGGATGGCCTCTCAGAATTATCCTGAGTTGGGCCAAGATGGCTAGACCTTGTACTCTTCCTCCATCTGTCACTGTGACCTGGACAAGATGTAGCCAAGGCAGTCTCTAAAGGATCAGAGTGATCCTCCAGCACTCTCTGGAGCTGGGCCAACAATCGCCCTTTGAGGGAGCTCTAGGTAGTGCCTCACAGAACCCCCACCTCCCACCCTCACCTAGGGCTGTCAATCAAGTTAGTCATGCTGGGGGTTGTCTAGTGGCATGTTATTGAATTTTACTTTGTATTTTTCTAAGGTCATTAACATTCATCTGCTTGATGGTTATTGGTTATCCCCTTTTGTGAAGCACCTGTTTGTGTTTTTTGCCCTTTTAGTTGAGTTTAAAAACTCAAGAAGAATTATTTGGTCTTTTTCTTGTATATTTGTAGGAGTTATTTAAATTTATCTTCTGGATGCATGTTTTTAAATATACCATCCTAGACTGAAGTTTGCCTTTTCCTGCTCCTATTAGTGTATTCTGATCAAAAGAAGTTCTTAATTTTAATGGATTCATATTTTCTTTGATGGTTAGTTGTTTTTGTGTTCTTTTTAAGAAATCATACCTACTTTAGGATTGTTCCTGACCCCAGTGGTATGCTGAGTTGACCTTGTGAGGAGAATAATGGTAGAATAACTCATTTAATCATAGAATTTGTTGAACAGTGACACACCTATCATCATTAAACAGTCTTTGTTTCATATTATTGATGAAATATTTAAACATTTAACTGACAGGTTTTGCTCTTGGCCAGAGTTCCCCACATGCATTTCATTAAATACTAAGTCTGTGTTGAATAGGAAAAAAGATTCCACAGTCAAATAAATTTGAGAGACACCCAGTTAAACAAAGTCAAGTAGGTTCTTGGAGTCTTCCATGGCCTCTTATGGATTAGGTAATCTCAAGAGAGATGATAGAAACATTACATACCCCAAATTATTTGTCTGGCTCCTCAGAGGATTATTATTGCACAGTTTGGTAAATATCTCAAGAAAAAAGGTATAATGTCTGGCAGAAAAAAGGTTAAGAAAAATCTGAATCCACGAATTCATAATGATATTAAAACATACTAAGGATTAGCCATTTACAGAAGAATATTAGCTAATAGATTAGAAGGACTGATAAAATCAAGAAGTCATCGTTTCACATCCCCCACAAAAATGATTCAGACAGGAATCAGCAATGCTGAGACCACTGGGCGGAAAGAAGAGTCACATGGTCTCAGTGTCTCTTCACATATGCTTCTTTTTATTTGCTAAGGGAAAGAGCGGCAAGACCTGGCTGAACCTAGTGAACAACCCAGCTCCGCCAACAACAGGACAAAACCCACCTCTGTGACATAAAGGGAAGCACCCATGTCATCTGTGTGGCATTCTTAACCTGAACGTAGACATGGGGATGAAATTGGACAAATGCACATGATAGTTTTGGATACTTCAAAAAGTCAGTGTGTTCAAAGACAAAATGGTCGATGCAAAAGGAACTATTCTAGGTATCATCAAATTAAACAACTATTTAAAAAACAATGGAAACAATGCCTCTTAACGTTTTTCCTGCTCCCCAGTCTTTCACACGTGCATTATAGGTAAACCTCTGTCATATTAGACTCTCAAAAGAGAGAACGGGGTCCCGCTCCTAGGGGAATGCATCCAAATCTGTGTGGCTCATCTTTCTCTGCTCCAGGACTCTGCCTGCTGTCCTCGTTCCTGCTGAGGAAAGTTAGGGCTTTCCTTGAACACAAGTGATGCTCGGGATACTCACTGCCCACCTAGCAGGATTTCTGATTTTTTGTGGCCTGTAGGTGGCCCATACCAACTAAAGAAGCCCAGGGTAGTGCGTCCCTGGGACAAAGGCAAGTGCAAATAAACACCTGGAGAATGTACCTAGACATCTTGAGTGAAGATTAAGATAGACAAGACTTAACTGGTAGACACCAGTTTGGTTTCCTTTTCCTCTTCCTTCCCACGCCTTCCCTCCTTTCATTCCTTCCTGCGGCTCCTTTGTCATGAGGACC
Organism: Marmota flaviventris; assembly: GCF_047511675.1. Lineage (NCBI taxonomy): Eukaryota > Metazoa > Chordata > Mammalia > Rodentia > Sciuridae > Marmota > Marmota flaviventris. The sequence goes on from NC_092501.1 coordinate 154,385,442, forward strand.
CTACGTAGCCCCCCGCTGCTGGATTTCCTCCACATCCTAATCTCAGTTGCTCCTTAAGTCATTAATTCTGTCTCCACCGAGAATGACGCTGGTCTGGTGGTCGCTCTGGTTGGATGTCTTGCAATAAAGATTTTCTGGGAGGGGAATTAGCTCACTTGAGCAGCTGGCTTCAGCCAGCCCCTGCATTTCTCTCTAACACCCAGGGACATTTGACTTGTAACTAAAACAAAATGAAATAAAATGCAGGGGGAAAAATGCTTTCAAATTCTTATTCACACATACCAGCAGTAATCATCATACAAAATCTTTTTTTAAATAATGACCATCTTCTCCATAAATATCATATTCAACAAAGCTGATTAATTGCTTGGCATTGACTTTAAGCCAGGATGACCATTGGGATGATTGTTACTGTTTCATGGTGTCTGTCAGGACTCCTGGTTGGGACCACTCAAAGCTGCCCTTGGCTATGGCCTAGGGCTGGAGGGCTGAGGGGGGAAGAGCAGGCAGGAAGGACTGGGGAGCCAGGGCAGGGACTTCTTGGAAGGGACCTGAGGGGAGAGTCCTTTGAGGATAAGGCCTGGCAGGAAATGTGATCCTAAGTGGAAAACATAAAATAACAGCTCATTTTCTCACTATGCATAGGAATTTCAACTAATAGTCAAAGAATACATCTTTTCTTCTTGTTCCATTCGATCTGCAAAGTTCTTAATGTTCCTTGAAAATGATAGCGTTCTCTTTTCTTTCTCCTTACAATGACTTGTCAGCCTCAGTCCTGAACGAATGTTGTCTGACATATTAGTACACCAGTGGCTTCGAAAAATATAATTAAAGGTAAAATGTGCTAGAAGGGAACAATATAGATACCCTAGTTAGTTGCTTGTAATTACATTTAGTTAAAGTCTATTGCCATGGAAACTCTATCCTTTGGAAATTTCAGAGGCAGGGATTTCCTCCAAGTTTCATAGTTTCATGCCTTAAAGAAATTTCTTGTTCTGTTTGAGTTTATTTATTTTTTTTTTATTTTTTTTTTTAAATATTTATTTATTAGTTCTTGGTGGACACAACATCTTTGTTTGTATGTGGTGCTGAGGATCGAACCCGGGCCGCACGCATGCCAGGCGAGTGTGCTACCACTTGAGCCACATCCCCAGCCCCCTGTTTGAGTTTAGAAGCAGCTCTGTGCCGCAGTCTGGCTGGGCACAAAATAACCGGGCCACCACACCGCCTTGTAGATTCAAACAGCAATTCTTTATTCCCGAACTCTCACCGGCACTGTACACGCACGTTCTGGGAAAATTTACACCCTCCACCGGGCTCTGCATACCAAATACTCTCTGAATCCCGCGAGAACTCAATGGGAACTCAAGGAGCGGGCACCTGAGGCAGCAGGATCCACCCTAAACCCAGATCCACCCTGGTCCTTGAGCAGGGTCGCCTTTCTCAAACATTCATGCAATGTCACTGCAAATGACCTGGGTCCAAGGCAAGCCCATTTCCACAATGGAGAGTCCTCCCTCTAAGCAACATTGGGTAGGCTGACAAGGAAATTGCCATGCGTCATTCCTACTTGGCTATGGCTCTCAGCACCTCTGCTACTTTCTGCCAGGAGAACATGCAAACTTAGCTGTTGTCAATTCTCAAACCATTAACATAAGACATTGTTGGGTTCTGTGACACAAGCCTGTAATCACAGCAGCTGGGGAGGCTGAGAAGGATCCTGAGTTCAAAGCCAGCCTCAGCAAAAGCAAGGTGCTAAGCAACTCAGTGAGACCCTGTCTCTAAAGAAAATACAAAATAGGGCTGGGGATGGGGCTAGTGGTCGAGTGCTCCTGAGTTCAACCCCTGGTACCTCTCTCCCCCCCAAAAAAGGTATTGTTTGCTTTTGCTTTTCTTTGTTATGGATTCTGTCTATATGGAACTATTTTCTTTATTGTCTGTAGTTTTGTGGAGTATTAAATGGCTCTGTTCAATATGGCAGTCATTGGCCGCATCACACATAGTTATTTATATTAATTAAAATGAAATTAAAATACAACTATTCAATACTACTAGCCAGATTTCAAGTCCCATTAGACATTTTCCAGAGCTCAATGGCTATAGGCAGTGGCTATGTATTGGAGAGCACAGATTTAGCTTGCTTCCATCATGACAGAAAATTCTATTAAAAATTCCACATTCTAATAAAAATTGGTGTGCATCAGAGCTATTCAACTTTATTTGTTCAGAAACAATAGGAGACTAAGAACTCATCTGTTGAGAGCCACAGCCGAAGGGGCCCCAGCAAACTTCCAGCTGCCAGCAATCCAGCTGCTGGCTGATGATTGGCTCACAGCGGCCCCAGCAACATCTAGCTGATTGGCTCCTCTGTGATGCTCATTGGACTGTTTCCCTGCCCTTTCATACCACGGAGCTGCTCACTGGGGGACTTTTTGGCTCTGCCCACGTGACCCAGCCAATCGGCCTCAAGAGCAGGAGGATTGTGGGAGGTGAAAAGAAGCTTGTGGGGGGAGAGACAGGCTTGTGGAAAGCCGGTGGTGGCAGTTGAGGCTCTGAGGATTTTTCCTGAGAGGCTGTTTTGTTTGGCGTGTTTGGTTCTAAAAATAAAGTTAGTTTCTTTTGACAAGTGGCTTCTGATTGTGCCCAGCCAGACTGCGGCAACTTTATTTGTTCAGAAACAATAGGAGACTAAGAACTCATCTGCCTCTGGAGCTAGCTTTAAAGATCTGCCAAGGTGCAGTCCAAAGTGGTCCTGAGCTTAGAAGGAAGCCGTATTCCATTTAACTGTTGCAATGCTGAAATTCAGATCTGAACAAGGGACCCCAAATATGGGTCTACATTATGACTGATGTAGCAGGTCCTGCACGTGGGGTGGAACGTGGCTGTCGAACTCCTGGATTCTCTCTGCCATCGCTTCTTTCCCAGTGCCCTTTCTTTAGAGAATAAGGAAGAACCGTTGGCACAAGGATGCAGTTCAGGTGCCTGGAATCCTTCAGGCCAGTTTGACAGAGGGCCTCACTGGGGATTCAGTTTTAAGTAACATCTGTTCCCAGGATTGATAAAAGCCCACAACAGTATCCTGGCCACTCCTCTATTGAGGGAAGATCCAGGTTCTCTTAACAGATGCTTCCTAATGTGGATCTGACTTGTCCACAGTGGAATTCCTCTCCCTTCTGCAGCCTGATCAGAGCTTATCTTTAAGTTTGAATCTGATTTGTCTTATTCTTCATCCATTCTTTCATTCTCGCAACCATTCGTTCAACAGGTCTGAAGCGTTATTATAGACAAGACGCTGTTAAAAGTCTGAATGAAAAATTATGGGGCACACGCCTATTGTCGCCATCTGGTAAATCCGTGCTGCAATTAACCCAACATTAACAACAGATACAGGAGGACAGTTAAACCAAAGGCAGCCCGAGCGTCAAACATTTATTGGCTACTCTCCATGATCCCATGATCACATTCAAACAGAACAAGAAATATGTGCAACAAATCCAGCTGATTCCTGGGCTACACTATGAAGAAGAACATATTTCAAAAATATATTCCAATCAGAAAAAGAAAGTCATAATAATGCAGATAATAATCATATTAGAAAAATGCTATAATTAATAACCAAGGTTGTTTCCATCTGTCTTGTGAATTCATTGTGTGATGTGCTTTTCTGAAAATTTTGATTCCCAATTATATTTGAGCTAAACTAACACGTGCGTTAGTGTTGCACTTCCTGAGTTTATATGATGCAGATATGTTTCAAATGGCAGAGGAAGGCAGCACATGCTTAGACTGACCACTGAAAATTTGCAAAGCCCAAGACACTCATGCTGAGAACTGAAATGTCATATAAAAAGAATTCTAATGTTTCAATATGGGGGGGGTATGGAACTTGCAAAAATTTATTCTGTGTAAATTGACTTGCAAATAAGGGCAAAGGCGATATATTGTGGGAAAATAAAGGCGGGGGGAGGGCTTAAAGTTATTTTACAGAAAGCACACCAAATGGTCCTGATTTTTGAAAACTGAGCTCTTCATGTTTGGTTTTGAGTTTCCTGGCAGTCAAAGCCAAGAGGAAAACAAAACTATACTATAGATGGTGTTCTTTTTTTTTTCTTTTTAAAGGGCTTATTTTTATTAATTATATGTTAATTGAAGAACATTTGGAAAGTAAATAACACCTCCTATCACACCAAAGTAACCTCTTAACGTTTCACTCTGTGACCCGAGTCTTTTTGTTAATTATTACTTTGTATGTTTATGATAGTGATGTGTAGATGGTGTTCTTGGGATAAAAATAAAGAATTCTGGAGATTCTAGGTAGATGTTCTGCTGGATGCCCCAGAGGGCAGGGCACCCTGTGTGACAAAGCAAATGATACCATCGGCTACAAAGTGGGACTGTGCTGTTGTTAGTCTTGTGATCTGTTACTTATTTATTCACTAAACTGTTCTTATCAATGTTCAATGTTCATAGAATGATTTTCTGACTTTTCTGTAAAGGAGCGGAGTTAGGCTAACCAGAGCAGTCCAGGGAGATGAGCATTTTAGTTTGTTCCTGATGCAGGCCCAGTGATGATATCAACTGTGGTAATTGAACTTTTTGCAATGTAGAGAATGAGGAAGAGACTCAGAGTTCTTTTACATCAGGGCACCCCTCCATCTCTCACTGCGGGGAACGTGGCATGGGATACAAGTCGATAAAAGAAATGGGAAGGGAGGGGGCCAGATTGGGGAGCAGAGAGCAGTCCTAAGAAATTAGACCCGTAACAGGTAGGGTCCTAAACAATGACACAAGGGTGTCACACGGGAAGGTGCTAGACGGATTCAACAGAAGCAGAGACGAATCCCAGGCCTCTCTGGGGGTGAAAGCAGGGTAATAGTTGGGAACCTAATGCTAAGTGTATGTTTAAGTCAACTTAACTTTTCAGAGCAGCTTTAGGTTCACAAAAATAGATGAGTTTTCATATGCCCCTGTCCTGTACCCATGACTTCCCACTATCTGCAGCCTGCACCAAGCAAGACCTTTGCTACAATCAAATGGCCCACAGTAGATGTCACTGTCACCTAAAGTCCGTATTTTACGTTAGGGTTCGCTCTTGGCATTATGTTGTCCAGGGGTTTTGACAACTCTACAATGACATGTATCTACCACTCTAAGCCCATATATTTTTATCCTCAGGAAATCCCAGCCCCTTTAGTCCTCTAGCTAGGTTTAAGCATGAAGTTTCTATACCCAGGGAGCACATGTTCAGGACACAAGGTCAGAGTCAAGGCCTCCTGTTCCACGGTAGCAATCAATGGGTTCCAAGCCAAGGGCATAAAGGGGTGGCGCATTCAGCTCAAGAGTTTGTTCCTTAACTCCAAGTTTGACTTTCTTGGGTCCTGGTCAGGAATGTTATAAATTCTAGTGGGAGGTGGAAATAGCAAGTATAATGGAAAATAATGGAGTGTGGGATAAATCTAATTAGGAAAAGCCAATTATAATCTCATCTCAGAAGACTGAGATGCTTAGGGAAATGAATTGAATTTTAAAGTTAATTGGGCAATAATATATTGCACCATTTGTTGAAAATCTTTTTAAAATTTATGTGTTCAATTTCAGAGTTAAAATAGCTGTAACTTTGAGGGACCATATACTTGTTTCCAATTCCCCATTAAAATGCTCATGACATTACTGGAAACCGACAGTGACGGAGCAAAGGTGGAATTTACACTGATTGCTTTATTCCTATAATTATAACAGTGAACACACACACACACACATTAATGGAAAAATTCTAGTGATAATTCTGATATGGTAAACAACAAAAAAGAATGTCCCTTATAATTACCATGCTGTCAATATTCAACACTGTTCGCGAAATTTTATCCAATTCAATAAAACGAGAAAGATACAAAATAGAGATAAGACATAGTAAAATTTTTTTTAAAATATTATAGACAGATACACAATTATTTGGAAAGCCTAAGAAAGTTGGTTAGAAAACTAGTATAACTAAAAAGAAACACACATAAATATACACAAATCAGTGCCAATTATAGTTCCGTAAGCCAAAAGAGGGACATTTTTTTTGAAAACCGATAAAGCAAATAATTTACAATGAAGTCATATTATTAATAAATTCATTCTGCAATAAGACCCATTCTGGGCATGGTGTATTGAGGTGATCTAGGGTGTCAAATGCTGAAAATTACTGGAGAGAATTCAACAATACCTGCCAAGAGTTTTTATCACTTAACAAAGTAATCCTATTTCTAAGAATCTAACACAAGGAAAAACGAGATAGGAATAAATGTATTAATTGCTGTATGACAACTCAAATATTTGACAGGAAAACCATTAAGTAAAACATGATCTATCCACATCAGAGTATTTTAGGCTATAGATATTTATGCAACTAATTATAAGTGACATAGTAAAATAATTAGAAAAGGATAAAGAATGTATGTACTGTAATATCCCAATTTTACAAATTAAAGCCATATAGATATTTATATATGATCAAAAGAAAATATAGTATATTATTTGGGGATTATTGAATTTCTTTATGCTTTCCTATATTTTCAAATATTCTACAATAAGATATTTCTTGTTTTATAGTAGAAAACATGTTACTTAAAGTATCATATCTTGGGCTGTGGTTGTGGCTCAGTGGTAGAGTGCTTGCCTAGCATGTGTAAGGCACTAGGTTGATTCTCAGCACTGCATATAAATAAATAAATAAAATAAAGGTCCATCAACAACTAAAAAAATATAAATAATTTTAAAATAAAATAAAATAACATATCTCAAACAGACTGCCAAAAACCAAGAAATTTAAAAAATATATATATGAACATTTTTTTAAATAAAATATAATATATGTCTACTTCCTGCCTCAATGTGATTTAATCAACTTAAACTAATATTTTTGACATTGATTTGGGTTATTTAAAAGACCTATAGTCCTCTTTGAAAATGTTAATTATTCTATAGTACTTATAATATTAAAGAATAGACTAATAGACCTAATGTGTTTTTAGGGGAATGACAGGATTATCCCTGGAATCATATCTATAAATGTTTGTTTTAATTGCTGCAAACAATGTAACTGTTTTGTAATTTTTTTTTATATTTCTCCTACAAAAAGAAATTCAATTAAAAATAATTGATGATCACAGTTATTTGAATTCTTATTCATGGAGACTCTTTAATGAAAATTATAGAGTGCCTATGCACATAGAATAATTTTGTTTATTATTGAGGAAACAAATATTGCCCTTGAGACATGCAAATCTTGGTGGAAATTCCAGTTTTCTTCCTAACTGTATGATATTGTCACATTATTTTACCTCTGCCACGCTATTACTCAGCTACGAAATAGTGAAATCCTGAGTTGTTTTAAGATTATTCCTGACATTGCTGTGGCTAGAATTGGAAAATTCAGGCTTTTCCACAGAAAACTAAATTTAGGGGATAACGTTTTAAACAGAGAATTAAAACACAATGTGCAATTTGAAAATGTGTTATATTGAAAAGAGAGCAACACAATTCAATCTACAGCAACACAGACAAACTGAGTCCAGAACAGAGCTCACAAAAAGCAAGTGGTTAAAATTGGACTCAAAGTCCAGAGAGTGTGTTTGGAGCTAGATTTTCTAGACTGGCCTCTGCTGGTCTTTGTACTACACAGAAGCTTAATGGATTCCCCAGGTCATCCCACCCTGCTCTGCCTCTTTCTTCTTGTAGAGCTGAGATAGTTAGAAATTGAATTTTCTGGTAAACTGAATATTCTGACTCTCCAATATTACCATAAATGCCAAAAAACAGCCTCCCCATTCCCAAATAGCTATAACTTAATAAAAATGCACTTCTTCTGAAGCCTATTCATAGATTGCAAATCACGAATTATATCCAAATCTCTGTAGATTAAAATATTAGTTCAAGATTTTACAGAGTTGTCCACTGAAGCATCATTTGCAAAACATGGTAAATAAAGCTCTTGTTAATTTATGGGTTTCTGTGTCATTTCTAAATAGGAGTTTGTGACAATATATTGTTATAATTATAGCTATTGAGAAAAGATAAATCATAATACATTGGGAATCTCCTATATTGGATCAGAAACAAATTGGGTCAGATGTTTCTGAACCCAGTGATTGTGTGGATATACACAGAGGACTCAAATATTTAAAGCTATTCTGTTTAAAGCAGTTGCCTTGAAAAGTGAATACAGATTAAGTACCGTGGCATTTTTATTTGTGGGTATTTTTGTTTGTGGGTATTTGTGCTGTAAGTTCACACACACATCAACTTTTGGAAATTAAAAATCTCTGGGGCTGGGAAAAGCAATAGAATACAGCAGAACGTATTGTATATATACAGATCCATTGTCTTTAAACCATTTAAAAATGTTGAAAAGCAGCTGAAGTGAGAACCCAAGAGGAAAAAGAAATACATGATACAAATAAAATATTCATGAGTCTGTAAAGAGTTTAATTTTGAGAAGGAGAATCAATATGAAAAGTATGATACAGTCTGGCACTGATCTTCCTGACCTTTCAGCTCAGGGCAGAGGGACAATCTTGATAGAGGAGGAGCTAGAATATTGACTTCTGGCAGATGGGAGTGTATTTTGGTCCAAGGCTGTATGAGTTCATCACTAAGGGTGGAAAGAGAAGCATTTGGATTTGGCAGAAAGAGTTTCAGGGTTTGCAAACTATTAGGCCCGGACGTGAAAATATTGGCTCAAGGAAAGAGCAGGAGACTGAAAACAGAGCATCTAAGGACTGAAAGAGAACTGAGAAACCATCTTGTTCATCCTTGTTAGTAGGTAAGTGACAATTAGCCACTCACCCCTGTGGCCTGTCCTGGTCTCTGAAGCCACCCCCAACCTCTCTTAGATTTCATCAGCAGGGATAAAAAGAATAACTTCCAGAAACAATAATTGTCTGCCAACCATGAGTCTATTTGAAATCACTTTCATTCAAATGTTATGAGTCACTTTGAAAAGTGGAGGAAGCTGTCAGAAAACCAAACACTTAAAAAAAAAAAAAAAGACAAGCACCCCATTGTGGTCTTGATCAACTAGAGCATTCTCACCTTTTAAAATCAATGTTAAATCTTGATAAATTGTACTCTTATTTATCCTTAAGTATTATACTTAGTATCATAGAACTTGAAGAAAAACTGGAGATCAATTTATCCAAACCCTTGGTTTTATCAAAGAGGATACTGAAACCCATGTTACAACTGCCCAAGACTCATAGATGTTCTGTACACTCCCCAGGGCTTCACAGCCCAAACTGAGCCAACTGTGGGCCACCAAAATCTTGCTTTTCTTACACCTTCCACTTTAATTGGTAGTGGCAGAATCCTCCTATTTATCCACCCTGATAATTTAGCAAATACTTTATACTCTTTCCTTACCTCAAATTATATCATCTCAATCATCCATCCATCCATCCTTTTGTCTATAAACCATTGATTTGGCATTGACTATGCAAAGACTTTATTACATTCTTTGTACATAAAGACTAAGTGGAATATACTCTCTGTTCTCTAGACTCAGGGTCTAACCGAAGAAACAAAGAATGTATGCTAGTAAGCATGGATTAGTGAAAGAAATAATTTTATTGAATTTTAGAACAACAAATTCAGCTTAGGGTGCAGTCAAGAATACTTTGGAGAACTACCTTTGCAATTAAGATCCAAAAGGTCTGTAGAGTTTTCCCAAGGGAACAGGGGAGAGGGGTGGGCAGGCCAGCCTCCCACCTGGATTATGCCCACAGCCTTCTCTCTCACCTGCAGCTCTGCCCTCTCAAACCCCTTCTCTGGACTACAACCAGATTGCTTGCAGACTTCCCAGGGCGCCCCATCTCCTGCCCCCTTCCTTAATTCTTCTTCTTGTGTCACTTTGTCTTTTTGTTCATCAAAAACATTATTTTTCTTGTTAGAGTGATAACAGTAGATTGAAATGTTTGACATAAACTAAATATATTCATAGATATAGATATCTAGATATAGAGATAGATTGATTGATTCAGACTGGTAAACAGGATGTTCATTCAAAAATACAAGTTTATTAATGCTTACAACTCTCCAATGTTTCTCTATCATAAGCATATACTGTTCATCTATCCAAATTCCATGGGGGACATTACATGTTCCTAATTCATGAAAGGTTGTTTGGGCACCAGGTAGCATATGCAGGGCCACTAGGAACTGATACGGCACATTTTTGTAAACTAAAATAAGCTGTACTGCTAGGTCATCCCAGGACATGACTCATCCCTTTGTCTATTGTATCCATATACGCTACCTGCCTATTGATCATTTAGTAGCATTTAGTAGTTATCATATCAACTGGGAAAATGTCATAATGCTTGTGTTCAAGTAACTGTAATTTTATTTAATAATGGTCCCAAAGTGCAAGAAGAGTGATGCTGGTAATTTATGATTAGAGTATATTATTATAATTGTTCAATTATTTTTGCAGGGGGATACTAGGAACTGAACTCAGGGACATTCACCACTGAGCCACATCCCCAGCTCTATTTTGTATTTTATTTAGAGACAGGGTCTCCCTAAGTTGCTTAGTGCCTTGCTGTTGCTGAGGCTGGCTTTGAACCTGCAATCCTCCTGAGCCACTGAGATTACAGGTGTGCACTCATTGTTCCATTTTATTTTAGTTATTGTTGAAATCTATTACTGTGCGGATTTATAAATTAAACTTCATTATAGGTATGTATGTAGAGGAAAAAATATAATGTATGTAGGATTTGATACTTTCTGCAGACTCTGATATCCACTGAGACCTTGGAATGTATCACTCCAGAGGGGAGTGTATACTGATTTTTTCCTTCAGCTTCAAGCTCCAATGACTGCACAATGTTTTTAAAATAATATTTGTATATTCTATCCACTAATTTTAAAATACTGTGTCAAATCAGTATTTGTCACTGAGATTTACCCTTAAATTTTGTGCCCAAGGGAAACATGCCCTTGATTTGGCTCTATTTAGGGATAGCATAAATAAGATTTGACCACAGTACCTTGCTCCACTCCCTGCCTTTCTGCAAATGTTGTCATTCACTTTATTTTTTAAATTATTTTGCCATTATTATAAACCCCTAGTACACTATTATTTTTGATCGTACTGGTTATTTTTGAGGTTTTTATAGTTATTCATATAGGTGCTACCTGGCTCTCCAGATTTCTGGTATAGATCCATATTGCCCTCTGGTCTCATTTTTCTTCCACTTGAAGGATTTCCTTTAACATTCTCATAATGCAGGACTGCAGAGTATAAATTTTTTCAGCTTTTGTATGCTTAAAAATAAATATTTAAAAATAATGATGTTGTCACTATATAAAGAATTCTAGGGTCATGAGGATAGGAAAGATGGTGGAATGAGATGGACATCATTTCCCTAGGTACACATATGATGGCACAAATGGTGTGTCTCTACACCATGTACAACCAGAGAATTGAAATGTTGCACTCCATTTGTGTATGATGAATTAAAATGCATTCTGTTGTCATGTACAACTAAGTAGAACAAATAATAATAAGAAGAATAAAGAATTCTAGATTGACAATCTTTCCCCCCAGATGTACCATTGTCTTCTTACTTACATTATTTCTGATGAGACATCTGCTGAAATTCTTATATTTATTCTTCTGTACTTGGTACTGTTTTCTGTTACTATTAACAATGCCACAGTCTGGAGAAATAAAGAGGTTTATCTTGGCTCATGGTCCTTGTCTAAAGTTGAGGGTCCACATCTTCTGTTGACCTTCTTGCTGGCAGAATCTGGAGGCATCATAGGGTGTCACATGGTGAAAGACAGGGAGCCCTTGAGAGACTGAAGCAAATCAGGCTTTTATAGCAGACACACTCTCCAGATAACCCATTGGCCCATTAGCACATTAATTAATTAATTGTATCAATAGTTTAATCTGCTCATGAAGGCAGATACCTAATCGCCCCTTGAAGTTTTACCTGGGCTCACCTCTTAATATCTCATAATGAGAATTCAATTTAAAGATGACTTTTGGAGGGGACAAACCATATTTAATCCATAGCAATATTTAACATATTTTATTCCCCTTTGCCTTCTTTAGATTTTTCTCTTTTTAACTGGTTTAGTGCAATTCAATAATGATGTGCCTTAGTATAATCACCTTCAAGAATTTTGTGCTTGAAATTGGTTGAGCTTCTTGGATACATGGATCTGTAGTTGACACCAGATTTGAACTATTTTTCAAAGCCAGCCTCAGCAAATTATCAAGGCTCTGAGCAACTTAGTGAGAACTTGTCTCCAAATTTTAAAAATGGCTGGGGATGTAGCTCTGTGATTAAGTTCCCTGGAACATACTTTGGTATATATGGATACCAAAACAGAAGTCACTGAATGACTTAGTCTGCTTTATTTCATACAAAAAGGTAGAAAACCAAAAGTTGTTTTTCTGACTCCCTTTACATCTCGGGGTCATACTTGGCAGAATAACCACACTCAGAGAATCTGTTGAATGGAATGAGGCAGATTCTGCTGTGTCTGTTTCAGGAAGCCCTGAGAGAGGGTATGTAAGCTACTCATTTTGTTGGCATTGCATATAGGCTTGGGACCCCCTTCATAGTGGCAGCTACCTAATCCTTTGTTCCTGGCTGCTGCCATGGCCATGAATCCCTGACTCCTGGTGATAACAAAAATGGTAGCATGTCCATTTTGGTCTTGTTTGGGTGTCCTTCCTGGAAGTTTACCTCAAGGGTGCTTGTTACGGTTAGTAAACCCCAAGCTCCCTGAGAAGCTAGATTGCTTTCTACCCTGTGCCTGAACTCTTAACAGATGCAGATTTCCTATATGAGTCAATGCTGAGGGTGTAGGTAAGAGAGAGCCTGAGCAGAGCTATGTTATAGAAAGATAGCTCTGGCTTAAAGAGAGCTGCCACAAAGGCAAAGAGACAGCTAGACCACTAAGCTGAGTTCTCCAATCGCTGTGCTTCTCTGCACACCCTCACGCTGGGGCTGTCCCATAGCTCAGTAGGTCATTTCCTTCATCCTCCACTCTGCTCCTTGCTCCACTGTGCCCTCCACACTGTGCCAGAGGCTATTTATAAAATGCAAACAAGATGGTATTGCTCCATTGCTGGATGGTCCTCAGTGCTGTTCTAGAACCCGTATCTCCTAGGTTTGGAAGGACATCTCTCTTCAGCTTAGCTCCTCTCTGTTGTCCATTCTTGTCTCCCACAATTTCCCCTGCATACTTGGCCTCTGGTCATTCTTGACTCTGCAGGTTCAGGAAACATGGAATGCTCTTGAGTCTGCATAGCTTTGCATAGCCCCGTCCATCTCCCTAGCGCGCAAGTGGGTCCTCCTCCTCTTGTTCCTCTTGCAGCTTCCTCACATGATTCAACTCAAAGCCTCCACAGAGAGGGGTCTCGCCTTTCCTCTGTGTCCTCACAGTGCCCTCACTTATCTCCACTGTAATAGCCATCTCTTCCGCTAGCAAGCCTCCTAGAGACAGGAAATGGATCTTGCTAAATGCTTTACTGCCAGTGCAAAGCACTTGCTAGTACCTAATCCATGAACAAAATGAACTGTTTGTGACATTTGAATATAACCCAATTCTAGGGCTCTCCTACCACACTCTAGTCTTTATTTCTTCAATATTATTTCATTTAGTGTTATTTCATTAATTCCACTTGACATTAAATTAATTTCCTCAATTGTGGTAACCTCTCCCATTTATACTGCTATATCATAATGTCTTGGACTGTTCATTCAACATTAAAAAAGAGAGACTTCATTTCTGACCACCAAGAACTTCATTTATCCTATATCCATTAAATGTGTGCGCGCACACACACACACACACGCACACACATTCACACACAGCTAATGGCATTGAAGTAACTACAACAAGCTCAAATGTTCTAAGATGAGTAAGAATAGACTATGAAACAGACATTTATGTTTACTGTTTACTTTCTGCTGTAAGTTTAGTCCTCCTTAATTCCGCCAATATTTTGGAGCTCTTCTGAGGTGGCTACAACTGTCCTCAGATCTTGGGTTGCATTCATGATCTGATGAGGTAACCTCCCCCTCAGAGCTTCTGGCATAGAGGGGAGACAAACATGAACACAATTACACACCTAATAACTGCTAGAAGCTCAATGAAAGAAAAGCATGGGATATTGTAAAATCAGGGGAATATTTTCTACTCTAGAAAGTGAAGAAGTCTCCCCAAAGAGGTCTGAAGTGAGAGCTTTAGGACACCTAGACACCTAGATCTAGATGGCAGAGAATTCCAGACAGAGGGAATTGCCTGTGCAAAGGAGCAAAGACGAGGAAGATCACAAAGCACCCTAAGGGTAAGAGGAACTGGGTGTGGCTGGATATCAGGAAACCAGAGGTGACAGGGGTGAACTTGGAAGGCAGTGTGAGGTAGACTATTCAGGGCCATAGAGATAAAGATCAGGATCTAGACTTCTACACCTATAGCAATAGGAAACCATCACAGGACCATGAATATTCCTTAAACCAATTTTATTTGATTTATTAAAACCAAAAGGATTAGACTAGGGCCACAAAAAATCCTGTTCAGCTCAGTGATAAATACTAGCTGATCTAACTGCCACCAACAACTTCTCTTTCTAACCTCCACTGTAGCTAGGGGGTAACCATGTTAGAAAACTACAGCCAGCCAAGTGCATGAACTTCAAGTCTTAGGGGTAGGGATTATGTTTCCTTCAAGAAATGGAACAGACTCAGCTGAAATCCCCTCTCTTGTTTTGTTTTGTTTTTTTTTTCCCTTTGAAATACAGAGGTAAATTCACGAACTGCTTCCCCAACCCCTACCACCATTGCACAGGTTTCTGGCAAGAAAATTAGAGCTCTAACTGGTTAAATGAGTTTTAAGTTTTCCTGAAATTTTTTGTTTGTTTGTTTGTTTTGCTTTAGCAAATAAATCCATTCCTAATTGGTTCATGATCTTTAAGAACCTTGGACAAGAGGGGAAAAGGTGGCCCAGGAGATTCAGAAAAATCAAGCATGAGCCACCAGTCTCTTTAGTAGAAGAAGGAACTCTCTCTCGTGCCGGAAAGTAAAGTTGAAGGAGAAAGAAGCAAGCTTACCTAGATTGTAAGTGTCTGAGTTAACTTTCTCTATGCAAGGGGAGAGGGATGCTGTCAGGCAATTATAGCTGCATTTTCTGCAGGTCTTACTGGTTGATTCTCAGGTAAATGTATTTTTTTCTGGTACATGTGACTCTCTTGAAGGTGTCCTTACTGTGTGGCTGGCCATGTACCTGCCTGTTAGGCCTGGGATGGTCCACGTCTTCATCATGGGGCCCCTGTTTCTTAACTTAAAGCTAAAAAAGGAACACAAATGCTTCAGAATTTTCCGACTTATTTTTTAACTAAATTTATTGAAGAGGTAATACATTCTCATCGTTCAAAAATCATATGTATGCCTATATATAAACAGCCCAGTACCCTCACCTACTGCACATGCACCCAGATAACAATATTGCCATTAGTGTTAGGTATAGCATTCAGAGTCTTAAGAATGCATCTAGAAGTAAATACAGATGTGTGTTTTTAATTTTCTTCTTTTTATACAGAAAAGATAGCCTGCTGTGCACACTATCCTGTAATTTGCCTCGTCCACTTAACACACTATCTTGGAGATTTTTAATGTTTTTAATTGGTGCACACAGCAGTGCTCTCCCACTTGTTTTCAGAACTTAGTGTTATTGTCTGATGTATTTTATTTATAATGTACCTGTCAAGACTTTAACAAAGATACTCTATATTGCAAGTAAACGTCTTTAAAGTTAAAAATGTTATCAGTTACACTCCCCAAACAGAGCATTTTCATTGTAAAAATGTGAGAAGAAGGCTTTTTCTCTTTATTTCAACTACTTAAAACTGGGAATCTGTTCATGCTGCCAGAAGACTCATTAGAACAGCGGGGCCAGGGGCCTGTGCTCCTGTCAAGGAGCTTAGGGTGGGACGTGAGGGTCTTGACGGGAAGAGCATGAGTTAGTGACAGCCTGCAGCTTGCTGCCTGCACTCGGGGAGATGGGAGCAGGCCAGGCTTGCAGCTGAATTTCCTCAAGTGGATTGATTTTAAATTAAATGTGGCTGGGATGACATGTCTCCAGCCTGAGCTGTCTCTTTCTGTAGCCCTTTCACAGAGGTGAGGATTGGGCTTCTGGCTCAGTGCTGTGTCCCCTGCATCTGGTATGCCCGGCACACACCGAGGAGGGGCACATTCTACACTTACTGACTGGGACTTGGACTAAACCCTCTTTGGAAATTAAGGCCCATATAAAAATCAGCTCAGAGCATACCAGGGCATTGTGCCTTGTAATAAGTCCTTTTATCCGAAAAAGAGGAAGAAGAGAAGGGAGAAGGAGAAGAACTTGTCTGGGGTGGAAGGTCTTCCCAGAGCAACCAAGCAGAATCCAGCACAACAGACCGTACAGCATCTCCTTCAAAAATGGCCAATACTTCTTCTACTTCATACAAAGCACTGTTCAAAATATTTGCAAATGTGAGCTAATTTAATTTCCAGAGCAGGCCCTATTATTAGCCCTATTTTAGAGATGAGGATGCTGAGACCCAGGATGGTTAAGTCACTTTTTTCAAGGTCACATCACACAGAGCTGGGTGGGATCACACAGCTGGCTCCACAGAGGGTCCCTAACTACCTCACAAGGCACCTCTAAAGCATGCATGACAAAGAGTTCTTCCAGCTACTTTAAATTCTGCTTGTTGTGTCCAGAGACTACTCTCCAGTCTACCTTCTGTGACTGAGGTCTACAAAGTTGCTTAAGGATTGTGCATGGCCCTGAGGTTCAGCTAGGTTGAGTTGCCAAAGCTGGTGGAGGCTGCCTCGGGCAGAGTCTCTGGGCCTGGTTGGTCCAGTCCCACCCACAGCCGTATCAGTCCGACCCCAGGGATCTACTGATATCTAGGTTAAAGCTCTGCTCCTCTTCTCTCACTAGCAACATCCTACCTTTGGGGAGATTCAATGTTTGGATAACTTGACAATTAAGATGCCATGTTGGAGGGAGTTTTAGGGAGAAACTTCTAGAAATCAATCCATAGTTTCTGTACTCTGTCAGAGGACACAGTGATAGTGCAACCATGAACTTAAACCACTGTATCCGTCAGGGTCCCCACAGGAACAGAGGGCACAAGAAAAACCAGAAATAATCCAGGAAGGGTTTGCTTACCAAGTGGCTAAATTTCAAAGATGTGGATGGGGTATAGGAGAAGTAAAGGGGTAAAAGGAACATGAACTGGGGCTAACGAACTGTTGCCAACCCTACACCTGAGAAAACAAGGAGAGCGAGTGGCTGCCACGTGTGGAAGGCGGGAGCCAGCTGGTGTTTGTGAGGAGCACCAGGCTTCTGAGAGGGGATGCATC
This sequence comes from Marmota flaviventris, assembly GCF_047511675.1. Lineage (NCBI taxonomy): Eukaryota > Metazoa > Chordata > Mammalia > Rodentia > Sciuridae > Marmota > Marmota flaviventris. The sequence continues at coordinate 154,402,859 of NC_092501.1, forward strand.
CGGCTGAGGTGGCCTGACGGGAGGAGAATCAGAATCCTCCCTCCTGCCATGCTCCTACCAGGAATCCTCCTCAGCTAGACCCAAAAGGAAGCAAGGGAGATTGGGATTCCTTTGATGTTGTCCATACAAGTCGACCTTCCCGGGGAGAGAGCAGAGGGATGGGGGAGAGGGATCCGAGAGAGAAACCAAAAATATCTGACACTGGGCAAGAATATGAATAGAATGGAGCTCAGACAGAGCCCACATCAGCGGTACTCGGAAGAAATTCAAAGTGAGATGTGGGGACATCAGAGCAAACACCACAGCAGTGTGGCCTTGCTCTCTCTCCATCTCACAACTGCAAGCCGAAGGTCATAAGAGTCTGTGGTTGGGGTCAGTGGGTCATTGTACTAAATGGTGTGTAGGAAACTTCTGGAGTCAGAACAAAGCTGTCTCTGTCGGGACAGGGACAACACGCAGATTTGACATTTATGATCAGAGAGACAGAGCTGCAGTATAGCCTGTACTCTTCACCCTGATTGAAATGCTACCTGAAAGAGTCTTAACAGAGTGTAACTTTCATAAACCTTCAGATAAAAACTATGTGGAAGTTTGAGACCAAAAAAAAAGTTTTGCCTGAGTCACATCCCTAGCATCTGAATGTAACAGGTCAAAGCAGAGCATGGTGGGCAAAGAGAAGACTGTTTGTTCTTCTGTTTTTGTAAATAAAGTTTTAATTGGCATATAGTCACAGTCATCCACTAGTGAATTGCCTATGGCTTCTCTCTGGCTAAGGCAGCAGAGTTGGGTTGTGTCAAGACCATGTGGCCCACAAAGCCTACAGCATTTATTTACTAGCTGGCCCTTTGCACATGTCTACAGTGGATTGAGATGTGCAGTAACCTTCAGGTGACTGTGTTAGTAACGACCACTAAGCTCAAACTAGGAAGGCAGCCAATGGGTCTGTCTTGTTCATAGCTCAGTCCCCAGTGGCTAGCACAGGCCTGGCACAGAATGGGTGCCGCTGAGTGCTTGTTGAATAAAGGAGTGAACGTTCTTCTGTGCAGAGCCTATACACATTTAGGGAAGTCAGACCCAACGCCGCCGTCTCCGTAAAGGAACTTTCCTTACCACAGAATCTGATAGCATTTTTCCATGACTGGCTTTCTTTGGGGTTCCAGGCTTTATCTTTCTCCTTCACTTCAGTTGAAAACTTTGATTTGAACTGTTTGAAAAAAAGGAGAAAGGAAGGGATGACTGTCCAATGTGCATGAAGGAAATTAAGTTTATGACCAGTCTGTTTTCTCATCACATTTCCCAGGTAAACGCGAGGCATCACAACAAGAGGAAATGGGGACTCAATGACAATAACTAGAAGTTGCTGACATAGAAAAACCCCAGGTAGAACACGCCAGAGGATCATTTTACAGCATTTTTTCTTTATTTGTGGGGAGATGCGTGCACCAGTCAGAAAACATAACCAACTAGTTTGTCTTTTTCCTGTAGTCATCAAAATAAGCCAGTGAAATCTATCTCCGAGGAGCCTGGGGTTGCCCAGAGGTGGCTGAGTGGTCCCCAGCCCTCACCCCTGCACATGCTATTGGTCAGATCTTTCCTGGCCTTTGTTGGACAGAGTGTGAGATCTCCGAGCCAGGCAAGTGATCTGCTTCCAGCTGGGTAAGGTGGGAGAGAAGGTCAAATGTTGACTTCAGAGGAAACCCGATCGAGGCAGGCATTATCATGCAACAAATATTTAAGTGCATATTCTGTGTCAAGCATTTTTCTAAGTGTGGGAGATATAGCTGTGAGCAAAAGAGACAAAAATAAAGTTCCTGCTCTTGTGAACTTATATTCTGGGGTGTGTGTGCATGTGTGTGTGTGTGTGAGTGTGTGGAAGAAAGGCAAAGTTTTTATTTAAAAGAAGTTGAACTTGTAGCATGTCGGATGGACAGGTGCTGAAAAGTGTGGGGCTGGAAATGTGGGGGAATTTTAAGTAGATTATCTTCCATGTGTTGAAAAGGTCTATTGATAACTGAATCTAGAGTGCCTGTCAGCTCTCAAGGTAGCGGGTACAGGAGCCTTTGCTTGCTTAGGATTCAGCATTACATCACCGTTGCCCTGGAAAAAATCATTGGCAATTTGATTCTTGTGTCAAGAGGAAAGTGAGAAAAGTCATTTATTGAAGACTCCCCTTTGGAGCCAGGCACCGAGGTGCACACATGTAATCCCAGTGACTTGGGAGACTGAGGCAGGAAGATCTCAAGTTCAAAGGCAGCCTCAGCAACTAAGCAAGGCCCTAAGCAACTTAGTGAGATCCTGTCTCAAATAAAAAAATAAAAAAAAGGGCTGGGGATGTGGCTCAATGTTTCTGTGGTTAGGTGCCCCTGGGTTCAATCCCTGTACCAAAACAAAAACAACAACAACAAAACCACTCTATTTTGCTGGGGTTTGAAACTGTTAGCCCTGCTACAGAGGCCATTCCTTCCCCCTTCCCTGACTTCCTGTGTGCATCTTTGATACAACACACCTGACCAAGCAGAAATAGCACCTCAATCCTCCAAGAAAACAAGGATACAACACAAACATTGACCAAGGCTGACCATTTGGAGAGAGGCCAACTGGTGTTTCTTATCAGGTCTAGAAACTTCTACAAGTCAAGGAACTATCCTTCACACTGTCTTCACCACATTAGGCATTTTTCTGAACAGACATTTTGGAACACTTGGGTGGTCACATATGAACCTATGTGCTTGCACGCCAGCAGCCCCAGCGAGCCAAGTTCAGAAACGAGGCCTTAAACACACTGAAAACCACAGAGAGTGATCCTCTTGAACACTTAATTTAATTGGCTTGGCCAATTAGATAAAATCATTCACAAAACCACTTCTAAGAAGCATTGTGCAGAGACTGAGGACGCGGTGTAAGGATCAAAACACCACTCCCCTGAATAAGGAGAAGCGCTTTCAGTATCTGATGAAAGGAAACCAAACTTTCCTCATCAGGGGGAAGGGGCCAGGGGACCCACTCTCCAGTCTCCCCAGGTGTGTGCTGAGCGAGGAGGGAGGTGAAGCTGGGGAAGAGCCAGAGAAAGTTCCCTGATGCTCCTGGGGACACTCTCTGCAGGATGGAGCTAAACTGGTTCCGACAGTGTTGGGGGGGGGACGTCTGGCTGAAGACGTGCTTCCTACAGCCTCTTCCCTGCAATGGATGGCCCTCTTCTTGCAGCCTCCACTTTTGCCTGGGAGCCACGGTCTCCATACAGTGGAATGGAAGTGGGGGCTCCCCAGGCTGGACCCACAGTCCTGACAAGTGTAAGTGCAGAATTTCCTGCAGCCTCCACGGAGATCCCTGGGTGGAGCTGGTCCCAGAGCACACCCTCAGAGCCATCCAACTGCCTGACGCTCCTGCTGCCTCTCAGGGCTCTGCTGCCCTTTCCCACACTGTACACACACACACACACACACACACACACACACACACTCAGTCTTTGCATTCTTAGCTTTGCTTCTTCCTCATTTCTCTTCATTCTCATTCTAGATTTAAATACAGGCTACCTCAGATTGCTCTTCGGATTTTTAACGTTATATACAAACAAAATCACCCCCTTGCTCCCCCCCGTTACGCAGTGTGGATGTGACCTCTGCCTGAGTGGATCATTTGGGCCGCAGTTGCCCTGCTTGGGAACTGAAGTAACTCCAGCCCTCTCCTTGTACTTCCGCCAAGACACGCTGTATTTAAGAAGGGTTGAAATTCCCCATGGCATTTTCTTTCTAATGTTTTGCATATTTGCTTATTTTTCCCACAGGAAACTTTACAGTTAAGTGTGCAATCCTAAAAGCTGGTGATACTCCCCCAGTGTTTGCAGCTCTGTGCACTCTGCTCCCAGCTTGGCTGCAACAGCAGGGCCCACATCCTCTTCCTCCTTGTATAGCTTGCTCAATGGCGTCTCCTTTTCTCATTTGCTTGGTAAATCTGAGCTATTGCCTTATCCAGGACTCCTCTTCACACATAAGAAACATCTCCAAAAACCAATCAGACCCCGTTATGTTTTAATCGCTTCTAGGTTCAAACTCAATCATTTTCTGGACATCAGTTCCAAGGGCTCCCTGTAGGGCTGGCCATGCAACACAAAGCTCATCCCACTTTCAAAGTCAATAATTACTTTCCAGGTCATGTTTCCCAGTTATTCATGAAGTGTCACAACCAGGGGAACAGGGACCAAAGGACAATATACTACAGGAAGTCACTGATGTTCACACACACACACACACACACACAGTCAGGGAACTGTTCTATAGCATTTATTCTTTACTGGAGGAGAAAGAGGAGCAGAGTCAGAGGATATAACTAGCTAATTAACAATCACCACATCAACCATCAGAATAAACCAGTGAAATAACTGCTGAAGTTCTCAGCTTCCCTTTGGCACCCTGGGCAGGTCTTGAGCCACCCCATGGTACAGAACATCAGCAAAGGGATCACCAGTGCAGAGCGGAGGAGCGAGGGAACCCTCTTCCTCGGGAGGAGCCAAGGGCTGGCGCCATTCTCGAGTCTCTGAAAGACTGTGGCCAACGTTTGCTTGAGGATGCAAACCCTTTCTGAACTAGGTGGCGATACTGTAAGTGTTACCTGTTCCTCAGAACTTGAGGTCAAAGTGACATTCCAAATTAGAGAGATTTAAGAGCTTCAAAAGATTCTCATGCCTGGATCGGAGTTTCAGCCGAGTCCTGCGACTACCTATGGAGGACCTGCTGGGTGTATGTGCTAAACGTGGCCATCTCATCCTACGGCTCTCGGGTGGGGTTGTTCATGAGCCAGTTCCTAAGAATGGCCATTCCACAGTTGTACAGTCCAAAACTTGTCTGGTCATGTACGGCGAACACTTTGCTAGATGCCACAGGCTTTTGGAAGTACTCTAACGCCAGGCAGCACACACTCAGTAGCTAAGGGACCAAAAGTGAACTCAGAATTCCCCTGGAACCTCGGTGCCTGGTCTTAAGTTTTAGGGCACCCAGGGTGGTGCTTTGGGAAGATTAAATGACCACAAGAAAAACTGGAACATGTTTTTCAGGAGACTGAAAGCCAGGTAAACTCATGCAGTATCTGTGTCAGAGATGTGGGCAGATCCTGAATAACAATAAAGTGGAAAGAAGGGACTTGGAATAGACTTGGAAGATGTTCGTTAAAATTCATTTAAATTAACCATAAAGGAAAGGCTGAGAAAGTCAGTAAGAAATAATGTGCTGATTAACCTCAATTTTAATCAACCAGAAACAATACAGTTAAATAAGTTAGGTGGAATGATAGGAAGTTGCCACATACTTAGGTTAAGAAATAGCTAACAATTAAAACCATTATGAAATTCAAACTTACTGTATAATAGATATCCTTAAATACACAGTTGTAGAAAAATATAGCCTAACTAAATAACATTAAAAGAAATAAAAATTAAGCGCCAGCATAAGGGAGACAGAAGTCATTTGTTTAGTGGTGGGGTGGGCTGAGGCATGTTTGAATGAACAGATGAGCTTGTCAAGATTTTCCTGCCAGAGAATCGCCACGGCTTTCAGCGGGAGGTAAAATTCCAGGGAAAAGTGATTGGGTCACTGACAGCCCAGCATTGCTTTGGAATAAAAGGAGGAAATTTGAAATACTTCAGTTTGGAACCTCCTATATGCATGCCTTTGGGCGGGCCTTCCTTCCTTCCTTCCTTCCTTCCTTCCTTCCTTCCTTCCTTTCCTCCTCCTCCTCCTCCTCCTCCTCCTCCTCCTCTTTTTCTTTCTTTCTTTCTTTCTTTCTTTCTTTCTCTCTCTCTCTCTCTCTCTCTCTCTCTCTCTCTCTCTCTCTCTCTCTCTCTCTCTCTCTCTCTCTCTCTCTTTCTCCCAGAACCATTGGCAGAGATTAAAATCACCTCCAATGGAAACTTCCCTGAGTTCATTCTCTGCCCACGTTCACTTCACCCTCACATGTGCTGAAGATCAAGTTTAGGAACAAGTAGAGAAAACTCAATATGTTAAATGAGACCTTAAGCAAACTGTGCATCACGTGAGGACGTCATGGGTCACCTAGCAAATGCTTATCCTGGTGGACTGTGAATCCCCTTCAGAATGGTGCTGGGGCAGCACCTCCGTAGCTTGTGCCTCCAGATGGTGATGAGCTACTCCATGGGCTCCAACCTTCTTCCACTGGCTCCTTTCCTAAGAAAGTTATCTTGTCCTTCAAGTCCTGCCTCCTGGTCCACTCCAGAGGGACTAATTGTTCCTCCGATGGACATTCACTCATGCTTTTGTTTCCTTTGTTTTAAGTTTGATTGTCTACTGCTCTAATTTTGATTTTCACTCAGAATCAAGTAAGGCAAATACAAAAACGTGTTGACCAATAAAACAAAGAAAAGTGCATCTCAAGATTTCCAGCTGTTAATATGCTGCAGTTGTGACAATAAAATGTCCAAAAATGTAGTATAAAAGACTACGTAAATAATCTCATTGTATACAAAATACACATGAATTATGTATAATAGACACATGTTTACAAAGGCACAGAAAACATTTGAAAAGACACCCATCTGTTTTCCTAGGAAGTAGGATTGAGTATATTGGGAAGAATAGGGACTTTTACAATATTAATCATTCCTTTACTGATTGATTTTATTTTCAAACAAATCCTCTTATTTAAAAAAATAAAAAGCAAACACATGTCTTCCACACTGGGTCTGGGAAAACTCTGGTTCATTCAAGGTCCGATACGTACCAGGAGCCCACACCTACTTCCCCAACAGGACAGTCCTTCAAGATGTCCTCCAGTGATTTTCCTCCGAGAGTGTTGGTCCTGCTATGGGGCACCTCTCCGGGGCTTCACACAGCCCAGGCCACTCGAGAGGCCACACCGTCCAGCGGTATGCACTGACAAATCGGGGTAAATGAGGCAGCCTCTCCCTCATGCTGTGTGATAACAAAAGAGGATTACTGCCCAAGAAAAACTCAGGACAGGCAAAAATCACAAACAAAATATTTGATGCCAAGTATTTGTTCCCAGGATTAGGCAGCCATTCTCCAGCAGAGGCCTTTTCTCAGGGCCACATAGACCCTCAGGCCTGAGATTCCTTCCTTCCTGCCTCTCTGACCTCTCCAACACTCTCCCTTCTCTTTTCTAGCTACCAGTCTTCAATCCTAAAATCCCTGTACTTCTTTAATGCTAAATTTCCTATCTCCTCAAAGTAAGCTTTAGAACTTACCTTTAAAAATATGTCAGAAATTACATGGAAGAGACCCTGCTTAACAAAAGACTTTCTATCCAGGGTCTCTTTCTGTAGCAAACAGGAAGTAATCAAGTAAACCAGCATCAGATTCTGAGACGGGCTTCAAATCAGACCAATGGAGCCCACTGGGGATTCTGTCACTGGAATCATCAGAATTGGAAAATCAGGGTGTGGCTTTGTCCAGGGCATGGGAGTGGAGTGAGGGAAGGTATTCCTAAGCAATAACACCAGCAAAACATTCCCCAAGCACTAAGGAGCAGGCACCAGGCAAGGGTACCATTCATGTGACATCTCATTCAGTTTTCACAAGGCGATAGGGTCATAATGGGAAAAAAATTGTCCTGAACCAGCTCCGTGTGCTATAAATTATAACCTGCTTTAGAAAAGTCATTAGGATTTTCCTGATAACCCCTTTAAGCAGTTTTCTGATTGACATGAACAGGATTAAGACTTGGTCTGGGAAATCACCTCCCACCCCATGCTGGTGAATCAATCAGAGTCTAGTGACCTTTCCTAATGCCTTATTTTTCTTTTGAAAATCAGTTTAACAATGATAAGCTCCACTTTGTCTTCTGTACCCAAAGTGACTCCTACTTGGCCTGTAAGATCGTTTTCCCCTTGTTGCAAGACTTTCATAAAATGTGGACACCAGCTCATAACCAAATCACCTGAAGATTTTGTTTAACTAAGAAAATATTAAGACTTCCCATTTAACAAGAAGTAATAGGGCTAGAGCATGAAGGTGGATTTGCCTGACTCTAAACTTCAGGCTTCTGGTCACTCTATTTCATTTCCCCATATGTGGACCAGCTTCTCAGGTCACTCAGGGTTCATACCATAAAGTCTGGGACTGTCAATCCCATTTCTCCACTGACACAGTTCTCTCAAAGTTCTATGAGTAAAGATGTCAAATCACGTTGACAAAATTGAATGCTGATTTTCCAATTTTCACTTTGGTGATCAAATCTCAAATGGGGAGAGTCAGTTGGATTTGCAGCCTAAGTCTTCCATCAGTAAGTTCAGACTCCTTCTTTCAGGGTGCCATGTTTCTGTGAAGTAATTTAGTCATATTAAACTAAGGTAGCTATTTAACTAAGATACTAAGACTGTACATTTTATTTCCCATTCTGTTTATTTTCGTGCTGTCCATGAACTAGGATGTCAAATGATGAGCAATTCTTAGAAATTCTTTGCTGCATCTATAATTCTCAATTACATATAACATTCTCATTTCTATCCTATTGGTGAAAATGAGAGAAAAATCAACCTGATTGAAACACCATTTCAAAAAATGTTATTGACTGAAAACTAGCCATCAGACCACATGCACTCAACCCACACTTACGTAGAAGGTACTCTTGTCAAACCAAAGATTGATTCAAAGAAAACTCTTATTAATGGGGAATGTTGAATTTATAAATTCCCTACCTATGGATCATGGTCTTATCACCTTAGCCTTTGAACTTAACTGTGACTTCAATTAAGACACCAACTTGTGGCACTTCTTTTTGGTTCAGGGAGAGGTTACATCAGTCCTTTGAAATCCTTGAAAAGACGATTAGTCCAGAGTGGAATGTGGGGAGCAACCACGAAATAAACAAGTTTCTCCTGGTCTATGCAAGTAATTCGACTTACACTGAAAAAGAAGCACCAAGAATGATTTTTTTTCCTCTTAACATTTGTTCTATATAGCTTATTTCTAATCTACTAATATTAAAGGACTTAATGGAATGCTGGTTTAAGTAAGAGATTCTTCTCAGGAACAGAGTTCCAGTAGGTTTCTTCTATGGGAATGAAAAATACAATCCTTGAATTAAAGAACTTCAGAATGATGAATCTGGTGACAAGAATGGTTGTGGACAAACACATACCTGACTGCCTCTGTGACAGAAGATGGTCCTTCTCAGTCTGAGAGCATTTAACAATATCTCCCATGTAGCCTTGAAGAAATTGAGCATGAAATGGTCCAAGTGAGCTCTGCATGCTTTAGCCCACATTCAAAGCAGGAAGTGGTTCTTATCACCAGCTCAGTACAGAATGCAGATCTGAGACGGAGACGGCAGAGAGAACGCAAACAAGATTTGATGCTCACCTGAAAGAGAAACTTACAGCGAAGGAAAGAGCCAAGTGACATGCCTTTGACTAATATGAATAGAAGGCACAGCACTTTTAGAGGGTGGAGGAAGGCATGTGCACTCCATCACAACCTCCTTCGGTGGGGACCGTCCTAATTTGGAAAACATCAACAGATGACATCGTACGTTTTATCATTGTACAATGTTTTGAAATAAATTCACATTGTAAAATGGCTAAATCTAATAATTAACAAATCCATTACTTCAATTATCATCTTTAGGATGATAGCAGTTAACAACCACTCTCTTTTACATTTTTCAAGAATACAATATATCATTGACTATAGGCATCTCCCTATGATAGACTCTTGAAATGTATCCCTCCTGTCTCACTATACAGCACCTCCCCCTCCTCCCCTCCCTTCCTCTTCTGGCCTTTGTTACCCATCGAGCTCTTCTTGGTCAGCAGTCCCCAGAAACGCAAATCAAAGCACAATGAGATAACACTGTTAGAATGGCTACTATCACAAACACAGGAGAAAGCAAGTGTTATGAAGGGTGTGGAGAAAGGGGAATCTTTGTACCATTGGTGGGAATGTATCTTAGCACAGCCATCATAGAAAATAACACAGACATTACTCAAAAAATTTAAAAAAAATAGAACTACCATATCGCCGAGTGCCTATAATCCCAGCATCTTGGGAGGCTGAGGCAGGAGGATTGCAAGTTCAAAGCCAGCCTCAGCAAAAGTGAGGTGCTAAGCAACTCAAATTAGACCCTGTCTCTAAACAAAATTAAAAAAAAAGTAGAGCTGGGGATGTGGTGCAGTGGTGTTGAGTTCAATCCCTAGTACCCAAATAAAAAATAATAAAAATAGAAGGGAGACCAGCAGTGTGGAAGAAAGAACTGTGGGTGGGGCACCAATAAAAATAAATAAATATTTTAAAAAACTACCATATGATCCAGTGATCACCCTTCTACATATATATCCAAAGAAAATAAAATCACTATATCGAAAAAATTATGTATACTCCTTGGCTATATATAATAGCCAAGATATGGAATCAACCCAAGTGTTCAGTCAACTGATGAGTGGGTAAAGAAAGCCCAGTACATAAACAACGGAATACTATTTAGCCATAAAAAGAAGGGAACCCTGTAATTTATGGAAACATGGATTAACCTGAAGAGCATTATGTTAAGTGAAATAAGCACACAACAGGCACAAAAAAATATTGCATGCTCTCAATTATGTGAAATCTAAACATGCTGATATCACACAAATTACAATGTATAAAGTCCCATCCTTGTGCAGACGGACACAGACAAGGTGTCATGAGACCCATGAAAGAGAATTGGTGGAACTTCAATAGTGCGAGAAGAAAAGATATCCAGATTATCAAAAGTCTACCAACAAAGAAAAGCCCAAGACAAGACAGATTCTCAGCCAAGTTCAACCAGAACTTCAAAGAACTTAAACCAATACTCCTCAAATTATTCCATGAAATAGAAAATGAGGGAACCCTTCCAAACCCATTCTATGAAGCTAGTATCACCCTGACACCAAAACCAGGCAAAGGCATATCAAGGAAAGAAAATCTCAGACCAATATCCCTGATGATCATAGATGCAAAAATTCTTAATAAAATCCTGGCACATCACATACAAAAACATATTAAAAATACAGTGCACCATGATCAAGGGAGTTCATTCCAGGTAGGCAAAGTTGGTTCAACAAATGGAAGCTGATAAATGTGATTCATTATATCAACACACTTAAAGACAAGAACCACATGATTTTCTCAACAGATGTGAAAAAGCATTTGATAAAATTCAGCATCCATTCATATTCAAAACTAGAAAATCTAGGAATAATAGAAACATATCTCAACAGTAACCCCAAGTAGTCTCACACTAACCCCAAGGCCAATATCATTCTAAATGGAAAAAAATGGAAGCATTCCCTCTGAAAACTGGAATAGAACAAGGGAGGCCCTCTTTCACCACTTCTAGTCAACATAGTCCTTGAAACCCTACCAGAGCAATTATACAAAAGAAATAAATTAAAGGGATATTAATAGGAAAAGAAGAGCTCAAATTATCCTTATTGGCCAGTGAGATGATTCTATATTAAGAAGACCCAAAAAGTTCCACCAAAAAACTTCTTGTACTCATAAACAAATTGAGTAAAGTAGTAGGATATAAAATTAACACACATAAATCAATTGAATTCCTATACATCAATGACAAATCAGTTGAAAGAGAAATCAAGAAAACTATTCCATTCACAATAGTCTCGAACAAACAAACATACTTGGGAATCAATTTAACAAAAGAGGTGAAAGACCTCTACAATGAAAACTACTGAACACCAAAGAAAGAAATCGAAGAAGACCTTAGAAGATGGAAAGATCTCCCATGTTCTTGGATAGGCAGAATGAATATTGTCAAAATGGCCATACTAACAAAAGCACTATACAGATTTAATGCAATTCCCATTAAAATTCCAATGATGTTCTTCACAGGAATAGAAAAAGCAGTCATGTAATTTATTTGGAAAAATAAGAGGCCCAGAATACCCAAAGCAATCCTCAGAAAGAAAAGTGAAGCAGGAGGCATTGGAATACCAAAACTTAAAATTACACTACAGGGCTATAGTAACAAAAACAGCACAAAAATAGAATTGAAGACCATGGAACAGAACACAAGACACAGAGACATAACCACATAAATACGTTGATCTCATACTAGAAACAGGTGCCATAAACATACATTGGAGAAAAGATAGCCTCTTCAACAAATGGTGCTGGTAAAACTGGAAATCCATATGTACTAGAATGAAATTGAACCCCCATAACTCACCCTTCACAAAACTCAACTCAAAGTAAATTAAGGACCTGGGCATTAGACCAATGATCCTGCACCTACTAGAAGAAAAAGTAGGCCCAACTCTCCATCATTTCAGCTCAGGAATAGACTTTCTCAACAAGACTCCTAAAGCACAGGAAGTAAAATCAAGGATCAATAAGTGGGATATTATCAAACTAAAAAGCAGCTTCTTTATAGCAAAGGAAACCATCAAGAATATGAACTGAGATCCTACAGAATGGGAGAAAACCTTTACCACCTACACCTCAGATAGAGCATTAATCTCCAGGATAGAAAGAACTCAAAAACAAAACAAACACAAAAGAATCAATAAATGGGCAAAGAAACTGAACAGGCATCTCATGGGAAAAGATATAAAATCAGTCAGCAAATATATGAAAAAACATTCAACATCTCTAGCAATTAGAGAAATATAAATTAAAACCACACTGAGATTCCATCTCACTCCAGTCAAAAATGTCAATTATCAAGAATACAACTATGGATGAATGTTGGCAAAGATATGGGGAACAAAGTTTCACTCACACATTGCTGGTAGTACTGCAAACTGGTGCACTCATCCTGGAAAGCAGGATGGAGATTCTTCAAAAAACTCGGAATGCCCTCTTTCACCACTTCTAGTCAACATAGTCCTTGAAACCCTACCAGAGAACCATTTGACCCAGTTAACCCATTCTTTGACACATACCCAAATGAATTAAAATCAGCATACTCCAGTGACATGGCCACATCAATATTTATAGCAGCGCAATTTACAATAGCCAATCTTTGGAACCAACCTTCAGGTGCTCTTCAACAGATTAAAGGATAAAGAAAATGTGGTGTATGTACAGAATGGAATATTACTCAGCTATAAAGAAGAATAAAATATGGAATTTGTAGGTAATGGGTGGAACTGGAGACTATCATGCTAAGTGAAATAAGCCAATCCCAAAAAACCAAAGGTTCTCTCTGATATGTGGATGCTAACCCATAACAGTGGAGGGTATGAAGGGGAAGTATAGAAGTTTATTGGATTAGATAAAGGGGAATGAAGGGAAGAGAGGGGGTGGGAATAAAAAAAAAAACAGTAGAATGAGTTGGAAATAACTTTCCGATGCTCGTGTATGATTACATGACAAGTGTTATTCCACATCATTTTCAACCACAAGAATGGGATCAAAACTGTAATGGAGTGCACCTTGCATCTGTATGCTATGTCAAAATAGATCCTATTCTCATGTATATAAACCACCCAAAAAAAAGAAGGAAAGAAAGAAATCCATGCTATACCAGAATAAAGATGCTTCCCCCAAAGAAACACAGGGTAAAAGGTCTCCATAGGTTCTTCATAAACACTGAAGGCTTATATAATAATTCAACTCTACATGACAACCAGAGATATGTTTATATGTGTGTGTGTAAATGTATATGTGTTTATATTATATTGTGAGTCTGCATGTATTCGTAGTTAAATATAAAGTAATTCCCATTCCAAAACAAATAATTATTTTGATATTTTCATGAAGCACTGTTTAAAAATTCTGTTTGTGTATGTAAATATATAAATCATATCTAGATAGATCTATCTATCTCTATAATCTATCATCTAAATATACAGAGAAAGAGATTGGGAGATTTAATAGAATTGCTCCTACCTGCTTATTATACTTAACATTTTAGTATCCAGAGTGGGTTAAAGGGAGAAGCAGCCTCCCTTCCGGAGCCCTATATTAATACCCCTTTAGTTTATTGGGGTTGATGGCCTGTCCTGTGTAATATGAAATGTGTGTGTGGTTTTCACTTCCAATCTATGTCACGGAGAACCAGCAGCATCTTTATGGACGGAATCTAGTTAAGATGAAGCATATCGAGTTAGGGTGGACCTTAATCCAATGACTTCTCTCCTCGACACACAGGGACCATGTTACGTGACCTCAGAGGCAGGGGTTGGAGTGACTCAGCTGCCAGGGAGACCAAGGACGCTGGTAACTCCCAAAAGCTGGAAGGACAGGCGGAGGATCTTCCCAGAGACGTTAGAGGGTGCGTGGCTCTTGACTCCAGACTTCGTTTTGGATGTCTATCCTACTGAGTGGTCAGGTGATGAATTTCTACTGTTTTAAGCCACCTTATTTGTGTCATTTTTTAATGGCATCCTTATGAAACTAATACACCACTTTGCTTAAATTTGAAATGTCCCTGGGACCCGAAGCACACGTCACACAACACAGGAACTGGTCAATCTACCTCTGGGCCTCAGCGAATGGGTGCTCTGGCCCGTGGCTTCCAGGGCTCTCCCCATAGGCAAACCCCTAAGTGTTTAACCAGTCCTCTGCTTTTTCATCAGTGACAGATTTGGGAATAAAGCTCCTCTCCAGGCCTTCGGCATCATGTGCTGTCCCTCTTGCTCTTTTTACTATCATATGGCATGTGGGTTAATATCTGTGTTAATATCTGTGATCTGATCTTGCAGGCATTTCCATGCATAAAGTCATTGTCTTTGACAGAAAACAAGAGGAAGAGCATTCTGCCTTGGATCTCAGAAGAGTATATAGGATGGTGTGATGCTCTGGATGTGATATGAGGTTGCCTCCAAAGGTTCCTGCATTGAAGCTTAATCCTCTCTGTGAGTTTTATTAATAAAGTTGCCCAGCCTCAAGTATTCCATTACAGTAATGAAAAACAGACTAGTGCAGATAAGTACACAGGGAAGTTTTAGTCTCCATTGGCTTTAACACTTTAACCTCTTTGGTAGAAGGAAGAGCTGGGAGGAATATAGAGTTGTGCTTTCCAACAGAACTTTCTGAATTGTAGTCTGTACTACCAAGTAGGGCATCTGTGTGTGGTAGGTAGCTACTGAGCCCTTGAAATGTGGCTGGTGTGATCCATGAACTGAATTGCAAATTTAGTAACTTAAATTTACATTAAACAATGAAGACCTAGAATCAAACTTCATGGTAAGGAGAAGACAGTCAACAACAGGGAGAGGGCAAATAGAGAACCTCAAATGAAATAAAGCACAAAAATTAACTCAATCAAACCCAGAAAAATTAACAGAAAACTACAGTTCAATTCAACTAAACAATAAATTCATTCAGATAAATATATCTTTGCCCTTTCTTCCATCACGTTTACCAAAAAGCACCCGAATGAATAATAATTTTTAAAATACTCTATAATCATTAACCAAATCAGCCAAAATAGTTGATTTTGTAAACTCAGTGGTCACAACCATTTTGGATTAAAGAAGTTTAAATGTAGAATGATGATTTTATGTGCAGAAGATAAACAATTGAGATGAGTGTATAAGATCAAAATTCAGTCAAAGAAAAAGAGATGTAAATCTTAAAGGATGACCAAAATAGTCATTATTTTTTTAATAGTAACAGGGAAAAGAGAAGAAATGGGGGGGGGGGGGGAGAGAAGGAAGAGGAAATCAGTCAGAAAGGAGAAAAGAAGAAAGAGGAAGGAAGAGACATAAAAGAAGTAAACAAATCCTCATCCACAAATTCCTAAAGGCTGTCAGCATTTGGAGGAACCATTAGGGAAATTCCTAAAAGTTGAAGCAGTCACCACTTTTGAAAAGAAAACCATGAGACAGATAACTTGAAGAAATGTCATATAGAGACATCTGAACAGAAAGGTGGCAATTCCTACAGACTAGCTAGTGCCTAAGCCACCAGAACAGGTACACTCTACAACTGGGTTCAGGATCTAGTGGAGAAACTCACAGCAACACTCAGATCATCCTCAGAGGCATCCAAGCTCACCATCAAAACCAGGAATCCCACTTCTGTGACGCCTCAGATCTAGGAGGACATTGAATCTGCCCAAATATTTCCTATTGACATTGATAAGAACAACTCAGTGGCATGTTTTGTTGGGAGAGTGTGTAAAACGGCTTATAGCTAAAGCAGAGAAGAAATTGAATCACGGGGGTAATAAAAATCCCCTGTCAGTGGAAAAGCTCCATCTTTGGAAGATCAAAGATTGATGGAAACTTGTAACAAATTTGGTCCTCCTTGTGTGTGGAGAAATGATTTAAAGCTGTGTCAGACTTTATTGCATTTTTTAAAATTTTGGAATACACAACATGGGTGATCAATTAATCAAGCCTATACACTTGGCTGGTTTTCTCATAGCTCTGCAAATTCAAGAGAATTTGTTGAATGTTTACCAAGGTTCTGGAGCTCCAAGTGGTGTGGACATCTACTAAATGATGCTGAATAAAATATTGAACAGCTCTAATTTAGAGTAGGTCTTTCAGATATCATATACACACACTTGCCAATCATAATGCAAGATGCCTGTGTTTTCATAACCTGATGACCGACTGATCAACATTCCTCCTGGTGTCTTCCTTTGGTGACTGCCAGCTATTCAGCTGGCTTTCTCAGCAACCGCAGACATCCTAGTAGAGGCACATGTGGGTCTGTCATAGCTTCATCCACTGCCCAAATTTTTGGAATTTTTAAAAAATCGTACCTGTCAATTTAAAGAAATAGAATGGGTTATATGTATGGTTTGGCTAGTTTTTATTGGAATTAATTTAAAATGTTGGATAAAATGAAAGCAAAAAAAAAAAATGTCTTAAATCCATTTATAAACTGACAATTAAGGAATACTCAGATTAAAAGCTTGGTGATGACAGGCACCCAGAATCAAAGCAGAGACAACATTTATAATTGCCATGTACTGAGCCTGAGTGTCCAAAGTCTTGCAGAATTCAGAAGATACTAGGACCAGGCTCAATCCAGATGTGATTTAATAGAAAGTTCCTCCATAAACCCCAAAACCTATATTCTTAGGGTAGACCTTAGAAATAAACCTGCTTTCTGCCCCTCCCACAGGGGACAGCAAGGATATGAGCTCCCCAGAGTCACTGAGTTTAAAGGGAAAAATCTCCCTGAGAATTTGTGACCACATACTGACCTTTGTATGGTTTGCAAATGAAATTCACAAACTTATATTGTTAAAAAGAGTTAACCCAAAAATTGATCTCAGACTGGTGGTAGTACTGGTGAGGTGTCAAAACCAAATATAATTCTTTTCTGGAAGAACTACCTTCATCTTAGAAGCAGAAGGTGAGATGTGGACTAAAAAGAGAATAGTGAATTTGAAGACGAAGCTGACTGAACTACTCAGAGTAAAAGAACAGAGAGAAAGACACAGGAAATAGGAGAGGTCAAGAATCATGGAAAATTAGAGGAGATTCAAGATGGCAGTTTAAATACAGGAAGGCTGGGATTCAAGCAACGGCAGTACTTCTCCTGAGTGACGTGGGTGAAAGAGGGATTTCACTAAAAATCAATTTTGGATAGTCAGAGTGTCTTAGAGACTGAGAACTTTTGGTGTATTAAACAAAGAAGAAAGAGCTGGGCCACACTGGAGCTGAGCCAGTTACAGTAGCTGCAATGTGCTGGCTCATCACAGAGGGAGGGAGAGCTCAGGGAGAAACACAGATTTGGTATGGAAAACCTGAGATCCAAAAATAGGCTTAAATTTAGCTGATCCAGAGGCTACGCTGTGCACTGGTGCCTGAAAAGTGCTGTTTCCCACCTGTCCATGGAGACAGGAGCCATCTTGAGGCAGCCATGCTGCCCCTACTGCTGTGGAGCCAGGGGATTGTAGCAAACACTGCCATCCTCTATCCCAGCAGGCACCTGGGGTGCACCAAGCCTAACATAAGTGAAAAGGGCACAGAGGAGATTTTACCAGGGGGATTCAAGTTGGAAAAGCAAAGGGGAGGATGACTTGCTTCTCCTTTGAGTCTGGCAGCTCATGTGACCACCTGAAGTGGGTCCAGAATCTGAATAGACAGGTGTGAAATAAAAGCCTGGGAGGGCTGTATTCTTGGGCAGCAGAGGGTGTGGGGGATGGCTCTCCTACCCCACGAGAATTTTTTGGAGGTTCGTGACATCCAGACCCCTGACAGAGATGAGCAACTGACAGGCCCAAGGGGTGTGTTGATCTGATCTCTCCAGAGCAGTCACTGCCCAACCAAGCCTTGGAGGCCTGATTAGACCAACTGTCCACACACAGGAACTCCCCTAATAGAACTCTGTAGCAGCTCCGCCCCTGGAAGTGCACTGATCTGGTCTGTGCCTACGAAACCCCAACTGACAGTGACCCCCCTCGTCCTACCTCATACTGGTGAGAACGGAAGCTGAGAATTATTTCAATTGGCTTCAGTGTTAGGCAGCTCCAACTGGCAACTCAGAGAGCCACACAAAAAGAGGAGAGGGTTAACAACCCCCAGGCCTGGCTCTTGCTCTCAGTAAATAAATAAAAAGGAATTGGAAAGAAAGACAGTTGGCACAGTCAGTGACCATTCATTCTTGTCAACTATTTTGAACACCTCAGTGGAGATAATTCTGTCATTTTTATTAAGAACCCTTCTCTCTCTCTCTCTCTCTCTCTCTCTCTCTCTCTCTCTCGTGTGTGTGTGTATGTGTGTGTTTTCTTGATGTGCTGATTGGTCCAGGGACATATATGCATATACATATTTGTTTCTTTTTTCTCATTTTTACATTTTTAAAAATATAGACATTTTCTTTTGTCTTTTGAGGGTTAAGGTTTTTTGGGTTTGTATATTTTGGTTTTGTTTTCATTGATTTGTTTCTTTCTCTCTTTTCCTAGTAACAGTCAAATTCTATTGTTCTCTCTTTTCCCTTGATTTCATTTCTCCTATTTTTGCTTTCTTCCTTATAACCATCACCTGCTACATCTCTTCTGCATTCTTTCTGTTCACTTTTTGAAATTGTAAACTCTTTTCTACCTTACCAGCATATTTTCTTTACTCTTAATTAACTGTGTTTTTGTCACCTTTAGAATTGATTTATGGAACTCCTGCCCATACCATTAATCCTGATGAATTATTGCTTCTGTGGAGGACAGTTGACATGTGCTGTTTGCTTTAAAGCCAGATCTAGTTCATGGTTATTGTTTACTGTTGACAGTTGCTGACCCCACCCTTCCTGTTTTTTGTGGTAATGTTGTAGATGTCATAGTAGGAACTGGGTATTTCTTTTAATGCTATGTATAGTTTGTGTCAGTTGTTTCTATTTTTTGTTTTGCCCTACTCTGTGAGGAACTGGGAAACTACAGGGACACTACAGCTCACAGGGTGGAGACTCTGCTGTTGAACTAAAGTCAACCAAAGCACAGCACACCTTGCTCCCCACACAAACTAATGACACTGAATTTTCAGCTATACTTAAATACAAAACTTACATTAATGATCAGGCCCCAAGTATATGAATAAGGGTGGGCCCCCAGGTCCCACCTATGGGCATCCCCTGTTCCAGCAAAAACAGAGAACACAAAGGCTGTGGATGCCACACTAAAAGGGTGTCTCAATCTAGATCACCCTAAGACACTTGGCAAGTAAAGACTGTCCCCTAAAAAGGCACACACAAGAGTAGAAGAGAAGTATCTCTGAACAGATGCATAAAACCCAACATAGAAATACAAGAAATATGAAAAAAACAAGGTAACACAATATCTCATAAAGTTCATAGTCCACCAGCAACTGATCCCAAAGATATTGAAATGGATGAAATATCAGATAAAAGAATTCAAAATATTCATCATAAAAATGATCAATAAATTCCAAGGGAACACAGAAAAATAACTAAATAAATCAAGGAAGTCAGTACAGGACAGGAATGAGAAATTCAATAAGGATATAGAAATATTGAAAAAGAGCTAAACAGATATCTTGGAGATGAAAGACAATAAATCAAAATACAATGTTTAGTTGAAAGTCTCTCTAATAGAGTAGACCATTCTGAAGAGAGAATCCGAGACCTGGAAGACAAAGTGAACAGCCTTGAACATTTAGACAGCATTAAGGAAAAGAAAATAAATAACTATGATCGAAATGTACTCTGGGACAACATTAAGAGACCAAATTTTAAAATCACTGGAATTGAGGAGGGTTGTGAGAGCAGGATAAGAGAACTGATAACCTCTTTAGGGAAATAACAACATCAACAAAAAAAATTTACAAACCTTGAGAATGAGATACACATCTAGATACAGGAGGCATTCAGAACCCCAAATAAGCAACACCAAAAAAGAACCTCTCCATGACATATTATAATTAAAAATGCCTAACATTCAAAACAAGGATGAAATTTTAAAAGCCTCAACAGAAAAACATGAGGTCATATTTAAAGGCAAGATTATCAGAATAACTTCTGATTTATCAGCACAAGCTCTAAAGGCCAAAAGGGATTGGAATGACGTGTTTCAAGTCCTGAAAGAAAATAACTGTCAACCAAGACTACTTTATCCAGTAAAGCTATCATTAAAAGTTGAAAGAGAAATAAAAAACCTTCCAAGATAAGCAGAAACTAAAATAATTCATGACAACTATACTGGCACTACAGAATTTACTTAATGAAATACTCCATACAGAGGAAACCAAAAACAAACCCAGAGTTCACAAATGAACAAATCTCATTTGAAGAGTAGCTAAGCAAATAAGAAACAGGGCCAAATTAAGCATTATAAATAAGTTGAAATGATAAAAATTAATAAACATCTACCTGTAATAACACTGAATGTAAATAATCTCAATTTTCCAATTAAGAAACGTAAGCTGGCAGAAGGGATGAAAAAACAAGACCCAACTATATGTTGTTTTCAAGAGATGTGCCTTTTAGGCAAAGATAGCTACAGGCTAAAAGTGAAGGGATAGAAATTGACATAAAATGCAAATGGAACCCCCAAACAAGCAGGAGTAGCTATTCTCATAGCTGACAAAGCAGACTTCAAACCAAAATTAATCATAAGAGACAAAGAAGGTAACTTCATACTGGTAAAGGAAATAATCCAAGAAGATATGCCACACGAAAAGAGATACAAGGATGGTTCAATATATGCAAATAAATAATTCATATTTATGCCCCAAACATGGGTGCAACTAATTACATAAAAAAGACACTACCAAAATTGAGGACCCAGATATACCCAAGTACCATAATACTGGGTGATTTCAACACACCTCTCACCATGTCTCATCCAGACATATATTTGATAAAGATTCTTTGGACCCCCAAAATATTATAAATCAAATGGACTTAACAGGCATCTATATTTCATCCAACAAGAGCTAAATATACTTTCTTCTCAATAGCTCATGAAATTTCTCCAAAATAAAAGTTTAGGTCACAAAGCTACTCTTAGCAAATATAAGAAAAATTTATATAACTTCTTACCTCTTATCAGATGATAATCACATGAAATTAGAAATCAACAAAACCCTACAAAAACTATATAGACACATGGATATTGAACAACATACGTTTGAATCCTGAACGGGTAATAAAAGAAATCAAAGAAGAAATTTTAATAATTTTTGACTCAATGAGCATAGTGATACAGCAAAGCAAAACATCTGGGACACTATGAAGGTAGTACTAAAAGGAAAACATAGCAATGAGTGCATCCATAAAATCAGAAAGATCCTAAGTAAACAAATTAATGATGTACCCCAAGGCCCTTGAAAAAGAACAAACCAATTCCAAAACAAACAGAGAAAAAGAAATAATTAAGATCAGAGCCAAAATCAATAAAATTGAGAATTAAAAAAATACAAAGAATCAATGAAACAAAGAGTTATTTCTTTGAAAAGATAAACAAGACTTATAAGCCCTTAGCCAAAATAACCAGAAGAAAAAGAGAAAATGCAAATGAATAAAATTAAAAGAGAAATCACCACAGACATCCAGCAGATCATTAGGAGCTATTCTGAAAATTTATACTCCAATGAATTGTATAACCTAGAAGAAATGGATACATTTCAAGACAAATACAATCTGACAAAACTGAATCAAGAGAACATTGAAAACCTCAGAGACCAATAAATACCAATAGGATAGAGAGAGAAATAAAAATGCTTCCAATAAAAAAAAAAAAAAAACTCAGGACCTGATGGATTCTGAGATGAGTTCTACAAAACCTTTAAAGAACTAATGTCAATACTCCTCAAATTATTCCATGAAATAAAAATGAATGAAAATTTCCAAATTCCTTCCTTCAAGCCAGTATCACACTCATACCAAAACCAGATAAGAACACATCAAGGAAAGAAAGCTACAGACCAATATCCCTGATGAAGTTTGACATAAAAATACTTAAAAAAATTATTATCAAATTGTGTTCAACAACATATTAGGAACAACATATTATAAACCACAAGCAAGTTGGTTTTACTCCAGAGATACAAGGATGGTTCAATATATGCAAATCAATAAGAGTGATTCATCACATAAACAGAAATAAAAACAAAAATCACTTAATCATCTCAATAGATGCAGAGAAGGCCTTCCACAAAATTCAACACCCATTCATGATAAAAAACACTGAAGAAACCAGGGATAGAAGGAACCTACCTCAACAGCATAAGGGCTATGTATGAAAAACCCCAAACCAACCTCATACTAAATGGGGAAAAGCTAAAGCATTTCCTTTAACATCTGGAATAAGACAAGGAGGTGCACTCTTACCACTGCTATTTAATATAGTGCTCGAAATTCTGGCCAGAGCAATTAGGTAAGAGAAGGAAATAAAATGGATAAAAATAGGAAAGGAAGAAGTCAAATGATCATTTTTTGGCATATGATATGATCCTATACCTGCAAGATCCAAAGAACTCCACCAATAACAAATTTGGCAAATTAGCAGGTTAAAAATCAACATGCAAAAAATCAATAAGTTTCTATATATCACAACAAATCTACTGAAAAATAAATCAGAAAAACAATTCCATTCAAGAGTTTCAGAAAATTACTTACCCCTAGGAATAAATATAATCAAGGAGGTGGAAGATCTGTATAATAAAAATGAGAACATTGAAGGAAGAAATAAAAGACATCCCATGTGCAGGGACAGGCAGAATTAATATTGTTTAAAAGGCCATACTATCCAAAGTAATATGCAGACTCAATGCAATCCCCATCACAATAGCAATGACATTCTTCACAAAACTAGAACAAACAGTCCCAAAATTAATTTGAAATAATACAAGACCCACAATAGCCAAAGCAATTGTAAGCCAAGAAAGCAATCCTGTAGGCATCACAATACCTGACTTCAAAGTACACCACAGAGCTACAGTACCAAAACCTGCATGATACTTTCATAAAAACAGACACACATACCAATGAACAGAATAAAAGATACAGAGACTAACCTACACATCTAGAGTCATCTACTCCTTGACAAAGGTGCCAAAAACATACATCAGAGAAAATACAGCTTTTTAAATAAAAGGTGCAGGAAAAACTGATTATCCAAATATAGAATTAAACTAGACCCTTATCTCTCACCTAGCACAAAAATCAACTGAAAGTGAAGCAAAGACCTTGGAATTAGACCAGAAACTATGTAACTCCTAGAATAAAACATAGGTTCAACACTCCAGCAAATAGGTTCAGGACCCTTAAAGCTCAGGAAATAACAACAAGCATTAATAAATGGTTGTCGTGAAATTAAAGAGCTTCTGCACAGCAAAGGAAACAATGAACACGTGAAGACAGAACCAACAGAATGGGAGAAAATCTTTGCTAGCTATTCTTCTGACAGAGGATTAATATCTGTAATATACAACACACTCAAAAAACTTCACACTAAAATGTCAAATAACTCAATTAATAAATGAGCAAATGAATTACATAGACACTTCTCAAAAGAAGAGACACAAATGGCCAAGAATACATGACAAAACATTCAACATCATTAGCAATTAGGAAAACGCAAATTAAAACTATACTGAGATTTCATCGCACACCAGGCAGAATGGCAGTCATCAAGAATACAAATAATAATAAATGCTGAAGAGGAGGTGGAGAAAAAGGAACACTTTTACACTGTTGGTGGGGTTGTCAATTTGTGCAATCACTGTGGAAATCAGTATGGCACTTCATCAAAAGCCAAGGCATGAAACCACTAGATGACCCAGCTCTACCACCACTCAGTGTCTATCCTGAAGAATTACCTTACTAGGGTAATACATGCATACCCATGTTTATAGCAGAGCACTTCACAGTAGCCAAACCATGGAAGCAGCCTAGGTATCCATCAAATGGATGAATGGATAAAGAAAAAGTGACATATAAACACAATGGAGTTTTATTCAGCCATAAAGAAAAATGAAATTATGTCATTTGTAGGAAAATGAATGGAGCTAGAGATCATTATGTTAAGAAAAATGAGTCAAACTCAGAAGGTCAAGGTTGTTTGTATGTTTTATCTCATAACTGGAAGTTACACAGGAAAAGATAAAGATGGGGGCATATCTAATGAAAATCAAAGTGAGGTCTGCAGAGGAAAGGGATGGTAAGGAGGGAGGGAGGGAGGGAGGGGAGAAGTGCTGGGGAGGGTTGGCCAAACTCTATGGTTATATTGTGTACATGTATGAATATGTAACAGCAAACCCCATCAGTATGTACAATTATAATTCACCAACTTAAAAAGGTTTTGGGGAAAAAGAACTATGGGAAATGCTCAGAAAGAGGAAGAACCAGGCAGAGACAATATTCAAAGACAGAATAACTGAGTTTTTAGAGCATTCATTTACAGGTTCAGAAAACCCAACCATAAATATATTGTAGAAAAAGTACAAATAAATCCCTTGCTTGAACACAGCAAAATGAAAACTAGGAGCTATGAGAAGATTCTCAGGTCCCGTGGAGGGAAGGCCCATTACATCTCAAGATGGTGGGCTGGTTTGCTCACCTCCTAACGGCCACCATGGAAACCTGCAAAGAGCAGATAAGGACTGAGGGGAAATTCTGGATGTAGAAGTCAAAACCCAGACACAACATCTCTCAGGAATGAGAGAGAAAAGGAAAAGGGTATTTTCAAATAACCCCAATCAGATAGTTTGTCACATTTAGCTATTCATTAAGGAAAATTGGGAAGGCTATTTTTCAGGAAGAATAAAGTGGAAAAGATAGAAATCTGAGGTGAACAATGGAATAAAGAACAAAGGATATGGGCAAATGTGGGTAAAAAGTCAAAGTTAATATTGATGGAATGAAGCATAATTAAAATATTTAATGGAGTTGTAAGAGCAAACTAGAACTAAAATAGTTGGCAATGGGGTATAAGTGCGAAGTGAGTAATATTCTGAGTTTCCTGTGCTTTAGGAGATAAGGATAAAAATACTGATTTATATAATTTCCATAACAGAAGAAAAAATAATAATTAGTCTAAAAGAAGATGAGAAGATAGAAGAAATAAAGCATAGAATAGGGAGGAAAAAAAAACACAAAGACTGGTTTTAAAAAAAATCAATCTAATTTGTAAATCCAGGAGCTAGACCAAATGTAAATGGACTTAATTCTTCAGTTACAAGGCAAAGGACTCTCAGGATGTGTTTATAAAGCAGAGCTGCTCACAATTCACAAGAGTCAAATTATAGAACCAGCCCAGATGCCCATCAAAAGGTGATTGGATCAAAGAAAATGTGGTCTATGTACACGGTGGAGTTTACTCAGCCACAGGGAAGAATGACATTGTGGCATTTGCTGGAATGGATGGAACTGGAGAGCATCATGCTAAGTGAAAAAAGCCAGACCAGAAAGTCAATGATCGAATGTTTCCCTCCTATGTGGAAGGAAGCTGGAGCAATAAGGGAAATAAGGAAAGGAGAATCAGCACAAAGATATGGGGAAGATCAGTGGAGCAGAAGGAGGAGATTGAGGAGGGAGGAGGGGGGCAGGAAAGGGAAAGAAACATGGAGTGACTTTAACAAAATCATGTTATAGGTATATATAAGCGAACCAATGGGAATTTCACCTTTGTGTATATGAAGATAGCACAAAGCAAAAATTAAAAAACAAAGGAGCAAAAGGAAGATCAGAAGAGTAGAGGAGGGATAATGGGTAGGAGGGAGGGGGAGGAATTGAAATCAAATCTCATGCATGTATGATTTTATCAAATTGCCATGTTTGACTATAATGTTCTAATAGAAAGTAAATTAAAAAAAAAAAAGTTGCTCTGAAATACACCAGAGATTGAGGTTGGAAGGAAGGAGATAAACCAGATAGCCAGATGCGGTGGCACACGCCTGTAATCCCAGCGGCTCAGGAGGCTGAGGCAGGAGGATAGCGAGTTCAAAGCCAGCCTCAGTAACTGTGAGGCGCTAAGCAACTCAGTGAGATCCTGCCTCTAAATAAAATACAAAATAGGGCTCGGGACGAGTGCCCCCGAGTTCAATCCCTGGTGCCCCACCCCCCCCAAAAAAAAACAGAAAAGAAAAGAAGCCATACACACACAAACTGAAAGAGAGCTGGTGTAATTTTCTTAATATGGCCAAAACAGACGTGAGGCCTAGGCATGGATTAGAGCGTCAGCCTACAGTGTGAGCCTCCTCTTTCTCCCAGTGAAAGGTGGCAGGAGGCATCGCATGGGGCGCCTGCTGTATACCTCCTTCTTCATTCTCACATTCATGTTCACACGGCAGTATTGTTCCTTGAGAAGATTCTAACATCTCTGTCTCAAAAATTACGTAAAGTTCTTGTTTTTCTTTTCCTTCCTAATTTTTTTGTTAGCCTTTAAGCTGGAGAAAAGTTCTTCACAGTAACAACAAGTTATCCTGCCTCTGCCTGTATGACTTAAGTCTGTAACCACCTGGCCTTGTAGCACCGCTGTCCCCTGACACATCTCCTCGTCCCGTTTCCATGAAAACGTGCTGCATTTATTGGCTGGTGCTACTCAGGCCTTTCTTTCTGTTTCTAAAAAATTTCACTTAGGTTCCAAGGGTTTATCCCAAAGTAAAATCCCTCTTGTTTGGATCATGGTGTTCACTCAGGGTCCAAATCTCTTGCTAGGCTTCAATGCATTACCAGGTGAAATCAATTAACTTTCGATGAGCTTCAAATGGTTTCATGGTATTTTAAGTAACAATCGTGACTTCAATTAAAGTTTGAATTTTTTTTTCTTGGCACACTCTGTTCACCCAAAATCTGGTCCTTTTCAGCTCACAGAGCTTACCCGTGTATTTCACATTTTTCTGTTGCAACTTGGAGAATCTATTTGAGCTTCTTGCTGTGTTTTACTGACTGCTCAGAGGCCAAGCTTATGTGATTGTTTGATCACATAACAGTTTTCCCTGTCTGGATTTTTGCACTATATGTGTTCTATAGTTGTACAGTTTTCTCAACAGAGTGTCATGCACTCTGGTGACTGCTTGCTTGCTGTCGTCATTATAAACTGAGGCTAATTAAGTCTTCTCTGGTAATGCCAACATGGTGCTTGGGAGTCAAAGAGAATCTTGGTTCTTAGTCACTGCCAGTTTCCTGGCAATGATTCAAAACACAGCAAATAATGAGATCAATGACAGCAAACAACTGTACATAGGAGGGAGTCCACCTCCTCCTCCTGTTGGGTTAAACTCTACCTAAAGAGTCTGAGTTTTATCATCAAAGCTTTGGATTGATGGTTGGATTTTGTCATGAGCCAGTTAAGCAACCTTGGGAAAACCATTTAACTTCGTTGAACCTTAGTTGAGCCTTTTTATTCTGTGTTTTGGGATTATTAACCTGTGGCTCCTGGACCCATGGAAGATCTTGGCCACTGACTCCATCCTAAGGACCCCACCTAACCAAATCCAAAGGCCTCATCTCTGAATACCATCACATTTGGGGTTAGGGTTTCAACACATGGACTTGGGGAGGAGGACACAAACATTCAGTCTCCAGCAGGGAGATAGCTTCTTTTATGGTCACATCTGTCATGTCATGTGTTTATGCTCTCTGTGACTATAGGACTGAAGTCAACCCAGGTAGGGGAAAAAAACCTGACTCTTTCATTGAAAAGAATTCATTTTTGGTATAAGAGTAGGTTTGGGAAATTTTAGAAACAGACATTAAGTAGAGTCTAATCTCAGTATTTGACACCTGAAAACATGGACCAATAATTATGTTCAATAGGATGGATCCCGGACTCCCTCACGTGAGCTCTGTGTCCCTACAGTCTATAAAACTTTGGATCAAGTTAACTTTGGTGACTTGAGCCTGATAATCTTTGTTAAGATGAATGCATCTTTGCAGTGGAGGACACACAGCATGCCGTAGGACTGGAGGTCTATGAGACCAAATTGAGAAAAGCAGAACAAACACTGAAGTCTGTGACATGTCACACTGTCAAATGAGTTGCAGAGAGTAGGAGGGATCTTTGTATGTTCATAAAAGAATCTTCCTTTATCTCCAAGTATGACATAAAATATTTTCAAAAACAGCATTCATATCTAAATACTATTAACTTTGGGGATGAAATGTATTTTTTTCTTTTACTTTTTCATTTTGACATTTTTAGCTCCTGATATTTATAGACTCTTGATGCATCAGCTTGATGCCCCATAAGACTTCCACTCAAATATTTTAAAAAGGAGGATAAGATCTGAACCCAGACAGATGCAAAAATTCATGTGCTTTGATAACAGTATCAGGCAACTGTTGAGTCAGCACTGGCAGAAGCAGAACTTCTTGTGGGCTTTAAGAATTTTTGTTGTGAACTCATTTTTACTGGGATCATATGTGTGAAAATCTCATGGGTCCTCCATTAAGGATTCATTTCTCTACGGAGGATTTGCATTTGCTCTTTCCAGGTGCCTGGAGTGCTATTCCCAGTTGGACCAATTTAGAAGTCTGATCATTAATTTACAAGCAATTAATAGTATTATTTGTTTGTAAATGACTTCTAGTTTATCGCTTTACATCAGAAAATATGGCCAAAAATGTTCTTTGGGAATTTCTGAAGTCTTTTTTTTTTCCTGCTTTGTAGGCAGATAAATGATTTATTTCCACAAGTGGCTGCTGGCTATAGTAAAGAATACATATTTTTGTCCGTGGCACACGAAATTATCTACACACATACCTTTAGAACAGGTTTGTTGATTGTTATTATTTGAAATATCTATATTCTTCCTTCTTGCTCAGTGATTTTTTTGAAAGAAAAAAGTATTATATAGTCTGCTATGATTTGGGCTTTTATAAGTTTTCTTTGTATTTTCAGTTTTTATTTGTTGTGCCTTATTTAACTGTATGTTATTTGGAGATATAAATATTATTATTATTATTATTATCTCTTCCTTGCAGTGTGCACTTTTGTTGCTTTCCTGTCTCTCACCCCAGATGCACCTTCATCTGGTGTTATTCTGATTTAATACTGACTGGCTGCCCTTCCTTTTCTTTCTTTTTCTATTTTGCTTAAAATATCTTCGTATCATTCCATTACTTTCCATTGTTCTTTATTATTTTATTTTAGTTGAATTTTAAAGCAACATATAGCTAGAACCTATGAGCATTCAGAAGTTCTCTTTTAATAAAGAAAGCATCCCTTTACCTTCATCATGATTTACTTAATCACTCCTTGTCTTCTATGTGGTCTTGACTTTTTTCCGAATTTCTTATTACCTGTGTCTTTCATGTCTTCTTTATCTTCTTTTCACGTATAGCTTCCATTACTTCATATCTGTGTCTGCATTGTGGGCTATCATCTCTACTTGAATTTAAGATAACCAATTTTATTTTAATTGAAAGCTCTCTTTTTAAGTTGATTTCCTTAACTTTAAACTTCAAAACTGACTGGCTTTCAAAAAAAAAATATTCCAGAAATCTTTTTATATTCTCTTATTTTATCTCCTTAAGACTTTTCATTATATTTTTATTAACATTCCTTTTTCACTAGTTCTACATTGACAAGACCTATTTAATCTAGTTGTTCAAGTTTGTACATTCATTGGCCTGATTTATTATTGTCTTTTCCTACTCAGGTCAATGGGTGTGGATTTCTTCAGTGAGAATGATACAAATCTAGCCCGGGGCCTTTCTGTGGATGGAGAATTGATAGGCGATGGAGGATCTGGCTGCCTTCCCCCTTACCAATGTCAGTAGTAAGAAAGTTCCCAGGCTGGGGCCTCTGGGCTGTGCGATGGCACTCTCCTGTATTCTTGGGTCCTCAAGTTCCTCTGCCCAACACTTTTCCTCCACATTTTTAGTGTATTATAAACATAAAGAGCTGCCTGTGCTCAAAACACCACTCTATCCTCAACTGGCTGTGGAATATGTTACTTAGCCTTTCTGGGCTTCCATTTCCTCAACTGGGAAATTGGAATAGTCAAATCTTTCCTGCTGCAGTTGGTTTTAGGTACAATAAATGGGTTGCTATACGGGAAGCACTGAAACCAGTGCATGGCCCCCTGGAGGGCATGCCCCCAGTGACCTAAGGAGCTCCCACTAGGGGTGAGGGCTGCGGAAAATGTTAGCTATTGTTATTGTTATGATTACTTCTCTGACAAGCCTTTTAAAAACATTTATTTTCCCTTCATTCTTATTTACTTACCATGGTAACACGGTTCCCCTCTCCCCGTCTTCTAAATCAGATAGTGAAAGTCGTCCTCTGATCTTCTCTCTTTAGAGTCATTAAGAAAAATTGACTCTGCTTCCTGTTTCTCATATTAGCTTTTTCTTCATCATTTCTCCTGCCATTGTCTTGGCCACCTCTCATCTAGACATCACAATACATCCTTAACTGGTTGTTTATTCTCCTACCTCTCTTTTAAAACTGTCTTCTGCCTTAAATGACAATGGAAGTAAAGAAATGATGATAATAATGCTGACTCAGTGTTTTCAGTCACCATCTCATTTAACGCTTATAATAAATCGGTGAAACAGATACACTTGGCTATGGTTTGGATCTTAAATGTCTCCAAGACCCATGTATTAAAGGCTTGATCCCCAGAGTGAGCCAAAATGAACCTTTTCTCTTTTATCAGTTGATTATCTCAGTTTTTTTGTCATGCTAACAAAAAGCTGACTAACAGATGCTCATTACATTGTTTTATAAAACTGAAAATTTGGGCTTTCAGGGATTAAGAACTTACCCTAAGCAGAGCTAGGACCCACCAGTTCCAGAACACCAACGCCACAGTCTGATGCCAGGCCTTGCAGCCCAGTCTCTGCTAGGTGTGAGCCCCTTGCTGCTCACCCTTCACTCACTCCTGATTTTCCTGCAGATGAGTGTGTGTGCCCAAGGCACCAGAGGCCCTTCACCAGCTCACCCAGGGAGACATCCTCAGCCTTGTGTCTCACTCAGGGGTGGGCTCGTGCTCACAGAGCAGCCGTGTTATTAAAGTGGACTCTTTCCCTGCCTCTTGTCTGCTCACCATATGATGGGCCACGCGGTGTGACCACACAGCAAGAGGGTGCTCGCCAGGTGTTGAGCGGACGCCAGCACCGTGCCCTTGGACTCCGGCCTACAGAGCCGTGATCCAAACAGATTTATTTTCTGTTTGAATTTCCCAGTCTGTTATTCAGTTGCTATAACATAAAATGGACTCAGACACTCGTGGTCTAGATGGAGACAAGTAGCAAAGGATGTATGAAGTAGAATGTGGTAAGTGCCACAGAAGCCTGGGGAGACCCCAGTCCAGCATGGGAGAATGGGAGGGGGATGAGGAAGATGCCAGGGAACACCTGGTCTGTAACTGCGGGTAGTGCCCCCGTTGATGATGGTTTATGAGGGAGAGTTCAGAGAGTCAAGAAGAGGTTTCTATGCAGGTCTTGGAAGAAACCCAGGGATGAGTAGGAGAATGCGACAGAAGAAGTCTGGGTTTGGGAAGAGAGTTCCAGCAGCAGAACTGGCCTGTGCAAAGGCACAGAAGAAGAAAAGGAGGTACTGGGGACACTGTAATGAGTCAAAATGGCCAGAGTACCAAGTGCCACAGCTTAAGGAACACCAGGGTCAATGGCCTGACTCTTCAGGTCCACAGACCCCACAGCTTCCTGGAAAATCACCCAGAGCCTGGGTTTCACTTTGAAAGTGTCCGGACAGCACTGGAAGCGTTCCTGCAGTGAGCTCGGGTTGTCACGGGAATAGAGAAGCAGTTTGGGGGAAAGAAGAATGAGTTTTGTTTCAGGCCTGTTGAGTAGTGTCCACCAGCAGCTGGGTCCAGGGGGTGTACAGAAGAGAGCTGGGCTTGACACAAGAATCTGGGAGTTACCGCCATTCAGGTGACAATGACAACAGCAGCCAAGGGTTTGGGTGAGATGGGGGTGAGGAATGAAGAGCTTAAGGGAGGGACCTGAGTCCTCAAAGGATCCTGAGCTTGGGTAGCTGGAGCAGTAGAAGACAAACACAGAGTCCAGTGTCACAAAACACAAGGACAGATATGTTTCAACCAGGAGCTGATGGTACCCAAAGTAGCTGGGGTTCAAGTAAGGTAAGTATTTTACATACTCTAAGAAACTTATCAGAAAGAACATCAGTGACCGAAGTAAGCGCAGTTTTAGTGGAGTGTTGGAAACAGAAGCCAAAGAGCGGAGCACGGTGGTGTGTGGGTGGCAGAGCTGAGCAGAGAACAACCCTGCCAAGAAATTTGGCTGGAAGGAGGGGAGAGAGCTAAGGCAACAGCTGCTGGGGATCACGCTGTCGATGGGGCGATTTATTGTATTGTCTTTCCTTTCAGATATAATAAACACACACACACACACACGCACACGCACACGCACACGCACACTCTTCCCATTTCCATTCAATAACATTTTTTAGCACCCAACAACCAGATGCTGATGGAAACGACGTGTTAAGGGTGAAGGGCTGAGGATGAGATGAGAGAAGAATAACAGCTATAAGGAGGTTCTTTGGGGAGGTGAAAGGATGGAGTCCAGAAACTTGGAGGAAGAAGGACTCTTCGTTGTATCTTTATTCTGAGAAGGAAGTGATGGGTGGATGTAGGACAGTTTGTTTGGAAGTTAGGGGACATTTATCCAATGGCTTCTATTTTCAATAAGAGCTAGGAGGTCCAGGCATCTGCTGAGAATGTATTTGAGGAGGTAGGGAAGGAGCTTAGAGGGAAAAAGAGAGGATTTGTAAGGTATCTCATGGAAATTGTGAGGATCCATTAGGAAGAGGAGAAAGCCGAGCAGCCCAAATGGTGACACCATTCAGCATAGTCATGATTTTATTTCCAGCCGAACCAACTAACATCTTTCTCATTTTTCATCTCCAAAAACGTGTCTACTGAAGCAAATTTAACTAACTTTAGTCCCATTATCCAGATATGATTTACCACAGGGAGATCCGAATTATCCAGGAAACTTCATTCTGTGTTTTCCTTGGTGTTTGGAGAAGCATGGCAAAAGCTTTGGTGGGAAAAGGACAGAGCAAAAAACAAAAGCACTCCAGGGGAGATTTACTACTGCACATCCCGACCTGTTTATGTACATTAGCTATTATATAGCTCTTTTTCAGTTAATAAGCTATTTTCAAATGCATTAATTTACCTCATCCTCCCAATAATTTGTTCAAAGACACACAGCAGGGGTGACCATGTTAATATCAGGCTATTCCTCAGATTTTCTGAACTTAGAACAATTCCTTTTTTAATATACCATGAAACTCTCTGAAATAATAACTGTAAGAGGCATACGTAGCCTTGGGTCCAAGGATACTCTTTAGAGAAGGTCAAGGATCTTCTTCTCTGGAGTGATTTCTTGACCTAGAGAGCAATAGTAACAGGAAACTCATGCTACGAAGAGTATATTCCTAGTTAAACAAGCCCTTTCCAGTTGGCTATCAGCTGGTGAGAATTACTTATCTTACATAAAAGTACCACAGGCCTTATCTCTCCTTGTGAGTGGGTGACAATCTTAGTCATCACTGTCTCTGTTGAATTTGATCACCAGATACTGATTTTTGTCAAGGATTTTGGATTTATTGTACTAACATGTGGAAATGCAAGATGAAGTTGTTGGACTGACCATTGCAGATTCCAATGCAAGCTGTTTGTTGTTGTCTTATCCTCTGTGGTCACCTGCCATTCTTGTCATTATTGCCACTGTGGCTGTCATCATTACCATTATCATCAAGTTCTTTTCCATGATTTCTACCAAAATGCATGAATAACATTGAAGCAAAATTTTTGTCTTATGTGAGGAAAAATAAGGCATTAGATACAGCTGAACTTCACAAGCATTTAATATTTGGTTCTTAGAAACTCATGGAAGAGATTCAAATATACATGATTTAATCCCATTTAAAAACATCCAGAACTTTGAGCGGGATATAAGATATAGAGTCACAAATTCTAGTACTGTAACTTACTGATTGTATGAACTTGGTTATTATTATGGTTTGGATGTGAGATGTCCCCCAAACCTCTTGTTAATGCATGGATATCCTAGTTTGAATAGACTGATGGATGGTAACTGTAGGCAGGTGGGCATGACTGGAGGAGGTGGGTCACTGGGGTGTTCCCTGAAAAGGTGCATCTTCCCTGTGTCCCCTCCCCCTCTTCCTGATCCCACCATGAGCTGAGCAGTTTCCTCCACTGGCTCTCTCTCCCATGATGTGCTGCTTTGACCTTGGGCCACAGCAAAGGAGTCTGCTGCATGTGGACTGACAGCACTGTGAGCCCCAAATAAACATTTCCTCCTCTAAATTTTTCTTGTTGGGTATTTTGATCACATCAGTTCAAAAGCTAACTAAAACAAAAACTGGTATCAAGAATTGGGATCAGTGTTGTGACTGACCTCACCACGTGGTTCAAAAGCCTTTAGAAATGTTTGTGTAAGGAATTTTGAAAAACTTAAAGATGCAGGCTGGAAAAGCTTTGGAATGTTGTAAACAGAGCTTAATGGGCTACTCTGTTGGGAATTCAAAAGACCAGACTTCTGAAAGGAATGTGGACTGTGCTCCTGAGGTTTCAGAGGGAGGTGAAGACTCTTGGGAATTGGACTAGAGGTCACTCGTGTTATATTCTAGCAAAGAACCTGGCTACATTTTTCCATGCCCTAAGAATTTGTGTGAGGCTGAATTTTAAAATGATGGACTAATTACTCTGATGGAGGAAATTTCAAGGCAGCACAGCATTCAGGCAGTGGCATGGAAGTTACTGGCAGCTTTTAGCCAGGTTAACTGTAAAAGACAAAAGCACACATCAGACCTATAGGACTTTAAAAACTTACAGTTTAGTCAGAAAAGCATATATAAAGTTGGGGCTGAGGAAGCAGTTTTCATTGAAGAGTTCACAACCCCTAAAGAGATACTAAGTACTTTGCACAGATGTAAAAAGAAAGACGGCTTGAGGGCATCTCAGGAATTTGCAAGACCATATCCCCTATAGGCTCCAGGGGGCCCCATGCTCACACAGGGACCCTTGAGGGTCATTTCACCATTCTGAGCCACGTAAGTATTCAGCAGCAACTGAAGCCATGAGCCCCGAGGGCCCAGGTTCTGTTTGAGCTGGTAGCAGACCTCGGCCTCATCCATATGGTGCTGGTTCTGCAGGAATGCCACATGCTAGAGTTGAAGGATAATGGAAGCTTCCATCAAGAATCCAAAGGAAGGCAGGAAAAACATAGCAGGGTCGGAGTCTCTGTGGGCTGCCCCTGAGAAAGTGAGCATGAAGCTGTGAAGAATGAAAGCTGGAGTGGAGACCCCAGTAATTAAGAGGTGTCAGTAATGTGGATTGTCTGCCAGGAAAAACTGCTCACTGTGGGGAGAGCCAGGCTAAGGAAATTCCATATGTGCTGCAAATCTGCAACCAGCAAGGCCGAAGGAGCAAGCCCTTTGGAACCTAATGTCTCATGGTCATGTGTCCCAGATGCTCTTAGAAGAGTTAGGGGACCTATTTGCACAGCTGAGTTTCAGTCTTGCTTTGGGTTCTTTCTTCCTTCCTCCCTCCCTTCCTTCCTCCCTCCCTCCCTTCCTTCCTACCATCTTTCCTTTATCTTTCATGTGGGGGTGGGATACTGGGGATTGAATCCAAGGGTGCTCTACCACTGAGCTACATCTCCAGCCTGTGGGGTTTTTGTTTTTTTAGGTTGGGTCTTGCTAAGTTGCTGAGAGTCTCACTAATTTGTTGTGGGTCTCTCTAAGTTGCCAAGGTTGCCCTCGAACTTGCCTCAGCCTCCCAAGTCACAGGGATTAGAGGCATGAGCCTTTGCCCTGGCCCTCATCTCTTCTTTCTGTTCCCCTATTTTTCCCTTTTGGAATGGGAATGTTCACCCTGTGCCATTGTAGATTGGATATATGTAACTTGTTTTTTTTGTTGTTGTTGTTTGTTTGTTTGTTTGTTTGTTTTTTACTTTTACAGGTGCTCACAGCAAAGAGTTTGCCTTGAGTCTCAGATGAGACTTTGGACTTGGATATACAATTAATGCTGGAACTGTTAATACTATGGGACTCCAGCTCCTTCCAAAGTGGACACCGACCAGCAACTCCCCAAGGAGTACCTAGGCCATCAGTCTCGACTGAGGCTGTATCATTGGTTCCTCTTCTTCTGAGGCTTCAGCTTCTTGGACTGAGCAGTTACTGGTTTCTCCAGCTCTCCAGCCTACAGACAGCCATTGTGGGGCTATCTGGTTTCTGATCCTGTAAGCCAATCACCAATCTAATAAGTCCCTTTTTAAATAATTGTATATATATTTTATAATCACATACATATATGAATATACACAGTATACATATGGTTCCTCTAGAGAGCCCTAATAAAGCTACGTTATTTAATCTGCTTATGCCTCAGTTTTGTCTTATAAAACTGTAAAATACCTCTTCTATAAAGTTGGGGAAGTGTAAAAGATATTGTTAGCAAAGCCCAGAACAGATACCCAAACATTGGTTTCCATTCCTCCCCCTTCTCTCATCAGTCTTCCACTTCCTAGAATCATAAGCACTCCTCACAAATCATTACTTAAAAAATTAAAATATTTGCTTAGAAAGATAACTTTGCAGGTGGCATCAATGTTGTTTTTATCCTGCTCTGTGAAGATGTGACAGAGCTGGACAATCTCCCCTCAAAGCCAAATTCGTTTTTCCATTACTGTTTTTGTTTCCTTTATCCAAGATAGGTTTTAGGCAACTAAGATGAAATGCTCACCAAAGAGTCATCCTTTGTAGCTGTAATGACACAAATTACATTGTTCTCCAGGGTTTAAAACACCCAACCATTAAATTTAACTAAGTGAGCTTGGCAAATCTTTTCAAAGCAAAGCAGCTGTTTCCCTTTTGCTCATTTTTTTTTTTAAGGTTTTGCTCAACAGCTTAAAGATGTACACCCTCTCATTGTAAACGCAGGGAAACACTGTGCAGCACCCTGAATACTAGCATGAAGGCTACTGACATGATCAAAAGAGAATGAGATGTTGGGTTTTATTTCAAGCCATCGCACATGTCCTTGTTAACCATGCAGTGCTTACGATGTGAAGGCACTATTCCAAGCACTTGATGAATAAGAAGTTGTTCAACTCTCTGAAGGTAGCCCCTATTATTATTCCCCCTGTGAAGAGACAATCTACAGCATGGGAAATTAAACTTGCTCAGGATCACATAACTCCTAACAGGCAGGGCTCAGGCAGATTGGCCCCGTGGTCCAGGGTTTAAGTTTTCCCACCTACAATTGAATTTCTTATTCAACTTAGCTCATTTCTTCCTGGCCTTTGTTCCTATACCTTTATCAATGTCCCTACATCATTCCTGCTCATTGGAGCCCAGTCCTTGCTCTCATCACTGACTTATGAGCACCTCCGTGCACCACCAAGTGGGGCATCCTCTGACTGGTCCCCGTCATTGGAGCTGCCTGCTGTGCACCTCTTCGTGGAGCAGGGAACTCCCAGAAAACTCAGCCTTGGTCAGTGATTCATAACATGACACACAGTTCAGATGAGGGACAATGCAGTTGAATCTTGGGGAAGCTTGCCAAAGAGATCACAGCTATAAGCCCTGTTTGTGCCTCCCACAAAGATCATGATCTCAGTTCTCTGTGCTGAGTCCCTTCCTGCCTCTGATACTCAACTCCCCAATCTGTTTTCTGAGTACCTGATTTGGGATTATGTCACTAGTTCTACTGAGTGAATTATGGAGAGGTGTCCCCCTTGGCCAGATGGTGGGTGGAAGTGTCTGGGGTGATATGTGGGTAAAGAGGATCACTTTGGCAAAGGGATCACTTTGGGTCAAGAGTAAGTTCAGAGGTCACCTGCTGTGGTCCTGCCCTGATCACTGGTTCCAATAAGAACAATAGTTCAGTACAATAAAACACAGCCTGGGCACCTCCTGAAGGAAGCATGCTAGTACAGGGAATATAAAGAGAACTGTGGCAGGCTCCCTGTCCCTGTGGTCAGTGTCAACAGCAATGTCAACATATGTTGACATATATATGCTATTCTATATGTGTGTGTGTATTGAATAAAGGAATAAATACACGTTCATGCATGTCTTAAAGAATAGTTATTGACAAGGCTAAAAGGGAGAAATGAATCCTAGGCAAAGAGAATAAATAGCAAGGAAGAGCCCAGAGACAGGAAACAACTTGGCATGGGAAATTTCTGTTCAGATCCCAAGGAGAGGGTGGCAGGAGCTGAAGTAAGGGTCAGGAATTAAGACCTTATTCCATGATAAGGAGCCGACCTGGCCCAGCAGTTCATCCCTTTCAGACTCAGCGTGTACATGAGCTCCTTTGAGATCTGACTCTGGTTCAGGAGGTCTGGTTCTGACAAGCTCCCAGTGATGCTGCTGCTAGTGGTCCCTGGCCACACTCTGAGTAGCAAGACGTTAGTTGGTGATAGAAAGGACTGACGGACTCGAGGAAGGACAGTGACATGTGTTTGGCCCCTGGAAGGCATGCACAAAATGTTAGGGGCTAAGAAAATTAAAGGATTTGAGAATACAATCAATGATTAGCTGAAGTTTGTAGTCTTTCACAATAAGAATGAGACAAGCATTTGTTGAGCGACTTTCATAGGATGGTCATTGCACAAGGTACCTGATGAACATTATCTCCTCTACGAATAGAAAGTAAAGCCCTAGCACACTGTGCCACTTTTAACCAATCACTAGAATCAGAGAATTCTTTTGGGCAATTTTAAAATGGAATTAAACATACTCAAATTCAGCAGAATTATTAACCGGAAAATGCCCGCACGGTGTACACTGCACATTCTGTGTATTTCACTTAACACTAATATTTTCGTCTTCACTCACAAGTCCAAGAACATTTTGGCTAAGTCACCATCCACCTCTTTGTTGCTTGCTATTGGGTAAGAAATTAGCTTTCCCTTGAGCACATGGTCACCACCCCACAACTACTAACTCTTGAAATAGGCCCAGAGCTCTAATTTTAAATTCAAAATTTGCACTTTGCTCTCTGTCTAGCTAGCCTGGGGTGTTGCTGTTGGTGACACTATTGGACACTATTATTTTCAGAGAGGGAAAGACAGCTAGAACGGATAGGAGAGAAAAGGAGAGCCATGTGGAAAATCACGGATACGAGCTGACCCACCCTGCTCCCACCAGACCCCTGGGTAGACCCAGGCTCGCTCTGTCGTCCCTCCCCTGCTCAGCACACCTGCCCCTCAGCCTGTCTGACTTCTCAGTTCCTCCTGGCCGTTTACTGCGGGAGAGGAGTCTGCAGGGCAGAGCAAAGGGAAGCCGCAGAAATGCGTGAAAGGAGGCCAGCACAGCGGTGTGACTCACCCCTATTGAAACCCAGAGCCCGGAGGTTTACAAACAGGAGCCTGTGATCTGCTGGGAAGTGGATGTCATGGGAGGCTCTTATGCTCAGCAGAACAGAGAGCACTCGACCGAGGAAGGGAGGAGGGAGAGCAGGTGTTTGAGGGTGAGAAAGAGGTGGGCTCCAATCTCAGAGGGGTCGCTGGAGACACAACCTTGACAGATAACTGAACACACGCCACCTCTTTCTGGCCTTTAAATTCGGAGCGGTGTTCAGAATGCCCTCTTGACCTTTGTCTTCCCAGCATCCCCTTGGCTAGCCGCATCCTCCTCTCCTTTATGGAGTCAAGACAAGCCCATCCCGAGCAATCCTGGGAGGACTCCAGCCCAGGTACCCTACCGGCTGCACGATTGGACACCCCCACCCTCTCATCAAGTGTAGGGCTGAGCCAGGGTCCCCAAACAACTGCTATTACTTCCTGCTCCTAAATCCCCCGATGGCCTTGGCTCCTGTTCTTCCTGGCTTCACTTAGTTTCCGTCTTCAGTCACAAGTCCAGGAGCATTTTGGCTAAATCACCGTCCACCTGTTTGTTGCTTGCTACTGGGTAAGAAAATTCCATTTGGGGTCAAATTAGCCAGTGTTGGTTTCTGTTACTAACCACAGGGAGCCCTAAATGGTACAAGTACTGACTAGGGCTGCTTTGAGGATCAGCAATAATGTGTGCAATTCTGGGTTTAAAGTCTGGTTTAAAGAATTATTACCAGAGAATTATTTAAGGTTCTATCACAAGCAATCAGACCTAGGAAATTCACAAAGCTTGTGTGTTTGTGTGTGTTTGATCTTATGTGTCCTTTCCAGTAAATGAAGGGAACCCACGTTTGGCCAATTTGGAGAAAAGTTTAAGCTCACTATGCTGAGTATGTTATTTGTGATCAGGTTTGTAATCACAAATGTTTATTTTGTTAAGAAATTCTGTATTCTTTAAAAAATAATTTCTTTTTAGGAGCAATTTTAGGTTCACAACAAAACAGCAGAAACTATGGTGTTTGAATATTTTATACTGACTTCTATGCTTCCTTTGTGATAAAATGTAATACACGGCCCTATAAAACCTTTAATTCAATATGATCTATTGAACATAGGAGGAACTATCAGGATATTTTCTTGATAAAAGTTTCTCAACATTTAGAAACTTATAACCACCTCTGCACAGCTCTTTATATCCCTCACAGGGAACGAGGAGTCTTATGCCTTTTGT
Source organism: Marmota flaviventris (assembly GCF_047511675.1). Classification (NCBI taxonomy): domain Eukaryota; kingdom Metazoa; phylum Chordata; class Mammalia; order Rodentia; family Sciuridae; genus Marmota; species Marmota flaviventris. Next base: position 154,443,761 of record NC_092501.1, read on the forward strand.
TTTAAACCCTGCTTATTTATTATTTGCTACCTTTCAGAGGCTCCCTTTTCCTCTGGAGAGCTCAAGGCCATGTTGCAAAAGGACTTTCATCTTCTTGGCCATAAACATCCTTCCAACCTTTCCAAGGCCCAAACAGCTGAGCATCAAGGGCCGCAGAAAAGCGATGAGAAAGCGAAAAACAGGCCAGGAGCTTCTCAATGTCCTGTCTGCTGGCCACTTAGCAGAATACCAGAGCAGCCTTCACTTTAACTAGGGGTCCTTTTATTTGCCTTCCGTGAGAAAATAAAAATGAGTCGATCCAAAAATCAGGGGAAAATTGCGCAGAAATTAAAGCTGAAGCTTCAGGTCCCCCCACTTTAAATTAGAGAAAAGTTACTTAATAAACACGATACTCCCCCCATTGTAACAAACATCTCTGGTACCTGTTGTTTACCTTGTGCCAGATTTAGCAGTCCCATGCCCTCTCTAAGGAGGCAAGTTGCATTAGTATCCTCATTTGACAGCTCTGGAAACTGAGGCTCAGAAACTTGTAGAAACTCATCTGATTAATGGTTGAGCCGATATTTGCACAAGAGAGCCTGGATCCTTTATCGTTATGTGTCTTAGCTTAGGCTGCTACAACAAAATAACGACTACATACTAAAGGTGGCTTAAACAGCACACATTTATTTCTCAGATGGAAACTGGGAATTCTAAGCTCAAGGTGCTGCAGACTGGGTTTCTGTCCTCCAGTTTCCATCTTGTTGTGGTTCTCAACGCGGCCTTTCCTTGGTAAGGAATCATGAAGAGATATGGGGCTTACACAGCAAAGGATATATTTAAATCTTTTTAGATGTTAAAAAACAACTTGCTAAGAGCTTCCTCTTTCTATACATCTTCTTCCACTTTCCACTCAAAGGTACATGAATTTACTATTTCTGTCCACAGGTCAGTGGAGAAGAAGAGTTTATGCAAGTAGGCACATGCCCAAGACCTCTGGTTAAGAAATGTGTACTGGCTATACTATGTCACCAAAAAAGCAAAGCACGGCAAGATCCCTTGTATTTTAGTGTCTTCGATCTTAAGGACAACAGAAATACAGCAACAAAACCCCCGGTGTGCTAACTAGACCATGTAAGCCTGCCAATCCTCCCAACTCTTCTCCCTCTATGGATGCTAAAGTTGAACCTCAGGGAGGTCAAGGCCCTTGGTAAACACCTCCCGGATAACACAGGGGCGAGATTGAAACTTGAAGCCTGGTCTTCTGACAGCAAATCCCATGACTTTCAGAGGGTGTTTGGAGAAGGCATTCACAGGTTTTCATCCGGGTACTACCACTCTTTCCAACACCACCCAAGGCATCCAGGGTGGCCTCAGGAAATCTCTAACCTTCTGGGTCTCACTGCTCCTGTGAGCCAGCAGAGGTGCTCTGGGGCTTTGTCATGTGGCAGCTTGGGCAGGTTGAGCCCCATTTCCCAGAAGCCCCATCCCTGCAGCTTTCTGGTTTGAGAGGCTGTGGGAGAGACGTGGAGGCAGAAGGGAGGCAGGAGTCATCCTGTAACTCACACTCGCCGCTGCAGATCTGCTGACCCACCCCGCTGTCCGAGGTACAGCTGGGCCTGCAGCCAGCTGACCTTCCCTGGCCCCTTCTTCAGCTGCACTGATGCCTGGCCCAGCTGGGCATTTATCTTGCAGGGCTCACCTCTGCAGGATATCCTATCGCCAAGGTCCAAGGTGTCAAAATGACACAGATTTTAGTTCATCCTTATGGGGCTCATTCTTGCTGCTTCCAGCTTCTCCTTGACTGATCCTTGCCTTACAACCTGCTTCACTTCCTGACTGCCTGATGTGCAGACTTAAAACCCCAGCATCACAAAGAACACAGCACCCACAGCCTCCTGGAGCAGCTCCCATGACTCAGAACATCAGGTCCCTATAACAGATCGAGGCAGATAAATAACTGATAGATAGATGATAGGTGATCAATAAAAAGACAAACACACACACATAGAGGATAGATGAATGGCCACAGTGTAGAGAAATTGACAGACAAAGGCACATATGAACATAGAAATAGATTTTAGTTAATAGGAAATGATAGCTAGACCGATGAATAGAAAGATATGGGTGGATAACTAGACAGATGAGATAGTAGATACACAGAAAGATAGAAATATACGTATACATACATGTATCCAGCTAACTAGCTAGATGATAGTTACACAGATGGAAGGACAGATGGATAGATAGATAGATAGACATATAGACAAACAATAGGTAGATGATGGGTGCATGGATGCAGAAAGAATTATGAATTATGTTGCAACCCTAGCTGCCAATACCCTGGAAAATTACTGAATTTGGAGACAGAAACTTTAAAAAGCTGTTTAAGTTAAAGTGATGCCATTAGAGTGTGTATTACTCCAATCCAACAGGTGTTATTAAAAGATGAATAGTTCAGACATGCAAAGACACAGCAAGAAGGTGGACACCTTCGAGTCAATGAGAGAGGCCTCGGGAGAACCCAACCTGCTGACAACCTTGATCTTGGACTTCCAGCCTCAAGAGGAAATACATTTTTGTTGTTTAAGCCACCTAGCATGTGATACTTTGTTATGGAAGCCTAGCAAACTAATCAGATGATAGATGATAGACGTGTGTATGTGTATCATATTCTCTAGAAAAATACAAGTAGATTCAGGGGTTCCCAGGAAGGTTTGAGTCTTCACAATTTCTAACAAGTTTGCAGGTTATGTGATACTGCTTGTCCTGGGACCATATTTTAAGAACAACTTCTCTAAGACATTGCAAAGCCTGGGTTAGTAACCTTTAGTACCCCTGTCAGAACAAGTGCTAAGAAATCAAATATGAGGTAAAGGAATATTAAATAATCTTCAACCTTGTTTTGTAAGGGTCCGGCGAACGACGGAGGAAGAGACCACCAAGAGACCGACTCATGCAACCGCAGAAGGGGGTTTATTGAGAATCCAGCACGCTGGGGCTCCGTGCTCACTCAACAAGGGAGAGCGGCCCAGAGCCCCGAGCAGGGGTTGAGCAGTGCTTAAGTACACTTTTTGGGGAGGGCGGGGACTTTACATACATCACAGTCTCCTTTTAACAAATCACCATACACCGCGGGAAAATCAAACAACAATTCTTAGACACGATTAGTACATTCATTGGCGGGAACAGGTCAGGCGGGAAGGGGGGATACATTCAAACTGATTGGTTTGGGCCCTGAATGCCTACGTGCCAAACTGCACAGGGTCCAGGTTATTTATCTACTGGACAGTCCCGGGAATTGTTTTAACAGCTACAGGAATTTCAGGTTTTGGGTGTAGCATAGGAACTTAACAATACCTGGTCCTTTACATTTTAACTCAGGCTTTGCAGCTTAGAAACTTTACAATACCCGGTCTTTTACACTTTAACTTCAATTTCTTTTACTCTTACAGTTTTAGAAACAATCTTAACGCCAACTCTGAAAATATATATTTTATGTATATGCCCAAGATAAATGAGCATGTCTGTCCACCAAGATTCACATACAAGACTGCTCACTGCAGATTTTTCCACAGTACCTGAAAACTGCAAACAATTCAAATATCTGCTAACTGAAGAATGGATGCACAATGTGTGATGTGTTCATACAATGGAATATGACCCAGTAACTTTTTTCAAAAAAGCTTGTGCTACATGTAACAATATGGGCAAGCCTCTCAAATATCATGTCAAGCAAAATAAGCCAGGTGAAATAGAACACAGGGTACAAATCCATTTAAGAAAGTCATAAATAGGCAACACTGATGAGAGGGAGTAGGACTGACAGAGACGTGGACAAGACCTTGTGTGGATGCTGGAAATGTCACTCATCTCCTTCATATGTAAAAATTCCTTGAGCTATATCCTTAAGATTTGAATCAGACCTCACAGGACTGACCTTCCCATTAGGCATAGGAGGCCCAATACTCAGTGTCCATAATTCCTTAGGGACCTTTGAAAACGCTTGAATTTTTTCTAAGACCAAAAGAGAAAAAAAATAAATATAACTCAACCTGGACTATATTTAACTCAGTAATAAAATAAAGTTTTTAATATTTTTATGGGGAAGGGGTCCAGAGTAGCAGAAATATTTGTGTTCCACAAACGTCCCACACAGCCCTGACACCACAGGTAAAAATCGCTCCCAGCTACATGCATTTTCCCACATCCCTGTGGTCGTGGAAAGCATTTAGAATGGTGTCCTAGACAACCACCAGCCTGCTGTAGCCCATAACAGCTTTCGTTCCCTATGACAAAATCCTAAAAGGCCCAATGATTCCGTGCATCTGTGTCAGCCAAGAGGAAGGTAGAAAGCAGGGAGATGGAATGTGCTCTCTCTAACTGAATGGTATTTGCACAGAAAGAGGGGGGAAGTCTTTAGATGGCTTATGAATTAGGTTGGCCTGGAGAGGAAGCTTCCGGAACACTAGAAAGATGATGGCACTGTGTGTGCTACCTCATTCCCCTCTTCAGAGAGGACAGCCAGGACAAAGGGATGCTAGAGGACAGACAGAGAGGTTGATGGGAGGTTCTCCTTACAGCCCTGGCCAACCAGGCGGGCCCTCCTGAGCACCCACAGATGCCCAGACCAGGCTCAGCTCTGCAGGCACATGAAGGAGTTATGAGACTCCTTCAGGGTGTCACATCAGGGTGTCACATCCAGCTGGTGGGGAGGGTATACACATAAGCAGAATAGGGAGCCTTCAAGAGCTCAACCAAGGGGACTGCCGCAGACTGGCTGGGCACAAAATAACCGAGCCGCCACGAGGCACTTGTAGGTTCAAAACAGGAACTCCTTTATTATCTGCACTCCCGCAAACGCCACCCACATGGGCATTCCAGGAACACCACCCACCGGAAATCCCTCCTCCAGCACTTCCCCAACCAAGGAGAACTCTCCAGGAATCCCCATGAGAACTCCATAGTAGCAGGCACCCGAGGCAGCAAGAGCCGCCCTATTGCCCGACAGTAAAGGTCAAATATACAATACAATCAATCCAGCATCACAGCCATTATATATAGCTTAACTCAAATCATCATCTCAATGGTTCGCTGGCATCACCTTTCAAACATTCCCTCTGGCAAATGCTAGGTGCCATTCTGACTGGGCCGTGGCTCTCAACAGGGGACACTGGATGGAGGCTTTGGGAAGAGCCAAATCCCAGCAGGTCATTGTGATTCTCTAAAGCTTTAATCAAAGCATAGAAAATGGGATGGGAGTCAGAGACCCATCACCAACTCCACCAGGGCTCAGAGCAAAAGGCTGCATTTCAGCCCTGATTATGGCCCTAGACCACTGGAGTCCAAAATCTGCCACCACTGTTGGATTGATGTGACTGTAGATGAGTTATTTAACTTCTCTATCCTTCATTTATTCTTATGTGCAGAATGGGCATTATAACAGCCCCTATCCCCAAGATTATGAGGATTAAAAGTTATTACAAGTAAATCCCTTAGAACAGTACCTGGCATACAGTGAGTAAAAGTATCTTATTTTAAAATTATTATTTTTATTAGTATGCTTCCTTCTAGTTTCCTATCTCTAAATTGAGGCCAGGGCTTATTAACTTTTCTTGAATGAATCAAGATCTTGCTCTGAACTTCCTTTAAATAACCTTCCAATTGCCATATCACACAAATATTTTATTAGTGCTGTGGGGTTTGGGTTTCAATTAAAAATCCTCTATCCCCAAGGACACAAATAGTGTTCTAATAACACTGAAGATTAAAGATAGTTGAAAGAGAAAGAACAGTTGATTTGTACCATCGAAAAGAGCCTGAAAGAGAGTATGTGCATTTTAAAACCGAAGCACATTGTTATTGAAAGGTTATTTTTTTGTTTGGAAAAGAATTTGAAAATCATTGTCCTATCACAGTGAGCAGACTGCTAAGTGATACAGAACAGGCGGACTGATAAAAATATCTGTGAAAATGTCCAGATTGATGATATATCCTAAAAATATGTTTAACAAAATAGTGAACGAAATGAAATGGGCCTAATTTTCCATCCATGCCACTTCATGTTTATTCTTTTTGAAGGCTAAAATATTCACTTTGAAAATCATGTGAGCAGTGCCATCTGGCAAAAGAAGAAAGTGAAAAGCCCTAGCTTTGGGACAATAGAAATATACACTCACAGAGCTGAGCAATAAACTTCAACACTCTAAGGACAACCGACGCACATGGGGTCCAAGGTTTAGAGTTAATATTTCTCCATGCTGAGTCTTCAAAGTTAAATATTCTGAAATATTCACATGCCTGATACTAAGTAGCAGCTTATTTCCCCCACTGTTATTATGTAAGGGTAAAAGAAATTGAAGTTAAAGCGTAAAAGTTAAAGGGTAAAAGACCGGGTGTTGTAAAGTTTCTAAGCTGCAAGGTCTGAGTTAAAATGTAAAGGATTAGGTATTGTTAGGTATCTATGCTACCTGCAAAACCTGAAATTTCTGTAGCTGTTAAGACAATGCTTGGAACTGCCCAGTAAATATTTCCCCTGACTATTGGTTGTTTAATAAGGGCTCTGTGTGGTCGCACGTAGGCATTGCAGGGCCTGGACCAATCAGTTTAAATGTAACCCCCTCCTTAGGAATGACCTATCACTCCAGCCTGACCTGTTCCCGCCAATGAATGAACCAATCATGTTTAGGAGTTGTTATTCAATTTTCCCGCGCCTAATGATGATTTGTTCTGATGTATACAAAGCCCTCCGCCCTCCCCAAAAAGTGTACTTAAGCAGTGCTCAGCCCCTGCTCGGGGCTCTGGGCTGCTTTCCCTTCTTGAGTGGGCACGGAGCCCCAGCATGCTGGTTCAATAAATCCCCCTTCTGCCAATTGCATGAGTGGTCACTTGGTGGTCTCTTTCTCCGACATTTCGCGGGATCCTTACAATTATTTACTTCACTCTGCAGATTTCAAAGCAGAAGATCACTGTTGCTTTTCCAGTTCTTAAGGGAAAACAGAATTTCCAATAGTAAATTCTAACATTAGATAAAGGAGACACTTCTCCAATTCTAACAAGGAAATTGAGGGTCCTAATGTTACCGCTGTTGACCAGTGACAAGTCCTTGCTTCCCCAATGTTGAAGAATAACACCAGAGAGCACGCTGAGGCAAGGTCAGAGTAGAAATTAGAAGTTTATTAAAGGACAGCAGAAAAGACTTCTCCCGGAGGAAGAAGGGGACCCAAGAGGTGGAATCCGTGGAAGTGCGGTTGTCTCCCCTTTTTATAGTTTTGGTGATGGAATGTAAGGGGGAAGGGTTGGGACACAGGTGGGCCAAACAAGTAATCTGGGCTGGAAAGACTTCATTATCACTTCTTTGGGATGGGCTATCTCCAAATCTGTTGGGGGCTGTTTCCTGGGTTCCATTAACATTTCTTTGGGGTGGACTTTGGCCTAGGGCCTTTCCAGGACTTCATTAACATTCCATGAGTTGTCCTGCTTTTCCGGAATCATTGTCAGCATGGCCTCCATTTTAGATTTCACTGGATATGATATTAGACCTGATTCACCTAACTACACTGACTACCTAATTCTAAATCTGGCTTCACTAAGGCACCATGCTTGCAGAGAGAGTTGCCAGCAGTTGTTAGCACTGTGGATTTCAGGGAAACTTGCTCCAGGTCTGCAGTCAGCCAGGGCTCCTTGAGTTTCCAGTGAAGACTCAGAAATGAGTGACAGAGATGAGCCACGCTGAAGATACATGTGTATTTTTATATTCCTCTCTGAGATGGGAGGACAAAGTGGTGAGCTGACTTTTACAGAACCTTGTCCTCTATTGTTGCCAAGGTGTGTGGGAGCACTTCTGAACCACATCTTTATTCAGTCTGTTCATTCAACAAGAATTGATTGAATTGGCCAGATAGGGCACTTGGCCAGCACCAGGCCAGAGGAATAATACATATAACTCCTGTCCATAAGGAGTTCAGAGCTTTAGGGAAGAAATTTGGATATGTAAGCAAATACACTTTTAGGATTCTGATATGATCCCTAAATATATAAACACATTAGTAATCTGTGTTACTATTATAACTGATATTAATATAAATATTATTATTATATATTAATATAATGTAATACGAATATTGAAATAGGTAACTAAATTTAGAAGTCAAGTAATATTTAAATTACTAATTTTAAGGGGTCCATGTAGTATTTCAATTCATGTATACAATGCATAGGGATCATATGGGTGTAATTGGTATACCCATTGTCTTAGACATTTATTGTTTCTTTGTGTTGGGAACACTTAAAATTCTATCTGGTAGGCTGGGTGTGGTGGCACACACCTGTAATCCCAGTGGCTCAGGAGGCTGAGGCAGGAGGACAGTGAGTTCAAAGCCAGTCTCACCAACTTAGCAAGGCTCTAAGCAATTCAGTGAGACCTGTCTCTAAATAAAATACAAAATAGGGCTGGGGATATGGCCCAGGGGTTGAGTGCCCCTGAGTTTAATTCCTAGTATTCCTCCCCAAAAGAAAAATAAAACTATCTGCTAGCTATTTGGAGATAAATAATCAGTTATTGAGAACCAGAGTTAGCCTCTGTGTTGTAGAACTTAGAAGTTATTTCTCTTACCCAAATGCATTCCTGTACCCATTAACCTCCATTTTCCTTACTCTTCCAACTCTGGTAGCCACTATTCTACTCTCTACTTCCATGAGGTCAACCTTTAGTTCCACATATTGGTAAAAACATCCAGTATCTGTTTATCCTCCACTGATTTATTTCACTTAGTACAAGGTCCTCCAAGCTTATCCATGTTACTGCAAATGATAGTATTTCACTTTTATGGCTGAATAATATTCCATTGTGTATATTTTCTTTATCCATCCATCCATCAATGGACACCTGACAGTAAACATGGAAATGCAGATATCTCTCTGCAACGCTGATTTTATTTCCTTTGGATATATATTGTCATTAGCAGCATTGCTGGATCATATGGAAGCTCTATTTTTAGCCTTTTGAAGAAACTCAATCCAGTTTTCCATAATGGCTGTACTAATTTACATTTCTTCCAACAGTGTAGAGGGTTCCCTTTTCTTACATCCTTACCAACACTAGGCATCATAATATACTTCTAAATAATCAAAACATCTTATGGACTGACCATATTTCAACATGTACAACATGCATCATGTGCTCAATAAACATTATTCCCATCAGTTTTCTAAAACATATGCACAACTTAAACTTGGAACTCCTGGATTTAGCAGTTAATGTTTCAAATCTTTGTAAGCATCTCAATGCCCAAGACCCACCATGGTAACCTGTTGTTGAGTCAATTTGAATACAGACATTAGGAGGTGAACATGGGGAAACCCATCAACACAGTTTTCCAAAGTTTAAACATCTTTTGGGCTGTCTTCCAGAGAGCTTTACTCACTTCAAGTGCTACTATAGTGTTCTTATAAGCCGAGTATTTGTCAATATTTGAGGTATATAAAGGGTCCACTACATAACCATGGATGTGGAGGAAGTTCTGAGATAAGTCGTGTACTGCAAGAGACTCTCAGAGAACGTGCACTAAAATCATTGGAAGAATACAGTCTATGCTTCTTCAGGTTTATTGCCATTGTTTAGTGATTTCTAAATGACTATTATAATGACTCACAGTTCTTTCACGGGTTCGATTTCCTACTTGCTGAAGTGCATCTTTTTTCGGTGGTTCTTTCGTCATATTTCAGGGTACTGACATCTTGCAATCTTCATCTCAAAATGTCTTCCTTTTGCCCTCAGTTTTGAATGACAGATTAACTGGATACTGAGCTCCCATTTGAGATTCATTTTCTGTCAGGACTTTGAAGATGTTTTCTTATCGTCCCTGTCATTGAATATTACTGATAACAAAATCTCTGCCAATCTAATTGCTTTTTATCTTTAAAAAAAAAAACAACTCCTTTTTTTCTCACGCTGCCTTTAAGATTTTCTTTTCCTCTTTGATTATCTGAAATTCCACTTTGATAAATATGGATATGAATTCATTGCTATTTAACATAAAAAGAACTTAGATTCTTATAGTTATGAGTTGGGTGGATTCTCTGACACAGGTACTGAGAGGGAGTATGGAAAGTAACATTCATTGGGGTGCCAACACCGGCCTCTGTTTTGGGATAGGTACTGGCACCCTCACTACAAACATCAAGCCATGTTTTACTACAACATCTCTTGCTCTCAGTTCTGGATGCGGACAGCTAGTGTTACGGTTTGGATGTGAGGTGTCCCCCAATAGGTCATGTGTGAGATAATTCAAGAAGGCTTAGAGGAGATATGATTGGATTATGAGAGCCTTAATCTAATTAGGGCTCTGATGGGATTAATTGAGTGAGGACTGAAGTGGTGAGGGTGTGGCTGGAGGAGGTAGCATTGGGCACACGGCTTTGGGATATATATCTTGTATCTGGCAAGTGGAATCTCTCTCTCTCTCTCTCTCTCTCTCTCTCTCCTCTCTCTCTCTCTCTCTCTCTGCTTCCCAATCATCCCATGAGCAGCTTTCCTCCACAACACTCTTCCGCCATGATGTTCTTCTGCCTCACCTCAAGCCCCAAGGAAGGGAGCCAGGTGTCTGCGGCCTGAGACCTCTGAAACTGTAGCCCCCAAATAAACTTTTCCTCCTTTAAAATTGTACTTGTCAGGCTTTTTAGTCACAGCAACGAAAAGTAACTTAGTCTGACTAAGTTACTTAGGGCCACCAAAACAGCTACCATGGAACACTTAATGATGTCTACAGCTCTCCCATTGGTACACTCATGTCGCTTTCAAAAATAATGTCATCTAGGCCTGACTATGGCACATCCACCCACTCACTCATGCGCCTAGCCAGACATCCAACCAATGCAGAAGATCCTTTCCTGGTTGCTCAGTGCCTCAGCCTTTTAATCCTCTTGTCCTGGACCTCTGCGGTGGAGATTCTGGTGTTCAACAGGTCACAGGCCAGCTCTCACTCCACTCTTCTAGGATCCATCCCAATGACAGTCCTGAACCATCTCTTGGAGTCCCTGCCAGGCTGAAGCTTATTGATCCTGTATCTCAGAAGAACATTCCCAAGTAAATTCGCTTACCCATCCATTTGTAAGTTTGGGCCATCTAAGAATCCAGCCCCACACCTTTCTCCAGCCTCTGCCAGGTCTGCAGGTAGATCTTGCAGCACCTTTGAGGCACCTGGACTCCCATTTCAGCCCAGCCCAGCAGTAACTGGATTATGCTGCACCTTGACCCTAATTATTGGCCTAATGTTCAAGAGGAGAGGTGGAGATGAGTTCTGGGGAGGGAAGGACGTGCTGCCTTGAGAGAAGGAGTCCTCCACACTAATTCCAAAGCCCTGCAAAGGGGGTGTGGAGAGTGCGATGCTTGCTCTTCATGGCCAAGACTGGACAACACTTGCAGGGGCAGCAGCTTGGAGGATTCTTAAGAAACCAAAAACTTCAAGGACATCTACCTACGTGTCACGGTGCCATGTGTCTGGATCCCAGATTTTCCAACTTGGCTCAATGAAGCTGGCCATTTAGCCTCCACAGTCTTATTAGATTCTGGACCTGATCCTCATTTTCCTCTGCCTTCCTTCCAAAGAAGAGGGGGGTTTCTTTGCACATAACCAAATGAGGCTCCCGACTTTGGCACCTGGCTGTCAGCTGCCTTTAATTCATTCAGCGGCTCCTTTGTCTTCTTTTTTGGGGCAGGGGTGGGGGGGTGTGGGGTGTACCGGGGATTGAACCCAGGTACACGTAACCACTGAGCCACATGCCCAGCCCTTTTTGTATTTTATTTTGAGACAGGGTCTCACTAAGTTACTTAGGGCCTCACTAAGTTGCCGAGGCTGGCTTTGAACTCACAATCCTCCTGCCTCAGCCTCCAAGCACCCCCCACCCCCGCCACTCTTCAACTTTCTGAAGAACATTAGCATTGGTGACACCTGGCCTTCTGTCTTCCATCTTAAGTGCCTTAGATAACCCTGAGAGCAATCCCTTCCAATGACACAGTGAGGGTTTTAACAATGTCCCTACCAAGGGCTGGAAAATCCACAAACAGGAGAGGGAGTCCCAACCCCTGCTACCGCACATCTCAGATTCTCTGCTGACATCTCACTTTTACGCATTGACTATTGATATTCTAGCTTTTCCTAGAAAGCAGAATAGGGATTTTTTTCTTCCCTTAAATTCACTTATGTTGGCTCCTTGAGGTTTGCGTAAAGACAATGTTCCAATAATTCACAGACAGCATGTAACATCTACCTACAATGATCCCATCCATGGGCCTTCAAAGCGAGGGAACTGTTATTGGGGTGTTTTGTATCATAATTTGTACTGCACATTGCAGATTGCTAAGTAAACACTCATTAAGACACTTATAAAGGCAAATAAAAAGAAATCTATTCTTCTAAGTGGGCAACACACAGAAATCGGTTGACCTTAAACAACTTGAAAACAAAAACAGCTCAAAATTATAATAACAATATTGGCAAAGAAAGTCATTATTTAAGTTCAATTGTCTGTGAGATGAAGGAGTGCTCCTCGCTGTAAGGGTGGGACTCCCTAACAGTGGCAAAGGCAGCTTGGGTCTCCGCTGTGACAAATAGCACTAGACCTCCCCTTAAACGCAGAGAGAGGGGCTGCCACATGGGCTCAAGGTCAGGGGAGAGCACACAGGTGCAGCCAGTAGAAGCTAAGTGTGTGCCAATGACCCAGCCCTCTGCAAGGGGTGATTTCAAGTAGAATATTTTCAACTACCTATTGTCTATGCAACGTTGGCAATGAATTTAATCAGAACAGAAAGTATTTAAGGGGAGTACCTAATGATATCATTGGCTGGTAATGACCAATAAAGTGCTGGAACTTGGGGTACTAGTTAAACCAAGTTGCTTTCTGAGAACGGTATTTTGGCTCCTGAAAAAAAAATTTTCAGGATTTTCCAGCATTAAAAGCCTGGAGCATCTAATGTTCACATTCTCTAACAGAGAAGACAGGGTGTAACCATTTTGTCACTGTATCTTAGCAAACGTTGACAAGGCTGGACATCAACAGCCTGGATGCCATGCTCCTGGGAACAGGCTAGACAGCCCTCTTAAGAGAGCAACTGTCATTTATCTGTAAAGCACATTTTCCCTCTACCTACACCCTAGAGTCAAAACTATGGCTGAGGTACATTGTGTCAAAATGAAGAATGTAACATGAAGACACTGTTCGGCTTCCTTTCCTGGTCTCTGTGTAAGGAGCACTGATTACAATTCTGAACTGTCCCTGTAGGCAATTCTGTGTGGCTTGCCCACCTAGCTAATGGGGAAGCACACCACCAGTTCACCATCAGTGTAAGGAGGGTGGATAATGTGGTGCTATCACATGCAACTTCAGATTCTTTCTAGGAAAGATGTCACATCAGAGAAAATTTTCTCAGCACGTAAAATGTCACTGAGTTATAAATTATCACATTATATATGAATTAACACATATCTCGCTCACACATTTCAACATGATTTTCAAGATTGCACTGAGTGTTTTTTTTTATGTATATACACCATGACTGGGAGACAGAGAGAGAAACTAGTTTCTCTAATACTTTCTCTGGTGTCCCTTATTAGTTGCTCTTTTGTGAGCCACTCCATGCCAGTAGATGGCCCAGGCTCAAGCCCTAGCTAACCTCCTGCCCACATTTTCCAACCTTTCTAAACTCGCCTCTAGAATTCAAGGTCAGATTTCAGACAACTGTGTGAGGATGGAGTGAAAAGAAGAGAGAGACCAAGAAAGAGAAGGTGAGAGATAAGAAGGAAAATCAGGAAACGCGCTTCATGAGGTGATTTATGTGGGGAAAGAAGAATGATGTGACAAGGGCAGGAAGACTTGCAGGAAGTTGAACACCCTGAACGTGGCATTCCTGGGCTGCAGGGTCCGCGCTGCACCACTGACCTTCGGGATGTGCATGGGTCGGTCAACTGTCCCCAGCTGGTCACCTGCTCTTTATCCTCCAGGCCCTTTTGTGAATGAGGCAGTTGTCACTACCCCAAGACAGAAGGGCATCTCTGGCCTTCAGGTAGGACTCTGCCCCACAGAGAAGTGATTCGAGAAGTGCTTCTCCAGACCAGCCTGTCTACCCACCAGGAAGGAAGGGACCAGGGAAAGGGGGTCAACACCAACACGACGGCCAGAGACTGCAGGCTTTGGGATCCAATCACCTGGGAGCAGCGCTGTCTCCCCACCTACTAGCTTCGTGGTCTTGACTGGTAGAAGCTTAACAGGTAAAATGGCGTGATTCCTACCTCAAAGAAAAAGAGTGTGATGTGCTGTGGAAAATGCCTACAATTGTACCGAGGTGCGGTAGGTGTTCAACTAGAGGTAGCTGTGAGTGCTTCTCCATGTGACCTCTCCCGCCCCCTCTACCACTCTTCCCATCCTACTGTGTCACTTACAGGTCATAGAGTAAAGGAGTGATCAGTTTATAAAAGGGCATGCCCCGGGATTACTGTACATTTAAAATACATTTACACATATTAAGATACATTCCCCCAATAATGTTTAGTGGTCTATTTAACTACTACTGAGTACTTGACAGAAACGTGAAGGAAAACTAGGGAGGGAGAATGTCCAGTGTTCTGAGCCACCACCAAGTCAACCCAGAAGTAAAGTAAAACACCCTTAAAAGCAAACCGAAGAGATAAAGAAGCATCTCATGCAACTTACTGGAAATACATATACCAGGTAATGAGGCATGGGTGAGTTAGTTTCCTAAGACCTCTGTAATGAACTACCACAAACTGGGTTACTTAAGACCGTAAAAATATATTCTTTCATAGTTGTGGAGGCAGAAGTCTGAAATCAAGGGGTCAGCAGGGCCATGCTCCCCACGGAGGCTCTAGAGAGGAGTCCTTCCCACCTCTCCCCAGTCCTGGTGATGGCCAGCAGTCCCTGGTTTGCAGATACAACCTCCTGTTTCTGCTTCCATCTTTCCAGAGCCATCCTCTGTCTTTGCCTGTCTGTCCAAGTCCCCTTCTCCTTTCCCTTATAAATACACAAATCACTGGACTTAGGGTCAACCCTGTTAGAGTACGACCTCAATTTAACTTAATTACATCTGTACAGATGCTATTTCCAAAGAAGGTCCTATTCACAGGTACAAGGTTAGGACTCGAGAGTATCTTTTAGAAGGACAAAATTCAGTCTGATAAAATGCATAAAACATAAAGTATGATTTAATGTAAGCAAGGTCAATTTTGATGTAGGGCTAGTAACGTCCATTTTGATGCCTTGTAGTTTTGACTAATCATAATAATAAGGTGTATTTGAGGTGTAATAATATTAAAACTATTTTAAAAAGCATTCATTTATAAAAATTTATGTTGGCCCTCAAAACATTTATTGATCTATCTCATCTCCATTACCCAGGGAGATGCCTCTAAAACCATGAACTAGGGTTAGGGTTCTGGTCTACTACTTATATGTAATCTTATTCATCAAGTCTACAATTCCTCGGGCTCTTGTGCTGAGCACTTTACAGACATGATTTTAATTTCTCAGTATAACTTTGTGAGAGCTACAGAATTCTTGTCAGTTTATAGACCAGAGAAGTTAACTGCTTTGTCTAAGACCAAACAGCTGGTAAGTTCTGCAGTAGAAACTTGAACCTTCACGCACCTGATTCTATCGCCCCTGCAGGTACCCAAAGTGCTCTTTTCACTTTGAACAAAAAGTTTTACCTGTAGGAGCCTCTTGGGCTTTCATTTCCTCCCACCAGCTGGGATGGTCCGACCCCAGCAGCGACTCTGTGCTCTTGGGACACCTTCCAGTGATTCAGAAAACGTCACTCCAAGATGCTCCTCCAGGAGGGCTTGGATGCCAGCCTCCACCCCTGAGGCCTCTTCCTGTGGACTGAGCAGCCAGAGCGAGGCAGAGGCTGGCCCGGCCATTCTGGCTGAGTTCTAACAGCAAGTATGGCGGTAGAAGGAGAACTGGGCAGTGGCTCATCGGGATCCCTTCTCAGGTTCCTGGATATTAGGGAGACACACTGCTGAAGGCTGTGGCTGCCTGCCTCCGTCCAGGGTCCCAAGGCCAGGCCTGTGGACCTGGAGGGTGGGGGCAGAAGGCGACTTCCTGCTCCTGGGATGGCAGCCATGGTGGTTCTCCTGAATCAAAGTCCCAGAGGCAGCCTCAGACGTAGCTCCCTTGATGGTTGGTTTTGAATTATTTGGGGAGTTGTTCTTGAAGAGCGAGCCTAGAACCCATTCCTCCAGCCCTTCCAGAAGTTCTGTAAGTATCCAATGGCCTAAGATAATCTAGTAACCTTAAATGGCTTCTTGGTCTGGATTCAGTGTTATGCATGGAAACTACTTAATACATAAATCAATAGGACTATTTTTTTTTTAAGAAAACTGAATAGAAAAAAATTAAAACACATCAGAGGTCTATTTATGAATCTCCTTGTGTACCTCCTTTATCCCCTCTCTTAACTATAAAACCAAGAAAAAAAAAGATAAATGATCTTATCTGCTTATGTGAAATGTGCCGAACATTTTCCTGCAAACACACCACTGTAAAAGCCATGCCAGAAAGGCATGAACTTGAGAGACAGAAAATGGAATATTTATGTCAAATTTCTCTCCGTTTTACTGACTGGCTTTCTTTTGGGTGGCATCCTTCATCTATTAATTATTTGTGTAGAGCTTCCTTTACGACAAACACGGTGCTATACTGTGTACATAGTGAGGTCATTCTCCTACAAAATAAAAGATACCTTCTGTAACAGATTGAATTCCCACTGGATGTAATCTTTGGGTTCATGAATGAAATCTTGACAACCCAGAAACTCTTTGGGACCATGACTCTAGGCTCACTTTATGAATTGATCCCAACAATGATCTCTTCTGTGGATCTGGATCGGCTAGGAAATATTGCTTTCTCAGGCAACTTACTCACCGTGATGAGAAGAAAAAAAAAATGGCCAAGAGCCAAAGGTCATGCCCTCAGGAAGGACTATCTCCTTGGTCATTTTGAAAATGGATTTTTGCTGGGTGCTCAGCGCGCTGGCCCACTCAGCAGGCTGCATAGCAATCCAAACCCCACCTGTCCCCAGAGGCCAGCTGTATCATTGGGGGAGGCAAAGGCCAAACACAAAAGGGAAAGAAGATTCTCCCAAATTAAAAACCATCGAGAACATTAAGCACAGCCAGTGGTTCCCAGGTCCCTCAGAGACCCAGGCATTGGATAATTCCATCAAAGAAATGGAATTACTTGTCTCTCTCCTCTGTTAGGAATAGGCTTGAATCAAGAAGTTTCTGGATTCCATAGCTTAGCTACTAGGAACTGAGCTTCTATAAACCCTGATGTGGCTGCATCACTGTAGCAGGCCGATTTTAAATCCCTTGTATATATACATAGACCAAGGAGTGGAAAAGCTGGATCAAAAGGTGGTTCCATTCCTAGTTACTTAAGGAATTTCCATACTGCTTTCCAGATAAATAAATTAAATTAACTGGAGCATCCTTCTTGGATTGGGACCAGGTGGGCCTGGAGGCCCAAGTAAAGTCTAAGAAAACTGTCCCCGACCTTTTTCCTTTTTGGTCTAGATCATTCAGGGAATGTGATTCCAGATTGGCTCTGCCTTTTCTGAGAACCCTTCGTACATATCCTTAACCGCATCTGTGGGCTCACTCTTCCGAAAAGACACAAAATTGTTTTAGAAATAAAGGGTTTGATGACCTATTTCCAGTGACTAAGAAAAAACATAAAAGCCTCAAATCCCTCAAACATAACACCTCCCCCCGCCCCTTCACACACATGCTGCAATTTTGCAAAACTGTGATTCATTAGACGTTGGATTCTGTTGATTTGCTGAACAAAGGCTGCTCCCAGCTTCCTCATGTGACGGCTGTAATTACCAACATTATCCAAGTCTGCACATGCATTTTCCTTCTACTTGCTGCAAGACTGGAGCAACACGAGAAATGACAGGCCCAGAGCTGGAATGAACACACGCCCCACACGCTGCTTTCCTGTGTTCTCTGGCTGCCACCTAAAGCCGAGTTGCAGACCCTCACCTTCTCCGTTCCCATTCACAGTGTTCACCATTATCAACATCGTGGCAGGTACCGGTACAGAGGAGACTGAGACAGATGGAGGCTTTTAAAGAAAGGCTGGTGTTCTTGCCTGGATTAAGATGAAGACCAGGCCACGTGCTAATGGGGCGTGATCCCTGATCCCCCATCCAATCTGGAGCCTTTTCTCTGCTACTAATGAGTATTTGTCAGCCTCTGGCATCTGAGGACTCACAGGAAAAAGAAAGGGACACTGCCCTTGTTCAGATTCGCACTGCCCTGCCTCTGCCTCTCAGTTAAAACCCTCATCTGCTCACAGAAAACTTCACACTTCCCTGAGAGCCATCCTCACAGAGGCTTCACAAGAGACTAACACGCCTGTCAGGCTGTGCAGGACCGTGATGGGCTTAATGACCACCGGCTAGCAGGGGAGCAGGCTGAAGGCAGGCCAAGAAGCAGCACCAACAGATGCCCCATGAAGGATGGCCCTGAGGCCGCCGGGAGAAATGGTATTGGCTTTGCAATAGGAAGGCTCCTGGACGAGAAGAGGCTTCTGCAGGGTCAGGGGAGACTCCATGCTCCCAGGCTGTAACTCCTGGTCTGTAGCCATCAGGGTGGGTGTTCTGCAATGCCCCGATACAGTGACAGCTTCTTCACCACCACCCCCACTTCCTGGGTGGATCAGAGGTGGCAGGCTGGTCTGGGAGCCCAGCGTGGGATCCACGACCTCATCAGCACCACCTTCCCTGTCTTAAAACACCAGGAGCCTTTCTGATCCTCGCCCTGCATTCCCACAGTTCCGCACACCATGGAGCACAGCGTAACTTCCCCTAACACTTAGCCAGGTCTAAAGTTCTGCTTAAAGACTGGGTGCTGCATCCTATTGTACAAGTCATTCTAACTCACAACAATTGTGACAGGTGGGAATTATTATCATCATATTTATACATACAAAGGTTTTGTGACTTACTTAGGGTCACTCAGCAGATACATGGCAGAGGAGTATGACCACAAAGCTCCCTAGAGCACAAGAATCTTAGATTTGGTAGAAGTTTCAAATCATTCTTCATGGCTGAGTTGAACTCCACATGTATATGTACCACATTTCCTTTATCCATTCATTTATTGACCGGCATCTCATCTGGTTCCGTAACTTGGCTACTGTGAATTGCGCTGCTATAAGCACTGATGTGACTTTGTTGCTGACTTTTTGTTCTTTAGGATAAATACCAAGGACTAGGATAGCTGGGTCATATGGTGGTCCCACTCCTAGTCTTTTGAAGATCCCCATACTGCTTTCCACACTGGCTGTACTAATTTGCAGTCCCACCAACAATTTGAGTGCATCTTTACCAGCCACCGTTGGCCACTGCATCAACTAGCTGCTTTTAGGAAGCTTTCAACCTGAGCTAAGAGGAAATGCAAAGCTCAGTGGAGACTTTCTTAAAATAAGACTAGTACCCCCCCATTAATGATAACATCACTGTGCTCTAGGAAATTTGAACCTACAAATGCAGATGGTGACAACTGAGTCAAGGGCCCGCAGACCTCCTAGGATGGGAATGGAATGGACCAGGGTGGAGTCCCACCTTCCACAGCTGCTCCAGCCAGTGAGTGAGCTGTCAGGAGGGCTGAGGCAGTTGGGTTCTGGGTCCCTGGGGGCATGGGACTCCTCTGATCACTGGTTTTGACACAAAGACTCTCCAGTGGCCTTGACAAACCTTCCTTCAACTGCATGGCAGTCCACCTTCACAGTGTCGCCTCTTCTCTGGGATCAGACTTGCACAGTGAGCAGAAACTCTCACAGCCGGCTCTGATACTGCTTCCACCTTCTCTCACCCTGTCCCCTAACTGAATCTTGGCATGTTTAATCCTGTTTAGTCATCTGCCCCCCACACAAGACCTGGACTAATGCATGGAATTCAGTATTAGAGTTGATACCCCACAGAGCCATCTGCTCCTCTACAGACAAACTAAGAATTGCAATATTTACATCTTAGATGCATGAGCACATTTAATGTACCAGATAGACCCAAGTCCCAAACCTGAGAGATGATGCTCTTTTCAGATAAAACTATTCTAACCACCTTAAGAGCTAAGGAGCTCTAGGGGTCTTTAAAAAAAGGGCACAGGGCACTTAAAGAACATCTGAGAGAAGAATATTTAATTCCTAAAGCAATGATATTCCACTGAAATTAAAAAAAAAAAACAGGAGTTAGAAATGCTCAGACCCAGAGATTTAGCACCTATTTCCTTCTCCGTGCTCTGAGAAGGAAAACATAATATTTGCTTTTGCTCCAGAGATTAAAAAAAAAAACAACTACGGTGGATAATAGGAAGGCTGAGTTCATTATGGCTTCCAAATCTCAAGAGACCCAGAGCACCAAAGATTTCCGCCTATGCCTCCTCTGACTCCCCTGCTCGCTGTCTTTAGGCCATTATGCCTCATATAATGCATTCTAATGGCTTAAAATGACAGCGTTTTGTTTACAAAATGGCTCCATTCCTCAGGAAACCCAAGAGCGGGTGTGCGATAACAAGGCTATTGAGAGAAGATGGAATGCACGGGGGAACAGGAGCTGGTCCCACCTTCCTGCCCTGTCACCCATGTGAGGGTCAAATTTGCACATTTATCAACTCAGAAGCCAAGCCAGGGGACAGAGCCTAGGGAGTACGCCAGAGGATGAAGCAGACACCCCAGTGAAGGTGGAAGGGAGTCCAGCATCCGCAGCACGGGTACCACGGAGAGGGATTCCACCCAAGTTGTCACTGCTTATTCTGACCTGGGGCCTCACATGCTGTGACCGTGTGGATGTGCTCTCTCTGCTGGATCTGAAGGTGCCTATCATTCTTGAACTAGAGCAATAGTGGGGCTCAGTAGCCTCCCTACTGCGTTTAGTGACAAAGAGAGAAAACAGCAAGTGTTGAGAGCCACAGCCGAAGGGGCCCCAGCAAACTTTCAGACTGCCAGCTGATGATTGGCTCACTGCGGCCCGAGCAACTTCTAGCTGATTGGCTCCTCTGCGGTGATGCTCATTGGGCTGTTTCCCTGCCCTTTCAGACTATGGAGCTGCTCATTGAGGGACTTTTTTTTGGCTCCGCCCATGTGACCCAGCCAATCGGCCTCAAGAGCAGGAGGAGTGGGGGAGGTTGAGAGGCTTGTGGGAAGCCGGTGGTGGCAGTTGGGCTCTGAAGGTTTTTCCTGAGGAGCTGTTTTGTTTGGCATGTGTGGTTCTAAAAATAAAGTTAGTTTCTTTTGACAAGTGGCTCCTGAATTGTGCCCAGCCAGACTGCCGCAAGCAAGCACAACTGTGCACTGCAGAAAGAGCACATTGATGACGGTGATCACGTGTGATGACATCACCATGGCCGTCTTGTTTGTGTAAGTAACTGTATCAGGGTCTCACATGGTGCATTTCTGGTACATATGTTAAAGTGTGTGTGTGTGTATATATATAGTATATTTTAATGTGTATTATATGTCATATATGATATATATTTATATTGTGTATAAATTAAAAATACAGAATTCTGCAGAATGTACCCCATCATTAAGTGACTCATGACTGTATTACCTAAAACTCATAAAAGATCTCCTTTCTGTAAGAATTCACAGGTTTAAAATAAACTAAATAAAACTAAATACTATTCCTAAGTTATCAAATGTCATGTTCTTAGCTGACCCACTTTGATCTTCTATGAGCAAGAGGAAGACTTTCCTGCCAGAGAGGCCCAAGGGTTTGGGAGAAATAATGGGCCCTGAGATGGGGTAAATTTAAGGCATATTTATTTATTTTTCTCTGTTACTTTAAAAAATTGTTCAAATTACCCACATGGCCTTGGGTTGCAGCCCCATCCCCATCAAGGACTCCAGGCAGTGACTATGTTTTCAACATTGATGATTTTCAGCACCCTGACACGAGGCAGGCAGAATCAATGAAAGAATGGGTGCATGGGTGTAGGTTCTGCAAGGGTTAAAACAGTGGATCCTTTCATTTTATGTCTAAGAGTTTTAAATTATGTACATACTTATTTTTCAAACTCCTTAATGGACATATTCAGCCTTAAAAAGGAAAGACATTCTGACACACACATCAGTGTGGATGAATCTTGAAGACACCATAGCAAAGTGAAATAAGTCAGTCGCTAAAAGATAAATATGCTATGATGCCCCTTCTATGCAGTATCCAGGGTAGGCAAATAGAAACTAGAATTGTGGTTGCCAAGGGCTGGCTACTTAATGGATATAGACTTTCAGTTTTGCACAATGAAAAAGTTCTGGAGATTGGTTGTGCAATGATATGAATACACTTAACACTTCGGAACTGTACACGTAAAATGGCTGAAATGGTAAATTTTATGTTACGTATATTTTACCAATATTTTTTGAAAAAATTCTTACTGGGTTAAAGAGTTCCTGGGAGACTACATCCTTCTTCAGAGTCTTAGCAATGTCACAAACATAATTGAATCACACCTGAAATTCACACAGCCCAGGGATTGTATTTGCTCATATTCCGTAGGAGAAAAATATTAGCAAGAACTCAACTCGACCTTTGGTTCTGAGTAAGATAAAAGATTTCTGAGGGAGAGGGAAAATCAGAAATATGCCAGCCAGCATGCTCCAAAGCAATTCTTCCTGGGAATTTCTGATTTCTTTTTCAGCTAGCCATCCACCATACACAAGTCTCTACCTCATGACCTTGAGAGACAAAAGGATTTCTTCATCTTATCTCTTAATCAAACATTCTGATGGACTGATAGTGTCCATATTTGCTACACATGATACATGTTTCCTGCCAAAAAGGATTAGTAATTCTGACATCATGAATAAAGAACCACATTGGGGATTTATCTGGAATTTGGCAAATCTCTACATAAAGGGAATGACATTAATTCTAGGGATTATTCGAGGCTTAATGTCTAAAACCACTAAGCTTTTAATTAGAGGAAATGGGATGCTTTCACACACATAACATACCATGGTTGTATTGTTATCATCTGGTATAAATGTGGTTTACACATAATTTATACCATCCTGATACAGATTGTGTATGTATTATCATCTGGTGTATAGGTTGGTCTCCCACCAACCCTGGGGACCTCTCTCTTAAACCAACAAGATCAGTAAACTTTGTCATGGTAAATATCAAAGTTGCAAAGAAAACAATGGACTCCGAGGGAGAAAATAATAAAATGATATCAAATTTTTTTTCAGAGAAGAAGAAAGTGTGAAAAAATAGTGAGTTCTTATTTTTTGCTTATTTTAATGAATTATGTACAAAAGCATGACTACTTCTAACAAGTCAAGAATAATGGAGCTCTGTAAAGACAGTAAACAATCTTCTTCTCCATTCTAATCCAATCAACCTGACATGACCAATATTGACAGTTTTTAAACAACTTTATGTTTATGAATACGCATAAGTAAATATACTCAAAGTCCTATATGATATATAGAATAAAGGTGTATGGGATGTGGGATTTTTGTTTTAGCAAAACAATTTAACCCCTACCTAGCAGCTTTAGTTCATTAAATAAAAATATTATGGATTTCCCTCCACTTTGGTACCTCTGGATGTAATGCATTTTTTAATTTTTTCCTTTTTAGAATTTTATTTATTTATTTTGTTGATGCATTATAAGTATACAAAATGGTGGGATTCATTGTGATATATGTATATGCACATATCATAATAGCTGCATAGTGGTCAATAGTAAGAAAGAACCATAGTTCATTCAAGCACTTAGATTTTTTACAAGTTAATCTTTTTTTCTATTACAAACAGCATTGGAATAACATCTTGTATGTATCCTTACTTACTGGTGGTTTGGTTTCTGTGAACTCCATTCCCCCACTGTGGAATTGCTAGGTCAAAGAGTACGAATATATTAAATTTTAATAGACATCACTAGATAACTTTCCTAAAAGACTGTAGCAATTTAAACCTCTATCAGCTCAGAATGGAATGTCCATTTCCCACTACCCTTGCTGGTACGGGATGCTATAAATCTTCTAAATGTTTGCCAATCTGGTAGGCAGAAATTAAAATCTCTATCATTGGATTGCCATTTACCATCCATCAAAAGATGAGTATCTTTTGATATTTTATTGACTGTTTATAATTTTTTTTCTGTAAATTGCCTGTCTATGCTTTAGTTAACCTTTTATCAGGCTCTTTATCTTTCCCATATCCATGCGTAGGCACTCAGTGTATTGGAGATTAACCCTCTGTCTGTCTTACATATGACAAATAGCTTTCCCCAAACTATGGTCTTTAAAAAAAACTCTATATATAATTTTGGGCATCCATATAGAAATCTTTATTTTTATGTAGCCAAACCTGTAATTTTTTTATGGCTTCCAGATTTCTCTTCTGAATGATCTTTAGAAATACTTCAAAAAGCTTCCTTTAAATAAATCCTTTTGAGGTACTAATTAGGGTTATATCAAACTTACAGATTCAAAAGAAATGACCCTTTCATAACAATGAGCACCTCCATGCCCCCCCCCAATGGTATGATTCTAACTACGTAGGCTTTCTTTTATGACCTTCAACTGTTTCTAGAACTTTCCTTCACTTAGGATTCAGACTTATCTCATTGGGTTTATTCCTGGACCTTGAGGATTTGTGTTGCCATGATAAATACATCATTTTTCCTCTCTGGTTTCTGGTACAGGAGGCTGTGTTTGGAGTCAGAACAGCCCAGAGGCAGAGGTCAGGGACTCTGGACTCAGATTCCCTGGACTGAAATGCCAGTGTGCACTTAGGTGAGCACTTCCTCACCTGTAAAGTGCAGATGACAGGAGTCCTGTGTGAGTTTGGTGAGAGGATCAAATGAGACAGAATAATAAGGCTTCAGCTCAGACTCTGGCTCAGCTGTTAAATGACAAGACAAGGCCATGGCCAAGAGGAAAAGGAAACCTTTTATATGGATGCCTTAATTCTCTTATTGGTTCTCTTGTCTCTTTTGCAGTTGAAAACACACAATCTACAAATAGCAATGAGTCTCCTTTTTCTTTCCCATGTCTACATATTTACTTCAGTTGTATCATTACACTAGACCTCATTGTACACTGAATTGGAAAGGACCTATGGTTTGGGAAAGTGTCCCCCAAAGGTCCACATGAAAACATGGGTTGGAAAGTTTTAAGGAACCTTGGGAAGGTGGAGCCTAGTGGGAAGTCTGTAGGTCATGGGGGGCACACCCTTGAAAAGTATTGTGGGTCTCCCTCTGTCCTCTCTCTCTCTGCTTCCTGGTTCAAAATGTAACCGACTGCCTGATCTGACACACTCTCCTGCCAGGATGTGCCACCTGCACCAGCATCAAACCAGAGGACCACACAATTTTGCACTTGAACCTTCAAAACTATGAGCTAAGTAAACCTTTTCTCTTTACAAGTGCGTTGGGTATTTTGCTGTAGTAACACAAAGCTGACTTATACAAGAGATGAGAGTCAGATTCCATATTTTGGTCCTCACTCTAAATATATGTGTGTTTCTATAGAAACAACTTATTGGCATAAAGTTATTTATAATATCCTCTTAATATCTTTATTTCTGTTCTATCTGTAGCTACATCCCCATTTTCATTTATATCATGAACCTATCTTCATTGGCAAAGGTTTTTATATTCTATTTGTCTCTTTGACTTTGATGACTTTTTTATTTTACTTTCTGTGCTTACCTTTATTATTTTCTTCTTTCTACTTTGGGTTTGTTCTTTTCTAACTCTTCTGTTGGATCCTTAGCTCACTAAAACTTTATCTTATTTTCTTTTGTAATGATTGTCTTATTTATCGCCTTATTACCCCTCTGTGAACTGATAACCATATACAGATACTTAAAATCCTAGATTCTAGTACTTATAATTATTTCTATCTTCTATACCCTTCTATTTTAAATTTTATTATTTAGTTTTTAGTTTCAGTTCTTAGTAAGGAGATTGAGTTATCCATTTATTTGCCAATTTCCTTGTGCACCATCCATTCTTTGGTTTCTTTTTATTGAGATGCAATTCACATGTACACCATAAAATTCAACTACTGAAGTAACAGTCAGTGGTTCACAGTGGATCCACGGGGTTGTGCAGCCATTACTACAACCAATTTTAGAACACTTCAGCATCCCTATACTATGACCAGACCTCCCCTATGTTCCCCAAACCTCTCAGCCCTAAGAAACCACTAATCCGCTTTCTGCATCTAGGTCCTGCCTGCTCCATAAGGTGTACATACAGAGAATCACAGAATGTGTGCTTTGGTAGTTGGCTTCCTTTGCTTTGCATATTGTTCTCACAGTTCATTCATGTTGTAGAATACATCAGTTCCTCATTCATTTTGACTCTCAACTAACATTTTATCATATGGATATATCACATTTTATACATCCATTCATCAGTTGGTGGGCATCTTGATTGTTTCCTTGTTTGGAGTATACATTAGATGTTCCTATGGAGACTTATGCACAAGTTTTTGTGTGAACCTTTTTTCCCCCTTTTTATGGGTATAGACCTGGGTCATACAGTCACTCTCGATGTCTCCTTTTTAAAAACTGCCAGACTGTTTCCAATATGTCTGCACTATTTTCATCCCTACCAGCAGTCTATGAGGACCCCAGTTTCTCTTCCTCCTCACTGATACCACCATTATCTGCCATCCTAGTGGGTCTGAAGCATTATCTCTTGTTTCTATCTGTTCTTGCTCCACAGATCTTTCGAAAGTATATTCATTAAAATCCATGTGAATGGTGAACTCTTCCCATTTTTGATGCTGTCTAAGGTCTTTATTTGCCACAGTTCATGATAGAGTTTAGCTGGATGCCTCTTAGCTGGAAGATCTGCTATGATGTATTCCATTGTCTTTCTGGCTTCCAATATTGCTGTTGAGAAGTCTGTTATGTATTGTTCCTTTGAAGATACCCTGTCTCCGCCCTGACTGATTTTCAGGTTTCTTCTCCTTTGGTTTCTACATTGCATCTAAATTCTCAAGTATTGATTTCCTTTCACTATTATACTTAGTAGGATTTGTGCTGTCTGTATTTGAGAAATCATTTTTCACCAACTCTAGGAGACTGTCAGCCACACATGCCTCTTCATCTTCTGCATTCTCCCTGTTTTCCCCAGAATTACTGCTAAGCATGCATTGACTTTATTCATTCTTCACCTCCTTAAATCCTCTACCTTTTTATAAGTATGGTGCATTCTGGATAATTTCCTCATGTATTTTTTTTCCAATTTACCAGTTCACCTGAGTTTAGTATATAGTTAACTTATTACTGAAGTTTTTGTATCAATGAAAATAATTTTTTCTAAGAGTTCTATTTGGTTCTTTTAAAAATATGATTGGGGCCTGCAACCCACCAGCAGAAGAGGAGCAGCAGCCTGCTGGGAGGCAGAGCCGCCCCCTCCCCCTGCGCCGGCAAAGTACAGGGAACTGTGACCACGCACAGAGCAGGCCCAGTGGCCTGCTGAGGGGCAGAGCCGCCCCACACCCCCCGCGCCTGCCAGGTAGGGGATCTGTGACCACCTACAGAAAAGGCCCAGTGGCCCGGGGCGGGACAGAGCTTCCAATCACTCCTGCAAGGTAGGCAGGCCTGCGACCCAACGGCAGAAGAGGAGCAGCGGCCTGCTGAGAGGCAGAGCCGCCCCCTCCCCCTGCACCAGCAAGGTAGAGGGAACTGTGACCACGCACAGAGCAGGCCCAGCGGCCTGCTGAGGGGCAGAGCCGCCCCCCATCCCCCGCGCCAGCCAGGTAAGTGGAAAGGTGACCACCGACAGAAAAGGCCCAGTGGCACGCGGCGGGACAGAGCTTCCAATCACTCCTGCAAGGTAGGCGGGCCTGCAACCCACTGGCAGAAGAGGAGCAGCGGCCTGCTGGGAGGCAGAGCCACCCCCTCCCCCTGCGCCGGCAAGGTAGAGGGAACTGTGACCACGCACAGAGCAGGCCCAGCGGCCTGCTGAGGGGCAGAGCCGCCCCACACCCCCCGCGCCTGCCAGGTAGGGGAACTGTGACCACCGACAGAAAAGGCCAAGTGGCCCGCGGCGAGACAGAGCTTCCAATCACTCCTGCAAGGTAGGCGGGCCTGCGACCCACCGGCAGAAGAGGAGCAGCGGCCTGCTGAGAGGCAGAGCCGCCCCCTCCCCCTACACCGGCAAAGTAGAGGGAACTGTGACCACGCACAGAGCAGGCCCAGCGGCCTGCTGAGGGGCAGAGCCGCCCCCCACCCCCTGCGCCTGCTGGGTAGGCGGAACTGTGACCACCGACAGAAAAGGCCCAGTGGCCCGCAGCAGGACAGAACTTCCAATCACTCCTGCAAGGTAGGCGGGCCTGTGACCCAACGGCAGAAGAGGAGCAGTGGCCTGCTGAGAGGCAGAGCCGCCCCACACCCCCCGCGCCTGCCAGGTAGACAGAACTGTGACCACCGACAGAAAAGGCCCAGTGGCCCGCGGAGGGGCAGAGCTTCCAATCACTCCTGCAAGGTAGGCGGGCCTGCGACCCACCGGCAGAAGAGGAGCAGCGGCCTGCTGAGAGGCAGAGCCGCCCCCTCCCCCCGCTCCTGCAAGGTAGTCGGAACTGTGACCACCATCAGAACAGGCCAGACCTGCAACCGAGAGACAGAACAGGCCCAGTGGCCTGAGGAAGGGTAGAGCCGCCCCCGCCCCTGCGCCTGCAAGGTAGGCAGAACTGCGACCACCGACAGAACAAGCCTAGCGGCCCGCAGAGGGACAGAGCCACCGCCTGCGCCTGCAAGGTCGGCGGACCTGCTACCGACCGGCAGAGCAGGCCCAGCGGCCTCGCGGCGTGGTAGGCACATTGCCCCAATTGGAGGAGGGGCAGAGCCGCCGCCCGCGCCTGCGAGGGAGACTTTGCAACTATACAAGACCAATATAAATATATAGGGGGAAAATTCAATAGCACAACAGTTTCACCAAATAGAAAGGAACGCGAACAGTATGAAGAGACAAGGAAAGAAAGGACCACAAGCAATGCAGGTCAACTCAACGTTAGAAGAGGTAATAGCTTCAGCAGATGGAATGACAGATAAAGAATTCAGGATATACATGCTTCAGATGATCTGGAGTCTCAAGGAAGACATCAGACAGCAAAATCAGACAATGAAAGATCACTTCAACAATGAATTACATAAACAAATCCAAGAAGCAAAAGATCAACTATACAGGGAAATAGAGGTTATAAAAAACAAACAAACAGAAATCCTAGAAATGCAGGAAGCAATAAGCCAACTTAAAAACTCAATTGAGAATACTACCAGCAGAGTAGAACACTTAGAAGACAGAACATCAGACAATGAAGATAAAGTATTTCAACTTGAAAAGAACATAGACAGCTCTGCAAGACTGTTAAGAAACCATGAGCAGAACATCCAAGAAATATGGGATAACATCAAGAGACCAAATTTAAGAGTCATTGGGATACAGGAGGGGACAGAGTTTCAAACCAAAGGAATGAGCAACCTATTCAATGAAATAATACGAGAAAACTTCCCAGACTTGAAGAATGAGACAGAACCCCAAATCCTAGAAGCCTACAGGACGCCGAATGTGCAAAATCATAAGAGACCCACACCTAGACACATTATAATGAAGATGCCCAACATACAGAATAAGGAGAGAATTTTAAAAGCTACAAGAGAAAGGAAGCAGATCACATTTAGGGGTAAGCCAATCAGGATAACAGCTGATCTTTCAACACAGACTCTGAAAGCTAGAAGATCCTGGAATAACATATTTCAAACACTGAAAGAAAATGGGTTCCAACCAAGAATTGTGTTTCCAGCGAAATTAAGCTTCAGGATGGAAGATGAAATTAAAACCTTCCACGATAAACAAAAGTTAAAAGAATTTGCAGCTAGAAAACCATCTCTTCAAAACATCCTTGGCAAAACATTACAGGAAGAGGAAATGGAAAATAACAATGAAAACCAACAGTGGGAGGTAGGACACTAAAGGGGGGAAAATAATCAAAGAGGAAAACAAACCATGTTTAGTAACATAAATAAAAAAATATGGCTGGAACAACAACCCATATCTCAATAATAACCCTAAATGTTAATGGCTTAAACTCACCAATCAAGAGACACAGGCTAGTAGAATGGATCACAAAACAAGACCCAACAATATGCTGCCTACAGGAGACGCATTTGATAGGAAAAGACATACATAGGCTGAAGGTGAAAGGTTGGGAAAAATCATATCACTCATATGGACTTCGGAAACAAGCAGGGGTATCCATACTCATATCAAATAAAATAGATTTCAAGCCAAAGTTAATCAAAAGGGATAAAGAGGGACACTACATACTGCTCAAGGGAACCATACACCAACAAGACATAACAATCATAAATATATATGCCCCAAACAATGGTGCAGCTATGTTCATCAAACAAACTCTTCTCAAGTTCAAGAGTCTAATAGACCACCATACAATAATCATGGGAGACTTCAACACACCTCTATCACCACTGGACAGATCTTCCAAACAAAAGTTGAATAAGGAATCTATAGAACTCAATAACACAATTAATAACCTAGACTTAATTGACATATATAGAATATACCACCCAACATCAAGCAGTTACACTTTTTTCTCAGCAGCACATGGATCCTTCTCAAAAATAGATCATATATTATGTCACAGGGAAACTCTTAGACAATATAAAGGAGTAGAGATAATACCATGCATCCTATCTGATCATAATGGAATGGAACTGAAAATCAACAATAAAAGAAGGAAGGAAAAAGAATACATCACTTGGAGAATGAACAATAGGTTACTGAATGATCAATGGGTTATAGAAGACATCAAGGAGGAAATTAAAAAATTCTTAGAGATTAATGAAAACACAGACACAACATATCGGAATCTATGGGACACATTGAAAGCAGTTCTAAGAGGAAAATTCATTGCTTGGAGTTCATTCCTTAAAAAAAGAAAAAACCAACAAATAAATGATCTCATACTTCATCTCAAAATCCTAGAAAAAGAAGAGCAAAACAACAGCAAAAGAAGTAGAAGGCAAGAAATAATTAAAATCAGAGCTGAAATCAATGAAATCGAAACAAAAGAAACAATTGAAAAAATTGACAAAACTAAAAGTTGGTTCTTTGAAAAAATAAACAAAATCGACAGACCCTTAGCCATGCTAGCGAAGAGAAGAAGAGAGAGAACTCAAATTACTAACATACGGGATGAAAGAGGCAATATCACAACAGACACTTCAGAAATACAGAAGATAATCAAAAATTATTTTGAATCTTTATACTCCAATAAATTAGAAGATAGTGAAGGCATAGATAAATTTCTTAAGTCATATGATCTGCCCAGATTGAGTCAGGAGGATATAGACAACCTAAACAGACCAATATCAATTGAGGAAATAGAAGAAACCATCAAAAGACTACCAACTAAGAAAAGCCCAGGACCGGATGGGTATACAGCAGAGTTTTACAAAACCTTTAAAGAGGAACTAATACCAATACTTTTCAAGCTACTTCGGGAAATAGAAAAAGAGGGAGAACTTCCAAATTCATTCTATGAGGCCAACATCACCCTGATACCTAAACCAGACAAAGACACTTCAAAGAAAGAAAACTACAGACCAATATCTCTAATGAACCTAGATGCAAAAATCCTCAATAAAATTCTGGCGACTCGGATACAAAAACATATCAAAAAAATTGTGCACCATGATCAAGTAGGATTCATCCCTGGGATGCAAGGCTGGTTCAATATAAGGAAATCAATAAATGTTATTCACCACATCAATAGACTTAAAAATAAGAACCATATGATCATCTCGATAGATGCGGAAAAAGCATTCGACAAAGTACAGCATCCCTTTATGTTCAAAACTCTAGAAAAACTAGGGATAACAGGAACATACCTCAATATTGTAAAAGCAATCTATGCTAAGCCTCAGGCTAGCATCATTCTGAATGGAGAAAAATTGAAGGCATTCCCTCTAAAATCTGGAACAAGACAGGGATGCCCTCTCTCACCACTTCTGTTCAACATAGTTCTCGAAACACTGGCCAGAGCAATTAGACAGACGAAAGAAATTAAAGGCATCAAAATAGGAAAAGAAGAACTTAAATTATCACTATTTGCAGATGACATGATTCTATACCTAGCAGACCCAAAAGGGTCTACAAAGAAACTATTAGAGCTAATAAATGAATTCAGCAAAGTGGCAGGATATAAAATCAACACGCATAAATCAAAGGCATTCCTGTATATCAGCGACAAATCCTCTGAAATGGAAATGAGGACAACCACTCCATTCACAATATCTTCAAAAAAAATAAAATACTTGGGAATCAACCTAACAAAAGAGGTGAAAGACTTATACAATGAAAACTACAGAACCCTAAAGAGAGAAATAGAAGAAGATCTTAGAAGATGGAAAAATATACCCTGTTCATGGATAGGCAGAACTAACATTATCAAAATGTCGATATTACCAAAAGTTCTCTATAGGTTTAATGCAATGCCAATCAAAATCCCAACGGCATTTCTTGTAGAAATAGAGAAAGCAATCATGAAATTCATATGGAAAAATAAAAGACCCAGAATAGCAAAAACAATGCTAAGCAGGAAGTGTGAATCAGGCGGTATAGCGATACCAGACTTCAAACTATACTACAGAGCAATAGTAACAAAAACAGCATGGTACTGGTACCAAAACAGGCGGGTGGACCAATGGTACAGAATAGAGGACACAGAAACCAATCCACAAAACTACAACTACCTTATATTTGATAAAGGGGCTAAAAGCATGCAATGGAGGAAGGATAGCATCTTCAACAAATGGTGCTGGGAAAACTGGAAATCCATATGCAACAAAATGAAACTGAATCCCTTTCTCTCGCCATGCACAAAAGTTAATTCAAAATGGATCAAGGAGCTTGATATCAAATCAGAGACACGCCGTCTGATAGAAGAAAAAGTTGGCTACGATCTACATACTGTGGGGTCGGGCTCCAAATTCCTCAATAGGACACCCATAGCACAAAAGTTAATAACTAGAATCAACAAATGGGACTTACTCAAACTAAAAAGTTTTTTCTCAGCAAAAGATACAATAAGAGAGGTAAATAGAGAGCCTACATCCTGGGAACAAATCTTTACTCCTCACACTTCAGATAGAGCCCTAATATCCAGAGTATACAAAGAACTCAAAAAATTAGACAATAAGAGAACAAACAACCCAATCAACAAATGGGCCAAGGACCTGAACAGACACTTCTCAGAGGAGGACATACAATCAATCAACAAGTACATGAAAAAATGCTCACCATCTCTAGCAGTCAGAGAAATGCAAATCAAAACCACCCTAAGATACCATCTCACTCCAGTTAGATTGGCAGCCATTATGAAGTCAAACAACAACAAGTGCTGGCGAGGATGTGGGGAAAAGGGTACACTTGTACATTGCTGGTGGGACTGCAAATTGGTGCAGCCAATTTGGAAAGCAGTATGGAGATTTCTTGGAAAGCTGGGAATGGAGCCACCATTTGACCCAGCTATTCCCCTTCTCGGTCTATTCCCTAAAGACCTAAAAAGAGCATGCTACAGGGACACTGCTACATCGATGTTCATAGCAGCACAATTCACAATAGCTAGACTGTGGAACCAACCTAGATGCCCTTCAATGGATGAATGGATAAAAAAAATGTGGCATTTATACACAATGGAGTATTACTCTGCATTAAAAAATGACAAAATCATAGAATTTACAGGGAAATGGATGGCATTAGAGCAGATTATGCTAAGTGAAGCTAGCCAATCCCTAAAAAACAAATGCCAAATGTCTTCTTTGATATAAGGAGAGTAACTAAGAACAGAGTAGGGTCGAAGAGCATGAGAAGAAGATTAACATTAAACAGGGATGAGAGGTGGGAGGGAAAGGAAGAGAGAAGGGAGAATGCATGGAAATGGAAGGAGACCCTCAGAGTTATACAAAAGTACATACAAGAGGAAGTGAGGGGAAGGGGAAAAATAATACAAGGGGGACAAACGAATGTCAGTAGAGGGGGCAGAGAGAGAAGAGGGGAGGGGAGGGGAGGGGAGGGGGGATAGTAGAGGATAGGAAAGGCAGCAGAATACAACAGACACTAGTATGGCAATATGTAAATCAATGGATGTGCAACTGATGTGATCCTGCAATCTGTATATGGGGTAAAAATGGGAGCTCATAACCCACTTGAATCAAATTGTGAAATATGATATGATATATCAAGAACTATGTAATGTTTTGAACAGCCAACAATAAAAAATTAAAAAAAATAAAAATAAAAATAAAAAAATAAAAATATGATTGGACTTTTTCTCTTTCATGTCTTATTCCATTTGTAATAGTTTTACTTACTTATTTGTTTAGAGAAGGGGTCTCACCATGTTGCCGAGGTTGACCTTAAACTCAGGCCTTCTTGCCTAAGCCTCCCGAGTAGCTGGGACTGTACTCATGCCCCCACCACATCTGTCAGTTTTATTTATCTTAAACATAAACAACTCAGAGTATTTTTTTCTGCTAATTCTATGATCTGTATTCCTTGGGGGTCTAGTTCTACACTGTTTGTTATAGTAAGCACTCATTCTTTTTTCCTCCAATTAACACTGAATAAAGAGTTCTTAAATCACCAAAATAATAATAACAACAACAACAATAATAAAAAATGTGGTTATGGTCAGGTAATGCCTCTGGGGTTCCTAGAAAAATAAATATTACGGAAGACACTTTAGACTTGGGCTGCCATGAATTTCCACAGATAAAGCACAGCATCCTCAACTCTTTACCTCCTACACCCAGCCCTTCCCAAGTCCCAAAGGCACACTACAACCAGGACCTTATTTATCTCTCTGCTGTCCCTCTGATCCTTCTCCAAAGCATTGTGCAACTCATAATCAGAGGATCATTTCAAATTCTCCATCACATCATGGGACTCTTGCCGCAGTCTGGCTGGGCACAAAATCACGAGCCACTCAAGCAGGAACAAACTTTATTTCCAAAACTCCCACCAAATGCCACGCATGCGGCCTCCCGGGATACACTACACCAACAGGAAATCCCTCCTCCGGAATTCCCTCCTACTGCACTTCCCCAACCAATGGGAACTCTCCTGGAGTCCCGCAAGAGCTCCAAAGTAGCAGGCCTAGGCAGACAGCAGGGGTCTAATCTCCAATTGAATGCACATCTTAACATAATCATTATCATCTCAATGGCTTGCTGGTGTCACCTTTCAACCAAAAATGCCATGCATCATTCCTACTTGGCCATGGCTCTCAGCAGACTCTCTTGACTAAGGATCTCTAAGCTTCCCATTGCCCTGAACACAAAATTCAAACTCTTTGCCAGGTGGACAGACTATGTGTGTTCTACCCTCCTCCGACTCCTACCTGCTTCTTATCCTGCATGTTCCCTACCATTCACAAAGCTCCAGTCATGCTGGCCTCCTTTACCTTCCCTGGTGTCATTAAACAGGAAGGGGACCCCCTTCAGAGAAGCAACAGAGAAACAAGAGAGGACAGTTCACCTTTTGATGACATCATGAAGATACTGGATCAAGTCTTGCCTGAAGTCTGCTTTCTTTTTGGGCTTTGCAACCATGTTTTATTCATTTTCCCTGTTCATTCCTTCCTTTCCAGCAACCAACCTCACATGTAGCCATTTTTTTGTAAGTGGAGATTCCAATCTATAATGAACTAACTGTATGATAAAGTAGCTATAATGTTACTGTATCGACATCTCCCAGAGACTTGCAGAGAAATACCACAGTCAAAAGCTGAGTTAAGCTGCCTTTACAGAGACCTTGATTCTATTTCAGGGTCCAGTAAAAGTTGAGAGAGAAAAATATTATTAACATATAATTGGAGAATTCAAATTTCCTAATATTTAGAGGGCAATCGAATATAAAATTTCTGCAATTTCATGTGGCAATGGATCTCTCAGCTTACTGCAGTTTCTGATGGGAAGCTACACATATTTTCTATACTTTGTCATACGTGGATATCAACTGTTTATTAATTAATACCATTTAATAAACATCGATCACTCACCCTTCAGACTTCTATTCAACATTAGCTCATGTAACTGCTCCAGTGACCAAAACCATTGGTAAAACTCTTTTTTTTTCATGACCTACCAAACATTCCAGAAAACTTAAAATACTTGTCCTAGTTCTTCATTCAAAATGGCCAAATAGGGTCTTGAGTAGTTCAAGGGGAAAGTAGGTTCCATCCCCTACTTTTTCCATCCCCCACTCCCCAAAAGCCAAATAAACCATGAAAATAGTTGAAGTTTGTTTCACCCAATAATGAAAACCAATAGTTAAATGTTCTCTTTCAGTTTACAAGATTGTTTAAACACGTCTTGTTGTGGTTAATCCCAATGAATATGCTGCAGTTCTGCAATAAAGATACTATTGTGAATATCCTCCTGGTTTATTAGCTGATGGAATGAAAGTGAGGAAAGAGGAAATGATAATGGGACAACCTATAAAACAATCATATAGTGCCATCCTTCATCACACAAGAGCTTAAATACGTCATCTTCTTTGATTTTCTTAAAAAGTTGGGCATCTCCACCAAAGCCCAGACTTGGGGTCCAGAGGACCTAACCCCGCTCTGGGAGCTCCCTCTGCTGCAATGTGCTTCCTCGACTCAACATCACGGAGGCCTCTTCTCCACATAAGGCTTCAGGCTGAAAATATGGACTCCTCGGGAGGCACTCATACTGCTCTCCTTTTAATATCTATAGCATCTGCCACGGATTCTCTGACTTGTATTTCTCACTTAATCTTAGTGGTCCAGAATTTGGCACTTCGTTATTTTCAGATAACATAACAATTAGCTCCCAAGACAGTGTGGTTTGGAAAGAGTAAGCAGTTCTTAAGATTAAATCACATATTAATAGCAGAACTTCCTATCAGTACTCTTTAACATTGTAGCCTTGGGCAAAGAGTCTATTTTAGTTCCATCTGCCATGTAAGACAGAGTATTTTTCTGGTGAAGCTAAAGCCTGTACCTCATGTTAAACCAAAGCATCTCCTCTGGGAGATGCAGATCTGCAAGCCTGACCTAAGAGCCTTAGAATAGAGTTTGAGATCCCAAATGAGATTTATTCGCCAAAAGGGAAAGCAATCGCATAGTCAGTGCCTACTTCTGCAGCTTCCCTTCAAATAGCAAGTCTATGTCCTGTTGTCCCCATCCTCTGACCTTCTCTATTTCCCCACAATAGTCATCTGATATACTGGATGCTTCTCTCTCTCTCTCTCTCTCTCTCTGTCTCTCTGTCTCTCTCTCAGCTCTTTGAGGCCAGGTACTCTGACTTTTTTATTTACTGCTCCATCCTCTGCCCCTAGAATGGTGACCAGAGCGTGGCCAGTGGGGGCGCTGAAGCTTATGGCACCAGGGGAAACTGGAGCTCTTTGGAAAGGACACAAACCTACAAATATAAAAGTTAGATATGGGCCATATCTATGTCAATATCCTAGTGGGGATACTGTACTATAGTTTTGCACTATGCTACTGTTGGGGAAAAAGAGATCCAGGGTACACAGAATTATAACTATATACAACTCAACAATTATTTTTTTAAAAAGTTTAATTAAAAATTTATATATAAGCCAGTGCAGTGGTGCACACCTGTAATCCCAGTGGCTTGGGACTGAGGCAGGAGGATTGAGAGTTCAAAGCCAGCCTCAGCAAAAGCAACATGCTAAGCAACTCAGTGAGACCTTGTCTTTAAATAAATACAAAAATGGCTGGGGATGTGGCTCAGTGATGGAGTGCCCCTAAATTCAATCCCCAGCACCCCCAGTAGACATATAAAATTTAAATATGAAAGAGAATATTTATTTAGAATGAGAAAAGACACTATGACAAATTAAATAATTTAAAAAACTGGCAAATGCCCAAAAAATCACAACATCTAGAAAAATATTTCTATTAACTAATTCTCTGGCTAGATTTTACAGCTTTTTCCTACATTTTTGTCTGCATACACTTTGATCACTTTCTCTTATAATAATGACTTTGAAATATTTACTAAAGAAAGATGAGAAAAGTATCAATCCTTTCTCTAGCACTATCGACTAAATTTAGTTTAGGAAAGATTCTTTCAACTTAATAACTCAGTATGGATCATGTCATGTAAACATTTGAGGCTGTTGTAAAAGTTGTTAAAATATCTATTTCTTGTATGTGAACTATAAGAATACAGGCATTACGGTGACCAACCTTAAATACACTTTGAATTAAACACCCTCACTAACCAGTGTGTCATTAATATCTTCATTATTATGGGCTTTATGTTGTTTTTATGTCAAACGAGCAAGAAAAGAGTAAGATCCTATGTGGATAGGCTTTAGCGAGGCCATTTCAGGCTGAGGTCTGAGCCTGGGCTTGCTCATGGGCTCAGTGATGTGTAAGAAGGATGGCCCTGGACCACAAGCCAAGAGAGTAACATTGAGGCTAGACAAGATGGGATCAGGCTTAAGTGCTGGCAGGTGTCCAACGGTACCTCAAAGATTTCTCTAAAGAATCCACACCTCACTATAGAACACAAAAGAAAGAAATTGAAGAGGACCTTAGAAGATGGAAAGATCTCCCATGCTCCTGGATAGGCAGAATGAATATTGTCAAAATGGCCATACTACCAAAAGTGTAATGCAGATTTAATGCAATTCCTATTAAGATCCCAATGACATTCTTCAGAGAACCAGAAAAAGCAATCATCAATTCATTTGGAAAAAATAAGAGATCCAGAATAGCCAAAGCAATCCTTAACAAGAAGAGTGAAGCAGGAGGCATCACAATACCAGACCTTAAACTATACTACAGAACAATAGTAATAAAAATGGCACAGTATTGGCACCAAAACAGATATGTAGACCAATGGTACAGAATAGAAAACACAGAGACAAACCCACATAAATTATCTCATATTAGACAAAGGTGCCAAATACATTCACTGGAGAAGATAGCCCCTTCAATAAATGGTGCTGGGAAAATTAGAAATCCACATGTAACAAAATGAAATTAAACCCCTCTCTCTCACTCTGCATGAAACTCTACTCAAAGTGGATCAAAGACTTAGGCACCAGAACAGAGACCCTGCAAAACCTAATAGAAGAAAAAGTAGGTCCAAATGTTCACCATGTCAGCCTAGGATCTGACTTCCTTAACAAGACTCCTAAAGCACAAGAAGTAATATTAAGAATCAATAAATGTGATGAATTCAAACCAAAAAGCTTCTTCTCAGCAAAGGAAACAATCAATAATGTGAAGAGAGAGCCTACAGAATTGGAGAATATCTTTACCACCTTCACCTCAGATAGAGCATTAATCTCCAGGATATATAAAGAACTCAAAAAACTTAACACCAAAACAACCAATTAACCCAATCAATAAATGGGCTAAGGAACTGAACACTTCACAGAAGAAGAAATACAATTGATCAACAAATATATGAAAAAATATTCAACATCTCTAGCAATTAGAGAAATGCAAATCAAAACTAAGATTTTATCTCACTCCAATCAGAATGGCAATTATCAAGAATACAAGCAACAATAAATGTTGGTGAGGATGTGGGGGGAAAGGCACACTCATACATTGCTGGTGGAACTACAAATTGGTGCAATCATTATGGAAAGCAGTATGGAGATTCCTCAGAAAATTCTGAATTTGACCCAGGTATCCCACTCCTCAATTTATACCCAAAGGACTTACAAGCAGCATACTATAGTACTTAGCTTCATCAATGCTTATAGGAGCTCAACTCACAATAGCTAAACTATGGAATAAATCTATGTGTCCTTTCATAGATGAATGAAATAAATTGTGGTATATATACACAATGGAATATTACTCAGCCTTAAAAATTAATGAAATTACAGCATTTGCCTGTAAATGGATGGAACTGGAGAATATCATGCCAAGCAAAATAAGCCAATCCCAAAAAGCCAAAGGTTGAATGTTTTCTCTGATATGCAGATACTAATTCACAATAAGGGAGCAGGGCTAGGGAAGAATAGAGTTACTTTGGATTAGGTAGAAGGGAGTGAAGGTAAGGGAGGGTTTGGGGGTAGGAAGAATAGTAGAATGACTCGGACATTATTACCCTATATATAATGTGACTCTGTGACCGGTGTGATTCAACATCATGTACAACCAGAAGAATGAGAAATTATATTCCATTTATGTATGATGTGTCAACATGCAGTCTACTGTCATGTAATACTAATTAAAACAAATTTTAAAATAATAATAATGAAACTAATGGAACCACCATTTGACCCAACTGTCCCTCTCCTTGGTCTAAACCCAAAAGACTT
Organism: Marmota flaviventris; assembly: GCF_047511675.1. Lineage (NCBI taxonomy): Eukaryota > Metazoa > Chordata > Mammalia > Rodentia > Sciuridae > Marmota > Marmota flaviventris. Next base: position 154,484,155 of record NC_092501.1, read on the forward strand.
AAAAACAGCACACTACAGGGACACAGCCACATCAATGTTTATAGCAGCACAATCACAATAGCTAAACTGTGGAGCCAACCTAGATGCCCTTCAGTGGATGAATGGATAAAAAAAAATGTGGCACATATACACAATAGAATATTACTCAGCAATAAAAGAGAACAAAATCATGGCATTTACAGGTAAATGGTGTTGGAGAAGATAATGCTAAGTGAAGTCAGCCAATCCCCAAAAAACAAATGCCGAATATTTTCTCTGATATAAGGAGGCTGACTCATAGTGGGGTAGGGAGGGGAAGCAAGGGAGGAATAGATGGATTCTAGATAGGGGAGAAGGGTGGGAGGGAAAGGGAGGGGCAGGGGGTTAGCAAGGATGGTGGAATGTGATGGACATCATCATCCAAAGTACATGTATGAAGGCACGAATCGGTGTCAACATACTTTATAAAATGAGAGATGAAAAATTGTGCTATATACGTCTAATAAGAATTGTAATGCTGTCATTAATTTTTTTTAAAAAAAATCAATAAAAATAAAAAAGCATCCAAGGCTCCTTGATGGGCCACTAAACCAGTGACAAGCCATAACATGTAGGGCTCATCAGCGTGAACACATCCAACCTCAAGCTTTGCCACTTGACCTGTCCTGAATCTTAGTGACAACTTAGCCACACCCAGAAACACACCCTGCCCACCTCACACTAACCCCCTCCCTTAACTCACCCTTCCCAGGTCTCTGATTTCCCTGCCGCTCTTCCAACCTCTCGCCACAGGACAAGAAGTGACGTGAGAGAGAGAAGTCAGAAAGAAAAGCGGAGACTAGCGGTGGTTACCTGAAGCTGGGCTGGCGCAGCGGGGGGAAGGGAGATATTGGTTAACAGGTAGGGAATTCAAGCTGGGCAGGAGGAATATATTCCGGATATATTATTGTATACTTCAAAAGAGCTAAAAGAGAGAATTTTAAGTGTTCTCACCACAAAGAAATGATAAATATCTGAGGTGGTGGATAGGCTCATGACTCTGATTTGGTCCTTCCACAATGTGTACATGTATCCAAACATCACAGTGTACCCGGTGAATACTTACAGCTATTATTTTTCCATTAAAAATAAAAAGAAATTAAGAAAAGAAAAGCAACAGTTGTCTTAACCAGTAGTGGCTAATGTATTACTTTTGCAAATTTTACAAAGTCATTTGAGAATGCAAATTCATTGTCAGGGCGCCTCGTTGAGACCTGGGGGGAGATGGGCAAAGGGAAGAATCTGAGGCTTAAGCATCTATCTGTAGCTTTGGTAAATCTCACCTTGTGGGGCCTTGATCATATTTGTCAAGGGAATGAATGAATGAATGCCTATTTGCTTGTTGACTAAAAGTCTTAGCATAAAAACTGAGCACATCCAAGAGTACTTCTGAATCATACCAATAATTTTTTAAAACAAGCCCCCCCCCAATGAGATTTAGTATCAGGAAACTGGGAAAAATAAAACCTATGTTCAAATAATATTAGAGTTGGAGTCCGACCCTCTGGCTGAAGTCTAGGGAGCGACCTGCCAGGAGCTGTACAAGGGAACTTCAGTTTCTCCAGAATCGAGACAGTGGGCTCCAAAGTGCCTTTGAAAATGAGTAAGAGAAATTAATTGAGCCTCTTATATCCCATATAAGATAAATGCAGCTTGAGTGGCTAAATGAAAGACAACGATGGAACTAATGTTTCAGTGGAGATAGTGCCACCTGCCCTTCCCTTGTCCTATCCAGTAGAGTCTGAAGGTCCTGCCTCAAAGGGACTGACAGGTTTGGCTCTCAATGATGCTCCTCTGGATTCGCTTGGGAGCAGAAGGAATGGCCAGCAAACCACTCTGCCCTGAAGGAGGTTACTTCGGTGGCACGGCTTGTGTCTTATTTGCCTTCGTTCTGTCCCGTTCTATTTTGGGACAAAAGCAAGATTGGCAGGAAGAGCTCTGGAAGAGTCACAGACAATTAACACAGAACCTAAGACCTGGACCACATGTGGAGATCGACAAAGACCAACCAAAAGGGAAGAGCAGAGGCTCTGGACCCAAGGGTGCTCCCGCAGCCACCATGGCTGTGTTAGGCGTTGAATCCAGGGCGGGAGGGAAGCTGAAGAGCTGGACAGTGGAGGAGAGGGCTGGGTTTGGCCCTTCCCTGGTGAGAGGCCATTGGCCTGGGGAAGCAGAGGCAGCTAGCCAGAGGAAGGGCAACCCTCGTGATTGGTAAGGAGGGTTTATCTGACTTTTTAATGGATGGTTCAAAATTGAAAATTGGGACAAATGTTTGTCAGTTTACTAATCTAGTCCTGGCCACTAGGGACAATCATGACAGAAGTTATTGTTGAGCTTCCTGGATTTGTCACTGGAGAGCAGGTTGGCTTCCTGCAAGTCTGATTGACAGCAGGCTGGCCTCCTGGGCTATTTATGCTAGAAAAGGAGGCACTCTCCCAGGCAGGTTGCTGTAGGCTGGGTCAGAGTTCTGTGTTTTCGGAGTTCTGTGTCCTTTTATGTTCAATCTCTCATACACCATTTAGTGTCAAAACCAAAAAGCTTTTTGGATGGGTATACATCTCCAGATACAGGAAACTGCAGACGTGTGTGTACCTTCATATTGGTTGTTTTCTTGGAAAACAATTGTCAATAGCTCTGTGATGGGAGGACTTGTTAAAGGGTGAGCAGAAGTGCAGGATCCAAGCCGCATGAGTCTCATCAGTGGTAATAAGAGACATGGGGAGAAGTACCCACACACAGTTAGAAAGTTCTCCTTAAATATTTTAAAAATCAAATACACAAAGAGTTTCAGTTCACATTGAAGCTACTCAACTTCCCGATCTCATACTCAAGAAAAGACACTGGGTGTGTTCCTATGCTAGGGCCAGGAGGTCATTATTTTGAGGTGTCCCTCATCACAATAACCAGGGCAACAGCAACGTCCTCAGAAGTGACTCCAGACTGTTGCTTACAGAGGAGCATTTGCTTCTTTTTTTGTTTTGTTTTTCATTTGAGTCAATTATTTAAGGCAAAACTGTCTATCACATTAAAAACCCAGTGGGCAACTTGTAAACATCAAATAAATTGCACCGGGAGTCCATTTTCAGGCTCTGTTATCTAAAACTGCCAAAATTATTTGCTTTGCTAGTTGTGGGGAAACAAAAAGTTTGCAGTATTCCACATTTCACACGCAAACAACTGGAGCTCCAAGGCGATTTTTGTTTTGTTTTGTTTTGTTTTAATGCAATCTTGCCTTTCCAATCTTTGCAGCTTCTATGAGCTTTATGAAATGGAATGAGTGGGCCGGCCACACTGAATTAGCTCCAGACGCTGGCAGAATGAACCGCTCCCAAACCAGGGTGGGCAAGGCAGGCAGGAAGATCTCTTCCAGGATTATGGACAGACCATTTCCTCTCCTTCCAGAAAGGGCCAATCGATTAACTCCTTGGCTCTTCTGAGAAGAGCAGCAAATATGAGATTGAAGACTAAACCTGGAGGAGCTGCCCTGATTGCTAGACCTGAATGAAGCAAAGAAAAACTGCTTCCCAGCTACTTGGCCTCAGCGTCCCACATTGCATCCGCTCAGACCTTTACAGCATAAGAAAGAAAAGCCCAGGCCCCTGTGCTGAGTGGTCAGTACTCAAGTGCACTGTAAAGATGACTAGGTCCTTGATTTCCCAATTTGTTTTCAAATAGCTGAGCCTCTGTCTCATACAACCATTACTGGGCACATTCCCAGAGAGAAGGAAAATAACAACAGATTAACCAGAGCCAGGGGCACCGTTGCTTTCAGTTTCAATTGCCTGCCCATGTTGTGCTTTTCTATTAGGCCAGAGCCTAGGGAGCTGATTAGTCTGGTCCAGTTTCCAGAAGTCACCCCTGGAGAAGGCATATTGGGAGGCATGAATGTCCTGTTAAGTTTATTCATTTTACACAAGGTCAGAGCTCAGAATCAAAGCCATTCTTGCTGTCGGGGTGGGAAAGTTAACAAATGAGCTCCATTTATATAGGGCTGGACATTGTGTTTGTTGATTCTTCAAAGGACCAGAAAATTCAAAGAAGAGGCATGCTAAGCCAAGAGAAATTACATGTAACTAAGGAGGGAAAAAGAAAAAAACCCATGCACTGTAAAATAGAATCATTCGTTCATTTTCCAAATAGTATACAGCCATGATGGATCAGGCACTGGGATTTCAGAAATGTGAAAGTCATTGTCCCCTTCCTCATGTAGCTTATGGCCCAGAAATCCAACCTCTAATCCATGTCCCATCCATTACCAAATCTTGTCAAGCTTACCTTCTGACTCTGTGCCCACTGGTATGGCCCAAACCCTCTCTATTTCTCGTCTGAATTTTTACAATTGCCTCCTAAGTGACCTCTCCACATCCTCTCCCTTATAACCCATTCTCCAAAGGTAAAGTACATTTTAAACTGTTCACCTACTGCCCAGTACTCATAGAATAAAAATAAAGTGCTCTAAAGTGTCTATGAGGCCCTGCCTGCTGTGGCCCCCAAGCTGCCTATAGCCAATTGCACAGTTGCCCTACATCTCCACCTCTCCTGCATCCTTGACTTTGTGATGTGAGTCAATGGCTCAGCCCATTAAGAAGCAGAGTCTTGTTCTCCAGCCCAGAATGGCTTTGAGACTTGTGTTGTCTGGTAGAACAGGATGGAAGGATGGGTTCTAGAGCTTTGCCCCAAGAGCTTTGTTCATTCCCATTCATTCACTTGGAATTCTGCCACCACCACGTGAGCAAGCCCAAGCTAGCCTGCTGGAGGGTGACAGACCAATAGAACAGAGCCCAAATCAGGCAGGTTTCCAAGCTGAGGCCGAAGGCACACAAGAGAACCCAACCAAGATCACACAGCCAACCCATAGCTGACCCAGAGCACGGGTGAGCCTGCTAAGGCAGCCTGGCCCAGGATGTTCACACTATGACCTGCAGACTTGGGAGCAATGAGGACGGTCATTGTTCTGTCTCTGCATCCCCATTCAGCCCCTCCTCTTCCTCTGAAAACCAAAACACCATGCTTCCTGTAGGTTCTAGAATTCACCACTGGGCTGCAATCATGCTTGTGTGGATACAGTCACCCGCTCTTCCAGCCGCCTTTGCCTAGTTAGCTTCTCTGCTCCCTGCACAAATTACCACAAATTAGTCACCTTCCTGAGGAAAATACCTACATATTTCCTATGACCCATATCACATGACAGAGGACATATTTCCATAGCATAAAAACCAGAATACCTTAATGGTTAGAGCCCAGACTCAGAGGTCAGACTATCTGGGCTAGAATACTAACTACCCTACTTGATACTTGTGTGTCCATGGAAAGACAGTCTCTCTATGCCTAGTTTCCTATTGGTAAAATAGTGATCATGACCTTACTATCTCATTATATTGTTCTGAGAATTCAGTGGGTTACTGAGTACTGATATGCATCAAGTACATTATAGAAATCAGCCATTAAAGTACCACTTACCTCTTTTTTAGAAAATTAACATAACTGTAACTTTACTCTTATTTGTGTGATTCTTTGACCAATATTTATAGACCAAAAATCAGGAGCTTTTTCAGTAAGGCCTCTTTCTTGGTCAGTAGAGTGCTATAACAAAAATACCACAGGCAGGGTTACTTACACAACAGAAATTCACTTTTCAGAGTTCCAGAGCTGGGAAGTCCAAGATATGGTACCAGCCAGTTTCTGGTGAGGGCTCTCTTCCCCGTTAGCAGATAGACCCCCTGCCATATCCTTACAAAGCTGAGAGAAAGATCATCAACCTTGTGTCTCTAAACCAGGGTTTGCATGTCAGCAAAGGGCCACACAAATAAAATGCTCAATACCATTCTGGTCAAACCTAAAAAAATCTTAAAGAACAAAATCTAAAAAAACCAAACTGTTTTCCAACTTCCAAGAGTGAAAATACATTATAATATTATTATATTTATCCCATGTATTAAAAAATTCAGTACAGATATGGCAGGTATTAAATGAAAAAGTAGAATTGAAATAGAATTAAAATAGAAATCGACAACAGAGATCGCTAGAAGTTTGCCAAATATTTGGAAACCAATTAACATATTTTTAAATAACTAATGAGTCAAAGAAAAAAAACCAAAGAGGAATTAGGAAATATTCTGAATTGAAGAAAAATAAAAGCACAACATATTAAACATTTTGGGTTGCTAATAAAGCAATATATCAAGGGAAATTTATAACACTAAATGAGTGCTTTAAAAAAGATGAAAGATTTCAAATCAGTGACCCCAGATTTAACCATGGGAAATAGAAAAAAAAGACAGAATCTAATCCAGTGTAAGCAGAACAAAATAATAAAGATCAATACAGAAAGCAGCAAAACAAGAAGTTTATTGAAACCAATAGATAATTCTTTGCAAATTTAATGAAATTGTTAAACCTCTACCTAGACTGATAAAGAAAAAAAAAAAGTAAAGACACCAATTACCAATACCAGAAAAGAAAGAAGTGGATTTTCTAGAGATTCTACAATAAAGGCAAATAAGAAAATATTTTTGAACAATTTGATGCTAATATATTGTTATATACATGAACAAACCTATCTTAAAAGATGCAAACTGCCAAAGCTCATGCAAGAAGAAATAAATAAGCCAAGTAGTTCCATAACTCTTAAAGAAACTAAATATACAGTCGAATTTGCTTTCCACAAAGAAAACTTTAGGGCAAGATGGTTTTACGGGTCAATCCTGCCAAACATTTGAAGAGGTAATACTAATTTTATAGAATCTTTTCTCAGAAATCAAAGAAGAAGGAATATTTCTTAGTGCAATCTATAAATCAGTCTTGTGCCTTCACAGAAACCAAACACATTACAAGAAAGTCTATCTATAAACCAATAGTCCTCATCAACATAGATGCAAAAATTCTAGATGATATTAGCTGATTTTTTTATTAATATGCAAGGTTTAGATTCATTTTTATCTTTTTCATGTGTGAATGCCAATTGTTATAACTTGGATCCAGAACAACCCCCAGAAATCTGTTTTGGAAGGCCAGGTTGGTCCCAGCTGGTAGCACTAGTGGGAGATGGTAGACACTTGAGAGGTGGAGTCTAGTTGGAGGAAGTGGTTGCTGAAGGGTTTATCTTGTCCCTGTTCCTTCTGACCACCCTCCTCCCCCCTTGGCTTCCCAGATCCTATGAGGTAAGTAGCTCTGCCATACCACATGCTCCCTGCCATGACATTCTGCCTCATCAAAGGCCCAAAGAGATGGGACCCAATGACATTGGACTGAAACCATGAGCCAAAATAAATTTTTCCTGCTTTAAGTTGATTTTCTTGAGTATTTTGTCACAATGACCAACACACCAGTTGTTCCTGCACCTTGAAACACTGTCCTTCCTCCATACAATTGTGTTTGCAGCTTTGTTAAAAACAATTTCCGTGCACTTATGTGGATCTATTTCTGGGTTTTCTAATTTGTTCCATTGTTAATCTATTTCTTTATTCATAACCATTTTGGTCAGATTTTTTTGCTGCTATGATCGAAAGATCTGGCAAGAACAATTTTAGAGAAGGAAAAGTTTGTTTGGAGGTTCAATGTTTCAGAGGTCACTCCACTGCTTTGGGCCCAAAGTGAAGGATACCATCATGGCACAAGAGTGTGATTGAGGAAAGTGGCTCAGGACATTACACGGGGAAGCAGAGAGAGAGACACTCCCCTCACCACAGACAAAATATACACCCCAAAGGCATGCCCCCAGTGACCCACCTCCTCCAGCCACACCCGACCTGCCTACAGGTACCACCCAGTTAATCCCTATCAGAGGAAAAATGTGCTGATTAGGGTAAGACTCTCTGTAGCCCAATAATTTCACCTCTAAGCTTTCTTGATGTTTTTGGAGGATACATCATATCTAAACCATAACAATACCACATAGTCTTGATTACAGTAGTTACATAAAATCCAATCTGTGTTTTTTCTCTCTTAGTATTATTTTAGCTATTCTGGATTTTTTTACCTTTCATATCAATTTTAGAATAATTTTGTCCATATTTGCAAAAAGTTGCTGAAATTTTGATGGGAATTTTATTAAACCTGCATATAAATTTGAGGATAATTGATATCTTTACTATATTGTTTTTAATCCATTAATATGATCTAACTCTCCATCTATTTAGATGTTCTTTTGTATTATTTATAATTATATTTTAGTTTTTAGCATATAAATTTTATTCTTGTTTTTAGATTTACACTTAAATGTATCTCTATTTTCTGAGCAGTTGTAAACCGTATTGTATTTTAATTTTGGTTTCCATGTATTCAGTGTTCCTATATAAGAATACAATTGATTTTGTATGTTTACTTTGTGTTCTGCACCCATACTAAATAACACTACTAAGAGGTTATTTTGCAGATGCTTTGGGAATCTAAATTCTATATAATTCATCATATCACCTGTGAGTAGTGACAATTTCACTTATTCCTTTATGGTTTTGAGCATTACTTTTTCTTTTCTTGCCTTGTTGAGCTGGCTAGAACTTTCAACTACTGAATCAAAAACCAGTGGTAAGGTGGACATCCTGAACTTTTTCTAACTTTAGGGCAAATGTGTTTGGTAAAAAAGCAAGGTTTCAATCCAGCTGCTTCCTATCTGTAGTTGTATGATCTTCAAATTTATTCATGTTTGAGTCTCAGATGCCTCCTATGCAAAATAATATTCACGAATGCATCCAACACAGACCATATTACTTACAGTCTCTTTCTGAGTCTAAATTTGAATTGAGAAGAGCAAAAATAACTGAATTTCTTACCCACTTTGCAAATGTCCATTTTTAAATAAATACACAATTCTTTGGAGACTCCAGGATCCATAGGTTATCATAAAATAAAGAAAAAATAAAGAAACTCAGGTTAAATTTTTTGAAGAGTACTTCCCAGCCCCCAGAGACTACTCAGTTACCAGTAACCAGCCACTTTATCCTACCTAAAGTTCATCTGAGCAGTCGAGTCAGAGAACTCTTCCTGTGCCCATCAGACACTGCTTGCTAAATCGAGCTCCAAACTCAGTGGCTTGCCAGATAGAGGCTCTGGAGGATGAAAAGTGAAATGGCATCCTGCTATTTATAGCTATTGTATTTGCTTTACCTACCGTGACTAACGCAATTGGGACTCTTCAGTGGAATGATTTGAGCAGGGTTTCCAATTTAGAGAATCCCCATTGTAATACAAAACCCCTTAAAGGCACTCAGGGCAGAGAGGTAAGGTTCAACTGAAATTGGGTCTTGATAATGTTCTTCCAGATTAGAAAAAAAACATCAGCTCTCGTGCTGATCTTCTGAACTGTAGCCCAAAATAATCATCCTTGACTGGTAGGATGAAGCAAGAGGGAAAGATGACAGTTCACAGCGCCAGACTGAATGGAGCTCAAATCGTTGTTAACCAGTGAAAACTGCAGAAAACTCTGGTCAACCTAACTGTGTGGAACTTCTTGGAAGGTGTGGCCCATCTCTCTCTGGTCCTACATTGCATCAATTTCTGCCTGCACCTCTGCCTGCCCACTTTGCGTGCTAGCATTATACAGGTGCCAGGGACAAAGAACTAACTCTGGAACCAGCCAGACTCACAACAACTGATAGTTAGTATACAAATACTCCAGCTCTCCTAGCCATTGGGTGGGGTCATTATGAGGTGTGTGACCTCCCCATCACACTAGTTCCAGAATGCCCTGCAGGATTAGGTCCCAATCACCCACAGTCATCGCTTGGTGCATAACACATTCTTTATCAGCACCATCCCTGCTTTGTCTCAGTTCCCTTCTCCCCTACGGAGAGGTCTCTGGGTCTGCTGCTGGGGGATCCAAAGCTCACCTGAAAGGATACTGAGTAATTTGAATAATCTGTGGAAATGATGAAGAATGAGGCTAAGGAAATAGGCTAGAAGCAGCAGAGGTCATTATAGGTCAGACAGAATGTCATCAATGTCACCTTTGTCCCTCCCACTCTTGGGCAATGTTGCCTTTGAGGACACCTCTAACACTGCCCTGGACGTCACTAACTCCATTGCTGGTTGTTTTCATTGTGAAAACTGCTCCGCCATGATTGTGACACTAGTTCAAGGGTGAAAGTCTTAGAGAGGTGCAAAGAATTGGCCAAGCCTGGGTCACATGATCACATACTAGTTGCCAGTGCAAACGGTATACCTGGTTACCTTTGGTTTTCTTAGGGGAAGGTGAGGCAGACTCTCACTAAGGAGGCCTCTCCCCATACAGGATGGAGCTTTGAATGCTGAGAAATCCAACAATGACAAATATCCACTGTGGTGACTGAATATCTAATTTTCAAATCTAATTTTACCTATTGTATCTTTTATGGCACTCAATAACTTTCTGATAAGGTTTCAAACTCTTCTTTATTGTGTCTATTTATTTCATTTGTTCTTCTATAATACATATTTTCCCCCATTTTAACATGTCTAAAAAATGTCATCTTACAACCGTGAAAATTGTCAATCCATTAAAATTAGAGTCTTCCAGTGAATGAAGTTCTAAAATCGTCAGCGATTTCTAGAGGTATATAAATTAGGACATCTTCTAAATAATGGCACTTAGAGTCACTGAAGTCTGGTAACACCTTTTCTTCCCTGCCATGAAATGTATCACACTAAATTGTCTTTATCTTTCATTATACCACGAGTTCCGCACATGCATATATGTGTTTAGTACATATGTTTGTTGAATAAATGAGTAATTTGGTGAATGAGAAGGAACCTGCTAAGCCATTTTCTGTGCTTCCTGTCCTATGAATCTCTGAGATTCAGGTATATCCATAAAAGTTTTGTCCTTTCAACAGTTTCCATCCTAGATATTTGGCTTATTCATTCAACAGTTATTTAACTCTCCCTGGATCTCAAGCATTAAGCTAAGTGCCTTATATTTCATTTGCCCAGAAATGGCCTCAATGGGTACTCTGAGACTCCAAGAAGTTTAATAAGTTGCCAAAGGTCATGCAGCACGATGAGGGGGATCATGATTTGAACACAGACCTCTAAGCCCCCCATCTATGCTCTTCACCATTCTGCCTTTGGTCAGACTGTACTTTACAGACACTGGACTATTTTACTCTTCAATGTTCAAAGTAGCAGGGATCCCAACTTGAGCCTAAGTGTGTTCACCGTGGATCTTGGGAAGGCTGGTTGGGTGGGTCCACCAGGAGTCTACCTGGAGAAGATGTTAGTGGAAAACTCATCCTCGGGGGACAAAAGCGGCAGGCTGGTGAAGAGGATCCAAGGTCAAGGGGAAGGAAGAACAATTCATGTACACCATGATCTGGGCCACTCAGATTTGCCTCTGGCCCTTTCCGAAATTCATGCTGGGATCTCAGCATTGGTAGGCGAGCAGAGCGATGGGCCAGCTCTGGCGATGGAGTGGACGCTAGGCAACACCCTCACCCACGGTCCAGGCAGAAGTAACATTATCTCAGGGGTTGGTACCTTGGCAGTGGTTGTGGTGTTTTAAGTAGGGATCAGCAACCAGTCAGTGTCCTCTGGAGACCTTGGTGGCCTTGTTGCCCTCTGTAGCATCACCACAGCACAGCAGGGGGGAGGTTGAATTTCATTTGGTGAGAGACCGTTCCTGGTGGGTTCCTAGGACACTTTGAGTGGAACTGAGTGGGCCTGGAGTGTGGCTAGAGCAGTGGGCAGCGGGCCAGAAGAAGGCTGCTGTTCTGTGACCCTGATTTTACTCTCAAGCCGTGTACACCAAGTTACGTAGGTTACACAGTTACGATCACTAACCAAGGAACACGTAGAGCCAGTCAGAGCTCAGATCTACAGCTTTGGAAGAGAACTAGCAAACAACAACAACAAAAAAGCAATTTATTTTCAGAGAGCAAGGAAGATGACATATTTGTCTCAAAAACAAAGTCAAATGTCATGGGGGCAGCGGGATGCGCCGGCAGCAAACCAGAAAGTGGGAGATGCAAATTCTGGTCCTGCTCTTGTTCCAAATGTCCTGTGTCGCGGAGGAGTTAGTGCTCACCTCTCTGGTCTGCCGGCCTCCTTCCCTACTGCAGGAGAGGGCCTGGTTGGCTGGATAGCCTACCTGAATGTCCACTGGGCTCACAAATGCTGTGATTCCGCAAACAACAGCTTGTACATTCTAACATCCAGCTGACCTTTAAAATAGCTTTGCAAGAGACTCCACCAGCAGAGATTATGCATAACAATAGCTGAACTATGTGGCTTTCCAGGCTTTGGAAATCACAGTGGTAAAGCAACAGGAAAACCGGAGGCCCCCTTGCAGGTAGAGTGGACCAGTGGACCCCAGCAGACTGAGTCAGGGCATACATAAGTGCCTCTGGCTGAGCAGGTTTGGTCAAACTAACTGCACCTGTGGGTTCATCATCAGAGAATGTACGTATCTTGGCTCATGTTCCCACAGAGTGTCTACCGATGGATTCAGTAGCCACAGGTAAAATAACATCACATTTTTAAAAGGCTCCCATGGAGAACATCTTTACAGCTTAGTGCCAGATTAGTATCTGGCTAAACTGCTTCTCTCTCTAACTTTCCTTCCATGAGTCTCTGTTGCATCATGATTCACAGAGCCGTGTGGAAAGTTGGTTTTCATTAGGTGACCGTCACAGGGAGCCCTGGGCTCTGGGGTTGGCATACCGTCTCTCTGCATTCCACTGCCCACTGGACAGCGTGGGGCCTTCCCAGCCTCTCCCCCACACCTCCCTTCTGCATCCATCACTCACCACGCCAACGAGGCCATCCCATGGACTTTCTTGCCTGGTGCCATTTCTTTTGGACCATTCAAAAGCCAGATCTAAAGAGTTATTGAAGAAAGGATTTCTAGTATTTACCCTTTTTCCATTCCACTTCTGATGTATCCCCTGTGGTAATACCTTGAGAGAGATCTGAAGAAATTGTATTGGGGAATACTGATCCATGAAAGGGTTTGTGGTTAGACAGTGGTCCTCCCTCCACAGTGACAGAAACAGAAGAGCCATGCTTCTGTGTGACTGCCCGGCACTTCCACACCTCTCCTCCCCACGGACTCAGATCTAAGTCAGATCTAAAAGAGTATCCACCTCCTACCTCTTTCCTTTCTAATACTAATTAAGTTATAGATTTGGCTGCTGCAATGAAAGTCAAATTAGTAGTGAATTTTAAAAAGATCGTTTATTTCTCTCTCACATAACAAGCATCAACAATCCAGGGATAATTTATAGGCCAAAAGTATTGGGGATGGGTGTCTCTTCACATCATCTTGTACTCAAGGTCAAAGATAGCTGCTTTAATTCCTACCATCACATTCAGATTCCAACCAGCAGAAAAAAGGTAAGAATAGATAGACAATATGCACATTTACTTTCAATTTGTGAAGTTGAGGTTCTATTAGTAATATAATAGAAATCCTTAGGGAATAGCTAATGTCTCACCACATATATGTATGGAACTCATGGCATCTAGGTAACTACAGTTTATTCAGGTGGGCTTTTTCCTTGCTTTCTTCCTCCATTGCTCCTAGACATGGCGATTGAAGCGTCTCCTTGTCCACACTGAGGCACTCATAACACAAAAGAAAAGAGGCACGTAAATAAAAACGGCAATGCAGCCTGGCCAAAGCCTGCAAAGAGAGGAAGAAGCAACTAACTGGGCAAGGTGACCCTGGCCTGGCATGACAGGTGACAGCCACACCGGGAACAAAGGACGGCTGTGGCCAAGGAGACAGCTTATTGAAAGCCCACAGAAGAACAAAACCAGATACATAATTCATAAATGGCAAGAGGTGCCCTGAAGCTGGAGGAGAGTGTAAGGAGGGCCACTGCGAGAGGTGAAGCCGGAAATGAAAGCTGGGGTCACACTCTGGAGGGCCAAAGGCCACACCAAGACATTGTGGACTTTATCTTTTATAGGAATCACGAGTGGCTTTTTGAAGGTACAGGGTGAGCTTTTCTTTAAGACAGAACATGCCATGCATTATCATTAAGGAGACTGGATACAGAGAAATAGTGTGTGAAGATAATGGCCTCGGTGTGTTTTGTGTTGCTATAACAAAATGACAGAGGCTATGTACTGAGATCCATTCAGCTCACAGTTCTGGAGCCTGAAAGTCCAAGATCAGTGCTATGGTTGGGAGGTGGATCTCAAAGGCCCATGTGTCCAGGGCTCTGTTCTCAACACCTGGCACTACTGAGAGGTAGTGGAGCCTATGGGAATGGGGCCTGGTGGGAGATTTTTAGGTCTTCAGGGGTGTGCCCTTGAAGGTGATCCTGGGACACCCACCCCTTCCTCCTTCTCTCTTTTCCATTCTGGCCATGTGATAAGTGATTTTGCTTCATCATGCACATCCACCATGATGTGCTGGCTCACCACAGGCCCACAGCAATAAGACCAAGCAATCATGGGTTGAAATCTCCAAAACCATAGCCAAAAATGATCCTTTTCTCTTTATAAGCTGATTATCTAAGTATTTGTGATAGTGACAGCAAACTGGCTAACCCAGGCAGCGTTCTGGTCAGCCTTTGGTGAGGACCTTCGGGCTGCATCCCAACATGGCAGTCAGCAGCACATGGTGGGAGTGGTAAAAGGGGCAAAAAAAGGAAGAGAGGGACTGGGGAGGGGTTCAGTCACTTTTTGAGGACACTCAAATTGTATCGAAATCATAACAATATTTGTCATAATTACTTTTTATCACCAGACCCTGAACCCTCTGCTATGGCTGGAGACGCCCATGTCTTATGAACCTAAGCCCAACTTCCACCAGACACTCCCAGCCCCTATTGCTACCATGGACGACCCACAGGAGGTCACCCTGACCTGCCTGCTTCAGACTTGGACTTGAAAGACAGTAACAGAGGAGCTGACCAACTGTCTCATGTGCCTGGGAATGTTCTACTTTAAAACTGAAACTCCAGCATCCCAGGAAACCCCTCAGTCCAGGTCACACTGAGTTGGTGGGTCACCCCAGCAGGGACCACCAGGAAACACAGTAAGGACCCTTACAGACAGGCAAGCTCTGAAGCCATTTCAAGAGCCAGGGACAGCAAATAAGAGGGACTGACGGATGGGATAGCTGTGAGGTAGAGGAGGAAACCACTCCCGCTGAGGGGCAGAAGAAAGAACGGCCAGGAGGTGATCATGGTCATGCAGACAGGGCTGAGCTTCAGGTCCAAATGTCTGAGTGAGAGGCGTAGACAGAGGTAAGTTCAGTCTGGGACATGCTGAATCAGGGTCTGAATGACATCGAAGAGATCTTCACAGCATCTGTCAGTGTTGCTCCCGAGCATAGAAGACAGATAGATGGAGAGACAGGGAGGACATCTAGCATAGTTCCTGGTCCTCATCCATGTTGACGAATGCTGAGTGCCGAGTCCCCCTCGCCAGCCCAGAGGGAACGTGCAGTTCTTTGCTCACAACAGACACACGAGAAGTTCCCGGTAACCAACTGACGACAATTCATTCCTGTGTTCAGCACACGCAGATGCCTACCTTTGAACTACGTTTTTCACTTCATTTATTGATTATGAAATGCAGAAGCCTTTTTAGAAGAGAAAATGTTCTACTAGCTGTGCCCCATTTATAGTCTTTTTCAGAACACTGTGTCCATTTTCTGAAATTAGGCAAATGCGAGTAACTTCAAGACCTCGCATCAATCCTGATTCCAATCAAAATCCGTACATTTTTACTTCTTCAACAGCATTATTTTCAAAAGACGTGAGGATTGTATTTCAGGGACCCAGGTATAAATGACAACACTATTGTACTATAAAACTAAGCCAAAAGAAGAAGAAACCAGAGTGGAGAAGGTAGAGCTTTCTTATGATTCATATTATCATTATTATTGTTATTTTTAATCATGAGTAGCTTGGGAAAAAATGCTTAATGGAGAACCCCATGAAAAAGTAGAATTAGGAATAGGAAGCATTTGCTCTTTTTAACTCCACTTTTGTAAGTGAAAATGCAGGGGAGGGGGGCGGGAGGGATACTAGAGAAGGTATTGGTGTGGAAGAAGAGTCAAGATAAGCAGCAAGCAGCAGATTTAACAGCTGGCCTTTATTATGTACTTAGGACTCTGGCACTGCGTGGCTCGAACAAAAACTCAAACTTATGTATGTTAAAGTTTATTGCTATATTATTTAAATATTAAAATATTGGTAAATGGGTACATGCAGCAATCAATAAGTGCAGTAAAGATTAGGGGGGAAAGGGAAGAAATAACAGATGAGGTTTTATTGTACATTCCTCCACCAGGTGACTCAGCATCAGACCTCCTGCTGGCCGGAGATGATGAAGATGATGATGATGGTGAAGGTGATGATGATGATGATAGTGGTGAAGATGATGATAGACTTAAAAACCAAGTTTTGATGCTAGAAGTAGGAGAGGTGTGCTCAGAGTTATGCCATAGTCTCTTGTTCCTAAAGCCATGTTCCTTTCCTTTTAAAAATAACCAGCATAAGCCTCGAGTGGTGATGCATGCCCTTAATCCCATCGGCTCAGGAGGCTGAGGCAGGAGGATCTCCCGTTCAAAGCCAGCCTCTGCAAAAGCGAGGCACTAAGCAACTCAGTGAGGCCCTGTGACTAAATAAAATACAAAATAGGGATGGGGATGAGGCTCAGTGGTCCTGTGCCCCGGAGTTCAATCCTCGGTACCCCCCCCCCACATCAGTATGAGACAGGTGAATATGGAAGGATCAGCAACAGTGAGGAGAGAGGACAGCAGGGAGCAGTGAAAGGAGAATAAACAGACTCCATGGAAGGCAGGAAGGCCCAGCAGGGGGCCCAAAACAGGAAGGAAGAAGAGGGAGAGGGGGAGCTGAGCCAGGTCAGAGGAGAGGGGCGGGAAGCGGGGTGCATCCTGGACATAAGAGGTGCTCCTGCTCCTTCCTGCTGCGCCCTCAAGGCACCTCTCCAAACTCTTAAGCCATGTTTTGTATCCACAAGACCAAGGTGTTGTGGTCTTGAACATCGAAGTGACAAAAGTGTACATGCCTCCCCGCACTTGTTTTCTTAGTAAGTGCTGCTTTTTCCTCTGTAGACAAGAATCTTGTAAACAAAGATAATAAAAGCCCTGAGGATATAAGGAACCCCCAACACCGGCTGCGCCTTCTCAGAGGCTTGACCCCAGAAGGGTTCCCTGCATAGCTCCCTGCAGGACCGGCAGGTGGGTGGAGCGAGCCAGCCCCGGTTTGCCCAGCGCCTCTGGTCGGCAGCAGCCCCCTCCCTGAGCCCCTACACAGGGCGGATCCTGCTGGTCCTGTGGTCCCACTGAACTGAGCCACAGAAATCTGAGTGGGCTGGGAACCTGCTGATTACATGCTGCTGCCGCGATGCAAATGTCATTGCTATTTTCAGCACCGTGCTAATGAATTGTATTTAACTACATTAAAAAATAATGATTTGGAAAGGCTACAATTATGATATTTAAAATATAAATTGTACCCAGCGGATATTAAATGTGGGCTTCCCATTTTCCCTTACATTCAGAGGCCAACAAAATACCCTTTTATCCTCTGAAAGAAAATGGGCAAACAGACTGATCAAATAGCTCACTGGAAGCAATTAAAACTTTCCATTACCATATGGAAGGATGTATGAATTGATCCAAAACACTTGTCTTTAATAAGGACATATTAACATCTGCCAACTGGAGTTCAGACATCAAATAAGATGGCAGTGGGGGACCAGGAAGAAAATGATAAGGCAGAAAAAAGCCCCATTTATTCTGGAAAAGTCATGAATATATCTGTGTATGTACATATATAAATGAATTGAAACTCTTCTGTAAACAAGTTCCAAATGAATCGTTTCATAAATGAGTCAGGCCTCAGGCTGTGCCATTCATTCTACAAATGATCTTCTTTAAAAAATCAAGCAGCCTGATAATTTGGTCCCTGATAGGGAAGCAGGATAATAAATGCAAAGTTTATACCTGTTACTCAAGCCAGAAATTGACATTTTCCCCAAAGCCAATGCCTCCAGCTACTGTCCCTTGCTCTTCTCTGCACATCCAACCGCTGGTGGCCCAGGAAGCAGAGCAAATCCTCAGCTCAGCCCCACCCTTCCCCCCCCCCACCTTCACATCTCACCTGCCTGGAGGAGGCATACCCTATGCCCAGCTTTCTTCCCAGGATGGGTTTCCTGAACATTTTTCCTCATCCCCAATTCCTTGGAGATTTTTTTCCTGGGCTTGCTGTGGTGACAGTGAATATAGTGATGGCTCAAGGGGAGGTCTGTAAGTCCATCCTTGATCACCAGAATAAATTAGAATTCAAACCTTCTGCCACCAAAGCTTTCATGCTCCAGTGTAAAGGAAGAATGTCGTGTGTGTGTGTGTGTGTGTGTGTGTGTGTGTGTGTGTAATATTACATACATTACAATGTGATCACTTACGTCTAAAGGGCACATGGTTACTTTTGAGAAAATATTTCCCAATTACTATGGAAGCATTTATGTTTGACAAGTATTATTTTAATCCCCATGACTTATTACAACACACTAGCACTAACTATAAAAGGCTCCACACACACATTTTTAGGTTTTATTTTCAAAAAAAAAAAAAACAAAAAACAACTTTGATTTAAGAGAGAATCTTCCCATTTTACAAATAAGAAACTGAGACCTGGAAGAGAAAAGCAGCTGGCTCTAACGAGAAGACATAACAGCAAAGAGGGGAAAACCAGCCTTAGCCTATGAACAAGAGCTGTCCCCAGTGCCTTCAAGGAAAAGCATACACAAAGCAAGTAGAAGGACGTCTTCAGGTGACTGTGGAAAAGGCGGCTCCGGGAATACAAATCACGAGTTTAGCTAAGGCCTGTGCAATAGCGTTAAGCCACAACCTCCCAGAGCACATCAGAATCCCAAGAATACATTCCAGATGAGATTCATAGAACTCGCCTCATCTAGAAACTTAAGGAACCAGTGCAAACGTGTGTGACGGGGAAGGTCACATGATGTGCCGTCTGCTTTTTTAGTCTTTTGTAAAGACCACTAGAAAAGATTTCCTAACTTCCCTCACAGATCAGTTCTGATGTCTAACAGCTATCACCCTGGAGCCTGCCCTCCATCTACCCCCATTTCGTCACACGCTCAGTGTTCACTAAGAAGTCGGTCACCATCTTTCTTTATAATTGCTTTTCATAGATTTTAGGGCAGCCACGGAATTTCTTCTCTTCATTCATGAATCATCTTTGCTCCTTTACTCTTGCTTTTATGCCTTCCCATTTCCGAGCTTTGATTAACTTTTGTGGCTCTGTTCCCTGCGTGTGCTCCAAGCTTTTCAGATCTCTATGAATTCCAGGGAATAGGAGCAGAAGAGAAAAGTCCAGGCGGCACATGTGCCAGGGGGGACGGAGCTTGCCGCTCCATCCTCTCGGAGAGCCTATCCGGTTTCCTCCCTTACTCAGATCCTCCCATTGCTGAGCCATGATGCTCCCCGACATGCTCTGAATGTCACCTAGAGCCCTGTCAAGGTCCTTTCTTCCCAGGTACCCTCATCAAGTTACAGTCTCAAAGCATCTGCTGTCATAACCTGGAAAGAATATTGATGGTTAGGACTATTGCTAAAGACCTGTGTTTTCTGTGCAAATAAATTCAGCATTTATAACTCTAATTAGACTGGTTGTGTAGAAAATGTTCAAAATATGTTCAATGGACAAATGGATGAATAAATTAAAAAGAAACTCATTTGGCTTTAGAAGAGTATTAACTGGCACTGTCACTTGGTAGCAGCTCCACCCTGGAGTCCTGCATTGCAGGGATGAGGAGGACCTGGAAGAATCCCAAAGGAGCTGAGCAGTGGTGTGCGGGGATTCTGCAAACCGAGGTTTCCATATGAAACCAAGCTTGCTTAGGAAAAGGCTTCCTCTGAAGGAAGCTTAAAGGAAAACCATTCATCTGGTATTCCTGAGATAATTAAAGATTAGATAGTTTACAAGATTTATTTAAGAAACAGTAAAACTTCGCTCCTAAAATTGATAAAACCCTCTCCTTCGGGTCTATAAATGTTCATACCAGCAAAGTGCTTAAAATATGGATTCAAAGTCAAGTGCTTTGGGCTTAAATCCCAGCTTCCTCCGTTACTATGTGCCATGGGGAGGTTGTTGCACCATTCTGTGTCTCAGCATTCTCATCCTCAAATGGAGAGGATTATTAGTACCTGCTTGATCGGGTTCTTAAGATTACGTCCGTAAAGCACTGGGGATAGTGGTTGGCACATAGTGTGAGCTGTGTTAATATCATCATCATCATCATCATCATCATCATCATCAATTACCCTCCATCTTACTAAATGACAATCTAAGATAAAGAAAAGTGTTCATGAATAAGAAAGCCAAAGAGATACCTTGTTGGCCACCAGAACACCATCACTGCCTTCAGTTTGCAAGAGGTATTTATAGGTCCTCCTCTGCCAAAACACATGGTAGGAGGGAAAATATGACAACTTGGAAATGGACCAAGAAGAAAGCCAAGGGTCTTTGGTGGAAAGTGAGGTTCTGGCTAAGTACACCTTCTGGGTTATCTGATCCTAGGTATACCTTTCAGTGTCTTTGAGCTCCCTGACAACTCTGGAAGTTGCAAGGTGTTGCACAAGAATTTCTTGTCCACACACATATGCAAATGAACTTTGTTTCCATGGTAGAGCCATTGATTTCCTCTCCTCCCACTCCCTCCACAAGCCAGTTTTACATCTTACTTACAAATTCATTTAACATTATTTTGTGTCTATAGATATGTGATTCTTAGTTCTCATTTGAGCCAGTTGTAACATCAAACTTGTTTCCTCAGTAATTAATGAACTACATAAAATCTTTAACATTCATTTTATATTTGTATAAGAGTTATCATTAGACCCTATTTTAAATACTACCCTTTAATAATTTATTCCTGAATGTGAATTCATCTATTCACACACTCACTCACTATCTGAGTCCCCCCAAAAGTAATTGTATTAAAATGCATGAGTGACACAAAGATGAATGAGCATGGTCTTGCCCTCAAGATGCTCACACAGAATTATGACCTAGTTATAAATTAAGATCACTGAAAAGGAGAATTGCAAAAGGCATATATTTTGTTTTCTTATGAGAATATAGAAGGATCCAGGAAGGAATTTTGCAGTGACATGCCTTGCAGGATTCCAACTTTGAAAGATGTAGGGAGGATACTGTGGGGAAGTGCCCAGGTCCATGTGACAGAACTTCAGTGTATGATACTGAGGGGTAGGAGATAAACATGGGAAGTAAAGTCGTGTATGATGTGGAGACGGCAGAAGGGAGTCACAGAAGATTCTTGTGCAGGGGAGTATCACTGTCAAGCTGTGGAATGATTATCTCCCTTCTCGATGGAGAATAGTTGGAAAAGAGTACATTTGACTGCAGGGAGAAGATTAGGAGCCAGCCACAGAAGTGCCGGGTAAAGCAGTTAAAAAGGACCAGGATCAGGACAACCACACAGAGGACAGGGAAGAAGGGACCCAGATGGATGCTGCCTGATCACAATCTTCACCCTTGTATCAATGAAAATGCTGACACTTCTGCAATTTTGTCCCTCCCCTAGTGGCTTTCAGACACCCGCAAGCTATGTTCTTTATGATTTCCTCTATGCCACATGATTCCTTCAGCAACTGCTGTCTGACCTCCCTGTCTGCAGAGCAAGATTTCCACACCCCTTGTGCTCAGTAAGAGAGCTGACACACCATTGCTTCTCAGTAAATTCTTTTAAATGACACTGAACTACCTGCTAAAGTGCATCCATAAAGTGTCCTATTTGACCTACAGAGATGCCATGTTCCAGGCCAGCAAAATGTTCTGTGTGCTGTTAATGCATGACTGAGTACTTTAATCGTGACAATAAGCTCCCCGTCAGTGGCATTTTGCAGGTACAGGTGCAGAGATTTCGGCAATGGCAGAGTGCACTTGGGCACCATGGCAACCAGAGCATCAGCCGGGTGCACTCAGCAGCCTGGAACAGTCAGCTCTCCATTCATTTTAGTTGACAACAAAAACCTGAGCTGTTTTGTCCTGCCTTTTCCTCTCAAACACGGCTGTCCAGTGAGGGGGAAATGCTGGCAGGTCCCGGAGCAGCAAGGATGCCGGTCCTTACACCCAGGAAGAGACAGGGTGAGGATGCAGCCCAATTTAGCTCAAATGCTTTCAGTCCATCTGCAGAGGCTGCCTTCTGTCAGAGTTCCAGTCAGGGGCTGGCTGCTGCCGTTTCCTATGGGTTGCTTTAAATTGATTTAAAACCACTTGCCGGAGACCTTCCCTCAGCTCCGCAGCCCCACATTTTATGGGCTTGCGGAATAATGGGTATTTTGTGTTTACTATTATAGCCCTTGTGTAAAAAATGCCTAAGGTGCCAGGATGCAATTGCTTTCAGGACTGTTCTGCAGAGATGGAGACTCGCCTGAATCCTGAGCAAAACTGGGTGGGTAAAGGCTTATGCAACTGGGCTGTCTGAAGGTAGAGTTGACCTCAAGGACTCAAACATTATTTATTTTTCTCTCCCTCTCCCTCTCCCTCTCCTTCTTTTCCTTCTCCCTCTGATTTTTTCTCTCAACACTTGGTCTAATCCATTCCTATTCCTTATGAACTGTACAAGTGCAAGGCCACAGGCATTTCTAGGTTTTAAGTACCAGATTAGCAATGCCATAGCAAAGGAGACCATCTTTGCACCCGTATATTCATAGGAAAGCCCAGGGATGGGCTCTGATTGGCTAGTCCTCGGTCACATGTCTATTGGCGATGGGAACTATAAGGAACAAAGCAGATAAGGTACATGCCACTCTGGCCAGAGGAGGAGCACTATGATTAGCAGCCCCAGAAAGACAAGAAAGGGGACTATTAGAAGAAGAAGAAAGGGAGAAAAGATGGTCCAAACCTAACACTAGATCAAGTCAAAAAACATGCAAAAAGATTTCTCCATTGGCGAGAGCTTCAAGCTTCTTGGGATTTCCCACTTACAAGGACACTTGCTGTAATACTGCAGGGTGGCCCAAAACAGGTGCATCATTCACAGGTAGTCCTTGTAATGTTCTTCCTGGTAATGTTGACTTTCAGGTCAACGCTTATCTCCACACAGATACTGGGAGAAATTCCCCTGGAGTTGTGCAACCTCTGGGTCTTGTCACTCCTAAAGTAGGGAGAAGGGAAGTGGTGTCAGTGGCTGAAATCCAAATAGCTGGAAATGAGTGTCTCCGAAGAATGAAAGATAGGAAAGCGAACATCTGGGAGATGAGAACTCATCAAGGACCACGCAGCCTTGGAGGCAGGTATTAACAACAGCAGCAACAGGAATTTGAAGGGCAGTCTGGCTAGAACACATTCAGTCTGCTCCTTGGCAGCCACTTTCTCTAGAAGAACATGAACATTCCTAGTGTCCAGGAGATAACTCCGGCTAGACCAACTGTGCCTATAGAGGGGACGACCTGGACTCTGGCTGACCTGAGCTGCCTGGTAGAGCTGCTCAGATGGGGGCACTGTGCCCATCAGTGGTAGAGACAGGGAGGCTGACATTCAACTGAGACATAATACACAGCCCAGCCACTAACTCCAGTGTCCATTCTGATTGGCCAGTGCCTGTCCCAATGCCATTATCTCCATGGTTATGGGCTCCTTGTTTATGATCTCTACATATTTTCTTCTACCATCTACTCTTCTTCCCTTTCTGGGACTCTGATTGCACTTACATCAGACTTATCCCCACATCCCATGTAGCTCTTTTTTATCTTTTGGGTCCTCTCAGTATTCCAGTATGAATATTATTTTCAATCTTTCTTCCAGTGCACCAGTAACCTTTTAAACAATGCCTAATTTTCTATTAGATCTATTACTCTCTCCTTTTATGTTAAAATATACATAATAAAATTTACTATTTTAACCATTTTAAGTGAATGAATTTATTGCTCTCTTAGTTATTGTATTTTTTAATTCTATAATTTCCATTTTTAATAATTCTCAGTTCTCGGGACTGGGGACATAGCTCACTGATAGAGTGCTTGCCTCACATGCACAAGACCCTGGGTTTAATCCCAAGCACCACAAAAAAGAAATAATAATAATTATCAGCTCTCTTGCTCCATCTTATCTTTAAATCCTTGAGTACATTAAGTATAGTTATTCTAAAGTCCATGTTTTGTATTTTCACTAGCTGGATTTCCCATAGGCTTAGTTAATTTTTGTTTCTATTTTGTCTAAACTTTCAGGTCAACACTTATCTCTTTGACTGCCAGATTTAATTGTTTCATGCTAGGAAATGGATATTAAAAACTTTAAAGGGACTTGAGGCTCTGGTTGATATTTTCTTCCTCCTTTGCTTTTGGCAGGCAACCAAGAAGTCCCAAAATACCAAGTGTTAGTGAAGATATGAAGCAATGGGAATGTACACATTTGCAAAAACAACTTGGCACTAGAAAAATTGATTTTTTACTCATAGTAGTAACCCATGTTATAAATGAGAAAACCAAGATCCCCCACATTAAATAGTTTGCCCCAAATAACATTGCTTTAGAGATTAGGACTCACAGACAGATCTTGAGATACTTGATACCAGAGATCTTGATCTTTTTTTCTTCTACACACTGTCTTTGAGGTTCAACTTATGTAAAAACTTCAGCTTAAAGTAAATCATGATCAATTCCTTGTAGTCACTACTTATACTATTATACCACTATATATATAAAACCACTAGTCACGACTCTATGCATTGTCTAGAACAGGGTCTGAAACATAACAGGGACTTATTTGCTGAGTCACTTTCCCATAGCCCCTGCAATTCTCACTGCCTGGAGGCATCTGCGACCATCTCTCTGAACCATTCTATCAGAGTCCGCTCCTCAGCCCCACGCTCATTGCCAACTGCTCTGCAGTCAGCTACTTTGCAGGATGAGAAGTCTTTTTTTTTTTTTTTTTTTTTTTTTTCCTTTTTCTCCTTATACTCCTGAGTCAAAGACAAGGAACTGGCTGAGATGCAGCAAGATTCCTGACAAAGGGAATGAACTTATTTTTCCCTCTGGTGCCCCTCTCTAACAACATGAAGGTCCTCACCTGGGCTTTGGCAGCCAGGAGAGATGGGCATAGATACCACACACATCTATCTAAATGCTCCTTTTGGATAGAGCCTCTCCGATCAATGCTGTCACCAGTCTTCTCAAATCTAGTTATCACCCTCCATTTCATATAGCTAGGAAGTTCATTTCATTTTCTTTAAAAAAAAAAAAAAAAAACTACTTCCAAGCAAGAAATTTTGGAGTGGTTTCCAAGAGCACTATCTTCCTCTACTCCATTCCAGGCCAAATAGAACCACCTTGCATTTCTGCCAGCTCAGTTGGCTCTCTGCCATCTCCCCGACACCTATCTTGCCCTATAGAGCTATATCCATGACCTTGAACTCTCTCCTCTCCAGCAAAAACAATCCCACCTTCTCCCCTACATTGTGAATAGCAGGCCCAAACCTTAAGGCTCTCATAGGAGTTTGTGTGGGAAGTTGGGAAGGATCTAGAATAGGTGCCCATATGAGAAGCAGGAGACTGAAGTTTTCTCATGCCTCAGCAATCAGTAACTGGAGAAGAAGCAACAATGCACTCCTCCAGCAAGGCAGGATACCTGTCTCTTTTTTCCTTATAGTTCGCTCTCCCCATGTCTCTATTACCCTCACCCAAGGAGGACTATTCCAGAAGAAGCAGTCATTCACTGGCACATCTTCAATTCTAAACATGAATCCAAGACTATTCACCAAAATAAGTAACAAGCAAAAGCTTAAATTTAATTAAATTTGATAAACCGATTGAAGACAGGAGCAAGAAGAGGACCTTGCAATCCCCACTACCTACCAAAAGACAGCCACCTTGATAGAGATGACAGATTCTATTTCTTACTCTGCCTTTTCTTATTTTAGATCATCCTGAAGATACCATTTTCTAATAACCATTATTTTCTTTGGCTTAATATTGTTTCATTAGTATTTCTCATGCCATTAAAAATGTTTAATACCATTTTAATGACTTTGGTATTCTGTGGAGATACCCTATTTTCTTATGGTTCCTAGTTTTGAATGTTTCTGAATTTCTGACCCAATAATAGTCTTTATCATCTCCTGGGTACCCTGTCCTTAAGTCGCACAGCTCAATCACATTTTTAAGGACTTTGAAGTGTCGGTCTCATCCTTTCAACAGAGCTGTGGCATCTGATTCCAGCTCTCTCACGGAGTGAGAGTCTCTCACACAATTTTTTTTTTCTTCATAGCACATTTTTTTCTACTTTACATATTTTCCCTTCTTGTAATTTTCAAAATCAGCTTTGAACTGATTTTAAATAAGTTTCTCTGTGGCAAGGTATTCTTGTGCTATATTCTAATCATCTTTATGGACATCTTGGAATTGTATCAGACTTTAAACAAGAGCTATTTAGGAGATTTATGATGGGCCAGTACTGCTGCATGGATAACTTTGTTTGGTAAGAAGAAGAAGAAGAAGAAACTGCAATATTTGAAAAAGAAGTAGATGTTCCCTCCCACCCCAACAGCCAGATTTTCTTAGAGCGTCACTTTGGAGCACAGTGAAAATGCTCCTGCGGGTGCCGAGTGACTGTGAGCGCACTGGAGACGGGCATCTGGCAGGTGAAAGGGGAGCCTTAGAATCTGCCTGCCTTGCGCTCTGTGGCGCGGCTCTTATGCTGAATCCGGTGTATAGGAAATGTGCTGAGAGGTGCTTTCTGGGTGGGGACATCAGCTGTGGGCATTTGCAGTATCTATCGGTGACCAGACGCTCAGCGGTCACCTCACGTGGCTCTGAGCTCAAAATTCAGCTGACCTGCAAGATGCTGCTATGGGGCCTCAGCACCCGCCCTCCCACACGGGTGCCAGGCTGGAGGGCAGGTGCGGGCAGCAGCTTTTGAATCCTACTCAGAGCAAAAGTCAAGTGAGGGTCTACTGCAGGCCAAGCCCGAAGCTGTGTCGGGCTGGAGAGACAACTGCCTCACCAAGCCTGCGCACCTGGGGGGAAGATGAACTGGAAAGCAAATAACCAGGACATGAGTGGAGAAGTCGGAGCACAGCAGGCGGCAACAGAAGAGGTGATTCCACCGGAGGCAAAGCAGCCCTGATTGGGGAGGGGACTCCTGACCTGCAGCTCAAAGGGTAAATAGGAATCTCAGGTCAAAGCTGAAGCTAAGTGAAGAAGTCCCAGAAGAGGAAGAACAATAGTGGCATCTGTTGGATGTGGTACCTCTGTGTGGCAGGCTGTACTCTAATCCTTTTCGGATACTATCTCATTTAATCCTCAGACAATCCTACAAGGCCATCTCTATTCCAGCCCCCTGTCTAAATGAGCCAATGCACAGAGGACTTAAGAGACTTGCTCCCAGTCATCCTTTGGTACTTCAACTGTCTTTACTTTATTATTGCTGGAGCAGGGAGTCTAGTGGGCATGGGGCCGGATCTCAAAGAGCCTTGAATGTCATGCTAAGAGACGGGGTCTTAATGCTGTCGGCTGTTAAAGGACTACATGTTTAAAGCTTTCTAAAGACAGATCAGACAGGTATGGTCAAAACTAGAGCTGACAAGTCAGTGAAGAGTCCACTGAAGTAGTCCTGGGAGACGGGAGGAACCCTTGAGTTAAGGGTGAGAAAGAGAGGGCAGAAGTGAGAGAAGTTAGGAGACGGTGACCTGTCTCCCTGGTGCCTGTCCTTCATACTATGAAACATCCATCCCTCAAGAGGGTCCAGACACAGTCAGCAGAAGGCCCACCTGACTTCTGAAAGTACTGGACAGCACAGGAGGAGGAGAAGGAGGTGTGGGGCCCACAGTGACGTCACTTCCACCCCCAGCACCTGCTCAGATCATCCCCTTTCTGCTGTTCTTTAGGGCTCCTGGGGCAAACTAGGCAGAATATATGCTCTCAAGCCTGGGGTCCCCAGGGCCACTGTCATACCTACCCCAACACACAGAAGTGGCTCAAGAATGAGAGGTGTTCTGGGATCATGCTCCTCCACTTCCTTCTATCCTGGTCTGGTAGATCCACCAAAGGGTAGATGCATAAAAGTGCATGAGAGGCTTTTCTTTTAATATTTTTTAGTTTTAGTTGGACACAATAACTTTACTTGACTGATTGATTGATTGATTGATTGATTTCTGTGTGGTGCTGAGGATCGAACCCAGCCCCTGGCACATGCTAGGCAAGCTCTCTACCACTGAGCCACAACCCCAGCCTTGCATAAGAATTTTTAACAACAGAGTGTAAGGACGTGTCCGACCAAAAGTGTTTTGGTTGATTTGTTTTCTTTCAGTTTGTTATAGCACCGCGTGTGAACTCTGACCTACAGTTTCTGTTTGTCCTTCAAAAACAACTCAGACTCAGCTGTGTCATTTGTCTTCTTTTGCTGACTGTAGGTGTAAGAAAGCTTTTTGATTAACTGATTAAAAAAAGGATAAAGTCTCATAATTGGGTTTTATAGAGCTATGGATTTTGCATTAAGTGGTTTCCTACAAATTGTTGGAAACATTGATTCAAGACATTAGATCATTCTGATCAAATCTATGGCACATGGAGAAAAATTGGGCCAATTATAGGAATAAGGGTCCTCTGTGATGATGTTGTTTTACCTAAAATATGATCTATCTGGTGATTAAAAGTCAACCCAGTTCCTATCATCTTTTTGTGTCTTTAAACATGGTGCCCACTGGGAGGAATTGGCACACGTAGCTTTCTGGAACTGAAGTAGGGTCTAGAACTCAATTATCAACTCCTTTTGGGCAGATTCATGGAAGATCATGTCATTTCATATTTGTTATTTGTGAGATTTAGCCATATGAAAGTTTTTATTGACTTTTTTTTAAGGATTGGTATAGTCATAGAATGGAATTTGTACATGCATAAGTAATTTTTGTTTGTTTGTTTGTTTTGTTTTTGTCGACTCTGTTGAATTACCTGTGAAATGTTCACATCATGATGCTAAATGGAAACAAGTGAGGGACACATCACCATATTCAGTGTGATCCCAAATAAATGAGCTCATCTACGGGCACACTAGATATTTGGGGGGTCAGGGTTCTAGAATGAAATCTACAAAATATTTGTAGTGGTTATCTCTGGGGAGGATATGATAGTAGATTTCTCTTGTTTTTGGTTTATTTATGATTTTCTAAAACTTTGGGATTTCCCACTATGAATATTGAATTGTCTTTGTTTTTTTATAATCACGGAAAAATTAATTTTGTAAATGACTGTTGTTCTTCCAAGTGCTTCTATGGAAGTCCACAAATTGACCATGATGACATTGCCTTTGTCCACTTTTGCAATTAATTCCAAATTCAGCCCCAAACAACGCTTTTACCTTAGAATTACATTTCTTTCTTCTTCTTCTTTTTTTTTTTTTTTCTTTTTTGGAAAATGGCCTTATTCTGTTCAGTCATACACTTTATTCAGTAGCCTTGGCTTCAAACAACATTTGGCTGATTCTAAATGTGCCTTCTTAAGGACAAAGATTTGCTATTCTGCAGATATTTAAAAGACTATATAAGGGCTATCGGCCAGCTCAAGCCACCATAACAAAATACCAAGATTGGGTGGTTTAAACAACAGAAAGTCATTTCTTAACGTTCTAAAGAAAGTCTGAGGGCAGGAGCCAGCATGGCAGGGTCTGGTGAGGCCTCTCTTCTTTATCTCCGTGTCCTCCCTTGGAGGAGAGATGGAGAGAGAGCACTCTGGTGTCACTTCTTATTAGCACATTAATCCTACAGGATCAGTTAAGGAAAAAATAATGAGGAAATCTTCACCCTGGATACATGTTTAATGTAGATGAAACTGGTCACTATTAGGAACAAACCATGCGTGGGTCCCAGGGTTCTAGGTTGCAAAGGACCTGTGCTGGACCCACAGATCAGCCCACAGTCTGCACCAGGCCAGGGTTTTGTTGTCTTATTGTTGCTCTTGTCTGTCTGTGGTTAGAAAGTGCCGTTGGTTTCATGGGATCTGCCTGGTCTTCTTTTCCCCAGGAATCCTGCTTTTGTCAATCCACAATTTTGCAAAAGACAGTGCTTTGAGGAACACACATGTGCAGTTATCTCAAAGTGCCAGTACATAAAACATTTCATACCAACAAAAAATATACTAATCACACCATTTATAGTCACTCTTCTCTTCCTCCTTTCAAAACTCAGCTCTTCTGAAAAGACCTCCTCCCTATCCACACCCCTACAAGGTTCATTGCTACCCCCACCCCCTCCTTCATTATTACTTCATGGAGCTTCCACAGTGTGTTAAATGTCTTTCTTGGTGAATCTGGAGATCTGCAAAACAAGAAACACTCCGTTCTACCTTTTACTCCCAACACTTGTTGTACTGAGCTATTTATGTCAATTAAGTGACACTGGCCAGGTAAGAGCAGGCAAACCCTCTGAAGGCAGACACCACGCATGTTGCACTACTCACCATATTTCTAGCATCCAGCACATAGAAACACTCAGTAGGTACGTGTTTAATCAAACAAGGGCCATGAATGTGTGAATTGACACCCTCGTCCATGTTTAAACTGTCCTCCTGAGACCTGCTTCCTACATGGTAACTTGGTATTTTTTCCCACACCCAAGAACTGGCAAGATTGGGAAACAATGTTCTCATTTTGATATAAGCACGTTTTCCTGTAGACAGAAGGGCCCGAAGACCAGGATCAAAGTCAGGGCCTGGACGAAGGTCTGCCATATATTAAGCCATGACTCTTGATTGCTCGGGCTGAGCTCCCACCTTGACTTCTGTGACCTTTGCAAAAAGTCTGTGCAGCCCAGCTTCCTGCTAGACAATACCAACGATGGAGGTGACCGTGTACCTCAGCAGGTGCATGCCATCGTCCTATTTGGTTCTCATGCCAAGTTGAGACTGGATATCATTCACATGTGATACATTTTTACAGAACTGCCCCAGGGTTACAGAAAATGCCTATAACTAACAGTGTCTACTTCCTAAGCAGTAGCCAGCACTTCCTTCTACCCTCCCTGTGAATTCCATACAGACTCTGACCATTGCTCCCACAGACCAAGATGGCTGGGTTCCTAGCTTTTTGCAGGTCTTCATACTTGTCATGTTGTTCCCACCTGAGAGTCTCTGCACTTCTGTTCTCTCTGCCTGGAAGCATCCTCACTTAGTTAAGATTCATTAACTGTTACATCTTGCTCAAGCCTCTCTTCCACCAGGAAGCCTTCTGTGACTCCATGGTTACACCTAACGATAGGTTCTCAGCACCACACGAGCTCCCTGATCCCCTGTCATAGACACAACATTACATGGATGTGTCTGATTCTCCGAGGGGAGCTGCAGATGGCAGACGCTGTTAGCTTTGGCTCAGTCCAGAACCGAGGACATTACTGTTGGACCCACCCTGGACTCGTCTTGTTCTCTTTGGTGTCCCAACCTCCTGCTTCCCTCTCTGGTGTTATCCCCTGTACTTGGATCAGTTTGCCAAACTTATCTTAAGACTCAGACGCACAGTTCTTTCGGGTATAGTCCTCTAGAGCAGTAAGAGGTGGGGGTGGAGAAGACGCCCTTTGGTTCTGCGATCAGGCCTCCATCTTTTGGTGAGCTTGTGTCCCTGGGCCGTGAGCTTAACAAGTGCTTCTCAGATTTGATTCCTTTTGCCCCTCTCCCCACCGGGTGAGACGGAAACGTCTGAAAGCTCTGGAGTTGCCATTTCCCTTTCCCATGTGGATCCTTCATAAACCACAGGGGCAGGCTCTGCTAAAACAGTTTCTCTTGAAACCTTGTTAGGAACAGAATTTTCTGGATGAAATCCAGAATGGCTACTTTTCTCCTCCCCTGCTGGAAGCACAAGATTTTTTTCTCTGATCTTCACTGTGAGAACCTGCACAGCCCTGAAGGTAAAGCTAATGAAAGTGTAGGATCCCCACCCCTTTCCCCAAGATACGAAAAGAATTGATTTTCAATTTGCTTAGCTTTTTTTTTTTTTTAAATTGTTGTTTCAGGCGGCTTCCGTGATAGACCAGAAATGAGAAGCGCGGCTCTCCCCGACCTTGTCAGCCTAAGGAACGGCTGCAGAGCAGGCCTGACCTCCCCTCGCGCACCTTTACTGACCTTCACGATGTTCATGTTCTGCCCTCCTGGGGTCCAGCAGGATAAACCCAGAGGCTCAAAGGGTTCTGCCGTTGATGTATTTGTACACAGACACACAGTCACTCAAACTCATAATATTTTATGTGGATTTTTCTTATGTGGATTTTCATCAGATGCCATTCAAGTCATCTGAGGTAATTATTTGCGCAGAACTAGCCCCATGTGATAACAAGGGCTTAGAAACA
The DNA here is from genome assembly GCF_047511675.1 of Marmota flaviventris. NCBI lineage: Eukaryota > Metazoa > Chordata > Mammalia > Rodentia > Sciuridae > Marmota > Marmota flaviventris. The sequence goes on from NC_092501.1 coordinate 154,516,444, forward strand.
TTTATAAGAGGTTTTTTTATGAAAAGAGAATCAAGCCAAGATGGCAGCGCACGTTGGCACCTCTGAGAGCGAGTCCATCACTGACTTTCCAGCACCCACTGCCTGTGCACACAGACAGGCTCTGTGGGGGGTCACGAATGAGTTTGTCACCTACCTGGAAAGGCAAGACTGACAGGAACCACTGCATACGGGGTTTTAACCATGTGCAGAATTGGAATCCCATGGAATATCAATGCCAGGAGATTAAGAATACAAGACGGTGAAAGGCAAGGACGGGTCTGCGCAGAACCTCTGGAGAGGGTGCAGCCCGTGGAGCTGTGGGCGGTGGGGCCCGTCAAGCTCCTGGCTTCCTGCATGTCTGTTCCTCCTGGTGGCTCCCCCTTCCTCCCACCTGCAGTCCAATGAAGCCATTTTGTGCTCACTGCCTCAGAGGAAAGTTGTGACTTTGTGGAAAGGAGACAATAAAAAAGAATTCTTTATTTTCCAAGTTTCAAAGGCAGATCCCCTTGGAGAAATAGAAAGCTTGGATAAAATGACTGCTAGGGGTATAGAGGACATTCTCTTTTTCCCACACTAGAAAAAGATTCCCCAAAAGATTCCCCAGACTTGGGGAAGATCAAAGAGAGACAGATGGAGAGTGTGGGTCAGCCGTGTCCAGTGAGTGAGTCAACAGCTGGAAGGATGTATGACGGCCCCACACGAAGGGTCTTATGCTTCCTGGTTAGGGTCCCAGAGAGGCAGCAAACCCCACTGGAGGACTGGTAAGACTCAGGTAGAACCCATCCCTTAGTTTAGCTAGAGCCCAGAACGGAATCAGGAGAGGCCCTGTAGGCACACATGGATTAGCAACCGAAACTCCAATGAATAATGGACACCTCTATGGGCAGGTGACATGAAGGACCAGATGTTCCCTGATCCCATCTCAAGTCGGCACTCCCTAAGCCACCCATATACCCACCTGAAAAGGGAGCAAGAGACACATAGAGCATTTCCACTTGTCCCAGAAGAATGAGACCCTATGGTTGAATTATAGAAAGAACAAAATGTGTCTGTGGATGTAGGTCTAGAGTGATACCCGCCATAGGCTAATTGTAAAGTGTGTTCCAACTAAAACTTAAGGATGGCTGTTTTGTGTGAGGGTCTAAACTGAGTACTTCTGCTATTTAATGTGGACCACACTCATAGAGAAACCAAGGCTCAGGGTGCTCAGGTAGCTTGGCAAGGTGACCAAGATAGTGAGTGACAGATTAAGAACTCTAGCCATCGCTGCATAATGGAAAAGTCTGTGCAATTAACCTTTGCTCCATTCTTACTCCTCATGGAGTTTGAAATATAATGGCAGAATCTCCCATGCTGCCCTCACTGAGCTTACAGTGGAGGCGCAGGAGGGTTTCCAAGGAGACGAATCCTGTCATACTAGGTGCAAAAGCCCAGCAGTCTGGATCATTACTGTCACCTTTACAAAAAGGGAATCTCAACTCAGCTAGAGAGGAAGAAATAGCCAGGTGAGGACTTTTTTTCCCACAAGGTCGCATTGGTCTCTGAGCTTGACAGAGTTTGGTGTAAACCTGTGTGGTATCAGGAAGATTACCCACCCAGCTGAACTTTATGTCTTTCTCTTTAAAACACAAATAGCAAAGGTCATCTTCCAGGGTCCATGTGAGAAGTCAATGAGATCATGTGGAGTGAACATTCCATACGTGAGCTCTTTCCTCTCCCCCATCACAGAGCATCTTCAAGGACCGTCACCCACTCTGATTCATTCCCAGGGAGGAATTCCCATGCCAGGCTGCCAGGTGGACCCTCCCAGGTGGAAGAAGTCCAGCTCCTGTGTTCTCAACGTCAGACAAAGCCTGTCTTTGACTTGCACTATCTGAAAATTGGCTTGCATTGTCCAGAAACCTTTGAAGTTACTTCAGACTGAAAAAGTTATTCCATGCCTACCTAGTCTAGCTATCTACCTACCAAGTTTAGCTATCTCTGAATTCGCCTCTCAGTACAAATCATGGCCATCATCTACCTCCTACAGGTACCATCCTCATCTTAGCCTCAAGAGGCCAGGTTTCCAACTCCAGTGAATGTGTATTGAGTTGCCCTAAGTGGAAACACACTATGTTTCATAGCAGAAGAGAAAGATAAATAAGATGTGGTCATTTCCCTTAAGGATTGGAAGTGTCATTACAAACATAGATTTGTACAGACTGGAGAGGGAGTGAGAGAAGGTTTCACAGAAGAACTGAATTTAGAAGCAGGTCTTGACTGCTGTGGTAGTCAGCTTTCCGTCACTGTGACAAGATGCCTGGGAAGAACAACCTGTTAGGAGGAAAGGTTTGTTTCAGAGGTCTCAGGCCATGGTCACTTGGGTCTGCTCTTTTGGCCTGTGGTAAGGCAGCATATTATCATGGAGCACATGGGAGAGGAAACTGCTCATCTCATGGCAGCCGGGAAGCAAAGAGAGAGGAACACGTCAGGGTCCCGACATCCTCAATGACCTAACTTCCTTCCACTCGGCCCCACCTCCTAAAGGTTTCCCCACTTCCCAACAGCACCATAGACTAAGGCCCCAGCCTTCAGCTCAAGGGTCTTTGGAGGATATTTTATATTCAAATTATAGCAAGTGGCTATGGCTGCACCCAAAGAATAAGGAGAAGAAGGATAGAGAGTAGGAGATTGCAGAGGAAAGGGAACATCTTAAGGAAAGGCAGATGGTAGCAAGTCCGTAGTGTGTCCAGGAACAAGATGTGGCCAAAATTAACATGCAGTAGAAAATGGCCAGGGATGCCCAACCTACATGGATTGTTCTATAAAATGACTAAAACTGAACTGGGCGAGTGGTGAAAAGGATAATTACCACCACATGGTACAACCAGAGAGTAAAGTACGTCTTCCTTCGTGTCAAAATGTTAAGGAAGTTGAGTAACTCAAGTAAAACTTTGGCTTCTGCCTCTAAATTTAATACTTTCCCCCAAAATTCAGTGGTTATTGACTCAACTGATACCTTGAAAATGTATAAAGACAGATGTGTAAACTGCCTGAAGCAGAATCTATGTTCAATAAATGTCATTGCCTTCATTCCCAGAGTGTTCTCTGGTCCAAGTGAAAGTTCCACATTGCAGGTCACTTTCTTCCAGGTGCCCCTTTTCCAGGATTATAAGCACCTCTTGGCAAATGAGCCCCCATAAGCTAATGAGCTCCACAGATGGGGTGAAGAGTCACAGTCTATTGTGATCTAGAAATAAAAGTTCTAATTTGGTGTGGTTTATTTTTTCAAATTATAAATTCAGGACTTCACATTGATTGCTTGTCTAGTCATAGTCCCACTTCCATGACCTCCATGTTCTTAGGTCTGGGATGGAGTCTGAGCACCAGTAATTGTTTAATTTTAATTTCCCCAGTTGATTTTTAATGTTCAGGCCAAGTTAAAATCCATGAAGCCTGATTACTGGCTCAGGAGCACCCCAATCATCCAGGAGTGTTTTAGAAATGCAGGATCTCAGGCCCCAACCACACCTACTGAATCAGAATTTGCATTCTCAACAAAATGGTTTGCTAAGCATATCACAATTTGAGGTGCACCAACACGACTGCCTGGTACGCACCATTGCCAAGCTCATTTCAGCCTGAAAAGGGGAAGAACCCAAAGATGCAGATATGCAATTGTTTCCAAGTCACATAACAAAAACCTAAGTAAACGTCTCAGCTTTGCAAGAGTGGGGCTTTACTGCATAGGCATAGCACCAAATGACTGAGAAAGAAAGAAGAAAAGAAAAGGAGAAAAACGGGGGTAAGGAGGAGCATTTGTTTTAAGTGAGAGAAATTCCTGACAGAAGCACAAAGTCCCAAAATAGTTCAAAGCAGATGGGATCAACAGAAGCCTTCAGTGACCAGGGGCAGCTCCCTGAGAAGTGACCATGACTTAGCCTGTGTCTCTGATGCAGCAGCCAGGGCTCACAGGACAGTGCGTCCACCCCAGGGCTGCTCCTAGTTCAGCCATGTGCTCCTCTGAGATGAGACCAGCTTTGCTCTTCCACCTCCACGCACCCAAGGGATCTCATGTTTGTGGTGGGTTTTGTGTGTGGTTATTAAGCTGCGAGCCTCCAACTATGCTTAAGTCAAAAGAAAAACCTCAGGACCAGCCATCAGGTGGCCAGTGCTAGAGACCCCCATGCCGAGGCAGACACACCACGTGGCCTCAGAAAATGTTTTTGAAATTGCAAGCTTTTGCTTTGTGTTTGAAGTCAGTCTGGTAAGAGGCCCAAAGTGCTTGAGGGCACGAACTGGTGAGAGCTGTAGAGAGGACACTGTAGCAAGAAAAATCCACCGTGGAGCAAAGGAACTGGTAGAAACATCAACTGTTCACTCCTTCAGTGGCTTCCAAGATCATCCTGGAGGTGACCTTGAGGCAAAATCTCAGACTCCATATAAGGGCAAAAATGTCACTGAGGTCTTTGGAGTCTGCCTGTAACTCAGTGAATGAAGAAGGGATTTGGAAATTTTGAAGCAAGATTTGCAACTGATTTCCTGATCCACTTCATTAGTGATGGCAAATCCCCAGGTTACTGCGGCTCTTGTTTCCTCCATTGAAAAGGACAGTGATACCAAAAGGTTAAACTCTCCTACCTGCACAGAACTCTAAAAGGAATCACCTTCCAGATTTCGCAAAATGTTACCTGGGAGGAGTAACTCCAAAGGGTCAGATCAGAGAAGGCATAAGCACCTCTGGAGACTGCTCAGCACTAAATTAAATCCCTGGGAAGACGAACCAAGGCAAGTGCAGCCTCTGGGCACCACTTCCTGGGGACATGGGACCCCTCAGCCACTCCTTCAGAAGTGCAAGAGCCCAGTAAGTGCTTGCTGGTGTTGTGATCATTATTGTTAATATTTTAGGCAAGGCTACATGAAATTGATGTTTTTGTGGATCAAAAATACTTAGACATTGCAAGCTTATTTCCTTCAATGTACTATCAAATTAACCAAAAGATGCTAAATAGTTAATGGTAGGAAAAGTTGTGGTGATGTGGTAAAGATTGCTCAAACTTTCTTAAAAGTTATATAATTGATATTGCCGCAGTCTGGCTGGGCACAAATCACGAGCCACTCAAGCAAGAACAAACTTTATTTCCCGAACTCCCCCGAACACCACCCATGAGGCCCTCTCAGGAACACCACACACCAACCGGAACTCCCTCCCCCGGAACCTCACCAACCAACACGAACTCCCCAGGAATCCCCAGGAGAACTCCAAAGTAGCCGGCACCTGAGGCGGACAGCAGGGGTCTATATACAATTGAATACACAGCCTGTTTCAATCCAGGATTATCCAGTCTCAGCAATTATAGACAGCTTAACTTAATTATCATCATCTTAATGGCTCACCTCTCAACCATTACTTCTGGCAAAATGCCAGGGGCCATTTCCACTGGGCTGTGGCTCTCAACATGATATCTTCCTGGAAATAAATTTGGTAGTATGTATAAAAAGCCTTATTTTTTTTTCATACTCCATAACACCAAATTCCCACACCCAGGGATCTGTCATAGAAAATACAAAAGCATATTTTACAACATTGCTTGAACTCATTACTTAAATATTCAATAATAGGGAGTAATAGAAAAATACCCTGTCCCATCCATAGAACAGAATAGTACATAACCATTAAAATTGTACTTCTAAGGAGCATCTAATGACATAAGAAAAATGCTCATAATATAATGATGAAGAATGTAAAAGTGGGCAAAAATGCTCAAAATATAAACTCTGGGAAGTGTTTATTTTCTTTTTGCTTCTTAAAAACTCTGTGTTTTAGAATTAAATAAATTTTTGTAATTTCCACAGTAAAGCCAAAGTCATGTATTCACATACAGCTGGAAGACTGAAACCCGTAACCACCTGCATCCACATCCACAGTCAGAGAGAGAGAGACACGATTTACGGTTTATGAACATGGTATTACTATTCTGGAGGACTGTTGCTCAGGCAAATGTCTCCATTGCTCAGTACAGGAAGTTCCTGAAAGATTGGCCAGAATTTCTGTGAAATAGGCATTGATTGCTTGCTCCCTCCAATTATTTGAATCCCTTGCCTTAAAAATCCTCACCTCAGCTGGGTGCGGTGACACACGCCTGTAATCCCAGCGGCTCAGGAGGCTGAGGCAGGAGGATCACAAGTTCAAAACCAGCCTCAGCAAAAGTGAGGCACTAAGCAACTCAGTGAGACCCTCACTCTAAATAAAATACAAAATAGGGCTGGGGATGTGGCTCAGTGGTTGAGTGTCCCTGAGTTCAATCCCTGGTACCCCCCCCCAAAAAAAAAATCCTCACCTCACTGTTGCCACCAATGCAGAACTATCCAGCCCTGATTAACCCCACCCCCACACACATACATGTTGGAAGACCTGCCTTAAACTAAACTTTTAATTTCCAATAAGCTCAAAGCTCACCTTCTTGAGACCTGGCCAAGACTCTGCAAGGTGTTCTCTTTTATGGAAGTGAGCAAGGAACTGAGCTCTGCTGTACCAACAGGTTATGCTGATGACACCTGGGGAGCCAGCAGACGACAGAGATGCTTATGAAATCAGGTATTTTTCCATGTGTCAGGCACTGCACAATCTAAGTAGTAAGAGATTTTCTAGCATAGTAATCAAATAAGATAACCAATAATGCAGAGAATGCTAAAGAAAAAAGAAGATGTTACGGTTTGCGTCTAAAACATCTCCCCAAAGCTCACTTATTGAAGACTTGGCCCCCCATGTTCAGTATTGAGAGGTGCAGCCTTTAGAAGGTGATCACATCATAAGGCTCTAACCTCATCAATGGGTTAGTCTATCGAGAGAGTCATAGTTGAATGGGCTATTGAGAGGATGGAAACGTTAAGAGGTGGGGCCTAGTTGGAGAAGGTAGGCCACTGGGGACATATCTTTGAAGGGCTATGTTTTGTTCTAGGCCCCCTCCTCACTGTGTCTCTGCTTCCTGGCTGCCAAGAGGTGGGCAGCTTTGTTCCACCACAGTCTGACCGCCATGATGGTCTGCCTCACCACAGACCCAGAAGCAATGGGACCACCTGACCAGGGACTGAAATTTCTGAAACTATGAGCCAAGATAAATTTTTTCTCCTTTTATCTCAAGCATTTTGTCACAGCAACAGAAAACTGATTAATACAGAAGGTGTGGCAGCAGTATTCTCCCATTCTCACTAACATTCACACAGTGAGATGAGAAGGCAAAGTGGGTCTACTTGCTAATTGTGATAAGTAGAATCATAGGATGACCCCCACAGTGACTTTTACCTATGCATAATCCCTTCCCTTTTGAGACTGGTGGGACCTGTGATGTGCTGAGTTATATGGAAAAAAAAATCTTTTAGTGGACTGAGTTAATCACAAGAGAGATTATTCCATTGGAACTAATCTAATCACAAGACCCCTTTAAAAGTAGAGTCTTCTCAGGCTGATGGCAAGAGACAGAATGATTCCAAGTGCACAGAATGGGGCCACATGAAGGAAGTCACATAGGAAAGGATATAAGTAGCCTCTAAGGGCTAAGGGTGACCCCTACCTGACAGCCAGCAAAGGACACAGAGACCTTCGTCCTATAATCATAAGGAATTGGATTCTGTTATCTCCATCCATTCAGATCACTATAATAAAATATCATAAACTGGGAGACTTATAAACAACACAAATCTCCTTCTCAACACAGGACAGCTTCTTTATATGTGGTTCTCACATGGAGAAGAGACAAACACACTCCCTTAGATTCCTTTTATAAGGGCACTATTCCCTTCACAAGGACCCCATTTTCATGACCTAATAGTCTCCTAAAAGTCCTATGTCCTGAAACCACCACGTTGGGGTTAGGATTTCAACATGTGAATTTAGCAGAGACACATCCCCAGACCACAGAACCTACTTCAACCCAAATAAGCTTGGAAGCAAATTCTTCCCCAAAGCCTTCAAATAAGAGCCCAGACAACACGTTGGTTTGGGTTTGTCTTGTGAGATCCTATGCAGAGCACCCACTAAGCCCGCTCAAACTTCTGATCTACAGCACTGTAAGTTTATAAACGGGTGTGGCTTGATGTCTCTAGTGTGTAGCAATTCGTTACACAACAGTAGACACCTCCTTTAAAACCTCCTTTGAAGGGTGTCCTCCATTAAAACCCCCGTCTGAAGTTACCTTCCATATCTGCACTTACTTCAATTCCAAATGACAGACTCAAGTGCAAGATAAACCAGGCAATCTCCACAAAGTTCCAAAGCCCAAACTGGACCCCAGCATAGCAGTGCTTCCCAGAGGGCCTACCTCAAAAACTTCTCACCAGGCAGCCTGGACAAAGCAATCAGAAGAACAGCTGAGCAGATGAAAGACACGCTGGGCAACCGATGGGGGCGTGTGCTGAGCACCAGATGCCTGGGTAATATCAGAGCTCATAGTAGGAGTCTGGATTTCACTTACCCCGTGTAGGGTGGGATTCAGCTGCAGGCAAACGGGAGATAAGATGCAGAATTATGCTGCATAACCAGGACTCACCTGGGGCTGGGTCAGGGTGGGGCAGCAGGTGGCTGCTCCAGTCACAGGCACCACAGGGAGGTGTGACCAGACAGAGGAGGGCTGATGGAGGAGCAAGCTGGCCAGACAGGCCTCCCAGGTCTTTCTTGGGGGAATATGTGTAGAATAGGGCTCCCTCTGTTAGCACAAAGCTCCCTTCGAAGGTCCTTCCCTGCCTGCTCTCCTGCACCTCCTTCCTTCCTTCCTCCGCCCCTCCCTCCCCCTCCCTCCCTTCCTTTGCTGTTGCTGGTGGTGGTGGTGCTGGGGATTGAACCCAGGATGAGGCAAGTGCCCTCCAGCTCTACCACCTTTTTACTCTTCCTCAGGGGCCAGTACAGTCCCATTTCTTCCAGGATGTCCTCTTTTAAAACCCTTGTCTGAAGTTACCTTCCGTATCTGCACTTCAATTCCCGATGATCCTGATCAATAGGAGGCATCTCTTACTTGATTAGTTAGTTCCAAGGCCGGTGACCTAATTTCATCAACCAATGACCCATTCCATTTTGAGCAGTTTTAATGATTAAAGAGTTTATCTGGGACTGGGGTTGTGGCTCCATGGTGGAGTGCTTGCCTCGAATAGTAGACACCGCCTTTAAAACCTCCTTTGAAGGGTCTCCTCCTCAAATGTGTAAGGCCCTGGGTTCAATCCTCAGCACCACATAAAAATAAATAAATAAAAATAAAGACATTGTGTCCATCTACAACTAAAAAAATACTTAAAAAAAGTTTATCCTCACACTGAGCCAAAATCTACCACTTAACAACTGTGTGATGCAAGGGTCTCTCTCTCTCTCTCTCTCTCTCTCTCTCTCTCTCTCTCTCTCTCTCTCTATTTCTATCTCTATCTCTATCTCTATCTCTCTCTCAGACCCACATCCCTCATTCACAAAGGCAGTGAAAGTAGTACTTTCCTCAAGATCCTTGGCAGGATTAAATGCAACAGTCCAAATGAAATGCTTTCTAACACATCTGACAGAGTCAGACCTTGATAAGTGGTTGGTGCTGCTGAATTGTTGAAGGAAATGTTGAAATGCATCTATTACAAGGCCTGTTACAATGCCTGGTGCCCAGTAGCCTCTCGATGAGTGGCAGCCATGATAATGCCCTAGCTAGAGCAGCTGTCTGAACTCACATGGATCCCTGCTCCCTTTGTTTTTCAGCTGATACCTTGCAAATATATGAAGACAGACGTGCAAACTGCCTGAAATAGAATCCATGATCAATAATATCATTGCTTTCATACCCATAGTGTTCTCTGGTCCAAGGAAAAGTTCCACATGGCAGGTCACTTTTTCCCAGATGCCCCCTTCCAGGATTATAAATACCTTTCTGCAAATGAGCCCCCACAAGTGAAGAGAGCTCTGCAGATGGAGTGAAGAGTCATAATCTATCTTGATCTAGAAAGAGTACTTCTAATTTGGTGGGATATTTGTTTCAAATATAAAATCGGGACTTCACGTTGATTGCTTGTATATCCTTTCACAGTTCTCTATTTTAATCTGAGACTATCTGAAGCTTTTATTCTATCATTTATCCTACTTGCCTTTTTTTTGGCTTTGTCATCTGAAAAATTGAAAGTCTGCTTCCCAAGTCTCCATCAGCATTTGGCATTAATTTTGCTCACACATCTGATTTCCCCAATAGAACTCAAGATGTTGATGAATAATGATTTCTTGGCTTTATAATATCCTCCACAAGAAGATTTTAAACTTCAATGATGGCAACCCATAGTGAGAAACACATTTCATATTGCAACTAGCCTATTTACATATGTGATCTGATATAAATATTTCATAAAAGAATAATTTTCTTTATGATACCCTCAGATATTGTCCATTGTATTTTTATTATTATTAGCTGTTGATCAAGACTTGATTGGTTTCATAACCCTTTACCAGGTCATGGCCCATGGTTTGCAAAATATTGTTTTATAAAACAGCTTTTTAAATTTACCACTGAAGTAGGAGATGAAAGTTCATCTGTATTCTAAGGCCGGATAGAAATAGCTGTGCTGCCCTAAGAAGACTTTTCTTTGTCTTTAAAATCCTTTAAATTTGTACACATTGGATAATACATCTGTTTGTTTTAGCAAAAAGGTAGTGGACTTTTCCTCATGCTTTTCTAGTAAAAATTGTGATCCAGGGAATAGTTCAAGTTTTATCCCATGGTCCTCTCTGCCCTGTCACTTCACCAGGAACTCAATAACTGATGGGCAAACTGGTTTGGAAACAAAAGTTCATTGTATGACCACTGCAGTATGCATGGGTCAGTGGATGGACAGGGTGTATACTAAAGAAAGGAGTGCACCTGAGAGAGGATGAAGTAATTGTTCCACTAAACAAACATTATTTATGCTTTTCTTGGGATAGAAAGAGATTGGATAAAAAAGAGGGGTGTAAGATGGATCGGGAAGGTGGACTTTGTTAGCAGAAATTCTCCAGGAGTCTCTCATATTTCTGCATATATTTTGAGCAGAGCAGCAAAAGTTGATATTCTGGCTTATACTACCACAATGAATAGACCTTTATCTCAGTCCTAGGGAATCTCATAACTTCCACTAGTCGACCTGATATTGTGGCAGGGTACCTGTTAGCTTGCAAGTAAGCTAAAATATTTTCACAGTTCTTGATGGTCTCATGTTAGCTGATTATAACAGACAAGCCTTGAAATAACGAGTTTATATGTGATTCTTTTTCCTTTTATGCATTCAATAAATGAATATTTATTGAGTGCCCATTCAATGATCGGTAATTTGTAAGAGGCTGCAGACAAGCAGATTCAGCATTAGGAAAAATAAAACCTCTTAATAAAAACCAAAAGTCTCATATTAAAATCTAGAGAGAGTGGACAGAAAATACTCAGGTAGTCAAATCAGTAAACAAGATCATTTCAGGGAGTGGAAGTACTAGAAAGAAAACAATCCAGGACAATGTTCTAGAGAGTTCCTAGGTTAGATGCAGAAGGAGGAAGACTGGAGACTGGGTGGTTAAGGAAGCCCTCTCAGGGGCAGTGAAGGTGGAGCTGAGATGTCAAGGATAAGGTCAGCCGGCCGAGAAGTTCTTGCAGATGCCTCAGGCAGGAAAGAGGGTGATGATGTATCCAGGAAGTGAATGGCCAGAAACCATGGAGAGAAAGATGGGATCAGAGTCAACACAGGTGGTCAGGATGACATCCCAGAGAGCCATGGGGGTGCACAAGGGGTTTGGTCATCATCACCTCCTTTCTCGGGGCCCTTTGGTTAGTCCCTGTGCCCTTATGTGTTCTTCCCCTCTGGGTGTGTCTGCCTGGGCACAACCTCGATGGTCTTCCAGATGCCTTCTTGGGTGGAAAGTGGGTGACAACTGCCCCAACCCTTTAATGTGTGGCCCACAGCCACGATTGCTCATCACTTTTTGAAGACTTAAAAGTCTCTCAGAGTCATCTCCAAAAGTCAGATTTCCTCTGGTGTCACAGAGGAGGGATCTGGGGCAGACATCCTGCTGGTCCTTTTCCTGTGATACCAGCAAAGAGGACCGGATCCTTCTAGTCCACGTGGGATTCCAGGATGCAGACACTCATCTCTGACAGAGAAGAAATGGAGAGTGGCTTCCAGTGGCTTGTGTAAGAAGCTTCTGACACTTCCTGAAGAGTCTCATGTGGCACTCACCAATTAGTGCCTCCTGAAAGGAAGAAAAAGGAAATTGACCAGCATCTCGCGATGAGGAGTCCTTAGGTAATTCCATCAAATTCCTTGCATCTGTACAAAGCTCAGAGCTAGTTTAGCCAAACTAGACAAATCAGTTACACTTCTAAATAAAGTAAAACTCATCTATTGATTTAAAGAAATGGGGATACTGCAATTATAAGTCTAAATTAATACAAATGTCTAAAAAAAAGTCTGTTATTCTTTCAAGCAAGAAGAGCAACTTGAGATTCCCATTAACTCAGAATATCCAGAGATTCTACAGAACCTGATTGCACTTGATCTAGATGATGATAGAAATTCATACAGTCTATGATTGTATATATGAGTTTTGGTTCCCTTTAATTCAACAAGATTCCCATAATTTCATCTTTAGGGGTTACTTTCTTAGCAAAAAAAAAGCTTTTCATAGATAATTCAAAGCTTATGAACCATTTATTATCACAAATGCCACATTATTGGTGTCTCAATTGACGAAGTTACATTGGAGTCCTATGATGATTCAATCACAGCAGATGATCTGAAGATTGAGAACCACTAGAGAAGGACATAGCCATTGAATTCTCTAAGCTAGAAACAGCAGAAAGCAGCCATAGTGGTAAGAGCTAGAGGTCTGTGTTAGGGACCTGGTCCAAGTGGGTCAGATCTGAGATGGTGCCCAGCAGGCATAACAACCATGGATGAGGTGCATGGATGAGGTCACCCATGCAGGGCACCACAGCCACCCATCTGAGTTCCAACTCTATTATGCCCAAAGCTCAACTAACACATAATAGGAGTTTCTCAAAATGGCTGAGTCACAATATTTGTTTTCAGTTTTGAAGAATGCAATGATTTTAGGTTCAGAGAGATCTGGAAAGGCTGGTACTGGGAATTTCCATGGCATGGGGATTTCTGAATCCCACTGATCCCAGGGACACAGTGTGTGCATAGCCAGACTGCCACCTACTGACACTCCAAGGGGTGGCTGGGCACTGTCTGTTCTTAGGTTTTATGAAGGTGCTATTGGATACAAATGGTCTTCTAATCAATCCGTGTGCCAATTGTTAAAGACACAATAGAAATGAACTAGTGATTGACTGGAGACTAGACTTTTCTATTGATTGAGGAAAAACAGATAAAAAGTATCTAGTATCTGCTGATAGGTCAAAAATAGAAGAGGAAGTTGGTCACACTGAATCATAAATACGGTGCCAGTGTCAATAATCCCTCTTCTTTCTTCACACCAGATGTGAGACCGTGGGCTTGCTCCACTTAATTGAGAACTCCTTGAAGGTAGAGATGACATATTATCCTCCCACATCTAATATCTATCCTAGTGTATATTAAAGGCTTAACAACGATTTGTTACATGAGTGTTTACAATTTTAATTATAAAATCAATAATGAAATTAAAATGCAATCAATTATTCACAGAAAATGAGCCAAGACAGCCCTGGTTATCTTGTTCAAAACTGCCAAACAGCTGTGTACATCTGGGCAGCTTACTAACACACTCTACTTCATTCTTCATCTTTAGCATGAAGACGACAGGACCCACCTCATTGGACTGGCTTATGAGGACCAAATGACATCACATATATGACATGCTCAGCACACACTCTTCAGTGAAGAGAAATGTTTTCAAAGGGTGAAGCAGTCCTAAGGTCCTGCCCGCCACCCTCCTCACCCGGGAGAACAAGCTCCCTGCTCAGGGGTCCCCCTGTCTCAGCCTTCGTTAGCAACGTGCAGACGTTTTCCAAAAGGACAGAAGCTCACCTCCACCCAGCCTGTGGGCACAACCCAGACAGCAGAGCGAGCGGAGCAGGCTGGGGAGGAGGGGACTAACTGAAGACTTTTCCTGTTGTTATTTTGAGTCACGACACTGCAGGAACTGTGTTGCCAGATAGTGCATCTCTGGCTGGAAGGCAGAAGCCCAGGAGGAGGAGGGCTGAACATTAATCAGAAGGAAGCAGAGGAGGAAATTGAGACAGGAAATGTCAACACGGGAATGTCCTTACTCGGGGACAGTCTCAAGGTACCTCCTCCGGCCTGCATGCTAAAACCCGGGCTGACTGCCGGCAAAGGCGATGAGGGGAGAAGGCAAGCCAGAGGAAATCAAACCAGAATACATCAGCACATTTCCCTTCCAAGGCAGAGGGACCGGCTCCTCTTAGACTTGGCTCTTAAATTCCTGCTAAAATTCTGGGAATCCATCATGAAAGAAAATGCCTTCATATGGACAAGCGTGAAACAGATGCCAGAACAGTGGGGGGGCGGGCTTCCTGGAAATTTCTGAGCCTCCATTTTTCAATCCGTGAAATGGAGATGAACAGTGTGCCTTTCCCTCCTTGCAGAGCTATTAAGGAGACCAAAAGGATAAAGAAGGTGAAGGTGGGATTGTTGTGACCCTTACAGTTCTTTTGATCACTTTCTGTCTTGATAGCCAAAACGTGCATCAACTGAGGCTGGGCAAACCCAGCCTGGCCTGAGCGGCCACAAAGCCAGCCTCACCATGGAGTCACCCAGTTCTCAGAGCCACCCACATGTGTGCATTTGATCCACTTCTGCAGGAAACTTCCTTTCCTTTTCATTTGATTTTTGTTAATAATTGAGTTGACCTTGTTAGTATTGCAAATTAAGCCCCAAGGGATCAATTAATTAATAAATGCTTTCATTGTGAATGCTTCTATCCCTAAAGAATCTTTTATTCTCAATATTATTTTAATCTTCAGATATTGCAATGTGTCGGGGAGAGATTAAAAACTCAAGCTTGGAGTCAGACCTGAATTCAAGAACCATGGGATCAGCATACATTGTGCACCACTTGGCCGGTTGATGTATCTGTGCTTCAGTTTGCTAATATGTAAAGTGGGCTAAATAACTGTGTCAGAATCTGCTGTGAAGACTGACACATGATAACTAACCCTTCACTTAACTTTAACTGGTAAACTGACAATGCAACTAGACCATAAAGTTGAACAGACTTATCTTCTTAACGAATCAGCAGATTCACAGATTCACATTTACTTGAAACGGTGAAACAATTTGCTTACCAAAGTGACCAGGGCTGGACCACTCGATCTAGCTGGTGAAGGAAACATGCAGATAAATCATTGCAATCCGTGTGATGAATGCTGTCTCAGAAGAAAGTTCTAAATTCATCTGATCTCCAAAGTGACAGACTCTACTCAAGTAGAGCTGAGATGTCATAGGAAAAGAAACTTGTTCAGAATCTCAAAGAATGAGGATTTTTCCAGGAAGAGTTAGAGAAAAGCATTCCCGGAGACAAATGGAATATTGTGAAACAGTCATAATATTGCAGGATTAATTAGGCTGATTGACTCATTTGGCGGATTAAACCCTGAAGTGCATCTAAGATCTGGGACTTAAGGGTACTGAGACCACAGAGGGAATCCATTCTAAGGAGCCCACATACTGTCTTGTAGAAATGGGTTGGTTTTGAAAGGTTTCAGGCGAGGGAGCAATGATCCGGTAATGGTTTCAAAAGGCATGTCCAGCAGCCCGGTTGGGTAGGAGCGCAGCCCGGGGCAGTCAGCACAGGTTAAAAGCCCATCTGGTAGTGCAGGTAGGGCAAGCAGAGCTAAACTAAGGCCAGTGACAGGAGGGAGAGGAGGCCACAGGAAAGGAAGGTCTGAGGAAGCTATCCCTGATGAGTCCCAGAGGCCCTTTGATGCACGTGGTACAAAGGGAGAATTTTGCCTAAATGAACCTTTAACAAAGTTCAGGGGGTTGTTGTTTGATTTTTAAAATTTCCCTGGGTAGTTTGCTGGGGGTGGGGGATACAGCAACAAAAGACATAGCCCCAGTGGTGAGGGCCCCGCATGGTCTCTTGGGCAACCTGAAACAGGAGCCAGCAGGGTCTTGAGTGCCTGACAGCACCTGCTGACCTTTCCCACCCATTACACATTTGCAGTCACTCTCTGGTTCCAGGACAAGACTTACACCTATCTTTAGAAATGGACTCTTGGAAGAAATAAGTAAGCAGAGAAGGCTCAGGGGGCTCAGAGAAGAGGCTTTTGGCTCATTCTACAGAGCAGGGACAAGCCAAAGAGGTGGCTTTGCCAGGAGCCACGGAGTGAGTTGGTTAAAACCATAAAGGTACAGGGGGCACTTCAGGCCCAGGGGAGAGCATGCAGGCTGGAGGGGCTGGAGTTCGTGTGCGACTGAAAGGGGCAAGGACTGAGGCTCCTCTGAGTCACCTGGACTTCAGGACGGTCAGAATCAGCAGGAAGGCTGCAGGAAGCTTTGCTCCCCAGGACCAGGAACTTGCTCCCTCGTGAAGAAGGGTACACAACATCCTGGACCACACACACACACACACACACACACACAGCCATATCGTTAGGTGTGGGCAGCCAGTGTTCCCAGATTCCTGCCTGGAAGCTGCCCCACTGCAGATGGTCTGCTGTCCAGCTCCATGTGTCCCCACCGGCGTGACTGGAGAAAAGAAGCCACCAGGTCCAACCACTGGAATGGTGCCCTGACCTGGCACATCCCCCTGGAATAATAAGAAAGTCAGGGGAACAGTGCCTTCTCTTCCTCAATGACCTTTGATCAATGTCAGTTTTTCATTTCTCCCATAAAGCCCACATTATAACCCAAATGGAGTAGAATTTACATCCAACCCAGATGGAACTCACTTGC
Organism: Marmota flaviventris; assembly: GCF_047511675.1. Classification (NCBI taxonomy): domain Eukaryota; kingdom Metazoa; phylum Chordata; class Mammalia; order Rodentia; family Sciuridae; genus Marmota; species Marmota flaviventris. The sequence goes on from NC_092501.1 coordinate 154,533,319, forward strand.
CCAGGGGGAATCCCAGAAGGGACCCATCCTCAGGACAGGCACCCACCATGTTCCATGTTAACTACATGCACATAGCTGCAGGGGAAGCCTGAGACAAGCCAGCAAGCAACCTGGAGCCCAGAAGTGCCCAACATAATATTTGATCCAGTAGTAAGTTTTCTAGATCCCTGTCCTCAAAATGGAAAATTATCTCTAAATTTCTAATGAATACACAAGTAGAAAACAAAAGTCAAATAAAACCAAACCTTAAGTTCCCTGTGGATGTCATGAAGCACACTGAGCTACTGCACCTGATGTCACATGACCTCTACTGGTGATTTCCTGTTGATGCCCAGATGGGAATCCAAGGCTTTCTTGGACATTCCTATTGTTCACATATCCAGAACATTAATGTGGGGTTTTGCTCTGGAATCCTTTTGATTGCAACCACAGTGTATCAGAATCTATTCTGCCAGATGCTGTGGAACATGTGTAGGCAATAAACGTGGGAAAGGTGAGTTAGCTCACTCAAGTCTCTACAGGTAACACAATGAAAAGACAGAAGGTCCCCAAAAGGTGCTAAATATATGCACCAACATATTTTTTCCCCTTTAACTCTTTCCCAAGTGTCATTGTGCAATGAACGCTTGGGAGAATCATAAAGATGCAGCTGATGGTCAGCCTAAGGAGATCATGACATAACCATTAGTGAGATGCATCTGCCTGGCTTTTTTAAATATTTATTTTTTTAGTTGTAGTTGGACACAATACCTTTATTTTATTCATTTTTATGTGGTGCTGAGGATCGAACCTGGGGCCTTGCACATGCTAGGCCAGTGCTCTACCACTGAGCCACAACCCCAGCCCCATCTGCCTGACTTTTTGAAGTAGGTTTGGAGATAACTTCTGGAGCACCACATGGTCAAAGCATACTAAAAGAACAACAGGTTGTTCACATTTCTGTTTCAAGGGCTACACAAAAACAAACTGATTCAAGTACAGGGAAAAATCAGACCATTTGCAGTATTCTCTGGATGCCTAAAGTGTGTTGATTAAATAATTGATTGCAGAGGGGCAGAGAAACAAAACCACGCTCTGCTGCTGATGTGCTATGGCTCAGTAGTGCTGAGCACGATGGAGCAATTGTCCCCACCTCAGTGGATGCCACCTACAACTGGTCCCAAGAGGCCAGGTCGCTAATGGCCTGGGCTGATTGTGACCATGTTTCCAGGATACATCAGAGAGCAATGACTGTCAAACTCAGAAGGTCAAGGGATGTGTGTTTTCTCTCATAGGCGGAAGCCAGAGAAGAAAAAGGGAAAGAAAGGTGGGGGAATATCCCATGAAAGTCAAAGGGAGATCAGTAAAGGAACCAAGGGATGGGAGATGGAGAGGGAGGGGAATCCTGGGGAGTGGTGTTGGTCAAATTACATTGTTATATTGTGTGAATGTATGAATATATAACAACAAATTGCATCATTATATACAAGTATAATGCACCAATTTAAAAATGTGAAAAAATAAAAAATAAATAAAACACTGAGGTCAAAGCATTTCTCTTTTTTGAAAGTTATAATGAGGCCAGAGGCAAAGAACAAAAACTCGGTTGTTTCAATACAAGTCTGACTGTCCAGGACCACACAGGCTCTGAAAACTTCCCACCCTCAAGCAAACAAACAAAACAGCAGGTTATTCTAAAAGCCCCCTGGAAAGCTTTAAACTACTGAGTTTCATGAAGATCCTACAGAGATCACTGCACACATGTGGCTGAAAACCTTGTGAGTCTCATGGGGTCGGGGGAGGGGGTCTTAATTCATGCTCAGCATCAGTCAAGTGATCCCTTGGTAAAACTGTGTTGGAAGATTAGGGATCCAAGACTTCAATGGCATGGTTACTTCTATGATTTTTTTTGTGTGTGTGTGAGTTGGAAATCAATGAATAATTACTCACAGCTCAGAATACGCCAGCAAAAACAATCAACCCCAGGCTGTGGGCACACACCTTTGCTAACTCTGGCCCTGTTGAGAAGATGTTTTTTGAACAGGGAAAATAAGGCAGATATGACAGCAACCATAGCCACAGAAACTGGCTACAGTAAATGTTGTCAGGAAAATATGAGCCTTCAATCCCCAGCACTGGAGAGAGAAGGTGGGGTGCACAAAACCAGCATTAATTGTGATTGAAGAGTGTGCTTACAGTTTCTGTCTACCAAATTACAGGTGTTTTCTGTGTGCTACCTGAATCTCAAAGCGCTGAGTGCTTGTCTGAAGGTCACTGCAAACCTAAACATTAATTGTTTGGCTTTGAGGGGAATGACTGACTTCAACACATTTCCATCACCTAATTATCCACTGCCCACCCTCCCCATCCCTGACTGTTTTTTCCACACATAATAGTGTAACACGATGACATTCTCGCAATATTACATGAACAAAGAAGGCAACTTTCACATACACAAGGCTTATCCTTATATTGCTTGCATCCATTAAAAAAATACCTATAGCAATTGTGTCAGAAATCCCTACCAATATTTGGAGCACTGGACTTAAATGGTATCTTCCCTTGTTAAAAACAAAAACTAGGGCCTGGGGTTGTGGCTCAGTGGTAGGGTGTAGAGCACTCGCCTAGCATGCATGAGGCCCTGGGTTTGATCCAAAGCACCACATAAAGATAAATAAATAAAGGTATTGTGTCCATATACAAAATATTCAAAACATATTCAAAAACAAGAACAAAAAGCTAGCTGTTTGCAGTGGCACATCCTGTAATCATGAGGCTTGGGAGGCTGAAGCAGGAGGATCGTAAGTTTGAGGCTAGCTTCAGCAACTTAGTGAGGCCCTAAGCAACTAAGTGAGATCCTATCTCAAAAACTAAAACAGGGTCAGGGATATAGCTCAGGGGTTAGGCACCCCTGGGTTAAATCCCCAGTACCAAAAAACAAAAACAAAAAAATGACCAACTTTACAACATATGCTGGTCAAGGTTGTTATAGTTATCTGCTATCAGGCTGCTATAGCAAAATACCATAGACTAGGTGGCTTTTAAGCAACAGACATTTATTTCTCCCAGTTCTGGAGACTCAAGTCCAAGAGCAGGCTGTCAGCATGATCAGGCTCTGGTGAAGGGCCTCCTCTGGGTTACAGACTGGTGACTTCTCATATCCTCACATGGTGGCTAGATAGCAGGGGACCCCTACGGCTTGTGCTTATAAGTACACAGATCCCATCATGAGGGTTCCACCCTCCAAACCTAATTACTTCTCAAAGCCTACACCTCCAATTTCATCCTATGAATTCTGAGGGGAAATAAATATTCAGTTTATTTTTATTTAATAGTTGTTTTTATTTTTCACAGGCACATAATAACTGAAAAGCTGTGCTCATCTTCAAGGATACAAGATAATTCTTAGAGGGATAAGAAAGCTACCAAGAGTGAGATCTTAAAAAATATTCATGTTGTATGTTCGTAATAGTCAAACCTAAAGCACAAGTAGATGGTTTCTTTTTTTTTGTCATGTTTTTTTTTTTTATTGGTTGTTCAAAACATTACAAAGCTCATGACATATCATCTTTCATACATTTGATTCAAGTGGGTTATGAACTCCCATTTTTGCCCCAAATACAAGATGTGGCTCAAGTGGTAGCGCTCTCGCCTGGCATGAGTGTGGCCCAGGTTCGATCCTCAGCACCACATACAAACAAAGATGTTGTGTCCGTCGATAACTAAAAAATAAATATTAAAATTCTCTCTCTCTCTCTTTAAAAAAATAAAAAGAGCTAATCTTATAAAAAAAAAGTAACTCTTTTAATCCCCAGAAATATCCTAAAAGTAGTCTCTATTAATGGCCCCACTGAACAGTTAAGGAAATTGAGGTATAGAGGTTAGTATATGTCCCAGGGTCTCACAGTTCATAAGTGGTAGATCTGGGATCTGAAGGAGAGATGATCTGATAAGACTCCACATTTTTTTAATTATCTTTTTTAGTTATAGATGGATATAACTTTATTTTATTTATTTTTATGTGGTGCTGAGGATTGAACCAGTGCCTTACATGTTCTAGACAAGGGCTGTACCACTGAGCTACAACCCCAGCCCAACAGCCCACGGAATGAGCCCCAGGGGAGACAAGTAGATGGTTTCAAGATGGACAATATCACACTGATTCCCAAACTCAGAATGAACATTCACATTTTACTTCTAAGAGGACACACCTGCTTCTGCTTACCAGTGGGTTTAATATCTTTAATAACTGCAAATTGGCAGATTATGCCTTGCTTAGTCATAGGATTTCCATGTTTGGAAGCCAGCCGACCTGGGTTTCAACCACCTTTCAACGTTTCCACATCTCGGCATCAAACCACAGTAGCAAATGCACAAGGGTACGAAGTGCCATGGTTTGGGAGTTTATAATCTAGTTGGCACAATAAAACAGATGCATGTAAAAAGCTGAATCTCAAGAAATTATTTATCACTTAATGTTCTAAGCTAATACTGGAGGAAATGTCAATGTTTGGTTCAGGATTGATTGTAAGGATTCAAACTCAGATCTGCCTAGCTCTAAATTCTGTTCTCTCTGTTCCGTAGACATTTCCAGAGAGGTCTGCCAAGCCTGCTTTCTCTGCTAACCTACTTGGAATTTGTCTTTAGTACAAGGTCTCTGAAAGGCCCACCTGCCTTTCAAATAGAGGAGAAAGGAGGTAGTTTGGGGTGTGGAGATTTCATACAAGTCTTGAGGGCTGATGCGCCCAAAGGACTGTAGAATGTCCTCCTCAGCAGGGCGTCTCCTATCATCTGTTCTTCTGGAACAGTGAGGGGATTCACTGAATTGAAATTGAAAATGACAGTAACGATCAGGTTCTCTAAATGCCAGCATGTGAAGCTTTGGAGGGCTTTTGTGAGAGAGCCAGTTCCTGTGAAGATAATTCGTAATGGTTTTGATCATGTACTGTAGGTAGCAAGATGGACCGAACAGGGGAGACCGGGTGGGGGCTACCTAAGTTGTCCCTGGGAGTTATGTTTTCAATTTCCTATAAATCTATAATCATTTCAAAATTCAAAATTACAAAAATAAATAAGTAAAAAGGTAGCCTGTTAGTTCAGCAGGATCTCCTGAATTTTCCAAGGCTAGAATTGAAAGAGGATCCCCCACGCAGCTTCAAAACACAGATGTCTCCCCACGTCCTGGAGCCAGGGTTCTTGGGAGGCTACAGGCAGCCCAGTGTGGAATTTGTAAACGGGCCTTACGGGACTAGACTGTGGCCCTGACTCTCCCACTGACTGACAATCTTGGGCATGCCACCATCCTCGGGCTCCGTTATTTATCTGTAGAATATTTCTTCCTCTTTCAGAAAAGGCCACTTTAGAGTCAGTGAATCGAGGCCTGCGTGAAAAACCCCTGAGGTCTCCACCTGGAAGCCTGTGAGCGAATGATCTTGAAAGCACACTCCAAACTTCAGGTGACTACAGCCTCCGTTGACTTATTAAATACCATCTCATAAGAGATCCTAAGCTGCAGAATCCAGCAGTCCAAAGTCCTGCTCCCCAGAGACTGAGAGATGTCTGCCTTTTCTGAGCTGCTAAGCTTGGGCGTATTTGGTACAAAGCAATACGTCACCAGTGCCCCGGGAGCCCCCCTGGCCTGAATGTGGCTTCCAGGTGGATCCAGCCAGTGGGGCCCTGAAGGGAGGGTGAAGGTAGATTATGGAGCAGAGTGAGGTGGGCTACCTGCTTCCCATCTTCCTCTCCACCGAATCTCCGTTCCCCTTTTACGGTTCCCCTCTATAGCTCCTGGCACCGGGTCCTGGTAACCGTACTGTCCTCCTGTCTTTGCAGACCCTGATTACAAGCTCCCAGGTCCCACCCTCTTTCTCTCTCTTGTAGCTTCCTTCTGCTATACCCACACCTTGGTAAACAGCCCCTGGTGAACTCCTTCAGTCACCCAATTTGAGTGTGCATCTGTGTCATGCTGAAACCCTGACAGATAAAAACAGAACAGAGAGCCTCAAAGGGGCCCACGTTTGAGCTGAGGCTTGCAGCTTAGTGTGATCTCACCAAATGAAGAGGGAAGAGCAGCCATGTTCTCACATCCGTAGCTACAGGCCAAAAAAATACGTGATTCCAGTAGCTTTAGGCCTTATGCTGGCTCCATAGTCATCGGATACCACCCACATTTTATGACTGGCATCTAGGATTGTGGGATAAAGCTGTGATTGTGGAATTAGTTTTCAGTCCACATCCAAAGGTGTGTATGAAATATTACTTTCTAAATTTTCTATAAGTTGATTTCTATTTTAGGCACCTTGTTCTGTAAATGACAAAACTTCTTAATCAGTTTGAGGTTTTGCTCTCTCCCTTTTCTCTGCTGTGGATGGGGCAATCAGGAAATTTTTTACAGTAACTATTTCAAAAATTCAATTACATTCAACAACATTCTATTTCTTCTGTGTGCGCTAACTCAGTCTTTGTCATACTTCACTGCAGGTTAGACTGGAGGTCTGCTTTGCAGCCTCTGCAAAGAAGTTCTGCCAAGCCGCTGATTAGACCAACAGGACTGTACAGCACCTTCAATGCCTGGAAGAGAGCAAATCATTTTTAAGGACTTGAGCCCATTAATTGTTTGTATGCAAATAGGCTGCTAATTATGAGTTTTATCTACTCAATACAGCAGCTCAGCAGGACCTCTACTTGGAAGTCATCTGTCAGAACTTTGTGAAATTTTAGTTCGAGTTGCTGTTTGCATTTAAAATACAATTCTTTAAAAACTGACTCTAATTCAGTCTGGAACTAATTTGCATTGACCTTCCACCCAATTAGTGCCCGTCAATGAGGCTTAACCACAGCTAGGACAGGGGCAATGTCCAAAAGGGGAGGGACGAAAGCATAAGAATATAATCTCCAGGATCAACCAGGCACAGTGAAATCTTTTCAAATCCAGATTATGAGAAACCCTTGAAATAACTAATTAAAATAAGAAACAACCACCCATTCAAACAGCTGAGCTGAAGAATTTACCTAATAAGGTTGTGGCCATAACATTATAGATGAGGAAGCAAACGGAAAAGACCCCAATATCACAAAGGCCCAGTTGAAGCCGAAATTAAATATGCTGATCCCTGCTTTAGACCTGAGATAAGACGTGGCAAGGCCAGTGCTTACCATTGATTAAGCATCTGCCTGGACTCTCTTTATTTCTTTTTCTGCTTTCATAGAACACCTGCTGGGGAAGAGGGCAGACTTGTAAGATCATTTGAAACCAGAACATGAACTAATCTTTACATCCGGGAACACTGACCCTATGTGTCTATCATGATGGCTGAGCTGAGCATTGAGCTGAGAAGACGAGGCTGCGCTCTGCTTCCTAGCCAGCCAGGCTGAGAAAAACCTCTGTGTTTTGCATTGAAGGCACAAGAACTGCCCTGACTTAAAATGCTGGTTTCTGTTATCACCACTGTGGGCTGGGAGCTCCCACGGCTCCGCTGATTGGATAAGAAAGGAGGAAGTCATCCTAAGGAAGCTGGACCTTCCCTAACCACTGCACCCATCCGATTTCTCAGGAGCGATCGTGATAACACCTTCCAGGAGCACACACATATCCACGTTTCACAAATCGTCAGTCCCCTCTCTTGTCCTGAAAATAGAGTCATTATGCCCCAGATCAGTTAGATTAGACCAGGTATGCTATGGAACAAACTTCCTCAAATTTCAGTGGCTTCAAAAGAAACAAAAGCGTATTTCTCACTTGCATGGCATCTGGGGGTTCTACACATTCTGGGACCCAAACTGACGGAGTAGCCAACCATCTGGAACATCACCAACTCTATGGCAAATAGCACACTAGTTCTTTAATCTTCTGCTCCTGTTTCATTGACCAAAGCATGTCGCTGGCACATGCCTGAGTTCAATTCTGCCCTGGCCATGAAGGACTAAAAATTGGGATATTTGTGAACAGTCCTAAAAACCATTACATCCTTTTGAAAAATTCAAGCTATTCCTGCTGGAAGAAGATCATTAGATAGATAGAAAACTGCAAGGAAACATTAGTAAAAAGGAGAAGAATGCAGATATGAGGAAATGTGGCTGAGGAGGGATGGAGCTGGAAGATGATTCTTAGTCACTCTATGACCTATATTTAGATGATGACAGCTGCGTCCGCACCAGCAAGCGCTCTTCTCACCTTCTCCCTGCTTTGGCTCTTCAACTGACAAGGAGTGACAGGCAGGAAGGGTGGTAAGCTGACAAGATGGCACCGTGCTTGTGAGTGCGTGCGTGCCTACGTGTGTGTGAATGTGTGAGTTGATGTGAACGCTCTGTCATGTGAGGTTGGTTGTTTCATTAATCCTACAAGAAAATGACCAGTGTTGAGGTGTCTGAGAATCAGTGGCAGCTACAAAGGCTCTTGTTAGGGCCTGTGTAGGTGTCTACACCTCTCTCCCACCAGGAATCCCTTGGCTAAGGCAGAGGGAGAAGTTAGACATTCTGTAGGACATGTTCCATGGACTGAGATGTGTGTCCCCAAAATACCTCAGGCTGGGAAGGGATGCTCAGCTCTGACCTGAGAAACAGAATGGACCTCTAAGCATAAATCTGCTGAATATGAACCAAAGATACTTTAAAAATTTTAATCCAGTGGGCAACACCATAAAAATTGTTGGGAAATCAGGAAGTTATTTGGGGAAGATAATTCCATTTTAACACTTAGCTCAGCTTTCTATTCACTGATATAAATTCTACCTAAGTTAGGGAAGCAAGAATTTCAATTACACCACTGGAAAAAAACTTTGAAGAAAATATAGGCAAATATTTATGTATTGCCTGGATGGAAAAGATTTTTAAACATAAAAATTATAGAAATAGAAGTATTGAAGAAAAGATCAATAGCTTGGACTGTATTAAAATTTTAATTTATCTATCACAAAATCAAGATATGCGTCAAGGCAGGAAGAAGATTATACCTGATGTGATAAAGAATTAACATAATACATTAAGAACTCACATAATTCAATGATAAATTATGTGGGGGGCGGGGCTGGGGTTATGGCTCAGCGGTAGAGTGCTTGCCTAGCATGTGCTAGGCCCTGGGTTTGATTCTCAGCACCACATAAAAATAATAAATTGTATGGCCAAACATAAAAATTCAACCCCAACTAATGAACAAAGCAATAAAAGTTTAAAATAAAATATAGGAAGCATTTTTATCTGCCAGATTAAAAAATAGTTTGATATTACAACACTCAGTGCTGGTGAGGATTCAATGAAAGTAACACTCTCAGTTAATGGAAGGGAAATACTATATATTAAAATGTCAAAAATGATCATCTCTGGGTGATTTTGTATCTCTCTCTTCTAATGTTCCAGGTTTTCTATTACTTAATTGTATTATTTTTAAAATCAGAAACATACCTCCACTTCCTGCCAGGATGGGGTGATAGTGTTGAGATTTACTTTACTATTTCAAACAACCTGTCATGATGGGCAAAAGGTGCGACTTAGGCAGTCCAGGGGGAGAAATACCGAATGTCCACACGCTTCTGCCTTTGTCAATGCTGAATTCACTCAAATCACTACAATTTCACTCTATAGGTTCTTAATCAAAAAAAGGTCAATCTTTAATGCTGGGCACTGCCATAGACATTATCAGTTCACAGCAAACAATTCTAGATTAATTCTAAGCACTGCAAACACACTTATCACGACAGGCTCATGACAGACATTCCCTCTGCGTGCTAAGTTCAAAAGTCTCAAGCCTTAGGCTTTAAGTCCAGCAGATGCACACTCACTCAGACGGCAGTGATCAAGTCAGGAACCAAAGCAGGCTTGTCCTGGGGTGGAGCTAACGGCCGGTTAAGGAGAGCCTCATAGGGAGAAGTTGTGGCTCTCACCAGGGTCAAGATGTGGCTGTAGAGTTTGAGAGCACTGAGGAAGATGCAGAGGATCCAGCAAACGATGCAAAGTGTTGGGACTGTTAGGTGGAGGTGGCTGAGGAACAAAGCATCAAGCAACCCCCTGCAGAAAGAACCACCAATCGGGCACCGACGGAACCGCGGAACCGCCTGTCAATCAGCGGGGTCTTTTGGTCCCCGCTGCCTGACCTTACAGGGATGTCAGTCCAGGTCCTCATCAGGTTCTCAGCATAAGGGCGTCATTGTCGGCTGGATGGCTGGCTGTTCATTTGCTCTATTATTTATACCAAATTCTGGGGCTTTTGACTCCCTTTTCAATCTTTATCAGCTGCCATTGGGTGTCTCAGTTATTTCATTTACCGTGGGGTTAAAGCATCTGGCCTGGTGATCCCCTCCCTGATCTTCTTGCCTTTCCTTCTGATCAGGTGAGAACAGCCTGCCAGAGGCTTCACTCTGAGTTTGTCAGGGTGGAGAGAAGTGACATGTTTGTGCCTGAGGGCCATTCTGGAGGGCTCCGTTAGGTGTGCCTGGTGAGACGGCAGGTTTCAAACTGGAGTTTTAAAAATGGAGTTGCTGAGGCTCAGGCTTGAGGCCATCCTCATACAACCAAAACACTGAACAAACTATTAAAAATAGTAATGATAATAATAGTAATAATGATGATGATGATGATGATGATTTCAGCAGCACAGCGAATATCAGGCAACAAAGGATACCAGAGATCACTGAGACAGAAGTCAAACAAGGTAACCTCCTTGAGTTCCCAAGTTACTATCTTGGAAAAGTTTCCAGGTTGCAGAACATGGAAAGGGACCAAAGGGAAGCCCAGCAGATTCCCTAAGTGAAGAATCCTAAGTTGGGAACCCAGAGAAATTGTGCAGATAGACTTGTGAACAGAAAAACAGAGGTGAGTGCAACACAGGTAGGGAATATAGAGATCGTCCCAGGCCCCGATGCATTTAGCAGAGTCCTGGGCAGTATATTCAGGTGAGGACGCCCCCTGAAGTTGAAGAGAGACACACTAAAGGGTTGAATGAGCATAAACCTAATACACAGGGCTAACAATATCATGTGTTTTCACCAGAGAGACTATTAAACTTCACAGGGCATTGTATAGAATATTCAGAGGATCTTGCCTCAGAGGTAGGGGAAATCAATCCATACAGCCTGGCAGGGTGGCACATGCTGGTAATCCCAGTGGCTTGGGAGGCGGAGGCAGGAGGATTAAAAATTCAAAGCCAATCTCAGCAATTTAGCAAGGCCCTAAGTAACTTAGAGACACCCTTCTCAAACTAAAAAATTAATAAATAAAAATGTCTGGGGTGTGGTTCAGTGGTTAAGAACCCCTGAATTCAATCCCTGGTACCAAAATTAAAAAAATAAATATAGGGCTGGGGATGTGGCTCAAGCCGTAGCTCGCTCGCCTGGCATGTGTGCGGCCTGGGTTCGATCCTCAGCACCACATACAAACAAAGATGTTGTGTCCACCGAAAACTAAAAAGTAAATATTAAAAAATTCTCTCTCTCTCTCTCTCTCTCTCTCCTCTCTCTCTTCTCTCTCTCTCTTTAAAAAAATTTTTAAAAAATTAAAATAAAATAAACCATACCTCAGCAGTTTCCAACCAGGAGTAATTTTACCTCCAAGAGACATCAGGCAATGTTTAGAGGCTTTTTATATTGTTACCACATAAGGGGGCTACTAGTGGATAGAAGTCAGGGATACTGCTAACAATCCTACGAAATCCTGATACAAAAGAACAAAGGGCAGAGGTTGAGAAATCATTCCCTGGTCTAAATGCTTCTCAGTTTCCACCTAAAAACAAATCTGAAAGTTTCAAACTGTTTCCAAATAACTTTCCCAGAATAAAGCTCAATATTTATATGAATTATGAAAAGGTAATGTTCACAAATATCTAGAATCCAAAATACCCAGCATGGAAAGAAATAGAAAAATACAACCCAAAATGAGAAGAAAAATCTGTCTTTATTATACTTAGCAGACAAGGACTTTATTATTATAACAACAATTATTATAACTGTATTCTATAGTTCAAAAAATTAGGTAAAGACGTACATGATACTAAAAAAGGAACCCAAATTGATCTTCTAAAGGGGAAAATACAATGTCTTAAATGAAAAATATACTGAATGGGATTAAAAGCAAACCAAACTTTGTGGAAGAAAAGATTGATAAACTGGAAGAAGTAACAATAGAAACTATTCGAAATGAAACACACCAAAAATCTAAGAATTCCAAATCCCAAGCAAAATGAAGAGGAAGAAAACTTCACCAACTCTCATCATAATTGAACTACTTAAAAAAAAAGTTATAAGTGATAAATAGAAACTCATAAAAGTGGGAGGGGGCAGAAACACAGGTTTGAATAGAAAGGAACAAAAGTACCAATGACAGAAGACATCTCATCAGAAGCAATGCATGCAAGAAGACAATGGAGCAACATCTGTAATCACCCCACCCCACTTCCAAAAAAACTGCCAACCTAGAATTCTACATTTAGTGACAGTATAGTTCAAACATGAATTTTAAACATAAACTTTTTCAAACATACAAACTCTGAATGGCTTTCTCACTAACAGATGCCCATGAGAAATGTAAAAAGAAGTTTTTAAGGAAGATGGAAAATACCAAATAGAAAAGTACACAAAGCAATAAAGAACACTGAAAATGGTAACTGCAGAAGGTTCTGTAACTTATCTCCAATGCCTGAAGACGCCAGGCTCCCAACATTCTCCACAAACTGTAAAATCTGTGTTAGGGATGTTTGCTGGAAGTATAGGAGAAGTCCATGTGTCAGTGTCATTTAAAGTAAATTCCTGATCATTCCAATTCATTAGAGACAAAGAAAACATGCTACAGGCTGATGTGATGGTATCAGTTTTGTTTTATTTGTACTGGGAATTGAAGTCAAGGGCTCTTAACCACTGAGCCACATCCCACCCCTTTTTATTTCTTTAAATTTTAAAGATAAGGTGTCACTAAGTTGCTTAGGGCCTCACTAAGTTGCTGAGACCAGTCTAGAACTTGAAATCCTCCTGCCCCAGCCTTCTGGGCCTCTTGGATTACAGGCATGCACCACTGTGCCTAGTGATGGTATCAACTATTGAAAGTATAGCAGATGGGTGATAGGTTTCATGTAATTTATCATCTTTATCCTTGTTCAATAGTTTTTTTAAAAAATTGGAATTAAATTATTTTTTAATCTTAAGGCTATAATAAGCCAAATATTTCATGACTGCAAATTGGGGCAGCCAGTACGGAAAGCAGTATGGAGATTCCTTGGAAATCTGGGAATGGAACCATCATTTGACCCAGTCATCCCTCTCCTCAGACTATACCCAAAAGACTTAAAACAGCATACTACAGGGACACATTCACATCAATGTTTATAGCATCAATTCACAATAGCTAAACTGTGGAGCAAACTAGATGTCCTTCAGTAGATTACTGGATAAAAAAAAAAGTGGTATATAAATACAATGGAATTTTACTCAACAATAAAAGAGAACAAAATCATGGCATTTGCAGGTAAATGAATGGCGTTGGAGAAGATAATGCTAAGTGAAGTTAGCCAATCCCAAAAAAACAAATCCTGTATGTTTTCTCTGATATAAGGAGGCTGACTCATAGTGGGGTAGGGAGGCAGAGCATGGGAGGAATAGATGAATTCTAGATAGGGAAGAGGGGTGGGAGGGAAAGGGAGGGGGCAGGGGATTAGAAAGGATGGTGGAATGTGAGAGACATCATTATCCAAAGTACATGTATGAAGACACAAATTGGTGTCAACATACTTTATATACAGAGATATGAAAAATTGTGCTGCATATATGTAATAAGAATTGTAATCCATTCCGCTGTCATTTTTTAAAATCAATCAATAAAATAAATAAATAAACAAATAAATAAAATAAAATAAAAAATTGGAATTAAATTATTTTTTTAATCTTATGGCTATTATAAGCAAATATTTCATGATTCCTCTATGACCAGTCAACTAAAATACTCATATAGGCTGTATGCATTTCATGTATAAATCCACAATGTTTTTATTGATTCACTTAATAAATAATTCATTCACTAGACCAATAGTTATTGACCACCCTGCTATGTAACAGCTATTGTGCCAGAGCTATGGATACACAGTGAATACGAAAGATTTAATCCCCAATCTTTAGAGTTTATTTACTTGCAATCCTATTGATTTCAGATCCTTCACAGATTCACTACATTTTTAAAAAGCAGACCATATGGGCAAAAGTGTATAACAACTTTAAATGGTTTCAATAAATCTCTCCTATCCTAAAAATGTTTCACTACTCCAAATTATTCATGCATGAAAACCCACCATTCCTCTGTCTTCAGGATTGTTTTTCTGTACAAATATCCATATTACCAGTGCTGAAATTAGGACATGAACCCACCTCAGTCATTTTCTTCATCTGTAAGAATTTAATAGCACTTTCTTTGCGGCGATCAGATTCTAATGAGAAGACATCTGAGCTGAGAGATCTTAGGATAGAGGATCGGTAGAGGGAGGTGGACAGCAGGGAAGGCCCTATACTGGGGAGTCCAGGATGACAGACAATGGCTGGGTATGTACCATGAACAGACTGTTTATGGGTCAGTAGGTGCCTACAGCAGCCCTGGCAGGTGATCCCCTAGGTAGCAGCCAATCCCACCACCTTTACCCCTGAACTTCCACAGCAAAGGCTATTTTCACATCTAACTGGAATTAGTCACAGATGTCCTAGGCATGGCTGACACTCTGGTATCAGGCACTTATTTAACTCATGTTATTTCCATTGTTCAGCTTTGGGCTCTCCCAGTCAATAGCAAGGGCTCTGTTTCATATATCTGTATCAAATGCAGCTTGGTCAAGTGAAAAGAACAACAAATCGATTCCAAGTGTCCCCCTGCTAGGGTCTATCCCCTCTGAAACTTGTGTTGAGATTTGATTCCCAATGTAAGGTGTTGAGAGGCAGTAGGACCTTGAAGAGGTGTTGGGTCCTGGGCTGTCATCATGAAGGGCTCAACCCATTCTCACAGTAATGGGTGAATTCTCACATAAGCGAGTGAGTTTTCACTCTCTCAGGACCAGATTAGCTTACTCAAGAGTAGGTTGTCATAAAACAAAGGGATTGCTCACATTTGTTCTCTTCCCCACTACCTGCATCCCCTTCTGCTTTTCTGACATGTTATAATGTAACAGAAGGCTCTTGCCAGATGCAGCTGCCTGATCTTGGAGTTTCAGCCTCCAGAACTGGAAGCTAAATAAACCTCTATTCTTTATAAATTACCAGGTCTTGAGTATTTTGTTATGGCCACAGAAAGCAAAATAAGATACCCCTTATTTCCCTTTTAGGTTATAATCATAGAGAGGACTGAATTGCTATTGTCAAATAGAAATAATAATGTCTTTTTGCCAGGTTTCAGGAATCCAATAACATGAGAAAAAGCAACATTTTATGAATTATAAAACCTCATAAGTTCCCAAGAAATTTGCTACCACTGTTTATATATAATTAAAGAATAACAGTTATTATTTGGGGTGTGGTACTAGGTACTCTGCCAATCCTTTATGCAAATCAAGCCCATGAGGTCAGTAGTGTTATTGTCCTTATTTTCCAAATAAGTTCCCGAGGACCCTGAAGAATAAAAACAGTCACTGTTCCTCCTGAGTACAGCTCCTTATGGGTTTTACCTCCCCTTCACCCTGGAATACCAACCTCTGGTTTCCAAGTTTCCCATTTTATCACACACTCTTTTTTATAAATTTTTTTATTGTTGGTTTTTCAAAACATTACAAATTTCTTGATATATCATATTTCACACTTTGATTCAAGTAGGTTATGAACTCCCATTTTTACCCCATATACAGATTGCAGAATCACATCAGTTACACATCCATTGATTTACATATTGCCATACTAGTGTCTGTTGTGTTCTGCTGCCTTTCCTATCCTCTACAATCCCCCTCCCCTCCCCTCTCCTCCCCTCTTCTCTCTCTACCCCCTCTACTGTCATTCATTTCTCCCCCTTGTATTATTTTTCCCTTTCCCCTCACTTCCTCTTGTATGTACTTTTGTATAACCCTGAGGGTCTCCTTCCATTTCCATGCAATTTCCCTTCTCTCTCCCTTTCCCTCCCACCTCTCATCCCTATTTAATGTTAATCTTCTTCTCCTGCTCTTTGTCCCTACTCTGTTCTTAGTTACTCTCCTTATATCAAAGAAGACATTTGGCATTTGTTTTTTAGGGATTGGCTAGCTTCACTTAGCATAATCTGCTCTAATGCCATCCATTTCCCTGCAAATTCTATGATTTTGTCATTTTTTAATGCAGAGTAATACTCCATTGTGTATAAATGCCACATTTTTTTTTTATCCATTCGTCTATTGAAGGGCATCTAGGTTGGTTCCACAGTCTTGCTATTGTGAATTGAGCTGCTATGAACATCGATGTAGCAGTGTCCCTGTAGCATGCTCTTTTTAGGTCTTTAGGGAATAGACCAAGAAGGGGAATAGCTGGGTCAAATGGTGGCTCCATTCCCAGCTTTCCAAGAAATCTCCATACTGCTTTCCAAATTGGCTGCACCAATTTGCAGTCCCACCAGCAATGTACAAGTGTACCCTTTTCCCCACATCCTCGCCAGCACTTATTGTTGTTTGACTTCCTAATGGCTGCCAATCTTACTGGAGTGAGATGGTATCTTAGGGTGGTTTTGATTTGCATTTCTCTGACTGCTAGAGATGGTGAGCATTTTTTCATGTACTTGTTGATTGACTGCATGTCCTCCTCTGGGAAGTGTCTGTTCAGGTCCTTGGCCCATTTGTTGATTGGGTTGTTTGTTATCTTATTGTCTAATTTTTTGAGTTCTTTGTATACTCTGGATATTAGGGCTCTATCTGAAGTGTGAGGAGTAAAGATTTGTTCCCAGGATGTAGGCTCCCTATTTACCTCTCTTATTGTTTCTTTTGCTGAGAAAAAACTTTTTAGTTTGAGTAAGTCCCATTTGTTGATTCTAGTTATTAACTTTTGTGCTATGGGTGTCCTATTGAGGAATTTGGAGCCCGACCCCACGGTATGTAGATCGTAACCAACTTTTTCTTCTATCAGACGGCGTGTCTCTGATTTGATATCAAGCTCCTTGATCCATTTTGAATTAACTTTTGTGCATGGTGAGAGAAAGGGATTCAGTTTCATTTTGTTGCATATGGATTTCCAGTTTTCCCAGCACCATTTGTTGAAGATGCTATCCTTCCTCCATTGCATGCTTTTAGCCCCTTTATCAAATATAAGATAGTTGTAGTTTTGTGGATTGGTTTCTGTGTCCTCTATTCTGTACCATTGGTCCACCTGCCTGTTTTGGTACCAGTACCATGCTGTTTTTGTTACTATTGCTCTGTAGTATAGTTTGAAGTCTGGTATCGCTATACCGCCTGATTCACACTTCCTGCTTAGCATTGTTTTTGCTATTCTGGGTCTTTTATTTTTCCATATGAATTTCATGATTGCTTTCTCTATTTCTACAAGAAATGCCGTTGGGATTTTGATTGGCATTGCATTAAACCTATAGAGAACTTTTGGTAATATCGCCATTTTGATGATGTTAGTTCTGCCTATCCATGAACAGGGTATATTTTTCCATCTTCTAAGATCTTCTTCTATTTCTCTCTTTAGGGTTCTGTAGTTTTCATTGTATAAGTCTTTCGCCTCTTTTGTTAGGTTGATTCCCAAGTATTTTTTTTTTTAAATATTGTGAATGGAGTGGTTGTCCTCATTTCCATTTCAGAGGGTTTGTCGCTGATATACAGGAATGCCTTTGATTTACGCGTGTTGATTTTATATCCTGCCACTTTGCTGAATTCATTTATTAGCTCTAATAGTTTCTTTGTAGACCCTTTTGGGTCTGCTAGGTATAGAATCATATCATCTGCAAATAGTGATAATTTAAGTTCTTCTTTCCCTATTTTTATGCCTTTAATTTCTTTCGTCTGTCTAATTGCTCTGACCAGTGTTTCGAGAACTATGTTGAACAGAAGTGGAGAGAGAGAGGGCATCCCTGTCATGTTCCAGATTTTAGAGGGAATGCCTTCAATTTTTCTCCATTCAGAATGATGCTAGCCTGAGGCTTAGCATAGATTGCTTTTACAATACTGAGGTGTGTTCCTGTTATCCCTAGTTTTTCTAGAGTTTTGAACATAAAGGGATGCTGTACTTTGTCGAATGCTTTTTCCACATCTATCGAGATGATCATATGGTTCTTATTTTTAAGTCTATTGATGTGGTGAATAACACTTATTGATTTCCATATATTGAACCAGCCTTGCATCCCAGGGATGAATCCTACTTGATCATGGTGCACAATTTTTTTGATATGTTTTTGTATCCGATTCGCAAGAATTTTATTGAGGATTTTTGCATCTAGGTTCATTAGAGATATTGGTCTATAGTTTTCTTTCTTTGAAGTGTCTTTGTCTGGTTTAGGTATCAGGGTGATGTTGGCCTCGTAGAATGAATTTGGAAGTTCTCCCTCTTTTTCTATTTCCTGAAATAGCTTGAAAAGTATTGGTATTAGTTCCTCTTTAAAGGTTTTGTAAAACTCTGCTATATACCCATCCGGTCCTGGGCTTTTCTTAGTTGGTAGTCTTTTGATGGTTTCTTCTATTTCCTCAATTGATATTGGTCTGTTTAGGTTGTCTATATCCTCCTGACTCAATCTGGGCAGATCATATGACTTAAGAAATTTATCTATGCCTTCACTGTCTTCTAATTTATTGGAGTATAAGGATTCAAAATAATTTTTGATTATCTTCTGTATTTCTGAAGTGTCTGTTGTGATATTGCCTTTTTCATCCCGTATGCTAGTAATTTGAGTTCTCTCTCTTCTTCTCTTCGCTAGCATGGCTAAGGGTCTGTCGATTTTGTTTATTTTTTCAAAGAACCAACTTTTAGTTTTGTCAATTTTTTCAATTGTTTCTTTTGTTTCGATTTCATTAATTTCAGCTCTGATTTTAGTTATTTCTTGCCTTCTACTTCTTTTGCTGTTGTTTTGCTCTTCTTTTTCTAGGATTTTGAGATGAAGTATGAGATCATTTATTTGTTGGTTTTTTCTTTTTTTAAGGAATGAACTCCAAGCAATGAATTTTCCTCTTAGAACTGCTTTCAATGTGTGCGGGCCACCAAATGCCACAGTCTGGCTGGGCACAAATGCCGCAGTCTGGCTGGGCACACAATCACGAGCCACCACACAGCTTGTAGATTCAAACAGCAACTCTTTATTCCCGAACTCACACCAGCCGTCTACAATCACGTTCTGGGGAAATCCATGTTCTCTGCCCAAATCCACGTTCTCTGCCCAAATCCACGTTCTCTGCCCAAATTCACCCTCCACTGGGCTTCTATCTCCAAAATATACTGTCTGAATCCCGTGAGAACTCAAGGGGAACTCAGGCAGCAGGATACGCCCTATTCCCAGGAGGAATAATCTTAAACCTTAAACCTGGAACCTAAACTGGGAACGCCCTAAACAGGATTATCTTAAACCGGGAACACCCTAATCTGCCTTGGTCCTTGAGCAAGGTCACCTACATTCAATGTCGCTGCAACATGTCAGCAACATGGGGTACGCTGGCAAGGAAATTGTCATACCTACTTGGCTAATGGCTCCCAGCAAATGATAATTCATCTTGTTTAGGTGCAGTTGAAGACTCTGGCTCCAAGTAGCCAAATACAAAATGTGTTTCATGTCAGGCTTGAGCCTTTGCAAAATGAGCAGGAACCCAGATTGTGTCTGTCTGTCTTCCTGTGCTTTCTCACACACACACTAAAACACTCTTCCTGGGCCCCTAACATAACCTGCCCCCATCAGAATGTCAGAGCTGACCTTTTACAGGTGAGGACTCAGAGGCCCAGAGAGGGGCACTGTCAGTGTGACTCCTACTCCCCTGGGCTCCCATCACACCATGCTTTGTCACCCCTTGGTCCTAACTTACATCAAGATTCCCACGTGTCCCTGGTTTGTAAGGCAGGTGGGTGGAAGGTTACTTCCCCCACCCTATTGTTCGGCTGACCCTGAGGGAGAAAGGGGCTTCTGGAAATTCTGGTTCCTTCTCCCTGACTTTCTCCATCATCTGTATGCAGTGACAACGTGAATACTACACCGAGTCCGAGAGCTTGAGGTCACTAGCAGTGAATCACACCACTGAGCATCGAGGGCCCTGAAAGCAAGGACCCAGGGCTGCTGTGTGTGTGTGGAGATGGCAGTGTTTTCTCACCACTGTAGTCCAGAGAGGTTTGCGCCCCCTGAATACATCATGAAATCATCACAGGAGATGAAATTAAAGGCTTAAAGACCCCAGGGTGTCCTGCAGGGGGGTTGGACGCTGAGCCTGGCCCTATTTAATTTCCGCTCAGAGAAATCTGCAGCGCCTCCTTCTGCATCAGCCCTGGAGTGAGGGAAGGACCACCTCAAAGCTCAGCCACACAGTGCAGCCTGTGTCTCTCCAGGTGAGTGTTCCTGCCAGGAAGTTCTCAGGGACGCCTGAAATTCCCCAGGAGTTCCAGTGCTCTCAGAGTCTCTGAAGATTTGGGAGAAAATAGAAAACAAAAATGGCTGGGAGCCAGGAAACCAAGCAGAGTGCGTGATCGAGGGTGCGGATGTATCTCAGAGTCTCTGACATGGTCAGCTCTCACCTCCTTTGCCCCTGCACCCATCTTGCTGGTGCATTTGACAGAATGTGTGGAGCACACAGATGGCACCAGCTTTGTTACCCAGGGGCTAGTGACATCATCATGAGAGGGGGCATGTTCTACTTGGGAATAAATCAGGTGAATTTATACCCCTGAATTCCTTGCTCTGTGTGTGTGTGTGTGTGTGTGTGTACACACATACACACACACACACACACACACACACTGGGGATGGAATCCAGGGCTTCATGCACGCTAGGCAAGTGCTCAGCCACCAGCCTACATGCCTAGCTTCTTATAATTATAAAATCAAATGCTAAGAAACTTGGACATTGGGCAAGGAGGAGAAGGGGACGAGTTGTTGGGGGCTGCAGGAGAGGCATGTTATCGACTTTCCCAGGTTTGTACCTTCTGGCTTCATAGACATCCCGTCTACTCTGCTCCACAGGTTTCTCTTTTAAATTAGCACTAAATTAAACAGAATTAAAATATGATGCAGTAGCCTTTGGGTGAATCTGCTTTGCATTTGAATCCTCGAACGACGTTGCATTTCCAAGTTCTGAAGACCTTTTAGTTCAAAGCATAGTTGGGGTTTGAGAATGAGAGTGATTTTTATAGCTCCTTTTCAAGAGAGAAGAAAAGATTGCTAAATTTAGCAAAAACGAATGTGAGGGTGAAGAACAAAGTTACTATGTCCAGGAGAAGAGCTGCTGGCCTGGCCTGGGAGTCCTCTTCAACCCACGTGACTCCATGTGTCACGGCGGGAACGTGGAGAACGGAAATGGCCTTTGTTTGAGTCAACTTTTTCTCTGCTGTGACCAAAGGACCTGACAAGAACAATTTTAGAGGAGAAAAGGTCATTTGGCATTCATGGTCTCAGAGGTCTCAGTCCACAGACGGCCAGCTCCGCTGCTCTGAGCCTAAGCTGAGGCAGAACATCATGGCAGAAGGGTTTGGAGGAGGAAAGCAGCTCAGGACATGATGATCAGGAAGCAAAGAGCCACCCTCACCAGGGCAAAATGTAAACCCCAAAGACACACCTCCCGAGGCCACCTCCTCTAGGCACACCAGCCTATCTCCAGGTACGCTCAGTTAGTGCCATCAGTGGATTAACGCACTGATTAGGTGAAGGCTCTCGTAACCCAATATATTCACCTCTGAACTTTCCTGCATTATCTCACACGTGAGTTTTGATAACAGTCTTTCTTATGAGTTGAAAAAGTTTAGCAAAGCCAAGACCCTTCCGATTGGGTCTTTCTAGTACCTTCCAATTCTGTGATAGGTAACCATAGACCAACTCAAATGAGACGTGGAACCAGCGTCCTCAGAGACTGAAACTACTTGTTCAATTCCCTTATCTTCCCCTCCTAGTTTTATGAAAGCTTAGAAATGTTCAATAACTTGTCCAAGACTATTTTGCTGGACAACAGCAGGCTGAGAGCTACCACCAGCCAGCCCCTGGCAGGCTCCCAAGGTCCCACCCGAGTCTACAGCATTTGAGGCTCCAGGTTGAAAATCCAAAGCCACTCAGATAAGTCCATGAGAACCCCAAGAACTGTGACTCTGAGCTACCCAATAAAACTGATCAAAACTCACACACACACATACACGGTGTGTGATACAACTGAAAAAAAAACACACAGTACAGCTGAGAAAAAGGAAGTGCCTTAACTCAACCTGAGATAGACTTTTTTGAGAGATGTGTCATAGAGTCTCAGATTTGGAAGGATTCCTTCCTGAGGATGCGGGAAGAAACTTCCTCAGGCACACAGACATATTAAGTGTCTGTATACAAAACCCTCATCCATTCAAAGAGCTCTGAGACTGTGTTCTAGAAGGATAGTTGCATGAGAAGAAGAATCTCCCTATAATAATAGCACTTTGAAGAGAAATATAAAGACAACTGCTATAATTGCTTGATAATTGAAGGAATTAAATCCTGTGTGTGTGAGCAGATAGAGAAGAGTCTCAGACTGGGTCCTCAGGAAATAGTCCCTCTGTGCTGTCCAGAAATGTCTTTTCTGTATATATTACCCAACATCTGGTATTTTGTTACAGCAACACATTCAGAAGTTCATCAAGAACTTCTGGGAAGTTCCACTAAGCAAGAATGTCGAGGGAGGAGGTCGATGAATTACTACAAATAAGTCATCAGATTTCAAGCTTAGCTAAACAGCCATCCTACTGAATATTTATGAAAAATGAAGCTTACACTAAAAAGAAAGCCAGGTAACGGACCTGAGAGAAAGCCAGAATGAAGAAAGACAAATGGTGAAAAAAATCTCCACCTTGCATGGTGTGGTAGGGTTTTCTATGTCACATACAAAGAAATCATTTTAAAATCATAATTTTCAAGTCTTCTCCTGCTTCTCATTTAGTTCTGGTCAAGCGTACATATTTAGAGGATAATGTGAAATACTATGGGCACTTAAACATTCATACCCTTTAATTCAATGATTTAACCACCTGTAAAATTTCACAAAGTCATCGTCTATTAGTTGGCTTTTCGTCTCTGACCAAAATACCTGGCGAGAACAACTGAGAGGAGGAGAAGCTTATTTTGGGCTCACAGTTTCGGAAGTCTCAGTGCATGGGCTACAGACTCCATTGCTCTGGGTCCAGGGTGAGTCAGTGCGTCCTGATGGGGGAAAGGCGCTCTGCTCATGGTGGCCAGGAAGAGAGAGACGCAGACAACCGCATGCAGTTTAGATATGATTCTCCTCCGTGAGACAATGCAAGAGAACCCAGAGGTGAGGACAGGCTTCCCCGAGTCAGAGTTTTACTAGAATAAAATTACAAATCAACAAATAGCAGAGCTATAGATCCACGTGGTGATGGATTGGAATCAGTAAAAACTCAGGCTTAACTCAATATAGATGCAGTGGTTCCACATACACATGTCATAGGTGTCACTACAGGTCCCACATGGCTTTAATGTTTTGCCCAGCAGGCCCCAAACTTGTCCCCGACGTAATGGTACTGAGAAAGGTGGATCTTTAAGAGCTGGGGTCTAGTGGACATGGTGAGCTCATGGGGATGCCCTCCTACAAGGAACTCTTATAGATGTGTAGGACTGGGATAGTTCTTCCAGCTGCAGGCTGTTAGGAACTGCAGCCATCCCCGACCCTTGTTCCCTTCTGCATGCCGTCACTTCCCCTGCTGCTTCTTGACATGTTGTGGTGAAGTCAGGGGCCCTCACTTTCCAGGCACAAGAGTCATGAGCCAAATAAACCTCTTTTCTTTATATACTACCCAACATTCAGTATTTTGTTACAGCAACACAAAACAGATGGAGACAAATGTATACATTCATTGTTAGAATATGCAAACGGCAGGACATGCTCTGTCAGCTGAGAAGACCTAGAGGCAAAGACAGGCTAGCAGTAACAAGAACTTCCAGCACCCAGTTCTTTGTTTTTTCCTCAAACCATCAGTAAAAGGAATACCCTGGCTCCTTGGAGAAATGACTGATCCCAAGGCTGCGTTAGGAAGTATCCAAGTATCCAAGTTCCAGAAGGAATAAGTGCTTAAACTTTTGAAACTGAAAAACAAAGACCACTCCACAATGGTAAAGGTATGTGAGTGAGCTCTCAATACTTAGAAGCTAGGACAATTTGAGCAATAAAATAATGTAGTATTGGACTATAACTTGATATAGAAAATAAATATCAAGTCCAAACTGATATAAATAAGTAACTGAATAAATAGGCACATGTAGGACAAGAGACAAAGCAATCTCCCATGCAGAATTCCAAATAATTTATGTGGATCCTCAGCTCTTAGGGAAGTGCAAAATAATTACCACCCATCAAGTGCTAGCTCAGCAAAGTAACTTTCTCCCAAAGAGTACAGTCTGGAAAAGGGGAAAAGAATGAAGTTTGCAGTAGAGAAAGGTGGTAAACACTACCTCAGCCAGGAGATCAAGGTGGACATCAAGAGTGACAAGTTATGTCAATGATATGTATCCTTGAAAAGGTGTGATGAGTATGTCACTTTGCCTATGTGGTCTTCCTCCAGAAATCTCATAACCCCAGTCTACTCATGAGAAAAACACAAACTGACTCTGACGGGAGGCTCAGTCTACAAAATATCAGAACAATATGTTTTTTCTTACTATAATTATTTTTTATTTGTTCTTATTAGTTATGCGTGACAGTTGAATGTATTTGACCATTTACACATAGATGGAGTATAACTTCCATTCTTCCAGTTGTACATGATACGGAATTGCATTGGTCATGTGTCATATGTGCATACAGGAGAGTAATACCCAGTCCATTCTACCATTTGTCACCTGATCAGCTTTAACCCTCAAAGCTGACAAGGTAATCATAAATGAGGCAAGTCTGTAAAAAACTGTTACAACCAACAAGAGCCTACAGAGATGTACTTCTGATGTAATCTTGGATGTATCCTGGATGTAATCTTAGAACAGAAAAAGGATATTAGGAGAAAAACGGGAAAAAAAATCTGAATAGAGTATGGACTTTAGTGATAACATATCAAAACTGGCTCATTAAATGTACCAAATATATCATAGTAATGTCAGTAACATGGAAAACTGGATGTAGGGAGGGGACTTGGACACTCCAGAGTTCCTTCTTAACAATTCCGTAAATCTAAAAGTGTACTAAAATGAAAAAGTGCATCATCGACAACAAAGCGTAACCCTCCGTGGTAAGTAATGTTCACAGAGGTCCGTTATTAAGCATTTAATCTTCTATTCAGTTTCATTTTGGTTGAAAAAATTCCTTGCAGAGGAATCCAGGTTGGAATAAGCATGTCTCCTACAGGCAGGAGCGGCTTATCCTGGCTGCATGTTACCACTGTGCTTGGATTCCCAGAGGGGAGCCCCCACCCTGCTTAATCTGCACTCTGTGACGATGACCTCATGAAGTGTGAAAATAGAGCATCCTCTTCAAGGGACTATTTACTATTGAAACCAGATTTTCAGCCTCTGCTGAAAGACCCCAGTCATCTGCCAGTGTCTTCTTTCTGGGTTCTTGTCTCATGAATTCAAAAAATGAAATCCACAATGAGGAAAAGTGAACATGAAGAGTAGGATTTATTCCAGGGAGAAGAGAGACGCTCCCACAGAGCACAGGGTTGCACTTAAGTGTGCTGGTCCAGGGGCTTCCACAGCTCCTGCGAGGGGCCCCGATCAACAGCCATGCTAATAGGTCTTGGGACAGTGCCCAGGCTCTTGGTTCAACCTGCATCATTCTGGAGGGTCAGCCCTTGAGTCTGTAGCTTTCGCCCAGGTCTGTCCCACCCTCCTGTTTCTGCTGCCCCAGGACCAAGGAGGCTGGAACGCGTGGATGGTTTTCGCGGGTTCATTTCACGGAGAAGCCTGGGAGGAGGGCTTCCTCTCCTGCCTGTTAGCCTCTGACTATCCTGTCTTATTCAGTAATGGACCCGAACCTGCTCATTGCCCCTCATCCTTTCAGCTTAGCCAAGAGGAAATTAGTACTGAAACCACATTAAATCTCAGTCAAGTATATTTTATTAAACAGAAAATGGGGATGACCAGGTACTTACCTAAACCCTACAAAAGGGACGCTAACAGTGACGCACCGCAGCCTCTGGGAGCCCCTCATGCTGCTTTTCCATGATGCTTTTCCTCACAGGCTGCAGGAGAGAACCAGGTGTGGTCATGATACCATTAAAGGTGACAATGATAACACACAACATTTATTGAGCTCTTATGATTCGCCAGGTGCTCAGTGTTTTCTTTGTTTTTTTGTTTTTATTGTTTAACAATAAGCTGGACTCAGAAGGAAGCAAGCCTAAAGCGACATTATTTTCCTCCTGTCTGTGATTTTCAGGCATGCCACCTCATCACAGGCCTAGTCAGGTGACATTTTTTCAAGTCACTGTAAGATGTTAGCACACATCCTCAGGCTGATGGACTAAAAAGTCCCCAAAAGAACCAATCAAAGCTTCAATCTCTCAACAACTGGAAGCTCCCCCTCTTTGGGTCTCAGGCCTGACAGTGACCAGTAATGGACAGAGGTGAAGGGGTGACCTCCTGTAGTATTTCTGCACCTCTGTCCCCAGGTCCACTCTCCACATGCCTCTAACCAAGGTTGGAAGAGAGGGTAGAGCAGGACAGAAAAGTCCTAACCTGACTCCTGCTGATGTCACCTCGTGCTGGTGTCCAGGGCAGCACATGCCCCAGTGCTGACTGATGTACTCCTGGAGCATTTGGGTGGGACTGCTCCCTGGGGACTTCCAGCCCCCTAAAATCCTCCTCAGCACCAACTTAGAATATCCCACAGGACTGTCCCTCCCTGGGACAGCCCTGCCAGGCGGATGTCCTGTGGTAGTTTCCTTAAAGATGATTTCAAGCCAGCCACCCTCCCTGGGCCTCCCTCTGGAGATACACCCTGGGAAGCCGCCGTGCTCCCTTGTAGCCATCAGGGTAAGACTCTGCTCTTTCCACCAGTCCTCCCGGCCCTCTGCTTAATCCTAGAGGTGCCAGAAAGCAGGGGAAAGTAGAAAGAAGAGAGCAGGAAGGGTCCTAGTCTGCCTAGACAGCTAGAACTGAATGCTTCAAACTAGGTGCCTTATACACAACGGAAATCTACCTCCTAAGTTCTGGAGGCCAGGAAGCCCGAGAGCACAGTGCTGCAGGGTTTGGGGTCTGGTGGGGGCTCACTTTGTACAGATGGAACCTTCTCCCAGCATCCTCACGGAAGAGATGGTGGGAGGGATGGTGGAAGGCAAGAGGGGTCTCTCTCAGGCTTCTTCTATTTGGGTACTAAATAAACCACCTCCCAGAGGCCCCTTACCCTAAACCGTGGGGAATGGGTCGACCTGTGAGTTCTGGACAGACAGGAGCTTTTAGCAGAGCAGGAAGCAAATGAACCACAAGTTCCCTGACTTCCATGTTCTCAAGAGTCACACCCAGCTGAGGTGGGAGAGCAAGAACTTTGACACTCTTGTGTAAAACTTTGAACGCTTTGACTGATTCAGCTCAAATTTTTAATCGTTCAAATAAAAGTGAAGTTTTTGCTGTGTGAAAATAAAACCTGAAAGTGGCCAGAGAAACAGTGGAATCAGCAGAAAATATGGCTAAAAGGTAGCGGGACAGAGACGCAGCTCAGCCCTGTTGAAAGACAGTAGCAGGTGGCGGGGGTGGGAAGAAAGCATTTCATGATTCACTCCAAGGACAGTGTTTCATAAACTGAGTACACACGCTGGGTTTTCCCTCTCACGGTTTTATGAGGTAATGTGGCAAGATGAGTTCTCTGGAGAAACAAGCTGTTCTTAAATGATACATTTTGATCTTCCATCAAAAATTTTCACTCACCCTCTCCTGGATGGATCTTTCTGGAACATACCTCCCCTCCAGCAACTGTTTGTTGAGGGAAAATTCAAAATGGCGTAAATCAAGTCAGGGAGATGTTTGGGGAAGGAGGACTTTCCCGGCCCCATCAGGTACTTCAGCGTAACCAATGGGTCTCGGGGTGGAGAGAAGTGGACGGGATCACTTGATCGCTGGACACTCATCATCCCACAGCCAGCCTCCTTCTGGCACCAGATTCAGACTCCAGTTGGTACATAAACCCAGCATGCACCAGGTCCTTAGCTGCCTCAGCCCTGACACTTTGTGACATTGTCACTGACCAACTGTGCCCATGAGTGTCCACTCATTTGTCATTTCCCGCATCACCTCAAATCTTAAGAGTAAGACTGAAGAAGACTGAGTCTTCTTTATCAAGTTATGGCTATTATCTAATAATTAGTCTTCTTGTATGGAGCACATGGAACAGCATATGAGGTAACAGGATCAATCGTTGTTGTCCTTACTTTCTATTTATTAACAGCATTTCCAAAAAAATTGAAGAATACAGAGGTTTTAATTTCAATCACTCCTTTTCTGGAAATTCTTGCCAAAAGTCATGTAGGGTTTTGATGTTCCTTATTTGGACAAGAAGCCCACTTAAATGGACAAAAATATTTAGTGTATTCTTCTACCGAATCCAGAGAAGTCTAAAATTTTCACACTTCAGCTTACATTTTTTTTCAACTATTAAGAAGTTGTAGTTATATCAAGGTTTTGAAAAATGGAATCAACAATTAAAACTCAAGCAAACCAGGGCTGAGTATCCATGTGGTTGCTTTGTAGTTTATGGAAGTTGGGTGAAAAGTCTGCATTGGTGCGTCCTTACAGAGAGAGGAAATAGTCCACTGTTTCAGCTACAGATTGCAAGGCAACTAGTTATCCGAAAACACTCTCACTCAAAACAGGGGTTTCCATCATCTGGGGGTTTCTCTGGGCCAGGAATTCCAGGGTGGCTTACCTGGATGGTTGTGGCTCAGGTCTCTGGTGAGGCTGCAGTGGGGACAGTACCTGGGTTGCTGTCATCTCAGGACTCAGCAGGCCCGAGAACCCACTTACGGTGGCTCACTCACCACCCCACCCCTCACTGAGCCTCAACACAGTAGGACCCCTGGAGCTTCCTCCCCGCCTGGCAGGTGGCCACCCTCAGAGTGAGTCCCCAAAAAAGTGATAAAGGACAAACACCACAGTGATGGTTTTACTTGTACCTGAACTCCACAAGCCACCACACTGACCATATTCCATTCATCAGAAGCAAGTCCCAGAGACAGGCTGCAGCTTGAGGAGGGGGCCAGCTCCACCTCTTGAGGGAAAGGGAATCAGAGAATTTATGGCCTTTTTAAAAAAAAAATTATTTGTTCTTTTTGGTTAAACAAGACAGCAGAATGTATTTTGACATATTGTACATACATGGAGTATAACTTCCCATTCTTGTGGTTATACATGATATGCTGTTACACTGGTCATGTATTCATATATGAACATAGAAAAGTTATGTCTGATTCATTCTATTATCTTTCCTCTTACCACCACCCCCCTTCATTTCCTTTTGCCTAATCCAATGAACTTCTATTCCTCCCTCCCCAGCCCCTTATTATGTGTCAGCATCTGCATATCAGAGAGAACATTTGGCCTTTGGTTTTCTGGGATTCACCTATTTCACTTAGCATGATAGTCTTCAGATCCAGCCATTTACCAGCAAATGCTATAATTTTATTCTTCTTTATGGCTGAGTAATATTCCATTGTGTATATGTACCACATTTTCTTTATCCATTCATCTGCTGAAGGCCACTTAGGTTGGTTCATAGTTTAGCTATTGTGAATGAGCTGCTATAAACATTGATGGCCACATCACTATAGTATGCTGATTTTAAGTTCTTTGGGTATATGCCAAGGAGTGAAATAACTGAGTCAAATGGTAGTTCCATTCCAAGTTTTCTGAGGAATCTCCATACTGCTTTCCAGAGTGGTTGCAGTCCCACAAGCAATGTATGAGTGTACCTTTTCTCCACATCCTCATCAACATTTATTGTTACTTGTATTTTTTTATAATTGCCATTCTGAGTAGAGTGAGGTGGAATCTCAGTGTAGTTTTAATTTGCATTTCTCTAATTATTAGTGATGTTGAACATTTTTTCATGTATTTATTGATCAATTGTATCTTTTCTTCTGTGAATTGCCTGTTCAATTCCTTTGCCCATTTATTGATTGGGTTTTTTTTTTTGGGGGGGGGGGTGAGGTTTTTTGAATTCTTTATATATTCTGGAGATTAATGCTGTATCTGAGGTTCAGATGGCAAAGATTTTCTCCCATGCTGTAGGCTCTCTGTTCATGTTTTTGATTGTTTCCTTTGCTGTGATAAATCTTTCTAATTTGAATCTATCCCACTTACTGATTCTTGATTTCACATCTTGCACTTTAGTCGTCTTGTTGAAGAATTTGGTTCCTAAGCTGACAGGGTGGAGAGTTGGGCCTACTTTTTCTCTAGCAGGTGCAGAGCCTGTGGTCTAATACCTAGCCCTTGATCCACTTTGAGTTTTGTACAGGGTGAGGGATAGGGGTTTAATCTCATTTTGTTACATATGGATTTCCAATTTTCCCAGCACCATTTGTTGAAGAGGCAATCTTTTCTCCAATGTATGTTTCTGGTGCCTTTGTCAAGTATGAGATAACTATATTTATGTGGGTTTGTCTCTGTGTATTCTATTCTGTACCATTCATGTCTGTTTTGATATATAGACATGTTTTAAAACTACTACATTAGGATTTGGAGATGGCAGTTGTAGCTTTATTTATTCATTTGTTTTACTTTAAGTTCACTGTAAGCAGGAGTATCCAGGTAAAACAAATATGGCTGTCAACTGCAGAGAATTATTTTAATACAGTGTAATTTTATTTTAGCACAAAGGATTTTTCTGTTTCAAAGAGTGAAAGAGAAAAACTCCTAAAAAACTATATCCCCAAATCCTAAGTAAGAATTAGAACATTTTAAGATAAAAAAATACCTTCACTTGTTCTTTCTTTTTCAGTACAAAAAAAAATTATACTTGAATACAAGAGCGTCTATCAAAGAAACCGCTAATGTTAATACAGAGTTACATTCCTACCTTCAAAATGACTCAGACTCAATCTTGCTTTCTCCAAAATAACAATAGTTTAATCAAGAGGGTAATTCTTGATGAAAATCTAATGCCAACCCTTTTGGAAAAAGTTACCACAGACTCTCACTTAATCAACTGGCATTCATGGTATAAATTAGCATTCGTGATTTAAAACTTCTGAGGTCTGTGTAGACTGATTAAATAAGGCAGACCAGGACCATCCACAGTAAACTGGCTTCAATTTACTCAGTCTCATGGAAGTCCTTCCACATGTTATTTATATTATCTTCCCTTTACATAATACATTTTAAAAGTCACAAGATGAATGGACATTTGTATCATGGTTAAAGACATCAGAAAAACCTCTTAGGGGATATGCCATACTCAACTTTGATATTATATGGCTGTTTTCTTAAACTCATCCACAATGGTTATTTTGATGTCTTCTTTTTCTAAGAATGATCGAAATGTCGGCATTATCCTGCCCTTGAAAATGTCCCTCATCAAAACTGGCAGCAACACACGGCAGTACAGAGTCATTAAAAGCCCCCACCCCACCCCCGTCTTGATAACTCATCAGTGAACTTCCAATTGAAAGATTGTGGGAAAAGTCAGAAGACTTTTCTCGTTTTCTTAGGAATCATCAGAAAATCAGAAGAAGACAACAAATATTTTTCAAATGCAAACTCCCTTTGTGGTGAAACCAGGCAAGAGAAAAATCCACACTACCAAATGGATGGGGAAAGGGGGCTGTGTGTGGTGGGGTAGGGAGACGACGCTCTCTGGTCTTGGGTCTTGGAAGAGCCAGCAGGGCCTGTTTGTTAGTGGTGAGAAGAAGCTTAATGAGCCAAGTTCAAATTGCTTGTCTGCAGCAGGAGGGGCATGTGCACACACCAGCATCAAGCGCTTCCCAGAACTAGGGAGCAGAGGGTGTCGAGCCACTTGAGAAGTCACATCAACAAGCTTATTTAGAGCTTATCTCTGTAGCAACAGGAGAAAAACAGAGATTGCCCTGTGTGAAAACCCCACGGGAGCTCTCTCCATGGCAAGGAAGGAGTAAGGCCAACGTCCCGACACAAATAGTCCTGGGTCATCAGGAAAATTCCAGCCAATCTGGAACACGGCCCCAGCTCCTCCCTAAAACAGAACTTCTGAAAATTGCCACGCCAAGGAAGA
Organism: Marmota flaviventris; assembly: GCF_047511675.1. Lineage (NCBI taxonomy): Eukaryota > Metazoa > Chordata > Mammalia > Rodentia > Sciuridae > Marmota > Marmota flaviventris. Next base: position 154,565,531 of record NC_092501.1, read on the forward strand.
TTCTTTTCCACCAAGAATGAACAGCCAGAATGAACATCCCAGGCACTGGTCAAAATGCACAATGTGGTGGGAACAGGGAGTCAGTAAAGGGCAGAGAAAAATGGTGGACGAGGAATCCGCGCTGCCGTGTGCCAGGTGAAAAGGGGACCAAACACCGTGCGGTCACTTTGAAATGTCTTGATGCATGAGTTGTGTTAGGAGTTTCCCTAAGAACTCCCCGGGCCTTTCAGATAAGGGGCCCCGAATGTAACATGGTGGCGGGCAAGTTGCCAGTGGGCGGATAACAAGTTGTTTTCAAAATTTTCTAATTGGTCCTCCAGTCTTCCGTGCTGGTGGACAGCTCGTGCCCCGCGTGAATCTTGTGCAGGGCGGACGTGGGGGCACCGTAGGTGATGACCTGACCTTTACTATGATTGGCCCCGGGGGCTTCCTGGTTTAAGAGAACTGACTCTCACTTTCTATATAAGCTAGCACCAGCTTGCAGTAAAGTGCTTCATCTTTGTCGCTGCTGTCTGTGTGTGCGTTTTAATCTCCCATGACGAACCTTGGTTTTTCAAGTTGTCCCGCTGAAGCAACTGCATGTGAGGAGCCTCTGCGATCTGACTTCGCTAACAGATCCTTTCTCACTTACCCTATTGGTTCTTTCTAGAGAACACTAATACCTCAAATGCTGCCCAACTCATGAATTGCTCTTTGTTCAAGTCAATTCTTCTAAGTTTAATTTGTGGGAAGGTCTTCCTTGAACAGTTGTTAGCAGCTTCCAGAATGTACCTAGTGCTGAGACAACTTTCAGGTACTGAGGGAAATTTCACACTTAGGAGGCCAAAAGAATTTGGGATAAAATCTGTGCCCCATGGCCTACTGATTTAACACACCAAGAGTAGGATCACCGCAAATAACATTTTTATAAAAATCACAAATCAGTATTCCAGGCAATTTGGCATGGCTATTTTGCTACAGGCAAAAGATGTAGAAATGTTTCCCTAAAATGTTTTCCATAGAATTGTAAAGCTGCCTAGACATAAAATTCACTAAGGACAAGTGTAGGTCAAAATATCAGCAAACCTTTTAAAACATAGTTCGCTAAGAAAATTTTTCATATTTCCCTATAAAATGTTCTGTTCTTCTCTATCTTCATTTCAACGAATGTAGCAATATAGCTCCCCAAATACTCTATGCCCCTCCCCAATGAACTTATTTCTCCTCTTTTACTCTCTCCTGTTCCCAGCAGATGAAATAGCCTAGAGATGATTCCTTACATAAATAGCTGTCTCATCCCTCTGTTCACTGCTACCTCGTCTCCAACTATATTTAGACAGTTATTTTTAATTTCTTCTGATTCTCAAACCTTAAATCTAATACATACCAACAAGATTCTAAAATACTGCTTCATTCATGCCATTTCCCCTGCTCCAATGCTGTCATAAACCCGATTGCCCAGAATAAAGCTGAAATGATTCACGCTGACCTTCTAGACTCTCCACATTCCAACTCCAGCACAAAGCACAATACTTCCCCCTCCCTCCTTTCTTCCTTCCCTCCTTCAGTTAATTATTGATGGTGCACCTAATATATTCCAAGCAGTACGCTCTCGTCAGTGGAGATTCATTAGTAAACAAAGAACACATGGATTCCAACCTCAAGAATCTTAATTTCCTGAGGGCGGGGGCAGGGGGGGGAGACGTTCATCAAGATTTTAATCAAATATTGATATGATTATAAAATTACCATTACACTATAAAGAAAACGTTGTGTGTGCTTTGCTAGTACACGCCAAGGTTCTTGAGTTAGTTAAGGGGAACGTCCTAACCTTGCCCCACTCCAGAGGCAACATTCACACGGAATGGAGTTGTGCAACATGGCACCCAGATCTGGACAGGTAAGTTCTGAGTAAGGGACTCCTGGTTTTCAATCCAAAAGACATGTTGGGTTGACTAGGCTAATGTAAAGGCAGTTGGTTCCAGGTGCAGAGATCAGTATGCACAAGACGCTGAGGCAGGAAGGAGCTTGATGTGTCCGTGGAACTGAGAGGGAGCAGGGGGGCTGGAACTCAGAGCACCCAACGTCTGAGTTCCATCCACACTGGTCACCTCACCAATCCCAGACCACACCTTGTCTTAGTGCCTTTCTTTCACATATTTTAAAACCTAAAACTGTAAAATTGGTAAAAGAAAATATAGAAGAAAGACTTTGTGAACTTGGATAAGCTGTAGTTAAGAAACTATGTAAATTGTACTTCACCAAAATTAAACATTTTGTTGTTCAAAAGATACTTTTAAAGAATGAAAAGATAAGCCACAGATTGGGGGAAAATATAGGTAAATTGCATATATGACAAAGCACTTGAATTCAGAATACATGAAGAAATTTCAAAATGCAACAATAAGAAGACCAACAACCTGATAAAAAGTAGGCAAAAGATTCGAATAGACATTTTATGAAAAAAGATACTTGGTTAAAGGTGTATTAAGAATTGTATGCAAAAAAAATAAGAGAGCTCATGTATAATGGCATAATTTGGCGTGAACATACTTTATATACAGAGTTATGAAAAATTGTGCTGTGATTGGATAATTATGAATGTAATGCATTCCACTATTGTCATGTATGCAATAAATAAAAAAAAGAAAGAAAAAATATACTTGGATTGTAATCAAGCAAAACAAAGGATGACCAACATGATTAGTCCTTAAAGAAATGCAAATTAAAACCACAAGGAGATACCACCACTACTCACTAGGATAACTAAAGTGAAAGACACTGTCCATACCAAGTATCAGTGCAGATGTGGAGTAAGTGGGATTCTGATCCACTTCTGGTGGAGATGGAAAAGGAAATGGAATTCTCCTCTTTTGCTCTCAGTTTATACATTTAAACAGTTTCTTAAACAGACATTGACCATAAAACCTAAGCGTTGCACTGCCAGGGAGTTACCAGAAAGACATAGAAGCAGATGTCTGTCAAAAAATTACACTTGAATGTCCATAATATCTCTATGTGTAACAGCCTAAACTTAAAGCAATCCAATGTCTATGAACAGCTATGTGAATAAACAGATTGTGGTATATCCATGTAAAAAATACTACTCAGCAATAAAAACAATGAACTATTGATACATGCAAAACCTTGAAGGAATTTCAAAATAATCATATTATGCAAAAGAAACAGACAAAAATGTCTAGCTAATGTGAATTCCAGTGTCAGAGGGAAGATCTGGTGACAGTCCAGAGGCAGAAAGGTATGGAGGGAAAGAATTTAAAAAGGGTGTGAGGAAACTTAGGGGTGATGAACACTTTCATCATCTTGATTTTGGTGAGAATTTCATGGGTGTGTACATCTAATTATATCAGATTTTATGCTTTAAATATGAATAGTGAACTGACATCAATTCCAATGCAATAAAGATACTAAAATATAAAAATTATTTTCAAGATATACAACTCAAAACTTTTAACATCTCTGTGTCTCTCTCTGACCATCCAGATAACATTTTTCTCATCTCCTCTATGTAATTATTATCACACTTCATGCTTGTGCTATTCATTTGATTTCTAACATTTAATGCCTTGTGATGCTACCATTTATTGGGCATGCTTCCAAGTTGCCACCTCATGAGTGGAATCAGGCTCTCTGTTCCTCCCTCAACCCCTAGAACAATTTTTTTGCACATAATAGGACCTCAAGAAATACTTTGTTGAGAGATTCATACTACACCTCCAGAGAAAAATGTTTTGTGGATTGTCTTTTCAGAAGACAAATTATGGGACATCCTCCAACCTTTGATCAAGTTGATACAAACAAATTTCTAATTTATACTTAAGTAGCACATTGCCAAACACAGCAATTTCCAATGTGGAAGATATATTAAAGAATCTAAAAGCTACAATAAATCATGTGTGACAAAAGTCAGTGTTTTGGGCCAAAGATTAGAGAAATTCACATCATGACCCATGTAATTAACCAAAACTGCCAAATTAAATGTCTCAAAAGCAGTTAATTTGTAAATGGTCTTATTTGTTTGCTCAATTGTTTATTCATGCCTCAAACATCCCAAAGTCTGTATAAGCAAAATAAAGGAGAAAACAGTACCAAAAAAATTCATGTGTTCCAGAATAATTGGGTATCTCAGTTTTAGAAAATCTACCGTTGTAAAGGTTTTGATTTTAACTCACACAATACCACTAAGCAATTATTATCACATAAGGCACCAGTGTAGAAAAGGTGGACAGTGTAGCAAATTCCATATTTTAGTTGAAACCCACGTATCACCATTGGTAACGACCCCTCTCCCATTAACATGTGGTTAAAATTGCTGTGAACCCTGATTCCTACTTCTATATCTCTTGCTAAGATTTTAGCAAACTCCAAGGGAACTCATACTCTTGCATCCAAGTTTTTTCTGAGGACTCTTCACCGATGAATGATTTTCATTTAGAAAATTCTGGACCTTTTTCTCACTCCGTGCCTTCTGTGCCTCAAAGAAACAACCACAAAAACAGCAGCTCTTAGCTGGTTTTCAACAAAATTACCACCCCCACAAAGCAACTGTGTGCATGTGCTGGGTTGAACAAAGCTTTAGGAAGACCCAGCCCTTCATCTTAATGTTGTGGTAAATGTCAAACGTCACATTTCAACCCCCACCACGCCATGCATCCTTAGACCACGTGACTCCTAGGGATGCCTCTCCATGGGCCACTTTGGGCTACTTAAAGTCTCACTCTCCTTTCTCCCAGTGACTTCTCACTTCTTCTCCTCCCTCTCCCTCCATCTGCCAATTCTCCTTCCACTACTCTGCAGAACAAGTCAACCCCTCCACCTCTTCTTCACCCCACTTCAGACCCATCTTGGCATAACCCCACTCAAAAAGGTACTCAACAACATGTTCCCTTCACAGTAGAACAAAATCATATTTGATTAAGGTTGAGCAGCACATAGTTCATTTCCAGACAGCAAATGTGCAAATCCCTGCAAAAGTGAAACTGTAATCCCAGAAGTTAGAAATGGCCTTTGAAACCCACACAGTCAACAAAAGCAGGGAGTTTTTCAGTGCAGAAAGGTACACCGTGTACCTCTGATCATCAGCTTGCTCTGGAGGCAGGCTTCCTTCCAACCTTGACTTGCTACTTTCATAAATTTGTTCTAGCTGTGCTGCCTCTGGAATTCACAGTGCCCACTTCACTAGATGATGACTCATGCCCGGCATGGAACAAATCATTTCCATTTTGATATCATTTGAAGGCACTAAACAGAAAGACTCTACACCAATCCTACCACAAAAGATGGTCTCTCTGTAAAGAGTTTTCACCCACCTGTTCCCTCAGGAGGCTTTCCAAAGAATAATTATCAAGCAAAACTGCAAGCTCACTGAAAATAATAGCTCTGCCTGGATTTCCTTTATATAACACCCTGTGCCATTTGAGCTTAGTAGGTATCCAATATATACTAAATTGCATGGGAATAAACATGAAGTCGACTAAGCACAATAGTGACTTCAACAAAATACAGCTAGGAATATGTATCATGGTATACATATATACACACATGTATGCCTGTGTTCATGCATATATATAGAGAGAAAGTGTTCCTGCACTATGGGTGATTAGTTGTATGTTATGATTTGGATGTGAGATGTCCCCCGCCCAAACTCCTGTTAATGTAGGAATATTCAGAGATAAGATGATTAGATAACCAGAGCTCTGCCCTAATCAGTCCATACTAGTTTTAATGGACAGAATGGGTGGTAACTGTAGGCAGGTGGGCATGGCTGGAGGAGGTGGGTCCCTGGGAGTGTGCCCTGAAAGGGTGCACCTTCCCTGTGGCCTCTTCCCCCCAACTCTCTCTCTCTCTCTCTCTCTCTCTCTCCTTTCTGACCTCCCCTCCATGAGCAAGCAGTTTTCCTCCACTGGGCCCTTCCCCATGGTGCTACCTCACCGTGGGCCCAGAGCAATGGAATCGGCTGTCTGTGGACTGAGACCTCTAAAACTGTAAGCCCCAGATACATGTTTCCTCCTCTAATTCGTTCTTGCCAAAGATTTTGGTCTCAGCCACACAAAAGCTGATTAAAACACTGTAGGTGTTTTTCCATTACCTTAGTGTATACACCACGCTATGCCATCTGTTTATTTATCCATTTCATCAATGTTTTTAGGTTACAACATTTCAGGGAGAATTCCTAAGACGGGGCAGAAAAGCTTTCTTGTCTCTTTCAGTTGTCTGGTTTTTCTCTGGAGCAGAGGACAGTAGGAGAGAGAGGGGTCATTAAGCGTCTTTCTAGTCTCATCTCTGTTGGAGAATGTGGATGATATTATCAAAGGTAGAAGGAGTAAGCCCCAGGAAGAAGCGACAAGAAAGGATGGAATGACTCGATGAGAAGCAGATCCGCGTGTGTGAGATAGTCTACCTGAGAGACAGTGAGCACCCCGGGAGAGGGAAACCACAGGAGCCAGTTTATCAAAGAGGAAGACGGGTGTGAGGCAGCTTCACTGCCGCATCCAGGGGACAATGGCCAACGTGTATTTGAGATGGAGATGTGTGCCAATCCAACCATCCACCTCCATAAGATTTTAAGCTAAAAACACCTTAAAAGGTGCATAGTCTGACACTTTCCAGTCTTTGGGGGTCAGAGCACACATAGGAAATGACAGTACCTGTGACCACCCTGGGATAAGTGAGGGATGTTGCTTAGGGCAGAAGGCTCCTGGCTTGAGGCTCCAGCTACATCCCCGAGGCTGAGGGACGCAGTTCTGAGACTCTGTTGGAGGGCCCATTTTAGGCCAGTCTCCTTGCTTTACAGAAAAACTAAATTCTTACCAAGATTATTCAGCTGGAAAGTCACAACAGAGCCAGGAGCAGAGTTTCAAGTTTCTCCCTTAATTAATGTTTCTATCATTCCAGTGTTTCTCCAATATTGTCCCCAGACCAGAAGCATCAGCATCACCTGAGACCTAGTTCAAATGCAATTTCTCAGGCCCTGCCCTGAACTCCTGAATCAGACGTCTGGAGGTGGGCCAGCACCCTACTTTACACACCCTACTCGCCTAAGTTGGAGAATTTCTATTGTCATCCATGCATGAGGCCTCATAAGTTACTAGGTTAACACTTAGGTTGCCTAATTCAAGGGTTGGCAGAACTTTTCTGGAAAATTAATATTTTAGGCTCTGTAGGCTATCCAGTCTCTCACAAGTACTTAACACTATCTCTGTAGCATAAAATCAGTTATAGGCATTACATAAACAAATGGGCAAGGCTGTGTTCCAATAAAACTTTATTCACAAAAACAGGCAATGGAGTCGATTTAGCCTGGGAATCATTCTTTGTCAACCCCTGTTACCTGGAGTAGATTCTTTAACTACATTATTTAAATTCTTAGCCATTCTGGTTAATATCAAAATTACTTGGCAATTTCTGACATCTATCAATATTGGTTTCAATACCTGTCGTTTTTCATTCAGTTAACATCCTAAATGCCTCATAAGTGCAAGACTCTGGGCATATGGGCATAAAAAATTCAACTCATCCCCTAAGTATTAGAGTTTCATGCACTGGAGAAATAAGTCATCAGACAAAATTATATTATTTTTTTAAGATGGCCTTGTCAAAGAAAATGCCCACTTAGATGTATGGATTTTGTTGCTGAAGATGGTAAATTTTTCATTGACAAATGGACAAAACACATGATAATGCATACTCCAAATTCCAAGGCAACAGGGATGGTTGCTATTTGGGCAATCACCATTTTATTGGGTTCACAGATTTGGGGGGTCAAGAATTCAGACAGAGCTAATTGGGAATGTTCCCATCTTCTCACGATGTTTGGAGACTTTACTGGGAAGACCTGAAAGGCTACAGAAGACTCAAATGAACGGGGAGCTTCTCCATTCACATGTCTGGTACCTGGGCTGAGATGACCTTACTGAACTGGGATGGTTAGCCAGAGCCCTGAACGTGGGCACTACACAGCATGGGCTTCCCACAGCGTGGTGGCCTTAGAGCAGTCAGACTACAAACAGAGAAGCCAGTGCTTTAGGATGAAGTGTTCCAATAAGCAAGGCAAAAGAAGTATGGTCTTTTGTGGCCAAACTTTAGAAGCCACCCTGCAACACTTCCCCATACTCCATGGACCAAGGAATACAAGTCCACCCGAATCCAAGAGTACAGGGCATAGACCCTATCTCTAGACAGGAAAGGAGTCAAATAACTTTCAATCATGTTCTACATCACCAACCAAGAAGCCAACAATGTGGAATGGTCCAAATGTAAGAGAAGTTTATGAAAAATTTTTAAATGTAGCTGTACAGGAGATCAAAGCCAACTTTGCTAAAACTCCACAATGGAAGGATGTCTGGAAGTCATTTGATTGTGCTCATCAAATAGTGATCCTCCAAGAGAAGAATTTAGGAAATTTTTTCTTGTGTTTGTGAAACAACAAGAACCTAGATGCTGCCCAGGACATGTGGAATACATGCCATCAACGCGAGCTGACTGGCAATCACAGGAGGTTAGGTGCTCAGTCCTCCACTAAGTTGCCATAAATGCCATTTAAAGAACAAGGAGGGGATGAAAAGTATTTATTTGTAGATTTATTTGTCAGGGTATATGAAGATTTTCAGAAGAAATAAACTTGAATTTTACCTCCCTTGTGTTTATTCTTCATTTAAAATTGCTTACTTATGGGGCTGGGGCTGGGGCTCAGTGGTAGAGCACTTGCCTAGGATGTGTGAGGCACTGGGTTCGATCCTCAGAACCACATGTAAATAAATAAAATAAAGGTCCATTGACAACTAAACAACATATTTTTTTTAATTGCTTACTCATGGATCCAAGATGGCGGAGTGGAGGAGTTGCCATTTCTGGCTGCTCTGTGCCTGAATCCGAGAAAGCTATCAGGTGGCTTCTCCACGGGGTCTCGCCTTGACGGAATACAACATCTCAGAGCGTGTGACAGGGCCCCATCCAGCGGATTTTCACAGAATCCACCAGAGCTACAAACATGGAGCAGAACTCAGAGCCTCTGTGTCCCGGTGAGATTCCAGACTCCGGTCCCAAAGCCCGCAGTTGGAGCACAGGCGCGACTCTCAAGTGGCAGAGCAGAGACACCAACTCAGCCCCTCGGCAGAGTGGCAGAACTCCAGATCACTCTCCGCTCCTGTGCAGGTCACCGGACCATGTTCTAGCCACAGCACAAGGACATCCCAGCTCCCCCACCTCACCAGACACCTCCTGTGGGGGAAACAGATGGACTCCATCTTGGAAAACCTTTCTCGCCATCCTCTGGTGGGCGTGGCTACCAGCACGGATCTGCCACTGAACAGGGACCTGGGTTCCAAGTCCCCTCCCCCAGCTGTGAGAACTCAGCACAGTGACTATCAGCACAAAATCAGCTCTCAGTTGAACAGGAGCACAGGGCGACCAGGGCGCTGCCCACCTGGTGCCATCCGAGGGCGGAGGGCGAGAGGTCCGCAGCTGACACCTGATAAGCAAGAGAGGGGAGGGGGCTAAAAACCGGGAGCAACTCAGAGACACCAAGATTAGGGAAGCTCTAGGCAGGAGAGGGAGAGCTCCAGTCTTCTCACACTGGTTACCTCCACCACCTGAGGACAGAGACTCAAGCTTGGAATACACAACTCCACCTACTGGAAGAGAAGAGAAGAAAACGGGCCTTTAAGAGTATTTTGTTGTTGTTTGTTTGTTTGTTTGTTTGTTTTGTTTTGTTTTCTTCTGTTCCATTTTATCCTCTTCCTTTCTCCTCTACCCTTCCTCCTCTGGTCCTCGCAACCCCAACATATGTGAAACCAAGAACTTTGCATGAAATAGAACTTCAAGAACTAAGTCACCAGAATAATATAATATAGAGGTGCTGCACCCCTCCCCTGACTCAGGCAATGGCAAGGCCCTACTGAGGTGGATGGTGCAAGGCGTTCATCCTCTGGAGGAGCGCAGTATGTTTCTGGGAATGGGCTGGTTTGTTTTTGTATTCCTTTAATAAGTATAGTTGCGATTTCTCATATGACAATTAAGTATGAAGGAAAAAACATGACTTTCCCAATTAATGCAACTACTTCTAAAGAATAGATCTGTTTGCTCTAATGCAATGATTCAGCTGTGGGGCGTAATTGTTAATGTCTAATGAAAAACTCCCTGTATTCCTGTCAAGGAAGTTTTTGAGAAATTAAATTAAAATCTAGAGAAGAAGAATTAATGTTAAGAAGACAGATTAGTGCTTAGTACTGGGCAACTTGTTCTTGTTCCTGTGCACAATGGTTTGTGCTCTTACTCTTGTTTGAGTAAAATTAATAACAAGTTAACCACTTGCTGTAACCATGGCATCAGTTCCAGTCAGTAAGTCAAGAAAGAATAGTCAAGGTATAGGCCAATAGTCTGGGACATTTCTAACTATTATTAAAAGTTAACTAAGCAGAAACAGCTCAAAGCAAAACGGGAACTGAAAGTACAAATGCTTGCTTATGCATAAGCCAAGATACATTCTTCTATTCTAATTGTAGCTAGGTAATATTTTGTTTCTTTGACTAATGATTCCTGTTTTGTAACCGCAAAGTACTGTGAGCCTGCCAAAATGAAAAGTATATATGATCAACTTCACAAGTAAAGATTGGGATCAACACCTTCACTTTGGTGTCTGTGTTGTTTCTCCACCCCCCTTTCACCAACTCCTCACCATCCGTTCATCTCCTGAGACCCCCTGTTGGAGCTGGACTCCAACATAGAGGAATTGCATAAGCCCCTCCCCCCTTTTTTTCTTTCTCTCTTTTTTCTCTTTCTTTCTTTCCTTTTTATTTTTCTTCCTCCCTCTCTTCCTCTTTCAACCTCCTAAGTTTTACTATTTTTACTTCTTATAATTTTCTAAATACATATATGTGTTTGATTTTATACATTCTACTGTCCTCCCTTACTTGTCTACCTAAATTACCTCCTGTCTATTCCCTGCTACTAACCCTCTTCATTAAAGTTCTCCTCCAAATTTCCTAAGTTATATTAACCCTATACCCTCACATCTTTCCCCCTTAACATATCGTCATACACCTGACCCAGTTCTCTGTCCGCTACCAGAAACTGTACACCTTTTATGAAACTACTGATTATATTTTAAATAATAATTGAATCCAACATTTATAGACATTGAGACTAACTATAAATGTCTTAATAACAATAATTTACTGATAGGTGATGTATTGCTGATATTGAAAACTGTCAACATTGTTCTTCCCCACAAAGGAGGGATCTTGGAACTATACAAGAGCACTACAAATCTACGGGGTAAAAACAATAACACACCAGTCCCACAGAGCGGGAAAGAAACACAAGCAACATAAAAAGACAAAGGAAGAAAGTACCACAAGCAATTCAAGACAACACGTCATTATCATTAGAAGAATTACAGAAACAGCAGACAAAATGACAGAGAAATATTTCAGGATATACATGATTCAGATGTTTTGGAGTCTCAAAGAAGACATTAGACAACAAATACAAACAGTGAAAGATCACTTTGACAATGAGCTACATAAACAAATCCAAGAAGCAAAAGATCACCTCTACAGGGAGATAGAGGTTATTTAAAAAAAAAAAAACAGAAATCCTTTAAATGAAAGAAATAATAAACAAAATTTTTAAAAAATGAGAGCATCAGCAGCAGAGTAGACAATTTAGAAGACAGGACACCAGACAACAAAGACAACATCTTTAAAAGAAAGTAGATAGCACAGCAAAAATGATCAGAAAACACAAGCAGAACATCCAAGAAATATGGAATAGCATAAAAAGACCAAATTTAAGAGTTATTCTGATAGAGGAAGGCATAGAGGTTCAAACCAAAGGAATGAGCAATCTATTCATTGAAATAATATCAGAAAACTTTCCAGACATGAAGAATGAAACAGAAATCCAAATCCAAGAATCCTACAGGACGCTGAATGTGCAAAATCACAAGAGATCCATACCAAGACACATTATAATGAAAATGCCCAGCATACAGAATAAGGAGAGAATTTTAAAAGCCACAAGAGAAAGGAAGCAGATTACATTTATAGATAAACCAATTAGGTTAATGCCTGATCTTTCAACACAGACTCTGAAAGCTAGAAGATCCTGGAACAACATATTTCAAACTCTGAAAGATAATGGGTTCCAACCAAGAATCTTATATCCAGCAAAACTAAGCTTCAGATTTGAAGATGAAATAAAAACCTTCCATGATAAACAAAAGTTAAAAGAATTTATAGCTAGAAAACCAGCACTACAAAACATTCTTGGCAAAATATTACACAAAGAGGAAATGAAAAACAATAATGAAAACCAGCAGAGGGAGGTAGTACACTAAAAGGAAAACTAATCAAAGAGGAAAACCAAGTCAAGTTAAATAATAAAAATAAACAAATATGACTGGAAATACAAACCATATCTCAATAGTAACCCTAAATGTTAATGGCTTAAACTCACCAATCAAAAGACATAGGCTGGAAGATTGGATTAAAAAATATTCAACAATATGCTGCCTACAGGAGACTCATTTGATAGGAAAAGACATCCACAGACTGAAGGTGAAAGGTTGGGAAAAATCATACCACTCACATGGACTGAGGAAGTGGTATGTCAAGCAGCAGTTTCCATACTCATCAAATAAAGTAGACTTCAAGCCAAAGTTAATAAAAAGGGATATAGAAGGACACTACATACTGCTCAAGGGAACCATACACCAACAAGACATAACAATCATAAATATATATGCCCTGAACAATGGTGCAGCTATGTTCATCAAACAAACTCTTCTCAAGTTCAAGAGTCAAATTGATCACAATACAATAATCTTGGATGACTTTAACACACCTATTTCACCACTGGACAGATCTTCCAAACAAAAGTTGAATAAAGAAACTATAGAGCTCAATAACACAATTGATAACTTAGACTTAACTGACATATATAGAATATGTCAACCAGCATCAAGCAGATACACTTTCTTCTCAGCAGCACATGGATCCTTTTCAAAAATAGACCATATACTATGCCACAGAGCAACTCTTAGCAAATACAAAAGAGTAGAGATACTACCATGCATTTTATCAGATCATAATGGAATGAAATTGGAAATCAATGACAAGATAAAGAATAAAAAATTCTGCATCACATGGAGACTGAACAATATGCTACTGAATGAACAATGGGTTACAGAAGACATCAAGGAGGAGATTAAAAAATTCTTAGAGGTAAATGAGAACCAGACACAGCATATTGAAATCTCTGGGACACTATGAAGGCAGTACTAAGAGGAAAATTCATTGCATGGAGTTCATTCCTTAAAAGAAGAAAAAGTCAACAAATAAATGACCTCACACTACATCTCAAAGCCCTAGAAAATGAAGATCAAATCAGCAGCAAAAGCTGTAGAAGGCAAGAAATAATTAAAATCAGAGCAGAAATCAATGAAATTGAAACAAAAGAAACAATTGAAAAAATAGACTGTTAGAGTCTGTAAACAAGTCTGGATGGCGCCTGGCATTTTGCCAGAGGGAGTGGTTTGTGAAGTAACACCAGCGAGCCATTAAGTGTGGAAATTCCTTATTGGTTGACTGGTGTATCTAGTTTATGCTAATTAAGATAAGCTGTGCAAAATGTATAAATACCTTTGTTGTCCTACAATAAACGGCTTCCACTCCTGCTGTATCAACGTACACAAGTTGTTCGTCAGCCCCCGGTTAGTTTGCTGCAGCCAGACTGCGGCAGATGGTGGCCCGTTACGGGGAGCCCCGGGACACTCGGGGGGTAAGTGACGAAAAAAAAAAAAAAAGCTGCCCGTCCATAGATAGGACGGGAGCAAATCTGCTCGTCCCTAGGCAGATAGGGCGAGAGGAAAAATGGCCATTTTGAGAAAATGGAAAGATTGATGCAGTATGTTTGTGTCTTGTTTTGTTTCAGTGTATTGTATTGTCTTTGTGATGAAAATATGGAAGGGGTGAGAAGTAAATTACTAAGGGAAGAAGGCACCCCAGTGGAACCAAGAATAGTTAGGGCATGTGTTGATAAGAGCCCAGGAACTCTAGTCAGAAAGAAAAAGAAAGTTCAGAAGAAGGAGTATCAGGAAAAAAGTTGCAGCAAAAGGCTATTACTGAATACTTTTCGTTACCGGAGGGTGCGTGAATCGCTGTGGCGGCGGCGGCTGCCTCGTGGGCAAGCCGGTCATGGTGCAGCAAGGACTTTACAAGAGGCGGTGGCAACTGGCCCTTCCCCGCCTCCTGGCCGGGGAGCAGGACGCCACTGCCACGAGCCCATATCCAGACTGACCCGGAGGCCCAGTCTCGAAAGCTTTTGCTCCCTGTGCCCAGAAGCAGTTTGAGCCCCGGACTCTCCCTGGGACCATCTGGGGCTGCCCGGGACGCTGCAGGGGGAAGATGCCCGTCCCTGAAGTTTGATCATTTCCAAGGCCAGTAACTACAATGGTTCTCCCACACCTGGAGGCTGACGAGTAATGAGCACTATTAAGGCCTATTTCAAATGTAAAAAAACTTGAGATAATGTACTAAATTGTTCAGAAGGTTGTTTTCTTAGCGCCTGCTAGAATACTACAGGATTTTCTTTAGCCATCCAGGGTTCCTGCCTTCGTCCCAATGCCGGTGAAGACGAAGGTGGAAGAATTTCCAGTGTTGCTGAGAACTGGACGAGACTTCAAATCAAGCTAGCTGCCTGCAGAACTTACCTGGACTGTGATTTAAGCTAGCTGCCTGCAGAACTTACCTGGACTGTGATTTACCTGAACTGTGAGTTAATCTATTGAGACACTGCTTTACCTGGACTGAGACAACAAACTGTAATCTACAACAAATTGTAACTCGGTATCTTTGCTAACGGTGTCATTGCTGGTATAATTTTTCAAAGGGCTTCTTGTATGGAGCCATCAAGTGGCTTGGTATTGTGGCATTTTGTATCCTCCCCTTCTGCTTGTAGCAGATTATTTATGGTGTTTGTGTAAAAACCACTATGGTCGTTATTTAAATTAAACAAAAGGGGGAAATGTTAGAGTCTGTAAACAAGTCTGGATGGCACCTGGCATTTTGCCAGAGGGAGTGGTTTGTGAAGTAACGCCAGCGAGCCATTAAGTGTGGAGATTCCTTATTGGTTGACTGGTGTATCTAGTTTATGCTAATTAAGATAAGCTGTGCAAAATGTATAAATACCTCTGTTGTCCTACAATAAACGGCTCCCTCTCCTGCTGTATCGATCTACACAAGTCGTTCGTCACCCCCCGGTTATTTTGCTGCAGCCGGACTGCGGCAATAGACAAAACTAAAAGTTGGTTCTTTGAAAAAATAAATAAAATTGACAGACCCTTAGCCATGCTAACGAAGAGAAGGAGAGAAAGAGAGAACTCAAATTACCAGCATACGTGATGAAAAAGGCAATTTCACAATAGACACTACAGAAATACAGAAGATAATTAAAAATTGCTTTGAAACCTTATATTCTAATAAAATAGAAGACAGTGAAGGCATCAATAAATTCCTTAAGTCATATGATTTGCCCAGATTGAGTAAGGAAGATATACACAACTTAAACAGATCAAAATCAAGTGAGGAAATAGAAGAAGCCATCAAAAGATTACCAACCAAGAAAAGCCCAAGACCAGATGGATACACAGCCAAGTTCTACAAGACCTTTAAAGAAGAACTAATACCAATATTCTTCAATCTATTTCAGGAAATATAAAAAGAAGGAGTACTTCCAAACTCATTCTATGAGGCCAATATCACCTGATTCCAAAACCAGGCAAAGAGACATTAAAGAAAGAAAACTTCAGACCAATATCTCTAATGAACATAGATGCAAAAATCCTCAATAAAATTCTGGCAAATCACATACAAAAACATATTAAAAAGATTGTGCACCATGATCAAGTGGGATTCATCCCAGGGATGCAAGGTTGGTTCAACAATCAATAAATGTAATTCTGGGGATGTGGCTCAAGTGGTAGCGTGCTCACCTGGCATGCGCGGGGTGCTGGGTTCGATCCTCAGCACCACATAAAAATAAAATAAAGATGTTGTGTCCACTTAAAACTAAAAAATAAATATTAAAAAATTCTCTCTCTTTTAAATAAATAAATAAATGTAATTCATCACATCAATAGACTTAAGGATAAGAATCATATGATCATCTTGATAGATGCAGAAAAAGCATTTGACAAAATACAGCATCCCTTTATGTTAAAAACACTAGAAAAACTAGGGATAACAGGAACATAGCTTAACATTGTAAAAGCCATATACGCTAAGCCTCAGGCCAATATCATTCTAAATGGAGAAAAATTGAAGTCATTCCCCCTAAAATCTGAAACAACACAGGGATGCCCTCTCTCACCACTTCTATTCAACATAGTTCTTGAAACACTGGCCAGAGCAATTAGACAGAAAGAAATTAAAAGAATGAGTATAGAAAAAGAAGAATTTAAACTAGCACTATTTGCTGACAATATGATTCTATACCTAGAAGACTCAAAAAAACCCCAACAGAAAACTTCTAGAACTAGTAAATGAATTCAGCAAAGTAGCAGGATATAAAATCAACACCGATAAATCAAAGGTATTTCTATGTATCAGTGACAAATCCTCTGAGAAGGAAATGAGAAAAACTACCCCATTCATAATATCCTCAAAAAAAAAAAAGATACTTGGGAATCAACTTAACAAAAGAGGTGAAAGATCTATACAATGAAAACTACAGAACCCTAAAGAGAGAAATCAAAGAAGACCTTAGAAGATGGAAAGATCTACCTTGCTCTTGGATAGGCAGAATTAATATTATCAAAATGACCATACTATCAAAAGCACTATACAGGTTTAATGCAATTCTGATCAAAATCCCAATGGCTTTCCTCATAGAAATAGAAAAAGCAATCATGAAATTCATATGGAAAAATAAGAGACCCAGAATAGCTAGAGCAATTCTAAGCAGGAAGAGTGAAGCAGGTGGCATCACTATACCAGACCTTAAATTATACTACAGAGCAATAGAAACAAAAACAACATGGTATTGGCACCACAACAGGCCAGTAGACCAATGGTACAGAATAGAGGACACAGAGACTAACCCACAAAATTACAATTATGTTATATTAGACAAAGGTGCCAAAAACATGCATTGGAGAAAAGATAGTATCTTCAACAAATGGTGCTGGGAAAACTAGAAATCCATATGCAACAAAATGAAATTGAACCCCTATCTATCACCATGCACAAAACTTAACTCAAAATGGATCAAGGACCTAGGAATTAAGCCAGAGACTTTGCGTCTAACAGAAGAAAAAGTAGGCCCTAATCTTCATCATGTGGGATTAAGCCCCAACTTCCCTAATAAGGCTCCTATAGCACAAGAATTAAAAACAATAATCAATAAATGGGATGGATTCAAACTAAAAAGTTTCTTCTCAGCAAAAGAAACAATCCGTGAGGTGAACAGAGAGCCTACATCCTGGGAGCAAATTTTTACCCCTCCCACATCAGATAGAGCATTATCTCTAGGATATATAAAGAACTCAAAAGCTAAGCACAATAAAACCAAATAAACCAATCAATAAATGGGCCAAGGACCTGAACAGACACTTCTCAGAAGAGGACATAAAATAAATCAACAAATATATGAAAAAAATGCTCATCATCTCTAGCAATCAGAGAAATGCAAATCAAACTACTCTAAGATATCACCTCACTCTAGTCGGAATGGCAGGTATTGTGAAGACAAACAACAACAAGTATTTGCGAGGATGTGGGGAAAAAGGTACACTCATACACTGCTGGTTGGACTGCAAATTGGTGCAGCCAATTTGGAAAGCAGTGTGGAGATTCCTTGGAAATCTGGGAATGGAACCACCATTTGACCCAGCTATTCCTCTTCTCATACTATACCCAAAGGACTTAAAAACAGCATACTACAGGGACACAGCCACATCAATGTTTATAGCAGCACAATTCACAATAGCTAAACTGTGGAACCAAACTAGATGTCCTTCAGTGGATGAATGGATAAAAAAAATGTGGCATTTATACACAATGGAATATTACTCAGCATTAAAAAAGAACAAAATCATGGCATTTGCAGGTAAATGGATGGCATTGGAGAAGATAATGCTAAGTGAAGTCAGCCAATCCCCAAAAAACAAATGCTGAATGTTTTCTCTGATATAAGGGGGGGGGGGGTGTGACTCATAGTGGAGTAGGGAGGGAGAGCATGGAAGAGTTAGATTAATTCTAGATAGGGAAGAGGGTGGGAGGAAAAGGGAGGTGGAAGGGGATTAGCAAGGTGGTGGAATGTGATGGTGATCATTATACAAAGTACATGTATGAAGACTTGAATTGGGTGTGAACATAACTTATGTACAAAGATATGAAAAATTGTGGTATATATGTGTATTAAGAATTGTAATGCAAAAAAAAGTACACGTATAATGGCATAAATTGACATGAACATACTTTATATACAGAAATATGAAAAAATGTGCTCTGTATGTGTAATAAGGATTGTAATGCATTCCACTGTTGTGAATAATAAAATCAATAAAAAATGCTTACTTATCTGAGAAATCAGAGCACCAAGTTAGATATAATTTATAATGATTTAATGTAAGGTCAAGCGGATGTTTCCCCTGTTAAATAGCGAGTGGTGTGTTCTTACCACACGTTT
Source organism: Marmota flaviventris (assembly GCF_047511675.1). Lineage (NCBI taxonomy): Eukaryota > Metazoa > Chordata > Mammalia > Rodentia > Sciuridae > Marmota > Marmota flaviventris. The sequence goes on from NC_092501.1 coordinate 154,584,218, forward strand.
TTTGCATCATCTGCTTAAGAAGTAAAAGACCATAAACAATTCAAATTCTCTTACATTCTTCCAACTAAAGAATTTGTTTTTAAAGAGATTTAACATACAGAATTTTTTTTCTATTTTGTATGATTTTTTTCTAAAAAGAAAGAATAGTTTGCATGGATTAAAAAAAAAGTGAGACCCTTCAACAGGACAATAAAGTGAGTGGGAGGAGATAATGCTAATCTATTCCTTTTAAAAATAGAATTATGCTCCGAGGAGGAGTTTGAACACTTAGCTGGAGTCGTGGAGGTCTGATTAGTCACAGACTCCTAGATCTTTACAGCCATAAAAGGGCCCTTAGGAATTACCTGGTCCAACCCCAGCATTTTGCAGATGACTAGACTAAGATTCAAAGATGCAAAGAGTGGCAGAGAGAGTTGGGGTGCTGCTAAGTATTCCAGACCTCTCCCTCGTTCCCCAGCTCCCCCTGCAGGTAGGTTTCAGTCACGTTCTGGTCTAGTTCTGGTCCATACCTTATGAACCACAGTTGCAGATTGCTTCCCAGATGGAACAGGGAAAATCTCTCTTTCCCCTTGGTGGCCCCATGTTGAGGTGGGAGAACCACTATTAGGAAAGCTGCCCAAATCTCTGATCCATCCCCCAGAAAAAAAAAAATCAGCCCCACAGAGCTGTCCAACACTCATGGGATTTTTCATAAGCAAGAAAACTAACTTTCGTGGGGAAACCCAGAGATTGCAGAGCTTATTTATTCCCATAGCATCATTTAGCCTAAATTAACTAAAAAACTAAGTGCCCCGCTCATGTTTATTAGCAAGTTAGTGCAGAGCTAGGATTAGAACCCAAGTCCCCTGAATTATCCATCCAGGACCACATTTTTGTCACTCACAGAAAAGTCAGGACAGGCACCAGCAAGCCAAACCTTAAGCAAAGGGGCCAGTCAGCGGGAATGAAACGGATGAGTGTGGGCTGGACGGAGAAAGGGGCAACACCCGTGGCTGGCGTCCAAGAGGAAAGAGGCCCCAGTGCTCAGCTTGCAGCTGGGAGGACAGAAGCCTGGGATCCCCCCTGACAGTCCCTTTCTTTCCCCCAATTTGTATATTTTCCTCAACTGTATGACAAATTCTCCCAGATCCTGTAGCTCAGTTAGGAAGTTAAATACCCAAAAGGAAGTGTCTCCATTTTCTTATTTGTGTCCAGAAGCTGTCAAACATAAACAGGAATCTTGTGCCTTGGACCCAAATTAATGTAATGTAGAATTTTAAAAAGCAACAAATCAGGAAAAAAAAAAACGAGTTGCTGGTTGCTAGGTAACGTCAGTACAAATCTCTCTCTTTGCCATCAAGAGCATTCTCTCTATCTTTGTGGACAAAAGTAAGAGAGTACTTAGTGACAGGCACATATCTCGTTTGACATCAATAGACATCAAATACATTTTTCCTGGAAACAACATACTGCAGAGCTTCAGGCACTCTGGGAATCCAAATGGCCACCCTCTGGGCACAGGTTGAATTTCCTATTGTAAAATGTTCGGGCTCCTCTATGTGAACAGCCTAGACATCTATCTTTCAGCAGCAATCAAAAGAGAAGTAGAGAATTCAGGCAAGTCTGTTCTCCTCTTCCAAATAAAAGCTGAGACTGAGACTGTCCAACGTGACACTATCCTTTGGTTATCAACCATCTTAAGTGAAAGGTGGGTCCCTCTCTTCTTCTGCCCCTTCCTGAGAAATGGATGCTTTTCACTCCGATGTGAACCAAAAACAAAGCAAAGTAACAATTAGCACAGGAGCCACATCTCCAGATCAGTGCAGACTTCCATCCACTTGTTATGGGCCAGACTGTGTGGGCAATGACCAAACAGACTCCATTTTACCCTGAGACTCCATATCATGTAAGAAATGCTTCTCCCGTGGGAAAGCCCAGCCTCTGTATCCATTGATAGTTACCTAGCACAGCATACTTTGCAACACAAAATAGCAATGCTTAGACAATGTAAAATTGCTCTCTTTGGTGTCCATTTTTCTTGGGCAATGTACCTTGTCAGAGATTGATTGTCCAGATGTTAGTAACCATTCTCTAACTTGTACCAAACTAGGGTCATTTTGACCCACTTCCCTTCTGCTTGCTTGCTGCTACGCCAACCTGGAAAGTCCCATGGGAAATACCAATGTACCCATTGCATTGTCTTGCTAACTGCCAATTCCGCTTCTGCTTGCTTGCTTGCAGCTACATCAACCCGGATGTGGTTTTTGCCTTGAAATATCATAAAATGATCAGGCTCGTGACTGTTCCTTGCAGAGACAGTTATGGGTCCTGCAGGGAGCAGTCACCAGCCGGCCAGCTAAAGATTCTTCAACTTGGACAAAACTTGGACAAAATCTGAACGACCTGCCCCACAACACACTGACCCACTGAATTCCCAGCCCTCCTGCTTCCCTCTGCCCAGGTTCTTTCCCCTCCACTGTCAGCTCGACTTCAGCCCCTGCTGAGATAGGCACCACAGTACCCTTATCCTACATATGTTTTAGACCCGACTCCCAGAATCAGAATCATTTTGTGCTATTTTCCCCAGCTCCAAACAACTGGGAAACTTGCCTGGCAGTGGGTCACCAGTGCCCTCCAGGGAGCATTGTCCAAGGCGCAGCTGCCCCACAAACTCCACTTGCCCTGCAAGGGAGCAGGACATAGGATGGTTCCCCATGGTGTTTCCATCAGGGATGCAGAGAGCTTCTCCACCTAGACTTCCTGAAGCTCCTACTCTGGGTAGGACACTGTTCAGAGCTGTGAAGAATAGTTTTTTTAAAGAGTCATTATGATTCCTGGGTAAATAAAACTCACACAAAAGAAGGCAGAGCATGTCATTCATTTTACCCAATTTTGCCTTTATGAAAATATTACAAGAGATAAAGATCCCAGAGGAAGAGGCAGAGATTAATTCTAGAGATCGTGTTGGGCCACTTGGTGCAATAAAAGTTGTCAGAATCAAAATGGAGTCACCTTTGGCAAGTCCTAACCAAAATAACAATCATAAATAAAGTTGGGAGATTATGAAGGAGGGGACTCAGGCCCGGATGCCTGACAGTAAGAACCAATCACAAAGTTTCTTATTCTATGTCAGAACCGTAACTTTACAGAGGCCACTGCCCCATTACACAAAGAATACTTCTGCAAAGACATCTGTCCAGCCTTGGACTGGTACCACCATATCATTAATCCTTGTGGCTGAGGATTACTGCATCAAAGTAACATGTAATTCTTCTTGTTTTTACCTTTAAAAACTTCCCCTTGCATCAACTTCTTGAATCTACTCACGGTTTACCATGGTACAAGCATTCCCACAGCAATGTTCTGCTATTCTCAAATAAATTTATTAATCTTTGGCAAATCTTTCCCTGTGCATTACTTAAATTGACTGTGGTAACACCATAATCCAAGTGGCACTCCTACTGGCCAGAGGAGGGCAGAGGCGTCCTCATTAGCATTCCCAGAACACTGTCCAAGGTACTTGGTGGGAACTGTTACCTGCTTATCCTAACTCTATCACTTGTCCTCTGTTGATCCCTCCTGCTCTGATCTGGGAATGTTTTTTGGTTTGGCATTTTACTCTCATTTCTCACCCCTGATGGAATTGACCTGCTTTATTTCCCAAATCTGAGCCCCACCAGCCCCCTGTCCCCAATTTTTCTTCCTCTACCACATCCAACTCTGGGGCTGGTTGGCCTCTTAAGTTCCTGAACTCAGCACATCATCTCCTGACCCCACCCCACCCTTGCCTTGTGTTCTCTGTCCCAAAACTTTTGCTGAGCTTCTACTATTTGTGAGGCACTATACTGATAAGCACTGGGAACACAAAGACAGAAAGGTTGCCCCTGTCCTTAAATGGCTTTCCATCAACCAATGTGGAAAGTTATAAATCCAACTGAGGTTAACTTGGGTTCACTAGGATGGGCATTTTGTGAATGTCAATAAGACATTCATCTCAACTGAATCTTGTGCTAATATAACTTCATATGAGGGGAAAAAAAAAAACACCAACCAAGTTAAGTTACTATAAGATCCTTTAAAAGGACAATGCTCAGATTTCTTTGATTAATACAGTATTTTAGCCTAGGGCATTGTTAGGCACAGAAAATTAGCTCACTAAAATGTCAGAATTGAAAGTCAATTTATTCAAAGGACTGGTGTTTTGGCTGTCCCCATCTCCCCTCCACACCCCACAAACACACACGCCTTCCACCTACCCAACTGCCATTTTTCGCGCAATGTGCTTTGTAAATGCCAAGAGCAATGGACAAACATTGCTGAAGACACTCCGGACCTTGCAGAAACCTGTTCTGCACATCCCTTTTCCTTCACCTCCCACACTGTCCTGGAAATGAGGTCAACATCCCAGGAAGAACAAATCCCAAGCCTAATGAGGGAGCCGTGCTTCGTCTCGGCACCAGTGTCCTCATTAGGCACCCTGAAGGAGCTTATTTGAGGCATGTTCCTATAAGCCCAGACCTAAAATCTTTGCAAAGTTAGAGCAGATTATGTCCAGGGCTTCCTCTCCATAAATCAGGCTTTGCCACAATGTCCCTGAAAAATTAAATTGGTCAGCCAGGATTTATACTTTATACAGTTTTGTATTATTGTTCTTTGCTAGGGGCTTTCAGATGCGGACAACTTCCTTCAATATTTCTGCAGGTAAAGAAATGCACCTTTTAGGATCTCATCCAGGCAAAACCTTGCAGAAATAAGCATTCTATCTTGGTTGACTGAGTAGAACACGATCATGGCACAAAGATACTGTGTGTGTCCCATAAGATGAGGGTTAAGTAAATGGAAATCATGACAAATGGCCTGAGTTCTGGATATGTTGTAAATGGATTCATTGTTGAAGCTGGGCTTCTAATGCTAAGTCAGATATATAACAAATGGAAAATTAGCTCTCTTAAAATAAATCCAGTCTCATACATTGCTGGTGGGACTGCAAATTGGTGCAGCCAATCTGGAAAGCAGTATGGATATTCCTTGCAAAACTTGGAATGGAACCACCATTTGATCCAGCTATCCCACTCCTTGGTTTATACCCAAAGGACTTAAAAACAGCATATTATAGGGACACAGCCATATCTTTATAGCAGCACAATTCACAATAGCTAAATTGTGGAACCAACCCAGATGCCCTTCGGTAGATGAATGGTTAGGGAAACTTTGGTAAATATACACAATGGAATATTACTCAGCATTAAAAGAAAATAAAATCATGGCATATGCAGGTAAATGGATGGAATTGGAGAATATAATGCCAAGTAAAGTAAGCCAATCCCAAAAAACCAAAGGCCAAATGTTTTCTTTGATATGAGGATGCTGACTCATAATGGCTATGGGAGGGGTGAGGGCATGGAAAAAATGGAGGAACTTTAGATAGGGCAAAGTAAAGGGAGCTGAAGGGAGGAGGTAAGGGGGTAGGAATGATGGTGGAATGAGTCAGACATCATTATCCTAAGTACATGTATGAAGACACGAATGGTGTGAAAATACTTTGTGTATAATCAATGAGTTGATTTTGTGTGATACGAAATGAATTGCATTCTGCCATCATGTATAACAAATTAGAATAAATAAATAATTTAATTAAAAAATGAATCCAGCTCTGAGGGCAGGAATCTCCTTAGGCAGTCAAGCAGATAGCTTAGATGTTGCCAGAGGTGTACCCTTCACACAGCACAGACTTCTGAAACCAGTGAACTCTATTTGAAGATATGATCTAGCTCTTTTAGTGTTCTTCCTTAAACTTCCAAGTTCTGGAAACTTCAGTGTGAGCACTTTCAGCAGGAGGAAAACACATTTTAAATGGCTTGATTTTTTACAATTGATGTCCAATAAAAATAAATTCCTTCTTGAAAAGGCAGAGGGCTGGGGGGATCATGAACTGCAATTGAATTTCATGCATGTATGAGTTTGTCAGGATGAATCCAACTACTGTAACTATAAAACTCTAATAAAAATTATGTTAAAAATATTTAGGCAAGGAGTTCGACAGCTAATGGTGTATTAAAAATGAAATATGCTTTCAAATGTTTCCAAAATACTTTTATTCTCATCCTAAGTAGAAGGTTGTAGGGAATACCCAATCGTTGATATCAAATTGTAGAAATTGTACATTGTTGATGTAGCACTATGTGTTATATAAATATTATTGCTTAACACAAAATAAATAAATAAATTCCTTCTTGAAGACTCTAGAGGTTTGTTTTAGACACTAAAGAGTCAAATATCTCCACAGCCAAGCTGGAAAGTATTTTTGAAACTATCTGGGAATCCTAGATACTTCCTGATTACTGCTTTTCTGTTGCGCTCCACATTTTCTTACATTAAAATGTTTTATCTAAGCAGCAACAAGTTCCTGCATCAATCAATAGGCATTTACTGAGAACTTGCCTTGTACCAATGTTGTGGGATTAGTTTATGGGGAACAAAAAAACCTACATTGTATGAAACCTACCTGTCCTTAATAAATTACTATCTGCTTATGAAACAACATCAATTAATAGACTCATTTAAGAAAAATTAACATTCAAACTGTTCAACTCTGTCTTGGATACAGTAAGAGGTAAAAATGGACCATATCTCAGATGCCAGACATGACTTGGAATAGGCCACTAATTTCTCCATTTCAGGGCCTTGCTCTTGTAGTATCTTCAACCAAAACAAACACTCCTGGCCCAATCTCAAAATCAAGTTCAAATGCCCCCTCATCCATGAAGTCTGCCAGTTTCCTAGGTTGACTTTAATTGTTCCCTTTGCTGAACTCTTTAAGTTGTATTTTTCTCATCTTTGTGTTAGAGTCATTACTTAATTCTGCTTTGATTAGTAGCTAACTGGTAAATCCCATCAGCCCTCATGAGGATCTTGAAGGCATAGATTCAGACTTCATCTTTATATTCTTCCCAAAATCGGTACCTTGCTTTTATTGTTGTTTTATCAACAATTAATAAATATTTGTTGACATTATTTAATTTCATTATAATACAGAGATTCTGCTTTCATATAATAATTTATATGCAGTTTTCATATTAGTTTAGTGTTTTCTTTGGGAATTTTCTAGTTGAACTAAAATATCTGAACCTCTACTACACCATACACCATAAATTGTATAATATCCAGATTCTTGATAATATGTTCCTTTCCTCGGTTTTACATCAGATTTTTTTCTACAGAATATAAATTAATTCAGTTAAACATTATAATATCATTTTAACATGATAAAGTTTCTGTCTTCTTTAACACTGATATTTGAAAACAAGAACCTAGCTAAATACCAGAAAGCTCTTAGATTACATACAAGATATGTAGAATAATTTGGAAAAAAAATGTTTATTTGAATTGTTATTTTAATAATAGTGAATGTATTTGATCATTTATTGTGTGCCAGACACTGTATTAAGTCTTTTATATGAATTAAATCATTAGTTTCTTACAAAAGCCCCATTTCCTAAATCTTGTTGCTATTAGTACCTATGTTTTTCACTCTCATAAGTTTTTTTAAGAGATCCCTTCATTTAATTTTGGTGGTGTTTCAGAAAAAAAAAATGATGTTTGTGTTTAGCCAGCTTCTTAGCTTGGCCCAAATCCATGTTTATCTAAACGAAGGCACTTTAGTACAGTGGTCAAAGAGCAGGCTATGAACTCAGACTGCCTGAGTTTGAATCTAGGTTCCAACAATTATTATCTGGGAGACCTCCAAACACTATTTAGAGAAAGAGAAAAGGAATTTAAAACAGCTTTAATCTCCTTGGAGAGACAAGAGAAGTTTTCATCCAGAAACAATGCACAGGATGCTATTTTTTAAAAAGAAGATGATTCAGGAAACAAATGAAAATGGCTCTTAGAAATTAAAAACATGATGGCACAGATTAAAAACTCAGTTGACGTGTGGGGAAATAAGACTGGAAACATGTCCTATGGCGTAGAAAAAATATGAAGGAAAATCAGCAGACCAGTCCAGAAGTTTGATCTTAAATTAAAAGAAATTTCAGAGAAGAAAATGGATGAAGAAGAAATCGTCAATGAAATATTGCAAGAAAAAGACCAGAACTGAGGGGTATTGTTTTAGTCAGCTTCTTCGCTGCTGTGACTAAAAGATCTCACCAGAACAATTTTAGGGGAGGAAAATTATTTGGGGGCTTGTGGTTTCAGAGATCCCAGTCCATGGCTCTATTCCTCGGGGCTCAAGATAAGGCTGCACTTCATGGTGGAAGAGTGTGGCGGAGCGAAGCTCATACGATGATCAGAAAACAGAGACTCCACTTGCCAATACAAATATGTACCCCAAAGCCACACCCTCATGCCCCACCTTCTCCAGCCACACCCCACCTGCCTCCAGGTCCCATTCAGTTAATCCCATCAGGGATCGATTCACTGATTGGGTTAAGGCTGTCCCAACCCAATCATTTCTCCTCTAAACCTTCTGTCTCACACATGAGGGGGAACACCTCACATCCAAACCACAACAAGGTATGAATTTTCAGATTGCAGGCTCATCACCAAATACCCAGAAAAATAGATAAAAATAAGTCTACCAAAAGACACATCACTGAGAAATTTCAGAAGATGAAAGTAACAGAAGATTCCAAAAGTCTATAGAGAGGGAAAAAAAAATAGATCACATGCAACAGATGGGGACTCAAATGGCTTCGGAAATCTCTACAACAACGCAGGAAGACAACGGAGAGATGGCTTCAAGATTCTAAAGGTAAATAATTTCTACCATTTCTAATTCAGAAGATTCTATGAGCGAAATCATCAAATATGAGGGTAAAATACAATTTCATAAATTCAGGGTCTCGAAATCTTTACCTCCCATGTACTCTTGATTGGAAGCGCCTGAAAAATATGCTCCAGTAAAATTAGGAAAGAAACCATGGAGGTAAGAGGAATTCCCAGGAAAACAAGGAACAGAGACCCCTGGCTAATGATTAAACAGAAATCGTGGGGCAGTCCTGATCAGAGGTGGGTGACCCAGAGCCAGCCTCCCGGTGGAGTGATCATCAGCAGGAGACCTCTCCACTAGGCGATCCCAGCACAGACGGATTGATCACAGATGTGCACAAGCGCAGGCACACACACTTGTGCACCTATCCATGTGGCACGTCCCTATCCATGTACACATGTCCCATGTGCACCCTACATGTTGTATGTAAGGCAAAGTTCCTGGCTCTTCAAAATACTGACTCCTCTGTTCTCTAAGGAAGCCCACTAAGCAGGTGTCCTTATTAACCTCTTTTTACAAATAAGAAAAATGAAGCTCAGAGAGGTTAAATAGCCTCAGGGTCATGGAGAAGCCAAATTTCAAACCCAGGGAAACCGGCTCCAGAAACAAGTCCCTTATTTTTAAACAATTCATAAGGGTTTTTTATTCATTTATTCAATTTTTTAAAATTATTATTATTATTATTATTTGAATTGTACATATTTATAGGGTACCATGTTGAAACATGCCAAGACCCCCATCCAGAAGACCCTTACCATAATTAAGCAGAAACCCCCCACCATATTTGTGACATGTAAGTTTCTCTTCTTGTCAGAGAGCTTTTTGTACAGAATATCAGCTATCAGCAAAAATCTGCAGAAGGCATTGTGGTTTGTAGCGTCCTCCTTGTAAACTACTTGTAAAACCCCCACCTGTCTAGAGGAGCCCCCACCCCCACTGGCTATAAAGTACCAAGAATCTCTGTGCTCATTGTTCAGAGGAAGAATTCTTAGGCAAGAGTCACCCCTGAACCCTGCAGTCAATAACCTGCTTCCTGAAAATTCCTCTGGTGTCCAGCCCCTTCTGTCCGACTTCAGTGTGATGGCTTGATACGTGTGCACTAATCAAATCAGGTGGTTGACCTGTCTCTCGGTGTTACTTTGTGTGGGGGGTGTTCGATCTCCTCTCCTCAAGTTCTTCACAAAAGATATAATAGTTTACTGTGCACCACAGGGACCCAGGTATGCCGTCGCACACTAAACGGATCACTTCTGTCTAACCTGGTTCTGTACCTGATGCCCAACCTCCTCCATCCTCACCCACCCTTCCCAGCCTGTAGGAGTCACTAGTCTACATTCAGATGGATGTTATTTTAGCTTCCACCTATGAGAGAGAAGGCGCTGTATTTGTCTGTGTCTGACTTATTTAATTTCACTTAATGTCCTCCAGTTCCATACATTTTGCCATAAATGATATGATACCACAGAATCCACACTTTTAACCATTGATTCTCACTGTATGGTAGACAATGAAGTTTCTGCTCTTTTTGATAATTGCCGCCTTGGGCCAGGCATGGTGGCACATGCCTTAATCCCAGCAGCTCAGGAGGCTGAGAAAGAAGGATGGAGAGTTTGAAGCCAGTCGCAGCAACTTACCGAGGTTCTTACCAACTCAGTGAGACCCTGTCTCTAAATAAAATACAAAAAAGGGTTGGGGATGGGGATGTGGCTCAGTGGTTAAGTGCCCCTGGGTTCAACTCCCAGAATCCCCCCTGCAAAAATTTGCTGCCTTGGATCAGTGGGGACACACATTCACCCCTCAGAGGAGCCCTATTTGGGCATCCTCTTGATTGGTAAAGACCATCCTCCATGAGCTCAGAAGCAGAAAACATGGGGAGGTCAATGGCTCAGAGATCCACAGAACAGCCCTGCCAGGGCCCCTGCCTGTCCCAAGCATTTGCCTGCCCAAGACTCAGAGCCTTTCCTTGATTTTCCCTGAGGGCTCTTGTAAGCGCTCAAGAGGGCTCAACCCACCAGGACCCTGAGATCAGCTCATTCCACCAGGAGCCTCCAGCAGAGACAATGTTGGCCTTTCCTTACACAGCTAGAGGCGTGCTTGTCCCTCTGTCTTTCAAAATAAATAATATGTCACTAGGAATACACACTTTGATAATAACACTACAAAGGAAAGCAAGAGCATGATCAGCATAAAAATCAAGGCTTCCATTACCTCCAGGGGAAGGAGAGCCAGGTATTTACAGAGAAGCAGGATTCCACCTCCCTGGGACCAGAAATGCTCCTCTTCACCCAAGAGGGAGGTACACAGTGTACATTTTATATCATTCTTTAAACTGCATGGGCATATTTGTACTTGAATCGTACAATTTACAATTTTTAAAAATTAAAAATAAGATTTCTGGCATTTGGGTTAGAATACCAGGCCCATCTCTACCCATGGCTATCCACATAATATTAGATAATTCCATTTTACTCCGAGATTCTATTTCCTTGAGGACCATAAGGACAAAGTCTCTTCTACCCACCTATAGGGGTGGTGATAGGGAAACTAGGACCCCAAATGGAAAGAGTTTTGTTGGGAGTCACCCCCACTCCAAAGATTAATTTCCCCATCCCCCAGAAGAGCCGTCCAATGGTGAGCCCTACTGGCTCACATGATCCTTAACCACCAATCAGACTAGCCCTGCTGGCTCACATGATCCTTAACCACCAATCAGACTAGCCCTGCTGGCTCACATGATCCTTACCCACCAATCAGACTAGCCCTGCTGGCTCACATGATCCTTACCCACCAATCAGAAAGCACCCCATGCCAACTGTCAAACCATTAAACTGTTAAACTGTCATAACTGTAAAACCACCCCCAGCTCTATAAATAAGCAGAGCTGTTCCTCAATAAACGGGCATTTTCTCTGACAAGGAGCCTTGTTCCTTCTTTCAAGTTTTATATGCTGCAAAGTGGTTTATAGACAGCCGTGATGATGATATGGCCAGAGGCTCTTTGTTAAGAATGTGGCTAAACAGGCATTTTAGGGTCACTGTGTCACATTCCCCCTATGCTTCCCAGAAATTGTGATCAGGCTCTTTGCTATTCTTGGATTCCCTTTGATTGGATCACAAATATTTGTTCTCTCTTGGGAATAACTGGACAAAATGAAATTCCTGCCATCAGTCAGTCTTTCTAGAGAGAAGGCACAAAATTGGCGTTCTCCGTCTTCTTGTATCCTGGCAGAAACCCTAGTGCTGCACTGATCATTATGGAAAGGATCTTTTTAAACTGTTTCAAGTCAAAGGACCTGTGAACAAGGTCAGCCACGGCCATAGAGCCGTGAGCTTGAGTAGCAGCCCTGAGAAGAACCTGGCGCATCACAAAGAACGGGCGAGACGCCCCGACACCAACACCTGGGTTTGATTCATGTGCTGGCCCAGAAAAACTCACTTTTAAGCTATACTTCAAGTTCAAAGCAAAAATCCATTTCACAAAGAAAAGAAACTTCAGTGGTCCTCTAAAGTGCAGTTCCCCCAGGTGAAAATCCCATTAATGAGACCCGGGCAGAGACAGTTTAATCTCTCTATTTTTCCTTTTTCGAATCAGTTTCCCTGTGCAAGGCACTGATGTGCCCCAGACAGAAGCTCTTTGCCATCAACCATAGAATTTAGCTAGATTCCATCTGTTCTGCATTACATTGGTACGCAGCATAAATCATCTTTGTGGCATTTATTCACGTAGCTGTTTGGGGCTTCTGAGAACAGAAGAGTGCTGTGAAAACCCCCACAAACCCACAAATAAGCCAAGATGACATTGATTCCATGGACCAAGCAAAAAGATCAATGTCTAGTAACCCAATCCATCAGGGCTGCAATTTGAGTTATCTTGTTATTATCAGGCTGCTGTGTTCTTCTGATTTGCACCAAAAAGAAAAATGAAACCGTAAACATTTTAAAGAGGTTGTTATGAGTTAACTTGTGTCCCCCTACCCCAAATTCATGTGATGAAGTCCCAACCCCTCAAAATGTGACCTTATTTGGAAATAGGGTCATTTGAGATGCAGTTCACTAAGATAGGTGAGATCATGAGGGTGGGTCTGATCCAATAGGACTACTGTCCTTATAAAAAGAGAAATCTGAATAATAGACATGCACAGAAGAAAGATGGCATAGACCTGGGGAGAAGCTAGTCATCTCGCAGCTGAGGAGAGGGGCCTGGGAGGGATGCTTCCCTTACAGTCCTCAGAAGGACCTGACCCTGTTGGCCCCTTGATCTTGGACTTCTAGACTTCAGAACTGTGAATCCATAAATTTCTCTTCTTTAAGCCACCAAGGGTGTGGCATTTTGTTCTAGCAGCTCTAGGTAACTAATACAAAGATAAAGAAGAGATTAAAAAAAAAAAATCAGCTGTGTAGAACGGAAACGGCTCCTTGTGAAGTTTTTCTTAATTTCCCTTTTTATTTAGCTTTGGAATCTCCTGGCGCCTGAGGTTCAGAAGCAGCTGAGGAGGGTGGATGTGCCAAGGGTCCCAAGTGGCTCTCATTCTCATAATTGTGCAATTAGGAAGCCTGGGTCAATCTGACCCCTGCAACAAGGACTCAGGATGTGAAATAAAGACCCAAGCTCCTGGCACCTGTCTCTTTGTCATTTAGAACCATTTGTACTGAGCCCACTGGCTGGCTGAGCCCACTGGCCCTGGACTCCAGGGCCTTTCCCGTGCCTCCACGTGGCTCCCCACCAGCAGCAGACCCCCAACAAGCAGAACCAGCCCAGAAAATGAACTGGCTCCTCTGGGCCCAGTTCCAGGCCCCCGACCTCTCCTGTATCTGCCTCCCCTATGCAGACCTCCCCAAAATGGTACCTGCCTCTTTCCCTCCCCTCTTTCCATGCACTGAAATAAATATGAAGGCCCCAGCTGGCATCCGAAGTGGGAGTGGCCTCGTGGGACTGGGTCTGGTAACCTGTAGGATCTGACACTAACTCTGGAGAGAGAGTCCAGAACAGAATTGAACTGTCAGACACCAGATGACGGAGGAGAGCTAGAGAGCCGTGAGGAGGACCCACAGGAGCAGGGACAGCTAGGCAGGTGCCATTCAGCTTTCTCTAAAAAGAAATGACCAGGGAAGAAGCCCCCAGAGCCACCCCTTTGGGTCCCACCTTGCATTTGTGCTGGGGCCACACCAGGGTTCTCAGGCTCCGTAGTGAACGTCTGGGATCCTGGTAACCCCCTCAGTCCCAGGCACTCTGCGACCGCTGGTCACTCAACGGCTCTCACATGCACTCTGCTGGGGCAGTGGCTGAGCACCAAGGAGGGCTGGTGCAGACTTTTGCCTGGGGGCCTCTCATCTGCATGACCGGCATGTTCTCAGAACAGCACTGCTATCTGAGGATCACCCCACCGGTCTCCTTCTCCTCCCGTCTCCTTCCATTCCCAGAGGCCAGTGGTCTGCCCGTGGTCTGATGGCTCTCCCTGCCTGCCCCATTCTTCCCCCTTCATCTTTCAAAGGCATGTCCCCAGGAAGTCTCTTGCCCGTCCAGTCCTGTTTGGGCGTATGGTTCCCAAAGGATCTAAATCCACACAGGAGCCCACTTGACAGCATTTTTTAAATCTCCTGAGTAGTTGTGATGAGAACTACTGTCCAATGTGTTAACCACATCTGTGTGTGTGTGAGAGTGTGTGTGTGTGTGTGTGTGTGAGAGTGTGTGTGTGTGAGTGAGGGTGTGTGTGAGTGAGTGTGTGTGTGTGTGTGTGAGAGAGTGTGTGTGCAACCCAGGCCCTTGCACTTGCACGTGCTGGGAAAGCACTCCATCACTCAGCTCCATCCCCAGCCCTGCCCTTGTCCAGTGGGGAGAGCAAACTCCTAGCACAACAAGGGAAATGTGACAGTAGGAACATGAGCAGAATGTTCTAGAAGCACTGAGGAAAGAGCGGCTGCATTGCCCTGGTGAAGGAAGAGATGACAAACAACACATATTAGACTGTCCCTAGAGAATCCTTGCCGTTTTTCCCATCACATCACACCACTGTGATAAAATCCCTCATGAACTACGGACAGAAATTCACAAGACTAAGATCCGACTTCCTGTGAATTCTACTGAAATCAATAGAAAGAAAACCAACTTCCTCAAAAACCCTAGCAAGGGGAGCTGGGGTGGTGTGTGTGTGTGTGTAATACTGCAACATAGGGCTCAGCCTGTCATGTTAGCAACACACATACTTTAGAAATGTGGAGATTTTTACATCAACTGTCTCCAATAATTTCTGGTTTTCCTTTTTAAAAACGCATCACTAATTATAGGATAGTTATCCCAGCTGGAAGTCTTTTATCCTCGCTGGATACGACCATTTCTCAGTAAGGCTAAAAACCAGATAAATGCTACGTGTGGCATTTAAAAAGCCAAATATTATACAAGTCATGTATGAATCACTTTTTTCCTAAATTAACACATTATTTTGCTGTTTCAAGAAAAAAGTTCTAGTACATATTTCTTTTTAGCTTCAACTATGAAGCAATTTAAAACAGGCGCGTATCACATCCCTTTGGACCACCCATCTCCGTGACTGAAGGATTCACACATGCGTGCCTAGGGTAAGACGAGAAAGCATAGGTCTCCTCCAGCATTTTCCTGCCAACTGCATCTGAAGTTGGAAGTGGTGGCCACAGTAATTGTTTTTGTGGGTAGGCTGATTTGATCTTTTGTTTTCTTAATTACAGTAAAATATAAATTTATCATTTATTGCATCTGATCTTCACAGAATATAGTGTATATTCATAGTGTGTATTCACATCCTACACACACACACAGACTCAAAAGCACACACATGCAGTCACATATAGTCACATATAGTATACATATATTAACTCACAGAGAGACTCACACATTCATACACATACAGTCACACATACACATACACACTTGCTCATGCATATTCTCAAAACACTCATTATATATGTCACCCATGCATAACCATAGTCACAACAGAGACACATATTTATGCACACACAGTCACTCAAATACAACTCGTATGCAAATTCACGCTCATCATCAGTCATTTACACACCCATAGTCATTCTTAAACACTTGCGCACACATTCACACACCCATACACCCTCACACTCAGACACACAGAGTCACCCAGAGTCATAAACACATGCATCCTGGGAATCCTGGCACTTATCAAACACAAGGCTTGTGAGGAGGAGAGGAGATGCACACCAACAAGGACGAGAGTCTTTGGGTGATGGGGAAACAAACAGGCGTGAAGGTCTAAAACACAAGGAGGTGGGATGTTGTTTCTTTAGCTGTCTATCATTCCTTGTGCAAAAGCAGGGATTTAATATGGAGTTTGGGAAACATTTAAAAAAAAAAAAAAGCCTGTACCTGGAGTTTACTCCCTGAGCTGCCTCCACATCTCCGTCTTTCACAAGCAAAGATCTAGAAATCAGTGTACACTTGCCGTGGAAATAGTCGTGCTTTCTTAAAATTCCTGTGTGGACCCTAACCCCAGCGTGAAGGCATCCGGACGTGGGGCCTCATCAGAATGACCAGGTCAGAAGCGTGGAGCCGTGTGCAGGGAATGAGTGCCCTTAGAAGAGACCCCAGGAGCCATCTAGACCTCTTTCCACCACGTGAGGACGGAACAGAGTCATCGGTCTGAGACCTCTAGAGAGGGACCACTCTAGAACCCTGCCTTGCTGACGCCCCGATCCAGCCTCCAGAACTGTAAGAAATGGATGTGCGCTGTTTCTAAGCCACGCAGTCGGTGGCTCTGTCCCGGCAGCCGGAGGTAGGATGGAACCCACTGTCTGGCTCCCAGGTCTCTCTTCACTGCTCCCTGACTTCACCCCCCAGCTCTTCACTGGCACGACCCCAAAGGCCACCTCCCACCCACTGCTCAGGGCTTCCCATTGGCTCTTCAGCCTACTTGAGCCTGTACAGCGATGGCACTGTTGACAAATGGCCTGAACCTTCTCCCCGAGCCACGAGAGCCACAGGCTTCACCTCCCCCCCCCCCGCCCCCTCATTCCCCAGCTGCCTCCTTCCTGGACCTTCTTCTCACATTTGTTCCAGATTCTTTCCTTGATCTACCCCCCACCCCACTGGGTGCTGCCTCATCTGGGCTGAGAACTCCCCAGACCCTGCCCTGCCCTGGCTGGTTCTCATTGTCCCTCTTCAACACGCCCAGCCACCTGCTGAACCCCTCTTCCTGTCTGCCTGTTAGCATCTCACATGTGACATGTGCAAAGACAAACTGCAAATAAATAAAAAGAACAAAACAGCTACAACAAAGATCGTCTCCCGGCGTTCTGTCTGCACGTGGCTCTGTCTTGGTCATCTCAGGCTGCTTCATGAAGTACTGCACCAGAAATTTGTTTTCTCATTGTTCTGGAGGCTAACAAGTCCAAGATCAAGGTGCTGGCCAGTTCAGTTTCTGGTGAGAGCTCCCTTTCTGGCTTGCAGTTGGCCACCTTCTCACCGTGACCTCTCAAGGCAAAGACAGAGTGCAAGACCTCTCGCACCTTTTCTTATAAGGACACACACTAATCCTACCAGTCTGGAGACCCACCTGTATGACCCATTACACCTTCATTACCTTCTAAAGGCCACAATGGGGTTCACCTGAATTTGGGAACACAATTCTGTGCCTGGTGTTCTGCCCACTGACCCTCCAAATCCACGTCCTTCTCACATGAAGAAGACACCAGACCCTCCCAACAGCCCCATGAGTCTTAATTCATCCCAGCATCAATTTGAAAGCCTGCAGGGCACAGTCTTCTCCGATGAGTCTCATGGCTGAGACTCCAGGACAATTGGTGCTAAGGCAAAATTTCTCTCCGGCTGTGACTCTGTGAAACCAGACAAGTTATGCACTTTGAAAATACAATAGTGGGACAGGACTGTGATTGATGTTCTCATTTCCGAAAGGAACAAATGGGAAAGAAGAAAAGGGCCAAGGGTCCCAGACATACCTAAGCCAGACAACCCAGCAAGGCAAATTCCAGGAGACCTTAGGACTCAGGAGCAATCCTCTTTTGGCTCAAGGTCCCATCTTCCTGGTCCACTAGGGCAAAGGCATCACCCTCATAGCTTTGGAGGGCTGCCCCATGCATTTGGCTCTCTGCAAGGGGCTGCCCCCAACATCAGGGAGGAAATGGCCTTCCCCAAGGGCTGTGGTGGGGAACGAGAGCACGATGTTCTGATCACCTGTGGGAACATCCTTCCCTTTTCTGGAATAGCACGTGTTGAGGACACATCCCGTAGAGTCCAGGATGTCTGACAGCTGCCTCGGTTCTGCCCCCTTTCTCTGTCCCTCTTGGGTCAGACCGCACTGCCTCTGCTGATGTAATGCCATCTCTCTTCCTGTCTCTGTTGAGGTGGTGCCTGGCACCGTGGTGGCCTCTTGATGGAGTGACTGTCCAGCCACACCTGTAACAGTCTGCCACAACAAGCTTCCTCACTTTCTGCACTGTGGATAGGCTGAGAAATGTCCAAATCTGTAAACGCTGATTCCTTTTACTGGACAAGTCGTTTCTCTCCTCATGCATTTCCCTGAAGGAGGAAGAAGCCTCCCTCCAACACTTTCCTTAGAACCCTACCCAGCGACAGAGCTAGTCACCACTCACAAGTTTACCTTCCATCAAACACCAGCACACAGTGCAGCCAAGTTTTTCTTTTTTCTTTTTTTTTTTTTAATAGTGAGAATCATTTTTCCTCCAGTTTCCAATCATCTGTTCCTCGTTTCCATCTGAGGCCTCACCAGAATGCCCTTTAACATCCAAATTTCTGCCAACATTCTATTCCTGGAAATCTGGGCGTTTTCTAACAGGCAACTCAGGCTCCTGCCCGTTCCCCCTAGTGCCATCGCTGTAGAGGCTCAAGTGGGCTGAAGAGCCGATGGAAAGCCTGACTGATGGAGTCACTTTCTGATTTTTAGGTCTTTGTTGTAGCGTTACTTCACCTCTTGGTACCAAAGTCTACGTCAGCTCAGGTGGCCATGACAAAATACCAGAGACTGGGTAGATTAAGCAACAAAAATCTTTCTCTCGGTTCTGGAGACTGGAAGTCCAAGACCAAGGTTTGGTTGATTTGGTGTCTGGCGAAGTCTCCCTTCCTGCCTGCGGATGATCACCTCCTTGATATATCCAAGGGGCAGGGATGCAGGGGTGCAGGGAGATTTTTTTTCCTTGTAAGTACACTAATCCTGTCAAATCCAGGTCCCACGCTTAGACCTCTTCTTACCTAAAATAACGACTATTTTCAAACACAGCCCCACTGGGGGCCAGGGCTTCCCCGTGTGAATGTGGGGACACACTTCAGTGGACAATTCAAGTCTAAAGCTGCATCTCATCCTCGACTCCTCTCCCTCACGTGGGGCTGGAAACCCCCATCTGTGGGTTGCTGGCCCCATTTCTCCTGGGCACATTCCTCTCCCTCCACCCCATCAACACGCCCCCAGTTCAGGACCCCCTGGACCTTGCCCAGTCACTGTTCAGTCTTCCTGTTGCCCTTCAGCCTAGTCTTTACACTACTGTGCTGCCAAGCCAGCATCCAAGACAACAGGTCTCATCTGATGTCTCTGCTGATCAAATGAGATGTTCATGCATCCTCCCCCCCCCATCAAAACCCCACCAGATGCGTCATCCTCTGGTCATGCTGAGCTCCTGGCCTCCCCAGCATGTGCTGCCCGCCTTCCCACTTCCCACTTCCCACTTCCCACCTCCCTTCACCAGGGTTTTCCCTCTGCTGAAATGTGGCTCCTTTCCTTCTTCTCTTAGTGAGTTCTCACCCACCCTTCAGAGCCCAGGTTAAATATAACTTCCAAGAAGCATTTCTCAGGCCCATCCACTGAGCTGCCCCAGCTCCCCACTCCTCGCCCTGTTATAGCATTTTCCATGTTTATACATCTATCTCCCCCATTAATCTTTGGTTCTTCATAAATAGTGACCAACCATCTTAGTTCAATTGTGTTGCTATAACAAAATACCCGAGACTGGGAAATGTATGAAGAATAGAAATTCATTTTCCTCAATTCTGGAGGCTGGGACATCCAAGATGAAGTTACCCACAGGTTGGTGTCCTGTGCGCATCACGGGCAACTTCTATGGTGGTATCTTCCTGTGGCAAAGGGTGGAGGGGCAAAAGGGGATGATCGCAGGTTTTCTCCAGTCCTTTTATAAGATGGTTAATCCCGTGCTTGAGGGTGGAGCCATCATGACTCAATATCTACCAAGCCAGCAGGGACTGAGTTCTAAAGTGAATTTTGGAGGAGACACATTCAAACAACAGTACCAACTCCACTTGGATACTGAGCACCTGAGCTCCCCACAATGAGTATTTGATGAGTATAAATGGCCACCAGCTGGGCCGCTAGAACATGGGGGCAAGCTTGCCGTGCAACTCTGCTGCGACCTTTCCTCAGTTACCAAGGAAAGCCGTAAACATTTTCAACTACGTGTTGCTACGGACCATTACATTCTTCTGAATGTGGAGGATTGAACTTTAAATATAGATGCATCCATCATCTGCACATAATAACGTAACTTAAAAGAAAATTGAGGAGATTTCCTAGATTTTCAGCCAATTCTTCCATTCTTGGAAGAAATACATGACATTCAACTAGGATATTTAATGTATGTTTCAAATATGTCTTTTTGACCAATTATATGAAGGCAAGGACCATTATACCTTAGTATCACCCAGCTATTATATTTTACTTTACAGATAATTTTAAGTATGCCTAACAGAGAAAAAAACAGTTTATTAATATTCTCCAATTTAAAGATCCTTCTAGAATAAATGATGTGACTTCTGTCCAAAAGAAATAAAATGTTTAGAGATTACATAAAAGTGGGTTGACATTAAAACTCAAATCTTCTTAATTAACATCTGTGTGTGTGTTTCTGTCTCTCTGCTCCCAGAGCAGCATCTCTCTCCACAAGAGTCCTTTGAAATGTCGACCAAGAGGGAGAAATTTTTATACAAAAGCTCGCTGGATCTTGGGAGGAGGAGAGCATGTGGTGCACCCGGCAGCCTTTACAGAAAACCTTTCCTTTTACACCAGGTTTTATAAAGTGAAGTGGCTGCGAGAAAGGCTTTCGTTACCGTATTCCTAGTGTGAAGAAATTCGAATGCACAGGAATGTTCGAGAATCAGGATGTGAGCGTGACCGTGGATGATGCTTGAATATTCTCCATCTTCCGGGAGCGAGGGATAATGAAGCACCTGAGGAAATCACCTTCTCTGGAAAGAGAGAAATCTGCAGATCTACCTCGAGAATATGGGGACACACTTCAGTGGGGACACACAGAGCCCCGAGCAGTCAGTCCAGGAACAAGGTACTTCTTCCACCGCTGAGCAAGCATCTGTCCCCACCAAGGAGCCGGTTTTGTGAAGTGAAGTCACTGCTCCCCTCACCAGGGCCCATCTGTGACTGGGAGCAGGAGAGCGGCCAAGGTCCCTTGCTCCACCAGGGCTTACAGCCCAGGACTCCGGTGTTTGCACTCCACCCAGGCGGGAAGCTCGACTTGCTGCTCTCCCTGGGGCGCTGTACACCCCGCGCCCCCCACGTGGCCTGTCCTGGGACGTCTGTCTCTTCTTTCTTCCGGCTGCCTCTTCTCAGCAGCCTCCCGAATGCCTCCTTCATAAGTCACGTTTCATCTCGATATTTTGCTGCCTGTGCTGCCCCCTCTGTGGCCCGAGAACTGTTTGACAGCCCGCCCCTTTCACCTGGAAGCTTGCCACCGACCCTTAAAACTGAGTTCTGTCCGGTGGACGTTGACAGAGTCAAAACAGAGTGATCTGTGTCAAATCCTGAAAGCAAATAAAGTCAGGAAGATTGTAATGGAGGGAATCTCATATTTATGCTTGATCCCAACAAATTGCACCAAAGACCCTGCCAGGACCACAACCCTGCCCAAAGGCTGCTACAACCTCACACAGAAGTCACTTCTGAGCTGGGCGCAGTGACACGCGCCTGTAATCTCAGCTGCTAAGGAGGCTGAGGCAGGAGGATGGCGAGTTCAAAGCCAGCCTCAGAAAAAGCAAGGTGCTAAGCAACTCAGTGAGACCCTGTCTCTAAATAAAATCCAAATAGGTGGTCGAGTGCCCCTGAGTTCAATTCCTGGTTCCCCCCCCGCCGCCGACCAAAAAAGTCACTCAGCCAAGGATGTCCAGTAACTGTTCACCTTGCCCTGGTGCCACCCTTGTTATTGGTCCTTGAGGACCCTTGTTAAGAACCACTGTGGCCAAGGATCATCATACCAAAACGACTTTCTTCCCTCCTCACTTACCTTCCAAAACTTCCCCTTGCCTCAACCTCTCTGAATGGCTTATGGTGGCATGCATATTGACATGGCAATGCCACTCCCAAACCAAATTGTCAATCTTTGGAGAATCTCTCTGTCATCTCCTCCAGGAAGCCTGCCTTGATGCTCCTCCCCAGAGTGAGATGACCTTGCAGTAGACCTGTCATGAAGGAGGAAGACAACCGGTGACCTGAACCACAGAGACTCTCACTCAGTTCTGGAGGCCAGACGTCCAAGACGACGCTGTCTGCAGGGTGGGCTCCCCCTGGGGGCTGTCAGGGGACTCTGTTCCAAGCCCAGGCCGAGCATTTTCCCAGTCTCTGCCTTCGTCTCCTGGCAGTCTTCTGTGTGTCTGTCCCAAAATTCCCCTTTCATAAGGACCTTGGTTACACTGGATTAGAGCCCATCCCAGTGATATCCTTTTACCTTGATTCCCTCTCTAAAGACCCTGTTTCCAAACAAGATCGCATTCTGAGGGACTAAAGGTGAGGATTTCAACATGACTTTTGGGGAGAACACAACTCATAACAGAGTCGCTCTCTGGGTTCCATAAAACTCTCCACTGACTTTTATTATCACTTTATAATCGACCAATGAGAGGACTGTACTGTGGGATCCTCACACACCCAGCACCCAGCGGAGTGACTGAGGAATGAATGAACAAACGAACAAATGAACAAGATGCACAGGGCTGCTGAGAAAACCCCAAATATTATCAATGAATGGAGTACAGATGCCCTTCCCAGTCGATCGGAACGTGCATTTCTTTGTGTCTGTTTACATACACAAGACTTCAAACCCGAAACGACACACGCGACATGCAGACCTGGTAACCCTGGTTTAGCGCCCATCCTCCTCTGTTCTAAGTCTGTCGGGTTTCTGCCAGCTCTGAGTCAGACCCCCTCCTTCTTTCCCTTTGGTTTCACCTTTTCAGAAGTCTTTCTATTCCACACCAAGAGGTCTCCCCTGAGTCAGAGCCTTTTGATAAACACAGAGGACCTGGGGTGGCTGCAGTGCCCAGCGCGCTCTTGGAACTTTCCTGACCGGGGCTGGAAGGGGAGGCACCTGGCATTCCACACAGCAGGCTCGGATGCTGGCAGGAAGAGGTCTGCATGTGTGTTTGATTTTGAAAGTTAAATTCTGGCCTTATTCGCAGTCCTGTCAACGTATAAGAGTACCTTTTGCCCCACATCCTCGCCCGCAATTATTATTTGTATTCTTGATGACTAACCTTCTAACTATAGGAGAGAAGACCTTACCTCTCTGATCGCTAAGAATATTAAACATTTGTTTTCTATGTTGTTGGTCATTTTTATTTCTTCTTTTAAGAAATCTCTCTTTATATCATTTGCCCATGATCAGAATTTGTTGTTGTTGTTGGGTTGTCTCTATATCCTGGATATCAACCCCTGACAGAAGAGCCGCTTGCAGACTTTCTCCCGTTCCATAGGTCTCTCTTCACACTTTTAGTCATTTCCTTGCTGTGCAGCTTTTTAACCTGATGCTGCCCCACTAATTGATTAATCTCTAGGAATCTTATCAAGGAAGTTGGTGCCTGTCTACATGTCAGAGAGTTGACCCTGTGTTTCCTCCTAGCAGCTGCAGGGTTTCTGGCCCAATTCCCAGGTCTTCGATCCTCTCTGAGTTCACTTCTGTGCAGGGTGAGAGAAAGGAATCTGGTTTCATCCTTCTGCTTACGGATATCTAGTTTTCCCAGCACCGTTTGTTGAAAAGCCTCTCTTTTCTGCAGGGTATGTTTTTGGCACCTTTATCAAGGATCACAGGACTATACCTATATATCGATTTGTCTCTGTGTCTCCCGTTCTATTCCATTGCTCCCGAATCTACCAAGTTATTCTACGTCCATGTGCCAATACTCCACAACAAGTCCCACTTATGTATATTATACTGTACTAGTTCAAATAATAATGATAATAGAAGGGAGATTATTAGAATAGAGGCAGCTCCTGGCTCTTATTTCAAACACAGGTCAGACCCTGTCCTCTCCTGCTCAAACCTCCTGTTGGGCTTACTGTAGAATTCATTTCTCGGACAAATGGGTCAGGGAGGGTGAAGGGGAGGGAGAAGGAAGGTACAGGGACTGAGAGTGATCACATTCTGTTATATGCATTTACAAATATGTTCAATTATACCAATAAAAAGTAAAGTACTGCCAGGCGCAGTGGTGTACACCTGTAATCCCAGCTTCTCGGGAGGCTGAGGCAGGATGGCGAGTTCAAAGCCAGCCTCAGCAACAGCAAGGCACTAAGCAACTCAGTGAGACCCTGTCTCAAATAAATACAAAACAGGGCTGGGGAGGTGGTTTAGTGGTTTAGAACCCCTGAGTTCAACCTCTGGTACCTGGTACCACCCCCCACCAAAAAAAAAAAAAAAGTTAAGTACTGGCTTGACTCCCACAATCATTTTTAATGCATACACACATTAAAGTTCAAGAACAAAAATCACCTCCTCAGGACCAGTGTGGCTCGAGTTTCCTAGGAACAAAGGCACTAATGGAAAGAAGTCTGTTTTGAAACTACTGCTGGGCTGATGTGAAGGACCCAGTGGGGCTAACCTCACAGCAACTTAACCCCGAGGCTGACTCCGACATGGTGCCTGGAAGACCGGCCGAGCCCTTTCTCTGCTACTTCTTCACAGAGCAACCTTAGGCAGGTGACTATGATTCTATTCCTCTTCTGCAAAATGGTGATGTAGCTAACTTGCTGGTTCCTGACCATTAAACAAAGTGATAAATTATGTTTAAAGCTTAAGTCGCTGTCTAATGACACAGGATACTCCCTGAGTAATTATTAGTTAAATTATCAGTGTGTATCAGTCTGGCTGGCTCACAATTCAGTGAGCAGGAAATACAGTGTCCGGGAAATTAATTCTACAGATTTTTAAAATTTTTTTCACGTTTTCCATTTTGCATGATCATGGATGATCAAACTAATTCACATATAGAGTTGTACATAAAATACACGGCAAAATACAAAATTAAAAATCAAGCAGATCCTCTTTTCCAAATACCTCCTGTTCCTGATCACCTCCTGCAGACCCTGAGTCACGGCTGTAACTGACACCATCGCCTCTCAACCAAGACCATCCAAGTGGAACCATGGCACATGGTGCACCTGCCTCTGCCCTCTCCTGCCTTCCCGCTGTGCCCTTTGACACCACCAGGCAGCTCCCGGCTCTTATTTCAAACACAGGTCAGACCCTGTCCTCTCCTGCTCAAACCTCCTGTTGGGCTTACTGTATGGAAGAGGGCTCTCAGGAGGCCGACCAGGCTCTGTGGGACCCCGGCTCAACCCACCTCATTCAGCTCTGGTCACACTGGCCTCCTCCCCACTGCCTGAACCTGCTGAGGAATTCCCAATTCCCGCCTCAGGGCCTTTGCACTTGCTGTTTCCTCTGCCCAGACTCTTCCCAAACACCTGCACCAGCTCCTCCCTCAGGGACTGCCATGTCTCTGCTCACGCACTCCCTCACCAGGGCTCCCTCCCCAGGGAATCTTCGGTGACCCCATCTCAGATCCCCCATCACTCTCGGGTCCTGCTTATGTCTTCTTCAGCGCTCTTCTCTGTTAGGTACAGACCTCTTTATTTACAGTTGGCTCCTCTTCCAGGATATAACTCCACAAAAGCTTTTGCTTTTTCTTTTTTTCCTCCCTGTCTTCCAGCCCCCAGGCCAGTGCTGCCACAAACTCAAGGAGCAGGACGTTTCTTCAAGTAAACGTAGAAACGGCAGCTAGACCAAGGTTACGGGTCCACTTGGTGGGGAGAGGGAATGCTGTTCGTGGGTCACCCCTAGTAAGCACCCTTTCCACCTGTTAGTCTTTAGGATGTAATTTTACTTAATCCTTAAAAAAAATCAAAAGAACTCTTCCTCTTTGTAGCTGTGAGATGGCAGGCAATACCTTAGTTTGTCTGAGCCTCCACATTCCCCTCTTCAGAGCAGAACAACAGGACCTACCTCAACGTGTGTGAGGTGACCCAGCCCTCGGCACAGGGGCTGAAGAATAAGAGCCTCTTAAGGTCGGCCAAAGCCGGGCTCGCTCTCCTCTCCCCTCCACAGACTGCGCTGCTGAGCATGGGGCCCTCAAGACCACCCACTGGACAGGACAGACTGGAGGTCACTGAGCGTCCCTGGGGAGGTGGTTTGTCATGAGACAGAGCAGCTGGCAGGGCTGGGGGAAGGAGCCCGGGGCCCTAGACCCACCCTCTGGTCTAGGAGACAGGTGTGACCAGGTCCCAGGGCAAGGCCCCGTTGCTGGGCTCTGCCCTGCCTCCCGGTGTAATCACCAGACAGGAGCCAGGGACAGGGAGTCCTGGTGTCCCATGAATGTGATCGCTACCTTCTCGGGTACAGAAATGCCAAGGTAACCTCACTTCATGGAAGTGCAACTTTGCAAACGAAGAAGACCCAGGGTGAGAGGAAGGAGGGGCACAACGCAGGAGGAGGAGGAGGAGGAGGAGGAGGGAGAGGAGGAGGGTCAGAACTGCCCGAGGAGAGCAGGAATTCCAAGACAACTAGCCCTGGAAACGTGCTCTTGTGAGTCGTTCCTGATTTCCTAGCATGCTGAGTGGCTTCCTATCCCACTCTGGGATCTAATCTGCTTATTTACAGATTTGCCCCGTCTCAGACACCAGCATCAGGCACCAGACTAAAAGCCGAGTCTATTTTTATAAACTAAACAGAAACCATCTCATGCATGGCGGAGCTTACACTGTGGAAGCAAATAACAAGCAAACGCAAATAAATGAACAGAGATCAGCGCTCTAAAGAAGGTGACAGGACAAAACATCAATTCTTCAGAATGACTCGCTAGGGAAGGAGGCTTTTCTGAGGTGGTGACATTTAACTGAAGCCTAAAGGATGAATAGAAGTCAACTTTAGGAGGAAAAGAAGAAAGTATCCTAGAATAAGGAGCAGCACCGTGAAACTGAAAAGGAAATGCTCTGACCTACAGTTCCGGACACCCACCTGAAATGACCCCCGTGTTAAAAATACAAGAAATTCCCTTTATTACTCCCTCTCCATCTCCAGTCTCAAGTTTGCCTCAGACAGTTCCTGTCATGTCACCTGTTATTGTTAAAAGAGGGGGGAGGAACACCTGCTCTTCCCTCCTCCTCTGCAGCTCAAGATTTCCCTCTGATGTCACCAGGCCCCATCTGACTCCATGCATAAGAAACCAGCGTTAATCCCCTTGTGCGTTCTCATTTATATAAATTTGGCCCCATTTTCCCATGTCAGATGATTTTTCTATTTATAAAGTTTACTTGGAACCTTGTGGTGGGGGAGGAGGCAGAAGAAGAGGAGGAGGAGGAGGAGGAGGAGGAGGAGGAGGGAGAGGAGGAGGACCACAACCAGGGTCTATCTGATTGCACTGGGCTCAGTCACGATTTTAGTAGTCCAAGTGACTACGATTCCAACGGCAAAGTCTTTTTTTCCTTCCTTCTGTCCTTCCTATGATTTGAATATGATTTGTCCCAACCAGACTCATGTGAAGGCCTGATTTCTCAAGGCAGCAATATGGGGGAGTGGAGCCTAGTGGGAGGGGTTGGGGAGCCCTCTTGAATGAATTAATGCCTTTTTCTCAAAGCTTTATTAGCCATTGAGGGAGTTCAGCTCCCTCTTCTCTTTCTGCCTGGAGATGTGGCAGCAGGAAGCCCTCACCAGACGTTAAACACATGCTCGTAGACTTCCCAGACTCTAGAAGTAGGAGCCAAAGTAAACCTTTTTTCTTTATAAAGTACCCAGTCTCAGATATTCTGTTGCAGAAATAGAAAACAGGTGGAGGCAATCCTAGTCCACATCTCATTAAAGAGCCTGAGATCACAAGACTAGAACCTACAGTGTTCTAGGTCTGGACCCAAGTGTCGGACTGTTGGTGCACCACAAGCGACAGCCTAGTTACCTGCCAGACAGAGGTAAACCGTGGGCTACCATTGAGGTGAGAAAGCCTGTAGGCAGAGTCCCTCACCCCCACCACATGCATCTCTGATCATGACCCAACTCACTCCACATTCTGACTTTTTATGGGGGAGGATAAAAGAATTGAGAGTTGAGAGGAGTAAATATATAGGAAAATGAGAAGGAAAAGAGGTCAGGTCACAGAGGGAGAATTCCTCAGGAATTTGTGCCTTCTCACAACAGAGTGGAGAAATGTTTAAATAAACTCAGATTTTTCCACCTTCCTTTACGTTCTCCCCAGTGCCCCTCCGGCCACATGACTCCACAGACACCCATTTCTATTTTAGAGCAGCCCTTAGGAAGAGTGTTCTGCCAGAACTCAAAACCTTCCCGGGTTAAACTTTGATGTATCTGTGCATATTCACATTGTTATTCTGCTTTTCCCAATAAAACAAGCCACAGGACAATGCCTTGTGCACACTCTCAGAAATGTCCCCGCATCTTCCACTCTCTGGTGTGTCTTAGGTGTGCCAGGACCTGCCGGCCTTCATTCATCTGAGCATCTGACTGCGAGCTCCTGAGAGTCTTCGATGGAAACAAACTGACCTTGGCTTACAAGGAAACCGAGTCTTGGTTCTCTCCTCTGCGCTGGACGCCTCAGCCCAGGACTCTCAGATGTCCCCTTCATGAGGATCTGTTTTGGTGTGATTTTTGCAAGGGGAAGGGAAGAGAAATGGAGGGAGGGTGCGAAGATAAGAGTGACGGGAAGGAAGGAGAGGGAGGGAGGTCTCGGAGGAGGAGGCTCCCGTGGACACTGGAGAGGAGGCTGAGCCTGGCCAGCTCTGGTTTGACATCAGTCAGTAGGTTGCCATTGGCCAGCTGGGGACAGCTGCTCCATTCACACAGCACCCCCCACCCCACACAGGGCCAGTGTAGTGTTGTGAATGGCGGTTTATCAATCGAGCACCCTCTGGCACCGTGCTCAATGAGACACTATCCAAGTCTCTCAAAGTTCACCCTCCACAGAGAAGAGAAATGGACACTGACATCAGCCTAAAAAAGCACACACACAAGCTTCCATTGAACAGACAGATATGAAATTCATACACACACAGCCCTCACATTCCTGAGCCGCCTCTGGAGAATAAGAACAGGAAGACAGCCACTCCTCCAGGAAGACAAGCCCCACCCGCCCAGGGGTCCACAGATTGTTCATGGAGGCCCTGTCCATTGTGAGTTCCCCACACACCCAGAAGCCAAGGACAGGGGGCGTGGAGTCTGTTCTGGATTATGAAGTGTATGTATGATGGTATCTCTGAATACACTGTCATTTTACAGGGACAAAGCAGGAGAGAGGTAGAAACTGACCATCCCTCTGTTTTTTCCTTCAAAACACTCCACTGAAGTTTTCTGATGTTAAAATACTGGTAATGGAAAGTGCTTGTTTATTTGGTTTGTCGTCTCTTGCCACTTCTGGAACACAGTCCCCAAGTAGTCTGGGATCGCCAGCTAGATTCTGGACAAACAGAGCCCGATTGCCACATGACCGGAGCCAACCACCAGACCCGTGAGTGAGGCCATCTGGGACCGACAAACCCCAGGTGACTGTCCTGCTGCTGTCTGAATATTTGCCCCAAACCCAAATTCACATGCTGAAACCTAACCCCCAGTACAATAGCATCAAGCCGTAGGGACTTTAGGGGACGCCTAGGTCATGGAGTCCTCATGAATGGAATTTGTGCCCCACTACAAGTGACCCTAGCTCACAGAGTCTCCCCAGATTCCAGCCCCGTGTTCCCCAGCTGCCCTGGTGTGGCTCCAGCAGGCCCAGGTGTGGTGTGGGAGGCAGTGGCTGGGTGGTGAGCCTCGGCCGTGCCTGCAGGGAGCCACCTCATGGGTGCACAGAGCGCGTGAGCTGTGGGAGCCAAGATGCCCCCAGCCAGATGGCAAAGGATGTCCTGGAGAGCCCCAAACCATGGCAGAAAACCACCCCTAGGACAGGCAAAGCAGAACGCGCCCACCCCCAATGCCTAGTGCAGCCATGGAGGAAGGGCCCCCCAGAACACAGAGTGCTGAGACATCTGCCCAGGAACGCTGCAGAGGTCGGCCTCGGCCCCCGTGGGCTGGAGGTCAGATTATTCTGGGGCCACCAGGTTTAATGTTGTCTTCCCTCTGGAGTTTTGACTTGCTCCGGACCCGTCACTCCTGCCTTCTTTCCTGTTTTATCCCTTTGGGGACGGCAATGTTGGCCCCAGGCCTGTCCCACTACTGTACTGGAAACAGCGTGTTTGAATTCATTGGTGAATTGAATTGAATTGTTTGAATTCATGGCTAATTTTGTCTCAGAATAAATTTGCTTGAGTTTCATTCATATCTGATTTAGATGATATTTCAACGATCCTTTAGACACAGACGTCAAAGTTGATGCTGGAATGAATTATAACTTTGGTGGCTATATACAATAAATAATAAAAACAAGTGTATTTTTCATCTGTTAAGGAGATGAATTTTGAGAGTCTAGGGCCTGAGTGTCTGCTTCCCTCCCAAGTTCATACACAGAAACATAATCCCAATGCAATAGTATTAGGAGGAAGGAACTTTAGGGAGCAGTCAGGTCACGGGAGTGGAGCCCTTATGAACAGGATCTGTGCCCCAGAAAGTGGCCTTGCCTTTCCAACGTGAGGACCTTGCTAGAAGTCCCCACCTCTGACTCCTACCAGACACCATGGTGCCTTGACTCCCAGCCTCTAAAACACAAGAAACCAACTGCTTGTAAACCACCCAGTGCCTAGTATCGTTATAGCAACTTGAACAGACTAAGACAAATTCCCAGGTGACTCAAGTGTGTAGCCAGGTGGGGAAGGTCAGCAAAGGCCAGTAGAACAACCACCCAACTGAGGGCAAGTCCCACTGACAATCCATAGAATCATGTGTTAAGTTTCGGGCTGGTTTGTTATGCAGCGATAACTGACAGAGTCTTAACAAGGGAACTGAATACTAAGAGTGTAACGTGTGCATGTTTAAGCCCCTCCTGCTTTAACTGCTACTACAGGGGAAATGCAAAAGTCCAAGCATCAAATGACCCAGGGCTTTCTCCTGCAGTGACAACTTTTTCAAGTCCTAATTTGATTTCAGGCACAGGTTTGCCTTCAGGAACGTCAGGTCAGAGCCAGTACTACCAGTACTTAAACCTTAGACTAAGGACCCCCATTCCCCTTCCCTACCTTGGGTTGTCGGCATCCCATTGTGCTACCAATTTTTTCATCTCTAGTAACATTATTTACAGACCTGGACCAGAGTCACTCTGGTCTACCCCAAAAACTTTCTCTTAATCCTGAGTATCAGGGTACTTGCAGATGAATTGTGTCACCCCAAAATTCATATATTGAAATCCCTACTCCCAATACCTCAGAAGGTGACCTTGGGAAACAGTCATTTTACCTGTAAATAGTTAAGATGAGGCCATACTAGAGTAGAATGGGCCCCTGATACAAGAGACTGGTGTTCTCATAAAAAGGAGAAATTTGGGTAGGTGCACACACGATAAACACCAAGGGAATACAGATATTAGGAGATGCTCTTCAAGGCCAAGGAATGCCACAGATTACCAGAAACATCTCTTACATATAGAGAAGATTATGGCATAATTTTCTATAACAACGAATTTCACTTTATATACACTATCAATTTAGGTTGTACACATTATATGTTTGCTTTATTACAGATTCTTTAATTCTGGAAACCTTAGAAGAACAAATCTTGCATGTGCATTTAATAATGCCAAATTCAAACGCCACTTTTGACAAATCATAATTTCTCTGAACAAATTATTTCTCATTTCAGCACATGCTTACACCATGCATACATCGATATCTGAAATACATCCTGCTAAACAAGAAAGAATATAAATAAATTAAGGATTTGATTCAAAAAAGTTAGAGAAGATCACAAAGCAAGCCAACGAAAAGTGGAAAGAAGAAAGTAATAGAAATACAAGCAAGAATTAATATATTGTGAAAGAGATTTAGTAGAATTGATAAATACATGCAGGAGCTATTTTTTAAGAAAACAAAGCACTAATTTGGCCAAAAACAAATTTAAAGGGGAAAACAAAGAAAAAAAGCAGAAATGATAATGGATAAAGTACCATCAAGACAGAAAAAATTAAAGACTTAAAAATCTTCACTGTCTATAGATCACTATACAAATTTGAAAACATGGACAAAATGGATTCTCCATGGAAAAAACTGAAATTAGCAAAACTGATGTCATGACAGATCAAAATCTTGTCCTCACAAACTCAAATCTTTGAAAGAAATTTAAAAGTTTTGTCAGCTTCTTTCTGGGAAAATGTGCCTGCCCTGAACTTTCCCAAGGTGAACTGTTCATTCTTCAAGGTTTGAATTTCAATAGTATATATACTTATCCAGAGGTTAGAGAATGCAGAAACACTTTTAAATCATCTTTTAAAAGCAAGAATAAGACTTCCATTTCTGTCCACAGTGTGGTACTACAGAACAAAGTCACCTTTCTGAATAAAAACAAGAAAAGGCAAATTGAACACGAGGGTGCATTCTGTTCTCAGATCTTGTGTCTTTGTGAGAGATTTCAAGCAAGATACGAGGCTTAATAAAATATAGCAAAGTTTATTTTATTTTTTATTTTTTTAAAGAGAGAGAGAATTTTTTAATATTTATTTTTTAGTTTTCGGTGGACACAACATCTTTATTTTATTTTTATGTGATGCTGAGGATCGAACCCAGTGCCCTGCGCATGCCAGGTGAGCGTGTTACCGCTTGAGCCACATCCTCAGCAGCAAAGTTTATTTTAAAAGAAGGAGGGGAAAGACTCTCTCAGAGGAGAGTGGGTCATCTCAAAGAGGAGATGGGCAACTCTCTTCTTGGGTCCCAGCTTTTACTGGGATTCCAGAATTGGTTTTCCTTGACGATGCCCCTCCATGTATGTGGGCTGGAAAAAAAGAATCATGAATTCTATTGTTTGGAGTAGAGTGTTCTAACAACAGCATTTGTCGAGTTGGTTGATAGTATTGTTCAAATCTTCTACATTCTTGAAGATTTTCTTTCTACTTGTTCAATAAATTAATGAAAGAAGAATAATGGAACCCCTTACTGTAGATTTGTTCATTTCTCCTTGCAGATCATTCAGCTTTGGCTTCACTTTTTTTTATGTCTGTGCTACTAGTTGCACATACACTTTTCTGATTTTTGTGCCTTCCTGTTGAATTGACCCCTTTATCATTATGACATGACCTATTCTGTCCCTCATCATTTTCTTTGCTCTGAAATCTAATTTGGCAGATATGATTATACTACTCCTGCTTATTTGCTTAATGTTTGTATATATCTTTTCCGTCTTATTACTTTAAACATAGTGTGTGTCTTAATACTTCAAATTGTTTCTTGTAAGCAATATACAGTTCGGTCTTGTGTGTATGGGTGTGTGTATATGAATGTGAGTGTATATTTAAGTGTTTTAATCCAATTTGAAAAAATCTGCTTTTAAATTGTGAATTTAGGCCATTTACATCTAATGTGATTATTAATGTGATAGGTCTAAACCTGTCATATCACTGTTTTCTAGCTGATCTATTTGTTTTCTGTTCCCTTTTTCCTCTTTATTTACTTTCTTTTGGATTTCCTTTTCTCTCTTTTATTTGCTTGTTTGCTATACCTCTTCGTTTCATTATTTAGCCATTGCCTTAAGGATTTATAGCATGTATTTTTAACTTATCACAATCTACCTTACAATAACATTGTATCACTTCAGGTACCAGAATAAGAACCTCACAAAAACGTGCCCTTCCATACTTCCCCTCCTAGACTCTGCTACTTTCGTCATATTTTCACTTTGATGCATGACTATGCAACTAATATTTTGTATAAATAAGCCATTTTATTTTGAAAAGATTTAAATAGTAAGAAAAACTCTTGCATATTTACCCATCTGGTTATCATTTCCAGTCCCCTTTAATCCTTTAGGTAGATCCAGTTTTCCATCTTTCTACCTAGCATCACTTTCTACTTGAAGAGTTTCATCTAATGCTTCTATATTCTTATAGAACTCTATTAAATATATGAATTCACATCAATGAATTCATGTTTTGCTTGTCTCAAAAAGTCTTCATTTCTCATTCATCTATGAAAAGAGACTTTGAGGAGTATAGCATTCTAGGTTGAAAGGTTTTCTTCTTTTGTTTCTTGAATAACGCTGTTCTACCCTCACCTTGCTGCTACGCTCCTGAAGAAATATGCTACTGTTCCTTGTTCCTTTGTTCATAAAGTTTCTTCTTTCCTCTGGATCTTTTAATATTTTCTCCAGCCCTTGTTTCTGCATCTTATGATGTGTCTTGGTACAGTGTTCTCCATGTTGGTTGAGCATCTTGGGTCTATAGGTTTATAGCCTTCGTCTGAATTAGGAATTTTCATCCCTTTAGTTCTGATGTTTTTGTGCCCGTCCCCTGCACACACACAAGCACACACACACACACATGCACACACATGCACACACACACACATGCACACATACCCCGATCTTCCAGCAGAGACTCCAGTTACACATGTATGCATTCACCCCAAGCTGCCCTACTGCTCATTAATGAGCTCTTCATTTTTTCCAGGCATCTATTTTTCTTCTTCAGGTCCCTACATCTTATTTAGACCAGACTGTATTGTTATGTCTTCAAAACCACTGCTAATCTTTCTGCACGTATTATCTGATGTTAGTCCTACCCAGGGTGCGTTTCACCTCAGGAGACTAATTGTTACCTCTAGTTGTTTGATTTGGGTCTTTATCTTTTACATGTTTCTATATAATCAATCTTGTTCTTTAGCTATTTGCACACATGGGATACAGTTACAACTACCTTAAAGTCCTCGTTGGCTCAATCTAACACCTGTGCCTGTTCTAGGTTGGTTTCAATTAATCTTTTTCTCCTCATTTGGGTCATATTTTCTTGCTTCTTTGCCTTATGAGCTTACAATTTAACCGAATTTTTATAAAAAGTATTCACTTTACCATTATTTAATAGGAAAAATGGAAATGACTCATATCAACCAATAGTGGAAGAAATGTTAGCAACATGAAATACAAATAACATGAAATAGACTATGGTAAAGAGAAACTGGGCACTCCGTGTCTACAAATCTGGAGAATTCTATTAAATATAGATTTCCAAAAGATAAGCTTTAGAATAGTGGGAAATAAACTTGTGAAGGCTTTAAATGCATAGGTACATATTACCTGATGTGCACTTTTTAAAATTCTGTTTAGACGTCATAACATTAGTAGTTACTTTTAAGGACAGGATTCAGAACAGAGTTAGTAATTCTTTGTTTTCATTGAGTGTTGGTATTTCCTTACCATGTACATGGACTGATTTAATTCTGCTTTGGGTTTGTTTGTTTGTTCGTTTGTTTTGTTTTTGGTAATATTAATGCCATCCCTGTAGAAAAACTGAGTAATGGGTAGTTCTGTAGTTTCTCGAAGTCTTTTACACATTTGAGTAAATAATCAAATAATCACCTCACAATAGGGACACATCCAGATCTGTGCAGGTTAATGTTTAAACAATCTGGAAAACGTCTCACTTTCATGATTTTTTTCCAAAACTTGATCATGTGAAGAGCTCTTGTCTCAGAAGGCGCTGGCCAGTGAGAGATTTAGAAGCTCTTGCTTCATGAGGTTCCTGACAATCCTGCAAATGTCCACACAACTCTCAACAGAAGACGTGAGTCATAACCAAGTTTTTATAAGGACAAAAGGTGGGAAGAGGGGAACAGAAAACAGGAAGAAAGGAAAGAAGCAAGGATGCAGACATTGCAAGAATAACATCTATGAAGGCACTCGGCCACCAGCTGTCAGGCATGACATCACTAGTTGTCCTAACACCTTCTCAGTAATAACTTTTTTCAATGCTCTGTCATGCACGCTATGTGCCAGACACTCATGTCCACTACCCCATCAGTCCCCCTACCCTATCCCACAGATAGGCATTGTCACCGTCAACAACAATAACAACCCTCATTGCCACGCTCACTTCTGTGGAGGAAACTGAGTCCCAGGTTCACCCCCCCTGGCCAAGTTGGTCAGTGGCAAAACTGTAATCAACCCTGGGCAGTCTATTCCGGCGCCTGTGATCCGACCATGGAGCCCCCTGCACATGGCATTATTTTGCTCTTAGAACTGATGGATGCCTGTTGTAGAAAGTCAGGTTTGATAGAAGAAAAAGGATTTCTAGGAAAGTACTCCCCCAAAACAAAAGAGGCTCCCTAAGGAAGTAGCAAGTTCCATGTCACAAAACTGTTCTACCAAAGTTGTCTAACCCTGTCCAAGAAGATCACACCTCCCCACCTCCCCCACCTCCACCACCTCCCACACCTCCACCAACTCCTCCACCTCCCACACCTCCACCACCTCCTCCACCTCCCACACCTCCACCAACTCCACCACCTCCACCACCTCCTCCACCTCCCACACCTCCACCACCTCCTCCACCTCCCACACCTCCACCAACTCCACCACCTCCACCACCTCCTCCACCTCCCACACCTCCCCCACCTCCTCCACCTCCCACACCTCCACCAACTCCACCACCTCCCACACTTCCTACACCTCCCCACCTCCCCCACCTCCCCCACCTCCCTCACCTCCCCCACCTCCCCACCTCCCACACCTCCACCAACTCCACCACCTCCCACACTGCCACCACCTCCCACACTGCCACCAATTCCCACACCTCCACCACCTCCTCCACCTCCCCCACCTCCACCACCTCCCCCACCTCCCCCACCTCCCTCACCTCCCACACCTCCCCACCTCCCACACCTCCACCAACTCCACCACCTCCCACACTGCCACCACCTCCCACACTGCCACCAATTCCCACACCTCCACCACCTCTTCCACCTCCCCCACCTCCACCACCTCCCCCACCTCCCTCACCTCCCACACCTCCCCACCTCCCACACCTCCACCACCTCCACCACCACCCCCACCTCCACCACCTCCCACACTTCTCCCACCTCCCCCACTGTCCCAGGCTTCCTGTCCTGGTTTACTGTTCCCATCTCCACGCCACTTGCAGCCACATCACACTGTTGAGCTGCACAAGTGTCTGTCATCCACATCTCTCACCTGAAACACAGGCTCTCTAACAGCTGGGTCTTCTGTCTGGTTTGCTCCCCGTGGAGCCCTCAGTGCCTAACACATGGCAGACAACACATATGAGTTGACTGAATCAATCCATCAATGAGGAGTGGAGTTCTGTGACCTCTAAGGCCTGGGCCAGCACTAGGATTGGGGACTTCACACTTGAGGACTTCTTTCTTCTCCCTCCCACTCCCTTTCCCCACTGCTGCCCATGAACATCACTTACCTGATTCTCACCCGCCCTGATTCTGGGAGGAACCAGGCATCCTTTATCCCACATCTGAGTGACTGGTGATCCTGGGCGTGAACATCACCAAACCAGTGCTGCCCATATACCAGGGCTCACCTCGCCTGCCCAGGGTCTGCGGGCGAGGGCTGCTCTAGCCCTGACTGGTTATCAAGTATTAATCACAGCCGTCTCCTGCAATCAAAAACTTTGATTAACTCCATTCACAAGCGTCAAGGTCAGCAATGAGGTGGAGGAGTACAGAAATCAGAGGGCACTGATGGCTGAGAGCGCCGCAACCTGTCCAAGCCACTGTTGCAGGGCTTCTTAGCCCTCAGTGACTCACGTGGGGATGTTCTCTCTCCTGCCGAGGGCCTTCACTCTCAGGGACTTTTCTGCTGTGAGCCCCACTGCCAATCACTGCTCCCAAAGAAGAAGAGGATCCAATACAAAAAAAAGGTCACCCAGGAGTGCCCTGGTCAGGCAGAGGGATCCCTTGATGAATTGCCAAGGGGATCAGCAGTGTTAAGGGCCACCACCAAAGGCTGGATGTTCCCTCCCCGGGGCTCCCATTCCTTGATACATGAGCACTGCATTCGGTTTCCTTAGCAGACTCAAGGGCTCTGCATGGTGAGGGTGAGGGCGAGGCTGAAACTCCCTGCTTCCTCTCTAATGTCCTAGGAGCCCAGCACCATCTGAGTCCCAGGGTTACCCCCTTGCCAAGTCATTATCACCATCTGTGATGACATTTCATTATTGAACCTCAACAAGAAAACTAGCCCTGGCTGAAGACATTATGTCACAAATACTTGATTGTTGTTCAGAGTTTCCTGTGGTCTAATCCATTCCCAACAAATTCATATCCTCCACAAGGACTGAGAAGGGAGAGTCTTATAATAAATACAGAGCAACCCCCTTATCTGAAGGGGATGCATTCCAAGACCCCCAGTGGATGCCCAAGAGCAAAGAACCCTGTGTATATCACGTGCTTTCCTGTATGTCCTTGCACCTATGATAAAGTTTACTTCATAAATTAGGCATAAGAAGTTAACAATAACAGTAAAATGGAACAACTATAATAATATTCTGTTTTTTAAAAAAGTTAATTAAGCCTATAAACTGCCCAGGACCAGGCAGAACTTACACCAATACTCCTCAAATTATTCCATGAAATAGAAAAGGAGGAAACCCTTCCAAACTCATCCTATGAAACCAGTATTGCCCTGATATCAAAACCACACAAGGACACACTAAGAAAAGAAAACTTCAGACCAATATCCCTGATGAACACAGATGTGAAAATTCTTAATAAACTACTGGCAAATCACATTACAAAAACATATTAAAAAGATAGTGCAAAGTGGGGTTCATCCCAGAGATGCAAAGTTGGTCAAATTATTCTACAGGTACAGTAACAAAAACAGCATGGTATTGACACCAAAACAGACACATAGACCAATGGTACATAATAGAAGACACAGAGGCAAACCCACATAAATACAGTTATCTCATACTCAACAAAGACACCAGAAACACCCATTGGAGAAAAGATCGCCTCTTCAACAAATGGTGCTAGGAAAATTGGAAATCCATATGTAGCTCAACATACAGAAATCAATAAACATAATTCATCACATCAATAGACTTACAAGAATCACATGATTATCTCAATAGATGCAGAAAAAGCATTTGACAAAATTCCACATCCATTCATGCTCAAAATACGTGAAAAACTAGGGATAGTGGGAATGTACCTTAACATTGTAAAAGCTATATATGTTGAACCCAAGGCCAACATAATTCTAAATGGAGAAAAATTGAAAGCATTCTCTCTAAAATCTGTAACAAGACATGGATGCCCTCTTTCACCACTTTATTCAACATAGTCCTTGAAACCCTAGCGAGAGCAATTAGAGGAAAGTAAGGAATACAAATAGGAAAAGAAGAGCTTAAACTACCCCTGTCGTAGTCTGGCTGGGCACAAATCACGAGTCACTCAAGCAGGAACAAACTTTATTCCCGAACTCCCACAGCATTCCACGCACATTCCCCGGGAACCCTCCCGAACGCCACCCACGCGGCCCCTTCAGGAACACACCACACACCAACCGGAACTCCCTCTCTCGAAACTTCCCCAACCAATGCGAACTCCCCAGGAAATCCTCGCGAGAACTCCAAAGTAGCGGGCACCCGAGGCGGACAGCAGGGGTCTAATTACAATTGAATCAATCCAGCATCATCCCAATGGCTCGCCTCTCAACCATTACTTCTGGCAAAATGCCAGGGGCCATTCCGACTCGGCTGTGGCTCTCAACATCTTCCCCCTTCTGTTTAATTAAACAACAAGCAATATGGCTTAGGGACCCTGCCTGTCTTAGGTTGTCCAATAGTACATATGGTCCTTACCCATCATGGGATGAGCTGACCTCAAGGCGTCAGCATCCTGTCTTAGGTTGGTACCACTGCAATTGGATCTTACCCATCACTCACTACTGGTCCAGCATACAGCCATACTTGTGGATAGGCCTTTGCACCAGTGGGGGGGTGAGGTTCTTTGCCTCACCTCTGTTGGCCCCCAAATTTGGCTTTTGCACCAGTGGGGGGTGAGGTTCTTTGCCTCACCTCTGTTGACCCCCAAATTTGGCCTTGGTGCCAGTTGGGGGGTGAGGTTCTTAGTCTCACCTCTGTTGGCCCCCAAATTTTAGACCATCACAAGCAGACGGGAGGAGGATGGAAAATGCCACAACACCAAGCCAAATGACAGTTCCTTTTGGAAAAATTGTACCACCTATGACACTATCAGCTAAGATGTCCCGGCACTACCACAATTCGCTGCACCAAACAGATAGTTCACAATGCATACAAGTGATACATAGTCCAGGCAAGTTCTGCAAGCAGTTCAAAGCAGAGGAATCCATTAATATGTCTATTTCCTCCCAAAGTAAATCGACTACTTGATTGAGCATTACTTGTTGAGTTATTATTCATTGATGCATCAGTTTATACAGTTTACTGTAGTTTGGTTTTATCTTTGTCTTCACTGGCACTGGGATGAAGATAGGAATTCTGGCAATGATGGCTAAAAAAAATTATGTAACATTCCAACAGGCACTAAGAAAACAATTTTCTGAACAATTTACATTATCCTGAACAGAATTATTAAATATAATGAAAAGGAAAGGTGAAAGTAAACAAACAGATCTGTTAACCTCCTTTTTTGTTCACATATTAAAACAATCCTCAACAGCTGTTTACCCAATTTAAATTAAACCATTTAAATCACGTGAATAAAAAAAATTTGGATCCATTTTTTCATGAGCACTCCTCATATATGATATATGGACATACGCACATATAGACATACAACACAAAACACTAGTGTGCACACATGATACAATACATACAACACATAACATAATAAAGCCTTATAGCTTTTTACAGGTGAAATCTCCATTGCAATGTTTAAAAACTCCACAGTCAAAAAATAGAACTGATCAGAAAAACATTAACCTAGGTCTGTATGAGCTCAAAAAATAAAATAGAACTTCATGATGTGGGAAAAGGCAATGATAAAATAGATATTGAAAAAAGCATCCTGGTTACCACCTGGGTTTGACTCTTCTTTGGATATCCCATCCTTTTTCCTGTAACTTGCATATGGGTCTGAAGGTATTCCCGCAAGCAAGCCCTAAGGTTTTTATTGCATTTGAAATAGGCCTTAATGGTGTTCATTATTCATAGCCTCCAGGTGTGGGAGAACCACTGTTGCATATGTAAGGATATCAGCTGTTATGGATTTGAGCCAAGTCATCTTCTTTTTGGTCTGTAGAAATCACTTTAGTTAGTTTCTCTGGAATCCAAATCGGCTGCTGTTCTCCCTGTGGAAACACACAAACAGACCCCAAACTCCAGATAATCACTGGGTCAGGACCTTTCCATTGTTCTGTTAGAATATTCTTCCAAAGTACCTTAGCTTATGTACATTTTTTGGACACATATGCCTTTCCGCATCACTAAGCCCTGATGAAACCAAATTTAAAAAGTTTAGAGTAAAAAGGGTTATTTTAAGTTTATCTTTGGGGGATATACACCCCTTCCCAATTCCCTCTTTTTGCTTTAATAAGTACATTTTAATAGTTTGATGAGCTCTTTCAACTATGCCTTGTCCCTGTGGATTGTATGGGATTCCTGTTATATGAGTAATGCCAAATGATGAGCAAAATTGTTTAAAAGAAGTAGCAGTATAACCAGGACCATTATCTGTTTTTAATTGTTTTGGAACACCCACAGTGGCAAATTTTGTAAGCAATGAGATATAATATCTTTAGTTTTTCTCCGGCATGAAGGGAGCCCATCAAAAATCCGGAAGAAGTATCAACTGTAACATGCAAATATTTTAATTTTCCAAATTCTGGCAAGTGTGTGACGTCCATCTGCCAAATATGGTTAGGTATCAGTCCTCTAGGATTGACTCCAAGATTAACTTGTGGCAAAAAGGTCACACAATTTTGACATTGTTTTATTATTTGTCTAGCTTGTTCCTTAGTTATTTTGAAATGCTTTTGTAAAGTATTAGCATTGACATGGAACCTTTTATGAAAATTTGTAGCTTCTTCTAGTGTAGAGAAAATATGTATGTCATGTGTAGTTTTCTCTGCTAAATCATTGCCCAAACTAAGGGCTCCAGGCAATCCTTATCTGCCCTGATATGTCCTATAAAGAATGGATCTTTTCTGTCCCAGATTAGACTTTGTATAGTGGAAAACAAAGAGAAAACAGTAGAGGAAGGATAATTCCTACCAGCATCTTCAAGGGATACTATAGCATTAACTATATACTGACTATCAGAAAATAAATTAAATACAGAATCTTTAAACATCACAAAAGCTTGTAAAACTGCATTAAGCTCTTCCTTTTGAGCTGATTGTTTG
The DNA here is from genome assembly GCF_047511675.1 of Marmota flaviventris. Lineage (NCBI taxonomy): Eukaryota > Metazoa > Chordata > Mammalia > Rodentia > Sciuridae > Marmota > Marmota flaviventris. The sequence continues at coordinate 154,626,503 of NC_092501.1, forward strand.
GGTACTAAAAATGTAAAAGTTTGATCAGGGGAACTATTGCTGCTGTACCATTATTTGACCCATCAGTGAATATATTTGGAGCATTCATGATAGGTGTTTTTCTTGTCATTTTTGGAAAAACTACAGGATGCGAAGACCAAAAAGACAACAAAGGATTGGATGGTAAGTGATTATCAAATGAAACATTAGATTTACACATGATTATTGCCCAAGTATTTAACTCATTAGCTAACTCATCAATTTGATCCATAGTATATGGAGTAATAATTTTATTGAGAGAAATTCCTAACACTCCCTTTGCTGCTTTTATTCCTTTGAGTATTAATTGTCCTACAGCCTCAGGATACCTAGTAAGAATAGTGTTAGGAGAATAAGATAAATGTATCCACAATAATGGACCTTCTTGCCAAAATACTCCTGTAGGAATATTTTTTGTTGGTAGTACAATAAATAGTAAAGGCAAACTTATATCAATTCTATCCAAATGCATATTTTCCATATATGTTTCAATAATTTTTAATGCCTTTCTTGCTTCAGGCGTTAACATGCGGGGTGAATTTGGATCTGATGGACCTTTTAGGATATCAAATAAAGGTCCCAACTCTCCTGTTGGTATGCCTATATAAGGCCTTATCCAATTTATGTCTCCTGATAACTTTTGAAAGAAGTTAAGTGATTTAAATTGATCTACTCGTATTTGAATTTTTGGTGGACGGACCATAGTTGAGGATAATAGAACTCCTAAATAATTAATTGGAAAATTTAATTGTACTTTATCTATTGCTATCTCTAAATTATAATTTTTAATAAGTTTGTAAGTGTGGCATAACATTCTAGCAATGTGTTTTCATCTTTATGTGCTAATAACACATCATCCATATAGTGAAATATTTGTAGTTCAGGATTTTTATTTCTAAGTGGCTGGATTGCTTTGTTAACATAAATTTGACACATAGTTGGGCTGTTAGCCATCCCTTGAGGGAGTACTTTCCATTCATATCTCTGATCAGGACCTTCATGATTCAGCACAGGGATAGTAAATGCAAAACATGGACTATCCTCAGGATGAATTGGAATTGAAAAAAAAACAATCTTTGATATCTGTAGATAAAACATACCAGGTTTTTCGCAAAGCAGACAATTGGGGAATCCCCGATTGAGCAGGTCCCATAATAACCATCTCATTATTAATGGCTCTTAAATCTTGCAATAATCTCCATTTACCAGATTTCTTTTTGATGACAAAAATGGGACTATTATGGGGAGATACGGAAGGTGGTATATGTCCCTCCGCTAAATGTTGTTTGACCAGGTCATGGGCTGCTTGTATCTTTTCTTTAGTCCCCCACTGAGGAACCCATACTGGTCTTTCTGATTTCCAAGTAATTTTGATTGTCTCAGTGACCCCTTCTGAAAACCCAATCCATGTCTATTTATTCCTTGATCTATTTGAATTGGTGCTGCTATACCTTGTTCTTGTTCTCCTAATCTTTTTTCTTTTCTAAAACCTTGTCTAGCCCTAATAGTGGGCACATTTGGATTGATGTTATTTGTTAATGTTAAACCTAATTGATCTAGGGCATCTCATCCCCATAGATTTATAGGAAGATGATCCAATACATATGGTTGTTTAGTTCCTTCACATCCTTCAGGATCCTTCCAATCTAATACCATTGCACTTCTATGGGGATTAGTCACCACTCCTAGGCCTCGAAGCATTTGAGTGGCCTATTGTAATGGCCAATGTTTCGGCCATTCTTGACGAGATATGATGATAAGGTCTGCACCTGTATCCAGTAGCCCATTAAATTCATATCCTTGAATATTTAGTTTTAGCATTAGGTGAGAATCTAAATTTAAAGACAGCATAGCCCAATCTACACCTGTGGAGCCTAATCCCCTGGAACCTCTTTCTATAGTACTACTGGAAAATTTATCATGCAGGCTGGGTATTATTAATAACTGTGCTATTCTATCTCCTGGTGAAATTACTGATATACCCTTTGGAGAACTAGCTATAATTTTTATTTCACCTTCATAATCAGGATCAATTACCCAAGACTTATCATAAGTCCTTTTAGAGTAGAAGAACTGCCTCCTAACAATAAGCCTACTGTTCCTTGGGGAAGAGGTCCTTTTACTCCTGTGGGAATGATTTGAACTCCCATCTCTGGAGTTAGTACTGCTCTGGCAGAGGCGCAGATGTCCAACCCTGCTCTCCCTTTGGTTTGTCTGATGAAAGATCTGATGGATAATGTGTCCTGGGCACTACCCTGATGGTGTTGCTGGGTTCCTCCAGTGCCCTGTATATTTGTGGTCGTGGGCCCCAGAGCATTGGGCCCCCCTGTCCGTTTTTTGGCAATGGAGCCCGATGCCTTTCTCCACAATATCGTGGGTAAACACCTGGTCCTTGTCCATTTTTTGGTAATGGAGTACCCTCTATGGTGGTTTGAGAACTGCATTCATTAGCCCAATGTCTACCTCTACGGCATTGTGGGCAAATACCCAGTATTCTACCCCTTTGATACCTAGTTTTGTTAAACCCTCCTCCTATGGGGCAATTCCTTTTAAAATGTCCTGTTTGTTCACAATTGTAGCATGTTTTTGGCCTGGCATCCAAAGCCTGTTGTACTGCAGCTGCCAAGACTTGCCCTTGTTCATTAATGTCTCTACATAATTTAATATATGTGTTTAAATCTTCATGTTTCCATGGTCTAATGGCCTCTCTGCAGAAACGATTTGCTTGCTCATAAGCCAGTTGTTTTATTAATGGCATTGCTTGTCTGTATCCCCCAAAACTCTGGTAGCTGTTTGAATAAGCCTATCTACAAATTCAGCATAAGGTTCATTAGCTCCTTGTATTACCTTAGATAATTGACCTTGTAAGTCTCCATGTCCTTGTAAAGTTTTCCATGCCCTAACTGCATCTGCAGCAATCTGTGAGTATATGGCAGGATCATATTCATTTTGTTGCCACTGACCCTCATAAGGTCCTTTTCCTAACAACATATCTAGATTTCTCTGAGGATAACTGGCTGCTGCATTTCACCTAGCTGTCTCCGTGCAAAATTCCTCATTGGCAACTTTCCATAACAAATATTGTCCTCCATTTAGCACAGCTTTACACATGCTAGCCCAATCTGCTGGCGTCATGTCCAAGTTGGTAATGGATTCGACCATGCTTACAGTGAAGGGTGCTTGGGGACCATAGGTTGTTACAGCCTCTTTTAGCTGCTTCACTGTTTTGAAATCTAAAGCATGGTGAATCCGCTGCCCTCCTGCCTGCTCAAGTACAGGGCATGATAATCTTTGAGGTCCTGTCTCAGGATCCCATCTATCAACTACGGGGGTTGAGGGCCACTCAGCTATCTCCATAGGGGGAGCTGTTGGTTGAATTACGCCCTCTGGTGATAGAACGGTGTTAGTAGTAGCCTCCTGTTGTAGCTTTTTCCCTAATAGCTGTTTCTCCTCTGAGCTTTCTTCCTTTAAATTTTCTTCCTCTGACTAGCTCGAGAGACCTTCTCTTTTGCTTGATCTAAAATGTCTTCTACCATAGTCTGAATCTTTAACAATTTACTTAACACTCTTTCAGTTTGTTTTTTACTAATTTCTGATCTACTATAACACAAAACAAAACCGAAATAGAATGAAACAAAAACGGAACAAAATATTGTTGTATCAATTTTCCTATTTTCTTGACATGTGCATTTGTGGTCTATTTCTATCTCTTCCTCAGGGGCGAACAACTTCAAACCTTGAGCCAACCATTTTTCCCAGTTTGCCTGAGAAAGTTCTAGGGATAGGCAGCTTAAAACAAAAACAAAACAAATCAAAACAAGAACACATTGTTTTTTGAAATGGTCGCCCATTCTCTCGCCTTCTCTCAGAGGCGAGCAATTTCACTTACCTTCGAGCTTCAGGCGTTCCCCGCACGGGCCACCAAATGCCACAGTCTGGCTGGGCACAAATCACGAGCCACTCAAGCAGGAACAAACTTTATTTCTGAACTCCCACAGCATTCCACGCACACTCCCCGGGAACTCTCCCGAACGCCACCCACGCGGCTCCTTCAGGAACACACCACACACCAACCGGAACTCCCTCTCCTGGAACTTCCCCAACCAATGCGAACTCCCCAGGCAATCCTCGCAAGAACTCCAAAGTAGCGGGCACCCAAGGCGGACAGCAGGGGTCTAATTACAATTGAATCAATCCAGCATCATCTCAATGGCTCGCCTCTCAACCATTACTTCTGGCAAAATGCCAGGGGCCATTCCGACTAGGCTGTGGCTCTCAACATACCCCTATTTTCCCATGACATGATTCTATATTTAGAAGACCCAAACCTCTATCAGAAATCTTTTAGAACTCAGAAATATGGCCTGGGATTGTGGCTCAGTGGTAGAGCACTTGCCTAGCACGTGAGAGGCACTGGGTTCCATCCTCAGCACCATACAAAAATAAATAAATAAAACAGAACTCAGAAACAAGTTCAGCAAAGTAGCAGAATATAAAATTAACACCCATAAATCAATTACACTCTATAAACCAATGATGAATCAGCTAAAAGAGAAATTAAGAAAATTATCCCATTCACAATAGCCTCAAAAAAAATAAAATACTTGGGAATCAATCTAACAAAAGTGGTGAAAGATTTGTACAATGAAAACTATGGAACACTAGAAAAATTGAAGAGGACCTTAGAAGATAGAAAGATCCCTCATGTTTTTAGATAGGCAGAATTAGTATTGTCAAAATGGCCATACTACCAAAAGCATTATACGGATTTAATGCAATTCCTATTAAGGTTCCAATGATGTTCTTCATAGAAATAGAAAACACAGTCATGAAATTCTGTTAGAGTCTGTAAACAAGTCAGGATGGCTCCTGGCATTTTGCCAGGGGAATGTTAGAGTTCGTAAACATGTCTGGATGGTGCCTGGCAAAATGCCAGAGGGAGTGGTTTGAGAAGTAACAAAAGCGAGCCATTAAGTGTGGAGATTCCTGATTGGTTGACTGCTGTATCTAGTTTATGCTAATTAGATAAGCTGTGTGGAATGTATAAATACTGCTCCTGTCCTACAATAAATGGCTTCCACTCCTGCTCTATCAATCTACACAAGTTGTTCGTCACCCCCCGGTTATTTTGCTGCAGCCGGACTGCTGCAAAATTCATTTGGAAAACTAAGAGGCTCAGAAAAGCCAAAGCAATTCTTAGCAAGAAAACTAAGAGGCATCACAATACCAGACCTTAAATTATACTATAGGGTACAGTAACAAAAACGGCGTCGTGGTATTGACACCAAAACAGTCACGTAGACCAATGGCACAGACAGAATAGAAGACACAGAGACAAACCCACATAAATACAGTTATCCTATACTCAACAAAGACACCAGAAACACACATTGGAGAAAAGATCACCTCTTCAACAAATGGTGCTGGGAAAATTGGAAATCCATATGTAGCAAAATGAAATTAAAATCCGATCCCTCACCCTGCACAAAACTCAACTCAAAGTGGATCAAGGGCTTTCCCAGAGTAACTTTATCTGTACCAGAGACTCTGTGACTACTAGAAGAAAAATAGGTACAACTTTCCATCCTGTCGGCTTAGGAACCAAATTCCTCAACAAGACTCCTAAAGTGCAAGAAGTAAAATCAATAATCAATAAATGAAATGGAGTCAAACTAAAAAGCTTCTTCAGAGCAAAGAAATAATCAAGAATGTGAAGACGGATTCTACAAAATGGGAGAAAATCTTTGCCACCTGCACCTCAGACAGACCATTAATCTCCAGCATATACATAAAACTCAAAAAATTTAATCCCCCAAAAAAACAAATAAATTAACCAATAAATGAGTAAAGGAACTGAACAGATACTTCACAGAAGAAGAAATAGATGAAAAATGTTTAACATCACTAGCAAGTAGAGAAATGCAAATTAAAACTACACTGAGATTCCATCTCAAGCCAGTTAGAATGGCAATTATCAAAAAATATAAGTAACAAAAAATGTGGGCGAGGATGTGGGAGAAAAGGTTCACTCATACATTGCTGGTGGAACTGCAAATTGGTGTAACCACTCTGGAAGGCAGTGTGGAAACTCCTCAGAAAACTTAGAATGGAACCACCATTTGACCCAGTTATCCCACTCCTTGGTATTTACCCTAAACAAACTTAAAATCAGCATATTTTAGTGATATAGCCACATCAATTTTTTTTTTAATTTTATTTTTTTATTGGTTGTTCAAAACATTACAAAGCTCTTGACATATCATATTTCATACATTATGTTTATAGCAGCTCAATTAACAACAGCTAAGCTATGGAACCAACCTAGGTACCCTTCAACAGATGAATGGATAAATAAAATGTGGTACATACACATAATGGAATATTACTCAATAATAAAGAAGAATGGAATTATGACATTTGCTGATAAATTAATGGATTGACGACCATCATACTAAGTGAAATAAGCCAATCCCAGAAAACCAAAGGCCAAATGTTCTCTCTGATAAGTGATGCTAATACATAATAAGGGGGGTAGGTAAAGGGAAGATAGAAGGTCAGTGGATTGGACAAAGGAGAACGAAGGGAAGGGGGAGGGGTTGGGAATAGGAAGACAGTAGAATGAACTGGATCTAAGTCCCTATGTTCATATACAAATAACGACCAGTGTAACTTCACACCATGTACAACCAGAGGAATGGGAAGTCATACTCCATGTGTGTCTGATATGGCAAAATACATTCTACTGACATACATGTATATCTAAAAAGAACAAATTTAAAAATAAGAATGGAAAATATAATAAATAAAGCAGTAAAAAAAATCCTATGTATTGTTGATTTCTAAAGCTTCCACTCAATATCTTTGGACTGTGGGTGACTAAGGGTAACTGAAGCTCAGGTTAGGGCTGGGGTCCCTGCATAACCTTCAAGGGGTGACGTGAAAAGTGCGGTTGTGGCACGAGGCCGGGCTGTGACTTCAGCAAGGCTCCCAAGGGTCCAGGGGCTCTCGAGTGGCTGATCCCCCACCTGGCGGGGAATCGGGAAAACTCTGGGGAAAGCAGCTTCAGAGACGAGCCTAAAAGAGGGAGAGGGACCTCAACAGGTGGAGGTGGGGTGTGAATCTACAATGCTCCTCGGAACTTCTCCACGTTCACACCTTTGGGTTTTCCGCTGAAATGTGTTGGGCTTAATTAATCCAGCTTCAGCCCCTCATCTGCCTCGTCTTTGTCCACTGGAGTCACAGTGTGGTCCCACCTCCGCCCACCGCTGGTTGAGGTGCCTGGATGTCTCTGAACAGAGGAAGAAATATTGAGAGAAATGCAAAAAACAACTTCACTCTTCCTTTTCTCAACAGCTTTCTGGAGGTATCATGGGCAGATAAAAACATCGCCTGTTTCAGGTCTACCCTGTGATGTCTGACCCACACGTGTGCTGTCTACGATTACCACTGGTCAGCGGGAATAAAGGCTTCAATGACGGACTCCATGCTCCTCATGTGGTCTTGGAGGCGGAGGCTGCTCCTCGCCTCAGAGGACAGCTCTCGCTCTTGATATTTTTACGCAGAGAGCTTAAGTCAGATTATATGTGGTGAGATGGTTCAGGCAGGACACCCTTAGGTTTAGACTGATCCAAAGGCATGAGTCACAACCGCAGCTCAGAGTGCCCAGAGCATGGGCAGCGCAGGGCCCCTGGATCTAGTCAGTCTTACTTTGAATTTGGTTTCCCAGCAGAGTCACCACAGGTCAAAGCAGGTACCTGCAATGGGGCCGTCCAGGAGCCCCAGTCTCCCGCCTTCCCCCTGTCACCTCTGCAGTCTGCACCTTTAAGCTGAGCAACTCAAGAAAAGGCAAGTATATGCCTGTGTCCGCTACGCATTTATTAATTAGCTCTTCATTTAAGACATTATCATCAACAACTGCACAACATTAATGGCCCTTCTTGTTCCCTCTGAAATCGAGATAATGTCTATTCAGACAACATACATTATGTCTAGAACATACCTCCATGACTAGAAGCAAATGCATTACGCAACCCCCCACCCCATTGCAGCCCGAGGACACCCAGGGGTGTGTGAACATCTTTCAGGGAGCTGCTCAAGTTCTCTGATTTTGTGTGTGTGTGTGTGTGTGTGTGCGTTTTCATACCAGTGCTTATACCAATGTAAATCTATCCTGTGGGCAATCACCTTACGACCGACCGATTACCTCTCCAGATTCCAGGGCTCATGCTCGCATTTCTGTTGAGAATTATGTTGGAGACGAGAAGAACTAGCCAGCTAATGAGAAAAAAAAGTGAGATTAATCCAAATACAAAATACCATCACTAAGTGAAAACAAGATGATGTTAAAATGACTCATTCTACAATGAAGGTTTGTCGTGGTTTGCATTGAATGAAACAGTGGAAAACTGATTAACCACGCAGCCCCTGGTGGTAAACGTGCAGCAAACTTATAACTGAATTCGGGTGGTGTGTTGGCCAGTTTTTCATCACCGTGGCCAAAACACTGACATAAACCACAAGAGAAGGAACGTTTGTTCTGGCTCCTGGACCCGGGTTCGGTTCCTGGTTGGCCAGCTCCACTGCTGTCGCCTGAGGTGAAGCAGAACATATGGAGGAAGTGGGTCTGGAGGAGAGCTGCTGGCTCACAGAAGCTGGAGGCAGAGAGCAAGAGAGAGAGAGAAGGAAGGACCAGAAATAAGACACAGTCCTGGGGACACACCCCCGTGACCTCCTGCCTCCAACCATGCCCCACCTGCCTCCAGTTTCCACTCGAATTCTTAGTCCGTCAAAATGATGAACCCTCTGATGAGGTGAGAGCCTTCATGATCCAAGGACTTCCCAAACCCCACCCCTGGACATTGCTACATTGGGAACCAATGAGCTTCCGGAGGACGTTCCAGACTTTAACCCTAACAGGTTTGGTTTCTGCAAAATAACACCATCCCCTACGTTAGTGCTTACCTCAACAGTGTTTAAATTTTTATTTATACTGTGTGAATTTTATTTTGATAAATCATTTTATAACAAACATAAAGATGTTATCTCTAGCTTTGTGTTTGTATGTATGTAGATAAAAAGGAGACAGGTATTAAAACAATTTAAGACAAAAATAAAAATTAAAAAATCTTTATTATCCTTTTGCTCCAATTGGAGAGATAATTTGAGAAGTGAAGTAAGCCTAATCCTTATTATTTGTCGAAAACGCAGTGGACTACATCAAGCCCTGACTATCTTTTTAAGCAATGCTAATTTTAAAACAAGAAATTTGGCATAATGAGAACCATAATGGTCAAAGAACCAGGGGTTCAAATCCCAGCTACGCCACTTGCAGCAAACTTGGACAGCTCACTTCGCTTTTATGGGCCTTAATTTGATCATCTGTGAAATAAGAAGGTCTTGGTGGAGGACGTTTTCAGGCTCCTCTCAACTCTGATATTGTAGGTTTCCTTCTCCTCTGGCTCGCAGAAGCCTGCCCTCTGCTGGCTGTAGCCCATAACTGCAATCCTGACATCTACCAAGTGTGAAGGTGAAGGGGCTGTCACCAGGCTCCTAGGAAAAAGTCAGGTCGCTAGCTTGCTTCTATTTTTCCATCCTCTTTGCTTATTTTCTTGCTTCTCAGATTCTTCCACTGGATTCAAGCAAATGCTGAAGATGTCCTTAATAGTCCATCTTATCTCTCACTGTCTATGTACCACCACTTAGAGCAATAAGGTTTACACCACGAGACCCCACCCCACCTTCCCCCACTGACTGGCAAGTCCAGGGCAGCTCATCCTTCAACTATGCAACGCTCTGTGCTTGACCCAGAGAGAAAAGAGGAGCAGCATGGTGAGACTCTTGCACCTGAATTGCTCAAATCTCAAACCAGAGAGGTCTGGGGCACACTCCCAAGATGTCCCCAGGGACCCCCACTTCTGAAATTCACATCCTTGGGTCATTTGCTCCCACCGTGAATTTCACTGGCCTGTGTCCACCAATAGCATGCTACAGAAATGACAGCATGTGGCTTCCAAGGCTAGCCATAACGGACAGCTGCTTTGGCCTCGCTAGCTCTTGAGTCCCTCCCTCTGGAGGTAGCAGCAACTGCCACGTGATGAGGCCACAGGCAGCCACGGGGAGGTCCACGTGGTGGGGAGCTGAGGCCACCTACTAGCAGCCATGTACGCAAGGACTCTCTGTCCCCAGGAGAACCAGCCCATGACTTGACCTTCACCCTCATGAGGCACCCTGAGCCAGAAGTACCCAGCGAAGCCGCTCTGAATTCCTGACCACGAAACTGCAGGAGACAATCCATGTTTATTTATTGTTTGATGCCACTAAATTACAGGGTAATCAGGTACATGTCAATGGATATTTTTTATTTGTTTTTTATTAGTTCTAATTAGTTAAACATGCCAGCAGAAAGCTTTTTGATTCATTGTACACAAATGGAGCACAACTTTTCATTTCTCTGGTTGTACACGATATAGAGTTGCGCCTCATGTGCAGTCACACAGGTACCTAGGGTGGTGATGTTCGTCTCATTCCACCATCTTTCCCATCCCCATCAGTAAATATCTAATACCAGAAATGAAGCTCTAAAGGCATCTTTTGGACAAGTAAAGGAAATTTTAAGGGCTTCAGAGATACCTGAGGTGGCAGGTAAGTCCTACCTGTATGCACTAAGAAAGAGGGACTAGAAGTTTTCATAGATAACTACATATGAGGGCATATATGACCAGGAAATAGGTTTCAGTAATGCTCTGACCAGTTGGGTGGATAGACATAATGTAAAACCATGACATAATAAATTAGTCAAGGACAACACAAATTTTAAATGCACATGTAAACTGTGTTGGTTTACATGGCATGTTGTAGGGACAAACGAGACAAGGCACCAAAGATAGCAGGAAACAGTTTTATTTGGCTGCAGCCAGGTTCAGAGGGCACAACTTTTGCTGTAATCAATTAATCCCCTGAACCTTGAGTTCAGGGAGTTTCAGAATTTTATACCCAGCATGTAAGGGGAGGGGCTCAGAAGTTCATGGTCTGCAGAAATTCACATAAAAGCAGCTTTTTCTTTCGCTGTTCTGGGCAAGTTAACTCTTCAAGGACAGCACCTGAAAAGGGGAGAGCTTCTTCTCCCCTTTCTTTCCTCCCCCTGCCAACTGTTACCATGGGCCCATTTGTAACTTATCTTAAAAATGAAGACATTTCTGTGAAGCCCCACCTCAAGGCCAGAGGCCTTGTTTGCACAGTTCTACAGACTACTGTACTCAATATGTTTGTGAAAAACTAGAAAGGGGGTGTCCAGCACCTGGAGTGCTGGTATCTTCCCGGCCAGTGGCCAAGTAAAACAGGGCAACACGAAAATAGGAAGTTTATCTACATTGGACTCTTTTTTAGAGACTCTTTGGCTGACAGTCCCAAAATCAGCCATGGTGAGGATTTCTGGAGAGGCCCAGTTAAGACTTCTCAGTGGAGAAAGGGGGTGCCACTTCAGCATGAGGCACACTAAGATAAAATTAACACTGAATGAGCGTGCTGTGTTCATAGGTGCATTTAGAGTGTGGGGGGTGCACATGTATGCTGGGAGATAAAGGAAAGAGGAATATAGAAACCTAGACTAAGATGGCGGGGCTGGGGAGGTGGCCAAAACTGTAGGCTAGTCCCTGCAGGCATAGGGACACCAGAGGGTCCAGCATGCTGTACCCAAGGGGCATGGTGAGCCCTGCTTACCCAGGACAGACACCAATGTCCAGGGAGGTTTTGTCAGATGAGCATGATGCCACAATAGCTGGTCAGGTCGTAAGCTTGGTCTTAGGCAATCTAATTAGCACTCCCATCCAATTAGCACTGGGAGCGACACAGAGCAAAACGCAATGTGGAAAAATGTCCACTCCTTTCTCCAAGGGAAGCGCGCTTTAGATCAAAACTACTGTCTCGGGAGAGAAACTGTATTGGATTGCACCTTCTCAAGGGGACTAAAGGGAAGAGCTCAATAGATAGAGCATGCATGTGCCTTAGCCTAACACACTGGGCATCAGGACACATTGGATTTCTGATCCCAGGAAGTTAAGACTGGTTCCCAAACTGGGTGAGGCTGGGAAGGCGAGGGCTGACAATTTGGATGTTGCTAGTGGCTATTGTTCCACCAGGTTTGTTGTAAATAAATCAAACTACCATATATTTATGGGCATCTCCCTGTAAACAACAGGGAGGGGTTTCCTCTGAGGTTTCTGGAAAGCTCTTGTGTGGGCACTCTGTACAGACAGGATGAGTCCCACTCAACACTGGTTTAGAAGTCAAGACCGATGATGCGGGGACAGGAGGCCAGGTTGACCGTGGCTGGGGATGGAGCTGGGGAGGGTTTTCCTATGCCGGCTCCCTCCTCCTGCCATGCCGAAAAAGGGCAGAGTGGACTTGCCTACCAGTTTGCCCGGACATGGGGCTCGAGGGGAAGGGAAAGGGCTGAAACCTAAAAGCTATCTGCCCTGAAACATCCAGAAATAGAGTCAGGCCAGGCGCGGCGGCACATACCTGCAATCCCAGCAGCTCGGGAGGCTGAGGCAGGAGGATTGCAAGTTCAAAGCCAACCTTAGCAACAGTGAGGTGCTAAGCAACTCAGTGAGACCCTCAGTGAGAAATGAAAAAGGGGGCAGGGGTTGTGGCTCAGTGGTAGAGCGTTTGCCTCGCACCTGTGAAGCCCTGGGTTCAATCCTCAGCACCACATAAAAAAATAAAGAAAACAATAAAGTTATAAAAAATATATACAAAAAAAAAAAAAGGCTGGGGATGTGGCTCAGGGGTAGAGTGTCTCTAAATTCAATCCCCAGTACCCGCCCCCCAAAACAATTGAGTCAGACTGTGTTGCAATTCTAAACTAGCCATAAGTTTGCATCTGTGAATTACATTTTGTATTTTTCAAAGAATTTTATAATTTTTTTGTAGTAGACTTGGTTTAAATGAGTTCAATTTGAATGACTAATCCAGGAGACTCAATCAACTTTTCTATAAAAATGTAGTTTTATTTGACATTATCTTGCTACAGATCTTTCAGAAACCCAGTTAGATGTCCTAGTCTTCAAAGAATTTCAGAGACACATTCCAAATCAAGAATCGAACACATTGGGCTTGAGATGCAGCTCCGGTGGTAGAGCACTTACCTAGCATTCACAAGGCCCTGGGTCTGCCGATCCCTAGTACTGCAAAAACAATTTTAAAATGAGAATCTAACACCTTATGATCAATTTATAATCATATCAGAAAACTAAATGGTAATATGATTATTTTTTTCTGTAGTCAACAAAGCAGAAGCTGGTTTAGTTATAGAATAATGAAGCATTGATAATCCAAGAGGTGAATCCGGAAGATGTGGTCAGTATTGTTTTTATGCTCTCCCAGAAAGACAGCAGCCACTATCAAAGCCATACAGCAAACATAAATATCAACATGATTTATGATCTAAAAATTGAAGTATACTCGCTTGTCTGTCACCCTGCTGTAGGACGTAAGCTGAATGCGACAGATTTTCCTTTGGCTTTGCCCACTGCCTCAGGGCCTCACAGTGTCCCCCACACAGCAGGCCTGAGTGAGCCGGCAGACAGACAGGGGATGTCCAGAGAGTCTAAAAGAGCTGAGACTCTAACACAAACATTTGGTAGATATTAAAACCCAACCTCTTAACCATAACCCTCATTGAAACAAAAGTTAATCCCTTAGCGAGGAATGAACGTCGTCCCCTTACCTCTCCACGTCACACAAACGTGCCTGGGATCCGCCTTATAAGGACCATGCTGTGCCTCTGGAGCATCAAACGCAAGGCTCTCCTTCCAGGACTGCGGGTGCAGGGGCAGGAGTGATCCAGACCTCGTATGAGCTCCGTATGCACGTCAGTAAGCCCATCTGCAGTAGCCAGTTCTAGGTGGAGATAACACAGATGAACTCCTCTCGTTTCTATTGGATAAAATGTTCACATTGTTTAAATTCTTCAGGAAAAATATAGATTGTAAAATCTAACTTTAAAAAAGGAATATCAATAGAAATATGTGCATAGGCATAAAGAATAGAGCAAAGTTTCTTCAAGGGCTACTATTAGGGACTAGAGATTTGAGAGGATGCAGGAGGCAAGAATGAGTGCAGAGCTTACTGAGGTGTTTGCTTTTTATTTTTCATAATTTTGAATTGGTTTAATTTTTAACATAAACATGGAATGTTTTATAACTTCTAAATTTATGATTATAATATGGCATAATGCTTTACCTGATAGATAATAACAGTTGATAACTTTGAGAATACACTCACTACAGCCATCCTTACTTGATTGGCCTCACTTCCCATCCTATTATTTAGCCACATGTTTACACTTATATAAACATGTATATTTATATATAAATAAATTTATCTAAACGTTTGTATCCTTTTTAGAATCCTGTATCTCAGTAGGAACTCCCATCAGCATGATTTCTAAAACAAGCAAAAACATAAAAAATAAAACAGACAATAACAAGTGTTAGCAAGGAAGTGGAGCATTAGCACTGCTCATGGGAACGTAAAATGGTGCAACCCCCCATGGAAAACAGGCAGTTCCTCAAAACAGAACTACCGTGGGATACAGCAACCTGCTTCTGGGTGTCTAACCCGAAGAACTGAAAGCAAGGTCACAAAGAGGTCTTTGCAGCTGTGTCCACAGCATTATCGTGCTCTTCACCACAGCCAAGAAGAGGAAGCATCCTAACTGTCCATCACAGATGAACGGGTAGAGAAAACGTGATGTACACCTGCAGTGGAGATTTCAAAAGGAAATTCTACTCCATGTACAACCTTGAGCACATTATCTAAGTGAAGTAAGCAGTCACCAAAGGACAACCTATGATTCCACTAATAGGAGGTACCTCAAGGGGTCAAATTCATGGAGACAGAAAGTACAACGGTGGTTTCCGGGGGCTGGGGAGGATGGGAATGGTTTCCATAGTCCAGGGAAGTGAGAAGTCTAGTGCATAAACACACCCAGCAGGAATCAGACTTCCTCTGTGGAGTCTGGCCTCGTCCTCCAGATGAGGTAACTGTGTTGCCCTTAACGTCTTCAGGCTAGAAACTGAGCGTCAAAACTCCTTCGAGTTTTAGGGTTGGTCTTGCTCTTGCTTTCCTTCCGTCCTGCCATTGTTTGCTCACTTATTCAGCCTTCATTTATCAACCTTCAAGCTGACATGGGCGACGGGCTGGGGATCAGCACAGTCGGTTGAGCACTTGCCTCGCAGGTACAGGGCCTGGGTTTGATCCCCAGCGCCAACTTGTGTGGCCTCAGCAGTGTCAACAAGGGAAAGAACCCTGGCACCTGTGCCAGGAGTGGGGGAGCCGTGGCACAAACAGCCCATCCCCTGAGCCCGGTGCCCATCCTGGGCTGGTCTCCATCATAATCTGAAATTCCAGGGCTTTGTGATCCGAGAGACCTGCGTGGGAATTCTCTACCTCTCACCAGCGCCACAGCTTGGGGAGTGATCCCCTCTGCCCTGTCGAGTAAGCTGCTCAGAAACTAGAAACTGAAGTCTATCCGTTTAGAAAAGATCTGGTCACTTGCTCAGAACTGTCAGGAAAGGTAGGATCAAGATGTGCATTCTGGTGGCTTGACTGCGGTCTCTGTGCTTGTCCCCTACCCCACAGGCTACAGCTCTGTGTGCCCCGTGCTGGTACAGACTAGGCATTCCGCAAGCGTGATGCCCTCTGTCTTTCACCTTCACAAGGCTTCCTAAGGAAGTCTCCATCCTTAGACAGATCCCATGCCACCTGTCCCTCTCTTCCACTTCTAGTAAGGACACCTGCAAAAAAACGCCAGCTCCCCAGGGCTGAAGACCTGGCTGTGACCTCCACCGTGTGGCCTTGGCAGGTCTCACCACCTCACTTGTACACTGGTTTGATACCGCTGGCTTGCTCCAACAAGGGACCTGTAAGAGAATCCGAAGAAGGCATTGCATGTCTCCCAGCACATGAGAGACACACACAGCTCGTCAGTCGTCATTATTATTGCTTTCTGCCTTTCTTAGCTGGTCTCTCACCAACAGATAAACTAGCCCCACTCCAAAGACGGGTGAGATTATAGGTTCTCCTCAGACTTTGTACATCCCTTCACTGGCCACGGCACCAGAGGTGATGAGTATATTTTAAAACGTGTGTGTCCTCTGACACATCAATGTCCTAGCCACAGAGGTTTATGGAGAATGGCCAGCTCCACTGGGGTCAACTTACACTGCTTCTGTGCCTACGGGTTCCCTAGGGTCCGTGTGGTCCTCGGGCTGCTGTGAGCTTGGCTGCTAGCACTCGGCCACCACCTTCTCTGGACAATGGTCATCAGCTGGAAGTGGACAAAAGGGAACTTTGCACCCTGCTGGTGGGAGTGCAGATTGGCATAACCATTATGAAACACAGTATGAGGCTCCTCAAAATGTTAGAAATAGAACTGGCATATGATTCAGCAATGCCACTCCTGGGTACACATCCAAAGGAAATGACATCAGTACATCATGGAGACATCTGCACTCCCACGTTCACTGAAACAACAGCCAAGATGTGGAATCAGCCCGGGTGTCCGACAGCAGATGAATGCAGTAAATATACCCAATGGA
Organism: Marmota flaviventris; assembly: GCF_047511675.1. NCBI lineage: Eukaryota > Metazoa > Chordata > Mammalia > Rodentia > Sciuridae > Marmota > Marmota flaviventris. The sequence goes on from NC_092501.1 coordinate 154,643,122, forward strand.
ATATTATTCAGCCATAAAAAGGACAGAAATCCTCTCACTTGCAACCCTGTGAATGAGCCTGAAGGACATAACACTAGTGAAATAATTCAGGCACTGAAAGACAGGTACCACGTGATCTCACATACATGAATTCCTGGAAGCAGAGGGTATAAGGGTGGTTACCTGGGGAGTGATTTTACCTTCTTTTACCTTCACAAGGCTTCCTGAGGAAGTCTCCATCCTTAGACAGACCCCATGCTACCTGCCCCTCTCTCCTACTTCTAGTAAGGACACCTGCGTTTTCCAAAACGCCAGCTCCCCAGGGCTGAAGACCTGCCTGTGGCCACCATTATGGATGTGTACCCAGTACACTCTGTCAGGTCCAGCTCAATCTCAAGTCTGTGACATAGATCCACCTTCCCCCTGAAACAAAACTCTGACGTCTTCCCAAGGTGGCATTCCTTCCAGGTTGAACAAAAGTTATGAGTCATGGAGAAAGGAGTCCAAGACGAGGCTCCGGGTTCCAAATCTAAACCTCAGAAAAAGAGAAGCACAATGAGTCCCTTGCCAAACTTATATGCCAGCCGTGAAGAATCTTGACTTTACAATATTTAAAGTATGACCTACCAAAATAACTAAATTGGACTGAGTATATTGCAGCTGTGATGAATCTCACAACAACTTGATATAATTTTAAATAATTCACATTTTAAGCTGTTGTTCATTTTCTATAATGAATACACATTTCAAAAAGTCATGTTGTACACAACAGGTATATACAAATCGTATTTGTCAATTTAAGAAATTAATCAATTAAGGAAAAAAAAGAATTGTCCTCGGCCAAAGAGAGCCTCCACCAAGCCAAGAGGCTGATGCACTGTACCAATAATGCATCTATTTATGTATAAATGTTTCTTTCCTCAAAGAAGGCTCCAGAAGGATTTAACTCAGAACTGCTTGAACTGATTTAATTCAACTATTTTGGGTGCCTCATTTTTCAGCAAATTGACCACTTTCTTTATAAGTCACCTCATGAGAATTAAAAGATATTAAGCCATGATGATGCTTATTAGAGTCATAATCCTATCTCAGGCAAATTCTCCTGGAGGTTAATATGGAAGATGCAATTTTTTCTCTAAAAATAACAGTAAATACTTGGATTTTCAGTTGCTGAACCAAAAAGATATTAGAGCCCCATCTGGTGGATCTGTTGTTTCTTCAGTTGACAAAATGAAAATTCACCAAGTCATTCATGAGCTTTCGGATTACGGCAGTTCACTCTACATTTGTTTCATCCTTCCTGAGCGGCTGTATTTCTCCCTCCAGCATCTGCCCACCACCCTCTCTTCCCTGGGGGAAACAGCCTTCATCCAGAGAGTAATTAACAGAGTTCTGCTTAATGTTGAGGAAATAGCAACTCCGAAGAGCATGTTGGCTGGGTGTGGTGGCACAGACCTGCAATACGGGCGACTGAGACAGGAGGATTGCAAGCTCAAAGCCAGCGTCAGCAATTGAGCAAGGCCGTTAGCAACTCAGTGAGACCCTGTCTCTACATAAAAAATAAAAAGGGCTGGGGATGTAGCTCAGTGGGTAAGCACCCCTAGGTTCGATCCCTGGCACCAAAAAAAAAAAAAAAATTGTTAACCAAGTAGATGAATTATATCCCAATGTAAATCATTCTATGTGATATGCATATTATAAGTTTTTTTAATTTGATAAAATTCACTTACACTCTACAAGTATACACAAGCTATACTAGTCGAGTTTCAGGAATAGAGTACTGACGGCTTCATATTCTCAACCAGAAGGTGGTGGCAGTTGGTTAAGGGGCTGGGAGAGAGAGAAAGAGAAAATGCTGCTTTGGGAGAAGAAAAAGCCAGTCTCCAATGAGACGTGCTCCCTGTATATTCTGGGGACATAGAAAAATTAACTCCGGAATTGAAATGTGTAAATCCACTCAATATGGGTGAGATTAGCCGTGCCTGGACATCTCCTCCCTAAGTGGCTTACTCCACACACCCATCCTAAACGTGCTCCTGGAGAGGCCGGCGCACACTCTAAAATCCCCCAGGGCGCGGATCTAAAATGGAGGGGACAAGATAATGGTAGTTACCCAGGTGACGCTCATCATGGAGTAATATGGGAGTGACCCAAGCTTGGGGTCTCCAGTGAGAAATCGTGGAAAGGGAAGCTGCTGACCACGCGACCCCCATCCAGCCCCCGCATCTGTATTCCTTCTCCTTGACTCCAGAGTCACCCAGTGTAGCAACCTGCTCCGCTGAAATGTTTGGGCCCCCACCTTCCTTGTAGCTTGAGATGGCAAAATAAAACAGGTCAGCAGAGACATGCAGGCTGAGACCCCCAGGAGGGCTTCCAGGATGGGAAGGTGAAGGCGCTCGGTGGCCTCTGCCCTGCTTCTTTCCTGGTGACACACTGCCTAAAGGGCCCACCCAGCAGCCATCAAAATGAAAGCCAAACACAGAGTGTCTTTGAGCAGAGAAAGGACTCTGTTTTCTTTTTCAATATTTACTTTTTAGCTATAGGTGGACCCAATATATTTATTTTTATGTGGTGCCGAGGCTTGAACCCAGTGCCTCACGCATGGTAGGCAAGCGCCTGACCTCTGAGCCACAAGCCCAGCCCAAGGATTCTGATTTCTTGATGGAGCCTTTGAGGCTGGTTCCAGATTTTTGTTATAAGAGAAAAAATAAATCTCTTACTTATTCAAGACACTGGGTTTACTAACAGCTGAAGGTAATCTGATTGTATCTGATCTTGCATCCACCCAGCATATAACAGGGATAACCAACGGTCCATGCTGCCAAAAAAGGAAAAAGAAAGTCTTTAAAACTGTTCCGAGGAACATAATAGTGTAAAAAATACCATCTTTATTTTGAAATCACCAAAAACCTAGTGAAAGAGTCAGGCCTAGATAGAGATGATTTCAACATGTGTTTAAATACCTTGAAAAGAAAACAAATTCCATGAAGACCAACAAGAAAGTCAAGAGATATTGAAGGAAAAGCAACAGGAACATCCAAAGCCCCCCCTGTGGATAACTTAAGGACTGAGTGGTCAGAAATGGTCAGAAGATTGCCCCATGCAGCGGGGCGATCTGATTGAAAACTACAAAATGTGCCCCTGGATTTGACAGCCAACGTACTCTGTGGTTTGATTTCAATGGTGAGGTGGAGGGCTGATGCCAAATTGCAGAGACTGGGGGAGGCGATGGGCCGGACATGCACACCTTCTCTAGAAGCCAACCAGACAGAGTGGGGATTGGGTTTCCTATTGAGGTGCCTGCAGGGTGGGGAGAGAGGCAGCAGGCAGAGCCAAGTTCAGTTTACATGACGACAGGCAAGTCCAAGGAACGGACCTTACCTGGGAGTGTCCACCATGCCGCATTCTGACTCCGTGTTAACTAATTCAGTTCCACGCATCACCCTGGGAGACCCATGTTTGCACATGTCTATCTGAAACTATTTTCAAAAATGGATTTTTTTTTTTAAGTTTTGACACAGTCCACGGAATCTTAGAAATCTCTAAATCCGACTTTTCATTTTACCTATGTCAAAGCCTTGTGTTGAAGAAGTACATAGTTCTGACCAAAGCTATGTGAACAGTGAATAGCAGGGATCTTCGGCGTGGGCAGCTGGGGAGCGGAACATGTGACGCGGCAAAGAGGACACTTGGAGAAACAGCATGTCAGCAAATTGAAGGGTGGTCCCGGGTAAGAGGACTTTATTCCAACAGCCCCCAGAAGAAGGGACAAGCATTCCAGCCACTCCCCTCTTCAGTCACCTATGAAATCAACTCACTTCGTTCTCCTTCCCGCGACTCAGGATATGTAAAAAGTAATGCGACCTGTTTTCCAGTGAACTGTCACCAGCTTTCCCCGTGATGCACGTGGGGCAGGGCTTCTGGTCATCATGACTCTTCAGGGTCCCGTTCTCCTTTAGGAAAGTTGGAGATTTATTTTCTACTCAATGTCCCCAAAGGCCTGTTAAATGAAGGATTTCATCTTGGTGTGATCTTGTCACCTCTCATCACCTTGTCTGTAATCTCCACTGACTACTATTTTCCTAGCAAACTTTTGAATAATAGAAGCTGTGCTACTGGTTGATTTATTGTTCCTCTGCTGACATCCACTTTTCCTTGCTCAGCTCGAAAACACTGGAACTGGGCCTTGTCATTTCCCCTTTGGCAGTTAGCCTGATGGTCATTTTGTCCTTAGCGGGGAAGGGGCCAGGCTGCAAGGCCAAACAAGGAAGAAGGGACTCTTCTTCTTTTACTTCCCAAGCACCCTGCAGAGGTCCTGTAGCATGTAGCCTCGGGTCCTCACAGGCCAGCCCAGCCTGGGCTGCCCTTGCAGCATGTTCTCTGCCACTCGGAGACACATGTTCCTGGGTATCAGCTTCGGCCTGCCCCATCCACCCCTGGCAGGATGCACATCCTGTGGCTCCCGTACTGTCTCCACAGAGGTCGCCTACAGGCCCTTCTAAGTTGCAAAGCTCTTTTCCTGCTCACCTTCCCTCAGTCATAGATGCAGTAGCTGTGGTTTTCTGCCTCCCTAGACAGACACCACCTTACCCCTAATGACAGCTAACTGCTTTTTACTAATTAAAGATCCTTTATATTAAATTTTGCCTACTTAAATTAACGGCATGGTGGCCATCCCCCGAACCTTGAAATTTTTCAAATGACTATGGGTTCAAAATCGTCTATCTGTCCTACCCCCTCCCTCCATATAAAATTAAGGGCAATTTCTATTCATTCTTATTTCCGGAGCCTTTGAAACACTTTACTTTTCATTCCTGCTCCGACCCAGAACCACATCTCTTTGCAGCTAGATGTGTTTGTCCCTCAGCACACACTGAGTCTGACACAGCATTGTAAAAATAATCTTTCATCCTATCTGTCACTCCAGCGGCATCTGTTGCCTACCACCAGGAGCAGAAGTCCAAGCACTCCTGCTGCTGCGGGCTGCTCTCAGTCACTGAGGAAAATACGATGCAGCCGATTACTAGATGGGGCGAGAGAAGGGATGGCAAGATCAGCTTTGGTGAGGGGCACCATTCCCACGGGCCAGGACACCTTCCAGCAGCCAACACAGGGCCACTGACCTGCATACCCCCTCTCATGCTGCTGCAGAAGGACCCTCCTCCAGGGGACAGCTAGAGCCGTGGACAATACAGGTGCCACGTGATGGACACACACTGAAGCAGAACAGGAGCACACACTGAGCCTGAAACAGCAGTACATCCCCACACAGGTGTCAAGCCCACACAGGCTGGGAGACGGCTTGATCTCCTGGTAAGGATGTGCTCCAGGCCCAAGGCCCATTCCTAAGCAGGAGAGTGCAAGGCAGAAGACTGAGTGCGCATGACTACCCTTCCCAGCCCTGCCACAGCCCACTCACCGCTCGTCATGACGTCTTGAACCAAAGAAGTCAACTCTTTAGCCAGCTGTGCTCGACAGAACAATGCCCCCCAAGGTTATATGTACCTGTATGCGTGGTGTGTGTATATAATGTAATAAGGTGCATTTCCTGTCCACATGGATTTGTGCATGAATCCATTTACATTAGCAAAGGAGGGATTGGCAGGTCCCACACCTGTGGGCAGGCCAGCAGTCTTGACTCTTGGGCAGGAATTGACACTGAGTCCTGAGCAGAACTTCTTCAGCTGGGAAACCTCAGTGATTGCTTCAGGCCTTTCACCTGATGAGGTGAGGTCTTCCCAATACATTGAGAATACACTCCTTGACTTCAAGTCAGCTGGGTGTGGACGTTAACCTTCGTGGCAACCCTTAGAGTTTCCATGAAAACCTGGACACTATAGCCCACCAAGTGGACACATACTACTGACCATCACACGTGGCAAGGAGGCTTTATGGTTTCAAGGGAATTGAGGCTGCTTATCAGCTGACCTTAAATATAAGGAAATGACTCTAGATTATCTGAGAGGGTCATTACAGTCTATGCAAGAAGGAAGCAGAGGACCGGGTGTCAAGGTAATGGCGTTGGGGAAACTCTGAAAGCCCGTGCTGGCTTTGCCGTGGAGGGCATGTGAGCCAGGGCACCCCGGCAGCCTCCAGGACCTGAAGAGGCAACAAAGCGGATTCTCCCCCAGCGGCTGCAGAAACTCACACAGCCTGCCACCACCCTGCTCTAGCCCAGGGAGACCCATTTCGGACTTCTGACCCCCAGAACTGTAAGGCAACAAATGAGTTGTTTTAAGGTACTAAGTTGTTACAGCAGCTATCGAAAACTAATCCACTGGATAATAAAGATCTGGGGTAATCTAGTGCCAACTTACCTCTCAAATATCATTTCCCACTTTTTAAGACCACCCCCCCCACACTGCTTGCACGGTCTACTCACAAAGCCATGGATATAAATGACCTTGCGTAAGTCCCTCAGATTCCAGGCTCTCCATCAACCTATCATTCAAAGTCAAATTCTTCATTATCCAAAAAGCCACACCAGAACATCCCAGTTCACAGGCATTTCTGGTTTGAACTCATAGTACTTGGTCATTACCATATGACACATCTTTCCCTCTATAATTTGGCTTTGTTATTTAACTCCTGTAGTTTCTTCATTTTCCTAACAATATATCTTTTCTGCTTAGGAGTATAAAATTCACCAAAGCTAGTATTTTATGTTAAATTTCTTTTTTTTTTTTTCTTTTGAAGGAGGGATACACTGGGAACTGATCCCAGGGGTGCTTTACCACTGAGCTACATCCCCAGTCCTTTTTTTATCTGTGATTTTAAGACAGGATCTCGCTTAGTTGTTGAGGCTGGCTTCAAACTTGCAATCCTCCTGTCTCAGCCTCCCAAGTCACATAAGCATGTACCACATACCCAGCTATGTTATACTTCTTTGTATCTCCAGCAACTAGCAAAACAAGTTATACATATTTCACATATCTATGAGTAGAATTAATGTTGAAGAGTTAAGTGTAGTAAGATAGTAACCATTTACTGTATTGTCCTATACTTAAGAATAATGAGGGTAAAATTCACCCTGGAAGATATAGATAGATAGATAGATAGATAGATAGATAGATAGATAGATAGATAGATAGATATCCCATGATGCTATAGTAATTAAAACAGGATGAAATTGGTTTAATTTAATTAAGTCAATTAAGCAGCATTAAGAGCTAAAAAAAGCTTTAAATTATAACTGGGGTCTTGCTATATGAAAATGTGGCATAGAGCACCCTTATTGAATAGATGCAGAAATTATTTACCCTTCAAATACAATGATAAAATTGACCATATATTTAGGGAAAGTTAGATTCCTACCTCTTTGCTGTCTGCCCCCAATCTGATTCCATATCAGATTGTTTATATTTAAACATTTTAAATTTTTTATTTGTATGGCAATGGTGAGCTAGATTTTTCAAATTCTATGGAATATAGCTAAAAATGCTGGATAAAATATTTGAAAACATCTAACAGCATCAAAGAGCAGCAGATAGAAAGGAATGGCTGAGCTAAAGGCCCATGAAAATTCCAAACCCAGAGAGACGCACCTGGACAGAGTCACTTTTGCCCTAAAAATAGTTGCCAGGACAGACAAACTTGAACTTTCGTTTGGGGTGCATGGAAAGAGGAACTATTTAAAGGAATAAATGATGATAAATTTCCAGAACTGAGCTAAGACAGCCAACCACAGATTTCAGAAGTCTAAGGAATCCCAAGTTAAGTAAATAAAAAGAAAACCAAACCTAGATATATCATTGGGAAACTCCAGAAACCCAACAAAGAGAGAAATCTGAACAACTGGAGAGAAAAACAAAGGCAGATTCCTTGCAAAGAAACCATCATGAGATGGACCCCTGACTTCTCTATGGCAACAATGAAAGGAAGAGGCGTGGTTTTGTCTCAAGTTATTTAATAGATTTCTGCCTCCAGCCCTTATCCCTAAGAAGGAGGGTAAGAGATGCAGCTCCTATGTGTTCCCATGCACCTGGCCATAACGCTATCTTAGTGTTCCCTTTCATTAGTTTCACTGAGTCCTTCCAGCAGCGGCCATGGGGCAAACACTGCCCTGACTCACATCAAATCTACTCCATAGCAAAGTGTTTACATTTCCCCTCAGGAATGGGACTCTCACTTATGAGGGTGGCACCTCTTCTTGCTGCCCCTGTGTGTTAGACGTTGTAATCAGTTCTTGATGTTCACGATCAAGTTCAATATTCATAAGGTCTCTGTGAAAACAGTGCTTTTATCTCCATGTAATGGACTGAAAACTATGAGCCTGGGAGAAATTCAACACATTTTCTCCATGGTTTCACAGCAAAGGAAGTGGGTCTCTGACCTCAAATCCTGTGCATTTTTCATCTCTTATGCTATATCCCCAAAAAGCTCACAATTCAAAGAGTAACACAGATTATGTGTTAGGACCAAAGGCTGGTCTACTTTGATCATCTAATTCTAACAATTCTGCATACTTCATGAAACACACATACAAAAGCATCAGTAAGTACTTTTCCTGAATTAAAAAAACAATTATTCTCAATCTCAAATGTTTGTACCCAGAGAATAATAAATGTTCCCCTATTCAAGTGTCTAATTTAATAATAGAACATTTAGTATTGCATATTTGCCTTAATAGGCCACTTGCTGAGGATTATTTCCAGATGCAGTTTTCTGAATAAAAGGATGTATCTGTCTAAATACTGTGGAATAGCTTTTTTAAAAATGTATTTAATAACAAGCATGTTTTAGTAGGTAATAATTCTCATTAGTACAGGCTGAAGTTTGCCGTTGGTTTTATGTGGTCAAAGATGGATACTATATCTTACTGTCAAGTGGGAGAACCTGCGATAAAGCATGAGATTTCTAAATTTTTATAACGCCCATTTCAAAACCTTCCTTTTGGGAGGAGAAGAGTTTAGACTTCACACTGTTCAAGTACCTCCTGATCTACTGCTATTTAACAAACCATTTGGAAGCGGGTGGGAAGAAGGCTAGACCCAGAGACTTCACGTGACTGAATGACTCCTTGGATCTGTGCTGCCAGCACCGCAGCCACGTGGGGACACAGAGCTCTGGAAACGTTGCTGGTCCTGGTGGGGGTGAGTTCTGAGTATAAAAGATACACCAGGTTGTAGAGTATGAAAAAGGAAATCTGAAATATCTTGGTAATTAATTTATTATGATTATCTGTGGAAATGATCGATTTTAGACACGTTGGGTTACCCAAAAACATGTGATTGATTTCACCTGGATCGTCTCACCTTTTTTTTTTTTTTTGGTACCCAGGATTGAACTCAGGGGCACTCAACCACTGAACCATGTCCCCAGCCCTAATTTGTATTTTATTTAGAGACAGGGTCTCCCTGAGTTACTAAGAGCCTCATTAAGTTGCTGAGGCTGGCTTTGAACTTGCGATCCTCCTGCCTCAGCCTCCCGAGCCGCTGGGATTACAGGGGTGCGCCACCTCGTCCGGATCTTCTCACCTTTTTCTAATGTGGCTGCTAGGAAACTTTTAGATACCATGTAGATGGATTCTGGGACTCACACTGTGTTTCGACTGAACCAGGCCATCTCTATGGAAAAGCAGCATCTCCTACCGGGGACACTGCTCCTGTCTACGACATCCCTGTGGTCTACTTACAGTGGAGCAGCTAACGCAAACCCTATAAAAGCGCAAGATCAGGTCACTTCTCTCTCAGCACCCACCAGGGGCTCCCACCAGAGTCACAGGAAGAGCCCACATCCCTATAATGGCCGTGTCCAGCTCCAAGCCATCATCCCTCTGACATCGCTTCCCCCCTCTCTCCCCCTCACTCCCTTGACCAAACTCCACAGGCCACCTCACTGCTCTTAAAGCCCCCGGTGCTCCCACCTCAGGCCTTCGCACTCTGTTCTGACCACCTGAAACTCCCCTGCCCTGGTTAGCCTCAGGGCTGACTCCTTCCCTTCACTCAGACAGCTCAAAACCCACTTTCCCAGTAAGGCTTAACTATCTTTCATTGAAAGTGTAACCCCCGCCCCAAATCCCCACACCCTCTTACTCTGCCTTAACTTTTTCTTTTTCTATAGCCTTTGTCACCTTTAAATCGACCTTATAATTTACTTCTCATATGGAGTCTGCTTTTCATTATCCGTCTTTCCCCACTAGAATGGAAGGACCACAGATCAGGAAGATTTCTTTTTGCTTTACTGATGTGATGATCCGAGCACCAAGAACATCACCAGTAAGTCCTTGGATAGTAACTGTTGAACAGACGGGGCGGGGGGGGGGGGGGGGGGGGCGGCATTATTGTGTAGTACAACTTCTCTGCACTTCCAGAAGACCTTCAGCAGTAAAGGCAGAATTTTTCCACATAGTGGGGGGGACTGAGGAACCAGGCAGAGCTGAATGATTCTTTGCCTCTTACAATAATCTCTCTAACCCCCTGCAGACTGTGAAAATCTTAAATACAAAAAAAGTGTCTTATTCATATAGGTATCTCTTTCACCAAGAATAAACCCAATGGTAAATTGAATATTAATCCCACTTCTTCGCTGTCCTGTACTGAACTTATACCACACCCCTGTCACGTTGGGGCAGGGAGAGGCTATTTATTTTCACATCCACAGATTTGGGCCTGGAACACGTGAGCTGATTCAGACAATGTGACGTTAGCACACCCGACACAAGCAGAGGCTTACAATGTCCTTACACAGATTGGCTTGGCCCTCTCATGCTTGTAAACTCCTTTGTGAGAAGACAGACCCCCAGGAATCGCTGATCGCCCAGCCTGGACCTCAGAGGGAGTCACCTGGAGCAGGCCTCAATTCAACCCTTAGGGCCAGAGTAAGAAATAACAGGATTTTGTTGTTTTTGTTGTATGCCATTGAGAGGCTGTGCTTCTTTCTTGTGTAGCAAAAGCTGACTAGTACAAAAAATGATACATAGTCACACTAAAAAAAAAAAATGAATTATAGATCTAAGGGAGAGAAGTTACATGAGTTGTCTGCCCTCCCCCAGCTGATGCCTGAGCCCTGACCCCTGCCTTGTTAGATTTATTGTTACCTGTATGTGTTGCTCCTGACTCCTGACCTACTGATCTGTTTTCTACTCTTTGTTTTGTGCCCAGTGAAAATATACCATGGGGCTGGGGATATAGCTCAGTTGATAGACTGTTTGTCTCCCATGCACAAGGCCCTGGGTTCAATCCCCAGCACTGCACAAAAGAAAAAAAGAAAAAAAAAAAAGAAAGAAAGAAAATATACCACTGACCTCTATACTGGCTGCTGTCTAAGCTAGCTGGTCTTGCAGTCCCACATCACCTTGACCACTGCCTTCCTGTACTAAGCCACATTTGGCTGGATACACTTGTCAAGTTTGACTGACTAGCCTGGCTTGACCTCCTGCCAGGTCTGAGCTCTACCACAGCACACTGCCCAGACCCTGGAGAGAGCAGGTCTATTCAGAGAGGTCAAAAGCACATAGACAAGTAAAAAGAACTAGGATCTTGGGTGTCAGAGTTACAAGAAAAGAAAAATAGTTTGGGGAAATATTCATAACGTACAGAAAACCAGCCAGACATGTATAATCAATTACCCAGAAAGACCAGTTCCAAACAAGAACAGCATTTTTCCCAAGCAGAGGGCAGAATTCATTTCACAGTTTATTCTCTCCTTGAGCACCCCAAGCAGGCCTTGTCTAATGCCTTGAGAAATCACGAAAACTGCCAGGCATGGTGGTGCACACCTATAATGCCAGCAGCTCGGGAGGCTGAGGCAGGAGGATCCCAAGTTTAAAGCCGGCCTTGGCTACTTAGCAAGGCCCTAAGCAACTCAGTGAGACCCTGTCTCTAAATAAAATATGAAAACGGTCTGGGGATGTGGCTCAGTGGTTAAGCGCCTCTGAGATCAATCCCCAGTACAAAAAAAAAAAAAAAAATTTAAATCACCAAACTTACTCCAAAGTCCATTAGATGCAGAAGCTGACGGACAAGTGAGGTCACACCATAAGATGAAAAACTGTCACTTCAGAAATGATCACCACTGAACCATCACATGGCACCCCATAAAAACGGGCCATTTATGTGTCAAGGTAAATTTCTTTATTTAAAAATTTAAAAATATGGAGTCCCCATGCTGCTACTGTGGGACTCTCTGCAGGTCCAACTTACTGTCAGCCCTACTGCCGTGCAAACGCTCAGGCACCGCTTTGGCTTCTACAGCTGAAATCTCCCTGAGTGTGAAGTTTGTACAACTGCTTCCTTTGGATTCCTTTTGTAAGTTCTGATCATTTGGCTCCAAAAATGCAAAGCTCTCAGAAACCATATCGACCCATCGGGGCTGGGTCCCCTTTCCTGGTGGTGGACTCTTCTCCATCATCCCTGCCGGTGAATCACCTCCCTGTGTTGGTGAACTGCATCAATGCATATTCAGGGAAGGCCAATCTTCTAGTTAATGACCAAAACAAAAAATCTAAATTATTGGATGGATTTTATCTTGTCATTTCTTCCTTTTATAAAATGAATCTGTGGGTATTTCCCACATGTTTGGGATCATTTTTTAAACTTTTGATTCAACATGAAGCCTATTCACAAAATGGACACAACACTGGATCCAGAGCTCAGAATGAAGCCACATTTACAGATAGGTAGCAGTGTAATTAGGTAAATCAGGTCTAATATCGAGTAAGATGAAGAAAATGGAGACCATTATGGAGAATGGAGTCCAGACACAGAACCGCACCTGGGGAAACTGAAATGTTAATGTCCCCAAGCCCCGGAACCCATCCTAAAGAACTGTTAATGAAGGAGCTCCCAGCAAACAGGGAGGTGCTGATCCAACCACCCCAGGCCCTTCCTGCCCAGATCACTCCTCCAGCCCACCTGTCCCCACCTCTGGCCTTCCCACCTGCATTCTATCACTGCAGGACAGAGGGAAACCAAGGACAGGAGTGTGGGAGGAAGAAAAGAAGACCCTAGCTATAAAAAAGGGAAGACCCCGCCCTTCCATGGATTCCACCTTTCAGGTCCCCTTCTTCCTGGAGGAAGTCTTTTCTGCTGTCCTTTGACAAAGCTTCCACTCTCCACTTGCCTCGGTGTGCTTCTGACTCGTCACTGGTAAACAGCAGTAACAAGACCCCAGACATTACCAGAAACCCAAAAGCCCCCTCAAGCACCTATTAGTCCTCTCCCTACCCAAAGGTATCCCAGCTCCTGACTTCCAACACCAGAGATTGGTTTTGACCATTTTGAACTTCACATGGATGGAGTCCTAAAGTATATATACACTTTTATGTCCGCCTTCTCCCATTCAGGCATATTTCACACTGTTTCCACGTATTTGCATTATGCATTTGAGGTTCAGTCATAGCATTCCGCTGACTGAAGACACCACGTTTGGTTCATCCACTCTGTGGTTGATGGACACTAAGGTTGCTGCCCATTCAAACGGTGCGCTGAGAACACAACACTCTCCTACATGTCGTTTAATGAGCATATGCATGTGTTTTGGTTGGGATTGTATGTAGCAAGGATCGTTTTTAATTTAGAAACTCTTCCTATAATTCTGAGTACCTTGAAGTGGCTGATTACATTCTAGGTTCCAGATCCAAACTTTCAGATAAAGCCTCTTTACCATCTTCCCTTATTTGAAAAAATAAACAGATTCATGTGGAAGAAAGTGTCACCAGGAGTGAAGATTCTACTGCTCATCACTCCACTAAAGCTGGGGAGTCAGGGGTTGGAAAGAAAAACAGCCTCATTCAAAGCCACCCTTGAGGAAGGTAGAGAGAGTTTTCTGCCTCCAATCTCCATCTTTGGGGGCATAAACAGCTTTTATAAGAGAAGAGGGGCACAGTGGGTACATATCTTCATATTTAACTGCCCACGGGGAACAGGCCACTTGCCTGTTTTTCAACACTTCCTGTTGGAAAGCAGTTCCTCAATCTACTCTGAGACGGAGAAGGTAACAACTGGGAAATTGGGAAGAAAAATATTTGGGGGCTTTTAATTTCAAGGGGGCTTAGTTACAAAAGGATTGAAACATTGAGATGGATCCAAATATTAACAGCACAGGACACACAGCAGGAAAGAATATCAGCATTTAAGTGACTTGTGCTTTTATCTTAAGGGGAGGGTGTTAGAAATTTTAATGTTCCTTATATACTTTAGTCACTGTAGAAAATAAATTCTGTCAGCCAGAACCCAATGGCCAAGCAGATTTTTGCCTTGGTCTATCCCAAGTTGACTTTCCAGAGGGCTAGTGGACGGAAGGTAATATTAGAAGAACATGAAAATGGGATCCTACCAATTGTCAGTGACCCATCTCAGCCTCTCCTCACCAGAACACAGAAGCAGGGCACACAGCATCACGGGATGTGGGGAACAACAGCAGCAGACACTAAAACAGTCTTTGTTGGGCTGGGGCTGGGGCTCAGTGGTAGCGCACTTGCCTGGCATGTGTGAGGCCCTGGGTTCGATTCCCAGCACCACCTATAAATAAATGAACAAAATAAAGGTTTATCAACATCTAAAAAATATTCTTTGTTGGAAAAAAATAGTCTTTGCTGAAAACGTAAAACAGCACAGCCTCTTTGAATCATCCTTTGGCAGTCTCTTACAAGGCTAACATCCTCTTACATACCATCCAAAAAATCATGCTCCTTGATATTTACCCAATGGGGTTGAAAACGTGTATACACACAAAAACCTGCATATTTGTTTGCAGCAGCATATTCATAACTGCCCAAACTTGGAAGCAACCAAGATGCCCTTCATTAGGGGAATGGATGAGCAAACATGGTGCATCTCAACCATGGACTCTTATCTAAAGAGAAAAGAGCTCTTGAGCACCATGAGATGCCACTTCACTCCCTTTAGGACAGCTGCTATGAAAGAAAGAGGGAGGAAGAAAAGGAGAAAAGAGAGAGAGAGAGGGAGGAAGGGAGGAGGGAGGGAGGAAAAAAATAACAAGTACTGGCAAGAAATTGGAGAAATGGGAACCCGTGCACTGTTGCTGGGAGTGTAAAATGGTGCAGAAGCTGTGGAAAGTACTGTGGAGGTTCAGTTGCCCTTGGGACCACATAAGGTGTCACAAGAGTGACTCCCCACAAAACTCACACTCAAATAGTCCTTTGTGCTGGAATGAAGTCAATGATCTGGGAGGGAGACAGGGCCCTGGGCCCCTCTTACCTCTGAGGTCTCCCAGAGCACCAGGAATACCACCAAGAAGAGGAGCGCCACAGTTTCCTGACAAGGTCTCAGCCATTCCAAGTCCCACAGCCATCACTCCAACGGGGCAATGGACTATATGTGAACTAGCTCCCTTAGGAAACTGCCCTGTTCCTCCAGAGTTTTCCAGAGCTGCGTCTCCCAAATGCCACTCCATGGCAGAGCTCTCCAAATCCCACAAGAAAAAAAAATGAGAAAAATAAAGGTGAGCTTTTTCAAACTCAGCAAGTTTAAAACCTTGCCTTTTAGATTATATCCTCACTCCACGGGGGGCTTAGAGTTAATTTTTAAACGAAACGATAATGACAGAAAATGAAAGTTCATGTATGTCCAAATAGAAAGTTAGCCGTCCTGTATTGATACCAAAAATAGTGTAGAATTTTCCTAAGCCATAAAAATCTCAAAAATCTGGGATTCATGGTGCTAGATCAGTATATAGATGAACTCTACTCTTCCAAGAATCTAAAGTACATACAAGATCATCTGCTTGAAATCATCACCTAATCCAGAAAACTGCACACAACCCAAAGGCCCACCCAATCTCCTGCGACAGCTGCCTACCCACAGACTCTCTGTCTTCCTCTCCTCTTCCTCAGCTTGATGACTAAAACCAGGCAACAGAAGGGAGGAGGTGGAGATAATGACTAAGTCAGCCATCTAGACTGGAGAGTCAGATCCCTGAAAACACGGGTTTTTTTACAGCCCACCCCACAGTTGATCCTGTGCCCAGCCAGGCCCTAACACACCAGGCCTGAGGCCCAAATGGAATCTTCTGCTTAACAGACCAGGTGTCAGGAGTCAAGCACTGCATCTCACAGGCCTCAGTATGACTCTAAAGATCATGGCTTGTCCGGGATTCACACGTCCCTTTAGAGCTCATAGAACAAGTGTGAACTGAGAGCATTTTCCAGAAAAACCACCCCCCAGAGCCTCTACTGGAAGCCAAGATTCCTTTGCTTTGGAAGATTCTTCCATGGGCTATTTTTTTTTAATTAAATAAGTGGGATAACTACATTATTAGACACTGAGTCAAGAGTTATTATAAAAATCGACATCAAGAAATATTGGCTTGTGTAAGATGAAATGTCTCCATCCACATCCATTCTCAAATTAGGTTTATTTCTCTCTGGCTTTGCAGAAATGGTTCCTCCAGTGAACTTGAATCACCTTCCTGGGATCCTTCAAAACAAAAGGGAGGCTGCTATTCATTAGTATATATAGCCATTTGAGAGACAGAGATGTCAACTCCTCAATGACCCAGCAGGCCAGCTAGGAAAACTATCCCAGTAGCCCCTCGGTCCAGCACCTTTCCTGCAATCAAGCCATATATGCTTGATGAAGTAAATCTGTGATCTTAGAGCACGCACCACCCTTCAGCTTCTCAGATCATACAAGTCCTGCATTTGATCAAATGAGACAACTTACTAGCAGAGGCTCTTAGACTGTGCTCCACGGGGAAGGGACCATTTTGAGGGCAAGAAGGTGTGGGTTCAGGTGGAGGCATTGGAAGGGCTGAAACTCCACCCTTTGTTCAACCAGAGTGAATTCACTGTTTTATTTTGACTTCCGTATAAAAGTTCAAGAAAAAACACATCCCTTTGGACCAAAAGTTTGCACATCCCTCACAAATATGAACATGTTTTGCAAACTATAAGGCATCATGCATGTATATGTATGTATATTTTTCTACCATTTACACACAGAGGGGGAAGTGTGCTCCTTATTGGAATAGGCAAACTAACATTCTTGAATGCCCATTTTACAGGTGAGGAAAATGGGTTAGATTCACGCCGTCACAATATTTGAGAATGACTAATTCCAGGCTGCACTGTTTCTTCTTTGCCAGGGTCCCTACCTCTCAGCTTTGCACGTGGCTGCAGGAGTGCCGCGATCCTAGTTCTAAAGCATCCTGTGGATCCCAGCAGAAGAGATTGGCAAGGTTAGCTTCTACTGCTGTTAATAGTATTATCACACCAACTGTCAAACATGTTTTCAAATTGTTTTTTTTTTTTTAATTACTCTTTCTTTTCTAAAATAACTCATGACTACTTTTTAAAAACAGAATCCTGATTCTTCTATGGCAACCAAGTCAGTAGGCTCCACCTGGCGTTTATTAGACTCAATGAGAAAGAAAAATAGCCCGAAGTTCTGATCCCTGAGTGTTTTATTTGCTCTGTGCTGTACTTTGCTGTCTTCGTCACCAGAGCCCATATGGTCGCAGTGTTGCCTAAAACATGATTGTCATCTTTCTCAATAACTCTGATGAGGAACCATATTTATAGCTGCAATCTGAAATACATGGGGGGAGCCATCTAGTGTTTAGAAGTTGGCATTTAGGAGTTATATAGAACATCCCTCCTCCCTAAATTTGATTTGCCATCTGTGTTCATTTGCAGTGCTCCTAAGCATCAACACAGGGTATGTGTTCCATTTGGGAGAGAAATAAGTGTAAGAAACAAGAGCTTGTTCTGCTGCCTTGCAGAAGAGCTCCTGGTGTTTGGAGCAAGGAACTTAGCTCCAAGGTTACTGCAAGTTCCTCCTTTGGTACTGGACACCTCAAGGAAAGGACATTTAAAGGGATGGCCCATTTGAAGTAAATGCATTGTATGTTCAGAAGCCTCCCAAACAAGCCTGTGTTCTAATTAGCTGTTTTTCTGACATGAAAATAGGACCAAACTTGGCTATCAGTGGTGCAGGCAACAGTCCACCTGATGAATTTCAGGAGCATCAGGAAGGCCCAGGACATCTCGCTCCACCAACTGCTTTGTCCTGGCTCATTTTATAATGGATCTATGGAGGTGGAATTGACAGAATGAACTGCATTTTTTTTTTAAATAAATTGTGATTCCATGAGTCCTGGCATGTGCACGCGGCATGAGACCACCACCACCATCAATATCATGAGTATTTCATCACCCTCAGAAGTCTCATCCTGCCCCTTGGGACTCCCCTCTGCCCTGCTCTGCTTTCTAGCAATATGGATTAGATTGCATATCTAGATTATATAAAAATGAAATATGGATTAGTTTGCATTTCTCGATTATATAAAAACAAAATCATCTGTACTCTTTGTCTGGCTTCTTCATTCAGCTCCATGTCAGGAATTCTTCCACGTTGTCGTATGCATCCATATTTTGTTTTTTACTGATAAGTAGTATTTCATTGTAGGAATAGGCCACATTTTGTTGATCCAGACATCTTTTGATGGGCATTTAGGCTGTTTCCAGCATTTGGCTATTACAAATAAAAGTTTACAAACTGTAATATATTTATTACAAATATAAGTTTTTGTGTAGACCCTTTTCTTCTAAGTAAATTCCAAGGAGTGAAATAATGGGGCCATGTGGTTGGTATATGCATAATATTTTAAGAAACTATCTGGTTTAGTCAGCTTTTTTACCACTACAACTAGAAAACCCAATCAGAACAATGGTAGAGGAAGAAAATTTTATTTGAGGGCTCACGGTTTCAGAGGTCCATAGAAGGCAGGCTCCATTCCTCGGGGGCTCGAGGCAAGGATGAACATCGTGGTGGGAGAGTATGGTGGAGGGAAGCAGCTCACATCATGATCAGAAATCCACACCCCAATTCCCACCTCTTCCAGCCACACCCTACCACTTCAGTTACCACAAGTTAATCCCTATCATGGGTTAAATCACTGATTGGGTTAAGGCTCTTAGGACCCAATCACTTCTCTGAACCTTCTTGCATTGTCTCACATGTGAGATTTGGGGGGGCACCTCACATCCAAACCATAACACTATCTATTTCAAGACAGAGTGGTTGTATCATTTTGCATCCCACCAGCAATGTGTGAGCATTCCCCTGGCTCCAAATCTTCACCAACACTTGCTATTTTCAGCTTTTGTATTATCACCGTTCCAATGGGCATATAATAGTGTCTCATTGCTATTTTAATTTTACTTGCCCTCCTGACTAATGAAGGGCAGCATCTTTTTATGTGCTTATTTACCATTTATAAACCTTTTTTGATAAAGTGCCTATTCAAAATCCTTTGACCAGTTTTATTAATTTATGATTTTATATTTTAACTTTTTTATTTTATTTTTTTTTAGTATTGAGAATTGAACCCAGGATCTCACACATACTAGGCAAGCACTCTCCACTGAGGTATAACCCCAGCCCTTTACTGAATTTTTAAAATCACCATATTGTTGAATTGTGAGAATCTTTTGTATCATCTAGATGAAAGTCCTTTGCCAGAAATGAGAGGCAAATATTCCTCCCAGTCTGCCATTTATCTTTTCATTTTATTAATAGAATCAAAATTCTTATTTTGCTGTCAAATTTATTGACATTTTCTTTTACAGTTCATGATTTTTATGTCTCATTTAAGAAGACCATGCTAAGACCACTAGGATATCTCCTGTTTTCTTCTAGAATGTTAAATAGTGTTAACTTGTTGAATTAAATAAGCAGGAGCTCATTATTCCGAGGCTGCCTCCATACTTTGAATTCCTATATTATGAGCTACAACCTAACTTAGAAATACAGGAGACAGCAAGTATCAACCAATCCCAAGCAACAGGATTTCAGCCAATGACAGCAAACAACTGGTCACGCCACACCCAAAGGAGGAAACTGTATTAGCGCACCACGCCCAGGATAGGCAGATGCGAAACATTAGCTCATCAGATGCTTCTCTACTTGGCTTCTGCCTCTGTCTTACATAAGCTTTGGCTCATGCTGATGGGAGAAGATCGCTGAACCTTTCTTCATTCTGAGTACCCAATTCATGAATCATCTTTTGCTCTAATAAATTCTGCTAAATTTAATTTGTGTGAGGTACTATGCTTTTCTTTTTTCTGTTAGCATGACAAATTAATTTTCAAATGCAAACTCAACCTTGCATTCCTAGTATAAACCCATTTGTCCGTGAATTTTGACTTGCTAAAAAAATTTTTCAGAAATCTTCTATCTAAACTCATGGGAAATATTGATTTGTAGTTTTCTTGTAATGGCTTTGATTTCAATTTCATGGTGATTCTGTACTAAAAGAATTCAGGAAGAATTATTCCTCTCCTATCTTTCTGGATGCATTTATTTACAATATACATTATTTTTCCCTCTAAAGATTAGGTAGAAGTCATCTGATTATAGGATTTTCTTTTAGAAAGGTTTTTATCTACAATTTGATTTATGTATTAGTGAATTTAGGGATATTCAGCTTATCTATTACTTCTTGAGTGAGATTTTTCTAGCTGCCATTTTTCAAATAATTTGTCTTTTTCTTTAACTGGTCCAATTGATTGGCATGACTCTATTTATATAATCTCCTTTTTGGAGTGCCAGGAATTGAACCAAGGGGGGCTTAACCACTGAGCCCTTTTTATATTTTATTTAGAGACAAGGTCTTGCTAAATTGCTTAGGGCCTTGCAGCTTTGAACTCAGTGATCCTCCTGCCTCAGCCTCCCAAGCCACTAGGATTACAGTTGTGCAGCGCCACACCCAGCTCTTAAATGTCCTTTTAATGGTCTTCCTTTTCTCATTGCTGATATTGGCAATTTGTACTCTCCCCCATCTCTCTCTCTCTCTCTCTCTCTCTCTCTCTCTCTCTCTCTCTCTCTCTCTCTCTATATATATATATATATATATATATATATATATATATATATATAAAATCTTTTCTTTGCCCACCCGCACCCCTATCATTTCCACTAAAAGCTTATTGGTTTTATTGATCTCAAAGAACCAGTTGTAAATTCATCCATTTTTTCACTACTCTTTTCATTTTAACTCTTATTTTCTTCTGCTTACATTTACTTTAACCTCCCTTTTCTGATTGCTTAATGGAGAAGCTCAGAATGTTGATTTTAGAATTTTTCCTTTTAAAATATGTGTTCAATACTATTAACTTTCCCCTCTAACACCGCTTTAGCTGCATCCCACAAAGAAGTCACTCTTTTATTTTCATTCAGTTCAAAAATGTTTTCAGATTTCTTTTTGTGATTCTTCTTTGATCCATAAGTTAATCCAAAGTGTATGATTTTGTTTCCGAATACTGAAAAGTTTCAAGATATCTTTCTGTTATTTACTTCTAGCTTAACTCCATGATGGATTGTAATGTTGCATAATTTCAATTATTTAAATATTTACTTTTTAGGTTTTTTTTAGGTGGACACAATGTCTTTATTTTATTTTTATGTGGTGCTGAGGATCGAACCCAGTGCTTCACGCATGCCAGGCGAGTGCGCTACCACTTGAGCCACATCCCCAACCCCAATTTCAATTATTTAAAAAAATTGTTAAAATTTATTTTATGGCCCAGAATATGTCCCCTTTAAGCTGAATATCTATTGTCTTGTTGTTGGGTAAAGTGTTAGAACACTTATAAATACATGTAATAAGACCTAGTTGATCAATGGTCTTTTTCAAGTATTCTGTATCTTTACTAATTTCCTGTCAACTTGCCCTATCAGTTATTGAGAGAGGAGTGTTGCAATCTCTAGCAAGAGTTATGGGGTTCTCCATTTCTCCATCAGTTCTGTCCGTGTCTGCTTTGTGTATTTGAATTCTTTATTATGTACATATGCACTTAGAATTATTATGTCTTTCTAATGCACTGACCTCTTCATTATTACAAAATGACTCTCCTTACTAACATTAGCCTGGTACATCTCCCCCATCATTTTAACCTATCTGGGCAGTAGACAGCAGACAGTTGATTGCTTAGTTACCTCACAGCATTTGCCTTTTAATTGTGCTGGAGAGCCCTTTCCTACTTAATATGATTAATGGCTGGATTTAAAGCTGCTTCTGATTTGTTCTCTCTTTGTCACTTCTGGGGTGGAGGTGGGTGTTCCCTTCATTTTTCTTCTTTTTTCACTCTTCTTCTGGATTGAGTTTGTGAATCTATATTTTAAATTCCTTATTAACTGCACGTCGTAGATTTGTTTTCTTAGCGATTGCCTCAGAATTCACCCCACGCATCTCTAACTCATCAGTTTACCTTCCAGTAATATTATACTGTGCTACTAGAGTGTGAAGATGGCACGACAGCGCGCTTCTGTCTGTGCCGTCTTTATCATACATTTCACTTGTACGTCCGTCCGTCCCTTCATATGAAGGCTATGACTTTTGTCACTAGTCAAACACTTTTCTGGGTTCAAAATACGAACTGAAGCATCTGAGTAGGTCTTGAGCACAGTGGGGATGGGAAGAAAGTCTGACCGTGTTAGATGAACGAACAGCCCCAGCGGACAAGCAGGACACAAAAGGCTGCGCCCACCTTTTAACTTTGGGGAGGGCAAGGCTGAAAGTCTGATGGGTTGAGAATTCTCACCCATTTCCCCACCATCCTGCCTAGATTTAGAATGCTGAACAGTGCACTTAGAGCAGTCATCTTTGCACTTTAAAGCCACGAAAATTAGGCAAAGCAAAAAAAAAAAATGTCAGATCATAGCTTAATTATGGATGCGGTCAAGCCCTTGTTATAACAAAGTTAAAAATAAAGATTTCACTGGACATCACTCTAAATATATATTAATCCATCAGGAAATTTCATTTATAAAACATTGAAATTTGCAAGAAAGATTCAATAAATATAAAGTTTCCCCCTGTCTTATCATCCCTCATACCCACTCCCACCCCCCCATTGGCCTGGACTTCCAAACACAGAACCGGAAAAGATTGAAGAATCTACCAATTCCAGTCTTGGCCAGATTTCTGCTGACAGTAGTTCCAGGTTTAAGGATTACTGTTCCTAAATCTCAGTGGCGTCTTAGCGCTTGACTAAGAATTGCTGGCACACAGGAACCATTGTCAGAACTGTCTTCGGGATGTTTTTTGACACACATCTGTTTGCCACCAAGTTAGAGTTATCTCTGGATCTCTTCCTGTCTATCTCCCTCTCTTTTGTTCTCTGTCTCTCTCTCCATGTCTGTATCTTTTATTCTTCATCTTTCTCTCCTTTAAAGAAAATAGGGGTTAGACATGTGGACTCTGGATCCAACTCTGAGTTTGAGTCTTTGTCTCTTAATAATAGGGTAAGTGGCCACCTAACTTCTCTACTTCTAACCTAATTTCTCTTCTTCTGCCTCAGTTTCCTCATCTTCAAAAATTAGGATAATAATCGTTCCTACCTAATACGAATGTTGAGTTCTATACTGTATACCAGGACATGTACCCGTCCATATTATCCCTCAGCAGACAGATGGACACTGCTATAGAGAATACATCTGTGTTTGGTTGTATTCTGTGGGTTCAACTGCATCATAATTGTTCACAGGAATTATTATCCCTGTGTTGCAGTTGGGAACACAGAGGCATGAAGAGGTTTTGAGCCTTGAACTCAGCCATCAGCTATTTCTTAAGTGAGCTCCCTGTGCAATGCAGCACTATTGAAATTGTGCTGTTGTCGAAAGCTTGCTTGTGTCTTTCCATTGAGTTGTAAATTCCGTAAGACCCAGATAGTACCCTGTTGAATAGGCACCTAATAAATGCTTATTAAATAAGTGTGTGGAATTGGCACTGGGAGGTAACCATGGTCCACAAGGAACCGCCCATATTACGTTGGCGTGGAAAAAAACTTGACTATGTGAAAACTCAGAAACCCTGTAAAGCACAGCATCCATCCTGTAAGAATTTGAAGAATGGAGAATGGTACTTGTGTTGTGTGTCGGCTGGACCAAGTATGACTAATGGGAGAAAGCTATTACAAACGTTTTCTTTGAAGGCACTCCAAAACAAAGTCAGGCCTCCGGATGTTTAATTGTCTCGGTTTTCATTTCCAAGCTGTCATTAACACTACTTCAAATGTGACTTCTAAGCTCATAAACTTTATGTCCTTAAGGGTCTAGTAGTCTAACTCCGTTCCACTATACAATAATTACATGTATTTTAAAAAGTAGTGAGTTACGTATCACTAGTTGGAAAATAAAAAAAGGCTGTGGAGGTTAGATCTGAGAGATTTATGCACCAGGATTCAGTGATGCTTTGCTCTTGAAGAATATTTTCTGTGTAAATGTAATTGCCCTTAAAGACAGGCTTGAGTTATATCCTATTTTTTACATTATTGTTATCTCAATGACAATCAAAACTTTGGAAATATTTCAGGACCTCGATTCCAGCTCCATAAGAAATATTGATCTTTGAACTTCTGTCAGAATTGCCAGCCTCCACAACCTGAAGTGGAAAATTTGGAAATTTTTATTTGATTATAAGGCCAGGGAGAGATTTCTCCCTTGTGATATTGATAGATATCCCAATCTGTCTTTGGATCAAGCAGACAAGCTTCAAATTTATTCATAGAACACATTTCCCACCTCCTCTGTGTCATAAGTTTAATTTGCTTCCCACACCATATTGTATCAAAATGCATAACCGAAATTGGTTGTGTTACAAATTGCTTTAAAATAACAAAATTCTGAAATCAAATCAGTACCTACTTAGGCTCTGTTCATCCTGAAAGACTTTGATGAAAGCTTTTCATTTATTGTCACAATTACTTCCCAGGAAATAAATTACTATCATGCTACTTTTCAGTGGCACAGTTAATTTCTTTTGAAAGTTTTTGCTGCCAACTTTAACTCCCTTTAAAAACTCTCTGTGATTTAAAACAATGTATTTGGTCCACAATCCACTTGGTTTTGATGACTGGATCATGTTTCCCAGCAGTTCCAGTACACCAATTACTTCAATGCAATTCAGGACACAGGCTGGCAGAAGTGTCAAAATACTTTGTTTTCTAGCAAATTTATAGATCCACCTATACTCTTTCCAGAACATTTGATTCTTAGAGATGACAGGGCTGATCCATCATCACTAGGAAGCTCACCAAATCACTCCACTTGCATGAAGAAGGGTCTGGAGTCAGGTACTCTGGCTCTCTGAATCCTGCTTTTATTGGTGCTGTTCAAGGGGCAGAGCTTGGCTCTCAGCAGTGCTAGCTGGACCATGCGGTAACTGAATTTGTCGCAGAGGTCACTCTAGTACAATGCTAATCACCTAAGTTATCAAACCGAGGCACTTCCTGTTTCAAGCTTGGGCCCCTCAGGTGCAGCCACCCAATTAGACTGGCTGAGCTGAAGGAATCAAAGCTCTCGGGAGAACTCTAAAGCCTAGAGGTGTGGCTAGCACCAGACACAGCAAATTCAGGGCCAAGGGCCTCCCGCTGTCCCCCAGAGCTGGTGTTGTTGGGCTGGTTCCACTCAGGCAAGCTGTGTCCACAGTCCTGTCCTGGGCCAGCTAGCAACCCCATTCCTGACAGAATGCTCCCTTGCCTGTCTATCAGTCTATATGGTGACCAGGGGCTGGGGCCCGTTACTGGCCAGAGACAAGGGACACGCCTACCCCGGCTTCAGTAGATGAGGTCGACCCTGCTTGACCACTTGAATTGAGAAAGGAAGAAAGGTTATTTCCACATGGGAAAATCTGACTGCTGGCTTAAACAAAGGTGGGGGCAGAGGGTGGTGGCGGTCAGGCCCTCACAGCAGCTACTCCCTGTTCTCCACGGACAGGCAGCCTGGAGACTAAGAAGGATCTGTCCCTGCCTTCCTCAGAAAACGTCATGACCCTCAAGTTCATACACAATGAGGCACACAAAACCCCCAACAGCAGGAGCACGCAGCTTTCCCTGGGAGAACAAGGGTTCTCACTCCTGTCCTCCCGTTACCTAAAGGACTGACTCAGAGAGTGGCCTGTGGCAGGCCCATCCCCCACTATTTAATAACCCTTGGTGGATGAGGCCCCAGCCCAGAGAGCCTGGCACAGTGATCCTCGCTCCAAAATGCCCCAACCTAAGCGTCCCAGACCAAATACACACAGAAGCCTCTAACATCCAGTGCCCGTGGGGAACTGGTTCAGGACCCGGGAGGAAGCCATGATCCATAGTGTTATGCCCAGGGTTTGCAGCAGTTTTATACATTCTTTGAAGAAGGCAGGGACCCCACATACATCACAGCATCTCTTAGCAAATCATCACACACCGCGGGAAAATCATAAAACAACTCTAAAACATGATTAGCGTATCAAGTGGCGGGAAAGAATCTGGAAAGGATTATTGGTTAGTTCAAGGGGTTGACGCACTTAAAATTGATTGGTTTAAACCGTGAGGGTGGGCTGGGGATGTGGCTCAAGCGGTAGCGCGCTCGCCTGGCATGCGTGCGGCCCGGGTTCGATCCTCAGCACCACATAAAAAGAAAGATGTTGTGTCTGCCGAGAACTAAAAAATAAATATTAAAAAAAAAATTTCTCTCTCTCTCTCTCCCTCCCTCTCTCACTCTATCTAAAAATAAATAAATAAATAAACCGTGAGGGTGTCGCAAGGGGGGTACGTGCCAAGCTGCAGGGCTTCTAGTTTAGATATTGGTCACCACACCTAGGTGGGGGCCATCTGGAATTTCAGATATTTCGATATCTTGGCCTGTCTCAGGTGATCACCATCTGCAGCTTTTCCGAGAACTGTTTCCACAGAGCTTTTCTGTGGTATTTTCCTGACTTTAGGACTGCAGTAGGTCAGAGGCTAAGTTTCAGAGCAAAATGAGGTCCCAAGTAGAATGAGCTTGCTTAGGTCTTTCAATAGACACTTAAGTCCCTTAAACAAAATGGCATAGTATTTACATATAACCTATGCACATCTTCCTACATACCTTAAAGCATTTCTAGATTGCTTCTAATATGTAATATAATGTAAATGCTTTATAAAAAGTTATCAACCAGCCAGGCATGGCGGCACACGCCTGTAATCCCCAAGGCTCTGGAGGCTGAGGCAGGAGGATCACAAGTTCAAAGCCAGCCTCAGCAAAAGCAAGGCACTAAGCAACTCAGCGAGACCCTTTCTCTAAATAAAATATAAACCAGGGCTGGGATGTGGCTCAGTGGCCTAGTGCCCGGAATTCTATCCCCAGTACCATAAAAAAAAAAAAAAAATATATATATATATATATATATATATATATATATATATATATATATATATATAAAATGATAAGAAAAAAAGCATTTACAAATTCAACACACACACTACCTGCCTCCTCAATCCTCAGTTGCTTGAATCCATGGATGTGGAACCTGTGGACACCAAGGATCAACACCACTGTACACATACAAATAGCTAAGAGGCTAGACTGTACATGTTCTCACATTTTAAAAGTATGTGAGATGGTGAATGTTAATTACCTTGATTTAATCATTTTACAATGTGCACATGTATCGAAAGATCAGATTGAACACCATAAATATATACAATTTTAATTTTTTAATTATATGTTAATTAAAGCTGGGGGAAAACAAAATAAGACAAAATTAAAAGGTATATTTCCTAATAGTAATATTTTTAGACATTCCCACTTAGATATGCTTTTCCGAAATGTATAATGAATGCTCATGACAATATAATTCAATCTCCATACCCTGTCCTTTGTGCTAAGCTTGTCAATAATTGGACTTCCACTTGTGTAGTACAGCCGGTATACATTGTTACTAGTTTTCCTTTCAAATACATTTTAATAAAATTTCAAGAGGAAATTTTTAAAAACTAAAACAGAAGGCAGGGAAGGTTTGGAGTAGTTCTATTTTAATACCTGTCATGCGTCATTTGTTGAGGTCAGTTTTCATCTAAAGGCCTCACCTCATCTGGAGGCTGCCAAGGCAATCGCGGAGCCCATTTGTGCATAACTTGCACTTACCACTAGGGGGCGACATAGCATCGCTCTCAGCCCTTCATGAGCAGCACACGCGAAATTAATGCATTCACTCTTAGGGACATCATGGTTATGATGTCACTTCTGAGAAGTCACTGACCCTTCTGTCTCTTGGCAAATCAGCCAGCCAACGGGCCTGGAAGGCGTGTTCCTTACGTTAATGATTTATTGATTTTTGTTTGCTGGCGTTTTCCCTTAATCCTTGACCTGATTTCAGTGAGCTGGGATAATTTTAAAGACATTGGTCAGCCTTTTCAGAATTCGAAATAAAGAAAGGAAACCTTCATTGTTCATTGTAGACCACCCTGTGTCCCGCAGCTGTGTGGATTCTAGCACGAGGACTTCTGACCCCACAACTGCTGAGTTCAAATGGGAAGAAAGTGGTCACGCGCGAAAGGCCTGGCTTCCAGGTCAGCAGTCCAGCCCCTGAGCCCAGCCTGGCCCCCTGCTTCTCAGCATCTGTTCCTCCAAGTCACAAGGGAGGCCAGCTGAGGGTTTCGGCTACCAGAGTGACATTCAGAGGGTGAGTCAGCACCCAGAATTTCATATGCAAGTGAAGCCAGAGCCAAGGGTCCAAAAAAGGCTCAGTGAGTTTCCTGAAAGTCCTGACCCTCTGCAGTTCTTGCTGAGGCCACCAGCCTATTTCATATTGCAATCTGATGAATAGTGTTAAGTGGAAACCAAAAAGAGAACAGGTCATAATACAACACTCCACCAGCGTGTGTCGAGAATCTCCAGGGGACTTTTACTTGCACTGTTTTTTGTTTGTTTTTTTTTCTCCATCACAGCATGCTCTAGAAAGTTCTTTGTGCTGACTTCAGGAGGGTGAGTCACCTGAGGGACGCTAGGATCCTGGAGGCTGTGAGCCTCCCCGTAGGCATTCAGGGCCTTACGAGGAGGGTCTCTCTCCCAGCTCTGCAGAGAGAGAACTCAAACCCTCTGTTCTGAGGGTGGAGTGTGAGGTCCTCAGGGAGGAGGCAGAGACCAGGTGGGCGTCCCCTGAGGGGCTTTCGCCTCCTGAGATGGCAACAAAAAAGCTGAGAGGTGACATGTAAGAGCCATGACCTGGGAGCCCAAGTAAGGGAGCCGATCCCCCTCAGAGACCCATGACCTCAAGGGCCATCCTTTTTCAAATCATAGAAGGTCTCTGGAGCACTTAGAGGTGACTGACAGGGACACTGTGAAGCTCCGTGGAGCTGTGGGCACAGTGGGCTGATTCAGCTTTGGCTTTGCTACTAAACCCCCTGCCCACCCCCACCTTAGGACTCTGTAACCCTCAGGTTCTTCAACCATTTGGGAAGGGGATTCGCAAGAAGAAGAAACCAGCCTTCCACTAGTCAGGAACAGACAACTTGGGCCAGTATGAATTTTTCCAAGAGATGGGCTCATGTTCACACCACACTAATAACACTCAGAATAAAACTCTCACCACAAAGCAGATCTGACTGTGTCGTTTCCTGATGCCTGACTGAAACTTAGAGAACCGCAGGCAGATAATACATGACCGCTGCAAGACCTTGGGTCTCTTCCCCACTACCCCACCCTGATAGACTCAGGAGCGATAATTTGCTTTAATGATTAATTCACAATGCCGGGTGGATAAGCTTTGGGAGATTAAAGTCACATCTGCAACAAAATTTATCATTACAAATAAAGTTTGCAGACATTCCAGTGTGGCTAGCCAGGCCTCGGACAGGTCCTTTGAACCAAAATCTCTCCTGTCTACAAAATCCACCCAGTGGAGGGCTTGACTTAGGAGATTTCCAGGGCTCTTACAACTGCAGAATTCTCATACTCTGGACGAAAATAAGCATCCAGTATGTGACATACTTTAAAATAGCCTTTCAGCAACACTGACAGAGCTTGACTCAACAGAGAAGAATAGCAGCGCTGAGAGAGCTGAGGCCTTTTGGAGCTGATTTCTCTTGGAGACAATTTCTCAGCAGGTAAGTGGAGAGCCAGGGTCATGAACATCTGGCAGCACAGCCCGCACAGCCTGTCGGCCAGGCATGCTGCTCCGGGGCTCCGCAATGCGACTCAGTCCAACATGCAGGAGGGACATCCTTCAATCCCACATTAGTGCAAATTTGTTCAAACACGCTCACTCAAAGAACGGGGTATTTAGTGAAGAATTAAGAACACAGATGATTCTGAAAGCGAAGACATTCTGTTTGACAGGTAGGCCTGGAAGGTGGGAACCGCTAGGAAAGAGGGGACACAGGCTCCTGGAAGGTTCTGGAAGGCCGTTCAAAGTAGAGATTGCAATCCGGCAGCCTGCAAGCCATATGTGGACCACAGCTGTGTTTGTGGTTAGCACAGCACATTTTAATAATTGAATGAGTTGCCAAAATTTTATGTTTTCTTTTAAAAATCCAAAATCCCGGTCCAGGTTGCGCATTTCCACTTCACAGAAATAAGCTGAAACTGAGAAGCAACGTCCCATGGGGCCTCAACTTCCCTAAGGCCACCTTCCAGGTAGTTTTATTAATTTTCTTATTGACCTCATCATCCATTCCTTCACAGGTGCTTGAGGATGAGACACTTGTCCGAGAGGCTCTAGAAAGTGGGATAGCAAAACAGGATGGTACTAAAGACAAGTTCCATCATCCAAAATGTGGCCAATGAGACTGGCCAGGTTCTGTGCCATTAAGGGGACCTCCCCTGGTCCAGAGAAGGGCTCAAACTAAGTGTCAAGATGATTTCAATGGCATGTTGATCCGAGTGCTCAGAATACAGAAAATTTACCCCAGAACCTCCCCTTCCCTTTCACCTGCCACGTGGCCTCTACTGTCTGACGTCCTGACTTCATTTCTAGATTCTCTCCTGCCCCATTTCTCGAATGAGACACTCCAAAGTCCCAGTCATGGGGTCCATCCTTGGATTCCAATGTCCACTTCTTTTGTCATGGGGTCCAGTGCTCAAGTCACAGGGCTGTGTGGTTTTTTAAATTTTCCTGAGCCACGGAGAGTTTATTGGGTAAAGATTGTTGTCTGTCTCACATTGGATTCTGAATAGGGAAACATAATCTCCCCCGAGAATTCAGAATCACTATTTGGACCTCACTCAAGCCTAATGAATATACTCTGTGCTACCTGATTAATGCAGAAAAATCCAATCCAAGAAATTAATATAGAAGCTGGTCCTAATCTCATGCTACAGCTGCAGCAGAAACATCCATCACACCTTTCCAAAGAGAAGTCCTCCAAGAAGGCCACACTATGGTTCCAAATGTACAGCTCCACCGGAACAAAAGGGAAAAAAAAAAAAAAAAACAGATCTCAATTCAAGATTATCCAATTCACAAGAAAAATGCACCAAAAACAAAAGTCAGCACACACAACAAAATTAAGACAAGATCCCCTAATATTTCATTGGAAAGGAGCCCTCTGAGTTTAAATAAGTATGTTTTAGATCAATTTTAAGAGAGAAGAAAAAATGCATTTGATGAACAGTTGTATATGGAATGGAGCCAAACAGAGCTTACAGTCATGACAAAGGTTGTTACTGCAATTAAAAATTCAGTCAATGGGGAAAAAATTTCTTATTAAAAAATAATAAAAAAAAATAAAGTCAGACTACAGAGATACAAAAAATAAAAAAATAATAAACTTAGTCAACAGGCTAAACCACAAATTTGGTGTGGCCAAGTAGAGATTTAGTAAACATTAAGGAAGATCTGAGGAATTCAGACAGCAGGAAACACAGAGAATTAAAAAGATAGAAAATGTAGGGCTGGGGCTATAGCTCAGTGGTAAAGCACTTGCCTGGCATGTGTGAGGCACTGGGTTCGATTCTCAGCACCACATAAAAATAAATAAATATATGTGTGTCCATCTGCAACTTAAAAAGAATCTTTTTAAGATGCAAAACATGAGAAAGAAGGCAAGAGATATGACAGATGGGAGAGAAGGTCCTACGTGCTTCCAAAAAAAGCTCTGGGTGAGAATCACACAAGGAATACCATACTGCCGTGAGAAAGGATAAATAACAAGTACGCACAGCGTAGATGATTTTCACTAACGTAACATTGAGTAAAAGAGAAACTGAAGAGAATATGGTTCCAATTTTATGCAGCTTCGAAACAAGTAAAACTTATCTGTGGTGATAAAAGACAAGATAGCAGCTACCCTTTGATAGGGGACGTGGGCAGTGACCAGAAGGAGTTGAAGTGGGATTTCAAGTGTTGGAATTATTCCATTTCTGGGTCTGGGTGCTGGTTAAACAGAGTTTTAGGCTTATGAATATTCAGCAAACCTAACACTTATAATTTATGTACTTTTTATATGCATTTTATGCTTCAATAAAAATTACACTTGTAGAGAAAAAAAATGTTTGGGATGGAAAAGAGAAAACAGGACGAAAGCCACCTTCTAAGCTATAAAGACTGAGATTTTTTCTGGAAATAAAAGAAAGCATGAGTCTACAGACTCAGGGCAACAGTGAATACTGAACAGAAAAAGATGATGATAATAGATGCACGCCTAGACATAGTGTAGTCAAACTGCAGCAAACCGTGGAGTGAGTCTCGGAGTTGCCTGAAGGAAGTGGGAGGGGGAGGGAAGACAGATTATCTACAAAGAAACCGTGAAATTGATTTCAGACCTCCCAACAGTAACAAAAGAAACGATAAAAGACTGACATCGTATCTTCAAAGTGCTGGGAAAAGATGTCAATGTGGAATTCTAGATGCAAGTAAATATCATAAAGGAGAGAGGACATCATGAACAATGATCAAGACGAGGCGTCCTTGAGAAGAAGAAAATTGAGCCCAGAGGAAGAAGCTGAGCTTCAAGAGACAGAGGTCCACAAAATGAAGGGTGCACAAATAAATAAACACAGGACTATTTTAAAGTGTGTCAAACCAAGATGGAGAGCCCCAGGAGCTGGACTATATGCCCCCAAACTTCTTAACGCTGCAGTCCTAACCCCAAGGACCTCATAAGGAGCTCGTAATGTTTGCAAAGAAGGTCATTTCAGATGTAATAGTTAAAAGGGGATCACTGGGGGCTGGGGTTGTGGCTCAGCGGTAGAGCTCTCACCCAGCATGATGAGGCCCTGGGTTCGATCCTCAGCACCACATCAATAAATCAATAAAGGTATGTGTCCATCTACAACTAAAAAATATTTTTTTAAAAAAAGGAGATCACTTAACTGGAGTCAATCCAAAATAACTGGAGTCCTTATTAGAAGGGAAACTTGGGTGCAGAGACTCGCACACAGGGAGGGTGTTGTGTGAAGGCGAAGGCAGAGCAGAGTGGCTTCCACAAGCCGAGGAGAGCAGAAGGTGGCCAGGAAACCATAGGAGCTGGCAATGGGTGTGGCGGACTCCCACAGCCTGGGAAGGACCAGCCCTGCCTTGGACTTCAAGCATCCAGGACTAAGAGACAAGCTCCTGTTGGAGCCACCAGGTTCACAGGGGAGGGCAGGGATCAGACGAGGACCTTATTGAATAGGAGGAGGAGAATAAAGAGAGTGACTAACTTTGGGCCTTTTAACATCAAGGATGCATGTTAAATTATGAATTCACAATTTATAATTTATCAATTAATAAATAAAATGTGTATTTTCTAAAGGAGCAGAGAGGAAGTGGGAGAATTATAAGCATCAAAGAAATATCCACCCCACCAAAAAAATTTAAAAAAAAGATAGATGACAGAAATACCAAGTTGACAAAGGACTCAAAATGTTTAAAAGTAAAGAGTTACTATCCGGGTGTGGTGGCGCAGGCCTGTAATGCCAGTGGCTCAGGAGGCTGAGGCAGGAGGATTGCAAGTTCAAATCCAGCCAGCAATTTAGGAAGACCCTAAACAACTCAGAGAGACTTTGTCTCTAAATAAAATACTTATACATGGGTTGGGGACGTGGCTCAGTAGTTGAGTACCCCTGGGTTCAATTCCCCATTCCCCCCCCAAAATGAAGAAATTACTACACACTACTAACAAAAAGAAACTAGCGAAGTAGGTAGAAGAATGACATCACCTCTGCAAAGAGAGCCACATCCCGTCTGCAGGACCTGGGCATGTTAGGTTGCATGGCAAAGAGGCACTAAGCTCCCAGATGGAATTAAGGTTGCTAATCTGATAACCATAAAGTAGGGACATTATCCTGGTTTACCCAGGAGGCCACTGCCTTCCCAGAGTCCTAAAAAGTAGGAAGAGTGGCAGAAGACAGAAGCTGTTGATGTGACATGGAAGAGAGGCACATGAAGATGCGATGTCCCCAGTTTTGAAGACAGAAGATGGGGCCAGGAACCAAGGAATACAGGCGACCTTCAGCAGTCAGAGAGGGCAAGCCGATAGAGCCTTGGAATATACACACATACACACACACACACACACACACACACACATGCTGACATCCCATCAGGTTTTAACAGGGATATGTCTCATATTTACAGGAAACCAAAAAAATGTACAAGAAACAACAAAAATGTGGCCTTGCTTAGAGTTGTGCAGAAACCACGGGGAAGTTAACCAAACTGAAAACGTTGGTGAATGACCACTGAGAATTCATGGGCCTTGTCCTACAACGCAGCTAAACAGGTAAAATGCATTCTATGTACATTAGCTTTGCCTTATTATACAAAATTCTTAACATAGGACACTTAGGAAGAAGAGGTTTGTCCATTTTAGCTCATGGTTTTGGAGATTCAAAGTCCAAACAGCATGGCCCAGACTGTTTGGCCAGAGCCACAGCTGGACTGCGTCACATATGGCACCGATAGCGATGGCAGGAGCAAAAGTGATTACAGGAGCAGGGACAGCACTGGTGGGGGCACACACAGGTTTTTATAATACCCTTTAAGAACCACCTTCCAGGGCTGGGTGTGTGGCTCAGTAGGTAGGGTGCTTGCCTTGCCTTGCACAAGGCCCTGGGTTCAATCCCCAGCACCACAAAAAAAAAAAAAAAAAAAAAAAACACCTTCCAAAAAGCACGCCCCCCAATGACCTAAAGACCTAGGCCCCACCTTCCAGATGTCCTACCACCTCATATCGGTACTGTGCTTCAGTGTCCCTTGAGAGCTACACGAGCCCCACCCACACCACACACCGGAGTGGACCTGTTCTTCACAGCGGAGCGTTCAGGTGAAACAATTCCTTAGCTGTAGCCAACTGCTTGAACTCATAAAACAGGCCAGTCTCCCAGAAGAGGTGGACAGCCTCCCAAATCAGTTTCCATATGTGGACCTTTCCTCCCTAGAATTATCTTGAATGACACTAGAGGGCCCTCCTGGGGATCCCTTGGCATTGGTGAAATGCTATTTTGTGAGATCTTAAAGTGAGACCACAGAGGCAGCTAGGCAACCCAGAGAATAATGGACATGCCCTCCCTCTGCCCTAACCCAACCTGAAAGTCCAACTTCCAACCAAGCTAATTACCCATCCACAAGCGACTCAGTGTCCGGCAAGTGGAAAGGATGACATCAGAAATAGACGGAGCTGGTAAGTTAGCTTTTCTTTATTGCAAAACAACAAAAAGAACAGCTTGTTGAAATGACTGTCAACCCTTCCACACAGACTCTCTCTTCAAGTCACCTTGAAGTGACGCAAGACCGGGAAGTCGGCACAGCTGGAGACACTCACACATTAGCATGGGGCCCCCAGTCAGGAAGGCCTCTGCCGCTGACGTCAGTGTCCACGTCCCCAGTCTGTCTTCACATCTAGATTTTGGCCCTAGATGTGAAGCAAGTCCCTGAAGTTTGTAATGTTGGGAGACAAGGGATTATGGAGAATGAAGAGCAGCAGATTTCTGAGCTGAGGTAGCGGTTTTTGCAAACCCCTGAGCCAAGAGAAAGCTTGATCACATTGGGGATGGTCAGCACCACGATTCTGCATCATTAAAGCACACAATAGAACAGAGGCAGTGCCAACACTGGCAAGACCGAAGGCGTAAGCAGAAACCACATCTTGTTTCAAGGCTGATTTAGCATGCACCAGAATCACCTGGAGCCCTTGGCAACCCCCAGAGGCCCGGGCCCACTCCCAGAACTTCTGATTCAGTACATCTGGATGGAGCTTGAGAGCTGTATCTTCAGCAAGTTCCCAGGCACTGCAGGTGCTGTTGGGCCCAGAGAACCACACTTTGAAAATCACGGCTCTGTGATGTTTCTACCTTCTCCCGAGCACCTCAGAACTGGAGAGTAGAAAGCTGCTGCAGGTGTGGCAGAAATGTTTTGAGCATCATTTGGTGTGTGGGAAGGGCAAGGTCATGACTGAGTGTGGGGTGGGGTGGGAGTTTGAGGAGCATGAAGACTTTCAGAAATAGTTTCTATAGAAAAGAAGAAAAAAAAAACTAGCTGGCCAGAGGTTCACAGGGAGATGAGTGGGTAATTTTTAAAGTGTAGACAAAGTTGGAGACTAAAATCATACAATGAATCACATTTTGGAGTGGCAAAATGTTATTCGTTGTATGATTTTTTTCCCCAACAGGACCAAGAAGGGACAATTTGTGGTCAGAGAATGACAGTCACCATCTAAGACCTAAAAGGCTTACAGCTAACGTCCAAGTGGTGGTAATAAGTGTGGATGATTCTCCATGTCCCTAGCACCTTGCTTCACAGTGAGCCTGCCCCATTCTTATTGCTGATAGAAAGAACAAGTCATAAACCAAATTGGTGATAAAGCTCTGGGCTTCCACCTCAAGCTGAGAACGTGCCTATGCTGCTTCCTGGGCACTCTGACTGCTCTGAGCAGGGTTATCGAAGCTGGGTCAACCATGGACTTGACCACCTGCTCAGAGGAGATGGCAGGACTCAGCTGTCTCCCA
This sequence comes from Marmota flaviventris, assembly GCF_047511675.1. Classification (NCBI taxonomy): domain Eukaryota; kingdom Metazoa; phylum Chordata; class Mammalia; order Rodentia; family Sciuridae; genus Marmota; species Marmota flaviventris. Next base: position 154,679,730 of record NC_092501.1, read on the forward strand.
GGAACAATGAGGAAGCATTGGAGTAGTTTGCAGATAAGCAAAGATAGTAGATGGATTAGAGTTGGAAACATCAGTATGAATTTGGTTAGCACAATAGAGATACAGTTATTACATATCAAAAGAGAGCTACACACATGAACACTTGGGCTAGTAGATACATATGTACCTCCTTGTTCTGTCGGCTAAGAGGGCCTAGAAGCAATGACCCCACAGCAACAAGCACACTTTACATTCTCTAACACAGTTCTCCGATAATAGGACCCAAGGCTCCTTGGAGAAATGTTGATTCCAAGATTAGAACAGAAAACACGTCCAACATCTCTGGAACATTCTGTAGTGCCAGGATGTAAGGAAGTACTCAAAAACATAAATAAAAAAAAATTTAAATGCCACCATAAGGGTATGTCAAAGGGATCTATCCCCGTTCCCAAACGAACCCCCGAAAAAGCTCTCAAAGCCTAAAGCTAGAACAAGTTGAGCAACAACAGGAAGTAGCGTTACATTGTGGTCTAAAACACAAAATAAACACCCAGGGATCCAGACTGGCATAGAGAAGCAGCTGGAAAATAAATAAATAAATAAATACCTATAGAGAAGAGACAAACCTGTGCAGAATAATTCCAAATCATTTTTGTGGACACTCTGCTTTCAAGGAGGTGAAGGATAACTTCTACTCCCAAAGTGTGGATGGTGCGTGGAGCCCGACTTCCTCCAAACCACACAGTGTGGGGAAGGGGGAGGGAGTAACTTCCCAGAAGAGAAACCTGACAAATGCGACCTCAGCCAGGTGACCAAGGTCAACATCGACAGCCATCAACCAAGTTGCCAGGATGCACTCTTGATATGATGTGATGAAAGTGACAGTTCACCTCGAAGGTCTTCACTCTCAAAACTCCTATTTCCAGCCTGATCGTGAGATAAACATAGAATCCAATTCTACAAAACACCAGACCAGAGCTTCTCAAAACTGCCAAGGTCGTCAACAGCAAGGAAAGTCTGAGAGATTGTCACAACCGAGAGAGCATGAGATAGGAGGGCTAAACGTACCACAGTCTCTGGACAGACTCCTAGAATGGAAAAAGAACACTGGGTAAAAACTAAGGAAATGTAAATAAAGTATGGGCTTTAGTTTACAACAATGTATCAATATTGCTTCATTGTGACAGAGTTACCATATTAATGTAGGATGCAGGATATAGGGAAACCCTGTACTATCTTTGCCATTTTTCTGTAAATCAAATACATTCTAAAATAAAAAGTTATTTTTAAAATTGATCGAGGTGGGAGGCCACTCATTAGCCAGGAAATTTGTCCCTTAGGAACGTTTACATTAAAAATTAAAAATCTACTCCTGGACTGGGGGTGTAGCCCAATGGTAGAGCACTGGCCTGGCTTGTGGGAAGCCCTGGGTTCAATCCCCAGCACAGAAAAAAAAAAAATCTACTCCTAAATCCTCTACTGTATTAACAAAATTCTATGAGTAGATAGGTCAGCCCTCCTATTAACAATGTGCTTCTTAACAACCGCTAATTTAGAAAAGCCAAGTAAGAAAATGCAAATTAGAAGGTGCAAATAAAGCATTTACTTAAAGCTCTTAGGAAAAAAAATAAATAGAAGCTATTTAAAATATAGATGTAATTATAGAGTGGCTCATTCACATTCATTCATCAGAATTTCATAAGATTTTAGGTGTCCAGTAGCAATGAAAAGTAATTAATGAATCAACAAGAAAAGCTCCATGAATTGCATTATTGGGGTATTTTTTTTTCATTATGTTTAAATCAAGTGAGAGAGCAATAGTTTAGATCTCAAATGTTCCCCAAATGCACATGTTAAAAGCTTGGTCCCCAGCTTGGCACTATTGTGAGGCAGAGGGGCCTAGTGGGAGGTCTCAGGTCATTGAGGGTATCCCCTTGAAGGGGGTTGTGGGATCCCCATTTCTTCCTCTCCTTCTCATCTTGGCCATGAGGTAAGCAGTTTTGAGTCAAAGTAAACCTTACCTCTTCATTAGTTGATTATCTCAGGTATTTTGCTATAGTAACAGAAAGCTGACTCACACAGAGAATGTGTACTTTGCATCAGGGACCCAGACTTATTTTCATTTTTCATTTCCTGATTCATGTAAACAAGATCAAATAGCCTTGGCTATAGCAGTAAGCAAAAAAACATACCTGACTCTCCTGATGTTCTCGCTGTGCAGATGAGACACCGCTCCATGTTCTAACATTGCACTGTGTGAATTTATTATGGGCTAGAGAAGCATGAGGATGAGGCTACCCTTGGTGGTTCCTCCTGTGTGAATAATCAATAAGTGATGCCTGTTTGTAAGGAGGTCTCTCAGAAGACCTACTTACATAGTGCCAATTGCTCTCTACAGAGAAGAGTTTAATGGTGAAGTCCATTTGGTGAAGTTTAATGGTGAAGTCTAAATGGTTTGCTGCAGTGCTGCAGTGTGATCCTGGATGATCTGGGAAGTCACATGGTATTCAAGGTTAAAGCAAGGTCCCCGGCTGGCACAGTCCTGTTAGCCCCAGGCACCGTGGCACATGAACAGCATTGGCCTTGCTGACTACAGAGCTACAGATGAGAAGAGCCTTACCCAACCCCAGATTGGTGCTGTTTAATCTGAAAAACTACAAAAGAGAAAACTAAGCTCTTCTGCTAGAAGAGAAGAGAGGTAGAGGTCAGAAGGACCCCTCTGTTGCCTGGGACACCGAGGTTATCCGAGGGTCCTAACAGTTCAGACAAACAGACGTGGAGCGTATGCCTATGTGGCCCAGTTAACCATGACGTGTTGAAGACAGGCAGGAGCTGGGAGCTCGGTAAACCCAGGAGGCAGCAGGCACTACGGGGAGGGACGGGACAGCAGCGGTGGAGAAGTCCAGCTAGGCTGGCAGCATCCCTGGGAACCAGGGCAAGTTGGTGGGTGTGGCCACACAGTGGGAGAACGCCCCGGAGGCTGAGGGGTTCACGTGGCTTCCTTGTGAGGCGACTGTTGTACCCTAAAGCATCAGCAAGTAAGTAGCCATCCCCTCACTCCGAAGCTTGCTTGTCTGCTCTTTCCACTAAGCCAAGGAAGTCCTAAGGCGCACACCGTCCCCACCCAACTGCCGCAAACCACCAGTGACTTGGAGCTCGAGGTCAGGGGGATCTTCGCCACGGCTTCCCCAGTCCACAGCAAGGCAGTGGCTGCCACCCACCACCTTGATGGTGTGTGCTTTAGAAGAGGTCGTTCAAGCCCAACCTTCTGTGAGAAGCAGGCAAAGGGTGAACTCCTCGGGAAGCATGATCCCGGATGTCACCAGGGATCCCAGAGTCTCTACCGCTGCTCAGCAGGCACAGATAGGAATCCAGGAGGATATTTCCCAGGCCAGAATTGGTAACCTCGGTCTAGTTAGTAGCCCCGAGCATGGTGGGGCTGACTTCTTCCCATCCTTCCTGAGAAAGTGTGTGACCTTAGAGTGTGTGGCAGAGGCCAAAGAGCTCCTGGCCTGGCTCTGACCCTGGATAGGTGCGCTTTCTCTTCACACTTGCAAAAGTCAGCTGGGCTGCACAGCAACCCCGGAGCAGAAATATCCTGGCCGGAATAAAGGGAGTTACCGGATGAAGCTAAGCCTGTCCCCTGAACCCCAGTCCCAAAGGAGGGGGTGACATTAGCATTCTATACCCAGTGCAGTCTTCAGACCTCAGAGATGAAAAGGCTGGGGGTGTGGGAAGGACAAACGGGGATGGCCCTGGGGATGGTGTCACCTCCATTGGTGCTACCCTGGGGTATGCCACCAGCCCATTTGGTTTCTCTGCGATGTTTTTGCAAATGGTTTAGCAAGTTTCAGACCCTCCTCTGAGTAATTTAATTGAGGAGTGAGTGCAAACCATTTCCTGCTGAGACCATGACTAATACAAAGCCAGATTCAGGTATGCCAAGTACCACCAGGATACTTCTGGGATTCCATTTGCACTTTAATTTGAATTTTATAGATGATAGATCTGCTAGAAAAACTGAAACCAGCTTCCATAGCCCCAATTGTGAGTTTTTTGATTTTTCAAAATCGCTGTACTGTTCTGACTAATGCTAACATAAGTCCATAGAATACATTTCCATTTTAAAATATTTTTTTTATTAGCCACACACCACTCTATTTGTTTTATATAATAGGATGGCTTATAAAATTTTATTAGAGATAAAAAAGGGAGAGGAGGGAACTTATCACTGTGAAAAGTTTGAGAACCACAGGGAGATGGCTCCTAGTTCCTTGCAAGATTCTGAGGCTCTAAATAGCACACCCTGAGGACTTGGGCCATGTCTGACTGAACTAGCTTCTGAGTATTACAACATGGTGACACCACTAGAGGCAGAGGTATAGGTATAGGGACGTTCCTGCAGCCGTCCCCTCCCCCGCCCACGATGAGCCACCGGACTCCCCACAGCTGCCAAAGCTCCTGGCGGGCGGCTGTGTCCCCCGGCTCTCTGTTCACCTCAGCCTGAGGGGTTAATTCTTTTCCTCATGGAAATCTATCTTAGCAACATAACAGTCCTCATCTCTCCCTGCCATTTCTGGGTAACTCACAATGGCCGCACTTGCTCAACGCTTTCTATGTGTAACTGGTAACTGAGATCACCAGTAGTTTCTCCAGTTAAAATGCTACCAGGCCAGTCACACTGACCAGCAGGACGTCCCGCCCTGCCCACCAGCATCCCCCCATGGCAAGGAATTTCTGGGCCCTCACCTGTGGGCGAGGGCATTTCCAGGTGATGCCTCCTGCCTCAGCCTCCTCACCCCAAAACTCAGCAAAAGAGCAAGTTCCATCATCCTAAAAAAGGCTATGCCTCTGAGCCACTTCCTCCAACACCCAAGTCCACCTTCAAGAGCTGAGTGGAGACAAGCAGAAGCAGGACTGTCCCCTCAGGGGCCAAGGGACACCCAGACTCTGATCTCTTCACTCACTCCAGGCCTCAAGGCCAAGGACAGTTCCCACCACCACCCCTCCTGGCCCCAATGCCTTCGGCCCTTTTGGTGATTTTATTTCAGGATCTTTCTCACCTTGTCCCTGCTTAGGGTCTTCCTGAACCTTCCTGAAGGGTGCTCTGAACTTCCAATCTTAGTTAGGGACCAGGGCTTAGAGTCGAGACTCTTCCCCCTTAAAAGGTCCAGAGTTCATCAGTATTGAGTTTCCCTGAGAGAATCGGGTGGGAGTCAGTGAAGTGACTCTCCACCCCATCCCACCCAGAATCACTCAAGTTTTCTCCAAAGGGACATTTGTGGTCTCTATCAAAAGTTGCTGACCAGGGCTTCGGGACCACAAAATATTTACATCCTGCTCATCTCTCTCATGTCCATGAGAGAAAATGAGGAAACTGAGGCCCAGAAGAGTCAAGTCATATGCCCAAGATCACCCAGCGGGATTTTAAAACCAGACCTATTGCGTTCCCAAGACAAGGCTTAATCCAGATGGTGGCCCCAGTCTCCATTCTTTGTTCCTTGAACAGGTCACATTCACTAAATAATAGTGATGATTTGGCTTCAGAGGCCACAGCTTATGTGTTTACACACTGGAGAAGGTTTACGTATATCTTCTTCCTTTTGCAGGGAAGACAATACAATGATTCCTATTTCTAATTTGTGCAATGAAAAGAAATCTCTGGAATGAATCCTGCTGCTCTAGTTTTAGATTAATCATGCATTGTCAAGATACCATGAGTCTGAAATGAAGCCCTGAGGGAGTCAGGGGTAATTTTTAGAATCGCAGAGAATTACAGAGCAGACCGAAGCTCAAAGTCAGGGGCGGGCACGCGGCTCTGATGAATGAGTTGGCAAAAAGAGCTCACTCCAGCCCAAGCCCCTGAAGCCAGGCTGGCGGTTTTTAGAAAACATGAAGCTAAGTTCAACTCAAGTTCAGCAATACACAACACGAGAGCTGGGTTGTCACTGACCTACAGATGGAAGAGCCCAGAGTGGGAGGCACGAAAGGGACCTGGGCCCTGTATTTAACTTCTCCGAGGCTCAGACGCCTCAGCTATGAAACGGGGACAGTGGCACATACTTGCTGTAGAGAGTCAGAGAGATAATTCATTCCCAGCCCCAGCCGCGCTTGGGTGTCCCGTGGGGAGACACTGGGGGGACATCCAAGTGAATCGTGGGATAAGGCACCTGATGTCCGTCCAGGAAGTACTCGGGTTAATTCCTTCTCCCAGTTAAACCCAGGGTGTGAGAAAGGAGGGGAGGGAGAAGAGGCCCCGATGCTCAGCGATGCTCCTGAGGAAGACCCAAAAAGAACTGGAGGGGGGCAGGAGGCACCCAGGGGAGGGGGGCGTCAACGGGGGAGGACGGCTTCGTAAACACCAAGGTGTCCTCGTGGACATGCTGGAGAGGAAACCTGAAATATGTACAGGTAAGTAGCAGGTTAGGAGGGCACTGGGCACCTTGGTCAGGGTTCCGGCGGAAACAGATGGACGCTCCAAAGAGAGTTTCATAAAGGGACTTGGACGAGGCTGCAGGCGACGTAAGAGGAAAGCATCCAGGGTGCAGTGCTGGGTGGGAACAGGAAGCCACCTCCTCAGGCAGGAGGGAGCTGGGCCGGCTCTCCAGAACCCAGAGGTTCTGATAGGCCTCCACTGCCATGCTGGACCCCCAGAGCACGGCAAGGGGCCAGTACCAGTGACTCTCTCTCCCTCCCATCTCCCTCATCCTCCCATCACCCTCTACTACAGTCTGGCTGTATCCCCCAAAGTTCATGTGGTAGAAACTTGATCCCCAATGCAGCAGTGTTAATTGGTGGGACTCTGCCCTCGTGAATGGGTGTCTGCAGTTGCTGCAGGAGAGCCTTCCTCACACAGCCCCTCTGGCCCTCGCGTGTGATCTTGCCTTCCACCTTCCAACACAGGATGACACAACACGGAGAAAAGAAATAATTTTCTTTTCTTTATAAATTACCCAGCTTGTAGCCTTCTGTTATAATAACAGAAAAGGGACTGAGACACCCTTGCCCTCTTATCCTTCTCACCCTCCCATGTCCCCATATCCTGATCTCTTCCCCTAGAAACCAGCAGCCAACAGACCCAGTGGTGGTCTATGGAGGTCATGCCCCTGTGGAACCTGGCAGGGTGAAAAGCCAACAGCGGACAGTTTCCACAGCAGGGTAGTGGGGATGGGTGGGGAGTGGGTACCAGAGGCCCTCTGTTCATGATGGTTCCATAAACAGCTTGCATGCCTGAATCACCAAAACATGAAAGAAAATACAGAGCCTCTTCTTCTAAAATAGCCTACTGTTCAGAATGCCCACAAAGTCTGACAGGCCTTTCCCCATCTGGTCCACACTGAATGTCACTGCCTGCTGTCACATGGGGAGCTTCCGATGACATGATTTTCAAGACTATATAAGGACACTTGGGTGGCTCTACCGGAAGCCACTGTCCACTGCTCTATTTCTTTTAGAAACTATAATTCCCAAATCTAAAATCAATTTGAGAAAGCGCTAAAAAAGAATGGCTGCATGTGCCCTGCTCCTCTCTCTGCGTCATCCCTGCGCAGGGAAAGGAAGTATTTCAGCCCCTTTGCGAGTACAGATGCGCCCTGACCTACCTTCCCGCCCTGGCTGTCCTGAGCTATCTTTGAAAGTGGGTCTGCCTGGTGGCCTGCGTGTCCTCAAAAGCCTGAGCAAACCAACCCCCTGAGGGAGGCCGAGGAGTTTGGCTCTGCCCACAGCCCTGCCCGCCACCTCTGCTACCCCCACGCACGCGCATTTCACAGGTGCCCAGCAACTGCCTCCAATCATGGGGACACGAATGTCCTGGGGACAGGGCCAGGCTTCCCGAGGTGGAAGGGAGCCGCAGATCCTCCTGCCCTCCCCGTGCTCAGGAGCCAGGGAGCCTGGACTCGGAGAACCAGGGAGCCCAGGGGAGCAAGAGACCTCTCAGTCCCCAGATGCTCTGGGCCAGGCACAGAAGCTCGGCAGCCACCGACCTCCTTCGGCGATTCTGGCAACCTTGACCTCGTGCTTGATCCATCTGCTCCCAGACCCTGAGCCCTCCGGACGTCCCCAGTGGGAAGTGGGTGGGGATCGGGGAGGTTAACTTCATGCTCTCTCTTCAGGGTTCTACCGTCCACATGACGGAGCCCCACAGAGTTGCTGTGACCCTTCAGTGGACACTGCCGGGTGCTGGCAGACAGGCCGTCCAACCCAGCCACAGAAAGAACCACCCATCAAAGGATCACCTTCATGAATGGTGTGGAAAATGCCCAGCGAGGTCACACAAGACAGGCTCCGGGAAAGCTGGATCGGAAGGTTATAAACGGGGCCCGAATGGGCTGGGGTCGCCTCCTCTACGTGGAAGACAATCAGGCCACCATAGGCTCTCCTCCAGGTGGAGGGAGAATGGGAGTACTCCCTCAACCAGGGAGGGTCACCTGGGAATGCCAGTGGCCTTGGGGACACCAGTAGAGGTGACACAAGAGGGGGTCAGAGAGGAGCTATACCTTTTTCTCATCTTGAACCCTGAAAATTTCAAGTTGTCTTGCATTTGCCTGGAGAGTGGACACATCAGTAAGTCTGGAAGCACAAGTTGGTTGTGATGTTCAATTTTATGTGTCAATTTAACTGGGTGACAAAGTGCCCTGGCTGAACATTACTTCTGGGTGTGCCTATGAGGGTGTTTCCAAATGGACTTACCATTGAATCAAGACTCAGTAAGTTAACTGGCCCTCCCCAACGTGGGTGGGCCTCATCCTACTGGTTGAAGGTCTAAATGGAAGGAAAGGTAGAAGGAGGAGGAACACACCCTCCCCTCCTATTTTCCGCTTCACTGCTTGAGTTGGAACATCTCACCCCATCTTCTCCTACCTTTGGACTGGGGTTCAAGGATTTAAAATTATGTTTTCTTAAGCATCTGGTTCCCTACTTCTTGGGACCTTTGGAGTCAGCTAAATTATGCCAACAGCTTTCCTGAATCTCCACCTTACAAAGGGCAGATTGTAGGGCTGACGGTTCAGCCTCCATAATCATCAGAGCCGATTCCTTGTAACAAATCTCCTTTTAGATGGATGATAGATAAATAGATAATCTCGCATTGGTTCTGTCTCTCTGAAGAACCGTGATTAGCTCAATGGCCCAGCAGAGGAGGGCCTTGGGATGTTGCTTTCCCAGGCTTCTGTGGCTCCCAAGAGCATAGGCGGAACCCAGAAGGTCCTGAGTCCCCAGGAGAACTCAGGAGGCAGCTAAGGTAGGAGAGCATGGGGCCTGCCGCAGTGAGGGGAGAATAACCAAGAGCAGAGTCTGGGGGGACCCCTGTCCAAACCAAGTGGTAACTACAGTAGGAACCCGGGGGTCTCAGCGCACCAGGAAGAAGCAAGATAGGGTCCTGTCACTCAGGGAGGGCCACCAGGTCCTACCCAGCCAAGAAGAGAGACAATACACTGTGACCCACCAGGATCATAGATGTAAATGTGCGAGGGGTGAGCGGCCACCAGAGGTGCTGGGACACCTTGCACCAACAAGGACATGAGAATCACCCATGCCCAGGCTGGACAGGTGGAAGAGAGCAGAGTAGGGACAAGAGAGACCAAGCGACTTCGGGGAGAGACGGACATACCAAGAAGCTGTCCACGATTATTAGGAAAGACAACACTCCATCCCCACTCCTCACTGCTTGGTGTTTATGAGAAAGACTAAGATCATTCTAGAAAAAAAAGAAATTTAAGCTATGTTTTCATGGACAGTGGTGATTTGAATCATGGTTTCTGATTGCCTCGTGGCTGCGTTTGCACTGGGAACTTCCTGTACAAAGGCACAGGTCAAGATGGACCAGTTGCTATGGTGACACCGTGCAGAGGCACAAAGCTGTATCAGTCAGAACCTTAAGCTCAAGCACCAACTCCCAGGGATAGAGAATTCTGAGCATAACAAGATGGCCCTAATGTCTCGCCATGCCGTGTCCTTCATATTGCCTGCTTTGCTGAAACTTTCCCACAAATAACCTTTTGGTGAGATGCACTGAGCCAGCTCTGGGTCATCATCCTCCATCAGGGGTGATGTCCCACCTGGCCTCAGCTTTTTCTCCCTATATGTGTCTGTTTGTCTTTTCTTAATTCCTATCGCCCCTCACCAGTTTTTTCCCTGAATTAACACCTGCAGCTGAGAGATGGGACCGTGGCATGTTTTCTTGGACATCCAAGGCCAGTGTGAGCAAATCTTGTGACCTTACTATAGTTTTAAAATTAGTTTATTTTGAAAAAAACTATACAGAAAAAAAAAACTATATTGAGGTTTTTGCAGAAGCTCATGTAGACCAAACATATCATCACGTACCCCATCTAAAAGGTACTTAGTCAAGGTACAAGACTGGAATCAGTTAGACCCTTCGCTCCCCCTATCGCCATGCTGTTTGTCACTGACCTTGTAGTCACCTCCACGCAGAAGGCAGTGTGTACTTTCCCCAGTCCTTGACTTTCTGCCCAGCTGAGTGACTTGATTTGCCCAAAAGATGTTACTGGGACTTGCCTCGTGGTTGCATGTCGAGGCGTGTGCTCTGGTCTTCCATCACCAAAAGGTAAACAGGCCTCAGCTCACTTGCTGGGGCCAGGAGAGGCCGAGAGCCACGTGGAGCACCACTTGGGCAGCCTGGAACAAGAGATGAAGCTGTCTCAGCTGACTCCTGCACCAGGACTGGGGAACCAAGGGTTATTTGCGTGTGGAATGGTATTTGGAGGTTGTGATGTGGCTATGGCTGACGGATGCAACCAGACTTCCACATGACTTGATCACACTTGTCTATGAACATGAGCCACAAAAGCAACACAACCCTCAACACCCATGAGGACCTGGTTCCAGGACCCCCACGAGAACCAAAATTCACAGATGCTCAAGTTCCTTTTGAAAATGGTCGGGTATTTGCACATAACCTATGTACCTGCTCTGGTACAGTTTAAGCCACCTCTAGATCACTTATAACTCCAACATATGTAAATCCTATGTCAATAGTTGTTATATTGCCTTGCTCAGGGAATAATGACAACCCGCCACACCAAAAAAAACCCTATTTGTATTTAGTACAGATTCATCCACTCTAGGCCTGAACATAGAGAACACGTCAGCAAAAACAGAACGTTCTTTTTCTACATATTTCAATCCACAATTGGTTGAATCCACAGATGCAGAGCTCTTGGCTATGGAGAACCACCTATAATGAAACCAAAACATATTTCATTATCTCCTGGACCAGTACCTATGCCACCATTACTACAGGGAAATGGACACAGCGCTCAAGTAGAGACAGAATACAGATACAATTTCTTCATTCTCCTCTACCAGCACAATAAAAAGAAATCTTATCTGTCATGTATAACTAAAAGGAACAAATAAAAAATAAAATAAAAAAAAATCTTAGTGAAAGGTTCTTCACTTCAGTAGGCCACAAATTATCAAAAGAACAGATACCTGAACTTCAAGCTCTTTCAGATAGGGGACACTATTTTTCATAAATAAGCACAATTTGCAAGCTCTTCCTGACTAGGCAGTTCTGTTGTTATATGATTCTGGTCCAGGAACAAAGGCAAAGAAACAAGTCTTAATTTTTAACCTTTAAGAATCATTTTTAAGAGGCTATGGAACAACAAAATCGAAAAAAAATGGGAACATTTTCTAAATAAGAATAAAGAAAATGTCAAATTTACTCTTTTTAATGAGGGTGGTAGCAACATTGCTTCATCTGTTTGTGGAATGTCTTTCAGATCTTAATAAAATATGTGGTTTTTAAAAGTTCAAGTACAAGCCTGGATCAAGCAAATACTAGGTTTACGTAGTAACCCAACCAGATTGAATTCCAGATTGCCTTTGATTCTAAGCTGTTTCAGAAACAAAAGGAAGGGGGGATTTTAAATTCCCAAGGAACTAGAAATTCAAGTTCAAAGGCACCTTGCTGAACTCTGTGTTAAAGTCACTTACAAAAGTCTACAGTTTCATTTCTGATTAACAGAGATTAAGTCAGTACTGACCACCACCATCTGATAACCTCTTCAATATATTTTTCCTCCCTTGTCAGAAAGAACTTACTCATTCTTTATTCATTCAGCAAATATGCATGAATTGCTGTGTTACACCATCAGTTCCTCTACGCCTGCAAATACTGACGCGAGTAGCACAGGTTTCTATCCTCGCAGAGCTCACAGTTAGTGGAGGGCCGGATAAGAACACCCCCGTGAATCATCGTCTAACAGCACACAGATGAGGACAAGCCCGGCCAGCAGGGTCAGGAGGGCCCCGCGGAACGGACACATGGGAACTCAGGCTGAAGGACATGTGGCAGTGGGCCTGACGGAAGAGAGCCTTCCAAGGAAAGGGAACATCACGTCCAAAGGCGGAGAGCGCGGAGAGCCCGGGGATGATCAGCATTCCAGGGTGCGTGCACTTGGCACTGGGAAAGAGAAAGAGGCAGGAAAATGAGACTGTCCATGTGTGGAGAGAGCGTCCCAAAGACCGACTTCTGCCAGAGGCAAAAGATGAGGCTTCAGGAAACAAAAAGCAGAATCTGATTATTGTTATGGTTTGGATCCAGAATGTCCCCCCAAGAGCTCATGTGTCAAGCAATTGAGCAATGTCCAGAGGTGGAACTTTGGGAAGGTGATTGGACATGAAGGCTGGAACTCAGCAGTCGATTAGTCTGTTTGATGGATTAATAATTGGAATGGACATCTGTGTAGTGACTATAGACAGTTGGGGTGAGGCTGGGAGAAGTGGGTCACTCAGGGTGTGGCCTTGCGACTACAGCTGTCCTCTGCTTTCTGGATGCCATGACCTGAACAGCCTTCCTCTGCCACACCCTTCCGCTGTGATATTTCTATCTTGGGGCTGGTCAACCAACCATGGCCTGAATCCTCTGACTCTGGGCTGACATGAATCTTTCCTCTTCTAAATTGTTCTTGTCAGGCATTTTGGTCACAGTGATGGAAAGCTCACTGACACAATTATGAGTCTGCAAATTCACATTGAAAGCCATGGGACACCCAGAACTGTTATTTAATAATTTAAGTCAAGTCAAGATTGAGAAAGAAGTGTTAGAAATGTTATTCTGGGCAACTGGACTCGGTCACCTGGCTCTGACACAGGTGGGGACCCTTCAGAAGTTAGGATCCAGGTTTTCTCAAAAAATAATCAAAAGTAGCACCCAGTTGCTTGGACAAAAGGTGAGGTTGCGTAGCACCAAGCCTAAGGGGCAGTTTGTGGTGCAAGGCAAAGTCATGGTTTGTGGTTTGGGCAGACACAATACCAAGTGTCCTCAAGTTTACAAAAGCAGCAGGAAACAAAGCCAAGTTCCAGTCCTAGATCTCCAGGTTGCGAGCCTCGTACTCTCCTCACCGTCTTCTTGCTACAGAAGCAGTCTTAAATAACCGCTGGAGCTAACGGTGTGATGACTTCAAGTCACACAACCTGAGTTCAGGCTCTAATTGTGCCATTTTTAAGTTTCCTTGTCATTAGCGACTTTCATAGGACTTAACTTCCTCGTGGATAAAAGGAATGGATCTGGGCTACAACACACTAATGTGGGGATCGGCAAATATCTGGTTTAGAAATTAGATCGTGTCCCTGGCACCATAGTGGACACGCATGCCTCCCACGAGGACTTGAGGACTCTAACAGGGGAGGAGTCAGGTCAGACTGGCTGGACCATGGGTGGCCAGTTCAGAAGGCCATTGCTTACAGGAGGCAGCAACCTCAGCTGCCAGAGATCTCTCCAGCACAAAAGGAAGAAGAAATGCACACGTTTGTCCCCCACCAGCGCATGTGAGCTATCCCATGACTTCAACTAGAAAGAATCAACCTCACGTGAAAAGCACAGGGAGGTCAGAAGAACAGGACAGGGACCCCGAGGGGTGGCAGGCGGGGTGGGAGGATGTGTTGGGAAGGGATATAGGCCAGATTCACTGTTAAATTGTGTGCAACAACAAAACCACCATTGGGCTGGGGACGTGGCTCAAGTGGTAGCGCGCTTGCCTGGCATGCGTGTGGCCCGGGTTTGAGGTCCTCAGCACCACATACAAACAAAGATGTTGTGTCTGCTGAAAGCTAAAAAATAAATATTAAAAAAAAAAAAGAGGGATGGATGTTTAAAAAAAAAACCACCATTATCTACGACTACCACACACCAGTTTTTAAAAGTGGAGAAATTTTTAAAAAATAAAAATAGAAATGCTAAAAAAAATAATTGACCCTATAACTGAGGGGCAATAAAGGGAAATTAAGGATTAGGTTTCAACATATAAGTTTTGGGCAGACACAAATATTCAAGCCATAGCACCATTTTACAGTTTTTTTTTTTTTAAAAAGCCTCAAAATCTGAGTACAGTCAGCCCTGCATATCCAGAGCTTCCTCATCCTCAGATTCAACCAACTACAGATTGAAAATACTTGGGGGGAAAAGTTATTTCTGTAGTCAACATGTACAAACCTTTTTCTTGTCATTGTTCCCCAAATAACACAGCATAACCTCGATGTTCAGAGCACTTACGCTGCATTAGGTATTGTAAGTAACTTAGCGATGCTTTAAAACACACAGGCGATGCCCATAGGTCATATGCAAATACTGCACCGTCTTACATGAAGCCCTTGAGCATTCACAGATTCTGGACTCCACAGAGGTCCTGGAACCAAACCCCTGCAGATACCAAGGGCCGGCTGCGTCACTAACTTGCCCGGGACCACACAGTCACCACGCAGCAAGCCAGGTGACAACCCATGTCACGTGATTCTGGAGCTCCCTGCCCACCCGGCTACCTCACCCAAGTGAGAAAATGAAAATGTTACACACACTAGGAAGCGGGGACATGTTTCCAGGGAAGCAGAGTGCGGGGACAGATGGTGAGGGACTGTCGTCACAGTCCTGACTCGTGTTTGCATGACACTTCATAACTTAAAAGCGCGCTCGGATGCGTTTCGTTTGCTTCCTTTCACCCCGCGAGGCAGGAACGTCATGGTGGTCGAGGGCGAGGGCTGGACCTGGCCTCTCTCTGCGCAGGTCGGGTCAGCGCAGAACTGGCGCTGCCTGCAAGCACGTAGAGCTCCTGCGTACCCCCCACCCAGGGCCAGGCTCTCAGAGGCACCGTGTAAGTGTGTCCCCGGCCTCTGTTCATCTGTAAAACAGAGATAATACTTCTGCAGATTATACTGAGAAGGAGGTAAAAGACATTCAAGTGCCTAGCACACCTGGCTGGCACATCCCGCACCACCAATGAGAGTTTCCACTCACTAAAACATTACAAGGGCCAGGCGAGTGTAGCTCTGCTCTCTCTGTACAATAATGGGGGGGGGGGGAATTAACCTAATGATCAATAAGAGGGAAATGGCTAAGTAAATTATGCTAGGCAAATTCAGTAGGATTTAATAAACCTTTTTAAAGGGTAGATAAAAAGGCCATAACAAATTTTTAAATAATTAAAGTAAAAAGGCACAAAATTCTAGATCTACTCTAATATGTAAACATAGTCTGCACTGAAAAGACACATAGAAAAATGAAAAAAGTAGTAAGGATAAAATATTCATAATGGTGCCCAACATCATAAGTTATTAGGAAAATACAAATTAAAACCACAGTGAGACAACACTATCCACCTGAAGTTAAGGGGCAGCTAAACACATGGCAAGGTTGAGGGGCAACTCCAACTTGCATGCATTGCTGTAGATAGATAGATAGACTCATTCACCAGTTCAGAAACCAATTGACAGTATCCACTAAGTTAAATAGAATTATGATCTCTGTTCTGACTCATTCCTAGGTATAACCCAATGAAAATTGAATGGCTAGCATTACTAAAAGAAGAAAAAGAATGTCCACAGTAGCACTGTTCAAAATAGTCCCCAAACCAGAAACAACCCAACTGTGTACTACAGAAGAATAGAGAAATAAATGTAGTATATTTGCAGAGTGGAATACTACACAGCACTGCTGCACACAAAGAGGATTTCACAGGCATAATGTTGTATATAAGAAACCATTCGCAGAAGATTTCCATTTACATTGTTCAAAGCAGACAACAGTAATCTATAGGATATGAAGAGGCCAGAGAAGTGGGTTATTGTAGGAAAGGATTGACTGAAGGCGGTATTAAAATTCTGGACAGCTGGAAATACTTAATTAACCACTTAAGACTTATTCAAGGCTGGGCACAGTGGTACACAATTGTAGTTCCAGCTTCTTGGGAGGCTAAAGGCGAAAGATTGGAGCTGGAGGCCAGCTTGGATGACATAGGTGACCTAGTGAGATTTATAGCTTGGTGTACATAAGCCACATACACCTCAATTTAAAAATCAGGGCTGAGGGTACAGCTTAGTTACAGAGCACTTGCCCAGAATACACGAGGACCTGGGTGGAATCGCCACCTTGCCCTTAAGAAAACCTAAAAATCGGCAAAGTATTAAGTTAGTATCAAGGTTTTTAAAACTCAGAATCAGGCAAAAATTCAACATGAAACCTGCCTGACTTCTCACCTCTTTTCCCTTGAAGTTCTTTGGAGAATTACCTGATGTGCTACTCAGTAGGAATATATTTCTGAAACAAAAACAGTTGGACAAATAAAAAAAATAGAAAAAAACAGTTGGACATTTAAAAAATATTATGCAGAGCATAATGTGGTGCAAAATCTCTCCCTCTCTCTCTCTCTTTCTCTCTCTCTCTCTCTCTCTTTGGGTATCACCAGTTTTTCATTGTATTTTGTAACACTGGACAGTCTTTTCCACTCCATGAAGGTTGAGAAACTGGCCTCATTTGGGCCATAAGAATTTAGGAAGGAAAGCCTGGTGGCACTTAAAATCCTCAGATGCTTGAAATGTGTCCATGCTGGTCTTTCTATTTAACCAGATCCCAGTTCCTACCAAGAGTTCCCCTTATGTAACCTCTATCTTTTGAACATATACAGGTTGAAGCATTCCTAATCTGAAACCCTAAATCCTAAAACATCAGATGTTTTTTATGTGTGCGTGTGCTGGGATCAGATCCAGGGCCTTGCACATGCTAAGCACATCTTCTACCAGTGAACATGTCCCAGCACAAGATCTGTCTAGAGTGCCAACGTATTGGTGGGAAATTCCACACCGTGAAACTTTGTTTCATGCATAAAATTTTGAAAAATACTATATAAAGTTACCTTCAATTTACATGTATAAGGTATATATGACCCAAGTAAATTTCATGTTTAAACTCAGGTTCCATCCCTAAGATATCTCATTACTTATATGCAAATATTCTAAAATCTGGGTGGAAAAACAAAATCCAAAACACTTCTGTTTTGCTAAGTATTTCAGATAAGAGATAAGGGATTCTCAATCTGTGCTACATAAATTCTTTAAAAAAAAAAAAAAAAGGATGGTTGGGGGTATTGCATGCATGTGAAAGGCCCTGGGTTCAATCCCCAGCAACAGAAAGAGCAGGAGAGAAAAAGAAAACAACTTCTGATAATTTACTGAAACACTCTAATGGCTTCTTGAACTCATGCTTCTCTCCTGGAGTGAAATTTATGGTGGTGTCTCAGTCAGCTCAGGCTGCTATAACAAAACGCCCTAAACTGGTGACTGACAAAGAATAGAAATGCATTTCTCAGAGTTCTGGAGGCTGCACAGTCCTAGATCAAGGCACCAACAAATTCCCAGCCGGCGAAGGCCTGCTTCCTGGCTCACACACGGAACCTTCTGACCATATACTAACACGGGACAGAGTGAGGCAGCTCTACGGGGTCTCCTTTATAAGGGCACCAATCCCATTCATGAGGGTTCTGCCCCTGACCTCATCACCTCCCAAAGGCTCACCTCTAACACCATTGCCTTGGGGTTAAGAGTTCAGTATGTGAACTTGGGGGGTGGGGAGCATAGACGTGGAAGCCATAGGAGGTGGAGTTCAGAGATACACATCAAACTCCACGGGGAAGTTCACGGGTGTGGTTTAGATAGCTCTGGGCCTTGGACAGAGGCTGCCTTCAGGAATCCTGTCAGTCAGCACTTGTCCCTTCAGGGTCAACCCCAAGGGGACCCAAGGGTCAACCCCAGGGGATTTCCTTTGGAATTCACCCCCATCACCTCAGGGAGGGGTCAAGTAGGGGAGCCTTCCTTCTGAGTCCTCTGCAGATACTCGGTAGGTGGCATCTCCTGACTACAGTGACCTCACCCACAAATAGACTGATTGGCTATTACCATTTGTTAGGAGCTAGAATGGTGTGTCATTCCCCCCAATTCTTCAACAAATTCAATTTACATATTCATTTCTCTGTGAGATAAGGATTACAGCTCTGACCAGTTCCCCTAATGAGATGTCTCCCCAACTGGGAAAGGACCCCTGCCTGGGGGATCCTGTACCCAGTTGCCCCCTGCACATTCTTGCCTGGCCCCCTCCTGCCTGGAAGCCCCTTGGTCCTAGGGCTCCCTGCTGTGGCTGCTGCTGCTCACACCCGGTGCCTTCATTCACCCCGAGACTTAGCGAGGGAATAAGGGCGTTGACAATTCCTGACTGGTTTGCCATCAAAAGGCCCTAAGCCTGTGGTCCTCAGGAATGAAGCTGTTGATAGAGGTTACCATGAACACACCAATCCTGGACTGGAATTTCCAAAGAAAGCCGCAGCCCTCTGGATAACCGTTACCACGAGTGCAAAATTCAGAGCGCCAGACTAAGGCAGGGAGTTCAAGGGATGGCATGGGCTTGCAGGCCCTCGGGGCTGGCAGAGTCCACACACTGCCTCTCTCCCGGGTCTTGTCTCTGACACACCTGGGCAGCCGGACACCACCAGGAGCAACGACACGAAGGCTCGAAGGTGTTACTTCCTGACATCTGCAGGCTCGAAAATAAACAGTCTTGAAAACCTGCAGCTCAGCCCCCGGCATTTCACCAGAATTCGCCCAATGCCCACAAGCCAAACTTGGATTTTATTGTGCCTCATTTATCTTTCCCAGGAGAAAATGTGATGACGACTAGAGACCATGATTAAGAGGATTCATAATGGACAGGTCAAATGATCCTGGAATTATAGTTGCTTATGAAAATTCTGTCAGGCCTCCGTTTTTCTGGATAAGGAATGATCATCTTGTTCTCCAACTTTTATTGTATTTGATCTCCTCATTAGTTAGATTACTCAAATGTCAGGTACGAGCCACACAGCTGAACAGAGAGACCAGAGACCACACGTGTCCTAGAATAACTCATTACAGAATCATGAAGATAAATGTCAAAGTATTGGTAACAGTGTACTTTTAACCAGGAGGGACATTCATTTTTGTTTACCAAGAAGGAAAGCAATAAAATTTGATTTGACATAGTCCTTTTAATTAAAAAAAGAGAAATCTTCACCATGACAGGGAAAATCTTAACAACTTAACATTGTGTTCTTATTTACATATGTTTCCTTGTCGAAGCACAGATTGCAACTGGCCTTGTGTGGTCAGATCTATCTCCATGAGACGAGTCTGTGAAACCTCTGTACGAAGGTGCTTCACCAAGGAGGCACAGCGGCAGCGGGATGGCCAGGGAGCTGTTGGATTTTAAGCATAGGCGTGTATAACTTTGACCAAAACTTAAATGCTATCAAAATATTTTAAGATGTTCAAGTCAAAACCAAATTATTATCATTTCCAGGAAGACCTACAAAATGGGATGACCTCTGTCATCTGCTTGTCAAATGACCTAGCTACATCCAGCTGCAGGGGCTAAGTGTCTTCCGCTGTAAGCATTTGAAAATGTCCCCTGAGGTTAACAGGTCACCCAGGCCTTGGACCGCCCAACAGCTCCTCCAAGTACTGCTTTTCCAAGTACATCCAGACACTGAGCAAGAAAAGCAGAAAACTGTCCTCACTGAGACCACCTGTCCTTAGAGCAGGTGTTAATACTGTCACCACCTGAGCGGAAAACAAGAAAGCTCACCTGGTGGTGGTGGCACCCATGTGATCCCATTGAACCGTCCTTCCTGCCTGACTTGCGCTACAAAGCGGGTTCCTTTCACAGGTTCCTGATCAAGAGAGCGGCCAGACTGGATGCCTGGTTCCCAGAAAAGCCCAGGTCACCCCGGCCTTTACACAGACATTGGCTCAAAAGACAAAAGAGCTCTGGCAAGGCTGATGGAAGCCACCAGGACCAATCACAATGACACATAGGACAACTCAGTCATCACTGGGGAGGCAACAGCTGTTGAGAGCCACAGCCAGAAGGGGCCCCAGCAAACTTCCAGCTGCCAGCAAACTTCTAGCTGCCAGCTGATGATTGGCTCACAGCGGCCCCAGCAAACTTCTAGCTCCCAACTGATTGGCTCCTCTGCGGTGATGCTCATTGGGCTGTTTCCCCGCCCTTTCAGACCACGGAGCTGCTCATTGGGGGACTTCTTGGCTCCGCCCACACGACCCAGCCAATCGGCCTCAAGAGCAGGAGGAGTGGGGGAGGTGGAGAGGCTTGTGGGAAGCCGGTGGTGGCAGTTGGGCTCTGAAGGTTTTTCCTGAGAGGCTGTTTTGTTTGGCTTGTGTGGTTCTAAAAATAAAGTTCGTTTCTTTTGACAAGTGGCTCCTGAATTGTGCCCAGCCAGACTGCGGCAAACAGCCTAGATCCCAAATCTGTGCCTCTCATCTCCAAGGTGGGAAAGCAAAGGCCAAAGGACTTGCCACCAACCTAGGATGAAGGTATGTTGCCTTTCCTGTACAAAAAAAAATAAAAATGATCTTTAAAAAAATCAGCCTGATAGGAAGTCTCTTCACTCTTCAGATCCACGCAGTGCCTACCTACCCTGAACACACAAGTTCATGAGCATGTACGACTTTGCCGTTGTTTATTAACTGAGTTAATGTGAGGGACCTGTCTTCTCTAGCTGGTTTACAATTTACATTCCCATGAAATGGACTTGTCCTTCTGCCTTGTGTTCTATGGAGGAGGCCTCTCCTGGCTCTCCTGATAGTCTGCAAGTTCATCGAGGGCAGGATGTGTAGGGTGCTCATCCTTGGGCTGAACTGATGTAGGGCCGAGATCTTTCTGTTGTTGTTGGTTAGCTCATCACAGTGACCCAGCACAGTTCTGCTGGCACAGTGAGGTGCAGAGGCTAACACAGGGCCCTGGGGATCTCCCCCTGTGCCCACATCTACAGCAGCTATCAGGGCCTCTGCCTCTGGGTGCTGTCTCGACTCTGCAGTCGGTGAACTGGCTAGCAGTTCTCAATTCTGCCACGGTTGGCTGTTTGTTCCACTCTCCAACATCCATGTTCAAACTAAATCCCCAACGTAACAGCAGGATGAGGCAGGATCTAGAAGAGGTGACTGGGTCATAAGGGCTCCTTCCTCATGAATGGGAGTGAAGGCCCTTGTAAAAAGGCTTCCCACAGGGTATGGCCCTAATGCCTTTCTGTTTTCTGTCACACAGCAGAGAGAACAACCCTCAACAGAGACCAAACCTGCTAGCACCTTGATCTTGGGCTTCCAATCTCCAGAACTGTGAGGAAATAAACTCATGTTCTTTATAAATTACTCCAATTCAGACATTTTGTTATAGCAGCACAAGTGGGCTACAGTTGTATAGACAAGACTATTAATGAGAGTTAGCCTAACACTGGCCTGTGCTGCAGTAACAAATAGTTACCCAAATCTCAAAGTTGCAGCAGAGCCAAAGTTTCTTTCCTTTTCACAAAAATGTCTAATGTGGGTTAAGATATCCCCAGGGACATGTTCCTTCCTGTGGTCATCCAAGGATAGAAGCTATTTCCACCTGTGGCTTCTCCATATTCAAAATGGTCACCATCAAAGGGAAAGTAGATTTTGGAAATCCTATGCTTGTTTTTAACTGCCTAAAACCAAAAGTGACAAAAGTCCTTTTTTCACATGATCCATTAGCCTGATCTAGACACAGGGCCCCAATTCAACTACGAGGGACACTGAGAACTAGGGACTATTTGGTGAACATTACTGTTCCAACCAGGCACATCCAAGAGTCCACTTACAGATGCTCTTGGATAGGGAAGTGGCTCTGCCAACAAGGTGCATGATAATAATGTACTTTTTATTATTTAATTGAATCAAGAACTCTCTGTGTTTATATTAAAATAAAGTATCTGTTTATGTGATTAATTTTTTTGTTATTTTCAAGGAAAGCAAGTCCTGTAAAGAGAATGTGCTTTATAATTCATACAAAGCAACGAGGTGCTGTGCCTTGGCTCTGGAAGAAGGTTCTTAAAATACTATATCAGGCTCATCTGTTGAGGCCGTCCCTTCTGCTTGCTATTGCCCAGTTTTCCATCTCTTATAATAGTAACCAGCTTTGAAGCCAAAATAAACTCACAAGTTCTCGAGAACACCCCATCTGCCTCATCCTTCAACACCAGGAGTCCTTCCAAGGCTCTCAGTGGCTGAGGCCATGCATACTATAAATCAGTTGTCAGGTGGCTTCCTTCCACCGGGGCTAAAAAGATGTGCCCATTTCACTCTTGTTGCCAAAAGAAAATTTTAAATTTCATACAATGATTTTTCCCAGATCACTAGCTTAAAGACTATCTTTGGGATGGTAAACAAAAATAGTCACTCCCCGTGTGGGAAATAATCTGTCTCTCTAAAAACTCTCCATTGGGATCAAAATAATAGCCAAAGAGAACGGTCACAAAAATAAGTTTCCCATCTATTAACAAACGCACCCATCCTATTCATATGCATACAACAATCATCTCATTATGGTCCCTTTCTTAGTTCATGCAAAAACATAAAGAATTGCAAAGCTCTGTTTTGTAACTTATAAGTAATGGGTTTGTTTTTTTTTTTTTTTATAGCTTGTAATTCTGATAATTCCTTAAAGGCTATGACCAAAAAAAAAAAAAAAAATGTTATACAAATCACACTGATGCTTTCCCAATAGTAGAGAAGTTTTGAAATTCAAAGAGAAAAACATAATCATAAATGGCATGCAGTCAACTCTCCTGCCTCTGATGAAGGCTCCCTGGGGGCTCAAAGGGAATTTCAGTTCTTCTAGCATCTTGCTCTGTATTGCACGATAGCATGGTATTCAAATCAAATAACTAGAGTTAAGAAATGCTGGCAGCTGGCAGCATTTATCCAAATTTCAGAACCACTAACATGGGGAGATGGTTACCCAGCAGCAGAGCTAGGTGAACACACACTCATACCCACAGACACTGATTAAACATGTATGTGCTACAAAAAGTGTCTCTATGACCTCTTTGTCTTTTTACCAAATCCACTCACTGTCAGCAAGATGCTTTTGACCTTGAATTGGAGCACACAAACCCATATTGTCACAAACTGTGGGGAAATTAATGGACTCGCACACTATTGACCTCTAAAGCAGTGCTTCTCAAAATAGCTGGTGAAGAACCGTGTTGCTGTCTTCTTCATTTTTTTCCAATCCAGTGCAGACTGCTGTGTTGTCCACATGCACAGGACCTATAGGCAGTCTGCATGAACTACAGCTGACCCCTTGGCTGGGCAGCGCCAAAGCTGGTCTACAGCTGGTCACACTCTTAGAGGTGACAGCAAGGTCAAATGCCTACAAAAGCTTCTAGGCACTTACTCTCAGTTTCTGTGTTTGTGTCACTGCAGGATGTAACACAGTTCCAGAAGATTCACACCCTGTATTTTGGGTGGCACTGACCTGGAGACAGGGTAGGCTTTGGCATGACTCTTGCTCCTTCTCCTGGTGTTCTCCAGCTTGCCCTCCTCTCTGTTCCAGCTGCCCCCTTGGGCTGGTAGGGAGGGATGTGCGTTGGTTCCAATCTAATATGTAACAATGTCCAGAAGAGAGATTGCTTCAAGGCTACAACAAAAGAGCAAAGAACTCCGCCAGGAGGCTCTAGCAAACACCTGCACATCTCCCATCACTTGTTGGGTTGCATGCCTATTTCTGAACCTATAACAGGTGAGGAAAAGGGGGTTCCTCAACAGCAATTGGGCCCACTCCTGGAGCTTGGGGTGGGGGTCCCATTCTTCAAGTTCATGGATTACACAAAAGAAATAACCTATTAGACATTAAAGTGAGTTTATGTGGTGGAAGAAGGAGAGAGGAACACATGCTGTGTAGATAATCAACAGTGGGAGAGGCATTTGAGCTAAGCTGTTTGCATGATTATTAGTTAACCAAAGGGTATTAATAAATAGTCATTAATTCAGTAGCTATGTATTGACCCTGGCACAGAGAGCCCGACTTGTCCTAAAATCCCAAACAGCTGATGAAAGAATCGATTGACCCAACTTTCTCCAATCAGAGTGAACAAGGGGACAGGGTTTCATAAAACAAATCTGCTTAGGAAGGGAAGTGAAAGGGAGGGGGAGGGGCACCCTCTGGATCTGAGAGAAGGAAGTTCCTAGGGAACAGGAAGTCATGTGAGCCAGTCGGATGCTTCAGAAAGTGTCTCCTGCAAGAGTACAAAAATGAACTCCACTGGGGCTACAGCTCGGTTGGTAGAGTGCTTGCCTCGCCTGCACAAGGCCCTGGGTTCAATCCCCAGCACCACAAATAAATAAACAAATAAATAATTCCACAATTATCTCCTCCTTCAGCATGAGCTACGTGTACTGACTTCTTTCCTTCCCAAGTCACAGATATGGAAGGGGGTGGAGGAGTGGAGAGTGACTGTAGAGTGGAGAAACTTTAGCCAAGGTCAAATCAACAGTTATAAATCCTATTGATATCACAGACACCAGATGTGCTATTACTGCACCGCTGTGGTCTTGTTCCCAGTGACCCATAACCCCGGTCCACCATGAGGATGAAATTAAACAAACCCCCGCTGAAGATTCTTCAACTTCCCCGATACTCCTCAAAACTGTCCAGACCAACAAAAACAAGAAAACCCTGAGGGACTGTCACAGCCAAAAGGCACACGACAAATTGTATCCTAGATGCAATCCTGGAACCAGAAAAGATCATTAGCTAAAACCAAGAAAAATCTGAATAAAATATGAACATTAGTTAATAATAATTTATCAGTATTGGCTTAGTAATTTAACAAATGTATCAAACAAACGTAAAACACTAATTAACAATGGGGCAGGAGGAGATGGGCATTCTGTACTATGGGCTCAAGTTTCTGCAAATCTTAAAGGTCTGTTATTTTTTAAGTGCCTGATTCTAAATAAATGGTTAAAAATTATTGTTTAATAGATACAGAGTTTCAGTTTAGGATGATGACCAAGTTCTGAAGACGGATATTTGCACCACAGTGTGAATGTCAGTTAATGCCCCTGAGCTATACACTTTAAAAAGGTTGAAATGGTCAATTTGAGCTTAGGTACATTTTACCAAAATTAAAGAAGCATCACGCTAAGTGCTCTAGTTTGGAGCTTGAATACTCCACAAAGGCCCATGCATGAAAGGATTGGTGGAAGGAACCCCTACGAGGTGAGGCCTAGAGGGAGGTTTTAAGGCACTGAAAGTGTGTTCTCAAAGGAGATTGGGGAGCGCTTATCTCTTTTCCTCTTTCTTTTGCATTTCAGTCATGAGATGAATGGGCTTTTTGCTCTGCCATGATGTGCTGCCTTGCCCCAAGGTCCACGACCAATGGGTCCAACTCACCATGGGCTAAACCTCTGAAGCCATGAGCCAAAATTAAGGTTTTCCTCTTTTTAAATGGATTATCTCAGGTTATTTTGATACAGTAACACAAGGATAACACAGTATGTGTTGGTCAGCTTTTCATCTCTGTAACAAAATACATGTGAAAAGTGACTTAAAGGAGAAAAAAGATTTCTTTTGACTCCAGGTTTGTAAGGTTTGGTCCATAGTTGACTTGCTTCACTGTTTCTGGGCCTCTGGTGAGATGTACATCATGGCAGAAGGTGTGACAGAGGAAAGCTGCTCAGCTCGCGGCAGCCAGGAAGCAGAAAGAGGGGCCAGGGACAAGAAATACCCCTCCAGGGCATGCCCCCAGAGACCTACTGCCCCCAACTAAAGTGCCCCCCACAGCCCCTCCCAATAATGCCATTGGCTCCAAACCCATCGATGGATTAAGTCACTGAGGAGGCCAGAGCCTCAGGATCCAGTCACTTCCCAGAGCCCCACCTCTGAACACTGCCGCGCTGTGGAGGCCAGTCCTCGGACACTGAGCCTTTGGGGAACATTCCAGATCTGATCCTTAGCAGGACAGCACACGTTACTCTGGTGGAATCGCTCAGTTTCGGTGACAGGCTTCATAGGTATCAGGTAAGTTCCCTGCTCCACCTAGGTGGGCGTTCATGTGATGTGGTACCTGAAGGCTCAGGAAGTGCTGATGGTCAAGGTCAGGGAAACTTCCCAGGAGACGTGTAACTTGAGATTCTTCCAAAACCAAGAGAACTGTCACTGAGAGGAGGCATGGGTGACACTGGATCCAGCAACAGACTGAGAAGAGTTAGGCTTCTAACTAGCTTTGGATTTGAATAAGACTGAGGAGGACTCGTCCTCAAAATCTGGTATCTCTGGCTGACCTGGTGACTGCCCACCCCCTGCTCACACCTGTGTAAGCAAACTTTGGGATTGTCCAAACGTGAGTCTTGTTAGAACCCTGACGACATATGGAATGAAATCATAAGCCCCAAAGTTTGGTTTCAATCTTGAAAAAAATTGAAAAGAAGACCACAAGTCATCACATGTGTTTCACGAGAAGCCTTTGGGGCAATCCCATGTTGACATAAAGGCACCAGCGTGTACTCTTCTCAGTAGGATGAGGAGACAGAGAGGGGCCATGGAGTGGGGTGGAAAGGGTGGAAAGCGGATCTGGAGGGGCCCAAGGAACTTATCCAGCACATTCTACAAGCCTGGCCCTCCAACTCCTCCCCATGGGAACCAGAGATTCTGCCTCCCCATAGTTTAGGGAGGGCATCCATGCTGATCCTGGGGAAATGATGAGAAAAACATCACAGAGATTGTAAGGAACATCAACCGTGACACTTTTGACTATAAGAAAGACTAAATTTAATGAACAAAAGTTTAAATAAGAAGTTTATTATTTTTCAATAAGCCCAGAAGACAGGTTCAAGGCAGGGTAAACCAGAATCCTACTATGTCCGTGGGGGCTGTGCACTTTTCTACCTCATCAACATGAGAAGGTCTCCTCTTGGTGCAAGATGGTTGTAGGTTTTCCAGGGGTCAAACACCAATCCAACGACATCTAGGCAAGAAAAGGAAAATTTTGGTCCAGTCTACTTTTAGCAAGGAAAATCTTCCCCCAAATCTTCTAAGGGGATGCGTTCAGATATCCTTAGCCAGAAGTAAGGCTCAGACCATTCCTTAACAAGGTGAATGAGGGTGTCACTTAAGTTAATCATGATTTACCCCTGGGGCCATGAAGAAGCCACAGATTCAGGGCTCTGCCAACAGGAAAAAGAGTGGGGTCATGTCCAACATGCCCACCTCAAGAGAGGATAGTACAACACTCTTCCTTCAAAGAGGATTCCCTGTAGCTTCATCCTGCCCCCCCACAAGTAGAGATCCCCAAAGTCAAGGCAAAACA
Source organism: Marmota flaviventris (assembly GCF_047511675.1). NCBI lineage: Eukaryota > Metazoa > Chordata > Mammalia > Rodentia > Sciuridae > Marmota > Marmota flaviventris. Next base: position 154,707,158 of record NC_092501.1, read on the forward strand.
TTGTTGTAAGAAGACTAGAAATTTCTCTGCCTTTCCTCATCCTGCCTTGAAGGAGGTGCCTATGGGGCCTTTTGCTTCATCTTCTCTTCTCACACATTCATTCAGCAAATCTCTGGTGACAACTTACTGTGTGTCCGCCTGTGGGGATAAAGAATCAGTGAGGCAAAGTCCCTGAAGTCTAGGAGCTCACAAGGGATGTCAAGAGAGGGAGAACGGAACCGCCCTGGGGACAAAGGAAGGAGACTGAGCAGAGGCGGCCAGTAGCGCCTTCCCCACTGGAGAGGCGGGTGGGGCACTGGCAGTCCACAAGGAAGTCGGAGGCAGCTGCTCTGGACACCACCTTGAGAAGGAAGAAGGGAAGGCCTATGGGGCAGGAGGGTGGCGGGGAACAGGGCGAAGCTGTGCTGGACAATATTGGGTGTTTGACAGAAGCCCTCCTGAGTCCTCGGGAACCTGGGAGGAACAGTGGTGACTCATGAGATGACACAGCAGGGGCCATGGAACATGCCAACCCTAAGAGCCTAGTCAAGGGACCTCACAGAGAAGGGACCAGGAACAGCAATGGAAATTCCAGAGCCAACTGCATACGTGTGAAGCATGCTTGTGACAGAACAGAGGGAAAGACGTCTGCTACCACACCACGTGCCCTTCGCCCATAAAGGAACGTGTTGATGGTGACAATAGTAACAACCCAGCTGGTGGCGGCCGTCCCTCTTCTAAGTGGGTAGGTTAGTGTTGGATTTCCCTTGACCACTCTTACAGTGCCACCTACAGGTCAATTTAGGAAAGATGTGGCCCTCTCAATGCCTTGACCCATGAAGTCTACAGACCTGTTTGATGACTGCAGAGCAGGACACTGTTAAACATTTGGCGAAGGCTTCGCAGTTGGGTTCATCCACACCGACACAAGCACTAACATTCTGCTTTTCAAATGCTCTCAGCTCAGAAAATTGCACCATCCCACAAGTTAATCGGATTTTCTATACATAGTTTCTTCCAGTGTGTAATTACTGGCCCGGCTTTACATTATTTTAGGATAGTGTCAGCAGCTAATTGTGGGACAGTCTGAATGCTTTGAAATGAGCTCGGCTGAGTGTGGGAATAGCTCAGCAAATTTAGGGCTGCGTGTGCATCATTTTAAAAGTCTATTGTTGAGCAGGAGCACGGCAGATGAGTGCTAGAGTCCAGTTCAAAGGCGAGCGCCTGGGGAGCGTGACCTCCTCACGCACTGAACTTCCGGAGCTGCCCATGCTCTGTGCGTCCGTCCTTGACTCACAGAGTCCTGCTTCAGCCTCCCAAGATGCTGGGGACTGCAGGCGTGCACCACTGCAGCCAGCTTCTTTGCTACTTTTAGCAAGCCTCAGGACTCCACACTCATTTCCCAGTGGACGTCTGAGCTGCCCCAAGCAGGGAGGCCTGGGCTCTGGCATTCCACGGGTCCCTATCACGGCCTCAGGCTCACAAAAATCAAACCATTTGACCTGATAGGAGAGAAAGTTGTTCTGCACCTCAGGCTTCCATGAAGGGGAGGGAATTTCCTTTCCATTCCCCTGGAGGCAAAAGGTCAGGAAGAAGGCTTCTGGCCTCTCGGGCTCACTCACTCTGGGTCCTGTTGGGCACAGGAGCACAGCATCTGATGAAGGAGCACCGCTGAGTCGGCCCCTCCACTCCCTCTGTCCATGTTCTGTTATCGCGATGCACATGTCCTCCTCTCCACCTGCCCAGCGACTCTCCACAGCGGTGAGGCCCACTTCACTCAGGTCAGGTTGCCTTGTCTCCACAGTTTCACTGGTGATTAAGAAAGGGATGTAAATTCCGCATGTTGACTTAACCAAGCATTGTAGCTCCAGTGGGAGGATGGGAGACAGGGAGCAGGACACAAGGTCTAAGCACAAGAGGAAATTAACAGGTAATGTCTGACGTTAATGAGCCAAAAGATATCACATATCCAAAACCGCAATAGGATAAATAGCAGGAAAAAAAACAACTAAAACAATCTTAAATGGTCGCCACTGGGGAAGGGGACTAAAGAGAAGGGGAGAGGTGGTTTTGCTAGCCGGTGGGGCTGCCACAACACAATGTCACAAACTGGATGGCTTGTGTGGACATTAATTTCTCCAAGTTCTTGAGGCTGCAAGTCCAAGGTCAAGGTGCTGACCAACTTGGTTCCTGCTGAGAGTCTCTTCCTGGCTTGAGGACAGCTGTCTTCTCCCTGTGGGCTCCGGTGGCCTTTCTTCTGTATGCACAGAGGAAAAACCAGCTGGGTTTCTTCTTCCTCCTCCATGAGGACACCAGACCTATGGATTTGGGGCCTCATCCCCATGTGAGGGCTGTCATTAAACTGGTGTTTTCTAGCAAGTCAAAGGGGTTCCAGAGACATAGAGATACTAGCAGAGAGGCCAGGAGTTGAGAGGGCTCCCTCTTAGTCAAGCTTTCAGTAGGCTCCTCTGAGCCCCTTCCTGTCTAAACCTGAGTCTGGCGTTAGCAAGGAATCCTGCTAAGGCAGTTCATCAAGAATCCCCACTCCCCCGATATCCAGTCAAGCACCTCTCCCTCCACCCTAGAAACTAATCAGTTCCTCTCCCTCACCCACTTTTTAATTTTTTTCCTCTTCTCCCTCATCCTCTTGATACCTAAGGAAGCCTCAGGGTGGTTTCCCATTCTCTGTGCCCTTTGGCTGTAATCCCCTCTTATCCCTGTTGTACATGGAGTTGAGCTTAATACCTCACCCCCATCGCACTAGTCTTGAAGAAAGTCTTGCTTTTTTTTTTTTTTTTTTTTTTTTGTACTGGGGATTGCATCCAGGGGCATTTGACCACTGAGCCACATCCCCAGCCCTATTTTATTTGGAGAGAGAGTCTCGCTAAGTTGATGAGGCTGGCTTTAAACTTGGGATCGTCCTGCCTCAGCATCCCAAGATGCTGGGATTACAGGCGTGCACCACCACAGCCAGCTTCTTTGCTACTTTCAGCAGGTGTCAGAATAAACTCTCCGTGATACAACATAAAGCATACTTTCAATTGCCATTTGGTTGCAACCAAATCGTAAGAAAGAACTTGTAAAATAGAACTAATTCTTCTTCTGTCACCAAAATAGCCCCCTCTCCAGCCCATATGCCTATCTCTTGCTCCTTCTGTGGCATGGGGCTCTTAAAATGGCTCTCAATGATCCCGCCTCCTGGTATCTGCTACCTGGTCTAATCCCTCCCTTTGTGTGCAGGATGAAAAGAATATGGGAAAAAGTGATGGGATGTTACTTTGAGCTGGGATTATAAGACTGTGGCTGCCATCTTGCTTTCAGTATTTCTTGTCTTCTTGGTTTGCTTGTTTTGATAAGGCAAGTTGCTGTGCTGGTGGGACCCATGAATCAAGGAACTAAGGGTGGCCTCTGGCCAACAGCCAACATGAAACTGACACCTCCAGCCAACAGCCCATGAGGAACAGAACCTGCCAACAACCATGAGTGTGCTTGGAAGTGGTCCTCCCTTAGCTGAGCTCTGAGACAACCAGAGTCCTGGCCAACACCTTGCTTACCACCTGTGAGAGACCCTGAAGCCCAGACCTGGCTAGGCCTCTCCAGCCTCCTGACCCACAGAAGCCATGAGACTGCAAGGGAATGCTTCTTAAGCTACTGTGCTGTGGGGTACTTGGCCTTCTTATCATCGACCAAACAAAGCCTTTTGTGGATAACTTAAGTAAAAACAGAAACCAGTGCAACACACATTTTGGGTAGTTTGAGGGCACGTAAAATCCACTCCACCATCTTGGGCCAGCAATATTCTGATTTAAACCTGTCTCAAAAAAAAAAAGAAAATGCTAGAGCAGATTTCAGATTCCAATATCTCAGTATCTTCCCTGGTCCTCTCTGAATATGGTCTCTTTCTGTCACATGAAAATGCACATTTGGAAGTAAGGGTCTAGGGTTGGGGGAATGGGGAGATCTTTAACATCCCTCTAGTACCCACAAGTCATCCCTCCATCCCTTGCTTTTCAGAATTATGTTTATTTATCCAACACTTAGTAAGCACTTAATAATGTGGCACTGTTCTGGGTAGGGGGACACAGCAAGGAGTAAAGACTTTGCCCTCACAGAGCTCATATTAGTGGACAACCAACAAAAAATAAATAAAATATATGGCAGACTGTGAGATATTCTATAAATAAGAATAACATGAGGTGAGCAGGACAGTCAATGGCAGAATGGCTTTGGCAACAGGCACGGGTGTTTTGGGAAGGGTGGTCCCAGAAAGCAGTTCTGCTAAAGGACTCTTAGCAGGGACCTGAAATAATGGAACAAAACATGAGAAAATCTACCAAAGATTATTCTAGGCTGATGAAAAAACAGACACAAAAATTTGGACAATGGAACAAACTGGAAATGTCAAGAAACATGGAGAAAACCATCATGGCCGGAGTGGAGTAAGCAGTTAGGCTGAGGCTGAGGCTAAGAGATCGGAAGGGCCTGTTGCAGAGCTCTGGTGGCCAGTGCAAGGGTTGAGGTTTCATTCTCAGCATGATGGGAAGGCTGGAGAGAATCTGGGTTTAGGTGATTCCAGACTGCCTGACTTTTATGTATGGAGGGAAGCGGATTCCTAACCCTCTAAGATACCTCTGGTGGAAGGGAAAATCAGTATAGAGATTTTAGTGGGCTCTGAATAAATTGAAAATGTGCATGATCTATGATCTAGCAATTCCATTTACAGTATGTAACAAAGAATTCACCACGTATTTGCACAAGGAAGTAAAGGATGTTCATCATGGTATTACTATAATAATAAGAGGACTGAAGTAATAAGGAAATTTAATCAAATAGAATACATTGACTATACAGCTTTTAAAAACAAGGAACAAGATCTGTCAATACAAACATGAGCCGGGCATGGTGGTGCACTCCTGTAATCCAGGTAATTCAGGCGGCTGAGGCAGGAGGAGCACAAGTCCAAAGCCAGTCTCAGCAACTTAGCAAAGGCTCAGCAACTTAGTGAGACTCTGTCACAAAATAAAAAGTAAAAAGGGCTGGGGATGTGGCTCAGTGATAAAGTCCCCCCCACACACACACAAACACACCATTCAATTCCCAATTACCCCCCCCATACACACACACACACCAAAATAAATATATATGAGAGCATGGATATGTTTGAAAAACAATGTGGAGCAGATAAACCAAACTGTAAGTCATTATGTATTATGTGACATCATTTATAGAAATTGAAGGCAACCACCCATTTGGGTTAAGTGTCACAAAGCTTACTGTAGTATTTTACTTACTACAAAAACCAAATGACAGAAGTATCCTCTGTTGATTCTAGGTGGAAAAAAACTAGTGCTTTTCATATTATTCTTTCCACCTTTCTATCCACGTAGGAAATAGCTCAGCTATAAGGAAAGTTTTTTTTTTTTTTTTTTGCAAACGTATGGCCACATAAGATTATTCTCCCTGGAGGAGATAATATCAGATCTCTGTTTAAGACTCAAGAAGAAAATTAAAGTGTTTTTCCACTCTTGTGGGTAACAGTCCTCTCATAATTCACATGAGGCCTGGCGTCCTCGGCAGCCCCCTGGTTCTGTGACTAAAGGACCCGACCAGAACAACTGTAGAGGAGGTAAAGGGCTCACAGTTTATTTAAAGGCTCACAGTTTCAGAGGTCTCAGTCCATAGACAGCCGGCTCCACTCCTCGGAGCAGAACATCATGGTGGAAGAGTGTGGCAGAGGGAAGCAGCCCACATGGTGATCAGGAAGCAGAGAGAGACTCCACTCATCAGATAGAAATGTATACCCTAAAGCCATGTCCCCAATTCCCACCTCCTCCAACCACACCCCACCACTTCAGTTACCACTGGGTTAATCCCCATCAGGGGACTGATTGGGCTAAGACTCTCACAACCCAATCATTTCTCCTCTGAACCTTCTTGCATTGTCTCACACGTGAGCTTTCGAGGACACCTCACCTCCAAACCATAACACCCCTCTTCTCAGCACTTTCCAGCAGAGCCTGGGGCTCCATCCTCAGCACCAGGGTCAATAGCACTCCATAGTTTTATGTGGAGAGCTCTGTTCACAGGGTCCTAAAACCTACATCTAATCAGTCCATTTAAAAGAATAAAACCTCTCCCTCCCCGCATGAGATCCAAGGGATCCTGTGGGCTGAGAAAGTTCAACCTCATGAACAGATGTGAGCTTTTAAGCCACTGAGTCCATTCAGCTGGAAGGCCCTAGGAACACCCACTCATAGGATGTGGAGAAAGAAATGAGCAGATTGAACTCCACGTCCACCTCAACCCCAGCACCAGTTGTAATCCAGTAGCACCCGAGGGGAGGGCGTGCACCTGGAAGGGACGGTCAGCCATTTCCATTTCTTCCTCCAAATGTGTTTTCCCAAAACTCTAAATTTACTTAAATTGATTTACAAATATGACCTCACATTCCTTGAGCTTACCTCAGTCACGTTTCTACCAGATGCTAAATGTTTTATGCTAAGATTTCAACTTCCACTAGCAAACGACTCTGCATCATCCCAGCCCTCGGTTCCCACCAGTAAAGAGGAGAGGGAGGAAGAGAAGGTGGGGGAAGGAAGAAAGGGAGGAGGAGATGAGGGAGGAGGAGAAGAAATGTTCACCTCCTCTGAGACTTTGTAACAGTGGTCCACTTTATGCTTTGAAGATAACACTTGCTGCTATTGCAACTTACTTTTTAAATGGCCATGTTTCTTTCTCTTCCTCTAATCTCAGGGGAAACAGAGTTATCTTTCTTCCCCATCCAAGGGCCAGTTATCTGTCCTTGAGTCCACACCCACCATAGGAACTAAGTAATCTAGACTTTGGGGATGGCACCAGAAGATCTCAGAAATGACCGTCTCCCAAATCAACAAGCAAACTGCAACTCCAACAGAGAACACGGGACTGGAGCCCTTGAGCCACCTTTTTAAAAGCCCCCTGTTCCCGCTCATGGGCAGAATCACAGCCTTTAGGGCAGGAGCCCCCCTGTGTTTCTCCTTTGCTAGAAAACCAACAAATCTTCTTTTTCCTTCTTCTCAAAACCGTGTCCTCATTATTAGATTGACATCGGGGACAAGAACCGAGCTTTCGGCAAGGACTTTTACTGCTCAGAATTCAACTCAGGGAAACTTCACATTTCTCTCCTTTTCCAAGTCAGGTAAATCCACTTTTTCTAAGCCCGGGCAATCCTGCCCACCCCTCAGTGTGGGAGAGGATGTCTCCCACTTTTTACAAAATTATGTAAGAATTCTGGTGCCAGAAAATCAGGACAGGGCTGGCCTGGGTCCAGAGCTTTTGCCTCCTTGCTGGAGCCTCCCTGGGCTGCTGCCCACGTCCTCTGGCAGTGGGTAGTTCTAGATGTCAGATGGACGCCAGGGTCTCCAGGCAGCCCACCCTGTGAAGAGTGATTCCTCCCCGGAGCCCTGGCTGCTGCCAGCCTTGGCTGCCCACGGGATTTCTGCACAGAACCCCACTCAAAATATGCCAGCAGGTCCATTCCCTCCAGGAAAGGATCCTGCCATGCCATCTGTCTCAGTCCCTTCCGGCTGCTATAACAAAGCAAGTCACACTGGGTAGTTTGTAAACAACAGAAATTTATGATTCATGGTTGGAAAGGCCGAGACTCCAAGCTCAAGGTGCCAGGAGACTCAGGGAGCCGTGAGGGCTGTGTGCCTGACAGATGGGCCTTTCACAAGGCCAAGGGGGAAGGAGACTCACTCCCTCAAGCCCTCTAGTAAGCGGGCCTCCTCGAAGGCAGAGCCCTGGCACCCAATCCCCTCCCCGGAGCCCCTGTTCCCCCATCCTGGGGCTCAGTCCCAGTCCTGGAGGGTCACCCACGCTCAGGCCACCACTCCTCAGCCCCAGCCCTTCAGCTTCCTCGGCTCCGGCCCTTTTGAGGAAGAACGCGTTTATCTCATTCCTTTTCTGACCAAGGGGAAACAGGGTTATCACAGTACACCCAGCCATTGAACCTGCTTCTCTAAGTGTCCTGAATCTTTTTTTCCCAGACTCCCACCCGAGGCCATGGCTAGAGAGCCGCCTTCCTGCTTTTTAGGAAGGACTGCAACTCCCGGCTCGTCCCACAAGGTGACTGCTCCACACAGTGGGAGCTTTATCCTGAACAACCCGCGGGGCCTGACCCTGCGCTCCACAGCTGGAAAGCACTTGGGTGTAAAGCGTTTCTGCCTCTGCAGCGGTTCGACCTGCCTCTCTTTCAATCCAGCCGGAACCTCTCTCTCCTTCCTCATCCCCCAGGGGCCCTACCTGCCTCCATTTCCCTCTGGACTAATTCTAACAGGCCCAAGGCACTCGTGGGGCTTTACGATAAAACAGCACGCGGCCACTCCCCGGGAGAGCAGCAGCGGCTCTGGCAGGGACACTCAGGCAGGTCCCTCCGGATGGTGTCTTCTGTCGGTGGCTCCCCACCTTCACCTTCCCTCTTCTCCCGTGACCCCTGCCTCACTTGGCCACATCACGTAGCTTTGACCCAGGTGGGCCCCCAAGTTGAACTGCTTGGGTTCACGCCCACCTCTACCTCTGGGGGCCTTTGAGCAAGACACTCAAACATCCTGCCTCTGTAAAATGAAGTTAATAATAAATTAATAAAATGATCATTAATGATGGTTGATTCGTTATAAATAAATTATTAATAATTATACCTTCCATAAGGTGGTTGTATCATCCTTGGAGAAAAAGACAGTGAAACACCATGTCCCTGAGTGTCCTCCCTGTTCCTAAACAATCTAGCCAAGTTAAGGAACAACGAGAGTGAGTCTGGGCCAGAATGTGCAGATACACATTATCTTGAAGGACAGGGCTCTCTCTCCCGCAGGCTGGGAATTAGGACAAACTGGTGTTATCTGGAGAAAGCTGCTTTCTTGTGCGCACACCAAGTTCCTGGAGTGCTGGTCTGGTGACGTCACTACATCTGTAGCCCAGCTTATAAAACCCACCTCCCTGTGGTGACTGGCACCAAACTGAGGACACAGAGAGGGCAGGTGTCACTCATCCAGCCGGATGCCACTGGAAAAAGAGTCAACAGAGGCACTGTTTTCTGGAGTCATGTCACCAGGGACAGAGACATTACTTGACAAAGCACTGCAGGGGACAGAGGTGCCCCACCCGTTGCCCTCCCTACAAGCATTGTTCAACAAAGTTCAACAACCCGATGTCTCACTTCCCATCTTCTTTGGTCTCTTAGCAGCCTGTCCTGCTGCCCTAGCACAAACGGGCTGTGAATGTTACAGTGGTGATAAGAGTTAAATTAGCTAATACTAATAAACAAGGAGCGATGATTGGCACTGGGAAAGCTATGCTACCTGTGTTAGCATTGCTACTGTCACAGCTCAGCAGACCTTTCATCTCCCCAGAGGATGCTCCTCTCACTTGTCCAGACTGCCTTCAGCATCTCTGGACGTCCCCCCTGGTCTGTGGCACTGTGGTGGTTTGCTTCACATCAGACAGTAGGTTCCCTCAGATCAGTAACTTCTTTGTCACGGGCCCTGTGGCCCTTAGTGGCTCGGATGGCAATAAATACAGCATGGAAACCTCATGAATCAGAATCACTTGGGGAGCTTTTAATACACTGCCTGGGCCCCAAGCCAGAGGATCACACTGGCATCTCAGGGTGAGGCTCAGATTCCAGTATTGTTGAAAGCCATCCCCAGGTGACCCCAGTCTTCAGCCAGGATTAAGAACCACTGACCGACACCAGCTCCTTCCCTTGGGGAAGTCATTTGAACTCTGATCTATTCCCACAAGGGCAGGATGTGGATGAAAATGTCTCCCTGAAGGTCAGGAGCAGAGTGTGCGGCCTTTGCACAGCCACACCCACCCCCACCCCCCCCACCCCCCCCACCCCGTGGATGGCTGCCTGTTTGTCCCCTGACTTCCCCGCCCTCCTTCACAAATCAGGGACAGACCCAGGAAAGTCAGGGTATTTATTTCCTGCCTTCCACCCTGCAGGTCTCCACAAGTGTCTTGTGTCCCTGCACCAAACAGCACAACCACCATGGGACATACCTCCCCTCTGTGAAGCAGGCGCCACGCCTGCCCTGGTCTCCTCAGGTGCTGGGGGAATGGCCTCTCCACACTGTGTTCTCTGCCCTCTTCTTCCCCTCACACGTTCATGATCATCCCTTTATTAAACTCAAGTCACCCTCCTCAGCTCATCTGAGTGCTCCATCTGCAATCTGCCCCATGCCAACAGCGAACCAATCACCCCAGAGAAAGAAGAGAGGAAGAACTAGGGTAGGCAGGGAAATCCTTAAAAAGCAAAAACTAAAGTGCCAGGCCTCTTCCTTCCGGTCTTTTTCTACAGAACAACCCCAGGAAGCCCCGGAAAGCTTGGGAAGTTCTCTGGGTGTCTGTGGTTCCCCATCCTCAAGTGTCTCCGCGACTGTGTCTCAGGCCACTGTTTGTCTAGTTGTTCACTTTCTTTTCTTAAGAGCCTTTTGTTCTTTTCATATTCACAGAAATCACCCTAAAGGAGTCCTATAAAGATTGAACGATGTAATCTGGGGGGAAAAAAATCTCTCTCTGGAACAGTATAGTAGAACTGGCTCAGGCTTTGGTGCCAAAATAGACCTAAAATTTGAATCACACTCTTGATTCTGTAACTAGGACAAATCGCTTATTGCTGCTGAAAATGGGGAATTAATTTTTACGAGGTTGTTGTAAGAGGCTACATTATGAGAATCATAATGGTTTAATAATTTTTAGCTATTTTATGTATCAGACTTTAATGGGGATTGAACCCAGATGCACTGACCCACTAAGACTTTTTATTTTTTATTTTGAAACAGGGTCTCACTAAGTTGCCTAGGGCCCCATTAAGTTGCTGAGGCTGGCTTTGAACTCGAGAGCCTCCTGTCTCAGCCTCCTGAGTTGGTGGGATTACAGGCCTGCTCCACCGTGCCCAGTTTGTATCAGATAATTTGATAAAGGCCTTATATGCATTACTTCACTTAATTTCTCACAAAAACCCTATGAAGTCAGTGTTATTTTTAATCCTTATGTTCTAGATAGGGAACTGAGGATCTGAGAGGTTAATAATTTGCCCAAGGTCAAAAGGCTACTAAGTAAGAGCTGAGGAGGTCATGTATGAGGCCAAGTGTCTAGAGTGCATATTGGGCACACACTGATGACATGCTCTGATATTTTGGTAATGATTAATATCCCTCCTCCCCACACACCCCCTCAAAAAAATAGGCTGGGGATGTTGCTCAGTGGTACAGTCTATGCTTATAAGTTATGCACCAAGCCCTGGGTTCAATTCCCAGCACCACATTAAAAAAAAAAAAATAATAGAGGGTGGGTTTGAAATTCCACTGTGATCTTGTGAAGTTTCTGAGCTCAGTAATTGCCCCACTGGTTTCTTAACTCAATCATCCAGAATCCAAGGGCTTCTATTTAGAACTTCAAAGTAAATGTAATGCCCAGTATTTTCGCTCCTAGGAATTTTCCCAAGAAAAACAGATCCACAAAAACACATATACAAGAAGGTTCACAGTAGCCTTAGTCATTTTGTTTGTTAGTTTTTTTTTTGGAGCTGCGGGTTGACCCCAAAGCCTCTTGCATGCTGAACACTTACCCAACCACAGAGCTACTCCCCTGGTCTGCAACCTCAGTCTCTACGGTAGGTCTTGAAATTGTTCTAAATCCCCACAAGATGAAAAGGTCAAAGAAATGATATATTGATACAATGAAATACTATTCCACAATGAAAAGAATGAATTGATACACACATAGATGGATCTCAGAAACAGTTTACTGAGCCAAAGGAATCAGCTAGAAAAGAATTCCCATTGTGTTATTTTCATATTATTTCATTTACGTACAGTTGAGAAACAAGTCAAATTAAACTGTTGATGGAAATCAGAAAGCCTGGGTCAGGGCTGAGGGGTCAGCTAGAAAGGGGCCAGAGGGCCATGTGTAGGGTAATAGAAATGTCTTGCATTTTGCTTTTGGTTTGGGTACAAAGTCAACAATTGTCAAAACACATCCAACTGAACATTTAAAATCTGAGCATTTTGTTATGTGAAAATTATATTGCACTTAAAAAAAATCCAAAACAAAAGCAGTGAACACAGGAGCTATGTAACTGCATTCTGGGCAAACTGAATGCCTTGGAAGTTTGATTTCTTAGATACTCTGCCCTGCAAGTAATCAAAATCCAATGGGAAAAAAAAAATGGGTGGGATGATAAGGAATTTTGTAAATCCTAATAACAAGAGATTCCAGACCCATTTCTGCTTTCTCCCTGTTTTGACCCCTTATGGGCAGATTCCATTTTACGCCAGCTTCTCATTTACCCCAAGTGGCTGCTCACAGCATTGGAGCAACGGACCTCCTTGCTGCTGCCCAACTAGAGAGAGTGCGGGGCTTCCGTTACTCCCTAAGGCACAGACAGGAGGCTTCCCTAGAAGTCTCCAGAACACCCTCTTGGCCACAGTTGGGTCACTCACCTGTTCAAGAACCAAAGCACTGGTCAAGAGGTTAAAGTATTCTTACACCCATGAGGCCCAATCAGGCCTCCCAAATTGTACTCAGGCCACTCAAAGGAGAGGAATAGGTTCTGGAGAGACAACCGTGACACCCACAGAGGGTAAGGCTCATGGGTAAGGTTAACCCAGACTTTGGAACACACATAACAACCACCTGCGGAATTTAACAAAAGTTTAAAGAGGACAAGAAGGTCACCTGACATGGTCATGGTCTTGAAAGACAGCATGGGTTTGAAGTCCCAGGCTTGGTCTGGATCTGGCTCTGCTGCTTGCTCACTGTATGAGCTTGGACACGTCTTGGGCCACCCTTTCCCTGTCGGTAAAGTGAGAAGAATAATGAGGAATCCCTACGACGTTATGTTATGGCTTATCCATGAAGTGTCTCTGGAAGACTCGTGTGCTGGGCTGGGGATGTGGCTCAAGCGGTAGCGCTCTCGCCTGGCATGCGTGCGGCCCGGGTTCGATCCTCAGCACCACGTACAAACGAAGATGTTGTGTCCATCGAAAACTAAATAATAAATATTAAAAAAAATTCTCTCCCTCTCTCTCTCTCTCTCTCCAAAAAAAAAAAAAAAAAAAGACTTGTGTGCTGAAGGCTGGGTCCCCACTGCAGCAGTGTTCAGAGGTGGGGCTTCGGGGAGGGCCTGGACCTCGACTGGTCTGACTCATCAGTGGATGAACCCATCGACAGCTGAGTGGACTACTAGTGGTGGGGGAGGCTGGGGGAGTGGGGCCAAGTTGGAGGAAGTAGGTCCCCTGGGGGGTGGGGGGGTGCCCTGGAAGGGTGTTTCTTGTCCAAAGTCCCTTTCTCTGTCTTTTCTGGCGGCTATGAGTTGAGCAGCTTTGCTCTGCACACCCCTCCACCATGATATTCTGCCTCTCCTCAGGACCAAAGCCATGGCGTTGTCCAACCGTGGACTGGAACCTCTGGAACTGTGAGCCTAAGTGGATCTTTCCTCTTCTAAGTTGTTCTTCCCAGGTATCTGTCACAGTGACAGAAAGCTGACTAATGCACATTTTTATGAGAATTATCAAATGGCAATGATACTTATTATCAACCTGCATTTATCAATAATTTGTCAAACACCTGCAAGCAAATTGAATCATACAGTAAGAAGAACAAGAGATACAAAGAACTGAGTCCCTTCAACGAGCTGTGGTTAGCTCCTCACTCTGAAAATCACTTCTGGCTGTGCATCGACGCTTGCACTAAACCCAAGCCAGCAGTCTACGTTTTCTGCATCCTTAAAAAGGAAGGTACTCAGGCTCTCATCTACTCCATCACCACGGGGGAGGATGAGAGCTGCTCTACACTGGGCGCCAGGATTCGATCACCAGGACAGCCTGACCCCCACTCTCAGAGCAGAAATTGTGCAAAGAGGGCCCCAGGAGAAGGACGCCGAGCAGGCCACACTCCCCTGTAATCGCTCTCCCTTCCCTGGATGAGAGAATTTCCCTGTGAGGCCCATGGATACTGAAGGGAACCAAATCTGGTTTTTGTTATTTTCAGAATCTCTTTAAGGAAAGAAAATTGAATGGCAAGCTTGGGCAGTTTTCCTTCAGCACACTTCCAAAGTTGAGACTGAGATGAAATACAATCTAGGTACTTCCTGAAGCTTGAAGGTTCACTGGCATTCAGTACTGAAATATCTGCCTTCACAATATGATGGAGCAAAGAAAAACAGCCAGAGAATGAACAGTAATTAACAAAGCAGGAATGACAAATGACCAAAGGGGGCGGGGGGGGGGGGGGGGGGGGGGGGGGGGGGGGCGGGGTGTACAGAAGAATTCCAGCTCTATCCTAATTGAAGAGATCCAAATATAAATAACAATGAAGCATCTTTTATCGCCATGCAAATTTATAAGGATGAAAAAATACAGTAATACCATGAAGGGGGATTTCCGAAAACAAGAAGTGGGTCTTTATAATTATCTACTTTCATAACTATGGCTTTAGTGCCAGAGCTATAACATCAGTACAGACTTTTTGGAAGGCAATTTGGAGTAAGTATCAAATTCTTAAAAATATGTATACCCTTTGCACCAGCAATTCTATTTCCAGAACCATGTAATAAGGAAATAACCAGAAATGTGGCTATATTTATATTCACAAAGCTAATTCATTGTAATTGCTATTTATAAGTGAAGAATTAGAAACTAATTATCCAATAATAAAGAACTGTGATGTGTGATCATTAAGTGATCACAGTGTAAGAGAATATTTTGCAATAACATGGGAAACATACAAACAAACTTCTTAAAAGGTAAAACTTATGTGTATAATATGATTCAAAAAACGTGACTGTGTATATGGGGGGAGAACAGAACAGAGGAATCTAGACAGAATTCTATCCTTGGCTACTAACCTAGAATATTAGAATTAAAGAAATACTTCTTTTTCTGTGATGATTTGGATAAGTGACTCCAAAGTTGCATGTTAAAGTCCTGTCCCCAGCCTGTGGTGCTGCTGGGAGATGGTGGAACACTTGAGAAGCAGGGCCTAGAGTCATTGTGGGAATGCCTTTGAAGGAAAGGGCACCGAGGCCCTTTCTTCTTCCTCACTTGGTCATGTGGGGAGTCCTCCACCATATACTCCCACCATGATGTATCTGCTACCACAGGACCAAAGCAATTGACCATAGGGCCAGTCATAGGCGGAAACGTCTAACATTATGAGCCAAAACAAACCTTTCCTCCTTATTAATTGATTATTCAGGCATTTTGTTACAGTAACAGAAATCTAACACTTTTTTTTTTCTTTTGTATGTTTTTCAAGTTTTCTACTATGAATATGTTTACCTAACATTGGTAAAACAAAAGAATACTTGTTTTTTTGAAACATAAGGCTGTGATTCTTAAGATTTTGTAAAATACTTCTTTGTCTCAACCGAACAATACAAGATGAAGTTTAAAATAAGACAATAGCATATTATTACTTCTAACAGTTTCTTGGGGAAAGACCCAATTCTTACTACTACCTGCCATGTTGTAGCTCAGATTCTTTTAAAATTTATGCAATGGGATACACTCAGTCCTCAATATCCACTGGTTTTGCATCCACATGTTCAAACAACCCTGGATGAAAAATATTTGGGACAAAAATGCATCTGTACTAAACATGTATGAACTTTTCTTCTTGCCATTATTCCCTAAACAATACAGAATAACACCTATTTACATTGCATTGGGTATTATTAGATTAGTAATCCAGAGATGATTTAAAGTACAATCAATGTACCTATGCTACATGCAGACTATATGCCATTTTATATAAGAAATTGAGGTATTCAGATTGGGTATCCATGGGGGGTTCTGGAACCAATACTTCTTGAACACAAGGGATGATTCTACCTAGTCTTCCTGTCTCTTGTATCATCTGTACCCTCAAACCCATGGTCCACTCTACTGCCAACATTATCCTTTTTCTATTAAATTATTTGCTTGTACTTTAAGGTGTGTAACATGTGTACTTGGTACAAATACCAAACTGTTAACAGGTGGCTATGCATCTGAAGCATTTATACAGCTATTGCCTTCAAACCTTTTTGCACAAATGGTAGCACTTACCTTTTACTACTTGGATGTAGCCTTGCACTGGTTAATCCTAGCTTGATGCCATTGCCAAGTGTGAATTCCCTACTTTTCTGTTTTAGACGTGTTTCTTATGAACAACAGAGTTAGGTTTTACGTTGTAATTCAAAGTCTTTTATTGTTACAAGTGAAATTAACACACCTACATTTATTAACATGGGAGGTACATTTGGTCTCAGTTCTATCATCCTGTTTTGCTCTATTCTCAACATTTTCATGGCCTTAAAAACACTGGTGGGGGCTGGGGATGTGGCTCAGTGGTGGACACTTGCCCAGCACACATAAGAAGGCCCTGGGTTCAAATCCCAGAACCTCAAACAGAATTTTTTTTTTTAATTTCTTTACATTTTTGGTGTGTATTATATAAGAATTGAAAAACATGATGTTTTTATTCTAGTCATGATTATATTCATTACCATAATTTTATCTTTCTTGTTAGTTTGTATTTGTCTTTTCTTCTGGTTTTTTAATAGCTAACGTACAAACATGGCACAAACTCAAAAGGTACAGAAGAGAATGCAGTGAAAAACAGGCCTCTCTCTTCTCTCTCAGGCACCTAGTTCTTCATTTTAAAGGCAGTTATAAAATACTTTATACTCTAAGCTTATGTAATTTACCTAATCATCTACTTTGTAATAGGAGTACTTTTTACTCCCATTATGAGTAATAATAAAATTAAATACATTTCCTTTTTTTTTTTTTCTTTTGGTCCTGGGGATTGAACCCAGAGGTGCTTTCCCATTAAGCTACGTCCCCAGTCCTTTTTATTTTTACTTTGAGACAGGGTGTTGCTAAAAGTGCTACAGCTGGCTTTGGACTTGCGATCCTCTGCAGGATCCCAAGTCACTGGGATTACAGGTGTGCAACCGGCAGTATATTTCTCTTTTATTCCACTCTCTATTGCTGATTTTTGTTTATTTTGTTCTCAGTAGTCAGTATCTCCTTCTCTGGAAAAAACCACACATCCAACTTTTCCTTCACTCCTTTTTTTTTTTCTTTAAATACATCTGACATCTATTTATTGTTAAACCAGATTTGAATCATGTCTTGTGCTTTAACTGTTGAGACCCCCCCATGCCTTCCCCCCACCTCACCCTCCTAACTTGGGATAGCTACATCATTTGTGTTTATAGCTTTTATTTCCCCTCCTCAACCATAAAACAAGACCTGTTTTTGCATTAATCCTACAAGTTGGAGCCACAGTCATACTGTAACTTTTCCATAGGGCTTTAATTTGGCTAAAGTTTGTTCTATAGTTGTTTAAAAAGTACTCACAGAAGTCATCGTCCTTGCACCCTGGATTACCCAGAAATGTTGGTGAGCTGCCCTTATGTCTGAAAACTGTAGCTGGGGAGAAGGTGCTGGAGTTACTCATCCTTCCCCATCCTTCCCCAGGGCTCTGTGGACAAATACTCCATCATTCTTAACACGGAATGTTCCCAGGAAGACCCTGAGGCCAGCCTAACCTTCCTCCCCACTGTCAGGTGGCTCAAGTTTTTCCTCCCCACCAAAATGCCAAAGACTCATTTTTTTTTTCACTTTTTACTATTATTTTAGTTGATACATAAAAAATTGCATACATTTATGTTGTAGAATGTGATTTTTTAATATACATATAATCACAAAATGATTAAATCAAACTAATTAATAAACCTATAGCACACATACTTATCCCTTTTTCTGATGAGAACATTTAAAAATCTACTCTTGCTCTAACTACGTAGACACGTAACTTTACCAAAATGTGTATTGCTGTGGATGAGTCTCTCAAAATTTTCTTCTTATCAAACTGTAGATTCATGTCTCCAGTAGTCAGAATGTCCTTCTCTGGAAAAAAAACACACGTCCAACTTTTCTTTCACTCCTGGAAATGTCTCCTAGTCATTTAAATATCTTCACATATTTTTTTCTTGTCCATTATTTTAAAGAAAATATTTTCCGATTCCACTCTTTTTTTGGGGGGGGGAGGGGTACCAGGGATTGACTCCAGGGGCACTTGACCCCTGAGCTACATCCTCAGCCCTTATTTTTTATTTAGAGACAGGGTCTTGATAAATTGCTATGGCCTTATTAGGTTGCTGAGGCTGACTTTGAACTTGCGATCCTCCTGCCTCAGCCTCCCAAGCCACTGGGATTATTCCTTTTTTGTTTGTTTGTTTGTTTGTTTTCTTAATCTACACTACTTATGCACTAAACATCTTTTTCTGCTGTAGATCCTTTCTCTCTAATTCTTCACAGAGTTGCCTATAGAGGCTTGCACTTGCTTTTCTCAGCACGCTGACCATATACTCCTTGAGCTACTGTGAGGCTTTTCTTTCTTTAACAGTAACTATTTATTTTATTCTCTATCCCTTTAATCTGATAGTTTGTTTCTTCCCTGGTTGCCCTACTGTATTTTTCTTGAAACTTCTGTATCTTTTCTTTGAGCTCCTGTTTTAGACACACACACTTGAATCAAGCAGTAACTCATTTTCTTTTTCAGTTTCTTAATGGTGGGGTTTGGTCACAATTATCAGTTGCTCTGAGGTGACTTTTTCTAATGAGAGTTTTTTTTTTTTTTTTTTTTTTTTTTTAACCCACTCTTTATTTTCCTCCTTCCCTTGTTGTTCTAGTACCATTGTCCAATTACGGTGACTGTTTACTACAAAGTGTGACAAGTAAGAAGTTACAAATTACTGATTTGGGCTTTAGTCAGTGTTGAATGCTCCAGTTCTTCTGATAATATATGACTGAAGAAGTGTCATGGGAGACTTCCAGAGTATCCAGTTTAGTGATGGTCCCTTGACCCAGGGCCTTGAGGTTTTCTAGCTTGTTTGCTAGTTTCAGTGTCTATTTCTTCTCCCAGGCGACTCAGACTGTGACTTGGGACGTGCCTGTAACTCAGAACTTCCCTCTGCCATTCCTCTTCACTGGCAAACTGCTTCCTGCAAATATGGAGGGCGTTTCCCTTTGTTCCAAATGAGGCATCTCTGGTTTTGCTCTGCTGACATTCTGAGAAATCTCAAAACTCTCTTGACATCCTAGCCCATATTTCACCAGCACTGAATTTAGCCACCCTGCCTCATATTGTGTAGCTCTGCATTATAGCTGTCCCTGGTCTATTTAAATATGCAGTTTCCTTTTCTTTTCCTTTTGTGTGGTGGGTGGGGGATTGAGCTATATTTGCATTCCCTGTTTGTTGTTGTTGTTTGCTTTTGTTTTGTTTTGTTTGAGACAGGGTCTCTCTAAGTTGCTGAGTCATGTTAAGTTGCTGAGGCTGGCCTTGAATTTGGGATCTTCCTGCCAGAGCCTCCCTACTCCCTGAGATTACAAGTGTTGACCACCACACTCAACTCTTTCTATTTTTGCTTGTATACATTTTTAGAGACCAGAGAAGAACTCTCTTATTATGCCATTTTAAGTAGGGATATCTCATTATCTTTGTAAAATACAGATAGATTATGTGCTTTTTTTTAAACTATTGCATAAAAGTATAGTGTGAAATCCTGCATACCTTCAAGCTATTTCATAATCAGACTCCAGCCTATTTCCTCTTCATCTTCTGCAGTTTCCTCCCACCACTTTTTTCTCTGGCTGCAAGATGATTCAATACAAAATTATCTGTGACACATGTGTTTTCTTCTCCTGAAATTCATAATATAAAAACTATTAAACAATGCTAATCATGGTTGATAAATATTATTGAAATAAAAACAAGATTCAAGAGAGAAAAGTTTGTCAAAGGGTGATCAGAGCTGTCACAGAAAATATTTGACAAAATAAAAGTGAATTTTCTCCTGCAGACACTGTGGTGCATACATTGGAGCACCCCAGATTTGGGGGGTGGGAGATCCCTAACTTCTACTTTCTCAAACTCCTTTTGGAATTCCTCTTTAAAAGAAAAGAAAGAAATGCTTCTATTTAAGTACATGAGACATACAGATAAGTACACATGTAATAAGTTTAAAATTGAAAGGTTATCACAAAATGAGCACATTTGTAACCCTGACCCATAACCTCCCCACTGTCCAGAAGACGACACAGGCCACTTCCTAGTCACTACTGTGTCCTTCCTTGCAAAGATACCCACTGTTGTGAATGCCAGTGATACAATAGTTTTCTTTAGCCTTTGCCTTTGCCTTTTGTTTTTTACTGGATATTATGTTTCAGATTTATCTATGTAGTTCTTAGAGGAGTCATTTCTCATTTTTGTCCTGTATGTTGTATATCACAATGGATTTATGTATTCTACCACTGATGGAATTTGATACTATTATTTTACCTGTGTTTTGGGGAGAACATGTTCATATTTATAGTGTTTATATCTAGAAGCAAAGCTTCTAAATAATATCTAAATGGCCAGCTTTTAATGACACTACCTCAGATTTCCAAAGTAGTTGTGTTATCAAAAGTTCAGTCCTTGTCCCCAATGCCAATCCAATAAGGAGGACACTTTTTTTTTTTTGGTACCAATGTGAGAGAAATAGAGTATGTAGCCTTAACTGGGATGTAAGAACCAATCGTAGCCATTCTGAGCTTCCCATTCTGTATCCATTCGTAGCCATTTTAACTATAGCCCTTCCCTTTGCCACAATCCCCCCACTTTAAAATTAGCCAGTCACTGTAGACTGCAACCTCCAATCCGAGCAAGTGGCAGTGGGGCCTTAGGGATGAAAGCAGATGAACTGTTTGCCCAAATGTGCTGCTCCCCAGGTTTTGTGAGGTAGCACTTCTCCAAAAGTAAAGTCTGTCTTGCAGAACTGCTTCCGAGCATGTGTTTGATCCCTTGTGCCACCAGCTATTTCTAATGCTGGGGATTAAACCCAATCACTCAGCCACATTCCCTGCCCTTTCTTTATTTGTTTTATTTTGAGACAGGTCTTGCTAATTGCTTAGGACTTTGCTAATTGTTGAGGCTGGTCTTGAACGTGCCATCCTCCTGACTCAGCCTCCTAAATTTCAGGGATTACAGGCGTGGGCCACTGTGCCCATCAAGGACACAGTTTTGAGAAAAAGAAAAATGAAGTTTTATTGCTTTGCTAGCAAAGGAGAAACAAAGGGGACTCCTGTCCCAAAAGCTGTGATTCTGCCAATCAGGGAGAACAGGGAGCTTCTAAAGAGGTGACTCAAAGGCTACATTCTACGTTGGGAGTCACAACCCATTTGTTAATTTGGGAGATAGTCATTTTTAGATCTTCTGCTGCCATTTCCAAGTCTGAATTACTTCATTCCTGGGAGGGGTGTGTGCTCAAGAACAGATAACTG
Source organism: Marmota flaviventris (assembly GCF_047511675.1). Lineage (NCBI taxonomy): Eukaryota > Metazoa > Chordata > Mammalia > Rodentia > Sciuridae > Marmota > Marmota flaviventris. The sequence goes on from NC_092501.1 coordinate 154,728,496, forward strand.
CCTGGGATGGGGAAGAAGGGTGGTCCTTTTTCCCTAAGGTTAGGGAGGGGGAGAAGATTAAGGAGGTGGAGGGAGAGAGGAAGACAAGGAAACACGTCCATTTTAAAAATAAGTCTCGTCCATTTTAAAAATAAGTCTCAGTGGCAAAGCAGCGAGGGCTATTCAAAGCACAAAGTGGACCACTGTTAGAATTGGGAGACTTTTCTAAACAGATATCACGCCTGTGACGAATCTGCATCAAGAACTTGTATTAGTTACTTTGGGGCCATAACAAACCACACCAAAATTTGGTGGCTTAAACCAAGTGGTTTCTGTTGTGCATTCACTTCTCACATTAGGACAGCAATCCAAGAGCAGAGGCAGGGACCATGATGTCTCCTGAGGCCCCAAAAGGAGGAATATAACATCACCACAGCTGTGTTGCACAAATCCAGTCTACATGAAAGGGACAGGGCATGGCAAGGGAGGATGAACTCAACTTTTTTGTGTGTGCATTATGTTTTACACAATGTTGGGTCATCTTGACATAATCATACAAGCATGGAATGCAATTGCTCCACTTCAGGCCCCAGTACGTCCCCTCTACCCTCCCCCTGTTCCCCTTCCACTCCTCTGCTGGTCTTTCTTCTATTTATTTATAGTTTTTAAAATTATGCTTGATAGCTTTACAGGAAGGTGGAATTCACTGTCGTACATTCATATATCCACCTCTTGATGGGAGAGTCAGGAAAATACCACGGCTACTCTTTCTCAGTCTACATCACCGTCCACCTGATCACCAGCATTTACTTTCCCCTCACAGGCAAAATATCCTCTTCCCACCCCTGGAGCTCCAAGTGTCTCCTCCAACTGTGGTATTCTCTGCAAGTCTGAGGTTTCCTCATCTGCACCAGGTTGAAATGAGGCTCCTTCAGTACACTTCCTGGGGCGAGCTCCCCACAGTCTGGATACCTACATAATAAAAGTCAAGGTTTCCACCCCACACCTACAAGGTGTGTAAGGCAGGAGAGCCATGATCAATATCTTATTCAAACAGGTAAAATGAGAGGAGCATGCACGCCACTTTCCCAGGGCAGCTCTGAAACACAGCTGGGTGCCTGTTGCCAGACCCCCCTCAACTGGAAGCTGGGAGGGTTTCCATCAGAGTTCATTGCTGCTCAGTTTCTCCAGGTGGCTCTTGACTCTAACTCTGGGCCCTTAGCTCCCTCTCTGAGGCACTTTTTCTTTTCTAGAAGAAATGACCCATTTTGAATTTGAGGAGCTTCCTCCGTCTGCTCCTGCCTAAATGAGAATAAGGATCCCAGAGGTCACTTTTCAGTTTAAACTTTTTTCTTTTTTTTTTTTTTAACCTTACCAGTACTTTTGCTGGTAAAACTCCCTTGAAATTTTTGTGGACTTCCTGTGACTCTGCTATCAGCTTAATTAGTGGGGGCAAAGTGACACTGGTAATTCTTTTTGAGACAGGTCTCTTCCTACTTTGGGTCATAAGTCACGTAGTGTGGGCAATACCCTTTTGTCTACTGAGAGAATCTAGCACACTGTCTTGAATCTTCCCGGGATCTTAAATTTGATGTTGCAGCTATTATTCCTTTATTTGAGATTTGGCCCCAAGCTTCATTTCACCTGGGGAATCTCATTGCCTGTGGAAATCAAGGGTGATACACAATTTTATTTTCCAACCCAGCAAATCTTGGATCCTTTATTTTTTCTCCAATTTCTACTTTCAAATTAAACCACTGCTTCTTGCCTCCTCTCCATCTTCTGATTCCCCCATCGTATGCACTTAGGACCAGTGAACTAACACTGCCAACATTCTGCCTGGTGATTTCTTTAGCTAAATGAAAAGCATATTGGAAACATTTGCCATCTTCCAAGTTATTACAGACAACAATCTTGCAAATCGTCATGCCACTATAGGATGCTGGTTCCCATTACCCAGGGGCTGTCCAAGTTCCTTCATTATTTTTCCAACCTTCACCAATGACCACTTTGACAATTATCCAGTCTTTTTTTTTTTTTTTTTTTTTTTTTTTAGTTCAAAGCCAGCCTTAGCAATTTATTTTTCTTTCCAGAGAGAGAGAGAGAGAGAGATTTTCAATATTTATTTTTTAGTTTTCGGCAGATACATCATCTTTGTTTGTATGTGGTGCTGAGGATCGAACCTGGGCCGCATGCATGCCAGGCGAGCGCGCTACCGCTTGAGCCACATCCCCAGCCCCGAATTATCCAGTCTTTATGAAAGGTTTCCTCATCACTGTCTGGTCTTTGCCCCAGGCCATTTCTCAGGATTGCTTATTCTTCTGGTAACTTTGAGAGATGAGGTGCTACCTCTCTGGGGACAAGAAACAGCCCTACTTACTTTCTCTAAAAGTGGTGGACTCCCAAGCTCAGTGGGTGCCTGGGTAGCCGTCACCTGGGTCAGATCACATTGTCCCCATAGGACTTCAAGGCAAAGAGAACCAAGCACACATGGTGATGCTCAGGCTGCCTGCTCTGCCGTGAGCAATAAAGTCCTTTATCTCTGACACAGGAATTTTTGTTGGGTGCAACCATCCAGGAACCAATAATAGGCTCAGTTATTCATTTGTAAATTGGGAAAAATCAAATCCCAGTTCTAACAGTCTGCATCTCCAAAAGCATTCCAAGTCTAATTTCCAATAAACCTGAGTTACTACCAAAATCTTGTGACTTCCCAAAAATCTTGCTTCCCTAAAATATAATTAGAGACAAAATGATGATGACAGCACTTTTACAAATTCAAAATGAAGTCAAGATTCCTAAAGAAGAGCCTATTAACACCTCTGCACTCACGTCCCCGTGTCACTAGAGATCAAATGAAATACTGTAGCACGGTTGGAAACTGTCTTCTTTTCAAGAAAGTTTTCTCTTTGGGAGCATTTCTCAATCTAGCAAGAGAAATTTTCAAGAACTAACCAATTGCAATGTTTCACATAAAATCTGAACAAGCATAGCAATATCGATGATTCCCAAGTAACATCTACATTGCAAAATAACAAGTCAAAGGAAGAAGAGGAAAAAAGGTGAGTAGTATTAACACATCACCTACCACATGCCAAGGAACCATATAAAGCGCTTTGCTGGCATTTATGGGAACCCTATTGTTGTCATTGCTGTGCTGATTACATGAGGAACAGTAACGCTTAGAACCTAGGAACACAAACCCTGGGACCAGACCACTTGTTTTTGCAGCTCAGCTTGCTGGTGGGCCAGGTGACTCTCCTTCTCCATGCCTTTGTTTCCTCATCTGTAAAATGGAAATAACATCCATTCCTACTTTACAGGGTTACTAAATATTTAAAGGTAAAAGAACTAACACATGTAATGTTCTTGTAACAGTGCCGTTTGGTTTCAATAAACAGTATCTTGAGGAGGATGAGAGAAAGGAATAGGAAAACACTCTTTGGAGAACGTTCCCAGTAAGCCAAGACCTAGCTGAAGGAAGACAGTGTTCAAATGTCTGATTTCCAGGCCAATGCAACCCGACTCCAGAAACCTTGTGCATTGCTCATCTTTCCAAAACATATGAATCTAATTTCTCTGATTTGAACTTGAGCCTCCAAAACTATGAGGCAGCCAGGAGCGGAGATGCACACCTGTGGTCCCAGCCACCGGGGAGACTGAGGCAGGAGCCTCACAAACTCAAGGCCAGCCTCAGCCACGCAGTGAGACCCTTCCTCAAAATAAAAAGTACAAAGGACTGGGATTGTAGCTCAGTGGTAGAGCACCTCCCTAGCCCGTGTGAGCCCTGGGTTCAATTCCCAGTACTGCAAGAACAAACAAACAACAACAAAAACCCGTGAGAAACTGCCTTTCTGTGGTTTATGTGACCTAATCTGTGAGGCTTTATCCTGGCAACCCAAGGAAACGAATAAAATATACTGTGCTAAATTTCCTCCATTTATTTTACCTTACTCTCTTTTTAATCAAGGAAAGACATTGTACCAAAGGGCTTAAAAAGACAAGAAACAGTATCCTACCCCATTCCTCTTCCCTCTCAGTAACATCCTGAGGAGCCTTTTAAAAGGGCTTGTAAATTTCCATTTCTTCTAAACCCTTCCCAACTACTGGGACTGAAGTGGGGGTTTCTCGTTGCTAGTCAACTTACTCTGATATGAATGTTCCACTTTGCAGTACATAAAACGCCTATGCAATGAATATGCATAATAAATTTTATTTTTTTTCCCCAGTGCTCGAACTATTCCAGTCATTCTGCTTTGGAAGGAGTTTTGCTTGTGGGGGGCCATTTTGCCTGGAGGTGCTGTGGTCAGGTGAAAATAGCACGGGCATCACACGTGGGCCCACCAAACTGGGTGCCCACCCAGCCACCAGCCAGGTCACTTCAGTACCTTCCTTGTGGGTGCCTTGTTTCAAAAAAAAAAAAAAAAAAATGGTAATATATCTCAGAACATCAATCTCAGTGCTTTCTTTTCTTGATTATTGTTCTGTGAAATGTGAAACAACAGAGACACGTATAAAAGATATATATGTAATTTCAAAACCAGTTCTAAGTGGTTAGTGACTACTACCTAAGACAGACCAGAAAGTTGTCCTTCCTCCATGACGTCCAACACCACCGGCCACGAGGGGAGTGCGAGCCAAGGCCGTCAGGATCCATGGGCACACACGGAGCAGCTCAAATTAAACACAAAGAGCCGCGATACAGATGCTGCTGAGAAGGCACAGAAGCTGGGTTTCTCACGCGCCGCTGGTGGAAGTGTCAATGTCACAGCCACTCTAGGAAACAGGTTGGCAGGCTCTTACAAAACCAAGCACACACTTACCATGAAGCCCCACAACTGCGCTCCTGGGAACTAATTCAGAAAGTGAAAACAGATACCCACGCAGAAACCTGTACATGGAAGTTCACAACCAAAACCTCCATCAACAGGCAAATGACTGCACAAACCGTGGTATAGCCGCACAGTGAAGTGCACCTGGTGGCAAGAAGGGATGAGCTGCCAAACCTGAGGCAGGGACAGTGTCCCCACCCACGCTCCTCCACACTCAAAGCCCTCCCCTTACATGCGGTCACAGGGGGAAATCTTAAGTGCGTTCAGCTGAGTGGCAAAGGCCACGGAATGGTACCATTCCATTTATATAATAGCCTCGAAATGACAAAATAATAGGGAAGGAAGAGAGACTGGTGGCTGCCAGAGGCTAGGGATGGTGGCCCAGGAGAGACTGTGGAGGTGACCATCAAGGGTGTGCACAAGGACAAAGGATGATGGACAGGCTCTGTCTTGGGTTGGATTTGGTGGTGAATATGAGAACAGTACACGTGATCCGAGGGCACAGAACTAGATACATACGTTGGACTAGTGTCACTCTGCTTTAACTGCGTAGGGGTATCCTGGGGTAAATGGGGTGAAGGGTGTTCAAGACTTTTACTGCCTTTGCATCTTTCTATTAAACTGCAGTTATTTTTAAACCTTTTTTACTCTCAAGTGCCACCTCTGGGGCTGGGGCTGTAGCTCAGTGGTATAGAGCGCTTGCCTAGCACGTGTGCAACCGGATTCAATCCTCAGCACCACATAAATATAAATAAATAAAATAAAGGTATTGAAATGCCACCACCTGAGTCAGAAGGTAGAACAGTGTCCCTGCCCCACACTCCTCCATTCTCATAATCCTCTCCTTCCACATGACATTGTGATAGTCAATTCTTGCTTTCTGTTATATACTTACTACCTAGGCATGCTTTCCTAAAAATATGCTAATTTTTGCCTAATTTAAACTTCATTCAAATTGAAGCAATCATATAAAATCACTGCCTTTTTGTTGTTGTTGTTACCAAGTATTAAACCACCAAGCCGTTTTTATTTTTATTTTGAGACAGCATCTCGCTAAGTTGCTTAGGGCCTCACTAAATTGCTGAGGCTGCCTTTGAACTTGCAATCCTCCTGCCTCAGTCTCCTGAGTCACTGGGATTCCAGGAGTGTACCACTGCATCCAGTGGCTTTTTTCCACTAAACATGATGGTTGTGAATCTCATTCACAGTGCGTACCTGTAATTCTATATTCCAGCAAATGAATATACCAAAATTTATTTGTCCACTTTCTTACAGATGACTCTTGGAGTTGCTTCTAGTTAAGAGCAATGCTGTCATGAAGACCCTTGCACCCTGGGGCCCCAGGCATTTTCCTGGAGAACATACCCAGCGAAGAAACCACAAGATCAAGATGTGTGTTTATTTTCAACTTTATAAGAGGATGGTAAGTTATTTTCCCAGAGCTCGCACTACTTTCCCTTCTGTCGACATTGTAGGTGAGTTCTTGTTCCTTTTCAGTACTGAAAGACAGTTTAGCCATTCTGGAGGGTGTGTGATCCTGTCTCACTGAAGCGTTAATTTGCATTCCCCTGATGGTTTTTCGTTGAGCGCCGTTTCATTTATTTTCTGCTTGGATTAGCTCTGTGTGAAGTGTCTGGCCATGCTTTTGCCTGTCTCCATCAGAGGGCACATCTCTTCCTGGGAGAGTCAAAGGGATTCTGGTATATTCTAGACATTAGCCCTCAGTGCCAGGATAAACCCACACATGTGGGTTTTTCTCCCAGTCCCTGTTCTACTTTTTCAGTCAAAGACATTGGTTATCTCAGGCAAAAAGAAAATCAGCAATAGGAATGTAAAGAACCATAAACGGTATTAACAGTATTTAACTTTCAGTCTCCTTAATAGAGTCTTTTTTTTTTTTTTTTTTTGGTACCAGGGATTGAACTCTGGGGCACTTGACCACTGAGCCACATCTCCAGTCCTATTTTGTATTTTACTTAAAGAAAGGCCCTCACTGAGTTGCTTAGACCTAGCCACTGCTGAGGCTGGCTTTCAACTCGAAATCCTCCTGCTTCAGCCTCCCGAGCCGCTGGGATTACAGCGTGTGCCGTGGAACCCACCTGATAGATCCTTAAGCACTGCTTATCACATGTACATTAGTAGCAGCATTACTCACAATAAGCCAAATGTGGAAGCCACCCAAATGTCCACGGGCAGATGAGTGGATAAACAAAGTGTGGTACATCCACACACTGGAATATTCTTTTGCCTTATAAAGGAGGGAAATTCTGACCTATGTTACAACATAGCATGAGCCTTGAGGACCTTGTGCTAAATGAAATAACCCAGCCACAGAAGGACCAGTACCAATGATTCCTCTTACATGAGGCATCTGGGGGAGTCCTTCACAGGGACAGGAAGTCAAATGCTGGTTGTCAGGGGCTGGGGAGGGAGGAAATGCAGAGTTTGTTTTTAACAGTACAGAGTTTATAACATGAAAGAAGTTCTGAAGATGGATAGAGGTGCTGGGTGCACAACAATCCAAATGTACTTAGTGCCACGGACCTTAGAATGGTTAATAAATTTACCGCAAAGATGGTAAATTTTGTGTTATGTATATTTTATCACAATAAAAGAACCATATCAGTATAGTTGTTATCTAAAAATAACTTTCCCTAATACAGAAAGAAGAAATTTCTCTGTTTGAAAAAAAGAAACATTCAAAAAAGCAAATAAAATCTTTCCATTTCCACTACACTTACTGTGACATTAAATGTGGGACTTCCTGGATCAGAAAATGGCCTTATACTGTGCATGTTTTATTATCTGCTTTACTGAGCACATGGATTCTATATATCTGCACTCAAAAATATTCTAATCGACCCAAACATATTGTTACAGAGCTGGGACCTTCCTAGAAATTGAGGCTCCATGAAGACCCCCCCCCTTCAAACCCTGATTCTTGTGATGTCAGAAAGATTTCAGACATGTCACTCAGAGCGACAGGAATGGGTTTATTGAAGGGATAGGAAAAGGGAAAGGGGACACTCTCAAGGGAGAGAGTGGGTCCTCTCAGATAGGACAGGGACAGGGTGCCTCTCCTGCACTCCAGTTTCTTTGGGGATCCCAGGGAAGTTTCCAGAGAGTCCACCCAGGCCCACCTCTTGACTTTTGACTCACAACAGGTGACCTCAGACTTTCAAGTCCCTACTGTCATGGCAACTCTAGGTCACCTTGGCCCATGCTCACTGGTTCTAATTGGATTCTTAACAATGTACTCTTGCTGATTTTATGGTTAGAAAGAACTCTCCTTATCTCTCAGAGTTTCAGGATCTGGCCACAAAAGTGTCCTCCTTCAGGGTAATTTGGGTTCCTCTTATCAACACTATTTCTGCATTTCTCCTGCAGTGAACAGGTAGTTTGCTGAGGAATGTGATCTATCTTATCCACTTAGGGCGGGCAGGGCTGCAGGTAAATTGCTTCTTAGAAAAGAAAGCATGTGGGGGTCAGCACAGTGGGCCCATTTTATGGAATTATTCTCTTAGCTTCTTGGTCCCACCATTCATATCTGTCTGTCCCCTAACAATACTAACAATTGTCTTAAGGCCTAAACCTGGTCTGTGCACTTGCCTAGCATGTGCAAGGCCGTAGGTTAGATCCCCAGCACTGTACAAAAAAGAAAGAGGAGGAGGAGGGGGAGGAGGAAAGGAGGTAGGGAAGGAAGGACGGAAGGAAGGAAGGAAGGAAGGAAGGAAGGAAGGAATGAAGGAAGGAAATTTAAAAAGCTGGTTTTTGTTTTCATTCTTTGCCGCAGTCCGGCTGCAGCAAAATAACCGGGGGGGGGGGGGGGGGGGGGGTGACAAGCAATTTGTGTACATTGATACAGCAGGAGTGGGAGCCGTTTATTGTAGGACAACAGAGGTATTTATACATTCCACACAGCTTATCTTAATTAGCATAAACTAGATACATCAGTCAACCAATAAGGAATCTCCACACTTAATGGCTCACTGGCGTTATTTCACAAACCACTCCCTCTGGCAAAATGCCAGGCGCCATCCAGACTTGTTTACAGACTCTAACACTTGAGAGGTGCCATCCTGACTTGTTTACAGACCCTAACAATTCTTGTTTTTTGGAAAGACTCAAAAACCATGAAATTCATCGTTACACCAGAGCTTGAGACGAAGTCAGACTCCCCTGGGGAGGAAGAGAAAACTGGGAGGAGCTGAGCAGGAGGAAGGTGTCTCCTTGAACTGCCTGGCCTCTGCCTGTGCACCCTGCAGGTGCACACCTGCGTCTGTCCTGCTCGCAGAGAGGTGACTGGGGCCTCCCTGATGCTAGCAACTTCCGTGGCCATTAGCAAACTAGAATGCCTTCGGGTCCCTGAGTGGGCAGCCCAGCAACAGTGAGCACAGTGCCCAGAGACCAGCAGCAAGAGTGACACCTGAGAGCAGCTTTGCACAGCCCATCTGGACTCACTGTGGCCCTGGACAGGGGCATACACCCCCTAGGTGCCTCTGTTCTTGAGCAAATTACTGCGTATCAACAAGGGTTCCTTCAAGGAAGGCACTGCTCACACAGAAGCATCCAGGATGGTCCAGCTCCATGGACATTTGATCTCCCTCTTCTTAGGTAGGCCTGCACCTAACTCCATTATACAGTGATTAGCACAGTGCCCTTGTTACCTGGGAGGCATCCATCTTGATGATGAACCACATGAACCATGAGCCACCTCAGGTGACGATGGGTAATGAGCGTGATCCTCCCGAGGGATGCAGCCCGGCTCTGAACACAAAGCCAAACAGGAGTTTCCGTACTGCTTTGAGCACAGGTGGTACCACTGGGGAAAGTAAAGTCTCCCTGCTTTGCAGATCACCTCTCTTGTAAGTATGCAAACTCTGATGACTATTGTTCAGCTTTCCTGGTGTCCGGGTGATGTCATTGATCTCATGAGAGTCGTGAGATACTTGTCATGGCCTAGGATTCTTCAAATCAGCTTTATTATTCTATCTGGCTGCAAATTTTTCATGTTCCTGTTTACATTTAGCAGTTTAACCTCTCCCATTGCCAGGCAACAAATAACCTCAGTATTTACTGGGTAAATACCAGGTATGTGGCATTGTTACAAGCACTGAGGTGTTACCCAGGAGGGATCAGATGTGTTTGCTTGACCTCTGGTTTCTAAGATCTAATTTAAGAGATAAGACAGATTAACAGTGGGAGTGATATAGATGTAGGGGAAGGGTCTGGAAAAATGTTTTAGCAATTTTTATACTTAATATACTTTTTGTTTGTTTGTTTGTTTGTTTGTTTCAGGGGATTGAGCCCAGGGGTGCATTACCTCTGAGCTATGTTCCCGTCCTGTTTATCTGTTTATTATGATGCAGAGTCTAAGTTGCCAAGGCCAGCCTCCAACTTGTGAATCTCCTGCCTCAGCCTCCCAAACTGATGGGTTTGGAGGTGTGTGCCACCAGATCCATAACATAGTATTTTACACAGCTGAACTTGAAAGGATTCCCCCGCGCCCCCTTACACACACACACACACACACACACACACACACACCTGTGCTCATTCAAGGCAAGTACTCTCCACCACTGAGCTCCCTTTCCCACCCTCACACAGCTGGATTTGAAAGGAAAATATTTTAATTTTTAAAACGTTCTTCTTTAGCTTTGTTCACATTAATTGTGGTTTCTTTAAGCTTTTTTTTTCAAGGTTGCTTTATGTTTCACTATGTCATATTCATTACATTTAAAAGGAGATGAAGACATCAAAATCAAAGGGTTCAAAAAAGTCAGGTAACACAGAATGTTACACAGGTAACATTCGTATGAAAAGGTCTGTTTGAATGACAGCACTTTTGAATGCAGTGTTGTCGTGGTCTCACATCTGGACGGTATATATTCATTCAGTCTTTCCTCAGGAACATCCTAAGAGAGAGGTTATATGATGCCTATTTCACATAAAAGAACATGCACATGGGGGGTCACGGGCTTCTGCAGACTCTTACCCTGAGTCACAGAAGCAGAGGTCAAGTCTCCAGACTCTCTTCGCCCTCTGCTGTGCATACAAGGTGCTGTGTTCACTGACTTTAAAACTCAGCCACTTCCACCGGCTTCACCCTCTTCTCAACAGCAGACGACAGGCACACCTTCTGAAAACACCTCAGAAAACACCTTTGCGTTTCCACATTCATGTTTCCCTAAGAATACGCATATTCCTCCCAGGACTTCAGAGCTGGAGAGGGTCTTTGCGATCTGGTCCAACAGTCTCATTTAATAGATGAAGATGCTGAAGCTCAGAGTGGTTAAGAAGCTCCAAGAAGTGCACAGGTGGACCACACAGTAAAATGCGCCCTCTGAGGAAAGGTCAAAGGCACCAAAATGGTTTCCTCCAAATGGCTCAGAATGACCTTTGAGTGTTTAGGAATTATGATTCAGGACAGGGAGTTTTCCACCTCTTTTCCTCTACCCAAAACTAAACAAGTTTTGTTAGTGTAAGCAAAAAGAAAAAGGCTAAATATAAGAAAGAGTTTTTCTGGCAGTCACGATGATTAAAAACTAAGAAGAGAAACCTAGAGAAATCTTTCTTTTCCCTTTTTTTTTTCCAATTTCTTTTTTCAGTGTTCGGGATGGTACCCAGGGCCTCGTGCATGCTAGGCAAATGCTCTACCGCAGAGCTATAACCCCAATCTTCTTTCTTGCTCTTTTTGAGGTATGATTTATATACCATATAATGCACCCACTTAAAATGTACATTTCAATGGGTTTTAGTGTATTTATGTGCAATCATAAACACGATCCTTTGTGTGTGTGTGCGTGTGTGTAAGTGTGTGGTGCTGGGGATTGAACCCAGGGCCTTATAGATGTGAGACAAGCACTCTACCAACTGAGCTACATCCCCAGCCCAAACACCATCCATTTTAAAACATGTTCATTAATTTTTAAAAAGCCCATTTTACTCTCCAGCTCTCATTCTCCCCCCTCAACTACCCTAACCCTAAGTAACTCCTAATCTACTTTCTGTCTCTCTAGATTTGTCTATTCTGAATACTGAATATTTCACACAAATGGAATCATATATGGTCTTTTGTGGCCTCTTTCCTTGAGTATACTGTGTTTTTGTTTTTTGTTTGTTTGTTTTTTGCTCTAATTAGTTATACATGATAGTATGATGTATTTTGACACATTGTATATATGAAGAATAACTTCTCATTCTTTGGTTGTGCACGATGTAGAATTATACTGGTTGTGTAATCATATATGCACATAGGATAGTAATGTCAGATTCATTTTACTATATTTCCTATTCCCATTTCCCTCCCTTTCCTTCATTCCCCTTTGTCTATTCCAAAGTACTTCTATTCTTCCCTAACACCCCATCCCAGTATACTGTTTTTAAAGATCATCCCATGTAACATTATCAGAACTTCAGTCCTTTTTGTTGCTGAATAATATTCCAGTGTAGGATTAGACCATATTCTATTTATCCATTCATCACTTGATGGACAATTGAATTTATTTTATTTCCATTCTTTGGCTTTTATGAATAATGCTGCTATGACCATTCATGTACCAGTATTTGTGTCAACATACTTTCTTTTCTCAGATATATACCTAGGAGTGGAATTGCCAGGCCCAAAGTAACTCCCTGTATAACTTTTTTTTTGGGGGGTGGGGGGAGTACCAGGGATTGAACCCAGGGGCACTTAACCACTGAGTCACATCTCCAGCTTTTTTATATTTTTATTTAGAGACAGGGTCTTGCTAAGTTGCTGTGGCTGGCTTTGAACTCATGGTCCTCCTGCTTCAGCCTTCTGAGTCACTGGGATTACAGGCGTGCGCCATCGTGCCCAGCTCTGTTTAACTTTTCAAGCAACTGTGAAACTGTTTTCCAAATGGTCTGTACCATTTTACATTGCCACCAGCAGTATAAGAGGATTCTAATTTCTCCAATATTCTAGCACTTCAGGGGGTGTGAAGTAGTATCTCATTGTGGTTTTGATTTGCATTTTCCTGATGACTAACGTGAAACATCTTTTCATGAGCTTATTGGCTATTTGCATATTTCCTTTGGAGAAATTTCTACTTGGACATTTTTCCACAAAAATCACTTTTGAAAGGTTAAGTACAGATTAGATTATCCTCCTCTGGATTGCTTTATCTCTACTCCTTTTATTATATGAATTATGTGAGTCCTAATTGTATGAACCAGAATTCTTTTGTTCTTTTCTAGTTCAACAAATCTGCAGATTAAAAGGAGTTTCATGTCTGAAGTTTTGTCAGTCTGTTATTTTTTTTCAATGGGGATGGAACTCCGGTCTGGTGCTTACTAGGCAAGTGCTCTATCACTTAGCTATGACCCCCCACCCCTGAAGTTTGATTTTTCACAGAATAGAAACTGAGGACAAAATGCTACACAAGGTCCCCACTTTCCCTATAGATGAATTTGTGAGGAGTGGGTCTGTGGGGCTGTATCTCAAGCCGTCCTTTGTTTGAGGGGCAAGTCCTGCAGAGCTGGCTCTTTGTGCTGATGCACCAGCTAGCACAGAACAGGGCCAGTGGGCTGCTGAGCTTCTCTTCCTGTGACACTTGGAAATTAGTGCCAGGAAAAATAAACCCAGGTTTATCTGAATTACAACATTCAGAGGGGTCCACCTTCAACCCCAGCTACAAAGGTATTGCTGGGTTGCTTCACCAAACATGTGACCAGCATAAAGCCATGCTAGGCAGAAAAGCCACTCAGCAGGGCCCATGGACAAGCACACAGTGAGGGTGCAGGCCTGGGTGGGAGGCCCGCTTCCCTCCATCTCTGCAATGAGCTGTTACTTTGCTTTAATGAAATGTGAGTATTTAAATGATTTTTTAAAGTAATTTCTTAAGTCCATAGACACAACATTCCCCCAAATAAAGGCAGTGATGGAAGGAGGGGAATAGTGTGTACTGTTTGTGGGTGGGTAGATGGAGTTCAAGTGAGAAGTTCTGACTACTTCCAGGTGGCTGAATGCTGCACAGTTGATCACTTGAACAAAGTACAAGGCCATCAATGTTTTAGGAGTTAAGGACAGCTGATCTTCTGTTTCATTAACAAAGGGCCCTTTATGTTATCCATCATGCACACCGCCACCCTGATCAGGAGTATTGAAGGGGACTTGTGAAGGCCATCTGACCAGGCAGAAGGAGCCAAGCTTAATGTTAAACTGAGAAGGTCAACCTACCTACATGGTTTTTCAAAAATGAGCAGGTCTTGGGATTTTTCCATTATCCAAGACTCCACTGTCCAACTGTGGCTAGATGAGCACCAGGGTCATAATGCCACGTAGCCACCAGTCCTCTTACTGCCTGATTTCCCAGCCTTCCTTTATCCACTGTGATGCTTCCTTATTCAGTATTCTCCCATGGTCATTTTTTGTGTGTTTGCTGATGAAAAGATCAATAAATTTTCCCCTTAGTCCAATCACTGAGTAGGTTGGGAATGCTCCAGGGTCAGCCAGGGCAGTCAAGGTCCACCAGCAAAACCCAAGCAACTGGTCAATATCCTAGAGGCAGGAGGAAATTCCAGGATTCATCCTTGCAGAATGTTCTCCAAACATTTCACAATCACCTTGTTACCTTGTTAATCACTCAGTCATTGGTTTTTTTTGTTTTTGTTTTTTTTCTTTCTCCAGTACTGGGGATCGAACCCAGGGGTGCTCCACTGAGCTACATCCCGGTTCTTTTTATTTTATTGTGAGACAGGACCTAAGTTTGCTCAGGCTGGCCTCAAACTTGCAATCCTCCTACCTCAGCCTCCTGAGTCACTGAGATTACAGGTGTGTGCCACGGGGCCTGACCTGGCATTCACAAATTCTGATTTGGGACTCTTGGTAGGATCCTTGATCAAAATGCCATGAGGACACCTGCCCATGAGCCAAAATGTTAGAAGAAACATCATAAGACGCAAGTGAGCACTAGGAAGCGAGAGACAGTGCTGGAGAACCTCCAGGCTCAGCGGAGAGACCCTGGCGGAGGATCTCACGCGGCTAAGAAAAAAGCATGACCCACAGATAGGAGTCTGCACAAGGCTCATGAAACCAATAAAAAATGTGGAGTTTGGCACTTAGTTAATTCTCTGAGTCAATGAGCAGAATAGTAAAACACTAAATGTAGCAAAACTGGGGTATTAAGAACCAGGACAGTATAAACCTGTTTAATATGGAATTTCCTATGCCTTCCATACAAATCCATCTTTGACTATTGGAACGATCAGTTCCTCTTTCAGTATTGAGAAGTGAATAGAATCAAATCTATAGGTGAAGAAACTACTCATACAATTTCAAAACCAAAGTCAATGACACAGCAATGCCCAGTCTGAACAGCCCTCAACACCATGAGTTTGGAGACCTCCCTCCTATGGTTTTGGCTAGGCTCAGTCTGGCCCATTGGACCTAAAGCCACAGTTGGGCTGGCGAGGCTGAAACTGAACGGGCCAACAGCATGAGGCTGCTGACCTGCAACGGGTCATAATTGTGGTCAGGTGTCTCCATGGCAACCTCTCTGAGCCACGAGGTCAGAACTGTGGGGTTAGTGACATCCCATGACCGGAGCACCATAGTGCCGGGAACAGCCCTGGCTACTGTAAGTAATCCCCAAACCTCACCTTTAGATGAAAGGATGTAAGAACTTAATTCACACCAAGAAACAAATTAGTGTGGTACTGGAAGGAAAGTATTTCTGTGAGAGATCTAGAAGGTTCCTTGAACTCTCTTGTCTCCCAGAGTCAGGAGAGTAGGACCTGGGAGAGAGGGAAGATCAGAGAAAGGTTCTAAGGAACCCCCTAGGTTAGGGGGAGGAATGAGTGAAGATATCACAGCTGCTCACGGTTCCTTGGACTTGAGCCTTAAGTTAGCTGAACTTACGAAAGCACTGCTTGACTAGAGTCGCCCAGAAGACCGTAGGTTACTGGCCTAATGACCTGTGAGCCATCCCAGAGCAGTGAGAGATGAGTTTTTATTTCACTTAGGTGGTTCCGGGGAGAAACCTTTCCAGGACCCATGTATGGGCACAGCTGTTTTCCCTGATCAGGACCTTTGCGGCACCCAAGTAAGTCTATAATTACCAGATAGATTTTGTTCCATCTCTGACCTATTTGCAAATTCTATTCTTCTTTTTCCCCCCTAACAAAAAAAGCCCCTACTATTTTCTTCTACAATTATAATATTTATTTCTTGATCATTTTACCTTCTGTTCACCAAATAATCAAAATCCAAAGTGGCAGAATTTTCCACTCTGTTTTCCTATGGTAAAGAAGTGCTTAAAAGTAGACCAAGTCTTAGTGGCTTTAATTTCTCAAGCGTCTCAAGATGTTCTGTTGAAAGACTTTGGAGTCCTTATTTTAGGCCTTTTATAGTATGTCCTTTTACATTATGTTCAAAGGCTAAGCCCATTTTATCGTAGTTTTCAGAGGTCACCAAGTAAATGAGGGGAAACGGTAATTCATCTTCCTTGTGGGAAAACTAAATCATCATTAAGTAGTCAAACACTACTTACTTAATGATCCCACCTGCTCAATGGTGCCACGTAGAACTGAACCTCCTAACTGGGTGTGGAGCCAAAATGTCATTTCACAAAGGCATTGGGCAGGGGGGATGGACTTGTCAAGTGGCAATGCCTTTATGAGATGAAGTTCAACGCAAACCTTCCTAAACAGTTTTGCTGTATTGTCCTGTCACTGAAGAAGAGGTCATGAGTATGTATGTTGGACCCTCAGGGATAGCGCTAATATGGGAGACAGCTTTGGGTTAGGGCACTGGTCAGCTTTCCAGGAGAGTGAAAACTCTGGCACGTGGTTTTGAAACCCTCAAACAAAAAGTACCAAAGTGGCCAGATAATTGCCATAAAGGTCATGCACAGTCTTCTTCAGGAACTATACTCTGTTTCCGACTCTGTACCTACTGCACGTGGCCATCTGGTTTCCAGGACACACAGTAAACCAGATGAGAGTAGGTGACAAGTAAAGACAGCTGTTATTTTTATGTGGGCAGCTACAATAAGTGACAGCTGACTGGCGGGGGGGAAGAAGTGGGACGGTGGCTCTAAAAAGCAGAGAGAGGACTGGGGATGTCGCTCAGTGGCAGAAGGTCTGCCTGGTATGCAAAAGGCCCTGGGAGGAAGGCAGAGAGAGATGAGATGGAAGAGCTCAAACCCCAGAGACCCAGAGCACCTGAGCTCCAGGGCAAGCCACCTCCTGTGAACTCTCTGGTCATCCCTGTCTCACAACAGTGGGATCACTGACTTGATAATGCTCAAATGCTAGAGCTGGGAAGACACCAGGGATCTAGTCCAACTCACAATTTACAGGTGAGGAAACAGGCCTGGGGAAGCACAGCTGGTTAGGGGTACAGCTGCAGCCAGGAAACTTGGGACCCCATGGGCCAACTCATACTCTGCACCCTCCCTCAGAGAGGTGAAAATAGTGCATAGCTTCAAAAGGCTACAAAAGGTTTTAATAAAAGTTTAAAATGTTTTCCTGACAAAATGGCTGAAGCCTCACTGATTAAATATAAGAATTAAATATGATAAAGTACAAAAGGCTGTGAAACATAGAGACCAAAAACTTGTTAGCTATTATTATGAATGTAAAATCTAACACATGAAAGTGTTTGAACATTTTTCTACTCATACTTTAAATAATGTGGCTCTGCCAGAAATTAATTTCCATGAAGCCATTGATATCTTGCAGATGCTACAAGCTCACCCTCAGAAAGTTCTCCCCAAGGCACCTTCTTTTAAATGTACACTTCCACTTTCTATCTTCTTGCTTTGATTTAGTATGCTTTGCCAATACTGTTGTTATCACAGGGTTCCAATAGCTTTCTGATTTTGCGTGACAGATAGACCTTAAACATATTCCACTGGGTACAGTGGTACATACCTGTAATCCCAGCGGTTCAGGAGGCAGAGGCAGGAGGATCATGAGTTCAAAGCCTCAGCAACTTAGTGAGGCCTTAAGCAACTCAGGGAGACCCTGTCCCTAAATATAACATAAAAGGGCTGGGGATGTGGCTCAGTGGTTAAGTGCCCTGAGGTTCAATCCCCAGCACCAAAAAAAAAAAAAAAAAAAAAAAATTGACTTTTCCTATTATATTTGTACATTCTTTAAGTGAGTAGGGGCCATTATCTCTGAATAATCAAGCAAAAACTGAAATATAAACAAACTAATGACATCAGTACTTAGATGAAAATGGGAGGATGGAGTGTTTTGATAACTGAGTGTTAATTTGATCTAATTTCTTCAAATGATGATTTTTTTAAAACTGGGAATTGAAGCCAGGGCTTCAAGCACACTAGGCAAGTGCACCCCCAGTGCACTACCCTCCCCTACCTTTTTATTTTGAGACAGGATGTCACAAGTTCCCCAGACTGACCTCAAACTTGAGGTCCTCCTGCCTTCCATCACTGCCCTGGTTGTAAATGATGATCTAAAGCAACGTCACTAAGTAAGAGGCAGGGAAGTAGATTAGTTGGTAGGATGGATAAATGATTGAGGAAAATATAATGATTTCTTTCACACCCACTAAACCTTACTCTCCTCTATCAAAGATTTTGTCTGTGATTGACTTCTCTTTCCCTTCATGCCTGTGTGTTCCTCCAACTATCTTTACATTCATCAGTGAATTCCTAAGTGTTAAAAGAAATGCTTCCAATCATTGCAAGGTAACCAATGTCAAAGGTACCACCACCAGATCCTTCTTATATTTGCCTTCCGTATGATCCCTAAACTTCCTTGGCCTGATCACTAAGTGTTGGGTTGTCTTTGGCTGAGTCTCTTTTCTCTTCCCAAAGTGATGTCATCCACTTCCCACCAACTTTAAATGCCATAAAGTGATGACTCGACATTCCCAGCCCTTCCCTCTCACTGGTCCTATGCCTACTATTCACCTGCTTGCTGGACATCACTTGGCTGCCTACTGTGCACCTCAAACTTACCATGAAGGAAACCCCAATGCTTGCTTTCTTCTCTCCAGGTCTCACCCTAAAAACCTCCTCCTCCTCCTGCATCCTAATGGCATGCTAGTTGCTCAGGCCTGAATCCTAAGCACCTTTGATTTCTCCCAACCTCACCCCCCATCGAAGGAGGCTTCATCATGAAGCTCATGAAGTCTACCCTTCAGGGTCCTTCCCTTGCTTAGGACCCACCCAAAGCCCTCCATGTAATTTTGTGTTCAGTTTTTTTCATTTTTCTTAGAGAGGGTCCTCAAATTGTGTAAGTTTCAGGTCTCACAAAAATTTGGGTCTACCTTTGCATCCAGCTTGATTTTCAAAAGGAAACTAAAACTGACCATTTGGGGCACCATTATGGACCAAGCCACGGTCTCCCTGCAGAGCTGCGATGGACTTCTGATGCTCCTTCAGCTTCCTCACCTTCCGACCTCTGGTCTCTTTCCATGCAGCAGGCAGGATGACCTTTTAAAACTGTTTTTTTTTTTAGGTCATATGTCTTTCTTAACCCTCCAGTGACTTCCCATTCCCATCAGGATAAGGCACATCACTGAGCAACCCCTAGGTGACCTGCCTCGGTTTACCTCCCAGACCTCCCCTCCTTGCTTACTGCCCTCCAACTACACCCCCTTTCCTCCCAGAAATGTGCCAGATTCACTTTTGCCTTCAAGCTTTTGTACTGTTTCCTCTGCTTTGGAGGAACTCTTCCATTTCTTGTCTCATTTTTCAACTCAATTATCACTATTCCTCAAAAGACTGTGTCCCTAAAGTATCACCCCACCCTACTCTAGTCATTCTAATCCCACTATCCTTCTCTTTCACTTATCATTAAATGAAATCATCATCCTTTTGTTTATTATCTGACTTCTCTCCAAAGATTGCAGGCTCCATGAAGATGAGAACCCAGTCTGCAGACTCACTGCAACCTAGCCTAGCAGTGCCTACCACAGAGAAGGTGCCTGTTAAAAAGTCATCAAACAAGGGAATTAATGAAATGTTCATTAAAAAATACTAATGCAGTTCAATGTGGCACAAAACAGCACCACACATAGAGTGGATAATTGAGTATGAACTATTATAATGTTACATTCTTCTTCTTGGACTATAGACTGCTAAAAGTTTATCCTGTCAATATCTGCAAATTTGAGATGTGGATTGATGTCACAATTCTCCACCATTTATGTCATCATAATGCATAAGGCAAAATGGGCATGCCTTTGTGTCCAAACTGTAAGATATTTGCTATAAATAGCCAAGAGGTGGGAATAAAAATAGGATAACTCATATCTGAATTGCCTAACTCCCTCTCCCCCAGTACTGGTCAGGAAGGCTCAGGGGTTCAAGGGTTATGAATGTTATCCATACACTCTCACCCAAGTAAAAATACTGTGAAAGTAAGAAAAAAATCAGCAATTGAGGACTGCATTGATTTCCTTCAGCTCTATAAGGAAAAGCATTTTAAAAAATAATAGCTGTATTGATATATAAATTACATATCATAAAGTTCATCCTTTAATGTGCACAATTGAGTTCTAGTGTATTGACAGAGTTGTACATCCATTATCACTATCACGTTTGAGGACATATTCATCATCCCCCAAAAGAAACTCCACATTTGTTAGCAGTCTCTCCTTCCCTCCCCTTCTGTTCCCTACCCACCCTTCTCCATCCCCAGGCACACTCAACCACTAATTTTCTGTGTTTATGGCTTTGCTCATTCTGGACATTTCATGTATATGGAACAAAAAAAAAATAACTGGTATTTATGGCCAACTTATTTCATTTAGTATAATGACTTTATTTGTTCATTTATTTACTTTGGTATTAGGGATTTACCACTAGTCACATCCCCAGTCCTTTTTATTTTTTATTTTGAGATAGGGTCTCACTAAGTTGCTTAGGCTCTTGCTAAGTTGCTGAGACTGACCTCAAACTTGTGATCCTCCTGCCTCAGCCTTCTGAGTCACTGTGATTACAAGCATGTACCCAGTGCCCAGCCTAGTAGAATGATTCTAAGGTTCTTCCTTGTTATAGCATGTATCAGTAATTTATTTCCTTTTAATGCCACATAATATCTCATTGCATAGTTATAGCATATTTTGTTTACCCATTCATCAGTTGATTGGTTTGAACATTTCCACTTTCTGGATTTTATGACTAATGTTGCTATGAACATTCATGTCAGGTTGTTGTGTAAATATGTTTTAATTTTGCTTGAGTGTTTATCTAGGAATGGAATTGCTAAATCATATGGTAACAATGCATAACTTTTTGAAGAACTGTCAGAATGTTTTCCAAACCAACTGCAAGATTTTTACATTCCCATAAGAAGGGGTCTGAAAGAGTATGAGGGTCTGAATTTCTCTACATTCTCACTGACACCTGTCATTGCCTTTTTTATCAAAGCTTCCTAATGGATATGCAGTAGTATCTCATTGTGATTTTGATTTGCATTTCCCTAGTCATTAATGATGTTGAACAATCTTCATGTGTTTACTGGTCACAGGTATATTTCCTTTGCAGAAATGTTCATGCAATGTTTTGCCTACTTTTTAAACTGGGTTGTTGTTCAATGTAAAGAATTCTTCACACTTTCTGGATACAAGTCCCTTGGAAGATACAGGATCTGCATGTTTTCCTCCCATTCTATGTCTTGTCTTCACTCTTTTTTGGTGGGAGGGGTACCAGGAATTGAACTCAGGGGCACTTGGCCACTGAGCCACATCTTCAGTCCTATTTCTGTATTTTATTTAGAGACAGGGTCTCACTGAGTTGCTTGGCACCTTGTCATTGCTGAGGCTAGCTTTGAACTCGTGATCCTCCTATCTCAGCCTCCAGAGCTGCTGGGATTACAGGCATGTGTCACTGTGCTTCACTTGTCTTCACTTTTGATGGTTTTCTTACGAAGCACAAAAGTTTTTAATTTTGTGAAATCTAATTTAACTCTTTCTCTTTTGTCATTTTTTATTTTGTTTCATGTCTAAAAAACTATTGCCTAATCCAAGACCATGAAGATTTAGTCCCATGTAGTCCTCTAAGAATTTCAAGGTTCTAGTTCTTATGTTTAAGTCTATGACTCATTTTGAGGCTTTTTATATGGTGTGAGGTAGGGATCTAGCTTCATTCTTTTGCATATGGATATCCAGCTGTTCCAGCAACATTTGTTGAAAAGACTACTTTTTCTACATAGAATGGCCTTCGCACCTGTTTAGTCAGGGTTCTCCAGAGAAACAGAAACAACAGGACATATATTTATAGATTTATTTTAAGGAATTGGTTCATATCATTATAGGAGCTAGCAAGGCCAAAACCTAGAAAGCAGGCCAGCAGGCGAGCAATCCAGACACTAAGGTAGTGGTCTTGAACTTGTAATCTTAAGGGCAGGCTAGCAGGTGAAAACCCAGGAAGAATTACTATTCTGCGATCTTGGGCATACTTGCTTCTTCCTCCAGAACCTCGGTTATTTCCTAGTTAGCCTTCCATTGATTGCTGGAAGTTTGCCCACCTCATGGAGGGTAATTGATTTTGCATAACAACAACTAATTATAAATATTAAATCACATCCACAAATACCTTCATGGCAACATTTAGACCAATGCTTGACCAAACAACTGGGCACCACAAACTAGCCAAGATGGAACATAAACTAACCTTCATGGCACCCTTGACAAAAAATCAACCGACGACACTTGAAAGGTTTATTTCTGTACCCTCCTTTCATTCCACTGATGTGTGACTATTCCTATACCAACACCACAGTGTCTTGATTATTGTAGCTCTGTTGTAAGCTCTGAGTTCAAGAAGTATGAATCTTCCAACTTTTTGATATTGTTTTGGTTATTCAGGCTCTTGCAATTCCACATGAATTTTAGGATCAGCTTGTCCATATCTTTAAAAAAAAGCAATTGGAATTTTGATATAGATTGCCTTGCATCAATTGAGAGAGTGGTATATTATCATCTTAATAATTTTCTATCTTCCAACTCATGTATAAGAAATGTGTTTCATTTAGATTTTCTATACTTTCTTTCAGCAATGTTATAAATTTAATGCATAAGTCTTATACTTCTTTTATAAATTTGTTTCTGCTTCATTCTTTTTTATGCTATTGAAAATGGAATTATTTTTATTTCATTTTTTGATTGTTCATCTTGCTATTCTACCAGGCTGGCCTTGAATCCATGATCCTGCCTCAGTCTCCCAAGTAGATAGGATTACAGGTGTACATCATAATGTCCAGTTCCACAGTCAATTTTTGTTATTGATCTTATATCCTGCAACCTGGATGAATTAATTCTATTTGTTCTAAGTGTGTGCATTCCTTAGGAATTTTCTCTATATTAAATCATGCCACCTGTGAACGAACTTCCAGCACAATGAACATTCTTGTCTTATTATTGATTTCAGGGAGAAGGCATCCAGTTTTTCTCTAGCAAGTATGAGGTTAGCTGTGAATTTGTCATAGATGGACTTTATGAGGTTGAGACTGCTTCTCTTTATTACTAGTTTGTTGAGTGCTTATATCAGGAAAAAGTATTAGATTCTATGAAAGGCTTTTTCCACATCAGTTGAAATGATCATAAGTTTTTATACTTTATTCTATGACTATGGTGTCTTTCACTGATTTTCATGTTATGCCAATGTTACATTCCTGGGATAAATTCCACACATAAAATACAACATATAGAAAGGTTGATCATCCTTTTTATATGGTGCTAGACTCAGTTTGCTCATATTTTATTGAGAATTCTTATGACAACATTGCTAAATGTTCATAATTTGGTTCATAATTTTCTCGTGATGTCTGTCTAGTTTCGGTGTCATGGTCACAGTGGCTACATAGAATGACTATGTCTTCATGCTGCTTCTATTTCTTGTCAGAGTTTGAGAAGTGTTGGTATTCATTCTTTAAATGTTTGATAGAGTTCACCAGTTTAGTCATCTGGTTCTAGACTTTTCTTTGGGTGGAGTTTTTTTTTTTTAATTATTATTTTACTTGTTATAGGTTGATTCAGATTTTTCTACTTCTTCCTGAATAAGTCTTGAAAATTTGTGTCTTTCAAGAAATTTGTCCATTTCATCTAGGTTATCTAATTTGCTGGTATATAATTGTGAGCAGTATTCCTTTATCTTTCTTTTATGTCAAAAAGTGTGGTGATGATGTCCCTTCTTTCATTCTTTAGTATTTGAGTCTTAGCTCCCCCACCCTACCGCCATCATCAATATAGTCAAAGGTTTTTCAATTTTGTTGACAAAATCTTTCAAAGAAACAATTTTGCATTGTTTTTTCTTTATTGTTTTTCTATTCCATATTTTATTTGTTTCTTTTCTAGTCTTTAGTATTTCTTTCTTTCTGTGTGTAGGTTGGTATGCTTTTCTCATTATAGTTCCTAAGAAACTAAGGTAGGTGTTTACAGATCTAAATTTCCATATGAGCACAGATGTCACTACACCCCTTAAGTTTTAGTATTTATACTTTTTTCATTCATCTCAAGGTATTTTCTAATTCCTCTTGTGATTTATTCTTCGACATATTTGCTATTTAGGAGTGTGCCTTGTAGTCTATACATATTTGCAGATTTCTCAAATTTCCTTTTGTTTTTTATTTCTAATTTTATTCTATTGTGGTTACAGAACACACTTTATGATTTCAGCCTTTTTAAATTCACTAAGATTTGTTTTATGGCCTAGCATATGGTCTATCCTGAAGAATGTTCCATATGTGCTTGAGGAAAAAAATGTGTACTCTGCTGCTGTTGGGAGTGTCTTACATGCTTCTCTTGGGTTTAGTTGGCTCATACTGTTCCTCATGGCTTCCACTTATCATTAATCTGCCTGGTTACCCTAACAATTATTGAAAGTGGGAACTGAAGTCTCAAACTATTTTTTTAATTATTTCTTTCTTTCTTAATCCTGTCAGGTTTTAATTTTGGGTCTCTGTTGTTAGTTGCATGTGTTTAAATTTGTTATATATTTCTGATTAATTGACCTTTTATCATAAAAATGTCCTCCTTTGTCTCCAATGACACTTTCTGTTTGGAAATCTATTTTGTCTGATGTTAATGTAGCCATTTTCAGTTTGGTTCTCTTTTGGATACTGTTTACATGATGTGTCTTTTTCCATTCTTTCACTTTCAGTCTATTTGTGTTCTATGAAAAAAACATTTAAGTTCAAAGAAAAATCCCTCTGCTGAGTCTATTTTTGTTTCAGGTTTTAAAATGCAACAAATGATGTTTTATAAATCCACTGACAACATTTAAATGAAAACAATCAACATCAAGAAAATAAAAGATCTTTTTCTTTTCCTGTAACTCTTGACCAGTCCTACATTTAATTTATACTTATTCTACAAGATCAAATTTGATCTGTTCTTAATTACCATCTTAAGGCCCACAATTCTGTTTGTCAAACCAACAGGTGAAGAAAATTCCTAAGCAAGGAACACTGCTCATAAACTACTGTACCATGTCTCCAAATCCCTAAGAATCAAGTTCAAAAACTGGACGCAACAGAAAACACTGTAAGGTAATTGATTTCACTTTGGTGAAAACTTATTTCCTTAATCTAAATGTACAAATATGTGGGAAAGCCATGTATACAGCTAGTTGTTTACTTTATTCTCTAGGATAGTACTGTCCATTCAAATAAACTGTGAGCCACAAATGCAAATCACATATGTAATTTTAAAAATTAAAATTTCTAGTAGCCATATTTTAACAAGCAAAAGAAACAGGTGAAAATATCAACATGTTTAATAATATGGTTTATGAGTAAATATTATTAATATATTTTATTTAATTTAAATTATTATTTTTCCACATCTGACCAATATAAAATTGTTATTAATTTCTTAAGTTTTTAAAATTTGGTATACATTTTACCACTGTACACTTAAAGCACATCTCATAGCCATAATTGCTAGTAGCTTCCATACGAAACAGTGCAGCTATAGCATTTAAAGCTGGGAATGGACTTTAAATGCTCTGTGATAAAAAAAATTCAAACTTAGAAATTATTTTTTTAACCATAATTATCATGTATCCCTATAACATCACTGCTTATATAATGGGAGTATAAAAATGTGATCATTGTCCAGGCGCACACTTGTAATCCTAGCAACTCGGGAGGCTGGGGCAAGTGAATCCCAAATTCAAAGCCAGCCTCAGGAACTTAGCAAGGACCTAAGCAACTTAGTGAGACCCAAAATAAAAAACAAATAGGGCTGGGGATTTGGCTCAGTGGTTACAAAAAAAAAAAGGAAGGGGGATAATCTATCAGGTAGATGTGCAATCAGAATTAAATTTATAAATTTTAGAGATTTCAATCTATATTAGTAATGACCGCTATCATTTAACATTTACTCTGGGCTAGGCACTATGCCACTGCTTTTCAAAGAAGAGGAAACTAGGGCTGAGAAAGGTTAATTAACTTGGGCAAGATCACACAATATACATTGTTCCAACTACATCTTAATGTTAGAACTGCGGTGATTAGTAATATTATAGTGCATATTCCCATTTTACAGATGAGAAATTGAGGCAAGGTCACACAAATAGTAACAGACTGAAGATCCAAACCCATTAGACTCAAGTGCAAGCCTCTTGATCTTCTACGATCTAAACTCCTTGAGAAATAAATAAACCTATTTTCCCGTGGGATAACTTTATACAATATCTGAGTGATAATAAATAATACTCCTGTAGAACAAACAGGATTCCCTCTGTGGGAAATGGGCTTAAGTGCAATAAATTGTTGAAAGTTTCAGCATTACAAAATATTCCAAAATGGCAATCCTGCTGCTGAAAATAAAAGACCCATTTAGTAAGTTTTCTGGATACCAGAACCATTCTATTGTCAGGAAGCCCACTATTCAGTAGAAATTCCAGTTGGGGATCTCATTATTCGTTAACCTCATAAATCTTCCTCTTCCCTTTTGATTGAATATTTACAATGTGAAAGTAGGACTGCGCTGTCATTCCACAATCTAGCAGTTGATGTAGTTACTAATACAAAATTGTTTTATTTCTAGCCTAAAATAATTCCAAGTTCATGCTTTGCCTCATCAAAAAAAAAAAAAAAAAAAAAAAAAGTGCCCCAATATAAGCATGGTGGCACACACCTGTAATCCAGTGGCTGGGAAGGCAGAGGCAGGAGGACCACTAGGTTCAGTCAACCTGGGCAACTTGACAAGACACTGTCTCAAAAGTCAAAAGTAAAATGGGCTAGGGATGTAGCTCAGTAGTAGAGTGCCCCTGGGTTCAATCCTCAGTACAAAAACCAACAAAAAACAAGCACACTTATTTTGACAAATCCACAAACTTAAGTTAGCATATCTAATACTTAGATATGTTGAAATATTTGAGAATTTTTCACTGTTACCCTAGTTATTGAGAATGGTTTTTAGTATGTAACGCCTTAAATTTTAAGAAATTTGGGTGAGGAAAAAGCCTCCTTAGAATCCTAACATGTTTGATTTTGAAGAAATAATGTGACAGATGAATGAAAAAAGAAACTTCAGTTCTACAAATATAGGTCCGTAAACCTCCTGAAGAGAAGTTTTCAAAGCTAAAACACTGCTACAGCTAAAACTTACTGAGGGAATTTTACTAATCAATTTGATTCCTTCATAAAAATCTTGGCTGGCTATCACAACTCCATGTGGATCCCAGAGCCTCAGCCCAGATTCTGCACACAGTGGCCAGGAGGTGACACAAGGCCAAGTTTTAAAATCATCTAAGAGCAAATGTTTAAGAAGACTTTCAAAGAGCAGAAATAGCCAACAGGAAATTAAATTCCCTAAATACTATGAGCTGCCAGAGGTGTAGAACTCCTCTCCATCTCACCCCACCTGGACCTCCTCACTAGGAATACAGTGTCCTTTTGAGGCAAAAGTGAATTGTTTCCTTCCACTGTCACCCCTCAGCCCAATCAACAAATACACTGAACACAGCAGGGTCTCAGCAGAAGGAAGATGGTTTAAACAGGCAGCCCGGGCAGTGAGGGCAGCCTGGGCTTGTATTACCTATGCACCTATGCAGAGAGCTGCCACTCAAACCAGGTGTCTGGGCCCCTGGACACTGGTGGACTTCATTGATAGAGGTCAGCCCTACAAACCACTGCCTCTCTAGGGAGGGCAGTTTCTCAGTCACTGAAAGAACGGGACCCCAAACCAGGGAACAGTCCAGGCTCGCGGGGCGGGGGCGTGCGAGCTACGTGGACGTCCCCCGGCCTCCGCGGGCGGGAGGCTGGGCTGAGTAACCCCTCTTCCGGGCAAGCCCAGGGCGTGAGTCACTGGTGAGCGCGCGGGAGGAAGGGGCGGCCTGAGTCATGGCCCCGGGGGAGACCGGAGGGTCTGACACAGGAGGCGTCGGAGGAGTGGGGGAACTTTAAGGGGAAGTGTGCCACGAAGGGCTCCCTTATCGGGGGGTCGCGGCTAGGAATCCTGGGGGCGAGGGACCCAGAGGGTTGGGCCCGTTCGCCGAGCTGCGGGGAGGGGCTGGGGGCAGACAGGGAGGAGGCCCGCCAGCCGGCGGCGCCGAAATCTCCCGCGCTCAGGAGCCGGCCCCTCCTCCCCAGCCGGGCCTCTGGCCCCTCGCCGCTGCCAGGCTTGCCCGCCGACTCCTCCCGCTTCCCGCCCTTGCGACTCGACTCTGGTCGAGTCCGGGACCCGGCTCTAGCCTCAGTCTCAGCTCCGGCCTTAGCCCCAGGAGGGAGGCTAAGCCGTCGGCCGCCCCCCAACAGCTCAGCCGGCGGCCCGCCGCGCGCGGCCAGTGACGGCACTGCAGGGAGCGTGGCCAATCGGCGCGGCCCCCGAGGAGGCGGCCTCAGCCCCGCCCCCCGTCCCCCAGGCCAATGAGGCGCCGGCTCCAGCGGCCGCGGCGGGGTGAAAGGGCGCGAGGCCCCGCCCTGTCCTCCCCTTTCCCCTTTGCCCCGCCCTTTCCCGCCAGGCCCCCCAGCCCCGAGCCGCCTCTGGTGCCGGTCCCCGCGCTGGGCCCGCCCCCGCCCCTCCCGCCGGCCCGCCAGCACGCCTCACGGCTCCTGTCTCCCCTCCCTCCTTCTCTTTCTCACGCCTAGCGCAATGGCGGCGGCCGCGGCGGAGCAGCAACAGTTCTACCTGCTCCTGGGAAACCTGCTCAGCCCCGACAATGTGGTCCGGAAACAGGCGGAGGTAAGCGAGCTCTCCGACCCGGTCCCCGGGCCCCGGCCGGCGCGCCGCCCCTTCCCGGACGCCGGGCCTCGGCCACTCCGCGACGCCGCGCAGGCCGGGCCGGCCGGCGGGCGGGCGGCGGCCGCAGCCCACGTGTGAGGCGGCCCGCGGCTCCCGCCGCGCCCCGGGCCCTTCCGGCCCTTGCAGCCGCGGCGCCGGCGCCGGTTGCCTCCCGCCGCCCCGCGCACACGTGCGGCCGCGCCTGACACGCCGCCTCCGCCCAGTGTGGAGCGGCCGCGCCGAGGGGGTGGGCCGCCGGCGGGCCGGGCCCGGCCGCAACTTGGCGGGCCGCCGCGCCCCGGCCTCCCGCTCTCCGGGTCCGCTCGGCGCCCAGCCCAGCCCCCGGGCCACCCGGACCCGCACCTCGCTCCTCTCCTGCCTTGCTCTTGCTCCCTCCCAGTCCTGCCTTCGCTCCCTCGCTTCTTCCCATTCAGCCCCGGGGTCTAGTCACGTCAGGAGCCGCTGCCCCGGCCACGCAGCCCAGTCCTGAGAAGTTGCCTTCGGGGTTGCTTCCTGAGCGGCCCCTCCGTGCCCTGCGCGCCCGCAGACCGCTTTTCATTGATCTCTGGAGATTGGCGGTCTCCTAAGTGGCATGCACCGGACTTCCGTTGTCCAACTGGGCCAGCACCGTAGGTTGGAGTCTCCGTTTCTTTAGTTCTAATCTGCATCTCTCTCCCTTCTCTCGGATATAGTTCAAGGGACATTATTTGAAATACACCTGCGGACTAGCAAGCAGTAAGACACGCTCGTTCCGTAGAAGACATTGTCAGTGCCCAGACCTGGGCTTGTAGGAGATACTTGGAGGAAAGGGAGAAACTTTCCAGTCGACCCTCAAACTTGATTATTCGTGGAGTTCTTTGCAACCATGTGATTGAAGATTTTTATAAGATTCACGGAGGGATTTTTGAGATACTTTTACAGAGCCAACACTTACTTTACATATAGATAAGGAAATTGAGGGAGGAGGGTCTTTATTTATTTTTACATATGTGTGTGTGTGTATTTTTTTTCCCCCAAACTGGCCTGAAGAGTTGAGAGTTGTCTTTTAAACAAACGACAATGTTGTTAATATGTGCTTTCAATGGGGTAGGATTTACACATCATACTTAATGGTTTAGTAATAAGTGAAGTTAATATACTGGAAATTCACTTTTGTATGAAAAAAAAAAAAACACTTTAAAACTGTTAACTTTGTCCTAATAAATTTTTGTTCATTGTGCATGTGAGAGATGTTCAGGGTAAAAATTCAAACGACACAGATAGTTTTTAACCCATTCTTCAAGTGTGTTCTGGATCTTCCTTGAAAATGTGTGTTTACAAACATAGGTGTATACATTCATTTTTTACTTGAATGGGATTACAATACACGCATTATTTTGCAGCTTGGATTTTCACCCATTGTATTTCATGTTACCACTGAAGAGTTTTTTTAAGCAGCTAGAGACTTCATTATATAGACAAAGGTGTATTATCTATATAAACAGCCCCCTATGAATGGATAATTATGGTTTTTATGTTCTGTTCTTAATAATAGTGCTATATGTGTGTTAACCTGTAAGCCTGTCTTTGCATACTTGGGGGGTGGGATTACTTTTAGAATACTTAAAAGTAGCATTTGTATTTAGAAGTAATATGCATATGTTACATCAATTTTGTTCTCAAGATATGATGATCCTAAAAAACATGTTGATGCTTTCTACAAACTTCAGAGATGATTTTTCACCAAAGTAAATTCTTAATCCTAACCGATAATAGAAATTTCCATGTGTTACAAAGCAGAACAGCAGTGTAATTAGTAAGCTAGTTTAATTCTCCCTCTTTCCTCCACTTGCTTAAGTCTCTATTGTCAAGCCTAGTGGGGAATCTCTCTTCTATTGAACTAAATACCAGTGTCTGGTTCAGCTTGAATTCCAATTGGTGCCTGTTGTAAATCTTTTTATCACTTACATCACTTTGGGGGTAGTTAGCAGCATTCAGCACATTTTCTCATAAAGAACAATTGGAAATAAGTACTGTTAGTCTCTCTATTGCTAGTGAAAACATCTAGATACTACATTTTTATTTTTTATTATTTTTTAATATCCTGAGAATATATTTGTATGTGGAGTAAGTATTGAGATACAGAATTTTCTTAATTTGTCAAAAAAGTAAATGCTAGGAGCAAGCCTCTTAGTGTCATATAATTAGTACTAACTTGGTCTGTGAATAGAGCTACTTAGGAAAGTATTTGAGAGAAATTGACTGCATATAAGGACATCTCAGTACCTGCCTCCCTTTTCTTTGCCTTATGAAATAAGCCTTTTATGAGTAATCTAAATAAATTTCAGCATCAAATATGATAAAGCAAATGTAGAAATATTTCCCTTGAAGTGAATTGGCTTGTACTTAGTAAATATCTTCGTAATTTACTTGGTTAAAATAAAAATACTTAGTTGGTACGTACATACCAATTTGTTGACTAAAATGATTTGTATTCAAATATAAAACCAAACACAATAAAAGATTTTATTGTTATATTTCGATGAAGGGCTGCAAAACATAAGTTTTGAAATTTCTCCTATTGTATAAGCTATTTGATAGGCTTTATATTTTATTTCTACTTTTAAAATGTCTGCAAGAAGCCAGGTACCATGGTGTATACCTGTAATCCCAGTGACCAGGAGGCTGAGGCAGGAGGATCTCAAATTCAAAGCCAGTATCAGCAATTTAGTGAGGCCGCTAACAACTTAGCAAGACCCTGTCTCAAAAAGGGCTGGGATGTGGCTCACTGGTTAAACACCCCCGGGTTTAATACCCAGTACCCCCCCCCCTCCAAAAAAAAAAAAAACCTGCAAAGATTTTTCTTTTTTAACTTTACAGAAAATGTTTCCCATACTTGAAGAAATTATCTGAATGTCTTCAAGTATCAAAATACAATAATTTGCCGGAATAAACAATTGACAAGTAGTTCCCAGTTGACTGTCAACAGTATTCATGACTGGACATTTTTATATAATGTTAGCTTAAGTATTTTATTAATTATATGCATGGGGTTTATATGACTCCTCATTGATTATAATGTAGACATTAATCATTCGGATTAAGGAGAATAATATTGAAAAATACACCTGATTGTTGAGGGACCAAGATGTTTTAAGAGGTAAAAGTAGTTTGTTCTTCCATCTTCTCACACAAGGTAGGCTCATCATAAATATTTATGGAATGAGTGAGAAGAATACTTACTAGCATTTTTCCTTTGTGGGCAGAGAAGTAGGGAGATGAAATTTGGACTTTGTGGTAGAATCAAATGAAATTAAAATTTATCACCACATTGGTAACATTTACTGAACCGATCTAGATTAGTGCTAGGCACAGTCTTAGAAATATTCTTTATAGCAATTGCTGTATTCTGATGTACTAGAGATATACCATCTCTGCCCTTACAAAATTTGCCTATTTAGGCTGAGACTTTAAGGCTGTATGCAATGGTGAGAACCTCAGGAATTAGATGCCACTCATACATGCTAAACACTACTACCACAATCTATTATGGGATTGTATTGAGTATTTGATGTCATGTTTATAAGTCTTTACTGGAATTGGCATAATCACATCAATATCCTTGTTCTACCTGAACAAGGATAGAGATACAGAGATCCTCAAAATTGTTAGCAGGTTTTCTGAAAGTGATTGATAGCTTAGTGAAGATTTTGTTTTTTAAAAACTATTTAGAAAACTGGAAATTTAAGCGTAAGCCATTTATTGCATTTACAGTGTATCTGGGGCTATGCCACATGCAAGGAATTAAAAGAGATTTTTATTTTACTGTAAGAGACTTTTTTTCTTTTTTGGTGGTGGTGGTGCTGAGGTGCTGAGGATTGAACCCAGGGCCTCATGCATGATAGGCAAGAGCCATATCCCCAGCTCCCCGTGAGAGACTGTTTAAATGAAGATGTTTTACTGCTTTTCTAGTTGCTTTGGAAAAATTAATTGAAATATTTCAAGTTACATATTCATTTTTGCAATCAGCTTTTGAATATCTTTGCATAAATTATCTCATTTTGGAATAAATAAATTCAGACCATCTTCTCAGCCATGAATGCTTTTTGGCACAGTTTTCAGCATTGTTTTAATCCTGTGTACTTTTAATTAGAGTAGAACTTGAGGTTATCAGAAGATCTTCCTTAGAGATAGGTTTGGGAAGTTTGAAAACCGTAGCACTGCATAAATAGAACTGTGCTGTTAAGTAGAGTGAACCTCCAGGGATGAAACTCAGAGCCTTCAGTGCCAGAGATATTTAGGGTATGGTTGGCCTTAGAAGACCAGAGTTCTGTCTGTCATTTGTTATCTTCGATCTTGGCAAGTCATGTAAGGTATAAGCTTTGATTCTATCAATATCTCAGGGATGCCATCTACCACTTAAAAGGTATGAGGTAACCCTGGATTCTAAGTAGCCTTGTTCATCTCGTTGCTTTTGTCCATAGAAGCCAGGTGATTATAAAAGTGCGATGTTAGAGAGCAGGCAAGGTCTTTGAACTTAGATGGCTAAAAAAAATTTGTTAACTACATTAGACCCTTAAAGGAAATAGAATGATAGTGGATGATATTTATTATTTATGTACTAAGAAGATTTTTAAGGGGAAATATTCCAAATATTCTTAAATTGATTTCCAAGTAGTTGATTTCTAACCCCCCTAGTGTTAGAATTTTTGAACACACACAAGAATCTATATTCCCTTCAACTTACTTTATGACCAGCATATAGTTGGGACTTGTTTTTTGATCCATATTGACAATCTTCTAATTGATACCTGCTTCCTTATTTAATTTCTTCTGATTTTATATTATTAACAAAGAGGAAATTATTCTGAGGCACAAAACTTTTTAATAGATCTAGAAATGTTATAAAAATCTCTTGACCGAATTTCTCTTAAATGTAACCATTTATTTATGTATATAATATAGTTTTAATATAATCCTTGCTTGAAAGAAAACATAGCATAAAGAATTTGAACACTTTCCTTTCTTTGATTTGCTTAATCTGAGGTATATATCTGGTGCTGCTTAAGTAGTAGTGATTTAAACTAATTCTATATCATTTAGTCTAACAAATGTTTATAAGTCATTCCCCAGAATATAAGATAATGTTAAGTTGAGCACTTATTTTTCAGCAGAATACCTTAAATCATTTTCTACAGTATTTTCACTCTCTAATGTATTAACCAGGGAGCCCAAGGTAAGAAAATATACAGACACCTTAGAAACATGTATTAAGAAAGCTAGGTAGAAAAGAATATGTAAATGGATATCCTCTTTCATAACCTACTCAAAGTATATTTTCATGTCACAATAGAAATTGTTGACACTAGACCCAGAGGGCTTATGCATGGGTGCTTCCCATTTCTCATTTCATTTCTGAGTTACAAACTTTTCTGACTTTATATTCTAACCTTTAATTTTTTTTCCATGTAGGAAACCTATGAAAATATCCCAGGTCAGTCAAAGATCACGTTCCTCTTACAAGCCATCAGAAATACAACAGCTGCTGAGGAGGTACTACCTTAATATTTGAGAATATTAAATTCTTACTAAACATTGATTAGGATGATTGTCAGGAGAGGATAATGAGAATTATTTATTATTACATTTTACTTAAACTTTGAACTTTTTGGCTAAGAGCTACCTACAAATTGTGATGTGAGTTTTTAAAGCACTACCTATTGTATGAGTATTTCCTTTTTTCCAAATAAGATGATATGTCTAGGGTAGGTAAAATTTAATGGCTTTATAAATAATTAAGTTTTAAAATTGAAGTGATTTCTAATCTATAAAAATTCTTTTCATTGAAGCTTCATTCTAAAGGAGGATATTCATTCAATATTTTAATGTTACAAATATTTTGAAATATATATTTTATCCATAAAAATTTATGATTATAATCCTGTCTAGATGAATCTTTAGCAAGATGGTTTGGAACAGAGACACTTTCTAGAATCTTTTGAAATTATGGGTTGTTTTTTTTTAGCAAGTTACCTAGTATGCTAAATTAATGTTTGCTTGAATTTTAAGTCTCCTTTTTCCTTATGATAAAACAAGGCTATTTAAGTATTAGGATTTTATAGTTTTCTTACTATTCTTCCTTTGCATTTAGTGTATTTGATTTTTTTCTTTATTCAGGTAATACCCTGTAAGTATTGAGTGTCATTGACTATCGCTTTACTTTGAAAAAAGGTGTTGAAGAACTCAACTCTAGAAAACTTATCTTGCCTATAAAGCATTGCATTTAGAGTTTATAGAATAAGATTTTGCCAGAAGTCACACTGTATATGCTTATAGTAATATTTGATGGAAATGGAGTTGTACTTAAACTTTTATGTTTCTCCTGATTTCTTCCACTCAGTTCACACTGGCAATTTCATATTGTCATAGCACTTAGAAAGCAGTATGACAATGCCCAAGTTTTTCTTTAAATAGATGACAAATGGTGCTTCTTTACCTTAGTAACATTTTTTATCTGTAACTCAAATGAATACCAGATATGAAGAAGCATATAAAAGGTAAACGTCTAGCAGTTAAACAAATGGCTGTTTTGATCATTGAGAGATTAATGCAAGTTATATTCCTAAACAAATTTTAAAGCCAAGAATAATATGAAAATTATTTCCTTTTTAAAACTTGTATTAAACTTTTTCTTAATCTTAATTTGATTTAGAACCAGATGAGGGGCTGGGGATGTGGCTCAAGCAGTAGCACACTCGCCTGGCATGCATGCGGCCCAGGTTCGATCCTCAGCACCACATACAAACAAAGATGTTGTGTCCGCCGATAACTAAAAAAAATAAATAAATATTAAAAAATTCTCTCTCAAAAAAAAAAGATTTAGAACCAGATGATGAGTATTAATTAACTTCATTTGATTATGGCTTCATAGTCTTTAAGGAGGTACAAGAATTAAACTTGATTTTTAACCCCATCTATGAGAATTTTAACTGCTTTGAATTCTTTCTAGAGCATATATTAAGTTTTTTAAGTTTGCTACCTACCATACATTGCACAACAAAAGGATTTCTTATTGAAAAGCACAAGAGAGACAACTGGCAAGTTTTTATTTGTATAGCTTACCTTTTTTTGTTGATCACAGTCCCAAAGTATAGTGATAATAAGCAGTAATGATCTGAAAAAAATGAAAGCAGGAAAGATTTCGGTTTGATATTCTCAATGATTTATTGGTTTGAAAGGATAATATTTATTTATTTTGGTGTCAGGGATTTGATTCAGGGACACTTTACCGCTGAGCCACATCCCCAGCCCATTTTTAAATTTTGATTTTGAGACAGGGTCTCACTTAAGTTGCTGAGGCTGATTTTCAACTTAGAGATCCTTCTGCCTCAGCCTCCTCAGGAACATCTTGCCTCTGAACTACATCCTTGCCTTTTTTTTTTTTTTTTAATTTGGAGAGGGGGGTCTTGCTAAATTGCCCAATCCAGCCTTCTGTTTGCAATCTTCCATTTGATAATCTCGGGGAATGTTATATAGAAAACCCCAAACTTAAATATATTTCATAGATTTAAAAATGGGAGCCGGGCACAGTGGCACATGCATATATTCCCAGTGATTCAGGAGGCTGAGATAGGAGAATCTCGAACAAAGCCAGTCTTAGCAACTTAGCAAAGCAAAGAATCATAAAGATAAATGGATTTCATAGCAGATTTTCTAAAACCCTAATGAAAAAGAGTGGTTATATAACAAGATAGTCTGAAAGCCTAAAGCTAAGGTAGGAAAAAATACTTTTTTGTTCTAGAATGAGAACCAGATAAAGAGTTAGGAAAGAGGGTTTACAGTTTAAGGTATTTCCCCTAAGTAATGTATTAAAAATATGAATTATAGAGTTTATCACAGCAAAATTGTTCCTACTGAATTCTAATGTGCTTAGGAGTTTCTCTCACTTGTAAGTAAAATGTCTTGTGGTATGGCATTTTCTATACATACTAATGTGATTCGAAAGAGTTTTATTATATGTTTTACTTTTTAAAAAATAAAGATGCTTTGTGAATAAATTATAAAAATAGGATAGTGAAATACATCAATGGTAGAGTGAATCTGTTGAAAATATTTTCTCTAGTAAGATATGAAGTTATAACACTATTATCTATTTAAAGGCTAGACAAATGGCTGCGGTTCTCCTAAGACGTCTTTTGTCCTCTGCATTTGATGAAGTCTATCCAACTCTTCCATCAGATGTTCAGACTGCCATCAAGAGTGAACTACTGATGATTATTCAGATGGAAACACAGTCTAGCATGAGGAAAAAAATTTGTGACATTGCTGCAGAATTGGCCAGGAATTTAATAGGTGTGTATGCAAGTACATGTATAATTATGTTACAGAGAAAAAGGAATATTACCTCCCTCCCTTTTTTTTCTTTTTTTTTTTTTTTCTCTATTGGAATCTTGGGGAAGAAGATTCTCAGTACAAGTATGGTTTATTCTATTCAAAATGAATATGATTATAGATTATTCAATTACAGCCAAAAATTATAAGTACTTAAAAAATCTAGTCCTGTTGGTATTACCTATTGGTATTTAACATCCATATGAAAATATAGTTTTGTAATTTGCTTGAAAGTTGCCAATTATATTTTCCTCTTTAATCTGTGAAGTTTTGGAAGCACAGGCTAACTCCTGGTATAAAGTACTTTGTAATTTAAGCTTACCAATTGGCAAAAGTTCAAGGCCAGTCTAGGCAACTTAATGAGACCCTGTCTCAAATTATGAAATTTTCAAAGGACCTATAAAATAATATTTTTTTAAAAAGGGCTGGGGATGTAGCTCAGTGATAGAGAACTTGCCCTAGCATATACAAGGTCCTGAGTTCAATCACCAGAATTATTAAAGAAAATAATTAATGTTTTAAAAATTTGCCAATTGAAGTTGAAATCCGTGAACTCCAGGGGCTTTTGCAACTATAAAAGTATAGTGATAAATCATATACATATGTACTACTATATATATTTTATGTGTGCATTCTGAGTACATGCTCTGTCACTAAGCTACACCCTCAACCCATACTTTTTTTTTTTTTTTGGTTTTGGGAATTGAACTTAGGGACACTCAACCACTAAGCCACATCCCCAACCATATTTTGTATTTTTCTTAGAGACAAGGTCTCACTGTTGCTTAGTGCTTCGCTGTTGCCGAGACTAGCTTTGAACTCGCAATCCTCCTGCCTTAGCCTCCCAAGCTGCTGGGATCATATGCATGTGCCACTGCACCCAGCTGCATACATTAATTTTGAATAGGGATTCATAGTTGTGATTGCAAGCAGAATTCATCTACATGGCATTTTTAATAATTAAGAGGATTACCTCATGAAATAGGGGTTAAATAGGAGAATATTAGCCAGGCATGGTGGCGTACGCCTGTAATCCCAGCGGCTCAGGAAGTTGAGGCAGGAAGATCCAAAGTTCAAAGACATCCTCAG
This sequence comes from Marmota flaviventris, assembly GCF_047511675.1. Taxonomy (NCBI): domain Eukaryota; kingdom Metazoa; phylum Chordata; class Mammalia; order Rodentia; family Sciuridae; genus Marmota; species Marmota flaviventris. The sequence goes on from NC_092501.1 coordinate 154,766,938, forward strand.
TAACTACTCTAAGCAGTCCAGTAAGACCGTGTCTGTAAATAATATGCAAATTAAGCCTGGGGATGTGGCTCAGTGGTTGAGTGCCCCTGAATTCAATCCCCCCCCAAAAATATAACACTGTTGATTGTGCTTTGTGTACATTATGACACTAATTTTTTAATTTTGTCAAACAACTAGCAAATTATCATTTTTTCTGATATCTACAAATTTTTAGAAACCAGCAGGAAATATGTTTTGGATTTTTGTGGGGGATGTCCTGGGGATTAAACCCAGGAGTACTTTACCACCAAGCTACATTCCCAACCTGTTGTTAATTTGAGATACGGTCTAAGTTATTAAGGCTGACCTCAAATTTGTGATCCTCCTGTCTCAGTCTCCCAAGTTACTAGAATTACAGGAATGTGCCACTGCTGCTGGCTCAGATTTTTATTTTTCAAGTAAATAAATTCAAAATCCACTGAACTTTAATTTAGAATATTTTTAAATAGAGTAGATAATTCATTTTTCAGGTTTTAAATGTGTGGTGCACAGGTTTATAGGTGACCTTTCTTGTTCAAAATTGTTTAATAATGGAAACATTTTCAAATAATTTTTTTAAAAGCAAACATCTTTATCACCTTTAAGGTATAATCTTTTATGTTTTATGCTGAAGGGGCAGTTTAAAGGGTATTTTATTAAGGCTAAGGATATAACTCAGTGGTAAAAGAAGGCTTGCCTAGCATGCCTGAGGGTCTGGAAATGGGGTATATTTTATTTTACTGTCTGATCAAATATCACACTGACAATCAGCTTTTGGGAGGGGGGGTATTACCGAGGATTGAACACAAGGGCACTCTACAACTGATACTGTAGCCCTAGCCTATTTTATTTTTATTTTGAAAAGGGGTCTCACTAAGTTGCCTGGACTGGCTTTAAACTTGTGATCCTGTTACCTTAGTGTCTTGAGTCACTGGGATTATAGGTATGCACCAAGGACCCCCACACACACACTTTTTTATTATTATTATTTTAAGAAATGGGGTCTTGTTATATTGTTCGGGCTGACTTGAATCTCCTAGTCAACCCTTAAGGTTTTTGTGGCAATATAACTAATGAGTCTCATAAGTGGCACAATAGCTTTTGTGGTTCTACTCATTTTTATTACAAAGTATCACAAAAATTTAGATTTTTAACTCTTGTTAAAAAGTAAACATTGATACTATCCTATAGCACTTGAAAACTACAAAAGTATGAACACCCTCTCTCAGTCCTGGGATTCTCAACTTAGTGAGACCCCCATCTCAAAATAAAAAGGGCCAGGGATGTAACTCAGTGTCCCTGCTTGTTCAATCCCTGGTACCAAAAATGAATAAATAAATATAAAATGTTACTCTGTGCTTTTGTAACCCATATACAGAAATTATAAACCTAATATTTTATACAAAAAAATACCTTTAATATTAAATTAATCTTTGACCATTGTTATGGTTAAAGAAAACAATTTTATTGGTATTTTTAAAAATACAGAACAAGTGACATACTATTACATATTTTGAATGAGGCTTATGAAATAAAGGGATTCATCATTAATATTTTGAAGTTTGGCTTCAAAATGGATTTTTTCCCCCTTTTAGATGAGGATGGCAACAACCAGTGGCCTGAAGGTTTGAAGTTCCTTTTCGATTCAGTAAGCTCTCAAAATATGGGACTGCGGGAAGCTGCCCTTCACATATTCTGGTATATCCATTGATCTTGTTTTATGTCTGTTATTGTCATTTTTAGCTTAATGTCATGAAAGTCCAAAACACATTTTAATTGATTGTTTTAGCCTAATTTTGGTTTGAGGACTTAGAATAAAAATTAGGTCTTCATATAAGCTTTATATTTGAATTAAAAGCAACATTGGAGGTTGGGAATGAAGCTTTTCATTCACTCTGCAGTTTTCTTTTTTGTCTTAGGATCCCAGAATTTTTCTTGAATGGCTTTTTTTCCTTTATTTGGAGGTTAATACACTACCAATTGTAGCTTTTATAAAACCACTTTAATATTGGTATCTTGAAAAAGAAAATGAGAGTGCTAGTGAATTCCCAGTGTGTTTTCTGGGTCTTCTGTGATATTTTAACAAACTTCTGTGTGTGTGAACATGTGGTTTAAGTTTAGAATTAGGTGATTATTTTTTGTCCTACAGTGTTCCCATTGTTTTCTGCTGTTTAAAGTATGATTAGTGCCAGGTCCGGTGGTGCATGCCTGTAATCCCAACACCTCAAGGGTTTGAGGCAGGAGGATCCCAAGTTTAAAGCCAGCCTTAGCAAAAGCAGGGCATAAGCAACTTGGTGAGACCCGGTCTCTGAATAATATACAAAGTAGGACTGGATGTGGCTGAGTGGTCAAGTGCCCCTGAGTTCAATCCACGGTACCGCCCCCACCAAAATGATTAGTATATGTTAGATTTGTAACTTTCAGGTGAGCCATTACATGTATAGTTTTTAGTCATCATTTTCTACTTCAGTTGTCAAGTGTATATTATTTTGTATATTATTTAGAGAAGTTTGTTAAAATATCACAATATTTTGCTTATTTAAGTAATTCAGATTATAGAAAGAATGAAAAGCATTCAATTGACTTGTTTACTACATTTAAAAGTAAAATAGATCTTGAATTCCCTGGGTCACTAAGACTAGGAACAGATGGTCAGAAAGCATGATTACTATAGTTACCATCTGAAACCTTTTGCTCTTGTCCCATCCTATGCTTCAGGTCAGTTTCCAGCTGTGACATAGTGGTAAAGATAAAGCATGGGCTGAAAATAGGCTGCTGAGTAATCTGTATGCCCAGTTCAAGCTTTTGCTGTGTTTGCTTCCATTCACTCAACCCAGAAAGAGAATTCTTTAGAGCACGTGTATACATTTGGCCTAAACATTAATGCATGTTTTGAGCCAGGTGAACAGTTCATTAGAGACTCTTACTCACACTTTACAAGGATAAAATGTAATTTTAAAGAGTATTTTTGGATCATTTCTCAGGAACTTCCCTGGAATTTTTGGGAACCAGCAGCAGCACTATTTAGACGTCATCAAACGGATGTTAGTTCAGTGTATGCAAGATCAGGAACATCCATCGGTAAATGATTTCAATTCCATTACTTAACATCTAAGTTAATCCACCTTGTGAAATTATGTATTAGAAGATTGTAAGTGCTAGTTTTACTGAAAATAATTTCATCCTGAGCTTAAAAAAAAAAAAAAAACTTGACCTTGAATATATCAAAAAAGTTTCTCATGTTTGTCCTCTTTTACTCTCTTCATTTTAGATCAGGACATTATCTGCTAGAGCTACTGCTGCGTTCATACTTGCAAATGAGCATAATGTTGCTCTGTTCAAACATTTTGCAGATTTGTTACCCGGATTCTTACAGGTAAAAAACAAATAGTATAGAATAAACAATAATTACATTCCATATTGATATTCATTAGTTTCAAGTTTTCTTCAGGGTTTTGAGGTATATTTGTTCATTTATTAAGTTAATATTCATTGCCTATTATATGCTCATACAAGTCTTACAGTGTAGTAAGTGGTAGTATCACAAATCAAACTACAGGATCGTAACACTGGTCCCTATAAGAGTACATTGTAAATTAAGTAGTTTGTTATTAAAACTACATTATTAGTACAAAAGGACAAGTTAATGTTTTAAGGATACCTTCCTGCCTAAATCAGCAAAATAATGTTGGATAAGGTAGAGTAGTGATTCTTAACTTTTCAAAACTCCAAACTGTGTTGTTTTGACAGATTTTTGCTACTTCCCATATTTTATCCTAAAATGAAACGCATAAGAAGTAAAACTCATATATATTTTTAAATACCAATATATGGCTAAAATTAAATACAAGGAAATAAAAAGTAATGTATAATAAAATGGTGTACTTTTCTAGATATAAAATGCTGAAACATTACTAAAATTCAAAGGTGGAGTAAGTGATTTCTAAGTGATATATACAAATGCAGTAGCTAAACGGGCGGTATCATTGGTAAGTCAAATACCATGCAATACTGCTCTATTATATATATATATATAGTTCTTAATGGACACAATACCTTTATTTTATTTAGATATTTTTTTAATATGCTGAGGATTGAACCCAATGCCTCATATGCTAGGCAAGCACTCTACTACTAAGCTACAACCCCAGCCCCTACTCTTACTAGTTTCTTTTTCTTTTTTTCTTTTTGCTGTTGTTTGTTATTTGTTTCTAAGAAATAAGCATTTTCTTAAACCACAAGTCATTTTACATTTGGTAACAGACTGAAATTGTACATTTAGACAATTGGTAATAAGAAGCTGTAATAGGGCTCCAAGAGAGGCTGCCTTGGCTAAAAAAGCACAGGCTCTTGACCTAGACTAAAACATAAAACACCACATGCTCTGGGTCAACGTAAGCTGGAGAAAGCTTGCCATCTCTATCTTCATTTTTTTCTGTCTGCACATAGTAGGCAGTGTTCATGTAAAAACTAGCAGTGCAGCCAATGTTTGTCAGCCCTAAATATACCCAATCTCTGTCCTCCCCTTGAAGACTGAGGCTGCATTTGGAGCAGCCTGTTGAAGACCCCTGTAGTCATCCTGGGATTACATTCTAGGATTATAAGTGAGAAAAACAGGGAAGGGAGGGAGGAGAGAGAGAGAGAGAAGGAAGCAGTCAGATGGACATGGGGAGAGGGAAACAGACACACTCTGAGCAGAAAATGAAAATTGTCCCCATGGAGTCATGAAGACTTCTCTGAAGCTGTCTCCCAGACACTTTAAAGAGAGACCAAACTGAGGGGATTATCAATGAGACCACAGTCTGAGCAAGAGCACTTAATGGTGTTCGCAGTCTGGTGTTGTGGTTCAGTGGTAGAGCACTTACCTAGTATGCATGAGACACTGGGTTCAATCCCAGCACCACATAAAAAACAAAACAAACAAAAAAATCTAAATAAACAAAATAAAGGTATTTATTTACTTATGGGGGGGGGTAGCCAGGGATTGAACTCAGGGGCACTCACCCACTGAGCCACATCCCCCAGCCCTATTTTGTATTTTATTTAGAGACAGGGTCTGACTGAGTTGCTTGTGTCTCACAAAACTGATGCTGGCTTTTCAATCCTCCTGCCTCATCCTCCCGAGAGCCACTGGGATGACAGGCATATGCCACTGTACCCAGTCATTTGTTTATTTTCAGTCTGACTTCAAGGTATACACAAGGCATACACTGCCAGGTGTAGGAGGGACATACACAATAATAACAGTTAAATCTTTCAGAAAGCATAAACAAGCTAGTGTTCAACTAGTTAAATAAACTCAAAATACATACATGAAAACCAGACAGAATTAAAATGAAAGATGGACAAATCAATTATGGCACTCATTCCTTAGCAGCTGATGAAATAGGCAATAAATAAATAGAAACAAAGGACAGTGGAAGCTACATCATGAACAACCTTCACCTAATGGGCATGTTCTGAACACTGCAATGCCACAACTACACATGCATACACTCCATGCATACACAGTATGCATTCTTTTGGAGTGAATATGAAATGTTTACCAAAGTTGACCATAAAAGGGAACATAAACCAAATCTCAACAAAGTCTAAAGGATGAAATCATACCACATGCCTTCTCTGAATACCATGAAAGTAAGCTAGAGGTCAGGCATGGTGGCCCCTGCCTGTCTTGGGAGGCTGAGGTGAGCAGAAGCATCCCAAGTTCAAAGCCAGCTTCAGCAATTTAGTGAGATCCTTATTAACTGATCAAGGCACTGTGTCAAAAATTAATAATAGCAGCAGTAGTAGTAAGTAGAATACTAGTAGTAGTGGTAATAGAATAAAAATAAAATAAAAAGGGCTGGTTTCAATCTCCAGCACCCAAAAAGAAAACAAAAAAAAAATAAAGAATTACATAACAATATTGTTATTAGGCAAAGAAGCACATTTGTGTTCAACTGAGCAGAGTTTGTGTCAGCTGAGCAGAGCGGCACACATCTGTACACTTGAGAGCCTATTATCTTCAGAAACCGAAGCCACAGGATCCCAAGTTCAAGGCAAGCCTGGGTAACCCAGCAAGAGACCCCTTTTCCAAAACAAAACCAAAAAAACCAACAATGTCCGTGGGTGTTGTTGGGTCATCCAGTGCCCTTGAGTTCATCCACCCCCAACACTGTAAAAACAGATGAACCTTTAAATAATAAAGAAAAATAGAATAACGGGAGGCAAAGAAAAAAAACCCCTACTCTTACTATTGATTATGTGAAGTAATGAAGTTCTAGATTTCTGAAACAAAGTATCCATTCTGCAGTGCCACAGTTTATACAGTAGTTACATTGGGGAGAGGTGTTAACTATATAGTCATCCCTCTGTATCCTCAGGTTATTGGTTCCAGCCCCTTTGCCAATACCAAAATCTAAATGCCCAAGTCCCTTATATAAAATCACAGTATTTGTATGTACCTACGCATATCCTCTTATATACTTCAAGTCTTCTTTGTTACTTAGAATACCTAATAAGGGATAAATGCTTCTACATAGGTGTTATGCTCTATTGATTTAGAAAATAATAACAAGGAAAAAGTTATACAAGTTCAGTACAAATGCGAATTTTTTCCATGTATGTTTGATCCTTGTTTGGTTCAGTGTACAAATAGTCAAGTGTACATTAAAACCAGGCAAAAAATGATCTGTGACTTTAAGAATTTCTAGATTCAGATCATAGTTTATCATTTTTATAAATATTTGACCTTTGTGATCATGTGAGTTGCATGATGAAAAGATTGTATGAATCCCTGTAAGCTTTTGTGTCATAGGATATCAAGTATCCCTGGCCTTTTCTCATCATTAGCTCTGTTTAGAACCACTACATTAGGATGTAAGGCATCAGATGATTTTCGTGTGATAAAAAGATACTAATAGAATTTATTGACTTTTCTCCCCAGGTTGTCATACTGAAAAGATATTTTAAGTCTATTATAAAACTTTAATGTAATATGCTATCGGGCTGGGGATGTGGCTCAAGCGGTAGCGCGCTCACCTGGCATGCGTGTGGCCTGGGTTCAATCCTCAGCACCACATACAAAGATGTTGTGTCTGCTGAAAATTAAAAAAATAAATATTTAAAAAAAATTTCTCTCTCTCTCTCTTAAAAAAAAAAAAAATATATATATATATATATATATGTATGTATGTATGTTATTATTTGGTACTTTATCACCTAAAGTCGTGTTACTCTTTTTATACCTAATTCCAGAAATTTTTATTCCTTTGGAATAATGGTAGATTTTAAAAAAATGGGGGCTGGGGATGTGGCTCAAGAGGTAGCGCGCTTGTCTGGCATGCGTGCGGCCCGGGTTCAATCCTCAGCACCACATACAAAACAAAGGTGTTGTGTCCGCTGATAACTAAAAAATAAATATTAAAAAAAATTCTCTCTCTCTCTCTCCCCCCTCTCTCACTCTCTCTTAAAAAAAAAAAAAAATGCCCAAGTACCACAGAGACCAAACTCAGTATCAATGAAAAATAAAATGGGTAATGTTGAACACTTTAATGCATGTCATAGGATCTAGTATTTACTGTATGTATGAGAAAGACTGGGACATGAATATAGAAAAGACAGAATAAAGAGATATTTGGTTATTTAAAAAAAATTCCCTAACAGCCTTCAGTCTTTGTTGTATTTTTTAACTCCCACATATAAGTGAGAACATGCAGTGTTTGTCTTGTTCACCTATTTTAATTTAATATAATATTTTTCATCAGTGTTACTGCAGATGATAGAAATTCTTTTTTATGACTGAATAATGTTTCATTGTGTATATATAACACATTTTCTTTATCCATTCATCTGTCAGTGGACACCTAGGTTGATTCTTTGCTATTACAAATGATGTTGTAATTCACAAGTGCAGATGTGTCTTCAACATACTGATTTTAATTCCTTTGTGTATATATACACACAGGATAATTGGAATGCTGGATTATATAGTAGTACTATTTCTAGTTTTTGAAGAACCTCTATACAGTTTCCCATAAATGGCTATACTAACTTACAGTTCCCCTTTTTCCACATCCTCACCATATTTATTATTTTTTCACTTTGATAATAGCCAGTTTATATGGGTTGATATGATATTTTATTGCAGCTTTGATTTGTATTTCCTCTAGCTCAGATTTAAATGTTTTTGTATTTCTAGTTAACAGTCCTCAAAACAAGGGTGTGTATGTGTAGAACATTTGCCTAATATAGACTGTTAAATTATTTGGTGGGGGAAAAGGTTTAGTAATATTATTCTGCTATTGGCTGTCTTTGGGGGACGTTTTGGTTAAGTAGGCATAAAATGAGTCTTGAACAGAGACTTTTTTCTCTGTTTTATCTTTTCTAGGCTGTAAATGATTCGTGCTACCAGAATGATGATTCAGTCTTAAAGTCTCTTGTTGAGATTGCAGATACTGTTCCAAAGTATTTGCGTCCTCACTTGGAAGCAACTCTACAACTAAGTCTAAAGGTAAATTAAACAGTTCAGTAAATATTGTGCTTATTATTTTCAAGTACAACCTAAACTATTAAATGTATTCAAATACGTCGTCTTTGTAGTTGTGTGGAGACACAAGCCTCAACAACATGCAGCGCCAGCTTGCCCTTGAAGTGATCGTGACACTCTCAGAGACTGCAGCTGCTATGTTAAGAAAACATACTAATATTGTTGCTCAGACAAGTAAGTCAGAGGTCTTCAAACAGTTTGTGTGTAATGTGGCGAAATTGTTGGATTAATGTACTAAGGATTGTGTGATTTCTCAGATTTATTTGAGAATATAATGGATGTCTTTTAAAAATCAGATGAACCTAGGGAAATGGATCTTTATATGTGTATGCATGGACCCACTGTTGTGGCTATTTTTTTAAAGACTGCAGACCCATAGAAAGCCTGCTAAGTAAAATTGTTATAGTGAACAGTGTGATAGACTACCATTTATATGTTAAAATATTGAACAAAGTCAATAGAATTAAAAGTAATCAGAGAATATCTAGACATCTAATAGAAAGCTGAAAACTGAGATAACTTAATTGTGGTATTTAAAGTGAAGATAAGATTAGAACACAAATCTAACACTGATCAGAGCTCTCTTTATTATGTTGCTTTGTTTATACTCTTTGGCGGAGAAATTTACATGACTGTTGTACTGTGGAAATACTATGTTTATTGTGCCTAGGATACAGATTCACAAAATGAACTGATGGTTTCTGACCTAGCTATTTCTGTGCTAATTTGTATCTGAACCATTAGTTTAGAAAATACATCACCAAGGTTGTTTTTTGTTTTGGTTTTGGTTTTTTGGTTTTTGTAGTGGCACCTACCTTTTATTTTACAAAGAAGTAGCGATTAGAATTTTAGAAACTTTCCCATTAAAGATAGGAACAGAAAAGTATTCCCACTATCACTGTTTCTGTTATGCTGACAGTTCCGGACATTGTCAAGATAACGTAAGTAGGGCTAGGGCTGTAGCTCAGTGGCAGAGTGCTTGCCTAGCATGTGTGAGGTACTGGGTTTGATCTTTAGCACCACATAAAAATAAATAAAGGCATTCTGTCCATCTACAACTACAAAAAAAATTATAAGTATTGACAAAAAAAGATAAATATTGTTTCTTTGTAGTCTGTGTGCTTGTCTACAAAAAAATAAAATAAAATTGTTAGAACTGATTATTTTAAAGTTGAGCTGGGGCTATAGTTCTGTGGTTAGGGTGCTTGCCTGGAATGGACAAGGCCCTAGGTTCAATTCCTAGGTTCAATTCTCAGGACCTCAAGGAAACAACAAAACCAAAAATAATAGTGTGCATATGAACTAATAAGAATCACTTAGAAAATTTACTAAGAAAGATCACGTAGTGTAGGCATGACTTGCTAATACCTAAGAATAAATTAAAAAGTGTAAGACCTTTGTGGAAAAAAAAATCAAGTGACATTAAAAGACTAATAGAACTAAACATCAGTTTTCCTCAGTCACCCTATAAATCCAATATTATTTTAGTCAAAATCCTAATAAAGTTGACCTTAAGATTTTTGTGAAAGAATATAGTTCCCAGAGCAGCGAAGTTGATTTTTTTAATTAATTAATTTGTTCTCACGTTGTCATGCATGACAGCAGAATGCATTTCAATTCATAAGCAAAGCTGATTTTGATGAAAGTATTTGAGCTCTTGCCTTATCAAGTCTTAAGAATTTAGAATTCATTGATAGTACTGATACAGACAGTGGAAATGAACAGAGTAGAGAGAGTAGGAGCAAATCATGCACATGGAAACAAAGTTGAATTAAAAGGAAATTCACCAAATATGGTTGGGATAAGTAGTTATTTTTAGTAAGAAAAAATATCCCAATTCCAGATAACGTAATAATTTGGGGTGGATGAAAAGCCTCAATATTACTGGTACATTTCACAAGTAAAGTCTAATAATGAAGAACTATTTTTTTTAAGACTGAGTCACAATCCATAGATACAAAAATTGATATAAAACAGATTTTTTGGATTAGGTCAATACATGCTACATGAAAATAAAAACCCACAAACTGGGAGAAAATAATACAGTGTGCACAGTCAACAAAGTTTTGGTATATTGAAAATAGATAAAGGCTAAGAAGAGGAAATTCACAAAAGATAACTCTGACATAGTTAATGAGCACTGTTGCGCCCCAATTGAACAAGTGTAGTTGTGGAGTACAACTTGTCAAGTGTTGAAAGGTGTGGAGCCAACAGGGCTCTTACTCTCTAGCTCCAGGGCACTTCACACATTTTTGTGAAATAAGACAGGCCCTCTCTTCATCTGATAACAGTGGAAGTTTATGCAAGTACTGTGGAAAGCAGTTTGATTTTTCGTACTATTGAAGATATTTGTAACAACTTCGTATTTAGATTCATAACTTGTCAAGGAGGAGATATACGTAATAATCTCATCAAATTAAATTTTCCAAGTGGGAGGAAAACTGGAAACAAAATGTTCAGCAGGACAATAGGTAGTTTGTTGGTATAATGGAATTCTGTGAAATCCATGATTGTTGAAAAACAGATTTCCAAAAAGTACAAACATGAAGCCATTTATCATATTTTTAAAATAGAAGAGTACTATAATTTTATGTATAGATTCAAGTATAAAAATTAGGAATGAAACATTCATTTTGTTATGGGATATGAGAGACTGCAGTAGAAAGTTCAGAAGAAATTTGACTGTTTTCCCTAATCCATTATGTCCCATTTAATCTATAGAATGCCTATAAAAACTTAAATGGAGCAATTGTTTTTAAAGATTTCTTAAAATTTTTTCATAGGTTTCTATTAGGTGTTCTTTATATAGGATAATGGGACATAATTGGTTAATCTTGACTTTTAAAAAAAATTTTAAATGTCGTTTTTGTTACTTTAAAGGAAAAAAATAAGATCCAAAGCAATTATCACAAGAAGTTAACTTTTTGGGGAACAGACAAATATAGTTGTCTCAGTATCTGGGGACAATTAATACTAGGACCTCTTGTAGATACCAAATTTCATAATGCTGAAATCTCTTATAAAATGGCATAATAACTACATGTAACCTCGTATCCTTTCACTTTTAGTCTTTTTTAGATTACTTATACCTAATGTAATAAAAACGTTATGTAAATTATTGTTAAAATGTATTGTTCAAGGAATATGACAAGTGGTACAAATTTTAGTACAGGCAGTCCCCCCATCAGCCCTGAATATTTTTTATCTGAGTTTGGTTAAAACCCACTGATGAAGAACCTGTGGATACAGAGGGCCTATTATATTTGTTTTGTCTTACTCTTCTTAAAGGCAAAGTAAAACTTAAGTTAAAATTCTTATTTATAAATGATGATATTAACAAAGTAATAAAAGCCAGTCTTCAGGAATAAAATAATTCTTCACTTTAGTTCCTCAGATGTTAGCAATGATGGTTGATCTCGAAGAAGATGAGGACTGGGCAAATGCTGATGAACTAGAAGATGATGATTTTGATAGGTAATCACATCGATTACTGGCGGAGCTGGGTCTAGGGTGGTAGTGAGAGCTTTGGGGCTACCACTGGATGCTGTTAAACTTCTAAATTTGGAATATGGGACACTTTGCCTTTCTGTTGTATGCATTTCTGAATAACATTTTCCAAATTGTATTTTATTTATTTTTCTTAATGTAATTTGAAGTTAATGTTTAATGAAAGTTCTTAAGACATGGTTTATTTTAATTGTAAATAGTACATAAAACTGTATTATATAAATAATCAGGAAAGCTACCTATAACAACAAAGAGAGTTATCTTTTTTGAAAAAACTAGAAACGCAAAATGCACCACATGTACACCGAGTGACAGTAATACTGTGTGGTACTGGCATGTTTTAGCTTAGGTAGGTCCCATGAATCTAAATTCCTATGGAAAAGTGAACCAAAATCTGTATTTCCTGTGCATTACTGATGATGATACCTGACATATGAAAAAGCACTTCAAATTCTGTTGTTTTAATTTCTTTTTTTGGAGGGAGTACTTACTGGGGGTTGAACCCTAGAAACCTTTACCACTGAGCTACATCCCCATCCCTTTTTATTATTTGAGACAGGTCTTCCTTAATCCCTGAGGCTGATCTTAAACGCTCGTGATCTTCCTTCCTAACCCTCCTGAATTGCCTACCACTTGATGTTTTTTCAGTAGTCCCTAACATGTATTATAGATGGCAGAAATCAAAGAGTGAAGATGTGTTATTTGTCAGGGTTACATAGCCAGTTAGCAAGCTGAGGTTTAATATTAGTTTTCTTCGTGTTCTTCCTAGTGCATCATTCTACTACCTTTCTTATAAAGAACTTGAATTATTTTCCCAAAAGACTGGTACATGATAAGCTGCTAAATTAACCATGATAAAAATTTTTAAAAATATTTGGCTTGCAGAATATTTGCTGCATTTTTCCCACTTTTTATTGGTACATTATAGTTGTACTACTAATGGAACTTGCTTTTACATATTCATACATGCACACGATACAACAATATGCATGCTGCATTTTTGAGGCTTAATCACATTGTTGAACTCAAGACTAATTTCTGGCTTCAGTACTGTTTTGAAGTGTATGAAAGTAAACCTTCATTAGGCTAAAGAGAAGACAGGTTAAATATTTTCCTTCTCTGGTTCAATTACCATAACATGCTGCTACCTGTCCTCTAATTTGCCTTGTAAATGATATTTAAATTTACATTAAGCTTACAAAATGTTTTTCTGGATTTAATGGATAAGATTTTCTTATCTGTGAATAAGCAGATCATAAATATATTTTCAAAATAAAAAATTTTAGGTCCAAAGTCCTATTGTAAAGATTATTTTATATAATAAAAACTTTTATTATTTATAATTTTATCTTTGTAGTTTTGTCTTCACAGAACAATTAAAGATTATGCATATGACAAAATACTATTAGTCTTGGCAGCTGTGAGCAGAATAAATGTACAAATGTTTCTGTGCCTTGATCTTTTCAGTGAAAACAGTTGCACCTGTGCATAGTTTTGGCGGTGCACTTTGTATTCCTTTAAAGATGAGTAATAAGTTAATATTGGGAGGTGGACAGTCCTGTGTTTGAAGGATATCTTTAGGAAGGGAGATACACAAGGTTCATCAACCTCCCACTTTTATCTCTGAATTCTGAAAAAGATTCAGACAAGATTTTGGGGGGGGGAGGCTGGCAGTAACTAAGTGGGATTGAACCCAGGGACACTTAACCACTGAGCCACATCTCTAGCCCTTTTTATTTGTTTTTTTGAGACAGGGTCTCACTCAGTTGCTTAGAGCCTTCATAATTGTTGAGGCTGACTTTGAACTGCCTCTGCCTGCCGAACAGGTGTGCTATTGTACCCAGCAAGACAGAAGACTTTTATTAAAAAGTATCATGGTAGAGCATGATCAAAGTTTTTATTTATGCTTGCCCCCTCCTCTTTTTTTTTTTTTTAAGTTGTAGGGTTTCTAATATTCAACTTCAATATCACATGCAAAAGACTGCTTGAATTCTTTATCAGTCCCAGTTTAAAAACATGGATAGAAGTATGTACAGCACAACATTTTTTGTGTGTCTTTGATTACATTATTTTGTTTGTGTATCTAGCAATGCAGTTGCTGGCGAGAGCGCTTTAGACCGGATGGCTTGTGGACTTGGTGGAAAGCTTGTTCTGCCAATGATCAAGGAACACATTATGCAAATGCTTCAAAACCGTAAGCTATCTGCTTCAAATGCTACCATAGTAGAACGAGTCTTTCTAAATGTTAAATTCTTAACAAATGGCGTTTGTGGAATATTTCACCTAATTCTCGTATTCTACTGATGAAATTTTATTTAGTCATTTTTGGGAACATTCAGTCACTAGCTAAAGAATATTTTTCTCAGTACTGAAACAATTATTCAGTTTTCTCTTCACAAAATTGGCATCAGTGTTTAGAAAAAAGTATGTAAAATCTAAAGGAAATTATGGTTAACTCTGTCTTCAGAAATATTTAGGTTATTTACATGTAATACTGTGTTAGTTGTCAGCCCTTATACCTGTAGTTTTTATCAATACCAAAGATAAGTGTATGCTTTATTTTAATTTGTGGGGTTGTTTTTAATTGCAAAGTTAACCTGCATGATGTATTTTAATTTAAGTCCTTTACTTCATATTCAGAAATGACCATTGTTGTCAGTTCTCTGAGACTTCTGATTTCATTTATTCATGTGTGTGATGTTTTTAATGTAAATATATAATATGGATACAGAGTACTTAACTAAACTTTTGTTCAACATTTTATCATATCACCATGTAACAGTCTGCCTCATTTTTTTTAATAGTCACATAGCATTCAACAATCCCTTTCAAATATGAATAGATTTGTTGATTATAAATAAAGCTTATGCCAACATTTTTCTACAGAAGTCCTGGCTTATCTTTTATGAGTATTTGTTTTGTTTTTATGATGCTATAGGTTGTGCCTAGAAAGCTACATTCCTAGGACACTGTATATGAGTGTTTTTATCTACATGGAATAGATTGCAAGAGCCAGGCAATGAGAGTTAAACCATAGCTAAAGGATCTTTTTTTTATTAATTTTATTAATTAGTTATTAATGCTAAGAATTGAATTCTAGGTCTCCTGTATGCTGAGCGTATTCTCTGCCTCCACCCTCAGGATTATGGAATCCTAAATTAGTAAGATTCAGTAATAATAGCAGCTTTGAATGATTGAGTACTCCTGCTCTTATGATATTCACCTAGTTTCTTATCCTTTAAGATTCTTTCTTATCCCAAAAAAGGCATGGTCAAAAACCATTGCCTCTTTTTAAAGATGTGATTCTGATTCTGGGTCTGGAAAGTAGTCTCCACCCCAGTCCCATCTTATAGAGAATCTTTTCCCAAAGGGATATGTAGGGGAAAAAAAGACACATTGCTTGACCTATAGGAGCTGCTAGAAAGAATAAATCTAGCCTTTTCTCTCTGCGCACCACCGCCCCACTCTGGTGGTGCTGGGGAGTGAACCCAGGACTTTGTGCGTGCAAGGCAAGCACTCTGTCAAATGAGCTGTATCGCCAGCCCCAGCCTTTTCATTTTTAAGATGAAGAAAATTAAGCCCAAAGACAGTGAAAAATTACATAAGGTCAACAGTTTTCTGTTTCTCTATTGATTGACACAGTTCTTCAAGTGGATTTAGTGTGATGGTGGTTGTGATTTGTAGTTAAAGAGTTTGTCTATTACAGCTCACTAGATTATGGGCATGCACCATCACACTGGCTGTGAACTCTTAGTAAAACTTTGTTGTTTGCTAAGTGTAAGGCTTTTAACAAGTCTTCTGCATCTCAGTTTTCTGACTATATAATGGGAAAATAATACTTGCCCTACACCCAGGCTGGAGACTGGAATTTATTAATTTATTTTATATATTTGAAAAATGCTTATTTAATAGTGGAAAAATTATACATATTTTCTAGTTTGAAAATAATATAGTAATTAATGCTGTGGAAGAATCATTTACATAACATTTTTTTCTATACAACAGTCTTTTTTTTTTTTGGTACCAGGGATTTAACCCAGAGGTGCTTAATCACTGAGTCACACCCCCAGCCCTTTTCTGTCTTTTATTTAGAGACAGGGTCTTACTGAGTTGCTGAGGCTGGCTTTGAACTCGTGTGATTCTCCTGTCTCAGCCTCCTAAGCCATTGGGATTACAGTTGTGCACCATCATGCCTGGCCACAGCATTCTATTTTTGTTCCCTCTCTAAATATATTTCTTTACCATATGCTACTTTATTTCAAAAAGATTTGTTGAAAAGTTTTTATCCTCTTACCAGTGTCATCACATTCCTGCTAAACATACTTCCATAATTCCATACATTGGAAATAAATAAGATTATATTCAGATTCTCTGAATCAAATATGGATAGCTTTCTGGATCATTAAATGTTGTACATTGGCCTTTCTTCTTTAATGTTTAGTATGTAAAGATTAGTATCACATGTTCACATGTTCTCTTCCTAAGTTTATTGCTCATTTGAGATTTCTTGACTTAGTATATAGAGTTAGCCGGGCCCAGTGGCAGCATGGGAGGCTGACACAGAAGAATCCTGAGTTCAAAGCCATCCTTGGCAAAAGTGAGGCACTAAGAAACTCAGACCCTGTCTCTAAATAAGGCTTAGGATGTGGCTTAGTGCCCCTGAGTTCAATCTCCATCCCCCACCCTACCCTGCCAAAAAAAAGTATGTGGAGTAATTGAAAATATACATACTGTTAATATTATGTGAATATTCATTTAAAAATGAGAAGCTCATCCAGAAATACTAACAGAAATAGCATTACTATTAAGAATGACTGTCCATCCCACCACCACCAAAGTAGCACAAAAGACTTGCATTTTTGTAAATACTTTTAAATAAATTAGCTAAATTTTTGTCAGTTTGACCTGATGAATTACCCCCAACCCCAGTCCCAGAAAGAACATTGGGGAATTTCAGGAGTTTTGGGTCCCAGTTTGAGAACCATTGTTGCTGTCCATATACTCAGACCATGACCTATGTTTTATTTATCTTGCTTTGTTACACAACAAATTGGAAGAAGCATAGCTTGTTATGACTGTTTTATAGTAAATAGAAATATTTATAAATGAGAGGGGAAAATTATACTAAAATAGAAGAGGCCAGTAAAATAAATATTGTTTAGTTAATATTCTATTAACCTAAAAGCAAATAGCCATCGTTACTATTAGAATACAAATAAGTTTCAGTAAAAATTCTTTAAATTCTTTACTTTAAATTTAAAGTAATGTGATCATAGTAATCAATAAATCTGTATTTAATAAATAGCAACGTATGACACCAAATCCAGGTATTTATTGCTTATAGTAAATTCATGGAAAAGTTTTCGGAATAAAGTGGTGTTACAAAACTAGTCTTACAAATGAAATAGTCCAGTCTGGCACTTTTTCTGTCCATTTTTCTAATGTGTAAAATGTTTTGTTATTTTCCAAATAAAAATGTTATTTGCACTTCCAGAATGATGTTTGCAGTATCTAATTAATATTCATTTGGATGTATTTCTTTTTGGTAGCTGACTGGAAATACCGGCATGCAGGATTGATGGCCTTATCTGCAATTGGCGAAGGGTGCCACCAGCAAATGGAAGGAATTCTAAATGAGATAGTAAATTTTGTTTTGCTTTTCCTTCAAGATCCTGTAAGTACCAGTAAATACTTGATTTGTAATCATAACTGTAGTTTCACATGGAACCCTGTTGTCCTTACTAATACAAGGGAATATATTCCAGCATCCAAGAGTAAGATATGCTGCCTGCAATGCTGTGGGACAGATGGCTACAGATTTTGCACCTGGTTTCCAAAAGAAATTTCATGAAAAGGTAAATAACAAGTCCTCAAATACTCCAGTCAAACTGTAAGAAGAGGGATTGGCATTTAAAATTATATGCCTATTTATTTGGTTTCATTTCCCAGGTGATTGCAGCTTTGCTCCAGACCATGGAAGACCAAGGCAATCAACGGGTGCAGGCCCATGCAGCTGCTGCTCTCATAAACTTTACTGAAGACTGTCCCAAGTCTCTACTTATTCCATACTTAGATAATTTAGTGAAACATCTGCACTCTATTATGGTACTTAAACTTCAAGAGGTGAGTTTTAAGATTGGGTGTCAGGGGTGTACAGGGATTAAACCCAGAGGCATTTAACAACTGAGCTGCCTCCCCCACTCTTTTTTTATTTTGAGACAGTATTTGCTTAGGGCTTCACTAAGTTACTAAGGCTGGCTTTAAACTTGTGGTCCTCCTGCCTTGGCTTCCAGAGCTGCTGAGATTACAGGTGTGTGCCACTGCACCCAGCAGATTCTCTTTAAGATCTTTTTATAGATTTATAGATTAATTTAAATTAGTTATTGGATAAGAAAGAGGGATTTCAGTAAGACTATCAACATAGAAAGTTAGAGCCAAACTATTCTCAGTAGAGTAATTCAGGCTCAATCAGAGAACAGGCCAGTATTGAAACTGAAACACACAGCCTAAATGTTAGGTAAAATTGGTGTTGTGAGTTGCCTTGAAAACAAAAGAGAAGAATTTCTTGACTTGTTCTATGTAAGTTTGAGGAACCATTTTTTGTTATTTTGTGCTCAGCAAATGGTAACATCATAGTAGGTAAGGAATATGGTAACATTGGGGGCATAAATAAAAGGTGGAGGGAAGGTTGAAAGTAAGGTCATCACACCATCATTGTTGGGGGGGCGGGGCATAGATGATAATGATGGAAATTAGTGGGAATAGATAATTCTCATATGTGACAAAGTATCTTTGAAAATCAACTTAAAGGAAGAAAGGTCTTTTTGTCCCACAGTTTCAGTCTGGTCAGCTGGCTCCATTGCTTGGGTCTGTGATGAGGCAGAGACTCACAATAGAACTGCCCACCTACCTCATGGTGGCTGGAAAGCAGAGAGGGAAATAAAGGAACAGGCCAGAGACATGATATACCCTTTAAGGATGTATTCCTAGTGACATGCTTCATCCAACTGGGGCCCTTAATCCACTTAAACAATGTCAGAGCTCTCATAATTCAATCACTTTCCTAAAGTCCTGCCTCTGAATATTGCTGCATGAGCCTTTGGGGGAGATTCCAAATTCAAACTATAATAAGAAGCAAGTAAAAATGTGTTAACTATTCTACAGAGTGACAGAATTGAGACTATAGAAAAAAATCCTTTTTTCTGTAAATAATTTGAATTTTTAAATAAGGCTTATTATCCAAGTAGTTGGTTCGTAACTATAGTCTAAGTAAGGGGGGATGTATGCTGAAATAGTTGAGTGATTTTAGTATAGCAGTGTGCCAGGAGTATACTATCAGGTGTGAGAGAAGACACAGATAAGAAAAACAAGGATCAAAGCCCAATTTGTTGTTAAGTAGAAAAAAATGGATTTTTACTATAAAAGTGAAATGAATAGTTCTAAGGGAATAAAGAATAAAAGACTGTTTTTTATGGGATTCAATATATGTGAACTTATCAGCACATTGTTATAATCATTTCTGATACCCTCAATTCCTATACTTAGGGTAGATTAGTAACAGTTCACAGACTACCGTTTGCATAGCACTGTCAAAGAAGAGGAAAATGAGAAATTATTATATTAAAATCCAAAGAAAGTAAAGTTTCAAATAGACCTGAGTTTTCAGTATCCAGTGAACAATAGACTAAAAATATGCTCAGAGGAATTTCAAAGTATATGAAGACAGACAGCTATGGACCCACATTGAAGGCAGATAATTTGGTTGGTAAATCACAAATAGTTGGGACCAATACAACTTCACAATTGGGTTTGAATAGACGGGGCTGCAGTGTGAGGAGAGTCTGTCTCCCTGTCATTCCTTCAAGAGTCCAGTATTTTAAAGACTGAAGGGTGGAGTTTGCTGAGATGAGGTGAAGAGGAGGATAATGTTCAGGGTTGTTTGAAAAGAGGGTAGCAGGAGGGCCCAAGACATTAAACATAGCAAATGCTGAAATGCAGAAGAAAGGGAGTTAAGATAACTTCTTTAAGGCTTGGTACAATTTGTAATACAAAGGGAAGTGCTCTACTGAGAGTATACTTTTTATTGGTGAAGGAAAGGGAAGAAAATTTTTGCTAGGTCTCAGATATTTCCGAATCAGAAATTATTTAGAAACTTGCAAAGTAACAGCATGGGCTCTGCTACAGATACCCAGGAAGCATTGTTGCAAGCCTAGGAGGCTAGAGCACGTTGTAGGCCTTTGCTACAGGGAACAGTGTCATTTCTTAAGCTTCAGCATGAAAGAGAAATGTGTGCCAGAGAGGGCACCAGAATTCCTTAGTGGGATCCTCCAAGGAGCATTTGATTAGAAAATAAAGGAATTCCCCAAGAAGTAATTTTCTCCATAGAAACATAGTAGGTCAGGACAAAATATAACAGTATAGTGGAAATCAGTGAGTAAAAGATAAGAACAATAAAGCATTAAGGTATATGGATACTAAAAATTGAAGTGGAGTCAAAGTTAGGACTCTAGAACCAGCTGTTTTTTTGTTTTTGTTTTTGTTTGAGATAAAGCAAAAACAAAGTGTTCTTTGTTAACAGAAAAGAGAGAGAGAGCCACATAAATAATTCAACATGAATTTTTTTATAGAAATTTCTTCCAAAACATACAGTTTCCTACTTGCTCTTTGGAGAGGTAATTCAGAGAAGCCTTCAAGAATTGGAAGGAAGTAGCAAATTGAAATGATTTCTGGTTTGGTTGTTGTTTTATTTTCATTTAATTCATTTATTTTGTTTGTTTTTCTTCTAGTTGATTCAGAAAGGTACCAAGTTAGTTTTGGAACAAGTTGTGACATCCATTGCATCAGTTGCAGATACTGCAGAAGAAAAGTTTGTACCCTACTATGATTTATTTATGCCATCACTGAAGCACATTGTTGAGAATGCAGTTCAAAAGGAACTCAGACTTTTGAGAGGGAAAACTATTGAATGCATCAGTCTCATTGGCCTGGCTGTTGGGAAGGAAAAAGTAAGTGACTTTGTATTATGTTAAATTTACTATATATAATTTGGCAGTGGGGTGGGCACTGAGTGAACTGGAGTGTTTTTCCTTCTGGTGAATGGTTTTCTGGATACTTGGGGTTTTTTGTTTCATCTTTTCTTTAACATTACTCCAATTTCCTATATAAATAAATTGTTGCCTGCTTTTTTTTACTTGTGAATATTAAGGATTTTTCTTAACTCAGTTATATGTTTGTTCCCCTTCTCTGCCACCATACATTGTTTGTGTAGTTCAACATCCTCATGTTTAGTTCCACTTAAAAATGTTCCATTTGTTTTCTTGGTGATCCGAAAGCATCAAGTGTCTATATGTGCATATAACTCTTCATAAAATAATTAACAAGAATCATTAGGCAAGTGTGTTTATTCTCAGCCAACATCTCAGTTGTCGAAACTGATCCAAAAGTTTTTCTGTCATGGGCATTTTGCACTCTGATCCTCAGAACTTAGCATGAAACCTCTCTGTTTTGCCTTTCCAAAACCAGCATTATTATTAACTTTTACTTTTTGTGTGGTATTGGGAATTGATTCCAGGGAATGCTTTACTCTGAACTGTCCTAATCCCTCTTTTTTTTTTTTTTTTTTTTTTAATTCTCATCAGTTATACATGACAGTAGAAAGCTCTTTGATTCATTATACACAAATGGAGCAGAATTTTTAGCTTCTCTGGTTGTGCATGAATAGAGTCACACCATATGTGCAGTCATACATGTACCAAGGGTAATGATATCTGTCTCATTTAGCCATCTTTTCTACCCTCTTGCCCCCTCCCTCCCTCCGCTTTATGCCATCCAAAGTTCCTCCACTCATCCCACCTCCCACCCCATTGTCTCCCTTTTTTATTTTATTTTTTTTTAATATTCATTTTTTAAGTTTTAGTTGGATACAATACCTTTATTTTACATTTTATGTGGTGCTGAGGATTGAACATGCTAAGTAAGCACTCTGCCACTGAGCCACAGCCCCTACCTCTTTTATTTTTTTGAGTCGGGGTCTCACTAAATTTCCCAGGCTGGCATCTAATTCAGCCTCCTAAGTAGCTGGTATTACAGACATGCTATACTATGCCTAGCTTAATTTTTCTTTTAAGTTGTGGGACCATTCTAACCAAACATTTGTATGTTCTATACTATGTATATCTAGCTTTGAAATACCATTGCCTGATCATAACAGTGGAAATTGCCAGAACTGCACAGGTTATATGAAATCATTTACAAAATAAAATCTTTGTGAGTTAATTCTATGGAGCCATTTAAAATTTTCCTTCGGATTTGAATTAAATTCTACTGTTTGAAATACATGAGCAATAGACCAAAGCTTGATTCCATTAGAAGTGTCTTTTTAAACTGCAGTTTACTTTGTCCTTCAGGAGAAAGTATGTTTTCCCAGAAAGAGCATTAAATCTGTTAATGTAGACGAGAATTTTTCAGTATAACATTTATCTGTGGAGTTTTAACCCATGTAGAAAAGATAGATTTTTTTTTTTAAGTTTTGGTATTACGTAAAAAACAAAATTAGATAGCGACATTGGTGCTGTGAACTGTTAAATACCTGTAATGTATTTTCCTCTAGTTCATGCAGGATGCCTCAGATGTGATGCAGCTATTGTTGAAGACTCAGACAGATTTCAATGATATGGAAGATGATGATCCTCAGGTAAGCAGTATTCCTGTCCTTACCTTGATCCATTTATGAGTTGTGGACAGCGCAACGTTAAATGTACTTAAAAAAAGAATGATAGTTCTCTTGAGTTACATTTTCAGATATTCTTTTCACTGGTTTCTGTTCTTCTGGAGTCGGGTTTTCTTACTCTGTTGTGACATGTTTCTGCTTCTTTTGACTCTTTCAAGTTTTGTTGCTCTTGGACTCTGTGCAAAGCTCTTACCTTCTCTCCTGGAAGCAGTAGCATTCATTCATGGCTGCAGGTTACCTCTGTATACTTGTGACTTGCAGATCAAGGTTCATTTGTCAACACCCCTTACTAAATATCTCCACTTGAGTGTCTTTTACCCCTTTGAATGCCAGATGACTTGTCTCCCCTACCAGGAGAGATAACTACAGAAACTTGACCATTTCAGAACCTGCAGTCTCCTCTCTCTGCACATGAGTAGACACACATATTCTATTAATTTAGATGAAACCCCTGCCATCACAAACATATATGCCTGGCTAAGTCCTAGTCATATTTTTCCACCTCTACAAGAGTTCATTCTCAGTGTGGGCATTTAACACTTGCAGCAACATCATAGATGTCTGTCATAGTTTTAAAGGTATTCTTAGTGCCTAAATACGTAAGGCACTCGTTAATTGTTGAATTAAATTTTTATTTTACACAGCCACAATGTAATTGTTTCATATAGCTTAACAAAGAAAATATCATTTTACAATAAAGCTTGTTCTGTTTTTGTTTTGTATTTACTTTGTTTTTAAAGTGGTATATAAATATACTTGTGTCTTTGTATCTGTGAGTGTACAGAAGTAAATGGCTAGAAGGACAGTTTGCAAATTGCGAACATTAGGAATATTGGTGGGACAGTCAACTGCAAGGAGGAGGGTAGTGAGAACTGTGGCTTTAACCTTTGAATCAGCAAATCATAATACACCTCATGTGGAAAAGAGCCAGTACACATTTGTGGAATGAGTGGACTTTATTTTATAATGGAAAAAAATTTTTTTAGAAGTGGGAAGTGGGCTGGGGCACCACATAATTAATTAATTAATTAATGAGTAAGTAAATAAATAAGTGAACAAATGACTAAAGGTATTAAAAAAAAAAAGTGGAAAGTATAACTGTACCTGTGCAATAAATAAGCAAACAAATAGAGAACTGTATTCCATGGGTAACAGGTAAGTGCATGTGAACAAAATGGTAACACAGAGGTGTCTTAATTATAACCAGCTACTTACCACATAAATTATAACAGCTAAAAGGACAGGATATTTTGTTTCTTGAGTTTTAACAATGTCTAATGAATGAGGAGCCAGGAAGTAAAGATAGAAAGTCATATCAGATAATGTTTCTGCCTCAAAGAAAACTCATGCCTAGGAGTTGGCATATTTAGTTTTATTCAGATGATGCAGATACTAAGAAAACTAATTATAATTGCCTCTTGAGGGAATAAAATAAGCCTTGCCTGCTGTTTCCTATATCCCAGGGTTGAAAGTTCACAGGATTTCATTATTGATTCAGAACATTTTTTAATATATAACATTAGGAATTACATTTACTAAAGTTCCATGAACATATCAAGAAAACATTCTCTGTGAAATAGAGAAATAACTTTATTATATTCTGTTTACCCATTACTTTAAAATCTGTTTTAATTTTTTCCTTAGATCTCTTACATGATCTCAGCATGGGCCAGAATGTGCAAAATCCTTGGGAAAGAATTTCAGCAATACCTTCCCGTGGTTATGGGGCCTTTAATGAAGACAGCTTCAATTAAGCCTGAAGTAGCCCTTTTAGATAGTAAGTGTCTTCACAAGGACATATCAGTTGTAATATTTCTGCCTTTACTATTATTTTTTGTAAGCATTTGTTTCCTCCCCTGTTAATAGCCCAAGACATGGAGAATATGAGTGATGATGATGGTTGGGAATTTGTGAACCTTGGAGATCAGCAAAGTTTTGGTATTAAAACGGCAGGACTGGAAGAAAAATCAACTGCTTGCCAGATGTTGGTATGGTCATAATTGTTACTCTACTTCATTTATATCCTCTCTAGTTTTCATAGGAATGTTTTTAATAAATATCTGGAAAAGAAATAATTTTAAAGATTCAAGAATATATTCCTTAAAAAAGAAAGTGTAGATATTTTTTGACCAACATTTTTACTTCTGGATTTTTGTCTTAACAAAATCATGTGAATTAAACCTTTCATATTCATACTATTTCTAATAGTAGAAACAGTGAACAACTTGAATGAAAATGACTTAATTGCTATGTCCCTAGAGTATTATAAAGCTGATACAAATGGATTAGAGTATAAGTTGTGAAATGAGGAATTTTGTCTGTTTTGTGCTCAATGTAAATAACTATGTTTTGAATGAATGAACAGAAATGTGATTATGGGATTAAAAGTAAAGCTAAACTCATATGGTTTTTCTTAGAAGTCTAATAATTTTATGTCCTATATACAACTTTAAATGTAGTGCTAGTCAAGATACAACATTTTGGAGCTCATGGTTTTGCTGGGTTTTTTTTTGGTATGTGTGTTGCTGTTGTTTTTAATAAATACATCAACACCTAAAAACTGGGCTGGAGAATGTAGTACTTACTTTGCATGCACAGAGCTCTGGGTTTGATTCAAAACCAGCTCCACCAAAAAACAACAAAATGAATCTTGCTGGGCACTATGGTACCTGTAATCCCAGCAGCTTGGAAGGCTGAGGCAGGAGGATCACAAGTTCAAAACTAGTCTCAGCAACTTAGTAGTAAAGACCTTGTCTCAGAATAGAAAAACAGAAATGACTAGGGATATATGGGTCAGGGGATATTGAACCCTGGGTTCAGTCCCCAGTACCAAAGTAAAAAAAAAAAAGAACATGAATCTTTATTTCTTTCTCTAATATTTTTGTTTCAGGTTTGCTACGCCAAGGAATTAAAAGAAGGTTTTGTGGAATACACCGAACAGGTTGTCAAGCTGATGGTCCCTTTACTGAAATTTTATTTCCATGATGATATCCTATACAGTAGTTGGATGTAAAACATCTAGATTGAATAGAAGTATAGTTACTTCGGTTATTATAGTTTTGAGAGGTATAAATCACCATTATTATTTGTGTCCTAACCTAGTTTTACTCTGTAAGCTTGGTTTTCTGCATATACTTTTGTTCACCTTGTGTCAAAATCATGGAAGAGAAAAATGTTAACTGTGTTCTTGTTGTCAGTTTTCTTTGGTCTACTTAAGGATTTTAAGGATTATTTTTTAGCAAGTATAAGTTAATTTTCTGTAATAGAATCCTACATTACAAATGTGAATAGTACCTCTGAACATTATTGTTTTGATCCTCAATTTAACAATAGTCATAATGTGTATAAGTATAAACACTTAATTCCATAGCTGGGTAAAGTTAGCACAGCCAAACAGAGGGGTAGAAAGAACACAGATCAGACCCAAGCTTTGGAGTCATTCCTTGTAATGTCCTAACAGTGCTGTACTCTATGGAGATGGCTTTGCCCAGCAGACTTACAGTGATGCCAGGGATGAAGCAGAATTGCTTTTAAGGAGAAGTTATCATGATCTTATTTTATAAATGGTATTAGATATGGAAAGGTGACTAAATCTTTATTGAAAACCATCAAAGCTAGTATAGGAATAGAATGGTCTCAGTGGTTTTCTCATAGAGACCCAGCTTCAGTTACATTTATTAGAAGAAGTGTATTACCTAAAGTTTTGGATAAAGGTGCATTTTGAGAAATGCTCTCATGTTCTTAAAGATCACAGATCTTTCACAGCCCTTATTGAGTTTGGGGATATATTTGAGCAATGGGATGCCTATCTTGTCACTGGACTCATCCCTCCTGTATCATAGGGTAACAAGAAAGACAGGTATGTCATGTGACCATGGAGACTTCTGTTTTTTTATACACACTTTATATTGAACACGATTTATTATCTTAAATAAACAAGAAATTGCCTAACATTCCTCTTAACACAATGGTACCTAAGGCTTAAGTAAGTAGAATGGCAGCCTTTTGAAGTTCCTTAATGATCACATTTCCTTAACAACAAAACGTGTTCGTGTGGCAGCAGCGGAGTCCATGCCTCTTCTCCTGGAGTGTGCACGGGTTCGGGGTCCTGAGTACCTCACCCAGATGTGGCATTTCATGTGTGATGCTCTAATCAAGGCCATAGGCACAGAACCAGATTCTGATGTCCTCTCAGAAATAATGCATTCTTTTGCAAAGGTGAATATTTTTTTTATCTTCAAGAATATTTGTAAGGTTGTGTGTTTGTTTATTAATCTTGCTAAATAATTTAGGAGAAAATTAGGGCATGCAATTTAAAATCTTTCACTGAAATATATATATATATTTTGGTATTGTCATTATTTTTGTTTGCTTAGGAGCAGACACTGGAGAAATGGTATACATGCCCTGGAGAAGGGCATTACAGGTGCAGGGAGTAATCTGGGCAAAGGCATGGAAACGTGCATTCTTTGGAAACAAGAAATTCTGAATGCTCTTATACCAGTCTTGATAAATTCCTACCATCATACACCTAATAATCGAACTGCAGAAGTTTAGGTATCAGCTCATCTTCAGTTCTTGTCATTCTTCTGGATTTCCACCTCCCCTCCCCGACAATGCACATTCCTATTACCTCATCTCTTGTCTGTGCTATTGAGAATATCCTCACTGGTCTCCTCCAGAAGTCTCTCTTCTTTGTTTTCCTCCAGTCCATTCTCCCTTGCCTTAACTTGCTATTTATTGAGTCCCTTCCCTTCCATCTTTAGTGGCACCCCCACTCTGCACAGCTCTGTAGCTTGCTTCAAGTTTTTCTTTAAATGTCTTCACTTTGTCCTCATTCACAGTCCTGAAGTTCAGAATTTCTTGTTTGCAAAGAATTTCCTTATCATTCCCTCCATCTGTTATCCCCTTCCAAGGCACATTTCCCTTTCTTCAGTGCTCTCTTTATAGGTTGTGCTCCTTAGGGGAGCCAGTTTACTACTTCTATTCCATCTTGGAATCCTCAGTGCCTAGCATAATTAATGATTGTCACAGTAGATATTCCTAGTACATGTTTGGGGTTGTAGTTCAGTGGTAGAGCACTCATCTAGCACATGTGAGGCACTGGGTTCGATTCTCAGCACCACATAAAAATAAATAAATAAAATGAAGGTATTGTGTCCATCTATAACTAAAAAAATTTTTTTTAAGAAATATTATTTGTGATTTCTCTTTTTAACCTGTTAAGTCCCAAGTGTTCAGGTCTTCAATTTTTGTCAAAAAATTGTAATGGACTCATTAAAATAGGTTGGAAATCATTATGTGGAGCTTATATGTTGTATTATTAATATTATATAATTATACTGCATTTAAGGTTTTTTATTTCTTTTTTTGCATTTAAATTTCTTGTGGGTTTTTTTTGGGGGGGGGATAAATATTTATTTTAGTTGGACACAATACCTTTATTTATTTTTATGTGGTACTGAGGATCAAACCCAGGGCCTCATAAGTGCTAGGCAGTGATCTATCGAGCCACAACCCTAGCCCCTGCATTTAAGTTTTTATAAAAGAAATTCTGCATCTGGTGTAATGGAACAATGAGTTAAAATGCTATTATTGTGACAAATACACAAGTATATACATATTTAATCATTAATCTCCCTGGATATTGAATTAGGTACATTTTTATTAGACATCCGTATGATTCTTAATATGGAGTAAACTTTTTTAAATAATTTTTAGTTATAGTTGGACACAATACATTTATTTCATTTATTTTTACATGTTGCTGAGGATGGAACCCAGGGCCTCACACATGCTAGGCAAGCGCTCTACCACTGAGCCACAACCCTAGCCCCTGGAGTTCAACTTTTGACTCCAAAAAATTTTAGATCTTATGGATTGCTCTTTTTTTTAATCTCATTAGTGCATTGAAGTAATGGGAGATGGATGCCTAAATAATGAACACTTTGAAGAACTGGGGGGTATACTGAAAGCAAAACTTGAAGAACATTTTAAAAATCAAGAATTGCGGCAAGGTAAGTTTTCAGTGCTTTTATTTCTGAAGGAAATCCTTGACCTTTTTGGTGATAATTTAAAAACATTTATTTGGGTGTGTTTTAGTTAAAAGACAAGATGAAGACTATGATGAACAGGTTGAAGAGTCACTACAAGATGAGGTAAATTATTCCCTTCAGAACTTTATTTACATGACCATTTGCCTCTGAAAGATTTTTAAATGCTTGAGTTTCTAATTCATCTTGTCATTCTGATGTAATTATCAGTAATCTTTGGCATAAGAATCTGGCGCTCATTTATTAATTTATAGAATAAGTAATTTAAAATTAACTGATTTTTCTTCTTGGTACTGTGAATTTTGTTGTAATATAGCTTGCACACCAAAATGCCTTAGAGTTTACCTGTATTCTGTCTACATGTTGCTCACAGCAGTCATTTATATTTGATGGTGCTTTTGACATTTTAACAATGAGTGGCCTCGAACTCCAGTGTTAAATAATTGCCCAAACAGATGTACAGTCTAAGGCCTTCCTCACTGTGTTTCTCCGTTCCTTCCTCATCATACCATGTTGCGCCATCAAACATATTTCAACTATTATAGGGTCAGCACCTGGGAAATGTGGCCCTATTCTCCCATGCCAGTAGGTCCACATTGCACCTATGTGTGAGACCTCAGCCAGTTCCCCACCATCTCACTCTAAAATGAGGAATATTCTGCCAAAACCAAAAAGTAGTAATAGTACTTTAAGGATAATTTTTCAACTGTGTCCCAAAGAAAGTTTTTACAATAAATACAGTATTTGCCACACAATTTTCTTTTTCCAAATACGGTTAAGTGGCATCTAGGGTTACTTCAGTCTCCTAGAGTTCTTGCTGTGCCCTTAAAGTCAACAAAGGAAAATATTATTTTTTTATATTTCTTAGATATTTATAAATGTCATTAATGATGGTAGAATGCTTTTTTACCCATCTGAGTGTGTGTTTTCTGTTATTTTTTTCTTAGGATGATAATGATGTTTATATTCTGACCAAAGTGTCAGATATTTTACACTCAATATTCAGCAGCTACAAGGAAAAGGTGTTACCATGGTTTGAACAGTTTCTTCCATTAATTGTCAACCTAATTGTAAGTGTTACCTCTCTGTTATTTTGAAATTGTTGACTTGGAATTCTTCCATTGTAACTTATAAAACCTTATTCTTCAGGTTAAAATGAGTCTCAGAAATGTGGTTTCCACTGTGTTTTATAAAAAAGTTTATTGCCTTATATAGTTTCCCACTAAATATGTATTCTTAAAAATTGCTAATTAGGTTATCCATAGGCCAATTATAATGTCTTCTAAAGAAATATAAGTGGTTTTTCATTATTTCAAATATTTTTGTCCTGTTAATAAATGGAAATAATGATTTATGTTTTTTTCAATGGACCATAGCAAATTTATTTATGATCCTCATATACAGTTAGAAATTATGGATAATAAACCCTTATACTCAAGTTTTAAGTATTTTACAGGCTTTATATCTTAGAAAAGTTTTAGATTTGTTGTTGAGTGGAAAGTTCAAATTTCCCGTATACTTCTCCCACATATACATAGCCTCCATTTATTCCCCACTAAAATAGTTAATGTACTTAATTTGATGAACTGCATTGACATCATTATATAACAGCCTTACGTTTTCTTCAACTTTAAAAAATAATATAAATTAAAAGCTATCTTCAGATGTTGGCACATTTGAAAATATTTAGGCACATATAACCTAACCTGTTGAATCAGTGCTTTGAACTTAAGATTGTCCCAACTTTTTTGTGGGGGAGGGGTAACTGGGCATTGACCCCAGGGGCACTTAACCGTTGAGCCACATATCCAGTCCTTTTTCATTTTTTATTTTGAGACAGAATCTCACTAAGTTGCTGAGACACTGATTTTGAACTTGGGATCTTCCTGCCCCAGCCTCCTGAGCCACTGGGGTTATAGGCTTGTTATACAAGTCTTTTAATCCTGAATTTCATTAAATCTGTGTCTTATTAGCTTAAATATTAATAGTCATAAGAAGTGGTTGTTGTTACAGGTTGGTTTGTTTATTGCCCTATATCAGGTATATCCATGTAACCACATAGTCTATAAGTCAATATTTATTTCTTTGTATTCGTTAAACCAATGTTTGTGACTTAAAAAGGCATCTCTTTTGTAGTGTCCACATAGACCATGGCCAGACAGACAATGGGGATTGTGCATCTTTGATGATGTCATAGAACATTGTAGTCCAGCCTCATTTAAGTATGCAGAATATTTCTTAAGGCCAATGCTCCAATATGTATGTGACAACAGCCCAGAAGTCAGGCAAGCAGCAGCATATGGCCTGGGAGTCATGGCACAGTATGGTGGAGATAACTATCGCCCTTTTTGTACAGGTACTTTTGTTTATTGCACTGCATACATTTCATTCTAGCCATCCTTTTTGTTTCTACCTCGTTCTCTTCACCACACCTCTAAACATTATGTGCCTATTTTTGCTTTATTCTCTTCTCCCTCTTCAAATACATCATCTATAGCACTTAGGAATTTATCGTGTTTATTCTCAAAGAAATTAAAATGGAATCTGAGTGAAACAAAAACCTCCCCTACCCTAGCCTTCCAGGGCACATTGCATTTGAGATTTGGACCATAGTCCTTAGTATAGGACTTTAAAAACTTCCTGGGGAATATAGATGGGCCACTCTTAAAACTTTAGTACCCTTGGATGATGAACAGTGTAAATCCAGAGGCTCCTATTTTCTTTGTCTTTATGAGTGCTAGTGCCCCATACTTGCTGAGGCAATGCCTCCTTGTTACTGTTCTGTGATGGTGAAGCCAAGAAACTAAAGTCCTTATACTTTTGCATTTTTTTCACCATAATCTTTAACTGGAACAAAGATAAAGGTTCATTTGCATGAAAATGACCACAGTCTTTTTCCCCCCTACAAATGCTTCTTTTAGAAGCACTACCGCTGCTTGTAAGAGTTATTCAGTCTGCAGATTCTAAGACCAAAGAAAATGTGAACGCTACTGAGAACTGCATCTCAGCTGTAGGGAAAATTATGAAGTTCAAGCCCGACTGTGTAAACGTTGAAGAAGTCCTTCCACATTGGTTGTCTTGGCTTCCACTACATGAAGATAAAGAAGAAGCTGTTCAGACTTTTAATTATCTCTGTGACCTGATCGAAAGGTAAGAAAGCACAGACTGGCCTTATTTCATTCTCCTTTTCAGAACAGTGCCTCCTGTTTGTGCATAGCCATCAGTTATAATATTATCTGTATACATTGTGCTAAGAAACTGTATCAGTTAAAATTTACCTTTATGATAAGATCGAATTTTGAATTCCTTTATGGAATTAAATTTAGTAGTTAGGAACTTGAGACAATAATGTTTTCAGAAAGTTATCTAGTGTACACTTGTTATAGATCAGAATTGAAATACATTGTTCGTAGCATTATTTGATCTTGTTGAATTCTTTTGTTTTTCTCTGGATTCAAGAATCAGTATTCCAGATAGGTCACCATGATCTAGCCCTGGGCTATAGTGTTACCAATGCTGTTTTATGCCCCTGAATATATCTAAGAGTTGCAACAATAAAGGGAGGCTGTAGAAATGTTCAGATCAAAGTGATAATCTTTGGTGTCTGTTTTTCTAAGCCCACCTTTCCCTCAGTATTAATTCAGTCTTGGCTCTGTCACTTTAATTACTATTTTTAGTTTGGGAAAAATTCCAAGGGTACAAATAGTGGTTTTGTACCAGTAGACCAACATATTCCTTCAAGCCTGTTTAAGTTCAGGTTCACACAAATACTGTGAGTGTTCCCATTGAGAACTTCAGTAAGAGAAATGTGGTAGTCACCCTATAGACTTCACCATCCTTGCTAAGTCCTGCATCAGTCAGGCTATTTGATCATTTCCTTGGAAGTGACTACTCTGAAATTCTCTAAATATAATGAAGGCAAAAATTCTGCTTAAATTCACTATTATGTTTCTTTCCATTAAACCTGCCAAGAGTTTATTTCCCTGCTTATTACTCTGCTTTGTTTTGTTTTTTGGTTCCAGGGGTTTTACTCCGGGGCACTCATTCACATCCCAGACTTATTTTGTATTTAGAGACAGGGTGTCACTGAGTTGCTTATTAGCGCCTCACTTTTGCTGAGGCTGGCTTGAACTCCTGCCTCAGCCTCTCAAGCATCTGGGATTATAGGCATGCGCTGCTGTGCCCAGCTCCCACTTACTCTTGAAATGTGCATATAATCCTTTTGAACTTTGAGTTTATTGTAGAAGCTATGTACCTATGTTAAGAAACCTAATGGTAATATCTTGGATTTGTCTGTTTGTTGAGGGATTGAATTCAGGGGTTCTCAACCACTGAGCTACATTCTCAGCCCTTTTTTGTATTTTATTTAGAGAAAAGGTCTCGCTGAGTTGCTTAGTGCCTTGCTGTTGCTGAGGCTGACTTTGAACTCACAATCCTCCTGCCTCAGCCTCCCGAGCCACTGGGATTATAGGCATGCACCACATTGCCCAGCTAATATCTTGTTGGGGGTTTTTTATTTGTTTTTTAACACATTGCAAATTATTTATAAAGCACATTCTATTTGGCTCTTAAAACACTGCTGAGAGGTGAGCCAAGTATTTTTCTTGGGTTAAGATCTAACATGAAATTATTTGGTTTCCTTCCTGTTGAGGTTTAAAAGGTAGTTGATTTTAGTGAACACATAATCATTATGTAGGGAAGGATATAGTACAGTGTAAGAGCTTGAGTGATTTCTACTTATAAATTTCATTTGTGAAGGTTTTTTATCTCTTTTTTTTTCTTTTGTCAGTAATCACCCAATTGTTCTTGGCCCAAACAATACCAATCTGCCCAAAATATTCAGTATAATTGCAGAAGGAGAATTGCATGAGGCCATAAAACATGAAGATCCTTGTGCCAAACGTTTGGCTAATGTAGTTCGCCAAGTACAGGTGAGCAGATTTGGTTGAATTGGGAAAGGAGAAGGGTTTTTTGTTTGTTTGTTTTTCTTTTGGTAGTAGTAGTTTTCATATTCTGTATTAGAAGAAAATGAGAAATCTAATGAGCCAAAGAAATTACATTGTTTGTATTCTCTATCTCTAAGCATTGAAAGGATTATACTTAATATAATCTGTCCATATGTTCTGTTACTTATTAGAACTAAATTTTTCATCTTAAACTTGAAATTAAGCCTTCCAGTTGGTACTTAGCATATGTTCATTATATAATAGTTTTCCTGCCTATCTAGAAGTAAAGTAGATGAGATTTGATAATAAGTTGTCAAATAGCAAAAAAATTAATTTTTGCTTCCTGGATTCTTATGGTGTATAGGTAACTTTGAGGTATCATCTGTTAGTGTAGCTTTATTAATGCAAAAATGAAAACTTGCTGTAAACAATGAATTTTGAGGAAATGGATAGATAAATTGCTTTTACAATAATTTCCTTCAAACTAAGATACTTAGAAGGTGTTTTGGCATTGTTACAGTATCTACACAATGATTATTAAAATCCTTCCAGATGATTGCTTCACCTTATCTAAATTTGTGCACGTTTTTTTCCCTAGACTTCTGGAGGATTGTGGACTGAATGCATAGCACAGCTCAGTCCCGAGCAGCAGGCAGCCATACAGGAGCTCCTGAACTCTGCTTGAAGGGCCTTAATACCACCCACCAGAAAACTAACTCCAAATAAACGTTTACCCTTTTTGTTTAGGTTTCTTTGTTTTGTTTTTGAGCAAGAGAGCGGTAGTGTTGTGTGTAGGCCATTCTTCTGGAGATCCACAAGCAGGAAGAGCATCCCTGTGTGTGGAGTGGAGTTGCAGTGGATTTCTATCAGATCACTGAAGGAGTTCCCCGTAAGCCCTACAGTAGCACTGAAAAGTATTTTTCTATTGGTATATCCCACCCATGTGAAGGGGAAGGGAAATAAAATTAACTTTTCTCATTAGACATAAGGAAACTTAAGGAAAAACAGCTTTAAGATCAGTTACTCAGTGTAGGTGTGTGTTAAAACAAATTGCTAGACATCTAGTGTTCATTCTATTAATCGGAGTGGAGTCTTTTTGTGGGGTAAAAGGAAGCCTTCACCCCAGCAAAGCAGTAGATGCAAAAGTTGGGGGAAAAAAACCTGATGATAAACAACACGCATGAGGCTGTCACATTTGATTGTCAGTTTTGGTTGTTTTTCCCAAAAGGCTTATACAGGGACTCAGTTGGGAGGCTTTTCAGCTTCCAGCCCTTGAATGTGAAGTGTCGTTGGCATGTCTGGCAGTAGTCTCTCATTCACTCCTCAATAAACAACATTGAAATACAAAAGAAGCTTGTGTAAAAATTCAGTACTGTCTGGCTTTGATTCATTTTAGTGTTTTTAATATAAAAATGATCTAATATTTTTTTAAAGCAATAGCTATGGCTCTGAATGGTTTTCCCTCTAATATTTTCCTTGTGCAATTCAACCTTAAAAGCATCTAGTTTTTACTGTCTTCCACGTTAATTTAAGCTAAGTTATGATACACCTATTCCGTTCACAGTTGGTATCCTTCGTAAGGTTACAAATTTCAACCAATAGTTTTTTTGAGCTTGGATTGTTATGGTTAGATAAGAGAGATTTGGCTTAGTGTTTTCATTACAAACTGTAATTGCTGTAGAGCCACACACAACTTTTGAACTTTAATTTTGCAATAAGTATTATGGCTAAAATTACTTACTGAAAATTTCAGTAAAATGTGTGAATGTTTTTTTTCTTTATGTATTAACCTTATAGCAGTAAATGACTTGCTGTTGTTTCTTTAAGTAATTTTTCTAAGGGATCTGAATAGATTTCTGTTGAAAACTTCAGTGTTAACATTTTTATAGTTTGTACTAAATTTAACCGTGATATGAAAATGAATTTTATGCATAGATCAGAATTTTAAATTAAAGTTTTTTTCTTTAAATGATTCGCATTACTTTATTAAAACTAAATCTGAAATGGAATAGAGAAGAGGATGGACTATATTTAGGTGGTTCACTTGTTAGGAAATTCCCTTCAAATATATTTTCAGTTTGCAACACAATGCTATTAGTCTCAAGGCTTTGGTATTTGGCAGAACAACATTGCATAATTCCACCAGCATAGTCATTGCTTTGAATGGGTGGTACCTCTGGGACTCTTGTAAGGTGTTTAGACCTACCTTTATCCTGTATTCCTGTGGAAGAAAAAATGGGAATTGAAGTGAAAACCAGTGGAAAAACATGACATGCCTTCTAAGTACAGGTGGTGGCAGTACGGTCAGAAGGTGTGTGGGTTTTATGGAGAAGCTTGTGTTTGCAAAAAGAGCACTGTGCTAAAAGTACTGTTGGAGCAAGAATCTACTTCCAGTTAAACCATTTCAGGTTATTCAGAAAATGTACCTGTAGTAATTAAGATCTAAAATTCCTGGAAGAAGAGTTCAAATGGGTACATCTGCTAAGTATAGACTGTATATATCCTTTTTGATAAAAGTGCAATAGCAAAGGAGTAATGGAAATAGAATCGAATTCATAAGAATGGGTGGCATTAAAGGTTGCTAATGCCATGTGATCCTGAAACCCAGAGCTCAGAACTAACTGTAAGATGATATTCTGTGAACTAACAATTCTTTGACATAAACTTGAAACCTTTTTTGATAGCTCCTCATTCTGTGTAAGCAAAATGGGGGAAAAAATTTTTTTTCTTTTGTACCACATTTAGTGGCCTTGTATGTTAGCAAGTAGTGCTGTATTCTTTATGAATCTGAACCATTTCTGAGGGGGGACAATGTGTGTGGCTCTTACATTTTGGGAAATTTTCTAAAAGAATTCAGTTACACGCTCAAGTGTTAGAAACTTTTAGCATAATTCAATTTGTAATATTTTTTATGATGTAAATTTAAAGTAAAATTATCTTTTAAGGTAATTGATCATTCCTGTAACAACAGGCACTTTTTTCATAACTATGGAGTTGTGATCTGAGTTAATAGAATTATTAGTAAATCCATAAGAATAAACATTCTTGATGCACGTGGTCTCAATAAATAGGGGGTTTGCATGTACATGTATAGCCTAGTAAACGTTGTATTTTATGATTTAGTCATATTGAATGATTGCCTGTTTGGAGTTAAGAATTGGTGATCTTGAAAGGCTAAAGAGCTAGCTAAATATTTTACTTAATTAGCCCTGCTTCTGCCTAGGAGTATTGTTGGTGTCTCTGTTTCTTGTCTTATTTCCTAGAGTTCTCTTTATCACTCTTTGCCATAAAAAGGAGTAATAGCTAAAACCTACCATGTTACATTTTCCTAAGCAGATTCTCCTTCTTGATCCCAAAAATACAGGTAACACTATTTTAAAACAAAGTTAATTACCCACTAGTACACACATCAAACTTAGGGATGCGCTTGGGTTTTTACTTTTAGCATTTGGAACTTCTGAAGGGGAGCACGTATTTAGAACAGAGGTTAACTTCTGAATCCATCCTGAATTTGGCTCTCTGCCCTTAATCACATACAGCTGTAATCCTGACAGTGTATGCCACATGATATTTGGACTTATACTTCTACATATATTCATTATGTGTATAAATGAAAAAAATATACATAGTGCAAACATTTTGGAGGTAACATAGCCTAATTTTTCACTCCTAAGTACTCTTTTTCCATGCTTTCATGTTTATTGGTAATAACATTTGAAAAGGTTTTTAATTACAGTCTAACAACTTGTTACTGTATGTTTAAAGTATACTTTAAAAGATCATAATATTGCATAGTTAAGACCATGGATTAGCCAACTCATTCTGTGAAGACTCATAGTTCATATTTTAGGATTTGCAGGCCACAATCTGTTGCAACTACCTAACTTTGCCATTGTAGCATAAAAGTAGCCACCGCAAATGATACTGAACAATTAGGTGAGGCTGTTAGTGAAATTTTTACAAAAACAGACTAAAAAAATGGTGGTTTATATATCTGCTCACTTGGACTTAATGGTTCCAAATTCACTAAACTCTGGATCAATAGAACTTGTGTCTCATACTGACATGAACTTGGTACTTGGGTAGGGTGAGGTCACTATCATTGCCATGTACCTGAAAGGAGAGCTGGCATGCCTGGCCAGCTGTCTCCCCACCCCTGCTGCTTTCTACCTCAGGACCCAGTGAGCTCCAAGTAAAGCAAAGGGAACAGCTGTCCCCTGGGCTGTTGTAAGGCCTACATGTGAAGCATCTAGCCATGTAGACTTGCTATGATGTGTACATGTGCTTGAATAGATGGAAGTAAATTGGTATAACATCTGTGTCAGATAAATGTACAGCATGGAAAATGGAAGTAATTAGTAACCAATAAGTGACATTACACCACTGACCAGACTGTGTTACCAGTGAAGTGCTGAGGTAGACATGGTTTGTGCTAACGGAGTACACAGTTTCATAAACAAAGGCAAAGTAGGGGGTGTACCAAGTGGGTAGTATGAAGATGGGGAAAAGATCACACTGTGTATTTAACACTGCCATTAAGATGTGCATCCAGGAAATTATAGCAAACTACACCAGAGATCAAACAAGCACTCCTAGTCATGGAGAAAATACAGCCTGGGATGGACATTCTCTCCAGCCCTGCCACCCACTGTTGGGGTTGCCAGAGGGTCTCATTAAGGA
This sequence comes from Marmota flaviventris, assembly GCF_047511675.1. NCBI lineage: Eukaryota > Metazoa > Chordata > Mammalia > Rodentia > Sciuridae > Marmota > Marmota flaviventris. The sequence continues at coordinate 154,805,401 of NC_092501.1, forward strand.
CTGACACACAGTCTGCACTGTTTTGGAGGATGAACTCAGCCAGACAGGCAGAAGTCCAGGAAAGTAGTCCTCTTACCTGTCACCCACCTGTGGATCCTTTCAAGGGCAAATATTGCTGCAAGCTAGTTTCCCTCTAATTATAATTGAGTTGACAGTGGAGAAAGAATGTGTCAGATTATGGGCAAACCATTTAGAGAGTTGACCCCACCCCCAAATTCAAATTACTTCATTCATCCATACCTAGAAGGGGCAGGTGGTCTCCTTTGGTGCGTCCCAGCTGAAATCTTCCATTGCCTAATTTCATGCACCTGTATTTCCTCAAAATTTTGGTCTCAGCTTACACACATGGTATTTTACAAATTAAATCCCCTTGGCCAGGAAATGCTGAAAGTAAAAATATTTAAGCAGTTAATCACCCTTAACTGCGTTAGCTAATTAAATTATTCTATAGTTTAAGGAAAATGTAAGGGAAAAAATTCCAACATTTTAAAGAAATATGAGCTACTGTAAGAAAAATATGGTCTAGCAATATTTTTATTGTTCTTAAATTGGTTCTTAAGGGAAAAGGTTACCAAATATAAAAAGACAAATGCCATAAGACAAAAGCTCACATTGTGGCTATTAGAAAAGAGTAAAAATATGAAACAGCAACACAAACAAGGACACTTAATACTGGAGGAAAATGGTTACTGTGATCAGTTCTTGAAAGAATAGTGACTGTCCTAATAGCAACGGTTTCATATCCGAGGCCTGTGACGGAGATTGGGATTTAGATTGAGGGCTAAAGGGGAGACCCTGTTGCTGCCCTCCAGGAACAAACCTCAAGAGACTTGGGAACTGGGCTTGGGGCAGTGTCTTCGGGTGTGATCTATTTTCATTCAGCCCAAGGGCCACTCAGGCTGAGTACCTTCCCCCCAGTGACTGCTGGGCTGTAGTGATGGTGAACTCCAAGGAGTCACTTGGCAAAGGTTTGCAAGAATGGACGGACAGCAAGCGGGACCTAATTAAAATGCCCTCTCCTCCAACTCCAGTTACTTGAAGCCCCTCCCTCCCGAAGTTCCCAGTAGCCCCAACTGGCTCCCTGCCAATTAAGGGGCCCACACCCACAGGCTTTCTGCAGTTTCCAAAACTGCCTGGCTGCAGGTAAGGGGCAGTTTTCCCTCTCTCCTTTGGTACTGAGAGCCTCTGTGCCTTTCCTGCACCTGTGCCCACTGCAGTTCTGCCCCTCAGCAGCGACTCCTCAATGGAGCTATTGGAAGGATTTTGTCACTTCTAAACAGTTCCTCGCAAATGCATCCATTCTTGTGATGAGAATGCCAGTAGGCACAGTGGCTCACACCTGTAATCCAGCAGTTTAGGAGGCTGAGATAGGAGGATCATAAGTTCAAAGCCTGCCTCAGCAACAGCAAGGCGCTAAACAATTCAATGAAACCCTGTCTCTAAATAAAATACAGAGCTGGGGATGTGGACTCAGTGAGTGACCCTGAGTTCCATCCCAGTACAAAAAACAAATTAAGGACTGGAAGGATAGGGTAGCTCAGTGATAAAGCATTCCTGGGTTCAATTCCCCAGTACCACCCCCAGAAAACCCAACAAAGCTGTAGTAATCAAAACAACATGGTAATGACATAGAAACAGAGGAAGCCTCTAAGTAAATCCGCAGAGCCTGGGCTGGGGTTATGTAGCTCTTGCCTCACATGCATGAGGCACTGGGTTCAATCCTCAGCACCACATAAAAAAGATCTAAATAAATAAATCCACAGAGCCAACTGATTTTCAGTAAAGATGACAAAAGCACACATTGGGGAAAGGGGTCTCTTCAATAAATAGTATCAGAAAGACTGAATATGTCGAGAAATTACTATGCCCCTATTTGATCATATACAAAAATCAACTAAAAATAGATTAAAGGTTTAAATGTAAGCTGTGAAACTGAAACTTCTAGAAGTAAACAGGGCAGTGTTGGGAGTGGTGTTTTTTGTGGTACTAGGGATTGAACCCAGGGACCTTAACCATTGAGCTTTATCCCCAGCCCTTTCTGTTTTATTTTGAGACAGGGTGTCGCCAAGTTGTCCAGGCCTGTCCTGAGCTTGCAGTCTCCCACCTCAGTCTCCCAAGTCACTGGGATTTCAGGCATGCGCCACCATGCCCAGCTAAGATTTCTTTTTAAAATAAGACCACAGAGTCAAAAATAAATATGGCTTTGTTGAGAGCTAAAAGCTTCTGCACAGCAAACTAAATAAAGGGGACAGCCTACCGACTACACATCTGATGAGGTATTGACACCTAAAATAACCTAAGAAATAAATAAATAAATAGAAGAAACCTGATTTTTAAATGAGGCAAAAGACCTGTATACTTCCAAAAAGAAGACAAGTAGCAAAGAAGTGTAAGAAAAAATGCCCAGCATCACTAGTTTAGTTGTTGGAAATGCAAATCAAACCCAGAAGACACTATCTGGCCTCCCAATGACTATTATCAAAAAAACTACAGAGGGGCTGGGATTGTGGCTCAGTGGTAGAACGCTTGCCTAGCATGTGTGAGGCACTGGGTTCCATCCTCAGCACCACATAAAAATAAATGAATAAATGTCTATCGACAACTAAAGAAAACAAAGAAAAAACTACAGAATAGATGAGAATGTGGAGAAAACTGTTGGAGGGAATGTAGATTGGCACAGCCATTACCAAAAAAAGTATAGAGATTCCTTAAAAATTTTTATATAGGCCAGGCGTGATGGTGCATGCCTGTAATCCCAGCAACTCTGGAGGCCGAGGCAGGAGGATCCCAAATTCAAGGCCAGCCTCACCAATTTATCGAGGCCTAAAATACTTAATAAGACACTGTCTGAAAAAATTTAAAAAGGGATGGGAATGTGGCTCAGTGATTAAATGCCCCTGGGTTCAATCCCCATTATGGGTAAAAATAAATTTCTTTGGTAGAATATCATATGATCCAGCAATCCCAAAGCAAATGAAATCAAGTATGTCAAGAAGACATCTGCACTCCCATGTTCATTATAGCACTTCTCCCAGATCAAGAGATGGAATCAACCTAACAGTCCAGTAGTGGATCAATGGATAAAGAAAGTGTGTATATGTAAAGTACATACGGTGTAAATACTTACGTGCATTTATGGGCACACATGGAATACTATTAAACCATAAAAAGGGATGAAATTCTGTCAATTGCAGCATTACGAAAGGAACGTTTGAAGACAAGTGAAATAAGCCAGACATAGGAAGAAAAATACTACTTATCTCTCTAGTATGTAGGATCTAAAAAAGTTGATCTCATAGAAGTTGAGAGTGGATGAATAGTGGTTACCAGAAGATAGGGAGGGTATAGCAGGGGGAAGAGTACAGTGTTAAAGTGAGATAGACGTTCTGGGTCCTGCATGGTGGGGTGACTGTGTATAACAATGATGTGTACTTCAAGATAGCTTTGTCCTCACCACAAAGAAATAATAAATGATGTTTAAGGTGATGGAAGTGCCAGTCACCCTGATTTGATCATGACGTTACATTGCACCTCTAAATATGTACACTTGTGCAAGAATCAAAAATAAATTATCACAAACACCAGCAAATTGACTTTTCTGTTATAACCTAAACGAGGTGTATGTAGTATTTTCTGAGAGTGTGGCCAGAATCATGCAGAGGGAGAGCGCCAGCTCCGCACGGGCCGCTTCGTCCCAGGCCTTCTGCTTTCCCGCCTCACTGAACTCGCCTTGCAGAGCAGTGAGTGATGAAAAGTAGAAAGATGGGTGTGATGGACATTTCCTAAATGCACATCCCACCCCTCCTGTAGACAGTCATCTGCAGGTAGCCACAGTGGGCCTTTCTCCACCTACTTTACATCATTTTCTTAAAAAAAAAAGTTTTACATTATCTGCAAGTGGACATTTTATATTGCCTGGTGAATTCTTTCATCTTAGAACAGAAATTTAGTAGATAAGATAGTGGGCATGATAGGATTTATAACATCATCTTGAAATCTAGTAACATTATATATGAAAAAATATTTTACCCTTTTACCTTGAAATGTATGCAAAAATATGATTTTAGTGACACATTTTAAGGATTCATCATCTCTGAATCGCACTGTTGGGAAGAAAGTAGCCAACCCACACAGGGAAGTGAGCGGAAAAGAGTATTACTGCTTTTTAATAATAAGTAGTCTGCACTGTTAGCAGCTTTGCATGGTTTTTAGGTTACATTTGGCTCGTATTTTTGGTTATTGAAAAATGTGTCTCTGGAAAAAAATGTGGACCTTGAGAGGGCAGTAGAGGCGTGTGGCTGCTTTAAAAACTTAGAGAACAATGACTAGGATTATTGAGGGGACGAGAGGGAATACTGGCCTGTGTTGAAGCTGTTCATAAAGTGCACCGGTAACACCAGGAGTGCCTGAGGCTGGGGACTTGTCAGTGGTAGAACCTGTGCTTACCTTGTGTTCCATCCCCAGCATTCACACACACACACACACACACACACACACACACACTCACACACACCCCTGAAAGCTATGAACTCGTCAGTTGTCAGGTAAGCTATAACATGTCTGCCATTTTCTGCTGGCGGTAAGATGGTACATTTGGCCTTCCCTGCAACTTTCAGAAAACAAAGAAGCAATAAATGCAGGTTATCATGAATAATTAGTCCATTCAGGAAAAAAAAAAAAAAAGAGAGCAGGTGATTCACAGCCCAGCCGGCGCTCCTCTGGGTTAATTAGTTGTATGTTTGCATTCTCTCTTTTGGTCCTCCAATGCTTTCAAGCAGGAGGATTTTTAAAACATCCTTTGTATTCATTCAGTGTCTAATAAATGGCAACTAATTATTTGACCTTCATTAATACCTGGGGAAGAATTCATTGCTGTTTAATTATCTAGCATTATTTTTAAGGCAATGCTTAGGTCCCAAGTTGTACACGTGCCCATCAGAATTATGGCCTCCAACACGGTAAAGCAAAGAAGTACGAAGAATTTGGAGGAAATGAGTTTTAAAACCAGAATGAATTTAAGGAAGTCATTGATGATAAATATTAGAAAATTTGGGAAATAACATGTTACCATAAAATCCAAGTTGAACTGAACACATTTCTGAAAAGTAGTGTGTATACCAGATGGTGAGTAGTTTTGACATTATTAGAAATTTGGAATATGCCTATGAAGAAAATAAAAGCCTTTTATATATGATAAAAGCACATGATTTTGATATCACTGGATTTGTTAAATTCTATCTTTTGTCATTAGTGCCCAATTTGAATTCCTCTCCCACACAATGTGGGAACAAGAACACGCCACTGATTGCTTTCAGGATTCAGTCAAAGCTTGTGTGTTCTAAAGCATATGGTGGTTTTCTTTGCAGCCTAAAAGACAGTCCCATGACCCCCTGAGGGAGCATGGAAATTTCCCTTAAATGGGAACAACATTTTCATTTCCATTATTCTGGAAAGAGGCAGATCCTGGCTTAGGAACTGCAGATCAAAGAGGCTTTGGATTGGAGGTTTGGGGACTTTGCGCTTTGGCGTTTCCCCCAGTAAGAGTTCAAAAGCCTCCACCCATGGAGCAGCCCCAGTGATTAAGAAGACATTTTATCCAAGATCTCCAGATGTAGGCGCTGCTCACAATTTCTGGGAGGCTGATATAGGTGAGCTGTGAGATGGACTTCTCCTTCATGGATTCCAGTTTGTGGGGGTCGCACCCAAAGCTTCAGTCTAGTCTCTGCTCAACCACTTCCAGACCACAGAACAACCGCAGTGACCTCTGCGTGCTAGAAAGAGGAGGAAGGCAACCACAATCCTCTGGTCTCCAGAGGCACCCATCCTAGTTCACAGGCAGCGGCAGCCCAGCAGCTCTCCATGGGTGGTTCTGCCGAGCCCCGCGGCCTCTCACCACCGCGTCCGCTCTCAGTTCAGGCCCAGTGTGCAGGCAGCACAGGATGGAAGCCTGTCCAGTGAAACCCACCGCGGGGCAGTCTGGGAAGGATGGTTTACGCCCTTCCAGGCTTTGCCATACCTGAAGGCAGGCAAGAAAGAACAGGAGGAGGCTGAGCCAAGCAAAGACCATTCCTGCAGCACCAAGAGCAACTCTGCTCCGGAAGTGGAGCCCCTGAGGTTGGGGTCAGTGCTGCACTTCAGCCTGCAGGGAGATTCCCGGGGCCTCGTTCAAATGCAGATCATAATTCACTCATTCCAGGGAGGGCTCCGCTCGGAGTCTGCATTTCTAACAAACTCTCAGGTGGTGTCAGTGCTCTCAGTCCAGGGACCACACTGTGACTAATGGGACTGCCACTGTGAGTCCCTGGAAAAGCTGGAGTTTAACCCGCAGGAATAACCAACTAAACCCACCCTCATCCCGTGGGATGTGTGATGCACCCACCTCACAGCGTGGTTGTGAGGACTGAATGAATTAATGCCCCTGAGGCATTTAGAACAGTGCCTGGCACAGAGTGACCCTCTGCAGAGAGGAGTCATTAGCAGTGGCATCCACAGAAGTCACAGGAGTTGCATAGCAGGAGTTGTGGGAGCCATAGTCATAGCCCCAAGTGCTGTAGTCCTCTAGAAAGAGATGGAAGTGCAGATCTGCAAATCGAGAAAAGTTCCAGGTGGGAATGTAAAATAGTTTAGCTGCAGTGGAACACACATGGTGGCTCCTGAAAAAATTTAACCTAGCCGGTAGGGTGGTACAATCCCAGCTGCTCTGGAGGCTGAGACAGGAGGATCAAAGTTCAAGGCCAGCCTCAGCAACTTACTGAGTCCCTGTCTCAAAACAAAAAATTGTATAAAGGGCTGGGAATGTGCAGCTCAGAGACAGAATGCTCCTGAGTTCAATGCCCAGCATATCCCTTCCCAAAATTAAACAGAATTACTCTAGAGTCCAGCAATCCCATGTCTGGGTATGTATCCAAAAGAATGGAAATCAGAGGCTTGAAGAGGTATCTACACTTGTGTTCATCGTGGTGCTGTTCATGACAGCCACAAGGGAAAATCAACCCCAGTGTCCCTCGAAGACAGGTAAACCAAATGTGTTCACACACACAGTGGAGAACTCAGCCTTCAAAAGGAAGCATGCTGCTCCACAGATGGCCCCTGAGGACATCAGGCTCAGTGAGATAGGGCATCAGGGTGTGTGTGTCCTTGAAACCATGTGAGGGCTTGGGACTTTATTCTGAGACTGTAGTTGTCACGGGTTTTTGCAGGAGTCTGACTTGTGTGTTGAAAGGATCACAATGGTGGGGGGCAGTGGTGAAGAGTCTTCTGGGAGGACAGAAGGAGGCAGAGGGGAAATGAAGATGGCTCTGCGAGTCATAGCAGACCAGATGGTGGAGACAGCAGCAGCGGGCAGGCCAGTCTGCATACGTGGAGGGTGGGGCCCAGCACAGCTGGTGGCCAGATGGGGATGTCGAACGAGTGCCCGCACGTGCTCCATGTTTTCCCATGTGCGTGTGGGTGGCTGGGTGTTGGATGCTCCATAGAAAACTCTTCCCTGAGGAGCTGAAGTACTTTACAAAGTCTTCATTCATTGAACTGATAACACAAACAGATGCTAGCCTTTTCCTGCAGAGACCTTTTGGGGGCTAAATGAGGTATTTGAAGCCAGACCTAAGAGGAGAAGAACGTCACAATGGGGCTGGACATGCCCCTGTATGAAGGCTGGGTACTCAACGAGTATTTGTGGAGTACTGGGGTGAGAGCAGTTGGGAAAGAGCACAGCCCACTGCCCTCCAAGCCAAATGGGTGTGCACACAAACACATGGGAGTTTGCACTGCCCTGCCCAGAACTGGGAAGGGATGATTTGGGGATATATAAACAGAGTCCCCATCTAGACTGGAGTGGTGCTACAGACTGGATGCTTTCACAAAATTCATATTGAAACCTAAGCTCAAATGTGACAGTATTTGGAGGCAGGTCCTGTGGGAGATGATTAGGTCCCAAGGGCAGAGCCCCCATGATGGCATTAGTGCTCTTATAGAGTAGACCCCGAGAAATCTCTCACCTCTTCTGCAATGTGATGATGCCCACCCCACCCCCGAAAATAAAGTCATCTATGAAGCAGGAAGTAGACCCTCCCCACACCGAATCTGCTGGTGTCTCAGTCCTGGACTTCCAGCCTCCAGAACCATGGGGAATGAGTTTCTGTCACCAGCGCTGAGCAGACAGAGCAGATGGGGGTGCCTCGGGGAAGCCTGCTGCAGAGGGCATTCCCGTGGGAGGCACAGTGCCCCCCACGCCTGCAGCCAGAGCACCTGGGGCTGGAATACCAGAGGATGAACTTGTCACCTGCTCGCCTCTCCCAGGTGGGTGTCAGACAAGTCATAGGCAAGGAGATCTGAAAGACGCAGCGGCTTTTCTCCTTCTTGTGATTAATTTGAGAGGGATTCAATAGCTGAGCGCGAGCTATGGCCAGGCTGGCATTTGAATGCTCACACGTGTGAGTGAAAAATGATCCCCGCTCAGAGGGAACGCTGGAGAGTCAGAGATGGATGACTCCTCTCTGTCTTCAAAGAATCGAACCCCTCGGAAGGTCTCGTGTGAAGGTAATGCTCTAAAGCTGAGCTGTGTGACCACAGCCACCAGCGCACGTGGCGTGGAACTCAGGACGTGGCTGAGGAGTCCAGATGTGCTGCAAGCATAAAACACACACCTGCCTTCAGAAGACTTTGCATGAAAAAAAGAATCTCTTTAATAATCTTAATAATAAGATCCCACGTTAATGTGATACTATTTTGGGTATACAGGTTTCAATAAAAATACTACTAAAATTAATTTCATCTTTTTACTTTTTAAAGGATGGCTTACTAAGACATTTTAAATTGCGTACGTAGCTGGCTTTATATTTCTTGTGCAGTGTGGTTTTATAGTAAGCTTATCCTACCTAAACAAAATGCAAAGGAACTTGCTTTAATAGGTTTGTCTTTGAAAGTACGACTCTCGAGATTATGAAGTCAAGCTTTTTTTTCTTTTAATATTTTTTAAAAATTTATGGGTCCTAGCTGGGCACAGTGGTGCACACCTGTAATCCCAGCGGGAAGTTGAGGCAGGAGGATCGCAAGTTCAAAGCCAGCCTCAGCAATTTAATGAGGCCCTAAGCAACTTAGTGAGACCCTGTCTCAAAACATGTTTTGAGGGATGTGGCTCAGTGGTCAAGTGCCCCTGGATTCAATCCCCGGTGCCACAAAAATAAAATAAATTATGGGTCTTTATTCTCAGGATCCGAATGCTGCCTTCCTGGTTCCCTGCTAGCTGCAGGTCTTGAATGCAGCAGCACAGCTGGGGTCCTGGAAGCCCTGACTCCCTGCTGAGTACTTCATGTGCTTCAGCCTTTGGCCATCTTCTTGTTTGGTCTTCTTTGTCCCAAAACCCTCCATCCCCTTCTCACCCCCAGGGGCTCATCCTCACAAACAGCAGCCCTCGCCCATCTCTAGGGGTGGCTCACCCATCCTTCAAGTTCCAACGCTCTGTCCACATCCATGATATCGTTCCTCATGGCTATGTCTAGTGTCGCCCATAGAAGGGAAGTTTTCCAACACAGACACCCTTCACCAGCCGCTCTCAATGGTGACATCTTATCTCCCTAGCTACAGGACAACGTGCAGTTCTGGAAATTGACATGTGTGCATTATTATTAACTAGACCTTATTCGATTACATAAAAATCCATTTATGTGTGTGTATATGTGTTTGTATAGGCCATAGGACTTTGTCACCTGTAGAGGCTGTAGGGTAATTACCACCCGAGACGAGCTGAGGCTCAGCTGTTACATCAGCAAAAAGGAATGCCCTGCACTGCTCTTTGTGTCAACACTGTCCCCGCTTGGCTGCAGCAGTGGAATCAGCATTCTGTATTCCATCTCTATAATATCTCTACGGTTTTGTCATTTCAAGAATGTTACGTAAATGAACTCATACAGTAAGGTAACCTTTTGAGGTTGATTTTTTTTTCCCCCACCAAAGATAATGTCCTTCAAGTCCATCTGGGGGGGGTCGTGGTTGTGTGTTCGTTTCTTTTTATTGTTAAGTGTGCCACGGTATGGACATAAGAAGGTTCCTTCAACCATTCAGCCACTGAAGGACATTTGAATTATTTCCAATTGGTTATAACCAGGAAGGATGCTCTGAGCATCCATACAGAGGGTTTTTGTAGAAACAAATCTTTATTTTTCTAGGGGGAAGAAGTCTATGAATAGCTAGACTGAAAGAGAAATGCATGTTTAGCTTTGTTAGAACTGTCACCTGTTCTCCAGAGCAACTGGGCCATTTTACATTCCCACCAGCAAAGTGTGAAAGATGGGGTTTCTCTGCATCCTCATCAGCATTGGGTGTTGTCACTATTTTGCATTTTAGTTATTCTAATGAGTGTGTAGTAATATCTCACTGCAGTTTTAATTTGCATTTTCCTACAGGCTAATGATGTTGAATATCTTTTCATTTGCATATTTGCCATCCCTTTCTCCTGTTTGGTGAGATATCTGTATCTTTTGCTGTGCATGGGCCAAGGAGACAGCCAGGGGCTGAAAATAAATCTGCAGACAGATTCTCTCTTCCCATGAGTCCTTAAGAACCAAGACATTCTTTGAAGCAAATAAAACAAACTCAGATTCTCTTTTGGCACTGGAATGGAATCATTTTCCCTCAGTTTTCTGCAATGTAAGACTTAAAAATAAGAGTTGCTGGTTTCACAGGTTAGTAACACAGGCAGCGGAAAAAGGGAAGCAGCGACCCTGATTTTGTTCATTCAACTTGCCGATGGCTTCCTGCGCCAGCAGACAGGAAGAGTGTCTCCTCCTTGGGACCAGGGCTCCGAGTGAAGGTAAAAACAAGAACCCAGATGGGGCTGGGGCTGGGGCTTAGTGGTGGAGTGCTCGCCTGACACGTGTGAGGCACTGGGTTCAATCCTTAGCACCACATGAAAATAACGTTATTAAAATACACACACACACACACAAACGCACACGCACAACCCAGGTGATGTCTCTAGAAGGGAAGAATAAAGGGCCTGTTGTGCAGACTGAGATTTCACTACTGTGAATGACTAACCTGAGACTGATGAAGTCATATCATGGAAAGGAGTTCTCACTCGTGGCAAAAGGTAAGTTGCCACTCACATTTTAAAGCTTTGGTTCTTTTTTTTTTTGGTACCAGGGATTGAACTCAGGGGCACTCAACCACTGAACCCCATCCCCAGCCCTATTTTGTATTTATTTAGAGACAGGGTCTCACTGAGTTGCTTAGATTCTCGCTTTTGAATCTGGGCTTGATATTTAAGTCTATGATCCATTTTCACCTTTTTTTTTTTTTTTTCTTTGTACGAGGTTTAAGTTGAGATTCATTTTTCAAGTTTATTTTTCGGTGTTCTCCTGGCTCTTCTGGCATGCTTATTTTCCACAGGATTCTAGAATCACGTTGTTGAACTCTAAAAGACGTCATGTTGGTATTCTTATTGGGTGGGATGTCATCAAATTTGTCAATTAAGTTAGAGATAATTGACAGCTTCAAGCTGTTGAGTCATCCTATCCAAGTCGAGAGGATGTCTTTCTTTTTATTCAAGTCTAGGTTTTGTCTTTCCAGAGCATTTGAAATGTTTCCTCCACCCCTGTCTGCTCACTTCTCTTCCCCCTATCGGTCAGGGCAGCGCCCCACCCCGCACAATGTGTGTGAGCTGAGCACACCTAGCACTGGGCACCTGCACTGGCTGGTAGTGCATGAGTTACCCACACTTCCAGCCCCGGGGAGGAAGACACCGGACACCATGCAGAGCCCCACCACGTTGCAGGAAGCAGAGAAGACCAGCGGGGACTCAGGAGGTGGCTGAGTAGTAACAAGCGGGGCAGTGCCCTGGCTCCCACAGGACCCTGTGATTGGCTTGCCTGAATAAAGATGGGGAGGCTTTCCCACTGGGCGCAGGGGCTGGGAGTGTCTGACGGCTACAGGAGACCGTGGCTGAACCCCTGGGGCCTGTAGGCCTCAGGGTTATCATGGCAGCCCATGGAACTTCAGTCCTTACAAGCAACATCTGTTAAATTTATTCCTCAGTAGTTTTGCTTATTAGCGGCCACTGTAAATGGAGCGTCTCTGTTCTGTTACTATGTTCTATGACTAAACAGTATTTTTTAAAGGTTAATGCAGGCACCAGAGTTAAGTAGGTCCCAGAGATGTGAAGACAGGAAAGTCTCAATTTTACAACTAAAAAAAAAAAAAAATCAGGGAAGATATTTGCAGGGCGATTTAAGACCAGGCATTATCAATCCCAGGTCACTAGCCTGTCAAGCTGCTCTGTTTGAAAGCAGAAGAGCAACATTTTTAAGTCCCCGAGAACAGAAAGGGCTACCATGGAAAATCATTCATTTCAGGGATCATTAAAAATGGACAATTTAATTTGCATTTCAAACAGACTCAAAGGAAAGATAAATTTGTCAAGATGACTAATGGGGAAAGTTTGATGGCACAAATTATTATCTTTTGTCTTAATGGAAAATATAATATATAAAACGTTCCCAGAAAAGGAACCAAGAAGCTTTAAAAGCAATCATATTAATGACTTAACAAAGATAAGAGAGAAGACAATGAAACCAGTTGTGCCTCAAAAGGAACTTCAGGCCATTTTCAAAACTCCACAAATGGCAAGATTCATATCTCATTCACTCATTTTTTTCAACAACCATTTATGGAGTGCTGGCTACGAGCCACAGTCCATTCTGGGAGCTGGGAAGCAGGGATTACGTCTACAGGCCTGGCCTGGGGTTGCTCACAGGCGTACAGGTAAGATGGGCAAGCCGGGGTGGCAACAGTGCCACTGTAATAGGTGCCATTGGCTCCACTCAAGCTGCATGAGGAGACAGATGAGGAAGGTGTAAGAAAGAGAAGGCTTCTGGAGGGGCAGCCTCTGAAATGAAATGTTGAGGGTAGCGAGGGCTTGTCCAGGCAAAGAAAGAGGGACCCGAGGCAGAGGGAGAGGTCAGCATCTGAGGACATGGCAGAGCAGGAGGGCCTGACTGCGCAGGTGGCAGGGTTCTGGTAAGAAGGTCCTATATTCCATGAAGAGTCTGGATCCCATCCTGAAGGCAACCGGGAGCGTGGGGATCTGGGTAGAGAGAGGTGGGTCGATTCCCAGTTTGGGAAGACTCTCTGTTTTGTGCTTTGGGGAGAAGGGCAGGCTGTGGTGGGTGGGCTGAGCAGGGCCATGTGGCAGCAGTCCCTGAGAAGAGACCCAGGGACCGGGGCTGGGGGTTGGCAGTGGGATTGGAGGGGAGGCAATGGGACTGGAACTGGGATGTCAAGGACAGAGTCAAGAGAACACAGACACTGGCTGGACTTGAAGGGCAGGTGGCTGGGGGTGGAGGCAGGGCTGTCTGAAAGGCTTTTGACAGAGGACCAGGTTTTAAGGAGCAAGAACAATGGCAAATTCTATTGAACTGAACTTGAACTTGGAAGTGTTAAGGAGATTTCACTAAACCGGCGGTTCTCAAATTTCCACCCGTGTAGGCTCACCAGGCGGTCTTGTTCAAATATGGATTCTGATTCCGTCATCTGGGCGGGCCCTGAAGTCGAGCAGACTCCACTCATCCACAAACCACCCTGCAGGAGGCAAGACTTTAGACTCGGGCTGATTAAAGAATTATTTCTTGGTCTCACCTCAAAAGAATTAAGTAAATACACATTTTGCAACAGGTGAAATTTAATAACACAAATATAATGAGACAAAGGAGAATAAACTCCAAGAAATATTGATTTTGGAGAAGTGCTCTGGGCAGTGCTTGGGGTAGAAGGTGAGGTCCGGCAGCCACAGGCTTCTGAGAGGACGGAGCTGCCTGCAGGGAAAGGAGCAGATGGCAGCGTCCTGGGGGGGGGGGGGCTGTCATCCTCCTGTATCCTCCCCAGTCCTCAGAGGAGACAAATGGGTCGTTAGTGGTCTTGTTGGTGGTTGGGGAAAGCGGGCTGTGTGCCTGTGCCTGTGTGTGTTTACGCAAGTGTGTGTGCATGTGCGTGTGCCCGCTCGGGCATGCGCGAAGCCAGGCCAAGTTCTGCGTTCAGCAGCGCACAGCCCGAATGCAGAACTAGCAACAAGGACACAGGTCAGGTGACATCTAGGTTACATAAGGAGCTTATCCACCAAGTAAGACACACGATGGTGAACTAGAGCGCCACGGGACAGTCACACCATGGACCAAATTCTCCTCTGAAAGGGAAAAGTCATCCAGTGAATTTGTAAATGAAATCCAGGATGTGATGGCTCAGAATTGCGTCCAAGGACATATTGAAAGACAAGAGGCGGATTAAAATTAATGCTCATGCAAATGTAAGGAAGGCAGGAGTTTTAATCACCATCCTGGACAAAACAGACTTTAAAGGAAAGCCTGGGGACATAGCAAGAGTGACATATTTGGTTGACAAACCCACAGCAAGTACTTGTCAGGCACCAGCAACAAAAATATCAATGGGCAGGCAACAGATATCCAGGAAGAAATAAGTGAGACTCTCTGGATTCCTTGGTACCCTGTTTTCAGAATATGACAGATCGAATAAACAACAGAATGTCTCAAAGCCAAATGGCACCACTCGTAAGCAGAACTATCAGTTTTCAGAGAATCTGGTGGGAATATGAGACTCCACCTTTTTGAAAAGTACATAAACCTCTCTCACACCCCAAACAACTGCATTTTACATGAAGAATGTTCAAGTTAATAAAAAGAGCAGATCAATAGGCCTTCTGCTGGTAAAATTAGAATAGCAAGTTCAGGTCCTCAGGTGACAGGACTGTTCTATTTACAAATATGAACTCCTCCCGCCTTCACCAGAACCCTGAGGCAGCTGCTGTTAGCATTTCATGATGAGAGAACTGAAGCGATGCTGAGTCACTGCCCAAAGGCCTCACTAGGAAGTGATGGTCCCTGCCCGTGAATGGGAATGGCTGTGCAGGTCAGCCTTCTCCATGCTGGGACCCTCGGGGGACAGTCCCCAACAGCCATGTCTGTGACACTAGATCTTCTCTCCATTCCAAAGCGGACACCTGACCCAAGTAGGGCCAACCAGATTTCTTTTCCCAGTAACTTAACCCTGGTGCAGAGAGAGCGGCTTGACATGACTGTCCAGCTGGGTCCCATTGAAGCCACGGGCCCTCGCGGCTGCAGGCCCCAGATTGCGGGGCGCCGGCTGTTGCTTTTCCCTTCCTGGTTTGGAGCTGCTCTGGGCTCCTTCCCATACTCCCCATGTTTGCAAAAGTTATCCCAAAACTGAAAACGCCTTACCTGACCCCCCCCCACACACACACACAGAATCACTCCCCACAGTGGCAATGGAGTCACCGAGAAAGTCCACAGAAATTAATCACACCCCATTTAAAGCACAACTCCACCCATCCACATTCATGAGCGCAAAGATTTATTCAGAAGAAAATGAGTTTCTCCAAATACACATGTGAAAAAGAAGATGAAAGAGGTACAAAGCAGACCTCGTTAAAAGATTTAGAAAAGGAGCAAATTAATGAATATTGTTCCACAAATTGGCATTGGACAAGCTAGAAACTGAAAAAAATAAAAACAGAACTTGCACCAATGATTAATTCAAAATAATAAGATCAAGCAAAATAATGAACCATTGAAACACAATTTTTTAAAGAACAGGAAAAAAATTGTTAGAAAGCTGCTAATTCCATAAGAGGAGGAAATTGGCATTAGAAATTAGACCACACCTGTGAAATACAAATGTCCGGGATCAGCTGCGCTTATATGCTTAAATCACACATTATTAAATCCGGGCATGGCTAAGCCTCACTTTAGCTTTGCTTCTTGTCAGCTAATTCCTTTGTTTTCATTTAAGTGCCAGGTTAAAGAAACCTGCCAGGAATCAGAAATCAGAGTAGCAGAAGCTCAGAGGAAGGAAAGAGCTCATCCCGAGACCAGGTCCGGTGCCTGCAGCAGTCGCAGGTCACAGGCAGCTGCACCTGTGGGCCCTTAGGTGAGTGACCCTTACCACAACCCAAGCCATCCTTCATGGTGTCCCCAGGAGGAACTTTTTTTTTGGGGGCGGGGTTCCAGGGATTGAATCAGGGGCACTCCATCACTGAGCCACATCCCCAGCCTTTTTTTATATTTTATTTAGAGATGGGTCTCACCGAGTTGCTTAGGGCCTGGCTAAATTGCTGAGGCTGGATTTTGAATCCTCCTGCCTCAGCCTCCGAGCTGTGGGATTACAGGTGTGTGCCACCATGCTGGGCTTGAGCTCATTGGCTCTTGAGTTCAGAACTTCAGGAAATAATTTCTGTTATATAGAAATTCCAGGTCTAAAATATTTTGCTAAAACAGCCCAAACTGACTCAAGGGCTCTTCTGTTTGTCCTGTGGTCACAAGTCACCCAGTGGAGCTCACCCTGGTTAGTTTCCTGGGGCACCCCCATGGGTGGCCTCCCAGGGATTTCCACAATCAGCATCTCCCTGGGGCAGGTTTCCCAGGCACCAGAGGGCAGAGACTGTCAGATCAGGCGAGGCGGGCAGCGGCCAAAGGAGGCAGATTTAAAAGTGCCGCTGAACAGGCTTTATTGAGATATCACTCCCGGGCGGAACTCTATCAGACCCACAGAGGGGACAGGGGAAGGGTCTGAGGAGAAACCGCGTGGAAGCTCCTCCGGACTGGACTTTTATGGGGCTTACAGCAGGAAGGGAAGGGCTTGGGACAGGAAAAGGTGTTTCTAGGGTCCCTTGCCCCCTTGGAGTTGGTCAGGGGAGTTGGCTGAACTCCAGGATTGGCCAGGGGGTCCTGCTGATTGACAGGCATTTCCGTCGGCATCTGATTGATGTTCTTTTCCTGCGCAGGCTGCTTTGTTCTAAGTAGCCACTAAGTCGCCACCAAGTCGCCACCACTGACCTAACAGAGACCCATTGAGTTTTGCTGGTGTGGAATCTTAGCCAACCTCTGCACAATCCGGTGGGCATAGCCTCAGCCACTTCAGCAAGGCCTGGATCTCAGTCCTGACCAGAGGGATTCCTCCTCTTCTGCCAGGTTTCCTCCTGTCTTGGGTGCTCCACCTTGGCCCTGGAGGTGGTGTCTCTTTCCCTATATCCCTTAGGTAATCCTCCATTACATTGAGTAATTTGGGAGGGTGCTGGGGATTGAACCCAGGGGCACTTTACCACTGAGCTACACCCCCAGCCCTTTTCACTTTTTATTTTGAGACAGTCTTACCAAGCTGCTGAGGCTGGCCTTGAACAACAATTCTCCTGTCTCAGCTTCCTGCATCTCTGAGATCACATGTGTGCACCACTGCGCCCAGCTACACTGAATAAATTATATTAAAATCTTGTTTGGCCAGGCACAGTGGCGCACGCCTGTAATCCCAGCAGCTTGGGAGACTGAGGCAGGAGGATCAGGAATCCAAAGCCATCCAAGTGCTAAGCAACTCAGTGATAAAATAAAAAATAACTAAAATCAAAATAGGGCTGGGGTTGTGGCTCAGTGGTCGATTGCCCATGAGTTCAATCCCCAGTACTACCCCCCACAAAAAAAAAAATCTTGTCTGATTGGGCTATGCCTTGCTCAGTGAGTTTATTCCTATAATAATGTACAATAAAGGCTACCATGTGTTGATGTTTCTTATATGGGAAATACTGGGCTAAGCATGTTACGAACATTATCTGATTTAACCCTAATAATGATGCTATAATGTACATATAATTGTCTCCATTTTCAGATGGAAAAATTACTTGTCCCAGGTAAGAGACAACAAGAGGCCGGATCTAAGGGGCTCTAGGCCAATGCTTCTAACCTGTGAAGAGTGGTGACTGAGGAAGTGAAGCCGTCCTGACGTGAGGCCCTGGTACCACTGCGCAGGCTCTAGTCTCCTTTATGTGAGAGATAGAGGCCACGTCCGTCCACAGCTGAAACCGCAAGATTTCTTGGAAAACCCTTAAATCACTGAAATTGCCTGCATTGGTAGTTTTCATTCTATTAGCTCGCCCAAGCACAAAAAATAAGGATAGTCTCTGACGCACAGGGATTTCTACTTGCATAAACTTTGCCTTGCCTTCGTTCAGTGACAATTTGTACAGAATGGATCTGCCTTGTACACAAGCAAGCCTTAGCCATGCTCTTCACTAAATTCCCTTCCTTTGAACTGTTCTTTGACATTATTTTCAGGAGCCCCACTGAGATCAGAAGCTCAGAGCTTGAGAGCACACCCCCGACCCCTTGTCAAGGTTTGCCTTATCTTGGGTCCACTGGTGAGTGTCCTTATGGGCTCACTGAGCTCGTTGGCTTTTTTTTTTTTTTTTTTTTGGTACCAGGGATTGAACCCAGGGGAGCTGACCCACTGAGCACACCCGCAGCCCTTCTTTATATTTCATTTAGAGACAGGGTCTCACTGAGTTGCTTAGGGCCTCACTAAGTTGCTGAGGTTGGCTTTGAATTCATGGTCCTCCTGCCGCATCCTCCGAGCTGTGGGATTACAGGTGTGTGCCCCCACGCTGGGCTCCATCTCATTGGCTCTTGAGTTCTGACTTTACTTCTGGGCCAAATCTGGTTCTGCCTTGTCCATGGCCTCTATGTGGGGTGGGGAAGCGGCCAGGCAGGTCAGATAATGACAATTCTCTCTAAATGTGGCTTTGGGGGACACTCCAGAGCCATTCCTCTCCCTTCAGCAGCCCTCAGTGGGCAGCTAGGGTCACAGCTGCTGCGATTCTGAGACTGGTGGTTTTCAAGGCTACTGCAGAGTCACAGAGGAGGATGAAGTAGAGCAAATTAAAATGTCACGAGGTCATTGTTTTTACCAAGTTCCAGCTGGTTTTCTTGAATAATGCTCCTTGGGTTGTTGCAAGCCTTTGATGAATTTCCACACATCTGAAAAATCAAATTTCGACGGTTCTTGCTGGCAGTCTTCCTGCTTTTAGAGAGAAGTGGGGTTTGAGGGGCTGACTCCAATATTGCAGAAAAGCTTCGACAACAAGGTTCATGCCATTCATAAATTTGGGCTCTTGATTTAAGAGACAACCTTTCTGAACAAAAACATAGAAAACAGCACAAACCCGAACAGCAGAAATCACCCATAAACAGCACCTCGGAGTCAACAAACCTGACCTGAGGACATGCTCCCGTTGTGTGAGTATGAAGACCTTTCTAAAGATAGATTTTTTTCTCTCTCCGGCTACCTTTGGAAGGGGTTAATAAATTGGACTCTAAAACCTAAGTTGAAAGAGTTCCTATTCTGAGTGATTCATAGAGGCCAATAAACACTTTTACTGAACTGCCACCCAGAGATTTTTGTTTGTTTGAAACTTTCTCAAAGGGCCAGCATTCTTAAAGCATGTGGAGTTAGAATTTATCTCTTCTGTAAGTATTCCTGAATTACCATTATCTTGAATATGTATAAACATTTATTAGTCTCCATAAATTAAATCACCAGCCTTGGTTGTTAAATGATAAGATAAAAATACAAGTAATCAAGCTAAAAAAAATAGAGAGAATACTCAGAAAACAAGAACTTTTCAATACAAGATACAGATTTTCAGGATTTCAGCTATAACTACAAAAAAATTATACAAAGGCAAGTTCAGGTTGTGTTACTAACCATGATCAATCCTTGGAAAAGTTGTGCCATTTTGATACTTGAATTGAATTGAATTGAATTTTTTTTTTTTTTTTTCATTTCTGAGCCTCTAACCCAGGGCCCAGTTCATGCAAAGCAAAAACTCTATCAGTGAGCTATACTCCCAGCCCCAGACACTTTTGATTTAAAAAGAACTATGGCTTCTCCTTGATTTTTTACAGAATATTTTTATAGCAGAATATTTTAACTGATGAAAGGCCTATTTTCTCACAGAAAGCTTAATCAGTCTTAATTTCTTAAATATCCTAGTCTGTTTCTCACGGTCAAATAATATTTTACTAATTGTTTAACATTATGTTATTAGTCATAATAATTGAAACCTTCCAAAATAATTACTGTTAGTAATTTCACATAATGTTAGAAAACATGTGAAAAACAGTTGCTTAGGGAGGTCCTAAGCAGCTCAGCAAGACCCTGTCTCTAAATAAAATATTTTTAAAAGGCTGGGGATGTAGCTCAGGGGTTGAACACCCCTGGGTTCAATCTGCAATACCAAAAACATGTGAAATATAAATAAATAAATAAAATAAAATAAAAAGCGTACAACTCAGTGGCTATTAGTATATTTGCAAAGTTGGTTGGCGTCACCACCATTGAATTTTAGAACATTTTTATCACCCCTAAGGAAACCCTGGACCCATTAGTAGTTGCTGCTTATTTGCCCCTCACCTCAGTCTGGGAAAACACTGACTACTTCCTGCCTCTGCAGCGGCCTTTCTCAGTCATTTCATATAAACAGAGCCACACAGCTTTTAAGTTTCATTCACGTTGAGCATGTGTCCGTATTTCCTTCCATTTTATGGCTGAATAATCCTCCTTTATATGGACAGACATACCATGCTGTATTCATTCTTCACTTCATAGACATAATTGATTTTTCTCTAACCGTTTTTACCACTCAGGTCTGTTGAGGAATGCTTTACATACAGTGAATCCACCCTTTTCAATTCCGTGAGTTTTGATCTACGCTACACCAATACATGATATCTGAGATATATGTGATGTATACATGATCGATGTGAAATCCTAAACGATCAGCACCTCTGGAAGCCCCTGCCCGTCTCTTCCACGTCCCTAGTCACTACCCTTCCCCTCTCACAGTCCCTGGCAACCACTGATCTGTTTCCTGTTCCTGTCATTTGCTTTTCTAGGGTGTCATAAAATGCGTCCCCACAGTGTGTAGCCCCCTGTGGTGGGGCTCCTGGCACTTCACCTAATGCATGGGAGTCCGTCCGTCTGTGTGTATCAGTAGTTCTCTGCCTTCTGTTACCGACCAGTGCTCTGCTGTATGAAGGTGTTCTGTCTGTTTATCTACCAATTGGAAGACATTTGGTTGTTTGTGGTTTGGGGTGATTATGAATGAATCTGCAACACTCATGTAGAATTTGGGGTAGATATATTTCTGATTCTCTTGGATGAATATCTGAGTGCGGAACGATGGGTTGTGTGAAATGGGTGTTGTGCCATTTAGAGTTTCCACGAGTGACGAATGAAGGTTCTAATTTTTCCATGTACCCTCATCAATGCTTTATATTTTATTTGTCTTTTAAAGTCATTTCAAAAGATAAGTAGTAGCATTTTATGATGGTTTTAATTTGCATTTCTCTAATGATGTAAGAGGCTAAGCACTTTTTATGTGCTCATTTATCATTCATTTGACTCTTTTCTTTTTTTGGGACTAGGGATTAAACTCAGGAGCACTTGACCACTGAGCCACGTCCCCAGCCCTATTTTGTATTTTATTTAAAAACAGGGTCTCACTGAGTTGCTTAATGCCTCAAAAACAGGGTCTCACTGAGTTGCCTCACTTTTGCTGAGGCTGGCTTTGAACTCACGATCCTCCTGTCTCAGCCTCCCAAGCTGCTGGGATTATAGGCATGCGCCACCACCCTGGCTGATATGACTCTTTTGTCCATTTTTTAAATTAACCTTTTTTTTCTCTTTTGAGGTATAGATTCACTTGCAGTTGTAAGAAATAATAGAGTTCCTCTGGAGTCTTTACTCAGTTTCCCTGTTGAGAACATCTTATTAAACTGCTCTACAGTCTCAAAATCAAGATGTGGACTTAGATGCAGTCAAGGTTCAGAACGATTCCCTCATCACAAGGCCCCTTGTGTTCCCCTTTACAGCCACGGCCACTTCCCCCTTCCCCTCTGCCTTCTCCTAACCCCTGGCAATAGCTAATCTGTTCTTCATTTCTATAATTTTGCTGTTTTGAGCAAGTTATATACATGGAATCATATGGTATGTAACTTCTAGGTATTAGCTTTTCACTTAGCATAATTCTCTAAAGTTTTGCTCAGGTTGTGTGTATTAATAATCTCTTCTTTTTCATGGCTGAGTAGTATTTCATAGTATGGATGGATCACAGTTTGTTTACCATCCATCTGTTTTAATTGGGTTTGTCTTGTTACTGAGTTTTCAATTCTTTATATAGTCCTCTGTCAGATGTCCTTCACAAATATTTTCTCCCACATCATGGCTTTATTGTTCATTTTCTGAACAGTCTTTCAAAGATCAAAAGTTTAAAACTTTTTGATCATTTATATATTATCAATTTTTTATTTCATGGGTCCTGCTCTTGGTGTCCTATCTTTGCCTAATCCCAAGGTCATAAAGGCTTTCTTCTGTACTTTTTTCTAGAAATTATGTAGTATCAGATCTTACATTTAGGTCAAGTTAATCATGTGGACATGGGCAGAAGGGGTTGTTCCAGCATTTGCTTATGGAAAAGAGCATCTTTCACTGTTGAAGCTCCTCGTTCTTTACTGACCCTCTTCTGCTCTGTTGATGGACACATCTTTACAATATTATCACACTGTGATTGCTGTAGCTTGGAAGTCCTGAAATCAGATCAGTGACTCCTCCAACTTTGTTCTTCCTTTTCAAAATAGGGGTTTTTTAAAAATATTTTTTTTTAGTTGTTGATGGACCTTTATTTTCTTTATTTATATGTGTGCTGAGAATTGAACTCAGTGCCCCACCCATTATAGGCTACCGCTCTACCACTGAGCTACAACTCCAGCCCCATCAAAATAGTTTTTGGCTATTCTGGGATCTTTATATTTCCATATAAATTACATCAGCTTTTCAATTTCTACAGAAGTTCATGCTGGGGTTGGAATTGCATTATATGTAGACAGTAGTGAATCTTCTGGTCAGCAATCTCTTGCAGTTTATAAACCTTACTCCTATCTTGTTAGATTTATCCATAGGTATTTCAAGTATTTTATGCTATTTTAAATTTCAGTTTCTTATTGTTTTTCCTCATGCATAAAAATACAGTTGATTTTTGTACATCAATGTTGTTCTACTTGCTAAATGCACTTGTTGTTTCTATAAGCTCTTCCTTCACTCTTTAGTGTCTTCTAAATAGACAGACATGTTGTCTTCAACTAAAAGCAGTTAATTATTTGTTGCTTAAACTAATATTAAATTTGTACAATTAATGAATGATCTTTGGATAGCAGGACAGTTTCTAAGTGAGACTAAATTTATTAGTAAAAGAGACAGTGATGTACAAAAAGCATCTTTTCCTCCAGTTTGTAAACATTACATCATGGCCATCATTAATCTTTTTTTTTAAATATATTTTTTAGTTGTAGATGAACACAATACCTTTATTTTTTAAATTTATTTTTATGTGATGCTGAGGATCGAACCCAGGGCCTCGCCCACGCTAGGCAAGCGCTCTACCTCTGAGCCACAGTCCCAGCCCCAATTTCTTTTAATGATTAAAAAGACATGCAACTGGGCTGGGGATGTGGCTCAAGCGGTAGCGCGCTCGCCTGGCATGCGTGCGGCCCGGGTTCAATCCTCAGCACCACATACAAAAACAAAGATATTGTGTCCACCAAAAACTAAAAAATAAATATTAAAATTCTCTCTCTCTCTCTCTCTCAAAAAAAAAAAAAAAAAGACATGCAACTATCTTTGACTGTGTAAGTATTTACTTTTCCTATTTTTAATGTGATGGACATGTAAATTAATTTGAGATATCATCACATAATGTATATCTATATATACTATCAAATATATATCAGATCATCATTCATCAATTAAACATTTTTAATTAATAAAAGAGAGTATATCGCATCAGGGAGTATATATGAACACCATAATACTGGATTTTAATGGTGGTGGAGTATATGCCAAATGATGCTGTTGTAGAAAATCCAGAGTTTGTTACTAGGTTAGCCAATGGCTGTTTTATTCTGGCTTCATAGTCGACTAGCGAGTGCTTCAGGGTGAGCTCTGGGCTGGCTGCATGGTGCCGTCTTGGGTCTTTTACCACCACCCTGGGTTGGAATCCATGCTTCTCTGTTTTGGGTGAGCTGGTGTTTTGGTGGAGAGCACTTTCCAACAGCTTTGTGAATAGGGTATGTAGAAGGTTGAATCTGCTGAGGCCTGGAATGTCTTGATTCTCTGCTCTTATTGGGCTGGTAGCCGGGCTTGGGCTGAGGTTCTAAGTTGGATGGCATCTGCCCTCAGAATCTGATGGCGTGTCTTCTTTGTCTCTTTAACTTCCAGCTCTACCACAGGGAAGGCGGATATTCTCATCCTGGATTCTTTGTAGCAAACCTATTCTTTCAGGAGCCTTCTGGGCTCCCCTCTTTCGACCCAGGTGTGCCAAAATCGTGATGATGTGTCTTGGAGAAGGTCTATTAGTGTGGGTCTACTTTTCTCTCCTGTCCTTCTAATCTGAAGACCCGTATTCTCTGAGGAAATGTCTTGGGTCATGTCCTCTGTAGTTGGTCTCACCTCTGTTTCCTCTCTTCCCTGTTTCCAGAACTTCCCTATGACGTAGATGCTGAGGATCCTGAGCTGCTCCTCCACTTTCTTGTCTTTCTCCTCCACATCTTTGTCTTTATGCTTTGCATTTGGAGCTTTTCAAGTTTTATATTGAGTTTTTCATTTCTGCTCCTCATTTTAATTTCTAAATCCTCTTCTGCGTTATATATTCTTTAAAAAATAGCTTTCTAACTTTGTTTCATGGATTCAATATCTTACTGTAAATTTCTAAGGGTTGTCATGATGTCGTTCCCCGCACCGTGCTCTCTGTCCTCCCCAGAATGCTTTGTTCTACTAGGCGACCCTGTTCTCCTAGGGGCAGCTGGGTTGGCTCTCTGCTCCCAGGGAATCCTGGAAGACTTTCTGAATACTGTGTCTGTAGCTGGCCTTGTCGACGGTGGGCATCAGGGTAGGGGGTTTGGCTTGGTTCACATCTCTTGTAAGGTCTTGTTCGAAGACTTTACAATCCCCTCCAAGAGGTTGCAATGGTTCCTGCTAGGGTTGGGGAGCCAGACTCGGGGGCCAGGGAGAAATGACCCAGGAAGTCGTGACGTTAGCACAAGAACCTCTGGGATGTTGTAGCCCTGTCTTCCCCTGC
Source organism: Marmota flaviventris (assembly GCF_047511675.1). NCBI lineage: Eukaryota > Metazoa > Chordata > Mammalia > Rodentia > Sciuridae > Marmota > Marmota flaviventris. The sequence goes on from NC_092501.1 coordinate 154,830,383, forward strand.
TGTTCCACAGCCCAGGGTAAAGCTGAGAATTTTACTCCTTCACAAGCAGTTTTACCTTCATCCTGCCCCGCCCCTCAGCACCCCCTCTTCCCAACTCTAGATGAACAGCACTGCATGGAGGGGCCCTGAGCGCACCCAGGTTGTCTCCCAGCTTTCTCCACTGCATTTCCTGTTTCCAAAGTTTTGTTTGGTTCTCCTTCCTCGTTCCCTTTGTCCTAATGGTTTAGGCCTTGGTTGCAAACAGAATCTTCCCCTGAGGATTTAGGATGTCGAGGAGACTAGTGTCTACGCTCAACCTACCTTCTTCTTCTTCTTCTTCTTCTTCTTCTTCTTCTTCTTCTTCTTCTTCAAGAGATAGATAGATAGATAGATAGATAGATAGATAGATAGAATTTTTTTTAATATTTATTTTTCAGTTTTCAGCGGACACAACATCTTTGTATGTGGTGCTGAGGATCGAACCCGGGCCGCACACATGCCAGGCGAGCGCGCCACCGCTTGAGCCACATCCCCAGACCTCAACCTACCTTCTTATTCGGAAGCCTGAAATCATCCCCCTCTTTGCATAGAATTGTGAAATGAAAACAATCCAAAGGACGTGACCATTTCCTGGTCCTTCCCCATGTGATGAAGGACCCACGCACGGGAAGGTTTGGTGCAGCGTTGGTAAAAGCAAAATGTGGACTATGAAATGGTTCCGTGTCATGAGCCCATCCGGGCCCTGAGGCGTGGCGCTGTGGGGAGGGATGGCAGGTACTTCAGTGAGGGGAGGTGAGTGGAGATGGCCTCCTGTTTATGTCAACTCGGGGACTCAGATATAGGAGTGCTCACGTTTATGAGGACTTGTGAGATGCTAGCTCGCTTCGAATACCACACCTGTGTGAATTCATTTCAGCCTCTAACAGGCCTGTGAGGTGAATAGTATTATAACCCACTTATTACAACTGAGAAAACTGAATTTGGCCAATGTTGCACAGAGGGAGGCTGAGTAAGAGTCAAAGCCCAATAGCCAGTGCCCTGTACTTAGCCATTAAGCATGCACAAACTGTAGCGCCCCCCAGCCCCCTCCACCACCCATCCTCCACCCCCCACCCAACCCCCCAAACACACTCATATAAGCACACAGACTATCTGGAGGGATCTTAGTAGCAATGGTGTGGTATCAGCAGCTGCCTCTAGGGAGGGGGATGTTAGTGGGTGGGTGACTTGGGTGAAAGCAGAATTCTTATTAGTGAGCATTTTTTGTGTTATAGGTATTTGTCATGTTTTCCTTTCTTTTGATAACAAATATAATTGTAGTGCATTTTAACTAGTCACATGGCATAAAGAAGAGCAAAGCAGGGGCTGGGGTTGTGGCTCAGCGGTAGAGTGCAAGACCCTGAATTTGATCCTCAGCACTACATAAAAATAAATAAAGGTATTGTGTCCAACTACAACTAAAAAATAATAATAATAATAAATAAATAAAAGAAAAGGAGAGCAGGAGGAGCACTAATATATCACATCTGTGACTCCAGTGTTGGGAATGATTTTGTGTCCCTCACTTTTTACCTGAAGTTCTAGCCAACCTGCCATTGACCTTAAATCCTGTTTCAGACTGAACTATTGTGTTTCTGCCAAATTCGTAGGTTGACATGCTGAACCCAGAGTGATGGTATTAGGAGGTGTGTCCATTGGGAGATGTTAGGTCCTGAGGATGGAGCCCTCAGGATGGGATTAGTGTTCCATGGAAGAGTCCCCATCCCCCTCTGCCATGCAAGGACAAGCAAGAGGTGTCTGTGAAACAAGCACCTTTGATCTTGGACTTTCCATTGTGTGCAAGCCACTCGGCCTGTGGTCCCCTTAGAGCAGCACGAAAGGTCTAAGACAAATCCCCAACCAAAAATAAGAATTCTTGCAAAAATGGATTTTTCCTATTTGGCTGCCCTTAATCACATGTTTTTGCAACTCCAGCATTGGAATTGCTTTATGATAAATATAATAATTCTCCTCTAGTAGTATTTATACTTCATTCTATAAACCAGCTACTAATCCTAGACCATTATTGTGAAGAAGAAGTTATAGCATTTGCCTGTACCTGGAAAAGCACAAAAGCATTGCACCCAATAAGCAAGCACTTTGGCTTTTTGATCGGTGATGTCACACGATGGACACCCAAATGTGACCCACCAGCCTCTTCATTCACAGAATGCTGGTGCTGACAGATCAAGATGAACCAGTCCCACCTCCAGGGCTTGGCATGAGAAATTCAGTAAGTGGTTTATGCATTTCCTAGAGAATAGTCAAACTTGCACACAACGGAAGCTGCCAAGAGGTGTAGAATCGGGCAATAGAACATTGTTCCCCGCTGACCACCCAGCCAAGAAGTTCTTCAGGGATTCATGGAATCACACAGTTCCTCGTGAATTGGTGGCATCAGATCTCAAGTCTTTTGCCCATCTACTCACTCCCAAATCTAACTGGTCATCAGATTCACTGTGGGGTTTGTTTTTATCATTAATACAGGTTTCTGGGTGCTTCCCAGAAATTCATTTCCCCTGGGGTAGAAGCCAAGAATTTGCAATGCATTGCCATTGGTTTCTGTTGCTTAGCCAAATTTGAAGATCCCTGGTCCGGTTTATAAACGAATGTCTGAGTCTATAAATGAATGAGGTTTTGATTCACCTAATTGTGTTTTGGAGAAGTATCTGCTCAGCTGATGAACAATGAAAGCCCTACAGCACGCTTAACAACATGGCCTGCTGTGTTTATAGGGGCAATGTCAATTGCACCACACGGAACAAAAATTCACGAGCACGCATCGCTTTCTGGTTAAAGAAGGGTATTTCCCGGTGTAAATGAGGCAGGATGGGAGGGAGGTCGGGGTTCTTGAGTCAGGCTGCTTAGCTTCAAATCACAGCTCTTCTAACTTCCTATCTTGGCGACTTTGGACTAGTTTTATTTTTATTTTTCAACCCTCTCTGTGCCTCATTTTCTTCTTCTCCAAAATGATGCTAGTGCTACTGCCCCTTGGGAGTGTTGGAAAGTTAGGAATGACTTCATACTTCTAAGCCCTTAATGGGAGTTCGGTGTTTTGTAATTACTTTGCAGACGTTAACTGTCATTTTGTTTGATCTTCACAAGGAATAAATCTACAATTTTATGATAGTAGAGATTGAGGTTTGGAGAGTTTAAATTACTTGCCCCGAGTCAGATTAAAAAAAAAAAAAAAGTGGAAACTCAAAGCCACATCTCCTGACTCCAGATTCCTTACCTCTGGCTTGTGTTTATTATTTAGCATCATAGGATTGTCTGTACTTGGATTCTTGCCAAGAGGGTTTGTGACAAAGATTTCATTTTGATTGACTAAAGGACCCTGGAAACATAAGGGGAAAACAGCTGTAAATCCACAACGACTAGAACTTACCTACAAAACAGCTATGGAGCAAAAGAGATGCTTTCAACAGTGATGAGTAAATTACATTCGGAAGGATGAGCACGGGTTTGACGCTGGATTAGGAAAGTAAGGGTAGGAGAAAAATAAAAAGGTCAGGTGTGTGTTTGCTATATCTTCTACCAAGCAAGATAGCATCAAAGAGCAGACACAGGGACAGTTGCTGGCATTTCACACCCAATGTTTGTCTGCCATTTGCTGTCCTTGGAGACTCTGCATTGACTACTATGGATCCTTCAAAGACCCAGCCCCCTAAGATCAATATGGTGGGTTTCAGCTCAACACGGACATGAACTGAGACCCAACTAATATTATCAGCCATGTGGAGACAGAAAATTCCACCTTGAAAAGAGATTATGACTGAAGCCAGGAAACACAGGCCTAAATTGCAGTTTAACTTTTTGAAACTTAAAAATAAGAGCAGCTGATATGACTCTTGAGAGGCTTTCCACTAGCCATTAGTCTCTTCAAACAGAAAAGGAAAAGGTTACCAAATATTTACAAACCTGTTGCCATAAAACTAATGTTAAATCTGTATTTATTCTGTATCTCATTATCTTAAAGTTGAGTTTCTAAAGTCTTTAAGAATGGTTGACGAACATTCTTGGAAATTAAAAGGTTGTTTTTAATAGTTCTAAGGAATATTTCCTTGTAATTTAGAATCTAAATATTTGATAGATGAAACTTGGTTTGTTAGAATTTTTGATGGATAAAACTATTCATTCTTCTCAAATTTATGTAACTATGATTGAAGCAAGTCTTCACTTTTTCTTTTTTTTCTATATACAAAGGTTTATTGAAGATTTTTATGTGCAAAGGCCCCAAACTTTCAACTGTTTCAATTAAGAGTGATGTAAACAACATAAAGTATTTCTTTATTATTATTATTATTTCTTACATACATCACAATAGAGGAATGCATTACATTCATATTTTTTTTGCATTACAATTCTTAATACACCCTTATACCACAATTTATCAAATCTCTGTTTGTATATAAGGTATGTTGACACCAAATTCACATCTTCATACATGAATTTTGTATAATGATGACCTTCTACTGTATTTGTAATAACTTTCTAGGTCCTCACTAATCTTACTCTATTTAACTAAAGATCTGTGTGAATTCTCTTAAACTTAGGAAAAAAGATAAAGACATTTGTTGCACAAACTGGTTTTTTTTTTAACACATAAAAATAAAGTGTCTGTAATTGAATAAAAATCTTGACATGTGTGTCAGTAATGAGTTAGATATGGCTTGGAAGTCTTGTCCCAAACAAAGAATGCATAATTTAGGTTATTAAAATTCATTGCACAAAAATCAGTGTAAGAGAAAAGAGACTTAGGTCTGGGGAATGTGGTTAATCAAACTAATGATAAGCCAGCAGGGTGATAAGGAAGGTTCAAGGGAGTCTCAGCTGAGTCGGTGGAGGGTAGAAGACAGTTGAAGGAGTGATGCCTGCTCAGCTTTGCACCACGTCTGAGTGGTATGTTAGGCCCCCAAAGACTCTGTTTTTTTTTGGGGGGGGGGAGGGGTTGATATCAGGGATTGAACTCAGGGGCACTTGAGCAGTGAGCCACATCCCAGCCCTATTTTGTATTTTATTTAGAGACAGGGTCTCACTGAGTTGCTTAGCACCTCACTTTTGCTGAGGCTGGCTTTGAACTCACAATCCTCCTGCCTCAGCCTCCTTAGCAGCAAGGATTATAAGTGTGGGCCACCTCACATGGCCAAAGACCCTATTTTAAAGAGGAAACAGGAGAGGACAGAGTGTGGCCATATGTGGCAGCCATGTGGGCACGCTACTGGGACATCCTTCAACATGAACTTGCCGTTCAATGCAGGCAGGTACCGGTAGTCCCAATTACAGCACCTTGAGGCTTTATCTCTGCTTAGAGACCAACGCCCCGCTATCCCCGGCAGCCCCAGCCAATCACTGAGCGCAGCAGGAGTCCTTGGGCCCAGCCTTTGCTGACCCTGCAGACTCACAGTGGGCAATCTGAGCTCTTGGTGGGTTGGGCAGGCCTGTGAGTCTACAGCACAGTGAGGCTCTTCCTGCCCAATCCTGCTTTGCCCTGCTCTCCTTTTCCAGATGTCAGGAGCACTACTATCTGCCCTGCCCCATTCCCACCCACTTTACCTTCGCAGATACCCTCCTCCCCCAAGAAGTCAGATCCTCTCCTCACCCCATCTCAGCCTCTGCTTCTTAAAAACTTGGCTGCCATTCCAGAGGACAGTGGTTTCAAACAGGCGATGAGGACCGTGGGACAAAGGGATGCCCATCCTGGAAGGGGAGATGTTGGGGAAGCAGAGGGAGTTTCTTGAGGCAGCGGGGACTAGGTCCCAAAAACCCAACTGGGGAGTGTGACCAGTTTTTCTGTAAACTGTGCAACCTCACTTTATCTTTCTTGCCTTATTTTGTTAACTGTAAAATAAAGGACTGGATCAATAGTTCTTAATATGTTATCCCTCCAGTCACCATGTTAAAGAACCAAGATACAGAATGACAGAAACCAAGATGGTATTTTCTTTTTCCTAGAATGTTTAAGTGTTAGCAGCCTCCTATTTAAACTTTAGGATTTGGTATAAAGACCAGGGTCTCACCCCCCTTGCCTCTGTGGCCTATCAGTAGCATAAACCTCAGTCTCGGCCTCTTTACCCGCTATGATTTTTCAGGTACTATCTAGCTTTAAAATTCTTTAGTTCTACGAATAAGTGAGAGTTGTCACATAAAAGAGGGACCTGATTTCTTCTGGGTTAAAAACACAAATAAAAGTAGTTAGTACTGGCTACTAGGCTTTCCCTCTCCCAGGTCCCTTACTGTCTTCCTGTCCAACCTGCCTGGCAGGCTGGCTGTGCTAACAAAGGTGACAGGAAGAAGGGTGGCTCTGCCATCAGCAAGGGGGTGACCAGGAATACACCATCAGCACGCGCAAGTGCATCCACCGAGTGACTCCAAGAAGCTGTCCTTCAGCACTCAGAGAGCCAGGTGTGCCTGTGGGTACCAGGCTCAATAGAGCTCTTCCGCCCAGGGGGCTAAGGGATGCCCCATTCCAAATTCAGTGTGCAGTTGTCCAGAAAATGTAATGCCGATGAAGCTCCAACTAGAAAGCTCTCTCAATATAGTACCTGTTAGCACTTTCAGAACTCTGCAGCTGATTGTCAAAGAAAGTCCTAAAACTGCTAAAAACAAATAACTAAAAGTTGTTATCAGGAAGATTTCTCGCTAAATAGAACTTTTTTTTTTTTTTAAACATCTACAGGCATCTACAAATGAAATGGACTAGTGGCAACTAGTTCTAGTGGCAACTAGAAGTCGTGGGCTCTGGTGTGGTTTGCAGGGCCACCTGGACAAGGTGCCACAGACTGGGAGACATAATCTGAAAAAGGAGTTTTTTGCAAACACCTTCTGCTGGCTGGAAGGCCAAGGGCAGGGGATGGCAGGTTGACTTTCCCCTGAGGCCCCTCTGGCTCACGAGCAGTCACTTTCTCTATGTGCCCTCATGGGTCTCTCCTCTGTGTCTGTGTCCTAATCTCCTCATAAGGACACAGGCATGTTGGACTGGGGCCCACCCTAAAGAGCTGGTTTTAATTTAATTACCTCTTCCAAGACTTTATCTCCAAATGTGGCTACACTCTGAGGTACTGGGGGGTAAGGCTTCAACACACAAATTTGGGGGGACGTGTTTCAGCCCCACAAGAGTTCCCTTCATGGAGATATCCAATCAGACTGCTGTCTCAGAAAGTGTGTGAAAAGTCCCAGAAAGGTGTGGCCTGGGTCCCCTCCACGGGTGTGGCCCACCCAGTCCAGGCTTGCAGCCCTACTGTGATTAATGTCCACACTTTACACAGGTTTCCCCAGAAGCAGGGCCCTTGGACAAGGATTCCAGAGTAAGTGGTTTGTTTGGGAAGTGGTTCTAGGAAACACTGGTCGGGGATGGGAAAGTGAGGTGGAAAAGGAGGGGGCTTCATCAACAGGTTACTGTGGGGACAGCTGGAGCTCAGCCCTATAGGGACCGTCCAAGGGGACTTGTCCACTGACTGCACTGTGGAAGGCTGATTTCCCTGGCATCTCCATCCTGTCCCTTTGTAGACAGCTGCTGAAGCCAACAAGGGTCTCCAGGCAGTCGCAAGTGCGGGCGGTTAAAAGTGGGCCACCGCTCAGGAAAATGGCTCCTGCTAAGGGACATGGGGTATAGGCACGGCACTGACAGACCCCCACAGTGTGAGATGTGACTTAGCCCAGTGGAGGGCACCTCTCCCAAGGTGATGTATAGAGGACAGAATGTGGAGCAGAGCAGGTCGCCCTTTGGTTAGAACAGACGTCGCCTGCAATGTGCAGGGGGTGAGAGGAGCGTGCAGCATCATGAAAAGACCATTTGTTTCTCAAAAAGTGCAAGAACTTTCTTCCATGAGGTCAAGGCTGTTCTATGCAAATGATTCTATTAAAAAACCATTACCACATGAAAGGGCAATCAAGAATGAAACCACCCAATGATATCTCACCCCTTAAAGTACGTGGCAAAAAATTTCAGTGCTCAAAACTGTTAAATAGAACAATGTAGAACTATGGGTATATACAATTATTATTCAGCAAAAAAAAAAAAAAAAAAAAAATCTGAACATGAGGCATATGGCACAGTGTGTTCTCTTAAAGGTCTCCCCAGGATCGGGTTTGTTTATGTGTGGGTGATCTCTAGAATGATCCTCAAGTCCTGTGGTTGCTGTGGGAAGGTGTGCTGGACTGTTGGCTCACGCCATTTCCAGTCCATCCTCATTTCAAGATGCTATCTGAACCGTCCGGCTGAGAAAGACACATATCACCTCTGCAGACCCTTTCACGGCTAGGTGCTGATAACGCCAAGGTCGCGGGTTCGTTCCCCTTACGGGCCACCAAATGCCGCAGTCTGGCTGGGCACAATCAGGAGCCACTTGTCAAAAGAAACTAACTTTATTTTTAGAACCACACACGCCAAACAAAACAGCCTCTCAGGAAAAACCCTCAGAGCCTCAACTGCCACCACCGGCTTCCCACAAACCTCTCTCTCCCACACAAGCTTCTCTCCACCTCCCACAATCCTCCTGCTCTTGAGGCCGATTGGCTGGGTCACGTGGGCGGAGCCAAAAAAAGTCCCCCAATGAGCAGCTCCATGATCTGAAAGGGCAGGGAAACAGCCCAATGAGCATCACTGCAGAGGAGCCAATCAGCTAGATGTTGCTGGGGCCGCTGTGAGCCAATCATCAGCCGGCAGCTGGAAGTTTGCAGGGGCCCCTTCGGCTGTGGCTCTCAACAGTGGTTTCTGGGCGGGATGCTCCCAGGCAGGATCTGGGGAAGAGGAGGCCCAGGGCATCTTCTTTCTGCTGCTTGCTACCGGCACCAAGGCCCCAGGAGAGGAGCAGCTGCTCCTGTTCCAGGGCCAACACCGTTCTGTGATGCTGAGAGAGAGTCGTGTGATGGCGGCTTGTGGGTTCTTGAATCTGGATCACGGCTGTGGAGGCTGCTCTTGAACTCCTTAACGCCCAGTAGCCTTAACGCCTTTTTTTTTTTTTTTTTTTTGCAGACAAACATTACATATATTTGGAATAGGAAAAGCTAACATTTATTTAGAATCGAGTTTCATGTATCCTGTAGGATAAGAATAAGTGTGCGGCATCACAAATATAGTACTCCTTAAAAAAATCAATTCAGGATATTATGTAATAACACCCTTCCAGAGACTTTGTTTGTACTGAATTTTTCCTATTAAGCCTCTTCTCTGCTTTGGGCATCTGTGATGAACCCTCCTAATGCAACCTTAGAAGTGGGTGGGATGAAATGGGAGGGAAATTTGCTTTTTAAGTGAATGTGGTTTTTTTTTATTTTGATAAGCTATATATAACAAAATTTTCCATTTTAACCATTTTCAAACATAGAACTCAGTGGCATTTGGTTCATTTACATTATTGTTCAATCACCACCACCATCTTCAGAATTTTTCATCTTCCCAACCTGAAACTGCATGTCCTTAAACCAATTCCCCATTTCCTTCTCCCCCAGCCCCCAGAACCATCTTTCTACTTTCTGTCTCTAGGAGAAGGACTGGCTCTAGGGTCTTCACATAAATGGAATTCAGCAATATCTGTCCTCTTATGACTGGCTTATTTCGCTTAACGTAATGTTCTCACAGTTCAGCCATGTTGAAGAATGAATTCCGTTCCTTTTTAAGACTGAATAGTATTCCATTAGGTGGATGGACAACTTTTTTTCAGTTATTCATCCATCAGTGGACATGTGACTTGCTTCTGCCTCCCAGCTGTGAAGAGTGTTGTTGTGAACATGAGTGTGCAAGTGCCTCTGGAAGAGCCTGTTTGTCATTCTTTGAGAATATACTCAGAAGTAGGATTCCTGGATCCTCTGCAATTCTATCTTTGATTTTTTGAGGAACTACCATAGTGTTTTCCATCACCCCGTACATTTTTATACTGTCTGAATTGCTGTATGTGAACTGTATTTTGAAGCATTAATAAAACTAAGCATGCCTAAACACAAAAAGAAAATATCTAGCTAGAAGATAAATAAAATGGTGTGTCGGTTTTCTTCTGTGATATTTAAGGGGTTCGGGAGCTACACTGTGGGTCCCTCGTCCCCAGCCGTAAGGACTTTCCTAAGTCTCTGCAGTACTCTTCTTTCCCACCTGAAACATTGTAACTGTCCCTGTTTTTGTGTCTACCCCTGAAGGTTTCCCTATGGAATTTGCTCCTCTCTCTCCTACTCTTCTCCAAATGCATCTCGGACCTTATCTTCTCAGAATACTGGTCCACTCTCCCCATTTCCCCACAGTTTTCATCCTTTTAGGGCCTGGCTCTTTGGACACATACTCAGCTGTCAGAGGACTCCTTGATTGTCTTGATAAAAGCTGATTGATTACCGTCCCTCAGTGCATCTTCTGGGTCTTGAGCGTTTTCGGATTGCATTTGTTTATTTTCTTTTATAAAAGCTCCATCTGTAAACACCCAGCTTAAATGTGTTAGTTTTCCATCACTGTGACCAAATTACCTGACAATCACACCTAAAAGGAGGAAAGATTGGTTCCAGGTCAGGGTTTCAGGTCATGATAAGTCTGTTCCGTGGCCCTGGGGCTGAGGTCAGGCAAGACATCATGGCGGAAGGAAACTGCTCAGCTCATGGCGGCCAGGAAGCCAAGAAAAGGAAATGGGTGGTGGGAAGGGGCTTGGGACATGCTCCCAGTGACGTGTTTTCTCCGACTAGGTCCCACCTCCCAGTAGTTCATTCAGTTATCAATGGATGAATCCATCCTGTAGATGAATCCACTGATGGGGTCTGGACACTCATGATCCAGTCGTTGCCTACAAGCCTGACCTCTCAGTCTTGCTGTACTGGGGACAGCGCTTCCAACACACAAGCTACTGGGGAACATTTCAGATCCAAACCATAACAGTAAGTTTGGAAGGGTCAAAACTATGTGTAAAGTTTCGCTATTATATAACTCTGAAGCCTTGACTGTCACATAAATATATTGGGTCCCAAATAAATATGAATCAATCTGATCACAATGGTGGGCCATGACAAAACATGAAAAGGAATTTCAAAAGTGTAAGAAGTCTGTTCTGGAGGACAGTACCGAGCCGATCATAGACAGCTGCTGTGGTCTCACCGTAACAGGAATGGAGTCACCCTCAAAAATAGCCACTGCTCTTTGCTCTAAGCTTGGCCACACAACCTGCCAGTCACTCATCTGGCTTTCCAAGAACCTCAGTGCTTGGAAATGAGTGTTCAGTCTGGACACCTGAGCCTTCTCAGCACCGTGAGAACAGTGAAGGGAATAAATTAGTTAATATATCTTCATCAATTGGCAATTTGGCATTCTGATTTATATATTATTGATCGCTTCTGAATTTAGTGCCAATCTAACTAGCTGTGGGACCCAGCATGATTGTACTTTTAAAGATGTAAAGCAGAGGGCTAAATTTGATGATTTAGTGAGGTGAGGACAACACACAGCCAGGTGGCTGGGATTGGGGCTCAGTGGCCGAGCACTTGCCTCACATGTGTGAGGCACTGGGTTTGATCCTCAGCACCATAGAAAAATAAATAAATAAAATAAAGGTATTGTGTCTATCTACAACTTTAAAAAAAGAAATTTCTTTAAAAAAAAAAAAAAAAGTGCAGCCAGACTCCTGGTGGCAGCCTCTGGCTCTTCTTGAACTTATTCAAAGTTGATTCTCTGGCTGTCCTTCAGGAGCATTCTAACTTTGCCTAATAAAAGGACTGCTCTGTAAACTACTTTAAAGTGATAGAAAAAAGCCAGCATCTTGGACTTTCTTCCATCCTTCAATATGATCACTCCTGGGCAGAGGTGACCCTGCCTCACCTTGGTAAGAAATGGCTTCTTTTGAAAAAAAGTGGGCAGCTCACAATCATTGGATTGCATTTCTTTCTTCTTTCTACTTCAGAAAGCTCTTTCTTTCCAGAACACTGTCTAAAAAGCAAGATAAAAGGGAACATTACATAGTACTAATTAAATTATTCAATCTGAATGACATTCAATCCTTTTTTAAAGAGTACCACTAAGTTTGCCGGGCGCAGTGGCACATGCCTGTAATCCCAGCAGCTTGGGAGGCTGAGAAAGGAAGATCACAAGTTCAAAGCCAGCCTCAGCAATGATGAGGCACTAAGCAACTCTGTGAGACCCTGCCTCTAAATAAAATTACAAAATAGGGCTGGAGATGTAGCTCAGTGGTCGAGTGTCCCCAAATTCAATCCCTGGTATCCCTCCAAAGAAAAGAGAACCACTAAGTTATTAAGATTTGTGGGCACTCCTAAAAGCTGTGGCTGTGGGAACCCCAATAGGCAAACGCTAAGTTAATTGTATAACGTTCATGAGAATTGTCAAGCCCATTGTACTTAAAATAATATTAACAAACATCTGTGACATCTTGCAAAAGTCTAAAAGTTCTTCCTTTGGGGAGTTAATTCTTTTGTTATTCTGCTTTTCAAAAACCTTTAAAGGATGACACTGGTCAGTTAGTGAAAGGAGACGCCTGGTTGCTTCCCTGCCCTCTCAGGGTTCACACGTGCCTTGCTGAGCAGAAACTGAGGCTAATGTGAAGACTCATTAAATTCTCCCCAAATACCAAATGTCTTAAAAGGTCCCCTAACTAGGGACTGCCCTATTGATATTTCCATTCTAATTGGGTAAAATAAGCTGGTTTGTAGAAACAGGCAGCAATAAACATTTGAATTCTATTAAAACTGCTAAAAAATAAAAGTGTTATGGAAGAAAGCTTGTTTCAATGGATCACAATAATCTAATTAATTTGAAAGAAGGAATCTGACCCAGCGGTATGGTTAAACCATTCAAAAAAGAGCTCTGTATTCCTTTTTTTTTTTTTTTGCACCTTACTTTAGGGAAAATGTGTTGTATTCATTTCCATGAAGGAAAAAGCAGCAAAGGAATGCCTCAGTGGGGCTCCCCCCCCCCACCTCTTGCTTGTCGTCTATTGTCTGTTTCAGGTCCCCAGAGAGAAGGACTTAACCCTAGACAAGCTGAGGGCATTTTGTTTTGTTTTGTTTTTTTAGATGAGGAGTAATTTCTCCAAGCTTCCAGAATGTTCTGGAGTGTTCCACAGTTCTCTAACAGACCTTAACTTTCAGATTACTATAAAAGACTGCTTTTCCAGGTAGGAGGGTAGACTATATTTAATTTAGTGCTTTCTTTGCTTGGTTTCAATTCTCCAGGATTTAGCCCTGTGGAATGGGAGCCTCCACAGATGCTGAGGATTGACCCATGTCCAAGGCACTCATGATGCCCAAGCAAGGATCTGTCCAGAACCTTACTCCTCCCACTTGTTTCTGCTTGTCTGCACTGTTATCTTCTAAAACATTCCATGCTGCTATCGAAGCGAGGGCCACCATGACACAGAGCCACACACTGAGGGGTTTGAACCACAGAAACATGTTCTCTCAGTTCAGAGCCAGGAAGTCTGAGACCAAGGTGTGGATGGGGCTGGCTCCCTCTGGAGGTTGGGAGGGAGACTGTCTCACGCACTAGCCTGGCTCCTGGGGGCTTGGGGCCAATCTTTGGCATTCCTTGGCTTATAGATGGCTTGCACCAGTCAACCTCTGTCTTCCCACAGTGTTCTCTCTGAGTCTGCGTCTCTGGTTTTCTTCTTAGGGAAGCACGAGTCATATTGGATTAGGGTCCTCCTTCTCTATCTTAACCTGATTCCATCTTCAAAGACCAACCCTACTTCAAATAAGGTCACGTTCACAGGTGCTGGGATTAGGACTTGAATATATATTTCTAGGGGACACAGTCAACTCAATATTCTTCTCAATTTAAGCCCACATGAGTAGCTAGTATTTTCCCGAATCAGCACGTTGAAGCCCACACAGGTGCCACGCTGTGGACACAGTGATGTCTTTAGGACACACTCCCCAGTGACCACAGTGCTGCCTGACCCCCCCGGGGCTATTTGTACCTTTGAGCAGGTGCATCTGTACATCGCACAGTGCTCCTCAGGGGCTGAAGGGCTTGGTTTATCTCTTTGTGAAGGACTCTGGACCACGGGAGTACAGATCATAGTGTCACCATGGGCTGAAGCTGAGAAGTTGACTGTTTTCTGGCTCCACCTTCTATCTGTCTAGTAATGAAGAGAGAAGGACCTCACAGCCTGGCACTGGAGCTCAAGTCTTGGTTCTGCTAATAATCAGATGTGTGGCCTTAGGCAACATGTATACTCAAACATATTCCCAAACTGCAGCAAAGGTTTCATAAAACAGGAGACTGTCCCCATCTCCATACAGCCTCTGACTTGGTAGGTCTTGTGGCCTACCAAGGCAAGGCTCAGCCATTAGCATTTTTTAAAGTTCTCAGGTGCTACTGGTAATGATGCTTCTGGGATTATACTTCTAGAGTCACTGTTAGGTATCATTCCCTACCGATGGAAATCTAGTCAATTCACAAAATAAGAAACATTTCATTATTGAACATTTCAAAATAAAGTGGAAAGTGTAGTAGAGTAAGTCCCCATGTATTCACACCCCCACCCCAGCAAGGCCAGCTTTGATAACTGCCTGTCTTTTCATTTTATACTTGTACTCAAAAATTATATAGCCAGTCCAATCCCTTAGATTCATAAGTTATCAAAGATTTTGCCAATCTTATTCAGAAAAAAAATTTATTGAGGGTCTATTATGTGCCAAGTGTTGTATGAGGTAGGTGGGCTAATAAGGGAAGCCCCTGGTTTACAAGAGCCTTCCAGGACAGCACAGATGAGCAAAGCTGCCGTCAGCACACAAATGCACAGGATGTGTAGTGAAATAATGCTCTAGTTTAAATGGGCCTCGTATCTTTTCTCACCATCTGATAACCACCATTCTCTTTTCCATTTCTATGAATTTGTCTACTTTAGATAACTAACATAAATAGAATCACATAGGGCTTATATTATTGTTAAGTGGCTGATTACACTTGGCATAATGTCCTTAAGTTTTGTCCTTGTTGTACCCTTCGATGAGACTTCCTAAGGTTGAATAATGTTACTTATATGCATTTGCCACACAGTGTTTACCCATTTGCTTAATCAATGGACACTTGGGTTGTTTTTGCTTCTTGGCTATGGTGAATAATGCTGCTGTAAACATAAGCATGTGCACATTATTTTAAATTAATTCACTCAATAATTAGCAATAACCTGACCACAATTGTTGAATTATTTGCAATGCCCAGGCTTCCACGACAGGAACAGGAACTGCAAAGTAATACGTCTAACCCCTGAGCATGGTCATCTGATATCTGGATTTTCTGAAATCTGGCCCCCGCATATGATAAGTGTTTCATTGAACAAACAGGATCTGAAGCATACACGGCTCTGATTCTACCTTAAGGAGAGGTTAGGGGCTCAGATGAGATAATGCACTTGGAACACGGGAGCATCTAGATAAAGCAGAAGTGATACTATTTATACTTGTGGCCTTTCGCAGCCTGCAGTTTGCCTGCTCTCTCTGCACCTGCTTGCATCAGGGCAGGGAAGGTCGCCCCACCTACACTCCACAGCCCTTCTCCATTGCTCCTACTGGGATCTTGTGCTTCTTCTCGCAGCCTCTGCCCGTTCCTCATGCTTCTCCGTTGTGCCCCTCTGCCTTTTAAAATCAGGTCCAGGATTTAAAGCATAGAGTTATGACAGAGGGCATAACACAGATAGACCAGGCCCTTGAGAGAAGAACTCATCACTAACATTTGCTGAGAAGGGGACATGCCATTCCACCCGGGGCCACAGGGGAAGCATCAAAGTGGGAAGGAGGCAGAGGACAGGAGCCAGGAGAGGGCCAGGACCCAGGGCCAGGCCAACACTGGAGTGTCCCTGGGAAGACAGGGAGGATGGAGGAAAGAGGTTAGGATTGGTTTGTTTGAATAATGTGGTGGGCTTTGGGTTGTGGGGTGGTCTCCAGTTGCCTGGTCCCAGGCCCTCGGATGTTTTAGGGTAGGACAGGAAAAATGTTAGCTTGCTCTGTGAGAGTCGGTTAAGGTGGGGGCAGGGCACAGCCTTGGATCGGCCCATCTGCATATGGGAAGGCCAGTCTTGGGTGAAAGGATTTAGAACGTCCCACCTGTGATATTAGGATGGATTGTGTGTGTGTTTATGTGTATTAAATTAATAAAATTCATTTATTTTATTTTTTGGTTTTCATCCATGGTTCCCCAAGGGGTCATAGGAACTCAAATCTTCTGTCTGAAACTGACCATAGAAATAAACAAACAAAACCAACCAACCACCCATCTCTGGCTTACCTTGTCTGAGAGTAGGTAAAAGACCTCCCGATTCCAGAGGGGTCCTGCCGCCAATGGGGAGGAGGGAAAGCTACACAGAGAGGCCAAGAAGAATCTAAAGACACCATCTTGGCTGGGTTTCCCCACCCAGTCTGTGAGCAATCAAGTCTCCATATAAACCCAGAGGGACAGTGTTTGGGGGGATCTTTAAGTCCTGGAGAGGGCAGGGGGGTCCTTCTCCAGGCCTTGCTCCCACATTGCTCATCTGCCTCCTTTGTGATGCCCTTTACAATAAACCAGTGAACATGGTTATTTTTTTTGGTTGGGGGAGGGGAGTCACTGGAGCCACCTCCCTAGCCCTTTTTATTTTTTATTTAGGAACAGGGTCTTATTGAGTTGCTTAGTGCCTGGTTTTTTTGCTGAGGCTGGCTTTGAACTTGTGATCCTCCTGCCTCAGCCTCCCGAGCTGCTGGGATTACAGGCGTGCGCCATGGCATCTGGCTGTTGCCCTGAGTTCTGTGGGCCACTTTGAATATGAATTGAACTGGAAGAGAGGGCCTCAGGAACCCCGATGTATAGCCAGTCAGTCAGAAGCACCCGTAAATAACCTGGGGCTTGCGACTGGCATCTGAATGGGGGACTGGGTAGGGACAGTCTTGAGACTGAGCTCTCCACCTATAGGATCTGACATCATCTCCTTGTGGACAGTGTCAGAACCAAATTGGATGGGGGGACACCGGGCTGGCATCTGCTGATGGAGAACTGGTAGCTGGCCTGCTTGGTGTGTGGGGAGATGGCCGTGCCTTTTAGGGTCATGGAGTCTTCTGTGTGCATCGCAGTGTGAGAACCGGGAAGAGCAAGCCTTTGTTCTTTCTGACGAAGCCTGCCACTTGGGCTCGCTGATTACTGGGAGCTGATAGCACTCGAGAAGCAGTAGGTGGCAGAAAGGCTCGGGGACGTCCCCTTTCCACACATTGCCCATGAGAAAGATGCCCCTCCGCCAGGAAGAGAGGGACTTCTTACTGCCAGGGCCTGGAGCTGGGGCTCAGGTGGACCCGTACAAACACTTACTAAAATATCCTTGCTGGGCTGGGGCTGGGGCTGGGGCTGGGGCTGGGGCTCGGTGGCAGAGAGCTTGCCTGGCACATGTGAGGCCCTGGGTTCCATCCTCAGCAGCACATAAAAATAAATAAATAGAATCAAGGTATTGTGAAAAAAGAGTCCTCCTTTTCCATCGATTTCCCTCTACATGTTTCCTGGTCGCTGTCCCACAATGTACTTACTGCCCCAGCCCAGGTCCCTTTGTCCTGTCACCTCCCCACAGTTTGTCATTGTGTAAAAAGGCACATACACTGTTGGCCCCAGAGTCTTCTTTGGGTCTTCATTTTTCCTCCTGAAGGTCCCAGTAAAGAGAGTAAGTCAATTTTTATGCTTTTTTTTTTCTTTGAAATTTCACAGAGAGAGATTTATTTTTATTATTTATTTTCAATCAACTCAAGTTTTTCTCCATTTCTGAATAGCTTGCTGATTTTTTTAAAAAATATATTTTAGCTATAGATGGACACAATACCTTTATTTTACTTTTATGTGGTGCTGAGGATTGAGCCCGGTGCCTCCCACCTGCGGGGCGAGTGCTCTACCACTGAGCCCCAGCCCCAGACCCTAGCTCGCTGATTTTTTAAGAGGAAAAAAAGCCCCACAGACTGATTTTTTTCACAGATATTTTTGACCTTACAGAAAAATATCTTCTTATCTTTTGTAAACTAGGAACAGAAAGCGCTTAAAATGGATGCATTTAGCATTCTACTTTTACTGCCTGAATAACAGCCCCATTCCTGGGTATTTAATCATTAATCTTTTTAGCATACAAAAACTGTTTGATTGGGCTGGGGTTGTGACCTAGGGGGTAGCACGTTTGCCTAGCATCTGGGTTTGGTCCTCAGCACCACCCTTAAAAATAAATAAATATATAAACGTAGCGTGTCCATCTACAACTAAATATATATATTAGTTTATATACATTTATTTATATTACATTAGTGTTTATATTATATACATCTATATTTATATTATGTATGTGAGAAACTAATTACTTGTAGAAAGTATTGTTTTTAGTTTTACAGAAACTTTATATTTTTATAAACTTGACTTTGCCTGCCGGGGACATCCAAATCTAGGTGATTTTTCTGTTTGTCCTTTGTTAATCTATTTTGCGTCCGCTTCATTCTGGGATCCAGCCGCAGATTTTTTAAGAGGAAGGAGAGAGTAGGAGGGAGCCATCCCCTCTCCACGGCGAGCTGTCTCCTTGTTCCAGAAATGTGTCAGCCCTGGGAGAGGCAGCCTGTCCCCAGATCCGTAGGCCCCAAGAGATGCCAAAGCATCATAAGAGGAAGAAAATAAAAAGCAAAATTAATACAGGGGTCAAACCAGCCAGTCCCTGGGCGGGCAGGATTTCCACAGTTTTCCCACGGCCAGGCTTAGGGCCAAGGCTGGGTTTTCCCTGGATGGCTGCTCAGCTGTGGCCTTGCCCAAGATGAGTCATTAAGGGCACACACAAGGTCTCCCAGGAAGTAGGGGCCTGGCTGGCTGTGAATTATTAACGCATTCCGTTTGCTGTGAGGTCTCAGGACTAATTAATCATCCCTCTAATAAGGGCTTGTTCATCTTCTTGCAGTGGCCTTAGGCAGGTTTCTTAAGGTCTCCGAGTCCCTGAGTTTTGAGAGCAACAACCATGATTTCCATTTCCATTTCCCCTCTTGCTATCGGCTGGGGGGTCTTGAATCTGATCATTTCTGGGTCCCCAGCTGTGAAGCAGAGAATTAGCTGGGCACAGAACACATGCCTGTGACCCCAGCTGCCCCAAAGGTGAGGCAAGAGGCTCACAAGTCGGAGGCCACCTGAGGAACTCAGCAGAACTCTGTCTGAAAGTAAACTAAAAAGGGCCAGAGATGCAGCTCGGGGTTGAGCACCCCTGGGCTCGTTCCCCGGGGTTGGGGATAAACACAGAGAATGTTAATGAATTTCTTCAGTGAGTTTGTTAGTCACTGAACTGTCCAGTGACAGTTCTAAGGGGCCCACCGGTAGAGTATGATTCATGCTTTCAGATGTTGAGTGTCGGAATGGAAACAGCCCATTTTCTGCTCAGGCACCTGCACCCCAGAAAATTTTTAGTAGAAAAATGCAAGGGCTTAGTTGTGGTACCCCATGCAGCCACTTGCATGAAGGGGAAAATAGATGGTCGTTCCCTTGACAAGGCTCGGTACAGCTCCCCATAATGGGAGCCTGGATTTGCTAGGGTGGAGGTTCGCATTTTTTGTCCTCCTTCCCCAGCCTCCAGCAGCACATGGAGCCTCAAGAGACTGTACATTAGATTTGCTTGTTTTGAAATTCCTTACTTGTTTACCCTATTGTTCTTTCTCATTATGCTACGTTTAAAAATTCTCTCTTTTCCTGCCACCCTATTATTTTTCACAGTGGCTTCTTTGAAGAGCAGTTATAATAAGAAAGTTACTTTTACAGCTGTGCAGCTATATGCTGTAAGTGATCTAAAGTATTGGGACAGAAGAGACCATGCCACACACACGTCACCTATGTTCAAATCCATGAAGCCACATTGCCACTGCATTAAAAAACACAGCGATGTGCCACTCCTAGGAAGTCCTATGGCACCCGATTATTTCAAAAACTGATAAGCATAGGCAAATGATGAATTATTTGGTCCGCCTTTTTAATATGAACTGTGTTCCTCTAGAAGTTTCTTTCTCAGCTTCAAAAAATAAAGGAGGAATGATAGACTATCTGTAAATATTTCAGTATGTATTTCTAAAAGACTCCTTTTTTAAACACATAACCATGATTAAATTATCACATCTAAAAATATCCACTTGGCATTCAAATGTTTGCAAATGAAATAAAGAGTTTATGCAGGAAAAAAAAAAAAGAGTGTATGCAAGGATCATCATCAGAACGAGTAAAAAGAGACCAGAGATTTATTTACCTCCTGCTGGAGACACAATATTCACTTTGAAAGTATTTCTAACCCTACCCCCCACCCAAATTGAACAGAATCAGATCAAGTCTTTAAATCTAATTACCAGTTACCAGAAATACTGGAGTCAGAGAAGCATGCTAATACCACGAGATGGAGTCAGCAAAATCAAGACTGGGAAACTATCCAAGGCAAATGACCCAATTCCTTCAACAACAACAACAAAAATTGCAAGGAAAAGAATATGAAATTTAAAAGAGACGTAAGAGATACATTAAAGAAGCATACTGCTCAGACCTTGTGTGGACTCTGCCTCGAACAAACCAACTGTCCAAAACATTTATGAGATGCCCAGGGAGAGCTGAACACAGTATCTCTCTCCAAAATCACAGTATTGTGATCTTATCTCAAATACAGTCATATACATACACATATACCTATATAAATATACCAGAATATGTATGGGTGTAATTGTATGATGTCTAGGATTTGCTTTGAAATAATGCTGATTGGGTGTCCCTGGGATGGAGCTGCATGGATCAAACATGACATGATTGGCTGAGAGTTGATAAGTGTCAAAGTTGGCTGGTGGGGGTCCATTGTACTGTTCTCTTTGTGTATGTCTGGAATTTTCCATGATTAAAAGTAAAATTGATAAATTAACAAGCAAATAGATACATACTCTGCACTTTCCAGGGTGGGTGAGTAGCTGGGTGGAGTTTCTTCACCAATTCTATAAATAGATTTGAAATTAGGTCTCAGAAACATCTGCTCATCTTCTTGCACTGGGATCCACACCAGCTCATGCTATTGATCTGTCCTCTAAGAGTTATGCAGCATAAGGTAGTGTCAGCATCCCAACCACGTGACCACGTTCAGAGGCCCCTGATGCGCAGGTAACTGCTCAAGGTGAAGCAAGAGCAGAACTTTCCCTCTGGACGTTGCCCCTCTCCCTCCTCGAGAGCTGACCACTTCTAAGATTGTTCCTTCAGCTTCTCTGTTCAGAGCCATCCAGCCTGTCCCCTGTCACAAAGGGATGGACATAGGCAAAGCCTGGCCCTCATCTCTCCACTCTCCTAAATCACGACAAAAATCTGCATTGATGAAAATCACAACCTTTAAAAGCAATTATATGCACACTTTGTGAAGCAGAATCAACCCACTCTTAAATACCATGTGGTTCTTAAATATTTAATATTCTCTCCAGGTCTGAAAAGCGTTCACTGTTTTCATCATGCTTGTCTGAAGATAGGTATTGTTTTCCCCAGGTGTGAAACAACATTTTTACTACCAACTGCCTTGAAATGAGGTCAGCATTGAATTTGAGGGGCTGGTTTTCATCCCTCCTCGGGCTTCCCATGCCAAGGCTCCTGGCCTAGTTAGTCTCTGACGATGCTCTCTTCCAGGCCAGTTGCAGGGCGCCTACTAAATTACTGTCACTGAAATGGCATTTGTGATTCCTCTGGCTTTCACCCAAGGACCCAAGGCGGCCCACAAGATCTGTTTTTGCCTCATTTTAGAACAGCAAGGTGGAATAAGGGCTGTTAATTTCTTTTTTTTCCTAAGTAAAGGGTTGAATCTTAAAAGACTTGATTTTTTTTTAAAGCAACAAAAATTTGAGAAATTTTTTAAAATGGAAAGAACAAAAGAAATTCGTCCTTGGTGATTCATTTTGGTGTTTCTTTTTTGTGCAAAGGAAAAAGAAGTCCCCAACTGTAATAAAAACCCCATAAAAGCCTGGACTCACCACAGCATAATATTGTTCCACTGAAGTAAAGCACCTATTCTCTAGACTTTAATTTAAAAAAAAAAAAACTCTCAAGTCCTTTTAGACACTAATTTTATTTTAAAAGTAGCATTCATCGCCTTAATAGAAGCATACATTAGTTTCACACTTTCATAATCTAAGAAACATTTATGAGAAACATATAATATTCCACTGTATTTGAAATGGGAGTAGAGGCTGAAAGGAAGAGAACTTTTTAAAAAGCAGTTTTGATATTATTTTTGTATTTTCCTTTAATGAAAATAAATGCTCAGTTTACTTTCGTTTTTCCTTTTAAAATTCTCTAAAATATGGGTTTTGTTCATGATTTTGATTCTAGTTAGTGTCCACAATCCACTCTGTTTTACATGTTGGGAATATTATGTCATGACTCACCAATAATTGTCTTTTCCCTAAATGAGTTTGATTATCATGCCAGCCTCTCTAAATCTCCTTTTATTAGAAATGTTTGGGATTTTTATAGAGCCAATAAGCAAAGAATCTAAGTCACAGCAAATGACCTTCTTGTTTCTTTGAAACAGAATAAGGTGAATTTATAGACTAATCCATTTGGCAAAGCTTCCTCATGAGTATTTATTTATTTTTTCTGTAGCATCATTAATGTTTTATTTCTTTTTCTAATGTTCTTTTAAAAAATTTATGTATTTTTTATTATTTCTTACATACATCACAATAGAGGAGTGCTTTACATTCATATTTTTTTTGCATTGGCAATTCTTAATACACCTTTATACCACAATTTATCAGATCTCTGTTTGTATATAAGGTATGTTGACACCAAATTCACATCTTCATACATGAATTTTTTAAAATATTTATTTATTTTTAGTTTTAGGTGGATACAATATCTTTATTTTATTTTTATGTGGTGCTGAGGCTCAAACCCAGTGCCTCGGAGAGGCATGCCAGGCGAGTGCTCTACCATTTGAGCCACATCCCTAGCCCCATACATGAATTTTGTATAATGATGACCGTCTCCTTCATTATCCTTGCTATTCCCATGAGTATTTAAAAAATAACATGAAGGGCTGGGGCTATAGCTCAGTTGGTAGAGTGCTTGCCTCACATGCACAAGGCCTGGGTTCAATCCCCAGCACTTAAAAGAAAAGAAAAAATAATAACCTGATGACCGCTAGCAAACCATATGGATGAGCTCAACACATGCAAAATTCTCCCCATTGGCTTTCTGTGAAGTTGACTCTTGGTCAATGGTCAGTGACTCTAGAGTCCAATGTTTCTAATTTTACCAGGCAATTAACATCTTTGGTGTCAGAAGATAGAGAAATACGATGCTTCTGATGAGGAGATTTTGGAGAAGTTAAAATAAAGTGAGTGACCCACACCAGGTTATATAATGATGGTGCATTGACTTTGAGGGTCCCTGGTGACAATGTGAGATGAACGTGAATCTGGATGGGCAGGAGTCGTTTATAAACTCTTGAGGTGACACGAAGACAGGAGGGAGAAGTACTGCGATGGAAGACGACCCGAGAGTTTCAAATGGTCCAAGGCTAGCGGTAAGAGCAAATAACTGCACACTGTTTAGGACTGTACCAGGATTTGTTTTAATCAGGCACGGTGAGACACAGACATGGAACTAGTGTCGGGTCATGCCCACGGTCCCCCAGTGTAAGGCCACTTGGGGAGACACCGGCTCTGTTGGGAGGCAGAGGAGCTGGGGGAGCATGTGGAGAACTTGTCCTGGGGTCTCGGTGGGAAAGGCAGGAGGAGCAGGCTCAGGATGGGCCAGGTTAAGGGCATAGGAGCTGTCTCGAGTTGTCTAGTGGCTGACTGGAGCACTTAGGGCAGGTGGACAGTAGCCCTAAGTGTGAGCTGCCCTTAGAGGGAGTGGTGGAGTTGGCTGAGGGATGGCTGGGTTGCATTTGAAGGCTACACTCGCAGAGAGTCCTTTACTATCTTTAGAAATTGGCTAAGCCTAGGACGGGATGTCCCTCCAGGGTCCAAGGCTCCCAAATATCAGACCCTTGAATACAGGGACTAGAAAATGTGGTTATTACCTAAACACAGTGCATCCATTCCTTGCTAAGGATAGAAGGATCAGGCTTAATTCCCATAAAAACAAAAATCTAGGTTTTGTTTGATTTGGTGATTGGTTATTGAGCCAACTGGATGACACTCGGCTCTTCATGTAGCAACTGGTCATCACCAGGTCCCTGTTCAAAAGGACCTGTGCAAAGAGGTCCTCCCTTGCCACCCTGTACCTGTTCCCACTGCCAGGTGCCCCCTGGCCATTAGGCTGCTTCAGACCCTCCTAGTTACATGAAAGGATCAGGTGTGCTTCCCTTGGCTCAGCCAACATCTGCTGCTGTTTCCACTGTACCCTCAGCCTCTAGAACAATGCCCAGCACGTAGTAGGTTCTCAGTGATGTTTGTGAGTGAACACATGCAGAGCAGTATAGGAAAAAAAAAACCCACTTGCATCTTTTTTTTAAAAAAGAATGATTTGTAGTTGTAGATGGACAGAATGCCTTTATTTTATTTGTTGATTTTTATATGGTGCCAAGGATTGAACCCAGTGCCTCACACATGCCAGGCAAGTGCTCTGCTGCTGAGCTACAGCCCCAGCCCTTCCAGCTGCATCTTTAAATGAATTGGTTGGCATCTAGTAGTTGATCATAGAAAAAAGATAGCTCTGGGCAGGGGCTGTGGCTCAATGGTAGAGTGCTTGCCTAGCATGTGTGAGGCACTGGGTTTGATTCTCAGCAACACATATAAAGAAATAAATAAAGGTCAATCAACACTTTTAATAGTTTTTTGACTTTTCAGTAAATGCTGCACACATTACATCAAATTTTGGATGCCACATATTTTAAAGAAAAATATTGACAAATTAGAGAGCCAGAGTATAGGGCTAGTACGTAGGATAGTCTAAATACTGCCCCATATAGAATTAAGGAAGAAAGAAGGGACATTTAATTAGCAGCTACTGTGTGCTGAGAGCTGTCTTGGGTTGTGAAGGAACACATTTCTGGTTGCCACACGTGGGTAACCTTTCCTCTGAGTAAAGCTGTCTGGGTTGAGATATGAGTGTGCCCAGGGTACCCCTGGGCTCTGTAAGGTGAAGCTCTATTCTCCTGTGTGGGGGGCTGGGATTCACCTCAACCTGGGTCATTCTTTGGGAGAACACTGCACCCTAATCTAAGAGAAGCCCTGTGTCAAGGGCCAGCACTCACGGGTCTCCCCTGGACCCGCCTGGCCTCACCCAGTTGTAGCATGGCCCATGATTACCCTACCGGGTACACATGGAGAATGACCCCTCTGCACCCAGGAGGGCATAAGTTCCTCTTGGGCCTCTCTTCCTGCAGCAGTTTTATGTCTCAACTAGTCCAGACTCTATGTAGTATCCAGTTATCCAGTTAACCACGTCTAGGTGTTGCTGTGAAGGCATTTTTCAGGTGTTGTGAACACTGGTAATCAGTTGGCTTTAAGTACAGGTTACCCTCGATGACTTGGTGGGCCTCCTCTAATCAGATGAAGGCCTCAGGGTACCCAGGGTACCCTTAGGAAAGAGGAGGTTTTGCCCCAAGGCCACAGCACCAGCTCCTGCTGGAGTCCAGGCTCCTAACCTGCCAGGCACACGGATGTGCACACATATCCCCCTGGTGGCTCTGTTTCCCTGGAGATCCCTGCCGGACAGGCGGCCCCGGGCTCTTCACACCCAAGAGCTCCAGTGCACCCTGCCCTTTTGTCCCGGGGTTAGAACAAGCTGCGGGCTGTGGCCTGAGGAGGTCCTATGCCCATCAGGTCTCAGGCTAACTAAGTTCCCACTGCCCATGCCAAGCCCCGTCATCCCCACAGGGAATGGGGCTCCCTCTGTCCTCCTCCCACAGACGCCAAGCTCTGGGCACAGGCTGCAATCTTAGCCCTCGGGGAGTATTGTTTGAGTATACACCAGGCTGAAAATTCACTCACCCACTCCTCAGAGGTAGAGAGCAAGGCGGGCTCCTGATTTTCAACAGCGAACTGATCTCGCTCAGAGCTTCCCTCTCCGCTGAGAAGTGAAAGAACATTGAACTCTGAGCGTTTCAGCCATGCTCTTCTAGTTAAATAGTCTCTTTGGGAAAAACAATATACAAGAAAAAAAAAAAAACCCACAACTGGGCACAGCGACAGACACCTGTAACTCCAGTGACTTGGGAGGCTGAGGCAGGAGGAGAGTAAAGTGAAGGCCAGCTGGCAACTTAGCGAGGACCTGTCTCAAAATGAAAAATAAATAAAAAGGGCTGGGGCTGTGGCTCAGTGGTAGAGCACCCCTGGGCTCAGTCCCCACCACCACCACCACCTCCAAAGGCCACAAAAGTTTGTAGGGGCAAGAACGTGATTAAACACCTTTCCTTTGAGATCGTTCAGCATACGTTTTCTAGTTCTGCAACTTTGATCCACCTCATGTTTGTCAGGATCTTATCAAGTCCCACTTCCTACACTCCCCGCACTGGGGACTAAGTTTCCAATTCAGGCGCTCTGGGGGACACATTCAAAGCACAGCAAAGCCCTTTGCATAAAAAAGCGTGCAGCAGGCCCCATTAACATCCTCAGAAAGACCCATTACGACGTGGTCCTTGGTTAGCATCTGGGAATTTACAGGACTCTGGAAGCGGGCACCTGGCTCCCCTATACTTTGTCCCATGTCCCTTTTCCCTTGACTGGTTTTGCCTTGAATCCTTCTCTATAATAAATCAAAGGTGTGCCGGGCGTGGTGGCACACACCTGTAGTGACTCAGGAGGCTGAAGCAGAAGGATCACAAGTTTGAGGCCAGCCTTAGCAACTTAGCAAGATTGTGTCTCAAAATAAAAAACACAATGTGCTAGCGATGTAGCTCATCATAGAGTACCCCTTGCGTGAGTGGGACCCTATGCTGAGTCCTGTGAGTGCTTGTGGATCACTGAACCCGAGGGGGGTCCTGGGGACCCCTGACATGCCCAGCCTCATATGGTGTGAGTTCCTCTCCCATCTTGCCTCTTCTCCCTCTCCCCATCTCTAGTCTCCCCAGATTCACAGACACATCTTAGTCCCTCTGTCTGGAACATTTTCCCCGGGTGACCATATGTCATGTTCCATCTCTGTGTCTAATATCATCACATCAGGAAAGGGTTTCTGACCACTGTGGTAGTCAGGTTTCCCCAGAGAAACAGAATCAATGGGATGTGTATAGAGAGAAATGGCTGTGTTAGTCATCTGTGTGTTGCTGTGACAAAAAGATCTGACAAGAACAATTAGAGGAAGAAAAGTTGATTTTGGCTCATGGTTTTAGAGAGTCAGTCCATGGTTGGCCAACTCCATAGCTCTGGGCCCGAGGGGAGGCAGAGCACCATGGCAGAAGGGTGTGGTGGAGGACAGCAGCTCAGGACGTGGCAGCCAGAGGCAGGGAGCGTGCTGGGCTCACCAGGGACAAAATATAAACCCCAAAGGCCCAATGACCGACTTCCTCCCACTATACCCAACCCGTCTGTAATACCACCCAGTGAATCCGCATCAGTGGATTAATGAACCGATTGGGTTACACCTGTGGTGACCTAATCATTTCAGCTCTGAAAATTCTTGCATTGTCTCACACGTGAGCTTTGGGGGGACACCTCATATCTAAGCCATAACAGAGATCAATTATAAGGAATTGACAAGAACCAGTTGGGTGGCATGACCCAAGATGCACAAAGTGAGTTGCAGGCAGGAGACCCAGGAGGAGCAGAGCTGCAGCTGAGTCTAAAGGTTCCTGCAGACTGGTCCATGTCCCAGCCTACAGGCAGGAGGAGGTCTCTCACTGAGGGGAAGGCAAGCCTTTGGCTCTAGTCAGGCCTTCCACTATTGGGTGAGGCCCACCAACACAGGCAGAGCAAATTGCTTGACTCCATCTATCAACTTAAATGTCAAACTCCTCCAAGATTGCCTTATAGAAATTCCCAGAATAATGTTTGACTAAATATCTGGGCACCCATTGGCCCAGTCAAGCTGACACATAAAATTTACTACCACACCACACCAGAGTAGAACAACACCTCACTCCATTCTTCTCTGTTCCTTTCCCTGTTTTACTTTGCTTATTATTAGTTCTCGCCACCTGGTATGTTTATATTTATTAATTTATTGTTTTATTGGCCCACTCAGCAATAAATGAAAGTTTCATAAAGTAGGGATTTTTAACTTTGTTCCTGATTTGAGCAAATCATTTTGAAGAATGCTTACATGAAATTACATGATGACTTAAGTTTACTTTAAAGACTATCATAACACTAAAATATAAAAAATACCATGCCATTCCCAAGAGCATCAGAAACTTACTTGAGAAAATGAGGCAAAATGTTGATGTTATTATCACATGATTGACAGTTATAATGTGCTAATTACCACCTGTATATTACTAAGCATGTATTTTAAAAATTTACCATGAACATTTTTAAACAAAGGTGGAAAAGATAGTAGAATAAATTCCTTTCGAATAATACCTAGGTTAAGTTATCTTATTTCCTTTTTTCTTCTTTGTCGTAATATTTTAAAGTATGTTTCGTATTTCTTGTCATTTTACTCCTACTTACTTCATTATGTATCTATAAAAATTAAGGGCATTTTCTTACATAACCACCAGGTTATTCATCACATCTAACAAATCAACAATAATTCTTGGAATCACCATACCCAGACCATAATCAAAATCCACTGGTTGTCTCAAAGAGTGCCTCTCTATATTTGTTTTGCTTAAATCAGAATCAGGAAAAATTACACAAATGTTCTTCAGTTCTGTCTCTTAAGTCTTTCAAAATATAGAACAGTCCTCTTCCTTTCTTTTTCATGCCATTTGTTTCATAATTTTTAAACTAAAACATTTATTTCAGAAAACAGAACAAATGAGGGAACAGGAATGAAATTTGCATCAACAGTGGAAACATGGTCTGCTTAGAACCACGCAGAAACCAGATCTGGGAGTTCACTGCATGGGACCTTGGTTGAATTATGGTCAGTTTTGTACTTTCCTTTTTAACTTATACCTTGGTAAGGCAGGGATACCGAGCTGCCAGGTGGTCTTTGTGCCTAGAATGTGTTTTGTTCAGTGCCTGATACGTAGGAGGATTTCTGAGAAGAGTTGAAAATCAATCAATTACTACTATCCATAGATATTACAGTGATATATCAGTATCTTGTCTTACTATTGGGATTGGTCAACTGAAATAAAGGGAACACATTTCCAATCTCAGGCTTACTATTTTTGAGTAAGAACCCTTGGGCAAGTGATAATCACCAAATGCCTCAGTTTCCTCTTCCATAATACTGTAAGGGTAAAAGAAATTGAAGTTAAAGCGTAAAAGTTAAAGGGTAAAAGACCGGGCATTGTAAAGTTTTTAAGCTGCAAGGTCTGAGTTAAAATGTAAAGGATTAGGTATTGTTAGGTTTCTATGCTACCTGCAAAACCTGAAATTTCTGTAGCTGTTAAGACAATGCTTGGAACCGCCCAGTAAATATTTCCCCTGACTACTTGGTTGTTTAATAACTGAAGGGCTCTGTGTGGTCGCACGTAGGCATTGCCGGGCCTAAACCAATCAGTTTGAATGTGTACCCCGCTTAGAACTCACCTATCACTCCCGCCTGACCTGTTCCCGCCAATGTATGTACTAATCAAGTCTAAGAATTGTTGCTTGACTTTCCCGCGGTGTATGATGATTTGTGAAAGGAGACGGTGATGTATGTAAAATCCCCGCCCTCCCCAAAAAGTGTACTTAAGCAGTGCTCAGCCCCTGCTCGGGGCTCTGGGCTGCTTTCCCCTCCTGGGTGAGCCTGGAGCCTCAGCGCGCTGAGTCGGATCCTCAATAAATCCCCTTCTGCCAATTGCATGAGTGGTCACTTGGTGGTCTCTTTCTCCGACGCTTCGCCTGACCCTTACAATACATTTAATAAAAACTAAATTTTAGCCAGGCACAGCGGTGCACACCTGTAATCCAGTGACTTGGGAAGCTGAAGCAGGAAGATTGCAAGTTTGAGGTCAGCCTCAGCAACTTAGCAAGGCCCTAACCAATGTAGCAAAACCCTGTCCCCCCAAAATGAAAAGAGTTGGGAATGTAGCTCAGTGGACAGAACCCCTGGATTAGATTCACAGTACAAAATAAATAATAATAATAAATGAAATTTAAAATGCAATTACCTATTCTGGCATGAGAACATCAGCTTGCATGATGCAGTTTGGGAAATGCTGTCTTAAGAGATGACAACCAGGCTACAAACCAGCCTCTTGTTAGTGGCATTGTTTTCATTTCTCCCTTCCCCACTCTTTGGCATTTAGAGAAAATTTTCAAACGCTTCGATTGACTCAGATGTGATGAGGGTAGACAGTAATGGTGCTGGACTGTGCCTGCATATTAGTTAGAACCCCTGACAATACGTAGCAGAGCCAGCTTGGATCAGCGTGTGCAGCCATGGACTCCGTGTCCGTGGACTGCAGGGTGCTGGAGGCCTCCAGAGGCAGCTGGGCTTTAGAGGGACCCAGGCCACCTACACGTGGTGAGTCCAGGAGATCCTTCTGTGTGGGGATGAGTTTTGTCCCATAAAAAGATATGTTGAAATTCTAGCCTTCCGCACCTCTGAATGTGGTGATGTGTGGAAATACGGCCAGCCTGGAACTTAGGAATGGTGTGAGTTTCGATTTCCTGACCTCACAATGGGGTGAAAGCAACACTGTTCAGTAAACACCACGCTTCAAATTTTGAGTATTTGTCTTCTCCTGGGCTGACGATGTGTGGCCAGTCCTCACTTGCCGTGCTGGGCCACAGCTCCTAATTACCAGGGAAACATCGGCCCTACAGTGGACATTTGGGATGTTACAGTGTTCGGCACATTTTAAACTTGTGATCTTTGCACCTTAACATGAGTATATGATGACGTAACTGTGTCATAAGTCGAGGAGCATCGGTGGGGTCCTGGTGGGTGTAATGACGTTGCAATGTCATGTTGGATGAGGGTGGGCCTGCTCCAACAGGACTGGTGGTCTCCTGAGAAGACCCAGACACGGGGCAGGAAAGAACCCATGAGAAGACCAGGTGGAGACTGGAGCAGTGGGTCTGCAAACCAAGGAACACCACGGATTCCCAGCAACCCCAGAGGCTGAGAGAAAGGCCCAGGAGGGAGCCTGCCCTGGAGTCTGGGAAGGGAGCCTGGCCCACTGACACTTTCCTTCAGGACGGTCAGCCTTCAGAACTAAGAGAAGGCCTCTGTGGTTTGAAGCCATCCCGGCCAATGGCGCCCTATCAGGACAGCTCTAGAGATGGAATGCACCTCCCGCCCCCTGCCTCTGCCTCCCTCAGAACCTCTGTGTCTTCTTTCATGCAGCAAACACAATGTGTCTGTTTCCCAGTTCACCTGCCGGAGACACTTGCCCAATCAGCTTCCGAGTTTACATGACACAGCCCCAGAGGCACAGAGAGGCCGGCTGGTTCTGCCCCATGTTCCTCCCAGATCCTCAGGGCAGGGCCTCAAGGGCTTGCTGGACAGGGGGGCTCTGGTCAGGCCCTGCTAAGCGCTCCCAGGTGGGAGGCTCTAGGATCACATCTGTGGACAGGATGGGCCTGGGGGTCAAAGAATCCAACAGACACCACTGCCCGGTTCAAAGAGGAGGAACCAAGCCGGCTGCAGTCAGCCAAGGGAGAAGACCCCGAGGGAAAGAGAGGGGAGACCAGGCACCTGGCAGGGTCGTGCAACTTCCTGCACCACCACCACGGTCTCCTGGGGCTTCTGTGGTTCTTTCTAGTGCCTCCCTCCCTCCCACTGCCCTGTCGTCAGTCTTCCAAAAAGCCTATTTTATTTAAATAAATGCTTTAGTCGTATGGCTTAATTTCATTGCCCCAAGTCACTTCCTTCTCCACAGATGCAGAAACAAAGGCATTAGATGTTCAAGGTCACCTTGCCAGAGCCAAGACAGAATGTCTAGATCAGAGAAATTCTGGCTACTGATGGGAAAGTTGGAGAGTTTCTCTCTTGTGGTCTACTAAAACTCAAAATTCTAGGAATGCTGATTAATAGTAATAGTAATATTATCTATTTTTATGCAATATCTTTTTTTTCACAAGTATTTTGAAGTACTTCTCATATATTTCTATTTGACTTTATATATCACCTAAAAACATTTTGTGATATAATACAAAAACATTTTTAAAGCAAAAATAGTCATGCTTCTAGAACTACTGGTTTTAATGGACATGGATTTTTTTTTCAAATATTTTACTGGAGTAGTCCTCCCATATTCAGTGGAGCTGTGGAGCTGTTTCTAGACACCCACAGATGTACTGAACACTACATATACTATTTTTTTCCTATATGTACATAACTGTGATAAAGTTTTTTATAAATTAGGCGCAATAATAGATTAACAATAATAGCTATTAATAAAACTATTACAACAATATACTTTAATAAAATCAACAGCATCACTACTTTTACACTTTGGAGTCATTAACTAATTTAAGAGTTGCTTAAACACAAGCACTGTGATACCATGATGGTAGATCTAATAAATATGACAACTACTAAGTGACTAATGGGCAAGTAGCATATACAGTGTGGAAACATTGAACAAAGGGATGACTCATGTTCTGGGCACAACAGAACCAGATGGTGTGAGATTTCATGATACTTTTCAGAATGGGCATATAATTTAAAACTTGTGAATTGTTTATTTCTGGAATTTTCCTTCAATATTTTTGAACCACAATTGCCCATGGTTAAGTGAAACCATGGAAAGTAAAACTGTGGATAAAAGATTTCTATATTCTATGGCTTAAATATAAAAATTTCTAACTGTATTATGTGAGATAATATCTATTTTAAGGACTCCCCTAATCTGACTTCTATTGAAACACTGAGTTTTCTTCTAGCAAGGATTATTTGGTATATTGAGTTCAGATTTCAAATTATTATTTTTTTTAAAGAGAGAGAGAAAGAATTTTAATATTTATTTTTTTAGTTTTTGGCGGACACAACATCTTTGTTTGTATGTGGTGCTG
This sequence comes from Marmota flaviventris, assembly GCF_047511675.1. Taxonomy (NCBI): domain Eukaryota; kingdom Metazoa; phylum Chordata; class Mammalia; order Rodentia; family Sciuridae; genus Marmota; species Marmota flaviventris. The sequence continues at coordinate 154,863,365 of NC_092501.1, forward strand.
AGGATCGAATCCGGGCTGCACGCATGCCAGGCGAGCGCGCTACTGCTTGAGCCACATCCCCAGCCCTCAAATTATTTTTTTCTACCACTTACTTTGGGATTTCCATTTTTCCCATGTCCTTCTCCTTTGCTGCTGTCTCATATCTCTTAGACTATGGACCTATATATGAGGCTTTCACCATTTTTCTGCATGTCCTGAGTGTTGTTTATAGCACAAAGACATTCTCTATTTCACGGGACTTTTAATGTTTCAGTGTCTTGATTCCTTCATATTGTGTAAGTCAGATTCAAATATTCTGCTTTATTAAAAAAAAATTAACTGAGGTAAACACAAAGCAAAGGACACTGTCTTCATTTACCAACAAAGAAGTGATAAGATATAGGGCTAAGCGACGTGCCCAGATACACCCTAACACAAACTCACACTGGCTTATGTGTCCTTATTGACAGACGTGGGCTTCTACAGAATCTGAGTAGAACCTAACCTGACTCTTCCTGCAAAGACAGAGTAAATTAAAACCACCACCACCAGCCCCACAAGATCACATGGCCAGCAGTTGACATCTCCAGATCACACCTCTTCTGATATGGGTCAAACCATCTCAGTTCACTGGGTGGCTGAAATTCTACACAGCTGGCCTTTGAATAATGTACCCAAGAACCAACAGCCAAATTGGTGGCCATTCAATTATATTTGTGACCCTGCAGTGTCCTTAGACGACAGAGTTCTTTTACGAGGCAAACTGGAACCTGAGTGGCTTAGGATGTCCCCAACTCTCTCACAGATGGGACAAGAAGTTAGTGGAACACCACAACTAGAAGAGAACTCTTTTGCTTCTTGATGTGGTGTTACGGACTGAGCTGTGACTTCCCCAAATTCATGCATTAAAGTTCTAGCCCTTACTACTTCAGAATGTGACTGTATTTAGAGATTAAGTAATTAAGTTAATTAAGTTGAGGGGAAGTAATTCACATGGGCGCTAATCCAATTTGACTGGTACCTTAATAATACGGGGCGTGATGCGCACAGGGAGAAGACTGCCATCTGCAAGTCAAGGAGAGGGACCTCAGAAGGAGCAACCATGTGGACATCATGACCTTGGACTTCTAGCCTCTAGAACTGTGAGAAAATAAAATTCTGTTATCATTCAGACCTTGGTTCTTTGTCATAGTAGCCTTCAGACTAATATATAGAGATTGCCCTCACCTTTCAAGACCACTTAATTTAGTATCCAGTTGGAAGTAAATGGAACATTGCAAGTGGGAGCTTACAAAAGTGGCTCTCTGTGACAGTATTCATTCTTCCTTCCAAATGGCACAGGTAGGACCTCACTGAAGATGACAGTGTCGTGCACATCCGTGAAAACCACTCCTCCCCATTTTCCTGACTGATGACCATGGGAGCTCCCAAGGCTCAGACCTTGGGTGTCTAGTTTCATTCACTATCGTGGTCAGTTCATCTGGTCCTTGGGTTTAAGTGCCATCCATATGCTGTCGGCTTCTATCGTAATCTGCATGAACTGCCATAATTGAATACTGAGGCTTAAGCAACAGAAAATTCTTCCTCCCAGTTCTGAGCACTAGAAAGTCCATTATCAAAAAACTGGCAGATATGGTATCTGGTGAAGTCCCTCTTTCTGGGCTGCAGATGGCCACCTTCTCAGGGTCCTCGCATGACCTTTCTTTAGTGTGTGCAGTGTGCTCTTCTCCTTATATGGACACTAATCCCAGTATGAGTGGTCTGCCCTGATGAGTTCATCTACCTTGGTCACCTGCAAAGCTCCCATCTTCAAATACCACCACTCTGGGGTTTAGAGCTTCAATATATAAACGTTGGAGGGACACGCTACTCAGTTCGAACTACTTGCAAATGTTAACTCTGGTCTGCACCTGTCCACTGAGGCTCTAAGTTCAGCTACCTCCTGTCCGCTCCTCTTGGATACTTGATTGAAACCCCCAGCTCAGCCCATGTTGGACACCAAGCAGCTCTGTCCCCTCAGGTCTGCTCCCTTCCCCAGTCATCCCAGGGCAACTTGGTTGGTCCAGTGGCCATACAACATGGCGTCCTCCTCGAATCCTCCCTGTCTCCCTCACATTCCACATCCAGTCTGTCAGTCTCCTCCACCCCCACTCTGCCAGACTCTGACCACCTCCCATCACCTCCACCATTACTACCTCGGGCCACACCACCACCCTCTCTTGCCTGGACTCCTCTGTCTTCGTGGTTGGTTCTCAACATAATCACCAGAGGGATCCTCCTGAAGCACATCGGATGGCGTCTCTTCTCTGTGTAAAACTCTTCAATCACTTCCCACTCAGTCGGAGTCAAAGCCAAAGTCTTCTCATGCCATCTTCACCTCCAGGTCCTCAGTTCCCGAGTCCAGCCCCTGAGTCAGTGCCTCCTCTAGGTCTGGTCTGCTCTTCCCCAAACAGCCATATGGCCACTTCCTGCTTTCTTATAAATATGGCTATCATATTTCCCTTTATTCTGGAACTTTCTGGAATTTCCCCTTCTCCCAAGGCCCTCCCAGCCATCCTACCCAAAATTGTGGTCCCAAACACTGTCCTTTCCTGTTCCCTGTTTTAGTGTGAATTCCCCTTAGGGTTCTCTGTCCTCAATTCCTACAGGTTTTGCTTCTATGTTCTGGGTATTGTGTTTCCCCCGTGCCAGAATATAAGCTCCCTAAAGTGCAGGGTTTTTTTGTTTGTTTTATTCACTGCCATTCTGGATGCTTGACACAATACCTGGCACACAGTAGGTGCTCAATGAATCACCAAGGAATGACCATCATCTTTTTGTGTCCCTTGCTGTCCTCTAGGGATGGGATGTTGAGGAGATGATGAGCACAGTAGGTATAATAACGCCCCCCCACCCCGCCAGGTGTCCATGTACTAATCCCTGAAACCTGTGACTGTTACCTTCCCTGGCAAAGGGGACTTTGCAGGTGTGATTAATTTAAGGATCCTGTGATGGCGAGATTATCCAGGTGGGCCCAGGGTAATCATATTACATTTTTAATTATAAAAGGGTGGCAGGACGGTCAGAGTGAGAAGAGTTGATAGGAGGAAGGATGCAGGAGGCAGAGCTATGGGGACATGAGCCCAGGAGAGCTGACCTCCCTCAGAGGCTGCAGCTCCAGGGGAGGGCAGCCTTGCGGGTGGACACCTTGGTCTCAGGACTTCTGGCCTCTAGGACTGTACAGTTACAAATTTGCCTTGTTCTAGGCCACCGAGCTTGCAGGTCCCAGCGGCCACGGGGAACTCGTGAAATCAGCCTTGGCCTCGGCCAGCTGGTGGGCGCTCCCCGACCGTCTGGACTCTGCCTCGCCTGCCATTCACTGGACCTGAGGAAAATTCAAGTTGCTTTCTATTTAAAGGTTCAGATGGTTGAGCCAAGCTATTCCAGGGACGAGGTCAGACAGGGACATGGAGGTAGAGGGGCCCCAGGAATCTGCTCTGGCTACCTTATCCTGGCAAGAGGCCAGTGTCCCTGTCTAGGTGGCCTGGCTGAGGGTCCCACAGGGGTGTCCCCCTGGGCCTCCTGTGAATCGCTCTTGTTCCCTATAGTGTCCCCCTCCCCACCTTCCTTCCTCTCTCCTCTCAAGCCCCTGCTCCCTCCTCCCCCCAGGACCCACTGCCTGTCCTCCCTGGAGATAATTAAGTTCCAAGACTCCTGGGTTCTTCCTCAGGTCCTACACGTTTCAAAGTCCCCGACATCGTTCAATGGCTTTACCCTTGGGCCAATGCAGAGACCCCACAGTAGCGACTTTCAGCCTTCCTAGTCAGGAGGAAAGGCTGGGGCTGAGGAGGAAGTTGGGATACTTTGAGAGAGATTCAGTTTTTAGAAGCAGAGACCCGGAGGAGGTTCAGTGTCTGTGGCCACAGTGGAACAAGAGGCGTTGGCTCCGAAGGAAACGAGAAAAGAGAAGGGACCTTGTTCAAGAAGAAGGAGAGAGGGGTCTGTGGGCTTGCAGGCAGCAGGGACCCACCTCACCTGTGGGCTCTGGCCTGAAGTCACAGAGCAGCCAGACTGACCCAGGATGCAGCCCAGGACAGTGATGTGGTCCCCGAGGGTCTCCTAACACCCCGATGGGACCGGACATGTGGGGACTCTCCTGCAAGAAGGGTGTCGGGGAGGGAAGGGATGCCCCCCAGGACTGCAGCTGAGTTTCTTCCTGCCTATGGGATGAGGTTTAGAAGAGGAATTAATTTTAAGTGATATTTCTTGCATGCCTGGATTTATTTAAATAGGAAACAAATACAGAGTGTTTTCTCCATAGGAAAAATTCAAAGTCCATTAATTCTGCCATGAAAAAAAATCAAAGTCACAATTCCACTGTGAATCCGGTTTGATAACTAATTCATGAGACCTGAAGAACTATTTAGAAATAATCAGCATTGAATTACATTAAGCTGGTCGATGAGATCATTTTGAGATGATAGGTAGTGGAAAGTTATTTTAGTGACTAGATCATAAATACTGGAATGAGAGAAGTATTGAGAAAACAAAAGGTCTTTCTCTGGGAAAGTTTTATAACAGGAAAGATTGATAACCCCTGTCTAGCAAGGAGCCTAGGGAATCGGCCAGATGCCACAAGAAAATCCACATTAGGTCTTCTAACTTACCCGGAAAGAAACCAGGCTAAACAAGAAAATAAAAACACATAAAATTCTCAAGTTAGAAAAGGCTTTGGAGGAATAAGAGGGTGGATCAGGAATTTTTCTACTTTTAGGTAATGGGGGGAAAAATGCCCAAACTGTTGGGGTTTCATACGTAGAAGCAAAGCATGGTTTCAAAGACTGTTTTAGATAATTAGCTCAGGTTGGTGTAGCTTAATGCAAGAAAAACTTGAAAAGCATGAAATGGTAGTTTAATTGCAGCTAATGATGTTATAATTGCCCATCAATATCCATAAAAAAGAAGTATGTAGGGATATTGGTAGGAAGACTTCTACAGTTGTGATTTGGGGCTGCACATCTTAATTTCTTTATTATTTTATCTGCAGGATTCACGTCCCAGATCACAGGCATTCCATTAGTATTAGCAGAAAGAGGAAGAGGTGGTAAATGACCATCCCTCAGAGCACGACACACCAAGTCCCTTTTGTCCAGGATGGAGGGCTCCCACCTGTCCACCATCTACTGTTCAGTGCCTTCTTGTTCCTCCTTCGAAGACCTGCTGACTCATTGGGTCCTGAGGGTAGGTGAAGCCATAGGCCCTGGGGAGATCTGGTCTTTCTCCCAAGCTGCTGATCGGGAAGAATGTGATTGAACTGATAGGAGAGGAACTAGGAAAGATCTTAACAAGAAAAGACAAGGCCGCAAGTCACAGAGAGAAGAGGAAACCAAAACATACCAAGAGATAATTTTTAAAATATCAGATAAAAAAAAAAAAAGAAAGAAAAAGAAAAGAAAAAGAAGAAGAAAAAAAACCTTGAAAGTGTGACAACTCATTCTGGGGCAAGGCAATGGGGGAGGGGTTCTAAATCGCAACCACCCATGATGGCAATTTCTCATTGTCTCTCAAAATTGCAGATGACACCATTATATGTATACCTGTGCAAACTAACATAGGGCTGTTTATGGACACACTGGGGGTAATAGCAAATTGGAAACAATTTAAATGCCCATCAAGAAATAACTCTTTTTTTTTTTTTTAAAGAAGTAATTCTTCAAAAATGATGCATCCAAAAAAAGATAAGGGCTGGGGTTGTGGCTCAGTGGTAGAGTGCTTGCCTAGCACATGTGAGGCACTGGGTTTGATTCTCAGCACCACACACACAAAAAATAATTAAATAAAATAAAGGTATTGTGTCCATCTACAACTAAAAATATTTTTAAAAGATAATATATTGAAAAAAAAATGGTGTATCCATATAATGCAACACCATGTGGACATGAGAGAGAGAGAATAAGGGATCTTTATGTAGCTATAACAAATGATTTCAAAGACTTTCCCAGAACAACGTTTAAAAGTCTACCTTTTCTGTTAGAGGGAGAGAAATAACATATTTCTGGCTGGGTTGGTTTAAGTTTTCCAGAAAGATAAAGGAAAAACCATGAGCAGCAGTGATCTGTTTGGAAGGGGGGGTGGGGGGAGGCAGGATGAGAGCGGCAGGTTAGGAGGGAAGCTTCTCACGAATTATTTATTTTTTCACTTTTTAATTTGTTCTTTTTAGATATACATGACAGAAGAGCATATTTTGACTTATTATGCATACATGGAGTCTAGCTTCTTCCCATTCTGTGGTGTATATGATGAGGAGTTACGCTGGTCATGTATTCATATATGAGCAAGGGAAAGTGATGCCGATTCATTCCACTGTCTTTCCTATCCCCATCCCTTCTCCCTTCCCTTCACTCCCCTTTGTCTAATCCAATGAACTTCTATTCTTTCCCTCTTTTCTCTCCCTTGTTGTGAGTTAGTATCCACATTTCAGAGAGAACGTTCAGCCTTTGGCTTTGGGGGACTGGCCTATTTTACTTAGCATGATAATCTCCAGTACCATCTATTTACTGGCCAATGCCATAATTTCATTCTTCTTTATGGCTGAGTAATATTCTATTGTGTATATACACCACATTTTCTTTATCCATTCATCTTCTGAAGGGCACTTAGGTTGGTTCCATAGCTTGGCTATTGGGAATTGAACTGCTATGAACGTTGATATAGGATGTTGATTTTAACTCTTTAGGATATAGAGTGAGGAGTGGGATAACTGGGTCAAATGGTAGTTCCATTCCTTGTTTTTATGAATTACTTTTAGTAGAGTTTGATTTGGAGTCATAGAATATATTATGTTTTGAAAAACTAGAGGAGGAAATGTATGTCGGGCCTCATCACGTTCTCATCCTCCTCCTGCATGTGCTCCTCGCTGGGGGTTCTTGCACCTTTTGGCTACCTAGAGCATGGTGAGATTCCATCATTGGATCTAAGTTCTGAGCTAATCTGCTCCGGCCAGACGTTCTCAGCTATAGGGGTATTGACCTGGGTCAGTGTTCTCCATCTGGTTGCACATTAGAATCTCCTGGGAACCTTTAAAAGATTCCAGTCCTCAGACTGCCCCCCAGACCAATTTCCCAGGTAATTTCAAATGTACCCAAGGTGAAGAACCTCTGGGACTTTACAGGTACCGGCCTGACCCACATGGCAGTGTGCAGGCATTTCTAAGTTTCATTCTGTCTTTAGTAGCCTTCCTTTTCATGTGTGTCTGCCTGAGCTTTTTGTAATTAGGAATCATTAAGAAAACACCTGCTAGAGACTATTAGAGCCCTCCAGTTAGAACCAGTTTGATAAATCACAGATTAATATTAGGCTCATGAGTCTCATACATTGACAAATTCCTCATTAAGAAATTCGTATTAATTTATTAGAACATATGATGAGAACTTTTTTCTCTATCTTGAGCAAGAAATCTAGTTGTATGACAATTGGGTGACAATAAAGTTGACCCTAAAATTTTCCACCATTTTACTTTAAAAGAGAACCTAATTAAGACATACATATATATGACATGTGTGTGTATGTCTGTGTGTATGTATATATGTCTATATATAAAAATTAACCACTGAGCCACATCCCCCAGCCCTTTTGAGACAGGGTCTCACTTTGTTGCTTAGGGCCTTGCTAAGTTGCTGAGGCTGGCTTTGAAATCACAATCCTTCTATATCAGCCTCCCAAGCTGCTGGGATTACAGGCATGCACCACCACGAGTGGCAAGATATAATTTATATATCATACAATTCACCTATACGAGGCATACAATTCACTGCCTTTTGATATATTCAAAGTTCTACAATCATTTAGAATATTTTCATTAACCCCCCCCAAAGCATCTGTACCCATTAACAGTCTCCATTTTCCCCCAGCTCCCCCAGTTCCAAGCCACCTCTAACCTGTCTTTATAGATGTGCCTCTTCTTGATGTTTTAAATGAATGGAACATACTATATGTGGTCTTTTATGGCAACATATTTTCACTTAGCGTAAAGTTTTTCAAGTCCATCCCTGGTGGAGCATCTATCAGTCTACTCTTTTTTTATTGCCCAATAATATTTTATTGTATTGACATACCACATTTTATTTGTCCAGTTGTCATTTGATGGACAGCTGTTTTGTGAGGTTCACATAAAAACTGCTTGTACATTTGTGTACAAGTTTTTAGTGAATGTTTTCATTTCTCTTGAGTACATACCTAGGGGTCTTTTTGCATCTGGTTTATTTCACTCAGTATGAGGTCTTCAGGGTCATCCGTGTTGTAAATGGTTGGCATTTCCTTTCTTTTTAAGGCTGAATGACATTCCGTGTGCTTGCCTACCACTCACGTGTCAATGGCTATTGGGTGGTTTCTACATCTGGGCTATTGTGAATGATGTTGCCCTGCACATGGGTGTGCAAATACATTTTCAGTACCCTGCTTTCCAATTTTAGGGGTATACACCCAGAAGTGGGATTGCTGGATCACATCGCTTTCTATTTTTAATTGTTTGAGGAACCACTTTATAAGCTTATTGATAATGCACAGGGTTTCTATTCCAATTTCCTCACATCTTTGCCAACACTTTTTAAAAAAATCTTATTTTTCTTAATAGGTGTGAGGTGCTCACTGCATTTCAATTTTAATCAACAAATGTGAATTGTACCTATTTGTAGGGTACCGTGTGATATCCATTGTGGAATGTTCAAATCTTGGTAGACATCTGTCTCCTCAATCTTTTATCATTTCCTCTTGGTGAAAACATTCAAAACCTTTCTCCTAGCTTTTGAAAATATGCAGCACATTATCATTATCTGTAATCACCGTGTGCTGCAGTGTGCCAAAGCTTCCGTCTCGTCTCTGACTTGGTGCCTGTTGACCCTGCTCTGCCCTCCTCCCCAGCCTCTGGTTACCATTGCTTTGCCCTCAGCGTCTGAGATCAACTTTTTAAAATTCCACATGAGTGAGATCATGGGATATTTGTCAGGAAGACAGAAAGGCAGTGCATTTTTGAACAATGAAAATACTTCATGTAACCATCCACAAGGATATACCTTCCCCGCCTGTATGTCATTCTTTGAGAATCAACAAGCCAGATTCATAATGATTGCCTCCTGTGACTTTCTGGTCCCTTCTAAATGTCTCCTTTTGAAAGTGAGGAAAAATATGACCTGATGTCCTCACTTTTTATCCTATTTTATTTTCTATCCTAAAATAAGTATATTTTTCAACATTTCTCCAGCTGTCCTAAATTTCTGAATACTGAGGTACAACACAACCTGTGGATAAGTGCATGATCTCTGAAGCTGTTGTGACCTGAGCTTGAGTCTCCTTCTCTGCCATTTGCCAGTTGTGTGACCTTGGGTAGATTACTTAGCTTCTCTGTTTCAGTTTCTTCTATGTAAAAATGGAGATGATCATATAATTCCTACTTCACAGGGTGATGTATGTGCCTGTTAAGTGAGTTAATCTTCACTAAGGTAATAACAGCTCAGTATGTTTTTTTTGTTGTTGTTGTTGTTTTTTAGTTATAGATGGTCACAATACCTTTATTTTTTGTTTATTTATTTTTATGTGGTGCTGAGGAGTGAACCCCATGCCTCACATGTGAGGGGCAAGTGCTCTACCACTGAGCTACAACCCCAGCCTCACTCAGCATGTTTTAACTGTTGTTATTACAAATAGAAAAGAAGAAACTCTGCGGTTAAAGGTTAAATTTTCCAAAGCCATACTAATCAAAACTGTAATTAGAATTATTTTATGAATTTGTGGGTACTAAAATTCATTTGGAAAAACAAACAAGTAAGACTAGTCAAGAAAACTCTCTTGAATAACAATATATGGCCCAAGCTCTATCAGATAGTAAGATATATTATGAAATTATAAAAAAATATTTTGGTACTGGGAGAGGAATAGGCAGATCAGTGTAAAAGAATATTGACTATAATGTAGGATGAAGTTGGCATTTAAAGAAGCACAAAGAGATGGATTATTCAAATAATATCTATGTAGCCATTTGGGAAAAAAGAAATATTGGATCTATATCTTATTTTTTATGCCAAGAAATACCATATAGATCAATGATAAAAATAAAACTGTTAAAGTGTGAAAATATTTTTTAAGTCTTGAATGGGGAAGATTTTTTTCAAGCAAAACCATGAAATACTAAAAGCAAACACTGAAATGTTTGACAATGTTAAAAATTGAGAACTTGCTGCAAAAAAGAGTACCAGAAACAATCAAAAACAGAAAAAGAGAATTCACTGCAGGATTGCAAAGAACTGATTTCCTTAACATGTAAAAGGTCTCCTAAGTCAACAAGAAAAAGACAAGACAACCACCAACCCAACGGCAAGGTGATCACGGACAGGGAAAGAAGTTCTAGGGAGAAGAAAGGTCAAGAGACAGTTTACAAAATGAGATTGTTTTCGCCTAAGAAGGACAAGGATTAGAAGTTTGCCAGTAGCTGGAGCTGGAAATATGCAGAAGCCTGTTGGTGGTGTTCTGGTCACCTATGACTTCCAGCAAGCTGTGCAAAATTTAATGGTGTGAAATACTCAGTTTACCACCAACTCTGTTGACAGGAACTTGGACATAGCTGAGATGCTTCCTCTCTGCTCCGTGGTATGGTATTAGGTGGTCTAACCCAAAGGGCTAGGGAGGCCCAAAGGACTGGAGAACCCACTCCGAGCTGGCTTCGTCACACATATACTGGCACCTGGGCTGAATGACTGCAAGATCAGCTCCTCTGGTTCTGTCACCCGAACATCTTCACCCGGGCTCTGGAGAATGGTGATTCAGGAGAGCTGGGATTTCTTACATGGAACGGACCTCCTAGAGCAGGTCTATGCTGGGAACAGGCTAGAAGCTGCTGGATTTACATGACCTAGCCATGGAAGTCACATAGCTTCACTTCCACTGTACTGGACTGACCAAAAGAGTCTATCTAGATTCAAAGGGCGGGGACAGAGTCCCTGTGCAAGCAGGGTCAGATTACATCTCCACAGTGGAAGGATAAACTGCTGCAGGGTCTTTGGGGAATAATCCACATTATCTACCAGAACTGAATCAGCAGCTACCCCTTTGAACCCTGAGCGCCCCATGTGGACATTCCCTTGATCTCTGTTCTCTCCCCTCTTCCCCCTTAAGCTTTTCCCTACCTGGCTTCTGTCACTGACATTGCCCCCACCCTTCTCTTTCTAGGCCTGGAATCTTCTCTGCAGAAGAATCAAGGTCTCACTTTCAGCAGCCCCAAAGTTTTCCAGGTCATGTTAATTCTTTCTTTGCAGCTTGGTTTCCACTGGTTCCATAAAAAAAATAGCTACTATAGAGAAAAGACTGGCTCTGGCGCCCTAGGTATTAGGGATCCAGAAAGGGGAGGGATCTGCACTGTGGACTGAGGAAATGAACACAGTTCAAAACCCCACTGACTACATAAGGGGATTCATAGTCTTCCAATTGACTTTGACCCTGCTTCTTCTAACATTTCTTCCTACCATATTGTCTACCTATCTATGTGGGTTATCTACCTCTGCAAAGCAAGTCACTCCAAAACATGGTCAAGAATCTAGGAATTGCTAAGCTGGGTCCCCTGGCTTGGGGTCTGTCATGACACCGAAGTCATTTTAAGGCTTGATTGGGAAGGACCATTATTGGCCCATTGACATCTTGGTGGTAGGGCTCAGTACCTTGAGGGCTGGTGGACCTTACCTCATTTCCTTATGAGCCATTTACAGGAGGGCTCCCTCTGTTCATGTCCACATGGGACCTCCAAAAGGCCATCTCTCAACTTGGTGGCTCGCTTCATCAAGGTGAGTCAGTGAGAAGGCAAGAGCTGTCACCAAGACACTAACACTTGTTGCTAACAAGGTGGAAGACAGTGTTTGGACCAGACCTCATGTTTCCCTCCTCTATCCCACAGCAGTGAGTCACCACAGCCAGGCCACATGGAAGGTGAAGGATTATAACCAGAGCAGCCAGTCTGCTCTTCCCTGCCTAGGGTTCGGATGCCTGATTCCTTGGTGGCCTACAGTGCATGCTGTCATGTCCAGGGAGCAGCAGCACCCTAAATCCAGAGATTCCTTTGACCTTTGAATGGTGACCTGTTATGGGGGAGTGGGTGGTAACTTTGGGATAAAAAAATTTCACTGTGACGCATGAGCTCTTTATAGGAAAGATTTGGGTGCTCATACCTTTGCATAAGACCAGAAAGTTTTGTAAGTCTAAAAGTTTTTGGGAAAACTGAGGACTATACTGGGGATACAGGAGAGGTCCTTTATGTGTCTTACTTAGCACCCTTCTATACTGCTTGATTTAAAATTGTACCATGTACCCATATTTGTTTTATATAAGTTTGTAGTGCTGGGGATTGACCCTCAGGTCTCACACATGTTAGGATTACTGACTGAAGACATCTGATCTAGGCTTTATCTAAAGCCACACACTGGCCTCAAACCCATTACTTTAAATACAAACTTCCAACGCCTGTTTCTTCTGAGGTCTCAGGCCTATAAGGATCTCTGGGCCTATCCTTCGCCAAATGTGCGGACATTTAAAAATAGTTCCGCGCCTCATTCTTAACAGGCTCTGCTTCCCCGCTGGTCACCACTTCCAGCTGCTAACGGCAAGTATCCGTCTCTTGCAACCCCCGTTTTTGTTTTAAGGGGTCCTTCCACCAGCACAGTTTGGATTCAACTCTTGAGTTCAGTTGTGGCCTTTCGGTGAAAGGTGTCCTCGGGACTTGAGGTCAGTGAACTCCTTCAGGGCGCAGAACGACCAGGGCTAGAGTCAGAGGCGGGACTCAGTAGCGGAGGGAAGCTTAGCTGTCTCACTTGCGGCCGCGGAAGACCTTTCCCACCGTGCGTAAAGAGGGAGGAGCGAAAGGCTGAGCTAGGGAGCGAAGACCATAAAGGCAGCTGGTGGGTGGGGAGACTGGCTGGGGTCTTGAGTCCTGCTCCCAGTTCTGTGTAGTTTCAGAAACCCCGAGGCAGGCAAACAGTCGCTTTCACGCCATTCCTTATAGGGCGTTGCTCTAGTCCCCCGGAGGGACCGGGACGGAGGTGGGTACAGTCTTGGCGGTTCTCCTGCACGGAGGAACCTGGGCCCGGGCAGGAACAGTGGTGACAACTGCCCCTCTGGGACTAAATCCCGTGCAACCCAGGTTGGTACTGGAAGCCCGCGCGAGTAGCCCGGGGAAGGGGGATTAGTGGGTCTCTGAATAGTACCACTCCCCACACGACTTTGTAGTCTCATGCTGGGCTTCAAAAAGCGACCTGCGGCGTCAGCACTACAGATCCCGTCCAGGGGCTCTTGGCTTCGCCGGTGCTCTGTCTCCCGCCCTCCCCATTTAGCTTTTCATCACAGCATCAGGCTTGCGTCTCCCTGGTGGCGCTTCCCGCGCTCGGTTCCGCGGCGCAGCGTGGAAACCAGCTTTGGCAGTACGCCCAAGTAAGGCACAGCCCGGAGGTGGTGTGGCCCTCGGGCCACCTCTCCGCGCACCTGCCCCCAGGGCGGAGCCTGGCAGCGCGCGCCGGCGCGCAGGTCGCCGGCCTGGACGCTGGAGGGGGCTGTGGCTCTCCTGCTGTCCCCGCGGCTCGGGCTGTGGGAGCCCAGGCTCCCCCCGCGGAGGGGCCGGCCCAGGCCGGGGAGGGGCGGCGGCCGCCGGCACTTCCCGCTCGCCTGGCCTCGGAGGCGGCGGGTCCAGCGTGGGCGCAGCGGCTGCAGGCGCTCGGCTTGGAGCGGGGCGGGGACGCGGCCACCGCCCGCTTTGCGCTGCTCCTCCCCGCGCGAGTGGCGCTCGGCTGGGCGTCAAGGCGGCCATGGCGACCCGGAGCCCGCTCCCCACCCACCCTGCCTGCTCCGCCCTCCCCTCCGCCCCGCGCCACCTTTGATGGCTCGGACCTCTGCCGGCCACCGCCAGCCCCGCTCGCGCGCCCGCGCCGCCGCCGCCTGCGGGTATTAATAGTCCGCGCCGCAGCCGCAGGCGCAGCCGGGAGCCGCCGCGCCCTCGCCAGCCGGGGGCTCGGGAGCTGCAGATCCCGCAGCCAGGACCGGGAGCCGCCGGAACCGCCGGCGCCGCCGAGGTAGGAGGCGCGCGGCGAACAATGACCGCGGCGGGGAGGGCGGGCGGGGGCCGAGGTGGTCCCGGCAGCGGGCGGCAACTTGTGCGAGTCCGACGCCTGCAGCGCACCGCGCCGGGGCGCGGGCGGAGGTGGGCGCGGGCCCGCGGGGTCCCGCCTGGAGGAGGCAGGCGGCCGGCCGGCTCCCGCAGCCCCGGCAACAATAGCGGGAGCTCCGGGGCCTCGGGGTCCGCGCCGCCCTTTGCTCCCTTCTCTCACCTCCGCCGGCCGGGCTGCGGGGCTCGGTGCCCGTCCTCTCCCGTCTCCCCACTCCCTGCGCCCTTCCCCCGCTTCCTCCCATCCCACCCCGCCGGGTGACAGCGGCCGACGCCGCTTCCGGACCTCGGGCCGCAATCTCGGTCCCCGAGGCCGGTTGTCGGCCAGGGAGGTGGCCGGTGGCGCGGATGCCACCGCGCCACTGAGTGCCCGCAGCTCTCCCACGCGCGGCGCCAGGCTCTCGGTGGGTGACAAAGACGAACACACCCTCTGCCAAAGTTAGATTTTTGTCTCATTACCGCACGCCTTTACGGAGGGCAAAGTTTGAGGTTTTCTTCTTTTAAGCCAAGGACAGATTTTGTGTGTGCGGTGAGCATATCAAAGCAACTTCTGATTGTGGTTTTATGATTAAGTTCCGGAAACTTTAGCTGTGTGATCCGGCTGAACCCGTGTGTGTGTGTGTGTGTGTGTGTGTGTGTGTGTGTGTTGGAGGGAGAAAATATGAGTTCCCTGTAATGGGTCTGGATTTCATTTATGGCAGCTGTAGACCAGCGGCTGTTGGGGATTATGTTGGGTTCCCCAGAAAGGAGGGGAGGCAAGACTCACAAAGAAACGCGGACCCTCGTATCAGATGGGCTTGTGGAGATGTGGGAGCGATTGCTTCTCATCTGGAACAATTTAACAGTCTCAGTTTCTCCCGCCCCTCCCCCTCCGTCAGCTCTCTGGAGTACCCGCGGCCTCAGGCTGTTTCATTTTATTATTGTTGTTAAACCTTCTTCCTTGTTAGTTTCCCAGGTTTGACTGGCTCAGCCCTGGCTCCTGCCATGGATACCCCGGGGACTCCCACCTCTTGCATCCAGCAGGCTGCGTTTTCGGAGCCAAACCCCGGCCTAGCATTTGGGTTACGTTTAAGGTGCTTTGCACGTGGTGACTTGCCAAGCCCATTTCAGAACATCCCCCAGCATTGTCTTGCTTTTCTTACTCAGTCTGAACAGGGAATGGAGAAAGAAAAGCCTTTTTGATCTTGAAAGCTTTAAGGGGGAGTTGCCTTAAAATTGTGCTGGTTTTTCGGATAAGGAAGTCTTTATCCTTGGCTTTCTTCCCTCATTCCTCTGTATGCCTGTGTGTGTGTGTGTGTGTGTGTGTGTGGGGGGGTATTACCCCAAGCTTTTCAGGTGGGTCCCTCTTCAGGATAGACAGATCCTGACAATGCACTTCATGTGTGGATACAGCATCCACATGGCTCACTTTATATTCCTGCAGCATCGTTCTGCAGCAAGGCACCAATATTGGAGTTACTCCAAGCACAACGAAACGTTTGTGTTTTTAGAATGTCTGGCTAATAGATCTGCTTCTGGGTAAAATAAATAGACGCATTATTGGGCAGTGGCTGGTTTACTGGGGGAAGTGCTGTGGAGATAGTGAGCGGATGCCTGCCTAGCCAGTGCCTCCTAGAGTCTCTTGTGTGGACAGGAAATTAGAAATACCTGGTGTTGAGGTAACTGTGCTTGTGTGGGTTCGGATTCTAGGATGTGCCCTCCTGTGACTTGGGGGGTGTGCTGGTTCATTTAGAAGAAGTTAATGTCATTGTGGAATACTTCTGAAGTTAGAATTACAATGCTCCTTTTCACATTGATATTCCTTTCTCTCCAATGGATGTAGGATCATATTAAAATGGAAATGCTGCTTTTTTGACCAAATATACTCAAAGAAAAATTTAAAATAATCGCTCCTAGACAACTTTGTTGCTGGGTTATTACAGTTATTTCAGAATTGTGCCGAGACTGTCAAGAACCTTTATATATGTGTTTGTTTTGCTTTTCATTAAATAAACTGTCCAAGGAAATTGCTTTTTAAAAAGATAAGAATTAAATATAGTATTGAAAAGGTTAGGTTTTTTTTTTTTTAACAGTGTTCCTAGTCCAATATTCATGAGCACATAGGAGTTTAATTCATTTGGAAAATGAGTGGAGGAGGATACTTGTGGTAAACAACAAAAAATGACTTTTTTTTTCCCATCCTAAAAGAGGTTAGAGAACACTAGACCAAAAAACAAGACCTGTTTCTTACATGTTAAATACGCTCAGAAAAAAATGACCTCTTGACATTCTGGGAGGATGAGGGAAACTTAATGAATTTGTAGGTACTTAATGTTTTGATAGCATGGTGAACTGGGCGTTTTATACAGACCTTTACGACTGGCCCCGCTTATTGCTGAGAACAACTTAGTATTTTAGAGGAAGGCACTGTCTCCTGTTTTTGAAGATGCACAGGTAAGAGGGGTCCATGTAATCCTGTAAATCATTTTGGATCCTTTCTACCTTGGTAGACAGGCATTCCCTGTGTTGGCTACCATTTGCCTGGGAGAGGATAGAGGAAATCTTAGGACCTTATGCCTGTGCCTCTCTTATTGTTTTGGATTGAATGATCTCTCCAAGCTGGGCCTTTGAGTGGTAAGTGGTATATCAACTCCCTTTTCTTGGGGAGTTTATCCTGTGGCATTACTTGATCACTGTCCTCCTGCTCTGGTTTGCCATAGTGGCATAGGTTTAGCTGTTACCTTATCAACCTTTTCCACATAGCTAGAAAGAGCCAAAGGGTTTCCATTCAAATGATTTGAAGCCCTATTTTTTCCAGTCCCCTTATGTCAAATGCAGCTTTTGTTTTTAGTGCAGAAGCCCTCACACACTGTTTATGTCAATGTGGAGAAACTGCCTTTTTTTTTTTTTTAGTTGTTTTTGGCCACAATATCTTCATTTTATGTATTTATATGTGGTGCTGAGGATCAAACCCAGGGCCTTGCATGTGCTAGGCGAGTGCTCTATCACTGAGCCACAACCCCAGCCGGAAACTGCTTTTTAATAGATACAGTTGTCCTGGTTTTAATCAGTGAAATGTTTTGCCAAGTTGATACTTTGAGCAAAAGTGGACAGTTGATACATTATGAAAACATGTTGCTCTAAGGTTTTGATAATTATGAAATTAACCAGAGAACCATCAAGATGGGCATTGTGTTGTGTCCATCTACACCTAAAAAATAAATGTTTGAAAAAAAAATGATGTGATTCACACTGAGGGTTTGCTCAGCGCTGCTTATGAACTTCCATTGTAGTTTTCTTATCTATTGAGGGATAGAAAGAAATTATAGGCAAATTGCAAGATTGGCAGTTAATATGGGAGCTCATCATTTATACTGAATTAATTTCATATATAAAGCTATCATATCTGTATTTGTTTAAAAAAGAAAAAGCCAAACCAGATTTAACTCTTTACCAGCAGGGTAAATTCACTTTAGGCTTAGACCTTGGTGAAATGCTTTTCATATAGATTACCTATTATCTTAAAAATCTAGTAGAATGACTTTCACAATTTTGGTCTCATCCTGAATCTGGTATAGTGCCTGGAACATAGCAAACCCTTAGTGGCTAGAGTTTAGTCTTTTAATGCAACTTTTAATGTCCTTTCAAATGAGTCTTCAGGTTTTTAAAAAGTAATTTGTGGTGCTGGGGATTGAACCCAGGGCCTTGTGCATTGCGAGGCAAGCACTCTACCAACTGAGCTATATTCCAAGCTCCAGTCTTCAGGGTTTTTAAGAGAAAGTTGATATTAGCACTGGCAGATTGAAGTTCCAGGAATTTGAAATTTTGATATTTGATTTTATTTCCATTTCATTCTAATTTAGCAGTTTGGTTCTTAAAGCTGGTGCATAATGTAAAAAGACAGATTGATTTCTCTCTCTCTCTCTCACACACACACACACAGAGAGACCACAAATCAGACAAGGAGAGTGTGAAGGAAAAAGTAAAACTCACCTGAGTCCTACCACCTGTTACCCAGACCGTCCATTGAGATTTTGGCATGGGGTTTTCTATATGTCCTCATTTCTGAGCTTCCCCCAGACTCGGTGGCTTTCTGTTTTCCTGGCTCTTATCTGTATAATTCACTGGGCTCACCATCCTTCTTCTGTACCGAGGTTTGCTTCTGGGATGGTGTCCCTTCTTTCAGAGATGCATCTTTTAGAATTCCCTTAGTGAGCATCTGTTCCTGGCACCCTAGTTCTGCTGTGCTTTATTTTGACTTCTGAATGATGGGTCACCTCAGTTGGCGGTTCTGGGTGGTGGCTCCTGTCTTACTGGTTCTCATGTGGTCCTGTGGCAGGGGCTGGCTGTTGTTGGTAAAGTCAGTCTTTTCTCTCTGGCTGCTTTTAAGATTCTTGGGTGCTCTGCAGTTCAACATACTGTGTGGTCTACTTCTTTTCTCCTTTTCTTTTTCCCTCCCTCTCCCTCCCTTCTCCCGCTCCCATCTTCTTATCAGTCCCTTTCTGTTCTTCAGTCCTGTTCTGGTTTCTGGATAGGGTGGTTTGTCCATTTCTCCTTGGCCACCAAGTTGTTTTTGGTTTGGGTTAAGTGGATAAAGCTACTACCGGCATCTGTGAACAAGCCTTTGAGTGGAGGTCTGTTTCCATTTTTCTTACTGCTTCTTCTGATGTCTGTATGTTTAGTTCCTATCTGTTTTTCCAAAGGAGTTCCCTGTTTGAGATTCCCACCAGAAATGTATGATCCTCGCCAACACTTGAAATTGTCGGTCTTTTCCCTTTTAGCCATTTAGGTGGATATATATAATGATATCTCATTGTTTGTGTGTGTGTGTGTGTATGTGTGTGTTTTAAATGTTTTCCTGGTGGCTATTAATAACTTTTCATGTTTTTACTGATTAATTGTATGTTTAGTGAATTTCTAATGTGTTTTGTATTTATAATTGTTTTTTTGTTTGATTTATGTAACATCTGTCTTTTCTAGTATACTTAGCATTTCTCTTAATGTTATATTACTGTTGTAGGAGCTTGTTACATATGTTATACACTCTGGATATAAGTTCTATGGTGGATCTGTGTCATTTGAATATTTTTTGCCTTTTTTTTTGGTATTGAACCCAGGGACACTTTATCACTGAACTGAATCCCCAGATCTTTAAACTTATTTATTTATTAATTTTTAGTAGTCAGTGGCCTTCATTTTACTTATTTATATGCAATACTGAGAATCGAACCCAGTGCCTCAAACATGCTAGGCAAGTGCTCTACTGAGCTATAGTCCTAGCCCCTATTCCCAGCCCTTTTTATTATTAATTTATTTTTGGTACCAGGGTGTGAACTCAGGGGTGCTTAACCACTGAGCCACATCCCCAGCCCTTTTTATTTTTTTTCTTTTGAGACAGGATCTCATTGAAATGTTTAGAGCCTTGCTGTGTCTCAGTTTCTAACTCAGATTAATACGCATTATGAAGTTACGGAATATGTTTTCCTAAGTTTTGGTTCTCCTGCCCATAAAAATTAAATAGTAAACATTGGTTGATTTGAATTAGAATTTGTGAAATGAACTCTTTGATATTTTAGAATGTAGTAGTGGGATGGTATCAAAAGTACCGAGTTGGGAGTGTAGGTACTAATGCAGACAGATCTGTCTTGAAACAGCCTCCTTTTTTGGGGACATTGGGCAAGTTATCTTCTCTCTTTCCCAAAAACCTCAAGGGAACATTTAAGAGTGCATTTATCTGCAAGTGACAGAATGTCTGACAAGTAGCAATTTAAGCCATCAGATATTTAGTTGGCTAGCCCCTATTCCCAGCCCTTTTTATTATTTATTTATTTTTGGTACCAGGGAGTGAACTCAGGGCGTTTAACCACTGAGCCACATCCCCAGCCCTTTTAATGATTTTTCTTTTGAGACAGGATCTCATTGGGATGTTTAGGGCCTTGCTAAGTTGCTGAGGCTGGCTTTGAACTTGCGACCCTCCTGCTTTCCCAGATCACTGGGACTACAGGTGTGTATGAGAGGAGGGACCTCCCACCTTGTGACTCAGCCTCAGTGTCATTAAGGACCCAGGTGCTCTGTCCTTCCCTGCTGTCGTCCTCTGCAGGCTGCTCCTGTGCTTGGGCTTGTTGGATGAGGTAATCAGACCATGCTGGCCCAACTAGCTGTTGTGGCTGGTGGTGGCTGCAGCTCCAAGCTACATACTGTCACCCATTTGGTGTGGTTAGATCAATAGTGGCTTAGGCTCCTTTAAGCCTCCAGCATCTGGGAGATTTTTGAAGAGGGGTCTGGGGAGTGTTTCTGTACTCTTAAAAAGAGACCCAAAGACCAGATGGGATGACTTGGGCAAGAAGAGGCTGGAGCTGGAGGATGGATCCAGAGACTGTTATGTGTCGTTGAGTCATACAGATATTTTTGCACCTGGCAATTGGTACTCTAAATAATACTAATTTGCACTTAGTGTTTTTTTTTTTTTTTTTTTTTAAAGTAAATGTGTTTACCTTCTAATTCTGCTGGAGTTGGGATTTTCTGTTGCTGATACAAAGCATCAAGACTGATAAATTGGAAGAGTTTATCTTTCATCTGGCATTTAACATTATCTTTGAGAAGACTCTTTTCTATCTGTTATTTACATGAAAAGTGGTTTTGTGGATATGCCAGATCACTCAGAGATGAGCTGTTTTTTAAGGACTTAAAACATTTTTTTTTTTTTTTTAGTTGTTGATGGGCCTTTATTTTATTCATTTATTTATATGTGGTGCTGAGAATTGAACCCAGTGCCTCACACGTGCTAGGCAAGTGCTGAGCCACAGCCACAGCCCCTTAAGGACTTTTGATATTTGAGAATGTATGCAAACCATACAACCAAGTCTCCATGAATTTTACCTCTTTTTATTGGTGGCCTTGTAGGACGTCTGCTTGGAATTGACCACATTGCAGTTTGAAATCACAGAACACATTTGGCTATGATAGTAACAACCGAGTATCAGTTTATTTCTTTAAGAAAAGCAATGGCAGTGCCTGCCATTTCCATTAACCTAGGATGGCATTTATGGACACATTTAGTATAGCTTAGGGGGTTTGTGAGGACATCATTAATCAGGGGTTCAGTATCTTCCTTTATAATCCTCCTATGGCCTTTGATTCTCTGGCATCTGATCCTCTGGTCAAGGTGGAGCCATGTGGAGGGACCTGCTTAGAAATCACAATTTGGGAAAACTAGAGGTTTCTTGAATGAAAAAAACCTGATAAATGAATTTGTAAAAAAAAAAAAAAAAGTTAAAATGATTTTAATAGTAACCTTAGTGTTAGTTCAAGCAAATGAACATAAAACACCCAGGTGAAAAAAATTATAGCACGTAGAACTACAATATTTTTATCTTTTAATTTATTTGACATAATGTTTTAAAAGGAAACCTGAGCCAGGCATGGAGGCTCATGCCTGTAATTCCAGTGGCTTGGGAGACTGAGGCAGGAGGATCACAAGTTCAAGGCCAGCCTCAGCAATAGAGAGGCCCTGAGCAACTCAGTGAGACCTGTCTCTAAATAAAACACAAAAAAGAGATGGGATGTGGCTCAGTGGTCGAGTGCCCCTGAGTTCAATCCCCAGTTCCAAAAGAAAAAAAAAAAAAAAAAGAAAAGAAAATATGAGCCCTTTTCCCTTGTTACTTGCATGGCCAATTGAGGAGGTTAATTTGCATTTTTCCTGCTGTTTTATTTTTAGATCATTTTATATAAGGGCTGATCAGGCGATCAGATATTTAGTTTATTGAATATATTGAATCTGCTAGTTACTGTTGGTGTCACAAAATTAGGGCTTAATCCCTGTTTTCAAAGAGCATAGCATCTAGACTGGATGAGAGAACCAGGTGTCATAAAAGGCGATCCGCAAGAAGCGATTGCGGAAGGCGCTAGTGTTGACGGAAGCATGCAGGATCGTGGGCCCTGGGCTCTGTTTGGAAGAAGTGACATTGGACTTGAGCCTTGAGTAATGAAGCATGTTCTTGTTTCCTTGTTTATTTTAGTGCCTTACTTGGTCGCATGTTTAAAGTAACAGTTTTTAAAAATTCAAGAATAAAACAAGGTAAAAACCCTTGTAGTCTTGCTGATCAAAGATTGTGAAAATTCGAATTTGGTTTATGTCCATTTGTGCTTTGGCACCTTGTCTATTTCCAGGATTTTTTTCCTACATGGACAGATATACATTTAAAATAGTAGATAGAATGATGCAAGTACACTTTAGGAGCCACGTGTCCCCTTAACATTAGCTGAGTTTTTTCCATATTGAATTTCCTTTGAAATTAAAATGTCTAACAGTGGTGCGATGATCCCTGTGTAGTTCTGCAGAACGCGTCCAGTGTCCTTCATTGGCTGTGTGGTTTGCTTGCGGCCTTTTGCTGCAGGGACCACCTGTACCTAAGTCTGTGGAGTGAAAGTCTCTGGGGCTTTTTCGTTGCAAGGGACAGAAGCGCAGTTTAGGTCCTTTGCAGAAGAGGGGAGTTTCTGAGCTCTCAGTACCAACCCCAGGAAAGGCAGAGGTGGACCGTGTCGGGATCTGGACCTGGACCCACACATTTGAGCCCCCTGGTGGGTGGCTCTTTGGGTGTCTGGTCTCTGCTTTTCATGGGCATTGGTTTTGTTTTCCTTGTTACCCTCTCTACGGCCATTCTGAGTGGGACAGTTTGGTGATGGAGGTGTTGGAGGTGGACAGGGGAGGAGGGAGTGGGCAGCTTTCTGCACATTGCAGGAAGTTTAGCATCCATAGTGCCCACCCTAAAATTTAAGTGGTCCCTCAGTCATCCTGGCTGTTAATATCAGCTGCCTACACTTTTTTGGTACCAGTGATTAAACCCAGGGGTGCTTAACCACTGAGCCACATCCCTAGCCCTTTTGTGTGTTTTATTTAGAGACAGGGTGTCACTGAGTTGCTTAGGGCCTCACTAAGTTGCTGAGGCTGGCTTTGTCCTGGAGATCCTCCTGCCTCAGCCTCCCAAGCCTCTGGGATTACAGGCCAGCACCATGGCTGGCTGGCTTCCTACACTTTCAGTTCCCCTTGGGTTTCTGTTGTGAGAGGATGCCTAGGAGCTGTGTGGCCCCTCCCACCAGGTGTGACTCCAGATTGCCCAGGCAAGGGGCCACTCTTGTGGTGGACAGTGTGTGTGTGTACCCCCAGGGTGGGCTGAAAGATCTGGAGAGAACAGGGTGAGGAGATTGTGCCCAGACAAGAGTTGCCTTTCCAGAATTGATCAGCACACACAAGGAAAGACATGTCTGTGGGGGATGGATCAGCAGGGAACACGAGGGCAGAAGTAAAAACCAGAAGCCCCTCTGTCCCCACCTGGTGGGGGTGGCACAGGAGGCCCTGGAAGTCCACCATGGCATAAACCTTGATGTCTGTGCTAAACGTGCAGCCCTTCTGATCCGGCATCTCTTGTGCCAGGTGTCATAAGTCATTTGTCACTCCTTATATCTTGCCCTCTCACTTGTATTCAGTCACATCTTCCAGTGTGGTAGAAAGGAGGGCGGAGGGAGCTCTGGCTCTATGTGACTCCTCGGCACGACTGTCCCTCTAGTGAAGGTTGAGTCCGGTCCCGAGTACCGGTGGGAGACCAGCAGGGCCTGGGGCCGGGAGGGGTGGGCACTGACCAGCGTGGGGAGACGCCACCCACCCTCTTGCTGTCTGTCACAGTCCTTGGTGACTGAAGTTATGATTTCCCTCTGCCCTAGTCCAGCCCCAGCACACTGGGCCATTGCGGAATACCGTCCTATGTTGACAGAGGAGACAGCGCATTTGTGGCACACCCGTGCCTTGCACGCTCATCAGAGCCCCGGTTCAAGCGCGTGGGTTCTGCGGTCTCCTGGTGCAGCGTGGAGCCGTGGAAGAGCTCGGGGAGCAGCAGCGCGCAGGCCCAGCCCGTCTCCGTTTCCCGCCATCCGTGTCTGGCACGGTCCCTCCCTATGTAGTTTTGCTTTTTTCACCAAAATTAGTTCTTGGGGGTCAGAAGCCATGTCTCAAACTTCTCATTGAATCTTCCGGGCACTTAGAAAAAAGCCTTTCTTTGGTTGATTAGTGAAAGGCACATCATGGGATCATGGTTGGAGTTTCTGGGTCTTCACAAGTTAGGATGAAACCGATCTTATTAATGGGATCTGTTCAGTACCTCCCACAGGGTGGGCACTATTCTTTGTGTGTGTGTGTGTGTGTGTGTATAGATAATTCAGTTGCAGACTGACTTATTCATTTTATTCATTTATTTGTATGTGGGGCTGGGGATCGAACCCAGGGCCTCGCACGTGCCAGCGAGCGCTCTGCCCCTGAGCCCCAGCCCCAGCCCCGTGAGCATTAGTGAGTGAAGGCCCTGCCCTGGCGGAGAGTATGCGTATGTGTCTGTATTTTCTTTGAGACAGTTTTGATTCTGAAAGGAGGTGCTGACTGCCAGGGGACCAGGAGGAAAGCTGTCCAGGTGTATGATCTCCTAGTGCTCACAGAACTTCTGAGATGTCCATGGTGGCAGAGGTGGGTGGTATTTCCTAGACACCATGAGACAGCTGCTCTTGGGCAGTCTGGGGGCACATACAGCGATTTCTTGGACCTTCAGAGATGGAGCCCACTCTCTGTTCTTCCCGTAAACATTGATCAGAACCCGAGCAGTTGTGTATGTTCCTTGCGGTGTGTCCTGGGGATCCAGCTAGGGCCTGTGTGCTGAGTGAGTGTGCTGCCTCTGAGCTCCCCCAGCCTGTATCTGTGTTCTTTGAAGGAGCTTTAACTCCCACAGGAAAATGTTTGTGGGGAATATAAGAGGAGGTTTGTCCTTGGCTGTCAAGGAAGGTGATGTTAACTTTCTGAAAGAAGGTGGAATATGGGACACAAACCACGGATTCTAAATAATTTGCTTTTATAAATCCTTGAGATCCTCACTTTAGGATTTGAAAATCAAGAAGACCCTAGTCGGGCTGGGGATGTGGCTCAAGCGGCCCGGGTTCGATCCTCAGCACCACATACAAACAAAGATGTTGTGTCTGCCAAAAACTGAAAAATAAATATTGAAATTCTCTCTCTCTCTCTCTTAAAAAAAATAAAAAATAAAAAAAAGACCCTAGTCCCTGAAGGTGATTTAACAAATGGTTTTGTTTCTCTTTAAGGGGAAAAATGAGTTGAAATTGCTTATAAAGGGAGGTATTTGTACTTTTATTTTAAAAATTAAGAGTAAAACTGATGTTTTTCTTGGTTGCGTAGTTCTGTGAGCTCTAACACATGCGTAGATCTGTGTAGCCAGTGTCCATTCAGGACAGGAACATTTCTGTCACTTCAAAAAAACTCCCTTGTGTATCCTTTGTCACCCTAGCCCATTAACCACTGACCTTTGCTCTGTCACCGGCTATACTTTGGTCTTTTTCAAAAAACTTTCATCACAACATGTGTGACCTTTTGAGACTGGCTTTTTTCATCCAACATGTCATCTTTGGGGGTCTCCTAAGTTGTTGTGCACGACTGGAATTGCTTTACTTTTACAGATGAATAGTAGTTCATCTTGCAGATGACTTGGGTGTGTACCCATTTAGCCACTGAAGTACAAACAACAAATGAAGTTGTTTCCAGTTCGGGGCAGTTATGGCTGTAAACTTAGAGCTGCTGTAAACTTTCGCATATGAGTTCCATGTGGACATGGTTTTGACTTCCTGTGGGTAAGACATCTGGAAGTGGAGTCCTTGTCAGCACTTGGTATTGTCAGTACCTTTTTTGTTTAACCATTTTATTTGGTTTGTACTGGTATCTTATCATGGTGTTTGACATACGTGTGTACATATAAGCACACACATACACATACGTATGCATACATATATGCATGTGTACATATTTACACACACTTTTTTCCTATCAGGGGTGCGGTACCACTAAGCCATATCCCCAGCCCTTTTTATTTTTTATTTGAGGTAGGATCTTGCTAAGTTGCCTCAAACTTGCAATCTTCCTGCCTTAGCCTCCAGAGTCACTGGTTTACGGTCTGAACCACTGCACCTGGCTATATTTATTTTTTAAACAAAAAACACAGAAAAACATTTTTAAAGGGAACCAACTGAAGAAATGACTAGTTTCTTGGACTATGTAGCAGAGTCCTAAGGAGCTCTGTGAGCTGCCTATTTTTGGAACCGTGGGCCAGAAGGGCAATGTGTAGGTAAAAGTAGAACCTACCAAAAAGGTTCTGCAGGGAATAAATGTAAAGATGTCAGTCCTAAAGTGCTTATCTCAAAGGCCGATAGGGTGTATAGATTAATTTCAGTAACTATTTTGTTAATTTTTCTACACAAAATGCAGTGATAGTAAAATCACTGAAGCAACCACTGGACAGTGTCAATGTGGGCAGGACACAGCCATCGGGTCACAGGATGGTTAGCTATTGCTTCAAGGCCACTTTATCCACTTAAAGTAACAGAAAATATTATCTTTTTTTCATTTCTCTGGGTTAGGACTTTAGAAGTGCCTTAAATGAGCAATCCAGATTCACGTGTTTACAATGAAGATGTCCGTGGGGGCTTTAAGATCTGCTTCCCAGAAGTCTCATTAGGCTGCATAGGCAGGTTGGTTGAGCGTCCTCACAACATGGTGGCTGCCTTTGCCCAGAATGAGAGATCCATGAGGAAGCCACAGTAGAAAGCACCATAATTTTTATGAGCTAGTCCTGGCAGTCACACACTGTCACTTCCACAGTATTCTTGGTTATAGGGGCCAGCCGTGATTCCCTGGGAGATGACTGCACAAATGTGTGGATGCCATGAGGCAAGAGTCATTGGGCGCCATTTTGGAAGCTGACTGCCAGAGGCCCTGAGGAATCTGTGTTCAGCTTCCACCTCTGCCACTCACAAGTTGTGTGTCTAGAGAAAATCATTTCATTACTGAGTTCCAGGTTCCCCTCATCTTTAAAATGGAGGTAACACCTAGAACATGATACCTACTGAGATAGAAATCTTGAATTCTACATAACTTGCTTATCAAAGTCCTTGTGATCAGCATTTTTGAAAATATGGAATCTTGAAGATTTGAAATTTCTTTTGGAAATTGAAGAAAATACAATAAGGGACTCTGGCAGTTTATAAAAACCTTGTGATATCTCATATTATTAAACGATGAAGCTTTGAATTGTAACTGTGCACAACATGTAAACAAAGGTCAGCACATTAAGGAATAACATTCTTTTTTAGTAAAGGTCTTGGTCAGGGCTTCTTTCACTTTTAGAGTCCGTATATGATTTTAATTTTTTCCTTCCTAAAAGGGGAAATCCAATCATTTTGAATAAGTGAAGACCAAATTCCTTATCAACTCTTGTTCTCAAATCTTTAGTAATCTCCCCAAATAGGAACTGTGTAGTGCGCAGCCTGGTGGGTTGTGTCAGAGGGGCTCCGAGACGTTGCCGATGGGTTTATCCTGTCTGCGGAGCAGATACTAAGGATCCCTGCACGACATTCCCAACTCTTTAATAGAGATCTCAGAAAACACTAGCTCTTCGAGGAGTTTTAAAATGCTTAAGTCAGCACCCTTGACTTTATTGGAGCAGTAAAGAGATCTTTCAGTTTTGGAGTGATGTCACATGTGATAACATCACTGTTTTGCTGTAACTGATGATGAGGGGAGGTGGAAAGAAATTGGGTGTCTTTGCCCTGTTTTCTTCTCCAGCCTTCTGTATCTCACTACCCCCAGGCCCCAGCCTGTGCCCCTGCCCTCCTGCCCCATGCTGGCCAAGACCAGGCTCCTCAGAGAGGCCGCAGGAGCCTTCCTTTCTCACTCTACCTGTCTCTTCACCTGCTGCCTCTATTTTCCACCTGATTGCTCTGGGTTCAGCCCTCCTTCCAGAAGCCTCTTGAAGGCTAAGATCTACTGGGGTGCTAACCTGGGCTCCCACATTTCCACTGTCTTCCCCACTCATTTTGTTTGAGTATTTTGAAGTCCCAGGCTGAGTTCTAACTGCCTTAAATACCAAGCTCATTTCATTAGTCTCATGATCTGATTTTTATCCTCTTTTTACACAAGAGGAAACTGAGGCATAGAGAGGTTAAATGACTTGTCTAAGGTCACACAGCTTGACAGAGCTGGAATAGAAGCTTGGAAGACTTTCAGTAAGTCTTCCCTAGTTACTGAGAGCAAGTTTACAGTATTTATACCTCTGCACTCAGCACCTTAAAAGTGCCCAGAATATAGTAGGTGCTCAGTGAAAACTTAAAAATTAACTGTCTTGAGTGATAAATTTTGTCATGAATCATTTTTTTCCATTTCTTGGTAAAATGTAGTCTCCCATGACTTCCTCAGGATGTGGAGGTCTGAGTTATTGCTCACCTTCTTCTCTGACCACTGTTTTGTGATTATGTCCTCAGTTTGCTAGATGAAAGATGAGCACGTTTGTTTAAGATTGTGTATATATATATGCATTGAGAAAGGATGTAGTTCATGGTGTTCTTCAGATAGGACTAATACCAGTGATTTTTTTTTCTCCTTTGAATTTTTCTAATTTTCTGAAGTTTCCATAATGAATTTTTATTGCTCTTATAATTAACAAACTAGGTTACTTACACTGAGAGGATTAAACTATTTCTCAGAGATACATATGTGAAAAGGGAAACCTTTAAACAGTCTTCCCCTGTGAATTAAGCTAAACTTGCACATATGTAAACAATCATGTGTGACATACTTTTGGCTATAGAACATGGCCTTGCAAATATATCCCTGTGGGACTATAGAAACCATCTACTCAAGAATCATTTTCTTCTCCCCACTTTGTTAATGGCACAAAATGAAGGAATGTTAGATGAACTTGACACTTGTGGGAGGGGTGGCTTTCTTGGGAGTTATTTATCCCAGGAAATTTTTTTTTGTTTGTGGTTTGGAAGTTTAAGATCGTGAGATCTGTTTTCCCAACCAGTGGATGTTTTGGTCTGAGATAGAATAATTCGTAAGCAGTGAGCCCTGACCCTAGGTCCCATTTCAGAATAGTAATTCCAAAGTCACATAAGTACATCTCAAAGTGAATATGAGGTCCAGAGTTGGTGGGAAGGCTCAGAGCCTGTGGTAGGAAGCCCCAGAGAGGGAAGAGTTGCTTCTCTGAGGCTTTTAAGTTATTTAGCCAAAATTGCAGGGGATAAGACACTGTCCTTATGATGTGATTTCTTTTATTTAAAAAAAACCAGCCATGCTTTGGGCATGCAGAGGTGGCTTGGTTTTCTAGCCACGCCCTGCTGATCGGCATGTGCCTGCACCTGGAGGAGTGGGACTGGAGCTTTTGTCCTGCTTGTCATCCACTCCCCCCACCCCCCCACTTGGTTCAGGTCCAAAGGCTGAGGAGGAAAGTGAGACAAGTCATCTTCAAGGACTGGAAAGGAAGACCACATAACCCAGCAGGAAGCATTTCCTGAACGTTGCTTGGAAGTCTGCTGTGTGAACTAGAAGGCAAATAGCACACCGGAAGTGCTCTTGGTGTCCTGGTTGGGGTGATTCCTGGTCGCACGCTCTCCCCACTGGTGCTGTGCTGGTGCTGTGCCTGGTGCCTGGCATATATTTGTCCTCAGTCGCCGTTCAGGGAGGGAGCCCTGCAAGCTCAGGCTCAGCCCCCCATCTTCACTGAAAATGTTGTCATCTCATTCATCTGGATTTTAAAATTACTTTTAATTTTTAAAAAATATTCGTTAAAAATGATTATCTGCTTAATTATTGAGTGTTTTGGCGCCTCCTGGATTTTGCCCAGGGCCAGCGCCGGTCTTGCCCCACCTAGTGCCAAACAGCAGTCCCCAGGCAGAGGGTGGGACTCTAACCTGCCACCTGCTCGGTCATCAGCCTCTGCAGCACCTTTCAGAATGCTTCTCTGTCACTTGATACCGAGTTGCTGGTATCCAGGTCACTTATAGCATTTTAGCTTTGAGAAACCAAACCCCAGGCTGATAAAAGCTGAGAGTCACCGTGGCCATGAAGCCTTGATTTGTAGCTTGGTGATAACGGTTTGGGGTGGGGACTGGGTGGTGTGTGTGTGTGTGTGTGTAGGGGGAGTATGGCTTTTACATTGAAGTCACATTATAAAGGAGCTATGAAGTGAGGGCTTTTCAGGGTGCAGATCATACCTCTGGCAGGGGGTGCTGTGGGCATCACGTGCCAGGCTCTGTCTCTTCCCCTGCGTTCCTGCAGGTTGACTTGGGTAGACCAGCTGTCCTAAATCCATCACCAGGGAGCCTAATGCACTCCGCTGGGGAATTGGTTGTGTTTCACTGAGACTTTTTCTTTTTTTTTTAATAAGAAAATAATCTTGTTTCTTTATAAATTTTTTTTCTCACTTTTTAATTACAAAAATAATAGGGTCACTGTCAGAGTGTTCAAAAATGAATAAAGAGAAAGCAATCAGGCAAAATACATGCATACACTTACTGTTGCTATTTACCACAACTCCACATACAGATTGCTTTTTCCATATTTCGCTTTCTT
Organism: Marmota flaviventris; assembly: GCF_047511675.1. Taxonomy (NCBI): domain Eukaryota; kingdom Metazoa; phylum Chordata; class Mammalia; order Rodentia; family Sciuridae; genus Marmota; species Marmota flaviventris. The sequence continues at coordinate 154,893,946 of NC_092501.1, forward strand.
TCCTAAGTTTTTAAAAACGGATTGTATTTTTTAAACCAGCTTTAGGTTCTCAGCAAAATGGAACACAAGTTAGCCACTATATGTGCCCCGCCTAAAACCCATTATGAACTTCCTATATTTTCCTTAATTTGTGCATTTTTTACAATGTTTCCTTTTTCAAATTTATAATATATTCTACATATGTTTTGTGGACCTCTTTCTCCCCAGTTATCTTGCCTCAGTAATCCTTAAGTCAACATGATTAGGGTCAAAGGTCTTGTAAGGTCATTTCCTGTTGACCTTTCCTCGGAGGAAGGCAGCTCAGCTCGGTTCACATGATGGGAGGGAGGTCCCAGATGACTTGGGGTTTGAATATTTATAATGTAGAGATTTCCCAGGATGAGCTTGGAGGAATTGAGGGCCTATGAGGGCTCTGCCCTTCCTGTCTCTTTTATCACATTTTTTTCTCAACAGCATTTGGGGGAGGGGGCCTTAGGATTCATGTGCTATATCAAGTGTTCAGCCTTCCCCATGAGTTAGAAAACAGAACTGGGGTGAGAGTGTTTCCAGAAAAGTCTTGTGTGTTAGAGGAGCACCTGAGTCAGATGAATTCCTCTGGAAGTTAATACTTCTGTGGGCCCTGCTGTCCGCAAGCTGGGGGTGGGGTGGGGCAGGGCCAGAGGGAGCAGACAGTGTGGCAGGCAGGCAAGACCAGAGGCAGGATTTCCAGCTCCAAGGTGTGCAAGTGTCTTTCCCTTGTGCACCTGTAGACTTTGGCCTATTTTGTGCACTTTGCATAACTACTGCCTGAGGAAGGGCGTGGTCCCTGGTAGGTGTTCATTAAATCTTTGCTAAAAGAATAAAGAAAGGTGAGGCTCCCACTTGGAGTTTCTGGTAAAAGTACCTTGAACCTCTCTCAGCTGTTGGTCACAGATTGCTTGCAAAGCTAAATTTATTCCTGGTCCTTGTCCCTGGAGTCCCTTCCTTTAGCTTCTAGATTCTGTTTCTACCTTTCTGAGGGATAGACCAGGTTAGAAGTGCTTTAACAACATTCTTGCAAGTTGGGAGCTACCAGACCTTAAGAACAAATACCCTTTCAGAGAGAAAAAAATAAAAAATGCTTATTTGGGACTGTGATATCATACATCAGTGGCCTATAAATTAAACTTGGCCTGACCTTTCTAAATGCCCCATGATTACCCTTCTTTAGAGTAATTCTGAGTAAATTGCTGGATTGCCTGCTACCTTTCTGAGTCATGCTGGCTGGAGTCCTGTGCTGTGGAGAGCAGTGAGGGTTCTAGTAGCATTGACTGGGGGCGAAGGGAGGGAAGGGGGCCCAGGAAACTGGCACAGGGTGTCTCCTCCCCCGTTAGCACTGGTTGATTTGCTTGTGGCCTTGGTCAGCTTCCAGGCAGTGGCCTTTGTTTGAGTCACATGGAGGCGAATTGCACATCTGGACTCATTTACCTAACAGCCACCAGGTTGCATTTCCGGGGCTCCCTTTGGAGGAGGTGGAAGGGGCCATTTTTGTTGTAGACTCAGAGAGCCCAGGAGTCCGGGGGCCCCTTGGAAGGCTCATGAGCGAGCACAAGGCTTTGATTCTTGCCTGCTGACCGCTGGGCATAAGACTCTGCTGATTTGTACTTGATTAAACAGCCAAGCGACACACCTGTGGCTTTTGTGTTACATTCCTACCTACTGCTGTGAAGCCAATGAGAGCGTTATTAGTCTTTTAGAGAACTCGGATTTTTGTTTAATAGGAAATAAGCGGCTGTTTTCGTTTTAAGAACTGTGTGGCATTCTTCATTCCTGCTGTTCCCGCTTCCTCCTCCCTGATGGGGGGGGGGTGCACATCAGCGTGACGGGGAAGGGCTCCCAATTAGAGCCTGATCTGGCCAAGAGGTGGGCCAGCGAGACCTGCCCAGAGCGAATGGGGCGATGATGGCTTCATTAATACCATTCATCTGAAAAACACTAGAAGGAAAGTGGGGTTGGCTTTGCAATGCTAATGTTTGAGTCTGCTTTTGAGTTTATCTTTTAAAAAGTTTGACACTATCGTAATTTGGCATATTGATAGTACAGGAAATGAACTTTTTTTTGCAGGGGAAAAATATCAGTGTTCACCATGCAGTGTGTGGGTGGGTGGGTGGGGGGGACAGGGACTTGTTTAGCAAATAGTGGCTGTAAGCTGACATGGGTGAAGTCTGTCCTGCTTGAGAGAGTAGACTTTTTAACGCTGTGGCATCGTTAATGAACAAGCCTGGTAGAATCGTGACATGATGACATGGTTATCATTTTAAAAACATCCTTCCAGACCTTTCACACAAACGGTGGCCTGCCCTGTGCTGTGTTGGGCCCTGCTCTTCCCACGTTAAGCTCTCTGAAGGTTCCACGTTGGTGCGTGCAGACTCGCCTCATTCTTTTTATTGGCTCATAAAAAAGAAAGTCACTGTTACATTATCTGTGAAGTCTTCCTCACTGATAGACGTCTAGGTTGTTGGTATAAGCAGGGTGGCAGTGAGAACCCTGGATATCACTTCTTGAGTATATCTGAAATATAGATTCCTAGGCAGGCGTGGGATCAGTGGTCAGAGGGTCTTTTTGCTCTCAAAGCTGATCGACATTGCTGCATCGCCCTCTGAGTTGAGACCCATTTGTCTTACAAACTCTTCTATGGTGCTTGCTTTGGGCGAGGAACTGTGTGGCGTGTTTTACAGATGTGAAGAGCGATCATCATGCTCAGAGTTTCTGCAGAGGAGGAAACTGAGGAAAGAGAGATGAGGAACTCACCCGAGGTCCATCTCCAGCAAGTGGTGGAGTTGGAATGAGCCCAGGCAGCCCAGTCCACTGTTGGTTCTTCATAACTGTACCCCGCCTGTTGTCCGCGGGGGCTCTTTCTCCCCATCCTGGGACCCCACAGTGTCACCCGCCTTCTTCACCTTTCCGAACCCGATCATGCGGGTGCCAATTTTTCTTATCATTTTCCATTTTTCTTATTATTAGTTGAGTCGAGACACATTTGCATTTTTCTTGTTTATTCATCCTCTGTCTGTTTCTGTCCTCTTCCCGTTTTTCCATTGAGTTGTGAATATATATCTACATGTTTTATACGAAGGAACTCCTTACAGATTAATATGGAGAAAATCAGCCCATCTCATACGTATTCCAGATGCTTTTTCGTACGTGGTTGTCTGCTATTTGCCTTTGTGTCGTATTAGTTTTAAGTGACATGAGATAGAGATTCTGCAGTTCGAAAGCACTTTGTAAAAATCTCCCGATTTCTTCCAGAATCTCATGATTCATTTAAAAATGTTTGTGTTGTTTCAAAAGCTAACCCTGGGATCTGGCTTTATCTGCCTGTAGATGAGAACTTGGTGCCGGGCGTTGTTCCGACTCTGCTGTGACCACGGAGGCTGAGCCGTGTCAGGAGCCGCTGGGTCTCGCGCGAACCGTGACTACTTTCCTTCCTTGCCCTGGTTTGTCCCTGGAGCTGATGATTGTCTTCTTTCCTTTGCTTCCTTTTCCAGGTCCTTACCCAGTTTGTTTCAAACGCTGCATTTTCTTTCCATCAACTCAGATTCGTTGGATCTGCCGAGGCCCCCGTCTCTCCCCTGGGAGTCCCGGTCTGCAGGTTTTCCGGGCTTTTCTGGACAGGGTTGGCCTTCTCTGTGGCCTGGGTGGCATCAGGGACCTCACCTGCTGCTACTTGGGTGGGAGACGGGGGGCTCCCCTTTGCCTCCCTGAACTCCGTCTCTGGAGCCGGGGTCTTGGTTTCTGTTTTCCTTCCTGTGTTGGGCCACCGATGTTTCGAGACCTTGCAGGACACGCAGATCTGCAGACGAGATGTTGAACTTAAAGGCCGTTAAGGAGTTAAAGTTGACCAGGTCCCCTGCCTCGCTGCCACCGGCAGATGGGTCGGCCCTCAACACCTCACCTGTCCAGGGGTTCTGGGCCAGGCTTTGGTAACTCAGTGCTGGGCTCCAGGTCATCAGGACCACGTGGAAGAGCGTCCTCCTGAGCCAAAGACTGCCCTACAGTTATGTTTTCTTCAAAAACTTTGTTTTTCCTGGAAATAGTTTACTTTTTATAAAAGCTTGCTCGATGCTATGTTATGGATAAGTGTCCCCCAAAACCTATTATTAAAGGCTTGGTCCCCAGAGTAAAACTGTAGTAAGTGGAACCTTTAGTAGGTGGAGCCTTGTAGGAGGCCCTTAGGTGGCTGGGGGCATGTCCTTGAAGGGGACTGTGGAACCTCAGTCTTAGTCCGGTTCCTGGCTCCAGATATAAGTGGTCTGCTCTGCCATGTTCCCTCGCCGTGATGTGCAGCCCTTGCCAGGGCCCAAAGCATAGGACTGCCTCATCTTGAACCTCCAGAACCATGCCCTAGTTCAACCTTTTCTCTTTATAAGTTCATTAACTCAGGTATTTCATTATAGTAAGGGGAAGCTAATACACTTGGTTTTCTATGTACCACCCATTGCTAATTTTTCCAAACAACTTCAAGAGACCTGTCAATTTTCTTTCAACTGATTTTTACTGAACTGCAGTAACTGTAGACTTCCTTGACATCATTTTGCCCGGAGCCCCACTTTCTGTAGCACTGGTTTTCCAGTTCCTGTCTGAATGCCTGGTACCCAGTGCTCCAGGCCGAGTACCCACCCAATCCTCACTGTGGTATTTTGCTTTCCTCTCTTCCTTCCTGGTTCCACTCTCCTTTCATGGCTTATGCCCTTATTTTGATAGGACACATACTCCAGTAGCTTTCTCAGAAAGGTAAAAGTAGCTACATTTCTTTTGAATTGTTGCATGTGATATCTCTGGTGTAAGCTTAGATTTACTTGAAATTTTTAGAATATACAGGATTAGAAATTGAAACCCTTACCCTTGAAATTTCAAGGCTAGTTCTTCATTGTCTTAAAACATGCTTCAGGGCTGGGGTTGTGGCTCAGTGGGAGAGCACTCGTGCCAGGCCCTGGGTTCGATCCTCAGCACCACATTAAAATAAATAAAATAAAGGTATTGTTTTTGGATAAGTGTTTTTGGATGTGTCCCCCCAAAACCCATTATTATTGCTGCATTGCCTAAAAAATAAATATTTAAAAAAACATGCTTCATATGTGACGCCCCACTTGGAACATTTATGGATTTTTCACTTAATTTCTCATATTTTTAAAGTTTCACAACCTCTACCATTTATCTCAATGGGGGTTCTTTTAAAATTATGTCTGCTGGGCGTCTGTGTTCTGGAGACACTTGTCTGTCAGTCTGAGACAGTTCTTGAATTTTTAAAAAAATAATTTCTTTCATTTCTCTCTTTATATATTATTTGACTGTTAGGCCTTTTGGAGGATTCTCCACTTTTCTGCTTTTTAAAATTTCCACCTATGTATATTTTGCTCTTATTTCTGAGAATTCTTCAAATGACGCTTTCAACTAACGAGAAAAATAAAGATTTCAGTTGTCCATATTGTTAATTTCCAAGTGCCATCTCTTCCTATATCTTAGAAGAAATATTCTTTTTCTCCCCTGGTGCCATTCTGGATTTTAAAAAATCTTCTGTTCCCTAGAACGTCCCTGTGATTTTAGAAGCTTTGTTTTGCTTTAACTCCGCTTCTTCAGCTAAAGCACTGACTGACCCTTGGCTGTTAGAGCAGGGGTGGAAGTGAGGGACTAAGGCTCGCGTGTGCACCTTGGTGGGCGGGTGGTGTCTGTTGGTTTTTCTTTCTAGTGGGGAAGCAGCAGCCGCTGTGTTTCTGAGGAAGCCCTCAGGTGTCAGCCGCGTGTTCATGGAGATTCTCTGAGAATTCCATCAGCCGGCCTGGGATGGGCCTGGGTGAACTCGGAGTGTTCTGGAAGCAGGATAGAGGAGGGTGCCCTTGGGCCCTGTGGTGCCATAAGGAGACGCTTCCTTCATTCCCACTGTCTTGCCTCATTTTCAGCCTTGAATCACATGCTCTCAGGTGTCTGCTGTGAGTCTCTGACCTCCCTGGTTCAATGTCTTTGTACAATCAACCTCTTTTGGAGAGCAGGGCAGTTGGGGAAGGACCGTGGGGTACGGGGTCTGGCTTCTTTGTGTACTGACTACACCCTGTTCCTCTGCCCCTCAGCCTCCCCTTCAGCATGAGCCTCTTGGGCTCCAGAAGAGGCTGGTCCATTGGCTGGAGGCCCTCTGAGCATTGCTTAGGCTGCCATCAGTGGCTTCTCTGTTCTCCCTCAGCCCAGTCAGTGAACTGTCCTGTTTGCTCTTGTGTCTGCTGCCAGCTACCTGTTCTCTGTCCTTTAAACAATCTGTCCACTGTCATTTCAGTAGGGTTTTTAGTGGGAGAGGTGACAGAGGCATGCGGTGAATCTGCCATGTTCAATTGGAGGTTCCTTTTCTTTTGCCAGGTAGAGAGTGTGACAACACGGTGCCTGCAAGTTTCATTATTATAATTACTGTAAGAGCAGTAATAATTCCAGACCTGAATTATTTTTGAAATCATGCAAAATTGTTCAGGTCTTTGTAATTTGTTGAAGGCCATTAATATGATTTACTTAAAATCCCTCCTCCCTCCCACGAGACAGCCTCAGAAACAGCACGTTGGAGTGAATGACACGTTTGGTCCGCTGTTCCCACGTCGTCCCCGTGTGGATCCGCACAAGCTCTGCTTCGCGTTTCTCCGTCTCATTTTCCTCCCCAGCACACAGAAAATCAGATTCAGCCTGCGAGGTTTTCTTTGCTGCTCTCCTGACTGCAGATGTCTTCGCTCTGTCTGAGGGTGTGTGCCAGCCCCTCATCAGCGCCGCGTTTTCTTCTGGATGGAACAAAGGAAGGGTGTCCTGCGGAGCCTTCCCTGCACCTGCTGCGGGTCGGGTGGGAGACAGTGGGAGAGTTTGAGCTGATGAGCCAGGACTGGGCCTGGGTAGGAATCCTGCAGACCCCGGGCCTGGCTGCTGATCTGAGTTCAGCTGCTTTGAAGGTCTCAGTGACCTTGAGCACCCAGTGATGGAGGGGAAGGGAAGCTAGCAGGACAAACAAGGTCCTGAGTACAGGGTCTCCCTGGTTGACAGGGGGCTCAGGGCTGGGCTCCGACAGTTCCACTGGGCGGGTTTGGGTTGTGGGTCTCCTGAACCCCTCAAATTTACCCATAGCCTCACTATCCCCAGGGGCTGTAGCCAAAAGGATGATTGCCCCATAGCATCTCTAACGAAGCCCCCTGAAAATGCCCGTCTGCAGAACCAATAGCTCCTTAGACATTCAGCTTAAAGCAACAGGGAGCTTTAAGCCCAGCTTGAGGGGCTGGGGATGTGGCTCAAGCGGTAGCGCGCTCTCCTGGCATGCATGCGGCCCGGGTTCGATCCTCAGCACCACATACAAACAAAGATGTTGTGTCCGCCGAAAACTAAAAAATAAATATTAAAATTCTCTCTCTCTCTCTCTTTAAAAAAAAAAAAAAAGACCAGCTTGATGGATGTAGCCAAAATTGGGGAGACGGTCCCTGTGGCCCTCCACCTGGCCACCTCTGGTTTCTGAAGGCCTTGGGCGAGCGTGATGGGTCCATGTTTATGTTTTTGGAAGAGGAGAAGCTGCAGGGGGGCGCGGGCCCCCCCTCTGCTTTCCACACTGTGCTGACTCTGCGTTTCTTTGTGAGGATTCTGCAGGCCTTGAGGCGCATGTACAGGAACAGAAACAAAACTTCTCTCTCCTCCAACATCTGTGGGCTCAGTGCGGGGGGGGTCTGGAGCCCAGGGAGGGGTGGGACAATGGGCACACTTCTGAAGTGTGGGATGGGAGTCATCAGAGCCACAGCGTTGCTTCGGCTGGCAGGGACCCAGTACCACGGCAGACCGACAGCCTGGGCCAGAAAGATGCGTTCAGGGTGCTGAGGCTCACGGGGGAGAACGTGCCGTCGAGGCGTGCGGAAAAGTGTGTGTTCTGGTGGTTTATAAGTAAAGGTAGTTAGGGCCGTCTGTCGTCCGGCCGTCTGTCGTCCTCCCGTCTTGAGCTCTGGTGTGGGATGGCTCTCTTTCCCTCTCTGCAGGGCCTCAGCCCTACGCACGGCCTTCAGTCAGGAAGCCTCAGGTTGATGAGTCCCTTTGTCCCTGAGGGTTCTGTTCCCCCCAGGCTGGGCAGGGGCTTTTCTGGGCAGTTGGTGTCCATAAAAAGTCCACAGCAAGTTGGTCCTGGGTTCACTTAAATCTCAGGTGGAAATTCCTTCAGGAGGAATCTTTGGCTATTTCCGAATATCCATCAGGCTGGTTGGAATGAGTTCTAAGGGGTTTGTGACCCTGGAAGGCAGCAGGCCTGGGAGGTGTCTGGGGATCTCACAAGGCCTAACTGGAAGCCTGGGCCATGGGAGGGGGGTGGGGGCTGCCTCAGTGAGTCCCTGCCAATTAAGGACAGCACCAGAGTGTGTGGTGTGCACACGGTCTCACACTGGTCAGGACTTACTGGCACAGGGGCCTCTGAGGAATAGAAAGGAGCCAGTGGGGGGAGGGGTAAAGAAGGGAAAGGGAGGGTAATGGGGAGGGTGCATGTGCAGAAGTGTCACATAGAAACTCTTCTATATAATCAGTATGCACTAATTGCAATAATAATGATAATAACAATAATAATAACAGGAGCTTGGGCTAGGGTTGCCTGACTGTGGCCTGGTGGTGCATTGCTTTGCCCTGGGTATAGGGGCTGAGGGGTAACAGGCATGGGGACCTGATGTGAGTAGGATACAGCACCAGAAGCCACAGCCCTAGCTGGAGGCCACCGTGTCCACCAGCTCGCTGTGTAAGATGGGGCAGCGCTGACCAGGGACGGGCTCTCCCTCTTCACAGCGACTCACGCAAGGTCTGAGGGATCCGCTGAAGCTCTGAGACTCAGAGCATGGTGACAGGAAGGCCTGGGGGACTTCGTGGACTCCCTGGAGTCCTGACTTTCCTCTTACCTTCCAGCTCCGGAATGCCCATTTCATGTCTCAAACTCCTGCCGAGGAAGACTGAGAGGAGGACCCAGGTGTGAGCGGTTGAGTTCATTCGTTGGTGAGCCCGGTGCCAGGTGTAGCGGTGCTCAGCGGGGGCTGCCCGCTCCCTTAACTGTGCAGGCGATGGTCATGAGCCCCATCCTGTTCACGTGGGGTGTGCACAGCTCTGTTCGTAGGCTGGTGTCTGTTGACAGTGTCTTCAAAGGTCGGTGACTTGGAGCCTTTGTAGCTCCTTCTGGCTCACATCAGGAGTTCTAAATGCACACGAGTGTGATAACGGGTGCCTGCAGGCTTCATATTTTTTTTTTTGGTTCAGATTCCAGATGTGTTTGAAGACTCGGGAGTGAATGAAATAGCCTTTTGACAGAGTGACAGATTCGAGGGAAGGCCCAGGAAATCACTGTAGGCGGCACTGTATTGTCTTTGGAAAGACGTTCCTAGAGAAAGCCACATGGGACATGTCAGAACACCTGGACTGAGGCACCTGGACTGTCTGCCTCTCTACTGTCCAGCTGCCATGTTCCCTGCTTAAATGATCACAGGCAGCTGTGGTAGCAAAGCTTTAGGCCTAGCAGGGTTTAAGCCCTTTACATATGTTAATTTGCTTTCTTCTTAAGTGCAGAGAGATAAGTGTCACCTGAGGAAATGGAGGCACAGAGAGGTCAAGTGACTGCCCAGAGTCACACAGCTGGCAATGGACAGAGCTGTGATTTGAATCCACTCAGCTCCTGGGATTGCGCCCTCCAACCTCTACCCTGCTTCTGACTGGAGCCTCGGCCATGGTGATAAGAGGGTGTGGGTCAAGGTTGAAGTTGGGCGTTGCATTCTCTAGAAGATGCTTGGGCCACAGACTGCCAGGGAGCTTGATCTGATTGACTTTTCAGTAACCAGCCACTTTTTATTGAGGTGCCTGTTCTGTTGGCCATTCAAAAATAGGAGTGTAAAACGTGGTTTCTGTCCTCAAGGGTTCACAGCCAAAGTCAGGATATGGGGAATGGTATTAGGAACACAGTTTGTGCAATCCAAGACACAGCTCCTTGCTAACCCTAGCTCCAGGGAGCCCGGAGTGGATTTGTCTTGGGAGAGGAGTTGGGTGCCCTCTGAGCGACAGAAGGTTAACCTCAACCAAACAGAGTCACGGGAGCCTCCAGCCCGGAAGCTCTCCTGCCTCATCCTTCCTGGCTCCTTAACTGGTCTCCATTCATCCTTTCCATGACTCCTGAGCTCTCCCCTTTCCACCTCCAAGTCTTGGATCTGTCAATCATTCCTCCTGTCTTTCTCCCTCTCTTCCTGTCTTTGAAAGCAAAAAAAAAAAGAAAAAAAGTTAATTGTAAAAGAAACACATAATATAAATTGTACCCTCTCAACTTTTTTTCATGGTACTGGGGATTAAACCCAAGGGTGCTCAACCACTAAGCCACATCCCCAGCCCTTTATTATTATTATTATTATTATTATTATTATTATTATTTTGAGACAGGGCCTTGCTAAGTTGCTGAGGCTGGCCTCAAACTTGAGATCCTCCTGCCTCAGCCTCCAGACCCATCTGGAACTCCTAGGCTCACGGGATTCTCTTGCCTCGGCCTCCTGAGTAGCTGGGACAATGTCCTGTGTCACTGTGTCCGCCTTTTTAAATAAAAGTGACATGTACTCATTTTAAATTTTTGAAAAATATTTATTTTATAATGAAAATCAGCCGTGCCCTGTCTCCACACACCGATTCATCAAACCAAAGATGATCCTTTTAAAATATTGTAACATTTTTGGTCTGTGTTTCAGTTTTGAAATAACATATTTATATAATTTGATTCTAATTCTTCTTTCTTGGTCCTGGGGATTGAACCCAGGGCCATTCAACCACTGAGCCCCATCCCCAGACCTTATTTACATTTTATTTTTGAGACAGGGTCTCACTGAGTGGCTTTCAGGCTAATTTGCTGAGGCCGGCCTTGAACTTGTGATCCTGCTGCCTCGGCCTCCCCGAGCCTCTGGGATTACAGTGTGCCCCACTACACCTGGCCATCCTAATTCTTGATTTTTCAGATCAATGCCTGTAAAGTGGCACGTGTGATTTCTTTTTCAAATTCAGGCTTTACCTAAGCACACTCCCTGTGACCCACGGTGACCCCACCCCACGCCCCCCAGCACTGCTGCTGGGCCACGGGGAGGAGTCCTGGAGCACCCTGTTGGAGGAAATGAGATGAGTTGTTGACAGCAGAAGGAACAGCAGGTGCTGGCCACTTCTCTGAGGGTCGCGATTCCTTATTTATCTTTCCTTCCACTTTTCTTGAAACGGCTGCTTATCTCGGGTCACTTGTCTTCTAGCGGGGCCCTCACAGGCGGCTTGGCCTGTACATGGTGGTGTGTCGGGGGACCTGTACATGGTGGGCTCTGCCTGCTGGGATTTGGTTGGAATCTACTTTTTTTCCGGGGGCCCCCCGCATGCTGGTGTCTACAGGTCTTTCCTGCTGAGCTCCCCGGTTTGCAGGGACACTTCTTTGACGCTGTGTGGGGTGTGCGCTCTGTTGCAGAACCCTGCGGTAGAGGCGGGCTAGAGGGGGCGGGGATCACAATTGGGGGTACACATTTTGACTCGACGCCCCATTTTCAGTCCAGTGTTTGCTCCAGCTCTTGGCCGGTCCCTGTCCCTTGGTACACAGGTCCCTGGATTCAGCCTCCAGGGATTCAGAAGGGACGGGCCCGGCTGGGGAAAGGGCTGGTGTCTGCCCTGTGTGCGGCCCCTGGAGTCAGGACTGGGCGAAGCCTTCCCAGTTCAGTGTCTGTCTTCTGTCACTGACGTTCTTCTTCCTGCCATCTTTCTCTGACCCCTTGTGGGTGCCACCTTTTTAATCGAACGATTACCCTGGAGTGGGGTTTGGGAGCCACAAGAGATGCTCCCTGAACCCAGCCGTCTGTGTTCAAAGAGGAATGCTCGTGGGCTCTCTTCACTTGGTGACCATATCCCTGGGACACTCAGGAGTCTCCCAAATGTGCATCTAAATTCCCGCGGAGTGGACCACGGTGTGTTCTGCTCTGCTTTATTTTCTCACCGTGTTTCTAGTTTATTGGTGAAATCCCCCCATTGGATGTCTTCATTGACCTTGCCCTGTCTCGACAGCTGTTTTCTTAGGGTAGAATTCCTAGATCAGAATGACCTGGTTCAGATATGGGTCTTTAGGACCTTTGAATGCATCTTTGCACTTTGCATTTGAAAGAGCTCTACCCGTTTTCTTGTCCACTGCTGTCTGTCGGTGCAGGCACGGACATGCTACTCCAGGTGGGAAACATCAGGGGGAACCAAATTATCTCGAGTAATTCTCTCAGCCCACATGCTTTGAAGCCTGGCTATCTGAGGTCACATCCTAGCTGGGCGGCCTTGAGCAAATCACTCAACTACTCTGAAGTTGTTTCATCCCCAAGAAGTGGGAAATAATAGGAATAATAGCACACGGATGGTCTAAGTTTAGGTTTCGCCTTGCTGGCCAAAATGGAACCAAAACCACTACAGTCACTTTCTTAGGTAGTAATGACATTTTTTTTTTTTTTTTTTGGTGGTTGTTGCTCTGAAAGTTAATTTGTTTGGGGGAACTGTTTCAAACTCACCCCGAATCTCCCCATTTATAGAAGGAATATTAACATTTTGCAAACTCCATCTGGAACTTGCTACAGACAAAGTCAGAAGGATGGATGGGACCTTTACCGTACAGTAATTTTACTTAAAGGTATAAAATAAAATTGATTAAAGCAGAGAAAAGGAAACTGAAGAGAAACTGAAAGAATTTCTGACTTTTCTGCAGGAGATTAGAGGTATCTTTTGGAAACCAAATTTATGAGAAAAGATGATAAATTTTAAGAGATTAGAATAATTCCTCATAAACGTCACATTTCAATTTGAGATATATATACTTTCTCCTTGGAGAGTAAAAAAAAAAAAAGCAGTATCAGCCTTAGGCTGCCTCTCTTACCCTTACCTCCAAAATTTTATCAGTTAATTATGAATTTCACAATATAAAGGATTGTAACATTTATATTCTGTTCTAATACCACTCTGCCGAGCTCTTTGGCTGAGTCGTCTGGGGTGGATTCTTTGTTACCAGGCTTTTTGTTATGGCTCTGCCAGTCCTGAATTTCAACTCTGACACCCTCTCGGTTTCACTGTTGGCTTGTTCATTTAGAGGTGTCCATGGGTTCTGTCTCCCTTGGGTCCTTGGCCACGGCTGGGTCTCACCTTTATATCTGAAGAGCGGTTTGGCCACGTACCAAGGATTTGGTCAGGCTCTTTCCCCCGGTGTTTCATAGATGTTTCTCTCTCTTTTTTTGCCTTGGATATTTCTGGAGGAGAAAGCCGAGGCCGGGTTGGTGTTCTTCTCCTTTGCTCATGACTAGCTTTTTCCATTGTTTGTGCCCATGAAATTATTTCATTACTTTTGAAGTTTAGGGTTTGTTTTAAAATCTTAACTTTAATTTTTTTTTTTTTTTAACCAGGGATTGAAGCCAGGGGTGCTTAACCACTGAGCCACATCCCTAGCTCTTTTTTTTTTTTTTTTTTTGAGACAGGGTCTCACTAAGTAGCTGAGGCTGGTCTCTCACTTGTGATCCTCCTGCTTCAGCCTCCCAAGCCACTGGGATTACAGGCGTGTGCCCCTGCGCCCAGCTTGAAGTTTGGACCTTTACAGTGTGTTTGGCCACTGGCTGTTCTATGTCACTTTCCTGGAACTTCTTATACTGTAATATCTGCAGATTCAAGTTCTATCTGAAGGTTTTTAAGATCTTTTCATATTTTGCTCACTTTTCAGGAATGTCGGTGCCGTGTACCTTCTTTCTCTTGTTTCCCTCCAAACCCAGCACCTGTCCCTGCAGTCGTTTGTGTCATCGTTCCTTTTCATTTAATTTCCAGTGACTTTCTCAAGTGTGTTCCCTGGGTCTTGTTAGCAGGCGCTGCTTCCGTGATTTACCCCTGGAGTTGTGGGACTCCCGTTCTGTAACTAGCCTTTAGTCCATCTCGCCCTTCGGTCCCATCAGTCCACTTTAGTCTCTTGGACTGAAGGTGATCAACCTTTCGGAGCCTCACTTCTGAGCCTCTGTTCAGCTTTAGCATTTTTGAGTCAGCGGAGAACTCTTTTCTGTGAACTTCATCTGTTGCCTTGCTTTCGGGGCCGGCTTCCTGACCGGTCACGCAGGCTCCCTGCTTGGACAGATGCTCTGTCCCCACTGTCTTGAAGTTCTTCGAGAGTTTCAGCAGTGGACTCGGCATGTTCATTTTTTAGCAGCTCCTCTTGGTGACGTTCATGATGCACATTATTAGGTGCCTTTGCCCGGGCCCCTATTTTGGGATCACTCATCTTCAAAGGAGGCCGAGCTGTCTGCCACAAGAGCCGAGGTGAGCCAGGCGTGGTGGCACACGCCTGTCATCCCAGCAGCTGGGGAGGCTGAGGCAGGAAGATTGCAAGTTCAAAGCCAGCCTCAGCAACTTAATGAGGCTCATAGTAACTCAGTGGGACTCTGTCTCTAAATAAAATATAAAAAGGGGTTTGGGGATGTGGCTCATTGGTCAAGTGGGTTCAATACTCAGTACCAACCAACCAACAAACCAAAACCACACACACACACACAAACCTACCACCACCGACAACAAGCTGACCTGAGCCATGTGGGGTTCGGAAGGCGGGCCGGGAGGGGGCTGGGTCTGCTCAGACCCGCTGCCTCCTTTGAACATCCTGTTCTTTCTTTTTCCTTGAGGGTAATTTGCCTTCAGTGTTTGGCTGGTGAGTCTCTTAGGCCCAGGCTTGAGGTGGACGTGGTGGCTGTCCCCGTTGCCCTTCCAAGGACAGGTCCAGGCCGGGCCCTAGGTACTTAATATGGTGTCCACGTGGTTTGTCCTTCCCCTCCACCCCAGACAGCCGGCCAGATTTTAACTTTTAAACTACTTGAGGAGGGAGGCCGAAGGCGGATTTGAAGACCCAACAATACGTTAACATGTCATTTTTAAATTGCCTGCTGGGATAGGGCATGGATTATTTAATAATTGGAAAATTATTCACACTGTGGGAAAACGGGCATGCTGGGCCAGCAGCCTGCCCTGACCCCAGCCTCGCCACCGTCGGCAGGCCCAGAGAGAGTTCATGGCAGGATCCGTCCACACAGCTCTGTCCTCACCTGTCCCCAGAGACCGCTCCCCTCCCCTGCCCTCGACAGCCACCATTCTGCCTCCCGTCCCTGAAGGGCCTGTCCTGGGCACACACGTCCGAGGACGTGTCTTTTTTGACTTTGTGACTGCCATCTTGCACTCAGCAGGGCGAGTTCGTGGGCCGTCCACGTCATGGGGTGTCACAACCGTCTTCTTCGAGGCTGGGCCATGTCACATTGCATGTAGTGCCACATTTTGTTTATCCACTCACCTGTCAGTGACACTTGGGTCCCTTCCACCTTTCGGCAGTGCAGGTGGATGAACAAAATGGGAAGTGTCTGTTCAACTCGGGGAAGTTGAGTCGCTGCTTCGGCCTCTGGGTGTGACCAGAGGCGGGGTTGCTGGACCTTTTGAGGTTTGTCATACCAGTTCCCAGAGCTCAGGCATCATATTCACGTATCTTTAAGTCTAGAAGCTAATAGAGTTTTTCGAAACGATTGCCTTGGCAAGTCCCTTCCCAGGAAGGTGGGATGCTGCTGTGAGCTCCATCTTTGTGACTGTCTCGCTCCATGTTTGAACGTCTGAAGTCTGAGCCTCACTCTCGGCCCAGTTGAGTCCAGACGATGCTGTAAGAGAAGGCACAACAGGGAAAGTTCCCGATGGAAACGCAGGGTGCTCCGGGCTCTCCAGTAGAGGGGAGCAGGAGTGGTTTTGGGGAGGATGTGGCATTTGAGATGATCCTTTGATGAAGGAAGAAAATGTCATCAGGTGGGAATTTGGGAAACAGTCATTGGGCAGGGTGACCAAGGGAGGTCGTGAGCCCTGAAGGGAAATAGAGAAAAGTCTGGAAAGATTGGCTTAGTGTCACCTTAGGGATCTTGAATGCAAGGCCAAATCACTCATTGCAAAAACCATGTGGCGGTTGGAATCCAGTGGAGAGATCTGATGGACAAATGCAAATTGTCTTATTCCCATTTTCCTCTTGTAACTTCTGTGACCAGAATTTCTGTCCTCTTTTTTTAATGTATCACCTTTTAACCTTTATTTAATACACGCTGTTAGAATCGACGTGTAATATGTGCGTTGAACACTCTTTGGGGAGTCAGACAGATTCTGAAGACAATCGCTTGTGACTTGAGAAACAGGGGATTCCTGGGGGAGGTGATCTAATGAGCTAGTCCCTGTTCCCAGAGCAAGCACATTCTTCGAGCTCTGAAGTCCCTTTGGGTGGCCGTAGGGTGCCCTCTGCCCCTCAGCTGGCAGGACTGCCAACTTGAGTGTGGCTATCAGCACCCCTCAGGGTGTGTGGGCTCTTCCCGTGGGCTGCTGTCCTTGGTGTTTGGCAGTCTCCTTGTGCCTGGGGACCCTGTCCTTGACAGCCCTGAATGTCTGCGACAGCTGCTGTGGAAAAGCAGTTTGAAGTTTGAGCTGAACTGCTCCTGACCTGGCCAGCACGACCTCAGGGTCTCCCGAGGGCCCCATTGTGGCTGTGAGGAAGAGGAAGGCTGAGCGCCCCTTTCTGCCCTTGAAGGACCCTCCTTTCTAGAGAGGAGTCTCTGAGCAGCTGCCCTAGGGTGGTGGGTGGTGCTAAGCAGGAAGGGGCGTCCTGGTGACCCAGCACACCACGGAGGCCCAATTAAGATTCCTTAATTGAGGGCTGGGGATGTGGCTCAAGTGGTAGCGCGCTCGCCTGGCATGCGTGTGGCCCGGGTTCGATCCTCAGCACCACATACAAACAAAGATGTTGTGTCCGCCGAGAACTAAAAAATACGTATTAAAACTCTCTCTCTCTCTCTCTCTCTCTCTCTCCCTCCCCCCCTCTCTCTCTTTAAAAAAAAAAAGATTCCTTAATTGACATGGGCCTAGGTTGTGCTGAGAACCCTGCGCCCTGTGGACCAGAGTGTTCTGAGGTTAGAACTTCACCTTGAGGGGAGACCACCAAGGCCCACGGAGGTTTTCGTGTCCGACTTCCTCCACTTCCCAGCATCCCTGTCCTCTGGGCCCTGAGGGAGCCCTTCCTCTCCCACCTGTCCTTTGATGCAGGGCTGCTGACCCTGATGCTCCCAGGGAATGGCTGGGTGCCCTGATGGGGGCTGGCCGCCGGGGCCATGCTTGTTAGAAGGACTGAGATCATGTAATCTGTGGCCAAGTTCTGGGGGGCTGTGGAGGCAGGCTGAAGGTTGTGATGGTCAGAAGTGAGTTTTTTGGGGGCTCATTGTGAAACCATAGAGGAAGAACATTTATATTTAAGGCCCTTCCATTTCTAATCCGTCCTTTGCTGACCTAAGTCACCATGGCCTGTTTCAAGCCAAGTTCATAGAGGTACCTGTTCACCTCCGTCAGTGTCAGCAGAGGGTAACTGCTTTTGATGATCAGGGAATAATTAAAGATTCTTTTAGGAAACCTGGTTTTGTAATGAGCAGCTCAGAAAAGGATTTGAGTAAATGATGAATTAGTTAACCAGATTATGCAAATTGTAGGAAAAAAATTCCCTAACCAACCAATATATATTCAAATTAAATACATACTCAATAGAGAGAATATTTATTATCGCAGTGTGTATTAAAAAAGACTTTTCAAGTCGCGCATAGTTGGATTTTTAATTTAAAAACTAGTTTGAGGCCTCACAATAATAAATATGTTTTGCATTTTTATTTTTAGTATCCTAGGGAAGATTTCAACTGTGGATAAACTCTTGTCCCAATTTCAGGAGCAACAGTTGAGATTTGTGATTTCTCTTAACAAAAACCTTTTGGGTGATTCTTGTTGAAAAGCCTAATTGTTTTTACCTTGTTCATTGAAGTTCATCTTTTCATCCTTCCAGGTTTCTTTTACTAGAAATATCTATATCTAGTGACTGAAATGTGCCCTGCCTTTCTTCTCTCTCTCTCTCTCTCTCTCTCTCTACCTGTTTTCATTGTCCTTCTCTCTCCTCCCTGTGCTCTGGTTTTTGTGACCATGTCTGCAATAGTTTTGTGTTAGCTTTTCTCCCTTTGAGCTGATCTGTTGAAGAATTGGGATGGTGGTGAGATTAAAGCAATCTCCACTCCTTTGTAAAATATTTGTAAAAGAAAATGAGCATGTTCCCCTTTTCTGCAAGGTTATTTTGCATTGATACGGGAACAATTACCATGCAAGCCTTTTAGAATGGATTCTATTCAGTGTAGTGCCTCTACATGATCTTAAGAAGTGGCGAAAGGCTTTGGCTGTGCTTTCCAGAGGGATAGTTGTAAGACACCAGTGCTTAAAGAAACTCCTACCTCAGAGTCTTCACCGCTCTCTGTGTTTGTCTTGTACCTCTTTCTGCCTTCCAAACTTTTGGGTCACCTTCATTTGCTTCTCATTAGAAATTTTCAGCGTGCTGCCTTCCCAGCCTGCAGAGGTGAGAGACCTAACTGACCTTTGGAGTCTATGACTATCGTTTCTGTTCTTTTCTTTTATGTAAAAGCAGTTACACGGGTAGATTTTTGACTCCAGGATACCAATGACCAGTGCTGTAAATGGGCGAACTCTCTTGCCACCTTCCTAAACCCACGTAAGCCCAGCCTTCCCCAAGAGCAGACGCTGCACCCAGAACTTGGCAGCACTGAGGCATTATGGGGACTCCCAGCCTTGCCCCAGCTACCACGGTAACCTCTGATGCTATTTCTCCTGCTTCTAAGAGCTCCTATTGCATGTCTCTGGACACAACTGACCTCTGAGAACTGGCCTGTGGTCTCAGCATCAAAATGCAACCTCAAGAGTCTTTGACCAGGTGAAATGAACACTGGGGACATTAAATTGGGCTTAAGAACATGCTTCTCAGTGCACAGGGCATTACACATAGTGTCGTTCAGCATCATGGCGGCACCATGGGCTTTCCAGGGTTGGCTAGGGAACCCTTTCACTATGTAACAGTGGAAAATGCTTTGGGGGGTTCCAAGAATTCATAAATACAGAAGTAAATTTTTGCAGTATAACCTGGTCATGATCTGTAGGCTACCAAGATAAATTTCATCCTGATTATGAAGGCATCGTAAACCATTACTTTATTTTAGCATTTCTTTCCTTCCTGCATTATAACAGTAAATCCAACCTTTCAGTTAAAGGAGAAAAATGGCTTTGAATCCTAAAACCCAAACAAGTTAAATTGTTTACATCTGATATCCAGATATTGTCTGTGTGTCCACAGTCATTTGTGAAGCAATTGTGCATTCTTTTTTTTTTTAAAGAAATATTATTCCAAGTGGAGTCTTCTATGTTGTAGAGTCTTCATGTGTAGAAGTTGAGCATATGCTGTTCTAGGTGGTAGAGGTATCATAACTTGGTTAACCTTTCTTTGGATGTTTTGAGTTGGCATTAATGTAAATAACACCACAAAGAGCATGTTTGTGCTAATAGCCTTTTGGTTTCTTGGAATGATTTCTCAAAGCTAAATTCTTATAAATGGCAAATTGCGAGGAGCCTATGGTATTTATGGTATTGGCACATAATCGATTTCTACAAGTGTAATATCACATTGCCATCAATTCTGGTAACATAACATTGGCTGCTACTTGTTATTTTTTGAAAAATAATCCCTAGAAAATTTCTTTGAAGATTTAAAATTGAGGAAAATGACATTAATTCACCTATACAGGTAGTAAGACAAGACCTGGTCCCTCTAAGCTCAAACTGGTGTTTTGTCCAGTAGACTTTGCCAGATGCCTGTTTTCCTGCAGCCTTTACCCAAGACACCAGTCACGTGTGCGCGCATGCGCATGTGTCCGCGCCCGGCAACCTGTCTTTCACAGCAACCTTTGTCTTTGGCTAGTTACGGTTTCTGAGTCCCCCAAAACCAGACTGCGGTGTGATCACCTCCTTTCAGAGGAGAGCTGAGCTCCGGTGAAGCGCCGGCTGCCTTCCTCACCTGGGCCTGTCGGTGTAGGTGGGATCGCAGACCCCAGGAGATGTCGTGGGGTGCAGCGTCTGCTCCTGCTACACCTCCTCTGGGTGTTCTCTGCCTTAGTGATTTATGATGTGCACACACTGATGCTTCACTGAGCAGTTAATAAGTGATATTTGGTGCCTTACAAGAATGGAGACTTTGTCTAGGATTCAGTTTAGGAAAATGTTCTTGAATCCTTCAAAACTCTCTGGGTGTGGCTTGGGAGGCTGAGACAGGAGGATCTCAAGTTCAAAGCCAGCCTCAGCAGTAGCCATGTGCTAAGCAACTCAGTGAGACCCTGTCTCTAAATATAATACAAAATAGGGCTGGGGATGTGACTCGGTGGTCACATGTCCCTGAGTTCAATCCCCCGGTATAGAAATCCCCAACCAAAACTCTTTGGGCATGTTCTTAAAGTCACAGCCTACCTTCCTATCTCCAGCCCTCATCCCTGTCTGATGCATGGTCATGTCATGAGCATTTCTTCCAAATGCCTTACTGAAACCCAGGTGTGTTGAGACTAATGAGCTCTGATCACCCTGCCTGGAAGTCTGTCAAAGATGGGAAAGGAGGTGATTGTGGCTTGATTTGCTTTTAATGAAGCCATCTTAGCTTCTACCAACCACCATTTCCCTTTCTAAGTCCTTTTATTTATAATGATCTGTTTGGACAGGCGCCTAGCAGGACATCCTAGTTTCTGCAACTACATAAAAATTAATGCATTCTTTAGTTTTCTGCCTGCCAGATGGATTTTCTGTGGCTTTGTCATGCTGTATAAAGTAGTCTTCCTGGATTTTTGTGTTGTAGAAATTTTGCATGTTAATTTAAAGACCTAGCTACCATATTGGTTCCTTCTGAACACTAATAAGCTTATTGCTATTACTGTGACTTCTTTAACTTGTAATTGGCTACACTTGATTATTAGCACTGATCAAGATAATTATTAATCACAATTAAATATTTAATAAAAATTGTGTTGGCATGGTAATAACTTTTTTACAGTGGTCATAGTAAATATAGAACTGTAGGGGTTTTCATGTTTTGAGACCTACAGTTGAAGTTTTGCTATGTGGGCACATAAAATAAGTCCCTGCTGATGGTCATTCCTGAGTTCTACATGGGTCCCCTTTGTTGGTTGTCTACCCCAGAGCAGCTCAATTACAAATGAAATGCATGAGTTATGTGATAGACTCTCTGTTGCTATAACAAAATACCTGGGGATGGGTAATTTATAAAGAAAAGAGGTTTATTTTCGCCCACAGCTTCTGAAGGCCCATAAATACAGCACTAGCATTTGCTTAGCTTCCATTGAAGGCCTCATGCTGCATCTTATGGTGTTGAAGCTGTAGGGGAAACAGCACAAAGGAAGCAGCATTCACACCTGCACAGGAACTGCCTCTTGACAGTGGAGCCTCCAAGGTCTAATTGCTTCTTAAAGGTGCCATCACCTCTCAGAACCATCACAGTGGGGGCCAGGCTCCAACACAGGAATTTTGGAGACAAACCATATTCACACTGTGGCATTCTCCTGTGAAAGATGCGGATACAGAGGAAGCTGAGAAGGTTGAGTCAAGGGTTCAAGGGTTCGAGGGTTCGAGGGTTCGAGGGAGGCGGATTCTCTGTCCTTTCCTCCAGTGCACTCAGTTTTGAAGGTTGTAATTCCAGATGGCATTGGAACCACAAACGCTTAGGCCCCTCTCCAAAACAGTGACACGTTAAGGCCTTCAGTGGATGTCACATGACCTGGCACAGCTGAGTTGGAGCTCACGGGTGGTTTCCCCACCGCCCACAGGTCCAGAGCCCTGGCAGCCTCTGCAGGTGGGCCGCCAGTGTCCCCCGACCTGACCTGGGTCTCATCTTCCCCTGCAGGCTCCCTGCCATCTGTCCCCCAGAGACCCTGACTGCACACTGGCCTCCGCTGGGTTTCCGTTTCTCATGACTTTCAGCCCTTCTCAGAAGAAGAGAAATAAAAATAATGCACAGTCTCCCCTCCCTGTTTTGATGTATCTGTCCCCGCTTGCTCAACAGTGTGTGTATAAATAAGGACATGAATAAAGAACAAATGTTCAGCTTTTGAATGCCTTTGTATATCTGTGTAACCCTGGGATTTTTTATATTAATTATTTATTGTATGATTGACACTGTCTTTTCTGGCTGTAATAGAGTGGACAGTTTTCTGCTTGTTCCACCTCGATTCTCAGTTTAAATCCTACGTGTTTACAGTAGGATGGGTTCTTTCTGTGTTCCATTGCATAGGTAGGATTTTATGGAGATTTTTTTTTTGGAGGGGTCATAACTTTCTATTAAAAATGTTCTTGTTTTGTTTGGACCCAAGTAAAATGAGTTTGGAATATAACTTTTTTTTTTTTTTAAGATTGTTTATCTGAAAATTTGGAAGTTTGGGGAAAAAAAATTCTCAGACTGACTTAGTTATATAGATGTTGGGAAGAGGAAAATTCCATAATTATTTCGTGATGTTTTTCCTTTTGGTCTATTCATGTTTTCTGTAACTGATTATAAGTTCTTAACGTTGTTTAAATCTTATTTTCTCTTGGTTTGGTTTGTCTATTTTCTTTGTAGTTGGAAAATGCTTTAGACATTTGTGCTCATTATTCTTGTTTACAATGATGGAGGATGTTCCTTTAAGCAGGGCTTGTGTGGGATAACATTTACTTAGATTTTCAGTGTTAAAAAAATATTCTTAAAAACTGTATTTATTTGAGTTCCGGTGATTGAGCTCAGGGGCAGTCAACCACTGAGCCACATCCCTAGCCCTATTGTGTATTTTATTTAGAGACAGGATCTTAACGAGTTGTTTAGGGCCTCGTGGTTGCTGAGGCTGGCTTTGAATTGGAGATCCTCCTGCCTCAGCCCCATGAGCCGCTGGGATTACAGGAGTGCGCCACCGCACCCAGCGGAAACTATTCCAACCAGTGCAGGTGTTTGACTTGCAAAGGCCTGGTCGATTTTGCTTTCAACTCTTCTAACTTTAGGCTTTGTGATGGGGAGCGTGGGGCAGCTGCACCTAGCTTCTCTGATAGATGAGTATCTGTGTCAGGTCCAGTTGTTGTTTGAGTCTGTGCCTGAGAAACACTTATGTTCCTGTCTTGCCTTTTCCTTTTGTACAGACATCGTTACTTCCACTCTGCCTGAGCTGGTTGGGTTGGGGTTTCTGTCACTGTGGCTTGTTGGAGGGCACTGTGGAACGCGGGTGGCCTTCGACCCAAGCTTCCGCCCCTTCCCTGCCCCTCCCTGGCTGATGCCCTCAGTGAGCCCTGCTTCTCCAGGTGCTCACCCTCTGGACGTGGTGCAGAACTGCGTGCATCACCTTATGCGGATCCGTCAACTGCACTCGCTATCGGTGACGGGTGATGGCGCTTTGTGGGAAGATGGAGTGATTGACTGAGGCTTGTCTCCTCAACAGCCTCAGAAACAGCATCACCGCGCTTTGATGTCCCATTTCAGTCTATGACTCGCCTTTTTAGCCAGAAGCGATTTGGAACTTGCTCCTGGAGCCCGGGGCACTCTCCACTCCTGTCCTGCGTGTCCTGCGGCCAAGCTGTGCAGTTTGACCTACTCTTAAGGGCGGTGACTTCACCCGTGAGCAGCGTCTTGAGTCTAACCCAGCCCTCCGTGGGGGCTCCCGGGGTGTTGTCGGGGACTTTTCTGATGCTCAAGTCAGCAGGGAGCGGGCACCGTGGAACCTTCCTCGTGCCGGTGCTCAGTGTGGCCCTGACCTCCTGTTGATTAATCCTTGCTAATGGAAGCGAGAAAGATTTTAAGACATTTTAAAAACTCCTAACATGGAACTACAAACCGTGCACCATACTCTTTACTGAGGTTTCCTAGTCACTCAGCAAACACTCTGATGATTCCCCAGCTTTTCCCCTCGGCACCCTTCAGAGCTCCCCGGGATGATTAGCCAGGAGCTTGATTGACACCTGGGTGCTGGACTAGGGAAGTTTGTGATGCATCATAAGGTCCCTGCAGACTAGAGCGGGGGACTTTCAGAAATGGCCCCACAGGAAGGTGTGCTGTGAAGGACAAGCCCCCGGGCACCGCCTGTCTGCAGCTCATCTCTGTCTGCTGCTGACTGGCCGGGGGCCCGGGCAGGCCGACTGCATTGGTTCTGCCCAGTTTCCTCACCTGTACAACGGGGGCAGCGGTAGTGTCCCCTCATGGAGGTTGTGAGGGTTAATGAGTCAGTATTTACTTATTTATTTTTTAATTAAAATATATATTTTTGCAGTTGTAGAGGGCAGCAGGCCTTTACCTAGGATGTTCATATGCCGTGCTAAGGACCGAACCCAGTGCTCACACCTGCTGGGCCAGCGCTCTCCCGCCAAGCCCAGCCCCAGCCCCGTGAGTGGGTATTTATTAAGCTCTCGGCTCAGTGCTCGCCACGTGGACAGTGCTGCCTACGAGTTGGTCAGGTGAAAATAGTACTTAGGTTCCCCGACTCCTGAAGGCCGAGCCTACAGTCCAGGCCCATTTGTCATTTTCATTCAAAATGTCAGACATTAGGATGGAAGCAGGCTTGCCCGCCGGGGATCCTCTCTGTCCTGCTTCCTCCACTGCAGGGAGCAATCGGATCCCACTGGCCTCTTTTTTACAGTAATATGCAGCGACAGTGTGCTGTTCGTAATCACTGATTTTTGAAACGGGCAGCCTTGTTTAATGACCTACCTGATCCGTGAGCCAGGCTGACATTTAGACTTCCTCATCACGTCACAAGGGGTTTGGCTTTTTTAATTCCAGGCTTTATTCCTTGACATTTCACTGTTGCAACCGATCGTTTATTCCAGGGAAGGACCCGATACCCTTTCCCTTCTGTGGGATTTTATTGCCTCATTTGGATTGTGATAATATGCTCGTAGTTTATTTCTCAAAAAATATTGAAACTGTTGGAGAAGCTAACAGCCTGTTCCTTGGAGGCTTACTGGAAATTGCTTTCCTCTCCCCGCCTCGAAAGAAAGCCCTTTCATTTGTGATTCACTGGATTTGGTAAGCTGGAGGGGATGTTTTCTTTCTTTCTTTTTTTTTTCCCTTAAAATTGTATTAAAACAATACTGTTACTCCAGAATAGATGTCAGAGGAATGTTACACAGGATGCAGAACACATTTAAATTTTGACATCGATTCCTTAAGAATCATTTCCACAGTGTGTGAAATCTCAGCAGAGGATCACAAAGGGCAGGTGGATGTTTTATTGGAAACTTCCTTATTAAATAATGATGCCACTGGGAATATGCAATCTTGACTTGGAAATAAACCCAACTTTGCTTTGTGATTTATTAAAGAAAATAACCTAGTGTTTTGGTTTTTTTTTTTTTCTTTTTAAAACATTCTGGACACATTTAGTTTGTTATTGAAACCTATCATTTTCTCATGCACTAAAGGAAGCAAGTTATCTCCTAGGGCCTCTGAGATAAGCTAAATTACACTTGCCAGGTAAGATAAGTGAAATTACCTGCTGGGGCCCAGATGTGGGTTTGGCTGAGTCAAAAACTGACAGTATGGTGTCTGCCCACTGAGCCCCAGGGCTTGGCCTGTCATTCCCAACCTCAAGTTCGTCCTATTCCTTTGGAGGTAATATCTACTTACTTCCATTTCTGCAACTGAAAAGCATCTCAAAGTAGCCAAGACCTGAAAGCAACCATGATGTTGTTCAGCAGAATGGTTAAATGAACTGTGGTATGTCCATACAGTGGAAAGCTATTAGTCATATAAGGAAATGAGATATTAAAGCCCCCCCCCCCCCACTCAAAAACCCACAGAGAAACCTCAAATGTATGTTGCTTAGGTGAAAGAAGCC
This sequence comes from Marmota flaviventris, assembly GCF_047511675.1. NCBI lineage: Eukaryota > Metazoa > Chordata > Mammalia > Rodentia > Sciuridae > Marmota > Marmota flaviventris. Next base: position 154,919,727 of record NC_092501.1, read on the forward strand.
AGTTTGGAAAGGCCCATACCATATGATGACAATATGACCTTCTGGAGGATGCAGAACTAGAGATAGTAGGATGAGTGGTTGTTGGGGCAGGCGGGGGAGGGGAAGGGGCAAATAGATGGAGAACAGACTTCAGGGCGGTGAAATGATGCCGGTTGGCCCAGTAGTGCTGAAGTATGATATTATACAGCTGTCAAAACCCATGGGATGTGCTACACAGAGTGATTCCTAATGTAAATGATAGACTTTGGTTAATAATCATGAATCAGAGCTGGACATGGTGGTGTACACCTGTAATCCCAGCACCTTGGGAGGCTGGGTTCATGAGTTCAAAGCCAGCCTCAGCAACTTAGTGAGGCCCTAAGCAACTCAGTGAGATCCTGTCTCTAAATAAAATTCAAAAAAAGGGCTGGGGATGTGGCTCAGTGGTTGAGTGCTCCTGAGTTCACTCCCTAGTACCAGTGGTAATAATCATGGTGAATCAGCCTTGGTCCATCAACTGTATTTAACAACTAGACCACACTGATGCAGGGTGTGCATAGCAGGAAGCTCTACAGGGGGCCAGAAGGTGTATGGGAGTTCTTTGTATCATCAGCTCAGTTTTCCTAAAACATAAAACTGCAATCTATTAACTTTGGACCAATTCATTTCTTATCCATGTTATTGGTAACTAGTCTCCTGCTGTCTCTATTTCTCAATGGCCACTTTCTCTTTTAGTGCCAGTGACCAGTTAGTCCCCCCAGACTGGAAGGACTTTTCTTATGGCCCAGATGACATTCAGCACTGTGGCACAGCTTCTGGGCTGGGTTAGTTTTGGTACCAGGGATTGAACCCAGGGGTGCTCAACAATTGAGCCACATTCCTGGGCCTTTTTTATTTATTTTTTTTAATATTTATTTTTCAGTTTTCGGTGGACACAGCACCTTTATTTTATTTTTATGTGGTGCTGAGGATCGAACCCAGTGCCCCACTTATGCCAGGCGAGCGCGTTACCGCTTGAGCCACATCCCCAGCCCCCCGCTTTTTTAAAAAATAATTTTTTAGTTGTAAATGGACACAATACCTTTATTTTATTTATTTATTTATTTTTATGTGCTGCTGAGGATCTAACCTAGTGCCTCGTACGTTTGAGGCAAGCGCTCTGCCACTGAGCCACAATCCCAGCCTGGCCTTTTTATTTTTTATTTTGAGACCTGGTCTCACTAAGTTGCTGAGGCTGTGATCTTGGATCTCCTACCTCGGTCTCCCAGGTCACTGGGATAACGGCTCCACCATGCCCAGCTTTGGTGCCGGTCCTCTTGCCTCGATGTTCCCCATTAGGATTTTATAATGGATTTTGAGGCTCAGTTTTTTTGTAAAAATGGGATTCATGCTGCAGGGACAGTGTTGTCATGGGCTCCCCAAATGTCCTCCCAGCTCCGAGGATGCGGGATTCCTCCTGGCGTTTCTTCCCTTTCTCTCCTGTGAATACTGGCATCCACTTTAGCCCCTCATCTTGGTTCTTTCTTCTTGTGTCCCTTTCAGACACGCTCCAGATGTCACCCACGGTCTGAGTGTCCCCTGTGGAACAGGCTCTAACATAGAGACACGTCCTGTCCCACAAGGGCAAAGTGCAGTCACGGAAACATAGAATACCCTCATGGATGTTTGTTCATGGTGGATATGGCGATTATGTGGACACTTGAATGATGGTGTACTTTAAGTATTTTGCTTGTTATTTTTATAGCTGTTGAGTGAGCAGATCTAGTGACACTGCACCTTTCCTGTGGGCAGCCAGGCAGGCAGGGGTTAGGTGCTTTCTACAAATATTTGGAGAGGCTGACCGTCGTCAACTAAAGAGAGAGACTTGCTTTAGTGAGTGGATGACAACGCAGAGTGAGTTTGGCCCAGCCTAAGAATGTGCCCGTGTGCACATTAGTGTGTGGTCGGAGGGGCTGGCAGGGGCGGTTCTCCAGAAGGCCACCTTCTTCCTTTGTTTCGTGTCCCCTTGCCTTCTTCGTAGAGGTAGATGATGGCTGAGCTCAAGTTGGAAGACTGCTCTCAGGATCATCAAGAAATTGGCATCATCTAAATCTGAATTATTGGGGATTTATTTTTTCTGGTTTCCTGATTTTCTGCAGCTATAGGAGAGCTTTCTCTTTCCAGTTCCTTTTATTTCTGTCTCCATTCCACATTTTTGTCTTTGTCTATCTAGTTAATGGAGGAAATGTGCTCTGCCAAATCAGAGTGCAAAGGTATTGCCTTTATTTTTGAGAAGGTTAGATTATAAATTAAAAGTGATTTGGCAAAGAATTTAGTTTTGGGGGATAGAGATATTGCAAAAAACACAAGGTGCTCACTGCATTTGGTGTGTGTGTGAAGCATGGCAGGGAGATAGATGTGTTCTCGGGAAAGTCTTCTCACCGGGAAGAGCTTGCTTTGTGGCCATTTGAAGTTTACACCCTTATCTGAACCAGTCCTAATTGGGACCCTCAGCAACAGAGCAGTGGTCCCCAGGCTGAGCCTGCATCACAAACCTTGAACAGTTGTTAGAACCCAGGAGCCCAGGCCCCCCCCAGCATTTCCAAGTCAGTGGGGTTCAGGTTGCTGTGAAGAACTTGGCTGTCTAACCAACCCAAGTGCTTCTGCTTGTGCTGACTTGCCGGCACCTTTGAGGAAGCTCTGCTGTAGATGGCGGGGGAGGACAATGATCCCAGCAGGCACACTGGCCGCTGTTCTCACGGCTCCAAGTTCAGGACCACTAACTTGGAGCCCAGAGCCAACCCTTGCCCTAAAGCAAGAGGCTGATGTCGTCCTCCAGGGAACTAGACCCTCCCGGGCCCTTGGGACTGTCATCTTGTAGGCAAGGCAGGAAGAGGAGAAAGGCCTGGGAAGTGTGGACTATGAGCTGAACGCAAGCCCAGCCCAGGGAGGAAGGAGTGAGGGCTTCTCCCCGAAAGACCGGGTCTGGAGGTGGCTCTGGAGCCAGGAAGGAGAAGCTGCAGAAGAGCTTAACACGGCCCTGGGACCGCGAAGCTTGCTGGGCCCCAGTGTCCCACGGTGGGAGCGCAGTCACTGGAGGAGAGCCGTCCTGCTGGGAACTTGCTCCTTTTACTTGGTACTGACTAGACTCAGGTTTTGAGCCGATAGGGTTATGGTTGAAACAGCTTTTCTGAATTAATGTGTATAAAAATGATGAACATGAAGAAATATCCCTTCCGTTCTGAATTTTTTCTTGAAATATGTTCTGGAGATTTGTTGGAAGAATTTAAGATAGCCTATTTAATTAACAAAAACTTTAAATTTTTTTATTATGGTAAGGGAGAAAAAAAACGGTGACATATAGTCTCGATTTAGTTTCTGTAGTTAATTCTTTCTTCCTTTCTTTGCTGGTGGAATTGGAGCTCCCTCCTTGCAGACGGTGACCTGGCCCCTTTTCCCAGATGATCAATCAGGCCGAGCTGGTCCTCCCCCGTGTGGAGTGTCTGGGTGATGTAAAACAGTGGTCTGTGGTTGTTTCTCTTGCTCGCAGACTTTTTGGAAAATAAGTACATTTATCCACACAGATAGCTGTGTTTGAACTTTCCAGAACCCCTTATCTAAGTCCCCGGGAGAAGCCCAGCCGAGCTGCTGTGCTTCTGCAGAGCTGCTGGCCGCCAGTCTTTCTGGTTTGTCTACACCCTCCCCTCTCCTGGGGCCCGCTCTGGCCCTGGTACCCCAGGGGACAGGAGCATAAGGTGGCTTTGTCCCACAGCAGTTTCTGGCTCCTAAGAGCAAGGTAGATGAAGAGAGCTGTTGGGAATCCAGTCATCCTCTCTTTGCATCTGACATATTTGACTTTTGTCCCCACAAAACAACAAATGCAAAGTCACTGGCTGACATGTGTGTGCTGAGTGCTTGGGGACCTCACAGCCCAGCCCTTTAGCTTCCTGTCAATTTCTCTCTCTCTCTCTCTCCCTCTCTCCCTCTCTCCCTCTCTTTCTCTCTCTAGCTTCTCCTATGAATAACAACTTTCTATGAATTTTTCTTAACCTGGAATTTTTAAGTAGCTTATGTTTAAAACAGGAAGGGGGAAAATCTTGCACAGAGTTCTTCTTTGTTAACCTGTTTTGATTGACAGCTGTCCCCTTCTTCACTGTGATTTCATTTCATTAGATTTGTGCTCTAAACAGGGCTGATGTTGCCAGCAGCTTTTTGTGCTTTTAGTAGATGAAAGAAAAAAAAATAATTAGTTTTCAGTAGGTAATATGTGTGTATGGTACAAAATTTAAAAGGCATAAAATGAAAAACAAGACTCAAGCTTCTTCAGGCTTGTCCTTCCAAAGGCCTGTGGCCACAAGGGAGCCAGCTTGCTGGACATTGACTTCTTCATTCTTCCAGAGAGGTTCTGGTCCTCAGAGCCAAGCTTTGTTGAGGTAAATTTTTTTTTTTTTTTGGTGGTGCCGGGGATCGAACCCAGGGCCTTGTGCATGCCAGGCAAGCACTGCCTACTGAGCCACATCCAGCCCTGTTGAAGTGTAATTTTCATCTCATGACTTTGGCCTCCTCTCAGTGTACAAAGTAATGGTCTTTTTCAGTAGTTTAGACTTGTGTGACTGTGAATACCACCTAGCATCTGAACATTTCTGTTAGCCCCTAAAGATCCAGCCCCCTGTGTCTTTTACTGTCAGCTCAGGTCCCACACCAGCCCCAGGCAAGCAGTCTGGATATTTCCTCTCTGGATAAAGCCTTTTCTCCGTATGCGATACAAATTAGTTATTGACAGGACCCTAGTGTGGGTTTGCAGACAGGGTGCATGCTGACAGAAATTTTTGTGACCTAAGGTTGTGTGTGGGGGGGTATAATATTTTCCCCCTATAGCGTTTTATATAAAAATAGGATCTTGTCCTGTGTAGTCTTTTTCGCCTGGCTTTGTTCACTTAGCAAAATGTTTTGGAGGTTCCTCCATGTTGTGTTATATATCAACAGTTGGGTTTTCGTGGTGCTGAATAATAACCCCTTGTATGGATGCATCACGTTCTGTTTCTGTGTTCATCGCTTGATGAACTTTGGGTTATTTTCATTTGTCTGTGTTTTTTGACTGTGAGCATTTATGTGTGAGTCTTTGGACATGTTTTTATTTGTCTTGGGGACATACTGAGGAATAAAATTGTTGCATTATTAGGGGAAGGTTTGGGTCCTGTGCTAAATTTATGACATTTTAAAGAAACTTCCAAAACATTCCCAAACTATTTGTACCATTTTATAGTCCCACCAGCAATGAATGAGTTCCAGTTCTTTCATGTCCTCGACATCACTTGTTATTGTTGGCCTTTTTATTGTAGCCATTATAGTGGGTGTGAAACGTTTCTCATCATGGGTACAATTTGCATTTCCTAATGACCAATGAGGTTACTTTTTTCATGTGCTAACTAACCATCTCTCTGGAGACATAAATTTTTGCTTTTGCCAGTTTTAAAATGTGAAGTAGCAGCCAACTTTCAATGCCTATAACCATTTCTACTCCTTTCCCTGCTGTGTTTTTAATTATGTTATATTGTATATTTTCAGGAGGTATAATATTTTGTAGCCATTATAATCATTGTAGTCTTCCTCTTATGAGATAAATAAATTTAAAGTTTAATAAGGACTTTTTCATTGTTTCATTACTTACCTCTTGTTTTGCCGAATTTTATCCTTTAATTTCTCTAAGAAGGGCTTTGGTAACTTTTTTTCCCTGAGTTCTTGGTTATTTAAACATTTGGCTATTTATATTTGAGTGAACGTATGGCTGGGTTTAAAGTTTTGATTAATTATTTCTTTGGAGGCATTTTGACAGTTAGGTCAGGTGTGTGCTGTGCAGAAACCTGAACTTTGGTCCCCTCCAGTTTTTATTTGAAGCTTTCAGCTAGGTTTCTAAATAATTCCTTCCTAATTTTTAAAGACCAGCGGTAACCTGGGAAATGTCCTTGTGGCGAGCGTTTTCTGGTAGTTATTCCTGGTGTGGAATATGTTCATGTATTATGGAAAACCGTCTTTCATTTCTAGAATGATTTCCTGAATTATTCACTAAGGTCCCCCTCCCCCACCTTTGTTCTGTTCTTTTTTCCCCCATTAGGGATGCCAATTGTGGGGTGTGGATCGCTTCATGATCTTTCATGTCTATTCATTTTCTGTTTTCAACCTTGTACTTGCTTTTCTCAACCCCCATTGTTTCGCCAGCACTTATTTCCTTTCACCTGCCTCCAGTTTGGCCTCTATTTTGGTGACACAGGCTGAATAACTTTACATGGAATTCCTGGGACCATGAGTATTTCAGATTTGGATTTTCTTGGATTTGGGACGATTTATATATATGTAATGAGATGGCCCCAAGTCTACGCACAAAGATCTTTTCTGTTTCATACTCACCTTATGTACATAACCCGAAAGTGACTTTGTGCGATATTCTTAGGGCATCAGTGTTTTGGCCACCATTGGTTATGTGAGGTCAGGTGTGGAATTTTCCACTTGTGACATCATCATGTTGGTGCCCTCAGAGTTTTGGATTTGGGAGCATTTCCGACTCTGGATTTTCAGATTCGGGATGCTCAACCAATATTTTTATTCTTGTTCTTGTTTCTGTTATTGCCTCTGGGATCTGCCTTCCCGCTTTACTTCTGCTTCTAGAATTTTCCTCCAGAAGTCTCCCCAGAGCTTCCTGAACCCTTGTAAATCCTTTTATGTTTTTGTTTATGGAATCTGTCATTTTGTTACACTTTGTGAATTATGGTAACATGGGCAAATTTTAATCTGTTGCACATGACATTTCTGGGATGGGTGTTCATCTGTCTTTTTTTGTATTTCCTGCAGCATCCTGTAAAGGCCCATTTTTCACTAGAGGAGTTCTTTATCCACCAGCTCTTTGCAGGAGCCTCCCCCTTGGGCCAGCAGAGAGGGCCCTGGCCCATCCTCATGGGAACCCTCTGGTGTGTGTGTGTGTGTGTGTGTGTGTGTGTGTAGGGATCTTGCAGCCTCTGGGTTTCTCCGCTTGCTGAGACTTGGGTGGTGAAGACTGCTGTTCCTGACACCACCTGTCTTCCTCCCTTCACCTCAGCACTAGGCTGCTTCCTCCAAATGTGACTTGCCTGTGGGCTTCTCATTCCAAGCCACCTGTGCCCGGGAAAGGGACTACTGCCCATCTACACATCTGTCATGTCGTTCCAAGAAAGTCATTGCTGGTTGGTGTTCTACTTATTTTGGGGACCGAGGCTCTACCGTTTTTGTCTGAAAGCCGCAGCCCTCTAAGCCTCTTGCTTCTCTGTCTGACCTCCCCTGCAGTTGGGCAGCTCTTTCTCACAGCCTGTGGACTGGGGCTACAGATGTCTTCTCTCTCCTGCGGGGAGGAGTTTGCATTTTTGTGTGTGTGCTCCTTATGGCTTTGGGTGAATTCCAAGAGGAAGTCTTTAAACCAGGATATGATGGCAAGACAACTCTAGTTTTTAATCTTTTCTCTGTTGGTGAAAAAGCTTATTACTTTTTGTTAATTTGAAGTAGCTTTTCAAATCGAACAAAGTAGTTTCACAAAGAGCTTTTTACTTTTAGGCTTGGAATGATCACGTTAGGGATAATGAAGCCTTCGTTTTGACGGTTCCTCCAGAGTCCAGAGGTCAGAAAGCGAATGGAGGGGAAGCCAGAACAGAGCAGGGGTTAATGTTTATACACGGGAGACCTTTAGGTTGGTTGGACTTGTTTACCTGGAGGATGACCCTATATTCCAGACTTACCGGTTCTGATGCCAAACATCGATTGTGGTTTATGACTTGGAGCATTCCCGCGATGTTCCCTTGGCATTCTTGGGATGCTGGGCTCAGGACTCGTGGCTGGGTTTATGTTTGAATTAAACAGAACTTTCCATGCACAGTGACTGTTGCACACAAGCCGGGAAACAGAACATGTGGCATACTTTGTGAAAACGTCAGTACCCAGAAGTAGAAATGATACAGGCCTCGGGTCATTTGAGGATTACAGGAAAAGGAAGTTAAGGCACCGAATCTCCATTAATCATTAACTCAGATTTTTAAATGCCAGGGTACTAAAAATTTGTGTATGCCTCTGAAGGTCTTGGGCAAGAGGGAAAGAAAAGGTTCTGTTCACGGGATGAGGGCCTTGCTCAGTACTCAGGTAGGTCAGAAGATGCCTTTGTAGGGAAGGGCTCTGGCACCTTTTGGGGGGTGACATGGGACTTTGGACCCCTTCCTTCCTGTCATTGGCTCCATGGCTGGTTGAAGCCCAGCCAGTCCCGTGATCCTTGACTGAGCAGCAGCAGGCAGAGTGGCAGAGCCCAGCACAGAGGCCGTGAGAGGAAGGGCAAGATCCCCACAGAGTGGGGGGGTGCAGAGGAGGCTCCCTGGTGGAGGGCGCAGTTTTCTCTGGAGATTGCATTTATTTTTAATCATGAGACATCAAACAGGAAACATATACAGAATTAATTTTGCCTGATTTATGACCATTTTGAGCCCAGCTGGTAATGACTACATCACCCCTCACATTGGATTCACTGAACTAATGTGGGCGCTGTCTTCCTGGGCTCAGAGTTAGAGACGAGCAGCTTTGGTCTCATCTTTCAGGACTACTAGGTGGCCCAGCACACCACGAAGCAGGTTAGAAGTCGATTCCTGGTGCGTATTTAGGGCAGGAACAGGGACTTGGCGAGTGTTCAAAAAGGAAGGAGCGGGTCACAGGAAAGAGTCAACAGTGGTCTCTCCCAGGCTTTGGTGGCGGTTGGAGGTGGAGAGTGAGCAACAGGCACTCAGGCTCTACTGTCCCATGGAGGGACACATTTTTTAGGCCTGGGTGATTTGGCTGCTGGCCCAGGTTGTTGATGGGGCTCACAGCCTCTGTCCTGCTGCCCTGGGGCTGGCCTCGCCCGTGGGGCCCCGCCAGAGGATTCACCACCGGGAGGCTGGGCGCCTCCATAAGGAAGTTTCTGGGAAATTTCTTGGGACCTGACTCTCAGGAAGAGGATGAGACGTGGGGCAGGACCCTGCAGAGTGGGACGCCCAGCCGCTGGCTGCCCTGAGGAGTGAGCTGAAGGGCCCCTGTGTCGAGTGTAGGACGTGGGCTTGACTCTGTGCCTCACGCCTGCTGCCACACTGCTGGCTTTGTCACTAAGCGCCCCCTTGGCCCTCTCCTGTCCCCCCCTCCCGTCTTCTCGTCCTCCATCGTCCCTCGTGACCGGCTGGTGGATCTTCTGCCTCCTGGTCCCCCTTTGCCCTCTCCGTTCAAATCCCAGGCTTTCACTCACCCAGCGAGGTGGACTCTGCCCGGCCTGCGTCCAGCTCCACCTCCCTGACAGCCGGGGACGTCCTCTACAACCCCAGCCAGGGTCCCAGACCCACACCTGCCCTCCTGCCTGCCACCTCTGCCCTGCAGGGAAACTTTCCCATCACGGTCACCCTTTGCTCTCTCTCCTCCGAGTAGCTGAGCATTCACACACTGGGTTAATGTGTTCCACAAAGGCGGGTTTATCCATCTCCCCCTCGTCCCATCCCTCTGTCCAAGCTGTCACTCAAGCCCGTCGTTGGCATGGCTTTGGAATGGACGTCCCGGCCCCCGCCCTCCCATCTCTTTCTCCATCACCGATCCTCTGCGGGTTCTCTTTTCTAAGCTGCTTCTTCTGTCACGTGTCACTCTGGCCCCGCGTTGTCCTGTGCCTACAGGGTACGGGCTGCACGTCTCGGCTGGCGCTCGCGGGCCTCGGGGTCTGAGCTCAGCCTGTTTCCACGTGTGCCTCTCGTTTTTCTGCCCACGTGCCATCTCACTTCTGTCCCGAATCCTCCTCTGCGCTGTCCCTCTTGTGTGTCTCCTGTCTCTGTCCAAGGATTGCTCCGCTGTTGAGACACAACTGCGCTCAGAGCCGCCTCCCCTCAGTGGAAGACTCCCCCACCCTGAAACCCTCGTCTTCCTCGGAGGTCGCCTTCCTCGGTGTCCCTTCTATGCTTCACCTGCAGCCGTCGTACAAATGCGCCAGCTGATGGCGTGGTCTTTAGGGAGCCCACACTGAGTTCCCCTCTGCCGGGCTTTGTGCTTAGGTGGGTTGAGATGCAAAGAGTGTGCAAGATTGGGACCTCCTTTAGGGTCCCCATAGTGCCATGGGGGCAGGTAAATGGGCACACCCCTCCACCATTGGGTGGCCTTGACAGAGCCAAGAGCACAGAGAGGTCAATGGCATTTGAGCTGTGCCTCCAGGGTCCAGGGTGTGACATTTGAACTGAGGTGTAAAGCAGTGGTAGAGGCTTCCAGGTGGAGAAAGAAGGCAGAGCGGTCAGCCAGGGACAGGCGCCCACGTGAAGCCTGGAGCAGCACCCCGGTGGCTGGCAGGGCCGAGGGCGGTGTGTCGTGGCAAAGGGTGGATTGTGCAGGGAGTGAAGAGAATTGTTTTGTGTGATGAGGAAGAAGTGAATCGTAAAGTTACTGTAATATAATAATTGAAATACTTCTATTGTAATAGAAACTCCAGGACCCTGCCTGTGTCCATGTGAGGTGTGATCATTCCTTCATTCGGATTAGAAGCTGCCACAATGTGTGTTTTCTCCATTTATCTCGATAATTCCCACACCACTTAATATGTTACTGTGTCCATGCGAGGTAATTAACTGGCTAACGACAGGGCCTGGGCGTTGTTATCTTCTTCCCAACCCGCCTTATCGCGTAGAAAGCAGTGCTTCGCTCACTGTAGAGACTGAATAAAATGTGGAACACAACCGAGTCTATGGCATGAATAATTAAGAGCTGACTGTGAGACTAAGAAAAGAATAAAATATGCAGCAACATGCAAAAATATGCAGATGACTAAAATATGCAAAAATATTTTCATGCCTTGCGTGTCTAAAGGTGACATTGCTGGTGAATGAACTGGAGGCCGCCACATGGGTCCCCGTGTGGGGGGACAGGTGGAGAGCATGCTCACCCTGGTGTGATTTGGAGAAATTCCCATAATAAAGGGGAGAAGATGGTAAGAGTTACTTAAGTAATTCTAAAGTCTCCTGATGTATTTTTCTTTCTCACTGCTTCCTGCAGATATTCTATAAGCTACTTTCATCATGGGGGAAATAGAGCAGAAGCCCACCCCAGGCTCACGACTGGGAGCACCAGAGAATTCGGGGATCAGCACCCTGGAACATGGGCAGAAGCCTCCTCCGACGCCTTCAGGAAAACTCATGTCCATCAAAATCCAGATGCTGGATGACACCCAGGAGGCCTTTGAGGTTCCAGTAAGTAGAGGGTGTGTTTGTGAACCCAAGGGTGTGGGCAGCCTTGGGTGGGAAGGTCTTTCCCACGTCTCAGACAGGAGGTGGCCGGAGAAGGTCTGCCTGTTTGGCTCCGACGACACATTCTTGTCCTGAGCAATCCAGTTTTCAGATTTGTGTATGAATTGCTCATGTGGTGATGTGAATGACCTCGTCACTTGTGTTTTCCTGACTTTCTGCACACACATATCCATAATTGTGCATGTGTATGTATGCATGATGGATCCTAGTTTAATTGGCTAATATCACATGCCATTTCTCATATGAGTGTTTACACGTGTGTGTGCGCGCGTGCGTGCACGTGTGTGTATGTCTGTCTGTCCGTCCGTCTGTGTCCCATTTCACTTGTGTCCAGAGTTCTGGCAAGAAAAATCCTGAGAAATCCACTGAAGAGCCGTATGTGTATTTTCATGTTGGGAAATCAGGAGAGACGGCGTGCGTGGCCTTGGCAGGTGGGGCATGGGGAGTGTGGGAAACCCTGGCACAGACCCTGGGAACACAGAGGCCCGTCATCCCAGGGCCAGGGAAGGAATCATGTGGTGGCCAGAGGCCAAGCAGAAGGAAAGCCAGTGGCCTTGACCTCTGCACCAATTGCAGCCCCTCGCCCAGGCACCTGCCCTGCCCACCGCGAGGCTTTTGCTGTTTCCTGAGCCCTGCCTCGTCCTCCCCTTGGCCTCCTCCTCCAGTGGCTCTGCTAGAGGGTGAGGGACCGCCACCAGCACACAGTACCAGTTACCTGGCGCAGCACGTTCGGGTCCCCAGGCCAGAGAGTACCTCACGTGATGGGCTCTCCAGAAGCAAGGGGGGGTTTTCCCTGCAGACCGTCTTCTCTGACCTGCTGTTAAATGGTGCACCTTGGACATTGTGAAGGGAGAAAATAACTCCTGAATTCCAAGCTGCCGACTTACAAACTTTGGGAACACACCTGTTTTTAAAGTGGAGACAGTCTGACCATTATTTTGTTGGCTGGAGCGACCGAGGTTTAATAATTGCCATCAACGGTGGTAACCCATCATTTAATTGTTTATGGGATATAATTCAGTAAATTACATTCATTTCAAAGAACATTGTTCAGAGAGTGTGAATTAAGTGTCTGAGGGAAAGAGAAACCTCACGATAGTCAGGTTTAAAACTGCCAATTTATTGCTCATTGCAAACAACCCTGGCCCCTTTCGAACTCTCTTGTGGTGGGATTCAATCTCGCAGTGACTTGGGGATGCATCCCTATTCCAGTGAACAGAGCCGGTGCTGCTTTCTGGAATCATAAAGCACACTGAGGAAAGCATCTGCAGTGGTCTGAGAATTAGACCTTCTGGAACCTGGGACCTCCCTGCCCTCCCCCTCTTATCTCTTCCTGGCCACTGTTCTGTGAGGCACTCAGTTCAGTGTTTCCTGGTGGGGGCCACCTGCGGTTAAATGGTGCTTCCAAACGGGATTTGGTCTGAGGAGCTGGCAAGTGCTGCCGTCGTGTGTTGGCCGCGGGGTCACTGTGCTGAACTTCACTGTGGTTCTTCAGTGTCCCCACACCGAAGAATGTCCAGGCTTTATTCCTAGTTACTGTTTAGCTAGGGAGTCCCTGCTCAAGAAGTAGAAATAGAATTGTTTTCCTCTGTTAATAATTTTTGATGCTCTATTTTGCACTTTTAACCTCTCTGGAAGGAATCTTTCCTAGCCTCCCAATAAACTCCTGTGCATCCTTAAAGATCCTGTTAGTTTCACCCAGATGCTCCTCCCTGAGGCAGTGACTGTTTGTTTGTTTTTCTTGCACACTTATCAGGGTGGAGCTAGACTGCCTGGCCTCTGCTTTCTGCTCCATAAGAGGAGGAGGAGGAGGATAACCCTTACCCCGTGTTACAGGAGAATTTAAAAAGTCAGTACAAATAAAGTATCTAGAACAATTCTTGGCGCATCCTGGAAAGACAGTATGTACGGTTGGTGGGGCATTGATGTGCTTAGCCACTACAGAATCCGCGTTTCAAGCTGGGGACCTGCCTTCTTATTACACCCCTAGCATCTAGCCTGGTGCCTGACTTATAGTGGGCCCTCATTCAATGCTTGCTGACTGAATGTTAGAGGGCATTTATTTTACAGTAGAACTCAGTGGCAGTGCTCGTTTTGACAGGCCTCATCCATTCATATTTTATTTTTCTAGTTTGGTCAGAATGTTTCTTCTTAGTCCATGAGCAACAGATGTTTTCCCTAACTGGCTACAGCCAGTATCAGCATTTCTATGGATGGAGCGGATTCTAAATTGCTGCCTTGTGCTCTTGGAGAACAGCTCCAGCCAGGCCATCCACAGCTGGAAGCCATCAGGGCTGCCGTGGTGACTCAGTCACGGCACTTGGATTGGAGGACAGTGACTGCAGGATTGCAGAGACCCAGCTCCCAAACCGACTTGTTTTAAAATCTTGCTCCAAAACTTTTTTTGCTGAGACCTCTCAAAGCCAAGTGTCTGGCCCTGGAAGTGTCCTCTTCGCCAGCGCCATCTGGGCCCCCAGGAGTGAATTCTCCTCGCTTGCTTGCGTTTGCGACACAGATGAGCAGGGCACAGGGCCAGACGTCTCTGGAGTTTCCCTCTGGGGTTGTTCTTCTGTGAACCCCGTCTTCTTCCCCCGGGGATCGAGCGCACTGGGCCTCGTCTTCCTACTCTGCCTGCATCCATCTTTTAAAGTCAAAGCAGTCGTTTTAAGTGCAAATTCCCTAGATATTTCTTGGCACCAAGAACCAAATCATACCCCCCCTGGTTGTTTCCATCATTATTTATAAACTTAAAAAAATTACTGTGAAGAGTCGACCTTTTGGAAAGCCAGGGCAGAGAGCGTGGCAGTGTCCTCCGTTCTGTAGTCAGTTCCACGGCCACCTTTCCTGCTGAACTTGGACCGTCTTTTCGGGTACTTCCTCTGCCGAGAGGAAAACTCAAAAACAGTATTTATGGTAAGCTCTTGCATGGTGTTTTATCATCTCTGGGTGGAGGTGGTAAGACATAGTGACTCCTGGGCTCTGGAAAGTTAATAGCACGTCCCCCTGCCAGGCCACCTCCACTGAGGTCCCTGAGAAGGTTTAATGTGCCCGGTCTTCACGACCCTCTGGTAAACAAACCTCGTTTCTCTGACATTTGTGGGGTGAGGCGGATGGCTTCTTCCCGGTGTTTACTCTTCTCATTAGCAGTGCCATGTGGGAGGAGTGAAGCGCACAGGAGTGGAGTGGAGCCATGTTGGGCCCTTGAGCAGGCCTGGTCATAACGGCACGCGGAGAAGAGGCTCTCAGGTGACGGGAAGATGCACGTGGCTGCTGCAGAGCTGGCAGGGCTGGAGGGGGACAGTGCAGACCCCACCTGCCCCCTGAACAGTGGCAGGAAGAGCTTTGCTCCATGAGGATCATCCCAGGAAGTGACCCTTGCAACCTCTTCTAGTACTTGCATCTCGGTGTCCCTTTCCTCAGGCCCCTGTGCAGCTTTTCAGGGTGGCACGGCTCTTCTCGTTTGTCTGAGGATGGCGCATGGCTCTCCTTGTTCAGGAAGTCTGGGAGAGGGCAGCAAACCTTCACAGAGGGTCTGCTGGGCACTGCCCGGGGGCGTTGGCTGCTCCAGGGTGACCTCCACCACAGCTGTGTGTTTTCTTCTGCATCAGCCCCTTATGACGGAAAATCCTGATGGGTTTGTCTGCTCAGTGGTGACCTCCGACAGGGGGCTGGAGAGCTCCTGGGGGTAAGGCCTCTTGTTCATCATTTCTCCCTGCTCCTGAGGGATGCCTGGCTCCCAGGGACACTCAGTAGGTGTCACTGACTGTCCACACTTCAGATCGGTTGTTTGGTTATCACTGTTTGAGAGACAGTGGGTGCTGTCCCTGGATACAGATGAAGGGACCCACAGGAAGTCTCTCCAGCCACCTCCTCAGGAGTGGCTGAACGATGTCTGAGCTGCCTCCCCTTGTGGGACCCCAGGCTCCCCGTCCTACCCACTGTGGAGTGCCGCTCACGGATGTGATGTGGCTCAGGAGTCTGGGGCAACTGCTCTGAGCCCTTGACAGCAGAGATGCATGACAAAAAGAGATCAAGTTGAACCTCTCAGGAACACTTACATATAAAATATATAATATATATAATATATAATGTATGATATTTATATATAATATAACATATACATATATAACGTACATATAAATATATAAAATATGTATATATGAAAGTGTCAACCAGTTCATTGAATGCCCAGAAGATCTCTTGGATTTTTGAGAGCAGTGATTGGTCTGCACGTCACTGAAGAGGCCATGTAGGTGTTGAGACCTAATTAGGAACACTATAAAGTCGGGCCTTGAGTGATTAAACAGTGGGTGTGCTTTATTACCTTTTTATGAAACATTTTCTTTAATTCTCATGACACCTGGGTGGGGCCTCTATGGGGGTCCCTTCTTCCCAGGGCTCATCTGGGGTGGGCTTCAGTGATGGTGTGTCACCTTAAAGCTGCCTTCCCGAGCTCCAGCTCCCATGAAGGGATGGGGCAGAGATTTTTCTTTTTTTTAATACTAGGGATTGAAGCCAGGGCTCTTAACCACTGAGCCACATCCCCAGCCCATTTTATTTAGGGACAAGGTCTTGCTGAGTTGCCTAGTGCCTCGCTGAGTCACTGAAGCTGGCTTTGAACTCACAACCTTCCTGCCTCAGCCTCCCGAGCCACTGGGATTGCAGTGTGTGCCACCGCGCTGACAGAGGTTGGTCTTTCTAAAGCCCCTCCTCTTCTCCTTGTGGCCCTTGGGGAAATCCCAGGCTTGAGCTCACCTGCAGCAACCGCATGTAAAAGTGCTTGGTTTCTTCTTGGATTCTAACATTTTTTTCAGGCATCTGATCTCCCTTCTGTTTCTCTTTCAGCCATCTTAGGCTGGGGGAAGCTGCTGCATGTCTCTTCCTCTCTTTTCCTCCAAGGGGGTGAGATGCACATTTAGCTAAAGGCCCTGGGGTGGGGACCTTCCTTTGTGAGTGTTCTGCTGTGGCTCTTCTGGAACCACCGTCCCTCCTGCGGACCTGACTTTGGTGGGAACAGCAGGTGTGCACGCTCCAGGCTGCTGTGTGTGCTGCTGCATCAGAAGCTTTGCACATAAGAGCTGCTGCTGGTAGTGGCGGGGGAGGATGGATCTAAATAAAATGTAATTGGCCATTTAAAACCAGAAGGGAGGCCTTTGTGCCCAGAGCAAGTGCCGCTGGCAGCTGCGTCCTCAGCCAGAGCGAGAGGAGGGGATTTCACGTGTTCACTGGGTTTTTCAAAACTAAGTTCACATTTCTCTCCCCTGATCAGTGTTGTTCTTGGCTCCTGTTGGCCAAGTTTCTGAAATAGTATTGATGTCCATTGTGCTTTGCACGGGCCTCTCTGGGTTTTATTTAACTTTGAATGATAAATGGTGCTTGTCTGGGTCTAGCCTCCTGAGGTTAAATTGAAAGACTATTTTAATAGAATAAAATATTTTTTCCCCTAGAAACCATTCCACCTAAATACAGCCAGCCTTCCTTTCTAGCTCCTTAGAAGCAAAGAGTCAAATTTAAATGCTGACCCAGAATGTTTGTGTGTGACCTTTCAACTTCAGTTCCAACTCCTGTGATCAAAGCGAATTCTCCAGCTCCGAGATGATTGGAGTACTTCTTTAACAGCTGTTTGCTATTTTCTCCCTGAAAAAAGAATCATTCAGAAAGGCCCAATAAATACAAGGAATAAACTGCACTGAGGAATGTCCATATCTGACATTAAAATGGGCCATATCCTGAGAAGATGTGGGGAGTTGGAGAAGCTGATTATCCCCCTCTTTAAATGGAGATCATCTTGTTTAATTATCAAGAACAGGAGGTACAGGCCCCTGGCCCTGCCTTCCTTGTCTGCCTGCTGTCTCTTGCTCACCTCAGAGGCTGGGTGAAGCCGAGAGGAAATGTCCTGTGGAAAATCACCTTTCAGACTGCACATGCCTACTCTCACAGGAGTCGGTCTTTCTCCTGCCTTTCACGATAAGCTTTATTTCCATTTTTGCTCTTTAGCAGAGCGGAGACCCTGCTTTCATTGTTGAGCTATTGGGCAGGTCAGACAGAAAAATGAAAGCCCATGAAAGTACTTTAAAATAAACAATAGGGCACTTGTGTCCGGTGGAGTATTGTTTCTTCCTTTCCTCGTCAGCCTTTTGCTGGAAGGTGAAACATTAGCCAAGCTAGACCTGTGTCCCAGGTGGCTTTGGGAAGACATTCGCTGGGTGTTCTGAGAACGAAGGGCCCTTTGGACCGTTGGGATGAAACCTCCATTTCTTCTGAGTACCTTTCCTGCCATTTTTGTGGACTTCTATGCAGCTTCTCTGTGCTTTAGTTTGATTGGCTTTAAAATTGAGGAGGGGGAGTCTTTAGCTCAGAAACTGCATGCATTGTCACCTTGATGATTTCTTGGTCTCCTCTGTCTCCCAAACCCTAAGACGTCTCCATTTTCCTAGAGTCGGGATTCTAAGGGAGGCCTGCATCCCACTTGGATAGACTGGACAGATGGTTTCAGGGTAGGCCTAGGACGGCCGGACCCCTCTCTGGAAGTCCTGGCAGTATGGGCTGGGTGGGTCCTTTTGAAGGAGACATTTCACTTCTGTATTTTAAGGTAAATATGAAAATATTGCACATACAAATTGTACTGATTTTTAAAAATTATCTGCTGTGTTTTTATCATTATTTGTCTTCCATTACTTGGAACATTTGAATTGGACTTAATGGTTTTATCTCATAAGGAAGATATGGAATGATTTATTCGATTTCGGATTTTTCTTTTGTAGATAGACTGATCACATGAAAGAGCAATTCTAATAGTACTTTAAGAGTCTGGGGGTTTTGTTTCCTCATTTATATGATCAGGGAGTTGGACCAGATACCCACCATGGGGTTCTGCGGCTCTTGCTTTATTTTTTGGAAGGTGATCTTGGAAGCACAATAAGGGTTCCACAAATATTTATCAACAGGCTAGGCAAGGTGCTGCTGTGATAAGGAACTGAAAAAAGGTCACTGCCCTTTCCAGAAATCCCTTGCCAAGGGTCAGATTTTGCCAAGTCTATGCATATATTATTGAGGAGCAGGCACTCAACAGTCACCAGCCTTTCTATGGCAAATGCTTTCCGGTATGACATGAAAGGACCATCCCTATGTTGCTGGGAGGTAGGCGCGGATAGTACCAGTTAGGCTTAGTGTAAGTGACTGGGGACGGGTCAGCTGTCTGGGGCTCAGGGCCACTCTACATTAGGTGTCTGCTTTATCTGCTCTGTTAACTGTTGTAGACCATAAGGAGCCATTAGGACCACACAACCCGTCAGTTATGCTGGTACCAGTGATAGGTGCCAGTGGAAGGTGCTCTTAGGTGGGGAGGACCAGTTGGATGAGGCTGAGCCCACAGGAGGAAAGCCCAGTGACTAGAGGCCATAGTAATGTCAGATGTGCATGGTGGTGACCCATAAGGGCTGGGGCCTGAGCGTCATAGGCAGAATGTTGGGGAGCTGACAGGTCAAGAGAATCCAGGAGGGGGATTGATAGTACTGGGCAGCTGATGGATGGAGCATCCGGAGTGGGTGACCACAGACAGTCCTTAGGTTCATAGCCTGCATGACTTGTTGCCGTCACTGAGGACCAGGAAACAACTGGCACGGGCCTTTCCCTGGCGGGTGTCTTATGAGAAATCGGTACCATCTCCGAGCATTGCTGACATTGCTGATGAAAGAGAATTGCTTTGCTTTTAACCAGAAAGGAGAATCTGCAGTGGTTATCTAAATGGGGCCTTCCAGAAGGGACACACAGCGCAAGGCTGCTCGTTCCGATTTGCTTTGCTTTGTGTTTCCTCGTGGCATCCTGGTCTTCTCATCACCCCAGAGGCCACTCTGTTCCGCTTGCCACACCTCGGTGAAGACACAGCGGCGCAGGCATGTCAGTCTGGCAGCTTCAGAGGGCTCTGTTCACAGCATGGGAAAGGGATGGGGCAACTGTGTTCCTCGCTCGCCCTTTGTGTTGATGTCATTTATTGGTACTGGGAACTCTAACGTGCACGTGGCCGTGGTGCCGTCTTCCAGTGACCCATCCGTGTGCACTCGGTCTGCAGACACATCAGGGGGGCTCGGTGACTTCTGGTCCGAACATACAACTGAACGTCTGGGGCAGTGACAAGCGAGACCAGAGAGTATTTTCCGAGTCGTTAGGGAATCCCAAGACGTTTCTTCTTTGTTCAAAGCTGAATCACTTTCCTACATACAAAGTCCTGGGTGGCTCCAACAGTGTTGTCTCACAGTCGGGGGGCTGGCCGTCCATGGCTCAGATGCTGCCTTCCTGACCACATCCCTGCCCACTACCATCCGCTGATCTCAGCCAGATGCCAAAGAGCAAGGGAGCTGAGGTCATCCCGCAGGGGGCAGCTGTGTAGGCAGAACCCCCCTCTCTCGGAACGGAGATGACTGAGACTCTGCTTTCTAGAAGACACGCAGGCCCCAAGGCTGGGCTCCCTGCAGCTTCTGCCTCTCTGGCCTCCCGCCCTTGGTCTCTCCTTCCGCCTTCCCTGAAGTCTCCCCCCCCCCCCCCCCCCCCCCCCGCACCATTGACCCTGTGCCACCTCCCACCCAGAGCCATTGTGTCATATGGCAGGCACCACAAAATTCCTTTTATTGTGGTGATTCAATTTCTGGGCCATCTTATCAGTAGAATTCCAATGATGAAGCGAAAGACAGTGAATTTCTGCAGTATTTACAGGTACGTGAGATGGGAGGTTTGTAACACAGCGCCAGTGTGGCCGTGAACCGTCTCATGCCTTGGTTGGCTTCAGCTAATCCGCAGTCCCACTCCTGGTAGCCATCACATCCAGGGAGGCCTTGCAGGGAGGGTGGTAGTTCCCGTCTGCTGACCCAGGACTGTGCCTTGCTCTCCCCTGTGAGCCCCTTGATCTAGGAGAGTGCTGCACTGACCGGAGCGTTGGAACCCCTCATGGAGATCGTAGCTTTTTTCTTACTCTCCCCTTCCTTCCACGTTAGGGCAGTTTCTCTCCAGGGCACTTCCTCCATTAGTGCCCCCAGCAGGCTTCTCCTTGGGAGCTCCTGAGGGCACATGACAGCTGAAGAGAATAAAGTTCTAACTCTCTCCAGAAAACTCATTCAGCAGAGCGGAGACGCTGCCAGCTGCCCTTTGGCGTCCTGCCCGCTCTCTGTGGGGACAAGTCCCATGGCTTAGCTTCCAGACTTGTTTTGGCCCTCTTGTCCGGCTCTAAAGATGCTGGGCCAGGGGCCTGGGGACTTGGTTTTCTTGGGGACATTGTTTGGTGGCACACAAGGTCCTAGATGAGAACAAGGGTTTCTTCTCTGTGTCCTGTACCCACGTGAACCCCCTGGTAATGCTTTCCACAGTGGCACTGAGGTGGCGTTTGAGCTGTGGTCCCTGTTCCCTGGGCTGGTCACTCATTTAGCTTTGGCATTGGTAGCAGGACAGCTGTGCTCTCTGGGGCTGTTGTAACCCCGTACCACACTCCAGGTGGCGGCGAGAAGACAAGTCCTGTCCTGTGGTTCTGCAGATCAGCAGCCTGCGAAGGAGGTGTTGGCAGCGCTGGTTCCTTCTGAGGTTGTGGGAAGAGCGTGCTCTGTGCTGTCCCCACCATCTCCTGCTGGTTTGTTGGTGATCTTTGATGTCTGGGTTTGGAGATGAACCACCCCATCTGTCTTTGCCTTCCTGAGGTTTTCTTGCTGTGTGAGTTTATCCTCATAGATAAGAACATGGTCATATTAGGGTCATCGTCATGACGTAATCCTAACTTGATCATCTGCAAAGACGTCTTTTCCAAATAGGTCACATTCACTGTCTTTGGAGGTTGGGACCTCATCCTCTTTGGGGGGAGGGAGACACAACTCAACCCACATTATATATACTTTCTTTCTTTTTAAATGAAACATCCTTTGAAAAGTGCTTGGGCCATTCTTGGCTGGGACTTTCCTGGTGTAACTCACTTGCCCAGCTTTCTGCTCTGTCCCTGTGGAGCCAGTGCAGATGGACATTTTCCCAGTGAATGGAGGAGACCAAAGCCCTTAAATTGCACATATACTAGTTGCACTGAGAACTGAAGTCTGGGGCCCTAGGAGATGAAGAATTTCAGCTGCGTGAATCAGGGAACTGTAGAAGAGGTTGGTTTGAAGTTATTTTTTCACTCCACCTCTCTTCCCCATCATTTTTTAGTGACTCAGGAGTGCTAGCTCACAGGTCACTCTGCAGTCCCTCCAGCCAGTCCTGTTGCATCTCTATCACTGGCTCTGATCCTGGCAGATACCCATTCTTTTGTTGTATTGGCCATGTTGAAACAATATCTTCATTCCTCTATCAGCGTTCTCTCAGTCTTCAAGAAATTATGTCAGGGATCAACACTACTCACTTGAGAAATGCAAGTCGGAATCGCAGTGAGTCAAGAATTCAGTCCAGAATGCATGTCAGAATTTAGGTGTATTGGGATGGTGGTTATTAAGGAAGAAAAAACAGCAGAACAGAACATCACAAGTGCTGGCGAGGATCTGGAGAAACCGGGACCTTGCAGCTCTGTTGGTGCGAATGTACAGCTTCTGTGGAAATAGTACGGCACTTCTTCAAAAAATTAAATGTTACCATGTGATCTGGTCATCCTACTTTGAGGATATGTTCAAAAGAATTGAAAGCAGCATCTCGAAGGGAGATTTGCACACTTCTGTTCCCAGTGCTCTTTTACATCAGCCAGGAGGCAGGAGCAACCCAGGTGAAGCTCTTAGAGAAGCAAATTGTGGATGTTTGCATGCCAAACGGAGCATCAGAGCCTCCAGGGAAGGAATTCCTGACCTGTGCTACAACATGGATGAATCTTACCTTAGGAGACGTAAGTCAGTCACAAAAAGACAAATACAGTATGATTCTACCTATGAGAAGTACCTAAATAGTCAAATTTCTAGAGACAGAAAGTTTATTAAGGATGGCTGCTTGGGGGTGAAATGAGCAGTTACTGAGTTAGGGGTGCAGGTTTCAGGTTCTGGAGACCAGTGTCACAACAGAGTGGATGTATTCAGCACCACTGAACCGTGCACTTAAAAATGGTTAAGATGGTAAATTAAATTCCATGTTATTTTTCAAGATCAATAAAAAATTATGCCATGGAGCAATATGATTTGGGAAGGAGTTAAAGTCGCCCCGGGTGATTCAATGGAGCATTTAAGTTTCACTAGTATTCGCTGCCTCATTTGGTTTTTATCTCCCGTTTATATATTGTTATCATTTTATGGATTTTAACTTCCAGAGAGATGTTGAATTCCTTTAAACAGGGACTGGGTTCTTTGTGACCTCCCCGGCTGCTCCTGTTTCCTGTATATACCAGCAGTGAACAGTCTATGTGGTGGACATTTTTTGTTGTTGTTGTTCATTGATCCACTTGTGGAACCTTAGCAAGCCACTCAGTTCACCTCTAGTTGTATTATTTTCCAGTTTGTAGACTAAAGACTGAGAAGAGTTTGTAAAGACCAAATTTCAAAATGATTCTGAAGTTATCAAAGGTGTTTGGTGTTCTATGTGAATTGTCCAGTTGAATAGTAAGACTTTGCAAACTTCAGAAACCGAAATTGTTTAGTAGTTACATGAAACTTGTCTTGGCACAAGCAAGCCAAGTAGCTTCTCCCTCCTGCTCTTGGCAGGTAGATCCTGCAATTAAATACTGTTTTTAAGTAACGTGTGGCATTCCAAGCAGAGAGCGGCCCAGGCATTCCGTTTAGACCTCGCTCTAATTAATTCCCTGCAAGTTGTAGGTTTTCTTTTCTTTACCCTTCTGCCCACATCTCCCCCCTCCTTTGGAAATACTCATCTGCCAGTGAAGGGAGAACGAATCAAGCGTGGTGTTTATGTTGCTGTGTAGTAGTATTTGGAAACCTGCAGCCAGGAATTTTTTTGCAAGAAGTTTAAAAGTTAAGCTTTAAAAAATGTTAACATTTGGGTGAATTTCTCCATTTTGTAGGCCTTTATATTTTATTCCCAAAGGAAGTCCCTGAGTGACTATGTAAAATACTGTTAATTGCGTAGCAGCAGCAGGACACCTCTGAGGCTGTTTTTAGAGGATGACGGTTACGCTACCGCATGGAACAACAACCAGAGGAAGACGTCAGTTGCACTGGTGGAGAGCCGTGGGATGTGGCATATCTCACTTAAGTGACTGGGCCTCATTTATCTCTACTGTGTTGCCCGTTACAGGTTAAGGGAGTACAAGAAAAGGTGGACCAAACAGACCATTTTAGTATATGAGTGTTTTAAAAATTATTCACAGAGCAAGCATTGTTTAAAATCCAAGTTGTGATGATACGATGACCACTTTCAAGCAGGTAGCATGGTGGTCTCTGGTCGTGCCCAGGAATTAGTCAATGCTTCTTATTTACCTTAGAGAACCAGGCACACCCCTCCCCAACAGATGTGGGTATTATTGAAAAAAATTGTCATTGTCCATGAGGTGTCATAATGGCTAATTTTAACAATTGCTTGGTAACATGGTAACTCTGAACGTAAAAGGTTTTGGCGTCTTGGTACAAATTGTGAGGTTTAGTGAGAACCAAAGAACCATATTTGATCTTTTGAAGAAATTAACCCTAAAACTTTCTGAATCCCGTTATACTTTCCCCTAATTCATTCTGTGTTCATTGGAAAAAAAACTGGGAAAATGCATAAATGCTTAACACAAAACAAACAAACAAAAAATACAAGTTCCCATTATCCAACCAAGGGCAGTAATAGTCTAAGCATGTCCCTACAATTATTTTCTTTTCTGTATGCTCTTTTTTTCTTTTTAATTTTGTATTCTTTTTTTTTTAAAGATTTTTTTTAGTTGTTGATGGACCTTTATTTATTTGTACGTGGTGCTGAGAATCGAACCCAGTGCCTCACGCATGCTAGGCAAGCCTGTTACCACTGAACCACAACCCCGGCCCTTTTCTGTATGTTCTTCATTAAGAGTCTTTAGGTTTTGAGCAACTGAAAATACTTCTGGCCAGGGTCACCCGTGAAGGGAGCTATGGACAGGTTGTGCGGGCAGCACACCATGGTCAGTAGCACGGATGTGAATATCATGAGCCAGGCAACCTCCTCTCATTGGTCTTCTCAAAGTATCTTTATAAACCCAGGAGGGACTTCACATTGGGTGTTCCTCGAGGTACCCGCCTTGGGAAGCACACCTCTATGTGTGGACAGAGGAAAGCTCCAAGGGAGGAGTCCTTCCAAAGGTGAAGGAAACCACACAGAAACTGCCCTGGGGTCAGCCAGCCATGCAGGGGACCGGGGTGGTCCAGCAGTTCACCATGCCGAGCTGGCAGAGTGAGGACCATCCTAAGTACTGTCCTGGCCACGCTGATATTTGGACAGAGGACAGAATAAATCCTTAAGATCCAGGGGAGGGATGCAGGGGTGAGAACAGAAGAAAAGCCCTGAACAGCTGATTGACAGTGAAGGAGGAAAACAGAGGCAGTAAGGCTGTTCCAGGCCGGGGCAGCTCTTCCCATTTGTGATCTGTGCCTAGTGGATCCCACGGAGCATATTTTTGTTTTCCTCTTAAAGAACAAACCACCCCCTTTGAGCTTCCCCCTTCTTGTTTTGCTTAGTTTCATAGCGACTGTGCAGGGGCCTGCTGGTTTCCCTTCTCCCGTCGTCTCATTTGGTTGGCTCATCTGTGCTCTGAACTACAGTTTGGTTTGCAGCAACTTCAGGTTTCACTTGACTGCTGAAGGGGATTTGCTCAGATTTGTGGGAAAAGATTTTTATCAGAAGTAGTTTCCAGAGCTCCATGCTGTGAGGTAGGCTTCTTAATTGGCACTTCCATGCCTAATTAATAATGCAGGTAACGATCATACACTTCCAAATGCATGTGTGGGGAGAATGCATGGATTCAAAGCTTCCAGGGTGAATGATCTTTTCAGTTGTATTCTCTGATTTTCCCAGAAGTAGTCTATAATGGTTTCCCTAATTGTCAGAAGTTGAGTGAGAACCCTGTGAAGGCCCAGTGTGGTGTGCATTGTCATTTAGGAGACTCAGAAGTTCAAGGACCTCAGTTCACAGACTCCTGGGTCTGATGCTTGCAGGTTCTGCAGGTTCTGAGTGGGCAGTATTGTCTTGGGGTGGACCGACCAGTATTCAGCCCCTCTGAGGGTTCCGCTACCATATAGAGCAGCAGCTAGAGGAAGATGTCAGTCATACTGAAGAGAGTCATGGGGTGTGGTTGGGCTTTCCCAAGTTGTGATGGTTGCTACGTTGGCAAGGCATCTTACTTCTTCCATTGTAGAAATTTCTTTGTTAAAATAAAAGCATTCTTCAACTTTCAGAGGGAGTGGTGTTAATAAATAACATCCTCTGCTGAGTCCAGAACCAGCTGAGACAGAGGCCTGGTATCCATGGCTGATCAGTGTCCACTCTGTTCCTGGTAACCATAGCCTTTGGGGAGGGCCAGCCGGACGGACGGCTGTCCTGAATTATTCTCTGCCCGTTGCTGGTGAACAGATTGGGCAGCCGCAAGTTCCCCATGGTGAGAACTATCCAGAATGTGTACAGGCAGGACTTTCAGGAGAGGGACAGGGCTGAGGCCAGAAGTCCCTTGTCCGTGAGACTCCCATCAGATAGGGCAGTAGGGAGGGTCAGGGAAGAAGACAGGAGGGTCCTCAGCTGAGACCCCTCCATGGGGGAATCATGGTAAGAAAATGGGTTTAAATGTTATTATAAGTACTAAGAGGGAGGTTCTAGGTGAAGACAAAAGCTCTGGCCATCCCTGCTCCATCGAATGAGGACATTTTGAATTTCTAAGGAATGACATGGATGCTTCTGATCTCTTATCGTTCGTAGAAACTGATCGTGCAGCTTCTGCCCCAGCCTAGAGCTCAGAAATTCCTGGGATCTTCCTCTTCAGTGGAGGGCCCTGCTCATCCCTGGAAGGTTCAGGATGTTGATTTCATAAGGACTCTTTTCTTATATTTCCTTTGCAGTTCAGAAATGGAATAGCAGGGGGAAATCGCCACCCCATATCTTTCCTTGAGGGGTACACTTATGTCTGCGTCTGAGGATTTTTCCCATTCCAGAAAAGGTTGACGTCCGGCCCCACGTTGTCCATTTACTAAGCTGTCATTTTCTTGCATCAAGACTCACCGGGTGTCAGCATCTTGGTTGAGATCTGCAGTTTTACACCCTTTGCAGGTCCAGTGGTTCCTTTTAAAAATTTCTTATTAGATTTTTATAATGACACATAGTCGTTGGGTTCCTCCCTACAAACTCACACATTCTGTGGAATTCTGTTCGGTTCCAGTGTTTCTTAAAGGAAACTCGTGTTGCCTGGCGATCTCCTCTCCCCCCACCCTCATTCTTGTTCCTTATTGTTAGAGGGGTAGTTCCATCTTTGAAAACCATCAACTCGCCAAGGAAGCAATCGGGGAGTAGGGGATGTGGCCTATTGGTCAGTGTGGGTCTTAACGAGTAAAAGAAGATACCCTCGGGCATTAGAAAGAGTTAGAAACCCAGGGAAGGACATTTCTGGGCTTTCAGCTGGACCCTTGAATAAGAGAGCAGTTCCCAAGAGGACCAACCCTTGTGACCAGAGGGGGGTTCGTCTCTCCTTCCACCACTCCCTCTGGACCTCAGAAGGGGAAAATCCAGGGTGATCTCACTCTGCTACCGCAGACCCTGGAAGTCAAATTCATAAAACCTAGTCCTCTACGGCCCTCAATTTTTAATACAAACACCATTCCCATTATAGAAAATGGGAAAATAGAGATGAATAGGAAAGAAAACTGCCCATAGTTCCCTTATTCAGAGGCTGTTGTTTTTAAGAGTTTGATGTATTATTTTTTTCCCCTGTTAAGGAAGTGTTTATTTCCTCAAATACAATGACCTCCCTGCCCAAAGCAGTCTTCCATGTCCTGGAGTAAGGGCTTTGGGTGTTTGATGTAAATCTGCTGTAGGTTAACTGACATCTTCTTACAAAGTCCTGCAAATGTTGCAAGGGGTTTTCCTTTTCCAATAACTAGAAATTATCATCAACTTTCCAGGTCCATACATATCCATCTAACACCTTCTTCTTAATAGCTGCACAATAGCTCATAGTTTAGAAAAGCCTTACCTTACCCAGTTCATTTCCTGTTGACAGACATTTGCAATATTTCCAGGTTATCATGCCACTACAAACAACTTTGTATGTAATTTTTATGAACTAATCCTCTTATTTCTCCAGGGTGAGCATACCAGCAGACTCAGAAAAGCACCAGGCCTAGATGATTCACAGCCAATCTTCAAAAAACAGATACGTTGTATGGTCTTAGAAATATATGCCAGGTAAGGTGGTGCCTGCCTATAATCCCAGCAACTCAGGAGGCCAAAGCAGAAGGACCATGAGTTCAAAGCCAGCCTTAGCAACTTAGCGAGGCCCTAAGAAACTTAGCAAGAGCTTGTCCCCAAATAAAAAATAAAAATGGGGCTGGAGATATGGCTCAGTGCTTAAGCATCCCAGGATTCCATCCCCAGTAACAAAGAAAAAAAGAAAGAAAAAATGTATAAGCACAAAACCTAACAAAGATAATATAAAAAGGGCAAGTATAGGTCAGTTTTACTGATGAATGTAAGAGTCACAGGTATAAACAAAATGTTAGCAAATTAAAGCCAGGAGTGTTTTTTTTTTTACAAAGAGTATGGCCAAGGTTTTTTTCCATGAATGGAAGAGTGATTCAGCACTAGGGAAGCTTTCAAAATTATAAAGAAAAAAATTAGATGTTAAAAAAGCCTATAATTGCTTATAGCCATGGCTTTAGTATCTGAGTAAAATAAGAACAGATGGAAATTACTTAAATAAGATGAGGACTAATTGCTAAAATCCAGAAGTAGATATTCAATTAAATGGTGAAATGCAAATCCATTCTCATTAGAACCAGCCAAATATACAGTTGTCCTCTAGTATCACTATTATTTAATTTTAAAGATTTTAATTTATCTATTAAGAAATGGGAAAGATTGGGGGGAAAGAAGAAATTATTGCCATTTTCAAAGGTTTTTATCATTTATTTCAAAAAAACCCAAGATAGTCTTTTAAATAATTTTGGAAATAATAATAAATAATTTGATAATTTGGATAAGTAACTAAATAAAACAAAATTCATAGAAATCATCAGCTTTTCACACACACACACACACAATAATCAGGGATGGGATAAAGCTCAAAATTGTGATCAGAGAAGATATTTAGAAAGTAGAAAGGTCCATGTCTGATAAGAAGAAAAGTATAAAACTTCATGGAAGGACTTAAAACGAGATCTGGTGGTGGAGAAATATATCCTGTCCCTGGATGTGTGGCCAGGACCATGACATATACTTCTCACCAAAGGATTGTACATTTGATTCACTTCCAATGAGGAGTGAATACTAGTGGTGATGATGATGATGATGATGATGATGATCACCATCATCATTATCATCATTATTTGTGTATGTGGGAGGGGAGTTGGAGAACCAGGAAAAATGATTTCGGTTTGTGTGGAAGATAAATGTGTACATTTTTGAAGGGTGTGAACCATGCTTTGCCCTTTCAGATGTTAGAATTTCAGAGCCAGCCCATTAAACAGCATGTGCTGGCACAGAAATGGAATCAAGAGTCTAAGTACATATGGGGGAAATATATGGTAAAGTGTTCTTAGAGTGGTAGGGAAAGAATGCCTTCTTTGATAAATGGAGCTGGCACGCTTCACTATCCATTTGGAAGAAAAAATTCAGTTTTTCCATCTTACACCAGATTCAGAAAAAACTTTCGGATGGATTAAAAGATCTAGGTCTGAATGTAAAAATAAATAAAACGTTGGGAAAACATTTGGTGAACTATTTATATAGCCTTTGGATTACATAGGAAACTCTGAGGCCATAGAAAAAAGATAAGTAACATGTACCTATTCACTCATTCAGTCTGCTTTTCCTGCTAGAGGAAACTTGGTGGGTTCAACCTAATTTGGCCGACTCTCTGCCCACACCCAGGGCTGGGTTTAGCTAGGACATGTTGGCTCGGCCTAAATTGTCTGTATCTATGATAATTACTTCTCCATGCTACCAGTTTCTCACCAGTGCCCCTTTTCAAGTCAGTAAAATTTACCGTGGGTCACAGATCCCTGGAGGGATGCCAGTGTGTGACCCCTGTCATTGGGAGATTCCATTAGTATCTGGGGGTTACAGTTGCGCACCTTGGAGCCAGTCGAGTAGGTGGTGGATTTGAGGATTCAAGCTCCTTTTGATGTAAGAAGGAATGTTGTCTCCCTACTGCCCTCCAGGTGCCCTGGGCACCTCGCTGCATTCATTCATTGCTCCTCTTGGTACCGTGGACCGGAGCTACTGTTTGTGTTCCTAGGGCATCTCATCTACCTCCTGGGACCATCAGTTACACAGCAGGGTTATCAGCGTCCTCGGATGGCCTGTGTTCAGCCTGACTTTAAATTCTGTCTGTTCTTCTGCCTTCTTTGCTGATGATCCTCATCAGTCATTCACTTCCAGACTGAATTCTGATTTCACGGCGAGGAGGAGACTTGATATATGTCCATGTATTTGTACTTAAGTGTCTTACTGGACAGTCGGGATTGAGCTGCTCCTTGGCCAGCTCTCCTGGGGGATGGGTGTGTAAGTGCAGGAGGAGGGAGGGGCCGGAGTAGGCTCAGCCGAGGAATGTGTCTGATAATATTTGTCCTGTTCGCCCAGTAATTCTCAGAATACCAGAGGTACTCTCACAAAAGCATGCATGTATGTACATATGCACACTCGTTTGTGCTGTAGAAAAAATGTAAGCCCTAATTACTTGGCACCGTTCCTTGAAAATAACGAGCAGTTATAATTTCAGTCTCACGTGATTCCTGAAGCTCACACTGTGGAGGCATCCAGAGAGGTGCTCCTTCCAGCAGGTTGTGGAGGGAAGCAGTCGGGACACGTACTCGGCTCTCAGGGTGGGCGGCTGGTTCTCCCACTCTGGCTCGTATCCCTGTTCTCCAAGGCTGTGTGCGAGGAAGGCCGTCCTGTTCCAGGTTGGGCTCAGCGGAGCCAGTGCCCCTCTGTGACTGCAGCCCCTGGTATCCCCAGCCCCTGACTTCTGTCCCTTCTTCTCAGGCCCTCTCAGGGCTGCAGCACCCACTGTCTCACAGTTCTCCAGGAACCATCCCTGGCTCAGGGGCCACGCCAGCAGGAAACCAGGCCCTCCGTGTGGAGTGCGAGGGAGGGGCTCCTCGGCCCACTTTGCCGTAGGCCTGGGTGCAGGTGTGCCTTCTCCTCTCCCCACCTTGTTGCTTTCTCGGTTCCTTCTGTGAGCTGAGGATTCTTTGTAAGCTCCCAGAGAAGAGTTCTGTCGAATCTCCTGCCTCTTAGTTGCTTTTCTTCAGCCTCCTCCTTTGCTCCTCTGGGACTTGGGCTCCTTCTCCATTTTCAGTATCAGAGAGGGCCGGCCTTGAGTTGGCCTGCTCTTTTTTCTCCTGCCTTCTGCAGCAGCCCTGCCTTCTCAAGGGGCATCCGTGGGGCCCGAGGGCTCAGACGGGGGAGGCGGAATGTTGGGGTGTCAGTAGCTGAAGGTGCTACATCCAGTTTGGTTAGAGTCTTATGTTTCCAGGTGAATGGTGACAAGGAGGTGTGCTTCCAGGTGAGGCTGAGGCTCCTCTGGGCCTTCCGAGCTTCTGGAGTAGCCTCCCTCTGGGTGGCACAGAGCAGGGCCCTCTGGGTGCAGTTAGGGTGCAGAATAGCCTGAGTCTGGCCCTTCTGTAGTCAGCAGCTGGAAGGGCAGAAGACTCAGCACCTGGTGTTGGAGGGATTCACGGTTAGGACACTGTGGTGTGGCAGTGAACTTCCAGAGTGGGTCCTGCTTGTTGTCATGAGGTGCTGTGAAGACATGGCTGCCGAATCAGAACCTGAAATATCAGCGTCTGACTTCCGAGTCTGTGGTTGCTCGCTCCTTCCCACTTCCCGGCTGCCCCTCGGCTCCTTAGCAGCATGCAGGTCCAGCTGCATGAAGACCTCAGACATCGGTCCCTCACCTAGTGAGGCCGCCTCCCTGCCCCGCCTCTGTGCCCCCACTTCTCTTGGTTTTGGACCTCTGCTTTCTTGCCAGTTGCAATTAAAAAGATCATTAAAGAACAGGGTCCAGGCTTAGGAATGTAGCTCAGTGGTAGTGCGTGCTTACCACGTGCAAGGGCCTGGTTTTGATCCCCAACACCAGAAAACACTCACACACATACCCCCACACCCCCCCCCCTATATTTATACTATATCTAGTATATAACACACACACACACACCTATATTTACACTATATCTAGTATATAACACACACATAACTTATCTATTTATTTATTGCATATCCATACATACATAGAATGTCATTGGTGGCTTTTAGTGGTTGGGCATGCTGCGGGTAGCTAATCTGAAATCCATCAGGGAGTGAAACTCGGCACATCTTTGAAATGCCTCGGAGCTGCAGGCACCAGGAAATGATAAAGAGGTTCTCTGCAGTGGACCACGAGAGCCTTCTTCACACAGGGACTTTTCTTCCTACAGGTGTGTGTGTTTGTTGTGGGGCTCTTCAGGGAAGGAAACATCTTGACACTGATGAGCCTACACACCTACCTCCTGACAGCATTAGGATTTATTTTGTGGTGACTTCCAGACTTGGTGCTTGGAGACACTTAAAGCCCTGTCAGAAGGTTGTCTCCAGTTAGCATTTGCAGTGACTTCTCACAGCTGAGGTTTTCAGGAATGCTCCTGTCTATTTTTAGTGTTCTGAGCTCCTGTGTTCTTTGTCTTGGTTCATCTGTTTTGCTTTAATGCATGTATTTAAAACCAGTGGGGCTTTTACAAAGGTGCCATTGGCCTCTCTGTGAACAGGTCAGCGCCTGGCATGGGGCATGCGCAGTGTAAGTGCCCAGGTGGGGGTGGCAGCTGCAGCCCCCTGGCTCCCCTTGGCTGAGCTGGGCAGAGTGTTTGCTCGCAGCCTGCTTCCTGCTCTGCTGGGTTTCTGTTCTCGCGACTAAAAGGCTCAGGGGCCACTCTAGTTAAACTGGGCTGCACGAAATAACCACACAAGAGACACAAATACCTTTTTCTTTGGGGTCGCTATGACGGCTCTTCTGACCTTAAGGGTCCGCATAAAGAGAGAGAGAGCTCGAGAGCACGGCTGACCCCTTTTATTGAGGAGAAGCTATTCAAATGAGGCAAGGGGTCAGGTTTCAGGGGGCTGAGTATCTTCATGATATCCACTGTCAGCAGGTTGACTGACACCTGGATAGGCCACACCCAAGGGCACAGTAAGAGGAGGGGACACACACAAGGCACTTCCATGGAACATTCTATCCTAAACAGGGCAAGGGGTTATATTACCAAGGAACAGGCGAGCATAGCTTCACCCATGGGGCTGTAGCAAGACACACCCATTTCTGTGACTGAGCGCCTCAGCACCCAGCTGGGGAGTGTAACTCAGTCACCTGTAAGGTTGGCCTCCCACACTGCTCAGTCCTCACACAAGGCTCAACTTGGGCGGGTTTCTCCCAGTCCTTCAGGTGATAAAAAACGGAGAGCTTGCCCAAATCTGTCCAAGCCCCATGTGCATTCTTTCAACTGTATTGTGATGAGTTTTTCAGAACAACCTGGCTTTGGATTTCCTGAGAACTCAAACCACATAGAATATGTACAGCATCAAGATAATGGTGGTCAACTCTGGTCCCTGGAGCACCAGGCCATTGGGAGCTGGTGAGACAGACATGCACATTCTTGGGCTTCACCCCAGGCCCACAGAATCACAATCCTTGGGAATGAAGCAAAGCAGGGTCTGTTTTCAGAGACACCCCCACCCCTGGTGTTCTTGCAGCCTTCAGCCTGAGAAGCTGATGGAAAGGGCGTGCTTGGCATCTCCATCAATAAATATGTATACATACACAAAATGTTCAAATTGGCAGTCATTATTATGACTGAAAACTTTTATAATCTGTCATTGCTCAAAATATTTCTGAAGGAATGGGCAAAGTTGTGGATATAGTTCTCATAGCTTGCAGTTTTCTCCTGTGGTAGAAGCTCACTAGTTAGGGTTTCACTAATTTGCAAGTTTTAATTCTGATACAGCATCCCCAAATGTTTGTTCAGTTGTGCAACAGAAGGATTTGTTAAACGTAAACAAGTTAGTCGTACACAGAAATTGTATCGAAAATAATGTTGTGCACAGGACTTTGTTTCCTAACCAATAGTGTTTTTTCCTGGGAAGCACCTCGACATTTTGTCAGGTTAGAGCAACCGAATGTGACTGTGAACAGTGAAATCATGTACAATCTGTGTTATCTTCTAATGAATCCCACATTCCTGTTCTTGAGTTTTCACCAGAATTCACAGGATGGCTGGACTTCCTCATTCTCTCCCATCCTTAAAAGTGTGATGTGGGGGCTGGAGCTGCGGTTCAGTGGTAGAGCACTTGCTTGGCAGGTGTGAGGCCCTGGGTTTGATCTCAGCACCGCATATAAATTGAAATGTGAAATTTACAGTTGGAAGAGAGGCGGCTCCATTTTAAAAATGGGTAGAACAGGTGCTATCAGATACATGAGTCTGGGTTATTAGTATTCTGAGTTTCTCCTAGTTAGTTTACTACTAAAAAATCATTTGCTGGAATCAAACAGAAACAATTTTTGATGCTCAAAGAATGCAACTGCTTCAGCTTCACTAAACATCAGTCTAAACGGCTCGAAAAAAAATATTCACACATCCATCTCATAATGCTCTCCTTATTGAAATCAGATGACACGAGAGTGGATTAGTTATCATGGAAATAATGTGGACCATTTCAGAGTATTTATTCCATACAATGAAACACAGAACTTGTTGCTGCTGAGTTAGAAGGTGGACAAGCAAAAACAGAGGCATGAGTCAGTGGATGGGCAGAGGAAGACAGAACTCAAGAGCTGTGTAGCGTTTCTTTGAATCTATATCTAAATGCAATGAAGGAGCCAAATTTGGACCTGGAAGTTCCACTAAGCCTGTTCTTTCCACTTTGCACCAAAGACCCTGGAACATTCTTTGCACCAAAGACCCTGGACTTTGCTACTTCTCTTTAATATGTGCTCAACACATTTGCAGCTTTGGCCACGTCTAAACCAGTGGTTAGTACTAGCTTTCAGTTCTAAGGGCATCAAAAGAAATTTTGTCATTTTATTTAGGGGAGAGGCATAGTTCTGAGCTTTCTTCCCATGCCCCTCAGTGAATAATAAAAAGTAGAGAACTTTTTGGCTTCTGTTGGCCTTGGCAGCGGTCACATTGCTGGGTAGATTTTTGTCCCCCAATTTGGATGCTGAGTCACTTCTGTGCTGCTGACCATCAGACCTCTGTGGTGAGGCTTCTTGGTATTTTCACACCTATGTTGTCAGCTTCGGTTCTACAAAGAACTTTCTGTGGTCCCCCAGGGCCATGCTGCCAGAGCCACATTCACAGGCATATTAATTGCGTTGCAGGGCCCCCGGGGCTGCAGGGCCCATGGAATCGAGTCCGATAAGAGTGACTTAAAGGCACTATTGGAGGAGACATTCCACCAACGAGACGTGTGTGCAGTAAAACACCTCTGCAGGTGCTGCTTGACTTAACCTATGTCCTGATAGGCTGAAAAGCTGAAGTCAGAAATCAGTTGAATATACCTAGCTGTCAGATATCCTGGCTTAGCAACATGGACCTCTGTAGGGTGTCTGTGGTTTGCCCTCGAGATCGCAGGGCTGAGCTAGAACTGCTGCCTAGCATCTCAAGAGAAGATCTCCTGTCCATCACTAGTTCAGGAGGAGACTCAAATTCAAAATGAGAAGTCTGGAGCTACTGAATGCTGAAGACATTCACACCATGGTTGCAGATGTAAAGTCCAAAAATCTTAAGTCAAACCACTGTAAGTTGGGGACCGCCTTCACTTTGATGATGATGATATTTCTAATATCTAAGAACTCCTGGGGAGGTGGCACAGGGCACTCAACTGGGGCCAGAGAAAGAGGGAGATGCACTTCTATTCTTGATGAAAAGCAGCCCAGGTGGAGGATAGAATGGTAGTCAGGTGGTTAGTTTTTCCATCGTTAGAAATTCTTTTCTAAAATTTTTAATCATGAGAAACACAATTTAAAACTTATCATCCTAGCTGGGCACGGTGGCGCATGCCTGTAATCCCAGCAACTCGAGAGGCTGAGGGAGGAGGATCGTGGGTTGAAGGCCAGCAACTTAGGCCCTAAGCAATTTAGTAAGACCCTGTCTTAAAATAAAAAATAAAAGGGCTGGGGATGTGATTCAGTGGTAAAGTGCCCCTGGGTGCAATTCCTGGTACGTATGTATAAATAATAAGTAAGTTAGAAAATAAATAAGTTTACCATCATAACTGTTTCTAAGGGTACGTTTCACTAGTATTACTAAGTACATTCACATTGTAGCTCAGTGGAGCAGCTGAAACTCTGCCCATTAAACCACAAGCCCCCCTTTCTCTGTCTCGTCACTCTTAACAACTGCCCAGGCCCATTTTTCAGGGGAGTATGGAGAATTGAACTCAGGGTGCTTAACCACAGAACCACATCCCCAGC
Source organism: Marmota flaviventris (assembly GCF_047511675.1). Classification (NCBI taxonomy): domain Eukaryota; kingdom Metazoa; phylum Chordata; class Mammalia; order Rodentia; family Sciuridae; genus Marmota; species Marmota flaviventris. The sequence continues at coordinate 154,955,550 of NC_092501.1, forward strand.
TCTTTTGATTTTATTCATTTATTTTTTATTTTGAGACACGGCCGCACTAAGTGGCTTAGGGCCTCACTCGGTTTTGAGGGTGGCTTTGAGCTTGTGATCCTCCTGCCTCAGCCTCCCGAGTCACTGGGATTACACTCTTTGTTCCATGTCGTTTGTACAATTCACTCTTGAAGTGTGTGATTCAACATGTTATAGCATATCCACAGAGGCAGGCGCCATTACCTTGATTCCAAACATTTTCAACACCCCAAAAAGAAATGCTGTACCCATTAGTAGTCTCCCCATTCCCCTCTTCCTTGGCCCTGACAACCCTAATTTACTGCCTGTCCCTGTAGATTTGCCTCTTTGGGCCCATTTCATAAAAATGGGACTTACTGTATGTGGTCTTTGTGTTTGTCTTCTCTTCTAGGCCCATTAAAAATAAACCGAGGATTAAATTGTTGTATGACTGGAGAACAATGTGTAGTAAATGTTTGCTTAACCATAACCCTTGATCACATGGAGTTCTTTTTCTTCAAAAATCTTTATTTGTAGCCAGGAAAAACTGACTTTGCTAAAACATGAAGATCTCCATCTAAGCACCACCTGTTTGAAGACTTAGGAAAAAGCAATATGCTTCCCAACGAGATTTAATTAAAACCATATAGGGTCATAAATCCAGTAATATTATACCTGGTCAAAGCCTTAATAAATCGGAGCAGAGAAGGCCCAGATGTTGCTAACATCTCCTAGTTGGCAACATTTCTAAAATAATACTTGGGTCCAGAAAGCAACTAACAGAGAGAATGAGCTTTGGGTTTGTTATTTTAGGAGGAAAATTCAACTTCCTGCCTGGGAAAGATGGATTAGTGGTGTGGATGGGATCTTACCTTTTAATACTCATAGGGAATTATATTTCCTTATGGGTTAATATATCCAGATTATTTTCAGCATATTTTTCAAATTTTTTTGCAACTCTGGGAAAATGACCCCAGAACTCTGTGCCTTGGAGCACTTAAAATACCCTATCAAGGAAGGGTCCTGAAGGGAACGTGTGCAGGCTCATGCAGATGGCTCCCACTAGGCTCCTGCCTTAGATGGGTGCTGGTGTCCTTGCTCTCTCTGACCACCTCAGAAAAAATGGAACCCAAGGTCTCCATTAACAAAGATCCTCAGGTGAAAACTGGCTCCATTTTCTTGTCATTCGAGCTGTTTGGCTTTGGTAAAGAAGTTGTTTGTATTTTTTTTTGGGGGGGGTACTAGGGATAGAACCCAGGGGCACTTAACCACTGAGCCACATCCCCAGCCCATTTTATATTTTATTTAGATTCTGGATCTCACTGAATTGCTTAGGGCCTCACTTTTTGCTGAGGCTGGCTTTGAACTAGCAATCCTCCTGCATCAGCCTCCCAAGCCACTGGGATTATGGGTGTATGCCATGGAGCCTGGCCAAGTTGTTTGTATTTTATACAGCATTTTTGGTAGTTAAGATGATTCCACAACAGACACTATTTTAAATTGTGCAAGGAGAGGAGACTTGATCAGAGTTTAGGGGTGGAGACCAGGTAGCCAGAGCCGTGAGACACTCTTGCAGGATCCAGGCTAGGGAGAAAGAGACAGCAGGGACTGAGCACTGGGACACCACCACCAGGTGCTGAGTGGCCCAAAGGGCTGCAGCAAAAGAAGGGTTTCTGGCTGGGCCAGTGGGAGGCTGATGGCCGTGGCTGGGAGGTTGTGCTGAGGAGGAGAAGAGGGAGGAGGTGACAAGGGTCAGGTGGACCACCCATTGGCAGCTGACTGTGCATCTCCAAGCTGGGTCCATGTCCTGGGCACATGGTCCTGCTGCCCTCCGTGCTCTACTGGACCTTTTCCGGAAAGAGAAGAGAGCACCTGGTAGCTGCTGGTGTTCAGCCAGAGGAGGGCAGACGGGTGGGACAGGCACCCTGGCAGGAGGGAGGCGCCAGAGGGTGAAGAGCAGAGCTGAGCCCCTTGAGGCGGGAGGGAGCGCGAAGGGCAGCCCTTGCTCCCCTCCGCAGGCTGGTGGACCCCAAGGGTCCCCACAGTCCCGCCACCCTTGCCTGGCTTTGCTGTTGGCCCTGTGGCCGGGGCTGGGGCTTTGTGTGGTTAAAGCTGAACCATGCAGCGATTCAGGGCAGACTCAGCTCTGTGCGGCCTTCGATTTTAAAAAGGACCCAAGAGGACACAGAAAAATGAGGTCCGTGGCCTTGGAAGGGTGAGGGAGTGACCAGCCCCCAGGCTGCCTGTTCTGCTGCGCGTTGGTGCTGAAGCAGAGCCACAGGGCACCGGGCGGTTCCCCTCTGCTGAGGCGTGGACTTCCCACAGCCGTCCTGAGAGGGGAATGGAGACGGAGGAAATGGGTGACTAGGGCACAGCTGCACTGTCTTGGTCAACAAGGTCATGAGCGATTGCACCAAAGCCTTTGTTAGTGGCTGCTCTGGGTCACAGACCTGGGAGGGAGCACATCTGGGCAGGGCTGGAAAGGCACCACTGGACTAGACCGAAGGGGCGGGCGGAGCTTGAGTGGTGGTCAGCTGCGCGATTCCCACTGTGTGATGTGCCCACTCACTGGTCACTGAAGAAGGACTTCAGTTATTTAGATACAAAATCACCACACTGACCAATATAGCCTGAGGGCCAGAGTCGATTTTGTCAAGTTTTCTGATCTTCCTTCTTTTAATGAATATTTTAGGAGGAGAAGGTATGGGGGGAGGCCTTGCAGCCCGGGTGGTGGGCAGAATGGGAAGAATCTGGGAGACTCAACATTCCTTTAAAATCAGGCGGTGATCTTTCCTTTGGCCTCTAGAGTCAGCAGAAAGAAACTAGAGGCCAATCCCCACCCTCGTGAAGACCCTGATCCCCTTCGTACAGCAGTTGAAGGGTGGTTAAATGGTAAGCACCAGGGCATGTGTGAATCCGCAGTGTGCTGAAGCTAAGCTCTTGAGTGTCCAGACAGACTGCCATTAGGTGCTGGCCCTCAGAGAGCCTCAGGAGCAGCCTCTAGCAAAAGTGCTGGGTAGATTTTTTTTTTTTGGTGGGGGGCGGTACTGGGGATTGAACTCAGGGGCACTCGACCACTGAGCCACATCCCCAGCCCTATTTTGTATTTTATTTAGAGACAGGGTCTCACTGAGCTGCTTAGGGCCTTGCTTTTGCTGAGGCTGGCTTTGAACTCGCGATCCTCCTGCTCAGCCCCCCGACGTGCACCACCACAGTTTTGATGGGCATGTTGCATGTGGCAGAAGACATTCCACAGCACTTGGAGGGAGAGGACAGCCTCTTTAGGGGACATATTCTGAGCAGCTGGACTTCTCTGTCCTTTACCATATAACCTGCTTATTTTTCTCTTTTCTGGGGCAGAGAGAGTGATGTGTGTCCGTCCCCAACACCTCCTTCCCCTGCCCCAGCACCTAATTTCTAGAATCTTTTTATGTATATTTCTTCTAAACGACCACCTCTTGAAGGGAATGGCAGTGATCAAGTTCCTCCGGGGCAATTGGAGCTTCATTAAAATTTCAGGAAGGCCTTTTCAATTAAAATACATGCTTGTAAATACTGGAGAGTTTTGCATAATTTTAAAGTGAAAGAGTACATTTATGATGGAAATGCATTAAAGAGCCAATTTCTAGAGCTGATTGTTTATCCACAGTTTGGTTTTTTCTCAGCAGATTCCCTTTCTTTTTTCTTTTTTGCCTGCTCTATTGAGGTAGCACTGATATACAAAAAAAAAGCACATAATGTGTACATTTTGGGGAGTTTGGACATAGGTAAAATCACCATGATCAAGGTGATAAACACAGCAGCAGCCACTTCCAACATTGTTGTTTAAAAACAACAGCCCCTGGAGAGGGGGCCCTTGCTCCCCCTCTTGGCCTGCTGCTGGGCTGCCTCTGGCTCCTGCAGCGGGTCCTCTTGGACTTTGGTGCACTGACAGGCCCCCCGAGCCTGAGTACTCACTGCTGTGCCTTGTAAAGCTTGGGGAGGAGAGAGTTTTCACTCAGTAGAGAGAAAGATTCTGTTTCTTACAGAACTTGGGCTTGAAGAAAGAGCTTAGCCGATGCAGTCTCTAAAGAGATGCTTATTCTTTTCTGAGTCGGGATTTAAAGTCCTGTTTTGTTATTTCATTGGAAGAAAATGATCAGCGCTGGCTGGAGTGAGAGTAAAGCATGACACTAACACATTCCAGTGCTGAATAAAGAATTTTTCTGTTAGGTGGGAGGAGAGGGCCCCCGCGAGGCTCCTGGGCCGAGGGGATAGCTCTGTCTGGCGCCCCTTCCACCTGCTGAAGGATTCTGGAAGGATCTTCTGCTGTAGGTTGTTCGCTCCTGGGAGAGACTCATTTCTATTTCAGCAACAAATCAGACCCAAGAGAGGAATTGGGTTCACTGCTGGTGCTGAAGTTAAAAGCCCCCTCCTTTCCCATAAGTGGTCTCTTAATTAGATTCATTAGTTTTTAAATGTTAATCGGAATCGAAGTTTTAATTCCCGAAAGGTTTAGAAATTTTAAAAGGAACACCTCATTTACCATATTACTGTGTTCTGAGAAATCCCCTGGAATCAGTAATTTTTGTGTGACGTTTTTAAAATCAAAGAATGGATTATCAATTATAAAGCCATTTAGAGAGACTAACAAAACCAAATATGTGCTTAATTCACATTACTTGCTAAGTGTTTTGTAGGCTGTTTATGTGAATACAGTTAATTTTGATGAGAAAACAAATTTTCAGCTCCCACGTCGAACCCAACATTTTACATGACAAGTTTTATCATACCCAGATAATGCAAGGGGAAGACTTTGGTGGAAACAATTAGCGTGGCAGATGGAGCATTTTAAATCTGTATAACTCTAAAGCTTTGTTTCTAAAAGCTTCCTTCCCCCCTTTTTAATTTTTCTCATAGTAAGTGCAGGATCAGGCCTAAACTAGTTGGAATAGCAGGCGCTTATTTCGTTATTAACACTTGAGGAATCTTTTGGGGTGAACAGAACAGTTCTGTAAAAGGAAAACTTGTTTTGAAATCAAAATGTATTCCATGTCTACCCGGAGTGATAGTTTCAAGCAACACAGAAAATACAGAGAGGTATCCCATTTCTCTTATGATTTTTGAGATAGATTGTTCATTATCATGTGTAGGTCAGAAACCTAAGCTTTAATCTTCTTACTCTTGTAATATTAAAAAAAATCGAGATTCTATAGTTTTTATCTAGGAAAGGTGATTGTGCTTTTTCTGTTGGTAGATAATTCTCAAAATAAGTTGTGTGTGCAAGTGTTTGTGTATGTGTGTTTACATACTGTATTCCCTCTTCTTCTCCCCTGGAATCAATTTGAAAGCTCAAAGTCCTTAGTCACGGATACCAAAACAACACTATAAGGGAGGCATTTAGCAAAGTTTAATTTTAACCAGGTACTTAAACTGTAAACAGACAGGATGACATCACCATAGAACAGTGCACCGTGAATAGAGGCTCTGTCAGGGCTTTTCTAGCCAGAGCACTGAAACGGAACAGCCACTGTTAATTAGCTTAAGAAACCCTGCAATTCCCGGCCTGTGCATTCCGCCTGTGCACTTTCCTCATAACGTTTCTGCACAAAACTGAGAACAAGTTCCTTGTATCTTCTGCACTTGCCTTCTTACAAGGGTGCACCTGGGAGAGTGTGCATGTCATCTGCCAAAGTATCATGCCAAGGTGTGTTACCCATGGCGGGGTGCAGCCCTCCCCACCAGCTGCCTCAGTTGGACCAACTTTGGTCTCCACGTATGATTTCTTTAGCTGTTCTTTACGAAAGTCACACTGGGCCCTAAACGACCAGGCCTGGTTACTAACATGGGCACCCTGGTCCTATTTAGTGCCATGTGTTTTTTTTTTTTTTGCATTTTTGTGCTTTTCCCCTCATAGTTTTGATTGGTGCATTGTAGTTGTACATAATGATGGGATTTGTTGTTACACATTCTACATGCACAATTGTTGTGGTTTTGGGTTTTTTTTATGTCACTGTTTTTTTTTGTTGTTGATGCCTTTTTTTTATTTCACTGTTTATAAATAACCCCAAGAATAGTACTGAAATGCTGTCTAATGTTCCTAAGTGTAAGAAAGTTATGATGTGCCTCGTAGAGAAAACAAAGATGTTGGAAAAGCCTGAGTTGTGCTGTTGGTCTTGAGTTCCACTTTAATGAGCCAGGCTTTATTAAATAAGTTGTCTTTCAACAGAAATGCACATAAAACAAGGTAGTGTTAGTTAGCTGATGAAAATGTGACCCGAGGCTCACAGGATCCTTGCCCTAGACCCTAATTTAGGGGTGACTTCATTGAATGTAATTATAGCCAAAGAGAATCAAGTATATTTCAACTAAATGAACACCATAGGTAAAAAATAAGTTTTTGGTGTCAGTTGTTCTGTGATATTTAATAATTAGAGAAATAGGGATTTTCAAGCATCTTTAGTGCAAATGGGCACAGATCAGGTGATGCATTAATTAGCTATTTCACTGTTAAAATTTTACCTTTGGATATATGCAAGTACAGTTGTCCCTTGATAGCCTCAGAGGACTGGTTCCAGGATCCCTGCAGATATAAAGTCTGCAGATACTCAAGTCCCTTATGTAAAATTATGTAGTATTTTCAGATAACCTGTGCACATCCTATATCCTTCAAATCATCTCTATGTAAGTAGTCTATGTAAGTAGTATGTCTATGTAAGTAGCTGCAACACTGTATAATTTAGGGAATAATGATAAGAAAAAAAATGTCCATACATGTTCGCTGCAAACACAGGTTGTAAAATTTTTTGATCCGTGTGTGATCAGCTGAATCACACGCAGATGCAGACTGTGGAGGGTTACCTGTACATAGTTCTTTGTTAATGTGGTTGCTGAATTTGTTTTTTTTTTTTTGAGGTGGGGAGAGAATTATATTTTTAGTGAAGAGATATTTCTTTAATGTGTCATTCAAAGTGTTTAAACTCTTGTAAGATAAACTTTTTTTTTTTTTTTTTTGCAAGAGTCAGTCTTTGGCCCATTTCTTGAGGGAAGAGGTTTCTACTTTTGCTCAAGAAATGCATCATTGAAAATAGCATTGGGCCTAGTCACTGCTTTACTTTTCCCTTATGACCACAGAGAGACATTTTAGCCCAAGGAACCTGGAGCCCACCCCCCCCCCCCATCTCCCTCCTTTGATGACACATAAATTGTTTGGCTTTTGGAATGATTGATGCCACACAGACCTGCATCTCAGGGGAGGCAAGAGAGTAAGCAGATGCGAGTCTGCCAAGGAGAGATCACAGGGTCCTGTGTTTATACCTGTCTCTGAGCGTTACAGAAGAGAAAAGACAGAAGAACAGCACCATTCCTCAGTGATGGTTCGCAGGGTGGTGTTTAAATCGCGCTCCGGTGGGAAGTGAACGGCCTGGGCACCCACCTCTGTCCTTTCAGTTATATTTTTATCTTTGATAGTTCCTTCCCTAGTTTTGTTTTGGAAATCTTCAAAATTCATTGGAGCTTAGGCCTCGACCTTTTTGAAAACCTAATTTTTGATGTTTGTTTTCAAGCCCTTGAGCCTCAGATGTGGTTCTACATTTGGTAAAAGGAAATAGGATATGACTTTATATGCATCAGATAATACAGTACTTTAAATTTACTTATGAGATTCACCAGTGATTTCTGAACACCCACTGTAAGGGCAGCCCGGTGACTTAATTGGAGAAACAGACACTTTAGAAAGAAATGTAGGGTTTTCAGAAATCCAAACTCAGTTTGTCACTCTTTAAATTGCCATCTCAAGTCACATCAGAATGCTTACGTAAAATCGTTAAAATCTGAAACAGTATACATTTTAGATGTTTTATTAGAGTCTAAAGAAACGTGCAGTAATGTGGGTCCTTTGGGTATGTACGCGACTTGTTTTTTTTTTTTTTTCTTTCATAATCTGTAAAAAACTTTAAATTGTGGAGTATGGCAATTGCAAAAAAAAAAAAAAAAGGCTATAACATTTCTAAGTATAGAAATACAAACAATGATGTGAATATCCAAGTTAAAAACCAGAACACTCCCAGTGTGGACCTCCTCATTGCTCTCTCTCCCCAGGAAGTAATCACAGGCTGAATTCTATGTTAATCATCTCTTGCTTCTCTTTATAGTTTAACCCATGTGTGTAATTCTAAACCACAGCATGATTTGGTTTTTAATTTCTGGTTCGGTGCCTGTCTTCCCACTGAACTGGGAGGAGAGGAACTGTGCCCCTCCTGGTCTTTGGGCTGCTCTAGTCTGAGCACAGTACTTGATGGCAGGAACTTAGTAGGTTTGTGTGGACTAATGAGTAAATAAACATGTTTATTCTTATAAAATGATTATTTCCAATTTATAGTTTGTCTGATTTGTAGTTGTAAATACAGCACATAAATATGTGCATGTTTGAATAATTATGAAAGAAGGGTAGATGTATTCAGTTCCTGGAATGAATTTGGATGGGTGGCTGTTAAGAAGCCTGTACCCTTCTGTCCATTTGTAAAAGGAAAAACTGAGGCTCTAACAGGGTTGCCTTGCCCAAGGCCATTTAGTCAGAGGATGGCCAAGGTGGGGCCACAATTCACATCTCCTGCTTCCTCCTTCAGGATTCTAATAGGCAACACTCTCAAGATGGTTTCCTTCAAGTTGCATGGACAGTGTTACTCAGGTCAGCAGAAAGTCCCTGCTGGGGAGAGAGGGGGACAAGCAACTACAAATGGCCCTCCAGCATCATTGATTAGGATTGTGTAATTTGATCTAGAGTACAAGATAAACCAAAGAAACGTGTTAGAATGTGATAGTAAAGTAATATGTATGCGTAATGTTAATGGTATGTGTAATGGAATAATAGGTGATTGGAATTTACAGTGTCTTCATCAATCAGATGAACTTTTGGGAATACTCATTCGGTCTGTCCAGACTTCCTGATTTTCCAAGCAAGAATCACAGGGCTGAAGAGAAAATGGTGCAGGTGATATCACTCAGTAACTTAAGACTTCAAAAGTGATCCTTGTCTGGTTGGTAGCCATGTATTTTTTTTTGTAGATGGACACAATACCTTTATTTTATTTGTTTATTTTTATATGTGGTGCTGAGGGTTGAGCCCAGTGCCTCACCTGAGCTAGTCAGAGGCTCCACCATTGAGCCTCCACCCCAGCCCGCCATGTATTCTTCAGTGGGAGCAACAGAGGGTTCATGACGGGTGTTTTTATTTTATATTTTAAATATTTTGTTGTCAATGGACAGAATACTTTTATTTATTTTTCTGCAGTGCTGAGGAGCAAACCCAGTGCCTCACACATGCTAGGCAAGCGCTCTGCCACTGATCTACGGCCCCAGCCCCTTATGTATTTTCCATAAGAAATTTCCTGAAGAGTGGGGATGGGTCTTCTATTTGAGGGTCTCCTGACCCTCCTCCCTCTCACTGATGCCTCTGTCTCCACATGTACAGAGTGAAGATGACTTTTTCACATTACATCTTCTCCCAAGGGAAGCCCAGGGAGTGCCCAGGAGAGCCAGGAGCGCCTGGTCACGTGGGCACTGCAGAAGGCTCGGGACTGCCTTGTCACAGGCTGCGTCAGAGAATGCTTGTTGAAAATGCCAGCCATCTCTGTTCTCCATTCTTTAAACACTTTGTCTTGAGTACTAACCCACCTCATTGCCTGTGCCTTCTGACAGCCTGACGCTGGGTGTGAGTGCTGTGAAAGGGTCCATCCATTGCTCATCTGCTGCTCACATATTCAGTTTGGTGACTCTGCAAGTCCTGGTGATAATGGATACTTCAAGGAAAATATAACTGCCCAAATTCTCAGGGTATTATTTTTAGAAGAACATGTCCACGTTGTTGGACATCAACATTTTTCAACTGGATTTTGGCAAGCATGGGCCCCTGAGATTTTTTAAGTAGCTCTTATCAAAACAAAACCAGCTACTTGGTTAGGGGGACGTAAATTCCAAAGGCTGGAGAAAACCCTGGTGGCACTGGTACCGAGGGTGGAGGGTGGGGAGTCCATAGCTGTGTGTTGATTTGGGCTGCAACAGAGGCGATGTCCAAGCCAAGCTTGTTCAGTGAGGAAAAATGTTAAGTTTCTAATCTTTGAACAGGGTGTTCAAGGAGGTGCAAGTAATTTGAAGCTCTGAGGAGTGCTGTTTAACTATTTATTGGCAGTGTCCAGGGCTCAGCCTTTTCTGTCTCCATAACCTGGGGATGATGAGGAAAGTAGCAGTAGTTCCTGTTTACTAAGTGCTCCTGCAGAGTGGGACACAGGGGCTCAGCACTGCTGTCTCAGGGCCTGGACTAGCAACCTTTTGAGGCCAGTGCTCGGATCTGGGTATCAATGAATAAACTGAGTCTTGCATTAGAGACTTTGATGTTGGATCAAAACTGAATTCAAATCTTGCTTCTGTGACTTTTCAACTGTGACCTGGGTCTTACTATTTGGTAAATGAGGATAAGGGACCCACCTGAAGAGGTGGGAGTCCATGAGATGATGTATGTAGTGGGACACGCAGCCCACACAGCACTCTGCAGATGGGCCACAGAAGGCTTCGCTGCTTTGGTCCAGGTTCACACCACCAGCTTCCGCCTAGGTGTGCTCTGAGTCTCTCCTTCACACTTGCTGAGTGACTTCACAGCAAATATTTTGTTTAAACTGGGCCATATGGTTAGTTTTGAATCTTCTGTAATTAACAGAGCTCCGGGTGGAGGCAGAATCATTGGGTTTGGGGTCAGAATCCATCGCCTTTTGTGTATGTGTGTGTGTGTGTGTGTGTGTGTGTGTGTGTGTGTTAGTTATGGGCATGCAAGGTTTCTTTGCGGATTTGGAATAAATGAATGGTCAGTTTTTTCTCTTCCTAACGCACTATGGGACTCATCAGATGGTTCTGAACATTTTTGAAAATAGCACTCTATGGTGTACTCCTATAATCCTAGCTACTGGGGAAGCTGAGGCAGGAGGATTGCAAGTTTGAGATCCTGTCTTATAAAAAAGGGGGGGGGGGTTGTGGGGAAGTGGCTCAGTGATAGAGTGCTGCAGGGTTCAATCCCTACAAAAAAAAAAAGGAAAGAAAGAAAGAAAGAGAGGAAGGGGAGAAAAAGGCCACTCTCTCTCCTCCTTGTCCAGGTGACTCTTCCAGATATTGGTGTTTTGCAGCCACCTTGGCTAACTGACCTCTCATTGTAGGTCTTGCAGGCAGGGTGATCAAGTGAGGGGGTGGGTGGTCAGTAAGGTGTAGGCATCCCTGAACAGCACCACTCGGCCCCAAGTGCCCATCTCATAATGGCACACTCGTCCTTTTTCATCTTACCGTTGGAGTTTGAGTTAGATGAATGTTCCCATCTTGGCTCTGCCTTCCTAACTGTGACTCTGAACAAACTTCCTAACTTTGGTGAGTCTCACATCGTCCGTAAGGTGTAGTTGATGACGATGTCTGCCTCCCTGGGAGATGAACAGTCCCTTCAGCAGGACTAGACGGCACACTTGAAAGAAGCAGCCCTTTCTGCCACCTCGTGGGTGCTCCATGAAAAGTGGGTGCTCCATCCTGGGGTAAGGAATGGGAAACCATCGTGAGAATGTTGTCTCTTATGTTTGTGGAGGTTCTACTGATGAGAAATGCATTCTCTGCCTTGTTGCTCCAAATGCCGGATGAGATTTAAGCCAAATGCATGAGAGCCTGGCCCCCAGCAGCTGTTTACATATTCAGATTCGGCCTCGGTATAAATAGCCTTACCATGCATTCACATGAAATTGCTGAGAATTCAGGATTGAGGCTCACTGCTGGGATTAATTTCTTTTCAACAGACTGACTGTCTAGAGAATATCCATAATGCTCTAAGTGAAAACATATGTTAGCATAACTGATGGCATTGGGAGAAATGGGGAAAGGAATCATGGGAGATGGAGGAGCCACGTCATGGGGAAGAACCGTGTGCTTGTCCACAGCTGGGGCAAAAAATCAAAATCCATCTAGGTCTGTTTCTTTGTATACACCCCCTTTTAATTTTTTTTTTTAACATTGAAAGGCAAAGGAAAAAATTGATTTCTAGAAGGAATTTTTGAAACAATGAACTTTTATAACCAGAGAATTTAGCCTCATATTAAATAGACTTTGGGTCAAGGAAAAGTGGAAAGGTCCCTTTTAGATTCCATTTGGCCAAATAAACTCAGTTAATAGCTAAGACATAAGATTAAGGTATAGTAAATGTTGTTGGTGATTTTTTCTTGTAAATGCCAAAATAGTTACTATGTAATAATATACATTCATTTGCTGAGACCTTAAAATATTATAAAATAATAATAACTTAATCATAATTTACTTTCTTGGGTTGGTTTTGAAAAATTCAAGTAATAAGGAGAAGATGAAATACCCATTTTTGACGGTTCACCCCTTTAATGGTCTTATGGGGCAGATTCAAGAGTGAGTGAAGGGTGACATCACATCTTCAACTTACTTAATAAACTAAAAAGTCCCCCTTTGGAAATCTGATTCCTGACCTTTGTGGATTTCTTGTGCGGGTGTCAGGCAGCCCTCACGTGGGAAAGGCTTAGACTAGGAGGAAGTGCAGGGTAAACATTTAGCTGGCACTGTGAGTCTTTGTTCAACCTCCTCCAGCCTCACTCCCCTCCCCCTTATCTAGAACAATCTATCTGAATATTAGAAACATCAGTAAATGTTAAAGCAACAACCTTTCTGGTGGGCAATTTGGCAACTAATCAAAAATCTTAGGAATGTGCATAACTTTGTTCTGGTAGGTTCTGGGAAGTGCTCTTGCAGAATAATAGAAATAAAATGCCTATCCAAAGACATGATGTTAACAATTACTCCATAAATCCCCTGAGGTCATAGTTATCATACGCAGCTCTGCACAACTGAAAATGTTCACGATGCATTTGTTGTAAATGGAGCTGATAGCAATGGTATACTGCATTTTAGACGACATATCTTTATTTGAAATCTGATAATTTTTTACTATGTTATTCTGCATTCGTGAAACTCTATGTGTGTGTGATAGAGAAAGGAAGCAGAAGGGTGTTTGCCAGGCTGGTGGGTGGGGAGAGGGAAACGGGAGTTAGTGATTGATGGGCACACGGTTTTGCAAGATGAGAAAGTTCTAGAGACAGAGTGGGCGTTGGTTGCTCAACAATGGGAATGTACTTACCGTCACTTAAAAACAGTTAAAGGGGCAAATGTTACATATATGTTACCACAATTCTAATAAAAAAACAATAAAAGAAGGATGAATAATAATGATTCTTATAAAATGTATGTTGGGTTGTCTGCTCACCAACTCAAAGACTTGCCTTCTGAAGAAAACCTTGGTTTTCCATTATGATTATTTCAGCACATCTCTAAAAGTTGAGATTTTTTTCAACACAATCACTATACCATCATCACACCAGTTATTAAAAATGTCTTAGTGTCATTGAATACAAAGGAAAATGTTTTGATTAAAAATGCATTTATTTTTCTCAACATCAACCTATTTTTCCTGGCTCAAGCTTTTTTTGAAAGGAATCATCTGGGTCTTTTAAACAATACTGGTCTTGCCAGTGACAGTCACCTAGTACAACCAAGGTAGTGTCGGGACCTGAGGATGGGGGGTGTGGTGGGGTAGGATTCGCTCATCTTTCTTGCTGGTGCCGTCTCATTTCGTCCATAAAAAATGCCCATTTTTCTTTTCCTCTTCTGTTTTCTGTACCTTCTCCTCATCCTCCACTGCCGTCCTCCTGCCCTCTGTGCATCTGTTTGGACCCCTGTTAAGCGGTAGGACCCTAACTGATGGGTTGTCACACTGAAGGTATCTAAGCTTGAGCTTCAGTGGATCACACGTAGATGGCTTGTGTTGAAAACATAGTGAATAGAAGTGAAGCAGCGCATACTTTGTTTAAGCCAAAAGCTTTACTTGTCAATTGAAAAAGTTAAATTTTAAACAAAGGAAAAAAGATACAATGAATAGGATACGGGAAGGGGAAGATGGGAAATCTCTCCAGTCTCCCTATAGGTTTTCCTTTAAAAGCTCTGAACAGTAGTCTGCAGAGTGTGGTTTTTGTATTGGGATGTGCCAGAACATCTCGGCAGTGCATGAGACCATTTGGGCATCCTGCTTACCGATTTGTGACCTTAAACAGGTGTTGTTTACTATGGAAGGGTGACGTTTCCAAGAGCGTAGATTGAAGTGAAAAATCCAAATAGTTGCCAAGATGAGGGGGTAAGAAAGCCAGAGGGGACCATTAGCTGCTTCCTGGGTCTCTCTCATCCCAGCCTGGCATCTAGTTCCTTGTCCTCTTGATAAAGTGGCAAATTCTAGGTCAAGCAAGCCAGCAAAGCAGCCCTCTGATAAGATGCTTCGTGTGTGTTTCTGTGATTTCGTTTGGTAATTAAGAATTGACGACGTTCTTGACTTCAGACTTGGTATTAATCAGCAGTCTGGTGGGCTAGTCTATAATGAGTCTTAGAGGTTCATTTGGGGGCTGCCAGCATGTCACCCTACGCACCTGCCTGCAGATGTGGGCCTCCCTCAGGACTTGATGTCAAGGAATTCACCACCAGCAAGGGACCAGTGATTTGTGTCCCCAGGTTTGCAGACCACTGAGCTGGACGCTCAGACCATCATCTTACAAAGTCCCACAGCTTCTGATGATAAAAATGCCACTGTGGGATTTTAAAAATCCAAATTCCAAGATTTAAAAAATATATATATTCCTAATAACATGTGAGTTTGCTTTCCAAGATGGTTATTTGAAAACTTGACTTCCTGTGCACTTTAGAGAAGGAGTAGACAGGGAACGAGGTCCTTGGTGGACACCGAGTGGAGTCTGGCTTAAGCTTTGGGATTGAAGGCTCAGGTTGAATGGAGGTGAGGTGGCTTGCGGAATTGCCATGGCGTCACCATCCCTTCCAGCAATCACGTTGGGACAGAATTGCCGTTGTAACAGTCATGAACGGATTCATATTTACATTGTGGGATTGGCTTCCTGATGGCAGAGAATGAGTCCGGCCCTGGCCACATGACACTGCAGCTGCGTGCCACTCTGTGGGGCAGCAGAGACCCTCACCAGGTGCTCACACCGTGCCCTTAGACTTCCCAGTCTCCAGAACCACGAGCCAAATAAACTTCTATTGTTAATAATTTTCTAGCCTGTGGTATTTTGTTATAGCAGCAGAAAATGAACTAAGACAGGACTATATCAGGGCCTATAAAAATGGGAAATTTAAAGAGAATTGAAAAGTGTGTGTGTGTGTGTATGTGTGTGTGTGTGTGTTGAGAGGAGCTAGTGACTTCAGAGCAGTTATATTTCAAGCTTCAGTTTGCATGTTTATAAAACAAGGGACTTAGGATAATTAATCATTCAAGGTTCTTTCCTGCTTGAACCTCCTGGGGCTCTGGACTTTATTAAATGTACAAACTGCATTTGCTGGTTGGGCAGCCAGGAAAATTTTATTATAGCCAAATCTTACATTGGGTAAATGTAAGTAAACACAGAGAAAGACACACGCACGCCCTTCATCATGTTTCATAATGATACGATTTTTATTTCACTGTGCACTTATATTCTGAGTGCCTATTGTTTCTTGTAGGGAGGGGATACTTTTAAAATTTTGGTAAAATCATTTGTCCTCTCTTCTGAAAAAGAGCTTTTGTGCTCTCTATGTGAGCTGATTGAACACATCATAGGGCTTGTCTCCTTATTTCTTCTCTTATTTATGTCTTTGGATACTGGCTAGTTGCCCCTTCGGGGTTCTGGGCACCCCAAAAACAACAGAATGCGTTTGAGTTCTGTGTGTATTTAGTTACCTGGGGCTCATCCGACTGTTCAGAATACATCATGCCTGTCTTCTGTTTCAAGATGCCGTTACTCACGGGTTCAGAATCCTCTGTTGCCTACTCGAGGATGAAACACGGTTTCATTTAAAATTTTTCTTTGTTCTTCGGTTTGTTCCATTAAAAATAAAAGTTTGGCCAGTACAGTCACCATCCTCATGGTCAAGTTCAGCTGCCGAGTCCTGCCGCCTCCCGGGTCCTGTTCCCTGGGTCCTGTGCCCTGTGC
This sequence comes from Marmota flaviventris, assembly GCF_047511675.1. Taxonomy (NCBI): domain Eukaryota; kingdom Metazoa; phylum Chordata; class Mammalia; order Rodentia; family Sciuridae; genus Marmota; species Marmota flaviventris. The sequence continues at coordinate 154,971,596 of NC_092501.1, forward strand.
CCTGTGCCCTGTGCCCTGTGCGGCTCGCCCAGCTCAATTTGATCTGTGAACCCAGACGCCGGGGTTGAGCCGGGCCGGCCCACGAGCACTCTCTTCTCCACCTGCTGGTCCGTCCTCTGGGCTTGGCATTCCCTGATGCCTTAGCTAAAGGGGCTTTTTCACGTTGTCCCAAGGCCACGAAGTCTAACATGTAAGCCACGATCGGGTTTTAGTCACCTTATTCTGCCCAAAACACACCAGTGTTTCGAATTACCTCTCCCCCGCTTCTCGCCAGGTTTTCCAGAGCCCGGAGTGGAAGCCAAAGCTGGGATGCGATCCCAGATCCACAGAAGCCTGAGAGAATCAAGTCCTTCATCTTTTATCAGTTAAACAAGGGGCAGGGAAGGGGTTGGGAAGAGTGGCCTGATTCTAGATTTATGTTCCCATTCACTTCCTGTGCTGTTTGGGAATATTAATAAATTATTAGGGCATCTTCAACTCTAGAACTGACATGAGTTTTAGTCTTTTTATTGTTGTTCTTGTAACAAAAGACCTGAGACTGGGTACTTAGAAAGAAAAGAGGTTTACTTAGCTCATAGTTACTGAGGCTGAAAGTCCAACGAGAATAGGGCTGGCTCTGGGGAGGGTCCCCTAAGCTGTGTCCTCTCAGGGAAGATGATACCCTAATGGCAGGAGCTCTGGGGAGAGGAAGAGGTCACCAGGCAGGACCGGAAGCCAGAGCAAGTGGGAGGAGCCAGTCCTTGGAGTGCCCACTAGGCCCTGCCTCTTAAGGACCCATCACCTCTGCCACCACCACCCTGGGGGACCGAGCTCCAAACGGATGGGCTTTGGGGCAGTAGTATACTGTATCCAAACCACGGCAGCAGGTGTGGGGCCTGAGGGGACAGCCGTGTGCAGAGTTGTGCAGGAGGTCACTGATGAGCAGCAGGGCCGTTGCAGGTGCTGGTGGGGAAACCCTGGCGTGGCCTGGGCTTTGGCTTCATGGGCGAGGTTTTAGGTAGGAGAGGAGGTGAGGCCCAGTGTCCCCGGGAAATGCTGGCAGAGCCAGTGCATAGGTGACCCCACTCCTCTGCTCTGGGAATCTGGGGTGAATTGGCCCATCCTTGGGAGGGGGAAAGGTCTTTCCTTCCAGAAGGAGCCCCTGGTGCCTGTCGGCCTTCACCTCCTGGTGGATGCCTTCTGTTGTTCCCTAGCGTCACAGTCACCTGTCTCATATCTAAACCAGGTCCCGTGCATCTGTGTGTCTGCCTACTACATTTTTTGATTGAAATTTGCTTATTTCTTTGAATGGATTGGGGCGGGGTTGAAAAATTGTGTGTGGGAAGGCGTTTGTGGTGTTATAGGAAGAGCACTTACTAATGTTTGCAAAAACATCAACGTCGATGAGATCGATGGCATCTTTTAAAATATAACCTGCTCGTGTAGGGTGGGCCAGAGCGGGAGGGCGCAGCAGGGCTGCCTCTATCTGCAGATGGGTCCTTCGCCCACCCTCCTGGGCCACTTGTGCTTCCTGCAAGTTGATAGCACATTATTCTTATTTGTCAAGTGCTCCTTTTCCGCCAGCCTCCGGACATGTAATGTACAACACGCTTGGCTTGTTTGGGGAACACTTAAACAGCCACAGGCAGCTTATAAATATGATTTCCCTCTGTGTTTGGTGAGATAATTGAATGTTTTTCCATTGGAAATCATGAAAAGCTGAGCTCCTTGAGAAGATCAGCAAAGACCCGCAGTAAAATAGAGATGAAAAGATGGAATTGCAGTTTTCATGGAAACCAGGGGCTGTAGGCAGAGCCATTGAAATCCATGCACCCCGTGTTCACTGGAATCATGGGAACAGGCCAGGTGCCTCGTGAGCATTGAGTTAATGTGTTGAAATGGCTTTTTGATAGTTTGAAAGTGTGGTTTATTTTATATTTAGTTAACAACTGGAAAGAAATTTTCTGGTTGCAATTTTTTCCCCCTAAGAAATAAAATTAGAACAATGAGCCATAGGGCCAGTTATCTGCCAGGACTGATCTGTCAGGCCCACAGGTCACTCGGCAGGTCGTCTGGCTACTGTTCATCAGGGCGTGGAGGTGTGGGGTGTGTTCGGAGGGTGTGAGTGAGTGTTAGAGTGGTGTGACGGAGATGTTGACAGCTGGAGGGATCATAGAGAGAGGGGCTGACCAAGTCGCCTGTTCCTTTCCTCCTAGGGTTTCATCTTAAACAGTATTTTCATTTACAATGTTTATATTCAAGAGAGACACCCTTTGCCATCTCCCAAGAAGATAAACACAAGGGCAGTTATTACCAGGTGGATTTTCTATTTTTTCTTAATATATATATTTTTTAGTTGTTGATAGACCTTTATTTTATTTATTTTTACGTGGTGCTGAGAATCGAACCCAGTGCCTCACACATGCTAGGCAAGTGCGCTACTTCTGAGCCCCAGCCCCAGCCTCTAGCAGATGGGTTTTCTAGAGGGAAAAATTAGAGGCAACTTAAATGTCCGTAAATAGACTTGATCGATAGAAGATGGCATTCTTAAAGCTGGTATAATAATACAGCGTTAAAGTAATAATCTTTGCTTATAGTTACCAACTCAGGTCTACCTCAGGAATGTAACATTGACTGATACAAAAGTATAGTTTATTTTTTATTTTAAAATCATGCATACAACCACTTGTCTATATCTTTATGGATGCGGATGGTGTGTTAAATAGATTCCGAAGATGCACAAAATGCAAAATAGCCATTAGTTCTTGAGATAGGGAGAAGGAATGGAGATAATTTTATCCATGATACTTTATTCTTCTTTAAAAGAGGGCTGAAATGAATGTGAAAAAGTATTATTTGTCATTTCTGGAGAGGGAACAGAGTGTTACTTTTCTTTTTTTTTTGTTTTTTGTTTTTGTAGTTGACTTTATGTTTAAAACTGTTCCCCCAAAGACTATGTCTATTCTTCAGAATTCATAAAAAAATTATATAGAAGAAAATAAAAGTCACTCATGGTTTTATACATAACTTTAAACCACAAGTTTCTGATTAGCCATTGCTCTTTGAAGGAATTTCTTTTAAGGAAAGCCTGCATAGTGTATATGCAGAAATTTAGCCTGATGTCCAACAGTGAAGTAACATCTTCTCCAGCCATCAAGCGATATTTACCTTGGAGTGGGTTCCCTGGGTGATTGTGAACCTCAACCTTTTATGCTGTGCCGTTCCCCATTGGTTTTCCTTTTACCATTTCTTTTCAGGGTGTTTCCCCCAAGGTTTATTAGCTTTCTCTGCCTAGTTTGGAAATCAAATGACTTGTGATAAGCACGAAGCATTCTTGATTCTAACTTTATTTTGTTACTAATTTACTCATGGCCTTGGAAAATCACCTCCCATTGCCCTTGAATAAGTCACCATTTATTGAGCCCCAAGCACTGGATGGTGGGTTGGCAGAGAGTAAAGTAGGTGTGACCCAGTCTCCGGCAGAGGCCCACAGAGCTGATGGCTGCTGCCTCCGTCCTGGTTTCCTGATCTGCAAAATGAAACTAATAATGCCCACGTCATCTCCCCCAGGCCACTGGGGGATCATCAGGGGAGGTGGTCTGGGCACACACGGACATCTTCCACCTCTCCCTCGTGCTTCGTCTGGCTCTGGGCTCCACGAGGCCTTCCCAGGGTGGTGGCACGGGGCCTTTGCATATAGCATTTCCTTTATTTTGAATGCCATTCATGTTCTCCTCCACCCCTTAACCTCACCTTAAAAGCAAAACCTTGCTTAGAGGTGATCCCAGTGGGAAGTGCATGCCTCTCTATTTCTCAGCTAGGACTGTGCTTGAGCCTTATGGACTTTACTCTTAGCACTTTCTTACAAGGTACTGCTAGCACTGAGTTAGCTCTGAAACCATACTCGGTGCCAGATAGGCCCTGGTGCACACTAGGTGCTCATAGGGAGTTTGTGTGGATGAACTGAATGGAAGTCCCTCTGAAATGTAGGCAGAGCTGAGCTTAGGGAAGATGGAGGCATGGGGCATCTCTGAAGGGGTGCTTGGAATCCTGGGGAGAGCCAGGTGTTACCACCAGACAGCAGATTGTGATCTTTTTGTGTGATGTTGTCTCCCCCCCCCCCCACACACACACACACTGCCCTGCTGGTAAATTCACAGTAGCCTGTTGGCTTTTTATCTAGCTGTGTAGGTACATAGAATTAGGTAGTTGAGCTGCACATCTCTGGGCTACATCCATCCCTTAATGCTGAGTTCTGAGGGTGTTGATTTCGATCGTATTTGCTCCAACCTACGTATCCTGGGCTCCTGTTCTGCTCAAGGCTCTGGGACCTGTGGAGCTGGGTCTGTCATCACAAGCTTCACAGTCAGACTGGGAAGGCAGCCGCTGTCAATGCTGAGCCCTCATGGAAAGCTGCACGTCCCATAGTGCACGGGGATTAGTCAGTTTTTTCTGAGATGTAAAGTTCTCTATCCTGCCAGAGTAATCCCTCGATTCCTAAGGGCCATGTAGATCATTCTATGTGACAGTAAAAATAAGCTGAAAACAGTCAAATGACTTACAAGTGCATTTTCTTATTTTTTTCCCCGGGTGACTGACTAATGAGGGTAAAATTGGTGTCAAGGGACACGAAGTGAATTCTCTCCATTGGCACCAACCCGTTTCTTGAAGATAAGGAGGGTGGGACTGAGGGGAGTGAATAACCCGAAGGTCGGAGTTTACTTAAATGGGTTTCCAGCTCACTGCGGCAATGATTTTCCACATTATTTGATGTCATTCCCCGGTGATCTAGCAGAGAGGCAGCAAGACAGAAGGGGACACATTAATTTTGGTGTCCAGGATCTGGGCCTGATTCCCAGTCTGACCTCTTACTAGCTGTGTGGTCTTGGGAAAGTTGGCTCTCTGAGCTCACTGTCTTCCTGAGACGGGATTCACAGCCCCGACTTTGTCCTTTGAAGGAAATAATGTAGGTAAAGCTCGCCGGCCCGGTTCTCCGTGCACAGTGAGTCAATGCCGGCTCTCATTACTGAAGTGTGAACACCAACACAGAGCTACTCATTCTCTGGCTTGCCGGGGAAGGGAGAGGTGCAGGTTAGTCATGAATCACTCTTTGGAACAATCCCCTTTGGAAACTTTTCTGAAGTCAAATTTCAAGCCAGTTTCCAAAGTGTTCACCATTTCTAGATACTGCCTTTGGGTGAAAGGGATGCTCTTTAATTCTTCATAAAATGTATCAGTGAAAACTATCAAAGGAAGGAGCAGAGGAACAGGGAGGGTTTGTTATTATACCGTGGTGGTTAACAAATGGTTGTCACCCTAGGAAAATAAATTTCTACATTAATTCAGGCAGATTCTGAAATACGCATGCTCCAGCATGACCCTTTGATCTTGGGGCAGTGAGGGCCAGACTCACTGTGTTGTCTTTCTGTGTCACGGTCACTGCTTTAAATCAGCCTCTACACACTCATCTGCTTATTGGTGTGGGAAGTCCACCTGGGTTTGTGAATCTAGCCTGTTTTGCCCTTGGTGATATGTGAGTGCTTTCCAAGGCTGGACCTCCTTGGCCTGGACTTTTTAGGACCAAACCTATACTAGACTTTTGTCCAGACCCTCTGGTTTGGCCTGGAGGTGCAGCAGCCCCTGGTCCGAGCCCCTTGCCCTGGTAGGGTGGTTGGCCGGAGCATGGGTCTTTCCTCAAATTCACTCTTTTCCCTTGTGGGGAGGGATTCCAGCTCAGTAGGATTACAGAGGCCAAAGGCATGTGCCTCACAGTTCACAGGCCTTCAGGCAAGGTCAGCAGAAATATGACAGGCACCCCAGAAGTCTGCCACTGTGTGGGGAGCCCTTCACCCCCACACCAAGGGCTCCAGGATGCTCAGGGTTAACCGAGGCCCAAGGCGGAAGCCTGTAGCTAATGATTTCTGACTGCTGTTCTCTGGTGAAATGTGAAAATCCATATTCATATTCAAAAGGAGAATTGCTTCTGACTCTTCTAATGTTTTAACTTTTGGTTAATCTGTAGTACATTTCACGGCCCAAAATGAAATTGAGAGGTGCCGTTACCTTAGGGTTGATAGACTGCAGCACATAGGCCAGATCCAGCCCAAGAGCCAAGGATGTTTAATTTTGGGGTCTGGGCGTACCGAGGATTGAACTCAGGGGCACTCGACCACTGAGCCACATCCCCAGCCCTCTTTTGCTGAGGCTAGGTTTGGACCCGGGATCCTCCTGCCTCAGCCTCCAAGCTGCTGGGGTTATAGGTGTGTGCCGCTGCGCCCGGCTGCCAAGAATGGTTTTGACATTTTTTTCTTATGTAAAATCTTTTAAAAATTTGTGGTAAAACAAACATAAATAAAAATTTATCATCTTAACTATTTTCGAGTGTTTGCTTCAGTATTAAGCAAACAAGCATTTTTGTGCAACCCGTCTAGAACTTTCATCTTGCAAAACCCAAACTCTATCCCCATTTACATTTTTAAGTGTTTTAAGCAGGAAAAAAAAAGAGTGTTTCATGACGAGTGAAAATGACATGAGGTTGACATTTGCTGTCCGTACATAACATTAGCGGAACACAGCCCGGGTCATTTATGTCCACACTGTCTGTGGGGAGCTTTTGTGCTATGGGAGCAGAACAGCAGTGGAGCACCAGGAACTCTACAAAGCAGGACATACGTGCTGCCCCGTCCTTCCCCGAGTACCTGGACTGTGGGGGTTCAGCAGTCAGGGGCTCCTGCTGCTGGAGGGGGGGCTATGGGGTGGGGTCAGGAGGAAGTGGAAGGGTGGGCAGGGCCTCCTCCCACACCCCAGAGCAATCGTGTCGTCTCTCCCCCTGACCACTGGCTTAGGCACTCTGTGTGTTGCTTTATGGTAGATCTTGAGTATTTTATAAATGCTGCCAACTTCCTGGCTTTGTGTCTTAACATCAAGATAAGCTTGTCTTCGCCAAAGTCATGTCAAAATCAGTTAATTCCGTATTTTAAAATGTCTTCACTGGCCGTTCTATCTTCTGATGCTCTCTCTGTCCAGGTGAAAGAAACGAGCTTCTGTTTGGGGTTTGTTTTTGACTCCTTCATGATCTCTAAAAAGGAATGAAAGTAGGGACAGGGCTAGTTGAATGCAGACAATAAAATCTTCATAGATCCTTCTGAGGAGAGAAGCGGTGGCTCGCGGTTGTGCTTGGGTGTCTGCCCGTTAAGTCACCTCCTGCCTAGGTGGGCTCACTACTGCAGCTCCGTAAGGTAGAGGAGCCCGTGTCACCATCGGTGTTCAGCGTATTGGGACAAGAGGGTCATGAAGGGTTTGTCAGGTTGAGTAGCATGGGGACGTCAGGGCTGGGCTCACAGGGGTGGCCGAAGGCTCAGACACAGGACTTTCCTCCCAGAGAGAATTCTCCCTGAAGACCAATGTGATTGTGAGCTGCGGAGCTTTATCCCCCTTTTCCCCTGGAGGCTTACCTGTTGAGGGCTGGACGGCACAATCTCTGCCTCCTGGTTGTCAGTTACTCAAGTTGCTTTTCTCTCTTCTGTGCCCCTTTTTCCTCCTGTTTCCAGATTCTGTGTAGAAAAGTATGGAGGCTCCTGTGGCCTCCTTGGGCTTGAAGGTGGAGGCTGGCAGAAGCCCTGAGAGGGGGAGGATCCCGTGGTCACGGGAGTGTTTGCTTCCCTCTCGCTGGAGACCCTGATTCCCTCCAGGGAGGGCTGTTCCTGTTGGTCACTAAAACAACCTCCAGGAACACCCAGGAAATCCCATTAAAATTTTATTATAAGAGTTTGAAACAGAAGTGGATTTCCATGCCCATCCCTCATCTTCAACAACGAGCGAGCGTCTGCCCTATGCTTCACCAGCCCCTGGCCTTCCACCCACCAACCCCCACCAACGTGTTGATTAATTTTTAGAACCTTTTAAATGTAAGTTGCAAACCTTAGAATCTTTCAGTATTCTCTTTTTCATTAACCCTTTTTTGAAGGGTTTTACTTGCATACAGAAGAGTATGTAAATGACAAGCGTCCCACTGGATGGCTTTTCACTAACCCTTCATTCCTGAACATTCCAGACTGAATCTCCGAAAGATAAGTTGTTCACAGAACCACGGAACCATGAAACCCGATTTTCATGCTAAATTCTTGGGAAAGTGCGGGGAGGAGCCTTGTCCCAAGTAACCTTTCTGTGGCCACCGGGTACTCTGCCTTAACGTGGTTGTTAAAGAGGAGGGGCAACTTTAGTCGCCAATTTTTTAAAGAATGGAGGAAAGATAAGAGGTGGGGGAAGAGAAGATTTAGTATTTATTTAATTATTTTGGTACCAGGGAGTGAACTCAGGGGCGCTTAACCACTGAGCCACACCCCAGCCCTTTTTGTATTTTATTTAGAGAGAGTCTCACTGAGTTGCTTAGGGCCTCTCTCTGTTGCTGAGGCTGGGTTTGAATTTGCCATCCTCCTGCCTCAGCCTCCCAAGCTGCTGGGATTACAGCTGCCTGGCTAGTTTTTAATTTTTATTTTTCTTAACTACTTGGATTATATTGGCTAAATGAGTGTGGGGAGGTGCTCAAGTGAAAAATTTGCTTTCAGGTAAAAATAAAGGCAGTTGTTATTTATTTAAGACCTAAATGAATCAGGTGTATTGAATTTAATGGAAAGGCTTTAATAACAGGTAATTTTAATTTTTTTTTTTTATTTTGGGGGTTACTGGGGAATCAAACCCAGGGCCTTGCATATATACCACCAAGCTTTTTCCCTAAGCTGAGAATAGTTAATTTTACAGAAGGGGAAATAATAGAATTAGCCTCATATTTAGCCTGAACATCAAGAGAATCATTATTTTTCAGGTAAATTTAAGTTATTTTCCAATGGCACTTTTCATTTTTCACCACTAGAGCAGGTATTGAGCCTTAATTTCTTCCTGTTTGGTGAGGGGCCATCATAGGTCTCTGTCTCCACTGGTATTTTCATGTTTTCAATAACAAATAACTAGTGTATCTGGCAAGGTGACTCTGCTACTTTTTTTTTTTTTAAAGGTATTGGAGACTGAGGATTGAATGATAGCAGGGATGTTCTACATCCCAACCCCCTTCTCATTTTTTGTTTAGACAGGTTCTTGCAAGTGGCCCAGGCTGGCCTTGAACTTGTGTTCCTCCTGCCTTAACCTCCCAGGTGTTGGGATCACAGGTGTGCACCACAATACCCAGCTTTGCAATTAATTTCTAAAAGCTCTTTCATAGTCCGCCCTAAATTCTTTGTCTGGAAAATACTGGGTTTTAAATATATCTGTTTTTTTGTTTTAAACATTTTTCTTTTTCCATTGGACACAATACCTTTATTTTATTTATTTATTATATCTGATTTTAAACGTGTTTGGACCTGGGCTTTATTGGGTCTCGCTTTTTAAGCTGTGCCTGACTTAGAAAATGCCGGTCAGTTTTTCTTGGGAAAATCTACTTTGTTGAGTGCTTCTTCTGAGGACCACAGCTCCGCTCCTGGCATGTGGACCTCGTGTGGCACCCTGAGATTCCTGTATACTGAAGCCAGACCAGTGTGACACCAGGCACCAGCCTCATGCTGGCGGGATCTAATGCTCCCAGGGACAATGGAGGACAGGGAGTGAGCTCCCTGTCTGCAGGAGGCAAGCATCCTGTGCTCAGTCAGCTTTCTCTTCAGGGCAGGGGAGACCTCTGCCCCGTCAGGCAGACTCTTGACAGGTGACAGGAAAGAATTCAAGGATGCATAGGTTTATAGCAAAGAGGAAGAGCTTTATTAGGAAATGGAGGGTGAACAAGCCCATCCTCAGAGCAGAACACATCTCAAGAGCAAGCAGCACTTTGGAGACCCGTGGATCTTTTTGTAAAGCCCCAGCCTGCTGGCTCAGGTCTTTGATCTCGGGTGGTGGGTGGACTGTGAGACATTTGTGGTGGCCTGCTCTTCTTCCAGGATCTGCAAGTTGACATCGTGTCCTCTAGTTAGATAAGGTCTGCACTGGGGCTATATTGTAGTTTTCTGAAAATACGTCTTTATCTAATCTGGAACGACATCGTAAAGCTCAAGTACAGTGTGCTTAAACTTTAATCAAAATGAGGCAGTTTTCCTAGATGAATGAATTCACAGGAACTCTAAGATTTGTAGATTTCTCAAAAAATTAGGAGCGGCAGACCTGAGGGAGGACAAAGCAGGTCAGGGGAGATGTGCAACCGCAGGGTGGTGACCCTCTTGTCTGCTGCCCCCCTATTTTGACTTCTTATCCTGCCTCATGGCCCTGGTTGCTACTCTGATTTGAGCCCTCATCAGCTCATGTTTCACAGGCCATTAGGGAAATTGTAAGGATGGGCCTCCGGGTGGGGCCTCAGGACAGAAAGAAGACCCTGGGCGCTCCATTACTAGGACTCCGGCCATTTTTGTGTGTATGTGTGTGTGGGATACTGGGATTTAACCCCGTGGTGCTCTACCACTGAGCTAAAACTCCTATCTTTTTTATTTTTTATTTTGAGACAGGGTCTCCCTAACTCTTCCAGGCTAGCCTCAAATCTGATTCTCCTGTTTCAGTATTCAGAGTCGCTGGGTGCCTCGCACCTGGCTTCTGCCCTGGCCGCTCTTGAATACAAGTCTTGAAAGGGTTGAGTCCTACTCTAAATTCTTTGTCCATAGTAGTATCTGACACAGCAGGCATTCCAGAAGTATTTGTCAACGTCATGATGAAAACCAGAAGTGCTGCTGCTCCCATAGCCCCTGTGAGGTATTTGGCGTGTAGGGGAGTAGAAGTTCAGAGCCCCTAATGAACTAAGCTTTGTGAAAGCCGTTTTCTGACCTCTAGGAAGGAGCTCAAGGTCAAGCAGGGGAGGAACCAGCAGGGATTTGAACCTATGTTTGCCTCATTGCAAAGTTCGTCATCTCTCCCCTACAAAAAGAAACTGGAGACTGATGTCATCCGGTGATACATGCAGCCACTTTTAAGTCTTTGTTTAAAAAGTGACAAAACCCACTGTTGGACACAGCCGGGGATAAAGAAATAAAGAAACGGAGTTTGCCAGGCATAGCCCTTAGGGCCCAGGGACTGTGGCCACCCATGTGGGCGGGCCTGAGCCTCTTCACCCCGGCTGCCTTCCTCCCACACTTGGTAGGCTTGCTCATTTTGTCAGGGTGATCTTTACAGGAAAAAAGAGTCGAGATTTCAAAAATGATAAATGAGGACAGGAGATATCTGCGGGGTATTCAGGCACGTTCCCTGGGGCTTTCCCCAGCACCCGCTGCCAGGCTTGGTCTAGAAAACTGCACTGTGGCTGCTCCGGTTTCCCTTTGTCTGCAGTGTGGGCTTCACTGAGCTCAGGTTTCCATGGGCAGGAGGAGACTCAAAGGAAAGAGGGTCTGTCTTACCACTTTCATTACTTCTAGGACAGGAGTTCGAAAGTTCATGGCCCAACTTTAATCTCTAATTTTGCTTTGTTACCAAAAAACAAAAACCAAAACCCACAACTCCATTAGCATAGAAATAATTTTCCTTTAAAAATTCTCGGCTCTCCTCCTTTCTCATACCTTGTAAAATCAAAAGGCCTCGTGGAGGGGCTGGGGATGTGGCTCAAGCGGTAACGCGCTCGCCTGGCATGCGCGGGGCGCTGGATTCGATCCTCAGCACCACCTACAAATAAAATAAAGATGTCGTGTCCACCGAAAACTGAAAAATAAATATTAAAAACTTCTCTCTCTCTCTCTCTTAAAAAAAAAAAAAAAGGCCTCGTTGATCCAACTGAGAGGATTTCAGTCCAAACACAAGCATTAGCAAAATAATTACTCATCAGCTCCAGGTTGTACTTGACTATCCAAAACCAGACCCAAAGTCAAATAAGTAAACACCTTGCAAATGTCAGGATCTTACCTGTCCATCGGATAAATTTAGTACTGAGATCAATTTATTCCTCTTTCAAGCTTTTAATTCAGGCCAGTTAATAGATACTTGTCTATTGAAGGATTTGTCCCTTCCCCAAGTAATACGATTTTGTTACAAAGTAAGCTTTAGCCACACAATGCTAGATGGATCTTGCTGTCCTTGAGTGAGACCGGGAATTAGCCTCCTCATCTGGGGCTGTATTTATCTGGCAGATACGTTTCAAAACTAACCCTATAGCTATGAGGTCTGAGGCTGTGGATTTCTATGTGTGAGATTCTGTAATAAGTACATGCCTCAATCCAGGCTCCAGAGTTACAGAATTTCATAAACACTAACAAATGAATTCAGATTCTTGTCATTCAAAAGTCAGTTTAACACAGTGAACTGTTTATGTGTGAAATACGCAGTGTCTGGGAATTGCTTTCACATAAAATAGGCATGGGAATGTAGTTTGGCACATGTACACACACACACACATATATATCTCATAAATATAGATCATCTATATAAAATGTATATGATATGAGAAATGTATATATAAATATATGAGAAATATGACATTATAAATAGGATATATAGGGTAGAATAGAGTAATTGCTAACATTTTTTAGGTTTTGAAAGGAAATGCACCCCTCCTCCTTTCTTGCTATCTCTGAGAGACTGATCTAAACCATTGGGACAATTAGTAAATATAAAATGCCCCACTTTCCTGATGAGTGGTTGGCATTCTCATGCCTGAGCAATTTCAGGCATGAGAAGAGCATAAAGCCTTCCTGGTGAATGGCAGAAATGTGACCTCCTGGTCACTCTCTGGGCTGCAGACAGTACAATTTGTTGTAACATTTTAACATACTTGAGAAACATAAGATCCTCTTTCATGCCTGGATTTCTTACTGCGTTTTAAAAGCATTTTCACTGAGGCACTGCAAGATTGTGATTTGCATGTGAAGCCACAAAGGTAGGGGACAGGGTGAGTGCCCTTTTCAGGAGGCATAAGCAATGTTCTGGGACATGCTTAGGTGGAGCCACAGCTCGTTTAATGGTGACAGCTGTGTGTGGTTCCAGCCGTCATGGCCTGTCACGGTGGCACTGAGCACCGAAGGCTAGCTAGACCTCTGTGTTCAGCTTCCCCTTATTGATGTGATTGATGGGAAGAGGACCCAAAAGGCCAAGGACAAGGTCCATTTCTAGGTTAGTGGGTGTTTCAGAGTGTCTACAAGAGGCATTTGGAATGATCAGAGCCTGCTGGATTTGCCTGGGGCATTGGGGATTTCTACAGAGCTGGTGATGTAGAGCCAGAATTCCTCCTTGGGCAGTACATTCCACTCGGCCCGTTGAATAGAGCTGTTGATCCTCAACGTTACAGTATAACGAAAGATTATAGGTAAGCCTCAATCACAAAAGCTGGCCGATGATATTGCATCAATAGGCAAACAGAAGACCTACACAAGTTTTGAAATCATTGGTTTAGGGTAAAAAGAATATGGATGATATTTTTTTCTCATTTAAGATGGTCTCTGATATTATATTACTTTTTAATATTATATTTGTATTACTTTATCAGTTAGATTTTGGTTCATGGAAGAACCTAAATAAGTCAGCTTTTTGGTATTCAAAAAGTTCCAAAGTCAGAATTGTCTCCCCAGAGTGCCGTGATATAAACCGCGGTTAGGTTCCCAGGAAGGGAACTTATAGTCCTTAATGTGATTGCATAGGGTTTGCAAAACCTGTGTGTCCTCTCAGACCCGAGTACCTCCCAAGCACGCAGTGAGGAGGCAGGGCTGGGGTGACAAGGAGACACGGGGGAGGGGGAGGGAGAGCTACCGTTGCTTTTCTCGTGGATGGTTTTTTGGGTTCTGTTCTTAACTTTGTTTTTATGGTAACAGCTGGCTGATATTTTGATGGTTTAGATCTGAAATGTCCCCCAAAAGCTCATGTGTGGAAAGCATGGGCCCCAATGCTGCAGATTCAGAGGTGGGGCTGTTAGCAGTGGTTGATCATGAGGGCTCTGACCTCATGAGTGGATTAATCCACTTGCTGGACTCCTGGAGGCGGGTCCTGGATGGAGGAAGTACGTCACTAGTGGTACAGCCTGGAGGGCTTAGCTTCTCCCTGGTCCCATCTGTCTCTCTGCTTCCGGCTGCCAGGAGATCAGCCTCTTTCCTCTGCCGCACCTTTGTGCCATGATGCTTCTGCCTTGGAACCAGCTGACCCCAAACTGAATCCTTTGAAACCATAGGCCAGAATGAATCTTCCCTCCCCCGAGTTGTCCTTGTCAGATATTTTGGTCACAGTGACACAGACAGAGCTAATAGAATATGTATCAACATTTTAAATACAAATATTTGTTTTCTTCAAACAGTTTGCTAGATGAAGTCAGGCTATGGCTGCCAACCATTTTGGAGCCCTCAGATCTTCTCTAATAAGGAAATAGATCCATTTACTCATCATTTATAAAATGGCCATCCGTATCCCCCTAGGTTGGTTCTGTTTACTCAACAGACGACTTCTACGTGCTGATTACAGACCACACACTGGAAGGAGGAGGAGGAGAGCTTGGGAATTAACCAGAGAGTTCTTGTGAGGACCTTCTGGATGCAGCCTTGGGGGTGAATTCGCATCCCAGTGGCAAAGCTGTGGACTTTGGACATGTTTTGTCTCTGAAAGGTGCATGTGGTGGAAGCTTGGGTTCCCACTGTGATGGCCTTGAGAGGTGGTGAGTCTGTAAGGGGTGGAGTCTGGTGGAAGGTAACTAGGTCTCAGGGAACCACCCTCAGGAGCCATTAATGCCTGTCCTGCAGGACTGGACTAGTCACCTGGAGTGGGTTGATAGAGAGCAAGTCTGACTTTCTTGTCTGTTTTTCTTCTGATCTTTTTGCGCATATTCTTCTCCCATGTACCCACTTATCCACCATGTTGTGACACAGCCTTGGGCCCCTTAATAGGCACTAGTGCCATGCTGTTTAGACTTCCCAGTCACCAGACTTGTGAGCCAAATAAACTTCTTTACTTTATGAAGTACTCAGCTTTAGGTATTTTGTTTAGCAACACAAACAGACTAAGATTCAATGGAGGGAATCTGATTTCCATGGCCCTGTTTTGGGCATATGGTTATATGTTAGTCTGTTGTGTGTTGCTATAACAAAATACCTAAGGCTAGATGCTTTATAAAGAAAAGTGATTTATTTAGCTCACAGTTTGGGGGGGTTCAAGAGAATGGTGTTGATATCTGCCTGGTGAGGCCTCCCTTGCCTGAGTCACATGATGGATGCCATCATGGCAAGAGAGGGAAAAAACGGAGAGCTTGCATGACGAGACAGGAAGTCAGGGACCGAGGAGGGGTCTGGTTCACTCTTTTAAAATAACCCTCTTGTGGGAACTAACCAGGGTCCCAAGAACTACCATACTTTCTTCCAAGTGTAGCACCCCCAGAGTTCACCTCTTAAAGGTCTCACTGCCTCTTCCCATTGCCACACAGGGACCTGGCTTCCCAAACATGGGCCTTTGAGGGACAAACATTCAAACCATAGCAGCTCCATTTCAGATTCTGAAGAAATGTGACGTTTGGTTCATGTAGTGCAGTGGTTCTCTGTCCCAGCTGCCTGTCAGAAGTCAGAAGTCTTTAGCACACACACACACACACACACACACACACACGTCCAAGTTCTGTTGCCAGGAATTCTGACTGACTTGGTGGTGCACAGGGCACCTGGGCATTGGTATTTTTCCAGAAGCTTCCCATGTGATTCTGATGGGCAGCCAGGGACAAAATCTTGGGACCTGGTCGGTAGTAGGATATTGTTTTAAATTGAGTTTAATGGAAATATTATCAGGACTATTAGAAAGAGCGGTGGTTTCTCCTATAGGTCTACAGTGAGACTTCACTATTGAGCACAAAGGCTATGTGAAAGCTTTGTCTAATCCTAACAGGCGTTTGTAACCCGGTCTGCATGTTGGAATCTCCTCAGGGACTCTTCAGATATGCAAGTGCCCCGCCTACCCTCCTCTGTCCCATTGCAAGGACACCGTCCAGGGCTGGGCAATGGGGTGGACGCATGTGTGTAACTTGCCACTTGATTCTAGTGTGCTGGGGGTTGAGACCCAGGGCCTCGTGGCTGCTCCCTGTAGCTGCTCCCTGTGGTGGCCGTTTGGTGACTCGGGGTACGTGGGGTACATGCATTGGCATAATAATGATTCTTTCTCCGAAGACCTACGCAAAAGGCCCACAGGGCTTGCTCCTTGGAGAAGGGCAGCATTTAGCAGTTCTTTGATTCTGGCTTTTCACTTCTTGATTCTGTGGACTCTGTCATAAATGTAGCCATGTTAATTATCAACATCTATAAAGGATTTTTAACACCTACTGGGACTAGGCCACAGTGTCCTTTTTACTTTAATGCTCTTTATTCATAATGACAGCATAATAAATACTCAGTTTATAAGTACAGTGGAAACAATATCCAGCTAAATGTGCCAGTATGGAAATTTATTACTTCTATTACAGTTCTTTAAATATTTTATATATTTAAGAGAATGTCGAAGTGCTGTTTATGTCTGTGTCTCATGTTGAGTGTCTTCACTGAGAAAGTTGAAATACTCAGTGATTGGGAAGTTAAATGCCTTATATTAAAATTAAATGTGTTCACCCCTTGTATATGTCTCTCTCTTCCTTTTGTTCTCAGTACTAGGGATTGAATCCAGGGGTGCTTTACCACGGGGCTACATCGCTGGCCCTTTCTGAGACAGGACCTCCCTGAGTTGCTGAGGCTGGCCTCCAACTCTTCACCCTCCTGGTCAGCACCTGTGTAGCTGGGATTCCAGGTGGGCCACCATGCTGTTTGAAGTGAATTCTGCACATTATTCGCTTGCAGGGGCCCTGTCTGATGGCACCTCTCATCAGGATGGGAGTGTTCTGTGTTCTTGCCACCTTGGTGGCCACTGGACAGGTGGCTTAATGAGGGACTGAATTTTTTTATTTAATTTTAATTAAGTTTCTATACCTTCATGTGGCTAGTGGCTGCCGCAGTGGGCAGAGCAAGGTGAAAGGGTTGCTGGGTCCAGTTTGAGAAGAGATGGGGCTGAATTGGGAAGCACAGTGGCCGCTGTCCCAGTAGGCGTCAGAGATGCTGAGCGGGTGGACGGTACATCCTGCAGCCCTGAGCTCTGGCCCTGTAACTTGGGGAGCCTGTGATCTCCAGAATCGATGTAGCCCGTGGCTGTGGCTCTGTGGGTACAGGTGCAGTTCAGGGAGAGACTCGGACCCCTGTGTCGGGCCACTCCCTGGCCCCGCCCTCTGCCTCTCACCCCACCTGCTCCCCGACATCTTGCTCAGCGCTGAGCTTAAATATTACACTTACAAGCCTCCCAGCCTCTCTGCTCCACCCTCCTGAACCGCTCTCTACCACAGCCACTGAGACGATCCTTCCCACAGGGTCCTTTCTGGACATCCCCCCCTCTGCTCTCTGTATCATAGTGTCACCTGGTCAGTCCCCTAGGCTGAGTGGAGCCTGGCAGGACACTGACGTGTCGTCTGGGCTCCAGGACTGGAGAGTAAGTGGCATGACCAAGTTAATCACTACGCCCGGACCTTGGGTGGTTTTGTTCACGTACACTTCTTCAAACCCTAACTTTGTTAAACGAAATGAATTTTTATGGATAATTCAAATTCTTGGACCTTTTTCTCTTCCAAACTTGTTTTCAGCTTGCTGGTTCAATTTAATTGACTCTCTTCATTTTTCTCATTTTTCCAAAAGCCCTGTGATATGCTGGCTGAGTTTCCACCAAGAAAAGTAAATACACAGATAGGTCTGCTTTTGTTTGAAATGAACTTGTGAAGGACTTCATGGGAGACTGACGCAGTCCTCACGTAATCACAAATACCTGGTAATTATGTATCATAAATGATAAAAGCAAGTGCGAAATAACACACTTATTAGTGACGGCTGAGAAGAAGTCATTTGTTTTAGAAAGCTACTTTTCCACGCGTGACTTTTGGTGGCGGTCCCTGGCAGAGTGGTGTTTTGCCTTCTGGCCTGGATTTCCTTGTTGACCTGCATTTAGGGACTCTGCTTCCACTGTAATCTACATTTGTTTCAGGTTCCCACCTTCCTATATACAAGCACAGAAGTCTTTAAAAAGCAGAGTGCCAACGTGCTGTTAGCCCTAATTTTAAGGGTAAAAATTAAATCGCGCCAACTGCAAAGAGAAAATGTGCTCCGTGACCAACATTGAAGATAAGTCTTGACCTTTGCCACTATGCAGTAGAGACCCCCTCAGCTGTTGGTGAGCCGCACATCTCTGGTTATGACAAGAATGATCCAAGGCCCTTAATTCTAGCTAACAGTAAATTACCTGAGTCATTTTATCTTAATCGGAATTTGGACTTTAGCTGTTATTTGGAAGACATGCGCCTGGCCTCCTCCAACTTCCTTTAGCGTAGGTAAAGACCTCATGGAGGCTGGAGGGAATGGGACCTCTAGTACCTCCCCTGGCAGAAGTCCTCGCCAGTCAGCATGTACTTTACTCCCTAGTTTTTCATTCAAAGAATGAGTAACTCGCTAACCTACACAGGCTTCATTATTGTTTCTGGGAAATAGAAATTTGGAGCTGGGCGTGGTGGTGCACACCTATAATCCCAGTAGCTCAGGAGGCTGAGGCAGGAGGATTGTGAATTCAAAGTCAGCCTCAGCAACTTAGCAATGCCCCAAGCAACTCAGTGAGACTGTGTCTGTAAATAAAATACAAAAAAAGGGCTGGGGATGTGGCTCAGTGGGTAAGCACTGGGTTTAATCCCCAGTGCCAAAAAAGAAAAGAGAATTGGAAGCTGTAAACCTAGAGATTGGGCAGAACAAGCTGTGAGAACTCAGGGCTCTAACTCTGGCTTTGGAAAATCAACAGAGGAACTTGACAAGCAGCCACAGGGGCCCGGAGCACTGCAGCCAGGCTGGGGATGATGCTGGATGTTTGATAAAAAGTTTAAAATTCATTTTTTTCTCAGTTTAAAATCTTAACAGAATTACAGACATATTTAGAAACGATTTCTACCAAAGAGGATTAGAAAAAAATTAAGATTGGATCTTCCGTGAGAATTTCTGGAGAATGTTCTTCAGTTGAATATTTTTTGACATTGCTATAAAAATGAGATATCATTATACCCACTATCTTAGAAGATGTTTTACTAAAATAATTGTGCTTATCAGTATGCACATGGTATCACACTTTTCTGTGTATAATGAAGGACTTCACGTGCGCTGCAGAGGACTTGTCTTTCAGTGCATTAAAAAGGACCGTTTTGGCTTGATTAAACAAGATAACTACACAAATGCTGTAATCTGTAGATGAGTTTTGGTGAAAGAAAGTGGCTTTCTGTAATTTGACTTAGTTTGGAATTTTCATAAGGAAAATGAGGACATCTTATTCATTCTAAGGAGAAGACGGAAGGGAAGTTTGAGAGGAAGCTATTTATGCAAAATTAGTGTCAAGAAAGACTAAAGTTATTTGTGGCATTGACTCTTCGCTGAGCTTTTCGGAACAGCTGAATGCAGGAGCCAGTCTCGGAAAATGCCACATATGGCGATTAAAAGCTTAGTGTTTTCTCTAAACGCCTAAGAAAGCAGCCGAGTTTACTGAGGTTTGATGCAATCACCCAGACCTCGAAGAGGGGCAAGGTAATAAAGAAGAAGAGGAAAACCAGGCAGAACCGAAGTCCTTAGAAGTGACATTAGCTGGTGCTGAGCTTCATTATCACATTAAAAGAGTTGGTTTTTGTTTTTGTTTTTAAGCCTGTGAAAAATCTTTTGATAATAAGCCTCCTCATTTTATCAGCCAGTCCACACTTTGCCAAGATAATCCGCTCTTACTTTGAGAGAAATAAACCTAAAGGTGGTGCTTTGACCTAATCGGCTTACACCTTGAACTGAAACTGTATTATGGGTTGTCTGTATGTCTCTGAAGGTGGGAGTAATTAATTAGCTAGTCTTGAGGACACACTGCCCCAGATGGGAGTTTTTGCTGACTCCGTTTTGTACGCTTTGCTTAATAAATCCTGACATTTTCCTGGTGAGCACTTCCTGTTTGGGAGGACAACTGATAAAGAGCCCTTACTGTCTAGTGTGATAGTATGTCATGTTTTGAGTTCTGAATGGCCACGTGGGGTCGGTCAGTGGCTACCATATTGGTAGCAGGTCTGGAACCCTGCCGTCTTTACAGATTGCTGTTTGCTTGCACTTGGGCAACCATTCCCTCTCATGATGTCCATGATGGCAGCACCGTGATCTTCCCTACCCATGCCCTACCCCACCCTGTCCTCACCTTGCCATACTTACATGACAAAGCTAAGTCCATGAGAAATGTTCATGTCAACCTGAAGCTAGAAATTGGAGCCCCAGGAACTAGGTGGTTCAGTAGAAACGTGGGTCTTTGGGAAAAATAGTAATAACTCTTTATAGAATTGGCTTCAGGGACAGATTTCCTTTACTCTGCTCCTGGGGAGACGAGGGATTGGGAGACTTTCCAGAGGAATCATTTCAATTTATTTATTTGGACTTGCTCAGTCCCTCTCTTCCTTGGTATTTTTTTCCCGGTTATATTTGCCAGTGAGTTTTCTTTTGTCCTTTGGTGAAATGAGAAAGTTAATTTCTAACATTTGGAGGATCTCAGTGTGCCTCAAGGTAATTTGAGTTAGCAGGGGATTAAAGCTAGGCATAGGCAGTGCTAGCTGCTGGCTGTTGACTCTCTTGAGCTGAGGCTTACACAGGCTAATTTTCTGAGGACTCCTTCCCCGTTGGGTAGATGGGAAATGTCATTCCTGTTAGCAAGATGAGCTTTCTTGGACCTGAAGCCACACGGGGTTCTGTTTAACTTATGGTCTGACTCATAATCTCAAAAAAATAAAAGATTTGGAAAGCTGATTTCTTGTCCCTATACTTTTCCAAAAGGTGCCAGTTTTATTATTTTAGTATCTAAAACATAGAGCCGATGTTCTCATTGACATTATTTCATTCAATAAAGTAAAGAGTCTAGATCGTAGCAAAGTTCATGTCCCCTTCTATTGGAACTTAGGGTGTTTTAATTTTGAAGGGTAAAAATGCAATATGTGCTCATTTTTAATTTTTTTTTTTTCTAAATTAAAATTCACGAACACCAGCCTCTTCCCATAGTTCTCCCGTTTGACTGGATCAGCCTCTCATTTTATCTCATTCAGAATTTTCTGAGTGTTTTTCCTTTTCTCGGCGAGCCTTGGGGAAGATGTGTAACTGCTTGGTGATGTCGCTGGCTGTCTGAGAAAGTCAGGTGCACGCGAGACATGAAACCATCCTCATTATGCCTCCTGTCATCTGCAGAATTTCAAACCGAGTGGATCCTGATTGTCATGAAAAGAACCAGGCGCAGCGTTGGGTGCGTCTGATGTGGGGCCGGTTTTGTTGTGCCGTTTGGCTCTGACTGCCCTGAAACTCAAGAGAAGGCGTTCCAGCTGCCACCTTCCCGTAGGAAGACAGCCCAGTTCAGGCTTGAGCCGCTAGCCCTCTCCAAAATTGAAATGGAAATGCTTATAGCAGACAGCTTGATGAGATCAGTGGGTGCTTTCCGACCAGCATTTTGGTGGTCACTCTAGGCTTGATGGGAGGCATCATTGGGTACAAAATGAGCCCATTTGTCACCACTTCTAGATTGAAGCCAGACTCCAAGGCCTGGATGCTCACGGATGGCTTCATGTCCCCTTCATGACCTGTGCAATGTCCAGGCCCATCTCTGTGTGTGGATTGCTCCATTTGCTGGTCCGTAATGCCCCACAGTCTGCCATTGTCCCTAATACCCTGTTCTGAAAACCAGAACCGGCTTCTCTGTCCTTTCCACCCTATCTCCAACCCCAGGCAGCACCTTCCATGCCTCCTGCGCCCTGTCTCCAGACAGCACCAGCTCCGTGCTCCTGCCTCCCTTGCAGCCCCCTCCCCCTGCCCTGTTCTTGGCTCAGGCTCATCAGTCTGTCTGCTTCCCTTGGCTTCCTGCTTTTGCCCCCCGCCCCTGGAGAGTGCTTTTTGATCCGTCGCCTGATCCGTTTGGGTTCACTCAGTACTGCTCTGACCCCCTACTTCCTGCCTAATAGGAATACTTGTCGAACAAGCCACGCCGTCCTCACCGGGTTTGAGGTTTCCGGGGTTTGGGGTTTGGGGTGGGGGTGGGGGGGCGGGGAGAGTGACATTAATCTGGTAGGTTGCACAATAAGGAACGATTCCCAGGGTTGAGGGTTTGTTGATGCCTCTCTGAGCGTGGTGCTCCTCGGTGGTTTTCCTTCTTCTTTGGGGCAGACTCCACACTCCTCGGCTTGTGGACTTACAAAATGCTTAGATTCCCTCCTGACTTCCCACCTCGGGGTCTGCACTGTGGAATGTTTCTGCCCCTCGTTTCTTCACTGTGGAGCTCCAGTGCTATCAGTGTGGAAGCCTGTCCCGACGTCTCCCTGGGGCTGCGGCGGCTGCGCTGTGACCCCGTGTGTCCTGCCGACCGTGCCACTAGGCACTTTTGTGCTTTCTCCTCTAGGTTTCAAGACCCTAGGGGGCAGAAATGGTGTCCTCTGTCATTTTGTCCCTAGTATCTATCATGACGTCTGGTGCATGGTGTTAGTCCGGTGCTCAGAGGTGCCTTCGAAGGTGGTCACTGTTTTGATGGGGGAGTGACACCTGGTTCCCACCTGTTCCAGCAGCTCCTGGTCAGAGATCTGATGAACGCCATTTCCTCATCAGGTGGGATCCTGGTCTACGTGGCATTTAAACGTTCTGATTCTACGTTCTCCTGGTCTTTTCTCTCATTACATAATTATTTATTTTTACCGAGCTCCCAAACATCTTAATCAGGCCTATCATATGGTATGAATTCTATTTCTGGGTATTGTGGGAACAGCAGTTCCCAGTGCTTTTTTTCCCCCTGTGTGAACGATCTGACTTAGCAGGGTGATATTTTATAACTCATTAATGTTTGTGATACTGTGTGCTCAAATATTCAATGTCAGCTGTCGGCCCCTGGAATTGATCCCGCAGACCATCGCCAGGCACTAAGGTGCTGTGTGGTCCCCTGCCAAGACTTGCCACATGCAAGGCAGACGGGAACCGCACGCTTGGCCTGGTACATGGGCACACGGACAAGCAAATCCAATCATGCCTCTCCTCCGCCCAAGAAAGAATTAACATTAATGTAACTCTGGCTAATGCTGACTATTGAAATTAAATTAAGCACAACGTGGGAAATTCTAAGAAGGGACTTCTAAACTGGAGAACAGTTTCGTTCCTGCTGGGCAGAGCTGGTGTCCACAGTTCTATGCTCAGTGTGAACTCCCATCATGCTTATTGCTGGATGCTTAAAAAGTGTGTCTCTTCCCAGTGATAGATGACAGTGTGTGTCTGAACTGTCCTCGTGAACAGGCAGTCTGTAAAACACCTGGCTAGCTGTTCTCAGTCCACTGATCTGACCTGACCTTGCACAAGCTCTTCCTGAGCCTTTGCTATGTGCAGGTCTTACTTGAGACACCCTGGCCTGCAAAGATTGAGTCGAGGGCCGTGATTTCTGTGTCCTGGTGGCGTGGACTGGGCACTGTCTGCTCTTCCCTTGGTGGAACTGAAGGGGAGGACTCCCCATCCTGGAGGTTAAGTCATTTAGTTTAATCCTCAGGGATAAGCAGATGCTGTCACCGGGGGCCTGACATCTGGGACTGTCAACCTCTATTACTAATGGGACCGAAGAGATGGAATTAAAATTAGGTCATGCAGGAAAAAACACACTTTTGTCCTAGAGAAGAGATAACCCCCCCCACACACACACTCTCTCACTTTATTCCAATCCACCTTCCAGCCCTTCCCTTTGATGTAGGCACATGGAGTGAACACATCTTTTGGGGGGTCTTGTAGGTGGCAGAGAGCAATTCAGCACCCCCAACCAAGCCTTGCTGTCGCTGGAGGGTCTCATCGTGTTTATGCTGGTGGGCAGACTGACCAGAGTGGTCGAGAGGGGCAGGCACACCCTCCCTCACACCTGGCAGCCAGGAACACAGACTTGCACTGTCTGACCTTGGCTCTGCCTTGATGTCCCCATGTTCCTGGAGATCAGGAGGGAGTGCTCCAGAAAGCCGGGTGAGCACATTCTTTCCTGCTGGCTGCTTACCTGGAACAGGGTTTTCTAAGTTCCCTTGGCTTCATGCCAACCGTATTCTAATGCAGTGGCTCACATTTTTGAGGGGTCCTTCTCATGAGGCCTGTGTAGCCACATCCAGGTGTATCCAGAGAACTCTGCTCTGGGAGAGAACAACCCAAGTATCCACACGGAGAACCTGCAGGTGCCGTTTCTCAGGTGCAGTTCTAGGCCCTGGCAACGGAGGAGGGAGCTGAACAGATGATATTCCTGCCCCGCCCGGTGGGACTTATGTTCCCATACAGAAAGCCAGGAACAGAACTGATGCCATCACATGCCAGGATGTACCTAGAGCTAAGAAGAAAAACAGAGTGAGGAAGGAAGGAAGGAAGGAAGGAAGGAAGGAGAGGGTAGTGGTATGCATGTGCACGTATGGACATCCATGTTTATAAACTCACAAGCCTGGCTGGTAACACCAGCGTTCAGTAGAGATCTACAGGGAGTGCGTCACGTATTAGTACTGAAAGATTTTTTTTTTTTTTATCCTGGAGATTGAAACCAGGGTCACTTAACCACTGAGCCACATCCCCAGCCCTTTTTATGTTTTATTTTGAGAAAGGGTCTTGCTCAATTGCTTAGGGCCTTGATAAGTTGCTGAGGTTGGCTTTGAACTCATGAGCCTCCTGCCTTAGCCTCCCAAGTTGCTGGGATTATAGGCGTGTGCCACGGCACCTAGCGTAGTGCTGGAGAGACAGGGAAGAGAATATGCAAAGCCCCTGAGGTAGAAAGGCATTGGAGGAACAACAAAGCATCCTCTCTGGCTGGAGTGCAGTGAGAGGGATGGTGTGGTAGCGCAAGGAGCCCAGAGAAGTAGCAGGAGGTCAGGAATTTAGATTTCATTGTGAGTGACATGATCTGACTTGACCTTGCACAAGGACCGCTCCAGCTGCTAATCGCAGTGGACTGCAGTGGCCAGGAGCCCCTTGGGTTGAAGTGGCCCCGGTTCAGGTGGGAGGATGCGATGGAGTCCCAGATGTGTGCTGAAGGTAGAGTTGATGAGATTTGCTAAGGAAGGGGGTCTTGGGTATGAGAGGAGGAGGAGTCCGGCACCGTGCCCAGGTGTTTTGGTCTGTGCAGCTGGCAAGGTGGAGGTGCCAGTTTTGAGAAGAAGAAGGCCAAGAGGTGATTGCATAAACCAGAACGTAGCTTGCTGGGTCTTTGGTATTTTCTTTGTTCCACACAAAAGACTCTGAAAGGATGCACGTCTCTGAATGGGGAAGTATGCCAGTCGCCCGATTTTTTTGGTTCCTTGGGTCTGCAAAACTGGCCTCCATTTTCCACCCCCGGCAGGTGTTTTGGTTGTAAAATGTGTCTGTTCAGCACAACCTGCATGGTTGGATTCCAGACCTGCGGGGTCACTCCTGTGATGGGCAGGTTTCTGCAGGGGACACTTGTCTATCACCAGGAGTGTTCCCACACCTCAGCAAGGGTCCCATCCTGACGCTGGGAGTGACTCGTGCGTTAGTCGGCTCTCCGTTGCTGTGACGAAATGTCTGAGAGAATCAGCTTAGAGGAGGAAAAATTTACTTTGGCTTGGAATTCCGGAGGCTTCCATCCAGAGTCATTAGGTCCTGTGATTTGGGCATGTGGAGGGACAGTGTATCATGGAGGGAGCCTTTGGCCAAGGAAGCCTGTTCACCTCGTGGTGGTTGGTTGAAAGGAGAAAGGGAGGATGAGAGGGAGAGAGGAGGAGCTGGGTCCCGAGACCCCCTTCATGGACGGCCTCAGGGGTGTGAATCCAGTAGACCCCCAACTCCTGAAAGGTCCACCACCTCCCAGCAGTGCCACAGGCTGGTGACCAAGGCTTCAACAGATGGACCTTTAGGGGACATTTCAGATCCAAACTGCAGTACCCCACAAGCTAGCAGAGAGCTCCCCACGCTCCGTCAGCTTCTCACCACAAGTTGCTTCTCCCTTTTGCTGGGGGAGTGACTGTCCTGGCCTCTGGGTCCCCAAGTCTTTGTTATAGCACCCCTGCGAACTGTCCATTGGCCACTCAGAGCAGGTCTCTACCAACGCCACCAAGTTGACACCGTGTGGCCCAAATACTCCACAGCGTTTTCTTGGAGAGAGATTGTCTTGTGAGGCCCGGAGACAAAGCCGCGATTGAGGAGTGATGCTGGGAACAATAGCTTCTGTGTTCTCACAAGAACCTCTTTGGAGAGCAAACCAAACTTGGGTGGGTGGACCTTGGAAAGGTCCAGGAGTGGGAAGCAAAGTGTAATCATCCTCCCCTGCAGGAGTTTTTCTGTTGACATTTCCTGTTCTTCACAAAGCACCGTGTGTGCCCTTGCATGTGGTGTTCTGGAAGCATCCACAAGGCGTTAGTGTCTCTTACATGCTGTGGATAATTTTAAAAGTATCCATTCATTACCTGACTTGAGGGAAGGGAGCCCACTGAATTCAGTATCGCATTCGTATTTTCACCCAGAAACCTGACGTCCGAATGGGCTTCCCATTCTCCATCCGACGGGCTCCTGGCCTTTTCTTCAGTTGAGGACGGGGGGCTCCCACCCATGGGAGATGCCATAAGTGCGCAGCAGGAATGAGGCGGGTGGGGGAAAGCCAAGGGGGGAACGTGCGTGTGACCAAACATTTTAGCCTGAATAATGCGATGGTAATGTAGCCCGTGGTCCAGAAGGGCACCTCTCAGAACAGAGGCCACTTGTGGCTATTTAATTCCAATTTAAATAACTTTGCACTGGCATATTCAAGGGCCCAGCAGCCACTCCTGCTTAGGACTTAGCTCAGGTCTGGAGCAGTACCTCAACCCGATGGTGTGGGACGTGGCACAAGGACCATCTGTGGTCAGTGACACGCATTTCACTCATGTTCACCCAGCCCGAGGCCTGAGGGGAGGAAGGTGCTGGGAGGCCCCCAAGAATCTTGTTCCGTTGTGATGGTGCAGTCATGGTGGCTGGTGCAGGGAACTCGTGGTTTTGTTTTTGTTTTTGTTTGCATCTTTGAGTCTGGATTTTCTCCTCCTTCCTCTTACTTGAAACCCTGGTTGAGGACATGACAACGTGCTACATCGTACCTGCTCTGTGCAGGTAACAGGCTCGCTTCCAAGATGCTTAAAAATATGACCCACGTTAGTAAAAAAGGAATGGCATATCTTAAATCTAGGAGGCCAATTAGAGAGGAAGCAAAGTGAGAAGCGAGATCGGGTGAATGTTGAAGGTCTTTCATGGATCCTGGTATCTGACTGCACCCAAGACCAAACCGACGAGGCCTCTCTTCTCAAGTCACTGTGGCTTATGAACGTCATCCCCCCACTCATCAGTCACATTTAAATGGAGCCCGTTGCTTTCTTTTCTGGCTTAGGCCAGGCATGCGGGGTCAGTGTTTGCCAAGCTCAGAAGGCCTGGGAGGACAGGACCCAGGGAGGGCTGGGGCGGGCAGTGTTCCTCCCACAGCAGGGCTGCTTCATGGGGCTGCCACCAGATGACCCCGGAGGCTCAAAGTCATTCTTCAGAGGAGGTGAATGAAGGCCACCCGAGAAAAAGGGAAGTGGCTTCCCAGAGGAGACCACTGAGGAAACGTGGACCCCTCTGTGGCTCCAGGCTGTATTCTGTAGGTGACTCCAGAGTCTGTGGGACACTTCTGGGTGTCCAGCAGCTCACAGAGGCCTGGAAGTGGACTCCAGTGGTGTGAGGGATAGTTGGTGTAAGGAATCGAAATTTCCACGTTCACTACTTACCATGGATGAGGGTTGAAACGAAGCCGGGGCTGTTGCAATGACAGACAGTTACGAGAGGTGGCCTCCCTGAGCCTAGAGAAAGGCAGAGCAGGGACTTATCAGGCTAGCCTGGGCAGCCAGAGAAGACGCTGCTCCGTCCAGGTGGTGAGCAGTCATAGTGCTGGCTCATGGAGACGCCATCTTGTTCACCTGGATCTTCTCACTGAGGGCCAACAGACCTTTGGTCATGGCTGGGGTGCCAGACGCTTCTGGACCGCGAGGTAAATGTGGCCATCCATCAAGATAGGCTGGCGTTGTCAAGCAAGCAGATGTGTGAATGCAGAGATCCATCTGTGAATATTCTGTAGACTCAAGCCATCCCCCAACTTTTGATTCTCTCTGGCCAAGCTAATTGTTTCTTTTCCTGAAAGGAGAAGAGAGCAAACAGGTACATGCATCAGCATCATTTGACCCTAGAGTGGCTTCCTTTGACCACACTGAAAAGAACTGGTCACTAACGACTAGGTTCATCTTGACCCTCCTCTCCTCATTGAAGGAAAGCGCAGCCCTATGAAACTGGCATCATATACTTGTTAGGAGCACCGTAAAGCAACTACCTTGATAAGCAGCTCACCAAGAAGAGCAGATTATCAGATGGCATGAAGGGCGCGACTCTCTTTTAACTAGCTCTTGACAATTATTGACAAATACTGTTACAGTGTGTGTAGGCTACATTTGGATCATGCTGTGCTCCCACCAGTGAACTAAGAGTTTCTCCAGATGTCATATGACTTAATTTAAAATAAATTAAAAAAAAAAAAAACCCACCTTGTGAGGTGAGGACAGTAACCTCATCATTTCCTTCTCCGTGTGAGTCACTGTAGGGAAAGACAACGAAACAGACGGAACCCGCCGTGAGCATGAGGGTGAAAGCAGGGAACGGTGACTTCTGGAGAGAATGCATTCAAAAGTCACAGGCAGAGGGTGTTTTGAGATTGGTTCTGTTCATTTGATTGTTTGATGTCTTCTTCCCCTACTGGCAAGAGTGGAAAGCATTTCATTCTTCAAAAAAAAAAAGTGTCCCCAAATGTTTTTTTTTTTTTTTTTCAAGTCCACATTTACTTACCTAAAAGGCTACATTGTTAGTGAAAATGAATGAAATCAATGTTTTGGGCTTCTTGCCTGGTATAAATTGCTACTCTTTCGAAGTAGTCCTATTGAGTAGTCCTTTTCAAAGGGCTTCTAAATTACGGGGCAGGAATCATAAGTTGGTTTGATTCCTCTGCCAGGCCCCATTGATTCATGGTGGCTAAGGGAGCAGTATGGTGCCATTCAGAGTGTCCTTGGCGGACACAGGAAGGACAAAAGGGATGTTTGATGTGATCTAAATTTGCCATCCTTTCTCTGAGGGAGGCCATTGGTTTAGATTTAAGGACACTTGCTGGGTCACTACCTTTGAGTCACCTGTTCTGTTCACGAACTCCAGGTTTGCAAACAAGATCACCTTTGAAAGCATTGAAAATCTTCAGATAAAAATAATCTCCCAGGTGTCCATCTCTGTGGCTGGGTGAGTCAGTTTGCTAAACATATTTGACTTGCTGATCTTGTTCCACAAGGCATCATGGCCTTAAAGAATAGTTCCAGCCATTAAGAGATAGTCAGAAATGTTTTCCTTCCAGTCTGAAAACTACTCCAGAAATACAAGTTAGTTCAGATTTGTTAACTAGGATGTTTGGCATATCAAATAATAAATGCCAAAATTCTTTATGCAGCAGTAAAGAGTTGAAGTTAGAAGATTAGGGTATATATGTATCTGTGGGGTGTTCTCAATTTTTTTTTTTTTTATTCTTAAAATTGATATAAAGTGGAAAGGGACATAATAGCTACAATTTAAAGCACAAGAAAGAGCCTTGAACTTGAATACGTTTAGGCCGCGGGTCACCTCCAGCCCACTGCTTCTCCAGGCCGACTGTACATGACACTCTCTGGGGAGCTTTAGAAAGGCATGCCCGTTTGGGAACAACTATTCTAGCAGAGATCTGTCTGTGGTTTCCTCAAAGTGAACTCCTCTATTATCTACCACTGGTAGGGTCACCCTGGATTTGGCCTCCCCCTTCTCCTGCCTCATTTCTTCCTTTTCCCTGGCCCCCTGGCTGCACCCCACCCACCCACCAGAGCATACCCGTGTCAGTGCCGTCACCTTTGCCCACACTGTTCTCTGTCCTTTCTGCAATCTCCCCATCTCTTGCCGTTCCAGTTCTCTGGGTAAAATGGCTTTCCCCAAGCAGCTCCTTCCTGCAGAAACGCCCTTCCTTCCCAGGGCAGAGGTGTTTCCTTCCTTTGCATTTCCATGGCCGCTGCTGTTGGAGCCATCGCTCTTCAGGTGTGCCCACCACTCCTACTGCAGGAGACATTCCAGAAGCATTTGCTGATGAGTGAGTGCACTGGGGGTAATACCTGCCTTCCCTTCTGTGGTTCTGAGCCCTGTTAAAATGCTTGTAAACAATAAAGCATTTTGCAAAGATAAAGTGATTTAAATGACTTTTTAAATGACACTGATTTTAAATGATTGTCGAGTGGTGGTTTTTAAATGACAACAAATGAATATCCATTTGTCACCTTCCTATAAAGTCGAGTCAGGATGAGGGCAGGGGTGCTTTACTTATTATTCAGAGAACCGTCTGGTGGCCCTGCAGGTGGATAGGAAGCCTCACCGCGAGGAGGGAGGGCCGCAGAATCGCCCTGCATGGCCAAGTGCACGGTGCAACACGGTGCAACGCGGCTCACCAACTGGAGCTAATTAGCTGATGTGTTTGCCTTGGGCAGCAGCTCTGTAGGTCCAAACCCTTGTCCAAATAGCTGAGCCGCCCGTGAACTTTTATTATGTGGACTTACATCTCTCAAAGCCATCTGCGCGCGTGGTTTTTGTGAAGCAATTATGGTGCAGGTGTGCGATGGAGATGAAGTAATGGCTTAATTATTTGGTGAAACAGCAGGCGTTGTGGACTGGGGATCGGTTTTGCAAACTTCCAGGCTTTGTGCATGCCATTTTTTTGCAATTTTAACAGCCTAGAGAGAGAGAGAGAGGAAGGGGGAGAGAGAGAGAGAGAGAGAGGAAGAGAGGAGGGAGAGAGAGGGAGAGAGGAGGGAGAGGGGGTGGAGGGAATTGTTGTAACTGCAGCCAGCGGTATACAATAATTTTAAAATGCCAGCCGGCTCTATTTTTAAACTGAGCTATGAGAAAGTCTGCCTGATTTGTGTCTTCAGTATCACTGCTGTGGGGCAGAGGGAGCTTGATGGGGATGCCCGAGTGAACCGTGCAGGGTAAGCCAAAGTTGGGTAAACGCACATGGTTGGGAGAAGAGGCCTGTCTTTCTTCAGATTCTCAGAAGGGCCCCATCCGCCACCCCCATAGGAATGAGACTGTTGAGTGTTGTTTTAGATGTCTTTACAGTTCTTAATTGAATCTAGGAATTAAAGATACACCTTGAAAGAGGTATTTGTCATGTCCTAGGAGACAGAAGCAGATCTTGGTCATTTTCTATACTAATCCACCCTCCATGCATCTCCTTTGCTGTCGTCCCACACATTTGCATTTTGACCTTGACATTTCGGAAGAGAAACCACAGAGAGGTAGAGAATGAAATGAACCACGAAAGCAGTATGCTAAGACAGAAGGTGACCCAGAATTTCCATGCCAGGAATCCCCGCCCCCAGGCTCCTGAGCTGAGCCTCTGATGGCCCTGGTGTGCCCTGTGTTTTTAAGCACCTGTCACATACCTGTCATTTTGCATGTGCCCTCCATTTTTAGCCCTTACAACAGCACTGTAAAGGAGGTGTGGTCATCCCCCACTTACCAAGGACCTTCGTACACCTTGCCTGGGGTTCCTCCCTCCTCTGTGTCCTCATTCACGCCGTTTGACATGGACACTGACTGCATGGCCCCAAGTTTGCACAGAGATGGGCTTAGCGAATACATACTTTCCCTGATGAGCACAGAAAATATCATTTCCAAAATGGACGACTTAACCTCTGTAGGAACTGCTTGTCACGTTCCTTCCTTTCTGTCATCATGGTGTGCCGACCTGGTAAGGATCAAGCAGTCAGTTTAATTTTTCTCAGCTACTCTTGGTTCTCGATTATTTTGTGTTTGCTCTGCCAGCTGTTCCCAGGAATATAGTGAGGGCCTTGTTTTGCTTTTATCTGTGTGTGTGTCTGCTGTTGACCCTTCCTGCTGAGGCTTCTACGGAGGTTCATGAGTTCTTCAGTTCTGGAGTGTGTGCACTGTACAGAGAAGGTCGGTGTCCCTGGCCGTCTAGGGGTTTTGAGCTGGTGAAGGAGACTTGAGTCTCCAACACGTTGGCTGTGTGATAAAGTGGGGGAGTCACCTCTGCTGATGAATGGGTAGTGTGTTTCTTCCCTCCTCCCAGATACTTGTGCTCGGGGAATTCATGTGGTTCTATGCTAAAGGTGCATGTGCATAAGGGTTTTCAGACCTTGTGCTGGTGGAGGCACAACGTCATGAGCAAAGTGGCTCAGATGCAGGAGGGTGCTTCTGAGAGCCATGGGGCTGGAGGGATGGAATGGGGGACAGTTGATTGCACTGGGCGAGCGGTGGGCAGGCTGCAGGCATTACAGCCCCACTATGTGTGACCCAGAGAATGTTAATGACACATTACTTAAAAATGATAATAATTAATTTCTGGGTAAGGAAGTAATTCATGCCCCTGTAGTGGTGGTGGTGGGGGAATGTTGAGCCCACACAAATTTAAAAAGAAGGGAAAAAAATTCTACCCTGCAGAGATAACCATTATGATAAATGTTGAGTGTCTGTTTTTCTTCCATATAGGATACCTATTAATATTGACCTTTGCTGAATGCAGCTTTTCTTTGCCTCCCTATCTTTACACCATCTCTGCCATGCACTGAGAACAAGCCGGTCACCAGCCAAGAGACATAAAAGCGTGCTCTGGCTGGCTCCATCTGAAAGATGGCTCCCAGCAGGTGAGGGAGAGGGAAAGGAGGGGCTGCCTATTGAAGTCAGGATGTTGTCATTATGCATTCAAATGATTTCTTTCCTTGCCTGTTCCCCAGAAGACGCAGAAGCCTTGAGCATTGTGTGTAGAGTTATGCTCCTAGGGGGGCGGGCAGCAGAATTGCTAAAGAAGAAAAAGTATTTTAAAAAGGTATGGTCTGGGCCAAAAGGACCACATTAAAGCCTTCACTCCTGCAATCGACTTGGAAATTGGGATTTGTATGTTATAAGTGAAACTAACCTCCTTCCTTTGCTTTTCCCTTCCCTCCTTCCAGACACCGAGCTCTGAGGCTAGCAGGGGCTGGAGAAGGAGGACCACCTGTGCCATCTTACGGGGCTGGCTTTGGTGATGTGTGTGACATCAGGCTTTCCCCTGGGTCACAGTCAGGTGTCTGGACCCATGGTCATCCAAACCCCATCGCTGTCTTAGTTTCCATGGGCTGTTCTATGACAGTGGAGTGAGATGGGCAGAGGCTTCGGGACACTCCTGCAGCACCCAGGGTGTGTGTGTGTCAAATGTGTTCTGAGTGGGTTGATTTCCAGGGAAATGTTATGTTCTATGAGGTTGGAATTATAAATGCATGCACAAAGTGTTCTATAATTATAAGGTATCTTTGCCTTCCCTCTTGCCAGGGCCACTCTGTCAGAACTCCCTTATTTACAGCTGGGGGGACCCTTCCTTTGTGTCCCCACCCCCTACTTTTTTCTAAAAAAGAGTAGCTTCATGATATTATTCTACTACCTAGCTTTTTTTTTTTTTAATGTAATGCTCTTAATATTCAGTTATTTCTTTGCAGAAAGATTTCTCCAAAAACATTGGCCTAGTCAGGTTTCTGGTTTCTGTGCTGTCACCAAACAGGGGCTTTGTGGTTTTGGAGAATTAACTTTCAGTGGCCTACTTTAATGCATCCTAAATGACAGGGCACTGGCCTAGCTGACCTCTCCGGTGTCTCCAACATGAGATCGTGGTTCTGTACGGGGTCTAGAGCAATGATCCTCAACTTGGGGCCACTCTGCCCCCAGGTTACTCTGGTCTGGGGACTGTTGGTTGTCTTCTAATGGCATCTGATTGGTAGAGGCCAGGGATGCTGATGTCACCTACAATGCACAGGACAGCCCCACCACCAGGCATCGCTTTCAATGTCCATTTACCACTGAAAGCTCCCTGAGTGGGAGATGGATTGTCAGATGGCCTGCGTTAGGGACACAGCTCTCCCATGTGGGGTTATTGCCCCTGGAAGAAGCTGGAGTCCACTTGCATGCTGGGGCCATTAGAGATGTGTGTGGCTCGTTTTCTTCTCTCCTGCAAGTGTTCCTGGCAGTGCCTTAGAAGCTTGGCCTCTGTTTACTTTCCATGGTTTACCTGTATCTTTCTACATTCCTGGGCTTGGATGATTAAAAGCTTCGATTTTTCTAGATGATATTGTATCATTTAATCTTTCTAGGGGCAATGCCTGGAGAAGAGACATTTCAACAAAACATTTAAGGTGATGGTCTAACCCTTTTGGTTGGCTTTGGGGCCGGGGGCGGGGGCAAAGCCAAGCAATGATGGCGTGTTAGAGCACATACTGCAATACTTAACTTGCCTTGGGAGACACATGTTTTTATTATTTGCTAAAATATGCATGTAACCGGGGAGTGTGGCTTGCACCTCTTTTTAAAAGCAGAAGCCAGAGACGCTAAGCTAGGTGGGAGGAGGAGGGTTGCCTCCAGCAAGCTCATTAATTAGGGGGAAGGGATTTCACAAACAAAACAGCCCAGTGGCCATAGTCTTTGAAATTCACAGACAAGTATCCTTTTCCCTAAAGAAGCCTGGTTCTTTTAAAGGAATCCTTATTGCAGACACACCTTAATTTGAGCCCTTCCATACACCTCCTGAACTCCCCATGGAAGAAAAGCAGCAGCAAATAGAACTTTCCAGGCTTGGGGTTCAGTTGCCACATTTTGGCACGACCCGGGGGCTGGCTGGTGAGCTGTTCCTCTCCTCCTCCATGGCAAGCCCTAATCAGACCTGCATAATAACACAGCAAGCGTACTTAAGGAAATTCATTTCTCCCAAGTGCCTGGGTGCTTCTCCTCCTGCTGCACCGAGGAATTCATCTGTACTTCACTTTTGCTCTTCCACTTTTCCAGTTGTTCCAATTTCAACCCTCAACACCGGCTTTTTTGAACCATCGCAGACATGAACAGCCAGAGGTGGTCCCTTTGGCTTTCAGGTCGCTTCTCCAGCCAGGGCAGATAGCCCTCTCTGGGCAGGCACAGGTGGGCCCTGTTAGCCTTCTGCCCAAACGCTGACCATGGCCTGGGTGTTTGAAGAATTTCCCCCTATATCATAGTTTCCTGGACAGCCAGAGAAAGGGTCAGATGGAAGACTGCGGAACGGGTTGGCTCTGCCCCTCAGCACTGGAGTGGGACCAGTGTGGCTCTCATCAGCTCTGGGTTCTTTGCAACACCATTTGGCTAAAGTGGAGAACATGTGATGTCAGACAGGTCCCAGGACAGAGAACTGGGTTGAGGTGGCCAATGGGCCCTGGCAGAGTTTTTATGGGCACACACTGTGGGCATCAGATCTTTGTGTGTCTGTGTGTGTGTGTGTGTGTGTGTGTGGTGCTGGGTACTGAACATGGAAATGCTCAACCACTGAGCTATATTGCCAGCCCTTTTCATTTTATATTTTGAGATGGAGTCTCACAAAGTTGCCCAGGCTGGCCTCAAACTCATGATCCTCCTGTCACAGCCTCCCAAGTCACTGGGATTATACGCATGCACCAGCACACAAAGTCTTTTTGATTATAAAGGGAATACCAGTAATGTGTACATGGATTGGACACACTGACTGAGCCTCGAAAGCATCATAGTAAGTGTAAGAAGTCAGTTATAAAGGACTACATGTCGTTTGACTGCTATTATGGGGGAAGGTCCCCGGGAGTCCACACACAGAGGCAAAAGCCGATGACCCTTGTTGGGTCCAGGAGTGGGGTGGAAATTGACTACAGACAGGCATGAGGATGATGGCAATGTTTTATAACTGGGTTGTGGGAATATTTGCAGAATCCTATAAACTTACCAGAAAAAAAAAAATCATTGAATTGTATACTTCCAGTGGTTGAGTTTTATAGAACCTAAATTATATGGCAGTAAAACTGTTAAATCGTTCTTTGATAGGCTTTTGTTTGGGGGCTGCTGGGAGGGATTGAGGACCCACAGAAAGATTGATACAGGATGCTTTTCTCCTTCTGGTTTGGGCAAACAAGCTCATGACTGATGCTGTTAACACGTGGAGCTCTTGAACAAAGTCCTCTCTGACTATTCCCTTAGCCTTCACAGGCGGGTACCGCACGGTCCTCATCTCGTCTGCCAAAATGTTTAACGTGTAAGAGCTCATAGTTCACACGTGCAGGTCATAGGTTTATATACAAAGGGAAATCTCACTAATTGGGACATTTGAGTTTAGTTCAAATTAGTAATATATCGGCATGTTTTGCAAAAAGAAGTGAAATTCTAGAATGTCTGCATCAGAAAGAACTTTAGAGGTCGCGTGCTGGAGGACGGGCACCATGAAGAATATCTGACAACTATGAAAGTCAGACTCTGCACTGTTTTTGACCAGCTCATTGAAAGACATCAAAGTTAAATTATTTCCTTTGACTAGAAAGTTTTATTCTTCGCAGTTCACTCACTCTCTGACCCTAGTGGTGGTCTGAATTTAATTGCGAGTCCCCTTTTTCCCTGGTGTCTAAAACACTCTGTCCCTAATGGTCCTCCCTGTTTACTTTGGGAAATGCTGTGTTTCTAGAAGGCTGCTGAGGGTCAGTCCTGGCCAGGTGTGAGCTCCCCCACCCCGAGCCCCTCAGTGCATTCGTCTTGGTGTGCAGCAGGTCCCCAACCCCCCCCCCCCCCCCCCGGAAACTGCTCCCAACCTGCCAGACCTGAACACGGAGCCAGGGACACCCCTGGGTAAGGCCGTGTGGTGCTTAGTCGAAGGCTCTTGTCTTCACCCATATTCCTGTGGAGTTTTTCCTTCATGATTTTTATCCATCCAAAAGCAGGATGGTTATTTTTAAATGGTTTATAGATTTTTAACGAGGTTTCGAAGTGACCCATGGTTTGGCTTCATTTATTAATTCATCAACCAACTTCCCCTCCTCCCAGGAGGACAGGTCCAACATGAAACAGCTCCAGGTGGGAGGGAAAGAGGGATGCTGAGGGGTGGGGGCTGGACCCCAGAGTGCAGAGACCCGGAAAGCCTCCAGGTGCAGTGGGTCCTCCTGGGCAGCAGGGGGTGTCCTTGGTTTTAAGTGGCATCTCCCTCGCAGAGTAAATGATGGGCTGTGACAGTGGTGCTTCTCTGTCACATCAGAGGGGCCTCACCCGTCTCACTGTTCAGCCCTCCCTGACCCTCGCCAAGTGCTACAAGGTCATGACTGCCGCAGTCTGGCTGGGCACAATCAGGAGCCACTTGTCAAACACAATCAGGAGCCACTTGCTGGGGCCCCTTCGGCTGTGGCTCTCAACAATGACCTCACTGGCCTGGCCATAGTTCATGGGTCACAGGCTGGTGTGTTGGCTTCTACCTCAGCCTGGAGCGCGGAGTTCATATCTTTCAGTTTAACCTGCAAGTCCCACAGCAGGTGCAGGAGAAATGCTCCGTTTTTGCCTGAGCTATTAAGCCTGGCCATGGTCTATGTTCTTCCTGTTGAGTGGGGACCTAGTAAGCACGGCCATATGCTTTTAGCTGGGGAGTCGAAGTTCACTGTCATTTGTAGTTAGAAGACGGAAGGACGTTTTAGTCAGCTTTTTCGCTGCCATGACCAAAAGACCTGATAAGAACAAATCGATGAGGAAACGTTGACTTTGGGGCTCGCGATTGCAGAGGTGTCAGAGGTCTCAGTCCACAGACCACTAACTCCATTCCTCAGGGCCTGAGATGAGGCAGAGCATCATGGCGGACGTGTGGGGCAGAGGAAGGCAGCTCAGGACATGATCAGGAAGCAGAGAGGGCTCTGCTCAACAGGGACAAATTATATACCCCCAAAGATCAGCTCCCAGGGTCCCACTCCTGCAGCCACACCCTACCCACCTTCAGCTCCCACCCTGTTAATCCCATCATGAGATCAAGTCTCTGATTGGGTTAGGGCTTTCACCACCCGATCGTGTCCCCTCTGAACCTTCTCGCATTGTCTTCACAGGAGCGTTTGGGGCAGGCCTCGTGTTTATTGCACACGTGTTTATAACTTGTGCAAAAAAGACTTTAAAAATGTCCCTTTTTTCCCTTAGGTCGAAACCTTTGTTCATCCTCTGACGACAACTTGTGTTTCTAGGGGAGGGACGTAATCAAGTATCCCCACTGTTGGGGGCTGTGGGAAACAGGAAGCTCCGTGGTCCATATTCAGAATAGAGTATTCAGCCTCAATTGGGATGTAAGATCCGGTTGCAGCCACGTCATTGCAGCCCTTCCCTTTGCCCGCCCCGATTTTAAAATTAGCTAATCGCATAGATTGTACCCCCCAGCTCCTCCTGCCAGGGCCAGGGCAGCGCAGGGTTGGGGATGGAAGCCCGTGGACTGTCGCCCAGTTGCGCTCGCCAGCCAGGCTCGGTAGCACCCTGGGGCAGGAGGGAAGCTTGCCCTGCCCACCCACTTCCAAACAGGGACTGACTTCTGTTTCTAGCAGTGCTGACCACGGGTTTGGATCAGCGTCCATTTTTTCCCTTTGCACTTCACACGCCATGAACTTTTCCCAGGAATTTCAGCAATGAGCACCATTTCCGCTGCTTCACTTCCTCCAGTGGCCTCTTCCTTCTCCTCACGGCCACCTTCGCCAGTTTCTCCAGCTGCCTGTTAAGTTCTCAGTCAGCTAGGGTCAGCATTCCTACGATCTACCGTTGCTTCTGGAACGGTTATGTCCGACCTGGATTTCACTGCTAGGATGGGTGCTTCCCATTTCTTCACTGCATTTTCACTTTGGTTGGCCAGTTCCCCTTCTCAGGTGTCCATGTGGGTAGAGTGTGACATGGGTGCATCACTGGGGAACCAGGAAGCAACATGGCTGCCTGCATTGCTGTCTGTGTGGGAGCTGAGTAATCACCGTGCAGGGACCATCTTTAGTAGACTCTGAAGAAGTGTCGAGAGTGGCCGCTGATCCTGAGCATCAGTGCACCTGTGTTTTGCAGAGTGCTCTGGGGACTGGCGAGCCCGAGGGAAAGGTCAGACTTCATGCAGTTACTGCCAGCTAACTATATCACGATCGCTGAAGTTCACACCGTGCTATTGGGAGACTGGTGCAGTTTACTTGTGGTGGCAGGTGAAATTGGTGCATGTCAATGATGCCAAGCAAGGACCCCTGTATTCTTACAAATGTGGGGGATTGCCTGATCCACCCCAGTTCCCTTTTTGTGAGAGGATGAGGTGGGAAGGGACTGGCAGCTTCCCACCGTGTCCACTTTTCCTCTGGGTTTCCCCGTTGTTACCCCCGTTCCTCCCGGCCCCCTCCAGGGAACCTGCCGTAGTCCCAGGTCACAGGTGAGGTAGCAGCGCAGAACTCGGAGAAGCTGTCGCCAGCCTAGTCACAGAGCTCGCTCACTGTGGAGCATGGTTAGTTAATTGGCTTTTCCTTGGAAGGCGGCTTGAATCAAGATATCATCATTGATTTTTTAATAAGGTCAGGAATTCTACAGAACTTCTAGAACCTGAATGCTAAGACCACACCTAGATCAAGTTATGGACAGAAGTCACAGAACTATAACACCAGGCGAGAAGTGGGTCCCAGGGGAGCCCATCCTTGCAGGAGGCCCTCTCATCTGCCTGGGGGCACCCCCTATCCCAGACATCTGGCCGCGTGGGGTCCCGAGTGCCACCCTGCCTTGCGCCCTCTCACTCCCAGGCCTCCCACCTGTGTGGGTCTCGTGCCAGGCCCGTGGTGTACTCATGTGATGTTTTAGCACGCGGCCGTTTTTCCTTCCTGCCGGTACCCAGGCAGGCCCCCTGCGATTCCTGCTAAACACGTATTTTTTTTTTTTTTGCATGTGTTTATTCTTGTTTCTTTCGGACTCTGGAGCTTTGTTTAGATCTTCACAGTAACTAACAAAGTAATGGGCCTCCCTGGGCTCCTAGCGGTTTCGTCTTTCCCTCTCCAGTATGGCCTTGCCGTCTGCCAAGTTCCTGAAGCTCGATTTCAATAACGTGGCACTTCTGGAGCGCGCCTCTGGGTGATCTTTCACTGCTGCCTGGATGAAGTTACTTGGCAGGGCGGCAAGGCCGTTGCCATCCCTGGGTCTGGCTGCCCGCTCAGCTCTGCCCTTCTGCGGCTCCGTGTCGTCATGGGCGAAGGCTCTGAGGTTCACACCCCTCGGGCTTCGCTCAGGCTGCCCTGGCCTTTGGCAGGTGTCCCTCAAAAGTTCCATTCCTGGGTTCTGAAACCTGCAGAGTAAATCGGTTTTTGTCCCGTGGTGTCCTCGAGAATAGCATGCGTGGCCTTTGCTTTTGTTTACGTGGCTTTCCCAAAGGATTATGTCAGGACCTTGGGGACGATAACTGTCCAATCTGTGTTTGCCCTGTAGCAGGCATTCAGTAAGTGCTCATTCAGTGATAGGGTTTCAGGGTCATCGCTCTCCTCATGGGCTTCAGGGCCTGTGGTACCTGAGTGCCAAGGTCATCCAGGTGGCTATTGTTGGTCCAGCAGTTGAGAACTGTGACTTGAGGAGATGGACAATCGTGGTCCCCTCTTAGACGGTGCAGCCAGGGAGTCAGGAAAGTTGATGGAGGAAGGTCAGTGACTGGGTGAAAGGCTATAGTCACCGCCCAGTGCCATCCACAGGTGGCCACATGTTGTACTGAGCCCTTGAATTGACCCAATGTGTTGCAAGCGTGAAAGACACGCTCGATTTCAAAGATTTAGAACAGCAACAACAAAGAATGTAAAAAACTCAATTTTTTATATTATACATTTCAATATTTAGAAGTTTATTATAAATTGTAATTGTATGTGAATTTATCTTAATTTGAAAACATTTAAGCCAGGCGTGATGGTGCATGCCTAGAGTCTGAGGCAGGAGGATCACAAGTTCAAAGCCAGCCTCAGCAACCAAGCGAGGCCCTAAACAACTTAGCGAGACCCTGTCTCGAAATAAAAAGGGCTGGGGATATGATTCAGTGGTTAAGTGCCACTGGGTTGAATCCCTGGTACCCACCTCTCAAATGTAGCTACTAAAATATTTAGTATGTTGAATTGGCAATGTCTTAGAGCTATTACATTAAATAAAATACATTAATAAAGTTAATTTCAACTTTTTAAAAAGTAGGGCCACTGGACAATTTGAGACCGTATTTACAGGTCATACTCCAGTCCTCTTGGATAGAGCTGGGCTAGAGAGACGCTGTTGGGAGCAGAGGAGGACAAGGGGACGTGCTTAAAGAGGAATGAGAGAGTTGGGGTGTGGCTCCGGGGTAGAGCACTTGCCCAGCACGCAGGAGACCCTGAGCTCAACCCCAGCATCACAAAAGCCAGACTTAAAACTACAGGGAATAGAAGTGGGAAGAAGGGAGGAAGGACTGCTGTCTGTGGGAGCAAGGGAAAGCAGAAACTGCAAGATTATAAGGAAGCCATCAAACAGCGCAGGCTGTAGACAGGCTGGGTAGTGGGGACCTTAGCCCCTGACCGCAGCCCCTGCCTGAATCGCAAACATTAAGCAGTGGGTAAAACTGGTGCTGTTTCTCTTATTCTGAAGCCATTTCTGTGTCGTGTAGCATAATTAGAGAATAAAGTAAGAAGAAAGAAGACGTATTCATCACCCCTAATTCTAGTCTTCAGAACTAATCCCCTTGAACCTTGAACACTCACCTTCTTTCTGGTCTCCTTCCGCATTTGTATGCATTTATGTACATTTATGTGTAATTTTTTACACCAATGGCCTTCCTTGTAATCCGCTTTTCTGTTTCACTTAATGGATGAAATAGTTTTTTTCATTGTAGGTTTAAATGTAAGATAGTCACTGATGGAATACAGAAGAAAAAGATCTGAAGTGAATATTATTATTCTGTAACACAGTGCGCATGGCACCCCCTTTCCGTCCCCCATTGACTCTGAGCAGCGGTGTCTGGGCTTGCCTGGGATTGCCCAGGGAGCGGCCTTTCCTCAAACCCACTGCTCAAACGCTCCCCGATTCTTAGGACTGCCTCCAGAGACTGGAATAAACCTGAGTGCTGATAGTCAGGTGCTCATCAGGGAATCCTCCCTGTCACTCATACAGCTGTGCACAGGCCCAGACGCCACCGCCCTAACATGGTCTTGAGCAGGTTATATTGAGGAATTTACAGCTAAGAATTTTAAAAAATTTATTCTTACTGAGATTGGAAGAACTGCTCCTTTGCTGCTCCACAGAGGCTACGAGGTAGAGGTTCTCACTGGACATGTGAGGATGGGGGAACGTCAGTGACAAGCCTGGCAACGTGGTAGATTTCAGACGCTGGGAGGCCACATTCGCTGCAGCAGCTATTGGCCCAGAGGCTCAGCCAGGGGTGGGTGACGTGGCCACAACCTAGATGGGTTTCACATGGTAACTTGACCTCCTAAGAAACGCAGTATTTATCAGTATACCCAAATTGTCTGTTGAGATTTCGTTTGTTTTGAATTTCCCGTTTGAGAAGAATCTTGATGTATCCGTCTTTCTGTCTGCAGAGGGAGTACAACTCCTTGGGGATGTCGGGTCCTGAGCAGGCGAGGTCAAAGGGCACGGCAGAGACATTCCCAGGGACCGCCAGGGTTCTTGGAGCAGGAGGCAGGCCCTGTTTGTGCTCAGCCTGTGGAAGGCGGAGGAGGTAGCTAGGAAATTCCACAGCAGACAGGCCTGAGGCCTCGGAATTAGTAAGACTATTAATGATAGTTACAGCAGAAACTATAGAACACAGAGCAGCGACGTCACCACTCACCTTCCACCGGGGGCCGGGTACCTTGAGATGTCCCTTTTGCATGTGACATTTTTTCGTCTTTACCACAAACCTGTGAGGGAAGCAGTAGTCTCACTTTACAGAGGAGGAGGCTGAAGCCCTGGAGGCTCGGCCCTGTGTCAAGGGCCTGTGGCCAGGGAGTGGATGCAGGGACTCAGCCCAGCTTGGGCTCCAAAGCACCACGACTCTGTGTCCTCCACTCCCACCCACTGCTCTGCACCAAGCCTTCTGGATATTCAGCATCTTTCCGTTCCATGACAAGCTCTCTCAAGCTTTTCCTGCCAGCCAAGAGCAAGGAAAATTGACAGATGGCACATCAGGTAAGGGGTGTGTGTGTAT
Organism: Marmota flaviventris; assembly: GCF_047511675.1. Lineage (NCBI taxonomy): Eukaryota > Metazoa > Chordata > Mammalia > Rodentia > Sciuridae > Marmota > Marmota flaviventris. The sequence continues at coordinate 155,014,619 of NC_092501.1, forward strand.
TGGAGAAGTGGGGACTGTTTTGTTGCAATTCCTTGGGCGACTTTTTTTTTTTTTAAATTTAAAAAATCTCTTTGTAGAGAAATTTCAAAGTAAAAGCCCTTGAAATTCTTACACAAAGAACTTTTGCTTTGAAAAAATCAACTTTGATGAGCCGGACTGGTCTCCTATAATGATAGGTTTGCTGGTTTGCACACAAACCACTCTCCTTAAGATGGTTACTGCTCCGTGGCCAAGGTTCAGGTTTGAGATGGAGAAGGGAGGTTTCTGCTGGGGTTCAGTTTTCATTGTGATGATGTGGGGAGAAGCCACGCAGTGCTCTCTCGTTCAGAAGAGTTGTCAGCCTGACTCAGAGGCATACCGAGTGGCCCAGCTGGCAGGGGTGTTTTGTGAATGGGTGGATTTGGAAATGGGAACATTATTTATAAGGAAAAAACTTGGAAAAACAAAACCAGCATCACAACTTTTCTTTTTTCCTTTCTTCTTCCTTTCACGGGTTGCTCAGGAAGACAGGCTGTCCTGGGTCAGATTGGGTCTCCCCCCAAAGACACATTAAAGTCCTCACCCCTGGTATTATTTAATCTCACTTGGAAGTAGGGTCTCTGCAGATGAAATGAAGTCATGTAAAGATGAGGTCCCTGGAGGAGGATGGATGGGTCCCCAGCCCAGGACACTGGTTACTGTGTAAAGAGACCCAGAACAGGAACCCGATGAAACAGACACACAGGGAGAAGGCCATGTGACAGTGGAGTGATGTGGCCACCAGACAAGGACGGCCAGCCACCAGCAGGGGAGAAGCAGGGGTGCTCTCCTTTAGAGTCTCCACCAGGAAGCCACTGACCCCCTGACCTCCTGAACTGTGAGAGCGTGGATCTGCTACGTGAGGCCTTGCTGTTGGTGGCACTTTGTCACTGCAGCCCTAGGGAGCTGATGCTGTTCACTACTGTGGGCACCATCTCCCCTGAGATACCTAATGCTTCCCTCACACCTTGTCCTGCTAACTTGAGCATGGATCTGAGGTCATTCTGTCAAGCAAGAGGACAGGAGTCCTCAAAATGAGACTTGTGAAACAGGTGACCCAGGAGGGACAAGAGGCACGGTCCCGCTCAGCCTCCCTCTTATCTATACCCATACTGTGCCTCCCCCTCCCTCCCAGAGCTCCTGTGACGTTTCACTTTCAGTAAAGAAGGAAAAACTCCCTTGAGCGTCCGCATGGTCTCAGCAATCGCTGGCTTCAGGGTTGGCGTTCCATCCTGGCTCTCCACCATTGTGCAAGTTATTGAGCCTGAAGCTCAGGGTGCCCTGAGTGTACAGGGACGCTCTGGGCCTGAGTACCTTGTGGACACATGGAGGGGGCGTGCAGGGAGCCCTGGATGTGTGGCATATGGAACCACTCTTCTCAGTGAGAAAGAGCAGGGAACACGTTTTACCAGGAGTCTACCAGGCGCTAGAAGTTATTATTTGATCTTTAAAAATGCTTTAGAACTGCTGTTTGTATCCCAGTGCTTCTGAAATGCCCTGATAATAATCAAGCTTCCCCTGGGTCATCCCTGTCTCCTAGGGAACCGTTAGGACCAGGAGAATTCGTGTGCATGAAACGGCTCACGCAATCCACAGCATTCAGTGGTGCTCAATAAATGCAAGTTTCTTTCGATGCTTGACAGTGCCGACCAAGTGGCGTTAGGCCCTCCACAACATTATTGTTGATTTTTACAATTTCAAGACAGACTTGAGAAAGGACGGGGAGGTGTCCTGGCATCCACCACCCAGCTGGCTCGACAGGATGATGGAATTTGCTCTCATGAGGCCCTCCAGGCCTTCAACTCCTGACCTCCTCTCGAGGACATTAGACTTCGTGAATAATCCGGCTCTAGTGGCCCCCGGGGTAGCCGTTCCTGGGCCTCTCTGGGGAAGAAGAATGAGCTGATCAGGGAAGGGAGGAGCCGGAGGAGGGGTGGGTTTTACATCTGCGTTGGGAGGGACTGTCTGTTTGCCCGGGGATTTAGATCATGGACAGCAGATGGTTCAAAGGCTCCGAGTGGAGAAGGTTGGAAGGGCACCAGGACCCACGGGGACGAGGGAGGCTGAGACCCCAGAGCTGAGAGGCCCGGCAGCAGATGGCCAAAAGGAGGGAGCTCTGCAGGCTGCCTGGGGCTCTTCCGACGGCTGCTCCTTGACAATGCCCTGCTAATTAAGGGTGAAATGCTCTAAGCAAAGGCATTCAGTCCCCACAGCCGAGTGTGGGTCAAGCTGCGCAGATTTGAATTCATGACCTGCTCAACTCATTACCTGGGCCTGCCTGTCCCCACAAGGGAGTGCGAGGGGACAGATGTGAGAACGGTGGTCTCGTGAGAGTCCCGTGCTGTTCTTCCAAAAAAATCAGGCTTCTTTGGGAAGACCAAGATGACTACAAAGGCCAAGGCGGTGGAATGACAAGCGTTCAGTCATCCACACCTGCTCTCCTGCTTCCTTCCCCTGGTCACCTTGGACATTAAACTTCATGAATAGTTACTAAGTTTGAGTCGCCATAGTTGGGAGGACTCCCTGGTGGCTTCTGAGTTCCAGCTCAGTGGAGTGAGCAGCCAGGCAGGAAGCGGCTCAAGCTGACTTTGTTTCAAGGCTGAGTCATAATTACAACCCTCAATTAAAATAGCTCTTACAGCTTTACATTCTGCAGCATCTTATTGTCATTAATAATCTTAAACAGTCTCAGCTCTTCAGGCCGATCCCTCCTACGGACAGTGTGGCCCACGCTTTGCTTTTCCATCTATAAAGTGAACACGCAGTTGTATGGAACGGGTTGGGGGAGGTGGGGGCTCTGCAAAAATCCCACGATGTCAGTTGGGTTATGCCAGCTCTCACCGCTGTCACCCAGTGCCATTTGTGCCAGCATCTGACTGGAGGTTCTTCTCAGTCCCTGAGTGTGTGTCAGCCCATCTCAGGCAGGTGCTGGGCTGTCTGGCCTATACAGAAATCCAAAAAGGTACCCTCTGGGTGGATGAGTGGAGGAAGGTGAATTGCTCTGGGCAGATGCTGTAGCGACAGGTCACATGCTTGGGACCCAGCCTGGCAGGAGATAGAGGCCACGTGCAACCCCCACTCAGCCCTTTCCTGCAGATGCAGCTCCACTTGGCTCCTGAACCCAAGGCAGGAGAATCAGGCTCTAATTTGTTCCCTCCTTATGGCCCACCCCTGGGATTCTGCTGTGTCTTGGGTTTGGCCAGTGTCCGGGTCCAGAGGCCACCCTGAACCTTCTTGTTTTGGTCTAGTTTGTAGGACAAAGCCTGTATTGTAGTTTCCTGGCTGGGACCAGTTGTCTCACACCCCACACCCCCTTCTCCTGGCCTCTGGTCACCAACCTGCTTCACAGCAGATGGACTCCCTAAGAGAACAGTCCTACCCCCATTGGCGAGCAGTAGCAGCTCCCAGCTCTGCTCCCACTCGGGGAGCCCTGCTCTCGGTGCTTCCCGTGTAAGCACGTGTGAATCACCACGAGAACCCCACTAGGCCGGGACTTTCATCCCCAGTTTCACAGATCAGGAGATGAGGCACCTGCCCAAGGTCACAGCCAGCACCGCACAGCACACACCCTGACCTTTAGCAGACTCCTGTTTCCTGGTGCCACTCACCCCTGAGGCCCAGAGCCCCACCACATTCACCCACCCACGTGAGGTCCATCACTGGGAAAGGTCAGTGCCCAGTACCCCAGGTCTGTGCCGCCGAGTGCTCTCATGGTTGGGTCTCCTGGGCCAGACTCCCCTTGTCCTCGTCCTTGTGTCTTCCCTTCCCACCTAAGGACCTCCAAGTGGCAGCCTGCACCAGTGCCAGTTCTGTTGAGGCACACAGCTAAACTTCCATTCATAACAGGCAGCTGCCCAAAGGCCACGTTGATACTTTCACCCAAAGATTATACCATGAGGAGCTTGAGTGGGAATGGTGTTCTCTCCTTCAGGTGCATTTGGGAGGTCAGATGTGATATCTGCAGGGACAGAATCAGACCTGACATTTGAGCATGTGGGATGGGTAATTTCACGATAAAAAATTAACTCGTGCTTAGCAAGAGCCCGTTGGAAAGCAAATAGATGTCTTCTTTACTTCCTATTTAATAAACCTAGGAAGGAAAAACCTGTAAGACGGATTCTAAAATTACCTCTCGTATCACAGTTTACAGCAGATACTGTGGGCACGTGTGGGGCTTCCTCTCAGAAAGCGAGAGCACATGTGTCGAAGGCAGGGCCTCCTGTCTGCCTCTGGCTCCCTCCCCCTCCCTCTCCCTGTCCCCACTGTCTCTTTCTGAAAGAAAGGATAGTCATATTTTACACTTATTTTTTAATTAACAAAAATCCCTTCTATTTATTGTGTACAACATATCGTTTGGAAGTAAGTATGGTTGGTTATAGTTTTGACAAAGCTGAGTAAAAAGGAAATTGCCGCTACCAGAAAGAGTGCGAGCAGGATTTAGTAAACGGAGCCCCCTCCTGAGTGGCCTCCTTCACGGCTGTGACCTGGAGGTGCTGATTTACAAACATGTTGCCCGTAAGATGCGGTTCCTCTTCTTCAGAGTCTCAGGCCGTTTTTTAGCTATGGGGGTGATGGATTGGTTTCTCTTCACTTGTTTTCTGAAGATGGTCGAGTTGGAATTTGAGTTTTTAGTTGATCCCCTCTAACTTTGGGAGTAGGTGGCATCTGGGTCACCTGGGGCTGTCTTAGCAATGTGCCATAGACAGGGTGACTTAAACAACAGGGATCTATTTTCTCACACTTCTAAAGGCTGCAAGTCCAAGATCAAGGTGTTGGCAGTTTGGTTGTGGCTTGTGGGTGGTCACAGAAGAGCAGAGTGACTGCGGTCGCCCGTTCTCTCCTTGGACACCAATAAAAGGCTCTTGGTCTTATCCAGCCATTGCGTTCAGACAGCCCCTCCAGGACTGCTGTGTGTCCAGGAGAGCAGCGCCGTCTCCGCGGACCTCATGCAGTAGGGGAACCCTTCTGTCTGGATCATTTTATTCCTGTTGGCCTGCTCCCTGTGGCTGGAAACTGGGGACCCAGTGGGGTCATCAAGGCACACACCTCTCAGTCTGGCCATTCAGTTACCGGTTGAAGGTAACAGGCAACAGAAGCCAACCCGAGTTCCCCGTCAGCAGGAAGACACAGCTACACTTAGAAAAACGGTTGTGTCTGGGGAAAATTTCTAAGAATTGAAAGCAGCTCAGGGAAAAAAAAATCACCATCGGGTTCTTCCAGGGGTTTGTGGTGTGGTGCTCTTGAGGCGATGGCTGGGCTGTTAGAAGGGGGACAAAAACAGCGATGCTCAGAGACCTTTCCAGGGAGTTGATGCAGGGCTGCTGCAGAGCAGCGAGGGTCTGATGTTGAGGTGGAGCCGGGAGACGAGAAGGAGCCACGTGCAAGGAACTGTTGACCCTTTCCAGAAATCGGTGCAGGAACCCCCTGCCTCACACAGCCTCCATATTCTAGCTCCTCGTTTATTAAACTGCAGCTATCTTGAGCATTGTCGTTGGGAAATTGTCATATGGAATCAAAGAATGTTTGCCATAATTAGTCATCTAGAGATCCGGATTTCAGTACCTGCCCAGCCGAGGCTTTGGAATTGGGTAAACCTGAGTGTCAATCTAAAGTCTGTCATTGAATAACTGGCGCAAGGTGCCCTCGGTTTCTTCCTCCAGTACTTCCTAGCAGGCTTCTGTGAGGGTTCAATAGAGACAGGATGTTCAGCGACACCTGAAAGGTCTTTCATGTGTGATCCTGCCACTCTGAGGAATTCTCAGTGACAGGCGGCTCACCCAGATGGAGCACCAGCCTGACTGTGACCCGAGTCCACCTGCTCCGTAGACATCAGGATTTAGATCACTGTCCTGTTTGGCAACGGCTGCAGGGCTGCGCTGTCTTCCTTTTGATGAGCAGTGCTTTGTAGTGGAATATGGTCCTGATGCCACGTGACCAAGACCAGGATGTGGCTCAGGTGGAGCCAGAGGAGAACTGAGGAGCTCAGGTAGAGTCACGGAAGACAGGCTGTTGCCTGGGAATTGTCCAAGAAGCACCACTCAGGGAGCACCCTGGATGTAAAGTGCTTGAAGATTGTGTAAATTTTTCATTTCATGTGGTGTGATAGCCAAAACCCAACCAACTGAGAGCACACACAAACCTACACACACACACACACACACACACACCACACGCACCACGCCCTAAATGCCACACATACACATTAGTGTCTACAACACAGAGATTATTGGCCTAGAAGCTAGTTTCTCCAAAACTTTTGGCAGAGTAGCTATTTGCCATGGGGGAGTGAGAAAAATATTTGCATTCTCAACAGGAAGAGTTTATGGGTGTAAGTCCACATTTTAAAAAACAGTAACATAGCTAGATGTTTGCTGGCACTACACAACTTCAGGAAGCAGTAGGGCTACCCACATTAAACATGGCTTAAAACTGCCTTGCATGGCAGCCCTGGATGTAATTTATCTTATTTTTAATCATCTGTGGTGACAGAAAGCATTTGTTGCTTATAGTAAGTAAGATGATCCATTATTCTTTTAATACTTTTGAGAGGAACTTGATTTTTGGTTGGCACTTAGGAGTCATAGGTTTCACAATGAAGTTTTAGATTTTCATTGCTATGTCTAAACAGGTGTGCCAAGGTAGTGGAATTAGGCAAGTAGATTTAAAATATGGTTCAGTGGGGCCCAGTGGCACACACCTGTAATCCAGCTACTTAGGCAGCTGAGGCAGGAGGATCACAAGTTCCAGGCGGCCTGAGCAACTTGGCAAGACTGTGTCTCAAAAAGTAAAAAAAGTGCTGGGGATGTAGCTCAGTGGTAGAGCACTTGCCTGAGTTGAGTCCTCAGCACTCTGAAAAGAAAATGTGGGCCAAATGGTCTCCAAAATGGGAAACACACAGTGCTTCACTTTTCTTGCTGGCTTTGGAGATAGTTATTTTAGGCATTGGAGACTTCTGTTATTATGATATCAATAAGTCATACATTGAATGTATGCCTATTAAATATTTCTAGATCATTCCTAGCATATGGAAACATTACATACTTGTTTTGATCTGTAGGTCTGTTATTTCTCAGTTGCTCCATTGTAGAAGAAAGTTCTTGAAGGATACCTTTTAAGGTATCTCAAATCGGCATATCCCTAATTATTAACTCTTTACTTTTAAGAAAAACAGATCTTAAAAAGCAAGTCTAATTAATTTTGCTGTTATATAAATAAGCAAAACATCTCGATTCTCACATACTATTTGCAGCTAACTTTGTTCAGTCTTTAGAGGGAAACACTGACTTCTTTTCCAGAACTCAGAGCCCCATAATTTTGCCTTCCTGTTGAGTGTCAATAGTTTCTTAAGCCCATATAAGGAAGTTAGCTTCAGAGCAATTAAATCCTCGAGAACCAGAATAGAATGTAGTCATCTTTATATTTATAACGAATGTACATTCTGAGTTTCTGCACCACTGAACTATGTCTAAAGAGTTTCATGACTTGGTTAATATATTGAATACACCAGGACATTTTTCTCCTAAGGTCTGACTTCAGACTTAAGACAGTCTTACCTCATTTCATCTAAAGACTGAGTCTTTGTAAAAGCCTGGTTTGGAAAGTGGCTTCTCACTTGATTTCCTTCATGGTTACATTTGTAGGTTGGAAAGAAAAAAAAAAAAGTCCCAGTTCCTCTCCCACTTTATCACGCAGCCTTTCAAGAAGGAAATCCCATTTTCATGAGGAAATCTTGGCACCTCCAAGCAAGGTGTGTGTTTTGGCAACACGGACAAGCCAAGTCCAGCTCTTGCTGCACCGGTGCATGGCTCCTTATGTAAGATTGATTTTGTAGTGTGTAACCTTGGTATTTAAAGTTTTTGCATTTCATTTATAACTGTCTGCGAGTCTTTGCTGCGCTGAAATTGATGATCCACAATTTGAGTCTGAAGAGCTTGATAGAAATGTGATTTGACATTTTCCGGAAAGAGTTTACTTTTTACTTTTTGAAATAATCCTCTTAGCCTTTTCTAATGTCTGCAGAAGGAAAAAAGTGTTGGCTACAATTCTCTGAAAAGAAAGATGGGACACTCACGGGTCTATTTTCTGTGATGAAAACGCGCTGACCATACCTGCTGTGTGCCCAAGCTTCCTTAGGGAGCCTCTGTCTTCACAACCCTGTTCTGTGCAAATTCCTTTCCTTTCCCCTTTGCCTCTGGCCATTTGGAAGCATCAGGCCCTGGGGAACAAAGCCTCCTTTCCCAGGGCCTTTGGGGTACTGTTTCTGACCTTAACCATCCAGTGACGACAACACTAACGTACCTATTGGCCACCAAGACCCCCACTGCTGCCTAACTATCATTTATGATGGGCATTTGGAGATCTGTTGATTAGCCAAGCCACGAAACTCACTCTCTCTCTCTCTCTCTCTCTCTCAGACATTAATAAAATAATTGAAATTTTGTAGCAAGATGGGATAAAGGATTAAAAGCAGATGTTGTTGAAGCAGTTCTAGACACTGCTGGGAGCCACTGGTGCATTACAACATTTCTTTTGTTCACTGGTAAATAATCCATGAAGAAGATTTGTAGAAATAAACCACGAGTCAGACCAGGTTTAGGCATTTGATGTTGAAATAGCAGAAATTATTTCATTGCTGTATTTCAACAACCCATCTCTCCAATAGTACCGAGAACAGTGCTTCTAGGATAACATATTTGTTTATGTTGTTTGTTTGTTTGTTGTACAAGGGATTGAACCCAGGGGCACGTCAAACAGTAGGGTTTTTTCCTATCCTTGTTAATGGCTCTGTCCTGTATGTACTGGCCTTGGTACTTATCTAGAGAATAAGTACTTAAAAATGAGGGCTCCTGTCTATCCCATCAGCTTGTTGATTAATTAAACACAGGCTGGGCTGATTCCTTTAGGAGTAAACAGTCTTATCACACTTTCTTCATTGGTGAACCAGTGGTGACTTCAGGGTTAAAGGTCACCGACTGCAGGAGAAATACTGGTCCTGTCTTGTCTTGCTAATCCATTTTGTACTCAGAATCAACTTCCTTAATTCGAAATTACACAAATGTGTCAAAAGGCATTGATCAATTGGAGAGGCACAAACTTCTTGTCCCCATTCCGGGGATTTCTCAAGAGCTTTTATCTTAATATGTGGTAGCTTTTCCATTCAGATCTTCATAAAGCACTCTTATAGAAAGTATTTGTGGCTGAGGATTTTGCAAAAGCAGCATGTTGGTGAGAGTCATGTCTCATGTGTTTAAAAAAAAAAAAAAAAGAAAGCATACCCCAAACCTGAAGCACCAGGCCCTGAAATCTGCACTGTGCTCTCAATACCAGACAGCCACAGGGCATTGCAGCAGAGAAAACAGAGCACGTTTATCCTGCTCTTCATAGGTTTCCCTGACAGGCTGGGAGGCACACTGAGTGAAAACGGAGCTGTTAACGACATAATAAATGCTTCTGAAATTTTTCCACTGGGCGATCCCTCAGTAGGAGACTGCTTTGAAAAATGAGTGAAAATTTAAGCATCAAGACACCAGCGGTGGTGCTACTTGTTCACGCCTAAACTCATGAGGGATCCCATCCAATGGCAGGCGCATGGCCTGTCTGTAGGGTTTGCCACTCGTTTCTAATTTTTGTCCCCCCAAATTAAGAAGCCATCCTGGCCTGCCGTAGCATCAGGGCCATATTCTTTTCCACAGGCTCCATCTTGGAAACCGAATCCTCTCTACATTCTTGCCTGTTTCTAAAACCGCATTTAAAAAAACGACCCAGAATAAGATTTCACACCTTCCCCATTTTGAAGCGTACAGTTCAGCAGTGTTCAGGCTCATGCTGCTGTGAAAATGGAGTTCCAGAACTTTCCATCCTGCAGATCTGAAGGCCTATTAACTCCCGCTTCCCCCACCCCACCACGCTGACCGCCCTTCTGTGGTTTTTATGAATTGTCTTCTGCTTTCTTTTTTACAAACATATTTGTTCCTGAGGCTTCTCCTCATTCAGTGCAATTTGGACTAATCATGCATTTAAGGAGGAGAGAACAATATGCAATTTTCGCAGTGGCTTTTGTGAAATAGAGTACCCAGCGTACACTCAATAGTATATGAAGCTCTAATTAACTTCTTTTTTGGCATCCCTATTTAAAATATGTTCAAGCTGTCTTGCATGGTTAACTAAGAATTTAGACGGCGGGAAGCAGATCCAAGCTTTTAAAATTAGATCTTTTTGTTGTCTGTGCCAGTCAGAATTTAGTCTTAACTGTCCAATTTCTAGGCAAACCTGGGAACTCTACTTCTTCTTTGAAGGGATGTTTAATTTTGGCCAGATGATTGAATCTGTGTTTCAAAAACAGGCTCATTGTCTTTTGGTATTTTAATTGGGTTTGTTTTAAGCACCACTGCTATTGTTTATAAATTTGGAAAAAAAAAACGTATTTAATGAGTACATACTATTGGTGGAATACCGTCACTCCAAGGAACCTTGACTCTTGGGAAGGGGACACACTGGGCTTTCATTTTGTGCATTTCTTGCTGTCCTTCATCCCTTCAGATTAGCGTTTTGAATGCTCTTTAATTACAGGCAACGTAGAAAGCCTTTGTGTTTTTAAAGGTAGCCCTTATGGCTTGGCTCTGTTTTTTTGAGAAACATCTCTGAGTTTTTCAACAGGGCATTTCTATCCGTGTTGCTACCAGGTCACTGTAGGCTGTCCACGGTACTAAATTTACTTTATAATTGGGTGGGATCCCACGGACAGTGCATCATCTCCAGCCGGGCTCTCATCCTACGCTTCACACTTGCCGTGGTCTTCCCGCTGCTCTCTGTGAGCATGGCAGTGTCCCTGCAGAGGCGAGGTGTCCTGGAAGCGATGGCTGCTGTGTGCCTGCTTCAAGATAAGCTCTGCACCAAGGGGGCTCAGGCTGATCCTGACCACCCGGAACTAAAGCCTGTATGAATTCACAGCAGAGAGTGCAGAATCCCAGGCATCCTGCTTACCAGGCATCGAAACAGTCCCCCAGGAGCAACCCAGGAGGCCAGTGAGCCAGCTCAAAAGGACCTGAGCTTTTGGGTAGTCAAAAGTACTGAGTCACAAAAAGCCTGCCCTTGTCTGTATGTTCACAAACTCGGTCTGTTCCCTGAAGCCTTCTCGGGGTGAGGCAGGCCACGTGGCCACTAGCTGTGATGTGACTCATTCACTATGCAGGATGGATCTTCCTATAGATGGGCCTTTCCAAATGTGGCTGTCATGTGACCGGCAGTTCAACATGGCTCCTGGTCAGTAGAGTGTCACCCTGGGTTTTGTCATTTTTCCTTTAAACATTTTTCCTTGTGGTGGGCCTTTTGCTAGTGGTGTGCACTGGTAGCATTTTGAAGATGTCAAGTCTTTATTTCAACAATTTCTTGAAATAAAAATATATTCTCTCACTGGCGTTAGAATCTTGATCCCACTTTCTACTTGCTTTTGTTGAAGACTGTGCTATTCTCACTATGGAATTATGGCTTTAGAATTATTCATTTGTCCACATAGCAAAACCTTCTCTGTCTCATGTTGTTCTAGTAACAAAACAGATGAGGATTGGTGTCCTGGTGGAGAGTGCGTCCCAGCAGGGAAGGACAGAGGTGGGCAAGGAGCATTAGGAAATGTATTGTTCTGAGTGTTAGAAAATGTAGGAGAAAGGAAAAACGGAAATATTGTGGAATAAGAGGGATGGAAGTGTGGGCCCAGATTGCAACTTAGGGTCAGGCCTATCGAGAAACTGAAATTTGAGCCAAGATGAAGAAGAGGTGAGAAAATTGCCCATGAGTATTTCTGGGCGGAGAGTTTCAGCCTGTATAAAGGCTGCATAGAAAGCAGGATCTGAGTAGAGGAGTTGACATATCTGATTTAGTGAAGGTGACTGTTTCTGATAGAGGAAACTTGAGAAGTATTTGGAAATTGTTGATGTAATAAGTCACATACAGGGTAATCGTAAGTGATGGGTCAAACATAGGCAGAGAAAATAAAGGAACAAAAAACCATCCATCCAGGTACTCAAAGTGAATTTGAGAAGAATGGCATTGAAGGTCAGAAGCACAGAGTCCCAGTTCCCAAGTGCCATGAATGTTTGTGGGTGTGGGTGTGACTGTTCACATAGGCCTGCAAGGCTTTTTACGTATGGGGGACACAGGATGTGGGTGCTTTGAAGTTTCCAGGTGAACCTGATTTATAGAGTCCTATTGGAATCATTATTATCCTGGAATTAATTCTCTAATTAAATCCTGGCATGGAAACCATAGTGCACGAAGGCAGGCCATCTTATTTTACAGAACAGTGGTGTTAACACCTAAGAGTTTTTAGTGTTTTTCCAGCTTGTAGACTGAATGGACTCCACTTTCCCTCCCCTTCCCTCTTCTGTATCCATTTTCTTACTCCCCAGTCCCTCATCAGGAGATGGTGACAATAAGAGAAGGTACAAGCTTTATTTTATAGTGGTTTTAAAATGTAGGGATGTTTAAAAATGCTCAGGAGTTTTCATAGTTATTGAGAGTTAGAGATTTAACATTGATTGAGCAAGATGGTGACATGTGTGCTTGACACTTGGGTATTTACCTCATTCAATTCTGACAACCACTCTTTTAGAGATTTATCCTTATTCTGCTGTTAATATGGGAAAATCGTACCTAGGTAAGGCCATTTATCTTTCCTCGGCTGTGTAGTTGGTGGGTAGGAAGCCAGGCTTCCCCATTCAGTGCTGCTCCCAAACATAACCGTATGCGCCTTCATACTCAGGAGTAATAGCTTCCTACATTGAAAGGATGTAAAGGTTAGCGTCCATTCATCTTTCTTTATGATGGAAATATTTATGTTGTGCTTGGTTTTCCCTCACCCCACAATTGACCGTTCCTTTTAGCAGATTTTTCCATATTTTTGGATGTGCTTTCCTCCAGTTTTTGTTGTGATAAAATAGACGTAACATGGATTTCCCATCTCCACCGTTCTTCAGTGTGGTATTAGTGCACATTGCCATTAACCATCACTACTTTCCATCTGCAGACCTCTCTTCATCTTCCCAAACACAGCTCTGTCCCTTTTAAGCAATCACTCCCCGTTTTCCACTCCCCCTAGTCCCAGGCTGCTACCTTCTGTCTCTGTTGGATCTGCTTGTTGTACTTTCATTCTGTGCTTCTTTGTATATTTCTTTTCTCTAAGGCCAGAGTTTGTGCTTAGATTAATTTGAGCTTTCTAGTTTCTCAAAGAAAGGTAAGTGCTAAGTTTTTGGTTAGAACTCTGACTTTTTTGTAGATGCACAAACCTTAGGCTGGTGCCCACCTCCTCTTTCCCTCACTTCCATGGTTAACAGTGTATTGAACCTGAAAAGACATGAAAAATAAAGATGTCTTTGTCCATTTTCTGTTGCTGTAGTAAAATAACTGAGACTGGGTCACTTATGAAGAGAAGGAGTTAATTAATCTGACTCAAGGTTCTGGAGACTGGGAAGCCCAAGAACACGGTGCCAGCATCTGCTTAGCTTCTGGTGAGGACCTTGTACAGTGTCATAACATGGCAGAGAAGCAGGTCAAGTGGGCCCTTGCTGTAGAGACAAAACATGAGTGGGGGATTGGCTTTATGACAATCTGCTCTCTCAAAGACACTGATATGGTTTTTTTGTTTTTGTTTTTTGACATCAATGTGTTTCAAGGACCTAATCACCTCTTCGAGGCCCCCCACACCCCAACACTGCCACATGGCAATCAGATTTCAACATGAGCTTCGGAGGGGATGAGTCATGGTCCAACCAGAGCAAGAAAGTATTTGTTTGGCAGGTTTTCTCTGACGCCAGAGCTGAGCGTTCTTAAAGGACCCTGAAAGCTGTGTTTTCTCAGCTTTGGATTTGATTCATGTATTTTGAATTTAAAAGCCTTTTGCATAAAAAAAAATTTAAAAGCTCCTTCTGAGATTTGAAAATATATTCCCATTTTCCCTGCTGACTAATTGAAAACATGTTTAAGATGTTTTCTGCAGGGAGTGTCTAAACAGAATAATCTTTCTTTCAGTCAGTGTTCGCAGAGATTGGTTCTGAGGAAAAGCTGTGTTGCTAAGATAAGGTAGCTAAACCTCACCAGCACTTGAAGGAAGATGAGAGCCAGGAACCACAGTGTTATTTTACTGACTTTGCTCTATAAAAATTTTCACCCTTCTGTTCAAACACTAAATCAACAAAATATCTACTTCCCATCTTACTGTGGAACAATAATTTTGGAGGCCAAGTGTGTGATATCAGGTGGTGTTTTAGTTTTGTTTTATTTGGGGGTTCTTTTTTCTTTTCTTTTTTTTTTTTCCCTTTCTTCAGAAAATTCATTTTCCATGGACTGAATGCACTTCTGTGACTTGGATTGAGCCCGAGGAGAAACGACCCAGGAGGGAGCCGGCCCTTTCCTAGTGTGGTCGTGGTGGCCAAGGCTCCCTGAGCTGCCCCAATCTGGGTCAGACTTGCCTTAGTCATTCTTTGTGAGATATTTTATTTGCTGCCTATTAGACACAGTCCCAGAGTGTCGAGTGAGATTTTTTGGTATTCTGATAAATTCTAGACTTTTAAATACATTTTTCTACACATTATCAAAAGATGATGAGTCAGGGGCAGCACGCCCACCACCGTGAGCAGCTGAACTCTCCCATACATGGGTTGGGCTTCTCTTTTCTTTCTTTGTTTCTTTCTTTTTTCTTTTTCTTTTGCTCACTTCCTACTGGGTTTATAAGAAAGCAAGAGGAATCACACACACACACACACAAACACACATACACACACACACACACACTCACACTCGCTCAGTCTGTGCAAAGTCTTGGAATGAAGAAAGAGGAAGAAGGGAGCTGTGTCCAGACACCTTGGTTGTGACATTGCCACCGTGGCTATGACATTGCTGAATGACAGCGAGGGAGATGAAAGGGCCCATTCTCTCCGCATCCTGGAGTCGGGGACTCTGAAATCCAATCTGAAGTGTGTTTGCTGAGGGTTCTGAACGCTGGGGCTTAGTGCTGGGGAACAAGGAGACAGTGTGTCCCTGCGGGCAGCCCGGCCGTCCCTAGAGCCGCGGCAAGGAGACAGAATCGCAGGTCTGTGGGCAGAGCCGTGGCTGGCCTGAGCATTCAGCCACCTCCTCCAGAAAGCCAGCCTTGTTCTGGCTCCCCAGAGCTGGGTAGAGGGTTCAGTTCCTGCTGATGATCGCGCTGTCTCCTGTGGAGGGGGCCACCCGTCTGCTGGGCAGTGCTGCAGTCCTGCTCTTCCTCCTCCCTCTGCCCATTCTCCATCAGTCGGTGTCGTCATCGTCGTCATTGTCATCACTGAGTCCCAGTTACCGTTTCGAGGGCCTGGTGAATACCAAGTCCCGTAATCCCCGTAGCGTGGTGAAGGGTCCCATCCTTAAGGGAACCAAGGCACCAAGAGTAGCTTGCCTCAAACAAGAGTGGCCTTGGACACTGTTGTCCCCAGGGGTGGAACGGCCCATCTGGTGTGGACAGTTGAGGTGCAGGTGGGTCCCCTCTGCCCACGGGTGAGACCCCGGTCACCGCATCTGACCTCAAGTATCCTTACTTGCAGTCGGTATCACTGACCTCCCAGAGAGTGGAGGAGGCAGGGAGGCCCGGCCTGGCTCCTGATGTGGTCAAGCTCCCCGTGACCATGCTTAGGCCAGCGATGGGCTGGGACTCGGGGACCATAAGATTCCACGGGAGCAGGAGACCTGGGCCAGTGGCACCATAGCCACAGCACATTCCTCACATGTGTTGGTGACGTGGGTGTCAAGGACTCACTGCACAGCAGTCGATGAAAGGGGACCCAATGTTGCTCAGGACGTACGGTAGGTGATGACGGCAGCGGCTGCGGTGCTGGCCTGTGTGTTACTGCGCAGTGCTGTTGATCACTTGAGAGGACGATACTTATAAAAAGTTCACCGTAGGACCAGATGCCAGGCTGGGCCCGATTTCTCTTGTCTTGAGTTAACCTTCTGATACATAGTTCATCATGACCCTCCGAGCCCCAGGCTACACACACACACCACACACACACGCCTGGGTGTGCTCTGTGATGTCTCCATGACCGTGACGAAGTCGCCGGACAGCACCTTTCTCCGAATGTCGTCTTCTCATTGAGCCGTGATGATTGCATTCAAGAAGTCTGTGACGTTCTGATTTTTCTGTTTTAATCTTCCTTTCTCTCCTAACTTTTAGAATCATTCCTGCTTTCCAAAAGTTTCCAGTAATTCCTTTGGGATGAGATTTACTCATTAATTCTGTGACATACGTCGGGCCTTTTCCCGTCTGAAGAGTTCTGCGGATTTTCCCCGTGTCCCACTTGTAGGGCTTCTTCTCCTGGGTCTTTCTGGACAGGAGTCAGGGGATCCCAATTCTGGGATCTTTGGGGGCTCTCGAGGGCGGGGGGGTGCTGAATGTCTAGGGGCCACTCTGCGTTCCCGTCTCTCCCCATGGCTCTGGTTTTGAAGGGAGTTCCCAACCTCGCTGTTGCATTTTCCAGTGAAATTTGTATTTCTGCTATGCTTTTTCTCTCTCTCTCTCTCTCTTTTTTTTTTTTAAATCTAAACTACTCCTCATTAACCAAATATTCCTCTTTATAGTCTTCTGGATTTGAAGTTATGAGCTCTTAGCTACATGAGATACAAACTGCAGTGTTTCTTTGTTTTGTTTTATTTATTTTTTATCCACACCCTGTGTTATCAGACACACCTGGAGTCCCCCACTTCTGGCCTTCTGGGGAGTTCTGCATAATGTGGTTGCTTCCTATGGCTGAGCCTCTCCCCTCCTGATTAGATTTTGGCTTCCTCTTCTGTCATTTTCCAGAATTTGCAGGAAATCTCTCCCTTGCTGTCCCTCTCTCATTTTCTCTTTCTAGGAATTCCTTCAGGTTTTCATTCTTTGTCGTTTTTGCAGGGTCTGGGGTGGGGTGGAGATGGCTGGGTGTTCCATTTGCTATGTTTAGCACAAATCTGACATGATTTTCCTAGTTTACACGAAGCCTGGCCGTGGCCGTGTGCTGATTCTTCTAGGAGAGCGGCATTTCCAGCAGATGTGTGGGTCCTGAGAGCTCCTCCAGCTGCTCCCCTCGGACTTCAGCAGCTGTGGTCTGTGAGCTGGGTCTGGCTGAGCAGCGGGCAGGCCGGGCACATGGTAGGGATGCACTCTGACTGGGATCCAGCCTTGCTGCCTCCCTGGGCCCTGTGGGTCTCAACAGAGGTGACCTTTGGTTAGAAAGGACCTCGTGTGGAACACTGTCACAGTGAAAAGAGGGACCTGGTCACCGAGGGCAACAAGTGACCTCCCCTACTGAGCCTGCCGTTTGTGGGTGCGTTTGGTAATTGAGGCCCAGGAGTGGAAGGCCAGGGTTGTCCTGTCAGTCCCAATGGTGTTTTGTTGTCATCTATTTGAAGGGGACAGTGCTGAAAGTGACCGCCCTGTTTGGCCCCCGCATGGCGGAGGGCTGGGGAACAGTTTCCTAGGATGGCCGTGACGCAGCACACACAGGGGGCTTCCAGCAGGGACGTGTTACCCCACCTTTCTGGAGACTGGAAGTCTGAACTCAAGATGTCGGCAGGCCGCTTCCCTCCAAGGCTCCGGGTGGAACTCCTGGCCTCTCCAGCTTCTGGGAGGGCTGTTGGTCCTCGGTGTTCCTTGGCTTGCAGCTATGTCACACTGTCCTTGTCTCCTTGGTCACATGATGTCCTCCCGGTGTGCCCTCCATCATCTTAGAAGGACACCACTCACGTTGGTTGAGGGCTCACCTCCTGGGGTCCTTAATCTCATGACCCCTGTAAAGACCATCTTTCCAAATGAGGTCTCAGCCGCAGCTCCTGGGGTGACGAGGGACACATGTCTTGGGAGGGACACAGTGTCCGCTCTTCACGTCTGCTCCTGTTGAGGTTCAGGCTTGTGTGAACCCGGGATGGAAACCAAAGCGAGAGACCACAGGGACACCAGCATCGCGGCCTGCCAAGGGCCCATGTGCCAGGGCCCATGTAGCCAGGAAGAAGAAGGGGGTTGTGGGGACAAGATGTCCCCTTCAGGCACACCCCCAGTGACCTGTTTCCTCCAGCTAGGCCCCAGCTATACTACTCTCCACCACCTCCCAAGAGTGTCCTCAGCTAGGGACCAAGCCTTCAACCCGGGAACCTTGGGGGACATTCCAGACTCAAACTGTCACAAGCTGTAAGAAAATCTATGACATAGTAATGCCCTAAGATCAGACGGGTTGAGGGTCAGTGGATTATAGCACTGCCTTCTAAATGTGTGAGTAGGAAAAGAGGGCAAGGCACTTGCAAGAAGCCGTTCCTTCTGCTGGATGAGTGGTTGTCATGGTGATGTGGATCCCCAAACAGAAAAAAGCACTTCTAGAGATGGCCCTCCCGAACCTCAGCAGAGGCACATTTTGTAAACGTCCAGTTTTCTGTCTATGGGGTAATTTCTGAAAGGCAGAGCTTCAGCTTTACCAAGAGGCTATTAATTATTTAGCTCTTTGAGGCAGTGGGGCAAGGGGAGGGAGAATAGACCCCCAGTCTACAGGAGAATATGTCCACATTCTTTTAGAAGTGAAAAAAAAAATATGTTCCTGCATGAAACTTGATGCCGTAGAAATAATTTAAAGGCATAGGAATGGCTCAAAGGTCCAATGAACTAAAGCAACTCTGACCCAGGGTTCATACCGGCTGGAAGCTGGCCTTGGCCGTGCACCCCACTTGGTATGCAGAGCGCAGTTCCTGGCCTTCCCCAGGAGAGCCAACCTCCGCCTAAGTTCAGCTTTATAGGACCCCTGCAAAAAGCCACCCTAAAGCAGAGAAAGCTGTACAGACACACAGCTCGGAGTCAGCAGCCTTGTTTGCATCGTAGATTAAAATTCAGATGCTTCTGGGAGCATGATTAAAAGCCAATAAGAATAAAGCGATAAAACATCTGATCACATAGTCTCACTAATGACTGGTTTGTTCTTCAAAATGAAACACTGCGAATATTGTTGACCTCCGGTAAGGAATGTGCGCCTGGAATCTCACGGTCAGGACGGGCAGCCTGCGGAGCCTGCTGGACTTGGTTTCTTGGAGGCAGCGTGAGCCTTAAGGATCCGCCCTGCTCCCCAGTACAAACACCCAAGAAGATGGGGACATGTGAGAAAACACACATTTGCTGTCGGATCTCTGTCATGTCAGATCATCACTGTCATATTCAGGTTTTCACATGATGCCTGTGTAACTGGTGTCCCTTCCTCACGTATGAGAGTCTGAGCACCAGAAGGTCTGTGGGTGCGGGCTTGTGTGCTGTAGAAAGTCACTCTGAGACATGCGCTTGCAGAAGCTCTTCAGGGGGTCTGCTCTGTGTTCTGCCACCCTTTCCCCACCCAAGTTTATTAACCTGTTACAGGCCTTTTTTCTTGTTGAAGGCCGCAAACAGCTAGTCAATGGGTTGCTTTTGATGCCGTCACTGGCGTCCAGGGCAAAGCCTGCCCCGAGGTGTGATTGTGGTCACTTCCCAGAATGTTCATCTCATGCCTTTTTTGCCAGACACGTGTAAAGAAGGTCTTTATCCCAAGAAATATTAGCAAATAGGCAGGACGCATGCTTTCTCCCTCCGTAATGAGGTTCTATCTCAGTATTTTTCTAAGATCTGATGCAAAGAAAATGGATTCTTTCTTTGCTTCTTCTTTTTTTTTTTGCACTAAGGATTGCAGCCAGGGGTGCTTAACCGCTGAGCCACATCCCCGGCCCTTTCTATTTCTTATTTTGAAACAGGGTCTCCTTAACTTGCTTAGGGCCTCACTAAGTTCCTGAGGCTGGCCTTGAACTTGCGATTCTCCTACCTCTGCCTTCCAGGTCATTGGGATCACAGGCCTGTGCCACCACACCGGGCTGTTTTCTTATTCTTAGAAGGCTAACGTCGTGAGTAGCCTCTGGTCGTTTCTCAGTGTGAGCCCCGGCATTTAGTTACTGTTTCCCACTTTCCCTAGGCATTTTCTATTGTAGTTAAACATACAGAACATAAACACGACCCATTGTGACCATCTGGAAGTGTGCAGCTCGGTGGCATTCATACGTGGACACTGCTGGGCAGCCGTCACCACTGTCCGTCTCCAGCACTCCCACCCCCACCGCACCATTAAACGCTAACATCCCCCCTGCAGCCCCTGGGAACCCCATTCTGCTTTCTGCCTCTATGGATGTCACACTCAGTCACTGCATTTAAGTGACCCTTTGAGCTGGCTTAGTTCACTTAGTGCAGTGTCTTCAAGGTTCATCCATGAGTCACATGCACCACAGCTTCCTGACTTTTTAAGGCTGAGGAACATGCCACTGGGCACGTGTTGCTATACGTTGATGTGGTTTGTCCCCCGAGGGCTCCTTGGTTGGAGGTCGGTCCTCAGCGTGGTGGTGTTGAAGTGGTGGGGACTTTGAGAGATGGGGTCAGGGGGAGGTGCTCAGGTCATTAGGGGTGTGCCCTTGGAAGGGATCGAGGAATTTTGTGGAACCCCTGACTTAGTTCTCATGAAAGGGTTGCTGTGCAAGAGCAAGCCTGCCACTCCCCGGCCTGATCAGGTCCCTGTCTCACAGTGTGCTCTCTTGTCCTCTCTTCCTCTCACCTGTTGGATGTCTTCTGCCATGAGGCTTTGTCGGTGCCCGCTGTGCCTCTAGGACTGTGCGCTAAAAATGCCTCTTTTCTTTAAGCCACCCAGCCACAAATACTTCATGAGAGTAATGGAGAACTCGGTAATAAATATGCATCTACTACCTCTTGCTCATCAGTTATTAATCCACCAGTGCATATTTGGGTTTTTCCATCTTTGGGCTCTTTTGAATAATGCTGCTCTGTATATGGGTGTGTGAGTATCTTTCAGTACAGTGCTGGCAGCTCTTTTGATACTATACCCAGGAGCAGAATTGCTGAATCATAGGATGATTGATTCCATGTTTAATTTTTTGAGAAGCCACCATACTGTTTTCCGTCGCGGCTGCATCATTTTTACAGTCTATGGTGTGATTTGTACAGAATAACTTTCAGAGTGAAGTTCAAGGACTCATTAAAGGCAAGAATAGCTCTTCTTAAAGGACGCGGAAGAAGCCCATTCCAAGCCTCCCTCCTCTGAGATGCCTTCTCCAAAGCCGAATGTTGCCTGGGTACGTTGATACACCCAGATAGTTTTGTGTCAGTTCCTGAAGGAAAGGGAAATGGGGTCCTGATCACATCATGGTATCATGATATCCAGAGGCATTTTAGTTTGTAGCAGCTCGGGACACTTTGAGATATTAATGCCAAGTCCATTCCGGTGACATTTACCTAGAAAACTGTCAAGTCCGGATGCATTTAAGCCTTAGAAATGCTTTCTAGTGATCCTATGTACTGGCTTTTCTTATCTCTGAATATAGCTGACATTCACAGGACAACTCATAGAATACTTTATAGGCATCTATTTTATAGATAAAATTTAGGGACTATAAAGCTACCATTCAAATTCTAAGTTAACATCCCCGTGTTTAAAAATAAATTCAGTACCATAAAAAAATCGTTTTCTATATTCATTCATACAAAATAATAAATCTGAAGAAAAGTTTTAAGGATCAAGACCAGCTTTGTCATCTATTAGGTAGATTCCAAGCATCCTTTTCAAACCCTTCCTTGTGCAGGGAACCGTCACTGTGGTGCTTGTCTCTGGCAGGACAAAAGTAGCATTCACAGTGCTAAAGGAATGAGCAGCTCCAGTCTCAGCACAGCCTGTGTGATGACCAGGGTCCGCTCCACACCTTCACGAATCTCTGCCGGCTCAGTAAGGGACCCAGTTTCGATGGTAACTCTCCTCCGTCTCCTGTGAAGGGCTTCGTTTAACACCCTGTGCATAAAGACATCCATTGTGTATTGATTTTTTTTCTGCTTGTTTAGATTTCCAGTGTTGAACTGTGAAATGTCTCATTTCTCAGACTCTGTAAATCGAGATGAAGTTATCAAATTCCCTTAGTTCCAGGAATTCTCTGGGAAACGTGGTGCCTGCCAGCTGGGCAGATATTGGTGCCTCATTTTTGTTAACAAATAGACAATGTCGAGAATTGTGAGGAAGAGCGTGAGAGTGGAAAAATAATCTTATATAGTATAGGAGTTCTTCTATCATTTTTTTATTTGGGGGCCTATTTTTATAATGTTCTTATTCACATCTACAGATTTTACTGGGGTTGCTGGGATGAGAGGAGGTCCTAGAATAAATAGCTGTGCGTAAGTTAGTCATGTAGGTCTTTGGAGGCAGGTGTGAGAACTTGAACCCAGCACCAGGGACTAGTGTGGGGCAGCTTTCCCGCTGTGTCAGCCTTACTGGGAAGTGCCTGAACATAGTATGTCTGCAACAGGACAGATGGTACACCAAAGTGGTGGGAAATAAGATCAGCGACCAGTAATCCATGGTGCTCTGTGTCCATTCCCTGGATAAGTGAGCCTGGGCTTGGGAGAGAGTTTGACAGGGAAGAATGGGGGTCACAGGCACCCACGAGTTACTCCTGCCACCTGCACATGGGAAAGGACTCTACCGTCGAGCTCTACAGCCTGAGTGGAGATTACCCACCCTCAGGCAGCTGTGAGAACCTTCCAGGTTTCAGTGGGTGGGATCACGAAGTGGCATCTGCTTAAAAATAAAATAAATAGTGCATGGTATTGATCGCGAAAGCATTTTTATTATATTGGCCTCTCTGGCCGCCCCATCCTCCACACTTGCCGTCTGTCAGTCTCCCGGGTTGCTAAATGGCTCCTAAAAGGCTCTGCTCTTCTCAGAGAAAGTATGAAACCAAGAACTGTGGACAACAATGACTTTAAAACATTTTTCTTCATTTTTCTTAGGATTCTAAGCTCTTTAAGGTAGAAATTGGGTTCTTATATTTAATGCTCCTTATTCCCGTGAGTAGAATTGACATTGATCTGCATGAATAGCAGGCTCTGGTGGAGTGCCAGTACTCTGCTCGGCCGTGGGAATATAGAGGTGCATAAAGTAGCCCCAAAGTCATTGAGGACACAGACTCAGTTGGGAAGAGGTAACTTTCATTCATTTGTGCATTCACTGATTTCAACCAAACCAGTTGGTCTTTGGGCATTGTGGATCCCAGGATGATTAAAATACGGCATTTCCCTCCAGCGTGAGTACAATCTAGTTAACACACAAGACAAAGCCAGAAAGCATAAATGCTGTGGAGGAGAAGAGAGGCTCGGGGATGTGATTTCAACTGTTACCAAAAAAGTCTTGGACAAGACTTAAAAATTTACGTTCACGTAAAACCTGCCCACAGGTATTTATAGCAGCTTTATTCATAATTACCAAAACATGGACACAACCAAAGGTGCTCTTAAGTAAGTGAATGTAGAGACAAACTGGAACATTCAGGCCACGGAATATTATTCAGCAATAAAAAGGAATGAGCCATCAAGCCACCTAGAGACACAGGGGAACATTAAATGAGTGTTACTAGGTAAACAAAACCAGGATGAAAAGCCTTTGCGTTGTACCATCCCAGCTACATGACTACATGAAGGTAACTGTAGAGCCAGGAGGAAGATCCGTGGTTGCCCGGAATGTGGAGGGATGAAAAGGAAGAGCACAGAGGATCTTTAGGGGAAGCTGGTTTCATTCAGTGGACCTGTTCTGTGCGACCCCATAATGGTGGAGACTTGTCTGTACATTGGTCAACGCCCATAGAACTTCACAGCACGAAGAGTGAACCGCAGGAAGAGCTACAGACTTTGGGTGACAGTAATGTCTCAATATTGGCTCAGCAGTTAGAACAGATGTGCCATACTGCTGTGAGACATTAGCAACAGGGTCACTGTGGGTGGCATGGAAGGGGACTCTATTTTCTATAAAACTGCTCTAAGGGCTGGGGATATCGCTCAGTTGGTAGAGTGCTTGTCTCGAATGCACAAGGCCCTGGGTTCAATGCCCAGCACCAAAAACAAACAAAAACCTGCTCTAAAATCAGTCTACTATTGGAAAAGGGAAAGAGGGGTGCCCGGGATTGGGGTGGAGAGAAGGTGGCAGAGATTCACCTTTAAGTTTGGGGATGGCAGGAGCAGGCCACAGAGGTGTGGCTGGGCCTGGCTCTCAGGGTGGCGTGGCGGTGGATGGTGGCTAGCTGCACAGACCTGCAGATCCAGGAACTGAGAGGGCTCCTTAATGGAGGAGCCCTGGTGGGATTTGGCTGCTGCCCGACTCGAGGGTTAACACCTGTTGTTTCTGTTCCCAGCAAAGAGCTCCAGGGAAGGTGTTGCTGGACGCCGTGTGCAGCCACCTCAACCTCGTGGAGGGCGACTACTTTGGCCTCGAGTTTCCTGATCACAAAAAGATCACGGTAGGAGACGCCAGTTAACGTTGCTATTTTACTGTCTGTCCATTTTGCAAGGGGTGAGTGACGGTACCTCTCCTCGGTCACACAGAAGTAAACAGGAAAAACACCAGAAGGCCCTCAGTAATGTTTGAATGCATACATATGTCTGTGTGTGTGTGTGTGTATGTGTGCACGCGCGAGCGCGTGTATCACCAAAATATAATTTCAAATGCATGATGAAAGTAACCCATGCACATGGTCAGCGAGTTCAAGGAGGACATGAGGTGAGCTGTCCCTCCCGCCTGGGAACATCCTTATCTTTACAATGCATAGATGTGAGGAAACAATCGACAGTGACCTGCACTTCCCTCACTGGCAGGGGAGATTTCCTTCTCAGCATATCCAGCGCCCTTCCTTCTTTTTCACAGCTGCACATATAATTTGCAACTTCCAGTGTCAGGGATTCACAGTTTTGCTTTTTTTTTCTTTTTCTTTCCTTCTTTTTTTTGAAGCTATTAAAAATGAAGCCACAGGGAACATATTATTGCAAGATTTCTATAGTTCAAGTCCAAAGGCCTGGCATTGCCCAACCTGTAGGTCCAACCATTTTAAAGTTGCTAAATAAATCAGATTGTCCTTTGGAAAACAAATCTCACTGTTCTGAGTCCAACATTTAGAGTACGGTTTCCTGCTGTTTTTACCTGCCTTGTGTGACGGCACTTTCTGGAGGCTGTGTCCTGGTCCACTGTTTGTCAGTCACCTTCCTTTGCAGGCTGTAAGGTCCCTGGCTCTGCTTCTGGTGATTCTTTCCCACGCACCGAGGACCTGGTCCCAGTCACCCTCCTGGCATCCAGTGATGAGCAAGGTGCGGGGACCTGGTCCCAGTCACCCTCCTGGCATCCAGTGATGAGCAAGGTGCGGGGACCTGGTCCCAGTCACCCTCCTGGCATCCAGTGATGAGCAAGGTGCAGGGAACCTATGCTCCAGGCTGAGTCACAGGCCACAGGGACATGTGACAGGTGTCATGGAGGGCTGCTGGGCAGTGGGGACAGCAGACATTGTGTTCAGGAAATCCTTCCCAGTATTACCAAACCGAGGTCCAGGAGCCCGAGGGCCTGACCTACCAGAATGTTCCAGGGAGAGGAGCACCTCATGGACAAATACCAGAAATCAAGTGGCCTCTTCAGGAACCTGCAGACAAGGCAGAGTTGAGGGGTTGGGAACGGGCAATGGCAAAGATGGTGACATGGAAAGGTGGGCAGGGGGCCAGGGGGCAAGGGCTTTCTGTGCCATTACTGTCCAATAGGACAGGAGCCACCTACATAATTTTAACTTTTCTGGTAGCTATATTCAAAAAGGCTTAAACAAATCAGTTGAAATTAATTTAAAAACATATCTAACAGCATATACCATTTTATCCGCAATCAGTATAACTACGAGTAGGGTGTCTTCCTATTAAATCTGGTGTGCATTCGACACTTCAGCCCCTCCCTTCAGCCTGGTAGGATTTGCGGTGCTCGGTAGCCGCGTGTAGAGGGGCCTTTGTACTGGACAGTGGTTGCCTGTAGTCAGGGGCCACCCAGGTAACAGGCCAGTGAAGCTGTCCCTGTACTCCAGAGGGAAGTGGTGTGGTCTGATCTGCTCTAGAAAGACCACAGTAGCCAGATTGGAATAGGACGAGACTGCAGCCCAGAGACCTGCAGGACACACCGCGATTAGGCAAGAGGTGGACTGGCCAGAGGCAGGGAGCACGGAGGGTGGGGGATGGGTTCCAGAGGCCGAGGCCGAGGGAGGATGTGGTTGAGGGCACCACTGGTTGGGTGATTGGGCTCAGGGCAGCTCGGCTGTGGCCTTCACTGCCTGGATCACAGTGGCCCTTGCTGGAGAAGGAGAGCTGGAGGGAAGACCGTGCCCAGGGGAAGATGAGGAGCCTTGTCAGATACGGGCAGCGGGAGGCTGGCTGGTGGCGGTGTCTGATGGGCGGGACCAGAAGGCGGTCTCCTGGTAGAGGACAGGAAAGAAACCGAGCAGACGTCAGGCTCTGGAATCTTGGGATCGTTGTGAATATCGATGGATACTCTGAAACTGGATGGGAGGGAGGGTGAGGAGAAGGGGCCGAGGGAGGAGAAGGCACAGCCCTCAAAGGAGGTGGAGACAGTAGAGGGGGAAGGGTCCAGATGTGGGGGAGAGAGCCTCCAAGGACGGAGCAGGCAGAGGAAGGCGCTGACTCCTGCCCCAAGTTTGCCCGGAGCCAACGAATCTTAGCTTGCCTGACTCCCACCCCGTCTTCTCCTGAAGCAGCAGACCGCAGCAGACCTGTCAGATCTAAGTCTGCATTCCCCCCTTCACCTGACAGCTGATCTGGGCTTCATCACGTGACACTGTGGGAGAAACGTGAGCTGATGTGTCAGGTGGCAAGAGGGGCGTGGTTTCCATTCATTAGCTTGGGAAGAGAGGACCACAAACCGTCACCACGTGGCAGGTGGATGTCATTCAGAACATTGCTTCATAAGCTTATTTTATATTGAAATAATAGTTTTCAAAACTTCCGAAGCCACGTTATCTGCTTATTTCCGACAAGCCTGCTACATGCCTGCCGGTGTCACTCCAGCTCCGAGGGCTTTCCTGTTCCAGTCTGTCTGTCCCATCCAGGGGACGCTGCCTTTCCAACCCGAAGTCTCTACTGACATCTGCACTTTGCAGCTCAGGGTTCTGAGTCTAGGGACTGTTCCCCACCTGGGCCTCGAGTGGGCAGACCTGGGCTCTAACTGTGTTCTCCTGACTCCAGGTTCAGGCCCTTTTCTGCCAGCCACGGCGGGTGCTTCTCTTCTCCTAGGCTGACTTTTATCAAGTTTTTATCAGACTTGATTTTTATGGTTTATGATATTGCTTAGGAATGGGCTTAACTGTAGAATAAAGAAAACCCCATTAATGACTTAAAGGAAGAGGTGTTTATTTTCCACATGTACTATAAATAAAAATGCAGGACTGGGGATGTAGCTCAGTGGTAGAATCCGTGCAGGCCCTGGGTTCAATCCCACCAAAAAATTTATACCAATAATAAAAAATATGTGAGCCAGTGCTGGGATTATAGTTCAGTGGGAGAGCGCTTGCCTAGCATGTGTGAAACCCTGGGTTTGATCCTTGGAACCACACAATAACTAAAATAAAGGTATTATGTCCATCTACAACTAAAAAAATTTTTTTTTTAATCTGTGAGCCAACCCATGGCCATTTACCACATGCCAGAGTGGTCTAGTCCCAGGGGCTCAAACATGACCCAGTCCCTCTTCTCATGGAGTTTATATTCTAGAATGGGCATCAATAAACTTTTTAGAAAGAGCCACATAGAAAATACCATATATATAATAATCTATGGGCTCTGCAGCCACAAGATCTCAGCAGTAGCTATTTAAATCTGTTGCCGTAGAGTACGAGCAACCATGGGCAATGTGGAAAGGATTGGGCATAGCTATGTTCCAAACTTGATCAAGTGGGAAGCTGTAGTTTGTCAACACTGTCTGAGAGAGTGAATGGCCATTAACTAGGTTACTCTTGGTGTTTCACTGGTGAAATTCAAAGCCCTTTTCTCTCTCTTCCTCTCTCTCTCTCTTTTTTTTTTTTTAATTTTTAGGAGGAATCCCATTCTTTAAGGGGTTAAGTCTTTACGAAGTCTACATTCCCTGGTCGAGGGGTTCAGGTTCTGTTTAGGCACAGGCCTGTGCTCTTGGTTGCCATTCCATTTTTGACCTGGTCTCTGTGTTTTACTGTGTGTCAACTCTGGAATCCCAACCTGAGAGCTGATTTCACTTAATTGGAAAAACAAGTTGTTTTTGGAGAATGGATCTGTGACATTAGAGGGGACAGTGTACTTACTAGAAGGGGTACAGCTGGGGTCCTATCTGTGTTTCCTGACCTGGGTGCTGTTCTGTGGGTGCAATCCATTTGTGAAAATTCAGTGAGCTTTACAGTTGTAACGTGTGCCATGTGTGGGGATATAGGTGTGTCTTCCATGAAAATTTACCCCAAAATGCACACCACAGCAGACCCCACGGCCAAATGCAGAGGTGGGCTGATGGGATCTGGTTGGGAGTTTCTCATGACCAGTCTTGACCAGATAAACTGAGGAAGAACAGCTCACGTGTGGGAGTAACAAACACTAGTTGTGTTTTCCCTCTGCCCAGACAAATTTGCTTGGGAATGTGAGATTTGCACCTCCACCCGGGATGCTGGGAAGTGCCACCTTTTAGCCAGGTGATATAACAAAGCAGTTGAAATTACACTGTGGTCAGATTGCTGGCGCTGACCTCGCTGGGAGCCTCTTAGTAGCAGGCAACTGGGCTGTATTGCTTCAGCCCACTGAGCCTCACTTAGTAAAATGGGAGAAACAGTGCCCGGCTCGGGCAGCTTCTGGAAGGATCGCATGCAATAGTATCTGTTCGCCTGGGAGCCCGGTGTATGGGGCTTGGTAAGGAGTTCAGAAAGCATGAGTTATCCATCCTCATGGTTATCCAGACCACAGGAACTCTGCCATCTTGCCGCTTCACGCATACAGGGTAGTGGTGTTGGCCAAGAGCACAGTGCTGTGAGCCCGTCTCCAGAACCTGTCCATCACGCGACCTGCCACTCTGCACCCGCTGAGCTCCCCGTTTCCCTCCCTCCATCCCCGGCACCCACCACTCTATTTCTAAAAATTTAACCCCTCATGTCCCTGGAGTCTTGCAGTATCTGCCCTTCTGTGACTGGCACATTTTACTCAGCGGGGTGCCTCAAGGTTTGTTTATATGACAGGCTTCCACTCTCTTTAACACTGAGTGATATTTCCACTATGCACACACTGCACGTGTGTGCCCAGTCATCTGTTGATGGACACTTGCCTGCTTCTCCCCTGTGGGCAGTGCTGCAGGGACCACGTGTGTGCCGTCACCCTGATGTGTAACACCATGTGACCGTTATCTTTGCCAGGCTCCACGCAGGGGCTGCTCCTGTGCTGCCCAGGTGTGAGGCCACCTTGCAGGTTCTGCCCATTTCTGTGAGTGTGATAGGTGCGAACGAGTCCCAGGTGGTACGTTGTCGAATTGGGCAACTTGACTTCTGGCTCAGCCTCTCTCCCTCGCCTCATCCTTTCTGTTCCTAGAAGAACTGAAGTCAGAGCATCCCCACCCCCAGCCCCGCTTTGTTGGCAGTGCTGGGTTCAAAACCAGGGTCTTCCTGCTTTGCCTGGCATGTACCCTGCCACTGAGCCACACCCCTACCCAGAGCATTTTTCCTAGGAAGGATCTGAGGAAGTTTAAGGAAAATATAAGCACTTTCCAGTCTAAGATGTGTTTCTCAAGGTTGCAGTAAGCCAGTGGTGATTATTAGATAATCAATTGTGCTCTGCCCTGATTAGACTCATCCTGTGCCTTGCCAGGCTGCAGAGGGTGTTGCTGTGTCTACAGCAAGTTGGGCCTGCTGTTGTCCTTGGGTCCAGGAAGCTGTCCCTACGGAATTACTCCACAGAGCAGAAAAGTCTTTTAATCAGCTTTTTTTTTTTTTTTCTTTAATGGATTGGACTTTTTGTGCCAGAAATGCTATTGATCCTAGGAATCAAGACCTGTATTTAATACACCAGCTAATTGGTGAAAGGGCTGAGGGCCAGAAACCCATTGAGTTGTTTTAGGGATGAACTCAGGGAACAAATCAGAGAATTCTGTCTAAACCGACCTGGTGGGATTCTTGATGAAAACCAGACACAGAAGCCTGAAGTTGAGTCCGAGGAGAGGAGAGAGAGCTCCGTGGAGCCAGACTAGAGTGTGGCCAAGGGGAGAGGCCTCAGGACACCTCTGCCCTCGTAGGACAATAGCAGCCAGAGACAAGGTGGAAGGGAAGGAGTGGGCTGCATTCTAATAAGACTTCATTTAGGGCCGCAGAAAATTGGATTTCATATAGTTTTTATATGTCACAAAATGTTATTCTTTGGATTTTTTAAAAAACACTTACAAATGTGAAAGCCAACCTTTATTTCTAAGCATTACCAAAACAGGTTTGGCTCCTGTCGCCTGGTTTGCCAATCTGCCTGATGGTATTCCTCTGAGGGAAGCATCCTGATGTCCACATTTTGCAGAGAGCAACTTCAGAGAAGCACCCGCCCACCCTTAATAATGAAGTGTGTGGCCTTGATGGACACTCAGGCTATCTCAGCCAAAGCATATGTTCTCTGCCACCTTTCCATCAATGTCTGCATCTCCAAGAGCCACGCAGACATTCCCCGCCGAGATCATCTCAGCCACGAGAGAAGCATTCATCTCGCCTGCCTGGCGAGGAGACTGGAAGAGTTCTGCATTGTGACCTGTGACTGTGTCTTCACATTCACTTAGTCACTGAGCAGCTAGGCAGATTCCTAACTTTCTTGATTTTTCACTTTATCTGAAAATGAGAGTAATAAATGACCAATTTACATGGATATCGTAAGGATTCATTCAAGTGCTTTACAGTGATGATCTGAGCTGGGCTCGTGGTACATGGTAGATACCTCCTTAATTCCATTATTCGATTCTTGTGTTCCAACTCAGAAGCCCCTAAGGCCAGCCCGCCAGTTTGGTGGGGGGCAGTGTTGGGGATTGAACCCTGGGGCACTTAACCACTGAATCACATCCCCAACCCTTTTATTTTTTATTTTAACACAGGGTTTTGCACAGGGCCTCGCTAAGTTGCAGAGGCTGGCTTTGAACTTGTAATCTTTCTGCCTGAGCCTCCCGAGCCACTGGGATTACAGGTGTGCACCACCGTGCCTGGCAATCCAATTTTTAATTAACAGCATTGCTCATGGGTCTGATAAGATAACTCTGGTTTCTTATAAATAAATACAGGCAAACTCGGGAAGAGTCATTCATTTTCTGTGCTCCTTTGGGCAGAGAGGAAAGTGTTACCAGCTGCAGGTGTGCTTTCAAGGTCATGGAAGCTGTGGCTACTTGGTGACTGGTGTCCCTTGCTGTTCTCTTAATTTATGCACACTCACAATCTCTGACCTCACTTCCTCCCTGGGGTCTAACTGAGGACATATGAGGGGAGAAGAGGCTCTGAGGAATGGCCCAGGTGTAAAGATGAAGAATATTGCAGGACCAGGGGCAGCCGGAACATTCTGGAAGCTAGCAGAAGTGAGGGTGTCGGGTGTTGGTCACCATGCAGATCAGCATCATGTGACGGTGGCTGAGTTGATGAGGCAGATCCCCAGAAAGGCAGAGCTCCCCTCAAACAAGTACCACACACTTTAAAATCTGTTAGGAGGGTAGATCTCCTGTTAAGTCTTCTTACGTCATACAAAAAAGAAAAAAAAACAAGTAGCCGTGATAGCCAAGTGACATCCTTTGAAATGTATTTTTCAAAGGTAATGAATGTTAACAAATGATTTAAAAATAGGTAAAACTGGGTAGTTCCTGTTTTACTCCTGCAATGCCTGAGGTCCTTGTCTGAGCCCTTCTTAAAACAGAGAGCCCAGGGTTAACATTTCCCTGCAGGTGATGGCTCCCTCAGACCCCAGACACAGCTTGTAATATTAAGTCTAAGCTTTCTTCCAGAACTTTCCTGTGCATACATCTGGGATATCCAATCTTGCTTAACAAATTGATACGCAAATACCTAGGCATAGTTTTTACCTTATTTGATTTTGTGCTTTAGTTTACAGATCTGTCTTTAATTTCTCTTGTACTTAAGACTTTCCTTGTAAATAAAAATATATCATCTAATTTTTTAGTTCAAGTTTTGTTCACGGATTCTTTTAACATGCTGGTGTCGTTGGCAGCAGGGGCAGGGGAAGTGTGGGTTCTCGGCTGGTTTGAAAGGGACTTATGAGCATAATGAGCTGTTATGTCGGGCATGGTCCTGGATGGACACTAGTTTTGACAGACTATCAGGAAGGACATTCTTCAGTCAATGGGAGGAATTTGAATATAGTCTGAGTATTTGATGTGAAGAAAGTTTACAAAATGGAAAGGTAAACATCATTGGTGTGGGAAGAAGATTATAAAACAATCTGAACTCATTTTGGGGTTCCCCCACCACCCCAGTGCTGGGAATGGAACCTAGAACCTCGAGCATGCAAAGCAAATGCTGTACCACTGAGCTGCACGCCTTCTCATTTTGGTTTTTAAAAAGTAACTGTTGTGATGATCATTATTATCCAAAGTACAGGAATGAAGACACGAATTGGTGTGAATATCCTTTGTATACAACCAGAGGTTGGAAAAATTGTGCTCTATATGTGTAATAAGAATTGTAATGCATTCCACTGTCATATATAAATAAAAAAATTTTTAAAGAACTATCTGTACATTACACCCCACTCCCACTTCACACCTAAGAAGAGGTCAGGACATATGTGCCCAGAGGTGCCAGTTCTTCAGTGTGGTCCCTGGAGCAGCAAGCAGCACCAGCATGGGCAGGGAGCTGGCTAGGAGTGCCCATCCTCAGGCCCCTCCCCACTAGGAGCTCTGGGAGCAGGACCCTGTGGTGGTTCCATAAGCCCTCTGGGGAGGTTTGCAAGGATCACAAGTTCAATCGCTTCACTGAGGTGCTAACAGTGATCTCTTCGTGGTGGAGTACATATAAATTCTAGACTAAGAGAGGACCATTTCTAAATTAATAGGGTTTTCATGGCATTCTGCAAATTTCTGTTTTTTTCATTTTCATTCAGTTTAAGATAATTCCAAATTTCCCTTTGCTGTATTCTTTATCTGGGTGTACGTTATTTCATTTCCAAATATCTGAGGATTTTCCACAAATCTTTCTATTATGGATTTTTTTTTTATTTAATGCTATGGCACTTGGTATGATGGGAAGCTTTTAAAATGTTTTGCTGCTCTTTATCTAACAGCCTAGTGTGTGACGAGTTTGGCAAGTAGTTTATGTATACCTGAGAAGAATTACAGACTTGTACCATGTGAAGACGTTTCCATAATGATGGACTGTGTATACAAGTTGTTCCTTAAGATTATAGTGAAGCCAAAAATTCCCGTGTGGTGTACAGTGCGTTCCTCACATATTCATGGCGATGCCAGTATAAACAAGCCTACTGCACTGCCAGTGGTGTTAAGGGAGAGCACACCCAGGCACAGCGGCTCACACCTACAATCCCAGCCACTTGGGCACCCGAGGCAGGAAGGTCTCAAGGCCAGTGGGCAACCTAGTGAAACTCTGTCTCAAAGTAGAGAAAGGGGCTGGGGGTGTAACTCAGTGTTGGAGCACTGTCCTAACTAACATGCATGAAGCCACAGGTTTGATCCCCGTACCCAGTATTACAAAAAAGAAGAGGAGGAGAAGAAGCGGGGAAAGAGAAAAGGAGGAGAAAAAGACAGAGGAAGAAGCAGCAGTCGGGCACAGTGGCACAGTGGGTCTGTAATCCTGGTGTCCTGGGCCTGAAGCTGAAGGATCACAAGTTCAAGGCCAGCCTCAGCAACTTAGTGAAACCCTATTTTAAAATAAAAAATAAAACAGGACTGGGAAGACACCTTGGTGGTAAATTCTGAGTGCTGCAAAAATAAAGTATAACACGTAGTTTTATCAACAGAGCCTGATGCTTCACAACGGTAATAAGCAGCTGTTATTGGTTTACTTACTATATTTTTAATCATTATTTTAAAGTATCCTCCCTCTTAACAGGAAAAAAAAAAAAAACAACAGTAAAACAGTGAGCCCTGTTACCCCAGCAACAGCCTGTTGGTCTCTTGTTTACCACGCGTCTTGGTTGGGTCAAGGGCGTGGTGAGTGACTGACCTGTGCAGTCCGGGTCTGTTTAGGTACACTCTGATTTTCCTGCAGCAGGGCACTTCCCAGAGCAGATCCCCACTGTCAATCAGTGCATGACTGTGTACCGCGCTGCGTTGGATAGAGGATTCCACGTGTGTCGATTGGATCACGGTGGCTGACAGAGTCAGAGCTTCTCTGTCCTTGCTCAGTTTCTGCCTACTGGTGCTATCAAATAGTAAGAGAGGGTATTAAAAATCTCTACCATAATTATGAATTTGTCTCTTTCTTCTTGCATTTTGATAGGTATCTCCGTCATATATTTGAAATTCTCTTCAGAGTATAAATATTTAGATTTGTCAGTTTCTCAACTAATTGACTCCTTTATCATTAACCCTAGCAGTAGTCTTTGTTCTGGTTCTACTGTGTGTAACACTAATACAGCCACTTCAGTTTGCCACTAACGTTAGCATGGTACACCTTTTCCTACTCTTTTTTGTTTAACCTACTTGTGCCTTTATGGCCGTATGTATTTATTTTGATCCTGGGGTTTTAACCCGGGTTGTCATGCACGCTAAGCACACTCTCTACACTGTGTTACAG
Organism: Marmota flaviventris; assembly: GCF_047511675.1. Taxonomy (NCBI): domain Eukaryota; kingdom Metazoa; phylum Chordata; class Mammalia; order Rodentia; family Sciuridae; genus Marmota; species Marmota flaviventris. Next base: position 155,049,275 of record NC_092501.1, read on the forward strand.
CCCCAGCCCCTGCCCCAGCCCCATATTTGTGTCTTTACATTTGCCATGTTCTTATAGGCAGTGCAGAGTCGGGTCTTGCCTTCTTGTTGTTTTAATCCAATCTGACAGTCCATGTCTTTTGAGGGCTGTTTAGATCACATTCACAACGTGACTGTGGTAGGGTTCAGACTGATCTTTCTTTTTGTCTATCCATTTTCTCACCTTTTGATTGTTTGTGGTTCTGAGAACTGAACCCAGTGACTTTGCACATACCAGGCAAGCAGTGGGCCACCAAGCTACAAGCCCAGCCCTTTTTATTTTGAGACAAGGTGTTGTTAAGTTGTCCAGGCTCGACTCAAACTTGTGCTCCTCCTGCTCAGCCTCCTGAGTAGCTGAGTAGCGTTCACCACTGCATCTAGAATTAACTGGAAATTTTTGATGATTCCATTTTATTTTCTCTGTTGTTTTATTTGCTATGAATCGTTGATTATCATTTTTGTGGCTGCTTTACAGTTTATAGTGCACATCTTTGACTTATCACAACGTGTTTACAATGAATATCATTCCACCCTACATGTAGCATAAAAACCAGAGTATAGCTCTACTTCACCACCCCCTGATCTTTTGGCTATTATTGTCATGCATTTTGGTTTTATGTGAACCCATACTACATTGGTATTATTTTTGTGTATCAGTCAATTATGTTTTATAGAGGTTTAAATAATAAAAACAATCTTCCAAACCTCTTGTGTATCTACCCACATGGTTTCCATTTCTAGTGCTTTCCTTTCCTCTATGTGGGCACAGATTTCCATCTGGGATTACTTTCTTCCTGTTTGAGAGGCTAACATTTCTTATTACGTGGCATCTGCTGGTGGTGAGTTCTCTCAGCTTTGGTGTGTTTGAAAGTCTTTTTATCTGCTTCTGTTTTGAAAGACAGTTTTGATGGGTATAAAATCGTAGGCTGAGGTTGTCGCGTTGGGCTCTTTTCTTCCCTTCAGTACCTTAAAAAACTTACCACAAGTGTGTTCTCCCTGGTGTTGTTTCTACAGTAGATCTCCTGTTATCTTTGGTCCTTGGTACGTCAAGTGTCCCTTTTCTCCCCCTCTGGATGATCTTAAGATTTCGTCACTGGTTTTGAGCAGTTTGCATCTGATAAGCCTCTGTGCAGTTTTCTTTGTGGCTCTTCTGCTTGAGTTTGCCAGGCTCCCTGATCCTGTGAGGTCTAGTTTAAATCACATTTGGAAAAGAACTTACCAGTGTCTCTTCTGCTGTGTTTCTCTCCTTTTCTCTCGCCGTGTCTCCTCTCCTTGGGGCGCTCCACGTGCCCGGTCAGGCCTCCCGTGGGGTGCTGGCTTGTTCTTCCCTCTCTGATGCTCAGGGTTTCATTGTGGATCCTTTCTGGGCTGCTTCATTTTCTTCTGCGATGCCTGGTCTGCTGCTGATCGCTCTGTGTACTGCTCACCTCACACGCCTGCTGTTCACTCTAGAAGGTTAGCTTGTGTCTTGTCTTTATCTCCCAGATCTCAAATTTTTAAATATATGGAATACGGTTATAATACTTCTTTCAGTGTCCTTCTCTGCTGATTCTGCCATCTGTGTGAGTTTTGATTGACTCTTTTTTTTGGTCTTATTATAGGTCATATTTCTTGTTTGTAGCTGTTTTTTTTTTTTTTAAATTAGATGATAAATATGAACTTTGTGTTGTTGGTGGCATCCTCCACATTTCATTGCTTGTGTTCCAGGATGCAATTAAGTTATTTAAAAACGATTTGGCTTTTAAGACGTGTTAGGTAGGACGCCACTGCACCGTCCAGGGCTCACTGTTTCCTGGCTGGGAGGGCAGGACTCTTCAGCGCTCTGACGGCCCATGAGTCACAGGTTTTCCTGTCTGGATGTTGGGAATAGGTGGCATTCCTGCTCTCCATGAGCACCAGACGCTGTTACTTCTAACAGTTTCGTGTGAGTTTTTCCGAGCCCTGACTGTGGCCATCCTAACTTCTCTCTCAGGGTACCTCCCTGCTTTCTGGTTCTCTGTCCTGTGACTTCATGCAGCCTTGGCCCCGCAGAGCTCTCAGCTCCCTCCCAGCAGCTCCCAGGCTTTGCCAGGCCTTGCTCCTCCCCACGCACAGCCAGGAAGCGGGTGGGGCCATGGTGGGATCCTGGCGTTATTTTCCTGTCTCAGAGATCGCGGATTCTCCTGATCTGGTGTCTCATATCATCGGGTCTGTTGTGTTATGTTTTCTTTTTTTTTTTTTTAATTGTTTCATGTTGGAAAATAAATCTGGTCTTTATTACTCTTTTGACCAGAAGTAGAAATCTCTGCAGGGGTTGGAGGTGCATGCCTGTAATCCTAGTGGCTCGGGAGGCCGAAATAGGAGGATCACTAGTTCAAGGCCAACCTTGACAACTTAGTGAGGCTCTAAGCAACTTAGCAAACTCCTGTCTCTAAAAAAGTAAAATAAAATAAAAAGGACTGGTGATATGGCTCAGTGTTTAAGTGTGCCTAGATTCAATCCCTGGAACTAAAACAGAAAACAAAAATCTCTACAAAGTAATAGGTTTTGTTTTGGTTTTAAAGTCACATTTAACATGTCTTCTACATGTAACCAAATGTACAATTAATAAAATAATGTAAAATTCTACATTTGAACATATCATTACAAACAAAAAATTCAAAGTAAAGCCATTTCTTCTTCTAGGGCATAGCCTGAAGAAATACTAATTGGTTCCAATGAATTCTAAACATTGAATGATCTTCTATAACCAATTTGTAGTTATTGATGGGAATTTTTAGTTGAATATTTTTTTTTGTTTGTTTTTTTAACAAGAAGAGTTTTAAGGGAGGAGAGCTTTCTGTAAAAAAAGAAAAGTTTTTAATTTTAAGTGAGAACCAAATAAGAAGAGGAGAGCCCAGCATTTGTTGAGTCCTGTACCTTTGCCTATTATGTTGTAGAAAAGGCACATTTTTGAATTCAGCTGAACTCAATGTCAGATTCTAGCTGTGTGACCAAATTCCAGCTGTGTGACCTTGAGCAACTGACATAAACTCTCTGAATTTGACTTACTTTATAAGCAAAGGGACCACACTGTTGTGGATATCAAAAGAGAATATGCAAAGCATCTATTCAGTGACTAGCACACAGTAGGTGCTCAAGAAATGTTGGTCCCTATCCCGCCCCCAATCTGAGTTCACATGGCTGACTCTTTTAATAAGACCCTTTCCAAAACACCTCGAACATTCAGTTGCCTACAACATCCACCTAAGATGTCACTCACCAAAATAATGGAGGGGGCGGGAAGGTATTTAGGGAAAGAAGAGAACCGTTCAGGGACAGCGATTCGTCGTGCCCTGCCTTGGATACACAGGCACGAGAGCATTTCTTCCCAGCTCACATCCCATGTCGGGGGGAGTAGCATTCCTGAGGGATGGGAGGAAACACGGACGCTGACAGCAGATGCAGGTGCGGTGAAGGATGGCCTAGAACTCTGCACTGAGACCGGATTGCAGGAGGCCAGCGCCGTGGCTGGACGGTGTGGACCCCAGAATTCACCTTTGAAGCCCCATCTCCCAGTGGCTCAGGATGTGAGTGTGTTTGGAGGGTCTTTAGCAAGATGACTAAGTTAAATGAAGCCATTAGGGCAGGTCCTAAGCAGCTCTGTGTCCTCCTAAGGGGTGATTTGGACGCAGACTCCACAACGTGCACACAGAGGAAAGGTGAATGAGGACAAGGTGAGATGGCAGCCATCTGCTGAGGCGTCAGGGAAGCCAAACCTGCCCACACCTTGAACCTCCACACCTGCAGTTTCTGCCGTTGCTCCGCCTGAAAGCCTCAGCAGGTGCCGCGCGGAGTCAGTATCCTTGCATCCCACCGACTGGGAGCACACTGCAGACCAGACATTCATCATTTAAACCAGATCCCTTCCCCCAGCTGTTCAATGTGCAAGTGTCCTCGGGAACCAGCCCTGATTTCAGGGAGGACCAGGTGCGGGGTGCAGAGAGGTGGTTTGAGGGGAAGATGGGGGTTACAGATGTGACCCTCTGGAGGGCCACTGCTGGGGAAAGAGTATGGTCCTTTTGTTGCCCTTTGACCTACCTGGGCCTGGTTTCTGCTCTGCCTCGGTTGGTGGCACTTGTCCAGGCTGACCTAATGCAGTCCAGGTCATTCCCGCAGCCCTCCCCACGTGACTCCGGCCGAGGAGCACCCTCTCTTCCTTCTCCCTGCTCCTGGCTTATCACAGTTCGGATCCCACATGGGCGAGCCTTTCCCTCCTGAGCCCTCTCCCTCAGCTCTGCAGACATCCACGTGGCCAGGATCTCGCAGGTCCCGGGCTCTCTTCCCAGGCTGGTTCCGTCGCGGGTGACTGATGCCTTGTAGCATTATCGCTGCGGAGCGCTGCCTAGCAGGCGGCTGACTCAGGCTGGCCTTGTGTTCCCAGACCTGCAGGGAGGAGACACATGCTCACTTGGCTCAAGCTGGTGCTTGTATTTGATGCTTTCTCCAGAAATGCCAAAAACAGGGGAGGGATGTTTAAAAACAATTCATAAAATTGGCAAATACATTGCCAACGCACAGTGCATCTGTCCTGGGAAGTCTGCAGTTGAGTTGGGTTTTGTGGCAGCACTGGTGGCCGTGAGAGGTCTCAGGGACTGACTGGTCCCCAGAAGCAGCTGTGAAGACCCAAAAAGCCAGTGTCACAGGGTGGGCTCGCAGCAGCCTGGCATTCCCCCGGGAAGCCTCTTGCACCTCCCTCTCTGGTACAGCAACTATGTCAAACCTTCTGCACTCAGCCTGCTGACTTTACAGGAGAGGACGAGGATGTCCCGTAGGAGCCATCCTGCCTCCCGACGCAGAGTATGCCACCCTCCTCCTGCCCGCTGTGAGCCTGTCCCCCCTGTCCCAAGCCCTGGGCTCCACCTCTACCATCTCTTATATCCTCTTGCTCCAGCGCTCAGCCCCTCCCCTTCTTAAATGCACCCAGGTCGACGGCTCCTTTACTCGGTGCCTCACTCCGACTCCTTCTGTTCCAATGGCTCTTGCTTCCCAGCCAAGCCTCGCCAGACAGCCACACTTCCGTTTCACCACCCTCGCACCAGCCTCTCAGCCCCATGGCAGAACCACGTGGCCAGCAGGTGGCATGGCTGGTCTCATGTGACCTCTGAGTAGCTCTCATTGTCCTCCTTGCAGATCTGTTTTCTCGCCGTGGCTTCTGAGACATCGTGCGCTCCTGTTCCTTCCCGCTGTTCTGTGGTGGGTGGGATCTCAATATTTAATTCACCACAAAACTCACGGGTACAAATCCTGGCCTCTAGGATAACAGCAGCAGGAGGAGTGGACTTTGCGAGTGGATTAAGACGTGGGGTGGAGCCTCCTGAGTAAGATTAGTGCCCTTTCCAAAGAGTCCCTCAGAAGTCCCCGGCCACCATGTGAGGTCACGGCAAGAAGGCACTGTCTTGAACCAGGAAGTAGAATTTGCTGGCTGTTTGATCTCAGACTTCCCAGCCTCTAGAGTTGTGAGAAATCACTTTCTGTTGTTTATGAACCATCCAGTCCGGGGCATTTTGTTACAGCAGCTCGAGTGGCCTAGGATGGGGCAGGGATTCATCACACAGCAGGCCTTGTCTTCATGGGGTCAGAGTGAGAGCTCCCAGCCAGGCTTCTCCTCTGAGTCCAGAAAAATGTGTCCCGCCGTTTCCATACTAGCTCCTGCTGGGTGATCCAGAAACACCTGGAAAATTAGCCTAGTTATGGCCTTTCAGCCTTGGTCATCCTCCGGGTGCCTGTAAGACTCGCACCAGCACCTAACTAGAGGCCTCTGGCAGAAATCTCAGTGTCCCTCTGGACATTGTCTCCTCCTTCAGCCATCATGTCCGGTCTACCAGTAAACTCCACTCCTGTTTACCTCTTAAATTTTCCCCAAATCTACCCACTTTCCCCAATCTTACTTCTGCCTTCCTGAGCCAAAATGCCATCTGATCTTGCAAGACAATCACAACACATCATCTCGCGTCCATTCTGATTTCCTCCAAAGTATTCTCACTGCCCCACCAGAGTATTTAACGTACAAGTCGAATCCTTTGCGTAAAATTCTTCCTGTTGTGTTTAGAAGGAGAACAAAATATCTTATCGTGGCCTTAGTGGGGTCTGACACTTCCAGACCCACCAGCCTTGCTCTCTAGCCCTGTCAATCATCTTGGTTCTTTTGACATTACTGTAACCAAAATACCTGAGACTAGATAATTTATAATGAAAAGAAATGTATAGGCTCACAGCTGTGGAGGCGGGAAGTGTAGCTCATGGTGTTGGTGTTCCGACACCTCTCCTCAGGAAGTGGGGGATGTGCGTGCACTGACATACTCAGGTGCACACCAGGCATCAGGAGAGCCTGCCTGCCTGCCCCTCACCCTCTCATAACCCACTTCAGCAATAATGATATTAACCTGTTCATAAGGGCGGAGCTCTCAGGGCCCAGTCACAATGGCACATTTCAGTGCGTGTTTTGGAGGAGGGGACGTGCTTTTACACCAAAGCCTATGCCCTTCCCTTGGGCATCTAGGCAAGGACTCCCACTGCTCGGCTTCAGTTGTTCCTGTCACTTCCTTTCAGTGCAGTGTCCTTTTCAGGGAAGCCTGTCCCCCAGCTGTCACTGTGTGTGTGTGTGTGTGTGTGTGTGTAGTGTGGTGTTTAACATCTTTCTGGCTGGGGAGAGACTGCCTGTAGGAGTTCTGAGAGATAGTGAGGCCCCAGCTGAGCCAGGCCTTTGAAATGCACACAGACCAACCCCTGCAGAGCCAGGCCTCCTCCCTCTGGCCTGTCCAGAGCTGGCAGCAGTGATCCTCTGCCTGAGTCATCCAGGGCCAAGTACCAGGTGTCCAGGGACTGCACAGATGGCTCAGAGCGGCCAGGATCATTCGATTCGCCAACCCTGACCTGCTCACCAGCCCTGCCTTTCCCCAGAAATTCCAATAAAGGTGGCCTAGGCTCCTTCTCTCCTGGCCCCTCTGCCTCCCAACCAACCTGGTGCTTCCCCCAGGGCTCTGCATGATGTGCCACACCTCCTGTCTCTGGGACCTGAGTGACCGTAACATAAGAACAACAGAACTCCAAGACGGGGCCAGATGTCCTCCCCGGGCCCTCGGAGCCCCTGGACTCCCTCCTCCATCACGTCTCTGGTCCTTGTTTACTGTGGTTATTAGGAAGGCTTTGTTGGTCTGCCCTTCATCTTCACTGGGCTGTGAGCTCCGTGAAGCAGGGACCTGATGATTATTCTCTCACAGGTGCAACCGCAGAGCCACACAGAGGGACACGGGAGGTTTTGGTTGGATGAATGAATGAGTTTGAAGACTGGGGGCCTAGGTTCCAGGTCGGGGGGCCTAGGTTCCAGGTTGGGGCCGTTTTCCGATCAGTACCAGATGGAGATTCTTTTTAAACTCTCCATCTTTCCGAATTCCTGGGAGGAGAGGGAGATAGCTCAACGCTTGCTGTTTGGGATTTTCTTTCCCCTTTTCAGGTTGAGGCTCACAAGTGTTACAGTGGAGAGGATAGATGAGCGCCGTTCTCTTCCCTCTGACGGGAGAGCAGTGTGGGATGGGGAATGTAGAAATGAGGATTTGATTATGTAGATTCTTACTTGAAAAGGTGATGGAGGGAATGAGATTGAAGAAGTAGACATTTAGCAACTTTATAGTCTTTTTATTATGAGAAATGAGTGTTCATGTAAAGTAACTGGAGTAATGAAAGAAGGCAGAAAAGAAATCCAGCCCTCTCCAACCCGCTTCCCACATTCTTAAATATTTATTAACAGCATAATTTTTGTTATTTACTCATTTATTTAATTTGGGCTACTGTAAAAAAAAATTCACTATCATAAAAATGTTACGATGAGCACTCTTTGTATGTAAATTTTTGCCTAATTTATAAAAGTGAGTGGCTGGATGGAAGAGTATGGCCAGGAATATTTTCTAGGAAGACTTTCAATCATTTTTCCCTATTAAGTCTCCTGAAAGTCCTACCAGTAGAGGAGAGGTGCCTGCTTCCCCGAGACCTTTGGAGATTATAAAATACACATGTAAATAGGCATATGTAGATGCCTGTTCGATGGGTAGGAAGGGTTAATTCGTGGTTTTAATTTGCAGTTCCAGTGCCGGTTATTCCCAAACACCAACACATTCCTCTTGGTTCTTGGCCCTTCGTCAGTTACCTGGGGTTCTGTGCCTAGCTTTCTACAGGGCTGTTTCTCTTTTTCCTATTTATTTATAAAACCCTCTTCGTAGTAAACACATTGACTTTGTTTTTGTCCTGTGTATACACATGGCATCCATAGGACCTTTTTCTAATGACCTGACATGCAAGTGGACTTTAAAGACAAGAACATGTGACATGGTGCGGTATGGTTAGCTCTCGCTTTGTTAATAAGGGCAGTTGGTTTCGCTGTATTTTGAAAATTTTGCCAAACTGCAGGGAATATACGTGTGAAAAAGAGTCTGGACTGGAGCTTGGGCAAACTTGACTCCGTCCTAGTTCTGGCACTCTGTTGCTGGAGGACCAGGGACAGATTATGTAGCCTCTGCAAGACTCGGGTTTCTCCCTGGGCAAAAGGAATTCCTCGGCTTGTTTTGAGAGGTAAATAGCGTTAGACGGTGTGCAATGCAGACATGATAGTCTGTAAATATTTTTTCCCTTTCCCAATCCCTCAAAGATGTGCTGTTCTGTGTATGCTCACGCCACCAGGTATTTTTGTCTAAGTAGGAGCAACTGTATTTCATTCATCCCACTTGGAGTCAGAATTGCAGCCCTTCATTGATATTTTCCAAATAGATAAATATGATCAGAGTGCAAATGAAAATAGAAAAATTCTTAGTTAACTCTTGCCCCACCACCACTGCCATGCTGGGGATGGAACCCAGGGCCCCGCGTGTGCTAGGCACACTGTCCACCACTCATGCACCCTTACCGCCTGTTAATGATGCATCTGAGCCTAGGGGAGATTAACTTTCAAGCTCAGGGATAGTGTTAGCAAATTAGGATCCATGCTATACAAGTGGCAAACAACATAAGACAGAACATTCCGGAGGGGAGGGGGACAGACGATTTCAAATCCTTGAAACTATGTGGATTTTAAATAGCTTTAAATATAGTATTGAAATATTTGCACACTTTCATTGAGAAGTTATGTCTCAATCTGTTCTTTTCTCCCCTGTAGGTGTGGCTGGATCTCTTAAAACCTATTGTGAAGCAGATTCGAAGTAAGTATATCCTGCATGTTGAACAGTGGAGATAAATACAAAGCCAGGTGTGTTCATTGTCAAGGAGGCTTTTGTCTGGGGGCGTGAGGTGCTAGTGATACGAATTCTTTTATTTTTTTCCCCTCAATTACTTGTTGTCATCCACTAATCCACATACTATTAAATTGTGTATCTTCTGCAATTTTAATATATAACAGTTGGCAATCAAAACCTTGCTTGGGAAATCAAATAGCATTTTGTAACAACTGAACCTTGCTATTAAGCTGCAGAGTAATGGAGCTTGTCTGTTTCTTACCGTCACTTTCTAAGGGGAAGGTGGAGCTATCTGTTCATATCATTGATTTCCTGGTTTTTGTTCTCCCTCTTCAAAGCCAAAATCCGAGTACAGTGCTGTTTGGGGTGGTGGGGTGCTCAGAGTGGGGATATATGGGTGTGTTGTTTGATAGGCAAACAGCCCCAAAGGTGGGTGTGTAGACTGTGTATTGGAAAGAAAAGATTCGGGAGGGCTGGGCAAAGGACTAGGAGAGGACTCTTTCTCCCTTTTCACTGCCCTGCAGCACTGGACTGTCCTTCTGTCTTTTCTTTGAGGTTAGGCTCTGTTCTCAAAGTCCTCCCTGAAGGCCCCCCCTGCAGCCAGAACCTGGGCAGGTCGGGGATGGTACCGAAGCTGCATGCGCCTTCAGTTGAGCTCACAGTCCCTGTGGGATTATTTTTCTGTTTAAGAAACCCTAGCGGGCCACTCGCAGCAATTTATGTGGATGTAATAAACATGCAACATGATGTCTATGTGGCCCTCATGCCATTGAAATTGATGTTGATCGTCTATCATTTAAATTATTAACGCTGAAAATGAAAGGGCCATCATTTATCTGATGTTTACCGAGTGTCCTCAGGGAGCTGGCCCTGGCTGGCATCTACTAAGTGATGGTGGGGGTGTGGCTAAGGTGCTGTGCAGAGCCTGGAAGCCATGGGACATTCCTCCCCCAGCAGTCACCGAGGGGTACAGTGGTGGTGGGGAGGCGTGTGTCCTGGGGTCTCCAGGTGCACACCCGAAGGCAGCCACCATGGTTGTCAGGTCGGAACCGGAGCAGGGGTGTTAGCTTCTGTCTCCTCTGTGTGCTGTGACTGCCCTGTGTGACAAAGCTGTCACTTCACATTGAGCGCTAGGCTCTTCCTCGCTTCAGGGTTTCCAGAGATCTGAGCAGCCTCGTTTCATTCTGTCTGTGAAAATGACAGGCAGGAAACGGCGCAGCCTCCTTCCTCCGCACTTTGCACCGTCACTCTGTGCCCCTGGCCGAGGTGCAAGGTTCCTGCTTATTGTTAGAGTCACTTGGGAAAGAAATCCAGCCTCTCTTGGCCTCAGCATTTCCCTGTCTTGTCTTTTTCTCCATTTTGTGTATATGGCCAAACGACTGTACCCCTTATACCCTATTTAAAAAAAAAACAACAAAAAACCTGAGTCTGAGTATCATTTGTCTTCAGAGAAAAAGTTCAATAGTTGAATGTAATACTTTTTTCATAGTTTTTTTAAAAACCTTTATTTTATTTATTTATTTTTTAATGTGGTGCTGAGGATGGAGCCCAGTGCCTCACACGGGCTAGGCAAGTGCTCTGCCACGGAGCCCCAGTGCCAGCTTTTTAAAAACTCAGACATCTGTCTCTCCACAATATGAAAGAGTGAAACTAGCAGCCAAACTTGACCATTGCTGGGTGGCTTGGAGGGCGCATTCTGGGAGCTTGGAGTGAAGTGCAGAATTTGGTGTATAATATGCCTAAGAGTCATTTTTTCAGTTTCGTATATAACACATGTCAAGTTTTGTACTGATGTTCTTCTTCTTCTTCTTCAGGGCCAAAACATGTTGTTGTTAAGTTTGTGGTGAAATTCTTTCCACCTGACCACACACAACTCCAGGAGGAACTCACCAGGTCAGTGGCTTGGCAACTGGTACTTTTTTGCTCTAGTGTCCAGAGGAAAAGAGAACATTAAGACTAAATTGATTAAACATTTGGTAATGTTTACTTGACTAGCATCTGTTCTGTGCTCAACAGTCTAATCCCTCTCTGCCTAGAAAAATGTGGTAAAAAGAACACCATGTTTCCCTACAGCCTGGTGTCCTTAAGACCGCGATGGGGAAGTCACCGGGCTTCTAACCTGTTCATGTCCTGTTTTCCTTCTTGTATCTACCTCATCCTGAGACCGTTTTAGGAAATGAGGTTTAGAAAACCAACATGTTAACTCAGCTTATTGCTGCCGTGGATGGGTGAATTGGACTTGAACTTTAGGTCAGTGTCTTTTGAAAGTGGGAACAAGTGGAAGAATTAGGAATCGGGTCAGGCCTGGCTTTAGCCCTCTGTCCTGCCACTTGCTTGTGTCTTCTGTGCCACCATTAATTCACTGCTCCTAATGCCGATGGCAGTGCTTGCTTGGCTAGAGCTGTTTTGAGGATAAACACTATTTCTGTGTAGAGTGGCTGGGATCCAGGGGAGACGCCATCCACAGTCACTGTCACCACCACCATCAACCTTACCATCATCATCTCTGTCACCATCGTCCCACTGCTCCTCATTCTATCATGTGAGACAAGGCAGGTGCACTAGTCCCACCAGCACCTTTCTAGCTATGGCTTATGAAGACCAAGGCAAAAAAAAAAAAAAAACCTAAAAAAAACCCACCACGGCCATCACCTCTTCCTCTTCCCCTCGGCACAAGGTCTTGGGTAGCTGACCTGTATTTATCAAGGGGTAAAGCCGCTTGTTCAGTTACCAGCATTTATTGACACAACTGCATGCAAGCATTGTTCCAGACCCTGGAAACACGGTGTTGAAAAGATGAGTCTTGACCCTGTGGAAACAGAGAACGAGTAATTAAACAAAAATAATGTCAGATCATGACCAGAGCTCTTTAGCTAAGTGAAGTAGGCTGATGAGATAGAAAGGGCCTAGGCGACCATGTTAGGTTGCTGCGGCTGGGATGACTCTTGAGGATGTGATAAGTATCTGTCAGTCATTTTCTGGGGTGAAGAAGGAGCAAGCAATCAAAGCCCAAGGCACACACAAGCCCCAATCCTTTATGCTTAAAAGAGGGCCAGCGGTGGGCATGCTGACCACCGGTCCAGACCATGATGGCGGCAGGGAAGAAGAGGGCAGGGTGGCGATGGAGAAGAGCGGTGTGTTTAGACTATACAGTGGAAGTGGGACCGTCTGTCTTGGTGATGGTTGGAGGTGGAGTCTGAGACAACAGAGGGAGACACTTAGGTTTTTGACTTGGGCGACGGGGTGGTAATAACTCAGATGCGAGAGGGGTGGAGGGGACAGCGGATGGGGAGGGCAGAAGTTGGGGACTGGTTCCCACCAGCTGGGTTGAGATGCCTATTAGTCATCACATGCCTGCTTCAGGAAGCCACCAGATGCATGATGGCAGAGTTCCAGGGACAGGGGCAGACGAATGAGTCGCCACTGTCTACGCCACTCCCGACCCTCGGACCAGTGAAGAGGGTCACTGCAGCAGGAATTGGCAGAAGCCATCAGCCTCTGGGGACCACACAATTAATAGACTTTAGTGTAGAGGAGGGTTGACCAGAGTCACAAAACCAAATTGCAAGAACTGGGGTGACAACAGAGAGCCGAGGTGCCCATGCAGGTTCTTCACTGGGCTACTGTGCCACTGTCCCTGGAGCTGGCTTTCTTGCTGTGGGTGTGTGCTTTGCTCGGAGCTCAGCGCACTGAAATCAGCCTCAGGACAAGTCCAGCCTGTTGGTCAGCAATGGGCTTTTTCCTCCTATAAGTCACTGGTCCTCTTTCCTATTTAGAAAATTGGAAGCACAAACTTTTTCTTTCCCAAATAATTTGCACCTCTTTAATTTTTGTGAATATTGCCTCTAGAGCTTTGCAGTTTTCTGCCCCCGTGGTTCTTGTTCCAAAACTCTGTACAACTAGTTACCAGTAAGCCAGACGTGCCTAGTATTTTGCCAGCTTCTTTCTCGATGTGGATGAATTCCTAGTCACACGAGCTCCCCTGGGCCTGGTGGGGGTTTTGTTTTTATTGTTTTGGGTTTTTGACTCCCAATGTCAGCTGGTAATTTTAGAAATATTTCTCAACAAGACAATTCTCTTGGCTCAGTGTTGAATAAAATTGATGTGAAGGTCCTACCGTATTGATCAACTCCGCCACCATCCACTTTGGCACAAGGTGTCACATCTAGGGAACCTCGGGGACCCACCACATGGAGACTCCCACACTGCAGTTCCTGTACGAGCAGGATGTGACGCTGAGGCCATTGAGATTTCAGAGGGGTGGGTGGTGAGCAAGGGGGTCTCAGGAGAAGCTTGGTGTCAGCGGTGTTTGGGAGAAAGAGGTGTAGACCAGGGCCCGGAGACAGAGGTGGCCTGCAGTTGGCACGGCGAATATCCCTGTAGCTCTGCCGTTAGCTCGTGGGCCTCCAGGAATAGTTTCCAGCTTCCCATTTATATATAGAGAGATTAAATTGCACTTCGCTGTTCCTCAGGAAGCTGAATTCCTTTCTATTTATTGAACTGCACATGCGGTGGACTCCGGCACCTTGACACCAGCGCCCAGGCTTCCAGAGGAGCAAAGTCCTCACTTAGGCACAGATTGGGGACAGCAGCCAGGTCGGGGGTCCTTTGGAGACGTTACCAGGGTTTCTTCTGGCACAGCCCAGGGTCACTTTCCTGGTGCCAACAGTAGATCCACACTTGCTCCTTGCTTCCCCGGGTGCCATCTTCCGGAGTGCCTCTCTGCCTGGCTGTTCTTGTCGCGGTGGAGGGACACTGCCAGTGTTTGTGGCATTCCCTCTGACTGGCAGGGCAATGTCAATTACATTCACTTAATGAAACATGATTAATACCTTCAAATGAAATAAGTTAAAATAGTCATGTTGCAAATAAGGCCTCCGAGGGTGTGACATGTGACTTCTGTTCTCCGTCAAGTAGAAGCCCTCCCCATGGGTCCTTCCCCACAGGAAGCGAGCGTTGGTTCCGTTTGAGCACCTGGAGTAGAAGTTCCCTCTGGCTCTTATGGGTCGGATTGGAATCCCCTCCATGCGTAGCACCAGGGTGTCCCTAAGTCTCTGAAGCCAGCGTCACAGCTGGACGCTCCGTTTACAGCCCATGTCCTAAGAAAGGTGACAGAGTCCATCCCAGGAAGGTGTTTCTCGGGTTACAGGGCGCAGAACAGGAAGAGTCAGCATAAATAAACGTGTGTGCTGTCGGCGCCCAGCGCCACCTCACAGCCCCTGTGAGAGGGTCAGTCACCAGGGGCCCCAAAGCCTGTTGGACTCTGAGCATGAATCTGTCCGTGAACACTGGACCCCGGGTTTGAACTGGGTCCAAAATGTGATGCTTGTAAAACCCCAGCCCCCCTACTTGAAAAGTCAGCCTTGTGCGTTAGAATCAAATCCTGCAGCACAGGGAAGTGAGGGGTTCATAGGACAGTGGCCACTGCCCCGTCCAGAAGGACCCTTCAGCCACCTCCCGTACAGACCCTGTGTTGCTGACGCGGTTGCTCCACCTCGTCTTCTCCTCCCTTTGACTCTCCAGAGATGGGGAGATGGCGTGGGGGGGGGCAGGAGCAGACATGGGGAGCTGGGGTAAAGGTCAGCTGTCGTCACCTGGTGGGGCTGAGGTGTTTTTCTGTTCTTTTTGTTCTTGTTTGCTGTTTACACAATTGTCCCTATGGCTTTTTTTAGTTCTTAGTGATGGAACTTCCTTTAATGACTTAAAGCGGACTAATTATTCTTTTACGAAAAAAACTTGCTACATTTAATGAAAGTCTTTGTTCTAGTCAGATTTCCACGTATCATCTCATTTAATTCTTTGTGGAAACCTCTGGTTACTATTGTTGAAGGCTTTTGTTTAGAATTTAAAATAACCTGTTGTGATTATAAAAGTCTTCACTATACATCGTGGAACGTTAGAATGTGTACTTTAACAGGACTAAGAAAGCAAAAATACTGCTTTCCTGTGGCCCATCATACTAGAATGACAACCTTTCTAATTTTTTTCTCTGCATATATAGTGTACTTTATTTTTTTTTTAAATAAGTTTCTCTAGAGTCAATAGTGCAATACTATTCTTTTTTTTTTAAGAGAGAGAGAATTTTTTATTATTATTTTTTTTATTTTTTAGTTTTCGGCGGACACAACATCTTTGTTTGTGTGTGGTGCTGAGGATCGAACCTGGGCCGCACGCATGCCAGGCGAGCGCGCTACCGCTTGAGCCACATCCCCAGCCCCTATAGTGTACTTTAAATCTCAGTGATGACCTCATGCTCAAACCTCCCTGCTTCTCCCCAACTGTCATTTATGTCTGTTGATTCTGAAGTCAGATTCACTGTCTGACCACACGTCACAGCTGCTTGCCATTTCCTGTGGGCCTCTTTTAATCTAGACTGGTCCCTCGGTTTTTCCCTTCACGGTCTGTCCTGTTGTACTGCAAAATATCTTCTGTCCTGAGCTGGCCACGTTGCTTCCTTCTGAGGTTCCTTACCTTTATCCTTCAAACTCGTGTATATTCCAGAAAACTAGAAATTGGTTTTCAAGGCTTGCTGGATGCCCGGACCCTTCTTTGGCTAGACCCTGTCATGGGGGCACTGTGTGCTTCCTGTCCCATCCATGATCTCAGATCATTCAGTGACTTTGGTGGTGACATTCTGAACCTTCCACTGTGAAGTGAACTTGTGTTCCTTCGTGAAAGTCCAGTTTCCTGAGCCACGGTCGGTCATCTCCCCGGGGGTGTGGAATGAGGTCTCATTCCTGCCATGTTGTACGTTGGCATCTTAGAGTGAATCTGTGCCTCAGCCACAGGGACACCCCACTGGAGAGGCAGGCGACGTTCGCAGTTCTTGGCCTTGCCTTGGGTGACCAGTTTTTGAATAAGGAGCTGCTTTAATGGTGTCTTCAAGTAGTGACGTATTCCATTTCTGCTTGCTCTCTCTCTCTCTCTCTCTCCCCCTCCCCTTCCCCCCTACCCTCAACTGTCATCATAGACCCGTGAATCTTCATTAACTCAGTGAACACATTAATGCACTTCAATCGTCTTCTTGCTGTTCAGGTCATCACAACTTTGGCCATAGGAGGAGAGTGAGGAGACTTCTTTTACTCTTTTGATTTAACTCACTCACTGCCTTGCTTCCCAGAGTAACTGCACAGTCCAGGCTCTTTGCTCCCCAGGACCTCCGTGTCCTGGTAATTGTGTGAAGGACAGAATCTGGTTGCTAAGGGTTGCTATGGAGAAGATGCTGTTGCAGGCAGTGGCGAGATGGCCCTGTGGTCAGTACCCTTCAAAAAATGTCGGAGTTGGTATTTTCAAGTCATTTAAACCAAGCAGTTTTTACTTCATTTCTCTTATGTTCAAATACCTCTTTTACACCAAAAATGATGCCTTGCTTTACCAAGAACCTAAAGAAAAGAATCTTACAATAACTTAAGTTGAATTTTACAGATGTGGAAAGTAAGGCTTATGGAAGAAGCAAATAAAGACCACACCTTGGAAGAGACACCTGTCTTTCTGATTCATTGGCAGTGAACTGCTGTTGTTATCTGAGCCATAAGCCACTCTGGAGTATGTTGACTGATCCTATAAAAAAATTGTAAATGTTTCATACACATGCTCGCATATGTGGGGTAGTAGGCTATGGATTCGCATTCTCTCCGTATAAAATGAAGCCTTGCTCGTCACGTGTAGCGATTGCAGCGTGTCTCCTGGTCCTTTGTCTTTGTAGGGAGGCGGGGACTGGATCACCCAGTGAGTGGCCACGAGCCCCCTGGCCCTGCAGACGTCCATGCCTTTCTTTAGTGTCCCACAGTGTGCACAGGTGGCCAGGAGTGGGTCTGCCTTTGATTCTGTCCCTCCTTCTCCCTTTGTGTGACACTCATCTCTGTTGACCTTTGCAGGTACCTGTTTGCTCTGCAGGTGAAGCAGGACCTGGCCCAAGGCAGGCTGACGTGCAATGACACCAGCGCTGCTCTCTTGATCTCACACATCGTGCAATGTAAGTTCTGTTGGCTTCCTTTGGAAGTCACGCTGGAGACCACACAGAAATCTGATTGACAGGGGACGTCACATCCACACACCGACATAAACAGCAGTGAGAACGTCTTTGTGTCCTTTTTGCTCTTGGCTTGAATGCCTGGAAGAGAAAGGCCCTCCTAGCTCCATTTAGTGTTCATTAGCCAGGACTTGTGTGTCCTGGTGTTCGCCCGCCTTTCCCAGGATGCTTACGTGATTGATGTGTCAGTTGTCTCAAAGGAAAAGGTGGATAATGTGGCCAAAGACGCCAAACTTGTACTGACCTGTCCCTGAGTTTAATATCCGTCATGGAATATGGCTCTTTGGCCTTAAGATATAAAACTTTGTGGAATTCACTTCTCTCTCAAGTTGTTTCACAGAGGACACTTGGGGAGCAAGTGAACGTCATGGTCATAGACTGCCATTGCATTTTAGAGGACAACAAAAGGCAAATGACCACAAGGAAAGCTAGCTTGGGTGTTTCGACCCTGGTGCAAGAGGAAAACCTGGGGCTCGAATCTCCTTCATACCGACTCATGGAAAATAGTGTGCCATGCGGTCACCGAGGAAGCCCAGCTGTGTAGCTTTGCATTGCTGTGACAGAATCCCTGAGAAAATCAATTAGAGGAGGAAATATGTATTATGGCTCACAGTTTCAGAGCTTTCAATCCATAGTTGTTTGACCCCCATCTTCGTGGGCTGTGGTGAGGCAGAATATCATGGCAGGGAGCACATGACAGCAGAGTCGTCACCTCATGGCGCCTGGAAAGCAGAGAGCAAGCAGAGCCAGTGCAGGGACAGAGATAGTCCCCCAGAGTGTGCCCCCAAGAACCCACTCCCTTCAGCCAGGTCCAACTTCCTGCAGTTTCCTTTCAGCTGCAAATACCCCAATGGATTGATCCATGATGGACCCCTCCCCATCCAATTTCCACAAGCCCCACCTCTGAACATTGGCATTGGGGACCAAGCCATCAACATGTGACCCTCTGGGGGACATTCCACATCTAAATAATAATGCCAGACTTACAGCCCATAAGCAGCTAAGAATTGAGGTGATGTCCGCATATCCAGTCGGTCCTTGTTGCCCTCAGATTCTGTGAATTGCAAGTCTGCCTACCTACTCACTAAAATCGACCCCGAACCACGACGTGTGCACTTCCCTGGTTATTTGCAGAAATACCTGGGACGGTGAACCATTCCCACCACCTGATGCGCACGTTCCCCGCCGGCTCAGCAGGGCTGAGCTCTGCCTTCACATTTCAGCTCTCGTGCTGATAACAAGTGTCCCTTCCGCGGTCTATTTAGTGCCACGCTTTTCAAGTTTTTGTGCTACTGTCAGTGATTTCATTGTTCACATGGGTCCCAAGCACAGTCCAAAGTGCCGTCTAGGGTCCCTTTGCGTAGTGTGATATGCCTTATGGAGAAAACACATGTGTTAGATGAACTTCACTCAAGCATGAGGTCTTCTATTGGCTGTGAGTTCAGTGTGAACGAATCAGCAATGGAACAAGATGTGCTTCAACAGAAAGGCGTAAAACAGGGTCTCACTTAATGAAAACGTTTTCTCAGGAGTTTTGCAGGAACCCAATCCTATATTTCACGTAAGGACAACATTTCAGCAGCCACAAATTCAGTGTTTGTGGAGACTCTTAAATCGTGACCACCTTGAATAACAAGTGTCAACTGGACTTTCTTAAAGCCCAGATAGAAGGAATTGCAGGAAAATCAGGGCCACCATTGTCAAGGCAGCTGATGACAGTGGCAGGATGCCAGGTCACCTCTCTGTGATGGAGGGCAGCACTTTTGCTCTGATTAGGGAGGGCAGTTCAAGTCCAGAGGGCAGTCAGGACACTGTTACTGGTCGTGGTAGCAGGAAACTAGTGGGAGGGTGGCCTCATCAGTGACCAGACGTTGCCAGGTGAGCCGGCACCGTTCTGTGCAGAGAAGTGTTCCCGGTGGGTGGGATTCACGGCAGCCTGCAGGCCAGTCCCTGCCTGATGACTGCAGGTACATGCCCAAAGGGTGACAGGCTGCTTCATGGAGCAAGGCGACAGGTGGGTTTTGTAGCAACCACTCACTGGCATTTCCTCAAAATAGCCGGGCTCTGGTCCTGAGGCTACTTGTTATTCAGCTTCTTGCCTAGAGAACAGGAAACTAAGAGAAGGGCAGGCTGTCCCAGGGGCCTTACAGCTAGCGCTGCTACAAGCGCACCGGTTACTTGAAGTTCCATGTTGTAAATTTGCCCATTCCGACAATTTTTAAAAATATTTATTGTTTTTAGTTGTAGTTGGACACAATACCTTTATTTTATTTATTATTATTTTTTTAATGTGGTGCCGAAGATCGAACCCAGGGCCTCACATGTGCTAGGCAAGCGCTCTGTCGCTGAGCCAAAACCCCTGTCCCCATTCCATCAATTTTGAGGACTAAGTTGAGGTTGTATGAGACAATGAATTGTATTTGTTATGGATGAAAAATCTGTAAGGCTTTGCAATCTGACCCATTATCTCTGACAACAGGAATACAAGAAGTGTAATAAACTCTAAAAAGAAATTTTTTTGAGGAAACATTAGATTTCTACTCTTACACCCTATTTATAGTTCTCCTTACTCCCCGGGGTAAAGGATTTGAGTTTTGCACTAATAATTGTTATATATATGAGTTTCAAACGTTGATTTTGCCAAGTCCCAAAATTCCAGGGCCTGTTTAGAATCATACATGCTCTTCCACATAACAGAATTGATGGCCAAGAAGGGAAGTGACCCCCCGGTGGGGGGGAGAAGAAAGGAGAAATTACTTCCGGTGTTCTATAGAACACTGGGATACCTGTGCTTCCCAACAAGTAATTGAATATTTCAAAAAAGATGGTACAGGGAGGATTTTGAATGTTCCCAACACAAAGAAATGATGTATGTTGAGATGATAAATATGCCAGTCACCTTGATGTGATTTTGCACATAGTGTACATGGACCAAAAGGCCCATGCTGTACCCCATCAATATGTACAATTTTTGTGTCAATTAAAAAAATGTACACTAAAATAATACAAAAAGATACCAGGTACACATGGGGGTATAAGGAGGGGTAATTCTAAGTCCTCTTTCCACCTGTCAGTGGTGAGAAGGAGTGTGGCTGTCTTCTTATGCTGCCACAACTGTTGACTACGCCTCGCATCCCCGCCTCTGACGTTCATCCTGAGCTCGTCCCTCCCAGCTGCTCCCTGGTATTGTCTCTTAGCTCTGGCTTGCCAGCTGGGCGATTCAGCAGACTGTGAAGTGCTCATCCTACATGGTCTCTCTCTCTCTCTTTTTTTTTTTTCTTTCTTCCTGTTTCTTTTTAGCTGAGATTGGGGATTTTGATGAAGCATTGGACAGAGAGCACTTAGCAAAAAACAAGTACATACCTCAGCAAGATGCGCTAGAAGACAAAATCGTGGAATTTCACCACAACCACATGTGAGTCCCGTGCATGGCTTCCTATGTCCTTGGAGCTCCCTGCCTCCCAGAAAGAAGGAATTGCAGAAAAGTCAGGGCCACCATTGTCAAGGCAACCGATGACAGTGGCAGCGTGTCTCTCATGGCATGGGTGTGTGCACAAACACACAGTTTTGACGAAACACACAAACCCTGGGGAAAAGATCACAGAGGCCGAGTGCCACACAGGTCACCCCTTAATTAAGACAGGGGCTCAAGGCCCTGGCTTGCTTTCCTGTGAGACCTGAGTAAGTCTGTGACATTTTAGGACATCCCAGGCATTGGAATAAAAGGGAGAGTGTTAGACCCAAGGACCAGCTGGTTTTCATCATGACAGGAAATTGGGAGGGGAGGTGGGGAAGTAGCACAATGTAAGAATATATAAAAATCGAGAACCCTTGTAATGTCTCCATTTTTTGTTTGTTTCTTTGTTGCTTTTTCCTTGGATTAGTCGTTCCCTGGGCTTTTTCTTATTGCACCAAAATAGGCATTTGAGCCTGGTGACAGTAGGAGACCGTGTTGCTTTGAACCATGCCTGTGAGTTGAGATTATTTGCAAGCAACTAAAAGCTTGTTTAACACCATGATCTTTTATGCGACCTTGGAGGAAACTCTTTGAGTCTCCAAAAAGCTGTCCAAGTGCGAGACAGACTTTTGGAGCTTTGTTCCCCAGGCAATAGAGCTTCTGTCCTAGCTGTGAGGCTTGGGTTCTGGCCAATGGGAGACTGGGTGTCATCTGATCGCACAGCCCCACTGTTTGCCATGAAACACCTTTTATTTCCCCCGAGAAGCTGCTTAATCTCAAGTGAATATGCCCAGGGAGTGCAGACCTCCTGACCTTCCTCTGTCCTTTTTCTTTTGTCAGTGGACAAACACCAGCAGAGTCCGATTTCCAGCTCCTGGAGGTGGCCCGTCGACTGGAGATGTACGGGATCCGGTTGCACCCGGCCAAGGACAGGGAAGGCACTAAGATCAACTTGGCCGTGGCCAACACGGGAATCCTAGTGTTTCAGGTGAGAGGGTTGAGAACACAGCTGTCTCCCTTCCAGAGAGGGGGAGGAGCGCGGGCCTGCCACCCTGGTACATGTGGGTGGCCCAGGTGCGACCTCTGACCGCTGTTTTCTAGAGAACTGGAAAAGGTAACCTCAACTCATGTTTCTGCTCTCCAGGGACCTGATTTCTAGATTCTTTTTCATTCTCCCTTGTACTGGTTGAGAAATCCATATTGTAGGCTTCTTTAGTTTTATTGATCTTGTAGGATTACAGAAACCTGTCTGTCTAGAGACCTGTGCTTAGAACATAGTACACTGGAATCGCCATTTAGACCCCAGAATAAGCACTTTTTCCCATGAAGAAAGGACATTTGTTATAGTGACTTTTTTTTTTTTTAACCCAATTTGGGTTTAGGAAGCTTAATTAGGACTTCAAATATACCTAACTTAAAATGTGTAATGTGTACTTTTGAGATGGAGTAGTCTTATAAGTTCATAAAAACCATATCCTGGCACTGTAGTCATTTTGCAGGGGGAAAAGAAAAACCACTGTACTTGAAATCTTACCTGTATTTTATCTAAAGGTATAACGATTCTCTGCTCTCTAAAATGTGTGCTCTTAATCATCCAGCTATTGGACCATTGTATTGATCTGTGCTTTTCTCTTAATAGCTTCATTAAAGTGTTATTGACTTACCTGCACATATTTAAAGTGAGCAGTTTGGTAGATTCCTTCTGTATATAGGTTCAACACCACCCCTGCATGAGTGCCTTTTCTGTTACATGGAATGCTTGAGGCTGGATAACATAAAGAGATTTATTTAGCTTTTCATTTGGGAGGTTAAGAATCCAAACAGCATTGCATTGGTCCTTGGAATGGGCCCCCTTGGCCGTATCACCTCATGGTGGACGACATCACAGGGGCAGGATCGCATGTAAGAGGCAGAGATCACATCACCAGACAGGAAGCCAAAGCCGCAAGGTCTCTGGAGAACTACATTTCTCCTTCCCAAGACCATGCCCTCAGTGACCTAAGGACCTCCCATATCAGTGCTGCCCTGGGGACGAAGCCAGGGCACAGCAAACCACAACAACCCTCCAGAGTTTCCATAGTACATTGGTTTGAAACACCAGCAGGTAATCTGTGTTTAGTTTTAAATGTGTATGTAGAAAGCCTCTGCCTTTCTTGTGAATGGGCTCACATTTCACCCAGTTTTGAAGTTGCAACTGTGTGCTTGACCTAAAGCCTTTCATGACCTAAAGCTCAGCTGGTTTTTACTTGCGTTCCCCTTGGTATTTTATTAAAGTTACAGCAGTTCTCTGCTAATGCATCAGAAGTTTATGACAGGTGCTAATTTTTACACCCTGGGGGAATCACATCCCAGGAAAAGCGGGGTTTCCCATCTAGTGATAAGGAGCGATAGGTTCTGAGGGCAAGGTGGCATTTGCGGAGGTAGCGGCTCCTAACAGTTTCTGACCTGCCTAAATGATCCCTGAGCATCTATTAAGAAATGTGGTTTCATTACTACCATTAAATTCCAAAATCACAGTCCTTAAACATGTCTCAAAATCATAAGAAGGGAAAGAAGAATTCCACAATTGAATTACTTGGCTTTGATAGTGTTTGATACAATCTAGATATTGAGAATCGCTGGATAATTTAATTATGGACAAAGGCTGTGCCTCAGGATTAATCTTGCCAGTACCTGAATGCTTCATTCCTACCACTTGGAGTAGATGGGACGGATGTGGATGCGAGCTCAAGAGGAACCCTAATTTCGGTTAGAGTCAGGGTTGGGGGGATGTTTGTATCTGACAGCTCCCCCTTGTCTATCATATCTCACCTGACCAGAGCTACCTGGGTTGTGAGTCTCCCCCAGAGACCACATGCCGCCTGGAAGACACCCTCAGGCCTCCTGCTCCCCTAGGGGAGGAAGGTTGGTGAGCAGGAACCTGGACCAGGGTGAGCAGGGTTGGTTGTACTAACAATAGCTACCAAGTGGTTTTAGGCAAATTAGAATATATTCACTTGCAGTTTCCATGTCTATAAAACAAAGATAAGTCCATCTTGCTGGGTTTTGTATGACGCTTGATAAGATAAGGTGTGCACAGCCTAGGACAGACCTGGCACTCCACAGTGACAGCTGCTAGTTATTGTGGTGGTTGTCATGGTTTTATTTTTATTTATCTTTTTATCATTACCTTGACCAGCTCCTTCTCTCCCTGGAGGCAGACCTAGTTTGAGAGCTCGTATAATCAGTAGGAAATAATGATCCTGGATGCGTATCATCCGATAGCCACACACGCCTCGAATCCACAACGAAAGGCATCTTTCCTGGGCAGTCTGATGTCAGCCCTGCCTTCGGCCCCGCGTTGCTCGTCACGCATGTCCTGGCTCATGCGCTGCTCTTTCTTCTTAGGGTTTCACCAAGATCAATGCCTTCAACTGGGCCAAGGTGCGGAAGCTGAGCTTCAAGAGGAAGCGCTTTCTGGTCAAGCTCCGTCCAGATGCGAATGTAAGTGGCTCAGAGGTGAGAGGGGGCCAGCGGAGCCATGGCCGGAGCCAGGGGTTGAGTCTGCACTCACGGGCCTACCCTGAAGCTTTGGCCAGCTGCTGCCCAGGTGCTTGGGTAAAGAAATTTAAATATATAGGTGTGTGTGTGTGTGTGTGTGTGTACACACACACACACACATTTATTTATTTATATTTATATAAATATTTTTTAAAATACATGTATTTATACATACATATTTTTTAAATATTTATTTATTTATTTGTTTTGTACTGGGAGGCATGGACCTCCACACCCAACTTATAAGGAACTCTTGGGTGACTGTACAGATAGCCATGCCAAAGTGCTCCATGATTCTATGTTGTCGTCGTGGTGTGCAGAGCTAGGTTCGGGTAGGTACAGATGTGCCCCTGGGGAGAGGGTCATTTCCCTGTACAATACAGGTAGCCGCCTCCTAACTAACAACCGGCGCTATGCTCCACTGTGTGTCAGCCCTACCCAGCTTCCAGACCCCAGCGAGCATTCTCCCATAGTGTAGGCATTGCCCTGCACCCCAGAAGAGGTCCCCACTCCCCATTGCCCTGCTACAGAGCCCCCCTACTTCCCACAGGCCACACCAGGCCAGGGTCAGGAAAGGGGAGGCAGCCTCTTCTTCATCTGCCTGAAACAACTGTGGAGGAGATAAGATGATACATCCCTCAAGTCTGTCCCCACCCAGGGCTTAAGGGTCCTTCCTCTGGAAAAAGATGGCCAATGGCAGTCTAGGCTTATGGCCTATGGACTAGGTTTGTGGTTTATGGACGAGGCAGACTTCCGAGGCCTGACTGGGTAAGCAAGCGTCCACTGTGGATGGTTCTCTGGGGGAAAATGCTCTTTGAGTTCCAGAAAGCTTCAGAACCACAGCACATGTTGCCTGTAAGCTGGGTCTGCCTAAAGCCATGAGATCCCCCAAAGTAGCTGAAACTGCTGGGAATGGGAAGGACTGTGGTCCATTTTGTTTATGTAATATGGCCACTGTAATTGGTAGTGTTCAATGTGGAATAGAAAATTACCGTATTTTCTTTCTAGAATCAAAGAACACAAATTTTTTAGCTGAGAGTAATACTGTTGTACTCTAAAAAAACATAGTTTCATTTCCTGTATATTTCCTGGGGTTGCCAGGAAGCTGGAGTTTTATGCTTTTTGAGTTGTCCTTTTTAGTTACACATGACAGAAGAATATATTTTGACATATCATACATACATGGAATATAGCTTCCCACTCTTGTGGTTCTACATAATGTTGAGTTACATTGGTATTCATATATGAACATAGGAAAGTTACATCCAATTCATTTTACTGTCTTTCCTATACACTTCCCCATTTCCCCCTGTGAAATCTGGTGAACTTCCCCTCTTCCCTCCCTGCCCCCTATTATGAGTGAGCATCCACATATCAGAGAGAACATTCAGTGTTTGGTTTTTTGGGATTCGCTTATTTCACTTAGCACTATGGTCTCCAGTTCCATCTGTTTACCGACAAATGCCATAATTTCATTCTTCGTGGCTGAGTGATATTTCATTGTATATGTGTAGCACATTTTCTTTATCCATTCATCTGTTGAAGGGCACCTAGGTGGTTCCATATTTTAACTATCGTGAATTGAGCTGCTATAAACATTGATGTGGCCTATCACTATAGTTTGCTGATTTTAAGTCCTTTGGGTATATGCTAAGGAGTAGGATAACCAGGACAAATGGTGGTTCCATTCCAAGTTTTCTGAGGAATCTCCATACTGTTTTCCAAAGTGGTTGTGCCAATTTGCGGTCCCACCAGCTATGTATGGTTTTAACTTTTTCCCAACATCCTCACCAACATTTACTGTTACTTGTATTCTTGGTAATTGCCATTCTGACGGGAGTGAGATGGAATCTCAGTGTGTGGATTTTTTTTTTTTTTTAAGTTGTCAATGGACCTTCATTCTTTTTTTAATCTTTTTGTTTATTTATTTATTTTTTAAATGTGTAAGGATCGAACCTAGGGCCTCACACGTTCAAGGCAAGCGCTCTACCACTGAGCCACAACCCCCGCCCTCTCAGTGTAGTTTTAATTTGCGCTTCCCTAATTGTGCTAGAGATGTTGAACATTTTTTCATATATTTTTTAACCATTTGTATTTCTTCTATCAACTGTCCAGTTCCTTTACCCATTTATTGATTGGGTTATTTGGTTTTTTTGATGTTGAATTTTTTGAGTTCTTTATATATCCTGGAGATTAATGCTCTATCTGAGGTGAAGGTGGCAAATATTTTCTCCCCTTCTGTAGGATCTTTCTTCACATTCTTGATTGTTCCTTTGTTTTGAAGAAGCTTTTTAGTTTGACACCATCCCGGTTATTGATTCTCGATTTTACCTCTTGCACTTTAGGAGTCTTGTGGAGGAACTTGGTTCCTAAGCCAACATGATGGAGAGTTGGGTCTACATTTTCTTCTAGTAGGAGTAGTATCTCTGACCATTTTGACAATACATATTCTGTCTATCCAAGAACATGGGGGATCTTTTCATCTTCTGGGTCTTTGATCCATTTTGAGTTGAGTTTTGTGCAAAGTGAGAGATAGGGTTCTAATTTCATTTTGCTACATATGGATTTCTGGAACATGGGGGATCTTTCCATCTTCTAAGGTTTTCTTCAATTTTTTTCTTTAGAGTTCTATAGTTTTCATCATAGAGGTCTTTTACCTCTTTTGTTAGAGGCTATTATGAATGAGATAGTTTTCCTAATTTCTCTTTCAGTTGATTGATCACTGATGTATAGTAATGCAATTGATTTATGGGTGTTAATTTTATATCCTTCTACTTTGCTGAATTTGTTTATGAGTTTTAGACATTTTCTTTCTTTCTTTTTTTTTTTTTTTTGTGTGTGTGGTGCTGGGGATTGAACACATGGCCTTGTGCATGCGAGGTAAGCACTCTACCAACTGAGCTATATGCCTAGCCCTAATACTATGTTTTCTAGTGGAATTTTTGAGTCTTCTAAATATAGAATCAAGTTGTTGGATAATAGAGATAGTTTGAGTTCTTCTTTTCCTATTCATATCCCTTGAATTTCTTTCTTCTAATTGCTCTGGCTAGAGTTTTCAGGACTGTTTTGAATAGAAGTGGTTAAAGAGGGCATCCCTGTCTTATTCCAGTTTTTAAAAGGAATGCTTTCAGTTTTCTCCATTTAGAATGATGTTGACCTTGGGTTTAGTGTATTTATAGCTTTTACAGTGTGAAGGTATGTTCCTACTATTTCTAGTTTTTCCAGTGTTTTGAACATGAATGAATGCTGTATTTTATCAAATGTTCTTCTGCATCTATTGAGATAATCATGTGATTCTTGTCTTTAAGTCAACTGATGTGATGAATTACGTTTATTGATTTCTATATGTTGAACTATCCTTGCATCCCTGGATGAACCCACTTGATCATGGTGCACTATCTTTTTAATACATTTTTGTATGCTATTTGTCAATATTTTATAATGAATTTTTACATTTATGTTATCGGATATGTTGGTCTGAAATTTTCTTTCCTTGATGGATTCATACAGTAAGTTTAAAAGGGTTCTCTCTTTTTCTATTTCATTGAATAATTTCAGGAAGATTGGGTTAGTTCTTATTTGAAGGTCTGGTAGAACTTGGCTGAGAATCCATCTGGTCCCAGGCTTTTCTTTCTTGGTAGGCTTTTGATGGCATCTTCAATTTCTTTGCTTGAAATCCATCTGTTTAAATTTTCCGTGTCCTCCTGATTCCATGTGGGTAAGTCATATGTCTAGAAATTTGTTGATATCTTAAAATTTTTCTATTTTATTAGAGTATAATTTTCAAAATAGTTTCTTTTTTTAAATATTTTTATTTACATTTTAGTTTTCGGCAGACACAACATCTTTGTTTGTATGTGGTGCTGAGGATCGAACCGGGCCGCACCCATGCCAGGCGAGCGCGCTACTGCTTGAGCCACATCCCCAGCCCCAAAATAGTTTCTGATTATCATTTGTATTCCAGTAGTGTCCCTTGTGGTATTTTCCTTTTCATTGATAATTTTAGTAATTCGAGTTTTCTCTCTTTCTTTTTATTAGCTTAGCTAACGGTTCATCAATTTTATTTATGTTTTCAAAGAACCAACTTTCTGTTTTGTTGATTTTGAGGGATTGTTACTTTTGTTTCAATTTCATTGATTTCAGCTCTGATTTTAATTATTCCCTATATTCTACTGCTTTTGATGTTGATTTGTTCTTTTCCAAGGGCTTTAAGATGTAATATTGGTTATTTATTTGTTGGCTTTCTATTCTTTTAATGAATGAGCTCAATGCAATGAACTTCTTAGCACTGCCTAAATAGTATCCCAGAGATTTTCATATGTTGTATCACTATTCTCATTTACCTCTAAGAATTTTTTTTCACTTCATCCCTGATTTCTTCTGCTATCCATTGGTCATTCAGTAGCATATTATTTAGTCTTCAGGTGTTACAGTAGCTTCTGTTTTTTATTTTATTATTGATATCTAAGTTAATTTCATTATGGTCTGCTAGAATGCAAAATATTATCTCTTTTTTGTTTTTTGGTATTTGCTAAGAGTTGCTCTGTGGCCTAAGAATATACTTCCTTATCAGCAGCACATGGATATTTTAGAGAAGGATCCATGTGCTGCTGATAAGGAAGTATATTCAATCATTGATAAACGAAATATTCTGTATATGTCTGTTAAGTCTAAATTATTAATTGTAGTTTTTAGTTCTATAGCTTCTATATTTAGTTTTTGTTTGGAGGATCTACCCAGTGGTGAGAGAAATGTGTTAAAGTCATTAAGTCTTATTGTGTTGTGGTCTATTTGATTCTTGAAATTAAGAAGGGTTTGTTTGATATATATAGGTGCTCCATTGTTTGGGGAATAATATTTACAATTGTGGTTTCATCTTGACATATAATTCCCTTAAGCAGTATGAAATGTCCTTCTCTATCCCTTCTGATATTTTTTGGCTGAAAATCCACTTTAATTGATATGAGGACAGAATCCCCTGCTTGTTTATGAGATCCATGTGAATAATATGTTTTTTTCCCATCCTTTTTTCTTCACTCTGTGAATGTCTTTGCTATGAGGTGAGTCTCTTGGAAACAGCATATTGTTGGGTCTTGATTTTTTAATCCAGTCTGCTAGTCTATATCTTTTGATTGATGAGTGTAGGTCATTTACATTCATTGTTATTATTGAGATATGGTTTTTATTCCCTGTCATTTTGCTTTATTTTTGGGTTTCTGTTTGAATTAGTTTCTCCTGTGATTGACTATTCTTCTAGTGTAATTCCTCCTTTTGCTGATTTTCACTCTTATTTTTCATTTCTTCTTCATGAAATATTTTTAATATGTTTTGCAGAGCAGGCTTCTAGTTTTGACTATCTTAACTTTTGTTTATCATGGTAAGTTTTTATTTCATCATCATTTCTGAAGCTTAATTTTTCTGGTTATAGTATTCTTAGCTGGCATCCATTTACATTGCTTCTTTTTTAAATTTTTTAATTTTTTCTGTTGTAGATGGACTCAATAACTTCACTTATTTTTATGTGGTGGTGAGTATAGAACCCCATACCTTACATGTGCTAGATGAGCACTGCACCACTAAGCCAAAACCCCAGCCCTGGCGTCCATTTTTTTTTCAGAGCTTGATACATATATATTGTTCCAAGACCTCCTAGCTTTGGGGATCTGGATTGAGAAATCTGAATTGGTTTCCCTTTGATTATGACTTGTCATTTTTCTCTGGCAGCCTTTAAAACTCTATTCTTATTCTGTACACATTTTCATGGTAATGGATCTGTTGTAATTTTGTATATTTGGGATCTTGTAAGCCTCTTGTATCTGATTTTCCATTTCATTCTTTGGTTTGAGAAATTTTCTGATACTATTTCATTGAAATGATTGTGCATTCCTTTGGTTTGTATCTCTGACCCTTCATCTATCCCAATAAAATTTAAATTTGGTCTTTTCAGGTTATCCCATATTTCTTGGAAGTTCTGTTCGTGGTCTCTTTACATCTTTTCTTCATGGTCAATTTTATTTGCAAGATTATATGTTTTGTGTATGTAGTTTCATTGCCTGAAACTCTGTCCTCCAAGTAGTCTAGTCTGTTGCTGATGCTTTCCATTAAATTTTTAATTTGGTTTATTGATTCTTTCATTTGAAGGATTTCTGCTACATTTTTTTCCCCAGAATCTATTTTTATTGAAGTGATCTTTTGCTTCCTATATTTTCTCTCTGATATTGCTCCTTAAATTGTCTTTTGCCTCATAGATTAGTTTAATTATGACATTCTAAACTCCTACTCTGACATTTCTTCCACTGTGGTGGCAATGCATTCTATTTTTGAAGTATGTTGGTTTGTTTGGGTCAATTTGTTCCCTTGATTTTTCATGTTTGTGTGTCTCCCCATCGAAGAGTATGGATGTGAGGCAGTATAGTTTCTATCCCAGAGACTTATAGAGTCCCTGAAGATTTCCAGAACCTCACCTTTTAAGGGAAGACAAATAATAACAACTACCAATGCAAACAGTATACAGCATTAAACCAAATTGTGCCTGCTTTGACATCTACAATGTTGTCACAACAAACAGAAATGATATGATCAGTTATTGCCTACAATAAAAACAGTAAGTTTGCAAAACAATAACTTTACAATTTCAAATGGTGGACATATAGAGAAGAGAAATGATGTAGGATGTGATAATTATGAGGGAGGAGAAAAGAGGAAAAAAGTAAAATTAAAGGAAGAGTGAAAGAGGGAACAATAGATTGTCTTAGCAAGAGAAAAGAAAGAGATTCAAGAGAAACAGGCAAGTGAGAGAAAAAATATATAGTGATAATTTAAAAAATTAAAAATAAAAGAGTATACAAAACAAAACTGAAATATACTAATTAAACTTCCTAGTCCTCGAAAACTTATCCATGAAAAATATGGTTTCAAAAATGAAGATGAGAGAAGAAAAAAAATATGAATAGTATAAATGTCCATGAACCATTAAGGCCACAATTCAGCAGAGAAAAGAAAAAAATGAGATAAAAAAGTCTCTGAAAAGAATTGTTTCCTTTGGAGTTCAAAAGATTCTCAGCCTCCCTTCTCAGCAGTTAGGTAGGGTTGTCTGGAGTATGATGCTTGCTCCACCCTCCGAGTGGGTGTGCTGGGTAAGAGAGGTGATCCTGTAGGGGGAACCCCTGGAGTGGGGGTTTAGGTTTAGATTGACTCCAGGCTCTTCACTGGATGCCAGTTGGTCTGGAGGTTCTAAATCCACACACTTCCAAAGCCCAGCAATTGCCAGTGCACGCTGGAAGACTGCTCCCAGGATCTCCCCTGAGTGCCACTCAGGTGGTGGAGGAACCAACTCTAGTCCACTCCATCACCTGCGGACCCCAAGGTTCCTGGTCTTGGGTTCAGTCTCCAAACTCACTCTCCTGCTCCTGCCCTTTCAAATTCCCAGCCAGGAGCATCTCTCCCAGCCAGTCCTGCAAGCAGCCAGATTAAAGGAGGAGGGGGAGAGCTCAGTGGGTTTCTGTGACCACTGACCCCTGTATAAACCTCTCTCCATGTTTGATTTTCTCCTGGTCACTTAGGCACACTGTATGTTGGTGGGTTGGCCAGGCCTGTATTTGAGGCCAGACTCGGGTTTCCCAGGACTCGGCTCCCTCAGCTGCAGTCCTAGTGCTGTAGATGCAAAATGGTTCCTTCCTCTGTCCTCTACACCAGTTTCTTTCCTATTAGGGCTATTTGCCTTGTGGTTTAGTCAGGCAGCATCTTTGATCTCTAAACTCTCTATACCCAGACAGGCCTCGGTCCCCCTTAAAATTCCGGTTCCTTTAATCCCCTTATCATCCCTCCTCTGTGCTCGTGGAGGGACCTCTCTGGTTGGTGTCCCAGCCATGGTAGTGGCTATGGCACTAGAGATTTCTTCCTTATGTTATTATATCCAACCTCCTAAGTCCCCAATCTATTTTGAGTGTCCAGTATTAAATTCCAGTAAGGTATCCCACCTCTTTTTTCTTCACTCACCTGAGAAGCTGCCTGTCTGCTCTCTTGGTTTTATGCCACAGAGCAGCCAGGAAAGTGACCTGCCCTATTATTCCACCACCTTGAAACCTCTCTATGTGCTGCTTAGTAGAAAATGACTCGAGATAAAAGTCAGTGTTAACAGGAACCATGAGGAAGAAAGCAGGAGGAAGACTGGTGTTTTAGTCATTTTAAAGAGGCAAAAGAGGAATTTTAATACTTGGATTTTTCTTTTTTAAAGAAGAAAATGTAAGCCAAGTGATTGCGGTTTGTTTATGGATTCTGTCAAAGCAGGATACCATTTCTGCTCAGTCTGTGCCGCTGGTTTGTGTTGGTTCCTAAAAGGAATTCTGTGGGGAAGAAGATGTCCTTGGAACAACTATATTTGAATGAGTCTTTGAATTAATGATCTTGCTGCGATAAAATGCACAATTGAAAATTTATTGGGCAAATTCATTTCTATTCCTTTTCTCATGTTTCAACAGAATGACTGTGAACATCGGAAAAACCAAAGCTCTTTTTTGTTCTTTTAGAGCTCATACCAGGACACCTTGGAATTCCTAATGGCCAGTCGGGATTTTTGCAAGTCCTTTTGGAAAATCTGTGTGGAACATCACGCCTTTTTTAGACTTTTCGAAGAGCCCAAACCAAAGCCAAAGCCTGTTCTCTTTAGTCGAGGGTCATCATTTCGCTTCAGGTAATAACGCCACTTCATACCTGTTCGTTTGCCATGGAAGTGTGACTGAGACGTTTCCTAAGACCTGTCACAGCTGTTGTGACACAGAGCAAGGAGTTAGGAGGAACACTTACTGGGCTGCAGGAGCTGTGGTTGATGGGGACCTTGGCTTGGCTCAGAGTGTCATCCTTAGAGAGCCACGTGGCAGTTACCCAGCCCCAGTAAACACATAATTCTCTAATCCAGAAATAATTTCCTTTCTCTGTAGCAGCCAAGTATCTTATTTCCATTTAGAACCCTATGTAGACTTGCCCATCTTTGGTTCACATTTGAGTTCTTAACAAGTATCTGAGTGTCTACCATGTGTTGAATCCTGTTGGAGCTAGTGGAAGTCCAACAATGGACCGCACTGTCCCTCCTGTCATGATCTGTCTGTGGATGGTTGCTTCATAGCCAAGCACACTCATTAGTGGGTTAAGTTAATGGAAGACCGTGTCTATTATACTGTGGAGAGAGTGAATGGACACAGCAGTTCAGGTTCTCTTAGGGATTGCTCTACTCCTAGCTGGCACAGACACCTGCGTTTCCCCCAGTTAGGGAAGGCGGGGAAGCAGAGATGGCGGAGCTCTGTGTATATGTATTTAAATGAGATCACCTCGGTGTCTTTCCCTTTCCTTCCATGGTCTGCATTTTAGCGGTCGGACTCAGAAGCAGGTTCTCGACTATGTTAAGGAAGGAGGACACAAAAAAGTGCAGTTTGAAAGGTAAGAGGAGGGGCTGGGGATGTGGCTCAAGCGGTAGCGCGCTCGCCTGGCATGCGTGCGCCCCGGGTTCGATTCTTAGCACCACACACAAACAAAGATGTTGTGTCTGCCGAAAACTAAAAAATAAATATTTAATTTCTTTAAAAAAAAAGAAAGGTAAGAGGAGCTCTGATGCTGGTCCATACTCATCAGGCAACAGTCTGTTACTCCTGAGCGTTTCTTCACCAGGCTTGGGGTTGGGTAGTGTCACGATTCCTGCCCCACAGTTACCCTCAGCAACTTTGGTATGAGAGGAGCATTTTTTGACCCTGGGCACACACTCAAGAGTAAGGTGAAATGAGAAGAATACAGTGACAATGAGGAAGATGGGGTGGCTTGCTGAGGGCGGGGTCAGCAAACCAAAATTATCATGTAAAATTGCCTTCAGGCTATGTACATAAGGTGGACACACAACCTTCATGAACTTCATGTCGGGCTCCATCCCCGGGACACCTCATTATGTATGTGCATATGTTCCCCAACCTGAAGAAATCTAATTATGCATCCCACTTTTTAACAGTGTTCTGTTTTTAAGATCCATCTGAAGTGTCCTGTAGAATTATAGTGTTTGTTTTCATTCCTTGTTGATAAACATTCGAGTTATTTCAGTGTTGTGTTTTGATTTTGCTGAAACAAACCTTATGCCAATCTCTGATGGTTTTTCATGTCCTTTATCCAGAAATGCCATGCGCAGGAAGGAGGGTTTTGCCTGTATATCTGGAGATAACAAACCCTGTAATTTTTTTGAACAAGTAGCAATTTATATTTTGAGGACCACATAAGAGGTGGCCCCATTCACTCTTGTCTTACAAACATCCAAATGTAGCTGTTCCACAGGATATATTTATACTGGTTCCTGAATCTGAGTACCTGAAAATTTTTCCTGATGCCTTCTTCAGTGGGAGTAGGGATACAGGTGAACCAAGGAGGGGAAAAGATAAAGGAGCCATGTTACTGGTCTTGAAGTCCCTTCTTTCTACTTCCAGGTCTATAATTCATGTAGCCCTTTGTCCCTAAGAGAGTAAGTTGATAGTGGTGATGCGCTCTACTATAGAACGGATGTAGAAATCAGTTCTACGTAATACCCGAATTGATTTCCTGTTGTTAGACCACGGCTCGCAATTCAGAGCCTCCGAGGCCCAGCGGTTCTTCTAGCCTTGAGTCCTCCCCAGTGAGCGGAGGTGCCTGTCTGTCAGGCCGGCTGCAGCTGCACAGGGATGGCAGAACGTCCTCAGAGTGTGCCTTTCCCAGTGCCACGCAGGTGTTGGAGAAACAGGACCAAGTGAGGGTTTCCAAGTCCTGCTCCTGCAAGCAGCTTGGATTTCCTTATCAAGAGAGGACCTGGTGCTGCTTCAGTGGAAGGCCTTTCTGTTTTATTTAAAAACAAAATTCTTCTAATGTTAGCTGTCTCCTGTGATCTCTCCCAGAAAACACAGCAAGATTCATTCCATCCGGAGCCTTGCTACGCAGCCCACAGAACCAAATTCAGAAGTGCCAAAACAGGTCAGTGATCGTTCTAACTGATCACCGAATTCCTCCGCCGAGCTCTGGGCCTGGCAGAGTGCTTTCTAGTCCTTTGTCCCTTGGGGTGTTACAAATGGGAATAAGGTTGTGTACTACCTCTGACCAGCAGAGGCTTTGTGCTCTGTGGGCACAGCAGGAGTGGGGCCTATTTTTGGCTGACTGTCCATGTCTAGGCCTCTGGAAAGTTCTCTCTATTGGCTGGAACTTGGAGGCAGAGACAGGCACAGACGCTAAGGAGCTGAGCCCTCCTGCCTGCTGTGAAGAGGCAGGACCCTCTTTGCTGCCAAGTGGTGCCAGGGTTGGGGGCCTCAGCCGGCTCAGAGCTGGGCAGCAGGTTCCCAGGACTCGTGTTACAGGGCAGTGACCACACTGGCACCAGAAGACGTTCTTGCTCTTGTGCGGAGGGTAGCAAGAGCTCATTTTCCCCGGAGTTGGCCTCTGGGTACATTTTCAGGGTTTTCTCTTGAGGAGAATGAGACCTTTGTTGAGAAGGAACATGCAGGAGGTTTCATTGTGCCAGTCCAAAGAGAGCTCTCAACCTGCCTGGCCCCTGGGAGGTGTAGCTGAGAGGACATGGTGTTCCCGAGGGACAGGCGGGGGGTCCAGGACGGGCTTTCCTTCTGTCCCTACCCACCCTTGCTTCAGAAGCTTCTCGTGGGCTGGAAGGGCTTTTCCACAGAAACCCAGCCTGACACCGTGGGTCCTAGACAGCAGGGACAGTGACTAAGTGCTGCTGGGACCCAGCCTCAGCTTCCTACCCTGAAAGAACCTTCCAGGTCACGACGCCCTTCCAAGCACCTGCTCCTCATCAGAGCATCGTGGAGCCTAGGGAGGGCCAGGCAGGCTCTGAGTGGCAGACCTTTCAGCCCCTGGAGCCCGAGGAGCGGTTATCAGACTCTGACTTCTATTCCCGTAGCTCCGGACTAACAGTCCCCTTTCTCTTCCTGTCCCTTCCCCCGGCCCGCCCCCCCCCCAGTCTCCGCAGAGCACCAGCCTTACATTCGGAGAAGGTGCCGACTCCCCGGGTGGCCAGAGCTGCCAGCAAGGAAAGGAACTGAAAGTGTCCACCCCAGAGTCAGGGCCACAGCAAAGCCCCGCTCTGAAGAAGAGCCCCGCGGGGAGCCAGCCGGCCGACAGAGCCACCAAGGCGCCAGCCGAGGAAGAGGAGGAGGAGGAGGGCGTCAAGGAGCGCGTCCAGCAGAGTAAACCTCAGCCCCCGCAGCCTAGCACAGGTCCCGCATCCCGGGCTGCCAGAGGCAGCAGCACTTCCATCCCTTTCATTGACTGCAGTGATGTAGATAGTGAATACGACCTCCTCAGAGAACAAGCCTCCCAGTCACGGTCCCAAACAAATGACAACTATGAGGGTGATTTGACCAGCGGTGTTTATCTGCTCTCCAGGGATGAGAGGCATTCAGAGGCTAGGCGCAGGGCTTCCCCTCCCTCTGTGAAGTCCTCCCGGCCTCCTTCCAGACAGTTCCTTGATGACGATTCAGCAGACATAACCTTTGACCTGAGTGGGAGTCCTAGACTCCCAAGACATAGCTCCCTGATAGATGAAATGTTCAGGGCCTCAACTGGTCACAGCCCCCTGGCCACCCAATTGTCCCCCGGCAGCAGAAGTCCAAGTCCAGATATGAGTTGGGACAGAACCGGGTCCCAGGGCTATGTTTCTGAAAACGGACATGAGCTTAGAGAGAGAGACACGGGAGAAGACGCTGTCCCAAAGAGGGGTCCTCAGGATGAAAACTGTTCCCCCACCCTGCAGCGGCCATACTTACGGAACCTCCCCAGTAGGTACAACAAGTCAGAGACAGATCCGCTCATCCTCAGCCAGGTAGCGTCTGCCGCAGAGGACGGGGATAGGCTTGATGACCACCAAAAGGGAGGCCTAGCCCACACGGCCACTGCTGAAGCTAGAATGCTGGCCAACGGTGCACCTCTCAGGGGTCCCCCCTCCAAGGTGCCCCTCGTGCGGTCAGTGCACACCAGTGGCGTGGTGGGCCAGCAGGCACCCTTGCACATGACAGAGGGCCCCACCAGCAGTGAGACTGAATCCAGCGATTCGGACTCTGCTCTGGTGAGCCCCCTGGGCCAGCCCCTCGTGTTTGGCCGCCCCGCAGTTGTGAGTTCTTCTTCTGTGCGGAGAAGTCAGATGGCCTCAGGTGGGCTGCCTCCAAGTGAGGAGAAGGAGGAGGAGGAGGAGGAGTGAGGACGCTGGAAGGCAAGTGGCCAGCTGTTGGTTAGCGGGGGTCATGAGTCCAGGGTTGCAACAGAGATGATCCATTCTAGTGACTTGCTAATTTTTAGACAACATTTGTTAGAGGAAGTTTTGGACAGGCACAGGTTTGGACAGGCATACGACTTCTAAAATCTTTAAGAAAGACAAAACTTCACACAAGTGGCTTATTTCCAGACGAGGTGGACGGTGTCCTCATGACAAGGTACCAGGAGCTTATGTGTCTTACTGGTTGAAGGCTAGGAAGAAACACTTCATGACGGATCTGGTAACGTGCATAGTGTGTTATATTTATATGGCAGTTTTCCATGTGTTCAGCTCTGTGTGCAGATCCCCCTCCTGTTGGTTGAGTGTCTGAAGTGTTTTTGAGGTCACAGGAAAGGCACTGGCTACCTCTCTCTTCCCTTTTGTAAAAGGAAGGCGGCTCTTCTCTGCTTCATAAAATGAGGAGTGGACAAAATTCAAGGCCCAGTGTCCAGAGTTGATTGCTAATTGAGATTGTATCAGTGAAATTTTAGTCAAGAATAATGAATATTTTAATGGGAAGAATG
Source organism: Marmota flaviventris (assembly GCF_047511675.1). Lineage (NCBI taxonomy): Eukaryota > Metazoa > Chordata > Mammalia > Rodentia > Sciuridae > Marmota > Marmota flaviventris. The sequence continues at coordinate 155,087,351 of NC_092501.1, forward strand.
TGGGGTTGTCTCTGCTTTCTAGGCTTCATATGAAATGCTATAAAGGTCATCAGATCCCCCTTGAATCCTGACCAACTTGGAATTGCTGGTTTGGTTTGGGCTTGTATTGGCAGGTCAAATTGCTGGTTAGATTGTAAGAAGTCGTCGTTCTGGCTCTCAGAATCTGTCGGTGAAACAGAAATGCTATCGAGAAGTGACGCAGGGGAAGGTAACGCCTCCCAGTAGGCTCCAGGTCTCCAGTGGGTCAGCCAGCTAGATGTGTGCCTGTCAATCACACGCAGCCCAGAGAGACCACTCTCCAGCATCGCTGCCCTTGGTTGGTTTTCATGCACATTCTTCCGAACAGTGTCTCCTACTGGGAACAGTGACACTGGATGTTTCTTGGGGCAGGAACAAAAAGTGCTGAGTAGCAAGAGTTGACGTTTTCTAAGCCTTGCTCCCCTCTGTCAGGCACCCCTCACCCAGCATTCCCCCGCTGTAGATCAGGGAGCCTGGTTTTAACGTACACTGTGTGTCTGCATTAGCTGCATATCTGAGCCATGTAAGTCAGTGATGCCTGGCCCTGACCCTCACCATTGTGACCTATTGGTCCAGGTTCCAGCTTGGGCTCCCCAGATGGTTCTACTGGACAAGCCAGGGTCACTTCTCAACCAGAGCTGATTGCCTTGTAGAATCTACCAGAACACATTTGAAAGTGTTAGCTAAATTTTTTGCTTGCTTGCATAGTAAGAAAAGCATTATAAATGAAATTCTTTTTTTTTAATGCCTGTTATTTGTATTTTTCAGTCTTTGGGACAGTTTAAATCATAGAATAAGATTTTTAGATACAAAGTAACTGCAAAATTATGGGAAAGAGTTGTAACCATGATACATCTCTGATGTGCCATCCTTCCAGCGGCCTTACAGAACTCATCCTGTGGCCTCTTCGTAGGGGAGGAACTAGGCATATTTATGAAACAGAGTAGAATTTGGCAGCAGCCTAGAACAAACAGAAGTATCAATCACCTTGTGGTTCATGAATGATCCTCTGTCCACATGAATGTCAAGAGGTCTGTTTTAAAGATTTTGATGACTTAATCCAATTTTATGCAAATATTTTTATTTCATTTTCCTAATCATTTGATTCAGTGCATGATTGATGAATCAAACTGATTATTGAATAGTTTTTGAAAGTTGTTCATTGAAGTAGTCTATTTACATCTTGCTTTCGACTTTTATATTCAACAGAATCACAGAATTTTAAAACTAGAAGGAGACCTTAGAAATCATCTAGGCAAACCTTCTTTTTTGAATGAGAAAACTGATCTGATGAAGTTAAGTGGTTTCACATAATAATACAGCTATCACACAGCTGAGCTGAAACTAGACCTTGGTCGCTAGATTTCGACATTTTACTCCGTGTGATATACTGGTGCATAGGACTTTTTAGAATCTATATTTTAATTTTGGAGAATCTTGTATGGTTTAATAATTAAAATTAGATGTGACCATTAGGAATCATATCAACTTGAGTTACGCAGTTACAGGCCATAATAGGTAGAAAGAACTGCTTTTCGCATTGTGGGGTTTTGCAGTTAAGACACGTTTTTATGTATTGTATTTAGACTTAGAAAAAGACATCAATTCCCTATATGAAAGCTTTGTCAAATGTGAGTTGAGCAGAGTCGAGTTTGGGATCATATTGTTTAACTGTGAAGGTGATTTTGTTCAAATGAATTTTATTTTTACCTCTAATTATATAGCAGTCTGATGATGAAATGTGAATGAGCACTACTTATTAACTTATAATGCAAGTAGAACACAAATCATCAAATGTAAACATGCTCCAGCAGCTGTTGTGTTTTGCTTTTTCCTACAGAAGCAATTTTATGTAAAGGGTTTTGAAAGCAGTCAGTCATGCCTTGTGTCCTGTTTTATAGTGAGGAGCATTTCCGATTTTAGAGTTGCACATGGGCTCTTCTCTTACTGGTCTTGTACCAGCCAAGCAACTCAGTTTCTGCTTCTTGGCCAGTATTTACTTAAGCATCAATCCTGGTGTAATTAATAGTGCTTAAAACAATGCGGGTAGCTGGCTACCATAGTGCACACCCGTAATCCGAGCAGCTCGAGAGGCTGAGACCAGAGGATGGCAAGTTGAAAGCCAGTCTCAACAACTTAGTGAGGCCCTAAGCAACTTAGTGAGATCCTGTCTCAAAATAAAAATTTTTAAAAAGGCCTGGGGCTGTGGCTCAGTGGTTAAGTGCCCCTGGGTTCAATCTCTGATACCCAAAACAATAACCACCCGGTGGGGGTATCCTTTGTTTCAAGGCCATATATCCTGATTTGCTGAGAGTATCCACTCAGGAAGATTCCAGAACACGGATGAGGGGAGGCCAGAGATGATCAGAGGCTGGGTCAGGTCATTCGGGTTCCCAGAGGGTTTTCTAAGACCTGTCGGCTGATCTTTACAATATAATAGCTGTCGCACAGGTCACCAGGATCAACGAGGACCCCAGGCCTTCAGACACAGGCAGCTCTCTGCTGCTCTGTGACATGATCTCAAAGGCCATGGATGGAAAACAAACCCGACAGAGAAACAGATCTTGAAGCCACCCCCGGCTATACCAGGCCTCCTGGCTTTAATGTCTTTTGTTAGATATGATTTCAAAATATGTAAATTATAGACCCTTTTGCGGTTGCTTTGGCTGTTGCTTGTTAAGGGCAAACTAAAAAAGGCAAGAAATTCTTTTAGCATGAAGAAATGCACTTAATGAGTTCCAGAAACTTAAAATGAATTGCCTCAGCCCTCTAATAGTCATCTGGATGCCATCGATGGCATTTTATTAGACAGGCATTTAATTAGAGGAAGTCTGTGGGCCAGATTCTTCCCTCCACGTGGGATTCATCTTTGGGAATTTCTCACAGATTTATCTCACCAAGTTGCTCCACGTGGCCTGCACTTAAAATGTGAATGATAACAATTTTTCTTCTCAAGGACTTCTTTGAAGATTCAAACCAAGTAATGCTTAAAAGTCAGGTTTGCAAAATGAAATGAGGGCACCAGCCCCTCAGTTTCCACTGAGCACATGTAGTCCAGTCTGTCCTGAAGATGCACTGGGTGTTAGACCTGGCACTCTTTCTCATCATGTTGTCAATCAGTTTCTAAAGGAGGAAAGTCTAGATATTCAACTGTAATTTTACATGTTGGTAGAATTGTTCTGAATGTTCATAGAGATCCCTTTTTCATATGTAGAAACGGTGATCAACATGCTTGTAATCAATTTTTTCCATTGAAAATACTATCTCACATTTTAACGTAGAATGGGTTTAGAACTGTAGCTGTCAACCAGGGAGCCATGGGGTTCCAAGTCGATTGAGCTTAAAACCAAGAAATTAGGAGTCCCTTAACCATCAGGTTTATTTTGTCTTATTTGCTTCAAATTCAATCACTTGGCTTTGCCTGGGCCCTTATTCTAATTAGCTAGACTTTCAAGACCTCTCTCAGTCTCATTCCCAAAAAGGGCTCCTTTTTTCTGGACCCCTCTCTTGTGCACATGCATAACTCCTCTGGTAGTCATGAGCTAACCATCCGAGAGTGGCCTTCATTATGGTTCATGGCATCAGTCTGTCCTACTGCACCTAAAGTTTGTCAAGGCAATTACAAAAGAGTCTTGTTAGGCAATCTTTATAATAGAGACAGCTTCTTTGAACCTTAGGCGAACATTTTTAAATAATCCATTGCTGGTAGCTCTTTGAGTTTTATAGTCAATGTTGTTGGCCAAACCCATAAGAAGGAAAAATGTGGAGGAAAAAAAATAAAAGAACATTTGGAAGGAAAGGTAGAATGAATTTTATGAGCCATGAGTGATTAAAGAAATTTACTCTGGTGACAGCAAAGAATTGATTGGCACAATTTTTTCCTGTTAATCTAATTCCCTCTATTTCGGTATGATTGGCTTTAAGACAGGGAAATGGGGGTCTCCAGGGAACACTTGTGCATACCTCAAATACCAGCTGCTGGTGTTTAAACCAGAGTCCTGACTCCTAGACCAATATTAGCATGGCACTTGATGTTAACAGTTTTCTTTCATTAAAAAAAAAAAAGGATAAAAAAAGATCATCAAAAGCAATGATCTCCATGATGGATTGGACATGGAGTTGGCCTAGAGTCACCGACAACAAAGATTAACAGTGTCCCGGTTGCCACCCATTCATTGGATGTCTACCTGAGCAGGGCCACCTGTTTCCTTGTAACCTAGAGAGAGGTTTCCAAGCGTTTCCCCTGTGGACAAAGGCTGTAATGTAGAGTTGTATATCATATCCTTTGGCATGGGGGTAGTTTTGTTTTCAAAAGAGATCTTCATAAAATAAATAGCACCTTACTCCCAGAAAACTGTAGATGACACCTTCCACACAGGAGATTTTTTTTTTTTTTTTCTCACGAAAGCTAGTAAACGCCTCAGTGGAAGCTAGGAAAGAGCCAGAAAATCTTTTCCTGACAGCTTTCAAAATTGCAGAGAGTCTGATTTGCTCAGGATAACTGCAGCGCAGATTGACTGATGCCATGGGCATACCGGGAAAGGGAACCCGAGGTGTCGAGGCCTCGGGCCTTGGATTATGATTTCCAGTGGAAGTCGGCTCATTTGCTTCTTAGTGAGGACCCTGGGTCAGGTTACTCTGCTCTGCCTTGGGGGAGGCAGGAGGAATCAAAACCAGTGGTGAATATGGGACACCTGATCAATTGCAAGCTGGTCTGAGAGGCTCACTCTGCAGAGCTAGTGTTGCTTCTGTGAACAGGGACAATGGCACTGGAGGACCTGGGAGTGTGTTGCTAGAGCTTGGTGCTGTGATTGCAGAACATGCAAAATGCAAAGTCCACAGACTAAGGAGTGAGCCAGGACCACCGGGTGTGGGTGGCGGAGAGGGGACTCCGAGGTCATCAGTCTGCGTGATTAGGGATCAGAGTTGCTAGTTGGCTTGAGAATAGGAAAGAGCATCAGGGTCATTTAGGAGCCTGTGGTAGAGTGGCAACCTGTCATTACTCACAGACAAGCTTTTCTGGCTCATGAAACCGAGCTGACCAACTCCTTTCTCCTGGGCTTCCAGGTCCCTTTGTAAGGAACAAAGTGTTTGCCACTCTGCCTGCAGGGACTTAGAGAAAGGCCAAAGATAGGTCTTCCGGCTCTCTCCAGAAGCACCTCGAGTGGCTGGCGGATTGAATCCCTCGCTCTTACCCCTTCCTGCTTGGAAGGTTTCTGTGGAGCCTCACTAACCCAGTCTCACCAGCTTGGCCTCTGCTATTAACCCAATTCCCTCCTGTTCCTCTGTGTTAATACTGTATTACTACTTAATACTGTAGGTGATGTGTTTTATTAAAAATTTCTAATACACCAAATTAATTTTCAACTAGAAAAGGCTGGGAACTTCATTCTCATTTTTGTCATTTGTTTAATAAATTCGAGGAACATTTTCTGTTGCTCCATTGTGCGCAGTGTTTTGTCGGCATGGACCTATGGGGGAAAAAGCTTTGTTTTCAGCATTCCGCCTTTATCCTGGAGCATGGCGCGTCCCCCGTCCCCTGCATTGTTGGAGCGCTGTCTGATGTCTTTTTGTTGTTGTTGAACACGACCTAAGCCCGGTTTGTATTGTAACGGCGTTTCCTCCAGGACGCAGTGATCCTGTCCGCTCAACAGCTCGCTGTCTCACGGGAACCTCCCAGGGTCCTCCCAGGTGGGCCGTGTTTCTCTAAGGTGGGGAGGAAGGGGATGAAGATGTGAATTTTCTGGCTTCATCTTCTGATGAGGACTGCACTTTATACTGTGGGCAGTGCTTGATGGAAGGCCCGTGCAGGTGTACAGGATCACTGTAGCTGGGGGAAAGAGCTCATGGAAACAGAGCGCATCTGTGCCGGCAGCTTACATAGGGAGCTCCGACAGCTGACCAAGAGATGGTCCTCCGCATCCTGAATGAGAACATGGATTTAAATGGGGAGAGGGAACTTCACCTAGCCGGGTGTGGTGATGCACACCTGTAACCCTAGCAACTTTGGGAGGCTGAGGCAGGAGGATCTTAAATTCAAGGCCAGCCTCAGCAACTTAGGCCCTCAGCAACTTACCAAGACCCTGTCTTAAAAATAAAAAGGGCTAGGGATGGGGCTCAGTGGCAAAACACCCCTGGGTACAATCTCCAGTACCAAAAAGAAAATAAAAAGAAAATTTCACCTAGACTGTATCTATCAGAATTGAGCCATGAGTTTGTTTTGGTGGGAGATAGAGAACTGCCCCCCAACACACACACACACACACAGAGCTCAGCCCCAGTTGGCTTCTTGGGGCCAGTAGCTATTTCACCTTTTGATGAGTACCCAAGATGTACGCTCCCACAGATGCTGTCTGCTTCTATTTTCTCTCCACTGCATACAAGTGCAGAACCTCGATAAAGCATGGATTTCTACCACCACCAAGATTTCTGGCTTTTCCAGTAACAATGGGCTTGGTGGCTCTTTAAGCACGGAACCCCAAACTCATGTAACAGTGTGTGCACGCTATTAATGTCTCCTGTTAACCTAAACTGAAGAGGCTTTCACTTGTTCTGTCAGGTGTCTTGCTGTAAGAACTGTCCATTGTAACTGTTCTTTCCCACTGATGGCTGAAGTTGTGTCCCGAGCACAAGATGGTATTTCTCATTGCTACGAAGCACCACGTTCCCCAACCCAAACACCTCACCGCCACCCGACCACCACCATCTTCAATCAGGAGGATTCTCCTTTCCTTCTTTCCCATCTGCAAGAAGGAGCTTGTGGTTGTTCCCTGCCATTTCTCCATTAGTGACGTCTGTCTCTTTATTTTCCCGCACCTCGCCTCCCGGTTGCTTTTCTGAATTGCTTGATGATGAGCCGTGGAGTGGATGCTTAGCGGCCTGTAAAACTTTTCTTAAAGGAACTGGGTCTGAGAAGCACATATACATGACCCTGGACAGCCTAAGGTATTGAGAAGAGGACACCACCACCGACCTTGGTAATCCCGTCACCTGGTTTCTCGCGGGGGACCTTGTAACTTCCACCAAACACTGCCAGCTTTTTTAATTTTAGATTCCATCCAGCCACCTAAATCAGACCACCTCTGACTTAGTATGATACCAATCTCTTTGGATGACCAGCTTTCAAAATAGATCATCTCTAGAGATTTATTGTCCCCTCTTTTAGAGAGAGGTTGTGGATTTTAAAAGAGCCTTTTAAAAAATTGATGAAAACCTACATTCCTAATGGATTTCCTACATGTGCCTTGGGAACATATTCTGGGTACATAGATTAAAGCTCTGGTTTCAACCCAAATAACAGGAGGCAAATCATGATAAATGAGTGGCATCTAGAAGCTTGCAGAGGAAGTCATTTTACTTGAGGGAATACTGGAGAAGTTTTGAAAAGAGAAATTGGGAAAACAATGTCCTCATTTTTTATCAATATTCTTATTCTCAAATATTTAAATATTTAACAAAGTGGCTGGATTACCATTTTTTAAATTACCAGATTTTTCTATTTCCCTCTTTTACAAGAAACAGACCGCTTACCTAGTTAAAAATTAGAGATTACCAATTTTTTGACCAATTTACAAAACAGGGCATAACTAAGTGTTTGAAATGTCATTTTTACTACTTGAAAAACAGATTAGAAACTTTTTTCCTTTCCCAGAACTCTGCATTTGTTTTTAAACATTCAGCAGGAGCCCAGGAGGTAGATGGTCAATAGGAAGCTGTGCTCGGTCCCCAGGGGCCCCAAGGCTGGCAGTTGGCTGACTGGTACCCTGCTGTCCTCCCAGGGCATTTCAGTACCCCTGCTGAGGAGCTGGGAAAGACGATCTGCCAGTCCAGCCTCCCCAGGACCTGGGAGGAAGAATGATGAATGCATTTTAAACTAAAAGAGAGAGAAGAGCAAAGGCAGTTTCCAGGCTGGGTGATAAACTGAAATCCATAAATATAGCAGTGCTAATTTGAAGTTCTATAATTGTTTGTGCGACAGGAAAGTGTATATTAAAAAGGATTTTTAAAAAGCAATTACGGCAAATGCCTCCCTTGAGAGCATCCACAGTGGAGGTGTTGGCCACCCTGGGGCAACATAAGCTCAAATCCTTTCCTAGAGATCAGTGGGGGAGGAGTGGTCATGAAATTAGGGGGAAGAGGCGAAGGATTTTGGAGTTATTAACCTGAAATGGAACTGAATGCCTAAAAAATAAAAGCAGGGCACTTTCTGGAAGTAGGAAAAATATTTTTTGACACATTAGAAACTTCTAGAGGTTCAGGGTGTACCTGATCTTTTCCAACTCATTTTAAACTTTCTACCTATTGCCTTAAAATCCAGGTGCTTCCTTCCAGAGTTCCCCCTAAATTATTTGCCTAGAGCTCCCTGAAGAAAGAAATTACCTTGTGTTAATTCGTTGTAAAGGAGAAGTGATGAACATTGAAAGGCGTTCGTCATTTCATTTAGTAGCACCACAGTTTCCTCCCCAGGTTGCCTGGGGCTGTGCCTTCAAAGCAGGTGACAGACGACAAGATCTGAACAAGCTTTGTAGTCCTGTACAGATCGGCTCGGGTGTGTCTTATCTAACGATAGGACCACGTGCATTGACTTTTTTATAAAATGGACTACTTCAGTGAACATTGATTCCATGTAGTTCCAATAACTCTGTGACCTTGGACATTGGCTTTCTTTAGCACCCTCTTCACAACCGCCCCGTGTGGACACGAGTTTGTACAGACTGTTCTCCACACCCTGGCTCAAAGTCAAAAGAGAATTTTAATTACTCATCAAGCTGCCAAATTCTACTAATTGACCTTGTCAGCACATTTCATTCATTATTGAATATTAATGAGCGATTTTTTTTTTTTTTTACTATGTCACCTGTAAAATTACAAAGCCTTGAGTAATTTTCTGTTACAAGGAGGGGAGGGGGCCTCTTCGCCATGACCCAAGCTCAAATTTGCAAAATTGAATGTCAGAGATTCGGACCTTTGCCTTCCTTAGTCTTGCTGATAGATTTCTAGTTCAGACTATTGGATGTTTATTGATTTATTGCTCTTACAGTTTAAGTACATCCACTGCCTCTCCTTTTGTAGACCCTGTGAATAGACACAAACCCCTCTCAGGAAATTGACCACCCTAATTTGGTCCTTCCCGTAGTGTGCATATTTCACATATAATGTAAGTGGTTGCACGCATCTTTAGGCTACAGGAGTGATATGCAATGATCGGTCACCCTGTCTGTGGGCCGGTCCTGAGCTGTCCCCTACCTGCCAAGGCCCAGAGGTGACCGTGACACTCACATTCAGCCTTCCACTTCCTGCCTCCAGTTAGTGCAGAGAGGGTTCTTCCCAATCTAACCGACTCTTCTTTGAAAGGTGTCGTGCCTTCCGGGCAGGTGACCTCTCCTGGAACCAGTCTGTCGCCTTAAGCTTTCCGGCTCAGCCTACTCCGTACCAGGCTCTCGGGTGGGACTTGGCCAGGGTGTTCGCACTTGTCCTTCGGAGGGTGGAAGAGGTTGTATCTGGATGTGTGACTTGGTTTTCCGGGTTGCCGTGTGGCACTTTGCTTTCTCTCTGTCGCGGGTGCTATCCGGGGCCCGTGGTTCCTGCTCCCTCGCAGCCCGCTCCCCCTTCAAGCTAGCCTCCTAACGACTTTTTATTCTTGCTCCAACTCTTTCAATGATGAGACGAATGCTTTTCTGTTCCACGTCACTGCCAACTCCCGGCCCAGCATGCTCTCACTTACAGCCGCCTCACCGGGTCTCACGCACAGTGCGAGCGCTGACGGTAAGCCCCAGGTTCTGCTCGGTGACTGGTGGATTACTAAAAAGGGACTCAGACGGCATCTCACAAATGCATGAAATGTTCTGATCTCTAGACAAACTACCAGGATTTCTCTTTTCTATTCCTATTTGTAGTGATAACATTTTCCTTCTTGTGATTTTTTTTAAAAAAAGAGAATAGTGTAGTACCTTGCAACGATGCAGTTTTAATATGTTGTCACTCTTTCTATTTGACAGGTTCCAATTCTTTCACAATTATTGTATTCAGTTGTGCACTAGTGTCAATAAAATTGACATTTGTGAAGCGATTTCTGGCCTTTTTCTCCGGGGTTTACTGGGTCTGGTGGTGTGCGGGGTGACGGGGTCTCTACTAACACCAGGACTTCATTTCAGTGAGGTTTGTTTAAAATGGGAGGGTTTTTAAAAAAATTTTTTAATGCAGACTTCTTAAATCTGCCTTTTCCTTACATTTTCTAATCTTGTTATCCAAGGATCATTGGACTGACCGCTTGTCAGTGGGGTAGGACATCTACTCTTTGTTGTTTTCCAGATGCAGTGACACAGCTAACTGGTCAGCCTGGGAGCAGGGTGTGGGGGGAGGGGGACTCCCCTACAGTTCATTTCTACTGGGGTCAAACTTATTGCCCCTACTCCATCAGCTCCTTCCTAGGCTGCTCTGTCTTGTAATTTCCAAATAATAGACTAATAACTCCAGAGGAGAAGAGATGTCAGAAAAATGGGGGTAGGCCAGAAAATTGCTCTTTTCCCTTGGAGATCTTGAACAGTGTGCTGAGTATCGATGAGCCTGGGACTGTATACTGAAAATGGAGGAAGCATTGACCTTGTCTTTCCTTAGAATGGTAACTTTGTTCACCAACACTAACTAGCTCATCTGCACTAGAATTATAAATGTACATGTTAGGTCAAAACAAACAGGTTAGAAATATATTTTGAAATACCCCATGTAGCCTCAGTGGATTGAGGTATAGATGTTGGCAAAATTACATTGGCAGAGCGCCCTGTACACACCATCGTCCCCGGCTGACATATAATGGGTAATGTGTGCATTTTCATATGATTTAATGTGGTATCCTTTTTCAAGGACTGATTTCCTACCTGTTGCTTTTGACTCATAAAGAGGAACTGTGATAATATAATGACCTCCAGTTTGCATTTTTAAATGACCATTATTGCATGTAACATGATGCTAGTGTTTCTGTCCCAAACAGTGACAGACATGGAATGACATCACCAGGTATAACAAGCTTGCTCTGTTCTTCGTAGAATGGGGAGTTAGTTGCTTGACCTCTCTGTTAGCTGTGCCCATTGTTACAAGACGTAGTCTGTCCTTGGTACACCAGTCCTTTAGTTGCCTGTTAGTTTAGTTCTATTTTCTGCTCATTTTTCCATGTCTTCTTGTAATAGAGATACTTTGTCTTTCTTGGGTAATTCTTAAAAATAAAAGCAGTAGTTAAGAGATGAAAATGTGATGGTGGGATGCCCTTTGCTTTTAAGCTATTTTAATTGTTATTGTGCAGAGTTCTGTCTTATCCTTAATGACATAACTGAGACACCATTGAATTATGCATACTATTAAGACAGCCACAATTTAGGGAAAAAACTAGAAAATAATGAACGCATTGTTTGCCACGTGGTAGCCAAGGTTCTAAAGATCGGAAAAAGTGAAAAGTTGTAAATGGAAATCAAGTCCCAGAAGAAATTACTTTTTTTTTTTTCTTTAAAACTTTTCATCCCCAAACAGGCTCCCTGACTGGTAGCCCTCACCTTTCAGAGCTGTCCATCAACTCACAGGGAGGGACGGCCCCCGCCAACGTGACCTTGTCTCCCAACCTGAGCCCTGACACCAAGCAGGCCTCTCCCCTGATCAGCCCACTGCTGAACGACCAGGCGTGTCCCAGGACGGACGACGAGGAGGAGGGCCGGAGAAAGGTACCCGTGTGTTTTTATTGCAGTAAAGTGAAATAACATAAAATGTACTGGTTTAAATTCGGTGGCATTCATACATTCTCAATGCCATGTCCATCTTCAAAACTTTTCCCTAACAAAGACTATCCTTATTAAATAATGATTCACCCTCTCTAGGGCCCTAGCAATCACCATTCTACCTTCTGTCTCAATGAGTTTGGTGACTCTTGGGACCTCATATGAGTGGAATCATAGGTATTTGTCTTTTGTCATTGGCTTGTTCCATTCGGCATAATGTCCTCAAGGGTCATCCATGTTGTAGCTGGTCAGAATTTCCTTCCTCTTTAAGGCGGAGTAATAGTCCCCTGTATGTGCCACATTTAGTTTCTCCATTTGTCCGCCACGGGGCAGACGTGCTGTTCCCACCTCTTGCTGGTATGAATAGTGCCTTTCTGAACATGAACACGGGTGTGCCTGGATTTGTTGAGTCTCTGTTTCAGTTTCTTTGCGTACGTACCCAGAGGTAGGATGATGTGGAGTCCCATGGCAGGCTGTGGGGACTTCCTTTTACTTGCTATTTAAAGAGAAAGAAAACCCAATGGCCAATCGGCTCCCAGGTGCTCACTGATCGACTCCAGGGAATCCCGTCACCATATCACAAGCTGATGGCACCCTGGTCCCTTTCAATCCAGCCATCCTTGCTATTTCCACAAGTGTAGAACTCCCATTTTTTGAAACTTAACAAGCATTGACGCTGCTAGCCATGGCACCGGAAATGGACCCTAGTTTCCTTGAAAGGCTGAATGACTGACATTTTACTTATCTGATTCCTTTAGCGGATGGTAATCTTTACGTGGAAGGAAACGTTCCAACATTGACCATATTCTCAATGGAGAGACCCATTATTTTTTTCTAGTTCTTTTAAATACAAAAATAAGAGGGTGTTTAGTCTTGATGCTGGCCAACCAAAGATTATAAGTTAATAACACAGCTTTAACTAGGACTTTCTAATAATCAGGACATTCTCAGAGACTTTCACTCAAAAACCATCATTGTGTCTTGTTTCCGTTGATGGATTTTGCAGAGATTCCCAACCGACAAGGCATACTTCATCGCTAAAGAGGTGTCCACCACTGAGCGGACGTATCTGAAGGATCTTGAAGTCATCACTTCGGTATGTGCAGTATTTCCCCAACAGCATTAAATTACGTGACTTATCTAAACTAATACTCAGCTTGGAGAGAAGCTGCAGCTCATTAAACGTTAGGGTCTCTGACTTCGATTGGAGGATTTCAATTCTGAGTTATAGAAAATTAAATGCTAATAGTATATTAAATGAGGAATATTCTCCATAAAAATTTTTGTAATTGTGGTTTTTAAATGTAAAGGAAAGACACTCCTGAAATAGAGAAAATTAAAATTGAACGTTTTGCTGTGTGCGTGCACCAATCTGGAACGTTTGGGGTTTGCCGATTGTCAAGCGTAACTGATTATTCTTGAGCTCAAGGGCGACCTCAGAATGAACAGGAGCCTCATTTTATCTGTGATAAAAAGTGAAGTTATGTCAGCAAAATCTGCCAGAGGCTGCCTTTCATTATGGTAATCAGTCCTGTTTAGTCCTGGAAACAAAATCTAGGCATTCCAGATGACCTTCTGACCTTTGGATTCTGGGAAAACTTCCCCGTTGGGAGGTACGTGGTACTGAGTTTGTATATCCTGAGATGCATCTTGTGTTCGGCCTCAGCAGGTGCCCCGTACACACTGTGGAATCCTGTCCCCACGTACCTCTACAACCAGAGTGACTGTGCAGGCAGCTGCTCTGTCCTCAGGTTGGCCAGCTGCACGCTCAGCATCTTGATGTAGGAACAGAGGTGGCAGCTGCTACGGGGTGACTGTCCAGGAGTAGACCGGAATGGAGGTTTTCATGCAGGCATGGCCCATTTAAGAGACTTGTCCTGGCTTCAACAGTCCTTGGGTGACAGATTTTAGAAAGCGATTATGTAGAGAAGGGCGTTCTCCGTCAGACAGGAAAGGGAAAGCATCAGGGCCCGGTCCCCTGCTGCCCCTGGCAGGCTGAACATCTCGGGGAGGTGGGAGGCCCTGGCCTCCGGACACACAGGGCTGCACAGGTGTGGCTCCTGGAGACAGGCGCCATCGTCCACCTTCTCACCTCTAACTCGTCCTTCTTTCGTTCCCAGTGGTTTCATAGCACCATGAGCACAGAGGACTCCATGCCCGAAACATTGAAAAGTCTCATATTCCCGAATTTTGAACCTTTGCACAAATTTCATACCAATTTTCTCAAGGAAATCGAGCAACGACTGGCTCTGTGGTGAGTACACTGATATTGAACGGCACCTCCATGCCGTTTGACACTGCAGCCCAGAGCAGAGGTCAAGGGCAAGAAACTGGCTTAAGACAAGTCAGCCCTAAAAAGATTTAAAAAAAAAAAAAAAAAAAAGGTACTGGGGATTGAACCCAGGGGTGCTTTAACACTGAGCTACAATGCCAGCCTTTTTATTTCCAAAAAGAGTCTCACTAAGATAATTATGACCTCACTAAGTTGCTGAGGTCAGCCCCAAACTTGTGATCCTCCTGCCTTAGCCTCCCACTTCTCTGGGATATCAGGAGTGCACCATGATGCCCAGCTCCCTAACAAGATTTTTAGTTAAATTCTACACCTATTTAAATCTCATCTTCATTTTTTCTCCCCTTTGATTTATAATTCTTCAAACCGCATTTTTTTTCTTATGATAATTACCACAAAATAAAGGTAATTGCTTTTGGAGGGATGGCGGGGACTCTTAAGAGTAGAAGCCCATGGAGGCTTTGAGAGGTGTTGGCAATATTTCACTGATGCTTGCTTTGTAGTTATTTGTGAAGTACCTGTGTGTCTTATGACAGTTTTTTTGTTTAACAGCATTTTGACATCCACAAAGCTCTGTGCAACACAAACACACACACACATACACTTTTACCTTGATTTATCATAAGGATGTATTTTGCTATATAAATGAATGGACAGACATGCAGTGCATAAATAAAACACTAGAAAGTACCCAAATGTCCGTCAACAGAAGACTGGTTAAGAATGATGTTAAATCTGCCTACTAAAGACCAAATACACTCAGTACCTGAGAGATGAGAGGGAGATACAGAAACATCTGAAAAAACTCTGAATGGTGTAGAAGGAAAAATCTGAGGCACCTTTACCTAAAATAGAACCTTCTATCAAAAACAATTTCTATGGGATTTTTTAAAGCCAGGTGTAGTAGACACATGGGAAGTGGATTGCAGGAAAAAGCTAGCAAGCCCTTCTCTGCTTTGGATAGCTGTCAACCCCTTGGGGGCCATGTCCTCGCAATGGGTGAGAATCTGGTTGAAAGTGGCCTTGGGGACACTTAATGACTATGGGGCCTGCAGGGCCCTGTCTGGGGTGGTCTGGCCTCAGGTGACCCCCGACTGTGGCCTTCAAGTCTCACTTCACAGAGCTGCTCTCCTGCTCTGTGAGGCGGGTGTGAGTGTCTGATCCCCTCAGAGGAGCCCAACTTTGAACCTTTTTTTATACCTGGAGGATAATTTGTGTGCACTTTTCCATCCTTTGCAAGAACAAGGAGGAAGCATTTTACTCAGAGGCCCTGCGGGGGGTGGCGGGAGGAGCACAGAATTGAGAAGTCACAGGTACGACAAAGTCAGCTCACTGAAATTGGGAAAAAGCAGAGATATCACTTCAAGAATCTTGTGCATGTAAAAGAAACACCACTTTCCAAAAATTTAAAAAAAAAAAATCTACAAAATTGAACTTCCCAAACTTTACCTGGAACTTTCACATTCTGCCATGTTGCTTCGTCACTGGACAAAGGTGAATGACGCTCTTGTAAGGGGTCAGAGACCTTTCCATTGCTGTCTTCTGGCCAGACGTGTATCAGTATAGACCTTCCGGACACTGAGGCAGAGTCACGTGTGGCAGTTGGTTTGAATCATGTTGTAGAGGTCACATGTAGGAAATGCCAGTAGGTGGTCCCCTGACATCCTATCGCAGTGGCTTCGGCAGGCTCCTACGTTAATGGGCACAGCCAGAGAACGTTGAAGCATTGCCTGACACATGGCATTTTAGGAACAAATGCCGTGTTAGTGGGTCTGTGACTATAAATCTTTAGCATCTGGCGCTTGCCTGCAAAAGAACAGGCAATGTTTGCTTAAACAGTAGCTAATGTCATTTGATTTCCAAAGGGTCTTCCTGAATGGTCTTCCAAGGGGCCATACTTCTACCTGTGTTCTACCTGAAGACACCAGAAGCACGTGACAGACTCAGAACTAGTCAATGTGTAGCTCAGTTGACATGACCTTCATTGACCTTGCAATAGCAGGCCAAACCAAATAGCCGATGCTCCTCAGGGGTGAATGTAAAGCTCAGCAATCAGGGTCAGCTGGTCGATTTCTCAAGTGCATGACGAGGGAGGCCAGGCTTGGCAGGGACTGGGAGGGAAAAGGCAGGGTGTGCGTGAGCTCGGGGGAAGCCCCTGACCCTCCACACCTGTAGGATGGAGGCTACTTGTTAAAGTTACCCGGAACCTTAAAAAACCTCCACCAGGCAGAACCCAGACCAGTGACATCAGGCTCTCTGGAGGGTAGAACT
Organism: Marmota flaviventris; assembly: GCF_047511675.1. Classification (NCBI taxonomy): domain Eukaryota; kingdom Metazoa; phylum Chordata; class Mammalia; order Rodentia; family Sciuridae; genus Marmota; species Marmota flaviventris. The sequence continues at coordinate 155,103,695 of NC_092501.1, forward strand.
AAGCAGATCTTTTCTGCAGCTTCCCAGGTGATTCTCATGTGTACAGAACCTTTGCCCTGGACCCATTATAAAGAGCCCAGAGCATGAAAAACAATTCGTCCCTTCAGACTTCAGGCCCAAAGCTCGTGCGGATGCTACCCCATCTCTGAGGTTCACGTTTGAAATAGGATAAGGAGGTTGCATTCCTCTTTAAAAAAGAAGGAAAAGAGAGGAAGAAGGGTAATTTGGCCTAGTGTAGAGAAGACTTTAGAAAACCCAACACCCTTCAAACACCTGCAGGCTGGTCCTGAGTGAGGAGTAAGTGTCATTTTGTACCAGGGAACAGAACAGAAATAAAGGAGTGAAATTTCAAAGAAGCACCTTATGTCTGTAAACAGGAAAGGGCTCCTGGGGCTGTGGCAGCGAGCGCCGCCGTCTGGGGTCCTCCTGCAGAGGGCACTGTGCCTTTCCAGAGGTGTTTATTAAATGAAACCTCAGACCCAGGAGGGCATCCAGGTCATAGGGGGCCGAGGGGTTGAGAAATGCAGATTGCCTGGCCATGCTCAGCCCTCCAGAAGCAGTACTTTGAGGGTGAGACCCAGAAATTTGTGTTTTAAAGTACTCCTTGGGGTAGTTAAGATGAATATCTTTTTTGGAAGAATTGACCCTGCAATTCCTCCAGCTAATTTTAGAGTCTGTGGTTCTTTGGTTTGCATTTCACAGACTGGGTGTAAGTCTTGTTTCTTTATTCTATAAGCCTGAAGGAACAGATGAATGAATAAATGAATGAGTGGGTTAGTGCTGTGGTTTAAACATGGTTAGTGTCCCTCAAAGTTCCATATGTGGCAGACATAGTCTCCAGGGTGGTACTTTCGGGAGGTGCCATGGACCTTTCTCTCTCTGCTTCCTGACTTAAAATGTGGCACTTGCTCCGACAAGCACTCCCGTCCACTATCCACCAAAAAGAGGCCAAGGTCAGACCTTCTGATCTTGAACATGAACCTCCCAAACTATGAATAAACCCTTTCTTCATAATTAGCCTGTCTCAGGTATTTTGTTACAGGAATGTGAAGCTAACTAATAAGGAAGGTGAGTGTGTGTCTGGATTTGCCCATAGGGACTTGAACTCTTAGAGCAGGAGGCAGGCACAGAGACAAGAGGGTCTGGCTTCTTGTAGATGAGGGGCTACGTCTGGGTTAGACACAAAGCACTTCTGCCAGTTTGGCCTTGGAGGACACGTGGGCTCTTAATGCCTACACAGGACAGGCCACCACAGCTGAATATGGCCAGTGAGAAGAACTACTCACAGCAAGTTTCTTAAGGAAGGAGTTCACCCTGAGTCGCTGATTGGCAAGCTGTGCGTGGGCACCTGTGTGTGATTTCCTGTGTGTCTTGTGTGTATGCAGGTGTATGTCTAGACTTTCGTGTTGTGGTGGTATGGGGACATGGCTTGGCTCGCCCCAGATGCAATGACTAGGACTTAGGCTCAGTCCACCTCAGGCCTGTGTGCAGCTGTCCATGGGCCTGGCAGAGCCTCATTTCCTCATCTGTAAAATGTGGCAGGGCTGTTTCGCCAACTCAACAGGACAGTGTTTGGGAAGGCTTGGCAGGCTGCCCCCTCCTCACATGGAGAGGGAGGAAGCTGGCCGTTTTAAAATACACTTTTGTAAATTTTGAAATAATTTTAAACTGGGGAAAGTCGCCAAGATGGTAGAGGTTCTGTCCACTCCTCACACCGTCACCCTGGCAGATCCAGTGGAAGGGAGGAGCCGGCGTTTGTGCATCACTATTAGCTAAACTCTAGGTCTTATTCAGGGATGAGATTTTTCAGTGGTTCCTGTTAGTGGAAATGCATCTGGAACGCACCCTGCACCAGGAATCCCCCAGAACCAGACACATAAACGATACGGTTGATACAGTCATCACACGTGTCCCTTCAGTCCTCTGGGAGGCTGCAGATTGCCTCCATCCGCAGCCGGGGAGTGTAGGGGGAACAAGATCAGGGAGCTTTCCAGCGTGATCAGGCCCAACCCCGGTTTGGTAAACACACCTGCCCTCTCCAAATGTCACCTTCTGCTGGGTAAACACACCTGAGCAGGGAGCGTGGATGCCCAAAGCCTGCTGCATGCTGGCAAAGGCCAGCTTCCCCATTTCTTCAGAAACAAGGAAAGCTGGTTTGGTGAGTTCTGAAAACCGGAAGAGAGGCTTTTCCTTTTGAAAGCAAAGAGCCATTTACTCAGCTGCCCCACTGCCTCGGAGAAGGCCACTTACCACCAACCTCGGGCATTCTGGGCAGACGTCAGACTCCAGCCCTGGGGTGACGGGCAGACGTTGGGCACAGGCTGGCCAGGTGGTGACCCAAGGTAGACTGAGGCCTGCTGTGGTCCAGAGTGCTTTGGTCATCTCCACAGTGTGCAGGTCTTCACCACCCGTCATAAGGCACTAGGGACAGTGGACAGTCATACGGAGGCACTTGGAATAGGCTGTGGGGCACACAGAGTTTTCAGGGTGGAATCAACCACACACAAGCTGGGCCAGGCGCACTGGGGAAGTGCTGCAGAGCTCTATCCAGGAGGCCAGACAGCCTGGACGGTGGTGCCATGTCCCTGAGCAGTAGGACTCAGACAAAGGGAAGGCAAGGGACGATCACCTTCAACTGTGGCTAACTGGGACGGTGCTCATGAAATTAAGAGGGAGACTCAGGAAGCAGAGAAGAAGCAAGGGGAGGTGAGCTTGGTCCGGGCACCATAATTCTGAGGAGTTGATAAGGAAGTCCTCCAGTGGTGGGAAATGAGAGTCCTAGGGCTGGGAAAGAAATGGGGCACAGAAGTGTGGGTTTGGAAATGAGGAGAATCAAACACTGAAGGAAGAGAACATGGAGAGCAACAGAGTCAGAGACGGGATCTTCCTGATCCTAGCTGTGAGGCAGCTTTCCTTCCCTAGGTGGAGAGTGTGAGCCAGTCAGCAAAGGAGCCCTAAGAAGCCACCAGAATTCAGGAAAAGAAAGCCCGAGGGTGGAGGGTCCCAGGGGAGAGCAGGTGGTCACCATGAGGCCAGGGCGGGCTGATGAGGGTTCCTGGTGTTCAGGAGCCCGCAGAAGAGGGGTCTGCAGGGGGGAGAGATGCCGGGGCAGAGAGGAGGCTCTTCGGGGTGGGACCCACTCGGGCTGTAGGCAGGAGTTCCACAGGCCGAGCAGCTTTCCTCCTGGTGACGCTCGCTGGCTGAGGCAGAGTGGCCCTGGCTGAGAGGGTCAGAAATTGTTTCACCGTCCCGAGGATGTTCCGTGTTCATAGAAGCCCCAGGGAACAAAGAGAACAGAGGTTCATCTTTTCCTCTTCATTCTCTATGCCCTTAGAAGCTTAGAGTCTTTGCCTTCATGTCGTTAAAGATAATCGTGGGGATTTCTCAAAAAAAAAAAAATAAGCAAAATTGCCATGAAATCCAGCAGTTCCACTCCTAGGAATATGCCCCAAAAATTGAAGGAAGGGACTCGGACAGGTAATTTGTACATCAGGCTTCACAGGAGCGTCATTCACAACAGCCAGGAGGAGGAGACAACCCGTGTCCTTTGACACAGGAATGGATAGGCACCTCGTGGTCCCTGCATACAGTAATGTCATGTAGACATTGATACGTGTGCCATAAGCCAGGCCACGAGCGAACACAGGGGGTAAGTTCCCCTTTTAAAAATCCCTGGAACACAGTGAGGTTCACAGAGACAGAGAGTGGAATGGCTCCAGGGGAGGAATGGGGAGCCGTGTTGAATGGGGACAAGCTTCCCTTTGGGAAGAAGAAAGAGTGGAAGAAGAGGAGGTGGACGTGGGGATAGCTGCACACTTACAGGTGGTCACGATGGTGAGTGTGGTGTTCGCACAGTTCCTCGCAGATTTACAAAGGGTAGGACTCATAGGGTGCCCAGCGCCCCATGAGATGGAGCCTTCAGAACTGCTTTGCACACGGCCGCTGCGCCTGCGTGTTCGCTGTGTCCTGCTGCCCGGGGCCTTCCGGGCCTCATCCCTATGACCCATGCTCAGCCTCAGGAGGCAAGTGGGATTGCAGGAGGAATCGCCTCCTTTCTGTCCCCATCAGCCTATGTGCCAGGCCTTGAGGGGTTAAATCCTGAGAGCCTCCTGGGCCCTCACACTGATTGGGGGCCAGGCTCTTCCCAGGAGCATTTTAATCTGAATGCAGACCTCAGGAGGCTTGAAGGCCTCCTGTCCCTGCCTGTGGAGGCCCTTTGCGTCTCCCACTGCTGTCCCTTTGCTGCCCAGCAGGCCCAGGGGCTTGGTTCTCAGCAGTGTCGTTTCTCCTTGGTGACACAGGAAAGGCGTGGCAGTGAGCGTCCCAGAAGTTGCCCACTTCTCCTGAGGTGATGTCCAGACTTACTGTCCTCTCTGGACTGTGTTTGAAGGTGGGGTCTGCCAGGGATGGCATTAGAAGGGAGCCTGAGCACCCCCACCACACACGGAGGTCCCGTAAGCAGGTGCTTTTCCTGCAGGTCTCTGGGGGCCTCGCCACCCCTCCAAACGGGAGCTCTCCCCTAACTCAGAAGCAGCCAGCTCCTCTTCACACCTTGTCCCAGAAGAGGCAAATGTCCCCTGGGGTCAAAGCAGGTGCTGGGCCTGGGTCCACACCATGTTCCACCCCACCCAGTCACACATGCATACACCCCCTGCCCAACCCCGAGGCCGGCCACCACCACGCTCCATCTCCAGGACAGCAGAAGGGTGGACAGACCCTGCACCCTGCTGGTGCCAGCAGCTGCAGGTGGCCTCTGCCCAGCAAGGCAGCAGCTGGCTGTGTGTGCAGGTACTCCCCAGGCGTACGCTGGCCCCCACCCAGGAAGCATCTGTGGGCTATTCCCACAGCTACCTGAGGAACGGGTCTGGTTTCTGTGTTATTTTGTAGCCCAAGGTCAGGACAGCTGTGCAGGTTGACTGTAGAGGGTCCCTTTCATTGTTAACGGTGATCATCCCTGTCCCACAGCTTTGCTCGAGGTTTGGACAAGTCTTACCAGACATGGGGCGATGCAAAGGTGTCTGGGCGTGCCGTGGCACACGTACTAGGGGCAGGGACCACTTGCTCTCCTTTAGAGTAGACTTAGCCAGCAGTGCTAGTATCCAGTGGGTGTCGTATCCACCGCCTCCCAGGCTCCCCGTGCCCCCGCCTTCCAGCGATGTGCGTTCCGTAGGGAGCAGGGACTTAGGGCATCGCTGCCGCGGCCCAGGAAACCTGAGTCACGCCTGAACCCCGCAGTCACTTAACCACATTGATTTTCCCACCGTAAAATCGATTTAGCCCATTTCAGGAGCTGCGACTCCCCCTCTCCCCTTCCGTGAATTCCCGTGACGGTCCTTGGCCTTTGTATATCACCGGTCACTTAGCACCTGGGATCTCCGTTACTTAAGCACTTGTCCGACTGCTCTGCCAAGGCTGGGGGTGCCTCTGGGGAAGCCGTTCCAGTCTGGAATTCAGTATGACATTTGCTCACCTGGATGGACAGACGGACAGACGGATGAACAAATGGCTTCTCCCACATAAACTGCATTGAGCCTCTTGCTAAGGCTCATTTTCATTGTGTTTTTAATCCTTTCCTGCCTCATCTTCCCTGGAAATATTTTTAGACCATTTACAAATGGAAAACAACAGAAGAAAAAGATAAAGACATCCGCAGTTGTCCAGAGCAGTGGCCACTAGTCACATGGAGCAGATTAAATGTAATCAAAGAAAATTTAGCTTCTGAGTGACATTAGTCACATTCCAAGTGCTCATTAGCCACAGTGGCTGGCGGTCCCTGTGTTGGGTAGCAGACAGAAAGAACACTTCCTTCCCACAGAAGACTTTCTTGGACCGAATGCGTCTGAAGGAGCAGCGTGGGCTGGGGCTTCACTCGGGGTAGAGACCCGGGTTCCATCCCTAGGGAAGAAAAGAATGAAAGGGGGAACCAGGTTCCCTCTCATTGGCCCGAGGAACTCAAGGCCTGGTGCTCCAGGCACTTAGTTACAGCCCCATGGGTGACAGTGACTTGGTTTCCTCTGGGGTCCCTTCCACAGTAATGAATTGCTATGTCATGCCTCCAAGGCTCCAGGATGGACCTTTATATCAAAGGGGACGTGGCAAGTGAGGATGGACAGGGCTTTTAAACTTATAAATCACATTCAAGTGCAGAGTTTGTGGCCTTAATTCTAAGAAACTACAATTAATGAGCAACTACTGTGTGCACACTCTGCATTGACATGGCACCAATGCAAGTTGGCATTAACTGATCAAAATGAAGCCATCAATATATAATTTTCCTCTTGGTCTTCAAAAACAGGATGGCGAGCCATGGTCCAAGGACAGATCTGACCTGCTTCCTGTTTTGTTAACAGAGTTTTACAGAAACATAGTCGTCCTCGCTGTCTGTGGTGGCATTTGTACTGCATGGGCAGACTTGAGTTGCCACGGTGACCGTAGGACCTCAAAGCCAGGTGCATGTGTCACCTGGCCCTTCACACAGAGGGCTTGCCAGCTGTGCCCTCTTTGGAAGTCCCCACCGGGCACTCAGTGCCAGTCTCTGCCCTGGCCCTGCCCTGTCTGCAGGAGGACCTGGGCGGGTCTGAGCCTGAGAAGACAGCCCGGGGTTTGTTCTCATTGGCCTGGGGACATCTTAGGCAAACAGTCCCAGCAGGGAGGGGACCTTCCAGGGTGGCTCCCTGCCCTCGGGGCTCTCTCCACCCCAAAGACTGCAGCACAGACAGTGCCCCACGAGGGCATTACAGACACCTCAAGCCGTGCCCCAGAGATGCTGAGCAGTGGTCGGGGGAGGAATCCGCGGCTCGGCCAGAGGAAGGGACGCACAGCAGTGGCCCTGCGTCCAGGCAGGCTGAGTCCTCCCCTCCCTCTGCTGGCCTCTGCTTTCTGGCTGGGCCTCCTTCCCACTTTTGAGGCCTTAGCTTTGCGGCCACAGGCTCCGGCCTCACTGAAGGAGCCACCAGGAGAAGGCAAGGTCACCCCCACTCCACCTCGCCGTGCCCTGTGGGTGCTGGGTTCTGTGGGTTCTCCTCTAAGAATGTGGGCCACGGCTCCCCCTCCCTCCCCGCCAAGGCCGCCTGGTCCCTGGCACCTAGGGACCTCTGAGGACTTGTGTTATGGTCCTCTGCATCTCTACCCACCCTGCTGTGGGGACCTGGGGGACAGAACTGCTCACGTCCCATCTGATTGTGACTGAGGTCTACGGAGGTGCCGTGATTTCCACACAAGGCCCCTCCTAGGGTGGAGGCAAGCAGGCCGTTTATTTTATGCCTTAGAATGGAGGAAAAGGGCTGCTATAAATGTTTATGGGTGATGGGTTTTACTTCCTGAGTTCCAGACAGTATTAAGCACCGCTCATAGATCAGGTCCTCGCAGATTTACCAGAACCCTGTTAAGTAGATGCTGTTGTTATTCCCTCACATCACATCCGAATCAGGGAGACTCAGAGAGGGTCAGTAATTTCGTGAAAGTCACGCAGCTGGTAAGGGCAGGCCTGGGGTGTGACCCAGGCAGTCTGGCTACCACTGTGCCTTTGGCTGCAGGTGCTTTAGGCTTGACATTTAGAGGGGAAGGACTCCAGGAAGCAGCTTCGTCACTCTTCGGCTGTAACATGAGAACTAATTCCCAGCTCCTCGGATACCTGAGCCCGGAACAGAATCTAAAATAGCCACTGCCTGCTGTTGTGTGCTGCTCCTGCCGTCCTGACACACTCACAGGCTCCAGGCCGTGGGGACAGGGCCGGGATGCAGCTCTCTGCCTGGTTGTACACGGGGCAGCTGGAGGCAGGGGCCATCTCTGCCCTCGCCCCCTGCATCGGGTGCTGTGCTGCGGTCACAGCCTCCCTGCGCCGACCCCGTCAGCCCACAGGAGGGCACGTTCTTCTGCTTTCCTTTGTTCAGCAGGAAAGTGGCAGGATGGGACAAACTCGCAAGTCAGCAAAACCTTCCAGAACCTTCTTTCACTACATATTCGGACAAGTCTGTACTGTGGGCCTGCCACACGTCATTACTCCTCGGGGTTCACTGAGCCACTTCTCTGTCCAGAATTGCTCTCTAGTTCCACTCTCTGCCCCATAACAAGGAGCATCCTGGTAAGACTTAGAAGGGAAGTCCGGGGAGTGTTCAGGGGCCCACCCGGCGTCCTACATGCATCCTACACGTGCCCCTCGAGAGATGGTGAGCATCCAAGCCCTTCCCCAGAGCAGGAATCATCAACAGTGTCCTGGAGGTGTCCGCCAATGAACCACCGCCGTGTGTCCCCTGCTGAGCGTCCCCTGTGAGCCTTGGTTTCCTCGTCTACTGTGCCTTTCTCTAAGTTCTCTTTGACCATCCAGCATCCTGGGGAGTCCCTCCCCTCTCTCCCTGCAGAAAGTGAGGATCAGAAGGGGGGACCTCCCCAGGGGTAGAGGCCAGGAAGAGCCGTCTCTCCCTCTCCTGGAGGCTGTAAGCCGAGGGTAGGGAGGCAGCGGTGAGCTGTACCGCTCCTGGCTCTACCTGCGCCCGGCTGGCAGAATCTTGGTATGGAGGAAATATTCTGTCTAGAGCAGCCACTGGCCACACGGGCTGTCGAGCACTGGAAACATGGCCAGGGTGACTGAGGAACTGAATGTGACGCTTCCCTCGCGTTTGGGTAAAGTTAGGCTTATGGGTATGATTTCCCTGCCCCTTGTGCCTGAGTGTCCCTCACATGACACCTGGACCGTCCGCCGTCCTGGTGTTCCAGTCTGCGAGGCAGTTGTCGGAAGTAACCCTCGGGGACAGTCCCCGGCTCCTTCCCACCTGCTTCCGCTGGGTCGCGGCTCCTGCTCTTTGAGGTGGCTTTCACTGGTCAGAGGTGAGGCAGCCCGGAAACGGCTTGAGCCAAGGCAGCCTGGGAGCTGGGGAAGCTAGGCTCACTGTGCCGGGGACACTGTGGGTGAGTGGCTTGTGCAGGTGTGGATTTATTTTAAATTTCGTGTCTGTGTGTTGCTTGTTTTAAAGGCAAGAAAGACATGTTAGGGGCATGGAGCTGCCTGAACAGGCTTTCCACCGCCTGGCTAGAGGGACAGGGACTGTGGTTGTCGGTGACATTGCCATTTATTTGTGTTTATGTGTTTATTGAAGGGGGTACCAGGGATTGCACTCAGGGGCACTCGACCACTGAGCCACATCCCCAGTCCTATTTTACATTTTATTTAGACTCAGGGCCTCACCGAGTTGCTTAGTGCCTCCCTTTTGCTGAGGCTGGCTTTGAACTCGTGATCCTCCTGCCTCAGCCTCCCGAGCCATTATGATTACAGGCGAGCACCCCCACGCCCAGTGACATTTCCTTTTAAAAGCAGGAGTAAACGTCACACGTCCCCAAGCACAGCCAAGAGCTCATTTCTCGTGGATTTTCTGCCTTACCCCTGACTATGTAGCCTGGGTGCTTTGACAGCAGGCTGCTTTCCTTAGAAAAACAAAGACACTTCCAGTTGCCCAAATGACAGGGGGGTTCCTGCCAGAAGCCACCTGAGAACACACAGTATCCAGGTCATTGGACCCATTGCCCTGGCTCTGCTGTTTTAACACGCACCCCGCTAACCACAGATTAAACACAGGTGAGTACCCAGGGCTTGCTGGACACGTCACACCTGCCGTAAGGTGGCTGGGTGGTAACTTTTGCCCTTCTTCCTCAGTCTGACCTAGAGTTAGACCTCAGAAGGAAGAAGCCGGAGCTCTCAACAGCCGGGTAGTGTAGATGAGAGGCCAAGAGCGCAAAGGGCCCCGTGCCCCAATACCCATGGCTGGCAGACTCCATAAGGCCTGGCCAGGGAGATGCCAGGCCCCAGCTGGACTTGATCAGTGGGGCTGCAAATAACGTTAAAATTAATAGATTTTCCTCTCTGTGGATTCAGAGGATACGGAGACCCATCCAAAGGTCCCGAGAACCTCATGTGTTACCTGTGGCCAGTGTGTCATATGTTACGTGCATGTTAATACAGCGCGTTGCTCTGGCTGCCTCGGTAGCTTTTTGAACTAGCCACACCGCCCACCCCACGTACCAGCATGAGCTTTGTCTCCCCCATCTGCTCACTCCCATGCTTTTACTTACTTAGACACACAGACACACACAATAACATACATTTTTTTTTTCCATTTAGAATCAGACGCTGCAGGGAGTAGTAAGGTTAAGAATGTGATGTTTGTTTTGCCAATGCAGACTCAGAGGCTTCAAAAAACTGGATCTGTGTGTTAGGGGTCAGAGGGCACCAGGACACCGAGCAGGGTGAAGAAGGCGGAGAAGGGAGGGCAGGGATTTCTCTTGGGCTACTTGGGAAGCCCAGCATGGGCATTACTTACTGCCTTTCGCTGGCTGGATCGCCTTGGACCCATCCCCAAGGATGGCCCCCGGCTTCTGTGTTCTGGAAAGTTCTCCCTCCCCCCACAGGGAGACCACCTCACAGGGCAGTCAGACTTGAGGGACAGGTGGGAGATGGCATGGTCAGTGAGGTCCACAGCCCACTGTGAACTCGGTCCCCTTTGGGTTCTGTGTTGACCTGGGGCTGGGAACGTGACCTGGATAGCACAGTGTAGGTTTATCCTGGCTGGCTTTGCCTACCTGCGGCCTGTGAAAGTAGAATTCTTGGCTGTCAGAGAAAAAAACCCAGGTCAAGGCCCCTCCTGTCTCCTGAGGGGCTGACGGGGGCCAGACCCACAGCCCCCCTCCTAGATGGCACACACAGGTCAAGCTCACCCAAGGTCACCTTCCTCTTTTTTCCTTCTTCCTGTTGCTCGGTCAGTCGGCTGCTACGTGCTGACCAGCTCAGCGAGTGAAGTGTTCCAACAAGGTCGGGAAGACACGAGAGTTCACGGTGTGCCCGTGCGTGTGTGTGTTCAGTCCTTTGCTGGGGTCAGTGCAGTTACTCCTGGGCGTGCGTTAATCACATTGCAAGGGTCAGAGGGTAGCATCTGGGTGCGGTTTTCCTAAGTAAAATTGTCAAAAGAATTTCCATCTTTGTGCTGCGTGGTAATTACCCAGACAACAAATATGTGGCCCTGCCTTCTGAACAAGGACCCCTTTCTTATGGGATTAACATCCGCAGGATGTTGTGGAAGAGTCATAATTACTTTTTCATGTTCCTGATAATAAAATGACCTTTCAGCTACTTATAATAAAATGAACGCCTTGCATTTGTGGACTTGGTAGCAGGGACGTAGAGGAAGTCAGACTCGAAGGTATTTCCACACGGGGGCAGCGGAGTTTGGGTTTGGCCCCGGCCCCGTAGGACAAGTCTCATGTTTGGACCACACGGGGCAGTGTGACCCGTGGCGGGGACAGATTTGCTACACTATTTGCAGAAACTTCAGAGCCCCCAGCCTGCTCTCAGCATGGAGCCAAGCCCCTTTAAATTTAGTGCTGTTGTCTCCGTGGCCCAGGGGACAGATGCCACCAGCACAGGGCAAGTCCAGGCGCTGAGGACCTGGAGACACAGACACGGCTGGGATAGCAGCAGATACAGGAAGGAATGTCCCCTTGAGTTGAGGGGTTTTTACATCAATAGATTTCCCTTTAATAAATAGTTGGCAAAAGAACAGAGGGAGTGAGATAAATGAAGTCTGGCTTCCACTCTCCGCTCTGCGCCACTCTCCCAGCGTCCTCTGCTCTCCTGGGCTCTCTTGGGCGGTGCTGGCTATGGAGGGGAGGCACTTGTTGCTAATGGCAACCAGGAGCCCGCCCCTCTCTCCCCGGCCAGCTCAGTCCAGGCTACTCTCGGTGAATAACCAAATCCCATGCTTTGCACTACAGACCCTTCTTCTGGTGATGTCACCTGGCAGGCCCATTGGGAAATTCCTGGGTCAGTTATTGAAGTTCCAGATCATCGCTCTGTGTCCACAAACCAGGTTTCAGTTGTGCCTCCTTTTCTGGCTATGTGCCATTTAGTCCTGTCATTCTGGCCCCCTCGGGTTCTTTGAAGGGAAGACCTACTGTGTTCAGGAGTGGAAGGCCACGGGGAGAGGAAACGAGAACATGCTAGCCTTTAGGAGAGCGTGGTGTGCTGTGTGGGTGCAGCAGGGCGGGTGCTTCTGCAGAGCAGAGGGCGTCCCCAGTAAGAGCTTCCCATCGACTGGTCTCCCTCTGCTCAAGGGTTGAAGCCGAAGGGCCGCCGGTCAGTTATCAGCTAAGCTCAGTCACATGCAAGGGTCAGCAAAACAGCCAGATGATGAAGGGCTCCATGGTGGCTTGGCTAAGACCCACCATTCCACACAGGTGCCTCGAGCCCAAAGGGTGGATCCACGGGGCTCAGCAGTGGGCTGTGGATTGTCACCAGGGGAGACTGGAGTCTATGGAAGATGCTGGAGCAGCCCTTGGCAACCCTGTTCCAGGAGAGAATTTGATCTGCTGTCGGGGACGAGGGAGAGGGACAAGTGGGAGATAATGGAGGTTCCTAGCTTGGGGCAGAATAGTGAGACCATTAAGAAAATGTAGGAAGAGGGTTGGGCCTGGGAACCAGACCATGGACGGGGGAACGTCTGGGTCTATTTGTGGGGTCATTTGCGTTGAGCTCTCTGGAAGGTCTGAGAACCTGGGTCGATAGCTGTGTAGAGAACGTTTGGGTGTAGATTGGGATCTTGACCTGAAACTAGAGAGCACAGGAGGACATCTTTCCTCTGCGAAGGACAAAGGAATGATGGCCACCAATGGGGTTCCAAAGGACACAGACATCTCGGAAGTAGTACAGAGAGGAGGAGGGGGCGAGGGGCTAAGAGCAGACCTGGAGGCTGCTGAGGGTTATGGCAGGGAAAGGCTGGTGGGGACACGGCGGCCTCAGTGGGGGACTCGGTGGCAGGGAGAGGGCTTGGCACAGTGGTTGAGAGGCTAATGGCAAATGTCCCATGAACCACGTCAGGGAGCGTAGAGGATAGAATCCATGTCCGTGGAGAGGACGGTGACGGGCGGCCAGGGGGAAGCAAAGACAGGGAGTTCCACGTGGGACAGAGGGTGGGCCAGGCTGGAGAAGGCCGAGGAAGCGGAGGCCCAGGGCTGGGCCTCCCTTCTGTTTCAGGGGGGCTCTAGTGGCTCCAGCGGTGGGCGCCCCCTGGCTCCTGTGGGGGGGTGCGCACGGTGCCTGGCCTTGGCCAGCAGCAGGAAGGGTGCTGTCCATGGCGGGTGGGTGGAGCCAGGGGCAGAGTGGGGGCTGTCCCCGTCTTCACTGCACGGGCCTGTCTGCCTCCTGGCCTCGCTTGATGATGCCCGCGTGTGCCCCCTGCCTCCGCTGGTCCCCTGAAGGTCCTCAGTGAACCAGAGATGGAGGCACAGATGGGGCCTCCAGCACCCTGCCAACGTCTGTTCTCACCGCTGGGGGTTACCAGCTACTGCACGTGTCTGCACCCCCAGAGCCACCTCACCTGAGCCGCCGCCTCCTCTGTTCCCTGTGGACACCTCTAAAGTCCAGTACCTGAGTCTCGTTGGCTTTTAGTTTGTCTAATTCACCCCGCTCCTACCAGTTGGCTTCTGGCGATCTGGAACCGTCGTCTGAAGATATCCACCAGGTCGACTGTTGTTTTAATCTGGGAAATTCTTTTCCCAAAGCCACTGCAAACTCAGAAGCTCGACTGCCCGGGCTCAAGGACAAGTTCCCTGCCTCGAGTTAACAGGCATTGGACTGCAGAGTTTCTCTGTGCCTCAGTTTCCCTAGCTATACAATGAAAGCTACAGTAGACCCGCTTCATGAAGCTGCTCTGAGGGTTAGAAGACTCGATGCCTCTAATGTCCTTATTGGTAGATCGTCTGGTACATGAAGGACTCAGTAAATAGTCACTAATATTGTTATTTTCCTCGTGGCTATCGAAGTCCCTGAATTATCAACGTCAGCTTTGGCACTGAGCTATAGGAAACATGACAATATGTGCACACACTCCTTCCACGTGCACACAGCTTTGCTGTGCATCTGGAGGGCCCGGTCCCTCCCCATGTCCCTCTCTACTTGGCCACCCATCCTGCCCCCTCCAGGAATTGGGCCTCCTGCATTTTCCCAATTTTGTCTTTCCCTTCCCAAGGGCTTTCCAGACAGTTCTTGGCTTCAGCTAAGGGCCCTTGGGAACAGAAACATCAATTCAGGGGCTGTCTTGCTTCCCGCAAGTGTTAGTCCCATCTACGGGATGCAATCGGCTCCCGAGTCAGTTAAGGTAAGTGTCCTTCAGGCTCAGGACGTGGATGGAAAACAATTAATGTGAGATGAAACTAAAAGATCGGAAATTGGTTCTGCCCTCCTCCAAAGCACAAGTGGGATTCTTGTCTGCAGAGTGAGGAGGGTAATTTCAGTCTCCTTCCAGCCCTGACATGTCGTGACCCGGGAGAAAGTGCAGGGGGCTACAAACAGGTGGCTGCAAAGGAAACACCAAGGGAGGCAGCCTTTCCGGTCATCTGTCCACTGTTAACATTTGCCTTTGGAACTTTGCTCTCAGGGAAGGCCGCTCAAACGCCCACCTCAAAGGAGATCACCAAAGAATCGGAGACGTCATGCTGAGGAACATTCAGGGCATGAAGGTGAGCGGGGCGGCCTGGGGTGGGCAGGACCCCAGAAGAGGAAGCTGGGCCGCCCAGGCCCCGGCTTTCAGCCCTTCACAGGCACATTGCCGACCCCCTGCAGACACCCGACGCAGAGCAGCGAGGGTGACAGTCTGCGTGAATTTTCCTCCAGGCTTTCTAGGTGTTACTTGGAGGAAACATTTTTAGTAGTTTTTTTGTTGCTGTTGTTTCAAAGTCTTTGTATTTGCACCCAGAAAAGCAGGTACTTTTTTTTACTGAATAGATCATTCAAAACATTTTTTTAAATGGCAGACAAAACATTGGTTGACTACGTAGCTCATTTCCAGTTGGTGGTTGTGGTTTCTTCTAAGCATGACAAAATATTAGCTGTGTAGGAATTCCAGGAAATCCCATGACTTTAGATCAGCATGGAAGGGTGTGGGTGTGTGCACGTGCGTGCGTGTGGGTGCTTTAGTTTGTTGTGTTTTGTGGTGCTGGGGATTAAACCTAGGCTTTGTACATGCTAGGCAAGCATCTCCTACCTCTGAGCTACACCTCCAGCTTTTTTATTTTGAGTCAAAAGTCTCACTAAGTTGCTGAGGCTGGCCTTGAATTTGCCATCCTCCTGCCTCAGCCTCCTGAGTAGCTGAGTTTATAGTGCACCACCATGCCCAGCTAAGCCAATGTATACTTTTAATCATCCAGTAGTATTTACAATGAAAGTATGCTTGAAGAAGTCAATAAATATTAAACCAGTACTCTACCGTATATTTGAAATCTGCCCCTTCTCATATATCTGGAATTTTTATGTTTTCATTTTCATTTTGACCCATTAATAATTCCTTTACTATAGAGTGTTTTTGTTCACGTAACTTAACTATTGAACACAACTCTATTTGCATTTTAAAAGCAATCTTCCTGTATCTCAACTGCCTAGAGCCTAATAACTTTAGTAACTAATAACTGCTCAGAGAAAGCAATGACCCCCTAAGAAGGCAGGTGGTCACTTCAGCCTTTGTTTATCCGTTGGTCCAACAGCATCCATCTAGTGCTAACTGAGCACCTACTACATACAATACCCTCATAGAGAAGTTATGGTTGGGGCTTGAAATGATTTCCAAGTCATTTGGCTAAGTTGTCTTGAAAGGGTCAAAAGCTCCAAGATATTTCCTGTCTGTCTGTCTGTCTGGGTCGCTGAGGTGCTGGGGTTGAACCAGGGCCAGGTACACACAGGGCAAGCACTCCACCACCAGACTTCACCTCAGCATTCCCCGAAGTCTCTTTCTCTTAACAAAGATGGAGATGTTCTTACCAGCTCCTCCGAGGTTCGCTTTTCCAACCTGCTCAGAGAGCAACCTGCTGCAGTTGTGGGCAGCCTCGGAGAGAAGCGCGGAAGTGGCCGGGACTGCAGCCTCCTGTGCAGGATAAGAAGGCCGACCCCATCTAAGCCGCCCCACACCAGCGTCATAAGCTACGGTTTTGCACAGCCCTCAGATGTCGCGGTGACAGGCATCTGTGCTGCTCTCCGTGTGAGCTCTATAGTTTAGAGCAGTTTTAGGTTTACAGAATAATTAACAGGAAGCACAGAGTCCCCCAGCGCCCCTCCCACGGTTTCCACTCTTATTACATCTGGGTGGTGGGTGCCTGTGGGACTGGTGAACCAGTGCTGATGTGTCACCATAGCCAGGCCCGCGGTGGGCCTGAGCGCCCCGTGTTGTACATTCTAAGTGTGGACAAGTGTATGGTGACGTGCACCCGCCATGGCAGTGACAGGTGGCTTCACTGCCCTGACAGCCCCTGTGCTTCTCCCACTCACGCCCCCTCCCTGCCGGCCTCCTGCAGTCTCCGTGGCTCTTCCCTGAGAAGGTCCTGAGGCGGGAACCCTGCAGAAGTGGCTCTCAGGCTGGCTTTGTCCACTTGTCCCTCATCGTGTTCCTCTTACCTGAGGTCCCGAGCCTGCCAGGCGAGGCCCCCTCCGCAGGCCTAGACTCGGCCACAGGCCTCTGGGCAGCAGCAGGGCCTGCCTGGCTCTTCCCGCACCCATGGGGACAGTCCCCAGCACCTTGCTTTCTCCAGGTGTCCTTTGTGGCCTTCTCAGACTGTTTGCAGGTGCCCACCACCGCTTCCCCGCCCTCCTCTCTGCTGACCAGCACCACCTGGCCTCTGCCGGCCTCTCCTGCTGGGTCTAAGGAGCTGTGCCTTGCGCTCTCTGGGGCTCCTCAGCTGAGCTGGCATCTCAGCACGTGCTGGCACCACGTGTTTACGGCTGGAGCTCTGTGCAGTGAAATAAAAATAGATGGGGCGGTGAAGCCACCAACAACCTTTTTAAGGAATGGGTGGGAGGGCCGAGGGCGTGACCAGAGGTGGAGTCCTCAGCTTGCATGCATTGAGCCCTGGCTTCAATCCCAGCACCCTCCACGCCAAAAATAAAAATAATGGGTTGGCTTCTTCTTTTTTTTTTTCCAAATTGTGGTTGCTCTTGTTGATTTTAAAGAATTTTCATAAAGTGTAGAAGGCACATCAGACGGTTGTAGAGAGGTAGAAGCTCGGGTTAGCACTTGTGTCCAAAATGCTTAGGGTGCTGTTAGGTGCTTAGAGTCTGTGACTTTCTTGCTATGCACACACGCACACACACGCACACTCATGCACACACACACGAAGGCATGTGTGATAGGTGCAGTCCAGATAAGCTTTGTGGACTATACCAAGCCAGTTTGCTGGTGCTGATGTGTGCCAGTCATGTGGGACGTCACCCTTAGGGGAGGAGGGGAGTGTGGCTCACAGTGCCTCCCTGCTTCTTTGCAACCTTCTGTAGAGTTTCTACTTCAAAACAGAAGATCTGAAAATAACCCTCGCAGGGGAGTCCCTGGGGAAAGGGCCAACACAGGCAGGTGCAGCATTAAGGACAGGAGGACAAAGGAGTAGACATCAGGGAAGGTTCTAGAACAGGAGCTGGGTAGGGACTCCTGTGCAGGGGCATCATGTGCAGTACCTGGCACTTTCCTGTGCAGTTGGAGGGTGGGTAACCGGGGGTGAGCAGCGGGTCGAGGCTGGACAGGTCAGAGGATCACATCCTGAGCACCGCGCATTCAGAGGCACTTCAGAAAGGGGCAAGGAAGTGGAGTGGGTGACACTGACCAGAGGAGGGCTGTGTGCTGAGGGATGGGGCAGATGGCAGCTCTGACGTGTTTGGATCGATTGATAGAACTATGGACAGTGTTCAAAGAAAGAAGAAGTCTAGAGTGTTCCACAGGGTTTTCTGTCCAGAGGAGCTACGTATTGGTAGCACAGATCCTAGAGTCAGAGGGTAAACAGGCAGCCAGGGGGAGGCAGGGCGAGTAGGCTTGTGTGTGGACGCATGCTTTTCAGCTCCTTAGGAGCGTGGCAGTGGTGCGTCACTGAGATAGGACTGTGCCCTGGACTAGAAATGGAGATGTGGGCGTGTCCGTCACCCCCAGGAGAGTAAGCCTATAGCAGAGGAAGTGGCTCTGGTAGGTGCTCGGCTGTTTCATGAATGAATGGGGTGAGACAAACGGAATGTATTTGCCAAACTGTTTGGTGCTTAGTGAATGGCCCTGGTCAGTTGTCGTCTTAAAATACTAGGAAGAAAGCCACAGCCCCACCCCTCAAGGGCCTCCCGTTTGATAGTTCCTGTGTTTTGTGCATTTTGCATGGGAGGTGTTCACTGGGGATTGAACCAGGGGCACTTTACCACTAAACTAGACCCCAGCCCTTTTTAATTTATTTTGAGACAGGGTCTAAGTTGCCCATGCTGGCCTTGAACTTGGGACCCTGCTGCCTCAGCCTCGTAGCTGAGATCGCCACTAGCTGCATGTGCATTTTAAATTGCTTAATGCCTTAATGGAGCTTTTTATTTCGTGCTCAGAACATCATTAAAATAATGAATTAAGTAGTGAAGTAGGAAAACTGAAATTTAAAGAGATTAAATAAACGTGATGATGTAATGGGTGCAATGCACATCCATAAGCCCAACTGGGCACCAGAGCGTGCTGGTCCGTGGCTCAGGACTCCCCCTCTCACCCCACAAGCCCCTGGCAGCGCACCTCTGGAAGCATGGCGAGGCACTGGAGGCGCTGGAGAACGCTATCAGGAGCTCGCGGCGCCTGGAGCTCCTCTGCAGAGACTTCGAGCTGCAGAAGGTGTGTTACCTGCCGCTCAACACCTTCCTCCTGCGCCCGCTGCACCGGCTCATGCACTACCAGCAGGTCCTGGAGCGTCTGTGCAAGCACCACGCACCCAGCCACGCAGACTTCAGGGACTGCCGAGGTGAGCCCGGGACGGCCAGCGAATGCCGACGGCAGGTTTCCACAGTCCCCTGTCCCCTCTTGGTCCCTGCGTGGAAAGGCGCTACTCCTCCTTCACCTCGTGCACGCATTCCTTCCTTTGAGCCTGGGAGGCTGGGGGCGAAGAACCCTGGAGGCGCCCACTTAGAACGGCTTCCACCTGTGTGGGTGAGACTCCATACTCCTACCTGCCACAGAAGGGGGCTGGTCCCTGATCCTCGTGCTCAGTACCACTGGGCATTTGTGATGTGCCAGTCACCTTAATAAGCCTTTCCCCTGAGTTAACTCCACCTTCCTCACCAGCCTGAGGCATGGGAGTGAGCTCATTTTACCTATGGAGACTACTGACATCAGAGAGGTTAAGGAATCTGTCCAGAGCTACGCAGCTGGCAAGTAAATGGTATGGAACCTGGATCACGCTTCCCTACGGTCTCAAGATGATGTACTCCCTCAAAGTGCCCAGGCCAGGCACAGGGCCTACTTTGTCACCTTTATTCCTTCAACAGTCCCATTTTATAGACAAGGAAGCAGAGGTCAGAGGTGGAAGGGATCCAGGAGTGCACTCTTGTCCCACTGGGCCACACAGTGTTTTCAGCCTGGCTCCTTCTGTCCCGTGTTACATGTACTCTGTTGGCATTTATGCTCTCTGGCCTCAGCCCCAAGTCCCTTGCGAGTCAGGGCTGTTGCTGAGTCAGTCCCCTCCCCTCTCCAGCCAGGGCTGCCTCCAGAGTGGGCCCTTTGGAGGTGCCTCTTGAACACACTGCATGGAGTCTGTGTGTCCCTTGCATGTCAGGCCCCCTGCTCTTGTCTGAAGGCTCAGACACCCTCCCGTCTCCTGGGCTACCTGTTACTGTTCTCCAGACGCGTCTTTTCCCTCCTCCTTTGCTTGAAACTCAAGCGGCCCCTGCCTCCAACTAAAATCTAAACCCGTTCTGACCTGCACCCCGTTCCTCATGCACCAGATCCACACTGCTGTGGGTGCCTGGGAGGTGGAACGCTGGGATCCCGGCCCTGAGAGGACCTGCTGTAAACGCAGGGTGGACAGGGATGTCCACGGTGAGGATACAGTGTAAGTGGGAGCTTTGCAGGATGAGGGGAGGGTCGGAGAATAGGGAGCAGCACAAATACAGGTATGCACAGGTCCAAAGGGGAGAGAACTCATGGAACATTCCAGAAAGCAGAAGTGCTGGGTGCCCTCTGTGTGGAGTGCAGAGAAGTGGGCCGACCAGAAGCCTGGAAGAGTGAACAGGGCCCGGAACCACAGGGTCTTGTAGATGTGGCGAGCTGACCTGGCGGCAGAGGGAGGGCAGGAAGGGTTCTCGTGGCGGGGGTCCCGACGGTGGCTCTCGGTATCTAGAACATACGGGATCTCCTTCAGATCGTCTTTTAAAACACAGCTCAATAGAAGACTTGGCAAAGTCGATGAAGACGGTGGCGGCTCATGCCTGACGGGCAGAGCTGCTTTAGATGTCAAGGTTTCTCTAGACCATCAAAAGCCTGTGAAACCAGCCACTGCCACGGCGTGGTGCCTTGTGTCCCTGCCTCCCGCATCACTGCCAGCACCTCCTCGGCCTTCCCTGCAAACCCGTCCTCGTCCCGAAGCCTCAGCTGGCACCTGAACTCAACGTTGGGTGGCCTCGCCCCCCTTGTCCTGGTGTCCTGGCATTGCCAATTGCTGTGCCAGGACAAGGTGACCGAAGGCCTCTCCCAACTCTGAGGACCCCACAGGTGTGTCACTCGGGAGGGAGAGGGGACACTGGGACTTGCACTTGCCATCACTGGCAGACTTGGCCACTTTGTTCTATTTTTTTTAAGCAATCCCTGATGTTGGAATAGTTTATCTTTGACAATTAAATAGAAAGATGTGCTTGTTTCCTAGCTCAAGCAGAGTGGCCCCACTGTAGAGAGGGTGCACGCAGGTAGGCCTGAGCACAGAAGGCCTGAGCTGAGGGAGGCCAGGTGCCCTCCTCTCCTCTCCCAGCCTCCTCACTCCCAACCCACTGAGTACTGGTGCCCAGTAGAGGTTTATTGGACCAAGTGGGTGGTAATGTCCGAAGACAGAGGAAAACTCTAGGGTTTGTCACTGTGGCTGAGGGGAAGCCGTCTGTGGTAAGCCAGGAAGTGCTTACTTTGCATCCGAGGAGAAATCAAGACTGCTAACACTTGCCTTCTGGAACCAGAGGATGGGCAGGAGGAATTTGGTGTCCTGAAGACTGAAAATCAGTGGCACATGTTTCTGGACAGAATTGTCACATGCCCAGCCACTGCGGGCTTGTGTGCCCCCCGATGCCTGGTTGCTGGCTCTGGGCAGCTCCTTTGGCATGTCTCAGTCGCTCTTTGCACCCTCTTGGTAAGCAGGGTAATGTCCACAGGAGGAAGAGCAGGTGCACTGATGCTAGTCCCCGAGTGTCGCAGTACAGGCCCCTCCAACACTGGCTGGCGGTCCCCACACTTCTGTGGCCTCTCTGTACTCACCGGGCCCTGCTCTCTCCAGGAAAGAGGCAGAATTCAGGGCGCCCTCATTCCCATGTCTTTCCCTCGATGCCCACGAGTCCTTTTACCTGAGGGGCAGCCATGCACCATGAGGCCATGCCGAGTCCCCTGCCTCCTCGAGGTGCTGCAGGGAAACCGGGTCAGCAAATCTGGCCTTAAAGCAAATCCCGCGGTTTCTCTGATTGAGCAGCAGCCGCGCGTCCCCACAGGACAGGCCCTGAAATGCACAGTTCTGGAGAGTCTAGCTGAGAGCCCGGGGAGAGGCTCTGGCCTGCACTAACCTGGGCGCTTGTGTCTCCTTCACCAGCCGCTTTGGCAGAGATGACTGAAATGGTGGCGCAGTTGCACGGTACGATGATCAAGATGGAGAACTTCCAGAAGCTGCATGAACTCAAGAAAGACTTGATTGGCATTGACAATCTCGTGGTTCCCGGGAGGGTAAGCGGAGGGAGCAGGACGTAGAGTCAGAGAGAGGCCTCGGGGCTTAGAGCTTGTGGACCACGGACACTCTCAAGTTCAAGGGCCCTCCCCCTGCCCCCCGGGAGGCCACTGGGAAAACCCTTTGAACATGACAGTGTCATTCAGAATCTGTGTAGGGAGGGGAAAGGGAAATCCTCTGACCTCACATTCTGTTTCTTCTCCTTATTTGTTGATTATTTTCTTTTCCCTATTGCATTCCAGGGAGGATTTAAGACAGCTTGTTTTGTTTTTTAAAACTTAGGTAAATGAGTGGCTGAGGGTGCATCTTAGTGGTAGAGCAGTTACCTAACATGCCTGAGGCCCTCCATTCAATCCCAGCACAAAACAAAAAAATGAAATTTAATGAAAATGGAAGAGAAAGAGAAAGAAAAGGACTAGATAAAATGGTGATCTAAAAGCAGAGAAGTTGTTAGTGCATGAAAGTGTCTATAAGATCCCATTCAAGTTCGGTACTTTTTTTTAAAGATGCAAAATTTTAATACATAAGTTTCATTTAAAATCAAAATGACATTTGAAACAATTCTGGGAGATACAGGTTCACTTATGGTATCAACTTGTACCTACCCAGCACCCTCCATGAGAAGCAGGTCATTAGCAATGGGTGGGACTTCCAGTACACACACACACACACACACACACACACACACCCACTCCCACCAGGTAGAGGAACAGACAAGATGGGGAAAAGCCTGCCTTTTCCAGTTCCCTTCTCAGGAAGCAATCATTGCTCAGGAACCAAAAGTGATCATTCTTTGCCATATCTATCAAATTCCTCTGGAATCTTGGTCCGGCTGCCTCTCCCTCTTCAAACTCTGTGCCTCCCAGATTCAGGTCTCTGCTCTGCTGCATGCCAGCCTTACCCTTAGGACAAGCCCCCTGAACGTCGGGCCTTGCAGGCTCATCTAACAGGTAGCGGCCTCGGCACTGGGGGAGCACATGGGGAGGTTCCCCGGGCGTCACCGCCAGAAGCCTAAACACAAAACTGACGGGAAAGGGCAAACAAGCTTTGGGAGACTCGTCCGAGTTCTGTGGTGGGTACTGGGTGGAGATGAAGGCTGGGGTTCGCCCCAGCTCCTCTGGCGAGAGAGTTCTGCCTGGTCCCAACACGTAGCAGCCTCGTCTGCCTTCCATGGAATCGATGTAATTTTATTTAAACAGAACTCTACAAGACATTAATGCATTAGGCCGAGGTGAACAGGCCATTTGTAAGGATTTCTCATTTTGAGGGAACGGTTTTCTGCGAGTGAAGAGAGCACTGGATTGGAATAGGCAGCCACAGGTTCAAATTCTGGCTCTATCAGAGCCGGGACGATGGAACTGGAAGGGGATCTTATCCTCCCCGTCATGGGTCAGGAAGATCAGGAGGTTTATTATATAAGAAGATGCAGTACATCTTACCTTCCGTCTCCCCTCCCACTTACAAAGGGGACCAAGCATACCCTTCCTGCGTTATGGACGGTGCCACAGCACCCCAAGCATCATGAGCCTTTCGCGGTGGTGCTCAGTCACCCCTGGCTGACCAGGCGGTCTTGGGCTCATTTCTTCCTGACTTTGCTCCTCAGTTTCCTTATCTGGAAGTGGGGATAATACTGTTGAACGTCAGGCTGGCGTGAGGGGCCACTACGCCCACCCGGGACGTGTCAGACATACCGTGCACTCATCAAGGGGAGGTCGTGTTTGCTTCCAGAGGTGAAGCTGCAGTGGGGGTGCTGCTTACCGGCTTCAGCGCCACCTCACTTTCCTAGGCTCTGTCCCCCCAGCCACCTGCCTTCCTCGTTGCTTCAAGTCAACCCCAAACAAAATGGGAGCAGCGTCACGGGCTCTCAGAGGGAGCGAGTTCCAGGATAGACAGCAGTGAGGGTGGCACGGCACTGAAGGCACAGCTGATGCGCGTGGGACAGTCCATGTGTGCTCTATCCCAACGTAAAAATGACCATTAGCTGGAAGTGGTGCAGTACAGCTGCTCAGGAGGCCAAGGTGGGAGGACGGCTTGAACCCCGGGGTTCAAGGACAGCCAGGGCAACATGGCCCCCGTCCCAAAAGAAAGAAAAGGTTGCTGTTTGGTTTTCAAAGTCCCTGCCCTACATAGCACAACCTCGTCCTCATGGATCTGGGGGAAAATGTGACTGGGGATGCCGAGTGCCTTGGTTCCTCTGGTTTCTAAGACCCGGAGTCGGAACTCACAGACAAGATTCTCTGTCTTCTGCACTATCTTCCCAGTCCCTGGCCGACACTTTGTGCAGTTGGGGTCCCTGTCCTCTCCTTCATGGTGGGGAGCATGGAGCTGCGGATGGCCCTCATCCTCAGAGGGGCTGTGGCTCCCTGCATGTGAGCACATGCTTCCTGCTAGCCTGAACCCCAGTTTCCTGTGAGGTGCCTCCAATGGGGCACCTGCCTTGAAGGCCCCTGGGAAAGACAGCGGTGCTTAGTGGCAGCCTAGCCTGGCCCCGGGGATGCAGTAACTGAAGGCCTCACTCAGCAGGACAGGGCCGCGGGTGCAGGGGGCCTTGCGCTCTTGGTACATCTGGCTGTCTGCTCCGCAGGAGTTCATCCGCCTGGGCAGCCTCAGCAAGCTCTCGGGGAAGGGGCTCCAGCAGCGCATGTTTTTCCTGGTAAGTGGTGAGAGCGATGTGTCCTCTCGATGGCCCCCGGACCCATGTTGTCACAGGGCTAGAGATCATAAGGCCATGGCCACCCAAGGGACCCTGGCAGGCAGGAAGAGCAGCTCCCTGGGTTTCCCAGAGACTTGGGGAAATGCACTGACTGCCCTGATGGCATCCAGCGGAGCCCACTCACCCGCCACTCCGCCTGTTCCTCTAGTTCAACGACGTCTTGCTGTACACCAGCCGGGGACTGACCGCCTCCAACCAGTTTAAAGTCCACGGGCAGCTCCCGCTCTATGGCATGACGGTGAGTGCGCTCTGCGGGCAGCAGCTGGTGTTCTCCCTGCCAGGCGGGAGGGAGCACGCCTCTGATGGGAGGAGCCAAAGGGCGAGGCTGGGCAGGAAGTGGAGGACAGGACCCTCCCGGGTGGGAAGACTGGGCCCTGAAGACCAGTGGCTCTCCAGTCCTGCCCCGTCCCCTGAAAGAACGGCCTTCTAGGGCCCTCCTGGTAGGAACACTGCCCCTCCTCCTGCTTGTGGGATGCCACCAGTGCTTCCTTCTGGAACCAAGTAGAGGCCTGCTGCCTGCCTCTGTGTGACTCTGCCCCTCCCAGCCTGGCGGGCAGCTTCACCACACACAAGGAATGGTGGAGTTGGAGCTAGACCAGCTTGTCCCCCGCAAGAAGAGCCAGTGGCCAGGGCCCCAACCCCTGGTCAAGCAGGTGCACATGAGACACCTCGCTGCAGGATTGTGATCTTGGCTTATGGTGGCCTCCTTAGGAGGTGGACAGAGAGGTGCATGGGCTCTCACGGTAACATGGTGAACTCTTGCCCCACAGATCGAGGAGAGCGAGGACGAGTGGGGGGTGCCCCACTGCCTGACCCTCCGAGGCCAGCGGCAATCCATCATCGTGGCCGCCAGGTAACTCTGGAATCTGACCGCTTACCGTCTACCTTTGACCTGCTGTGTCTGAGAAGCTGACACCCATCTCTGTCCTCAGTTCTCGGTCCGAGATGGAAAAGTGGATTGAGGACATCCAGATGGCCATTGACCTGGCAGAGAAGAGCAGTGGCCCCACACCCGAGTTCCTGGCCAGCAGCCCCCCGGACAACAGTGAGTGGTGGGGAAGCTTCCTGGAGCAGCACCCAAGCCCATGGCCATAGGGCTCACCGTGGAGGGGTGGCCTGGCTCTGCACCCCTGGCAGGTGGTCCCTCAGCCACAGTCTGTGTTTGAGTTTAAGGCTAGAAATCAACAAAAGCTCTTTTTCTGAAAGTTAAACTGTGGAAACATGCAAAGGGGCAGGGAAGTCACCCGCTCTGGGCCGGCACTGCTGCCCGGCAGTTGGTGTCCAAGGAGAAGGGCAGGCTGCTGTGTAGGGCCACAGGCCAGGCACCCAGATGTGCAGGGGCTCCCTGGCAGAGGCAGGTGGGCCAGGGCATGCTCCCAGGCCTCGCTAGACCCCTGCTTAGTGGGTGCCCTGGGGACCACGCTGAGTCCCCCAGCCTTCCGAGCCTCCCCCAGTGCTTTGGAGGGCATCAGGAAAAGGCTTCACATGGGGAGACACCAGTGTGGCTTCCTGTCATCCTGCAGAGTCCCCCGACGAAGCCACCACGGCCGACCAGGAGTCGGAGGACGACCTGAGTGCCTCACGCACCTCGCTGGAGCGCCAGGCCCCTCACCGCGGCAACACGATGGTGCACGTGTGCTGGCACCGCAACACCAGCGTCTCCATGGTGGACTTCAGCGTCGCCGTGGAGGTACCCGTGGAGTGCGGAGGTGGCGGCTGGGTGGCTCTCATCCCTACCTTGCACCTGCCCAGGCAGAGCACGTGCAGCCTCCGGCCCGGGGGTCTGCAGTGAGCCCGGCCCTGTGCCTGGCCATTGGCAGCTGAGCAGGGAGGACGGAGCCCGGGGCTTGAGTCTGCTGTGGTCATCCCCACGGGGGCAGAGGAGTGGGCGTTGTCCTCTGCCACTGCAGCTGCGGCTCCTGCTGTCGGTCAGTCTTCACTGCCACCTACAGGAGTCTTGGTTTTCTTTCGTTCTCCCGTTTCTTTCCTCTAGGGGACTGGGTCACAGGGCAGCGTCTGTTCACGTGTGCAGCCGTGAGTCCAGGGCCATGTCCTGGAGCTGTCACCTGGAAATCGGGTGTATGAGTAGGTTGTGGGGTCTGACAATCGGCAAGCTGGTGCCAGCAGGGCGGGGCCCTCCAGGGGCTCTCTGGGACTCACCCTGAACGTAGGCCTCCTTGATCACAACTGTGAAGGCTTCCAGACCTTTCCAAACCCCCTTTTCCAGCTCAGGTCTGAAGTGACTTTAAGAACCTTCCAAGCCCAGAAAACTGAAAACAGGGGCTTTCTCATCTCCCCTGGCCAGCAGCACCCACCTGGCTGTACGCGGCCATCGGTGTCTCTCAAGTTGTGTGCACGCTCCGTCTCGTATGAAATCGTCACTGTGTGTGACTGTGGCTGGCCCCCTGGCCCCCACTGAGGTAGAGGCTGGACTCAGCTTCTAAAACACAGGAAGTTCTCGTTCCCAAACGTGCCTGGGCCACAGCATCACGTGAGGGTTCGCTGGCTCCGATCAGGCAGGCTGGGAGAGGTGTTCTCTGGAAGTGACCTTCATGGTCCTACCCACCTTTCTGAGCTTCCTGCTATACCCTGTGTTGGGAAGATACTCTCTGTGGACATGGCGAGGCCAGGCACTCACCGTCCCTGCCCCAGGCAGTTTCTTCCTGGCCACTCCCACTGGGCTCTGCCCATGGAGGCCGCTGTGCCTGGTCAGTGGGCACTGTTCCCTCTCCCTCCCGCTCACAGGCCACATGCTCCGCACTCCACCTCCACCGCACCCTCCCTCTGGGTGTGTGTGAAACTTGCTGGGAGCGGGAAGCCACTCAAGTGTGCAGTGAGGGGCAGGCGGCCTGGAGGCACCTCTACAAGCCCCGCACTCCTTCACGCACCATCTACAGAATGGCGGGTGTCTTCAGGGTCGGGAGAGCCAGACAAGCAACCTGGCCCGCACGCAGGCCAGATCCAGCGACACCTGGCCGCTTCCCGCCCTGAACTAGGAGTGGGCCCATGTTTCCCAGTGGTTTCTGGGTACTGGCTCCGATTTTGCCTGCACAGCCTGTGACACTTACTGCGGCCCCAAGGAGAAGCTGGCCACCCTCAGGAGCCAGCATGAATGCCCGTGGGTGGCTTTGGGGGGCAGTAATGCAGGTTAAAATTTTGTGGGACTGGCCAGGGTGTCTCCCACACGTTCCCTCCATATGAAAGTCCCTCCCAAGGCACAGCACTTCAGTCTGGCCTCTGAGGTGGGCGGCCTCATGTGCCAGGTGCCAAAATGCTCCTGGACCAGCTGGTGAGCCTCGGGCCTCCCCTGAGAGGAAGGGGCGGCTCCTGTCCTCCCAGCCATGACCCTTCCTCAGCCTGTGCCCGGCTTCTGTCTGCTGTGATTCGTGCAGGTAGAAGTGAGCACCAGGAGGCTTGGGGACGGCATGAAGATGAGCTGGCTGTGGCACGGGGGTCCCCTCGGCCAGTCGTAGGGGTCCAGACAACAGGTCGTAGGGTAGGACTGCCAACTGAGGGAAGCCGTGCAGCTGGCGGAGCCAGCAAGGGCTTTGAAAGATCATAGTTGTCTTTTAAGATTGTACTGGGGACAGTGCCCCTCTGGGAAGTTCTTTGGCAGATAGACACTGACTCGGAGGACAGTGAGAGAGTGCAATGCAGAGAGGGGGACAGGACAGTTCACTTCCTGTGGCTGCTGTGACAGGACCGCACACCCATCAAAACGCAGCTCGCTCTCCCACAGCACAGGAAGCCCCAGCATCAGGGATGTGGTGGGGCTGGTTCCTGCTGGAGGCGCGTGGGGGAAATCTATTCCCTGCCTCTCTGCTGGCTTCTTGCCGGTGTGATACTGCTAGGGCACCGACAGTCCTTGGCTCAGTCATGTCACATCACTAGTCTGCAGCCACATGGTCTGCTCCCTGCGTCTGGGTACAAATCTCTCTTTATAGGAGCACCGTCCGCATCGATCCTACTTGTAAGAGGTCACGTTCACAAGTAATAGGGGTTTGGACTTGGACATGTCTTTGTGGACATACCGTTCAGCCCACCCACAATGGGCTGAGATGGACGGCAAGAGGGGGCAGAGCAAGGAGGCCTCTGTCAGTCAGGAAGATGAGAGGGGTCTCTGGGGACAGCATCAAGGAAACGGGGCATTGGCTGGTTCTGGGAGAAGCAAGTGGAGACCCAGACACGGAGACGCCCAAGACATGCACTCACAGGGTTCAGCCCACAAGAGCAGAAGGGACAGGGAACTTCACCGAGAGTCCATTGGGGCAGCAGCTGTAGAGGCTGCGAGGACAGACCAAGGCTTCAGGTGGCTGGTAGAAGCAGGGCATCCCGAGGAGCCTGCCTCAGAATATGGGCCTGGAATGGGGCGGATGGACGCAGTGTCTGACCCCTGGGTGGGCTGGCTTGGGTGTAAGAGGACGCGTGAGAGGACATGGGAGAAGTCCTCCTGTCTAACATGGGGTCCTTACCTCTGGTGTGCCATGGTGTGATACTGCTAGGTCACCAAATCCCCAGCTCAGCCCTGGGTGTCACCATCTGCTGGGAGCCCTGCACTCCCTTGTCCCTGAGAGGGGATGGCAGTCAGACAAGGGGACAGAAGGTTAGGGCTGCCCGCTGGCCTGGGACACCCTCTCCACTGTAGCTGTGGTCCCCGGGCAGGGGCCCCGTCTTTCCTGCACCCTCTCAGCTCACTGTTCATTCCGCCCCTCCCCCATCAGACTGTGAGCAGCTGGAGAGAGACGTCAAACATCTTCCATCTCAGCTCCTGGCCCAGGCCTTTACTTGCTTGTGTGGGTACTTAGAGGAATGGAGTAAATAGCTTTTGCTTTTTAAAACTGGTAAAATTTAAAGTTTGGCAAATTAGCCATTTCTAAGTGGACAGGTGAGTGGCACTCATCTTCTTTAAAGGTTGTGCCCCCATTACCACCTTCCCACCTGAGTCTCCCCTGGTGGTGCCACCTTGACAAAGGAAACCAAGGAGACCTGGCTTGTCAGAAAGTCCCCCGGTCGCCTCAGCATTCTCTGGCCCAGTGAGGTGTCCGTCCTTTGCTCCCATCGGGGCTGCCTGTGCGTCTTTAGCAGCAGCTGACCCAGGTCTCAAGGTGACCACAGGACCTGTGGGATTAGCCCAGGACACTGGAGACAGGGCCTGGACCCGCCCTGCCTGGCTGAGTGCAGCTTCTGGCCCTGGCCCACTAGGTGGCGGTCAGGAGCTACGGGTGAGGGTGTCCTTCGAACCTTGGTGGCCGGATGGGTCTGTTTCCTAGGAAAGGAAGGACCACAAAGACAGTGGCTTAGAGCAGAAATTTGTTCTCCCATGGTTTCTGGGGGCCACAAGGTCAAAATCAAGCTGTCAGTGGGGCCAAGACCCTGGAAGCCAAGGGACCCTTCCTCGCCTCTTCCATATTGTTTGTTGGCAGAGTGTGATGTTGCTGTGGGCCCCTGCCCCACTGCACAAGGAGTCCTTCCTGTGTGTCCCTCCCCCTAGGGACAGCACTCACATTTCAAGTCCCTCTTCCCCACTGGGACCTCATTTTAACTTATACCTGAGCCCACCTACTTTACTAAGGTCACATTCTGAGACACTGCAGGTGAAGCCCCGGCATTTCTCTTGGGAGGATACGACTTAACCTGTAACAGGGGACAAGGAGAATTACTCAGGCCCAGCCCACTCGACCCAAGGGCTTCTCCACCTGCCAGGGAGTAGTGGGCCTTTTCCTAGTCAGGGCACGCCTAGGTCACAGGAAGCCTGTTCTTAGAACCTGGGCACCTCCCGTGCCCACCACACTGCACGATGGGCGTCGAGGCCGCGCTGTCTTGCCGGGGCCATTCCCTGTGCCCCTGACTGGCCGCTTGTCTTGCAGAACCAGCTGTCTGGGAGCCTGCTGAGGAAATTCAAAAACAGCAATGGGTGGCAGAAGCTGTGGGTGGTGTTCACGAACTTCTGCCTGTTCTTCTACAAGTCACACCAGGTAGGTACCTTGCCCAGGTCAGGTGGCCCTGGGACCTTAGGGATGGGGACCGAGTGAAGTGTGCCTGGCCTGGGAAGAGTGGCGGCAACTCGGGGCTTCCTACGGCACCCTCCCTGCAGGCAGGCGGCCTCCCCTGGGGAGACAGATGGGGCTCCCCTGCTCAGCCCCTGCTGGGCGTGGAGAAGCAGGTGCTCGGGGTCCTGCACTGGGCCTGTAGGGGGGCCGCGGCTCAGCGAAGGCTGATGTTAACTGTTGGCTAAAGGAGAGTCTGGCTGCTGCTTGGACAAGGAAAGGGGATCGTGTGGGGCCCGTGTCCTCCTGGAGTCATGAGCTGGACCTCGCTGCACTGGCCAAGACCGTGGCCTCTAGTCCCTTCCCTGCAGACCCATGTCCTGGGGTGGAACTGCCTGGGCTCCAGAGCTGCTTCAGGTGGGGGGCAGTAGCCAGGCGCAGCCTCCTCCCCAAGCCACCTATGTGCCCTTCCCAGGACAATCATCCCCTCGCCAGCCTGCCTCTGCTCGGGTACTCGCTCACCATCCCCTCCGAGGCTGAGAACATCCACAAGGACTATGTGTTCAAGCTGCACTTCAAGTCCCACGTGTACTACTTCAGGGCTGAAAGCGAATACACGTTCGAAAGGTAAACGTCCGACACTGGGTCCTGGGCAGGCAGGGGACACCCCCGGGTGGGCCTGCATTTACTCCCTAGAGCTGGCTCCCCTCTCTGCCTGGTGCCCACGCGCCCTTGCTCCTGGGAGGCCAGTGCAGTCTTGGCTTCCTGGGTGCTACCCTGCTCACGCCACCAACCCTGCGCCTTTAGGTCTCTTAACGTGTGCGCGTTGTCAGGAAGCGAAGCTGAGGCCTGTGGCAGGGAGCGGGCTCGGGGACTGCCGCCCTCCCTTGCTAGGCTCAGCTGTCACAGTACGCCTAACTGGGCGATGACCAAGAATGTCCCCGTCGTCAAAGGGCCACAGGAAGCAGGAAGAGCTTACATGTCTTAGGGCTCTCCTCTCTGCCGCTGTCTGCATGATGTAGTGAGCTATTTAGCCAAGAAATGAGTGGACAAAGGAGCCAGGCCACTGGGCATGAGCTACACCTTGAGGCTACTCCTGAAATTCACATTTTTAGATAGAAATTCTGAGCCTCTGGGAAATGCACTCCATAGCACACCTCTGATGTAGCTGTCATTGCTGTCCTTGGTGACAGAGCCCTCAGGCTAGACAGGGCAGTAGTTACCACTCAGGGGCCAGGTCAGTGCCCCTCCTAGGGAGCAGCTTGTCTCCCGGCCACGGTGTTAAGACAGTGAGTTCTATGGGTGCTCAGGTCCACAAGGACTGCTAAATGGGCCGATCATGAACTGTACACAACGCCTTGTAATGTCCAGGAGACCTAACAGTTCTTGAGCAACAGTTTGCCACTGAGCCCACAGGATAGTGATCCTCACACTTGATCCTGGACTTGGATCAAGGAGCTGAGCTGGATCCGTCTAACTTGGGAGCTGCATGAAGGTCCTCCGTCAAGGAGGAAGCTTGGTTCAGCCCAGCTCCCCGACCTCAGTCCTACGGACACTTTGAACCAGAGGGACCGGGGACGGGGAAGCTGCGCTGGCTGCTAATCCTCCAGACTTTGCCAGATGACCCCTGGGGACATGTTACTACAGCATAAAATGGATTCCCCACCAAGCAGGTCGGGAAACATTCAGTATCCTCAGAAAAGATCAGGAGGTAGAGCTCTCCCACACAGCCAAAGCCACCTCATCCTAAATTGGTCAAAGTGAGCCTGTGGCCTCCCGTGCCTCTGGCTCCTATGGTTCTCAAACTGCATTCCTTGGGGACCCCTAGAGGAACCTTCTGTTTTAACTCTAACTTACAAACTCTGCTGCCAAAATGACCAATTACAAACCAGTTGGGCTTCCATGACATCGTGTTTTTGCCAATGGCAGCACAGAACCATGAAACTGAATAAAGTGGCCCAAAATAGCCCTGTCACCTTCTTCTGTTTCAGGTGGATGGAAGTGATCCGAAGTGCCACCAGCTCTGCCTCTCGGGCCCATGTTTCAAGTCACAAAGAATCTCACATGTATTGATGGCTGGACGCACTCCATGGCTGGCTCACCGTCTGTGACGAAGCCAGCCACACTGTCACCTGTCTGAACATGGTTTCACAGTGACTCTCGCCCGTCTCCCTCCGCGGCCATCTCCTCACCTTGTCTTCTCCACTGCTGATTTCTCCTTGGAACGGGGCCTCCCACTTCCAGGCCTGGGGGCCTTCCGCTGTCATTCTCATGGGGACTGTTCTTGGGCTTGTGCCAGTATTGCAGCATTGTCATTAAAGAGTGCCAAACGACATTCCTTCCCCACGACTGCACCTCTAACACGGTGCACACACATCCGTTCAACCGAGGACAGGGCAAGTGCTCTTCTTTTTCTTAGAAAAGGACTTTTAGTATTCCACCTGCGGGCTGCTGTTTTAAAAATGGATTTTTACAGTGTGGCGGTCTTAAGCAAATGAGATCGTTTTCAGGTTTCATTTCCCCCCCCCCAATCTTTCTACTTTTATAACAGGAGGTCCACAGGACTCACTTTCCTTGACTAATAAGCAGTTCCCAGCGCACTCCGCTCCGCTGAGGGGTCCACGCTCCAGTGACACACACTTGTTACCTGGCCTACTTCTTGGCGAAGTTGACCAAATCGATTCCTCTTTACAAACCGTAGCGGGTTGTTTTCTGTTTGGAGGAGCAGGGACCCAGTGCGCCCCTGACTGCTGCTGTACTGTGAGTGGTGTGTACGATGGTGTTTGCTGTGTTTCACAAGCATGAGAACCTGTGTGTCACTGACCAGGGCCATTTGTGCTGTTCCGTTCTGGGGTGTCATGTGAGCTTCATGGATGCAGGAGCCTGTACAGTAATGGTACGTAGTCCCAGCCCCCGTGACCAGACCCATCCCCTCCCGCCTCCGTGGTTGGAAACCACGCGTTCTCTAGTAGTTATCTACCGTGCCTGTCTTCACTCTTTAGACTCATCCCCCGGGCATGGGGTACCGGCAGAGTGACACTGCACCCCCTGGACAGTCACGCTTCGCTGGGAACCTGGTGTCCCAGTGCCCACAGGTGGGCAGTGTCGACCCGTTCCCTGTGGCGACCAGGTGGCTGCCATTCCCTTAGCACGCTTGAGCCCTGCCTGACGTTAGTCGGCCAATTCAGCACAGTTCTGTCCCATGTCCTCACAGGGAGGCCACTTCCCTGAACAGTGGGCACACCGTCATGGAGCTGTGGCTGGTGTCCACGAGTGACAGGCGGACAAGAGCTCAAGACGTGTCATCCTTTGCCTTACAATATGTACCAGATGGTTGCAAGCACTAACAAAGGGAATAAAAATACCTCACGCCAAAATCCAGCATATTGAAGTTTTAAGGCAAAACAGACCAGCACTGTCTCTTGTCTTTATTGTGCACATGTGGCGGGAACAGGGACCAAGGGCCTACAATGCCACCTCGGCAGGGGCAGGGTGGGTGGACGTGAGAGGGAGGAGGACAGGCTCGGGAGATAGAACCGGTGTGGACAGACTGGGAGGACCTTCCACTTTCCCTTGGAAGAAGCCCCTGATGAACAGCCTGGAGAACTAGTTCCCAGCAGGCTTCTCCCAAACGGGGGGGGGGGGGGGGGGGGGGTCAGGGAGATGCTAAGGGGCCAAGGGGCAGAGCAGTATCAGGAACATACTTCCTCTAGAACTTACCTGAACTGAGTGACATCCCCAACTCATTCAGGAACACCTGGGGACGAGGTGGTTCCCTACCTCAGCATTTCTGAATGGTTCCAAACCACCTGCCGGACACCTGTGGTTCCCATCTGTGACCAGCTCCTCTGTTCCCCGTGTGGCTTCAGAGAAAAACGGAAAATAACATAGGCACCAAGTCCACTCCCGATGGGCTGCCAGGGGAGGTGGCGTTCCAGAGACCCCTCTACACGCAAGACAAAGACCATCGTTTGCTGAGCCCTTTGCTAACCCTTGCATGACCCAGTGGGTGCTCAAGAACACACTATGGGGCCTCTGCCTTCACTGCCATATTTCGTGGTAGAAATGCAGCCCTGTTCCTGAAGGAAGAAAGTATCAAATAGTTATCAACTGGCAACTCATGACTAAAGGACCAAGCCAGACACTTCACAAGAGCAACTCAAGAACAGAACTGTCCACTTGGAAGACAGGTGGCACTCAGTTCGTCAGGAAA
This sequence comes from Marmota flaviventris, assembly GCF_047511675.1. Classification (NCBI taxonomy): domain Eukaryota; kingdom Metazoa; phylum Chordata; class Mammalia; order Rodentia; family Sciuridae; genus Marmota; species Marmota flaviventris. Next base: position 155,138,328 of record NC_092501.1, read on the forward strand.
GCGAGGGCCCAGCTGTTAGGTGGTCGAGACATCTGGAACCACCCTGGGCTCCACCTCCCGGGTGCAGCCAGCAGGACGCAGAGAAACAACTTCAAAAAGGCAGAAGCCATGGCTGAGCAGTCAGCTCACAGCCACCGCTTCATGGTGGCCACAGTTACATGACCCACAGGCCCTGGGCTGAGGAGCCAGGAGCAGGTCAGGTTTGGCATCAGGAGACTTCAAGTGACTGCAAACCCCCAAACGCTGAGCTCACAGACTCGGCTGAAGACCAGCAGCCGTCGGCACTACTGAGGCAGGTTCCAATCGGAGCTCTGGCACCTGGCTCCTCTTCAGTGAAAGACTGGAAATGTGGGGACAAAGGCTAGACTGTGGCTAAACGAGGTGCCCTCAACATTTCAGCCGATTGTGTCTACAGAGTCACAATCCAGGAGAGAGTACACTGAGGTAGTCCACGTTGAAACCTCCAGTCTAAACCCACGCCCCAGGAAGTTTCCAGCAAATTCCCAAAGAATCATTTGTTGCTTTTACCAGGAGATGGAGCTTTACGGTATTGTATGCTCATGACTGCAGGGAATCTTCCTAATCAAGACCAATATTCTTGATTAGGATCCAAGTCTACCTAGCAACTTCACCACAGTTATAGTATTTGAAGTTGGCTGCAGGAATTGTTCAGTGGTTCAGTGCAGAATTGTTCAGTGGTGGAGCACCTGCCTTGCGTGCATGAGGCCCTGACATCAAGTCATGATGTCACTGCCTGGAAACCCGATGAACTCTGTCTTCCAGAAAAGCTGCCATCTACATTGGTGCTCTTAAAACCTAACACATAGCACACTTGAGGTACCCAGACACCCCATGATGGACAAAACTGACCTTTGGCCTTGTATAGGGAAACACATACCGCTCAGAGTCTTGTACCCTTACAAAAGGAATCAGCAATGCAGTCTGAGTTCCTTTAGCCTCGTGTATCCCTTTTAAAAATTAGTAATTCAACCGAAATCCACTTGTGATAAAACATCATGGTTCCATAGTCTAAACTCCCACATCAAATCCAAACAAACCGATACCCCTCCGCAACACCTCGAGCTCAGGCATGTTCTCTGTCCCCGCAACCTCCAGGCCACTGCGGCAATGAACTTCCCAAGTCCACCCAGCGACTTCGTTGCCTCCCCAAAATTCCATTGTCTTAATCCTGGCAACATATTACTAAAGGACCAAGCTACTACCCCAATAAAAGATGACAATAATTAGCATCAACAAATATAAAAGAATACTACCTGTACCAAAATAAGACACCCCAAAATTGCTACACAACCCTCCCTCATTGCAGAAAACCCAGAAATTTCCCACCTTGCTGAACAACACCTGATAGCAAACCAAGAAAACCAGACATCCTGGGTGACAGCACTGGCAGCCGTGGTCTCCTTCAGAAGAACTAAAACCATCCTTAAAGTCCCTGGCAAGAGGTAGAGCAGTTTCACAAATCTGCAATGTCCAGCCACATCTCAGTGACCACTCACACAGTTGCAAAGCTGAAAATGCTGCTCATCAGCATTTTCCCACCTGGGCACTTTTCCCTGGAGTTTTCTGAACTGTCTCAGCACACACACTCAGCCAGCCACACGCTTACACAACCACACACACACACAAGCAGGTGCCCTGTCCACTCTGCAGTCATGTTTCAAGAAGAGTATGCAAAATAAGTGTGTTATAAAATTTATTGGTGTAAGCATCCAGACACTTCCAGGTGGGAAAGATGATGATATGCAGATTCCGCTACGAGGTGCAACAGAAAATCGTGTGGGCAGGACAGTACGCCTGGTGCACGACTCCAAACAAAGGTTAGACGAGAGCGCTTCCTCTGGGAAACTCAGAATAATAATTTAAAGCTTCATGAGGCAAGATATGTTCCAATTTAAAACACTAAGAAATAGTACCATCGATGAAAAAGGAAATCAACTTCTAAGTGTACCAAAAGGGGTGAAGGACAAACAAGAGGGACATTTGCATCTGTCGAGGTACAAATGGGAGTGTTCCATCGAGGGGCGTTAATTATTATTAATGGCAAACCCTGCAAATACAAAATAAAACCCAAATCACTGGTCACATGATTCAAAATTTACATGTAATAAAGGCAAGGCAATAGACTCAAGTTATGGCCTGTCAAATATTTACTCCACGGACATTATCTACAGAAGCACTTGGCCGATTTGTACACAGTGATTCCTTATGCACGCCAAAGGGGTTTCTGTAAAAATGACGCTATATACAGTCTGTACACAGATCCACCAGCGATTCTCCATCTCCCGGGGGAGTTATCGACTTAAAGCAGGATACCTGAGGTTTCATGTCTTTAGTTGCCTTATCACAATCCCAAATATACACTTCAGGGGTTTTGTTTTCAAAGACATTTTCCTTGAATATGTGCACTATGGTTAAAATTAAAAACAATAAAAAAATAAAATAATTGCTTGAAGGAGCTGGCCCTCCCCACCCCATGCGAGAGACTTCATCAGGCTGGGCACAGCGAGGGCTAAGTGTGTCCCTGGACGTCGCGGCCTTGGGGGTGGCCCTCCGTGGCGCCTCCAGCAGAGCCGGCAAAGGTTCTCCTCGACTTTCAAAAGGAGGATGCAGAAGAAAGGAGGGAAAACAAAACCCCAGAGGCCAAGGGGTTTCAGTGGGACGAAGTTCCTCCACCACTTAGAGAATATCTAAGGAAAAAGAAAAAGAAACAGAAGTAAATGTCATTTTTCTAACCCTTGTGCAAAAATTTAAAATAATAAAAATCTTAGTTTTGATAAGAAGTCTTAAGTCATTTAGAAAATCATGGTTCTGACACAAAAACTTCATGGCACACGATCAAGAGGAAAAATGATGTGTCCAGCCTTCTGGACAGATGTCAAGCAGCGGAAGAGACTTACTGAGGATCAATTTTGGAAAAATGACATTGTCCAGTAACAGAGCAAGAGCCCAGGGATGCCCTCCCACAGCTGATGGAAGAGGACTGCAGGCAGTCCTTTTAGGCCACCAACATACTGACATGGTCCAAGTCACCAGCTTCCCAGCAGGGCCTCAGAAACAAAGTTCACAGGAGGAAATGGGTATCTGCACAGAGAAACCTCTCCAGATTTTTTAAACACCAGAATAATTTGTAACAACTCTGAAGACTAACAGAAAAGCAGTTAAGCAAAATATGCAAACCAGAAGAAATCAAGATTTTAAATTATGATCATCTGTGTTTACGCAATCTGAAAAATAAAGTTTGCTGTGACTATACACATATAATACCTGTGTGTTTGTAAGTTCTGTATCATAAATACCATGGAATAAAGTCTCAGGAGCAATGTAATTTGCAAGTATGTGAGAAATGGAGTAAGTTCACACTTGTGCGTTGGAAGGTAATGCATTAAAAGATGGTAATGGTGGTGGTGGTGATGGTGGTAACCACCAGGCTACAATAGTGGGACCATGAATCACTTCTTGTTTTCGAAAAATTTTATAGTATTTTCTTGCTTCAGAATATAAAACAACGGGGCTGAGGCTGCCTCGCGGTCAAACACCATCAGAACCAACTCTAAGGCACAGGTCAGGAGATGGCCAAGGACACCTTTAAGAAGACTTGTCTCAAACATTCCTACCCACAGCTCCTCTCTGCAGGCACTGATAATGCCTGGAACTGGAAGGCATTATCAGTAGGAGTGTCAAGGTCCCCATGAAAGCAGGCATTAGCCACAACCTCTATACTTGAATTTCAATATCGAGTTGATGGTGCACAGAACAGTCTAAACATTAATTCAAAAAACTAAGACAGAAAGGCTCAGAAAATGCTTTAGGTGACAGTTTTCTTTCTGAGCGACTTGCCAAGGTAATGGGTTTGGGAGCCAAATTGCAAAGAAGCCTGAGCTTCAGCCACTGTGGCCGGCATCCAATCACGGAGGACTTTGGGGTAAAAAACAGACTGCCACAGCAAGCCTGCAGGGACAAGATGAGGACTCCCCAAAGCCAGGCCATCTGATGACCAAGGAGGAGGGTCCACTTGTCACTGAAGGCCACAGGTGGCTACTAAGCACCCAACTGTAAGTGTGGATTCAAGCCCAAGCGTAAACACACCGGATTTCAAAGACTCAGTACAAAAAAGAAAGTAAAAATATCTTACACTGTAATTGTTTATATTGATTATATATTGAAATGATAATGTTTGAAGTGTAGCAGATTAAAAAATATTCCTAAATCTACGTGAAGCCCGTGTTACACTCCCACTGGATGCAGCTGGCAGATGGGTTTGCATCAACAATAAAAGAAAGGGGACGGGGAGAAGGGGGTTGTGAAGTGGAAAACATGGACCGACCCGTGTGCTCGGGACACAGCACAGTGCTGGACTGCTGGGGAAGTCCAGGCACACACACAGATCACGCCACACGTTCAGGCAATGGGGACCTCATATAAAATACCAGCTCAGAAGTGACACTACACAAGCAGAAAAAAAGTCCAAAGCAAGACACTAATGATATACCCAGTTTCTGGGTTTAGTTCTATTTGCTTTATGAGTTTCATTCTTTATTTGGGGGGAGGGAGGAACAATTGAACCCAGGGGTGCTTAACTACTGAGCCACACCCCCAGCCCTTTTTATGTTTTATTTAGAGGCAGGGTCTCACCATGTTGCTAAGTGCCTCACTGAGTTGCAGAGGCTGGCTTTGAACTCATGATCCTCCTGCCTCAGCCTCCCAAGCTGCTGGGATTACAGGCCTGCACCACTGCACCCAGCATAAGTTTCTTTTTAATAAGAAATACATGCCATTAGAAGGAAGTGAAGATACCAAGCTAGAAAAATCAAAAAGGCTTGTGTAGAGGCAAGCATGTGGGTGACTTTTGTATTCTCTTTTGCTTTATTTCTGTAACTTGTTTCATTGCTTTTAATGTGGCAGAAGTGGGGGCAGTAGGACAGAGATCATTTAAACAGATCAGTGACTCCTTCGACCGTCTCAGCCAAGGAAACCATTTTTACTTTCTATCCTCACTTGGCAGTCGCAGCAGTCATGTACTAAGGAGGCTGAGCTGGGAAGAATGAGGCTGAATGTCAGACTGCTTTTTTTTGGATGCCTTCAGACAAAAGGACTCTTCAAGGACAGTGGGCAGCCCCATCAGGTGTCACTTGCAAATGGCCAAAGTGACCCCACATGCCCTCATATCCTTCCTAAGTACTTTCCGTCAAGAGGCCATCTCAGAAGAGGCCTAGCAATGCTCCGGGTCGTCACGGAGGCTCAGCCATCTTCTGGACACCTGAAGACAAACATCAGGCCAACAACAGGCCTGGAACTGCAGGAGTGAGGAACGTGACCTGAGCAGCTGGGAGTCAGCCAGGGACCCAGCACCCACGCTCCTTCCCGGAGCAGCCGCCCACACACCTCTCCAGGCCAGGAGGGCCGCCTGGGGTGACTTTCACGTAGATATTCCCCCAGCAAAAGCAGGGAGGGTTCCTCAGTCTGAAACGTGTAGCCAAAGACACCAGGTAGGGACAGGCACAGCCACTGTCCACAAGGCATCAGGGCCTGGGTACTAGCCACTAAGGAAAAGGACCCACCCACACCTGTTCTCACAGAAGTCACTGTGCCCCACCTTCCGGCATCTGGACACCAAACTCTAAAGCCCCAAACCCACAGGCAGCCACAGGAGTCTGACTGAGGCCTGTACTCCTCTGGCCAATCCGGCTCAGGAGCAGGCTGCGTAGTTAAGAACAGACATTTAAAAATCATCCTTTAGCTGTCGCAAAGGAGACAAAGGCACAAAGTTCTGTGGCTCTTTCCGGTGGCTTGGGACTCACATGGTTCTCTCCTACGGATTCAGAATGAGCCTCCTCTGACTGGACTCTGCTGTAACCCTGTGGCTGGGGGACAATGGGGACAAACCCCCAAAACACAGTACCACAGTGGCACCGAGCTCCAGGAGGAAAGCCCAGCGCCAATGCCCTAGGGCCCTCCTCCACAGTCGGTCAGTTACCTCTGCAGCCGCTGCACCAGCTGGGCTACCATGGTGTCCGAGATCCCGGGGCAGGCCTCTTCTGCCAGGTAGATGGCCCCTCGCAGCTCCTCTATGGACCCCAGGTTCCCTCCACATGCTTGGCTCTTCTCCTTCAGCTGAAACACACGGAGAGCAGCGTGACACGTGCACACAAGCCAAGCAGCACTCCCTTCAAGGGCCACCATGCAGAGCCCTCCTCCACAGAAAGGGCAGCAGGCCGGGAGACGGCCAGCCGTGCACATTCTCCAAATTGGATTCCGATGGTGTCCTCTGTTTTGTTTTTCTATTACAACCTTAATCTTGTCCCAGAGAAGCAGTTTCACAGCCACCAGAAGTTACTCTGGCCTCAACACTGCGGCTGTGGTGTGGGTCGCAGGCTTGGATTCCAAGTTTGACGGGTAGATCTGAAACTCCAACGAGACCTGCCAGGTGTTGCCCACACCTGGACCCCAGTTACTTGGGAGGCTGAGCAGGAGGGTTACCAGTTTGAAGCCAGCCTCGGCAACTTAGTGAGACACTATCTAAATATTAAAAATTTTTTAAAAAATCGATGAAAAGGACTGGAAATGTAGCTCAGTTGTCAGTGTCCTCAGCTGGGTTCAATGCCCAAAAATCCCACCCCCTCAAAAAAAAAAAAAAAAACCACCCTTCAGCAGAAACCGTTTTGATCCAGATGCTGTCAAATGTTCTCCTTCAGGTAAATGCGTGGCAGCCCTAAATTCTGGGGATCCACAGTGCCCCTCCTCTGCTCCCGTGAGAAACGGCAACAGTGTCTTCAGGCACCCCCCTTGCCTAATGGCTAGTTCCAAGTCTCTTCCCAAAATGTGACCAAGTAACGAAACACGAGCATGAGACTACGAAGATCTAGCACAGTCTGGGACCAAAGGCTCCCAGGGGAGGCTCTAGGTGGCAATGCAGAGGTGACAGACACCAATGCAACCCCTGGAGACCCCTTCCGTCTTTATGAACACTTCATAAAACACTCAGCTCTGGCTCTCCAGGGTACGGTGAACATGTCACTGCCAGAACTGCAGCACCCAAAAAAGCAATGGCTTCTCCTCTCCCAACAGGGTCTATACAGGGACTGGGCAGGACCTTGGAAGGGCCCACAGCGTCAGGAACATTTCTGGTCACAGGCTACAGCACAGAGGAGCCCCCGGGAGGTGGCTTGTGTCTCTCTGGCACTCCCCACGACTTCACAGGACAGTAACTGTGAGTCCCAGGAGAGCGACTTACAGCCCACCATGCCGCTCCCTGCTCTGAAGCCACACCTCTGTCTCAAAGCAGGAACAAGGACAGGCAGTGGGGCAGCCCTGGGAATGGGCCCCCACCAGAGGGCTGTACCAGACGTGCGCCATCACCACTGAGTGAGCAACCTGGCACAGGCCGAGTGACAGTAACGGAGACACCAGCACCTCCATCTCCCTACCGTCCTCGTTCACACATGTGAACTTTAGCATTATCTAAAATAATGCACACTAAGCACTTTGAACTTTAGGTTATTAAATATCATAATAAAAAAACACATAAGAAAAGACTCCTGTGGATTAGCCCCCCCAAAAATCTAGGACACTGCTGCATTTAGGGCTAATCTGATGGGAGATACTGAATAATGATTGGCATGGTTCCTTCTTAAACTCGGTATAAAATAAAGTCCAGAGAAAATGAGAAAAACCTTTGTTTTTTCCTAGTCAGCCACTGATTCTATTAGGATGGCTGATGATGGCAGGTCACAAGGAGCAAGCGAGCAGAACCCCAAGTGCCCACACAGCCCACTCCGGAGCACAGCGGTGTCTGGCTGGAGTCAAAGGGCAAGCAGCAGGGGCTCCCACCTGCCCGGCCACACTGCTTTCCCTCGAACCCGGGGTGCTCAGGTGTTTCAGGTGGCCCTGATGCCCCAGGCACAGCCGTCCTCCCACATGGCCCAGACCTTGCCAGGGCCACAGCAGGGCCGTCAGAAGGCCACAAGGATGAAAGCTGGGAGGACGGGAGCTGGGATGGGCTCTGGCAGCACTGAGGGTGGACAGGCGCACTGGACTCTACAGCAGGCCGACTGTGGGCGGGGGGACGAGCTCGGGTGGCCACTTCCGTCCTCCAGACCGCCAGCCTCAAGTGTGAGGACCCCGATTCAGCTGCCACCCGAGAAACCTGGCTCACCACCCAGACTGTGGGAGTCAGCTAGCTCCGAGGCATCCAAGCCAAGGAGGGCCACATAGACGATGAGGACGGGACGCAGGAGGGTCAGGCTGAGACCCAGCTCACCCAGGGCACAGGCAGGGTCCCAGAGATGGGGGCAGCCCAGGGAGTCCGTCCTCTCAAATGTTAGAAGCCCACTTGCACTGCCGCACACTTGCTGGGGCAGAGACGGGGCAGAGACTGGGCAGCGCCAGCAGATGCTGTAGAAAGCTGCTGAACTGGACGGTGATAACAGGCCCGGGCTGGACCACCGCAGGCTGCCACACACCACCTCCCAGGGGAGGCGACAAGGAGCTCTGCCCAGGCGGAGCAGGAGCCGCTGGCACCAAGGAACCCAGTGCCTGCCTCGGGCGCCACACAGACGTGTCAAGCGTGCCCACACCAGCTATCTCAACGCCCCACCTCGTACGGACCACTTCCCCACAGGAGCAGCACCCTGCTCCCGGAAGCCAACCAGGTTCTTACCTCCGCAAACAGAGGAGAAATAATTGTCGATAAACACTGAGAGAAAGGCCTCTTTGGGATGTCTTTCATCTTGAGGAAGAAAAGAGAGATCATAAGGAACAGGGAACAGGCACCGGCAGCGATTCAGTACGCAGCAGACCGCCCACCAAAGCCCGTGCTGACTCTACACGCTGAGCGGATGCTCTCTGCCCCCGTCACTCTGGGTAAGACTGTCTTACCGTCTTCAACTAGGCTACAAAGTTTGCAGTCACAGGCAAAACCCATGACGCTAGGGACCCAGTATCTGAATCCACAAGGGAAGAAAGACTCCCTGGCGGCCACGCTGGATGGGCGGCCACGCTGGATGGCCCAGCACTCTATGGGGAGTGCTCTCTGCCGAAGCTCATAGAGGGGAGCCAGGTGGAGCTGCTGCAGCGACTGGCCTCTCTGGAGTTACCACCTCTACCTGGACAACACTTAACACCTGCCTGACTCATCCAAGCAGGCTGGGACCACAGGGACAGCCACTGGTCCACCTGCCTGACGAATCCTCCACTACACTTTTAAAAGACCTAAAAATATAGCTTTTCACAAGTTTAAATAGGCATAAAACCAATTAATCAATTAAACACAAAAAGATCACATTCAATTATATGGTCTTAAATAAAATTATGGTACATTATATGAGTCATCCCAGCATGTGGACACAGTCCCCTAAAGAGAACCATAAAGTTGTTCTGTACACGAAACCTGACCCCCTCACTCCAACTCCACAGCACGGCCCAGGGTCGGGAGGTCAGGAGTCCCAGTGTGGCCCAGAGCAGAGGGGAGACCAGAGCGCCACAGCACAGCCACATGCGGACTCTCAGGTCCCAATCTTTGCATGATCAGACACGACTTCAGCTCTTGATCTGCCAATTCTGAGGGCAAAGCCCCACCAAGGACTGCTTCAAGGACTCCGCCCACTCCCAGGGAAGGCCTTACAGAATGGCAGGCGCCTGCTGGTGGACAACAGGTGCTAGCACTCGAGAATGAGCAACTGTACCTTGTTTCTCTCCAAATCCGACAGCTGAAGAGCTCCGTTCTCAAGATTCTTGGGATCCTTCTCTCGGATTGTGAAGATCCAGTCCCCAGAGTCACTACCTCCAGATGCCTGGCCATCTGTTTCCCTTGACACAAAGACCCCGCGGAGTCGGTCAGCGTGGACACCCTGGCTTCAGGCCCTCGGCCACCCACAGCCCATGCTCCACCGCAGCTGCCACCCTCTCCCACCATCTACACTCCACGCCCCCACACCACCCCCTTACCCCCTGGGATCCTCCAGTCACACAGCCTGCTACATCACTGAACAGAAGGCGGCTCCTGAACTTCTCGCCATCCTTCTTCCTTAGCCTCCCACAGCAAAAGAGGTGGCTCCCAACTTGGAGGAGGAAACGTCCCGTCCCCTGCAAGTCCCCCTCTAGGCCTGCCTTCTCTCCTGTGTGCCTCCCTCCCGCCAACCCAGAAGCACTCTCTCTTCCTCCCCTCCAAGCAGCTTCCCCTGATCACGCCCTCGGGTGGATGGCCACATCTGGTCTCAGCCACAGATCACGGATGTGCATCTGTACTCACTGCTTCCACCTGTCACCTTCCACCCCATCCCCACATGCTACCTCCAAGGTCCCCAGCCTCCAAGCACCGCTTGGTAAGGGGGTCTATGCAGTCCTGGCCTGTTGGAACCTCAACAGCAATGGTCCCAATGATCTTGCCAATCAGCCCCAGGTGCTGGCTCTGCTGTGCCTGGTCTCCTCCCACCCACGGGGTCCTTCTCACTCGATGTTCATCTTCATCCCCACGCTGGCTTCCTAGGGCCTGGTCCCCCGCCTCCAGAACTTGAGCTCTTCTCATATGGCAAATGCACACCCGAGTGACACCACCGGTTCTCAGGGTTCGGATGACCTTTCATACAGCAGCGACCCTTAAGTCTGCGTGGTCTGCCTAGCTCTCTTTCCCTGAGGGCCACACCTCAGTGTCACTTCAAGATGCACATCTCCTGGCCACCTGGGAACATCACACGCCATGCTGCCAAATCCTGGCACATCTGCCCCCTTTACCCAAGTCCATCACCACATCCTGGCTCTCCAAACCCTCTCCTCTCTCTCTCTCCCCACTGTTCACCTCCATTGCTACTGCCCTAGTCGCCGGCAGCAACACCTCAACAGCCTCCAAGATCAATGGACTTGGCCTTGGCTATGAACCAGAATCACCAGGGGTATTGAGAACCCTTGTCCCACTGGCCCGGCATGGGGAGGGTGCTGTCTTCTGGCCAGGGGGTGCAGGTCAGCTCCAGGCTCGGCTTACAGGCCCAGTTCTACCTAGCCACTTCCTTCCCTGAGGTCAGGGCAGCCAAGCCAACTTCCCCCGCGTCCCAGCTGGAAACTCCAGGTCACGTCTCCAGCCAATGGAACCCTGGGTGCCAAGCCGGACACAGGTTCTCGGTCAGGCACTGCCCACACAGAGCTTTGCAAGGCTGAGCTTCTCTTAGAACACAGCAAGCGGGCACTAAAACAGGCCTTCACAGCCTTTCAAGATGTATTTAAGGCAATGTCCTCTGGTCAGAACTTTAAGAACAGGAAAGGAGGCTAGGTCACGTTCCCTGCACCCAGAGCCCTCACACGGATGCTACTCGGAGACTCCATGCGGACAGGAGGCTAAAAGACCAGGCTAAGAGACTCCCTGCCGGGTCCGCGTGGTGCCCACCACAAAAACCACCCGCGGGTTACCTAAGAAACGCCCAGAACCGCCCCCCAGGAGCCCGCGGCCCATCTGCGGCACAGCTCGGGCGGCAACCTACGCGTCCGAGTCCTCAGAGCTGGAGTCGTCCTGGCTCTGCTCGGCCTTCCACCGCTTGTACCTGTCGATGAGCTCCGTCAGGTAGGACGTCTTCTTTGCATTGCGCATTATGAATTTGTGCTTCAGCAGCTCCTTAGCCGTGGGTCTCTGGAAAGACACCCGAAACAGCATGAGGTCCCGTGCACTTTCAGTCTCTGTATCCAATCCCAGAGGAAGGGCTCACGCCTGGAAATGTCAGGCGACCACGCTGACACGGCGAGACTGGGTTTCAAAGTTTTCCCCTTAGGTTTATTCAAAGATGGGTCACTCTGTACCCATGGCTGGGACTCGCAGGCACAGTGTGGACAATGGTGTCCTCGACGTCCAATGAAAGCAAGAGAACTTCCCCCAAATAATCTGAACCACCCGAGAGCGCATCTCCTCTCCCACTTTCACTCAGCACTCGAAGGCAGACACTGACGGAAAAACATGTTCTGTGTTACTATTAACATTCTGCACTGTGTGGTGAAAACCCCAAAATATCATAAAATAAAAACACTAAAAGAAACTGGAAGGGAGCCAGGAGAGAACCTGTCCTGCATTTCTGAAAGGCGCCTGGCACTGTCATCCACCCCCCGGATTTAGAAAGATGGTGTTCCCGGCTCCTTGCGACTGAGCTAAGGGCTTCGTCCACGCCCCAGACTCATGGCACACCACGATCCGACCAAGGGCTCCACCCTGCAGGACGGCACACCTAGTTACTGAAAAGAGCAAAATTCCCAAGAAGCCCAGTGTGCCCGACCTGGACCTGACACCAGGAACACAAAACATCAGCAACTCGGGCTGTTTCCACTCCCTCCAAATTACTAAGGCCTTGTCAACAAGAGCCAGTGCTCTTTCAAACTTGAAGGTGAGAAACCCGGATGGCCTCAGGTACCCCAGCCCCAGTGGAGAACTCCAGACATAATAGTCTCAGCTCATAGTCACAGCTTCAGGTCCTTCTCCTCCAAAGGATGGGGGAGAGCCAAGGGGTGTGTGCTAACTAGAGGAGTGTTTAATGGAAGATATGCACACACGGACACGCCTTCCCCATGTGAGAGTGCTGTGTTGGGCCTAGAACCACCACGATACAAAACCCAACACCACTGTATACAGAACAACACGAACCAGCGTCACCTAGAGTGCTTAGGAAATGCTGTCCCCTGTGTAATTCCTTCTCCAGAACTGGCACCAATGAAGAAACCACGATGCTCTTGTAAAATCAGTCTTCACTAATAAGAGTTCAGTGGCGATGGGGAGGCGGGATCCAGCTTAGCCTTCAGCTAACTCCATTGGAAAACTCAAAACAAGGACATGATACTTCGAGCAACACAAAAATACACCACTTTCAAAGAACTGCCCTAATTCTGAGAGAAAAATGAGGTAAAACTAGGTAGTCGTTTCTGCTATGGGCTGTTATTATTGATTAAATGTAAAAAGAGAAGGAAGGAGGAGGAGAAAGAGGTGCGTGGCTCCTCTTCACCTTATCTTTTGCTTCCCAGCACTAACAACTCAAGAGAGAACACACTGACTCTGAAGACCTATTACCATTACTTTTCAGGCTACCCTCTGCCATTACTAAAGGCAGTTTTATAGTTGACAGCCGGATCCTCCTCTCTAAATATTAAAAACTTGGGATTCCACCTATCGTATGAAGGAGAAATATTCCTCAGGCTCAAGGAGGGAGGCATGAGATGCTAGAATGTGAAAGAAAATAGTTTTTAATCCTTAAAAGATAAAATGGCTGTAAGAGCATATTTGCAATTCAAATAAATCAATCACACTCATTTAGAAAAAGAAAAATGAAAAGAGAGAGAGAGAGAAAGAGAGAGAAATGCATGAGATCCTGCAGACAGCTGATAAGGGCTGAGAAGGCCAGGGACGGGGGGGGGGGGGGGGGGGGGGGACCTGCCAGCGGGCCCGGCAGGGCCACGCACAGCTGCACCGAGGGATGCAGACTTACAAAGCTCGGCTCCTTGTTCAGACAGGCCTCCACGAACTCCTTGAGGGGTTTGCTGTAGTTCCCTTCCAGCGTCGGGGGGTTGTTCTTTGGAATCAGGAATAAAACCTTCATGGGATGCAGCTCAGAATGAGGGGGCTCCCCTTTCGCCAGTTCTATAGCTGTTATACCCAGTGACCAGATGTCCGCCTGCAACAGCAAGAGCATCTTTAGAGACACAGAGCAGGAAGACATTCAAATAAACACACTTAGAAGAAGCAGCCTATCGAGTTTTTGATAAAAATGTATTTTCATAAGCCCTTGATGTAACTTCAACATAGGCAACAAGTGGAAAATTTGCTCCACTGAACATCCTCCACGCCACACTGAAGACGGCGGTGTGACCACTGGCAGGGCAGGTACTCTTGTTATAGGAGGGGCTCAGGCAGAGTGCCAGAGTCAGGGGCACGGGTGCCAGATGAGTGGGGAGGAGCAGGGGCAGGAAGATATGCAGCCAGCCGCCCCTCCAGGTCAAATGGCAGCTCTACAAAGTCCTGTGGTGTTAGACCCAAGAGCTACTATCTGAGCCTTGCTTCCTTCCTCATCTGTGAGAGGGGACGGGGAAGTGTATGCAATGTGCAAGGTTCCCACCACTGTCTAGCACTTGAAAAAAATGTTTATAAATGTTCAAACACGCATAGAGGTGAAAAACACTGATACACAGCACCCCTACGCACCTATCACATGAATCATTTTGCCATACAGGTTTCTGTCTGGTGCCATGGCGTATTTTGAAGTCAATCAGCCATCCTAACAATCCCCAATCCACAGTACTCCAATGTGTCAACATTTAACTACAAACTGGCTTAAAATCAACAATACAGACAGTCCCTGACTTGCAATGATTTGCTTACAAAGGTTCAACATTATAATGGTGCAGAAGTGATTCACATTCGGGAAAAAACCATACTTTGATTCTGGCTCTTTTCCTGGTTAGTGGCATGTCATGCAATTGTCTCTCATGAACAGCAGTGCGAGTCACGGCGTCCGGTCACTCCCACGATGCAGGGGAGAACCACCAGCACTCCAGAGCGTCCGGGGGACTGTGTGTGTCCATGCATTTGCTACTCACTGTATTTTGTATTTAAAATTTTACCCTGAAAGGATCAATCTAGAAGAATTGGTGTTACAGTAATGTCTCCATTTTCCTTCACTCTACAACTCAGAATCCTTGGTTTACTTTGCATGTGTACTTTTTTTTATACATTGGTAGAAAAGTGATTTACTTGAGTCCCTCAGCTGCAGGAGGGGAACTGGGGACACAGTGCCCACGGGCAGGGAGGCCCCCAAGCCCGTGCTATGGCTGGAGGGCCTAAGGAAGTGAGCTGCACAAGAGGAGGAGACGAGCTAGGGGCACAGGTGGCCACTCTCCTGTGGCAGGGGTTCTCCACACACAGCTCCGCCTGAAATCTCAGTGTGTGTCTGCCCCTGCCCCTGGCGCCCCTCAGGTCTCCTTAGAACTGCTGCCACCAGCAAACTGGCCACCTCAGGCAACACAGATCCAGGGCTCTGCCCACATGGCCTCTGCCGATGCATCTCCAAGCATCTCACAATCCAGTAACTGGAAAGCGGATGATGGTCTCTGCGTCAGGCTGTCAGAGGGTGTCTGCGCCGATTTCCCTCATAGGACTGAGGACTTGCTTTTGTGTGGCGCTGGATGATAAGCAGACAGCAAGCCCGCAAGAGGCCGCCCCTGCTCCCCAGTGCCAATGTGCACCAACTGAAGCTAACTGGGGGGAAACCCTTCCGCCCTATCCACACCCAGCCCAGGCACCATTCATCCTGGCCTCCCCAGGAGGGTGGCCAGGACAGCACCACAAGACAAAATGTGGGCCATCCTCCCAGGAAGAAGCCAAGGGCCACCCAGCTCCTCGGTGTTCCTCTTTGGATCCTCCTACACCCATGCAGGCACCAGGGTGTGGTCCTGTGGTCCTGAGCTCCTCACGCCCTTTGTCCCCACCCACCTTCTACTCCTGGCTGGGTTCAAAGCTGCCCCATACCCAGGACTTCTGCAGGGTCCTTTGGCAGGTCCTCCAAATACCCAACACCCTACTAACAAACCTGGAAAGCTGGACCAGCATCAAGAAATGCTGAAGACACTGGCAAACCAATCAAAAGCCATGAAAATATCCAAAGTTATTAAAACCAACTAATCTGACTTCTGTGAATCTAATCTAGATAAATGTAAGATCTGGAAGATGTATATGCCACCCAAACATTCAAGAGCAGCATTATTTACATTCGACCTTAGAAGAATGATTAAGTTGCTATGGCCCATTAACTTACTGAAGTATCTCATGATATTCCAACAACACGGCATATACAGAGAACCTTAACAAATATGACTGCATCTATCTATTACTACATTCAAGAAACGGCATCTGATTTAGAATGTGTTAAAATAAAATAAAGTCACGCAGGAAAGGGCACTCACCTTCCAAAGCAGAAAAAAATGAGGCGTAACGAGGAATCCATTTTTCTGACATTTGGGAAATATATGAAATTAGATACTAAGACACCACTGGTAGAGCAAACAGTGGTTTTTAATACAAGCCCAAGTCAAAAGCTACAAGGGTCGATGCTCTGAAATATAGATACTAGCTGTGAACCGATCACTTCCTACACAGACCCTTCTAGGTAGCATGTTCCTGAATGACCACTCAGAATCACCTGTCCCTGAGGGTTGACGACTTTCTCCACATAGCAGGGAGTGGGGAATGACACAGAACAACATCCAGGTCCTCACAACACCACACAATGTGCAATAAACAACCTGGCTACAAATCTGAAGATACTTAACAATTTAAGTGATATTTTAAAATTATGCATAAAAAATAATTCTCAAAGGAACCCTAATCACCTCTCCATAATCAAGAAGAAAAACCATGTGTAACTCCAAGTCACAGTTATAACTAAACTAAGCAAAAGAAAATGGATTTAACACAGCTACTTATATACTCAGATGCAACATTCAGGAACATGTTTATACTTGGGATCTAGGTGTGAAAATATTTACGAGCACTCAATAGCAACGTGTGCTTGACCTAAAGGTCTCAACAGTATACACACCAGAATGAAACCAGATGCCACCTGTCTCCTAGCCCGCAGGCTTCCCCACCTGCAGGGCTCCTTGCTCCCACCCAGGACCGTGGGTGATTCCTGGCCCTGGGAGAGGGACCAGGGTGTAAGGCTCATTGTGGGAGTGTCGGTAGGGAAGAGGCAGGCTGCCTGCCTGTTCCCACCCAGTCCCCGCTGGACAACCCACTGTCTGCACTCAGCTTGAATAACATTATTTCTTCCATCATCGCATCACCTGTTTCCATTTTTCACCACAATGAGATTACAAACGGTTATTTCAGAGATGCCTGGATGGTGGAATAACTTGGCCTGGGTGGCAGATCTACAGATATTTTTCCTTTCTTTCCATTTCATTTTTCAGAATTTTCCAGGTCATCACAAAAGAAAACACACACGTGCTGCTTCTGAGACCAAAACCGGGAAAAGCTATTTACAGGGGACTGCTGACCCCAGTCTCGGTGTCTCCAGGATGCTGTTGCAGTCCCCGCAGGCCAGGGTCTCTGCCCAGCCCCTCTACCCTCTTCAAGGCATCCACAGCCCAAGCACAAGGGCTCTCCTTCCCAGAGTGCCATCCCCTTGCCTCAGAGGGAAGGAGTGCTCGTGTGAGGCCATCCTCCGCTCCCCAACTTCTCTCCTGGGCTGCTGCTTACCTGGAGGAGCTGGGCACCCCCACCACTGAAGTACCCAGCCCTGGACAACCACAGCGCAGCAGCTGACTGACCCAACAGAGGATGCAGAGAAGGGCTGTGAACAGGGAGGGGCAGCATCCTCACCAAGTTCAACTACTTGCTAACAGACCATCCCAACAATCTTAAAAAGATAAAAAGATTAAATTTCCTTTGCCTTAGACCAACGCTCCTTTGTGGGAAACAAGTTCTCTCGCTCAGCACTGTCTCCAAGATATGGGGACAGCTGGAAACCAGCAAAGCTTACCTAATCCCTTTTAAAAATATTAGTAATAATGAAGGTTATTAAGGCCAATGAGCAGTCAGGACTGTGCAAAGATTAGGAACTGAGACTGGCGGGAGGCTGAAGCAAGAGGATCTCAAGTTCAAAGCCAGCCTCAGCAACAGTGAGTGCTAAGCAACTCAGTGAGACCCTGTCTCTAAATAAAATACAAAATAGGGCTGGGGATGTGGCTCAGAGGTCGAGTTCCCCTGAGTTCAATCCCTGGTAACCAAAAAAAAAAAAAAGACTGGCATAAGAGAAGCTGTGTGTGTAGACACTTTTGAGAGCAACCCAACAGCCCAAATGACAAGGGTCACAGACCCTGCAGGAGGTTATTGTGTAAATGAGATTCTAGGTCTAGACGTCTTCAGGAAGCCAAGGTGCACATCCTTCCAGTTCAGCAAGGGGAAGATGCCGTGAGGAGGTGCGTGCCTTCCTCTCCAGCCCTCCCGGCCTCTGACATCAGCATGTGCACCTAAGAGGAAGCTGCGGGCTGCATGTACTTGCAACCACCAGAACAGAAGCCTGGGATTTCTATGAGAAAGACTCTCTGCGCCTGTGATGCTGATCCAGCCCAGAGATGCTTCCAGGTACCCACAAGGATGCATGGAAGAGGCACTGGAAAGGGGGAGGAAGTAAGCATCAGGAGGCCTCAGCTGTAGCCGCGTACCTCAGGAGCCCTGCTACCTGGCAGGTCCACCAGGCCCCAGGCCCAGCAGGACAGCCACAGAGCCACAAGGCAAGCTTGAAGCAGCCTGTGCAGGACAAGAGCTGTTGGCACAGAGGCACCCGAGGCTGGGGGAAGGGTCCCCCAACGCCCATCCCTGATAATCTGAACACTAAGACACTGACATCACCCTAATCTGCACTTGGACACCTGAGCCCACAAACCTGAAAGTCCAAAAGTTTTAAGAGTTGACTGGAGCTGGGCACGGTGGCACACGCCTGTAATCTTAGTGACTTGGGAGGTTGCTGAGGCAGAAGGATCACAAGTTCGAGGGCAGTCTGGGCAATTCAGGGAGACTATGTCTCAAAATAAAAAGGGCTGGAGGTGTGGCTCAATGGTGGAGCACTTGCCTGGCACGTGTGGAGCCCTGGGTTTAATCCCCAGTACCACAAAATGAAAGGGAAGGAGGCAAAGGGTGGGAAGAACAAGGAGAGACCAGGAGAAGATAACCTGGCCGGTAAGAGGAGCTGGGAGAGGCGGTGGCACTTTGTGCTGATGAGGAGACTACAGTAACTGAGAGCCAAATACGTAGGAAGAATCCGTAGCACCACTGCAAAGATGCTCTCTCCCTATCCTGCCTGGGATGTCTGGGGCCTCTCTCCACTCCTTTCTCTACAGGCCCTGTGAAGACTGGACAGAGCTCTGAGCAGGCCCTGTCCCTCAGCCACTCCGCATGGCTTCAGCCCCCGCCAGTGCAGAGTCCCTTCCTCTCTGCACACAAGCCCACCCTCCACTGCTCGCTACCTGGATGCTACCTCACCCCATGGTCCTCCGTTACTGCACACCCTCCTTGTGTCCCCACCAAACCATACGCTAAGCTAAAAACCACAGTGACCGTGGCTGGATGAACAGACAACAAAGGTGCTCAAGGGTGCCCAGGAGACAGGAGAAAACTGGTTCAGCAGAGGTCAGAGACGCAGAGTTACGGTGGGGAATGCTGCAAGGCTGCAGGCCTGAGGGGAGAGACCTGGCACCCCACAAGGACAAATCCTTGGCTCTCACCTTCGAGTCGTAAGCTGACTGTTTAATGACCTCGGGCGCCATCCAGAAGGGGGTGCCCACGAAGGTGTTCCGCTTTATCTGGGTATCTGTCAGCTGGCCCGCCACTCCAAAGTCGGCCAGCTTCACCTCTCCATGCTCCGACAGCAGAACATTGGCGGCTGCAAGAGAAAACCAAGGCAGGCGTCTGACACGCAACGCTCCGCTTATGGTCACCTGGTGGCACGCGATCTCTCCCCAGCCAGCTTGCGTGCCTACAGGTAGGCCCAGGGGGCTATGCATCTCTCCAGACCCCCGGACCAACCCCGTCCAGGCAGGCTGAAGGCTCAGAGCAGGCTCCCCAGAGCAGAGAAGTGCAGCTGAGCCCACCACCTCAGGCGTTTCCAAGCACCAAGAAGGAGATGGCCCTTACCTTTGATGTCTCTGTGGATTTTCTTCTCTGAATGAAGATAATCAAGTCCTTTCAGAATTTCTCTTAATATGGTGGCAATCTGAGTTTCATCTAAAGGGCCAGGTTCTAACTAAGAAAAAAGGAGTATCACAGTTGCTTAATCTGAGATAAGAGAGAATGCCCATGTTAAATGGACAAGGATAATTAAAATTGAAAAACATATTCACTTAAAGCAGATATTTTGCCTACACAATTAAAATCTATTAAAGGATCCTTTAAAAGAGCATAGAACTAGAAAATATGACTTTACTGAATGAAGTAGGGGCCGATGAGAAAGGCCGGGTCACCAAGTTGGCCTGTGACTTAGGGTTGTTCCTCGGGCCCACAGTGGTGGGGGGTCAAGGGCAGGGTCCCACAGACTGGGAACAAAAGCCCAGGAACTTACATGGCACCAGGATCTGCTCTAATGAACTTGGTTATTTTTCCTAAAAGGCCCATCCTTTGCAACCAAAAGCAACCGGCAGAAAAAACGAGGCCTGGGAGCCCACCCCTCCCCTAAGACCACCCCTGCACCAGAACGCCCTAGATATGAGCTGGGGGGCCCAGCTTTGGGGATATAGCTCAAAGAGCTCAATTCTTCAAGATCTGGCATAAATGCATGTTATCAAATAAAAAATTACTACTGCCTCTGCAAACTTTTATTCCTACTCAAAAAGTGTTCACTCCTTAATATCCATTCTTGTAGAAAGACATAAAGAAGCAACGTCACGTGTACATGTCCCCATTTATAAGGAAGTCAGGTCAAAGAGCTCATGTCAGGTAGCGTGTCCACCATCACTTGCAAAGCAGGGACTCAGTTACAGCTCCCAATTACTTAAATGCCACCACCCAAACAACCTGACGCTCCCTAATGGCCTAACAGGAGTGGTTGGAGGGGCAGAGGTCTAGAGAGCTGGACCCAATTCCCCGTCACAAGGCTCCGTCGAGCTTTCCAACTTGACCCAAGCTTGCGCACCTCACCACCCGGCAAACAGCCCCTGGTGATCACCAAGTTTCATTACTACAAACGTGCTTTACGCCAAAGGGAATGAAAGCCACAATGCTCCTGGCGAGTCCCAGGCCTTCAGTGGATGTCCTATGTGACCCCACGAAGGGTTTGTGGGCCAGTGTGGGTGCAACCGAGACCACCCCCAGTCACTGCACTGCAGCCCCTTCCGCCTGGCACGGCCTTCTGGTTATCTCCCAGGCCCTGGGGCCTACGCTACGTCCCCAGGTCGGGGGTTCTCAGGGCTGCGCCACACACACACACACACACACACACACACACACAGAGGCCCTGCAGTCTGGCCTGTCTGGCAGCCAGACACGGCCGGGTCAATCTGCTCCTGGCTTTCTGCCATTCAGAACACAGGTGAAGAGGAGGGCTAGTGGCTTCCAGTTAGTCTTCATTTTATTTCTGCTTAGAGAAGGTAGAACTGCTTGTGTCCACTAGCCTGCCAGGAACTGCCACCAACTCAGACTGTCGGCACAGAACCTGATTTTCTCCAAAGTTATTTGACCAAAAGTTGCATTTTCAAGAAATTAACAAAGACCTTGAGGTGGAACCCCTGCCTCATGGCCAGTCTTTCCTCCCTACTACTTAGTGTTTGCAGAATTTATGAATTTTTATTTTCCAGATGAGGAAAACATAAGAAGTCTCTCATCAGCTGAGGGAAGAAAGGAGAAGAGAGATGCTGTATTTTGCTCCTTTCTCAACAGCAGGACACGGAGGGGAACCCAAGCAAGACATCAGGGTCCAGGTCTACTTCCTCCTCCAAGACTTCGCCCATGCCCTCCTCCCATCAGTCTCTGGCCAGAAGGGGCAGAACAGCCCAGTGCCGGTACCACGGGAGGTCAGCCAAGAGCCAAGGACACGAGAGGGAGAGGGAGCAGCTGGCCATGAGCCCGACCCAGGCCCGCCTCCCCCTCTTCACCCTGACTCCACCCTTCACGGGGCAGAGGGAGAGGGCACCAAATGCGTTCTATTAATTCAGCGGTAAAATCCTTCTTGGCCTCCACATGGTCTATTTTAGGTGTCAACGTGGCTGGGCTGAGGGATGCAGAGACAGGTGAAGCATGACCCCTGCAGTGTCTATGGGGCACTTCCAGAGGATCAGCAGGCCCTGGAATGGGCCTAGGGGCAGCCCACCCTCATCCAGTCCTGGGTGGGGATGATCCAACTGGCTGAGGCCCCAAGAAACGAAAAGGCAGAGGGCAGGCGAAGTCCCCTTTCTTCTCCTGCCCTTGGACTCCAGAGTTCCAGGTGCTCGGCCTGTGGACTTAGACTGGGCCACACCAACCCCCTGGTCCCCAGCAGGCAGGCGGCCTGCGGTGGACTACTCAGCTCAGCAGCCACGCGGCATGGCCCTGGCAAGCCCCTCACATCCACCTCCCGCTGCCTCGGACCCGGAGACTGGCACACTGTCAAATTCTCCCTGAAGTCACTCAGGGCTCTCCACAGCCCAGAGTTCCCGTGAGTGGTCGGACCAGGCTGAGCCGAGTTCTCCGAGTCTCGCACCAGCACTCTCCACTGCCGTACAGTCTTCGCAAGACACATCAGCACTCTATCAGTAAGAGCACTGTGAGCTTTTCAAGTAAGAAGTAATAACAAAGACTGCCAGGGAAGAAACTGGGCTCCATCCCATCTTTAGGTGACTCCTAATTCCCCTCCCTCCACATGTCCTCCCCTCTTCCTCCTCCATGAGGACCATCAGCCCGGCACACAGGCACCCAACTCAAAGCACACTCCCAGGCCGTGCAGCAATGTGTGGCTTGTGACTCAGTTCTCAACACAGAACAGATGTGACATGTGCCCCCACCCCCACCCCAAACACTGGCAGCTGGAGAGGACAGAGGCCACAGCGACCCCTGCGGGGAGAGACGGCCATCTGTCCCTTGTGGGAGACCCTCTTCTGCAGCCACGGTGGCAGCAGCTTGGCCTAAACGTTACTGAACATGCCATCTCATTCTTTCAAAATCATGTTGTATGTTCATTTTTAAGTTTGTCAAAAATCTCTGCCTGATTAAGTGAGCAATTTATGTAGCAAAATTCCTTTTTAATTAGATTCCCAGGCTGTCCTTTGGATTTCTGGCAATACTGGCTGATCTTTTAATCAGCTGAAACCTTTCCATCCGGGCCTCCTGATCCTCACGCAACCCCCGCCCTCCCTCTGCCTGCTCTGCCTTGAACAACCTTGCACACACCTGGCTGCTCCCCTCAGACCACGTGCCACAAGAGCCACGTGTGCTGCTCTGTTCCCTGCAGGGATTCAAGTGGCTAGCTCGGCACAGGCACACAGTGGACACACAACAATATTTCCTGAACAAAAAAAATTGTTCGTCCACAGAGCTACAAAAATGCACACCCTGTGCAGCTGGAACGCCTTGAACTGAACTGTGTAGTACATAAGACACTCTCCTAAGTCGCAACACCTGGGGGCAGCTGGGACTTCTGAGGTCGTCACAAAAGTCACTTCAAAGTCATATTTCAAAGAATACAATGCTTCTTCAGAGTGATCCTGGGGACTCTTACAAACATTTAATTTCAATTATTATTTATCTCTTAAATAAAAAAAATCAACACACTGAGCACATTCAAAATAAAATATGATAATTTTATATTCTTAGCTCTTAATTACTGAGCTATGCTGTCTTCTTTATTCTTCACACTGCTTCCTGGGTTTTGTTTTTTGTTTTTTAAGTCAAAAAAGATACAGAGGGCTGGGAAGGTCAGTGGCAGAACACTTGCCCAGCATGCACAGAGCCCTGGGTTCAATCCCAGCAGGCCAAAAAATACAAAGCACCACCAGGAAGAAGAGAACTCTGAGGGACACACCCCTGCATCAGCACTGATAACCTTCTGCCAGTTAAGAAGACACCTGTGCTCTGACAACAGAACTGGGCACCCATCTGCAGAATGACACCTGGGCACTTTACAGAAGCAGATCTAGGTTGATCTCAACTAGCCTTTTCCAGCTGTGTCTGACCCGTGGGGCCCAAGATGTGCTGGTACACCAGGATCGGGAGATCATGGTTTGCCGGCTGGTTTGGAGGCCTGCCCATCTGTACCTGGGGCAAAGTTGCATCACTTTCTGGAGGCCACGAGAGCCTGCAGAATGGAGAGGGAGGATCACTTTTTCAGTTCTCAGCCCTGACACTTGTTATGAGCACCTTGCAGGGGCCATGAGAAGGAGGAGGGATGTCACACCATTCATCTGCACACCTGCTCCAAAGACACCCACGCTCCCCACAAGGGAAGATCCCCGTCATTCTCTGACCCAAATCCCAACCCAGAATCTGCCCCCACTAGGAACCTTGATTCCAGAAAGGAATGCTCCCCCAAATTCACTATCAGAATCGAAGGGTGATTCTGGGTGAAAGAGGGTGCCATCTCCCTGTCCCAGGCTAAAGCACCTCAGAAACTCAATGGGATAGCACAGGGCACACTGTGTGCACCAGATCCCCCTCATGCTGATAGCAGCAAAAACAGGGGCCATCCTCCTGTCAGGAAAAACTGCCCAACTCCGAAATGACTGACCAGCCTGTCTGAGGGCTGAGGCTCACACTCACCTAAAAGCCTGGCTTGGGGGCCGGGGGGAGGGGGTGCATTTGACTGCTAAACTGTTAGCTGTTAGTTCCTTTTAAAAAGCAATGTTTTTTGCATATCCTACATTTCAAGAGTGACCTAAGCCAGGCCGTGCTTGTCAGGGCTGGGATCTGGGAGCGCTCTCCGCCAATACCTGCATGGAGCCACGCTGGACAGAACCAGCAAAGCACCTTCCTCCGGCTTCCCGAGGGCTGTGTGCGCTCACGGGCAAGTCCAGAGGGGAAAGGCCGCTGGGCCCGCCTGCTCCGTCCAGCAGCACGTCGGGCATGCTGGCAAGGGACGAAAGTGGGCAGGTGTGCCACTCCTGCCTGGCAGGACCGGACATCTGATGCCATTCCTCAACAATCACACCCCTCCCTGGCTTCCAAGATGAAAATGTGACGCGCTTACTTGGAGCAAAGTTACCATCCGAATTATGAAGCCGCCATGGTTATCAGCGCCACAAAGCTAACAAACTTGTTCTGAAATTACTTTAACCGGCTGTTCTCAGGTAAGATAATTCCAGGCAAAATGCTTCACTGCTTCTATGAATGAATTCATTGGTTCCCCAGGTGGTTTCAAAAGCAAACCTATAGTTTTCAGTAAACTATAAAAAGCAAGCAGCAAAAATAAGTAAGGAATAGCTTGGTTCCTTTTTCATGCAACTTTAAAAAGGGGAAATGAAATGGATACAGAATTATCTCCAAAACCAGGACAGTAAGAAAAGGTCTGGGGCCTGTCACACCGGCACCGTACTTACTAGATCCAGTGCAGAGCCTCCGCCAAGGTATTCCATTATTATCCACAATTTAGTATCCTACACAGAAACAAAAAAGGAAGAAGTTACTTTAAAAATAAAACCAGAAAAAATATTTTAAATATTTGGAAAGATTGTTTTCACTGTTATTCGGGATCCAGAAAGTTTTATAAACACATAGCAACAAGGAAAGCATGTCTAGGTGAGAGCCAGGCACCCAGCACAGCGTGCAGGAGGCCTCCCACACCCTGCAGGGCAGCGGCCTTCCCTGGGCCCCTGCCACAGCTCATGTAGGGAGTGTGTTCCAGACCTCCAGACCAGACCCCAGGTCCCCTTCAGGACTGCACTGTGCCCAGCTCTCAGAATGTACCAGGTCCCTCCCCAGTCCCCATGTGAGTGTCACTGCAAAGACTCAGAAGAGCCGTTCTAGACTGAGTCCCAGTTTCCCAGCCTTTTTGCTCTTGCAGTCTCCCTCTCCACCTGTAGGTCCAGCGTCCACTTCAGACTTATTTCTCTATATTTTCCACTTAACAGGGAACTAAGAAGTGCCTGCTGCTCTGAAGCTCTGGAAAGGCCAACTGCAGTCCTCTGCTCCTCCGGAAAGGTGACCTACATTGCCGGCCTTCCCCTGTTAGGAGGCACTGAGGCATTCTCTGCATTTGTGGAAGAAGTTCCTTTTTCAACTTAAACTAGATTCTGCCATCTGGAGTTCCCTAAGCTAGTCCCACAGCCCGAGTTCTAATGTATGCAGAACACGTGCTCAAGCTATGATGCCCCAGATCACTGACGAATGAGCGCAAGCTCCGTCTTGCTGGGGTAGGGCAGAGCCTCGAATGAGGTGCCTGGGGGTCCCTGTGATGGGGACAGACACAGACACGGCACGCGCTCAACGGCCATCAGTCCTAGGTGCCTACTTGGAAGGGGCAAGTTCAGCTGAGAGTAGGACTTTCCATTCCATGCCCCATGATGTCTCAGTGCTCATTCTAGAAAATGTCCCGTCCCAACATTCCTTTCAGTTCCTGAGTACACTTGCTTAAAGATCTCGATTAACTGGCCCACTGGCACTGCTTTCTCTAGGCATTTCAGAAACATCCTATCTGATGGTCAGAAACACACTAGTTCAGGGAAGACCAGTTTCTTTCTAGATGACACAGGAGATCTACATTTTCTCTAAGAGGCTTTGGAACTTTCAATTTCTGTTCCCACTCCCTTTTGTTTGGCTTCTGCTTGACTCAGCTCCCGTTCCTTTGATTATCTGAGCATTAAATTTGCTAACAGCAAGATAAGCTCTGGGCAGGGAGGCCACGTCCCCTGGCAGCCTCTCCCCTCTGCAGCTAGTTGTGCAAGGACACACTGGGAAGCAATATTTCAAAGACTTGGGGAAGGTCACAATGCTGCTTCCTGAAACAGCAATACCAGTGGCCACACCCTCATCACTTCCACTGGACACTCCCAAGATCCACCCTTCTCAGAGAATGTGCTGCTGCTCTCTTCCAGCCTCTACCTAACAAGGGAGGTAACTACCTACCCAGGGAAAAATGAAATAACCCTCCGGCTGGGCTGATTTCCTCTCAAGGAAGCCCCAGCTGGGAGCTCTGACCTATTTTTCCATCATCCTAAGTTTGGGGGGATTTCCCCCTCTCTGCAATTGTAGGAAGCAGAGGCAACTGACCGCCCAGCCCGAAGGCCAAAGCCCCGCCCTTCCTCCTGGACAGGGCTGTAGAAAGCCCAGGCTTGTCTGTTATAGCCAGCTCCTTCCGGGTAGGGGGTGGGGGAATGCTACCCAAACACCAGGCCCACCAGCTTCCAGGGAATTCAGGAAACACCTTAAGTCCTTGTTCAGGTCACAGCCTCCCGCGACTAATGTACTTCTGCTTCTCGGTCCCCACTCCCACCAGCACCTGCTGAGGCATGGAATGGTAAGTCCTACTCTCACTTGCCCTCGACCTCCCTGGGTGTGCACACTACTGCAGCCACTCAAAGTCACCCCAGGAAACGGCCATGGCTCGGGGCTCTCAGGCCAGTCCCCAAGGCTCCATGGGCACCACCTGAAGGACAAGAACAGCTAACAAGCAAGGAGAGTGACAGGTGGACGGGGACCTGAAGAAAGGCCATCCCCTCAAAGCTGTGGGAAGTTAGGGGTCAGAGCAGAGCCCTGACAGGAAGCCTAACATCCCCCTGCCCCCTGCCTCAGGCCAGGTCCTGCCGCAGGCGCCCGACCCCACGGTTCTCCCCAGGGACTCCATACTCATGAACTCCCTGTCCTGGACACTTCTCTGCCCAGCCCCCAGCCCCTATGGGCTCTGCTTTGCTCCCCACCTTCCTGGCCAAGATCATTCTAAACTATAACCCCAACTGCCAGTTCATCTTTCCTGCAGAAAAAGAAGGGTGCTAAGAATAAACACGGCACTCCTCCCCCTTCGATTAGGTCAGAGGTACTATGACACCATGAAACACAGTCACAGAGGGAAGGACGGGTCCTAAAACCCACTGGCGTGGAGCTGAGCCACTCAGCACACACCTGTGGCCTTCACATGACGGGCAGAACAGGCCCCTATGCAACACAGTAACCAGGGGGGCTCCCTGGAGACCTGGAGCTCACCCTCTCCGACAACCACTTTCACCCCCACCGACCCTAAAGCATGAACCCTCAGGAGGGATGCAAGTCACCCCTCAAGGTCTGGGGGGGTGATGGGTTCCCAGACCCTGTGGACACCAAATCTGTCAATGTTCGAGCTCATAAAATGGCTGTCCGCATACAACCTACTCACATCCGCAACCACGAGCTCTAAACCACCTCTAGTCGGCCAGCATGCCTAACACGTCCCACGGTGACGCAGATAGCTGTCGTGTGGCTCTGTTCAGAAAACAATGTCAAGGAAAAGTCTGCACATGTTCAGTAATGACACAATTTTTTTCCCTGAGAATTTCTGATCCACAGACTTGTCTCTACAGATGGGGAACTCAAGGATACAGAAGGCTGACTCAGCTGGCCACCAGTTTTGCTTTCTGAGGTTTTTTGCTACCAGTAGTCAATTAAGGTGCAAAAATGTGTCTTGAATCTTCAAGAGACAAACACCCTCGTCACATGACTTTTATTACAGCATATTGTTATAACTATTTATCATCATATTGCTAATCTCTTACTGTGCCAAAGTTTGATTTTACCACACACACACGTATGCACTGGACACACAGGGCTCAGCACCATCCACAGCCTCTCCACAGGACCAGGGGACTACTGTCCACTGCCACTCCTGCTAGAGGACTATGGCAGACTCTCCTGGACACATTGGGCAAGCTCCAGATTCCTCATCCATAAAAAAAAAAGTAGATACTTCAAATCTCACAGTCCAAGAGACAATAAAATGAGATGACCAAGTGAAAGTTCAGGATACTAAAAGACAGAGCGTCACGAGCTTCATCAAGGTCCTCACCCATACATGCCTCGAAATAACTGGCTCAATTAACAGAACTCACTAGTTTCTGAGCAAAATGAAACCTGGACCAATGGTCCATCGGCCTTCTACCCTGGAAGCCTGGGGCCAGAGGGCCTGAAAGAAGGGCCTGGCCTGGCCTGCAAAGGACCCATGAAGACCACTGCCCTCCAACCTACAGAGCACGGCTCACTCTCCAGGAAGAAATATGAGCAGGTGTATAAGAAAAAGCAACCTGAACCTGAGTAGTCTTATTCTTTAAATCAACCTCAAACAATATAATCATGAATGACCTCATGATATAATTTTCTCATAAGGGAAATGAATATTTAATAAGTAAATTCAGGAGTCAATATTTTGGAAAGGTAACAAAGTACATAAAGTGAGAAGTTTCCCCCCCCTCCCTGTCCCCAGATGTCTGGACATATGTCCATAAGATGCCCGACCCATAGACAAGCAAATTCCTATAAAATCTTTCTCCTCTTTTACCCAAATGGTAACATTCAGACACATGGCACGCTTTTGCTTTTACTGAAATTTTCTTAGCATGCCCTGGAAACCCACCTAGGGCTTGCTTTGTCTTGCCATAACTAGTCTAGGCTCTGGCGACATTAGGTGTTTCTACTCTATCAGGAGCCAGGTGTCCATGAAGAACCTCACACATCTGTCGTTCTGCCATCAGAACTGAGGGGTCAGGGATCCATCAGAACTTTAACAGATGCATTCTTGTCCTTTGCAGAGACAGTTATTTCCACTTTTGTTGTTATTTTATGAGCTGAACTGCTGCCCCCACCACCACCACCACCACCAGACTCACAGTGTGAGGCCCCTAACCCTCAGTACTTCAAACAGGACTGGATGTGGAGACAGTGTCTTCAAAGAGGTAATTAAGTTACAAGGACACTATCAGGCTGGGTCCTAATCCAATATGGCTGGTGTCTGGTAAAGACTGCAGATTAGGACACACAGGATTTTTTCTTTTCTTTCTTTTTTGCAACGCTGAGGCTTGAACCCAGGACCTACCACATGACAGGCAAGTGCTCTACCGCTGAGCTACTTCCTCAGCCCCAAGACACATGGTCACAAGGACTGAAAGACCATGTGAAGACAAGGCAGCCACCTATAAGCCAAGGAGATAAGGCTCCCAGAAACAACCCCACCATGGCCTGGATTTCCAGTCTCCAGAGGATGAAGAGAACAGATCTCTGTAAAAGCCACCCTGTCTGGCTTTGGAACTGGAGGTGGTAGTTGGGGGAATGTGGTATTTACACACACACATACACACACACACACACACCCCAACCACCTCAGAGATGGGACCCAGCTGTAAACAGAGTTCACTTTTGTTTTACACACAGTGTATACACATCGCCTGAAGGTGATTTTACAATGACTTCAGTGGACGTGAATTTTGACTGTGACCCATTGATTCCCCAAGTAGAATTTTCCACTTGTAGCATCAGATAGGTGCTCAAAACTTTCAGATTGTGGAGCACCTCCAATTTCAGATTAGATACTCAACATGTGCTTGGCTGTGGCAACCCTAGTAAACTAAAGGTGGTCATCAATCCGTAAGTGAAATTTACCATCTCTTCTTACAAGGTTAGACCTCTTCTTATATTGAAATCAGGTAATTACTCTTTCTTGCAAACACTTTATACATTTTGTCCATTTTCCTAATGGGCTGCTGACCTTCCTTGAATGTAGGAGCCTTAACTTTAAGAGAAACCAGCTTTCTGTATCATGAGTCACCAACACAGCCTTTTCCCATTTGTCTTTAGTTTTTGCTTTTTGGTAGTTCTTCCTTGCAGAATTAGCGTAATGCAGATGTGATGACCATTCACAGGAAAGCTTGCCTTAAACTGTTTGCAAGTACTTTCTAAGAATCCAGAATTGGTGACTAAAGGTTGAGGCTCTCCACATTGACCTTTGTGAGGCATGGAAGGTATCAGGTACCTCCAGAAAAGTTAAGAAAATATAAGGAAGCAAGAGAGATTCCCCACAGTTAACAAGGAAAGATTTTTAAAGCAAGAATTTGAAAACAATGCTCTGCTTTGCATCTGCACTACATTCGAAGCCCTCCGGATTTAGTCCCTGTTTTTGCAGCTGTGACCAAAAAAACCTAACTAGAACAATTTTGGAAGTGGAAACGTTTATTTGGAGCTCAGTTTCAGAGGTCTTGGTCACAAGCAGCTAACTTCATTGCCCTGGGCCCAAGGTGAGGCAGAACATGATGGTGGAAGGGCGGGGTAGAGGAAAGCAGCTCAAGACAAGACAATCAGGAAGCAGAGCTCCAACACCAAGACAGATACATGCCCCAAAGGAAGCCCCCAGGGACCTACCACCTCCAGCCTCACCCTACCTGTCCACAGTCACCACCCAGTTAATCCCTCTAAGGGATAATGCACTGATTAGGTTAAACTCTCATAACCCAAT
This sequence comes from Marmota flaviventris, assembly GCF_047511675.1. Classification (NCBI taxonomy): domain Eukaryota; kingdom Metazoa; phylum Chordata; class Mammalia; order Rodentia; family Sciuridae; genus Marmota; species Marmota flaviventris. The sequence continues at coordinate 155,169,230 of NC_092501.1, forward strand.
CATCTTGCCACTAAACTTTCTTCCACTGTCTCACACATGAGCTTTGGGGGTCATGTGACATCTAACCTATACCAGCCCCTTATCAGCTTCTGGGTCACCAGCCCACCCATGTCAGAGAAGTCCTCAGCCTCCTGTAGCCTCAGTTACCTCCTTTGTTCAGGGGACCCAAGAGCATCCAGCTCAGAGGGTGACAGAGAAAGTCAGGCAGAGCCTGGTATACAAGCTGTGCCCATACAGTTACCTACTATATACTAACTCAGGAGTGTCCCCTGTCTGGACCCCAGCCCACAGGGGACTGTGACCTTAACAGAAGAATACACCCTCTCTCCAAACCTCCCTCGCTTCTCCCTGACAGCCTGTAGTTAGTGCAGAATGCAGGTCCTGACCTCAAAGGGTTCTTCCATTGTTCTTCCATCTCAAGGTTGCTGGAATTTCTTACATGATTAGCTAGACACATCATATGGACTCTGGACACATAAAATGAATTAAGATCTATACTCTTGACTTTAAGGAGATTTTGATAACTGAAAAGTGGGCTAAAAAACTTCAATGGTGGACGCACAGAACACCAGGCTCAGGAAGGCCGGGTGATCCAAGTGAGACACCTCAACATGCTCAAGGAATAGAAGAGGCACCAAGTCCTCCTGTGAAAGGCTCCGATCAGCCAGCTTGGGTCGGGGTAACGGGTGGATGTGTTCTACAGACACAAAAGTACTCAGGAACAAGATGGACACCCCGGGGTACTGAGAAACTGATGTGACTCCATTTTTTGAAAACAGCTTCTACCTCAAGGCCTGTCCAGAGGAAGGGGGCGTGACCCTTGTCCTTGGAAAAACCCACAGAGCACACTCCTAGGCACATACCCACCCTGCTGAGTTGTTTGTCTGCAAATAACAGGAGAGGATCTGTGGCGCCAGGTGTCCCTGTCTCAGGCTAGGTGAGGACCCATAGCAACCCCCTAGCAACCACCAATCAGCATGAGACAGGGAAAATACCTGGGATGCCAGATGACCACCCCCCCCAGTAGTTTATGGTGGTTGATAACATATTGGGAAACCATGTAGTTTAGCACGTACACCCCTCATGGATTAAACAATCAGTTCAAAGGAATCCCCTTTTGTACTAACCAATCACCCCGACCCCATTTATTCCTGCCAGGGAATGTACCAATCAATGTTAAGAGTTGTTGTTTGATTTTCCTGCAGTATGGAATGATTTCCTGTGTGATGTTGTGACGCATAGAGTATCCCCAAAAACCTTTAAAATCTCACTGAGCAAAGAACCGGGACTCACTCCCTGGGACCGCTGCGGTGGAAACAGCTGTGAGCCCAGGCTCGAGCTTGCAATAAAGACTCTTGTGTGACTGCATCGGACTTGGCTCCTGGTGGTCTATTGGGGTCCCACGAATCTGGCATTACAGGACCAGCTGACGAGGTGAAAGCTCATTCCATAAGCAGTGGATAGTCTCCAGACCTTTGCCAATGCAATAAACAACCAGCCCCTGCAGCATGGCGGAGTGAATGGAGAGAAGGAGAGGGGGAAGATCCACCCAAAATCAAAGCAGAGGTCAGGCGAGACCAGACACTCTGCAGGCAGCACCAAGGAGCTTTCCCCGGGGCTGGATGGGAAAGCAAGAGCCACGGCTGTTTCAGGATTCTGGGTCCAAGGAAATACACACAGAAGGACAGAGGAAGACACCAGGGTGGGTGGGAAGCGGAACTGTCTCCTCATCTGCATCTCTGCCACACGATATGCGCTCTGGGGAGAAGAGCCAGGCAGCAGCTGGAACGAGGTTTCTGGAGAAACGCGGTGAGTTCACGGTTCCATGAAGATGGCGGAGGTTCCGCAAATGCAAAGGAACCTTCCTGGGCTTCCCTTATCTGACCATGCCGCCGTCTGACTGGGCACAAATCACAAATGAAGCAGGAACAAACTTTATTTCTGAACTCCACCAGCACACTCCACACACGCTCCTGGGAACTCTCCCAAACCCACCCACGCGGCTCCTCCAGCAACCACCAACCGGAAATCCCTCCTCCGGCACTTCCCCAACCAATGCGAACTCTTCAGGAATCCCCGGAAGAGCTCAACGGGAACTCAAAGGGAACTCCTCGAGTACTTAAAGGTCATCATCTTAATGGCTCGCTGGCGTCACCTCTCAACCACTACTTCTGGCAAAAATGCCATGCGTCATCCCCACTCGGCTGTGGCCCTCAACAGACCAAAAGCAGCTGCCTCTGGGAAATGAGGCTGCTGTGAATTCCCTCCCAAGAGGAACAAACCCTTCCTCCAGGGAGCTTAGGTCCAGGGGAGACAAGAAGGCCACCTGTACACACAAACACCAGCGCACACTCTCTAACCTCGCTTGTTCTAGAGATCCATTTGTCCCCCCTAGGGAAAAAAAAAAAAAAAAAAAGAGCAACTGTGTGTTCCTGAGACTCTCCCTTCCCCCCTTCCCTACGAAGTTGAAAATACAAATCTGTGACTTTGGTCATTTAAAAAGCCAGGCATCTCTTCGCTGGCTCCTACGTGCATATGTTCGAGCCCTTTTCTCCTGTTAGCATATCCTGTGTGAGTTTCATTCCCAGGTACAGAACCCAAACAAACAGAGGAAGTTTTTCCCTCCGTGACAAATGATATGTACAACTGGGGGAAAAAAGATTAACTGAAGGAGTGCAATGAACCTATGCAAGCCACCAGGTGAAGAAGAGTACTTAATTCCCTTGGTTAACAATAGAACCACACACATAAGGTTCCCGCCTTGGCGAGGGCAAAGACAAAGGGCAAAGCCAGGATATAAAGGATGGAGCAAGACTTGTTACTAGAAACACGTGAGAAGAACCTGGGGTTACTTAGAAAGCAATGCTCTCCCTAGAAAGAAAGCACGGGGGTTTTATTCAAAGAGCCTCCACATATTCACATAGGGAAGCCCACTTAAGGGTAGCCGCATTTCTGTGCATGCTCAGCTAAAGGCCATAGAGCACCTGTCCCAAAAGGAAAGACAACAGACAAGAACACTTCTGGGCATGCTAGATTCAATATTATAATGAAACAAGTTTATTCTAGGTCCCTAAAAGAATGAGTCAGAGCCAGGCACAGTGGCGAACACCTGTAATCCCGGCAACCCAGGAGGCTGAGGCAGGAGGATCACAAGTTTGAGGCCAGCCTCAGAAACTTAGACCCCAAGCAATTCAGTAAGACCTTGTCTCAAAAAAAAACAAAAAGAGCTGGGGATTTGGCTCAGTGGCATGACAAAACACTCCTGGTTCAATCCCTAGTACCCCAATATCAAAAAGAAAAAGGGGGCGGGGAAAAACGGAGTGGCTCAGTGACTTTGTCTGGTTCTTCCCAAGTTTTTCCAAAAACTTTCAGCTGAAACAAAATGAACGGACACTTTGAAAGTTTGTTAATCTGGGAGTGGGCCCCGAAAGGTTCCTGCCTGGTTTATCAGGTAACAATAAGATGACCTTAAAATTGCAAGACAGCATTAACTCTCTCTGGTCACTTTTCCACTTACTGCCCTAGTTCACAGGACAGGGGGAGAGAGAGAGAGAGAGAGAGAGAGACAGACACGCGCGGCAGTTATTAGACACCAGCCAACAACACAGACTGCTGCACGTTTCCTGGGAAAACCAGGACTGCAGTGAGGAAGCGCTCCCCGTCCTTGGAGTTCCTGAACACATGTGTGTTGGGGACAGTGGCACCTGTGTTATAGCCAGCTCCAACAGGAGCAGGCCCAAAATCTGAGAAACAGAGACCTGCATTCTGTCACCACTGTCTGTCTGGGGGGGGGGGGGGTGTCCAGGTGCACAGGGTGGGTGCAGTGCAGAGCGCCTGGGACTTGCTTGGCTGGGACACAGGAGGAAGTCTGGGCTGTTCTGTGCCCTGAGACACCAGGCACTGTCTAGATGCCTCCTTTGCATAAGTCATCGTGATTGTCAACCTGAATCACCAACTTGATTGGATTAAGAAATGCCCAAGATTGAAGCTTCTGGGTGTGTCTAGGAATGAGGTAGCAAATTAAAGCAGAGACCCTCCCTAAGCATGGGCAGCATCATCCAACAGGTTGGAGGCTTGGGTGGAATAAAAATTGGAAGAACAAGGAAGGAGCAGCAGGTGCAAGTTTAATTCTTCTTGAACAGGGTCTTGATTGCTGCTGCAATCGCCTCAGGACCATCAGACTCCAACTCCTTAACTCCAGCTCCAAAGTGGACTCTGCCAGTGGTTCTCCAGGGATTCCCAGGACTTGGATCCTGGACTGGGGTACAATGGACCAGGGTAGCATCATTGATCCCTCTTGCTCTGAGGCTTCAGCATCTTGAACTGCACAGTTACTGGTCCCTCCAGCTCTCCAGCCTGCAGGTGTCCACTGTGGGGCTACTCAGCTCTGGTCATGTAAGCCAATCTAATAAACCCCCTTTTAAATCATATGTATTCATGCATATTGTTCTGTTCCTCTAGAGAGCCCTGCCCAACCTCACTTCTCCAGCCTCACCACGGTCCTCCTGCTGGGGCTGTCACTGCCCTGATGTAGCAAGCAGCACACTGGACCCAGGAAGAGGAAGGCTGGGCCCTTCCTGAGCCCTGCAGCCCCACACCTGTCACCCTGCCACAGCACACCCTCCCCGGCTCACCCTAAAACAATGCCCTGTGGCCGACAGGGCCCTCCTCACTGGGCTTAGGGCCAAGTATGGGAGAGGGGTGCTGCTGACTAGGAGGCAGGCCCTGGCCTGAGCTGGTGGAGGGGCCTCAGGAAGGACTGAAGCGTTCGGAGGCAGGAACAAACATGGAATGGCACAAAGATGGCTGTAAAGTAAGTATCCACTGCGAACCCAGCTGTGCAACTAAACCTGAGGACGTATGGACTAGAACAGAGCAACCCAACATCACTGTTCCTAATTCTTAGATCAAAGGAAAAAATCAAAACCATCACTACAAATTAGCTCAAAATGATGCTGGGAACCCGATACACACAACAAAACTATCACATAGCCAGATTTACTTAGAACAAATTCATAGCAGTATTTTCACGACCAAGCACCCCCCCAAAATTGAAGTGTCCAATCAATAAGTTTTTTTAAAATAAAGGAAAGTAAAAAAAAAAAAAAACAAGATATGCATAATTATAAAAATATCACAATGACAAGTAAATCCTGTAATTTTTAACACAATAAATAACCTCCAGCCACTGTCATCAAGAACAACGGGGCTGGGCTGTCGATCAATGGTGCTGCAAGTACCGAACATGAGCAAAGTCCTGCACTTGGGTGGTGTATGTGGGTGTAAAGAAAATCATTATAGACAAAAAAACAGATAAATCATAAACTTTAGGAGACTAAGTTTTTAAAATCTGAACAAATGGATCCCCTTTCTCAACAGCATATTCATTAAATTTACAAAGAATAAGAACTACAGGAAGAAAAGCGGGAATGAATGAATTGCTTTGCCTCGTCCAACACACACACACACACACACACACACACACACACACCAAGAGATGCAAAGGAGTTTTTTTCCTTATGTTAAGCCCTGAGGGAACTGATCATTTTAACAACTACCCAGTGAGGCCCAGAACTTTCTGATGACATCACAATAGGTTGGGGGGGGGGGAGTTCTGCAGGGATGCAGCACTTCCCGAGATGGGGAGTGGACAACCACTGAGGGGAGGAGGCCAAACAGACCGGTTTTCAGAGGAGAAAAGAGAAAGTCCGTGTTTTAGACGTGACTACGCAGGCACTTCAGCTACCCTAGTCTCTTTTTTCCTGAGCCCACCCAGCCCACCCCTAGCAACTCCCAGGACTGGCTCAGCCTGCCCCCAAGAGGCCTGCACTGGGGGAAGCTGAGGGCTCCATAGGACCCAGAGGATACAGTGGGTGGTCACTGTCCCTAAGAAGGGGACAACCCCAAAATTTCTCCTTCCTTTTTCTGATCAAGTATGAAGGTCCCCACCCCTACACTTCACACTGTACGAAACAGCTTTACAGCTTTTGGTTCTCTCAATCCTCCTCAGGTGCTCGGCCTCTGCCCATGTTACTACTGAAGATGTCTGGTCACGTGGTGAGGAAGAAGAGCTGGGAATCAGAAACCTAAACAAGAACCACAGCAACAAACACTCACTATTAATTTCTAAAGGGTTCTGGTAAGGAAAATGTCACCTTGTGATTGATTGTTCTCAACATTTGCTTTTTAAACTGGGTTCCTTGTAGAAACCTAATGAACTCTGATCTGATTGCCTCTAACAAGTGCCCGTCAGAAATGCCCACCTGCAATTTGAGGGACCTGCATGCTTCACCCCCACCATGCCCAGAATAAAAATTTTTGGTTTTAAAATCCTTTATAAATTGGAAAGAACTTGGGGTGTCTCAAATGCTCTTCTTATGGTCTGTACCACGAGGCTGTCTGTTTTGGAAGGGGCTGTGGGGGTGGAGGAGGATCCCTCCTGGGGGGGCATCTAGATGTTCCTCTCTCAATCAACACAAATTTGACACAAGACTATGATAAATCTATTAAAGGAAAGTTTTTGAGCCCTGGGAAGTAAGGTTTTTCTTCCCTCCAGCACATCTGTCCTCATTAAGAGCAGTCAGTCAACAATTAGAAACTGCTGAACTGAGTTAAGTTTTGTTACAATCATGTTATAAAGCTAATAATGTGTTTCTTCTACAAAAGTGAAACATTGTTAACTACTAATATGATTCCCAGTAATGACAAGATTATCCTTCTGCTGGGTAAAAATTTTACTTGTCAACTATGTAAACATGTCAGAAATATCAATACCAAAAACCTAAAGAGTGATTGTTGATTTTCAGTCCTCGTTCTTTAAGATCCCGACCAGAGAGATCAAGGTGAGTCAGCAGGTGAACTGGCTCAGGAGACCTCATGCATTTTGCTGAATTTTAAAGAGTTGCTTTTAAAAGCACCACCTGGCACCTAGGAAACGGGTGATTCCCGTGAAGGCTGCTCAGTGCAGGCCTTGTGCACTGGGAATCCTCCCCAGCCACGGGAGGAGAGTGACTGGGCTCTCCCAGCTAGCTGCCCTGGTGGCTTTCCTGGTGTCTGAAAACTTGGGGCTCTCCTCCTTCCTGCTTTGGGCCACTTGACTCGCCTTTTTTTTCTGCAGAGTTCCTCTCCAGAGTGGACACTGGTCACACGGTAGGTTCTTGGTTTATGATGAGTTATTAAGGAGCAAAGGAGAACAGTCAAGCTGCACTCGGGCTGGACATAGGAATCTGGGGTGCCGGCGTCAGGCAACAGGTCCAGGGGAGGGCCCCCGACCTAAGGACGCTGGCTCCTTGCCTGACACCCAACGTGGCAGGAAACACCACCCTAGGGTCTACATGTAGTCGGTGAGGAGACCCTGCCAAAGTCCACAGGACCCAAACGGCCCAGCCCCGACTGGCAGGAAGCAGGCGGCCCCGCGGCTCTGCCTAGCACCCAGCAAGCCTCAAGGGGCAGCGGCCACCACACTCCCTACAGCCACTCCAGGGCCCAGCAGAGGCCTGGGTCTGCCAGTTTTATACTGTGAAGCAGGTGTCACTCACCTGAAGGCCTGCACCTAACACTGTAGTACAGGACCACCCTCCCTCCACCCCCAGTGAGGGGTCAGCTCCCTGGGAATAAGGCTTCTCCAGGTTACGTGACAAGGACTGCCTGGTAACCAAACTGTGATCTGTCAGCTCTTGTATCATACCATGTTTCAGAATTTGTTCAGAAATAACGCGGTTTCAGAAATTCCAGAAAGCCTGTGGCATAATTATTTTACCTAACACATCAGGTGTGCTGTGCTGAGATACTCCAGAGGTTTCAATATGCAGAGCATGTATCTAGACACAAAGAGCCAGAAACTCAATTAATACTTATTTTTAAATTATAGATAACATTAGCCAGAAAGCAGTTGAATTTATTTTTGTAGAAGTAAAATATTTAGCCTAATTGGAATTTGACTTCCTTTCAACTTTCTGGATGTAAAACCCTAAAATGGAGCTGCCAGATGTCCCCCGGGACTTTCTTCAGTTACTCCAGGACAGTGTGTTCAGGAGGAAAGAGAATTCCATCCTCATCCTTGGAAACAGCGAAAGCAGATCCTTTACATCATATCGACTTCAGCAGCAACCATCTGATTTTTCCACGTTGGTGTGAAACGGACAGCATTCCCTTCTGACTGGATTTGGGGAGTGGCGTGGGGGTGCAAACCAGGGCCTCGCTGGCACATTCTAGGCAAGTGTCCTACCACTGAGCCACTTCCAGCCCTTCCTTGTGATTGCAAAGCAAGATTTCCTTGCTGGTTTTGTTTGGTCGATCTAAAAGGAAACAAAGAGCTTTGCTCTGTCCCTGGTCACAGTGAAGTCTGATGCCAGGGTCTCAAAGCACTATTTCTGATTTTTCCCAGAAGCACAACAGCAGATAGCATGCGATCAGAATTACTCTTACAGAAAACAGATGTGTTTCTCCCTCTCCCAGCAGCTGTGCCAGGGCCAGGGCCAATCAAGGATTCAGTAAATAACTTCCAAAGGGCAAGAACAACTTTGGAGAGTGCTGTCCTGAAACCACTTACACAGGAGGGGGACAGGGTCCCCGATCCTAAACTCCCATCCAGCACATCATTCGTCTTTCCCTGAACGTTTTTATCGGTGCATTACAGCTGTACATATGGTGGGTTTGCTGTTCCATAATCATATGTGCACACCCTGTAATATGTTCAATATCGCTCCACAGGCCTTCCCCCTCCCTCCCCTCCTTCCACCTCTTGGTCCCTTTTCCTCTACTGACCTTCCTTTGATTTTTCATGACATCCTCACTCCTCCACTTTGCTTTTCCTTTTTCCTCTCTAGCTTCCACATATGAGAGAAAATATACCACGCTCGACCTCCTGAGTTTGGCATTTACTTAACATAATGTTCTCAAGTTCCATCCATTTTCCTGCAGGTGATGTAATTTCACTTTTCTTTATGGCTGAATTGAACTCCTGTTTATATATACCACGTTTTCTTCATCTATTCGTCTGTGGATGGACACCTAGGCTGGTTCCATAATTTGGCTATTGTGGATTGTGCAGCTATAAACATGGGTATGCATGTGTCACTGTAGTATGATGACTTCAGTTCTTTAAGATAAATACTGAGGAGTGGTATTGCTGGGTCATATGGCGATTTCACGCCTAGTCTTTTGAGGAACCTCCACACTGTTTGGTGGTTGCATTAGCTGACAATCCCACCACCAGTGAACACCAAGTGTTCTTTTTTCTCCAGCATTTATTGTTATTCCTATTCTTGATGACTGTCATTCTGGCTGAGATGAAAACTCAGTGTAGTTTTGATTTGCGTTTCCCTAACTGCTAATGATGTGGAACATTTTTTCACATATTTGTTGGCCATTTTTTATTTCTTCTTTTGAAAAGTGTCTGTTTAATTCATTTGCCCATTTATCAATTGGGGTTTTTTGGTGTTAAGTTTCTCTGAGTTCTTCATGTTTTCTACACATTAATCATCTGTCAGAATAGTAGCTAGCAAAAATTTTCTCCCATTCTGTAGACTCTCTTCATATTCTTAACTGTTTCCTTTGCTGTGCAGAAGCCCTTTAATTCGCTGCCATCCCATTTATTAATATTTGGCATTAATTCCTAAGCTTCAGGGGTCCTCTTGAGAAAGCCCTTGCTGGTGCCTATATGCTGGAGTGTTGACCCTGCATTTTCTTCTAAGAGGTACATCGTTTCTGGTCTAATTCCTAGGCCTTTGACCCATTTTTGAGTTGATTCTTTGCAGGGTGAGAGAAAAGGGTCTAGTTTCATTCTTTTCATGTGCATAACCAGTTTTTCTAGCACCATTTGGTAAAGAGGCTGTCTAGTCGCCAATGTATGTTTTTGACACCTTTGTCAAGGATCAGACAACTGTAGAAATGTGGGTTTGTCTATGTCTTCTCTTCTGTGCTACTGATCTGTGTGTCTATTTTTTCCCAGGACCATGCAGTTTTGTAACTGCAGCTCTGTGGTATAATTGGAAGTCAGGTGTTGTGGTGCCTCCAGCATTGCTGTTTTGGCTTAGAATCGCTTTGGCTATGTGGGGTCTGTTAACATCACTGGTATTTTCATGGGCATTGCATTGAGTCTGTTTACTGCTCTCAGCTGTATGGAAATTTTAACAATATTGTTTGCCTCTCTGTTAACATATGAGGTCTTTTCGTCCTTCTGGGTCTTCTTCAATGTTCTTCATTTCCACTGTAGCAGCCTTTCACCTCCTTGGTGAGATTAATTTCCAGGGTTTTTTGGTTGTGGGGTGGGGTGAGGCTATTGCAGCATAATGGTTTTAGTAGCTGAGCACAACTAACCAGGGAAGAGCTGACAGGAAGCCGAGAGGCAGCAAGCACGTGCACAAGAACCGAACAAATCCTCATCTCCAAGTTTGGAATAAACAAATGTGACTTCCAAGCCATGGCGAGGCAGCCAGAGTGGAAGAGAGAATTGTTATGGTCCTAACTGAAGTGACAAGGACAAAGCTTTTGTTTATTGCTCAGAGGAAGGGAATTCTTCTGGAAAAAAGAAGTCGACTCCTTCTGTGCTACCATGTCAAACACGGCATGAGGCTAGTGTGCAAGAAGACATGTCCCCACTGTAGCTGGAACGTGGTGAGCAGCTTCTCCTTGCAGCAAGAAACAGCTACAAAGCTCAGAACCCATCAGACTAAAAGGCCTCTCCGCTCGCTCACACCGGTCAACAGCGGGGCTACTCTGCAAGAACACTACCTCCTCCCAAACCCAAATAAAAATCCAACTGACAGACAAGACATCTGAGGAAATTACCACTCAAAAGAACTAATTGTGCATCTAAACACGTTTCTAAAAATTCACATGACTTTCCTCTTTTCAGAGACTTAGTACATTTGCATAACTTAAATGGAATCATAAACCCCAAATGCGTTTTTTTTCAGACAGTAAGTCAATTAATTGAAGCCAACAATAGTGAAAATACAAATAAGCATCACGGAAACAGGACGGCCGTTTGAAGTAACTCTAAAAACAATTATGTTTAAAATAACCAGCCAAAAATCTAAGAAAACAACTTAGACCAGTCCCAAAACGGATGACAGAACAGACAGATCGCACCGTTTCCGGGGACACGTCCCACGCCCCCTTGGCGTCTCTGGAGGCCACAGGCACACACACCCCTGCTTCCAGCACAGCCCGGCCCAGAGCCTCCTCCGCAGCCCTCCTCGGTGCGCCCTGGCCACAGCCCTCTTGCTCCACAGCCACCTGTCACCTTCTCCTCGCGTCTTCTTTCGGGGCTGGCCCCGACCACTCACCTGCCCGCGTTGTCTCCACGGCACAAACTGTGGCCCTGTCCGTGGAGCATTTCAGGGACGGGTTTACGTCGCCACTGCCCTCTGAATTCTCGCGAACAAAATTCACGTGACGCCTCCTTTTCCTGCTGGGTCAGGAGGTGAGGCCAGCGATTCTGTTCCGTTTCCTTCCATCTACGAAGACCCCGGCAAGGCCACAGAAGCCAGGTCCCCAAACAGGCTGCGGCCACTCCCCTCGCCTCTCAGGCTCCCTCACACACACCTTCCAAGAACGAAGAGCCCAGGACAGCTGGCCCCCGAGGTCTGGCCCCGCCAGCCAGGTTCACGAGGGAGCGCGCCCACACACGCCAGCCTGCTGCCCTGTGCAGGGAGTCTGGGACACGGAGGCCTGCCCTTCCTCACCTGCTGGCTTGTCTCCTGTAGGTAACCGGAGACAGGGAGGACTCTTCCTCCCGTCCCAGGAGTAGAGGTGGGTGGACGGGATGTGCAGGCACCCGCACCGCAAGGGTGACAACAGACAGCCTCCAGGACACGGGCGTGAACTGAAGCACTAGGGCCTCTCGGGGAAACTTCGTCCCTCAATCACAACAGCAAGAGTGAGCCGGGGGCCCGCCACGCGCTGCGACTGACCGCCACCTCAGCAAGCAGCTGACCCCGAACGCGGGGTTTAGCCTGCAGCGTGACTCGGGCAAGAAAACAAAGGATGAGTTTTCTGAACCTGGTTTGAGTTTCTGGAATTGGCCCCCTGACCTCATCAGATCTGAAGATGCTGCTGTCTCCGGTTGTAAAGATAGCCCATGTGTGAACTATTCTACAAAGACACACAAACACTCGGACACTCAACTTCTAAGAAGCAAGGAGCTAGGTAACAACTCCCCAGTGTCTCCTGCTGACCGTGGCCAGCCACGGACACCCAGCCACTCTGCACAGGGAACCGTGTGCCCCGAGAAACCACCCACCGCACACCCTCTGTGACTTCTTCCGCCACCAGGCCCAACACTCACTTTTCCAGTTACTCTCCAAGAGACAGATGGGAGGTGTTCCAAGCAAGAGGAAAGGTGGCATTTGGGTTAAAAGGCATTTCTCTCTGTAGCCACACTTGAACTTTAAAGATTAGGTACAAAAACACTAAAACCCAAAATCCACTGCCAGCAGACCTTCCCAAGGACACAAACTAAAATTCTTCTTTTTTCAACCCAGTAACCTAACCTCTTAAAGACAAAAACTCAACTAGGAAATGCTAACTTACTGTGATCCATCCTTTCCCTTAGTAAGAAGGCAACGGGGGGAAGCAGGCAGGTCCCTAGTCCCCATCTGTGGCAATAGCCTGTCTCTCACTGCACACCAGGCTCCATTCTGACCACCCTGACTAGTGGGGAAACTGAGCCAGGTTGCTGTAGCTCCGTGTAGCTAACCTTGCCTGAGGCTGGTACTCGTGAATACAAACTTCAGAGGACCATACTAAGACACTGATGGGAACCCAAGGACTACTAAAGGCAAGTTCCTGCTGCAACTGGCCCTAAGGTCCCCGGCAACCACTGTGCTGTGTGTGTGGCATGTGTATGTCACCTTTCTCTTAGGGCCAAGCCTGTCAGCCTCTGAATTCCAAGAAACCAACTTCAAATTAAAAAAAAAAAAAAAAGTGTCCAGAAACACAGAGTCACCTAGGACTGAAGGAGTCAGAAGAAAAGCAGGAGGTCCTCACACCACACCTCAGTGCAGAAACTAAGATTGGTGGCATCTCCTCCTCCAAGAAGAGACACAGCGGCTGGGGCTATAGCTCAGTGACAGTGCTTGCCTTGCCTTGTGAGGCACTGGGTTCAATCCTCAGCACCACATAGAAATAAACAAAGACATGCTGTCCATCTACAACTACAAAAAATAAAAATTAAAAAAAAAAAAAGCAACATTTATTTTAAAAGAACCAATGCTTGCTACCAAACATTTGTGTGGGGGTGGGGGGTTGAACCCAGGGCCTTGTGCATGTGAGGCAAGCACTCTACTAACTGAGTTATATCCCCATCCCTGCTACCAAACATTTTCAACATAAGCCAACTTCACCTCATTGCACTTGCTGAAAATGTGATCACTAATAACATCAGGGCTGAGGATGCAGCTCAGTGCAGGCCTGCTTAGCACACACTGGTCCTGGGTTCTACCCCTAGTCCTGCAAAATAATAAGCAACAATGATAACGGTGACTCCAAAATCCACCAGCCATGGCTAGAAGCAAGAGGAAAAGCTCACAAGGAAACACAAACTCACTGCTGCTAGCCTGTTCTACCATCGCCTTGTCTTGGACCTATCTCCACTGGTTTCATTTATAATAAGAAGTCATTAAGTGCAACTGAAACCTATAATCTCATATTAAGTCAACCAAAAGTAATTAAAAGTCAAGGTTTAGCAGGTAAAGCTCAAGGTAAAGCAGGTGGAGTACCTAACCCAATGTAACAAAGCTTGGCCAATGTCACAGCTTGCTTATCTACTTTCAGCAGCCAGCAGCCACTCAATGCTAAGACATCAGAATTTCTCAGCCAGGAGCATAGCTAGCAAGACTCCTTCTACACATTCCATTATACATCATCCCACAATTTTCCTTTAAAAAAACAAATCAGCTTTCCCTTGGACAAACAAATGCCTGAAGATATCTGATCCTTACCACCTAATGCAATGCAAATACTGAAATATGAAATTTTCTCTATGAGGGAGAAAGGGAGGTAGGGAGAGGAAGGACACAGTGTTCTGAGGACATGTGTTTTAAAAGTTTAATTCAAGAATTCTTAAGATATCCAATCAACCAGGAAAGATTAAGAAAAAGCCACTCAAAAATTAATTTACTTCTCTAAAGAATTATCAAAACTCTCCAACATACCAACAAAACCATTACCTGACAGGTTTTCAAAAAGGCATAAATCTACACCAGTCATCCCTTACAGCCACATCAGTGACCCTCCAGAGCCCGAGCGGTCCCAATTGTAAGAAGGCGGCATCGGTAAGGGTGCACCCCAGGGTGAGAGCCAGAAGGAGCCAGCACAAGTGGTCAGGAAGGGTGTGGCCCTGGAAAGCAGGCTTCCCAGGAAGGCTGCACGGCAAGACGGGTGTCACTGCCCGCAATTCTCTAGGTGACCACAGAACCATCCAGTGAGAACAAAGCAGTGCCAACAAGGAAGGTGAAGAACCACGAATCCAGAACGAGGTTCAAGGCAGAGCCTGGATGTAAGCCTGGGGAGGGAGAAACGGGCCTCTGCAGAGCTCGTGTGACACAGGTCTAGCAGCTGAAGCAGCTGCCTCACTGGCAGGGAGGGAACCGACTTCCGGAACACATTCCTGGGAGAAAGACTTGTGGACATTGCCTAGCCTCCTGGAGATATGGCAAAGTAGGCCCCAGCTACTGGCACAAATTCACATCACGCATTTAACACGTCCAAGTACAAAGGGGAACATCACATGCAGGGCAGCAGAATACAACAGACACTAGTATGGCAATATGTAAATCAGTGGATGTGTAACCGATGTGATTCTGCAATCTGTATACGGGGTAAAAATGGGAGTTCATAACCCACTTGAATCAATGTGTGAAATATGATATATCAAGAACTATGTAATGTTTTGAACAACAATAAAAATTATTAATAAAAAAAAAAAAGAACATCACATGCACACTGAAAATAGAATAAAACCAAAGACACATCAGGCAAGATTTCTCTGGCTCAACTACCCAATGGTGGCCATAATTAAAAACTCAACACTAGGTCAAATAAGATGGTTCCAGATGTTACCCAATATCATTGCACAGCAGGCAAGTGTGAAATGGTGACCCTGGACCAGCAGCCAGCAGGTCCATTGCTAATGTGCTCAAGCTTTGGCGGGACCACATCAGCCACATGCCAAGTGGTGCTGAGAATTAAGAAGAGGACAGATCCCCCCGCCCTCCCAGAGAACTGTCCCAGAGCAGACAGCGAGGGGCAAGTGGATAGGTGAGCCACCAAGGGCAGAACCCACAGGGTGCCCCTGACAATGGAGTGCCCCTATCCACCAACCAATGCCTGCCTTCCTCCAGCTGTAAAATAGTGAAGCTATGACTTAATATCTGAAATGTCCTCTCTGGGGGGGAACAAGCCTCAGGGGAGTAGTGGAAAGAGACCCGGTAAACGAGAGGAGAAATGTCAGACAGGACAACAGCTGAGTGCACCTCAAAGTGAAAAGTGTGGTGGCAGAGGAGATGCCCGGGGCCTCGGAGACCAAGATGGAGTAGCTGGAATGTGCTCTCAAACACTAGAAGACATTCACCCACAAGAAAGCTTCCCGAAGAGGTGAACCCTGAACCCAGAAACCAACAAGTCACCAAGTCCGAGAATGCTCACAGCTGCTCCCACTTACCCACAGCAGAAACACAAGGAAGCAGGACAAACGCGGTATCTAAGAGACTGGGGGAAATTCGGAAGTCGTATATCAATTTAAGCAAAAAGTAGACAAACCAAGCCCAACATTATTAACCACAGGGGAAATGCTTATCAAAACCCATGAGCCCGTGGCACACACCTGGAATCCCAGAGGCTCCAGATCCAAGTTCATGGCCAACCACAACAGCTTAGCAAGACCTTGACTCAAAAAATAAAAATAAAAAGACTGGGAATGTAGCACAATGGTAAAGCACTCAATCCCGAGGACCAAAAAAAAAAAAAAATCAATCAATCAATCCATCCAACTGATTGAAAAGTGTGCTTCTATTGAATAGCTGTTGTTTTAAAAACAAAGAACAGGTCAGGAGAAACTAGAAACCTGCTTTAGTACTGTGAGAATGTACAACGGTGTAGCTGCTTGGGAAAAGTCTCAACAGTTCCCCCAAAACAAAACCGCAAGAAAAAGTTTCTTGAAAGGCCAACCAGAATTCCTATGTGACCCAACCTTCCACTCCAAGAGAAATACAACATCCACAGAAACACTTAGACACTGACAGAAAGTAGAAACAACCAGCCGTCCTTCAACTGACCCAGGTAGAAACAACCAGCCGCCCCTCAACTGACCCAGGATAACAAGGTAGGGTGTATGTGTAGGATGGCGTATTCTTCAGTGCTGTGGTTTGGGTCTTTAGCATCCCCCAAAGGCTCAGGTGTTAGAGGCTTGGTTCCCAGCTGATGGCAGCCCTGGAACCTTTAAGAGGTAGGGACTAATGGGAGGAAGACATGTCACCAGGGTCCCACCCTAGGAAGGAATAGTGAACCCTGGCCCCTCCTCCCTCTCTTCATCTTCTCCACGGGGGCAAGTGGGGTGAGCCACTCTGCTCCTCCACATGCTCCCCCACGATGCTCTGCTTCAACACAGGTTCCAAATCAGCTGTGGTGGTGCCCGCCCATCCTGTGCACACACTAGAAACCAGGGAGCTGCACAGGTGGGCAAACTGCATGGTATATGAATTAAAACAAGATGGAAAAAAAGCGGGGGAAGGAGTGAGGGAAACACACACACACACACACAAATGTGCCTGCTGATGGGACAGTCTCTCCTGAGCAATCACACATGGTAGTACAGGGACACTGACCCTATGACTCAGTAATCCTACTTCTAGGTATCCTGGAGAAACAAGATTCATGTTCATACAAAAAAGACTGTGAATGTTTACAGCAAACATGTTTGAAAACAACTCAAATGTCCTTAAAAGATGAATATGCATATCCATCCAATTGTGTGCCATTCAAAAATTTAAAAAAAAAAAAAAAACAACTAACACCCACATGAACATGGACGGTTCCCACAGGCATTACGCTAACTTAAAAAAAAAAAAAATACTGTGGGCTGTCACGTTCCACTTATGGCATTTTGGAAATCCAAAAGTGTAAGGAAAGACCACTTATTGCCAGGGGTTGATGGTTCAGGAATTCTTGTTCTGTGCCCTAGTATAACAATGTAGCCTAGAAGGAGCTATATGTATGCTAAAATAGGAAGAACATATATCCAAAAAGGTGGGACTTGCTGTGTGTAAACACTAAAAATAATTCTGCAGGAGGGGAAAATAAACCCAGACACAGTACACAAAACAATGTCCTATCCACTAAAAACACACAGATGTTGAGACAGAGAAAGGTCTTGTCTAGATCAACGGCTGCAGCACCACAAAGCGTAAAATCTGAAAAACCCCACTATCCTCCCTCAAAGGTCCATAGATGGAAAGAGGGAAAGAAACGCAAGACAAGGCCAACAATCCATTTAACAGAACAAAACAGCCTGCTGAGTGACTCCAGAGCTGGTCCAGAGTCAGAGACTACCAGGGTCACACCACGCTCATTCACACGCCTTGAGAACCACAACTCCAGCAGTGAAGCACTCCCATAAAGTAAGTAAGTAGATAAATAAAAGAAAGGGATCAGCAGCTCACCTGAATTCTCGCCCATTAAAACTTTTCTAACACACAACATCAAGATGAAGACTCAATAACCACTCCTGACCATGGTCACCATATCCATTTGCTAGAAAAAATCCAAACACCAGCGAGCAAATGAGAACCTCCAGTGAAGGTGAATTTTCAGTTGGAGTAAAGTGTCCCAGGGAGAAAAGCAACCTGTCATGAGCCCGCCCGTCTGTGAGGAGTGGGTGGCACCCACCAGACCACTGCTGTCCACTACAAGCTGCTCAAGATGAACCCCTGGCCAGGGGAGGTCTCAGTGAGTCCTGGGTACCGACTGCCATGTAAATACTGACCCCTTCAGTCCATCACATGGTCTACCTTTTACCCTGCCTTCCATCAGAACAGAAGAAACCCAGTGAAGCCTCTCCCGGACACCATCAGCCAAGTGCTGCATGAGACTGCAGTGTTGCAGCCTAGCATGCGAGCAGTGCACACTCTGTCCTGAGCTTCTGGGACATATCAGCCATGTTGCTCAAAGCCCACATGTGGTCTGGCAAGGAAAATCAGGTGGGCAGACCAAGGTCTCTGAGATTACCTGTCCAAGACTCCCAAATGTCAGCTGGAGGAACACCATCACTGGCACACCCATTCTGTGAACCAAGATCACAGAGCAGGGTGACTTGGACTTAGCAGGGTGCTGCTGACATTGTGCTGGGTAATCTGTGCACTACAGGATGTTCAGAAACACCCCTGGCCTCCACCCACTAGATGCCAACAGCACTGGACACCAAGAACCTCTGCAGACACTGCCACAAGGGTCTTCAGGGTGTGGGGCACCTGGGTGGCCGGTGTGTGTGTGTGTGTGGGGGGGGGGGACAAAGAGCTACAGGGCACGTTTAGATGGTCCACATTTTCCCAAATGTAGACCAGAATAGGCACAGAATGTCCTCCAACAAGATAAGGACCTCTCCATGTGGGAGGGTCGAGACTTTATTCCCTGGCCCTTTAAAGATGGTTTGTTGACTCTGGTTCAAAAAAGCTACAAATCCTCTCCCTTAAGTACTAAAATATTAAAGTAGTATCTTATTTTCTCCAGTTAACTGAAAATACTGCTGGAATTCTATCTTTGGAAGGAAAATAGACACAAATTTAAAAGGTATCGTGGTTTGGTAAGAATTTCTGAGGTGTAGGAGATTTTGCACTTCCAGGGCATGTACCTGAAGACAGACACATTCTCGGAAGCAAATAACCCATTGGTATTCCTAAATATGCCTGAAATCAAAGGTTTCAGGAGCATGGTTTTCAAGAAACAGCTGGGAGAAAAGTGTAAGTGAAGATCCGGTTTAACTTGTCCTAAAGGACTATGCCTGTTGGCACAGTGGCCAGGCTGAAGGTCCGGCTGAGATTCAAAAAGATCATGGAATTGTAACACAACCTTCAGGGCAGAAAACCACAGGAGGGGTGTCCCCTGGAGATAAGTACAGTAGGCTGATTATACCCAACTGTCCACCTAGGATGGCCTGAAAGTCAGGGGAGGCTGCTGGGAATCATGGAGAGGCAGCCTCCCCGAGGAGACGCCAGCCCTTCACATGGTGTCTTTTCCCATTTCCATTCATCCAGCGGCCTCCTTTTACTTCATTCCCTGAGAGCAAAATGATTGTTTTTTCATTTCATCAGGCACTACTGTTTTTCTCCCCCCTCCCTTCCCCAAAGGAAACTAGAAGTCTAAAAACTACAGCTTTGAAAATTACTCTAAAAGTGTGCTATTTTCTATAATGTGCCCATGTCACCAACACTTTAGCAGAATGATTTTATTTTCTAAAATTCATTGAGGGACTTTCCCTTAATAGCCTTCTAGTGAATTTTTTGGGTAAAACGATCCTGACAATCTCTGAACTGATGAAAATTACACATAAACCAAGGATCTGAATCCACTATCAGACAATTACTCCAAAGTTCATAAATATAAAAAAAAATTAAAAAATAAAAACTATGGCAAATAAAGATTTGAAAAGCCATTTATATTCTTTTTTATTGGGCCTCACACCTGATTTGCTTCAATCTGGCTTGATGTCTGCGACCTAAGTAACATTATAAAAGAGCATAAGAAAGCCCCATGTTCAGCATGCTGACAATCAGTTTCAGACTAATGAGCTGAGTTATTTGGATAACTTTTCTCATATTAAAAAAACATAGCCAGGCGCAGTGGTGCACGCCTATAATCCCAGCACACCTATAATCCTAGCAGCTCCGAAGCTGAGGCAGGAGGATCGCAAGTTCAAAGCCAGCCTCAGCAATGGCAAGGCACCAAGCAACTCAGTGAGACCCTGCCTCTAAATAAATATAAAATAGGGCTGAGGATGTGGCCCGGTGGTCGAGTGTCCCTGAGTTCAATCCCAGTACCAAAAATTATAAGAAGAAGAAATTATCATTTACTAAAAATTAATTACATGCAAGGCACTTTACAAACATGACCCAAACTCTATAGCAATCCCAAAGATCAGTGTATCTACCTGCATTTGGTCCCTTAGCAAGTCAGTGGCCCATGGTAGGGGATGCTCCAAGACGAAAACCCTGGCTGTGACCATCCGTGAACCTGATGGAGGGTCTGGTAGGCTGGCGATCCCCCCACCAAAATGCCTAGAGAGTCCACGGTGGGCAGAAGAGAGGTAGAATCCCACATTGCGCCCACCTCTCAGTACTGTCCCCATCTTAAGTCCTCACTAAAAACATACCCTCAACACTCCCTCTCTTGTCCTGCACACCCCACGCACCAACAAACATTTTCATTTGGATCTTGTGGATGGTGTTTTTGTGGTACAACAGTTGAGAGATGGAGACTTCTGGTTAACATTCCGACTGTTTGACTTTCCAAACATTAAACACTTAGGCTACAATGAATGAAGTGAAGGGCGCGTGATAATCTTCAAGACCTTTCCAGTCCTCACATCCAACAACATAAACAAGAATTTTCAATATTACATCACTGTCCCTCTCTCCCTGGCTGTCTTACTTGTTTTTTGTTTGGTTTGGTTTACCGGGAATTGAACCCAGGGACACTCGACCTCTGAGCCACATCCCCAGCCCTATTTTGTATTTTATTTAGAGACAGGGCTTCACTGAGTTGGTTAGTGCCTTGCTTTTGCTGAGGCTGGCTTTCAAATCTTGATCCTCCTGCCTCAGCTTCCTGAGCCACTACAGGTGTGCACCACCACACCCGGCCCTTGTTTTGTTTTTAATCTTGGGCAACAACATGCCACAAAGTGATCTAAGATTTGATCATGGCTACACATCAAAATGAACCTACCTCCTGGTCTGCAGTAATATTCAGGACATTCTGACCACTTACTCTTTTTCATCTTTTTTGCTGGTCTAGATGAATGAAGCCAAATAATAACCATGAAACCTTTGAATGCTGACCCAGCAATGAGGACGCCAGCTGCTGGTATTCATTCTCTCCTTTGTCCAGTCCTGCTATGTAAAAGTCCCTTAACATGGGGTGAGATCCTAAGACCCCCTCTCCAGTCACCTCGTAAAGAATGAAGAACTTGAGCTCTGAACAGTACAGCTTTCAAAGAGCAATGGGGACCACATGCAGCACAAGCAATGCCAACCTGGTCTAACAAGTCACCGTCATCCGCCTCTTGCCTGCCAGTCAGGACCACACTAACGTCCTAAGCTACCAAGGTAATGCGAGGGTAGTCTGGCTGTCACAGGGTCCTCTTGTGGGCCAGGGAGTCCATGGAATTCTATCATGTAAGAATGGGCAGATAGGATTACAAATCTGGGTTCCTGTCCTGGCTGACTGTGACAGTTAATGCTGTTTATGAACAGCAGTTCATGTTTTAAATAAAATGACAATGGTCTTTAACATGATTTACGAAATGGAAGGCAACCTTCCACAATGGTGGAGATGTTATTTGTGGTACTATTTCCTAAAGGACAATCAGCCTGGTAAAATTTATAAAATACAAGATAAAAATATTACACAAACTTTTTGTCTGACCTGAAGACAGTCAGTGGAAAAACCATCCCATGAGTTATTCCATTTCCTTTAAAGTTCATGTCTTTGGGAAAGACCAGCCATGTGCACTGAGCCCATTTCTCCACCCACTAAACATGCAATCAATGACATTCCCAGCCTCCCACGTTAGATGTGGTCAGGGGTGTTCTGGCCAGGGCAACATGGACAGAAACGGCATGCTCTGGGCCAGGCCTGAGCACATAGCTTCTCCTACCCGTGAGCCTCCACTGACTTAAGATGGCCAAGCACAGCTAATGTGCAAGACAAAGGAACTGGAGGTCTTGGATCAGTGTTTGGAGGTAAAGAGCCCCCAGACCAGGCCACCTGTGAGCAAGAGATAAATTCATACCTGAGTTATTATAAATTTAAGGAGTTTATGACAGCAGTTGGCTTTATGTCAACTAAATAAAATTCACTGGGCAACCCTGAACCAAGGTCAGGTTGCTTTATGATGGTCCAGAATCAGTGATTCAGGCAAGAACCAGACAGACTGAACAGGACTCTAGGTATGTGTAGTCAGAGCCACTGTAAAGCCATCTACCCCCACAATTAGTAAAATCCTGCTGCAGAGCTGAGGCTGAAGACATGCGTAGCCACTGAGCCCTAATTTCCAGTTACACAGCAGCTGAGCTAAATCACTGACACTCTGAGATCTACCATACAACAGCGGCAAACCATCAACGCCAACTGGGAATCTGCTGACCACCACTGCTGCAGGAAGCTGACAGCACACGAAGCAGCACAGCACAGATTCCAAGCTGAGCTTGTTCTTCTTAGAAATCTAATATCCATTCGACCTTGGCACTCCCCTGTGGAAGCCGCACGTGCTCTCCTCCTGGTCATAAGAAGGTTTGCGGTGCCTCCCGGCTGCCTGGTGAGTGCCACGCTGGGGCACCAGCATGCAACACTCACTCTGGGCACTGGCCTCCTTCCTCAGCTCTCACTGGTCGGGTTTTCTTGGTTTGACCTCACTGGATACTTTCTCTGAAGGTAATTTACCTTCACTACAAGGCAATTTAAGAGAGGAGGTCTCAACAAATCCAACCAATTAAGGAAGGAAATTAAGATTAGGTACCTACTTGTTATGGTTTGGATAGAAGGTGTCCCCCAAAAGCTCCTGTGTTAATGCAGGAATATTCAGAGGTGAAATGGTCGGATTGTGAGCTGTGACCCAATCAGTCCATCCTAGTTTGGTGACTGACAGGTGGCGACTGTAAGCAGAAGGAGACGGGCCAGCGGGGGCGTGCTCTGAAAGGGTACATCCACCTGTGGCCCCTTCTCCTTTCTCCTCTGCTACACCCTCCCATCACTTTCTGCTCACCTTGGGCCCAGACCAGGAGTCTGCTGGCCATGGACTAAATCTCTGAAAATGGGAGCCAGAATAAACTGTCCTCCTCTCAAGTGGCTCTTGTCAGGTATTTTGGTCACAGCCATGGAAAGCTGACTGAAGGTACTTCCACATTCTTATTTTCCATTTAATTTTTACAACAATGGGTTTTTGTTTGTTTTGGGGTTTTGCAGTGCTGGGACTAAACCCAGGATTTTAAGCATTCTACCAATGAACCACATCCCTGGCCCTGCAACAATGGGTATTTTCCATTTTACAAATCAGGAAGCAAGGAAGCTTTAAAAGCAATTTTTTTTTTTTCACTCAAGGCCACACACCAAAGTAAATGATGGCAAGATTCAAGCCTGGTGACATTCAACTCCAAAACTCACTCCCAATTCAAAATGCTACATTTGAGCTAGCCATGCCATATTGCTACCATTTACAGAATGGAAAATAGTATTACCACTCAATTTTGATTTCCTTTAAATATTCATTTTGGTAAATCAAAGGTTCTCAGAATTTCCAACCTTCAACTAATACCTTCTTATTCACATTTCCACAAAATCAAAACCTATTTTATCCCTTTTTACATCAGAGCAGGTTTATTAAGCAGATAGATAAACTCACAATGGTGTAGTGCTGCTTTCCTCGGGAAATAGTCATTTCTACTTACAATGTTTTGATTTCCAAAACTCAGTTTAAAAGATACTACACATTTGTAGCTCATGAAATGAACACGTCTAGGAACCCAAAACACAAGAACAGTCTTAGAACTTCTCAGGGGAGAAGATGACCCTGCAACATCTAATAGAGTGAACCGGTTCCATCAAGATCAGAAAACCATTTTAATACGATCTAGGAATAGCATAAAGGCCAAGGATAGTTTGTAGTGCTCTGTTGTTGTAACTTAGTTTCGTATTCTGAGAAGCGTAGATAAACTAGCTATCAAAATTAACAATTCTCAGCAACAGTCTTTAAAAACAGCATTAAATTAAATTGCAGTTATGATGGAAAACATTAAAAGATTAATATTCTTAAGCTGGCATGAGTTTTTATTATTGCTCATAAATCATCCTAAAATTAGGTGATTAACAGTTACTGTGATACTGAGAGACAGTTTTGATGCCAAAGCCCCACCCAGAAATACTCTGTTGTTTCTAAGAGAATGTCAACATCAAACACTTCGCCAAAAATAAATTTCTATAGGCGACATTTAAAATGATAGACCATCGAAGTCAGCTTGCTCTGATTGCAAAGGTCACGTCACCCTCCTTCCTGAGCAAGCCTGCTGTGCTGCAGGAGTCCTTCCTGTCCCCGCTCAGCCAAGTGCTGCAAGATGGAAAATGGCGCTATTTTTAAGCCTTACCTTCAAGTAGGATCCATAATATTTGGTTACATAGGGACTGTCACACTGACTCAGCACTGTGATTTCTTGTTGAATGTCCTCTATCTCATCTTCAGCTTCTTCCAGATCAATGATTTTTATGGCAACCACTTTCTGAGTCCGATTGTCAATGCCTTTGAACACCTCACCAAAAGAGCCTTTTCCAATTTTCTCCAGTTTCGTAAAAAGCTCTTCTGGGTCTGCTTTTAGGTTCTGCAGGAGAAAAGAAAAAGAAGGAAAACCTTTATACTTCACAGTGCCATGATCATTTCTTTATTTATAATACTTCAGTCCATAGTCCCGCTTTCTGTGTTAAGGGTCAGATTGGTTGGGAACACAGTTCTTCAGGGTCAGGACCTAAGATTCCTGGGTCTCACCTACATATGTAGATTAGACTGATAAACGTGGTAAACGTCCAACAATTAAACAAAATTAATTAAACAATTAAACAAAACCCAATTAAAGAAGAAAAGTGGAATTAAAATTAAAAGTGGAATTAAAAGCCTAAATGATTCTGTGAACGTGCTAGAATGGACATATAGTTTATTGTCTTGGCCTGGGGATGTAGCTCAGTGATGGAGCACTTGCCTAGCAGGCATAAGGTCCTGGGTTCAATCCCAACAGCACACTCTTGTCTAAACAAAAATTCCACCCTATCCCCAAAATTACCTAAATCCAAGTGGGTATTTATTAAAACACAGGTATCTACTACATCAGGCAAGGGATGGGGATGGAGGGACAGACAGTCTACCTATGAGGGACTGGTGCAAAGCCCAGTGTCCACCCTCATTGACAACTGCTGCCTCCACCTACAGCAACAATCCAACCGAATCCCAGAAAACAATAAGCAGCCTGCACTGTTCTGTCACATAAGTGCTGTGTCCCTGAAACAGTTTCTAAAAGTTCTTCACCATCATGAATGGTCAGGCACCCACCCTAGCAGTCCCCCTGCACAGAGATGTGTGAACAGCTGAGTTCTCTATGGGGGCAGTAACCTGTCACCCCCAGGGCATGTGTAGAAGTGATGTGAGGGGCTATTTGTCACAAAACTCGGGGGGGGGGGATACTAACATTTAGCAAGCAGAGCCAGGTGCACAGAGCCACTGCACACCTCAGAACAAGGAACACCCCAGCCCCACCCCAGTGACAAGCACCAGCCAGGAACCTCCCTGGGCATCAAAGGGCTCAAGCCAG
This sequence comes from Marmota flaviventris, assembly GCF_047511675.1. Taxonomy (NCBI): domain Eukaryota; kingdom Metazoa; phylum Chordata; class Mammalia; order Rodentia; family Sciuridae; genus Marmota; species Marmota flaviventris. The sequence goes on from NC_092501.1 coordinate 155,194,795, forward strand.
CAGCCCTAGGGACACATTCTCCCTTAGAACAACCCTGCATGCAGGCGAAAGGGGACGCGGAGACAACCCTCGAAGGTCCATGGAGCCTTCAAAGACACTGGAATAGGATGGGAAAGGGTCAGAGAGGAAAGGGAGAGGACTGAAAAGGAAGTAAAGAGAATAAGAGAAGAGGGTAGAGTGAGAAGCCCAGCAGGGCCAAAGCAGGTCCCAGGCACAGGACACAGCGGTGACAACCAGAGAGTGGAGTGAGTCTTGTCAGGCACCCACCCCTCACCTGCTGGGGGAAGAAACACTCAGAGGTCCCAGCAAGCACTGCCCAAGGGAGCCATGGGAACAAGTCAGCCTGTGGCCTAATGTGGGAGCCTCACTGGGCCACAAGGTGTCCCCTCCCAGGAAACAAAACAAGGCACAGTGATAATGCAGGCACCAAGTCTCAGGCGGCCTCCTTCTCACAGAGGGGCAAAGCCTGGCCCAGAGACTGTGCACCCACAGTGAGAAAGCTCAAAACCACTGGCCAGGAAGGAAGGACACATGAAAGAGAGACAGTGACACTTAAAATTGGAAGGGGACGTCCTATGGAGCCATAGCCTAACAAACACCAGCACCACAAGGACCAGAGGCCAGCGCAGACACCTCGGCTCATGGAAAGCTACACACAGTCATGGGGCAGCTGAGGCTCCCGCCCCTGGGGCTTCCACCAAAGCGCTGCACACGTGGCCACGGCTGGCTCACACGGAGCCCTAGTGTGCTTCCTGAGCACCTGCTGTTCTCAGTGGTGGAGAACTGACCACGCGGGGAGCCTGAACTTGTATTCCAGGCTTCGGAAACAGCCCAAGTGCCCTGCATCTGCCAGAGTCTGTGACAGCAGCCAGAGCCCAGGACCATCAATTCACCAGAGTGGGGATTATTTCTGAAACTAGTGGGCAGCCCTAAAATATCCCGTTACTTTCAAACCTGTCAGGTACTCCAGGTGAACACCCCTCAAAGTCACTTTGGGGAACTGGGAACATCCCCAAAAGTGGCCAGAGAATCCCGGGTGGGCACCTGGCACCCTCCTCCCCTGCATGGTGCATTGAGTCCGGCTTCCGCCCTCCTGCACAGCCCCAGTGGTTAGGATGGGGCATCTCCTCTTCAAATTAACGGAACAGAGGCGAGTGGCTGCTGGCCACTCCCAGCAGCTACCTTGTCCACCTTCACACCGTCCCCCTTACCTCCTTCCCTCCGGGACGAGGTGGGGTGGCCCTCCTTTTCTTCAAGGCTAATCCTAAAAGCTGGGCTTTGGAATCCATCCTTCTCTGCTCCAGGACTCTACTTCAACAGCCCTGTTCCATCCACCCCCCTCTACTGGCTCCCCGCCCAGGGCAGCAAGCTCAGGCTTCTCCCATTTCCAAACAAGAGCACCCAGCAGCCTCCACCTTCACGCAGCTCCTCCTCGGAAGGTCCTGACAGGCATCCACCCCACCGCAGCCTGGCTCAGCTGCCTCTGGTCACCAGTGACGCAGTGCCCTGCACTTGAGCCCGTCAACTACTCCTCCTCCTTGTAACTTTCCAGTCCCTTGGCATCTAGAACCCTGCTCTCAGCTCTCCTTCCGACCCTCCTACCCCCACCCTACCTCCGGGTTCCAGAAGATCTTTACATACAGACCCGTCTAGGCCAGCCTAACTCGGGACAAACCCAGCTCCACCCCAGGCCTCCTGCTTGTGCTCTGCTCCTGTTCCTGGAGCAAGCCGAGAGGGTCAGGGTGAGGGTCAGGGTTTGGGTCAGTGTTTCCAAATCTGGCTGATCAAAACCGTCTGGGACACCTATTATTCACAAGGCTGTGGGGTGGGGATGCACAAAATCCACCTGGAGAGCACTCTAAAAGATTCCGAGGAACAGCCACCTTCAGGGAAACCCGGCACTAACTTCCTGTGCCCAGGACAGGTTTCTCTGCACCAGCTCCTGCCCGGCCTTCGGAGCCTGAGCCCTTAGGACCCATGGCTTGCGAGGTATCATCTCTTCGTGCCCAGACATCTCAAGCCCAGCACTTACTGTCGGAATCTGTCACCTCCCCTGCTCAACTGGACGTCACCCTGTATTCCTCCACTGCTAGACTGCGCTGGGGGTGTCTGGGGCCATGTTTTACCTCTACAACCAGGAGCCTGGGAACCAGGAGCAGCAGGACACTGATGCTCGATGACCCTGAGTGGTAAAGTTACTTTTTAAATGTGGATTTTGTGCAGACATACACAGACACAAACAGGACCTAGGTCAGACATCACAAAGAAGACTCTAACTCAGAGAGACGGGGGCCTGAAGGGAGGCTGAGGGACAGCATTTCTTCTGACAACAGAGAGGTGGCAAGGGCCTGAGGCCCTAAGTCAGAAGGCAGCCAGCCACCACCCTCATTCCGAAGAGCAGGTCCTCACACTTCAGCGCGTCAGACTCACTGAGAAGGTGGTTGAGCCACAGGCTGAATTTCCCATTAAGTCAATCTGGAACTTAGAGTTCCCAGGTGACACTGCTGCTGCTGGTGGTGGTCTGGGACCACCACACGCAGAACCAACACTCAGAACTGGGGAGAAGCAAGGCGGGCGGACAGGTGACTGCCACAGTATGTTTTAGGTCAGTTCCTCTCCTGCTGCCTCACCCTCAAACCAAGAAAAGGAGAGGGGCAGGGGAAGTGGAGGAATTCCCCAAGCCCTTCCAATTCCCAAGGAATCCCACCCTGCCTGTGAGGTGACTGGAACACCTCCCAGCCAGTGGGGAGACCAATCAGCCACTTCCTGGACTCCATTGAGGCCCCAGCTCCTGCAGAAAGTCCCCCTAGGCCATCCAGCCTCAACAGGCAGGGCCACCAGCTGACTGCAGAGCACCCAGGAAAGGCCAGGACTGCCCAGCGACCCACAGAATCAGGAGAAACAAGAAGTCACCAGGTTTGGGTTGGTCTGTTCCTCAACCAGAGACAGAGGGACGCCAGAAGCCAGGTGCAGCCAGCACTGCCAGTCCTGCCTCCACTTCGGAGCCATGGGAACCACGACCATTTCCTGCACAGGCCTCCGGCTCCTGCCCTGTTTGCAGACCCTCCTCCCTCTCGCTCATGACAGCTGAGATGATGGCTTTTCACTAGCTGCCCCACCCCAGCCCTGAGCCTGCTGCTGTGTGAGGGGGAGGAGGAAATGGCAGGGGAGAGCAAGCCTTGCATGCCTGAGAGAAGCAGGAGGCAAGCAGCAGACTGCTACCCTAATGGTGCCCACAGGTAACCGTCCCCTGCGGTCAGTCACCCTATGCTACTTTGTTGCTCCCTGTGGGACAGAGTATTTTCCCATCCCAGGACCTGGGCTGGCCTCATGATTTCCTATGACACTGTTTCCACGGTGAAGTCCGAAGAGGCCCTCTCAGAACACCCCTGTCAACGTGCAGAGAGGCCTGTCCCTGTCCAGTGGAGAGAGACACCCAGCCATGCTGCTCCACAGGCGACCCCAGCCACAGCATAAGAACCCCAGAGAGTAAGACCCAGCCAAAGGATGAGAACCCCGAGGAATGCCAAGAAACACTAATCCCTCACACACTCGCACCAGGAGGAAGGCCTGTTCAAAAAGGAACCTTCCTTGAGATTCTGCTGCAATGGAGATCTCCTTGGCAGAAAAAATGCCATCCTGCCAGCCACCTTGGGAACTTCCTTTTCAGGAGGGTTAACGCTGCCCTGACCACTGGTCACGGCTTCAGATAAGGTGCCCCCCACCTCCTACCCCCCAACCCCCTCCAGAACTCACCTCTCCTAGAACAAGACGGGGTACGCAGCACCCCACTGCTGCACCAGGGGGCACCCCTCAAGAGAAGCCAGGAGGGGCTGCCGGAGGTGAAGGAGGGATGTGGAGGAGCCCTGTGGCCCCCACGCACCGCCCACAGCTGTAGGCCTTCCTCGCCTCCTCTAAGGACGAGTCTGGGAGAAAGAGACCATAACAAAAAAGAATGCTGTCCCCACCGACCAGAGGCCGCGAGGACCAGAGGCCACGAGGACCAAGGCCCACCTGCCCGCCCGCCAGGGGCTGGCACACCAGGGCGGCTCCTGGCAGCCGCGGGCCCTGCTGCGGTCGGGGTGTCTTCGCCAGAGCTCCGCGGAGATCCGGCTGCCCCCAACACGAGGAGCGGACCCTGAAGTGCTCTCGTCTCGGGGTTCCACCCTCGTGAACAATGAAGACTGGTATCCAGGCAGTGGGCCCCCGTCAGGCCTCTTCTGCCTCCTGTGGCCGTGAGGGGGTGCGCGGGACCCTCACAGAGGCCAAGGCCAAGCTCTTGGACTTCCCAGATCCAGGACTGGAGAAATGTCCACTAACGACACAGTGTGTGGCATCCCATCCGGCAAGAGAAAACTGATGGCGACACCCGTCCTTTCTCTAGTCACAAGAACCTCGCTGCCCTTTAAAGAGCCAGCCCCACTTCCTGCCTGGGGGGGGGGGGGTTGCCAGGCCAGGAGGGAACCCTGGAAAGGACCCGCCTCTCCTGCCTGCAGCTTTGTGTTCTTACCTCTTTCCCCACCCTCCTCCTCATGACAAAACCAGGCCATCTGTCTCTTTATTTCAGTCAGCTAAATTCTCTACCTTCCTCATATTCAAATTTACTCTTGTCAATCTTTAATTAAAAGATTTAGGAAAACCAAGGCACTTACTAAACTATGTTGAGGTCAGGACCTTTAATAACTGACCAAAGTACAGAGAAGAGGCACACCCAGCTCAAAAGGCCCAGGCACAGGGCTGGGCTCTGAGAAGGCCCCTCACCTTTCCTCAGGTCACCTATGGAAACACACACCTGGCCAAGGATCATGAGCACCTGAAGGGCCAGGCCCAAGGGCCCGAGAGTCAGCAATCTACAAGCTCCTCACTGTAGGACGGTACAACGCTATTCCAGGTGGCCAGCGAGAAACAAGCCTGGATCGCCTGGTCACCCATAGCGATGGAAAACCAGCAAGACTACTGTCACCTCTCCACATCAGGGTGAGGGCGGGTCACCAGCACCGGATCAAGGCCCTCGGCCTGAGTATAGAACCACCCAACACTGGAGAGAGTGGCCATGAGCTCTCAAACAAGGCCTGGTCACTATTAAGGACGCCTCCATCTAGACAAAATGGCAATCCATCCTCAAGGACATCGATGAAAAGTACCCAGCAACTTCTACAGAGCTGCTTCTCCTAGATTTAAGGGACCGCCTCTCCTTTAGTGACTCTGATTACACACACAGCAGTGACAGGATGGGGCAAGTAGTCCTAGAGGGGTCAGTGACAGTGACTCGTTGCCTTGGCAAACATGGAATGAAAACAAGCCCCTCGGCAGCGGACCCCAAGCCTGGTACTGCTGTCGCTACTCTGCATGTGTCCAGATGTAGATCAGCCAACCTAGGAAACCACCCGTCCTCATCCCACGTTTCCAGTCACCCACACCAGCAGACGCACACAACCCGAGTTTCTTAAAATGCAAAACAGGATTAAAGTAAAGCAACCCAATTAAGCAACATCTAATGTACATGTACAATGGAATATTGGATTCCAGCCTTTAAACAACCTTTATAAAGACATGGACCCAAGTGAGAGCCCCACCCAGGAGGTGGAAACCACCTGGTTGGGTTTAAACCCCTCCTCCACCCCTCTGCCTGCTCTGTGACCAAGGGCAAGATACTCAGTGTCTTTTCTGCTCAGCTTTCTCATCCACATCACAGGGCAGACAGAAGGACATCCTCTTAGCCTGATCATGAGGATTCAATGAGATAGTTCATGGAAAGTTCTTGGCCCAAAGCCTGGAGAACAAGTAAGTACTCAGCAAATTCCCTACTATTACGCTGGCTGTGCAGTATTTGAATCGCAGGGGGAAATGCCTGTGGCATGTTAAGCTTTCAGAGAAAAGTCAGGTACACACACAAAACCACATATAGACTGACAAAGGGCAAAGCATCTGCTCATAGAAAAAAGCCTGGGAGAAAACAAAACTTGCAAAGAAAAGAGAGGCAGGCAGGCAGGCAGACAGACAGACAGACAGACAGATCGACAGAGAGATGAAAATCCTGACCTATTTGAAAACCCATTCAGCCCCATTTGTATTATCATGCTCTCCTCTCATCATTTCAGTGCTTCCCAGTTTACCACCTTTAGCATCTCCAACCAAAGTCTACTGTCTCTCTCCCTCCCCAACTCCATCCAGAAAGCCCAGAGGCACAGGACATGGTGGTGCATGCCTGTGATACAGCAACTCAGGAGGCTGGGGCAGGAGGATCCCAAGTTCAAGGGCAGCCTCAGCACCTTAGCAAGACCCTATCTCCAAATAGAACATAAAAAGGGCTAGGGATGTGGCTAACCCAGAAGCAAGAGGAGATGGGATGATGAAGTTCACACTCGGTGGCGAAGTTGTGTGGAGGCTGCATGGGCTGCACAGAGACTGTGCTGGGAAAGTCAGACACTCCACAGGACAGGCAAACACAGGCAACCGAGTCCTCTGAGCAGACCCTTCCCCACCTAAACTGAAGTCTACGTACCTCCCCGACCCTTGAGGAAGGGCATAGGCACCACAAGCAAACCTAGCAGGAAACCTTTCCTGAGGAAGAGGCAGACATAGGCCCGAGGCAGATCTGGACTCTGGATGAAGAGGACTCTCACTGAGAAAGGGCGCTGCCCGCAGGCACTGTCCAGCCACACAGCAGGTCAGGTCCACCCACCCTGAGAGCGAAGGAGGTTCAAAGGCATGCCACCGAAAAGTCCTCTGAGAAAGGAAGGACAGAGCCCACCTGGTGCCAGCAGAATCCCTGTGTTCCCACAGCAGGGCTTCGTGCACAGCGGTGGCCGCGGACACAGCCTTGCTCCCTCTCCTACCATCCTGGCTTTTCCAGATCAGACTCTACGGCAAAAAGCAGGCAAGGGTGCAAGGCAAAGTCAAGTCCCAACAGCAGCTGTGATTAAACAGGGGTTTTTCTACTTTGGGGTGATTCAAAAGTAATACAAGGGCTGGGGATGTGGCTCAAGTGGTAGCGCGCTCGCCTGGCATGCATGTGGCCCAGGTTCGATCCTTAGCACCACATGCAAATAAAGATGTTGTGTCTGCCGAAAACTAAAAAATGAATATTAAAAAATTCATTCTCTCTCTTAAAAAAAAAAAAAAAAAAGTCATACAAACTCGGTAGAAACCACAAACCACACTTGGAATTTCAAATCTGAATCTCTCCCCAGGCTAGTGACAGGTGGGAGGCTCTTCTAATGATGCTGGGAGACACCGGGAGCCCGGCATCCAGTCAGCCCCATGAACACGAGCGGGGAGGACTGACACAGTATGGGGACCCTGCTGCTCCACTGCAGTGCACAGCGGGCAGGTGGCTTACATGCATTCTCAATTTCCACGGGTTTCCTGGGACATGGCCCCAGCATAACTCAAGGGGCGTCTGTAGGTCTACCTTGCCAGCTGACGAAATTGCAACCAACAAGAAGGGCCTCCTGGGAGGACCTCTCCGCCCCACACCTGGCCTGCACTCTCTGCAGAAGCCAGAAGACTAGTGTTCCCTGTCACCTACCAGGAGTGAAGCCTGGTCCTCTCAAGGGGCCCAACCTCATGGGAAAGCAAAAACAGCCCAGCCGTGCCAAACCAGGCGGCAGGAACCTGCTGGCTTCAGGAGTAACCGAGTGAGCCGTTGCCGCAGTCCGGCTGGGCAAATAACCGGGAGGTGACAAGCAACTTGAAGGTTGAAGCGGGAACTGCTTTATTGCGAGTGAACTCAGCGGGAACTGAGTGAGAACTCAAAAGTAGCGGGCACCCAAGGTAGCAGGAGCCACCTCTCTGCCGCACAGCAGAGGTATATACCTAACTGATTACACACAGCTTGACTCAATTAACATCATCCAGATACAGCAGTCAGCCAATAAGGAATCCTCACCATCTTAATGGCTCGTTGGCGTTGCCTCACAAACCACTCCTCCTGACAAAGTGCAGGCGCCATCCTGACTTGATTTGCATCCCCAACAAGCGGTGTGTCCTCTGCCCCTCCAAGGGTCCTAGGCACATACAGGGCTCTGTCCTCTGGAGTCCAGATTTCCACAGCGCTTATTATACCCCAGAATCTCTTGAGAGAACTCATGACAGTAGTTGTGTGATGTCTTAAGTATTTGGTGGCGTTAAACCTGAAGAGCTACCGCGTTTTCTTCTGACCATGTCTGGCCCGGCTACCAACTGCAGTCAGACCACACCAGCCCACTCGGGGGAGTGAAGCTAAGCTTTTCTCCTGTTTTATCCATAAAAACCAAGAAACTCTGCCTAAGCTGGTGAGTTTTAACAGCTGGCCCTTGTCCATCACGATCCCTGCAGCAGCAGTAACAGCAGGGACGTGGCCGGGGCAGAAAAGCAGAAGGAAAGCCACTGTCATTTCTGAGTGCTCTCTCAGGACAAGGCAATTTTTTTTTTTTTAATTTTTCAGTTTACCACAGTCACGTGACTTGTCCCGGCACAAAGCCGTTCTGGAACCACCGCCAGGGGACTCCAAGCTTGAGTCTGCGGATCAGTCTCCAAGTCCTGACAGCAAGAAAAATAGAAAAATAGCGCACAGAAGTGAGCAAGAGCCTGGACTGCCTCCTGCTGGGACATGCAGCTGCACGACCTTGAGCTAGTGTCAAGATGTCCTAAGACGGAACAAGGACACCTGACAGTTCTGCATCCACTGCACAGGTTTAACAGGGGGGCAAACCGGCCTTGGTAAGAAGGGAAAAGTAGGGCCTCCAGCAAACCTGTGGCAGAGGCAACGTGGCCAGTGCAACCCAGCCCCTCAGGACCAGGGTGGACTTCCAGCAAGCCACTCGAGGAACGAGTGAGCTCATCCTCACAGCAGCACTCCACACCGGGACATTTTTACAAATCACTAACACTGGCCAAAGCACACACCGAATGAGAATGCGGCACGCACACCACAGTGCAAGACGGCCCGGAGAGATCAAAACTGCTGTAGTCTTAGGTATGGCGGAACTGTGCCAATTTCCCATTTTTTAATACAAATTATCCTTCCCATAAGAGATCTTCAAGCTAATTGCAAGCAAATAAATACCCTGAAAATCCATCTCATCAGATTAATCAGGCCATTAAACTTCAAGAGGCATTCTGTACTCAAAGTAGCACTGGGTAATTTGTCCAAGTCAAGCCTATTCACCCATAAAGGTCGCTCGTCCTAACTTTGAAGATCACTATCAGGGGTCTTACAAACAGTCTCCCCAATCTGAAAAAGAATCTGTCCTTTTTTATAAAATATTTGAACATTTAGGAATATGTACGTATATGGCCAACATAAGGTTTATAAGATAAAGCAAAAAGAACCATAAATAAAAGCCAAATGTCCCTTTACAGGACGTTTTCCAGGCAAAAATCCTGTCCCCGGGGCCCTGCTGGGCAGGGGTTTTCCACCAGGGCTGCACAAGGGGGCCTTTAAACACACCAGCATGCCAGCCTGGAACCGGTGCCATCACAACCTCTGGGGAGGAGATCCCAGCATCCGTATTAGCCAAAGCTCCCGGGAGACCCAGCAAGCAGCAGCCTCAAGGCCGCCCCATGGTGGAGTCCAGGAGACAGCTCCACCGCCGCCCAGGTTCCCATGCCAGCAGTGACAGCTGGAAACTTCCATCGTGGCTCGGGCTGCCCTGGGAAGAGGCCCATGGTTAGGGGCCTGCAGCTCCCCTTCGGCATTTCCCTCTCCTTCACCCACACCCGCCCCATACTACTCAGCTCTGGCCCCCAAGAGGAGGAGGGTGAACTAGTGGTTAATTAGCGTCTCCAAAGAACAAACCTCTTTTACCAAATAAATATCTTTAGTAAATGGCTCCAAGAAGCTCAAGAATTGACAAAATTTTCCAGTCTTTAAATACTCTCTCTCAAAAAAAAAAAAAAAAAAAGACTTTCATTGCTAATGTGGCCGGGCAGCACGAAGCAGAAGGAAAGCCACTGTCATTTCTCAGTGCTCTCTCAGGACAGGGCCTTTTCTTCATTTATCACTTGTCTGTGATGAAATACCAATTTTTAAATTTGAGGCCTAAACTGCAGATTCATACAGAAACTTCCCTCCGGGTCACAGAGAACTTCAGTGGTCACTGCAAGTAAGCACCACAGGTCCACCCACAGGGAATGTCCTTTCCTTGGTGGCAGCGGTCGGTCGGCCTCCCTGGGCTCTCTGAAGGTATCACAGGTGCCGCCTCCCCCCCCCCCCTAGTAAACACATTCCCCCGAGTACACACTCACTCCAACCCTAATGATCACATGATCCAGAAGAAAACCTGCTCTGTGGTGTTGACGGGAAGGGAAGGGAAGGGGAGGGGAGGAGAGGGGAGGGGAGGGGGAGGGGGAGGGGAGGGAAGGGAAGGGGGAAGGGAAGGGAAGGGAAGGGAGGAGGAAATAACTGGGGCACTATGACTCTCCATGTGTCGGCCTCATATCCAAACCCCCAGGACGTCTCCTAACACCCGATCCTCAACTTAGGGATCCTGGTGCCAGCACCTACTATCTTTAAATGGCAGAAACTGGTCTCACTAATAAGAAGTAATATGCAAACCAATCTTTAAAACACATTAAAGATGAGGAGAAAGTACCTCCTCACGGGGTGGGGGGGGGGGTACTGTGCTGCCCCAATGTGTGACCCATTCCCGCCACCTGCTCAGTTACCTTAGCGGCCTGTGGTCCGAGCTCTGTGAGAGCGGCAGCACACATTTGCTGGGGGTCCCTTCCTCTGCAGGGAGGACCATGACAGCCTGCCTGTGCCAAATGCTCCCAGGCGCTCCACAGGGCATCTCGTCTGTACCCAGCTTGACCACATGAACCTGCAGTGAGGACGCCATCGTCACACTTTAGGGTGGCCAGGGGGAGTGGAGCAGCTGAGGCCGGGCACAGGGGCGAGTGGAAGTGCAGAACTGCAGATCCTCAGCTCGACTTGCCCCTAGTCACAAAGCTCGGAGCAAGTCGCAACCTAGGACTCCACCACCCTGAAGCCCCCCAGAAAGGAACCTCGGCCCCTTCCCAGGCCCTCCCAGTGGTGTCCAGTCCCCTTTCCTTCAACAGAAGGCCTCCCCGAAAGGCAGGAGGCCCAGGGTAGCCATGCCAAGTAGGTCTGGACACAAAATGAGGGCAGTTCTGTTAGGTAAGCCCGAAAACCGTGATCCCTTCCAAATAAACTAGGGGGCTCACTGGGAAATAAACCCCTGCACCTCTGCTATTAAAACCAACCTGCTAAGAACAAAGCCACGGAAAACATTCTGACCCTGCCAGGCACGCAGGCGCCAGCAGCCCGGCTCCCACTTCCGAGGCTCCTCCTGGTGAGGGCAACGCCTGGCCAAGCTCACCCTGGCTGTCACACTAGAACACTGCCACCTGGAACCAAGGCCACCTAACTCCTCAAGGCAAACCTGCCTTCCCATGTGCATCTTATAAAAGCTCGTGTAACAGAGGTATCAGGAAAGCGACTCTTCTGGACATCAGTCCAAATGGTTTGAGTACATGCAGATTTCAACCACTAAAAGCCTTTCCTTTACCTGAAAATCCTCTCTCTTAGAGGCATTAAGGGGAAAGGGCTGGCATAGCAATGCTAAGGTCAGAGACAAGGATGATTTGTGACAACAGGAATACACGTAACCTGACCATCACCCCCCCACACACACACACACACACAAAAAGTGTTCCATTGAACATTCTCCTACAGCCTCGGGTGGAGCAGCAAAAGGAGGAGAGAGCGGGAGCCATCAAGAAGTACTCCATGTTGGCCAAATCCTAGATCTACAGAAATCCTCGGACTCCGAGCCAAGCCCACTGCCCCACACAAACCCTGGAGGACCAAGAGTTCTGCAGGTGATATGCTGGAAGTGCAGCGTGCACACTGCACACGCACACACCTCAGGGGACCTGGGGCCAAATACCTCTGTTGCACACTCTTCTCTCTTTTTAACAATCTTTTTAAAAGGTAAGAACCACTCCTAGCTCACGAGCCGACGCAGCTGGCTCAGGGCAGAGGTAGTTTGCCAAGCCCAGCAATAGACTGTCAGATGGCTGCTACGAAGCACTTGGTCCTCTGCCCACCAAGCTGGTGATTCCACTGAAGGAACCCAGTGTCAGTGCCAGGGCCCCGGAGACCTCGCAAGCATTTCTCATGCATCACTCCAACAGCACTGGGGAACACACCCTCTCTTCCCATGGCACCACCATGCTCCCTGGCCTGTCCTCCAGTGCTCACCAGGAAAGGGGGAAAGAAACAAGGCCCCGTGGGCACTCGCAGCAGCCTCCAGAGAGTTCTCTGCACACGGCTCTCCTCATCACCACCCCTCCCAAGCCTCAGAGGCAGCTACCTGTGCAGATGAGAAGATGGCTTGAAGTCAGCCCCCTCCTCAGGGACACAGCAAGAGTGAGGACAATCAGCTCTTTAGCCCTTAAGCCAAGGTTAAGGTCTGTCCACTCTGCTTCACCATGACCCCTGCAGACCTACCTCCGAAGAAACAGGCTATGGGTCAAGGACACTGATTTCTGTAGACAGGGCAGCTAGGTTTCCTCTTTGGTAAATGGGGTGAGAGGAGCAGCTTCATCAGAGCTGACCAGGTGCTGTGCTGTTTGGATTAACTGGCAGTGTCACTGCTCTCCTGCTGACGCTCAGCCAGCTCATCCCCCAGCGCAGACTTCACTGGCTGTGAAGCCACACTGGCCCACAGTTCCCATCTCCAGTTTGAGCCTGACTTTGCCATTCTATGAGAAGGCCAGGCAACCTCCGCACAGCTCCGTCCGTGGAACACCCCCTCCCCAGGTAAGCCTCACAGAACACAGCAGGGAAAACTGCAGAGGGTCCTCTGTCCTTGTTAGGAGCTCAACATCAGCTCCAAGGTGATGTTTCCTGTACTACATAAAAATCCCAGAAAAACAGGTCCATCATAACATTGCTCAGAGATGTAAGATGATGTCGCAACTTCAGAAAGTTGCTTCTCAAAAGGTTAAACATGAAACTACCATGACACCCAGCAATTTCACTTCTAAGAGAACTGAAAACGTACATCCACACAAGATATGTGTAGGCACAATATTCACAGCCGCATTATTACAGCAACCAACAGGGGAAATGACAAGTGGACAGTGTGGTGCACCATCCAGCAGAATCTACTCACAACAAAGGGAAGGAATGACGGACACCTGCTGTGTCACCTCAAGAACACCGCGCTATGTGAAAGGAGCCAGGCCATATACTATATGATTCAATTTATAAGCAATAGTCAGAAAGAGCAGAGTTACAGAGATACCAAGTAGACCAGCAGTTATCTTGACAGGGTGGTGGAACACAGTAACTGCAAATGAGCATCGCGAGAGATCTTACTGGGGAGATTTTTAGAACTTCACTGAGTGGTGCAACTGTGTGCCTAAATAAGGAACTTCTATGATATATAAAATGTATCTCAGCCAGGAGTGCTGGCACACCCGTCATCCCAGGAACTCAGGAAGCTAAAGCAGGAGGATCCCAAGTTTTGAGGCCAGACTCAGCAACCTAGTAAGACTCTGTGTCAGTGGTAGAGCACCTGCCTAGAATGTGTGAGGAACCCCCAGCACTCCAAAAAACAAAACTACATGTAGAGCTGTATAAAAGAATCTGTGTGGCAGTATTAAGGAACGATGGAAACTTCCTAAGGCGGGGCCCCGTCTTGCTGCACAGCACCATGATTTACCTAAGCTTCCCTTCCTGTCTGCTCTGCCACTAGCCAACCCCCAACCAGTCACCAGCATAGGCCACCAAGCAAACATCTGCAGAGCTTCAAACTGATCAAAAACAGGACCCAGCACACAAAATGCACCCAGACCAATTTGTGTCGAGACATGCTTGCCTCTGGTCCAAGTTTAAAAAGAAAAAATATTACCCTTATGTCTTCTTATTGGCACTATTATGAAAACTCTTGGGGGCATAAGTAGAAAGGAAAGACCATGATGTCAGTATCAGGTCCAGAAAGGAGGAGGAGGGATTCAGGAAAATTACCATCTCATTTTAAAATTCTTTCTGGAGAGATTTGGGGGTTTTTTGGTGGGGTTTTTTGTTTGCTTGCTTTTGCTTAGAAATAGACAATTTAGTAATATACCAGATATTGCCCCTAGAGAATTAAACCATGTAGTCCCTACCTCTTCAAAGATAAGGAAATCCCATCGCAAGGCTAGTGTTTGCCAAGGCTAGTGATTGCGAGGTCATGGAGCAAGGGTGTGACAGAGGCAAGTCAGGCCGGTCTGCCAACAGCCTAGGCCTCAGCCATGGCCCCTTCCCCTTTGCCATGAGAAGTGTGCCTTATTTAGGATCTAAACCGCAGGCACCAGTGTTACACTGAGGATCAAGCAAGACCCACCACATGAACTGTAGGCAGAGTGGAACACAGCAAGCAAGACATTTTTAAAAATTCAACTACTTCATTATTGTTGAAAAGTTGATAAAATAAGCTCCTGCATTTCAAAGCAAGATTGATGAAGTTCCTGCTTAGAAGATCTGGTCCTTTAACACACACCCTCCCCTGCACTGTCCAGTGGAGGGAAAATGATGTGGAACCAGGGTATCAGGGCTTCTTATTCCATCTCTTCACTCGCTGTCCTCTGGGATCCTCTTGGACTTTAACCACAAGCCATTATAAATTCATAAATTCTTATGTCTCACCCCAGCGTGAAGGCAGAGCCCATACTCAAGGCTGCATTGTTCTCTGGGCACAGTAATCAGCTCTTATGACTTATTATTTTCCTGGCACCACATTCCACCAGCCCTGGTGTTGAATGGTCTGTCAGTCACCTTAAAGTCCTCTAAGGCCTTAAATAAGCGCTCTTTTGGAAGGTGTGCAAACCTGAATAAATACTGTTGACTAAGCACTGTCCAGCCATCTCCCTGGTCTGTTAGGTAAAGGGCAAAAGGACTGATAAAATATATGTTCACCCTTTGTATGAACACGCACCTGCACGCGCACATACTCATACACACAAACAACATAGGCTGGTGCTAAATTCCTCCTGGCCCTGCATTTTATAGCTGGCAACTAAAGCAGAAGCAACCTCACAAATTGTTTGAGCCCCTTTTCCATTGTTATAACAAAATACCTGAGGATGGGTAGCATACAAAGAAAAGAGGCTTACTTATTAGCTCACGGTTCTGGGGGTTTGAGAGCATGGTGCTAAGATCAGCTAAATTCTAGTGAAGACACTGTTGGCCACGCTCCCTGGTACACATGGAAGTGGTGTGTAAGAGATCACAAGCAAGACAAGAGGCCAGAGGTATCAGGGAGAGGTGGGTCTTGCTCTTTTCTAACAACCCTCCCTGAGAACTAACCAGGGACCCAGTGAACTACCCGAATCTCTTCCAAAGTTGAGACTCCCAGTGCCCACGGAACCCCGCCTTATGAAGGTCCCATCGCTCTTTAATATTGCCACAGAGGGGACCAAACTTCCAACACACAAACCCTACGGAACACACCGGAACCACAGCCACAACACAGCACAGACTCTGAGCCCAAGTCCACAGGTCACAGTGACACACTCCCATGCGCTGTCACAGTTAGACACTCCCATGCACTCGTCAACATTCTTCGGAGAACCAGCATACAAAAGGCTGGTCTGTCGCAAGCCCTAGACCCCATGTGGCTCAGAGGAGAAACAGGCAGCTTAAACACCAGGAGGCAGAGCCTGGCAGTGCCCAGGTCTGTGAGCTCCTGACCTTTACCTTACTGTGTAAAATTCCTCTTCCTGGAAGGCAAAAAGCGAGGCAGACTCCACCCTGGCAGGCGGGGTCTTCATCTATTTTCATGTGTTCCCCAGCCTTCTACCACTCATTGGAGCACTGTCACCATGGACAGTCATAACTCAGCTTAGAGGCAAACTCAAAAATCACCGGTGCACTGTGGCGCCTGCCTGTAATCCCAGCAGCTCAGGAGGCTGGAGCAGGAGGATCACAAGTTCAAAGCCAGCCTCAGCAAAAGCAAGGCGCTAATAAGCAACTTAGTGAGATTTGTCTCTAAATTTAAAAAATATAAAATAGGGCTGGGGATGTGGTTTAGTGGTTAGTAGTCGAGTGCCTCTGAGTTCAATCCTGGGTACCAAAAGAAAAAAAAAAAAAGACCTCAAAAATCCCAGCACACAGTCCCCAAGAACTAGAGTATTTGTGGAGATCATGGCATAGATAACAAAGTCTCAGAGCCTGTGGTCACTGCAGCCAAGACCCCTACAGTCAGTCGGTGTGTGAGGGAAAAGGCCCAGCTGCAGCTACCATCGGTGAGGACCCACAGCGAAGGGCAGGCCCTTCGTCAGACAGCCAAGGATGCCACCTCCAATAAAATCCCCCTCTGCCTAAGGGCCCTGGAGAGATGTTTCTTTCCCAAAAAAGGACTGAGCACTGAAGGGCAACCCAAATGAATAATGCAACAAATCCGTTCTCCCTGGCTGGACTGCCACAGGAAGCACCCCAACTCAACTCTCACAATTATTCAGGCATAGTAACTCAACTGCGCTTCCAAGGTCAGATTTTAGAAACCTCAACCCCCCAGAAAGACAAAGCACAGACGCAGGTGTCTCAGGGTGCGCTGCACAGCACACCAGGGGACCTCAATGAATACTTGCTCCAGCTCAGGCAAAACCCTAGCTCTACTGGGCCGGCTGAGGAAACAGAGAGGCTGGAGTCCAAAAGCACAGCTCAAATCATAACACAGATGTGCGGGCGAGCGGGCAGGCGGGAGAGTACAGCCGAGGTGGCAGGCCCAGGCCCACACCCACCCCTGCTGAAGGTCTAGGCCTAACCACAATCAGGGTGATCCTGGTCTCTGCAACCTCCGGAAGCCCAGTCCTCAAGGTTCTACCAGCTCAAGGTGCCAACACCAGCCAACCATCAGGTCTTGGAGAAAGGACGTTGGGATAGGAAGGGCAGGAGAATACAACAGACACCAGTATGGCAGCATGTATAAACGTGGAAGTATGACCAATGTGATCCTGCAATATGTACACGTGGGAATAATAAGAATTCATACCCCATGTGAATCAAATGTATGATATATGATATGTCAAGATCATTGTGGTGTTTGGAGCAACCAATTAAAAAAAAGAGAGAGAGAGAACTGAAGTTGGCAATTTCCTCGGAGGACCATCAACTCGAGGCTCTGATGATAAACTGACTCACCGACATTATCTTTGTCTCTGTGGATTCTTCTGAAAGTAAACTTAGCATTCTAGACCCAATTCAAACATTTGTGGAAACACTAGTCAAGCATTTCGAAAATGGCTGTGAATTTGATTTTCCCTATAGACAAGGTTCACAATACTATTGCAGAAATGATGGAGGAGGGGTTGGTATTGGAGACCAGCGTGGAAGAGATGGCTACATAAATGGATACATAAACTGATGCCCAAAACAAACAGGGGAAATGGAAGGCAGGCTCCTGGGCTCAGAGCTCCAGTACCAATGAAGAAGGAAAGTTCATCTACCTGAGCTCCCAAGAAACATTCTCTGGTGACATCAGTATAAAAGTGTCAAACCTGCTCTTTTAAATCACAAAGGTCACTTTCAGGTAAAATCCAAGGGGGAAATCCACAGCTTATCATGCAGCTGTTTACCAAAGCAGGGGTTAGGGGAGTCCCCTGAACTTCTGCTCTTGGATTTAATTCAAAGCACTGCTCAGAAGTTGTACAAAAAAACGTGGAAGTTCAATGCTGCCTTCCTTGATGGGTGGTGGTGAAGCAGCTGAGTGGCTCCAGCGTGACTCTTTTCTCCGCTGCCTTCCCATGCCACCTGAGACATGCCCACGTTGGCTGACACTCCTTCAGTTTCCAACAGCCCAAGATGCCGGGTCATGCCTGGACCTTAGGTGCAGCACTCCTTAATTCTATTTGTCACAACTGTCAAAGAGTCAAGTCTTCGTTTCATGAAAACATGACCTTTTCCAGAGGCTAGACAGGTGAATCGCAAGTTCAAAGCCAGCCTCGGCAACGGCGAGGCACCAAGCAATTCAGTGAGACCCTGTCTCTAATAAAATACAAAGTCGGGCTGAGGATGTGGCTCAGTGGTCGAGTACTCCTGAGTTCAATCCCCAGTACAAAAAAAAAAAAAGGCCTTTTTCTGTCAAATAAATTCCAAGGTAACTAAAGCATCTTTCTGTTTACCAGATATCTACTTTAGTGTTTTTTTTTTACAACCCTCTGACTCAATAAAGTAATTAAAATTTACTTTATCACTGTTCAATATATGGCAAAGGGCCTCAAGCCCCCGCGGCTTCTCCCTGAAGTCCTCCTCTTATCAGTGCTCCTGCAGTTCTCCCACAGGCACTGGGGGGACCTGTGCGGCAAGGTGGGGCGAGGCCAGTCAGGTAGACCGAGACGAGAGCTCAGGCGGCACACAACGCATGGGCAGTGACACTCCTGACCTGCTGCCAACAGAAATCAAGGTCTAGGGACACTGCCGTCATTGCTGCAGCCTGGCTGGCATATCCTGAAATAATCCACCCAACCCACTTCTAGGCTCTGGTGGACTGAGGCACCACCCGGGGCGCTCAGATAAACGACGTGCTATACAAAGAACCCGGATTTCACTTCTGGGTCCTTCTTGGCACTAGGGCTAACACAAATAGCGCACGCTACACAGCCCGGCAGTGTGAACACACCAGGCTGATGTGGGTCAGCGATGCTGGTGGGACTCACGTTTGAAATAACTAGGGAGAGATTTCCAGCAAAAGGCATCGATTGAAGGGTACATTTATGTGACTCTCCTCTAATCTACACAGAAATTAATAAGAGAATGAAAAGGGGAGGAAGGGGCTGGCTAGCAGAATTAGAAAAGAGCTCTAACCCAGACCAAGATAACCAACACGATCCAGCCCAGGGAGGTCTACACCAGCCAGAGCAAGGGAAAGAATAAACCCTCCAGAACCCCTGCGAGGAGTCTAAAGACTCCCTTCTAGGGATATGGAGGCTGTGGTTGCAGGCAGGATTCCTGGGTGACAGGGACCCTGCCTGGAGGCTCAGCTCCCGTCTGCAGGGCCCCCGGGAGGCCTGACAAGGGCAGCGCCTCCCTCACCAGGAGAAGCTTCCTGGAGAGAGGGAGCTCTGCAGTGTGGCCCAGAGTCAGAGGCGACTGAGCCCTTGAACCCATCACCAAAAGAGCAAGGGCCTCACCAGGCCACCTAATCAGCGCCAGCAAGGGCAAGTGGAGGCGCGGCCCCGCGGCAGAAAGCACAGCCTGCCGGGGTACGAGGACAGAGTGGATCTGAGGCAGGCTACTGCCTTGTGGCGGGCTCCCACCCCCAGCTCCCTATACCAGCCCTGAGAGGACACCTAGTCCAGACAGAGCTGCCCCTCCGGAGGCCTCTCGAAGCTGAAAGCGTCCCCAGCAAGGCAGGCAGATTAGGGCAGAGACTAAGAAATCAAATAAGCAACCGGAAAAGATTTCAGAACTCCCAAAGAGAGGGGAATTTTCAACCACTTTCAACTCTCAAAGAAATTCAAGAATATCTGGATTGTCTTTTTTTTTAAATATTTCTTTTTTTCTTTTTTGAGAGAGAGAATTTTTTTTTTTAATATTTATTTTTTAGTTTTCGGCGGACACAACATCTTTGAATGTGGTGCTGAGGATAGAACCTGGGCCGCACACATGCCAGGCGAGCGTGCTACCACCTGAGCCACATCCCCAGCCCTGGACTGTCTTTTTTAAAAATATCAAAAAAGCGTTAACACAGTTGATGAAGAAAATAAAAATCATTACCAAAATAAACATCACATTAAAAACAGCAGAGAAGAGAGGCTGCCCAGATCAATGACATCAAGAACAGGGTCACTTAAAAAACAGGAAAGCCAAAAAGAAGTTTGGGGGTGCGCCTCCATGTCAGAGCACATGCCTTGCACATGGGTCTCTACATCTGGAAGCAAGAGAACCTCAGCTGCCATCACGGTACCTGCAAAGGGAGATGAACAGCCCAAAGCCCCCCTGTGGAGCAGAGGGCTGACACTCAGGTAAGGTGGTGATCAGGACGAGTCACTGCAAACTACCTAAAGTAGACAACAGTGTAGGACTAGTTTCAGGAACTGATTGGATTTGGGCTGAGGGGGAGAGGTGGATCACTCCTTAAATACTGTCACAGAAAAAATGTGGAAAGGCATGTACTAAAACGCCACCAGTGGTTATCCATGTTTTCTGCTCATCTGTTTCTCTTGTCCAGTTCTAACCCTTCATTTTTAAAGAATACAGACACAGAGAAAGACTGAAAAAGGCTACACTTGACTCCAAGAAGATTTTTAATTTATTCTTGGATCAAACTGTTTTGGCTGCTCAAGGCCAGTTAACAGATGACCCTAATCTACTCCCTAAATCAATCTGGATGACAATAAATAAGCTAAAAGTAGCATTAAACATCCTGAATTACATTATACCAAACACTTCAATTACTGTGTTACTTTAAACAACTGTCTCCATAAGAAAAACTGAGAAAATGAAAATACTAAAAGAAGGGGCAAACCACCTGAAATTTTCAAGAAAAAACAAGTTATTGTTTTTTCTGAAGCTGAGAAGCAGGCAAGTTTCAAGAAATTGGGAGATCGTGCGAATGTCTTAAGATGTAAACGTAATCAAATACTATTTGTGAAACCTTGTCTCTAGGTCTCAGCGAAGCAGCCTAAGAGAACAGAAATGACTTCTGGTGCATGAAATCATCCACTTGAAACAGCATGCAGGAAGTCTATAGTGAAGAGGAGAAGGCTGTGGGGCCCCGCCTTGTCCCCACAGTTCAGAAGACAGCTGGAGAAGGGCTGCTGGCACATGGCATGAGAACCTGCTCCAGAAGTCTGGGTCCTCAGGCCAGAGACCTCAAATGGCCTGTCCCACAAGGGAAGAGACCCTCCCCTCTTAACTCCCAAGACCTACTTTCCTTGCTGCCACTAAGTTATAAACAAACCAAACAACCCTTGAGTGATTCATTTTAAAAGCCTTTTTTTATGTTTTAGATTTTCCTTCTTAAATAAAGTCAAGCCAGTTACAAAGTTTAAACTATAACGGTATTGTCACAAGGTGACCCCATTTTAACAAGACTACTGTGCACGGGCCTTCCTCAATCCACCTGCCAGCCCGGGCATCTGTGACCAGAGCAGCACTACCAGCAGACCTCCTGCCTGGCCCACCCAAAGACAGACAGGCCAACCTGTCTTCATGATGCCAGGCTGTATCTCCACTCCCAGGGGCAGGCAGGATCTCCTCCATTGCAGAAAGTCAAACTCCCATTTCTCTCTCCCAAAAAGGGGTCAAGAACCAACCAAAGGCTCAGAAGAGCCAAGAAGGTTTATTTTCTTAACTACACACAGAAAGAAGATATTAAACCTTCCTGCTTGTCACTGGAGCCCTTTCAGACTTCATCACACTCTCCTCTGAGGCCTTAGTACCTCAGTTCCCTTTCTTTTCATATCTCCTAGTTTTAAGGTGGAATTTTATTATCAGAACTTTTTACCAAAACTGGTGTTTTTGCTAGGGCAGTTGCCTGGCATATGCAAGGCCCTGGATTCAATCCCTAGCACCATAAAAAAATAATAAGTAAAAAGTAAACAAGTTGTTTGCTGTGAACAGTTTTTCTAGTCTGTGACTCACACAATAGCATGACACAGGGAGGAGTGGTTAAGACTAGGAGGTAAAATCTGTAACTGTGAATCACGGCTTCTCTTCAAGTCCCCCGGTGCATTCACCATCAACCTTGTACAGCATTCAGTCAAGTGACCTTGATCTTATTAGCAATCCCGCACCAACCCAACCAAGGGAAAAGGGGCACAACTCCGAGGTACTTTTCTATGCCCTAACATCCCAACCCAGTCACCCACCCACTCAAATACTTGCTGCAGCTGTAATCCCTACAGAGCAATCTGCTGCTAACCCTCACGGTGATGAAGCACATGGAAATAGGTCGCCAATCTCTCCCTCTTCCTTGAGAACTCAACTGGAAGAGGCCCCAACTCTCCCCTCCAATAGGCAAATCCCGCTTAGAACCTGGCACTACAAAAAGAGAAAGTGCGGCCGAAGTCTGCGCCCGCATGCAGGCTTGAATCCACCTCCTCCGGGTTACTTGCCTCTCTAGCCCTACCTAGTTCACTCATTTTGAAAAGGAAGGAAGGAAGGAAGGGAGGAAGGAAGGGAGGGAGGGAGGGAGGAAGGGAGGGAGGGAGGAAGGAAAAAGAGAGAGAGAGAGAGAGACATAATACAGTTTTCCTGGGAGTGAAATATGCTTTTCAAAACCTGGTGATAACAAATGTTCCCTTTATAGCTTGACCTGAAGGCTTTAGTGGCGTTTTTCCTCTGAGAATTACAGGTGACTGGTGGACACTGAAAATGTCCACTAATGGCTATATATGGGACAATAAATCATGCAAGTGACAAAAGCAGCTGACCAACCTTAAGAGTTTACTGTGAAATCACACGTCACCAGGCATACACCTGGCAATCTCCCTCGTGAAAACTGAATTAGCTACTTTACAAAACATGAGCCTCAACAAGCACACGGCTCTCTCAGGTAAGCCCTTAGGTAACAGAAGCCCACTCATCAGTGTCAACGGTCACTACTCAGGGCCCTCCAGCAGCCGAAACACAAACCCCCCCTGGGGCTCTAGACAGTGCTGTGAGCACACGGGTTCATGGTGGGAACATTTTGTTCCGCCCTCCTTCCACGACTTCTTCCCCAGCCCACTGCTGCCGGCTCAGCCTGTTCAGGTCCTAACACAGGACTCCTCAGCCACGAGCCACATGAGCTGCCTGCCTGCAGCGCTGAGGCTGGGAATCTGGAGCAAAGGCACTGGCAGATGTGGTGTGTGGTCAGGGCCCGTCCCTCACGGTGACGCCTTCCAGCTGTCTTCACAGGTGCACAGGGCCAACAAACTCGCTGGGACCTTTACACAGGGCACTGATCCCATCAGGAGTCTCTGCCTCATGGCCCAACACACCCAAAGGCCCCTCTTGATATGATCACACTGGGAATTAGATTTCAACACAGGGACTAGAGGGGACCCAAATATCCAGACCACAGCTGCCACTCACCTCCTTCCCCACCTGACCTCTTGCTGCAGGTGGGGACACCTAACATCTCTTGAATTTAATGATCCCGACTTCTAGGGCAATCTGGCTTCCTCGGGCAGTCACCTGAAACAGGCTGGGAACTCATTACTACGCTTATTCACAGGGGTGGGAGTTGTAGGGCTACAGGTTCCTCCAGAGGAACTTAAACAAGGAGCTCCATCCCCTCACCAACCATCGTGAGCACCACTAGTCATCCACAGCTGAGATTCTTCACAGAAGGCAAAATCCTTGTTTCTGCTCTCTGCCTTTTTTAAATAGGAGAAGCCTATGTCCTGCGGTTGTCTTTCTTCTCAAAATACAAGCCACCAGTAACCATCACTGAGGCCCCCATGTGCTTCCTAACATACTGGTCCCCCAGTGAGAGTTCAGGGACACAGCCTTTTCCCAGATGGGGAAGCCCTGTAACTCTTTGCACAAAGGTAAAAGTGTTCATCTGAATGCTATTTTTTGCATAAATTCTCCTGTTGATTTCCAGAGCCCCAACTCTGGAACTAAAATAAAATTAAACCATTTAAACAAATGGTTTGGTCAAGTGCATTCAACCCAATACTTTAAAAGTAATCAAAAAGACAGCCTTCTGCATCAATTTCTGAATTAATTAACTTCTGGATTAAGATGAAGACTAAGTCCAACTTTAAAAATACAGTGAACAGCTTATAAAAATCAAAACCTACCTAGGTTGCCCATCTCTTTGTTTTCTGTCCTACAAGCAAATCAAAAATGATCTCAGAGGGCATCAAGCCTTTTGGGGTGATCCAGACCACGTTAGGGGTGGGTGATCTGAATTATCCAACTCATTAGGGAGACACCACACAAGCAAAAACTCCATCAAATTTTCCCCTTTCCCTTTCCAATACTTCTACTTCAAACTAACTCCTTCTAATGCCTTTTCTTTCCCATGATCTCAGGTAGGTGGAGGACAGGGGAAACCCCTGGTCCTTCTCGTCTGTGCCATCACCCTGAACGACAGAGCACCTTGCCTGCAGTGCCCTCTCCCCAAGCCTCTCCTAGGCCTGCTCCAATCACCTTCTGCAGGAGGCCCCTTCCTCGCCTGTGAGCCTCATCCTGCACTCAGGGACTGCTGGCTGGCGCTGCGGGTTCATTAAGACATCAAGAGAGGGCTGGGGCTGGGGCTCAGCGGTAGAGCGCTCGCCTAGCACGTGTGAGGCCCCGGGTTTGATCCTCAGCACCACATAAAAATGAATAAATGAAATAAAGGTGTTGTGTCCAATTACAACTAAAAAATAAATATTTAAAAAAATTCATTAAAAAAAAAAAAACAGCGAGAGTAGCCAGGCACAGTGGCGGATGGCTGGGAGGCTGAGGCAGGGGAATCAAGAGTTCAAAGCCAGCTTCAGCAAAAGCCAGGTGCTAAGCAACTCAGTGAGACCCTGTCTCTAAATAAAATATACGGCTGGGGATGTGGCTCAGTGGTCGAGTTCCCTGCCCTCCTGCCCCGCAAAAAAGAAGAGCAAGTGTAGCCCAGGCATCTTCCCAGGGCTCCAGAGTGCTGCACTAAACACAGCAGACGTTCAATCAATCAATCTTTGTGGGTCAAAGAAGGAGTAGTCTCACTGGGAGGATGGAAGGCACTTAAGCCTGGCAGGAACTAGACTGCAGAGGGTTCTGGCTGGGGGTTAGTGACATTGCTGATGGAACTGCTGCAATGGGAAAGGGGGAAATGGGCTTCCCAGGCTTCCCTTCAGTCCCAAATGCAAGAGAGTGTGTGATCCTTTGTAATTAAGGCCACAGAATCCTCACCTCCTCGTTGGTTATGGAGGATAAATGGGGGATAAATCATCCACTCCTGCTTGGTGTCTTCTTTGCCATCAGTCATGTATTACTTCTGCAATGTTTTAAGTAAATTAAACTGAATAGCTCAATTTTTTTTAAAAGAACCTTTCTGTTCTTGTTGGGGCAGTGGGGGGCTATTTTTCCCCCTTGCAATGCCCCACTTAGACTTAGACTCTGGCATCAAAACCCAGGTCAGAGACAGGAAAGCAGCTTGGGTCAGGTTGGCGGGGTCGGTCAGGGACGCAGGGTAAGGTGGGACAGACACAGAGGCAAACCATCTGCAGGGGCCAAGGGGCACCTGCCCCATCCCAGCTCCGCAGCAAGAACTTCACCCACCTGACCCAGGTGGGAAAGGACCACAGAGGAAAGTGAGAGTCAAAACCAAACAAGGGAGACCTGCAGAGAGCAGGCAGCGGCTCCTGTCTCAGCACATACACTTGGTTCTTCACTTCGCCTCAGATGACACAGGGCACGAGGATCCAGGGAGCCACACACAACTGCCCTGTTAAATCCTTCCCTCGCTGGTGGGGTGGCCGCCAAGGGCCTCCTGGAATTCCTGGAGCACACAGCTCTCTTTACGGCAGACTGAGCGAGGGGCACAAGATCCCCCACACCAGGAGATGCTGCTTGGTCTAGTCAGAAACTGAAAAGCCAAGAAGGAATAAATAGTATATACAGAAAAACATTCCAGTAAAACCAAAATGGCATGCTTTAATGATTCCCTGAATTTTCAGACAGTGAAATACCACAGAACACTCTAATGGTGGACATAGGTCACTGAACATTTACTCACACCCACAGGACATACCACATTAAGAGTGGCCCTAATGCCAACTGTGGAGTGTGGGTGATAATGATGTGCCAACTAACAATGGACCACTCTGGGGGAAGGGTGAGGGGTGGGGTGGGGTCATGCATGTACAGGAACAAGGGGGATATGAGGAATCTCCACACTTTCCATTTAACTTGTGTTGAACCTAAACTGCTCTAAAAAACTTTATTGGGGAAAATAATGAATGCATCATCATTCCAGTTAACCTCCAAAAAGCACATCTTCCCCAAGACATTTAGTGCCCCCTGATCTTTACACAGCAGAACTCTACAATGGGTCATCGAGCCTAAAGTAATACGTGAGTTCTGATTTAACCTGCCAGGTTCTGTACATTGTCACCCCTAGCTGTGCAAGTTATCTAAACCACTGTTCCTCTCACAGAGTAACTAACCAAGAGCAAATCACCTAGAAGAAACTCTAAAATCCCTTTGCCATTTAACTTAGCAACTTAGAATGCTCGAATTGTACAAATATTGCTGTTTTTATAACACAATCACCCAATGCCTTCGCCCTAAAACTGCTCTTCCTCTCTTCTTCCTGACTGGGGCCAAGTACACTGAGTAAAACCCAGCCTGTCCGTCATCTCGCTCTCATTCACAGCCAGCACCACAACACACTGCTGCTCTCATAAGCACACACTACTTCCTGTTGGAAAACCAAACTGAAAATTAACTGTCGACAGAAAACTTCTAAGCAGTCACCTCCAAATATGAAAACTCCCTGCGTCCTAGCCTCCTGTTCCTACAGACACTTGCTTTTCCCTAGGCAAGTCCTTTATCAGCATACGCTGAGGCTGTACCTGGCTGAGAAAGTCCCTCCCGTGTGCATGTTCCACTGGGAACTGCCAAGACTTCTCTCCCACCTTGGGGAGTCATCGGTCACCTGGTCTGGCTTCCATGGGGCACAGGGGACACAGACTGTTCAGAACCCCATCCCTCTGGCCACGGGCTTGGTCCAGGGTAAGGGACATCACTTAAGTCAGGCCAAGCAGACCCTTTCTAAGGACCTGTGCTACAGTGACCACTGGAGGAAAGCCAGGGTCTCTGGTGGCCACCTGTATCACCAGCTGGGAACATTGGCCAGAACAGTAAGCCACCAGCAGGGGTCCTGTGGGACCCAGAGGCTGCAGCTAGAAGCCAAGCCCACCCTGGCCCTGCAGGAGGTGAGCAAATGACCGTGCCTCTGCCTTTTGCCGAAACTACTGGCGGTTAGCATTCTCCTGTCCATAATCTGGAAAAACAAAACCAAAATACCATGAGCATTTACCCCAGCAGTAAGCATTCATCACCAGCTGGGTCCCACTGTCTGCCAGGGCCACACCAGGCAGGGTAGAAGCAGCACCCCAGAAAACCCCAAAATCACCACCTGGGTTAAAGGGAAAGCCCACTGGTGTAACAACCTCAAGGCGGCCACCCTTTGCAGGTGTAACTGGAGACGTTTAAACAACATCGCTGTTGAATTCTGCTACACAACTCACAGCAACGTTAGGCTCTGACTCCCTTCAGGCATCACATCCTACCTGCACATTAAAGAGACTTAGGTCAAAATGCAGTATACACAATAGGAATGTGGTGCTCTGACATTATCCACCCAATAAGTCTTTCTAAAGGAAACCTGTCATCCAAGAAACTGTAAGCTGCTCCTGACAACAGATGACAGATGAGCCCCACAGTGCCTCTCACCCCACCCGTCACCCTGGGCCAGTACCACTGCCACACGGACACTCCTGGACAGCAGGACTCAGAGCTCACTGTGCCCAGCAGAAAAAGCTAGTAGGAGAGTGCCAAAAGCCAGCTCTGCCCTCAGTCACCCTGGTCTCGGGGGCATGCCCACTCCCAGGTTGTAACAGCCACTGACAACTCAACTAAGTGGGCAGTACACCTCAGCTCCGGTCGCTACGCTGGACTCTTCCCCAGCACCAGACCCAGCTTTGTACAGCTGTCACTCCCTCCACCTCCACTCGCCTGTCGGAACAGCTCTCCCCACACAGGCGCTCACTGCCGGCGGGGGCCCCACTCCACTCACCACACATCCTCCAGCGCCATCATCACCAAAGCCTGCCCTTCTGCACACGCTCCTGTCCTTCCCACCCAGCCACTGAAGCCACCGCAGCTCAAAGCAGAACGAGCCCACAGCTCCACAAGGGCAACAGGCAGCCGCCCCAGCGCAGCAGCCCACCGTCCAAACCCACGCTGGCCTCGTTCTGCTACTTTGAACTTTCCCGGCAAAGGACAATTATTACTTATCAATTAAAAATGATTTTAAAATAGGAGGTA
Organism: Marmota flaviventris; assembly: GCF_047511675.1. Lineage (NCBI taxonomy): Eukaryota > Metazoa > Chordata > Mammalia > Rodentia > Sciuridae > Marmota > Marmota flaviventris. The sequence goes on from NC_092501.1 coordinate 155,222,750, forward strand.
TTGGGCTGGGGATGTGGCTCAAGCGGTAGCGCGCTCTCCTGGCATGCGTGCGGCCCGGGTTCGATCCTCAGCACCACATACCAACAAAGATGTTGTGTCCACCGAAAACTAAAAAAAATATATTAAAATTCTCTCTCTCAAAAAAAAAAAAAAAAAAAAGACGTATATTCAAATACAAAAATAAAAAAATAAAACATTCCCAGGAATCTCACAGGACCAAGCAGGCTGTGGTCAGAACCACGCTGCGCAGCCAGTGATCTGGCCCCACGGCCTCTTCAGCCTCACGTCTCTCACTCTCCTTCTGTTTCCCTTGAAGTCCAGCTAAACTGAATTCCTTGTCCTTGTCCAAACATTCCATGCTATTTCGGGCCTTTATACTTTTGAACATTCTAATCTGCCTGGATTCCCTCCGCCTGTGAAAGAAATTCTCCTACAACACAACTCAGACACCATGTCTTTTATTCATCCCCAAACTGCTACTTCTGGATATTCAATCACTTCTGTCTCTGTGCTGATTCTGTGCCTTACCCTTCTATAGTGCACTTATCCCAGTGACATGAACCATACGCGAGCCCTCTGATACCTCTGATATGCTCCTTGAGTCCCAAGGTCAGCACTGAGTGGGACACAGGGTACATGTAACTCTTGTTACACCCTGCCGCCACTTCCTACAGGATGCCTGATATTCCACCTATTAGATATCTATTTAGATCTATGCCAGCTTTTTCTCCAATGATTAAAGAAACTGCTAATATTAATCAAACTAGTGAATTTTCCAGCACCTAGTTAATCAATTTCAAAAGATGGAATCAAGTTCCCACTGAAAGCTATTAAACCTACCACAGGGGACACAGTGAAAAGAAACAGTTAATGCAGGCCCACAAGATACCAGGGGGCTCGGAAGGAAGAAGATGCTTCAGTGGGGACTATATTCACTGGAGCTTTGGATAAAAGGCTGGTCCACACAAAACTGCCACTTAAACCTCTTTCTATAGGAAAACATTCAGACCAATAAACTTAGAAGTAAAATCTGGAATGCATTTGGAAACTGCCCATCTTTTAAACTATTTCTGACATGTGAAAATTTGCCTCTTTGTACAAACTATGACATAGTGACCATGGGAAAAAATACAATCAAAATATTAATATATCCCTTTCTAACTTTTTTTAATCTTTGAAAATACTATTAGGTAAACAGCCAAGGCCTACACTTAGCTTTTCAGCTTAGATAGCAAAGACCCTCATAATAAAGTCTGACAACACTTCCTTTTCTTCTGTGCTTCCAGTTCAAGCTTCTCATAAATCAACTATACACAAAAGGAAAAACTGAAAAAGCATAAAAAGCAAATGGAATCTAGCAAATTTCAGTAACATTAAATTCTCATATTAATGTCTTAGCTTTCTCAAGTATTTCTATTCATTAGTAGTATACCTCTGAAAATTGACACTTACGAAGTTATGAAAAGTTCTGTAGAGGTAAGATCTAAACAGCCCTGAACCCAGCTGGCAGCAAAGCCTGAGAAGGTGAGGGGGGTGCTCCAATCTCCTGTTAACAGGCACCCAGCTACATGGCTGCACCAGCAGTGCTCTTGTGCACAACCAGGGTCTGGTCCTCAACATTACTCAACACTACTGCCCCTTGCTCCCTTTATGAACCCTGCTCAGGAAGAAAAAATTAATACAAGGTATGTAATATAGCAAAATGCACGCTCTATAGCTTCCTGTCACTATGTCCTAAGCTGCTTTCTGCTGCCATGCCATGATATTCTGTCTCACCTTGGTCAAGCTGAGAGCACTGAAACCATAGGCCAAAATAAACTTTTCCCCTTCTACATTGTTCTCATCAGCTCTTTTGGTCACAGTGATCAAAAGATGACTAAAACAGAAATTGGTGCCAAGAAGTGGGGTCATTGTGACTAACCTGACCATGGGGTTCAGAAGACTTCAGAGCTGGTTTGCAGGTGGACAATTTTGAAAAGTTTGGAGATGCAGGCTGGAAAAGCTTTAGAATGTTGTAAGCAGAGCTTAATGAGCAATTCTGGTAAAAGCTAGGAAGACCAGAATGCCTATAGGACTGTGGACAATAAAGATTGGGCTCAGAAGTTTCAGAGGAAGAGGACTATTAGAAATTGGACTAGATGCCATTCATGTTGTTTTGGTGGGGGGGAACTTCTCTACATTTTGCCCATATCCTGAGATTTTCTGTGAGGCTGAATTTAACAGTGATAGACTAATTAATCTGGCAGAGGAAATTTCAAGGCAGCACAGCACTCAATCAGTGGCACAGATGATGCTGGTGGCTTTAGCCAAGTGTACTGTGATAACCAGGAGCAGAAAGATTTGAAAAACTTGAAATTTGTCCAGAAAAGTACATTACTGGGGCTAAGAAGGTATGGTTAAGAGATTATAGCCACTAAAGAAATGCTGAGAAAACCCAGAAAAAATAGAAAAGATGACTTGAGGGCATCTCAGGAATTGGCAAAACCACACCCATCTCAGGTTCAAGGTTATAAAAATAAAAATTTGAGAAGAGACTGGGGCACTCTGCTTGCTTGGAAAGGGGATTGGGGCTTAGGAAGGTTTTTTCTTCAAGCTCAGTTGCCCAGTCAATCAGAGGCAGCTGCAGCCTTGGTCCCAAGAGATCTGGCTACTGCTCATAGATGGTCTCAGACCTGGCATCAACCACGTGGTGCTAGTTCTGCAGGAATCAAGATGCTGGAATCAGGGGGTCACAGAAGCTTGACCAAGATTTCAAAAGAAGGCCTGGGAGGCCAGGCAAAGTGTATCAGGATCAGAGTCCTGTGGGCTGCCGGGGCGGGGGGCAGGGGGATGCATGAAGACGTAAGAAGGAAGCCAAAGCTGCAGTAGAGACACCTGAGATTAAGAGACACCAGTGACATGGGATGTCAGCTAAGGGAAGCTGCAGGAATGAAGCAGAAGTAAGCCAACAGAGAATCATGGGGGCCATAGGGGTGGAGCTACCCAGCCCTTTGGAAAGACCACCATAGTCCTCTGTGAGCCAGATGCTGGCTGTGGAGCTATAGGACTTGTTAGCGCAACCGGATGAAGGTCTTGCTTTGGTTCCATCCCTTTTTCCTATGCCCCTATATTTTTATTTCAGAATGAATGTTTATGCCATTATTTTTGGATATAGTTAATTTGCTTTTGTTTGTTCTAGGGGTTCATGCTGAGAGTTTGCTTTGAATCTCAGAAGACTTTGGATTTGGACTTTTGGGTAATGCTGGAACTGTCAAGTCTATGGAGACTCATGAAAATGGACTAAATGTATTTTACATTGTGAGATGGGCATAAGCTTTTGGAGGCCAGGGAGGTTACACTTTAGGGATGAGGTATTCCAAAAGCTCATGTGTGAGACAATGCAAGAATGTTCAGAGTAAAATTACATTGTGGGAATTGTACACTAATCAGTGGATTCATCCACTGATATGGATTCACAGGATGATAACTTGAGTCAGAAAGGGTGTGGCTGGAGGAGATGTCACTGGAGGTATGCCTTTGTGGTTTACATTTTGTTCGTTGTGAGCAGAGCTCTCTCTACTTCCTGCTACCATGTCCTGAGCTACTTTCCTCCACCACACACCTTCCACCATGATGTTCTGCCGCACCTCTGATGCTCCTCAGAGCCATGGAGTCAACTGCCCATGGACTGAGACCACTGAAATCACGAGCCAATATAAATTTTCCTCTCTAAATAAAAATAATGATAATAATAAAGCATGTGCTACGACACATTAAAAAGCAAAATGGTCCTATTTTTGCGGTGACTATTAATTCAGAGCAGTAATTCTTCAGTCACTATGTCTGCACTCATAGTCCTGCAAATTTCCTTATCTCGACTAAAAAGGTCTAGGGTTGTAGCTCAGTGGTAAAGTGCTTGCCCAGCATGTGTGAGGCACTGGGTTTTATCCTCAGCACCACATAAAAATAAATAAAATAAAGGTCCATCAACAACTAAAAAAAAAATTTTAAAACTAAAAGAAACACACATAAGATATAAAAGCAATTTTAAAACCAGAATATTTATCACGAAGTATTCCTCTAAAGGACAATTAAAAATACAATTCAGTTGGGCAGAATGCTGGCTGTCTTCCCCAGTGCCTTACATTTGCTTCAAAGTCATCTAGAGCCTAGAGGTAGCCGAGGGAGGAGAGTGATTTTATTGTCCTGAGTTCAGTCTAACACACTCCCTCACTCACACTCACACTTTTTCACTTTCTCTCTCTCTCTCTCTCTCTCACACACACACACACACACACACACACACTTTTTAAATAAGAAGGCATGTATGTAATCCCAGCTACTTGGTAGACTGAGACAGGAGGATCTCAAGTTCAAAGCCAGCCTGAGAAACTTAGCAACAACCTGCCTCAAAATAAAAAATGAAAAGAGCTGGGGGTAGAGCGCTTGCCTCACTTGTGGAAGACCCTGAAGTCAATCGATACTCAAAAGAAAAACAAAAAGAAGGCCCAAAAGTCCTTTAGGACATTAAAATAATTTTAAAAATTGTACAGAGGGCTGAGGATGTGGCTCAAGGATACAGCACTTGCCTAGTGTGCACAAGGACCTGGGTTGGATCCCCTCATGACCACCACCATGAGAAAAAAACTGCATGAAAATTTAGGGCAGTATTTATGATATGATTCTAAATGGAAAAAAATTTAAAAACAGCACCTACATTACAACTGCAATTACATAAAGATTGATGTGTACACAGATGACAGGAAATAAGCAAACTAGAGAACTATATCCAAATAGTGGGATTACAGAGGCTTTTATGCTTTGGGTTTAAAAATACATTTCTGGAGGATGGAGTGAGGGTATTTTTCCAGGGGAAGAGGGAGTTTCCCACTTCTGTTCCAGTCTCCAAACCCCACTTCACATTATTTTTTAATAGACTGTGCCCAGACAGCGTGGCCAGGGTAGGAAACGGGCCTGGCTGCCCCCAGCAGATAAGCAAGGCAGGCCCTTCGGCTGGTTTCAAAGGCCTCGCTATCACAAGTCCTCCAGCAGACAAGCGGAGACCACCACTCCCCAAAAGACCAAAGAGGAGAATAATCATCTTCACAGAGTTTCAAAAAGGCCTTATTTGACAGCTATGGCTAACATACTAAGAAATAATCTATGCAATAGACCATATATAAAAATACCAGAAGATTTTACCATTTTGAAAAGGCTTAAAATATTTTTTCATAAGTAACTTTTCATTCCAAGTATTTTTCAGGATGCTAAGTGTAAATTTTATTTCTCTTAGAAACACAAAGAGGAAAAATAATTTCTGGCACAGAGTACTACAATTGCACAAGTTCCTTTTAGGCTACCAGCTGACAAAGTCAGATTACAACAGAAAACAACACATTCTACAGGCACACTTTTAAACACACACATGCCGGGTGCAGTGGCACACACCTGTGATACCAGAGACTTGGGAGGCTAAGGCAGGAAGGTTCCAGTTTGAAGACAGCCTCAGTGATTTAGCAAAGCTCTAAGCAACTTAGTGAGACCCTGTCTTAAAATACAAAGGGCTGGGGATGTGGCTCAGTGGTAAAGTGCCCCAGATTCAATCCCCAGTACAAAACATACACACACATATATAAATGTATGTATCTGAGGAGGTGCCAGGGGCTTCTCAGCCTGCTCTCAAAAAAAAAAAAAAAAAACTGTTCCACTTAACAGTAATATATCCAAAGGAGAGGAACCAGGCACATCTCTGGAAAACTGTTCTTCTACTCAAAATTGCTTTAAACTAGATGACTGCTTTAACATCTGACTCTGCTTCAGGCCTCCAAGAGAATGAACTGTGCCACACCACACACCTGCTGTGGCCCCAGTGGCGAGGCCTGCACACTCATGCCTCCTGTTAATTCAGAGGGAAACCGGCAGCGGCCTGTGGAGCCAGGCCAGGAAAGCAGCAGCTTCACTCCATATAAGCACTTCATCTTTTCTCAAAGACAGCACAGAGAAAAGCATTCTGAATGACACAAAACTGTTTTAGCAAGATTTGAGACTCTTCATTAACAAAGAACCAGATCTTCTTAAAGGCCTTTGTAGACAGTCAATCCCTAACTCTGTAGGGTGCTTTTTTTTTTAATTGTGGTTTTCTGTTGGGGGAGGGGTAGTTAGTTGTAGATAGACAGAATACCTTTATTTATTTATATGTGGTGCTGAGGATCAAATCCAGTGCCTCACACATGCTAAACAAGCACACTGCCACTGAGCTACAGCCCCAGTCTCAATGCTATTTACTCTTGTATGTGAAAAAGCACACAAAATACTTTTCTAATTCCTCATGTTATGAAAAACTGTTACAAACCTCAGAAACATTACAATACACTTTAAAAAAAAAAAAAAATCAAGTCTTCTCCCACCCCCCCCCCAAAAAAAAGACTTCAAATAGAAGCTGGTAAGAGCAAAGATGATTCCAACTGATTCAAGAGGGCCAGTGCATACATGGACATGTACATCATTTTCTCAATTACAAATTAAATCAATTATTTATAGCCCAAACATTATAAAAAGTCCCCTGTTCTGGGTTTTCCCCCAGGTCTGAAATCCTTGGTGAAGTGCTACACACAACAGCTATGAGAAAAGAGTATTGACTCTGACCAGCGAGCCCAAAACTCCCTAAGTGGAAAAGCCACCGAGGGTCTCACTCATCACTCAGTCATCCCACAGTCCCCCCGGGGATGGGCAAGGGGACTGTGACCTAGCACTGTGGAATAAAAGTGCTTCCCCAAAAGGCAGCGAAACAAAATCCCTCAGAGCTCACAGGGGCTACAGGGCAAAGGAGCCCAGTGGGACGATGTGGACTCACCCCCAGAGCTGAGCAGGGAAGGTCTCAGGGACACACCACTCTGCTTGTGAGGAGGCATGAGGGGAACTGACCCAGCCAGAGGTGGCCGAAGAGCAGGGAAGAGAAAGCTGGTATTAACCAGGGCTTTGACTTGCAGGCTGGCATTTATATTGGATCAGGAAGCACCATGAAGCCACAAAGGTTCTTGATCAGGAAGCAGCAAAATGAAGACCCCACTTGAGGGAGGCACTTCTGTGAAGACCATCAGGTCAGGGCCTCTGCTCCACTCTGGGGTTTCCCAAAACAAACATGGAACCCAAGCTGAGAGGTGCAATCCCAGGTCTAAAGGACAAGGAGCACACCTCTCCCTTGGACCGCTGTGTATGAGTTTAGAAATAGACGCTAAAATAGCGAAGGCTCCAAGTCTCACAGCCCTAAGGCCTCTCTCTTCCACTCCACAAGCTGGACGGGTGGTTCCAAAGTCACTGGAGAAGCTGCTTTTCAAATGGACAGGACTGTAGTGTGATGACAGCGGGAACCAGGGAGATCTACGGATCTTAATTCTCTAGGGAGGAATCCTCAAAGTGTGGTCCTGGAGGCAGCAACACAACTGGAAACTTGCTAGAAATGCAGCAGCTCCAGGCAGCTTCCCTGGGTTAGGTGGCAGGGTAACTTTTTCAGTTGCTGCATCTTCAAGGCAATAAATAGAAGCAAGTGAAAGACTCCCGTCCCACCCTCAGGAGAGCTTAAGGGCTGGGCAGAGATAATGGTGATAAAGGACTAAGGATCCACACCCACCATCCTAAATTCCAGGAAGCCAATAAAAGTCATAATGGAGCAAAGCTCCCCATCAAGAGAAACTGCAGAGCCCTGAGGGGAGAGACCCAACTAAAGGCCTGAAACTCCACAGGTGGATTCACCCAAGACTGCAGGCTCAGGTCCAGCCACAGACAGGCAATGACCAGCTAGCTACCTTGTATGCAGGCAGCCCACCATCCACAAGGAGGCCAGGCCACCCTTGGCAGGCCACCCTCAGCAGCACTGGGCACATGACTCACAACAAGCACCACCTCCACAGCTGCCAGGCGCCTGCCACAGTGAGGAGCAGCCCCACCACCACCTCGCAGTGAAGACAGTGGCAGCAAGAGCACCCCAACACCAGCCCTGCACCAGACCACACCTGAGGGCGTGGCAGGAGGAATCTGAAATACCTGGCAGGAGCCACCTGAAGGAGGAAGAGAACACAGGCTGGTCCTGCAAGCCAGGGCTCTCCCCCAAGCTGTGCTGCTTTCCAGGTGAGAACTGGCCACTTCAGAATCCAGAATCGGCCACACTCCATCCAACTGTAAAACTGCTGCCAGAGCCCGTCCCAGCAGGAGCCCTGCGGAGTCCACCAGGACAAGGAGCCGGGCCCTTACTATGCAGTGAGTCCCCTCCCTATGAGGTTTCCCTCCGAAGAAGACAACAAATCTTAAAAGATTTGTATTTTCCAGAATGACATAAATACAGCCAGGCCAAAGGCCCGCTCACTTTTTCCACCCAGCCAGTGCAGGAACCAGAGGGAAGAGGAGGGAAAAATGAACGCCCCCTACTGGCAAGAGCTGCTCAGGTAATTCTGCACCCTCTCACGTCTTTTCCTTATTGGATCACTTCTGAAGGCTTGTTTGATACAGTGAGCCTGCCTCAAACACAGAGACAATGTTCAGACAACACTTTCCTTTCTTCATCAGGAGTTTAACAACTTGGAATTCCCCACACTGAACATGTTTTCAAAGTTCTCTGAAAACTGTGTCTAAAATAACTGCTGGCCAAGGGTCAGTCCCCAGTTCTGGACTATTTTTCATTTGTAGTCAGGTTTACTGCTGTGAATTTCTACCCAAGAAAGTACTTTGCTCTTAAGCAGGGAATGGTGCTAGCCAGCCCCCCAAAGAGCAGCTCTCTTGGTATACACATGCGCCCTTCAATCCTCCACCCATGGAGGCCTCAGTATTTAGAATGTCGTGCTGTGCTGGGCCCAGGGAGGCAGAGGCAACTCCTGTCATTTGGGAGTCTGCAGCCCTGAACGTGCCCTGGCAGCTATCCACATCTGTGGCACTTCTGTACCCAAGTCTTTCACTGACCGTCACGGAACATGCAGCCACACTGCTACTGCCCCAGCCCTCACGGGAAGCACATGCTCAATTCTGATCCATGGGCTGGACCCCAAAATTTGTTCAACTGAAGCAAACATGTCCCCAAGACCTGATAGGACTTCTTGAAATGACTCTGTGCCCACAGAACCATGGGTCAGAAAATGAGAAAATCAAGAGAAGCCTGTTAGGGAGGTGGAGGTCACTGACTAGCAGATGGAAAATAAGCGTTTATTTATATCACCATTTATTTACAGAGACAAAATAGGCAGAATCACATGATGAAGAGATCAAGGCTCAGGAGTCCCTCCCACCTTCAGGCACAGAACAGTCTCTGGACCCTGGAATTCACTCCACCCACCGAGCCCTCTACCCATTCACCAATAAACTGCAGCAGAGTGGCCTGGAGATGAAGAAGAACAGACCAGGGGTCAATCCTGAACCCACGAAAAATATCATAAAGGGTTTTTCTCTTTTAAAAAAAAAAAGTCTAAAAACACCCAGATGCTAGAACAGTGACGAGATGCTAGGAAGCAAGTGGTAGTTAAAAAGATGGGTTAGAAAAAAAAAAAAGATGGGTTAGAGGGAGACGTCTGAGTCCACCTTGTGCTGCTACACAGAACATCATCCCTGGACAATTTACAAAGAGGTGTCTCTCACAGTTCTGGGGCTGAAAGGTCCAAGGTTGCAGGGCCACATCTGCAAGGGCCTTCCTGCTGGGTGGTCATCACGTGGCCAGAGCAGGGGCAGGGCAGCTCAGCTCTCTTCCTCTTCTCAAAAACCACTACCCCATCCTGGGGGCCGCACCCCAATAACCTCATCTAGCCCTGATTACTTCCCAAAGGCCCCATGTCCAGATAACATAAAGAGTCCAATTTCAGGATTAAGTTCCAACACAAGAACGTTGGGGGCCGTGTTTAACCCACAGTAGACGATAAATCTAAACTTCAGGTGCAGAAAGCAGAGAACCAATTTAATTGCGGGGCTCAGTCCCTGAAACTCAGTAACTGGCAGCACCAGATGCCTCCGCAGAGGTACCTGAATTCAGAGAATCAGTGTGAGAAAGTCAGTTAATGAAGTGGCTGGCAGACAGACAGATAGACGGCCTGCCTGCTCCTCACCACCCGCTTCCCGTCAAGGAAATACTCAAGACATACGGACAGGAAGGAAACCACAGGCTCTGGCCCAGGCAACAGCAGACTCCAGACACTGTACCCACACCAGTCCTCCTCCATTCAGCACTCAGTGGGCACAGGACTGCCAGCGAGAGAGAGGAGCAGCAGCAGCCCAAGTGGGCCCTTAAGAAAAAAGGGGGTCCCAAGGGAGGATGACGGAAGAGGAGAAAGTGCCTGAGCCATTCCCAACCGCCTGTCAGGAAGAAGACCTGACAGCCCATGATTACAAGTCCCACGTGAGGGCTTGGCAGGCCCCACTCACAAATAGGAGTGGGCATTCAAGGGTGGCCTCCACCATGAAAAAGAAGACCAAGCCCAAGAAGGGGGAAGAGAGTCAAACTCCGGAGATAAAAACAGGTATTTCACATTAAAAAGGAAAAAGACACTACAATAAAGGGACATTCAGAGAACCAAGAATTTAAAAGATCAAGAGCAGGAGGGCTGGGTACAGCGTAGCTCAGAGTACAGCACCTGTCAGCCATGCACGAGACTCTTGGGTCTGACCCCTAGGGGACACACACACACACACACACACACACACCCCCCAAAGCAGGAATGAAACAGTCACTACAAGATTTGGAAAAGTTGAGACAGAACTCAACTCAGAAAGTGGAGTGAAATAGACAATGAAAATAGATTTAAAAGGATAAGAATGAGGATCCACCCAGAAAATGGAGGAACAGGAGCACCAAAAAAAAAAAAATCAATAAAAGACCTTAGTTCCAGCGGTTCAGGAGGCTGAGATGGAAGGATGGCAAGTTCAAAAGAGCTTCAGCAACTTAGCAAGGAACTTAGCAACTCAGCAAGATCCTGTCTCTGAACAAAATATAAAAGGGGCTAGGGATGTGGCTCCTGGGTTAAGCAGCCCTGGGTTCAATCCCCAGGACCAAAAAAACAAACGCACTGTACCCGTCAAAGAGTCCACCAAGACAGCCCTTCAAGACACAACGGACAATTCCCATCTTACTGGGCTTAGGTGCAGAGTCCTAACGGCTAGACCACGGGGACCAAGGCCTTCAAAATTCTGCACTCTTATCCACCAATGACTCTGTGCCATGCCAAAAGTGCCAGAATAAAGACCTCTTAAAACATCAGTGTCCTGCAAGATACCAAAAGGTGATGGCAGGAGATACAGAACACAGGACATCGGCCTAAGAGAGCAGCCAAAGAATCCAGGGATGAAGGCAAAGAAAGATCAGAGGGGCCAGTCCAGAGAGGCGCAGAGCGGAGGCTCCAGAGCTCCCCCAGGGAGGAGGAACACACTGTCCCCACCACCTAAACTCCCAGGACAAGCTGCAACACCTGGGGAGTGTTTGGGGTTCTAGGTACATTCACAAAAAATAAAATAAAAACAACCCACAACAACTTCCGAGGGAGGTCCGAGAGCAGTCACGGTCACTAGCCAGCTGGGCTGTGCGCACCTCCAGAGCTGCCCTGTGACTCCATGGGGAGGGCAGGGGTGCCTGGGAGTGAGGGGACAACAGGCCGAGCCTCCACCACGCAGCCCTGGCTGCACCCAGAGCCTGAAGCCAACAGGAGCAGCAGCTCTTCAAAGTCTTCATGAACTAAGGAGCAACAAGGAAAATTCAGCTGGGGGAGACCAGGGCTGCCTCCGGGAGAGGCATGGAGGCAAGGACGGCGGCCGTCTCTCCCAGCAAAACTTACACAATCAATCCATATTTTTCAATTAAACTAAACAAAATTAAACAAAGGATGTGGCCCGACAACAGCCCTTTCAAATCTTAGGGCCTAAAATTCTCTTTAAAAACAGGAAGAGACTTATAATAGGAAGATAAACCCCAGCCACAAGCTCAGTAAGCATTCACATAAACTTAAAACGTTCCCACCATTTAGTCAGGTATGAATAGGGCACGCAACAAAAAGTTTCGTTTTCTGAACAAAAACCCTCAGAAAACACACAAGGGAAGGGGCTGGGGTTGGGGCTCAGCGGTAGAGCGCTCGCCCAGCACGTGCGAGGCCTGAGGCCCTGGGTTCGATCCTCAGCACCACATAAAAATAAATAAATAAGGGTATCGTGTCCATCTACAACTAAAACATAAATATTTTTTAAAAAAACACAAGGGAAGGTCTCTGAGGTCAACAGGGTCATTCTCTGTGGACATCGGTGCCTCAGTAATCAGAAGCACGGGGAGTTTGATACAATGTAGAAAGCAAAGGTACATCTTGTTCTATCTTTCCCCAGTCTAAGCCTTGGAAACCAGGGAGCAATCTAGGATTGGGGAACTCCTGTTCACCCCAAGAGCCAGGTGTTCTAATAGCCACATTTTTTTCTTTTTCCTAAAGCATCTGGCACAGGATCCCACTGCGAAAACCTGAGTGATGACAAATGGCTACAAGTGACGGGCTGGAGGACATGGCTCGCTCCAGGCGGCAGGGATAAGAGTGCAGCTTCTATTTCCTGCACTCACTGGCCACAAGATCCCATTAGTGTGGATGGCGAAAGGCTAAGGCACACAAAAAAAAAAAAAAAAAAACAGAGCAGGGAGGGTCGGGTGTGGCCTGCTTCCGCAGGTTCGGACTTTTCAAGCAGCAAGGCTGAATCACAGGGAAATTGCCCAAATAAAGAGCTAAGTGGCCAGAGACCATAGGCCTCCACCCTGGCTTAGAGGGTGTGCCGTGTAGAACAGGCTGCAACTGGCAGGCTGGGTCCTAGGCTGACCCCTGGCCCAGCATCCTTCACCAAGGGCCACCTCAAAAACATTATCAGCCTGCACCAGGAAACAAGCAGCTCAGCCTCACTGCTAGACACAGAAGAGCACCAAAACCACCGGATGACAGGACGGCCCCCACGCTGGCCATAAGAGCCTCCATGGGGACACTGCACCCTTGGTGACCTATAAAAACCTCACATGACCAAATCCTTCTTGAAGGGCACTCCATTCTTTGTGACCTACTAGCAAGAATGTTCCCTGATCCTGGATTAGAACCCAAATGCCCAGGACTACTCCAAAAGTTACTGTAACTTTCCTTTTTGAATCTCCCACCTCCATCCTACAAACAAAAAACACTTTCAAGCAAAACAAATTCTTACCATTGTTACATTTTACTGATAAAGAGGGAACATGAAGCATTGGCACAGTATTTTAAAAACTTAGAGGGCAACTAATTTTGACAGGAAAATTGGCCTTCATTTTCCTCATTACTCTGGGGCAGCAGGAAAAGGCCATAAAGCAAGGGGGTAAGAACAACAAAAGACTATGAACTATTCACTGAGTTCAAATCGCCAAGGTCTGCATGAACCCTGCTAACAAGTCCATCTTGGCTGCCCAGGAACACCCGATTCCCCACCCTTGGCTACCCTGGGCCTCCATCTCAAGTACTGACACCTGCTAAGATAACACTCAGCCTGCCCCAGAACCCACCTGGGTTGGCCTTGTCCACCACCTACACCTGAGAAAGCAGGTGGCCCAAAGACCATTATGCTCATATGCTCCAAACTGGGCCAGACCTCCTGCCACCCAAGACCCAGGCCTTGCCCCAGCAGACCTGCAGGCCCTCCCTGGACCCCCCTACTTCTACTCTGAGATTCAATCCAACTCTCCAAAACTGCCTCCCAAGCCAGTGGCTTGTGCTGTGGCCCTCAGTCACTGCAACTGTCTTAGGGCACTTGCCTGGCACCAGGCTGCTGACCTCTTGAGGACAGGGACCTATACACAGGTCCACAGCTCCTGGTGCCATCCATCCCTGCAGGCTCCCCTGTCTAGAGTGGAGCTGTGAGACACTGGACCTCATCCTACAGTTCAGCCTCACCTCACGTAGCTCTCAGAACCTAAATCTCTTGCCATCACTGAATGTCCACACTCAGAGACACCTGACAATCCCCCAGGGAACGTGGGCAGGCATCTGCTAAGGAAAAGAAACCATGGAAATGTGACGTGCAAGGGAAAAAGTGCAGCAGCACTCAGGCCACAATTAAACGCAGCTGTCCTCTCCCAGACTTCCAAACTCAACACTCTCTTCTCACGATCCCAGTGCAAGGGGCCTCTCAGAAAAGGTCTGTTTCTCCAAGGAGCCAGGAAAAGGAGAGGGGGAAGGCCAGGGACAGGATGATGTCAACAAGCAGAATCTTGTTGTTCAGCTATTCCTCTAAATTGTCTGTACTTACAAATATGGCAGTATCGGAAATTTATGATAACCTCAAAACCCGCTGAATTAACTCACACTCTGGTACACAAATACCTGATCTAATTAGTGTTTTTTCAAACCATGGGTCAGGAACCAGTGGGCTGTGAAATCAATTCAGTATTGCAACCAGCTCCTCTTTTTAAATAAAATGTATCACAAAAGTACACAGCTAACAGTAAAGAACAGAACTATCTCCTGAAAGTTCAGTTTCTGGCTTGGATGTAAATGCTACTTCTAACCGGCATCACAGTCCAGAAAAGCTGAAAGGTGGCTGGAAAATTCTGTTTAAATCACAAATTCTTTTTAAATCACAATTTATGCAAATTCAAAGCTGATGGCTGCTCCCACCTCCAACTGAAGCTTGCTTTTAATTTGAATTGAGTAAAACAACAAATGTTCAATGAAGGACAGGGCGTACTTACTGCCACCAATCAAGCAAATTTCTTTATATTTATTCATAGTTACTACATTCAGTTCATGATTTCTATTTTCCCCCATGCTAATATAAAACCGGGGTGTGGGAGGAAAAACAGGAAAGACCTCAGCAACCTTCATTAACATTTACTAAAGATGGTAACCCACTTGCTACAGCAGTCAACCTAGAACTTCTCACAAGAGCATTCAACAATGGCTCCTGCCTGTAGAAATAAAAAAAAAAAAAAAAAATCTATTTCTAATTTCTTCGCCAAATATAATCTGGAATATAATGACTGTAATGTTTGCAAAAGTAACAATAATGGCATGGTGGGTGGGAGTATGGTCTTCAAGGCAAGAAAGACCTGGTTTCCAATCACAAATCTGCCACAAAATACCCTATCTTACCTTGGTCCATTCATTTGCATTGGTTTCCATGGTTATAAAATGGTTAAAATAATACCTATGTCTCAGTGGTACCAACAAGAATCGTAAGAAGGCTAAGTACGATCTGCAAGACACGAAAAATGGTCTTCAGACTAAAATGTTCCTCATTCTGGCTATTTTATAAGCATTCCTGCCCAGGCCACCTAAATTCACTCTGTAGTCTTTCCGAAACATTTAAGCCAACTCCTTAACAAGCCGAGGTCAGGACGTGAGGACGGAGGAGGGATCGGAGATCCATCCCAGAAGGGAGGAGTACTTCTCTCCAGTTTTATCTCTGCCAAGGGTCAAGGCCAGGTGTGCCTTTAGTGCAATCCTCATCCACAGCTTCCAGGGGAGGCCCTGGCAGCAGCAGCAGCTGCTAATTCCTAAGTGTGCTTGTTTTCTGGAGGGATGGGAGAAGGAGTGTTATTCCCCAAATGGTACACCAAAAACTTACACAGTTTGTGAGTGTACGTAAGCACAGGGATGACTGTCAGAAGCCACTTTCACACCTCTAACACTCCAACAGCTGAAAAACTGGTCTTTCCTATGGAGAAAAATTTCATCTTTAAACTCAGAAAATAAAAACTCCTGCCTGTAACATCACCTAGGAAATGCACTCTTTTTGAGAGGTGAAGTTATTAAAGAAAATATATCTTCTTTTCTCAAGATGAGGTATTTTGGCCCACTCCTAAAAAAGAAAAAAAAAAAAAAAGCCCTAGACCATAACTACCTGGTGTCCATGGAATACTAACTTCAGAGCACTAGCCACAGGGGCTTTTTACCTTTTTGGTAAAGGGGGGGGGGGGGGGGGGGGAATTGAACTCAGCAGGGGCACTCAACCACTAAGCCACATCCCCAGCCCTATTTTTATTTTATTTAGAGATAGGGTCTCACTGAGTTTCTTACTGCCTCACTTTTGCTGAGGCTGGCTTTGAAATCATAATCCTCCTGCCTCAGCCTCCTGAGCCTCTGGGATTACGGCCTGTGCCACTTTGCAGGGCGCTTGCTTTGTACCTTTTCAAACTGATTCACTTTCCACGAAGGTTGAGCACCTAAGTAAGTGAGGGCATTTGTGCTTAGATTACAACCTGATTAACACATTATAAAAATCAGTCTAAAGGAAATATTGATAAAACTTTTAAAATCATTCCAAGAGACCTTTCTTGCTCTATAGACAAGAAATTATTTTACACCCAGCTCACCAGGCCTTCAGGCCTCTAAATTCAAACAAGCAGGAGCTTTAGGAAATAACAAGAACTACATCTGATTTTTACCTAGCAATCAACACATAAAATGTAAAACTCTTTTAGATAAGATTTAGGAACATTCTTCGAGTATCTTCCCATTCATGATTCCTTTAAAAAAGAGCAAACTTGGATTAAAATCCTAACTGCCATTAAAAGTAGTAACTTTGATTTCCTATTTTTCTAGGTTTCAAACCAGAACAATGAAATTGTTTTCTTTTTATGATTAGAGAGAGAGAGAGAGAATATGAATATGATCTCTCTGGACGAGGGTCTCAGATTCCTGCTCCTCAGAGCCAAGGTCTAGGCATCCTGCTTCTGGGCCCTGGAGTCAGAGGAAGGAGCTTGTTGCTATCCATATTAGAACAAATAATCCAGGAGGATATTTTTGGTTGTTTTCTTAAAGCTCTTCTGTTCACTGATTTAGCTCCAATGCTAGGAAAAGTAAAACTTTAATGGCATGCCCTAACTGTACCATGCGACTTTAATCCCACTTTGTTACCATTTGTGAGTTTACAAACATTACAAGTTAGCCAAGGATGCTGTTTCCCCACTCCCAAAGGGTTGAAAACAGTCCCCTAAAGCGAAAAAACTTTAATGCATTCTTGTACATTTGAAATTCAACTCCTCTGATTCCCCCAAAGAGTCACTGGCAGGCCAAGATGCCACAAAGTATCCACAGAGAGGTCTGCTGCAAGGAGCTCCTCTCCGTGCCAGCAAGGTCTCAAAGTGAAAGCCCAGCGCCCGGCACTGGCTGGCTGGGCCAGGCCCCGGGACGCTCCAGCTTGCGGTCCCAAGAATTCCCCCTTCCCGGTTTGCAGGCTCGCACTTTCCCCTCGGCCCGCCCAAGAACCAAAGGCTCCAACCCAGGGCAGCCAGGGGACTCGGCTGCACCTTCCTGCACCCCGCCCTGCCGCCTGCTCCGCGGGGCCGCGCGGCCCGGGACCAGTCACTGGGGCGCGCTCCCAGGTCCCCGCCCTCCGCTCAGTCTTCCGCCCGGTGGCTCTGGGGGTCCTGGGGGTCTCCTAGGAGACAGACTCCGGGGGCCCGGGCCCTGGCCTGCCCAGGGACCGAGCGGGGCCTCCAAGGGCATTTATTCACATCCCTTCTCCCCGGGGATGGGGCCGACGCCGGCCTGCAGCTCCGAGTTGGGGACCGAGGCGAGCGCCGAGCGCGAGGCGCCGGCAACGCACATCGCGACCCAGGCCGTGGTCCCCAGGCCCCTCCACTCTTACGCACACCCGAGACCCGGCCGCCCGCGCCGGCGAAAACCGGGGGACTCGGGCCCGACGTGGCCAGCGGGCCCCGGCGCGACCCCGGAAGGGAGAGCGTGGGGGGGGGGGCCGTGTTTACACCGCCAAGTTGCCGGCTTCCGCCGGCCCGCATCCCTCCGCCCCGGCGGCGCCCCTGCCTACCTGCATGCCCGGCAGGCCCGACTGCACCGGGGAGTGGGCCATGGCGCTCCGGACGGCCACTTCCTGGCACGGGACGGCCGGACCGCGGCGATCCGCGCGGGCGACAGGCCCGCGGGCCGCGCGGGAGCCCGAAGCCACCGCAGCCCCGGCGGGTCCCGGCCGGCCGGGTCTCAGCGGCGGACGGCGGGCCGCGTCTCCATGCACGGAGCCGGGAGGGGCTGCGAGGGGCGCGGGGCCTCGCGCGAGCTGCTGCTGCTGCTGCTGCTGCTACCGCTGCGCCGCCGCGGTGCTCGGCTGCAGCAGGGCGGCCTGGGCCCGCTCGCGCTGGCCGCCTGGAGCCGGAGTGGGCGCGCACAGCCCGCCGAGCCCGCGAGCGCCGAGCGCCGCCGCGCCCCGCCCCGGCCCGGCCCCCGCGCCCGCCCCCGCGGCCCGGCCGGGGACCCCGCCCCGCGCTTCCGGGAGGGGGAGGGGGAGGGAGGCCGGCGGCCGCCGGGCGCCCTAGGCCGCAGCCGCCGCGCCGCCGCCTGGCGCGCGGGCCGGGTTCCGGCGGCTCCCGCGGGCGCTCGCGCTGCCCCCGGGCGGCGGGGAGGGGGCCTCCGCCGGGGCGGGCGCTCGGCGTGCGGGGAGGACCCGAGTCGGAGCGGGCTTGGCGGCGAGCCTGGGCCGCGGGGGTGCGTGCGCACCCCACTCCTGCTCCGCCGGCGGCTCCCGGCGATCTAGGCACCCCCCTCCCGCGGCCCCAGGGGAGACGGCCCCGGGCCACCTCCCGAGACAGCGCGGGGGCAGTGCCCAGCGGGACCCCCGCCTCTGGCCTGCTCCAAAGGACAGGGCGGAGCTTCTTGGGTGTCTGGCGAAGTTTCCAACCCGCCCTAGGAGGAAACCGAAAGGGGAGAGGCCGGGGAACGGCGAGTGCCCCGGGTTTTCGCGGCTGCAAACGGCCCCGCTCGGACTGGCGGGAGCCGGAACTTGGCTAAGTGAGGGGGCTGGACCCCACCGCGCGGGACCCGCACCCAGGCGGGCCCGTCCCCCCGCCAGAAGAAGTCAGGGAGGAAGGGAAAACAATGGAAGGAAACTGTCCAGACTTCCCCAGCCCACTGCCTCCGAAAGCCCCAGGCCCCCTCGGAGCACCAGTTCTGCCTTTAGCCACCTCCTCTCCAACGACCGAGGGAAAGAGTGAGGAAGGAGTGGGGCGACGCTGCCTCCACAGGTATTTTATTTACTACGGCAGGTAGGTAGAAGAGGTCTGCGGGTCACTGACCACCGCTGCCTCGCACTCTGCAGCGACCTGGCACCGCTCTTGGCCCTGAGTACCCACTCTGCGCCGTGGCTGTGCGAGGTTAGGCATACCAGATGAGTCCCCAGGAGCTCAGACGATTGGAAGCAATTCTAGAAGTCCTCCACGGAGGTGAGGAGTGTTTATTCTCTGAGGTGTCATTGTATTCCAAGAACTTCTGTTCCCTCCGGTGCAGTCCATCCGACAGAAATGGGATGCTAAGACTTGACACCCGGTTTTGCTTTGGAAATGGCGGTTTGCCTCAAAGTCCCCAGACACCTTAGAGTATATTCATGGTTGCCACTGATGGCATGAGAAGCGCTGTCACCCCTCAGCGTAGGTGACTGATAGAAAGTTGAAAACAGGAGTCCAATACCCAGGGGGTTACAGTTTTAGATTTTGTGTACCAAAAAAAAAAGGGGGGTACATAAAAAGATGAATAGCAAAATGACCCAAAACATGTATCCTTAAAATGCCAATTGTCTTCAACCCCAAATTCTACCGATGTCACATAGCCTAAGGAAATCACCGGGAATGCGTAAGAATGGACACTAAAAGATACAGTGAGTTCCTGTTTAGCGGGAGAACTGGGAGCAGCTGAAAAGTCTAACAGATGAAGTAATAACAGTATATTCACACAGTAAATGCCATGAAGTTATTAAAAATGACATATTTCAGTAGGCTACATGTTTAGTCTTGGAGAAATATTGTCAATATTGTTAGGAAAATGCAGGGTACAAAACAAATTATATAATCTGATCTCAAGCTACTACATGTATATGGAAATATATATACATGTACATACATACAGATAACTGTGTAAATAGAAAAAGCCTGGATATGCATAGTTTAGCAGTGGGTATTCCTGGAATTCAAGCTGATTTCTTCAGTCACCACTAACAAGCCAGTAGCAATTACCATGCTAAGAGGTGCTCTTCTAGGGGTCGACAGAACCCGGACTATAAAATGACAGCAAAATGAAGAGAAATGAGACAAAAGCGTTGGGGTGCTACCCTACGGCATGACGAGAGGAAACTCTCAGAAATCACATTACACAGGCTTATTTCCAGCAGATAAGTCACAGAAGATGGGGTGGGTGGTAGGCCATAATTATGTATAAAAAATAATCAGCATCCCATTTTGTATCCCAAGGTGAAGGCCAAGAACATGGAGGTTACAACAGGATACAGTTTATTTGGACACAGTGACTTACGTTCATTGGCTGGTCTATTTCCCTGTACCCTGTTTATCTCCTCTCCAGGCCTGAACTTCACTTCCTCTTTGACTGTATTCACATCGCTGAGCACCATTCTCCTGGGAAGTAAGGATAAGCAGCACCACCACCCCACCCCACCCACCCCCACCCCTGAGGGCTCCTGGTTCTGCTGGGTCCTATGCAGGCATTAATTCATTCATGCCTTTTTGAATGCCTTCTCCATGTCAGACATATAGTTCAGTGTTGGGCTTCTAAACACCATCTTCAGGTGCCTCCTTATCCCATCCTAGAGACCTGGTCTCCCCAAATCCTAACTTTGGAAATGTTCAGTACTAAGCCATTAAACTTTGAGTGACCATAGCTGTTACTGGCATAGGGAGGGAAAGATCATCCTCTCACCCTCTTCCTCTTATCACTTTCTCTCTGCCCCCAATATATAATTACAACAGCTCATATACTACCATAATTCTAGAAGGAGAGAGTTAGAGGGTCTCCATAGAGATTATGCATTTTCTGTTTCCATGGAGATACTAATCCATTGAATTATTTTCATCCCCTGGCCCTCTTTGTCTTTTGTGTTCACTTAAGGATGTGAATCAGGCAATGAATTGTGCTCTGACATACATTCTGAACCACAAAGGACATTTCCATATCCCTAGACAGAGCCCTTACAAATATAAAGCCCCTGAGTATTGATGACCCCTAAGCCAGTTCCTAGTCCCTGCTAAGCTCAAAGAGTGCAGCAGAAAGCAAGAATTCGACAATCAATCCCTTCACTTTTCTTTCTGAGTGGAAAAGATAAACACCCCCAAATGCCACTTCATAAAGTACAGCTAGACAAGTAGCGCATTAGCAATTTAAATTCACAGATTAAAGAAAAGGACTTAGATGGTGAACTTTAAAGAAAGAACTAGAATATGAGTAGCTTGGATAAGTAACAGAAGGCTTGACAAATTTCTACACGTGTTTAGATGATGAAGACAAATTATTAGCATCAGTACAAAGCACACGTCGTCGTCGCTGTATGTCATGGCGGCAAGGAAATGCACGCGAAACCTTGGAGAAGGTGTCAGCTACATGAGGAATGGTACCAGCCAAGCTTCCCTTTGTGGGCATGGAGCTCAGAGGAAGGTTGTCATGGGGACGGCACTCTAAGTCAGTTGCTCCCTGCCTTAGTCTGCTAGAGCTGCGGTAATAAACATCACAGACTGAGCAACAGAAATACATTTTCTTATAGTCCTTAGAGGCTGGAAGTTCAAGGTCAAGGTGTCAGCAGGGTTGGTTTGTCTGAGGCTTGCAGATGGCCATTTCTCTGTGCATCTGTCCTAATCTCTGCTTTTCATAAGGAGACTAATCATATTAGATTTGGGCCCAGCCTAAAACTCTCATTTTACCTTACTGCTTCTTTAAAGACCTTGTCTCCAGGGGCTGGAGTTGTAGCTCAGAGGTGGAACGCTTACCTAGCATGTGTGAGGCACTGGGTTCCATCCTCAACGTCACATAAAAATAAATAAAATAAAGGTATTATGTCCATGTACAACTAAAAAACAAACAAAAAATACCTTGTCTGTAAATACAGTCACGGTCTAGGGAGTAGAGGTTGGGATTTCAATATATGAATGGGGTGGGGGGCACACAATAGCCCATAAAGTGCCTGTTCACTCAGTGAGTTCTGGTCAGCCCCTTCACTAGGGCTTGGCTCCAGGCATGAGAGCTTGTGTTGCCCACTCCTGAGGCTGTGGGCCTCCCCAGACTTGATTTCATCTGCCTGCCAACAGGTATTATTGCTTCATGTTTCCTTGGGCGTAGTCCCTAAGCGTTATCTTGCATAGAAACCACAGCACTCACCTTCAATCACTAGACAACTGACTGCAGAAGCAGAGTACTTACAGGTGTTTGTTTGCTTGATAAAGATATTTCTAATTAGAAGAAATCATGTGGAACACATGACAAAATCTACCAGAAAAGAGTTTAGAAGGTTTTACGGGCCTATAAACACTCACTTCTGGGAAAAACTTGTATGATGAAGTCTTTCCCCGACTGCCTCCTTGGCCCCTGGATGTGCAGTTTACCCGTAGAGTAGGGTCGGAGCTTCCACAGGCCTGGAGGCTCCAGCTTGCACATTCCCTGGAGCAGTCTTGGGAGCCCACACAGAGGAAGTTCAGGCTGTTTAGAAGAGCTCACTAGAGCCGGCGCACTAGAAAATTCTGTGTGATTTTGCTTGGCAAAGAACCAATTAACAGCGCTTTTCGCCCTCTAAACAGTGGCCTCTTGACCCTGCCAATCACCTCCTAAAGGTTTCAGTGCACAGAGATTCATCCAGGGCTACATGCGTGGATTTCCCTCCCTCTTGAGGCTGTTTTTACTTTCAGATAGATATATCCAGAAAGGGCATAAATGAAATCATCCCTATAAGGGTGACATCATCTATCCTACAATCACCGGACTGCAGTACCACTTCTTCAAACTCTTGGCTCTGTTTTCTGACAAGGAAGACAAATTGTAGAAAATAATTTTAATTTTCACTTCAAGTAGATCCAGGGAATTATGTGCCTAAAGGACATTGTAATAACCATACAAAGGTAAAATGTGCCCACAAATTACAGACACCAGTTCCACAATGCACATGACTTAAGCAAGCTTGGAATGTTCTGAGAATACTGACCTAACTTTACCTGACCTTCAGGGCTTCACCTGCAAAATGATCAGGCACATAGTCTAGAACCTTGACTTTCCAGCACATTTTTATTTGGTTTCCTAAAGAAGCTATGTGAGTGACACTATGAGTCAGAACTCTTCAAATATCAAGTGACAGAAACCTAGCTCAGACTTCCAAAATCACAAAAGGGAATCACAGTCACAGAACCCCAAGCTTGGCTGAATCAGGCCTGGACAGATCCAGGAAGATGGGTTCAAGGATAACGATCTCTGCCCCCACATCTTCCAGCTTCTACAGGGAATCATCTCTATCTAGGTTCTTTAGGTGTGGTGTCAGGAGCTGCTGTACAGAGTCCCTGTGATCCCAGAGAGAAGAGAGTGACTTTATCTCACCTGGTGTCCATAGTAGAGGAACTCAAATTTGTGTAAGTCTATTCTTGTGACCAGAGGGCAAGAAGACCCAGGGATGGAAGAGTCTAATCCAGCAGCAGGGAATGATGGGAAGACTCCTGGCATGATACATTCCACTCCGTGGCTCCCCGGCACATGGGGTACACATTCTGTCTTTCCATATGCATAACTTCTTGTGTCCCCAGCACAATAAAGCCAACCCATTCATGTGCCCACTCTCCTCAGAGCAGGACAAGCCCCAATGCTTTCTACTGAGGTCACGCATTTCCTAGTCAGGGACTCCAAATAAGAAGCATTTCCTTTGGTCAAGTCTGGATAAGGCTGTTCACAAGCCAGCCATCTATACCTAAATGGTAATGATAAAGGGAACCCCCTTTCATGAGTTTAATCTATCATGGAGAGAGAAAAGTAGGATAATCAAACAAGATACAGCTCATTTGAAAAGAGGAGAAAGGGGAATGAACGGGGGTGACCATCAGCCCAGAATTGGAAGCCCCTGGGAAGAAAGGTGGGGAATCCCTGAGTCAGCACCCTCACCCCAACTGAGGCAGCACTAGGCTCTATTCTTTGGGAGATTCCCCTTTCTTGTGGTCCTGCACAGTTGCCTGGAGAGAATCATGAGGCTTGAGGGCCTTTAGCCACCTGCCTCCTGTTGGGGAGGATTTAGGTCCTTGGGATTATCTTGGCACAGAGACCTCAGATTGACTGATTGATTGATTGATTGATTGACTACAGTACTGGGGTTGAAACCAGGAACATTACACCTCTGAGCTGCATTCCCCAGCCCTTCTTTTAAACTTTATTTTGAAACAGGGTCTTGCTAAGTTGCCCACATTGACCTCAAACTTGTGATTCTCCTGATTCAGCCTCCGAGGACCTGGAATTACAGTTGTGTGCCACCATGCCCAACTTAATACAGTAAACTTTAAATAATATTTCAATTTCATTCCTAAATCATCATAAATGACATGGCTCCCAAACAGCCAAGCCACGTAGGCAGCCCACTGATCCCATCATCACAAGAACTAAAAAGACAAGTATCCCTGTTGAGCACTGTACAACTTCATAACCTTAAAATCGGAAGGGACATTGCCACCTTCGTTTCTTGTTCCATATTGATTTTTGTGTTTTTTATCCCAGCAGCTGCCAAAAATCTAGCAACTGCTTTGCAAATAATATGACATCATTGCAAAGAATAAAACATGATCTAATGTGAAACTGAAATACCTGTCAGTGTGGTGTCCTGGTATCATTGTGTTTTCTAGAAAATGCAAAATACATCATGCAGAGCCTTTGTGTTCTCTGAGCACCTTGGGGCAGAGTTTGAGGACCAGAATATTAAGGATTAAACAGTCATGTGATTGCCCTTGTAACACAACTGCCTTGAAAACTGGGTAGAAACCAAAGCCATTAGCCTGCTGAGTCAGGGTCCTTTCATCAATCGTATGGAAGGCTCACCCCTCTGCCCCTTTTTGGCCTCTTGGTCTTATTCTTTCCTACAGTTCTGGGTCTCAATGAACCGATTGAGTGGTTAGTCAGGGTTAATCTGCCCTTGGCCCAGGCACATACCTCCTGACTGGCAATGGGGGAAATCATGACCACTCCGAAGGAGAAGGGAGGAGCCTAAGAAGGGTTTGAAGAGATTGGAGGATCAGGGTCACTCAATTTTCTGACTTCAGTGTACCAGGCAGGACCAGCTACATAATTTTCCAGGCCCAATAGAGAATGAAAATGCAGCACTCCTCCCTTCGAAAAGTATTATTTCAAGAGCACAAGAGCAGAGTAGCAAGCCAAGCACAGGGCCCTTCTAGGTGCAGAGTCACACGAGGCCACAGGAGTTACACGTCCCTGGGCCAGCTTGGGCCCAGGCTTACTTCCCAGATGTTCACCTGCCTCTCCGACCTGCTCACTCCCTTTAGCTTGTGCATTCTGCAAGAAACATGCCTCTTCCAAGTTGGGATTGTTGGTGCTGACTGGAAGGTCCTCCCTTAGCAAGACTGCATGGCTTTCATCCAAGACTGCATGGCTTTCTGATGGGCCAAGTTGGCTGGAGCTTGCCTGTTTCTTCTTGCAACTTACTAAAAGCCACTGAAGTAACCAGCACATCCAGCCTGGCCTTTGTAGACCAAGAGCTTCCTACATGTTGGGCTGTGGTACACCAGGATGGCAGATGTCCATGCCCTTAGTCCCAGGCAGGTTGAGTCCAGAGCCCCAGGCCAATTGCCTGTGGCAGAGAACACCCTCCTCTGGCAAGGGGCATCCTCATTTGTTTGGACCGGCATGCCTTGCAAACACTGTGCTTCTTGGGCTCAGGTGTGGCTCTTGACAGAGTGCTGACCTAGCATTCATAAAGCTCTGGGTTCAATTCCCCAGCAGAGCAAAAACAAAAAACAAATACTATGCTTCTTGGTGTAGATGTGGAAGCACAGCTATAAAATCCCCTCCTTTGCACCTACCAAGCCCAAAGCCTATCCATGATCTAGGTCCTGAATCACAAGAGGGTCAACCCTGGACACAGGGATTGCTAGTGTCTTCCACTCCACCTTACCTATGCCAGACACCCAGGTCACCTTTCTTCTGCTACCTCCATTCCTTGTTCTAGTCCTTATGCTTCTTTGGACTCTTTCAGTTTTAGATGACAGAAACCCTGTCAAAACTAGCTTCAGCAGAAAAAGTGATTTGTTGTCTTGTATAACTGGGAAATGCAGTATTCTTAAACTTGCCACAGCTGGGTTTTAAGATTAAAATCACAAGAAGTGACACTAGCTTCTGTGGGTCTTGCTGTTGGGTTCGTTGGCCTCTGCTTGACACTTGCTGTCAGAGGAGCTCTTTCCATATGGGAGCAGGATGGTTTTATCAACCATCACCTGAATGGGCTGAGAGCATGAATTAAAAGGGCTCCATCTTTCATGATCGAACAAGCCATGGGAGGGCTCAGCTTGACCAGGGGCAGTGGAAGGGGGCAGAATCATTTCATCTGGATCCAGGGACAGAGTTCAGGAAGCCTGTACCCTAAATGAAGTGATACTGAGCAGACAAGAGCCCTGTGCCCTCTGGAGTGGGGAAGCCAGGGGTTTACTCTGTACAACTGTTTTATCTGTTAGTGGGGAAATCATCACTAAGTTCAGGATCTTCTCGAGTTACAAGGACAGCCAGTTGGCAAACATTTTCCACAAAGGGCCAGATACTAAATATTTTAGGCTTCAGCTCAGCCATTGTGTCACCAAATCTGACGTAGATAACACATACACCAATGAGCACACCTGTGTTCCACGGGACTTGGTTTACCTGCACAGGTGGCAGGCCAGATCCACATCCTCAGGCCACTGTGTGGCTGCTGCTCTAGGTAAGTGGTCTTGGTAAGGTGGAGGAGTGGTCAGAATCATCGAATAGAGTTCAAATTGAATGAGTTTGGGGGAAGCATGAGGAGGAAAAAAAGAAACTGCAGCCATACTACTCAACTATGTAGAGTCAACAGAAAGAGGTCAAGGTACCATCTTGCCCCAAGGGCTGTAAATAAGTCTATAAGGCATAATTAGTTAAAGATAAAGGTAGGGTCCAAAATACAAGTATAACTACAGAACACAGGAGAAGGTAAACCTTATACAGAAGGTAAACCTTATACAGGAACATTACCAAGGACCTTTATGGCAATAAGGGAGTCAGAAACTGTCAGGAATCATGAATCTACAAGGTCAGAGTCCACGTTTAGTTTGTTTCCTTGTGATCCCAAGAGTGCACCCAGCATGAGCCCACAGAAGAGTCATTTAGTAAATGCTTGTTTATTTATACGTCAGACATGGGAAAGTTTTTTCTTTTAATCTTGGACATGGGCAAGTTTAAAAATTAAAATTCTATTATTTAGGTATTTCCTTATGAAGGATCCTTAGTAATACAACAAAAGCCTTCAAATAGTCCTACTTTTATTTCACAACATTATATTTAGGGAATAATTACAAGTAATTAGGACTGTATGTATGAAAATGAGATCCTGTTGCTGTTATGGGAGGAAGAAATAGAAGCAGTTTAAATATCCAATTAAAGTGCTTGGCTAAAAATTATGGTATACTCATAGAATGGTATAAGTTTCATGTAACAGTTTAAAGTTATTGTGCCAATTAATATTGACATGCTTGTTCAAGATGTGTATGTGTCACATATGCGTGTTAGAAAAGAAAGTTATAGGAAAATATGTATATTATAATCCTATTTTTAATTAGAAATCTGTAGAATTCTTCTTTTGACAATAGCTAACCCGATGACTCAGAACAATCCTGCCATTAAGAATGACTAGAGCAGGGAGTGGTGGTGCATGTCTGTAATCCCAGTGACTCAGGAGACTACTTGACTCCTGAGGATCTTGCAGGATCCTCCTACTTGGCAGGAGCATCACAAGTTCAAGGCCAGCCTCAGCAGCTTAGGGAGGCCCTAAGCAACTTAGTGAGACACTGTCTCCAAATTAAAAATAAAATGGACTAAGGATGTAACTCAGAGGTTAAAAGGGTTCAATGCAAAGTACTAAAAAAGAAAAGAAAAAAAAAGACTAGAAGAGCTAAACAGAATAATTAATAAAGGGGAGGGTAGGTGTTCAAAGTTAACAGAAAACTAGCAAGGCACTCTGTGGAGCCATAATTCAGGGACAGAGAGCAGACAAGTGAGGTAAGCCTGGTACTTGGGGCTGCTTTTTGAGGCAATTGCTAATTTGGAAGGGACAACTGAGTGGCAGGAGAACAAGATGGAGGCTGGCACTAGGACAGGGCCGGGGGGCAAAGGCTGGACTTCAGTGCCCTCTGTAGAAGAGAAGTTTTGGCAAACCATCTGGGCTTCAAAACCGGATCACAAAGCTCTGCCTCCTAAAAGTAGAGACCCATCAGAAACAGACAAACTCCGACAGGGAATGAAGTCTAGTTACAGAACACCTCAAAAATTAGGTTAAGATCATCTGCTCCTGCCCCACCTCAGTGGGCTCAATGCCAGAGTAAACATAAATCCTCAGAGGAAGACACCATCATGTAGACCCCCAAACCTTCTCTACACTGTTTCATGAAAACTATCTAACACTCAATAAAAAATAACCAGGCATAGTAAAGTAGAACTTACAAAATAAAACCAGGCACACAGAAGCCAACACTTAACAGAAAATCAAGAGAAGAAATATACAATAAAAATATTTGTAGGAGAAATAAAACAATCAGAATAAATATTAAAATAAATGTAACTAATATATTTAAGAAATTGAGTGATAAGATGGAAACTTTTGAGACAACTGGAAACTATAAAAAAGAAAAGAAAATTCTGGAAGTAAAACAACACAATGATTTAAATTTTGCAAAAAAATTTTTTAAGAGCTGATTAGAGGGCTGGGGATGTAGCTCAGTGGCAGAGCACTTGCCTAGCATGTGTGAGGCACTGGGTTCAAATCCTCAGCACCACATAGAAATAAATAAAATAAAGGTATTATGTCTATCTACTAATATATATATATATATATATATATATATATATACATACATACATATATATATATATATATAATTTTTTAAAAAGAGCTGATTAGTTTCAACTGAAGAGAGACTAATCAATAGAAAAATGGTGTGTGTGTGTGTGTGTGTGTGTGTACATACACACAGAAACTCAAAACATAATATTGGATACAAAAAGGCACACATGACTACTATAGGTAGAGGAGTATGGTATAACTCCACTAATATAAAGTTTAAAAACAGAAAATACTAATGTACAGTGTTATATCTCCAGAGAGCAGTTACATATGGGAAAGATAAAGAGAATAATGATTGGATGTGAGAAATGACAGGGGCTATTTCCTGACTTGCTGCATGGACACATGAGTGCATTCACTTTGAGTTATTCACCAAGCCACTGAGGATTCATGTACTTGTCTTTGTGTATTATATGTCCGTAAGCTACTTATTAAAATATGTGTGTATTTAAGCTAAAAAAAATCACAACAGAAAAGACATGCAAGGATCTGGAGTTAGAGCTCAGTGGAAGAGCATTTGCTTCGTGTGCAGGAGTCCCTCGGTTTGATCCCCAGTACTTTGAAAAGAAAAAGAAGGGGCTGGGACTGTAGCTCAGTGGTAGACTTGCCTTGCATATGTGAGGTACTGGGTTCGATCCTCAGCACCACATAAAAATGAATAAATAAATAAAGATATTGTACCAACTACAACTAAAGAAATGCTGACCAGTTTATAGTTATTAAAATTCTTCTGATGCCAAAATAAAAGGAAATGGGATTTAAATTTGGCTTGTGAGAATTTCCTGGATCCCAAAGTTGTTTAACAGAGAAAATAATGGATTCTTCTTCCTTGATGGCATTTCAGTATAGAATAATTGTTAAGTCAGGTCTTCACTGAAAGTGCAACTGTAGACCAGGAGACCTTGTAAGACTAATTTTCATCTATGATCCTATCATTTATGATATGAGGGAGATATATTCCAGAAACTTCTTTTATAGTGGGTTTACCTTCCAGTCAGTGAGGTCAGGTTTGAGAATAATAATATGTAATTATGTCTCTAGGACCTCACAGTCTATGGACGTCCCATAATTACAGATAAGGTGTAATAAAATGGAGTGTCATTCATTAACAATCAGGAACTGGGTGCCTACTGTGGGTCACATTCTGATCAAGGAACCGGGACGTGGCAATAAAAAAAGTTCACGCTCTCATGGAGTTTATATTCTAGGGAGCAAGCAGATAAATAACACCAAGTGGTAACCAAAGCAATGAAGGAAAACACCAGAGTGCTGCTGGAGGGGGCCTGGGCAGGGTGAGCCACTTGGGATGGGAGAGACCGAGGAAACCTCCATGTCAGGAGACATTAGAGCCAACACTTGAATGAAGGGAAGGAACAATCCATGTGGCTTTCTAGACTGGAGCAATCCCAGAAGAGGGAGTATGCCTAGAACATTCCAGAAGTAGCAAGAAGCCAGTGTGTCTGGAAGAGTGCTCATGGGCAAGAGAGAGTGGGAGGAGATGAGGGAGCTCAGAGCAGACCACCTAGGAGCATGGACCTAGGGGTCCATGATGACAGCTTTGGACTTCATCTTTGAGAGGTGGTAAGCTACTGGAGAGGTTAGAACCAACGCAAGAGATGAGCAGACTGAAGATGAAGTGTATCACACTGGCTACTGGGTGGAGAATTGATGGAGCAGGGCGGCTGTAGAGTCAGACCTGTTAGAAGGCCCTTGCTCTTCTCTAGGCTGGAAATGAAGGTGCACCAGACCACCCAGGTGTTATAAGAGTCATGCAAAGGGAGAGAAATTTGGATCTATGTTGAAAGTAAGGACAATAGGATTTGTTGACGGAAGAGATATGGAGTATAAGAAAAGCAAAGGGTAAAGGGTGACTCTAAAGTTTTTGGGGTGAGAAACTAGTAGATTGGAAAAGCAACATCTATTGAAATGGGTGTCATCTTGAGAAGTATAGTTTTTTGGCAGGACAGGGCTACACTAGCAGAATCAACTCACTATTGGGATAATACAAAGGAGGAAGTAACTAAAAGATAGGACAAGGCCCAGGATGAGGTTGCACACCTGTAATCCCAGCCATTTGGGAGGCTGTGGCAAGAGAATCACAAGTTCAAGGTCAGCCTCAGCAACTTAGCAAGACCTAAGTCTCCCAAAATTGAAAAAAATAGAATGGGTTGGTGATAGAGATCAGTGTTAAAGTGCCCCTGGGTTCAATCCCCAGAAGCCCACCTCCCCTTCCCCAATAAAAGAGAGAGAGAGAGAGAGAGATGGAGTTAGGTAGAATGTATGCAAAAGGCAGTTTCATATTTTGATAGTGCCTTTGTGAATTATGCACAGGACCAGAGAGGTTTGCAACCCTATTCAACTTTTTAGACTTAAATTTTTTATTATGGTAAAATAGACATAAAAATTGCCCCTTTAAGCCATTTTAAGTGTATAGTTCAGTAGGAGTAAGGGCATTCATATTGTTGTGTAAACGTCCATACAGCTGTGGAGATTTTCACATTCCCAAGCTGAAACCCTGCACCATTGAAACTAACTCTACATTTCCCCTTCTCCCTGCCCCTGGCAACCACTCTATGGGTATGACTGCTCTGGGCACCTCATGTAACCCTACTAATTTTAAAAAAACTATTTGTTATTAATTTTGCTCAATTTGTTTTTTTATTTTGGCAATTGCTATACTTTAAGAGGGTCGCAATTAAGGCAAACCATACTATTCATTCTAGGAAATCCTTTTAACTCACATCCTTTACCTCTGAACTCTACTAAAGGTCTTCTGGGAAGGTCTACCTTCCCCTGACCTGGCTAGGAACTCCTCCTATAGCTTCCATAACACCTCCAGGGGCCTGTTTCTTACCAAATACACTATTGTGGTTGCTATGGTGTGAAATGGTTTCTCCCCACCAAAACCACTTTGAGGCTTGGTCCCCAATGCAACAGCACAGAGAATTGGTGGAGTCTTTAGATAATAACTTGGTTGTTAAGAAGGATTAGTGCATTCCCTGGGCGGGTGAGTTCTAGGCTCCTACAGTATGGGTTAGTGACCTCGAGAGTGGCTGTTAGGAAGCAAGCCCACCTCTCCCGTTCTGTCTCTTCTGCATGGCTCATTTGCCCACCTACTCTCTTCCATGAAGCAGCAGGAGGCTCTTGCTGGCGCTCTGCTCATGGATCTCCTAGCCTCCAGAACAGTGAAGCATAAATAAACCTCTCTTCTTCATAAGTTACCCGGTCTCAGGCATTCTGAAAACAGTGATCATCTGTGTATTTTAAGGGATCATCAAATAGACAGGCTCAATCATCTTGATATACCCAGTAGCTGAGTCAGGCTTTATGCTCAAGAAAGTGTGGGGACTGGGGAAGTAGCTTAGTGGCAGAGCATTTGCCGAGCATGCATGAGGTCCTGGACCCAATCTCCAGCACAGAGAGAGGGAAAGAGAGAAGGAAAAGGAAGGAAGAGAATGTGGGAAAAGAAGAAAGAAGGGAAGGATGGAAGGAGAGGGAGGGATCTAGAATGTATTGTCTCCCCATTACCTGAAGATGATTCAGTGGAAAATTACTACATGGCCCTTCTGGAAGATTTTAATATCTCCTCACTCTTGCAATTGTAGGAAGACTGGAATTACAGGCCAGAGCTGTCCAGGGGAGCTTTCTGCAATGATGGAAATGTTCTATTTCTGTATTCAACAGAAGAGGCCCTGACCACATATGACTACCGGACACTAGGCATATGGCTACCTGGACAGAGGAACTGAATTTTTAACTTGATTCAATTTAAATTAAGTTACATTTAAAGTTTAAATAGCCAGTTACAACTAGTATCTATGATTTGGATAGTTCAGTTAGAGATTAATAGCAACTGAAGTCATATTTTCTAATTTCTTTGCTTCCCAGATGAGGAACTCATTCTTCAAGAAGCAATTTCATTTTCTCAACTTCCCAACTCCTTGTTCTGAAACATGTTTCTGATTTTGTCACTAGTCATTCCAAATGTGACCTGCATGTTGAAATCTATTTCTATAGAAACTTCAAGTTTTTAGATAGCAAAACCAAAAGTAATCCTTATAGACTGGCAACAGTACTTAGCCATAAAAAAAAAAAAAAAAAAAAAAAAAAAAAAACCCAAAACTTAAGTGCAGCTATATTTAGAAAAATGTTATTTTCTCAATAAGGAATCTTTAAAAATTATTATGATTATAATAAATTACACACCATGTCTCATCTGATGATTACTTTTCTTAAGTGGAATCATTTCTTGAGCCTCCAAATTAGCTATATGTAACCTTACTCTGTGGTAACTTGAACTTCTGAACAAAGAACTCAGTTTTCTCACTTGGATAATAATGAAGCGGGACACATAAAATAACTGAAAAATTAATAACCACACAAAATAAATATCACCACCACTTCCAAAAGCACCTTCACAGTTGTATAAATACGTCGTGGGTGATGATGGTAGGCCAGGAACAGAGGAGGGTGAGGGGACCCTGGGATATTGTCTCTCCTCCGTGAAAAACAACTTTGGCAAACCCACACTGTACTCCCGGCCCCGTGGCCTCTAGAACATTCTTTTCTATAGCTTCAACTAAGATCTCTTTCTCTTTGTACTTTTTCTTGTGTGCTCATCTGAGAAATCTCCAACCCCACATGGTCCAAATGTCCATCTTCTGCCTCTTGCCCCAGGGCAGCTGAGCACCTGCGGTAAACCTCCCTGTTTGGGACCAAGTGGCTGAGGTCAAGGTCCCCATTCTTCAGTGGACTCTCGACGCTTCTTACACTCTCTGGTACTCTAGGTGGCCCTTCTTCCACTTGGATCGTGGCCCAGCACCCCACTTCCACCCCTTTGCTCTAAGTGATGGCCTTCTCTCCTACTTTGCCCAGAATAGAAACCAGCAGAACTCTCTCTGCTCTCACCACCCGTCTACGAAGCTGTTGACATAGGTCCCAGTCTTCTCTTATTATATATGACAGGAGGTGCTCCCCTTTTTGTGTCTAAGTCCACTTCCTCTGTCCTTCCTCACTTTTCTGTACCCATGGCCAACTCTGGTCCCCTATCATTTCTGGGCCTCTCCTATTGGCTCAGTCTTTCCATCAGCTGCAAACTGGCTTGTTCTACTTTAAACAAAACAATAATGGCTTTCCCTCCACCTCACACATCCCTCCAGCTGCCATCCCAACTAGCTCTTTCCCTCCAGATAGACTTCATTTTAATTTTAATTTATTTATCTATTTTTGCCACTCATCAAACCCAGAGCCTCATGCTGGGCTAAGCAAGCCCTCTGCCACTCAGCCATGTCCACAGCCCATGACAGTCAGACTTCTTGGAAGCTTGCTTCGTTTCCTGATCTTATTTCCTCCCTCAGACTTCTCACACCACCCACCCGCCACTCGGCAGAAACTGCACTCAATTTACCAGTGACCTAGGCGCCCATATCTCATGGACAGTTTTCAGTCCTTTTTATTTTAGCATCAGACTTGATGCCTGTGCCACCTTGAAGCACTCTCTTCTGTTGGCCTCTTTCTTTGTCCACACTGTGGTACAATAACAAAAGACCACAGACTGGGTAACCGAGAAAGCACAGGAGTTGATTGCTGGAGTTCTGGAGTCTGGGAAGTCCAAGGTCAGGGCACCATCAGCGAGGGCCTTCTTGCTGCCTCCTTACATGGTAGAGGGTGAAGGGCAAGTGCTTTTATAAGGGAATGTAATCCTATTCATAAGGTGGAGCCTCAGGGCCTAACCATCTCTTAAAGTCCCCACCTCCTCACGCAGTCCCAGTGGAACACCTGCAGTTTAGAGGGCACACCTTCAGGCAGAGCAGCACCTGGATCACAGCATTCTCCTAGTTTCTTGTGACCTCTTGGTCTGGCCACTGGGCTCAATCTATATTAAACAATTGTGAAGTACCGGAGGCCCTGCACCTTCTCATGCCTCTCCCCACCTGCGCCCTTTATATGCCATTCAGCTATCCCAAGCACTCACAGTTTTCTAGGTCTCTCTCTCTTGAGCTCAAGACTTGAAAATCCAACTGTCTCCCTGACCTCTCCACTTGCGTGTTTCCCAAGGCCAAGTTCTCCCCATTAAGCCTGCTTCTTCTCCTTTGTCTTCTACATGGTCTAATTCAAACCACACAAACCACTTGCTCAAAAAACCCGGGGCCCACCTGGGCCCTTTCTTCCCCTTCTCCTGGCCAGTTGACCCTATTACCCCAATCTTTAGATAGCCCTCAAGTCCAGTCCTCCCCTGGATCTCTGTTGTCCCTACCCTATGCCAAACCCTTGCTACTTAACTGTGACCCACAACCAAGAGCATCGTTTTCATCTGGGGACTTGTTGAAGCTACAGTGGCTCCAGCTGAACCCCGAACCTACTGAACCAGAATCCACATCTAACAAGACCCTCAGGGGACATGGATGCGCATAAAAATTTGTGAAGCATCTCTAAGATGCTGCAGTTTTTCTGCCTGGCTTCCCCGCTCCTCTTGTCCCTTCCAGTAGATTCCTCGTGAAGCCGGACAATCATCTCTCCCCCAGGAGCCTCTCGTTTTCCCAGACTAAACTGCACTGACTCCAGTCTTTTTATTTTTATTTATTTGCTACTGGTTCAAAATACTGTCGTCCTTCATTGAATTTTCATATTCACTGTGCCTTTTTTAAGACAAAACATATTTGGCAGTTTTAATTTCTATTTCGTTATTTTTTGGTGCTGAGGGTTGAACCCAGGGCCTCGCACCTGTAAGCTGGGTTTCTACTACTGAGCTATACCCCAACCCCAGCTTTAAATTTTTGGGGTGGTACTGGGGATGGAACTCAGGGGCACTTGACCACTGAGCCACATCCCCAGCCCTATTTTGCATTTTATTTAGAGACAGGGTCTCACTGCGTTGCTTAGCACCTCACCTCACTGAGGCTGGCTTAGAACTCATGATTCTCCTGCTCAGCTCCCCCTCCCTGCCCTCCCCGCAGCTGCTGGGATTACAGGCCTGCGCCACTATGCCCGGTGCTAATTATTAGATAGTACCTTAAATCAAGGACTGTGTCATTTATGGGTTTTTTTTTTTTTTTTTTTTTGTACAAATGTTACATTCGCTTTGCACAAGGACTATTTGTCAGTTCATTTAGTTTCTTCATATAATTAATACATCCGAAATCCCTCAAATATTAAAGAAGTGGTTTTCTTTGTGCTCTGAAAGTTCAAGAGAAATCCCTTTGGATAGGGGTTGGGGTTGCAGCTCAGCAGGGGAGTGCTTGCCTGACATCTGTGAGGCCCTGGATTCAATTCTTAGCACCGCATATAAATAAATAAAATCAAGGAAAAAAGTCCCTTTGGGTAGAAAAGACTGAAATCTGAATGTTGTAAGTATGGGAAATAGAACTCCTGGATATGATGATCTCTTCTTTAAAATATCATCTGATAAACTCAGGTATGTAAAAACAGGTTCAGCATTCTATTCCAATTCCCATATCAAATGTGGAAAAAGTTTATGTTGCCATGGGTAACCTTCAGACCTACGAAAACAAAAGCACTAGTGTTGAGTCTGTTAAATGCAAATTTTTAAAAAATACATATCCTTTTCATTTGTTCAAATGCAAAACAGGAATTTGGGAATTTGGGAATAGAACTATTTCCTAAGGCTACATAATCCAATACAAAATATAAAATGCAATGGAGAGTCTCATCAAAAGTGTTCTGTATTGCGCTGGGGTTGTAGCTCAATGGTACAGCCTAGCATGTGCAAGATCCTGGGTTCAATCCCCAGCACTAGCGGGGGACGTGTCCTGTATTTTATCCTCTGTGGTTGGGGTCACAAGGACTGCTGATAGACCTGAATTAAGTGTTTGGGGACTATTGGCTGAGATTATAAGGCAATCTGGTTCTCAGGTAGCAGGGTCTCAGACACCTACTGGAAGACTGGGCAAGGTTCCTCTAGAAAGTTCTGACCCATGTAAAGCACTGAATGGCTACCACTGGTGCTGTTACTGGAGAGCACTTCCTGCCACGGAGGGCCATGGCAAAGGCAGGATTTCCTAAGGACAGCTTTAGAAGAGATGACAGTGAACTTGAAAACTGCAAGGTAGTCTCACCTGTAATCCCAGTGGCTGAGGAGGCTGAGGCAGAAGGATCACAAGTTCAAGGAAAGCCTCAGCAACTTGGCAAGGCCCTCAACAATTTAGTGAGACCCTATCTCAAAATAAAAAATAAAAATGACTGGGGATGTGGTTCAGCAGTTAAGTGCCCCTGGGTCCCCAGCACAAAAGTAAAAAAAAAAAAAAAAGAAAAAAAAATTTAAATGCCAGAACTAAGAGAAAGAAGCCAGTTTCTAGGGACCATGCGCTGTATGATTTCATTTATATGCAATTTTCAAAGGGCAAGTCCACAGAGACAGGAAGCAGTGTATAGTTGCCTAGGGCTCAGAGAACGAGATGGAGAGGTCAGGGGTTGTTGGCTAAGGGGGACAGAGTTTCTTTTGGACATAAAGCAGATGCTCTAGATTTGATGAGCGTGATGGCTGCACAACTGTGCACCTACTAAAAAATACTGAATTGCAAACCTTAAATGGATGAATTGTTTGGAGTGTAAATTATGTCTCAATAAAGCTGTTAAAAAATACAAATAAATTTTCAAAAATACTCCCAGAAAAGACAAGGAGGAGGTTTTAAAGATGTTACACGATGTTTCCTTGCGGTGCATAGGCAGCTAGCTCTTACTGCTCCCTGAATGAGTCGTCAGTGCCGCCCCTGGCTCTCCCTGCAGAAGACCCCACTCTAGCTCACACCCCCCGTGGACACGCCGCCCTCACTACAGTTGCAAGGCAGTTTTGGGTACGATCAATATTCAGTGTTGACGATGCTCTGATTTATATCTGCAGCTGAGTTCTCCTGGTCCAAGTGCTTACTGAACATCTTTAATACTAATATGCACCTTAAACTGCATTTTCCCAAAACTGAGCTCTCAATCTTCCTTGGGAAACCTGCTTTCCCATCTCTGTAAGTGGCAAGGCCATTTCCCCTGGTGCTCAAGTCAAAAGTCCAGGACTTACTTTTCTTTCTTTCCTTTTCTTTTCGTTCTGAGAAGGGGTCTTGCTATGTTGCCCAGGCTGGTTTCAAACTCCTCCCACCTCAACGCCCTAAGTAACTGGGACCACTGGCATGCACCACCACGCCTGGCTCCTGAGGCAGCTTTGACTTCACTCTTGCTCTCTCATCCTGGTTTTGATCTGTCCGTAAAGCCTTTTTGCTCTGCCTGCAAAATAACTCATATCTGGTAAACTATGACCACGTCCATGATTCCCCGTGGTCCCAGACACCATGGTCTCCTTCCTGAACCACCGCCACGGCCTCCCAGTTCATCTTCCTGCTTCTGTACTGTTCCTCAGAGTCTATTCTCAACAGAGCCAGTTAGAATACATCAGATCATGCCTCTCCTCCGCTCCAAAACCTGCCTAGTACACCAGGAACGTCTCAGCAAGGCCCCGCAGGACCCAGGCTCCCATCACTCCCAGACCTCTGTGCCTACCAGCTTTTTCTCTGGCTCTGCTACTCCACCCACATGGCCTCCTTGCTGTCATCCCTCAACATGCAAGGCACAGGCACGCTGCTGCTGCAGATCTGGAGCCCCACCTAACACCTCCTGTGATGCCCCTTCCTTCTGGTACCGTTTGGCTGGAACCTCGTCTTAGCGAGGATTCCCTGGTCACTGTATCTAAAATTGCAGCTCGCCCATTCCTGCACTCTCAAAGCCCCTTCCCGCCTCCTTTCTTTTTAAGAGCTCTGTATCGTCTCACATTATCATCGTACTTGCCTCATTTACTTTGCCTGTGAGAATATAAGATTTAAGGGGAATTAGGGGCAGTTCTGTTCACTTCTGTCTCTCCAGTGTGTGGTGTATCACAGGTGCCTGATGAATAGTTATAAATGAATAGATGGATATTTCTAGTATTATGATTACATAAATGTATTTGCAGTTGATCCATTTAGTATATTATGTTTTCATTTTTTCCTTATACACCTTTTTGTATAGTTGGAAACTGACATCTTGGTTTTGTTGTTATTTGCTAGGTTTTTTTTTTTATTGTTGTTGTTATTTTAATGGGTATTGAACCCAGGGGGGCTTCACCACTGAGTTACATCCTCAGTTCTTTTTGTTCTTTATTTTGAGACAGGGTCTTGCTAAATTGCTGAGGCTGGCCTTGAACTTGATGATCCTCTTGCCTCAGCCTCCTGAGTCACTGTGATTACAGGTGTGGCCACTGAGCCCTGTTCTGTTTTGGCTTAGTGTTCTGTGTTCCACAAGTCATCCACCTCTTCAATCTTCAGAAAAGTGTTAACATCCCTTTGGCCAGGTTACCCTTCTGCAGACGTGACCTGGATTCTCCAGCCCGGCTGAGGAGAGCTCCTGCTGCCCTGGCTGCTCCCTGGACTCCCTCCTCACCACCTTCCCAGGATTCCCTGCACAGCTCCCTGCAGAATTCCTGGTTTTCTAGATCTCATGTCTCATGACTTCTTGGTTTGTCCTCTCATTTTGATGGAGCAATTCCTTTGGTTACTTCCTGCGGAGGTTTCAAGACTGGGAATATCTGAACATAACCTTAATGTCTCTTACTTTGTTCATAAATTTGATCAGAGACAGAAATCTGAGATGGAGCACATTTTCTCTCAGAATTTTCAAGGCTTCCCTTGTTGAGGTCAGAGATCTGGTGCCCTTCTGATTCCAGAATGCTGTGTTTCCTGTTCTTTCCCTTTTGGAAATGTTTAGAATCTTTGTTCTGCATTCTCTGAGATGTCTTGATCGTAAACCTTGACGTAGATCTTCCTTTTCCACCCGTGATGTTGGCCACACAGTGTGTCCCTTACGTCTGGCAAGCTGCCTTTGATTCTAACTTAAATAATTGTTCTTGTTTGCTCCTGTCCTCTCCTGGAACTTCTTTCTTTTTTATACATTTATTTTTTAGTTGTAGTTGGACACAATACCTTCATTTTATTTATTTTTATGTGGTGCTAAGGATCAAACCCAGGGCCCCACACATGCTAGGCGAGTGCTCTACCACTGAGCCACAACCCCAGCCCCCTCTTCTGGAATTTCTAATATCTGAATTTTGTGCTTTCTGAGCCAATCCTTTCTTAGCTTTCCGCTTTTTGTTTTACTTTCTTGGGACCTTTCCATCTTCTAAGCTTGCTGCTGAATTCTGTTGTCATATTTTTTGCCCTGAAGAATTATTTCTTGCTCACTTTAGATTCACTTTGTTGTTTCCTTTTTATTCCCAAACAATCTCAAACATGACAACTGTGAGAACAATACAAAGAATATTGAGAATAAGTGGCCAACATGGTGTCCTATCATCCTAAAATTATCTCGACATACATTTTCTAGAACAAGAGCATTCTCCTACATCGGAACATTAACACTGACATTCTACTGTGGAGTAATCCTCAGACCCTATTCAGGGTCAGCTGTTCCAATAATGCCCTTTATAACAGAAGCACTGAGTGAAGTAGCACCTGTTCCAAATCCCTGGAACAGGTTCCTCAAGCTCTCCTTGACCTTCCAGGCTAAACTGTGGTGTTCCTGCCCAGATGGAAGACCTTATGGAGACCTGAACCTAACCACGAAGAAACCAAAATGAGAGACAAGTATCTGTGAAGTATCCTCCCGACGCCTTCAAAGAGTGACAATTGTTTTGATCACTTAGTTAAGTTTCTTTCCCTCTTTTAATTAATAAATATTTTGTGGGACTGTATAAATATAAATTCCTTATCAACATTTCCATTTATTGAGTTGGGGCTGTGGCTCAATGGTAGAGCACTCGCCTAGCATGTGCGACGTACTGGGTTCGATCCTCAGCACCACATAAAAATAAAGGCATTGTGTTGTGTCCATCTACACCTAAAAAATAATAATTTTTTTAAAAAATAATAATAATTCTTTAAAAGAAAGGGGCTGGGGTTATGGCTCAGCGGTAGAGCGCTCGCCTCGTGTGTGCAAGGCCCTGGGTTTGATCCTCAGCACCACATAAAAATAAATTAAAAAAAAAAGTTATTGTGTACAACTACAAAAAAATAAATATTTTAAAAAATAAGAATAAAATAAAAAATAAATATTTCCATTTATTCACCTATTTGTATCAGTATGGACCCATGGACCCATCTCATTTAAACTTACAACCCTTTACTATCACCGTTTATTTTGGTCTCAGAATGAACCAGATTTGCTAGAGGAGGTCCATTCAAGCCGGTTGCTATGTTCTTTTGACCTCTTCCTGTTGTTCTTTGCATGTTCCTCATACGAGATGCCCTGGCTCATCTAGTATTTTCTCTGCCCAGCTCTAGAATCAGCAGTTCTCTGAAGACCCGTGTTCCATTAATGGAAGATAGATGGTACCCTGAAACAAGAATGTGGGTATCAGCTGAGCTCACGGCTGTTAGATGTTGTGATCCCAGGATCTCTCCACAACAGCGCCTGGGAATGTGTGTGTGTGTGTGTGTGTGTGGTGTAAGTGTTCAAGTCCACCCACCTACAACTATATTTCTTTCTTTTTATATCTAACTGCATCTGTTGAAAACTAGGAGTCCACACCAGTATCTCCAATCCCCGGCCAGCTACACAGGGTCCGTTCTCATTTCTCTGTTTCTGTAACTCCTTTCTCCTTTGGTGAGGAACCTGGCTCCCGTGTTCCTCCGTATGCTCTCTCTTTGGTCCGTCTCCCTGGAGATTTATGGAGTGTAACTGTTATGCACTGAAGACATGTGTCATATGTTGAAGCCCTGCCCCTTGCGTGAAGGTATTTGGAGGTGAGGCCTTGAGAGGTGATTAGAGTTAGATGAGGTCATGAGGGTGGGACCCCATGGCAGGATTAGTGACTTTTCAAGAGGAGACTCCAGAAAGAGCTAGCATCCTCTCCCTGTCTTCTCTTTCTCCCTCTTCATGTGAGGACACAGGGAGCAGGCAGTGACTGCGAGCCAGGAGGAGAGTTCTCACGTGAACTGAATCTGTCTGTATCTTGACCTTGGACTTACCAGCCCCAGAACTGTGTGAAATAAATGCCTGCTGTTTGAGTCATAAGCCTGTGGTATTTTATGACATGCTGAGCTGGCGAAGACCATCAGCAATCCGCCCTAGCCGATGAGACCTTGCTCTGCCCTGACGCTCTCTTCACACTTGGGCCAACACCCTGCGCCTGCCCAAGGCTCCCACTCCACACTGCACCCCATGAGGGTGCCCTCCTTGCCCTGCTGAGGTGGTGACCACCACCACTGCCCCTGTGCTGACCCCTCTCCACAGCACTGTCACCCGCACCTGCCTCTAAAAACTCCCCCCGGTAGTTTCCCAGTCTTTGGCTTTTGGGATACGTGCTTGACTGACAGGGTCTGAGAGCCACAGGTGGGAGAGACGTGCAGGTTCAAGGTTCAGTGTGAAATGTCCAGTCCATTCCCCTACCCGCAGCTGTGATGTCCTCAGTCCAGAGGACCCCTGCCTCCCTCCCCAGGGAGGAAGCCTCTGTCTTCTGCTAAGGAAGGGGCAGGAATCTGGGACCTACGTGCTTCTTAAACAATTTACCCCACTGTCCACCCATATTCAGGAGGGACACCAGTACTGGGAGGCCTGAGCCCTGCCAGGGTCGCCCATATCTGGCCTCTTCCTAGGGGTCCCCACAGTCACAGAAGGGTCAGCTCCGACACTTCTAAGACAACTGCCACTCAATCATCTGCTTGTCAGATAGGTTCTTCCTCCTCTTTACCTTCCTTTGTCCTCTGGGTATAGGAACTTTTTTGTGGAGTTGGGGCGGCTTACCCAGTGGGAGCCAGGGAGGTGCCTCTTTATATTTAATTGATTTATCCTAAAATTTGATTTTTAATTCATATGAATGATCGTGCATGTCATGGGTACAGTGAGGTGTTTCGATACACAATCATCAAGTCGAGGGCGTTGGTGTTTCCCTGTCCTTATCATTCACATGTGGTGACTTTGAGCTTCTTTCCTTTCTTCATCACGTAGACTGGAGGTTTTTGTGAACTCTTCTCCTGCTGTGCTGTAGACACTAGCGTGTGTCCTTTTTGCCTGTGTTTAGTACCTGTTAATCGGCCTCCCCTAGTTCTTGTCCCCCTGGTAAATGGCTTTTTAAAAGATCCCTTTGCTGCCAGGCCTGGTGGCACATGCTTGTAATCCCAGCTGTTCAGGAGACTGAGGCAGAAGGATCTCAAGTTCAAGGTCAGCCTCAGCAACTTAGACCCCATCTCGAAAAATAAAAAGGGCTGAGGATATACCTCCGTGGTAATGCCATCCCCAGTACCATCACCACCAAAAAAATAAAATAAAATAAAAAGGGTGGGGGTGTGG
Organism: Marmota flaviventris; assembly: GCF_047511675.1. Lineage (NCBI taxonomy): Eukaryota > Metazoa > Chordata > Mammalia > Rodentia > Sciuridae > Marmota > Marmota flaviventris. The sequence goes on from NC_092501.1 coordinate 155,265,896, forward strand.
TGGAATCATTTTGCAGTCACCTTAGTGAATCCGAATAGGGAGAGAAGGTCGGGTTTCTTCATCGCAACATGCAGACGCTGTTTACAATGTCTCCTGCACTGTCCAGCCTCCTTCTTCATGAATTCAGTATCTGCAAAGTCACCTACTCATGTAAATCCATTTGTGACTCCAAAAGCAGTACTCCCCTCGCTCTGGTCACTTGCAGACGTGCACAGAGCAGCAGGCATTGGAGATTTGAGTCAGTGGATGCCTGACTTCCCCAGGGAGGTAGAGCAAAGCTGTCTCAGCTGTCTCCCTAGGAACAAGTGTCCCTTCTCATGGTCTATTTAGTGCCACAGTTTCCCATTACGTTGTTTCTTCTTGGTGATCCTGCTATTTAAAGTGGTCCTGTGGGTGCTGTGTAATGTCCCCAACCCCAGAACAGCTGTGATGTGCCTGTGGAGAAATCACCGTCGGGGCGCTTCCTTGGGGTTCCACGTGAACCAATCAACAGGAGATACTAAGCAAGGTGTCTTCAAAGAGAAGCACGCACAAAACAAGGTTAGATGTGGGTCAGTGGCCAAAACCTGTGGCCAGTGGGTTTGGAGGGACCTTCTGTGTGTCTTCAGGAAATGGTTCAGGATTCATGCACTCAGTCAGTGCTCCAGCAATTTTATGCGGAGGTGGGGGTGGGGGGGAGCTACCACATGTAACAAAAACCCAGTGTTTATATTTGACATTTTAAAATATTTATCTCATTTAATGCATTCATTCCCTCTCCTATTTCCCCAGTGCCTCTGATAAGGAATAATCAACATCCATTAACCACACACATTTAAAGTATGAAATTTGGTAAGTGTTGACATACATGTTCACTCCTGAAAGAACACTACAGTCAAGGGAATGAAGGCATCTATCACAGTTTCCTCCTGTCCCTTCATAATCCCGGCCCCTGGCAACCACTGATCTGATTCTGTCACTATAGATTTATGTTTTAGATTCCAAACTAAAGCAGAACCTGGCTCCTGGGAGAGGATGCTGTCAAACCAAGTCAGGAGAACGTGGCCTTGACGTCTCAGGGATGCAGCAACGGAAGACACACCGCGCAGGCAGGAAGACCGAATGCTGCAGCAAGAGAAGTAGTAAAGTTGTCCCTGCAGCGTCCTGGATTCCTGTGGCTGACTCCCTCCGGTGTCCTGCAGTACGTCCTCTTCTTCTGACTTCCTTTGTCCAGCATAATCATTTTGAGGTTCCTCTACGTTGTCGTGCGCTTCACTGGTTCACTCTTTTTTATTGCTGCAGGATTCCCTTGTATGGATATATGACAGTTTGGTTATCCATTCACCATTGATGGACTTTAGGGTTGTTTCTGATTTGGGGCTATTATAAACGAAGCTGTTATAAATACTGAGGTATAATTCTGTGAATGGACACATGCTTTCATCTCTTTTGGCTAAACCTCTAGGGATAGAATAGCTGGTTTAGGTGGTATACGTGTTTAACATTTTAGGAAAGTAAAACTTGGTTATCCAAAATGGTTATGATTTCACATTCCCACCAGCAGGGTAGGAGAACTCCAGCTGCTCCACATTCTCACCAACCATTTAATACGGTCAGTCATTTTACTTTTACTGACTCTAATGGGTGTGCAGTCGTATCTCATTGTGATTTAATTTTACATTTCTCTGATGACTAAAAATATTGAGCACCTTTTCATGTGCCTACTTATCATTCATATATCTTCTTTGATGAAGTGTCTATTCAAATCTTTTTTCCATTTTAAAATTGATTTAAATATTTTTTCATGATAGTATTTTTTTTTTTTTTTTTGAGACAGGGCCTTGCTAAATTACCTAGAGCCTCACTAAGTGGCTGAGGCTGGCTTGCCATCCTCCTGCTTCAGTCTCCCAAGTCGCTGAGATTAAAGGCACGGCCACTGTGCCCTGTCATGCTAGTGTTTCAGTCTCTCAGTAGTGACTTGAGAAGAGTAGCGATGGATGTCTAAATTTGGTGAAATCCAGTCTATAACTTTTTTCTCTGATGGGCCATGCCTTTGAAGTCACACTCAAGAAATTTTTGCTTTACCTAAGTTCATGAAGATTCTCTTTTAAATGTTTCAAGTTCTACATTCTATATATTTTGAATTACTTTTTGAATATGGTTTGAGATATCAAAGTTAATTTCATTTTAATGTGCAAATACAAATTTTCCAGCACATTTACTGAGAACTCTGTCTTCCTCCTCTTAATTATCTGTGTATCTTTGTTGAAAATCATTCATTCATACTGTGCAGTCTATTTTTGGACACGGTGTTCTGTCCCACTGACCTGTGTGTCTATACCACTGCCACATGGTCTTGATGACTGTAGCATTATAATAAGTCTTGCAGTCAAATAGTATTAGCTGTCCAACTTTATTCTTTCTCAAGGTTGCTTTGGCTGTTCTAGATCTTTGTGTTTCCAATGCATTTCAAAGTGGCTTGTCAAGTTGCATGAAAATAAACCTGCTGTGATTTTGTCTTCAGTGGTGGAAGAGGTTCAGCTCCCATATTTAACTACTGGCTGTCCTTGCAAAACTAATCCAGTGCTCCCTTGGTTGGCATTTTGGGACTCTCCTCTGTAAGAGCAAGCAGCTCACACCCTAATGCAGGACACAGTCAGTCTTTTTATGTATTTATTTATTTTTATTTTTTTAGGTGCAGATGTGGTGCTGAGGATCGAACCCGGGTCCTGCCTGTGCTAGGCGAGCGCTCTACCGCTGAGCCACAATCCCAGCCCCCACAGCCAGTCTTATTCCAGCTCTTTGCCCAGGTTTATATTGATGTTGCCCTAAATCTCTGGGCAGGATCACAGAGGCACTTCTGTAGGTGCCTCTCAGTCCCCACCCTGAATAGCTTGGCCATCAATCATGGTGAGATTCATGAACCAGGAAATCCAACTGGCCCTGGCTCATCTGTTACCAAAGTATACAACCTAATACTTATTATCTGTAGTTTTCTGGAAGGACTAGGAAGGTCAGAACTTCACTTAGAACATCAACCACAAAAGCAACTCAGCCTTTACCTGTAAAACTTATAGCATTCTTCAATGGAGACAGTATTTCATCCTGATAAACGGAAATCCTCACCATTGCTCAGATGGTAGGACAAGGACAAGGACTCCAGACAATTTTTTTTTTTTTAAATCTCGTCTAAACTCTCAAAAGGAAATCTAGCTCTCACACAAAGCACTCACCTCTGTTCTTGGCTCTTATGATGGGGAGCCAACAGTACTCTCTAGAAGAAAGCCGAGGCACCTCCATTGGGGTCACTCCTTGGATGTATCAATACCTGTTTCTTTTTGTTTGCAAATGGCCCTGTCCTTAATCATCATGACATTCTTGATCCCATTATTGTCCTATTAATCCACAGTCACCATCTGAATCTGTGGAATCCAGATTTGCTACATAGGGAGTGGTGTCCCTGCAAAGTGAGAAAGAGGATTTCTTCTGAGGGTCACAGGGGCAGCACTGGAGGGCTTTCTGGATAAGCTGTTCTAAGCTAGTGTGGGAAGCGTGGTTGCTCAAATCATATTGAGCCTATTTTTCTTCTCTGAAATACTGGGTGGGGTGGGGGAGGGAGCAGCAGAGCACTTCCCTCTGCTGAGACTTCAGGCTCCTCCCTCTCCTCTGAGTCCCCCGATGTCCAGCCACTTCTGGGTCCAGCCACTTCTCAGACCTTTAGTTGTTCACCCAGGCTGAGGTGGGCGTGGGGGTTGGGTCTGATTTGATAATAAAATTATGTCATTTGCAGGAAAATGCTGGAACTTAAGACCATTGTATTAAGCAAAATAAGGCAAACCCAGAAGGTCAGGGATTACGTGTTTTTTTCTCATATGTGGACGTTAGAGAGGAGAACGGAAAAGAAATGTGGGGAGAGGGACCATGTCTCATGAAAATTAAAGGAAGATCATTAGAGTAGAGGAAAGGGACCAAGGAAAGGGAGGAGGGAAGGGAAAGGAGAAATACTGGGGAATGATATTGGCTCAACTACATCGCTATATACTTGCATGTACAAATACGTAACAATGAATCCCACCCTTACATACAAGCATAAGGTACCAATGAAAACATGCCAATGCTCACTGAATTGGATACTTTAGATATGTACATTTCATTGTGTATCAATTTTACCTTATAAAAATGCTATATAAAAAAATTCAAATCTGGTTAGTAAACTTATCCTTCACAGAGGTACAAGTTAGCAACTCTGAAATTATGTGCGATGTCTTGAGCCAAAGACTAGGATATATTTAGAAAAATGAGAGCTAGTTTCCTTGCCTTGGACAAGAAAATTATAAACAGAGGGAAGACTAGAATACACACTGTGCTGTTGAAATTGGAGGTATCAATACAAATTCACGGGTTTATATGGCTAAAGATAGACCTGCATGTATACATGTGTGTGGATATGCACACACTCATCTACACACATGTACCCATACTGGTACACACACACATTTCCTAGCTCTATCTAATGAGAGGAACTAGAAGCAATGACACATCAGGGAGAATGAGCACACACAGAGCTGAACTTTTGGTTTCTAAACATCAATTCTCTGCTAAGAGGAACCAGGCATTTTTGGAGAAATGGCTGAGTCCAGGGCTGGGGAGGGGGAAATAAAAAATGACTTAGAGGGCTGGGGCTGTGGCTCAGTGGTAGAGCACTCGCCTAGCACATGCAAGACCCTGGTTCGATCCTCAGCATCACATAAAAATAAATAAATAAAATAAAGGTATTGTGTCTAACTACAACTAAAAATAAATATTTTTTTTTAAATGACTTAGAACATATCAAGTAAGGTAGTTGCTCAAAGACTGATGAAGAGGTATCAGAAGAACAGTGGGACCAAATTTAAGCAATCCCCAGTGGTCAAAGTGGGGCAATTGAGTGTAAAAATACATGGTGTTACCGACCGGAGGTCGCCGACTTGAAACTCATGATAAACTACACTGAAAATGACGATGGGGGCTGGGCTGCAGCTCAGTAGTAGAGCGCAGGCTTTGCACGTGTGAGGCCCTGGACTTGACTCCCAGCACTGTAAACAGAAAAGAAAATGATGGCGCTCTACTGACAGTAACTTATGGAGTGTAGCAGGAGGGGAAAAGCAGCCACGGGAAGTCTTCTTGCTTAAGACAGGACCAGGGATGCACTGCTAAACGACCCTTCCCCAACACTCCAAGTAAGCACAAGTGCAGGCACGTCACCAAGAAACAAGGAAGCCACTCAGACTTCTGCCTGGCACCTAGCCTGGGCACCCTCTGTGTCAGTTCCAATCACGTCAAACCCCAGTAACCGTGCTGGTGCCACAAGGCAGGCTTGGTACCTGCAGTGGGTATGTATCTGGCCTCACAAATGCAAAGTGTGCAAAAAAACCCCAAAAAACAAAAAACACAATTTCTTTGTTTTCTTTATATCAAACTGAATCTTTCACCCCTCCAGCCTGCATGGCTGGAGAGAATTGCATTTGGGTCTCCTCGGAGGTCTCCTCTGTCCCTGGGCTGCTCAAGGGAAGTCAGCAGTGTTGCCTAGAACAGGTGAGCCTGCCGTCTTGTGTTCTGTGCTCTCTCCATTATCTTGTTTTCGAACCGCATCCTGCTCTCTTTCAATCCGGTGCAGCTCTTCCTCCTTGAGGCTGGGAGCCCTGCAGAGAGCCCACCTCCCCAGCCTCCTGGAGTCAGCCCACAGGGAATCTTGAACCCTGCTCAGCAAAGCAGAGGGAAGCCCAGGGGCCAGAAGGGATCCCTCCTGTTGCCCTTTTAATTTGCCTCTAAGATACTCCTCTCTCCCCTGAGTGCCTTCAAAGGAGGCAACCTGGTCTCTGGTGACCTCCTGCTTTAGAAAGAACAAAACTCAGGGGAAAGTATCTTTCCAGTCACTTCGTTTTAGGGTAAGGAGCTGCCAGCTCCCTGAGGCACAGGGTGGTGGGGGCCAAGGGGTTGTGCACAGGTCTTCTGGAACAGAGAGGGGAGCTGTTGGAAGAAACAACCGTCCTGACATATAGATTCTATGTAAGTGACGCCAGGGTTGTCTGTACAGTGAAAACTGGGGACTGGACTTTAATCTGCTGAGCATGGTGGTGCATGCCTGTAATCCCAGCAGCTGAGGCAGGAGGATCGTGAATTCAAAGCCAGCCTCAGCAATTTAGTGAACCCCTAAGCAACTTAGAGAGACCCTGTCTTAAAAAAAAAATAAAAAGGGCTGGGGATGTGGCTCAGTGGTTAAGCGCCCCTGGATTCAATCCCTTGTACAAAAAAAAAAAAAAAAAATCAGTGAAGAGCAGACAGGAGTTGTGTGGTTTTGTTTTTGCAGTTCTGGGGATGGAACCCAGGGCTTTGTGCAAGTGCCCATCACTGAGCGACACTCCAGCCGAGGGCTTGAGTTCTAAGGTCAGTTTTAGGCCTATTAGGGAGGCCTTTGTGGCCCAGGGACTGGCCCCTGACCTTTCTCTGAGAATCCTGTTCTGGTCTCACTTCCCATCCACGGAGGACACTTGATGCCACACAGACGGTGACCCAGCACACAGGTCCAGCCCCAGGAAGCAGCTGCCTTCAGGACAAATGGCACATTCTGTGGACAGGTCTGCTTGAGGCACCTCTGCTCTTGGACAACTGGTCACCAGTCCAGCTTTCACCCTTAAAAGCACCAGTTTACTAGCAGTGGCTCTGGGGACGGACTTCAGAGTCTGTGGGACTCAGGTATAGTCTGCTTGGGTTCAGAGTCTTTTTTAAAATCTCCTTGGGGGGATGTTTTATGGTTAGAGACTTGCTAACCTGCTAGATGATTCTAGACGAGCTGTGACCCGGGGCCTGGAGTCTTAGACCCAGGCAGCAAGGCCTTCCTCAATAAAGAGCATCGTTTATAATTACTTATGAGGAGTTTTGCTTTGGTTAAGTCTTCATCTCTCTGAAGCCAACTGTTTTGTTTGTTTGTTTGTTTTGTTTTGGTAAACCAGGGGTTCTTTACCATTGAATTGCACCCCCAGCCCTTTATTTATTTATTTGAGACAGGGTCTTGCTAAGTTGCTGAAGCTGGCCTCAAACTTGTGATCCTCTTGCCTCAGTCTCCCGAGTCACTGGGATTATAGGCGTGTGATTTCTGGCCATTGTGCCCAGTTGAAGCCAACTAAGCTTTAAGAGTCTCTGGCCCAGGAATCAGATCTATTTCTTTCCTCTAGACATTCTTGACATCTATTTGATTAAACCCAGAGTGTAGGGATCCAACTTGGAGTAGATTGGGCCCATCTTGACTCTTACTAAGAATTTGCTACTTTAACCAATTTTCAGCTTCAGTACACACACACACACACACACACACACTGCACACTCATGTGGGTGAAGACCCCATACCTAATGGTGGGCCTCTGGTCTACCCTCAGCTCCACGCCACCGCAGGATATTGGGCTGGAGTGAAGACATCTGGTTGAAACCAAGCCAATAGTTTCCCTCTACTGGGAATATGGACCCAGGACATCGTCTATTTCTTCTAAGAACTTACATGGAAGTGGGAGGAATCGGGGCTGGAGCCACCACATCTGTCCAGCTAGTTTAGAGAGTCAGAGGATGAGGAGGCACAGAGAAGGAAGTGAGGAGAGGCCCCAACAGCCTGGTTGCTGTCCTGGCCAGGTGTCCTTGGATTCATTCTATGGGCACTGTGGGAACTCGGTGGCCAGCTTCTGCAAACCTGCAGCTAGTGGCGCCCATCAGCCACTCTGTGAAGACAGCCTTTGGGTGTTGGAGGCACCTGTTTCAAAGAACTAAGTCCCCATTTTCTCCAGCCCCAACCCACTCACAGCTAAAACCCTCAACTGGCTGGTGGCAAGTACAGGAAGGTACAGCTTCCTTTGCTTGAGGCAGAATAAACTCTGAGGTCCCTGAGCTCACTCACTTCCCCCGGGGAGCACCTGCTGGGAGCCTGTCACACCTAAATCCCTGGAGTCAGGAAGAACCTCCCTCAGAACAGATGGGAAATCAGGCACCTAGAGAAGCCAAGGCCACGCCCTGGGCCTGAGGGGTTGCTAGTTCCGGGTTCCTGTGCTGAGAGGCCCCAGGCTGTCTGGCCTGTGGGTTCTGTGACCTACTCTTGAATGTCAGCTCACTTCCTGTTTGGGTGAAACTTGAACTGGCCAGTTGCCCTCACAGTAGCCCTAAGAACCTTGCCCCGCACTGCGTTCCCTCAGGGTTGGCACGGTCAGGTCTCCCAGGGTTGCCAGGGTTTCACTACAGGCAATTATTTCCAATTGTGCAGCATCCCGGAGATGAACTTCCAGCCAGGCGTGTTTAGAATTCATTGGATGCTCTGCTTTTCCTGGAAAGTAGCTTCTAGCAGGATTTCTAGACTTTAAACTCACTCTCCCTGCTATTTTGGGCTATGTATATGCTTCTGTATTTATAGCTAGGCATAAATATACAGGCTAAATATACATTAAATCCAGCTGTACAAAATACACAATTAGCATCTAATATTTTATGTATAGATATGTATGTGGTTGTGTCATCCCTGTCCTAAAACAAAAATTTTACTGTGACTAAAAGCTTTAAAAAATTTCATGAAAAGTTTATGTCTTTTTGTCCATTTATAGAAAAAAAAAATGGACATTGCCCCAATTTGGTGTTTGTTTCTTCTACTCTAGACTTCCTGAAAGACATTTTTGTTGCTGATATAGGGTTTTGTTTGGTTTGTTTTAAGCTTGTGTGTGTGTGTGTGTGTTGCTGGTGATTGAATCTAGTTACATACACCCCCAGTCTGGAGGATTTTGTTTGTTTGTTTCCTAAATGCCATGAACTTCACTAGATATAATTAGCTTGTTCCTTGGCTATGATGGAAGTGTGTGGTTGTTTAACAGGCCTTTCTATCAACAGGTTAGGTGTGTGAAGAGAGCACATTAAACTCTAATTGGTCAATATTTTTTGAAATTCACAAAGAGCAAGGGAATCACCCAGAATCTGTCAGAAGCCATATTTCCAAACAAGTTCCCAGCTTCTGCTCCCCCCTTAATGAAACAATAAAGTTGACCCTGAAGCCTTGGAAGATCCCTTGCAATGTTCAAAAGTGTTGGCCACGTGGTGACTTGGAAAAGCGCAGGACCAGAGCCAGCTGTCCCTCTTCACATAATACTTCTTTTCCTCATCTCTGGGCTTTCTTCTTTTGAAGGCTGAATGACATTGTGCTGTATGTGCACAAATGCTGTTGTCCCTCCATCCCTCCACAATGGACACTCAGGTTGATTACCGATTACTTGGTTACTATGACTAACACTGCTACACACATGGATGAATAAGAATCTGCGTCCCTGCTTTCCATTATTTTGGGTACACACCTAGGAATGGAATTGCTAGTGGTACTGTTTAATTTTTAAGGGATTATCAAGCTGTTTTCCACAGCAGCTACAACATTTTACATTCCCATGGCAATGCATAAGGGTTCCAATTTCTCTCCATCCTTGCCAATACTTGTTATTTTCCATTTTCTTGATAATAGGCACCCTAATGGCTATATGACCCCATCTTAGCTAATTATATTTTCAAAATCCTTATTTCCAAGTAAGATCCCATTCTGAGGTTCCAGGAAGGACATGAACTTAGGGTGGACACTATTCAACCCAGTACATGTGATGAGGAGGCTTTCTCATGAGTAGCGTGGGATTCAAGAGCATAATTTGCAGAAATCAAAGGCTCTGGCACATAACTCTGAATGATGAACGACAGCGGTTAAATAAAGCAAGCCATTAATATTTTTTTCTCATGTAAATAGCTGAGTTGCTGCCCATTGTGAAGGAAAGGGTGTTGGAATTAACTGGACTGATGATGGATAATAATTTTACATGCAGTGTATCATCAGCTTGAAAGAGTAAATGGTAAAACCATTCTGAAAAAAATAATTTGACAGCCAAGAGAAAAGCATTGGTGGATTAATCATCTCTTTTAGCATGTAGTCTGTTTCTGGGCATGAGCAGTAACTTGACTCATGCAGTAAAAGAATGGACTAGCTACCCGTGTCAGCCTGTGCACCACATCCCCTCAGTGACACCTGATGGGAAGAGGGAACTTGGGTATTGACCTCAGGGAACACTAAAATTTGGGATCTTTCCACCTTTGAATGGCAGCTCTCCCCTTTAACTCAAGATGACTTGGTTGGATTAATGATTTTGAGAGAGAGAGAGAGAGAGAGAAATTGAGATGTTATACATCACAGATTGAAGTATTTATTAGCCCTGAGTGAGTACATCCTCATCTGCCTATTTCTCTATTTTAACTCCTTGAGGGTAAATTTTAAAAAATTAAACAGAAAAATAAATACATGCACTTGTCTATTTATTTCATTTCCATAAATATTTGAATGGAAAAACGTATTCCAGTGGGATTCATTAAAAATGAATTAATGGCCCCCGGTGGTGGCCTGAAGTCCCAGTGATTGGGGAGGCTGAGACAGGAAGATGGCAGGTTTGAAGCCAGCCTCAGCAACTTAGCAAGGCTATAGGTAACCTAATGACAGCCTGTATCAAAATAAAAAGAGCTGGGGATATGGCTCAGTGGATAAGTACCCTTGGGTTCAATCCTTGATACACACACACACATAAAAAAAGAATTAATGGATGAATAGTTAATTAAGGGCTGGGATTCTGGAACAACTATCAGATGAGAATAATCATGCCTACTTTCCTGACCCCACATGGCACTTGAGGGGATTAATAAGGTGATATTTTTTTTTTTTTGGTAGTGGGGACTGAACTCTAACTTCCAGCTGCCCACTCCTCCCTTCCCTGAAGTCCCCAGGCACTCAGACACCCACGTCCAGACTTGAGCTCAGCACGTCTTTCCCTGGGTTTCTATTTCCTCTGTCTCGTGGACGAGACTGGCTGCACCCACGGGTGGCTCCACAGAAACCTGGAAGTCCTTCTCGCCACCTCCTCCTCCTTGGCCTTGGTCCATCAGATGCCAAACCCTCTGGAGGCTCCCACCTGTCAGTCTGCTCCACCCACATTTCTCCTCCCCTTCCCTTTGGCCTTGGCCAACGTCCTTTGTCCCCTGGATTCCTGCGGCACCCTCCTGAGGTCTCCCCAGGCCATCTTTCCTTCTCCAATCCACTTTCTACACCATGTTCACCGTGATCTTTCCAGAATGCAAATTCCATCAGCGCCCTACCTGCATGCATTCTCAAAACCCCCCAAGTATGTTCTGAGAGTAAGTTCCAGGCCCGAAATGGTCCAAGGCGAGGTCGTCTGTTCCCAATTGGATTAGCAACTGTGAGCGGTTTGCTGGGAGCAGAATCCTAGGAGACTGGGTTTCCCATCCTTTGCTCCCTGGATGGCCAGCAGGATTCTGACTGTCCCTCAGGCCCTGCCTGTCTCCCTATCCTCCCAGGCAAGCCCCGTCTCTCCATGCCCCACTCTGGGGCTTCCTGGTAAAGAATCCAAAGAAAGGGATTCAGTTGAAAGGAGGCGGGAGCTGAGGGCTTTCCTAGGTCTCTGTCCCTTTCTTGGCACAGTACCATTGGCACACCCCCGCCCCCTGTTGTACTCAGGGGCTTTTCTTTTATTTAACCCTCACGAAACCCTGTGAGGTAGCTTTTATTCTTATTGCCATTTTACAGATGAGGAAATAGACTCTAAGACCTAACAATCTTGCCCCCAACCCCCTAGTCAACACAACGAGAACCTAAACCCAAGGCTTCCAGCTCTGCGTCCTTCTGCATGGTTAGGTCTTTGGTGCAGGGAAATGTTTCCTCTCTCAGCTCGCCTGTGGCATCTTCTGCCTGTTCCCATATTTCACAGAGCTGAACCACAACTAAAAATGTATCTTCTTGTTTGAAAACACAATTGTCAATTAAATTTGTTAAACAGGACTTGATATGAATGGCTCAACCATTAAATATACATAGAATATTTTATTCCCATTTTGTCATTCCCATTGTTCCCACAAATACCCACCATATATATATAGTGTGTGTATATGTGTGTGTGTGTGTGTAGAGTTTCTCTATGTGGGGCAAGTACCCATTTGTGTTCTTATTATCCTCACCTTTTAAACATAATTTTACACACTACATATCCTGGTCTACATCTTTTTTTTTTTTTTTTAAGATAATATACAGTCATAAGTCACGTGATGACAGGGTGACCTTGAGAAGTGCTTCACTGGGTGATTACATTGCTGTATTGAACAGCACAGAGAGTCCTTCCACAAACTAAGATGAAGACAGGGAACAAGATCCTATGTGTACTGGGCCCATTGTTGCCATGTGGCAGTCATGTGGCAAATGATTGTATGTTAGAACTTGTCCATTATCAGGGCATAGACATTTCCCTCATTCTTTGTTATAACTCTACAGTAGGTTGACAGTAGCTAAATGCCATGGTTAATGTAGTTGGTCCTCTACTGATGGAATTTGGCTCGTTTCCATTCATTAGCTATTACAGAAAAAAATGCTGCAAGGAACAACCTTGACTCTACTTCATTTTGCTTACCTAGAAGAAATATGCTTGAGTCAAAGGAAATATTTGCCAACTTGTCTAATTCCCTCTTGCAGTGGCTGAAAGTACCTGGCCAACAGTTTTCATGCCAAACTTTGGAATTTTCACTAATTCTACAGATACTGAAATCTCTAGTTTGTTGCTGTTCGCAGTGCTGGGGATTGAACTCAGAGATTTGCACGTGCTGGGTAAGTGCTCTAGAGTTACACCCCAGCCTTAGTTTATTTTAAGACAGATTTTCATTAAGTTGCTGAAGCTGGCCTCAAACTTGCCATCTTCCTGTCTCAGCACCCCGAGTGGCTGGGATCTAGGCATGCACCTCCACACCCAGCACTTACTATAATTCTAATATGCATTTTGTTTATGTGCAATGGGAACTATGCATTCATATTTCAAAGGTCACCTGTATTTTCCTGTACCATCAGCTGTTCCCACCCTTTGCTCTGTGGGGAGTGATGCTGTTTTCGGCCTTGTTATTCACACTTCAGAGCTTTTTGTGTTTCAAGGAAAGTAGTGTTTTGTGATGTGAATCATATAAATATTTTTCCTAATTTTGTCATTTGACTTTTGACTTTGATTCTTTGTGCAATGTGAAAGGTACGTTTTAAGATTGGCAGCAAAATGGACTTTTTTTGGTATACGGTTGCAGCAGTTTTAGCACATGTGTAGATCAGGTGACCACCACAATGAGCAGACATCACCGGTCCCATCACCCAAAAATGCTCCCCAGTTCTATTTCATGGTCACGATGCGCCTTGCCCTCCAGACTCCACCCAGAGGCCACTGATAAGTTCGCGTTCATTGCAGGGTTCTGCAAAGGAGCATCTGACCAATAGATTCATAAAGCACAGAGCCTTTGGGACTGGTTTGACTCACTTAGCACTGTCTTTGAGATCTTCCAAGGTACTACTACATGGAGAGCTCCTACTTTTTATTTCTGAGTCGTCCATAGCATGATGGTACCATTGGTTTGTCCACTCACCTGCTGCAGGACACCAGGGGCAGCTTCCTGTTTGTGGCAGTTATGAAGAGATCTGTATAAATATTCATGTTTGGGTTTTTATATGAACATACAGTAAACACCCTGTAGTGGGATTTCTGGGTTGTATGTTTCACTCCATAAGCTGCAGCAAGCTGCTGCCCAGAACGGCTGAATTGTTTTTCATTCCTAGTAGCAAAGCATGAGACTTCAACTTGCTTCCCACCTGGCCAGCAACTGGTGTTGAGGGACTTTTCATTCCAGCCCTTTTCATAGGTGTATGAGAGTATCTCATTGTTCTCACTTGACTTCCCTGATGGTTATGATATGGACATATTTTCACATGATTATTTCCTATGTCCTCTTTGGTGAAGTGTCTGTTCCAGTCTTTTAAAAAAAGTTTTTTGTTTTGTTTTGTTTTTTTCTGGCTGTTCAATTTAGAGAGTTCTTCATATATCCTAAATACAAGTCTTTCACTAGATATGTGATTTGAAAATATTTTGTCCCAGTGTGTCGTTTTCTTAATTTTTTTAATTAAGAAATAATTTTATTTTTTCATTCTCAAAATTTTGTGTGAGTTATTTTAGGCTCTTTTTTAATGCCCTTTTTTGGAGGGGGTCAGTGATGCCCAGATAAGAGAGAAAAAGAGATTTAAAGATGTGTTACCATAGTCTATGTATTTCTTTTGGCAGTGTCTGAGAATTGCAATACAAGAACCTGAGTTATTTTAAAATTAACTTTCTCATTGATGGAGTCTTTTCTTTAGACACACACCTCTCAAACTGAATGACGTGGTTAGGAGCTCTGTGTCACGTTTCCTCGAGGTTACAAAGGGTATCCACACTCATTTCAACAAGTGAGTCTGTTTTCTCCTGTGAAGTGAGACATAAAAGTCAAGAGGCCTGAGAAATTCAAGTATGATTTTGAGAAGGACCAATATACATATGAAAAGATGCTCAACCTTATATAAGGCATCTTGAAAATGCAAATCAAAGCTCTCAATGAGACGCTACAGCATGCTCAACTTGATGGCTGAAATGGAAAAAGACATGTATGTCCACCGAGTATTAGGCAGGATATGGAGAAACCAGAAAGCTCATACCCCACTGTTGTGAGTACAATTGCTTTGAAAAAACTGGTTCTATCTGCCAAATTCATAGCCCATGACCCCCCACCCCAGGTACAGTCTTAGGTAGATACTTATGATAAATACATACATATGTTTGACAGAAGACATGCACAAGAATATTCATAGCAGTGCTACTAGAATAGTCCTGCACTGGAAGCTACTCATCTCTACCAGCAGTGGAATGAATAAAGAAATTCACATTCACATCGCTGTACCCAGAACCAAACACACCAAGAATGAACAAGCCAGTCATGGGAGGTGGCGCACACCTGTAATGCCAGTGACTCAGGAGGCTGAGGCAGGAGCTCCTCAATTTTGAGGCCAGTCTCAGCAGCTTAGTGAGACCCTGTCTCAAAATTTAAAAAAACGAAAAGACTGAGGATGTAGCTCAGTGGTGAAGCACTTCTGGGTTCAATCCCCAGTAACAGAAAAAAAAAAAAAAGAAAGAAAAAGAACAAGCTTGTAACTATGTACAATGACCTAATGGATCTCACAAATTTACCATCATGTGCAAGTAGCTGGATGCAAAAGACACATAGCACATGAGACCATTTATATAACGTTCAAAAATAAGCAAAGCTGATCTATGGGGTTAGGAATCAAGGTGGTAGATGTCCTGAGTGGGCACGAGAGGGCTCTGGGTGTCTGAGATGCTCAGTTTCCTGATATGAAAGCCCAAACCTGGTGTGTGCCACTGAAAATTTACCAACTGCACGCTTAATGATTTGTGCACTTTTCTGTGTATGTTTTATTCTGGTTTTAAAAATCAATATCCTTTTATTTAGTAACTGTGATTGCTAAATGGTGGAATAAAATACAAATGGCATCAAAATTCAACCACGGTGCATTATTTGTAATGTGCTGTTGATTTGTCCGCTAATGCTTTATTTAAGATTTTTGCGTGGACACTCATGACTGAAACTGGCCTAGCGTTTCCTTCTTGGTGCAGTTTTTCCCAGGCATGGGGACCAGCGTGACACCTGTGTCATAAAATGGGCATGGAATTTCCCTTCTTTCTCTGTGTTCTGATATAGTTTAAGTAATATTGGGATTATCTGATCTTTACAGTAAAGGGGAGGTAAATTCCCCTGGGAAGTCTGGGTCTGGCTTATTTTCAAGGAGAGCTCTTGAACCACGCCCTCTTTTTCTTCTTCAGCGGTAATTCATTTATTTTGGCAGGCTAGCTTTGCTAAGGAGTGTTTGTTCTGTTTTAAATTATGCATCCACCTGGATTTCCACATGCCTGCGGGGTTGTGCCCACTAGTGCCCAGTTATATTTCTTTCCTCTGTTTTATGGTGATTTCTGAGTTGGCATATTTATTCTATTGGCTTGGCTCAGTTTTAATTTTCAAACAACCAACTTCTAGTTGGTTGTTTTCTAACTCACAAATTTCTGTTTATATTTATTGAGATTTCCTTCTGCTCTCATTTGGCTTTTTTTTTTTTTTTAAAGCTTTTTAGAAAAGAAATTTAATCAATTTGTTTCCATTTTCCCCAGTTTTATTCATATAAGTAGTTAATGCAATACTAACAGTTGCATTACTACTACTAACAGTTGTTTTAGCACTGTGCTACAGATTCTTATTTATTTATTTATTTATTTTTGGTTTGTTTGTTTTGTTTTGGTACCAAGGATTGAACCCAGGAATGCTTAACCCTGAGCCACATCCCCACCCCACCCTCTTTTTTGAAGTTGTAATGGACACAATACCTTTATTGTATTTGTTTTTATTTTTATGTGGTGCCAGAGATCGAACCCAGTACCTCACACATGCTAGGCAAGCGCTCTGCCACTGAGCCACCATCCCGGCCCCCCAGCCCATTTTTATGTTTTATTTTGAGACAGGGTCTCACTAAGATGCTTAGGGCCTTGCTTAGTTGCCAGGGTTGGGGATCCCCCTGCAATCCTCCTGCCTCAGTCTCCCCAGCTGCTGGGATTACAGGCATGCATCACCACACTCAGTTTGTTACAGATTCTTTTATGCCATATTTTCATTATCTGTATCTTCAAAAAGTTATGTAAAATATTTTTGCTTATGCTGAGAATGTTCGAGTCTAGATAATGCCTATGTCCACTGTGTTTCTAGTAATATTCTTTCCTAATTATATTTATTGGTTTTATGTAATAATTACAGGTAGGCAGTGGTTCTCAAATAAGCTTAAAAATAAAAATTCTGAATATAAAATTCTTAGACATTCATTGAAGAAACTTTGGATATTTTAGAAAAATAATTTTAAAGGAAAAAGTCTGTAATCCTAACACCAAAAGCAAGGCACTCACGTAACAGTGTTTTTTTCCCCCCTCAAATTTTCTTCCTGTGCACTTAAGATCCAACGTTGTGATTTAATTTTGTGTGCAGCCTCATGCCCTGGTTCTTATTTTTTTTTTTAGTTGTTGATGGACCTTTCTTTATTTTACTTATTTATTTATATGCGGTGCTGAGATTCGATTCCAGTGCTAGACAAGCGCTCTACCACTGAGCCACACCCGCAGCCCTCACATCCTGGTTCTTAGGCCTAATATAATGAAAACAACTTATCCTCTTAAGACTGGTGGTCTCAGCACAGTGTCCCATCCAACAAAACACTGGGGAAACAATGTCGGACTTTACTCTCCGTATCTCTCAAGCAGGTAGAAGTGGAAGGAATACTGAAGCAGATGCAATGAGTGCTCTATGGAGAACTAGAGCCACATGAGACGGGTTGGGGATGTTTTGTTGTGTTTCCATGATTGACACTGCCCTCACAATCCCTAGCAACAGTACCAGGATAATGACTCTTCCCTTAGCCTTCGGTGCTGGGTGTCCGTGAACATCCATTCCGCCCTTGCTTGATGTGACTGGGATTATGGGTGGTGCCTATGGTGACTCTGCTAAAAACTACCTTTCCCAGAACGCTTTGTGGCCAAATTTGGGCCAATAGGGTGTGAGCAGAACTGCTACAGGGAAAGGGCATTTCCTGTTCTTCCCCTTCCACCTTCTCCTTGACCTGAATGTGGGAGCTTGAACAATCGTGCACACTCGGGGCTGGGAGCTGTGTTGAGGATACACAGCCCCAGGGCAGAAGGAAACTGGGGCCCTGCTGATACTGGGGTTCTCAAACAGCCTGCCTGATATTTCCCCCCAGAAATACTAAACTTCCATCTTACTAACTAGAAGTTTCCTCACTAGAGCAACAAACCTCTACCCTAATGTACACTCCGCCACACGTCCATGTTCATTGGCTTCCCACTTGTTCAGCCCTTGGACCCACGGACCTGACATCTCTGAACACAGGGGTGGCCCATCCCCACCCTGCGGCCACCTTCCTCCCCCAAGCTCATCGCTGCTTTCCTTGTCGGGGTCTTGGCCACAGAGCTCCTTTCCCTCAGCTCTAGATAGAAGGCCTGTTAAGCATCTTATTATAATCATTAAAAACAGTAGAGACGCAAAATTTTAGTGACTGAAAATACTCCAGAATGTTCAAATCAAGGCCTATCATTAGGTTTAGATTGTTTCCAAAAGTTTGCCCTCACAAAAAATAAATCTGCCCCCACTGCTACCCACCTGCGTGGTCTGGGACAAGGCTTTTCTGCTCTCTGTGTTCCGTTTTCTCCTTCATAAAGCCAACGCCATAATGCCCACGTTCTGATCTGTTCTGGAGGTTAGAGACAATTACATGAATCACTAGCACGGCAGCGCGGTGGGCTCCACCAGGGTGGTCGTCCACACAGGTGACGATGTGGTTTGCATAGTGTGATTTCTACACAGCATACTTTTGAAGTGATAAAATTCCAGAAGTAGGGAATTAGTAGTTCAGAGGATGGAACACTTTTTACATTCTGAACACATACTTAGTCATGAGTGATTGACTCCTGGATTTTTGTTTTGTTTTTTCCCAAATGAAGAAATGATGGATCAAAGAAGTTAAGCCATTCATCTGGAGGTTTAGTACTCATAAATGGTAGACATCAGATTAAATCCACATTTTCTTTCTTTGGGTCTGGGGCAATTTCTATTAAAAGTCACAGACCCAGAGCTCTATCCTTACAGTACAGGAAACGGAATTAAAATCCTTTGCAACGGCGCTGAGATTGTGGCTCAGCGGTGGAGCGCTTGCCTAGCAAATGTGAGGCCCTGGGTTTGATCCTCAGTACCACATAAAATAAATAAATAAAATAAAGATGATATTGTGTCCAACTAAAAAATAAATATTAAAAAAAAAATCCTTTGCAAAAATCAGCTCTTACATAAGCTTTCTGTCTTAGTTCCTTTTCTGGATCTATGGGTCATTTACAATGGGAAAAAAATTATTTCTCACAGTTCTAGAGGCTGGGAAGTCCAATGTCAGGGTGCCAGAGCTTGGGGAGAGCCTTCTTGCTGTGTCATAATATAGTGGAGGGTATCGCCTGACAAGAGTGAGAAAGCATGTGTGTCAGGACTCCCTTCTTCCTATAAAGCCACTAATGCCATCGTGGGAACCCCACACTCATGACCTCTTCTAACCCCAAGTGCTTCCCAAAGGCCCTGCCTCTAAGTGCCATCAACACACGAGTCTGGGGAGTAGATTTCCCACACTTGAACTTGAGGGGAACATTCAAACCACAGCACTTCCTCTGAAACACTGCTGTTTCTCGTTCTGGCGGGTTCTTCCTCGGTATGGTGTATGGACCGTAAAGGGGTGTTGTAAAAGCCATCAGCTTCCAGGGCTTGGGAGGCTGGGATTTCTCCCCAACCCTGTCATCTGTACTTTCTGTTATCTTCAGAGAAAAGTCAACTTATCTGGGCCACGGTGGAGTTATCTGTAAAGTGAGAACTCTGGGTGATACCTAAGGTCACTTCTTGTTAAAGTCCCTTGATAAGTGGAGTGATGTGGACAGTTCCGAACACTGGAGTCAGAAACTGTCACCCCCAGACACTCTCTGCTACCTTGCCACATCCAAAGATCTGTCGCCAACGTGGGCGTTCACGTTTCCTCTCCACACACCACCGCACATCAAGAGAACGTATGTGCTTTATCCCTTAAGTGTGTGTTG
Source organism: Marmota flaviventris (assembly GCF_047511675.1). Classification (NCBI taxonomy): domain Eukaryota; kingdom Metazoa; phylum Chordata; class Mammalia; order Rodentia; family Sciuridae; genus Marmota; species Marmota flaviventris. Next base: position 155,285,506 of record NC_092501.1, read on the forward strand.
GGGGTGCTGGGGCTGGAGCTCAGCGGTAGAGCGCTTGCCTCTCATGTGCAAGGTCCTGGGTTCGATCCTCAGCACCACAAATAAATAAATAAAATAAAGTTATGTGTCCAACTACAACTACAAAAAATAAATATTAAAAAAAATGTGTGTTGGAAGGCGGTGTTGAGAATTTGGGTCTATTTAAGAGTTTTTTTTTGGTTTGAGAAAAATATGTATTTGTGCAGTGAAGACTGGGAGGAAGTGAAATAAAATTGAAAATTACTTGATTTGGGAAGTTTGACCTAACAGTAGAAGTTTTTTTTTTTTTTTCTAGTTATCCTTAATGTCATTTATGCAGTGACGACGTCAACAACAGCAATACTTATTAAAATGCTGGTGACGAATCTTGGCATCGAGAACTTTAAAAGAGTAAAGTCTTATTCTTCTTAAAAAACTTCCAAATCCTGTTTAGTGTGAGTCAGAGCGAGCCAACCTTCAGGGGGTCCCTGGAATTGGCCGAATCTACCAATGGGCAGAAAATCCTACTGAAAGCACATTTAAGAATTTGCTGCACAAACAAGTTTTGGGGATGCCGTGGCAGGGGGTGGTCTGAGCCCTGTTTCAGGATAGACCTACTGGCGCCCACACTTCTCGCACTCTGTCCTCACTCTCTGCACCCACTCGAAATCCCAGGTCCTGTGTCACCGCTTTCCTGTCCCTACCTCTTCTCTTCTAGATCTGTGGTTCTGTGCCATGGGTGGCTTTGCCTGCCTCGCTCTCCAAGGCCTAGTCGTCACTGTCGGGAGACATTTTTGCCTGTCGTAGGCAGGGGAGGTATTGGCTAATGGCATCTAGTGAGCAGAGGCTTGGGGTCCTGTTAAACAACCTGCAGGTCACACAGCAGCGCCCCAGTGAAGAACCATCCAGACCCAAGTGTCAACAGTGCCCAGGCTGAGAAACCATGCTTTGGAGACAAGAGAATCAAAGTGGGGAGGGGACTGCCACTCTAGCCCTCTGTTGTTTACAAAGGGCACAGAAACTAAGCTAGGGCATTGCCAGTTCTGCAGCTCTGCCCAGCGATAGCAACTGCCCGCGAGCTTGGCCTGGATGGAGACTGACCTCGCGGGAGTCTGCTCCACATGTGGACACAGGGGGTTGGACTTTATCCCAATTCGGTGCCTGACACGCATTCCTACCCTTGCAGGGCCCCTTCGTGCCAATCATCTCTCTATAAAGCCTCTTCTCACCATAGCAGGCTTCCCGCGAAACCAGTTTCTCAGGCTTGCCATGGTGAGAGGTGTTTGCAGAGCCCCCACGTGTCCAGATCTCCTCTCCCCGATTACGTGAACTCAGGTGCAGACCACAATCTGGACAAGGAGCCAAGTCCTGGGGAGAGGGAATTGGCAGAAAGGCCTAACGAGAGCAGCTGCCAGCAACGACCCTCAGGATGAGGAAGTGCTACTAAAGTTGGCACAGAGTCGACCCAGACAGCGACGGTAGAGTAATGTTTCCATGGATTTCGTTCCGAGAGCTGGCTTGGCGCATTCATTATAAAGGGACAGATGGAGAGAAAGGAATTGGTCAAAGACATGGGAATAGAGAGGAAAAGGGTTCGGGGACAGGACAAGATACCATTGTCTCTCAATAGTGGAGAACGGGAACGTGCTAGCTGACCGGGGCGTGGCGAAAATATTTCTTACAATATCTGGCTTTTTAACTTGGTATTCCCTCTGAGGTTCTGCTCTTGATGTTTTTTGTTTGTTTGTTTGTTTTGAGGTCATGTTTTCCTGTTGACCTACCACAATGAAGACTTGACTGATTTTATTGTAAATTGATAAGTGAACGTGTTATTGAGACCTGACCATGTGAAAGGATGATTTGGTCATCAGAATTGTCGGAACTGTAATGCTAAGGATTCTGGAGACAGAGCTGGAGGCTTCTGGCAACTTCCATGACAACGAGATGCGGGAGGGGGGCATGTTGCTTCTGGGTGAGTCCTTCAGAAGCTGGTTGTTTAAAATTTTTTCAGCCACAGACCCACACATGGGTCTGTGTGGGCAGATTGGCAGCCCAGTCCTGCTCCTAAAGCCAAGGCCCTGATCCCGTCCTCAGGGGTCAACAACGTGGTGGAGAAAAGTTGGAAGACTTGGGACTCCCTGGTGTTTTGTGTCTCCTTCCACAGAGGGTTTTGTCCTCCCATCAGTCCAACTGAGGACGTGACCATCTTATTAATTATGGAAGACAATAAGTAACTGGTTGGGGGGAAAAGAGAGGGTCTTGTGAGTCACAGGAGTGGGACCACACAGATGAGCCTGAGCAGATCCTTGATATAAAGGCCTTTTCCAGGGAAAAACAGGCTAAGTGAGATTCCAAAGCAGCACGTCCCGAGCGATCGTCAGGGCTGGTGTGGTTGCACGGTGGGACCAGGTCCCTGGGCACGGGCTTCAAGGAGGCTGGTGACTCCCTCTCTCCACTCGCTCACTCTCTCAGGGTCTTGCAAAGCAGGGCCTCCTTAGCTTTGGTGTACTTAGCACTCGCCTCAGCCTCCCCTCCCCTGGTGTTTGGGCCTTCCTCTTCCAGATGGTTCCAGAGGTTTCTGGAACACCTGACTTTTCAATCTTCTACTCCAGGATTTATTTGACTTTGCCTGGTGTTTTGAGCCTGCTCAGATCCTGGGTTCAATTTTCTACTCTGGATTTTCCCCACCACCCACTTGGCTTAGTCAAAGTAGGACTTGCCTGAAGAAGACGGATTCAATTTCAAGGTTCCCACAGAGGACATGACTGTACATCCCCTTGATGGAATGCTGTGCTTCTTTCTCTAGATCCCACACCCTTTATCTGAGATCAATGAAACCAGAGAGAATACCAGCTGGTTTGTCTGGGAAAATACCACCTTGCTGTGACAAGTGAATATTAAGATCTGGAAGCAGAGTGGAGGCCAAATTATAGTTATGGAGCCGGTGTAGCAACTGGGAAAGGTGCTTATGGCAAAAGTCCCAGTGAAATAGGGTCACCATGCACAAATGCCAAGAGTACAGCCCTGTATGGGAATTCCAGTCAAGTATGATGTTATCAAAAGTATCTAGGTCTCCAGTCCCATGGTCCCCTCTGCTGAATCAGAATGTTTGGGGCTAGAGCCAGGAATCTGAACTTTAAATGAGTTTTCCAGGTGATGCTTCTGGACTCTAGAACCATCATGCAAACAATTGTATGTTGAGGACCTCATTCTGCGGCAAAGATTTTCAGGAAAGTCCGTCATACTTCACCAGATTCAGTGGGATTACTGGAGGTTCTGTCTTACCCCGTTTTCCTATTGCTGTTTCACCTTTACAAATAAAAATAAGGTAGTTTATTGTTTCGATCAAAAATAGAATGAGTGAGCTGGTGCAGGGGCACACATCTGTAATCCCAGCAGCTCTGGAGGCTGAGGCAGGAGGTTCACAAGTTCAAAGCCAGCCTCAGCAACTTTAGCAAGATCCTGTCTCAAAATAAAAAGTTAAAAAAGGGCTGGTGATGTGGGTCAGTGGTTAAGTGCCCTTGGGTTCAATCCCTGGTACCAAAAAAAAAAAAAAAAAAAAAAACCCAAAACAACAAAATGAGTGAACATTACAACAAAATATAAAAAATTAAAACTATATAAATAAAAAGGAGGAAAGGTGAATGTCAAGAACCTGGAGATGTGGTCACAGGCAGCAGCCACCTAATAGCCCAGGTGAGACATGCTGAAGACCAACCTTTGCAGTGGAGGTGTAGAAAGAGGGGTCTACCTAGACCCTAGGGAACTGGGTTCAATGCTAGCTCAGGATTACTAGCTGTTAACTTTGGGTAAAATGTTGAGCCTTGGGATATTGTCAAGTCTGAATTTAAGTTACTGACATTATTAAGCACTTCCTATGTGCCAGTCCCTGGTCTTAGTGCTTCACACATCATACAATCATCACAGAGACCCTTTGAGATAGATTCCATTATTATCCTAGCTGTTCAGAAGAGAAAAGTGAGAAACAGAGAGGTTGAGTAACTTACCCAGTAACATTCAGATAGGAAGTGGCAGAGCTGGGAAATAAGTGTGAACATGCTTTGTGAAGTGTGTAACCCTATCCAATGTCAGGGGGTAGCATTTTTCTTTTAAAAGTGGTAGAGGAAGCCCTTGAGTCAAAAGTAACCTTTGGATTCTTTCCTGTGACGTCAGGCAATTGCTCTATTCCCACCGGGTCACCCTTTTTGAGATCAGCACATGCTGAGACAGAGATACCGAAAGTGGATCAACTAGGAAAATGCTATACTCACTGTGACAAGTCAGTATTGTCACAAGGAGGCCCAGGAGAGGTCAGCCTCCTGTGCTACCTGTGCCTTGTGATTCAGAGGTGTCACCTGTCCTTTGAGCTCCTAAACTGGCTCTTTGAGCCGGAGCTAGGGTTTCCCTGTCAGCAGATCTGGCAAGTCCCAGCCCTGCCACCTGCTGGCTGTGGGGTCACCTGCAACTCATTTCACCCTCTGGTCCTCAGCCCTGGCTGCTGAGCTGGGGTTCCAGCACCCTGGGCCCTGAACAGGCCTGTGGTGATTCTAGCCTGCGGAGGCCCTAAGAACCTCCGACCAACCTCTCTGACCTCTCCGAGCTTTCTGTGGGCAAACTATCCATAACAAAGTTTTTGGGGCAACTATCCATAACAAAGACTTACTTATTAAGCATCTATATTAGTCATTTTCTCATTTTGCCACCAGAAAAAACCCAGGAGTACAGAATTGTTCATCGTTGTTGCAGTTAGTTCGTGCCTAGTGCAGAGCCAACTCCAACCCAGCTGCTCTGAGTCCAGGCCCAGCCTTTCCATCTGCCCCAGCTCATTCCCATCAACAGATGTTTTACACACAAGAACTTCCTGAGGATCAACCAAGAAAATCCAAGTGCAGGCATGAGCCTGGCACCTGCCTCAGAGATGTGAAACACTAAGTTATCACGTGAGGTGAGATTTCTCCTAACCTGCGGGCTCCAGGTGTCCTGGGGCTCATTATACATGGGTCTTTATTTTCTTTGGTTTTTAAGACAAGGCAGTGTGTTCCTTTTCAGATCATGGGATTCATACAGATTGGAAATCCAGACCCTTACCTCCAGGCCTGTGTTTCCCGATCACCTTGACTCAGTCCACACCGGGGGATCCTCTGGGGTCTCTGCAGTGCGGTCTGTTTGCCAGAGCAGAAGAGGACGAGGCTTCGCTGCTACCTGAGGAGGCTGGTTTAGTGATGGACAACGGCTGGAGCCGAGCCCTTTGTCTTCTGAAAGGCCCTGTTCCAGGAAATCCTCGACTGTATTGCCCACTGGTGTCCAGATGACCTCCGGACACAATCCCCAAGTCCCAGGGCTGTCCTGAGGACCTGTCGGCCTGAGGGCCCAGCTGAGGGCCATGTCTTCTAGGGTGACAGTCTGCACCGTGGGGCAGTATGTGAAGGGCACCACGTGCCGGGGAAGCCTGCCCCTTTCCCTTGTGAGCACCAGAATCACCTGTAGACTCCTCAAAGTGCAGGCGGCTCCTGGCTCAGGCCAGCCACAGGAGGCCTGGCAGGGGTGTTTCTGACCAGCTCTTAGAGGCTGCTGATTGGGAGCTGACAGGGCCATGCTCTGTAATATGGGGACTGGAGAGGCATCTGTCCCCTCACCTGAGCCTTGTGGGGTTGCCTCTTGAGCATTCCATGAAGTGCTTGAGGCCTGGCCTGGCCCAGGAACTCCTCCTCTTTGGTCACAGTGGAGGGACAGAGGAGCGTGGGGTCAGGTAGGAAGCAGTAAGGTTTGGCAGGTGCGGGACTAGGTCTCGGATTCCAACTTGTTGGGTCAGGTGATAGTGTTTTAGTCAGCTTTCTGGCTGCTGTGACTAAAGGACCGGACCAGCACTACTATAGAGGAGGAAGAGTTTATTGGAGGGCTCACGGTTTCAGAGGTCTTAGTCCATAGAAGGCTGGCTCCATTTCTTGGGGCTTGAGATGAAGCTGAACATCATGGCGGAGTGCGTGGCAGAGGGAAGCAGCTCTCATCATGGTGATCAAGAAGCCAGGAGGCTCCACTCTCCAGATACAGATATAAGCCCAAAGCCACGCCCCAATTCCCACCTCCTCCAGCCACACCCACCACTCCAGTTACCACTCAGTTAGTCCCTATCAGGGATCAACTCTCTAATTGGGTCAAGGCTCTCACAGCCCAATCATTCCTCCTCGGAACCTTCTTGCACTGTCTCACACGTGAGCTTTTGGGGGACGCCTCACCTCCAAACCATAACTCCACTGGACAGGAATGGTCTAGAGTCAGGGCAGTCTTACACACTGGCAGTGAACACCAAAATCCAGGGAGAAACACAAGGCCCCAATGCCAAGAAAGTCCAGGTAACACAGACAAGGTCCAGAGCCAGCCCCGTCACTGCAGGGCTCATGAATGGATGCTGGCACCAGGAGCAGAATCAGCAGAAGGACTTGGTTTCTTTTCTTTTTTTTTTTTTTTTTTTAAAGAGAGAGTGAGAGACACAGAGAGAAAGAGTGAGAGAGAATTTTTTAATATTTATTTTTTAGTTTTCGGCGGACACAACATCTTTGTTTGTACGTGGTGCTGAGGATCGAACCCGGGCCGCACGCATGCCAGGCGAGCGCGCTACCGCTTGAGCCACATCCCCAGCCCAGGACTTGGTTTCTTGAAGTTTTTCACTTCTAGGCACAAAGGAGGGTGGGGTCCTGAGCTCAGGGGAATCACTAAAGCCCAAGAAAGAGTTGGAGGACTCCAGGTCATCCTGCACCGGATGGGGGCCTCAGAGGAGCCCAGAATCCTGGGACACAACCCTGGCGAAGTCGTATGAAAATGTCAGTGTGCTGGACATAGATTTTTGCCATAGGAAAACTAAAAATAAACGTCTTTTATCATGCTTACTGAAGCAAGAAATTGAGCTTGAGAAACTGGGTAAAGAAGTCTGACGTCAGTGCTTTTGCCCGATGTAGGCACTTGGCACCCAGGTCTCTCTCCCTGGCTGCTCCAGAGGCAGCTACTGTGTTGTAACCGCTGCTTCTGTCCCAACCCTGGAAGCATCCTCTTCATTCATTTTGAAATTGCGCTGTATTCTTCTGCAGGATGATTAAGAGGCAGCAAGATGGCAAAGCCGAGGTCGGGCAGGGCTAACTGTCTTCCCTGCAGAACACCACGAAGTCCCGGCAGAGCCCTGTGCCTCTCCCCAGCTCTGCCATTAATCATCCAGGTTCCTCTGACATTTCCAGAGTAAATGAGGACACAAGGATTTAAATGAGAAAAGAATCTGACCTAGCCTAAGAGGCTTCATTTTTTATAATATAGGAAACAACAACAACAATTGTACCCTGACTCATCATAATAGAAAAGTGATTTCAATGAACTGCTCTTCAACTGGTCAATCAATCGTCCTTGTTGAGCATCTTCATTTCCTTAGGCCACCAAGTGCTCTGGCAGTCCCTGGTGTGTGGGCCAAGCGAGGCCCGTTCTCTTTATTAATGGAAAGAACCCAGGATCTGAATGCCCAGCATCCTCCATTACCAGGCACCCCTTAGCTCTGTCTTTCATGGGTTTCTGCCTGATGCGGTTTTAATTGCACTGGAAACCATATGGGCTAAAATAAGATTCAGTAATAGACAGGAAGGGTAAGATGAGTAAGCACAGAAGTGGAACAGGAAGTGAGAGACTCGCAGGCAAAAGCTGGCAGTGAAAATGAGAGAGGCCGGGAAAGGCTCCCAGGGCTGACGATGGGCTTCACTGTCCTAATTATACTACAAGGGGCTTGGAACACCATGGGAGAGACGGGGGACTTTGGGAAAGCTCAGCACTTCTCCCCTGAGGAGTTTCTGAAAGCATTTTTTTCTTGCTCATAAAAGAAAGATCCATAAAGTGAAGTTCAGTGAGTTGGTTGAGTGTTCACGCGGGTGTTTTTCGGGGAACGTTCTCAGATAAGCCCATGTGTCTGTGGTCACCATCTGATGGAACAGCCCTGTGTCCACCATTGGCTTATTTCCCTGGTGAGTCTGAAGTGGGAGGAGAGGAGAATGAGTAGGGAATCTGTCAGTTGCCAGTCTAGTCCTGGCCGTTTGGGGCCCACTGTTAGAGGCCACTGTTGAGCTTCCTGCTGGAGGTGGAGGACTGACTTCCTACAAGTCTCCCTCAGGGACAGAGGTGGCCTCCTGAGCCGGCTGCTGCACACTGTAGGTGAGGGTTCTAATTTTTATATGTGGTTTTGCCACACATTATTGCCTTCACCTTGTTGCCCCAGGTGACCCTAAGAAAGGAGAACAGAGACTGGGGACCACAGACACCAAGCTGAAGAGCGAGTGGGGAGGAGGCTCCTTATCCCCAAACCCAAAGGTGCTGCCGAAGACACTGGCACCTGTGTCAAATCGTATAGTCTCTGGAGATGAGTGACAGGCCAGTGTCAGCCAAGCAAGCACAGCCTGCTTTCACCTTGAATGGTCGTCTCTGTCCCTTCTGTTGGTGACCTTGCTTCATAATGCGTTGCCCACAGGGTTCCAGGATACCCGTTCCCTGAGGGTGCTCCACGTTGGTGCCCGGCCCTGGCATAACTGTTCCCCTCTCCAGCTTTCTCTAGTCCTCAGCTTCTCCCCCAAAGCCCCCTTCTCAAGGTGTGTCGTCAGAGTGGGCGTGGCAAAAACACGCTGACAGTCAGCCTCCAGTGCTTTCCCAGGTACTCTGATCTCAAAACAGTGAGCCTTGGAAGGCAACAGCTCCCCTTCAGACAGTTCTGTCATTCAGGGAAAATTCCGGGCAGGATGGGAGGAGGTCCTTTGGGGGCAGGTAATCTGTGTTCCAAGCAGTGGGAGCTTAGGCCCAGGGATCTGATGCCACCTGGAGGGGCACAAGCCATAGGACTTTGTCCACCAGCCTTTGCAGGTTGGAGAGGCCATCCATCCAGCATTGGCCAGCAACAGCTCTTCCAAAGTTCTGTGCCTGTGGATTTAGGCTCAGAGCTTCTCAGAGAAGCAGGCTCTTCCCACTGTGCAAAGTCTGCAATGAAAACTCTGCGACCAGTAATCTGGCAGAGAATCCATGGAGCACAGAAGCCATGGAGCACAGTCTTTACAGCCTTTGTTAGTAATTAAAAGCAAAATCCACTCCCAACCCAGAAACCGTGCCACTAAGGTAGGAGGAAAGACAGTAATTTAATTACTGCTTAAGTATTTAAACCAGGGTGTGATGAGCACCACAGGATGTGATGAGCACCTGCAAAGACGAACACGTCTGCTCCTCAGGTAAGGTGGCCATATGGGTCCTGTCTCTTCCCAGGACATTGGACTGATGTTCTTTCTGGATGGTTCCACTTCTAAGATGGGCTCCCAGCTCCTTGGAGAAAAATTCTTGAATTGTAAGACTGGCAAGTGGCTTATTTAACTACTAAAAAAGTTCACATGTGTTTGAGAAGGAAAGAAAAAGCAATTCTTCAACCAGGGGAATTTTGATTTGCCCAGACAGAAGCCTCACCTGACTTCAGAGTCAGGGCTGGTTTAGGAGGATGCCGTGGGGACCTGTCAGACATCAAGCTTGGTGTGGATGTCACATGGGTCAGTTCCCTCCTTTCAAATGACTTTGTATCATTGCCTCTGCCCGCTGCAGTCCAGGGTCCTCGTCCCTGCCACAGAAGCCAAGAGGGGGAAGAATGTGTGAGAGCCACTGTCACCCTGCCTTCTTCTCCCCACGAAGCCTAATTCCCCCCTCCACTTCACCTCAGGTCCCGACTCACCACACTAGGAAAACCAAGCAAAACCAACTGTCAGGTGGTGAGTCAGGGCAGGACCGCGGCTACAGGAGCCCGCTCTCCAGGGACAGGGGCTGGCGGCGTTCCCAGAAGAGAACAAAAACCCTCAGGAGGGTCTGTGTTACACTCACAAGTTTTCTCCTCTCCCCACAAAGTAGTCTTTCCCCAATCTAGTCCTTTCTGGAAATCCAGCCCCTACCCTTCCTGATGCTGCCGGGCGCCGTGTGGAGTGGGTATCCTGCTATTTCTAAAACAGTCCCTAGAAGCCTCAGGCTTCTTCTAGATGGTGGGTTTCTAGCAACACTACCATATATTGCAAAAAGATCTCAAATCAGTCATGACTTCATACCCTCTGCCCCTCACCTCAGGCCATCGCCAGATGTCTTCAAGGCAGGTAACTCCTGGCCTCACCCAAAACAATGGCCACATTGCCACAGTCCACCCACAGTACACTCACTGACTGCCTCAGTCCTCTCCTGATAGCCCACTCCCCGGGGATGTGCACGCAGGGCAGGTTCTGCCATGGTCCCATAGAGAAACAAACAAATATCAAGTGTGTGTTGGAGCCTTCTATCCCCAAGGATGCTTAAGTGAGCCCAGGCAGTACCCAGTGACCCAGGAGTCACCTGGCCTGTGGTCTAAATCCTGCTGTACCTCATCTTCCCGAACTCTCCCGTGGTGTCTTAGCTTTTTCATGGCTGCAACTAAAAGACCTGACCAGAATGATTGTAGAGAAGGAAAAGTTTATTTGGGGGCTCCCAGTTTCAGAGTCTCAGTCCATAGACAGCTGGCTCCATTCCTCAGGGCTTGAGGTGAGGCAGAACATCATGACAGGAGAGTGTGGCAGAGGGAAGCTGCTCACATGATGATTGGGAAGCAGAGAAAGATACACCAGATACAAAATTTGTACCCCAAAGCCATGCCCCCCAATGCACAGCGCCTGCAGCCACACCCTACCCACCTTCAGCCACCAGCCAGTTAATCCCATCAGGGAAAAAAAAAATCAATTATGTGATTGGATTAAGGTTCTCATGGTCCAATCATTTCTCCTCTAAACCTTCTTGCATTGTCTTACACATGAGCTATGGGGGAATCCATGAGTTATGGGGGATACGTCATCCAAATCATAACAAGTGGAGAGACCAGGGAACCCTTCTTAAACGACATCTGCAGCATGTAGGCTACCAGGAGGTTCAGCTTGGCCCTGGAGTTGGTGAGGCCTGTGCATTAGCTTTGCTCACCTTCAAATATCCCAACAACCATTTCACTGTCTTTTTGGACACCCTTATCTCATGCATCTAGGTTTTACCACTCACTCTAATCAGGGTAGTAACGCAGTCACATAAACAGGAATCCTGTTTGGATCTATTGTTATACCTGAATTTATACCTGAATAACTGAGTTCAAATATGAGTGAATATTCCAGATAGATGAACGTGTACTGAAAACAAAGAACATGTTGTTAATCGATGCATGGGTCTCAGTGTGCGATGGCTCAGTGCCCTTGCACCACTGCCACTGGTCAGCTCCTTAAGCTCAGGAGCTAAAGAGCGCACCAATCTTTACTTTTGTCATTTGCCACTGGAGAGGAAGGGAAGGAACCTTCTTTCATTCCTCCTCTCTCTCCTTTGTGTGTGTATAAAATAAGAATGAAGAGATTCTTTAACATAACTACAGCAGAAGTTGTGAAAGTCGGGAGATTTAATAAGAACAATGCCATTCTATTTTCCAACCAAGTGTCAAGTAATGACCTTTATGGCATTTTTTTTTTTTTTTAATCCAGGACCTGGTCCAGGAATGGCTTGTGCTTAGTTGTCATGTTTCTTTATTTTGCTTTAATCAGGACCTGTTCCTCACCCTTTTTTTTTTAATAGTGTCTTTTTATTGTTTTTCTTTAATGACATTGGCATTATTTAAGAGTACAGGACATTTCTTTATAGAATGTCCTCCCATTTTAGCATCGATTGTTTCCTTGTGATTACAATCAGCTTTCCTCTTGATTAGAATGGTTCCTCATTTTGGGCAGGATTTCTGCTGAAATGATGCTGGATTCTTAGTACTTGGCATTGGGAAGCCGGTGACGTCAGTGTGTCCCACTGTTACTGATTGCTCAGTTAAGGTAGTGCCCTGCCATTCTCTCTATTGTTCTCCTGCTGCAATTAGTAAACTAATTGTGGGGAGAGAATTTGAAAGACAGATTGCACCTGTTGTATTAGTCAGAGGGTGGGAGGAGAGAGAGGTTTTAAGGAATCGGGTCATGTGGTTGTAGAGACAGTGGAGCCCAAAGTGTGCAGGGCAGGCTGGAGGCTGGAGGCCAGGGACCAGCCGATGGCAGTTCAGGGCTGACGTCAGCTGGGAGGAATTCTCTTTCTCTTTGGGGGGCCATGGACTTCCCCTTCTTAAGGCCTCTGGTTGGATGAGCACCTCTCTGCCATCGTAAAGGCAAATCTACTTTAAAAATCTTCTGATTGAAGTTTGGACCTCGTGTGAAAGATACTTTCACACTGACATTCTGGTATTTCACCAAATATGTAGTCTTGCCAAGTGGACACACAGTGAGCCATGACACTGGTCAAACTTGCACCAGGGGCTTTAGCACCTATGGATCATTTCAGCCTTAACCAGTCATTACTGTGATGGCTCAAAATTGGAAAGTTTGTAACTGTCATTCCTTCTACACCTATCAGTCTTCCAAAAATCACGACATTTTACATAAAGCTAAATCCCTCCCACCACCACCATTTCCCAGTGGTACTGTACATACAATTAATTAGTATTTTCATGTGTATAATTCCATATTGCTCCAATACAATTAGAAATCTTTGCTTATTAAATCTTTGTATTAAAGTATTTAAATCTTGTCTTCATTTGGAACTTATTCAGTCCTCCATGTAACCACCCCACTTTCCTATCACTGTTTGCTGAGAATTCCGTGTTTTCTCCCACTGATCCGATGACAGCTTTTTCAAATGCTAAATGCCCATGTAATTTGGGTCTGTTTTGATCATCATGTTCCATTCTATTTGTCTTTTCACACACCCACCCACGTTCTCTGCCTCAGTGACGAGGTCCTACCACGTGCTGCGTCATCTCTTGGCAGACAGTCGTCTTTGGGTCTCCCACATTCTGCACCTCTTGTAATTATCTTTCCAAGGATATTTGTGTAGCAAACAGCCTTAAAACATAGAGATAGTGTCTCCCTGAAGCAAAGGGCAGATGTACATATGCCATTAAGAAAGATTGAGGGGCTGGGGGGTATAGCTCATTTGGTAGAGTGCTTACCTCACATGCAGAGGCCCTGGGTTCAATCTCCAGCACCACAAAAAAAAAAAAAAAAAAAAAAAAGAAAAAAAAGAAAGAAAGATTGGGGTTTCCTAAACTGGATTCTTCCCCCTTCGTGAAACTTGGAGGGTAGGTGGGACTCTTCTACCAGTGTCAGGAAGCTTGCAAGAAGGATTCAACCCAGACTCCTCACAGTCCTTGACATTATCTTATAGAGTAGCTCATCCCTGATGATCTTTTTTAGAGTTTTCCTGGTATTCTTACATGTTTATTTGTCAATGTAAATTTAGAATTGTCTGGTTCAAAACAAAAATAAATCAATTAAAAACAAAAATGCCTAGTGTTCTTGAGTGCAGTGTGTAAACTTTATAAGTTAATTTAGGGAGAATCTACAACTTCATTGTCCAATGTTGCTCTTTTCCATTTTCAGGGTCAAGCTTGTAATCCAGGTCCTTGTCAATCTATGCTTGAGTTATAGCCCTTCCTAAAATCAAATCTTGGATTTTGTTTTAAATATGTGGTGAGAAAACCCTTTGAGGACTTAGGATGGAAATCATAATGGCCCAAATATGGTCTGTCATCTAACTGAGCTTGAGCCCCATCTGCACAATGGGGCAGCAGAGCCAGTCAGGAATGTTGGAAAGAGTGAATGAGTCCATGCAGTGGGTCAGGTGAGGCCAGTTCAGAACACAGTAGCTACTGTTATTGTAGTTACCTCTCTTTGGTAATAGGATTATTTCAGTCAGCTGTTAGTCACTGTGATCAAAATACCCTACGAGAATGATTTAGGGGAGGAAAAATTTACTTTGGGATCACAGTTTGAGAGACTCAGCCCATGGTCGGCCAACCCCATTGCTTTGGGCTGGAGGTGAGGCAGAACATCATGGGGGAAGGGAGTGGTAGAGGAAATGCTCATTAATGGTGGCCAGGAAGCAGAGAGAGACAGAGAGGAGGCCGGGAGAGGGAGAGAGAACCAGGGGCAAAATATGATCTCCAGGGGCACACCCCTAGAGACCTAGTTCCTCCTGTCAGGTTCCACCTGCCTACAGTTACTTCCCAGTTAGTCCACTCCAATAATTATTCTAGCAAATGGATCAATGCACTAATTATGTTACAAACTCTCATAATCTAATAATTTCACTTTTGAACATTCCTGCATTGTCGCATGAGCTTTTTTGGGGACATCTCATATCCAAACTATAACAGTGATCTTTTACCTCATTCACTCTTAAAAATCCCACTTCTAACCATTTTAATATGTTCAAATCTGGACTGTGCAGAAACTCAGACTAATTCTTAAAATATAGCACTATGATTTATTGTACCCCTATTGAATGTGGATTCATTAATTTGACCAATGTGGTTGTTATCAACTATAAATAAAGTCCTCTCCCTCACATTTATCTTTTAATTGAAAACCCTTTTACATTTCTCATGGAAGCTACTATTTCATCATTTTTACACTGGAATGAGAATGAAAGCCCTGCTTATTCAGAAAGGGAGAGTAATGGATGGTTTTGTTCTATATCAGAACTACTATGATAATTCTGAGTCCTCTGTCCTTGGAAATGTTTGGTTCATAGATTAAAATTGATGGACGGCGGCACTGCACTTTTCAGACTTATGCTGGAATCTGGCTATTTGCTTTCTTCTAAGGTATGTTTTTCAATTCTCAATATTTCATTTGGATTTAAAAGCCCTGCATTTTAAGTCATAACAGTGTCTGCATGATTTCCATGATAATATTTTTTAATCCTAAATCTGAAATGCAAGAGGAATCCTGAGCTGTTCAGAAGTTGCTGTGCACAGTGACCTTGTCCAGAGGCAAGAGAAAGGACCAGGCTATTTCCATCGGCTCAATCATTTACAGACAGGAAAAAGCCCTCTTCTGTTGGTGCTCCCTGCCACAGAAGCCCCAGCCTAAGTGGACCGAGGCAATGGGGACATTCTGGGGGCTGACATCACTCAAAGTCCAAAGGAAGACGGCCTTCAAAGCGGGTTGGCCCGGCGGTTCCGCAGTGGCATCTGTGACCCAGTTCTTCCGCCCCTCATTCTCTTTGTGTCTTTCTTCATCCACATGATTCTTGTCTCTTTCTGAGACCAATCCCCTTTGTGGTTAGGGAAGCTCGTGCCAGCACTGCTTCCCTAATCAGACCCCTGTGAGTGTGAGGATAGGAGACAGCAACCCTGAGTTTCCCTTCACTCTGTTTGGGTGAGCGTACGTCACGTACCCACTGGTGTCTGAACTAACAAAGCTGTGAGCAGACTGCCACATACAGCTGGATCGGGTCTGGGACTCAGACAGTCAGGAGACCGAGCTGGAGAGGTGGCAATGGGACCAGGACCGAAAGAAGAGTTTTCAGGGGGACACTGTGTGGAGTAATTGTGAAATAAGGTCGGAGAGAGCCTGATGATGGTGAGGGAGGAGGAGGGGCTGGAGGGGAACCTGGGGGCAGGAGGGCCTGGAGGGAGAGCAGGCACTATGTCCGTCAGGCCCTGAGGTGGGTAGAATTGTACTGCCACCCCCAACCCCCCAAAACCCCCGTTGAAGTCCTAACCCCTGGTTCTGTGGATGTGACTGAAGTAGGGTTTTTACAGGTGTAATCAAGTTAAGATGAGGTCATGTTGGGGCTGCTGTCCTTATAGAAAGAGGAGAGACACAGAGGCAGGCGTGCACACAGGGAAGGAGGGCCACTAGACGTCGGAGGCAGAAAGCTCAGTGATGCGTCCACAGGTCAAGGACTGCTGGCGACACAGAAGCTTCCAGGAGTGATGGCCCGAATGGTCTCCCGGACCCCTCAGCACAGCCCTGCAGGCACCTCAATCTTGACCTCCAGCCTCAGGACTTTAGGGAACACACTTCTGCTGCTTCAGGCCACCCAATTTGTGTTTATTTGTCACAGAAGCCTGAGGAAAGTAGCTGAGGCCCCAGCAGAAAACAGATCTTGAAAAGACCCTGCCAACCAAAGGCACAGAGCAAAGGGCTCATCGATGCTGCTCAGGGGGAGCAGCCTCCGGCGCAGGGGGCAGGCTAGACTCAGGGTGGGACCTGAAGGGCCATGTGAAGTGTCCAGCCAGGCGCTGGCAGGGAACCAGGTGTTGGCTGCAACCTCCTAGATGACCAGCAAGACCCAGGGTGCTTCACCTCCAAGGTAGGGTGCTGAAGAGAGAGAGGGGAAATGAACAGGAGCAATATCGGGGTCCCAGCCACTCCCACTTGTCTATTTCAGCAGGATTCTTCAGAAGAGAGTAGTGTCTGGTTTCCCCAGGAGCATAGAACTGGGGTGAGCAGAGGGACAGGCAGTGATAAGGACCACAGAGGGGACCACAGAGGTCACCCTGGATAAGACTTGATGTCTCCCCAACTCTGATAACAAATACAGTTATGAGTGTTCCTGTGGAGAAATGTGTTCTTCAGGTAGCTTATCATCGCTGACCAGCTGAGGTTAATGAGCTGTTGGCTTCCCCACTTGGAACGACTCTTTAAGGAGCCATGCTGAGAACCGTCATCCTCTGCCTATTACACTTGGGAGAGAGGCTGGTTGGGGCCTGGGAGGCCATGCCTCAAATCCCACCAGATTCTCCATGAGGCTGGTGCTGTGAGCTCAGGTGCCCCATTGGCTAAAGGGACAGGAGTCCAATAATGCTTTTTTTTAGTTTTCTGCAGTAATCAGGTTCCCCACAGTGGAAGTGGCTCATCCAGGTTCCCCACAGTGAAGACCATGGCCAAGGGCCCTCTGATCTCTACTCTTAAACATGAGCTGACAGCCAAGGATCATAAGTTGTGGTAAAATCTGCTATCTGAAAAACCTACCTACTAAGAAGCAAACAAATCAGAAAAGAAAGAAAAAGCAAACTTGGAAGAAACAGACTACACAAGGAAAGACAATTTAAAATTATCTGTATCAAGAGTCTAAAAGTTTTAAGAAAAGATACTGTCATCATGAACCACAAGCTGGGTATTATAATACAGAACAATTCAGATAATAAAAAAAGCAATTTAGATTAAGGCAGGATGGTAGAAATAACAACTACACAAGAAAGTCTGAAACACAGTTGCAGTCATCTCAAAAGAAAATTGAACAAAGGAAGAGGGAGGAGGAGGGTAGAGACACAGAATAAGAAAATGTGAAAGCAGGTCAAAGAGGATTAACATCTAAATAATAAGAGTTCTAGAGAGAGCAGAGGAAATGGAAAGGAGAAAATTAAAAATAAAATATTCATGAAAGTGTCCAACAATCAGAGGACATGAGTTCTCCATTTGGAAGGCCCCCTGAACATCCAGAGAAATGGGCACAAATGAACCCACACCAGACACATCATCATGAAATTCCTAATCATAGGTTGGACATCACTAATCCCCAAACCCCAAATCTGAAATGCTTCAAAATCTGAAACATTTTGAGCACTGACATAAGTAGGAAATTATGCCACAAGTAGAACATTCCACGCCTGACCTCTCAGAACAGGCTGCAGTCTAAACACAGGTGCACTAAAAGTGCTATATAAAATTACCTTCAGGGCACAAGTCATATATGAAACATAAGTGAATTACAGATTTAGACTTGTGTCCCATCCCCAAGGTACCTCAATATGTATATGCAAATATTCCCCAAACCCCACAAAATCTGAAACCCTTCTGGTCCCAAGCATTTCGAGTCAGGGATACTGAACCTGTACTAGAATCCAAGAAATGATCTTACAAGTGTCTAGAGGGAAATTATTTTCATATAATCAAGAAGGATGATATGGGATACAGAACACAGGAGGTGATAAAGTAGAGAGGTGAAGGAAATCCAAGGAGGGTATAAAAAGAATTTCTCTGAAATTCTGCTGTATACCAAGCCTCCAGATTGGAGTCCTTGAAGCGGTGGCAGAAGAAACCTCTTCAGGATATCAAAGTGGAACACTTATCATATTTGACTAAAATAGCAGCCTTCATTACTCTCTGTTCCGTTACTTTGTTTATTTTTGCTTCATGGCTTTTATCAACACCTGGCATTATATTCTATATTTATTAGTTTGGCCTACAACAGTATCTGCAAAATAGCAATGCTTGATTGATGTTTGTTGAACAAAGAAATGAACAAATGAGGATATAAGTAAAACAATGTAGACTCGAACCCTTGGGAAGTGCTCTGTAATTGTGAATCTCTTCCCTGAATCCTCCCAACTCTGTAGAGGCTGGTGACTGCCTCCTGAGCCTGGAGCTACCACCTGGAATCTTTGCCCAGGCAGGCCAAGTCCACTATGGTCAGTTCTAACATAGAAACTTATAGAAATATAAATAATCAGTATCTGATGAGGCCTTCTGATGTATGCATATTTTTGTGTATGCACAAAAATTCCCAAATATGATATTTCTGACATTTACAAAAGCCTTGTGTCATATTTCTCAACAAATGTGCTCTTCTGCCATCTTGTGGCCAAACTGGGGAACTTCGAGACAAACATTTGCCATGGCTTCAGTCAGAAGTTCAGGGCAGCTGGGACATTTGGCAAAACACCTGTGGTCATCTGACTAGACCCTGGGGCTACCCAGCTTCTTAGGCTCCTACATTTTAGGAACAGGAAGACACCCAGGTGGCTGCTTTGTTTGGTGACTTCTGCTGGGGGACAGCTGAAATAAGTTTGAGGGCTCCCTCCCTATCGGACCTTTGTCCTGTTTAGACACAGCCCCTACCAGTCACCCAATCACAGGACCCCGAGGACTTGGTCTGGGTGCTCAATCAGTGTCTTTAAACCCATGAAGGCAGGACTTTAACTCTTTGGTACCCTCAGCATGTAAAACACATTTACTAAATGTTTGCTGTTGAAGAAATGAAAGAATCACTAGAATGTACAGAGCACTTACTGTGTGCCAAGCACAAACCCTTTATATGTACTCTCACTAAATTAAAGCCACCAACTCACCCCAGTTTGCCCAGGGCTGTCTGGGAATCCCCTCAGTCCTGGACAAACAAGGAGGTTGGTCCCCTTACCTTACATTTTGGTAACAGCTCTCTGAGGCTGACTTTACCATATTGCCATATTTCTGATGAGAAAACAGGCTCGGGGTGTTAACGGGGTGCCCATTATCACCCAAACTCCCAAGAAGCACAACGGGGACCTGGATGGAAGCCTCAGTTCCACAGCCTGCGCTGGGACCTGGAAATGACGAGCAGGGCATTGTGGGCCTGGCTCCTCCTGCAGGCCTGTCTCTCGGGGTCTTCTCTGGTCCCGTGACTGTGAAGGTGTGAAGGGGACTGTCTCTGTCCTTTCTGAAGAGAATTCTGAAGATGGGCAGAGAAGGTGCTCCAGACCAAGTCCCTCCCCAGGCCAGGGCCCCCAGGAGGCGGCGAGCGCGCACTTCTTTCTTGGGCCACAGCTCCTCTGTCTGACTGCGGACTGTGCTGGTCACTTCTCCGTTGGGAACAAACACGGACTCTCGGTTTCTCTCAAGTCCAGGTGTGGGCCCTCCCAGGATCTGGGAAAACCGAGTCACCATAAAGCCCCAGCCGGGCTTGGGTCTGTGTCTGTTACTTGCGGGGTGCTGGGCTCCAGGCAGGTCTCAGCACAGATGTTCTGGTTCGCTCTGGATCTTGGGATGCCAGTGGCGCTCCCCCGCAGGCTGCAGCGAGTATAAAATGAGATAAAACACTCGACACCCTTGGGACAGGCCGTGCTGGCCGCAGACAGCCTGTCTCTTGTCTCCAGTGCGCAGTCCACCAGAGGATCCATGGGCTCTGTCACCTCCAGCACCCTGCCACTCCTCATTACCTCACTGCCCCTCCTTGGGCTGAGCCACCTCTTGAAGGTCACCTGGGAGCCTGCTTCTACGCTTGGCCTCTTTCCATTTTTGGGGGGACAGCAGCTGGAGGGGCCCTGCCACAGCATCAGTCAGTTTGCGGAACTTCTCTGCCCCAAACCCTTGGGGACTTCTTAGAAGCCAGTGTCCTTCCCACTGCCCATGAAGCCCAGCATGTGTGTGCGCACACACCCTTCCGGTTCCGCCCTCAGCAGCCACTGGATGCTCCCTTGCTCCTGGCCCTGTGTGCTGGCCTCCTACAGCTCTTCCAAGACCCCAAACATGCTCCCCAGTGGGCCTTTGCCCGACTGTCCCCCATGTCTTACACTCTCTGTCCTCATCTCAAGCAGAGATGGCTTCCCTCACCTCCTTGAAGTGGTGACCTCCAGCCACCCTTCTCCAAATGGCACACCCTCCCTATCCTGCTGGATTTTTAAAGTCCATAGCCCCCAGCGCTTTCTCCCAGGCTGCACCATTTCCATCATTTCTTTATGGATCAAATTCGTTGTTTACGGTCCCTCTGCAGAAGCTAGAAGTTTTCAGATCTTTTTCTCTCTGATATATCTCAAGTGCCCTGGGTGGCGCCTGGCCCAGGTGGGTGATCCTAAGCAAGTGTTTAAAAATGGCGCAAATTCGAGCTCCAAGGCTCAGCGCTGAGTGCCATAGATGTCTCAGGCCAGCCCTGGCAGGGGGCACTGTGGGTTCTCCCCTGGTCCAGCTTTCTAGCTACTGACGCAGCCCAGGAGGCGGGGTTGCCTGGCTCCAGGAGCCCGTTGTCCCCAGTACGGTTACTGCCTCTGGCTTCTCCCTCCTGTGGCAGTTTGGCCCCAGTCACTTGCTCCTCTCTCTGAGTGCTCCATTTGCTTAGGATACCGCTAGGGCCTCCCACAGAAAGCCCACACCTCCTCCGTGTCCCACATGGGCTATTGCTTGGCTTTGGGGCCACCATTCTGTACATTGCTTACCTTTGCTAGTGGTTTCTTTTGCTTCTCATTTCAACTTTCCTGTGAGCTCTTCAGGAAAGACTCTCTCTCTCTCTCTCTCTCTCTCTCTCTCTCTCTCTCTCTCTCTCTCTCTCCTTCATTCTCTCTCTGCGTGCTACAGGTCCCTAGAGAATAATTATTGGACAAACATGGGTTGTGACTTTTAGAAGCTGACTGGGACCTATTATGAATGCTCTCCAGGTTTGTCAAGTGAGCCAAGGACCCAGGAAACACTCATGGCTTACTGGAGTTTTGGTCTTACATAAAGGTCATTTCTCAAATCCATCTTACTGAAAGTTGGTTTCTGAAGGTCAGTCTCTCTAAAGGTCAATCTCACTGAAGGTCAGTCTAAAGGTCAATCTTACTGAAGGTCAGTCTCTCTAAAGGCCAGTTTCACTGAAAGTCGATCTTCCTGAAGGTCAGTCTTACTGAAGGTTCATCTTACTGAAGACTAAAGTCCCAGCTGAACGCAGGGGCTGCTAGAGGCTGAGGAGCCGATGCATAAACTGGGGACAAGGCTCTTGGTTCCACTTGGCCACTACGCAGCTGGGGCTCAGAACCCATGGCCTGTGTGTTAAGGGCCAGGCTGTGTGACAATGACCAGACAGACTCCATTTTGCCCTGAGACTCCACATCATGTAAGAAATGCTTCTCCTGTGGAAAGCCCAGCCTCTGCATCTATCAATAGCATGTTTGGCAACACAAAATGGCAATTCTTATACAGTGTAAAAGTGTTCTCTCTTTGGTTCCTGTTTTTCTTGGACAATGTACCCTGTCAGAGATTGATTAGGGACATTGTGGCCCACTCCCTTTTTTGCTTATGACTTTAGATCTCATGACATTCGTTTATGGTTTTGAATCATAGCAACAGCCACTTATGCCTTAATATGGTTTGGGACTACAAAAGGTGTACTCAGGCCCCAGGAGGGGCTCAAAGGGTATAGACTTGCAGCCTACCCCTTGGCCCACCAGTTGGTGGATCCGGAATGCCAACTGGTGAATAAGATTCCGTCTCTGTTAACGTACTTTAAGGTCAACTTGGTGATTTTTTAAAAAATATTTTTTAATATTTATTTTTCAGTTTTCGGCGGACACAACATCTTTGGTTGTATGTGGTGCTGAGGATGGAACCCAGCGCCCCGCGCATGCCAGGCGAGCGCGTTACCACTTGAGCCACATCTCCAGCCCCCAACTTGGTGATTTATTGCAATCTCGCCTTAAAATGTGCCTCATTCCTTCTTTCCTGCGGGGAGGGAGACTGGAATCTTTGAGGAGGAACGTAAAAAAACAATTTCTATGAGACAGAAACTGTTCAGGGGACACTTGACTCATCCCCAAGGACACACAGTTCCCAAACAGGGGGCTGTCCTCTATTTAGATCAGTCCTCTGATTCCCACCAAGCAGACAGCCCCCCCCCCCGCCCCGCCTTCACCCCCCGGCCTCCAGAACATTCAGCCCTGGGAAGTGTTGGCTCTTTGTCCCAGTGCACCAAAATAGCAACCTACCAGATTCAGTTCCTGTTCCTTTTGAGTCTTTGAACACAGCCAGAGAGAGAAGGAGTCTCATTAGAACAAGCCACACGTGACAGCAAATAAAAACCCAAGTGGTACTGTACTGCCGGAGGGGAGCAGGGTGCTGGGAGACCGGATGAAAGCCCCTTGTCCTGCTGCAGAGGCTGGTGGTGGCTGTGACCTTGCTGATGGACCCTGGAGCCCCTCGGCCCTGGTCTTGTCCCATTCGCTGCCTTTGATCAGGGTTTGAGATGAAAGCCCCACAGAAGACGCTCTCCAGAGAGCCCACACGCTGACATCACAGGACAGGGCAGGTGGCAAGAGAATTGCCATTTTGTTTTTCCTACTCTGGTGGCCTCTAGGAGGAAGACAGATGGGGACTATTAGATGGGGCAGAACTTCAGTTCTGCAAGATGAAGAGTCCTGGAGATGGAAGTGGAGATGGCTGTCCACCAATGTGAACGTACTTAATGCTGCACACGTACAAATGACCATTTTTCTCTTCTGTATATTTTGCTAGATTTTAAAATTAAATGAAAGAGGCTCCTTCTGAGGTCTCGCCCAGCCCTGCCTGCCAGCCCCTGACCCTCTGAGTGGAGGCTCAGAGCTCTCACCGTGGTCTCACTGGGGGAGCTACCTGCTAGGGCCTCCTTGGTGGCACTCAGCACTCAGGTCACAGGAGGGAATTATGGTAGCCCGTGGCTCCCTCCAGGAGGGCAAAGGAGGTTGATGTTTCCTGGTCTGTCCTTTGAGCCCAGCTGCGCAGCCTTGCCTCCCTTCACACAGGCCTCTAATCCTCTAGGAAGCCCTGGTGTCCATGATGGGTCTCGGGTGGACAGTCGCCTCTGAGGCCTCTGGTGCCCACCTTGCCTTTCCCTTTTCCCCTCTCTGTGGCCACAGCCACCACAGGTTTGCTTTCTGTTACGGGAAAGGAGACATGTAGCCTAATGGGTGAGAGGCGGGTCTCCCTCTTGGCTCCGACAGGCTTGGGTCCAAACCCTGGCTCAGCAGTTTCTGGGCCGTTGCCTTGGCAGCCTGTGTAGAGCGATTGTTCTTCAGTTCCCATCCCTCTAAAGTGGGCCTCATAAAGTGTCCTAACTATTGTTCTAGGATTGAGTTGATCTGTACTCTAGACCAAACACGGACAGAGAGAGGCAGCGGTGTATGGCTGACACCTGGGCTCTGGAGCCAGATGATAGGGACAGCCTTGGGCAGGTGACTCCATTTCTCTGTGCCTATTTTCTCTTCTAAAGAATGGGGATAATAGTACCCTACTATTGCAGGATTGAATGCTCTACACTTAATTCAGAAGACTGTGAGCACACTTTCTGCCTATGTTTAGGGTTCAATACACGTTATTATTTATCATTAAGAAAAATGAGAATACAACAAAATTTCCAGATAAAGAAATTGTGGTGTATATATACAAAATGGATTATTACTCAGCCATAAAGAAGAATGAAAAAAAAATATGGCATTTGCCAGAAAATGGATGGAACTGGAGACTCTCATGCTAAGTGAAATTAGCTAATCTCCCAAACCAAAGGCTGAATGTTCTCTCCGATATGCAGATGGGAGGGGAGCCAGAACAGAAGTTCACTGGATTAGACAAAGGGGAATGAAGGGTGAGGAGGAGGGATGGGAATAGGAAAGACAGTGGAATGAATCAGACATAACTTTCCTATGTTCTTATATGAATACACGACCAGTGAAACTCCACATCATGTACCACTGCAAGAATGGGATTCTAATTAGAATAAGTTCTATTCCATGTATGTATGTCAAAAACACTCTACTGTCATTCTATCTAAAAAGAAGAACAACAGAATAAGCCAACATGAAAAGTATTTATAGGCATATTGTAAACACTTTTGAAATTATTCTGGATTTTGGATATGAACTAGGAAATCTGTCCTAGAGGCTTCCTCCCCACCTGATGTACAACTGTACTTAAACAGTCAATGTTCAAATCAGTGTGCTAGTTTCTACAGTAATCATCACGGGACTTAAAAAAGATGTAAAGCACACACACACACACACACACACACACACACGCAGATCGACTGCCAGAAGGGAGCAGAAGAGCAGAGGATATGGATGTGTTCCCCCCCAACACCATTACCCTGTGACAACTGCAATTGTCCAAGATCTTGCAAATAGAGCACCCATGTTGGCATCTCTCAGTCTTGATTATGCTTGAAAAAGTGGTCAAACAAGAGCCAGGACAGGATGTTTCTGAAAAGTCAACCCTAAAGGGTAAAGTGTACAAGCTTTTCTCTGTGCCCTCCTTGTGCCCTTCCAAGGCCAAAGAAAATCCTTTAGGTGTCATTTTTTTTTTTAATCCATACACAAAGCATGCAAAGTGTCAGTGTCAGATTTGGTTCATTCAAATATTTGGAAGCCCACTGAATTCCAGACACTTTCAAACATGTCTTAGGCCTCAGATTACATGGTGTTTTCTTTTTTTTAAATATTTATTTATTTATTTATTTTTAGTTATTGGCGGACACAACATCTTTGTTTGTATGTGGTGCTGAGGATCGAACCCAGGCCGCACGCATGCCAGGCAAGCGCGCTACTGCTTGAGCCACATCCCCAGCCCCACGTGGTGTTTTCTTAATTCATAGAAGAAATGAGATCTAAAGATCAAGAGTCGCCCAACGTTACACAGCAGCTACAAAACAAGCTGGGATCAGAACCTCTCAAGGATTTAGGATCAGCTCTCTTTCAGTTATTGTCAAGAGTAGGACCATAGAAGTTGAGTGCTCCTCACTACAACTTTTGGTTTCCCCCATGAAAGGTACAGTATGTAAACTAGGGGGTGGAAATCATGGGAGTGGCAGAATTAGTGGTCCCTTACATCTGGTCTTCTACACTGAGTTTGTTGTTAGGCTCATTCAAATCAGACTCTGATTAAATTCCAATAAACGTGTTAGGTCTCTGCCTCTTTCATCTCATTCTCACAGTGTAAGATTTTAAAACATTTACTTAATAAATAGAAGAATGCCATGTGCATTTATGTATAGAAGAATGCCATGTTCTGAAGGTGGGTGAACAGGTACATACAGAACTTTCAGTCTAGGGAAAGCTCGACAGTCACTATACATGGAGGTCCAAGAATCTTAAGGTGCATCATGGGAGTTCAGAGCAGAAACTCAACCTGATATGACAGGGAGGGGTGGCAGGAAGTGGCCTGAAAATGAACAGGGCTTAACCAGGAGGAGGGGGTGAGGTGGTGGTGAGAGTGTGCCTCAGAATCTGATTTTTTTTTTCCTTGCCTTTGACTGAAAAGGAGAACTTGATGTGTTCAGGAAGAAAAGCAGCTCAGTGTTGGCTGGATCCGAGTACGCAGAGAGAAGAGAAATGTGGTCAGAGAAAAAAGAGCCTCATGGGCTCTTGTTAAGGAATTGGGACTTGATCCCAAGGCTGGAAAAGCGCGGAGCAAGGTTTGCTAATCACATCTGCATTTCTCACTCTGGACTTTGAGTCTCCCCTTCTGTGCAGCCTCCATGTGCCACAATGAGCCTGTGTATGAAGCATCTTGAGGTCAAACATAGACTGTTCCTCCTAATCTGGGAATCCTTTTCAGTCTTCAGGGGTGTGTTCAAGTTTGTTCAGGGGCTATCCCTTGTTTGTATAGGAATGCCAAAGTGAAATCGTTCTTAGTCTGATATCCGGGATGATTAAATGACCAGCATCTGTAGTATGAATTAGATTTTAATGTTAACAATTTTTTGGAAGAATTTTTACTTCAAGCAGAAAACCATTATGAGATCTATACACGAATGCACATAAAAAGATCCTAATAATAAAAGATACAGAATTTCCCCCTGGGAAAAATAGGATAATGAAGAAATAAACCTTGATGTTTCATGTCCCTGGGATTTATCCCATGTGGGCACAGTTCTTGTTAATGCTTTTGTGAAATTTTAGTGGACATACATTGCTTTTATAATTAGCCTGTTAAACAGCTACCCTACCCAAAGACAGGAATCTATTTCATACCATAAAAACTTAAAAAATCATTACTGGCCTTCACTTGAGTGGTCTTTTGAGTTATATGCAATTTAAAAAGAGGTAGGGATTGGAAAAACTAAAGTAAAATCCAAAAGGTAAAGTTATCAGTTAATACCAGCTGGTGCTAACTCTACACCATTATGAAACCTGTGAATTCACTTTTGGCATTGGCCAAAAATTGGTCTCAGTTAACATTGTTTTTGTAAGAGTGTTGGAAAAAACCAATGGAACTCTGTCACTCTTTCAAAATTGTTAGTGCAAACTACATTCATTTGTCAGGAGAAGAGATAAATGCAACGTGTGCTCTCCGAGTTTAAAAAAAAAAGTGTGTTTTAAATAAGACTTTAAACAAAGACTTCTTCTAGAGTTTTAGATCCATTGCTGGCTGCTTAGAAAATAGCTTTCTTGGTTCAGTTCACAATTCTGAAGTCTTCCCCATCAAGGGCTATCCAAAGGAGTGTCCTGCCCTGGGGACAGAGGCCAGGGCGCAGGCTGGGCCCAGTCCATCCTCGGCTTGTTTCCTGATCTTCACATCTGTGTCTGTGAGACAGGCCCCAGTGTGGGGTACAGGTCATTCTTTTCTGCATCCTTTTTCTTTTCATCCTCATCAAACTGAGCCTCGACCTCCACTGGATTGATGTAGGTGTAGAATTTAGCCATGATGGCAAATATCACACAGACGACCAGAAGCAGCGCAGCAAACAGAATGTACTCAGCCCACTGCGAAGGAATCAGAGTTGCAGCAAGACAAAACCAAACAAAATAAGTCATATTCACGTGCATACTGAGCGAACATTTTCTTGCTATGTCTACGTAGAAGTTGCTATGGATTAAATTGTTATGGGAAGTTGGTAGGAACCAATACAGATTCAGATTGGCCAGCTTTTCTTGAATGCCTAAGTGACAGACAACATTTTTCTAACAGCATGGAGGTGCAGAAACACAGGATTTTGGAAAGATGAAAGAAAATTTCTAAAATACTCAAGCCTTAAGATACATGGCTGGTGCTGGAAGGATGCGGACCAAGAGAACAGCAAGCAGCACCCTTATGGGGAAAAGAATGTGCTGAGTTTTACCAAGGTGACACCCTGTGTTCTTCCTGGGTGCACCCTGTGCTTGCGAGCCCTCCCATCACACCCCTGATGGGAGCTGATCAGGAAACGATGAGGACAGTGGGAAGAGACAACTGTGATGCCCCAGTGCTGAAGACAGTGTTGCAGTGTCCAGAAAGCCCTCATTTTATTTTAGCTGAAAAAAAAATCAACCACTCAAAGATGGCTTTAACTTCAGGTATTATAAACATTTCTAGATAATAGGTCTAGTTTAGGGCTATTGAGTGGTATTAACTGAGGCTTGGAAAAATAGTTTCCAAGTAAACCACACTAAGGTGGTTTAACTCAACTTGGTTATTTCGGTTGTCAACTTCTAAAGTGTGGCACCAGGTGAAAATAAGAATCAGTACACACTTTGCCAGAAGGCCATTGATAGCAACCCTATCTGGTCAGTCTGGCCATTTTATCCAGCCACCAACCCAGTGACCACGTATTTAGAGGTGGCTGGGAAGGGTCTTGGGGACGACCATTAAAAGATTAGGCAGAGGTACATCCTCTTTCCTTTCCCGTCCCATACCTGCTCGCTGAAGTGGCCTGCCCCTGCCACAATAAGCACAATGATGTTGCCGAAAGCCACTGTCAACAGCCATCCTGCTTGGAGCACCGACTTCATGTTGGAAGGAGCCTGAGGAGACAAAGGAAAGAGAGTCTCAGCTGGATGTCAGCCTCGGAGCAGAACCCGGCTCACTGACTTGCTCCATGGGCAGTCTACTGACCCTAAGTGCGCATTGGAGTCCAGCTCGCTTCATTTAAACATGAAACGGGTAACTAGGCACCCCGCCTCCCCGCTGCAGGAGCATAAAGAATCCCCGGGCTTCCCTCTCCTCCCCGCGCACTGAGCTCCTCTCGGTGAAAGGAGCAGAGCTCCAGGTGAACTGACTCAACCTCTGCAGGACAGTTTCCAGACCAAGCCACCCCTCGCACCCCTCCCCCCAAATGGAGGCTGCTCTCTGGGATACAAGCTTGCTCTTTGCGGCTTCTCGGCCACGTCACCAAAACCTATCTCCCAAGTCTCATCACCTATGTTATGGTCACCCCGTCTGTTAGACTGTGAGGTCATCACAGAAAGGCATTATCCAGCTCACAGTTACCATCTTTACTACAAACATAGAAGGCACTAGAAATTGTGGGTTACAGTGACTGTTAAGTGCAGTTTTAAAATAGTCTGGGACACTAAGCTCTGATGTGCGTATCAACAAAATTTGCCTCATTTGTCTGCTGTGCCTAAAAGCAATATTTAAAACTTCTTAAAGCTAGGTCTTATTTGATGTTTTCACTGGTAGCCACAAAGAGATCTCAAATAAATCTAAAACAGGATGAGGACACAGACCTGTAAATGAACACTTTCATGAATACTTAGTAGCATCTGCTTATTTCAAATTGTAGAATCTGCCACCATGATCCTGGTAGCAGTCATGAATACTGTTTTTTCCTACATAGGACTCGTAACTTCTAGAGTGACCACAGGAATTCAGACACACAATGGACACACGCTCAAAAGCTAACAGCGTGGTGTTCTCACTCAGTGATCCTGTCAACCCCAAAGACCTTGGTCTGGGGAAAACATCATAATGCTTTCTAGAATTTTTAAAAACTACAAACATACAGCTATTCCAGATTTAAATTAAGTTCCTGCAGCATTTTATGAATCTAGGGGCGGAGATAGGAGGGGTGGTAAAGACAATGAACAAGAAACCTGTGAATATGAGAACTCCAGTCCTGTAATGGAGAAGACCACCTCGCCACAGGTGAGAAGAAAATACTGCGGGATTTGCAGAGCCATGTTAACTGTGTTGGGTGGAATATCTTCAAACTCCTCCAGTTTGGGGCAGCCATTACCCTAAACCATGAAAGCAAAAGCAGGAAGCTGAAACTGAAGTCAGGTAGCTTCTAGAATAACAGTTCTTCCCACAGGCAAGCTGGGCTCAACCTTCTAGGGTTCTGTCAAGCAATTTATGAGTAAGTACGTGTCTTAAATGTGCAAGTGAAGCATTGCCTGTTATATTTGTGTGGGAATGGAAAATATGTTCACTAGCATTTTCCTTTTAAATAAGACAGGAGATTGGAAACCAGGTTTGTTTAAAACACTGCCATCCCTTTGAACTACACATTTCTCAAGTCCATGTTAAATAGTCTGTAAGGAGCTGGGTGTGGTGGCTCTTGTCTGTAATTCAGCTACTCTAGAGGCTAAAGCAGGAGGATCGTGAGTTCAAGGCCAGCCTGGGCAATATAGCAAGGCTGTCTCAAAATGAAAAAAATAAAAAGAGCTGGGTATGTAGCTCAGTGGCAGAGAGCTTGCCTAGCAGGTTTGATTCCCAGGAAAACGTAACAGTAATAGTAATAATAAGTCTATAAGTAAGCAATGGATACTGGCCAATGTGAACTTGTAATCAGTGTCAGTCAGTCTGAGGATTCTCTTCTAATGGTTATCTTAAGTCAATAATTAATTAGAGAAATAACTGTAAGCCCATTTACAATACAAATCCTAATATTCCTCTCATTAAATGAATGTCCTTACTGTGAAGAATCAGATCAGCACAAGGTGAGTAGAACTTCTAATACAATGCAATGAATTACTAACCTCCCTTTTGATCACATATGTATAAGCGCTACCAAATTCAAGGTTGGAAGATTCAAAATTTTGTGTACAGTCTTGTGAAATCTCTGTTGAGTTCACTATGATGGTTTTTCTATGAAAAGAAAGAATAACATTGTTAATGTCCTTGGTATTAAAGCCTCAAAAAATACTTGACACTCTTGTACCGGGAGCCAAGTGTCTAGTAGTACTTACTTGCCAGAAGGGAAAAACTGATATTCGCTGGCGTTGTGACTGGTGATGTTTTCAAAAACTCTCCCATCCATTGTAATGCTGATAACTTCATTAAAAGTATTTACAAATCTGAAACAGAAAACCGTGGTCTCATAACTGAACCAGATAGCAATTTTCTACAGTTCACAGGACACGCACCTGATATTGATCTATGACCCTTTTTTGAAGAAATTGAAGATGCTTACAGAAAATCCCTGGAGTCTAAAGACAGACAGTTTAGCAACACTAGGTTGCCCCTGCTTGCCCACTCATGACAACAACCCTGAGAGAATTGATTTAACACTGTATTTATACATGTCGGGTACTGTTCTAATTACTTTGTAAGTATTACCTAGTCTACGGACATTTGGGGATACCGAGGAGGCACCAAATAGGGACTGAGCTTTGTGCTCCTTGCTTCAGAAGTGTTAAAGAAGTGAAGGGGGCTGTGATTATAGCTCAGTGGTAGAGTGCTTATCCAGCATGCATGAGGCACTGGGTTTGATTCTCAGCACCACATATAAATGAATAAATAAAAAAAAAATAAAGGTCCATCAACACTAAAAAAAATTAAAAAGAAGTGAAGGACCCCAAACAGAAGTTTCTCAGTACCTAGAACACAGCCTCCAAAAGGTTTTCTTCTGGAGGCAGGGAAGGAGACTTGTAATTTCTTTAACTGCTAGGAGGCTGGCTGTGACAGGGAAGGGTTACAAGGTCTGGAGAGGAAGAAGTGGGACAACCCAGTAAACATTTCCCACGTGGCTCTGGAGAGACAGTCAGCACCCTGCAGGAGTGGAACAACTGACGAGCCTGGGCTGCCTGCCCCAAGTCTTCCAGCCTCAGCAAGTTCCCCTGCCTCAGCTTCATGTGGAGCCAGGTGAGTTGCCTGCCTTCCTGGGACCAGACAGGTGGTGAACAGCAAGGACAGGTGATTAGAGATCACTTCCTTAGATGTTCCAGGCTATAGAAGATCCCAAAATTCTTGTACCACTCTAGGAATGAGGTGGATGCTAGGAATGAGCCCAAATAAGATCAGCTCATTTTTTCCCAACAAATAGGTGAGTGAAGGTTTATAGCAGATTATCCAATTTAGAGGACAAAAAGTAATAATGATGTACATCTAAGTACTAAAAAGAATAATTCAAACTTTGTATTCCTAAAATACATAACCAAGTTTTATCAGCTTTGTGACACATATTGATTCAATACAGTAGTTTATATATGTAATTTATAAAGGATATAATATTCATATGTAGTGGGCTCATACTCAAAATATTTTTATTAAAAGTGATCAAGAGTTTAAAGATCACCGGCCTAGAGAAACTTCCTACATTTAAACAAAGAAACAGGTAAGAATGTGAAGTAAATGTGAATAAATAAATTGTGGTATATCCATACAGCGGAATACTCTACAGTGGAAAAGTGAATGGATAAGAGATGTATACGTCAATATGGCTAAATATTAAAATAATTTCATACTATATTTTATAATATTATAGAATAACATGCACAGGATATAACTTTTATATCACATTAAGCTTAAAAATATAGCAACAACATATTGTTTATGGACACTAGTATGGTTTAGATATTAGGTGTCTCCAAAAGCTCATGTGTATGACAATGCAAGGAAGTTTAGAGGAGAAATGATTGAGTTGTGAGAGTCATAAGTTAAGTGAATTGATCCCCTGTGGGATTAACTGAGTGGTGATGGAAGGTAGGGAGGATGTGGCTGGAGGAAGGGGGAAGGGGGGCATGCCTTTATATCTGGTGAGTGGAGTCTCTCTTTCTGCCACTTCCCTCTATCACATTTTTCTGCCATGATGTACAGTTTTACCTGGAGCCCTGAAGAATGGAGCTGGCTGTCTATGGACTGAGACCTCTGAAACTGTGAGCCCCCAAGTAAACTTTTCCTCCTTTAAAATTGCTCTTGTCAGGTCTTTTAATCACAGCAGCAAAAAAGCTGACTTAAAACAGAAAGTGGTACTGAGAGGTGGGGTTGTTGCTATAACTGACCTGACCATGTGGTTTAGAAGCTTTTGGAGCTTTATAGAATTTGGGGGAGGAATTTTGAGATGTTTAGCACTGCAAGCTGGAAATGCTGTAAGTGGACCTTAATGGACAATTCTGGTGGGAGCTCAGAAGACCAGAATGCCAGTAGGACCATGGACAGTAAGACACGGATCAAAAGGGTTTGGAGGAAAGGGAGGATACTATTGGTAATTGGATTAGAGGACATTTGTGTTATGTTCTGGCTGATAAGTTGCCTGAATTTTGCCTATTTCCTGAAACTTCCTGAGGGGCTGATTTAAAAAGCAATGGAATTCTTAACTGGTGGAAAAAATTTCTAGAGAGTATAGCATTCAGGTGGTGTCATGGACATTGCTGGTGGTTTTTAGCCAAATTTATTGTGCAGGAGCAGAAAGCAAAACAGAAAGATTTTAAAAACTTGGACTTGAAAGGTGGGAGTAAAACTGGGGCTAAGAAAGTTACAGTTTAAAAGAAATTCCTGTCAGTAAAGAAATGCTAAAGACTTTGCCAGAAACAGTAAGAAAGATAGCTTGAGGGCATCTCAGGAATTGGCAAGATCATATCCATCTCAGACTTAAGAAAGTACAAGTAAAAATTCTCTTGAGATGAGACCAGTGGGACACTCTTTTTGCATGAGGGGGCCAAGGAAGCTTTTTCAATGTGTTCACCCATCCAGGCACTCAGAGGTTGCTGCAGCTGTGGTCCCTGGAGGTTTGGCCACTGGTTAATATGGCTGTAGACCTTGGCAGCAACCATTTTGTGCTGGTTCTGCAGGATTGCAGGATGCTGGAGTTAGGGGGTCATGGAGACTTCCACCAAGATTTTAAAGGAAGATCTGAAAGGACAGGCAAAGTGCAGCAGGTTCAGAGTCCCTGCGGGCACCCCTTGAGAGGGCAATGCATAGGGATGTGAGGAGGAAGCAGAATTGCAGTGGAGATGCCTAAGATTAAGAAATGCCAGTACCATGGAACGTCTGCTGATGAGGCTGAAGGAATCAAGCTGAGATCAGCCAACA
This sequence comes from Marmota flaviventris, assembly GCF_047511675.1. Classification (NCBI taxonomy): domain Eukaryota; kingdom Metazoa; phylum Chordata; class Mammalia; order Rodentia; family Sciuridae; genus Marmota; species Marmota flaviventris. Next base: position 155,318,796 of record NC_092501.1, read on the forward strand.
GAAAGGCCATTTGGGCTAAAACCAACAAGGCCACAGGAGCAAAGTGACACAAGCCCTTTGGACAGAACCTCACAATGCCATGTGCCCCAGATGCTGGACGTGGAGCTACTGGAGTTGTTTGTTCACGTGGATTTCAGTCTTGTTTTGATCCTTTTCCTTCTTTCTGTGCCCTTATTTTTGTGAATGGAAATATTTACTCTGAACCTTTATATATTGGATACCTGTAAATCACTTTTGGTTTTTATAGGATCTCATGATGCAAATTTTCCCTGGGTCTCGAAGGAGATTTTGGACTTGAACTTTTGGGCAATCTTGAACAACTGAGACTATGGGAACTCTTGGAAATGGACTAAATGTATTTTGCATTGTGAGATGAGCATGAGCTTTTCGGGGAGAGAGGTGGAATGTTATGGCTTAGATATTAAGTGTCCCCTAAAAGCTCATGTGTGAGACAATGAAGTAGGTTTAGAGGAGAAATGATTGGTTATGAGAGCCTTAACCCAGTCAGTGTATTAATCCCCTGATGGATTAACTGAAGGCAGATAGGGTATGGCTGGAGGAGGTGGGCCTTGGGGTTGTGCCTTTGAGGTATATATTTTGTATCTAGCAAGTGGAGTCTCTCTCTGCTTTCTGATCATCATGTGAGTCACTTCCCTCCACCACACTCTTCTATCATGATTTACATCTCCCCTTGAGCCCTGAAGAAGATCTTGCTATTTATGGATTGAGACCTCTGAAACCTTGAGCCCCCAAATAAACTTTTCCTCTACTGCAATTGTTCTTGTCAGGTCTTTTAGTCACAGCAGTGAAAAAGCTGAGTAAAACAGATGTATATAATATATATCAATAGATAATGTTAACAATGCATGAGAAGGATCAATATCAAACCCTCAACTAGTTTTGCCCTGAAGTATTATTATATTTTAAAGTTTCTATTTAAGGCAATCAATTAAGTCTTTCAACTTACTGATAACATGTGATCAAAAATATTATATTTGCTTAAACTTTTATATGTTCTTCCTTTAATTCACTTTCCTCAGAAGTCTGACTTGCTGAAATTCTTGAAGTTATCAGTTATTTTCTCACATTGGGTTTCTAGAGCTTCCTGTTTATTTTTTTTATGTGTTGTCTCTGGGGCATTACATAAAATAATAAAACCCTTGATCCATTAAGAATTTTGTATTTTCGGTTAATAGAAAAAGGTTTCTCTTTTACCACATGGGTGGAGGTGATAGTGGGTTCAATGTGTTACTGATCTCATGTGTCTCTCTTCATTTCCAAGATTTCATCAAAGACATTTTTTTTTAAAAAAATAAGTTTTTATAGCATGGTACCAGATCAGAAAAGGATACCATAATCTAAATTTTCCAAAGTTTCCAAAATTAGGATGCTTTTGAAGAAATCAAAGCAAGGGAAACCATGGTCTGAGGCAAAAACGAAAGCCCAGAGGTGCTTCTGGCTCAGAATCAAAAACAGAGCCCAGGAAAGCACCAGGGGACTGTCATCAGTGTATCTCCCTCCTGATCCAGGAGGGCTGCTGTGTGTATGTGCATGTAGGTAGGACAGAAGGAAGGCTCCAGAGACCTGAAAGAAGGTGTTGTGTTCTGAGCTGTATCCCTCCCAAATTCCCATGTTGGTGTGTGAGACCTCAGTACCTCAAAATGGGAGTATTTAGGGAGAAGGTCCTTAAAAAGATAAGATTAGGTCACAGGGTGGCCTTAATCAAGTACGACTGGTGTCCTTGCAGGAACAGCAGAGCAGGACACAGGTATGCACAGAAGGAGAAACACACGAGGACACAAAGGCGGCCCTCTGCAGGCCAAGGAGGCAGGCCTCACAAGAAACCAACCCTGCTGGCACCTCCACCTCAGACTTCCAGCCAGAAGAACTGCTAGAACCCAAATTCCTGTGTGAATAAGCCACCCAGCATGTGGGAGTTTATCATGGCATCCTAGAAAAATCAAATAGAAGAGAACAAAGAAAATGAAGGAAGAAATAAAGAACTGAAAGAGACTTGTGTTGGTAGATGAATGACATTATACCCATGCGAGGTAATACTGCGGGAAATTATGGGAGAGCCAAGAGGAAGATGGCACAAAGAGCCGGAGGGGAAGTTAAGTCAATTACAAGGACCAGCAGATGCAAATTTTCTTTTTTTCTTTTCAGTATGAGCAAGTGCCAGTAGGTAAGAAGCCATAGAAGCCAGTCTCCAAAACTCTGGGAGGAAATGGCATCCAACCAAGGAGCCAAGTGTGAGAAGAGAAAGACACTTCCAGGTGAGCAGGGACTTGACTTCACCTTATAGTTTCTGGTAGTGACATATTTGAGCATAGGCTACAGCAAGACAAGAGCCCAAGAAAGGGACACAGAATCCAAGCAGGAATGTGCCCCCACCTGGTATACGGTGGAATAGCCTCTGAGGACAGTGCCTCAGAGGGACACAGAGCAAGGGCTTCCAGGAAAGAACAAAAGCTGTGCAAGAGAGCATTCACCCATCAGGGGACCTCGGGTGTGCCTGGTGGAACATAAGGGGAACAGGTGTGGAGTGGCCTGTAGGGAGCGGGGCGGGGGTGGTGAATGCACTCAGGGCTTGGCCCAGGAAGGCTCTGCTCCCCGGCAGCGGTGAGCGGAGGACTGGCATGCCCTGCCCCATGGCTGGATTTGGTGGGAGGCTCCTGAGAATCAGACTTGCAGAAGAGATTGGGTACTGCGTAGCCCTAGGGTCAATCTAGTCTTTCCAGAGAAGGCCCCAACCAACAAAGGCCCCGAGGACAAACAGACTTCAGGGCCACCTTCTGGACCTCTCCCCACAGACCACCGCAGAAACAGTACCCTGGGAGCGCACCCAGCTGGTCCAACTGACAGCACAGCCCAACACAGCTCACCTCACACTGTGAGAAGGAAGCTGAGTCTTCTACCAACGGCTTCAATCTCAGGCCACTGCTACTGGCAGCTCAGAGAGCAACACACAAAAAGGAAGGGGTGACCACCCCACCCCTTGCTCTCTCTATGATTATGTAACACAAGAAGAATTGGAAGGAGACTGTTGGACATAGACAGTGACCACCCAAACTGGGGAACTATTTTGGCTACCTTAGTGGAGACTGTTCCTTCATTCTTCATTAAAAAAAATTTTTTTTATTCTTTCCGTGTGAGTGTGTGTGTGTGTGTGTGTGTGTGTGAGTTCTTGCTGTGCTGATTGGTTCAGGGACATATATAAATACACTTGTTATTTTTTCTCTCATTCTTAGCATTTTTTTAATATTTATTTTTTAGTTGTAGTTGGACACAATACCTTTATTTTATTTATTCTTATGTGGTGCTGAGGATCGAACCCAAGGCCTTGCATGTGCTACCACTGAGCCACAATCCTGACTCCTCATTCTTAGCATTTTTTAAGGTAATTATTTTTTCCTAGCATTGTCTTTTGAGGGTTCAGGAATTTTGGATTGTATATTTTAGTTTGGTTTTGTATTATTTTTATTTGTTTATTTTTCTTGTTTCTCTTTCTTTCTTATTTTCTCCTGCTAATGACCAAATTCTATTGTTTTCTTTCCCAATACTTTGCTTCTTCTAATGCCCCCCTTCTTTTCATGTAAACATCACCTGCCACATCTCTTCTGCATTCTCTGTTCACTTTTTGAAATTATAAACGCTTTCTAACTTTCTAACATATTTTATTTCCCCCTAATTAATTGTACTTTTACCATCTTTCAGAACTAATTGGCTTATATAACTCCTACTCCCACTATTTTTTTTCGGGGGGGAGGTACTGGGGATTGATTCAGGTGCACTCTACCACTGAGCCACACCCCTAGCCCATCCTGCCCCCACCAATAAGACTGATACACACATTACTGCTGTGAATGATAGAGTTGACACTTGCTGTTTGCTTTAAAGCCAGATCTAGTTTATGGTTATTATTTTTACTGTTGACAGTTGCTGAACCTACCATTCCTGTTTATTGGTGATAATTAATGTTGAAGATGTCATCTTTGGAGTTGGGTATTTACTTTAATGCCATATATTGTTTGCAATGGTTGTTACTATTGTTTATTTCACTCCACTTCAGAAGGTTTTGGGAACCTACATGGACGCTAAAAGTTCACAGATTAGAGACTGCTGCTGCTGCTGAGCTGAGCATTCCCTGACATCACTCCAACTCAGAAGTAAGGGGACAAAAGCCCCCAACAACAACAGGATCCAAGGAGGAACAGAAAGGAACTTCATTTCCCACCCCTTGGCAAATACTCATACACAAAACAGAGAGAAGTTCCAGAACTACAAGGTAATTACTCACAGAAGGACATGTGCCAAAAAGAGGTAATGGAATCCACCTTAATCAACATGCAAGTCCAAGACCTCAAAAAACATGAGAAAATAGGCAAAAAAAATTTCCCCCCAAATTCACAATTCCCCAACAAAGGATCACACTGATAGAAAGCCCAGAGAAAGATTATAAAAAACTAATTATAAGCAGTATGAAGATTTCTTGGAAAACTGCGAATGGAACCACCATTTGACCCAGCTATCCTACTCCTCATTCTATACCCAAAGGACTTAAAAACAGCACACTACAGGGATACAGCCACATCAATGTTTATAGCAGCACAATTCACAATAGATAAACTGTGGAACCAACCTAGATGCCCTTCAATAGATGAATGGATAAAAAATGTGGCATATATATACAATGGAATATTATTCATTGATAAAAGAGAATAAAATTATGACATTTGCAGGTAAATGGATGGAGTTAGAGAAGATAATGCTAAGTGAAGTTAGCCAATCCCAAAAAACCAAATGCCAAATATTTTCTCTGATATAAGAAGGCTGATTCATAGTGGGGTAGGGAGTGGGAGCATAGGAGGAATAGATGAACTCTAGATAGGGCAGAGGGGTTAGAGGGGAAGGGAGGGAGCATGGGGTTATAAATGGTGGTGGAATGTGATGGACATTTTTATCCAAAGTACATGTATGAAGACACAAATTGATGTGAATATATTTTTGTATACAACCAGAGATATGAAAAATTATGCACTATATGTGTAATAAGAATTGTACTGCATTCTGCTGTCATATATAAATTAAAAAAATAAAAAATGAGAATAACAGTGAAATTTATATCAAGAGATTATTGTGAGGCTTTGATAACTCAATAAGTGTCAAGGGTGTGAAACAGACTGGTAGAGAATATCCAGTGGATGTGAGCTGCTGCCAGTATCATGACACCTCCTTCCTTTTCACCTTCCTACCTTCCTACCAAGTTGCTCTTCTCCAGAATAAATGCCCTTCACTTATTAGCTATAGACGAGATGTGGTTTTGGCCTTCATGATTATGGACTCTTGTGTCTGTAAGGTCAGCAATTTAAAAATAATTGCTTTGTCCAAAAATAAACACAACTTTGGAAGTGTTGTCCAACTAAAAAAAATGCTTAATAAGCTACAAGAAGGTCTAAGGAAGAAATTAGGACAGCATATACAGGATGTGAAAGACCATTTTAATAAAGAAATAGGATAGTAAAAAGAAACCAAACAGAGCTCCTAGAAATAAATACATATAAAATAGTACCTCAGCTTCTCCAGGCCTTGAAGACAGGTTATGTGATCTTGAGTACACAGAATGTAAATTTATTACATTCAAGCCAGCCTCAGCAATTTAGCAAGGCCTGCAGCAACTCAGCAAGATTCTGTCTCTAAATAAAATAAAAAATGGGCTGGGGATGTGGCTCAGTGGTAGAGTGCCCCTGGGTTTAATCCCTGGTACCAAAAAACAAAAACAAACAAACAAAAAAACAAAAAAAAAACCCAAAACTCCCACAAAAACCAAAAAACCAAGATCCAACTATATGCTGTTTACAAGAGACTTATCTTATAGGTAAAGACATGCACAAGCTGAAGGTAAAAGGATGGAAAAAAAAAAAATCCCATTCATGCCGACCACAAAAACAAGCAGGAGTAGCTATTCTCATATCTAATGAAGCAGATTTGAAGCAAAAATTAATCAGAAGAGACAAAGAAGGTCATTATATACTAGTAGAGGTAAAAATCCAACAAGAATATATAACCATAGTAAATTTATGCCCCAAATATCAACGCACCCAATTACATGGAAAAAAATGCTCCATGACATTAAATCCAATAGTCTCCAGCATAATAATACTGGGTGATTTTAACACACCCTTATCACCAATAGACAGGTCACCAAAACATAAAATCAATGAAGATATCTCCAACCTAAATAACACTAGAAATCAAGTGAACCTAATGAACATCTACAGAATATTTTACCCCCAAACAGCTGACTCTACCTTCTTCTTAGCTGTGCATGGAACTTTTCCCAAAATAGGTAATATTCTAGCCAAAAAACAAATCTTAGCAAATATAAAAAATTTTATATAATCCCATGTATCCTATCAGATTGTAATGGAATGAAGCTAGAAATAATAGAAACCACATAAACACACAGAGATTGAATAATGCTCTTTTAAATAAAGTATGAATCAAAGAAGAAATGGGAATAGAAATCAAGAAATTCTTAGAAATGAATAATAACAGAGTATAACATGTCAAAATCTCTGAGATAGTGTGATAGCAATTGAAAGAGGAAAATTTATAGCCCTGGTGCTATAAAAATTAGAGAGATTCAAAATAAGCAAGCTTATGTTCCACCTCATTGCCTTAGAAAAAGAACAAACACCCAAACCAGTAGAAAACAGGAAACAACTAAGATCAGAGCTGAAATCAATGAAATTGAGGATAATAAAACAATATAAAGGATCAATGCAATGAAGAGTTGGTTCTTTAAAAGATAAATAAGATTTACAAACCCTTAGCCAAACTAACCAAAAGAAAGTGTGAGAAGACACAAATCAGCAAGATCAGAGATGAAAAAGGAGATATCACCACAGAACCTTTTGAAATCTAGAGGAATATCAGAACCTATTTTGAAAATTTATACTCCAGTAAACTAGAAAATATGGAAGACACTGACAAATTTCCAGACACACATGACCTACATAAATTGAATCAGAAAATATATAGAAAACCCAAACAGACCATTATCAAGTAATGAAATTAAAACAGTGATTAAAAGCCTTTAAAAAAAAAAAAAGAAAGAAAGAAAAGCCCAGGACCTGACAGATTCTCAGCTGAGTACTACCAGACCTTTACAGAAGAACTAACACCAGTCTTTCTTAGATTATTCTATGAAATCGACAGGGAGGAAACACTCCCAAATACATTTTATGGAGCCAGTATAACCCTGATACTAAAACAAGACAAAGACAAATCAAGGAAAGAGAACTACAGACCAATATCCCTCATGAACATTGATGCAAAAATCCCTAATAAAATATCAGCAAACTGCATTCAAAAATACATCAAAATGATAGTACACCACAATCAAGTGGGTTTCATTCCAGGGATGCAAGGTTGGTTCAGTGTATGCAAATCAATAAACGTAATTCAGCACATAAAAGGAATTAAGGACAAAAATCACATGATCATCTCAATAGATGCAAAAAAGACCTTTGATAAAATGTTAGGGATCAAAGGAACTTACCTCAACATCACAAAGACTGTTATGATATACCAAAAGCCAACATCATACTATATAGAGAAAAACTAATAAGAGAATTTCCTCCAAAATCAGGATCAAGACAGGAAGAGAAAATCAAAGGGATGCAAATAGGAAAAGAAGTCAAACTATCTCTGTCTGTTGACAATACGATCCTATATCTAGAAAACCCCCCAAATTCCACCAGAAGACTTGTAGAGTTTATAAATGAGTTTAGCAGGATGGATACAAGCTCAACACCCATAAATCAATAGCTTTCCTATACTCCAACAGAGATTCAGCTGGGGAAGAAATCAGGAAAAGCATCCCACTCATGATAACTTCAAAAATAAATAAATTAATTAAATAATTTGGAATTAATCCAACCAGGATTACCTTCTACAATGAAAATTATAGAACACCAAAGAAAGAAAATGAAGAAGACCTGAGACAGAAAGATAGAAAGACATACCATGTTCTGGGATAGGCAGAATCAATATTGCCAAAATGGCCTTATTACCAAAAGAAATACACAGATTCAATGCAATCCCCATCAAAATACCAATGACATTCTTCACAGAATTAGGAAAAACAACTCTTAAATTCATTTGGAAGAATAAGAGACTCAGAATAGACAAAGCAATACTAAGCAAGAAAAGTGAAGCAGGAGGCATCACAGAACCTGATCTGAAATTATATTATAGAGCTGTAGTATCAAAAACAGTGTGGTACTGACATCAAAATGGACATGAAGACCAATGGAACACAAGAGAAGACAGAGACAAATCCACATACTTAGAGCTTCCTGGTATTTGACGAAGTGCTAAAAACCTATTTTGGAGAAAAGACAGCCTTTTTAACAAATGGTGCTGGGGAAACTGGATAGCTATATGTAGAAAAATTAAACTAGACCCATGAATCTCACCCTGCACAAAACTCAAATTGAAATGGATCAAAGACTTAGGAATTAGAACAGAAACCTTACAATTGCCAGAAGAAAACATAAGGTCAATACTCTATCATATAGGTGCTGGCATTGACTTCCTTAGCAAGGACCCTGAAGCATAAGAAATAAAACTAAGAATCTATAAGTGGAATGCCATCAAATTAAAAAGCTTCTGTACAGCAAAGAAAATGATTAAGAGTGTGAAGAGAGAGCATACAGAATGGGAAAAAATCTTGGTCAGCTGCTCCTCTGATAGAGAATTAACATCTAGAATATACAAAGAATTCAAAAAACTTAACACCAAAAAAACCAAATAGCCCAATCAATAAATGGGCAAAATAACTAGAGAGAAACTTCTCAAAAAAAAGAAACACAAATGGCCAATAAATATATGAAGAAATGTTCAACGCCTCTAGCAATCAGGGAAATGCAAAACAAAGCTACACTAAGGTTTCACCTCACTCCAGTCAGAATGGCAAGGATCAAAACCACAAACAATAGTAAATGCTGGTGAGGCTGTGGGGAAAGAAAAGATGCACTTGGACATTGTTGGTAGGACTGCAAACTAACACAACCACTTTGGAAAGCAGTATGGAGATTCCTCAAAAAGCCTGGGATGGAACCACCGTATGACCCAGCTATCCCACTCCTTGGTATTTTCCCAAAAGATCTAAAATCAGCATATGACAGCAACATGTCACATCAATGTTTATAGCAGCACAATTCATAATAGCTAAATTAAGGACTCGGTCCATTCATCTATCGACAAGCATCTAGGTTAAGAAACTGTGATATATACATACATATGTATATCATATATATATATATATATATATATATATATATATATATATATATAATATACATACATATGTATATCATATATATATATATATAAAATGGAGTTTACTCAGACATAAAAAAGAATAAAATTATGGCACTTGCTGATAAATGGATGGAAATGGAGAATATCATGCTAAGTGAAATAAGGCAAACTCAGAACTCAAAGATCAAAAGTTTTCTCTCATATGTGGAAAAATAAAGGAAAGAGGGAGGAAAAGGATAGGATAACATTAGAACCACTCAAATATAAATCAATAGAGAAGCAAAAGGAAGTCTAGTAGAGTGGAAGAAGGAGAAAGGGAGGGGGAGGAGAGATAGGAGGTGGAGGAAGAGGGAATCAACAACTGAAATAGAGCTGAGCATGGGTCAAGTGCAGTGGTGCAGGCCTGTAATCCCAGTGGCTCGGGAGGCTGAGGCAGGAGGATCACGAGTTCAAAGCCAACCTCAGCAACTTGCGGTAAGGCACTTAGCAAATCAGTGAGACCCTGTCTCTAAGTAAAATATAAAAAATGTCCAGGGATGTGGCTCAGTGGTTAGAAAGGTCACAGGACATAAAGACAACAATAACAAAAATTTCCATTACAAAATGAACAATTGGAAACTGAAATTTAAAACCATATCATGCTAAGTGAACCCAGCCCTGGGTTCAATCTTCAGTATCAAAAAAAAAAAAAAAAGGAACTGAAAATAGATTTCCATGCATGTATAAGTTTGTTGGGATGAACCCAACTACTATGTATAACTATGGAGCTCTAATAATAAACAAATAAATAAATTGGAATTCACCAAAACTTTTTTAATATTTATTTTTTAGTTGTAGTTGGACACAATCTCTTTATTTCACTTATTTATTTTTATGTGGTGCTGAGGATTGAACCCAGGGTCTTGCACATGAGAGGCGAGCGCTTTACCACTGAGCCACAACCCCAGCCCCACACAAAAACTTTTTAAAAAGTTATATTACAGAACAATTTTAGTTTCAATGAAGTCTAATTTATCAAATTTTTATTCTGTGGATTTGCACTTTCGGTTTAATATCTAAGATTTTTAATGTTTCTTACATAAATTTTGTAGTTTGGCATTTTAATATGGATCCATAATCAATTTTGAGCTGACTTGCATATAAAATGCATAAAAATTTTTATGTAATTTCTCTACAAGAATTTTATGTAAGACATGAGATTTAGTTCATTTTTTTAAACATATGAATGTCCAAATGTTTCAGTTTCAGCTGTTGAAAGACTTTCTTTAATCCATATGGTTATCTTTGCACTTTTGACAAACAGCAGTTGGCTATACCTGTGTAGGTTTATTTCTGGACTATTCCATTGATCCATTAGTCTATTTCTTTGCCAATAACGTTTTATTTTGACTTCTGTAACTTTAGGTAGTCTTAAATAGTAGTGATATGAGCACTGCAACTTTATTCTTTTTGAAAACTATTTTGGCTATTCAAATTCCTTTGGCTTTCCATATATATATATATTGTGTGTGTGTGTGTGTGTGTGTGTGTGTGTGGTGTGTGTGTGTGTGTATGTGTGTGGTGTGCTGGGGATCGAATGCGTGCAAGGCAAGCACTCTACCAGTTGAGCTATATCCCAGCCCTCCATATAATATTTTAATCATTTTGTTTATATTTACATAAATAATGCCATGTAATGATAGGGTTTACACTACACCTATAGCTCAATTTGGGGAGACTTGCCATCTTTACTGTTTTAAGTCTTCCCAGTTTGAACGTGGTGTTTCTCTCCATTTACTTTGCGGCTCCCTGGTTTCTTTTAGCCTAAGCATCTGTAGTTTTCAGCATCTGTGGGGGGCCATCCTCGCACGTGATTTGAGTTCCCTCCCTGGCTGGGTGAGAGGCGCTTAGGCACAGCTGTGTCAGAGCTTTCCCCACCCTTCTCCAGGTCCGAGGGCTTGTCCGTGCAGAGGCGTGTCTGGCCACTGCCCTGAAGACCCAATCGTCCCCCCTGACCTTGGGATGCTGCCCTCCTTAATCTTCACTGGATGGGATTTTCCCCAGAATTTTTTGTTCCCCAATAAAAGTCCACTCCCTGGCGTGTTCTCTCTCGCTAGCCTCTTTAGTGACCTTGCTACCGCATTAGGTGGCTGGAGGCAGGAGCTAGGAGGAGCTGTCCTGGAGCTGGTTTAAAAGGTAATTAGAGTCTTGTCTCTTTAATTTAAAACTCCCTAGTGGTTTCTCATGACTTGAACCTTCTTTAATGAAGCCAGCGCGGGTTGCTTGGCAGAGCACTCAAATGCTGTCCATGTTTTGTTAGACTTATATTTACGCATTTCATATTTTGAGGGGACATATTATAAACGATATGGTTTTAAAGTTCAGTTTCCAATTGTTCATTTTGTAATGGAAATTTTTGCTGCTGTTGTCTTTATGTCCTGTGACCATTCCTAAACTCATGTATTGATTTTATGAACTTTTTGGGTCAAGTTCTGAGGTCTTTCTATTATAGACAGTAGTCAACTGTGATAGCTTTACTTCTTCCTCTCCAATCTACATGCTTTTACTTCTTTCTTTTTCTTGTCTCATTGCTCTAGCATCCAGAAGGATGTTGGATGGGAGGGGAGAGTGGACAACCACCCTTGTTCCTGGTCTTGGGGGGAGTATTCAGACTTCTACTATGAAGTGCAACATACTTGAGTTTTTGCAGGTGTCCTGTTTAAGGGTAAGAGAGTTGTCTCCTATTCCTAGTTAGCTGAATTTTTTTAAATCATGAATGGATTGTGAATTTTACCAAATGGTTTTTCTGCATTAATTAATAAGAAGGTCTGGATTTTCCTCTTTAGTTTCTTAAGGTGATAGATTATGTTGATTGATTTTTAAAACTTGTTCTTTTTAGATATATATGACAGTAGAGTGTATTTCAACATATTATATGTACATAGAGTATAACTTATTCAAATTAGTGCCCCATTCTATTTTGGGGGGGCTATTGGGGATTGAACTCAGGGGCACTCAACTACTGAGCCACATCCCCAGCCTTATTTTGTATTTTATTTAGAGACAGGGTCTCACTGAGTTGCTTAGTGCCTTGCTGAGTTGCTGAGGCTGGATTTGAACTCGTGATCCTCCTGCCTCAGCTTCCGGAGCCCCTGGGATTACAGGCATGTGCCCTTGTGCCTGGCTAGGATCCCGTTCTTGTGGTTGTACATGATATGGAGTTTCACTGGTGGTGCAGTCATTTGTGAACATAGGAAATTATGTCTGATTCATTCTACTGTCTTTCCTATTCTCATTCCCCCTCCCTTCCCTTCATTCCCCTTTGTCTAATTCACTGAATTTCTATTCTTCCTTCCCCTCTTATTGCGTTTTAGCACCCTCAAATCAGAGAGAACATTGGCCATTAATTTTGGGGGATTGGCTTATTTTGCTTAGCACGATAGTCTCCAGATCCATCCATTTACTGGCAAAATTCATAAAGCCATTCTTTTTTATGGCTGAGTAAGATTCCATTGTGTATATATACCACATTTTCTTTATCCATTCATCTGCCAAAGGACACTAGGTTGGTTCCATAGCTTAGCTATTGTGAGTTGAACTGCTATAAACATTGAGGTGGTTGCAGTGTTGATTGATTTTTAAAACTGAATATTGAACTAGCCTTACATTCTTGGAAGAAATCCCATCCTCTCTCTTTCTATCCTGGGCTTCACTCTGGGTACACATTACTTCCATCAGAAGCTGCCAGAACTCAAAGTTTTAGAGAAAAACTCATACCAGTCCCCAAGAAAGGCAGGATCATAACTTTTTTCTAACAAATTGAGTGGATGTAGTATATTCTTGGTTATCAAAGATACTCATGTAGCTTTGGGATTTGAATTGGTGAATATTCATGACGTGGGCAAAGGCACGATACACACTACAATCCCAGTCACACAAAATGTGATGCTGTGTATCAGGCTTTTCCACGTGCATGTCCTGGAGGGACTGTCCGACCAAGCTGCTGGTGCCTGGATAGCTTTGCTCTTTGCTTGTGTTTTTCTATTTCCTGTAATGTACATGGTAACTTTTATTTTAAAAATTAAAGTTATTTTTTTTTTTAAAAAAAAGAAGAAAGAAAGACTCATACCTGATTCCATTTTCTCCTTTTTCTGGCTTCTTATTAAGCCCATCCTTTACCTGAGAGAGAAAAAAAAAAAATAGAAAAACACTTCCCATATCTCAACCATTAGAATCAGTTCACGTGAACATTTCAGCCCTGAGGAGAAGAACACGACCCTCATCCCGGGAGTTAAGGCATCATGAGCACCGGGGAGGCTCCCTTCAGCCCTGCTCTTCTTCCAGGCTAACCTGTACCTTTAGGAGTCTTGATCCTCGACTGCCCATGGTGCCAAAGAACACTACTCCCAAGGATTTAGGACAAGCCACTCAACAGCTCCCTAACTAAGCCAGTGACCAAGGGAATCAGCTGCAGGTCGCAGTTTCGTGGAGGCTTACTTACACCCCCGAACAGAGAGCCCGAGTCTCCCTCTCGAGTTCAGTGCATCCCTCCTTTGATGCTCAATGGCATCATGTGTGTGTCTCCATGTTCTTATCAGATATTTTGTATGGATTTTATTGCTTGTATCTGAAATACTCTGTTTTTCTAGAGATTGCTCTAATTTGATGCAAATTTTTTTAAAAAATGAAATTAAAGATATATTTAAAACTTTGTCTCAAAAAGACCCTGAGAACACACCTATGTACTATGTGTGACACACACACACAAATGTGCATACATAGCGCACACGCATGTGCACACATACACATCATACCATGCCCAGTTCTTTTTTAAAAAATTAATTAATATTAGCCCTTCCTACCCACCAAACTGTTACAGGAAGTCAACTGACTTGTGTTCTTGAAAAGGGTAGAAGCTGAGGATTATCTGAGGTCAAACAAAGTCACACCAATAGCAAGCTGTGTGGCCAGTATCACAGTCGCTAACAGCATCAGTGTCAAGGACTCACCACTCGGTACTGACTAGGTGCCCACACTAGAAGGGTGTAGCGATGGCCCTTCTCAAAGTCCTGAGTTACTGTTGAGACTGGTGACCCGGTGGAAGAAATGTTGATGCTTGTCAGCTTGTTTACATCAAAAGGCATATATTCCTTGGTCTGAGGGTAGAGGGAGGAGTCAGAGTCAATACCAGGGTCCTGTTATGCAACGTGCATTTGACCTTTGCGATAGCATGTTATTTGACATACAAGTTTCCATGTTCATGTTCACACACACCGAAAATGCCTTGTGGAGAACTGAAGTTTATTCCTCTTAGCCTCCCAATAACCTTCATGAACTGTCATGAAGTTTTTTAGTATTCCACAAGATTCTACTTTTCATCAAGCATTTTAGTTATTATTTTTTTAATATTTATTTTAGTTGTAGTTGGACACAATACCTTTATTTTACTTATTTTTATGTGGTGCTGAGGATTGAACCCAGGGCCTTGCACGTGCCAGGTGAGCGCTCTACTGCTGAGCCACAACCCCAGCCCCTTACTTACTCTTTTATAAAAATAAGTGCTGTGGAAATGATTTCTACCATTGCACAAACAACAGCATCAGGGGAGAAGCAAGAGCCCTGGTGGGACTCAATCCTGGCTGTCCCAAGCATCGGGACTCAGACTCTTAACCTTCAAGGTTACTAGTTTGGCAGGGTCTAAGGTAATGGATCCAACCGTGACTGATGAGGAATTAGAGCGGCTCATGTAATCTTGGGGTTAGGACCCAGGTATCAAAATTTTCAAAGCTCTCCATGTGATTCCAGTCTGGATTTAAGATTGAGAACCAGAACAATGCTGTCAAGAGCAGGGTTTTCTGACCTTGGCACTGCTGACCTTTGAGCGAGATAATTCTTTGTCACGGAGGACCATCTGTCAACATCACTGACTCCTACATATGAGATGCCAAGAGCATGTTCCTAGTCACAATGACAAAGAGTATCTGTAGAGGTTGCCAAATGTCCCCTAGGGGAAAGTCACCCCTTTAGAATGTGGACCTTCCCTGATGTTTGGAGTGTGGTTTTTGTGTAGCAACAGAAGCAGAACCCAAGAGCTTGTGGGCACACAGCATTGCAGATGTGCTGACTTAGAACCTGAGTTCTCAAGAGCTCCCAGGGCATCTGCACTTCCACAAAAGCTGGAGGCCTGCTGGTTTAGGGTACATGACATCAAGAGATTTGGACATTTCCCTCCTGGGCTGGTCTCGGGTAGTATCCAAGGACCAAGAGAAACACCTTCTCCAAATCCTATTATAACTCAGGCCAGAAGATGAAAAAGAAAGTGACATTTCCCTCCACTTACTTGAGACATTTGGCCAAGTGTCACCATCTCTCCAGGAAAAGATATAGTCATATTATCATTTCCTATATTCAAGACTTTAATTTGGACTTCGTTTCCTTGGGGGAAGACTGGAAGAGTTTTCTGAGGGGGAAAAAAAAAGCAATAGACAGTGAGGTCTTCAGGGATCATTGAAGATCATCCACATCCCCCTTCTGGGTCACTGAGGATCATCTACATCCCTTCAGCCCTTGAAAGCTGCACTGGCAGATACGCCCCCACCCCACTACCCAAATTGATCACTTCACTGGCCTCCTGGCAACCAGAGAAAAGGAGAATTTGGAAGTAACTGGAAAGAACTGCTCTTGCCTCATTTAGCCACCTCTAGGTCAGCAGAATCCAAGTTATGAAGCCTAATATTGGAGGGGGTCAGAGAAACTGCAGTCTTAAGGAACATGTCTCCATCAGGGCACCTGGGGTCTGCTCTCTCTGACTCCTGTGTCCTCTCTTACAGCTCTGGAAGCTCCATCCATAGCCTGGACACGGTTGGTACTTTGGCTATCTTCTCATAAATGCTTTCTGTCCTTGTGCCTCCACGCCTGTGCTCATGATTTCTGGTCTTTTTTCTGCTCTGCTGTCTGTTAAATGCAGCGCCACTGGGGCGATGCATGTTCACATCAGGCCTCGCTTCATCTTCCACCAAGCTAGCTATGGGCACGAGAGCAGGAGTACACGCATGCTCACAGCAGCATCGTTCACAAGAGCCAAGGGGTGGAAGCACCCAGGCGTCCATGGACAGATGAACAGATAAACCAAATGTGCGGTACCCACATAGTGGACTATCATTTAGCTTTAAAAGGAAGGAAATCCTGTTACAACCTGGATAAACCTGGAGGACATTATGCTAAGTAAAATAAGCCCATCGATAAAGGACAAACACTCCGAGATCCCACTTAGAGGAGGTGCCTGGAGACAGGAAGTGAGACGTGGTTGCCAGGACGTGTGGAGAGCTGCTGTTAATGAGTACAGAGGTTCATCTGGGAAGATGAAGTTCTGGAAGCAAATGGCGGGGATGGTGCTAATAGCGTGGATGTACTTAATGCCCCTTAAAAATGGATCAGATGATGTTTTTCATGTTAGCATATTTACCACAATTAAATTTTTAAAAAAGAAATTAAAAGAGAAAGGTGGGGAGAGAGAAACAAAGTAAAGACACAGAAATAGAGAGCGAAGCCCTCTCACCTCTTTTCTGGCACCACATGCCCCCCACTTCTAGAACCAACGTCTGATCTCTTCTAATGAAGCCCACACATCGACCCCCTTCCCAGCTGCACCCTTGCAGGGGTGAGTCCACAGTGTTTACGGACGAACAGCGACTGTTCTGCCCCTTGCCTCTCACCATCTGCAGCTCCAGGGCTTAGACCTCCACACAGGGGGAGATCCTGGTCTCCCCTAATCCTCTAGACCCAGAAGGAGAAGATCTGAGTGCGCTGCCTGAGCCCAGCAGCAAAGGACGCTGGAGTCTCAAGGAAAACTCACATCGATTTCCACCTGCACAATTGCAGCCACCACAAAGGCCATGGAAGCCAGGAACATCCCAACTGTCATCTTCTTCAAGGAGCTGATTGGGACAAGAAGAAAGTGAGCCTCAGCCAGTTCCATATGGATGCACTAAGGAGAGGCGGGGGGGGGGGGGGGGGGGGGGGGGGGAAACGCTCCCCCAACAAGACTGGCTTTCTTATAGAGGCACATGCGCTGGAAAGTGTCTCTCCCCTTATTCCTATTGAGACTACGGAGGGCCCGTGAAATGCAACTTTTCATTTGCATTTTTACATTTAATTTCTAGAAACTACAGTTCAGGTGGTACTCGGAATCACAGTGAACATTTTGTCATCTACATACAAAGGAGAACCTTAATTAGAGGCCTTTTCAGGCTGTCATCAATACAATTTTGTTTTAAAAGATTTCAGAAATATCAGCATACAAATATCTGATTTATTCATTTCCTTTAAAACCCCGCCATTGAGGTGGCTGGTGGGAGGGACATCCTCCTAATGCACTAGGGGGCAAAGAGGGCGCAGCCCCTGGGGGTGTCTCAACCATCCCAAACCAACCAGGCACCTACGTGAAATTGAAGCCACATTTTGCAATCAGAGGGTACACCACAGCATCTACGATGGGGACCATGATGACAATCAAGATGGCATTCACAGTCTGCAGAGGAAGCAAGGGAAGATGTTAACACAGGCTTGAGGGCCACCTGGATCTCTGAAAGCAACATGTTTTCTGCTTACCTGCATCTGATCCGGCTGAATTTCAATAACTCCCTAAAAAGAGGTGTGAAGGGTCACATTAAAAAATGTCATGAAAGGGAAGGATGAAGAAGACAAAGGGACTGAAACAGAAGAGCAGCGACCAGGGAAGGTGAACCACCATACCGGCCCAGACTTACAATTCTCCCGTTCATGGTGGTTGCTTGCAGTGTCCACCGGGAGCCCTAAACATAAACACAGTCACCGCATCAACCGGGAAGGTGGCTTTGCACATTTTACTAGTCATGGTGGATCTTTTCTAAATCAGGAATGAGGTCTGAAATGTTTAAAGTTGTTTGAAACATCAAGCCGGCCTCCAAGCTCCACTATAACTCTAGGTACAAGGAAGCAAGAGCACTTCTGTTAACAAGGGACCTCAACACAGAGCTCCAGCTCCTCGTGAGGACACAGCAAGCCCCACCCTGAGATGAAGCCACCTGCAGCAGATGCCAGTGTGCAGAACTGGGCTGGAGAGCGCGGCCCACGGCAGGGAGGGCAGCTTTGTGCCCTGCGCCAGTCCCCACTCTCTGGCATCAGCATTAACAATGCTGGGATTGTTCAAAGCCGGTTTTGACAGTCTGGAAGTAGACCCACAGCAAGTCAGTGGTGGGTATAAATTTGGGCAGCTGAGTTATCATCCACCTATTCTATGACTGTTTTAAGGCTGAACATGCAAATGTTTCAATATGAATCTCAACTCCACCAGGAGGGAATCATGGAAAGCTGGGAAACCGGCCTGTTTGAGCTCTTAACACATCAGCCACGGAGTACTTTATAGACAGTCTCTTAATTTGATCTCACTGCCTCGAGGTGGGCTCTTGTGACCTGTTCAGAGAGTTACAAGTTTTTACTGAGACTCCCAGCTACTGAAGTCTGATTCCAGAAGGCTCCTATCCAGCTGTGAGGCTGCTTCTCTTTCCCTATGGGGAGTGGGTCTAAACCTCATATTTACAAATAAGGAGATTAATGTGCATGTTCAATTTTTTTCCAAGTGATAATTTACCCTTACAGTGATGCTCGCTGTACAATGAAAACACATATTTGCCATTTTGTTTTTAAACTTCAGTTTCTAAAAGAAACAACATTTTATTGCTTTGGCTGCTGAGCCCCATGCACTGGGCTGATGTTACTGTGCCAGGTTCCCGTGTATGTCCCACAGCTGTGGGACCAAGAGCAGAGCAACAAGCCGCCCATCTGGTCTGGGTCCCTGCTCTGGGGGATGACTCTGGTGTGGTCATTTCACATCACTGGTGGAACTTCTAGTTCAAGCGTTCCATTTTAAAGTGGAAGATATCAGTCATCTCTGTCTAAATGTGCCATGGATCCTGTCAAAGGCAATGCCTCTTTTTGCAAGCTGCATCAGTAGGAAAATAAGCTCTTTTTTTTCTCTCTTTCTTTCCCCATGGTACTGGGGATTAACCTAGAGATGCTCTACAACTGAACTATATCTCCAGTCTTTTTAAAAAACTTTATAAATTTTGAGACAGAGTCTCATTGAGTTGCCCAGGCTGGCCTTGAACTTGTGACCCTCCTGCCTCAGCTTCCTGAGTTGCTGGGATCACCGGTGTGCACCAACACAATTGGCAGGAAAGCAAACTTTCTTAACCCTCAGTTTTGATTGGCCAGATTGCTGGCTGCTCTGATGAAATCTTCCCCAAGGCTACTTTACTTGACTACACCTCATTTTCTTCATTGTTTTGCAAGAGAAATGTGGACAGAAGCTTCCAGAATTTTTTTAAACAAATAAACTCAATGTGATCTAACAACTAAATAAATTATACAAAACAGAAATTGGTAGAGAATGTTTTTAGGAACTAAAAACTAACTATGACTCAGTACATGGTAGTGCCCAAAGTATGTTTGCTAAACAAAGATAATTGGAAGCATTACCTGCTGATCAAACAGGGCCCAGAACATCGGGAGCGGAATATACAGGAACATCACCCTCGTAACCATCTTAATTTGAGAGATAAGCCGCTCCTGTAGGGAGGGACAGATCAGCCACAACTGTGTCACTCAGAGTGTTCAGGCACAGCTTGGTTTCAGTGTTGAGATATTTGCATCTAGAGATGAGTGGGGAGGTGATTAATTGTTCCAAAAAACACTAACACAAGTTTCGGGAAATTTCTAAGCTATTGAAAATATGAGAAAATCTCTGTTTAGGAGGAAAACTCCAACTTGCTACATGTAAATCCACTCAATGTAAATCCCACCACTGCCATCACCACCCCTTAACTTCTATATTCAGACGTAGGGTACAGGATCACAATCACCTATAACTACTGGCAGATTACATCAAACGGAAAGCCAATACTGCTTCAGATAAATTATATCCATTGTACACTGCTACATCGATGTTCATAGCAGCACAATTCACAATAGCAAGACTGTGGAACCAACCTAGATGCCCTTCAATAGACGAATGGATAAAAAAAAAATGTGGCATTTATACACAATGGAGTATTACTCTGCATTAACAAATGACAAAATCATAGATTTTGCAGGGAAATGGATGGCATTAGAGCAGATTATGCTAAGTGAATAGCATTAGCATTTAGCCAATCCCTAAAAAACAAATGCCAAATGTCTTCTTTGATATAAGGAGAGTAACTAAGAACAGAGTAGGGACGAAGAGCAGGAGAAGAAGATTAACATTAAACAGGGATGAGAGGTGGGAGGGAAAGGGAGAGAGAAGGGGAAATTGCATGGAAATGGAAGGAGACCCTCAGGGTTATACAAAAGTACATACAAGAGGAAGTGAGGGGAAAGGGAAAAATAATACAAGGGGGAGAAATGAATGACAGTAGAGGGGGTAGAGAGAGAAGAGGGGAGGGGAGGGGAGGGGGGATAGTAGAGGATAGGAAAGGCAGCAGAACACAACAGACACTAGTATGGCAATATGTAAATCAATGGATGTGTAACTGATGTAATTCTGCAATCTGTATATGGGGTAAAAATGGGAGTTCATAACCCACTTGAATCAAAGTGTGAAATCTGATATATCAAGAAATTTGTAATGTTTTGAACAACCAACAATAAAAAATTTTAAAAAAATTATATCCATTGTTTACCAAATTGTTAATTTTTTAAAAGTAGCGCTCATGCCTACTCTTACTTGACGCGCTAACAAGGTCGGGAGGGTACAACTGGTCATTTTACCCATCAGGCTTCATGCTCTGAACTGTGCTTCTCAACACCCCCTCTCTGGAGGAGCTGTAGCAAGGTGGTTACTTACATCATATTTCTCCTTAGCCCAGTCCAGCCAGTGCTCTCTCTTGGGAAATTCCTTACTTCGGTGCCTAAACCTGTTTTTGATAGAAAACTAAAGGAAGAAAAAAAATCAAATTTCAGAACAGAACCAACTATTTCATCAGAGGAATACATATCAATTAATCTCCCCCCTTTAAGGGAAAAATATATGAGAAAATCAAAATATAAAATTGTATATAGCAGCGTAATGAGCATGTTGAAGACACAACTGATGAATTTGTTTCTAGACTTTTTTTTTTTTTGCCCTGGAGATTGAACCCAGGAGTGCTTCACCACTGAGCCACATCAACCACAGTCCTTTTTATTTTTTATTTTGAGACAGGGTCAAAGGTTGCTTAGGGCCTGCTGGAATTATAGGCATGCCCATTGCACCTGGCTGTATCTAGACTCTTTGCGATTAAGATTAAGGGACTGTCAGGGCTTCTCTCCAGATCCTCTATAGAGGCGTGTACAGTAGGAATACAATGCAAGACTCATTTGCAACTTAAGTTTCCTAGTAGCCAAAGCAACAAGTCAAAGTCAAACAGGCAAAATTTCTTTAAAATATATTTTATTTAACTCAATAATCCCCAAGTATGATTTTAATATACAATATATTAAAAATTAATGAGAATTTAAAATTCTTTTTTCATACTAAGTCTTCAAAATTAGGGGAGTATTTTCTACCTATGGCATATCTCAATTTGGTTGCTAAATTTTTTATCAGAAATATGTCACCTATATTCAGATTTCATTAAGTTTATGTTTGAAAAATTAGATTTACATACTAGGTTGTTCCAAACATACTTAAAAGCTTCCTGATAACTGAATTGAGCCTTGTTTTCAAATGTGAGTAAGAACCCACTACACAGAAATACATATGTAAGAAAATAAAGTAGGGTTGGGATGTGGTTCAGCGGTACAGTGGTTGCCTCACAAGTGATATAGTGCAAAGTCCTGGGTTCAATTCCCTGTACTAGGAAGATAAAAAAGTTATAGTCAAACATATCTCATATTTATAGAGGGTAACAGACCATAGAAACATGCTGACCCATCATGAAATGAGAAGCCACTGAGATTCCTCACCAGTGTTTCTCAAGGGAACTCTTGAGGGAAAGCAAAGTGCATCTACAAGACACAGCAGGGAGGGGGGTGTGGTCATGGCCAGGGACAGGTGGGTGACTAAATGCAACAATCCAGACAGACCTGTGGGCTGATTTTAGGACACAGGGCAGTACAGTTCTCACGACTCTAAGCAGTTCAAAGTTGTTCTTTGGAGGTTTAAACCAAGCTGTCAGTTACTTTCCTCTTTGCCTGGAAAAACCTTTCTGGTGGGAATAGATGGAATGCTAAAGGAAATGGGAAAGCTGCCCCTGAGGCATTGGTTTTTTTGGTTTTTTTTTGACAAGGAGGGGGCACATGGCAAAATAGACCACATAATCTAATGCAATAAGGCCAGGCAAAAAGGAAGAGCATGATTTCAAGTTATCTTAAGGCCACATTTTCATTCAAAAGATAATCCACATATTAAAAAAATAATAAGTGACACATTTCCCCCCAGTTATACAATATATGTGTTCACTAAAAAAGGAGGGTTCTATCGTGTAAAGATTCCTATTCTCAACATTTATCTCCTACATATGAATGTACCTGAATGTACATATCTCATGTAGATGCATATGGAAGAAACCAAATTCTGCATATTCCCATCATTAAATATTCTTTGAAAACAAGACTTGTGATGACTACATGAGATGTCAAAGATACACTGTCAGGTGAGCATCCTTTTCCTCTTTTCAGCAATTTGTTGTATATAATATTACAATGATATCCTTTGTATATGAATCTGCATCCATTTAAAAATTTATTTTCTTAGCCTTATTTCCTGAAAGTAGCATCACAGACCCTTAGCATCTGAGCACTCTTGATACATTGCAAAACTGAGCCCCAACTTTGTTTTACTGCTCCCGAAAAAACAGAAGGTATCGTCTGTCAATTTGATGAAGAGTCATTTTATTGGCTTTTCTTTGACAACTTTAGTTTAAAAGCCATTTCCATTCCTCCCTTTTAGAGTTCTGTTTGTGTGCTTTTCCATTTGGTAAATTTCATGAGAAGTTTATGATTTAAATTAAAACTTATCAAAATAGG
This sequence comes from Marmota flaviventris, assembly GCF_047511675.1. Lineage (NCBI taxonomy): Eukaryota > Metazoa > Chordata > Mammalia > Rodentia > Sciuridae > Marmota > Marmota flaviventris. Next base: position 155,342,130 of record NC_092501.1, read on the forward strand.
GACACTTAAAATATGTTTAAAGGAAAGTCAAAGTTTAATTGAATTTTAACATAAAGGATGTAGAAGGTTTGGGGGTGATTAAAATGTCATGGAAAGGTACTGAAATACTCACACCAATGCATTTGACCACTTTACCCATGATGTTGCCCTGTGGCTGGAATTTTTTGTACATTCTACTGCCGATGACAAATACAACTGGACAGGGGAAAAAAATAAGAACAAACACCAAGGCTTAGTATCATCTATCAACCTCACAGAACCTAGGGCAGCCTGCAGACACCCAGTATAGCTATCTGAGCCAGGCCCTGGCTGTTTAAAGGGAGACAATATGTGCAAGGTGAATGCATTGCTCTCAAAGACAATGAACAGAGCTCTAATTTTCTGGCCACAATGGCAAGTGAGATTTTCTTCTTATCATTATTTTTCTTTTTAATGTTAAGGAAAATAGAAATTAATGTGTTGAAACTTTTACTTAATCATATGTGACAGTTTTTCCCCTGTATTCACTGTACAGAAGCACAGTTATAATTAGGATCTGCATTAAGTTTTGCAAAAGTTGGAAACAGCCATTTTTCATGGATTTTCTTAACCAAGGCATAGTATGAAAATAATGTAGAAAAGAGCATCTCTACAAGAGATTCTGAAAACACAGTTCTTGTGCTAGAATTTTTGATTATCTAATACCATAATTCAATAATTAAAAACACCAATGGATTCTTTCTATTCTTGCCCAATGCCAACCTTTCTCAACACATGGATGGTGAAGATGTCCAATAGATTGTGTCTACATTTTCTTTTGCAAAGGAATATTTCAATTTCTTAATAAACTGAAGCCTAACTGAAGCACAGAAATTTTAGAGATTGTGCTCATATATAGTATTTGGTTGGTTCTCAATTTTTCAATTAAAAAACAAGCATATTGGGGCTGGGGATGTGGCTCAAGCAGTGATGCGCTTGCCTGGCATGCGTGGGGCGCTGGGTTCTATCCTCAGCACCACATAAAAATAAAATAAAGATGTTGTGTCCACCGAAAACTGAAAAATAATATTTAAAAAATTCTCTCTCTCTTAAAAAAACAAAAACAAGGATAAACTTTACCTAAGAATGACCTATACAGACTCAATGAGAATTTACTCAAAGTGCTCAATACAACATCTAGTATAGTAGGATCTTTAAAATGCTCTCTCCTGCCCAGAATTAGAGAGGAGGAACACAGACAAGCATTTTAGGGGAAGGTGGAAGTATTTGAGGATTATGGAAGAAAGAGCCATATTGAAGAGGGGGGAATTCTGAACTCACATAATTGTAACGACAAAGCAAAATTGCTACAGCACAAGCACAGGAGGTTAAAAAAAATTAGCCTACTCAATTCTAGTAAGATCTGAAAACAGAAATGGGAGAAAGCAACGCCAATGCCGGCAGCTCCCTTGCTAGAAAGGAAAAGGTGCCAGGAAGACCCAAGACAGCATTTGACTGTCCTGGCACTGCCATCTTCCTAGCCAGACTGCCCCTTGTAGGAAACCTTCACACTTCCTAAAACGCCAATGCCAAGAACTAATCTAACTGTGTCTAATATGTACACATCTTCCTCCCAGAGGGAAGGAATTCCAGTAGAAGCATTTGGGGAGGCTGGATTATGGAATTGTATATGCTCAGTGGAAGTATTTCAGTGGCCATTGAACCAGGTTGCCATTTCTTCAAGGGCTGGAGATGTGCACACGTTGACAGGAAGAAAAGCTTCCGGCCACAGGAACAGCCAGTCTAGCAGATTCTACCACCTTCACCTTCCTCTTCCTAATTGGTACCAAACATTTCATGTCCAACTCAGATGGTTCATTTCCCTGCAAACCCTTTTTTTGATCCTATCCACTCTGAAATGAGAGGCCAACTCTGCTTCCTTCTCTCTGAGAGAGCACATTGAACACTGAATGGCAATGCTTCACACTATTTTTTTTTTTACAACTCATTATATGGACTTCAAAAATATTAGTCTCAATAATGAATGTGGGGCCTCATCTGGTTGTAGGCTAGTGTTAACTCAAGTAATTTCCACTTACTTAGGGAGACGGCCATGAGAGCAGCAGGAACCCCAAATGCCAGTGGGTAACATGCTTGCTGACTGTGAATTCCACATTGTTGAACTGGGGAGAAAGTATGAGATTAAAATTGATCATGGCATTGGTAATGCATGGATAGTTCCCATTTCTAAAAGCCCCTCACTATTGTTACATAGTATTTTTTTTTGAGAGAGAGAGAGAGAGAATTTTTTAATATTTATTTTTTAGTTTTCGGTGGACACACATCTTTATTTTATTTGTATGTGGTGCTGAGGATCGAACCCAGCACCCCGCGCACGCTAGGCGAGCGCACTACCGCTTGAGCCACATCCCCAGCCTGCCCTGTTACATAGTATTTTCACTTAAGGTTCAAGACATCCATTTGCCTTACTGATGTCATTGCCAGCTGCATTGTAGAAAGAGCAGGAGATGGAGGCAGATTCTAATCTTAGCCCCTAAATAGATGTGTGTTTGCTGTATGGGTTTTCTAAGTGGGGGAGATAAATATGATCTGGGTACAATGACTCCAATATAAGGGACTCAGTCAATAAAAGCTATGTGCCCTGGAAAGTCAATATCGTATGTCCCTATATGCATGCCAAATAAGTAACCATTAGATGACTTCGGGCAGGGGTTGACAATACTTTCTGTGATATCTTAGGCTAGGTATCTTAGGCTTTGGGGACCATTTGATCTTGGTCACAACTCTTCAGCTCCAGTTTTGTTTTTTGGTACTGGGATTGAACCCAGGGACACTTAACTACTGAGCTACATCTCTAGCCCTTCTTTTTGTTTTTATTTTTTTGTATTTTACTTAGAGACAGGGTCTCACTGAATTGCTTAGGGTTTCACTAAATTGCTGAGTGCCGGCTTTGAACTTGTGATCCTCCTGTCTCTGCCTCCCGATCCGCTGGGATTACAGTTGTGCGCCACTGTGCCTGGCTTCAGCTCTGCCTTTGTAGGAGGAAAGTAGTCAGAGACAAACCTAAATGATGGTCTTGCCCAGATTTCTGGATCTGGCCCCAGGGCCATTGTTTGCCAACTTCTGACTGAGGGCTATTTCAGCTCTGAAATCTTAGGATTGGTAAGGAAAACTATCAAGGCTTTGTAAGAAGCAAGAGAGATTACTAGAAATCCTTCCGTGGGAGGCTGTGGCCTCCACAGTGATCCAATCTTGTAGGGGTTTTGACTCTGCCTAGCTATTTCACAATTCTTTTTTTTTTTTAATTGTTTTTAGTTGTTGATAGACCTTTATTTATTTAATTTATTTATTTATACGTGGTGCTGAGAATCAAACCCAGTGCCTCACACATGCCAGGTTAGTGTGCCACTGCTGAGCCCCAGCCCTAGCCCCAGCCCTAGCCCCACTATTTCACAATTTTGTAGAGAAAAAAGTTAACTAGTAGAAAAGTTCTGGTTATGCCAATAATTCCTGTTTGTGGCAATGCAAAATAATTTCTCCCCGTAAAGAATCAAAATCTGTTGTGATATTGCCTCTTTCATCCCGTATGTTAGTGATTTGAGTTCTCTCTCTTCTTCTCTTCGCTAGCATGGCTAAGGGTCTGTCGATTTTGTTTATTTTTTCAAAGAACCAACTTTTAGTTTTGTCAATTTTTTCAATTGTTTCTTTTGTTTCGATTTCATTGATTTCAGCTCTGATTTTAATTATTTCTTGCCTTCTACTTCTTTTGCTGTTGTTTTGCTCTTCTTTTTCTAGGATTTTGAGATGAAGTATGAGATCATTTATTTGTTGGTTTTTTCTTTTTTTAAGGAATGAACTCCAAGCAATGAATTTTCCTCTTAGAACTGCTTTCAATGTGTCCCATAGATTCCGATATGTTGTGTCTGTGTTTTCATTAATCTCTAAGAATTTTTTAATTTCCTCCTTGATGTCTTCTATAACCCATTGATCATTCAGTAACCTATTGTTCATTCTCCAAGTGATATATTCTTTTTCCTTCCTTCTTTTATCGTTGATTTTCAGTTCCATTCCATTATGATCAGATAGGATGCATGGTATTATCTCTACTCCTTTGTATTGTCTAAGACACTTCAGAAATACAGAAGATAATCAAAAATTATTTTGAATCCTTATACTCCAATAAATTAGAAGATAGTGAAGGCATAGATAAATTTCTTAAGTCATATGATCTGCCCAGATTGAGTCAGGAGGATATAGACAACCTAAACAGACCAATATCAATTGAGGAAATAGAAGAAACCATCAAAGGACTACCAACTAAGAAAAGCCCAGGACCGGATGGGTATACAGCAGAGTTTTACAAAACCTTTAAAGAGGAACTAATACCAATACTTTTCAAGCTACTTCGGGAAATAGAAAAAGAGGGAGAACTTCCAAATTCATTCTACGAGGCCAACATCACCCTGATACCTAAACCAGACAAAGACACTTCAAAGAAAGAAAACTACAGACCAATATCTCTAATGAACCTAGATGCAAAAATCCTCAATAAAATTCTGGCCACTCGGATACAAAGGCACATCAAAAAAATTGTGCACCATGATCAAGTAGGATTCATCCCTGGGATGCAAGGCTGGTTCAATATAAGGAAATCAATAAATGTTATTCACCACATCAATAGACTTAAAAATAAGAACCATATGATCATCTCGATAGATGCGGAAAAAGCATTCGACAAAGTACAGCATCCCTTTATGTTCAAAACTCTAGAAAAACTAGGGATAACAGGAACATACCTCAATATTGTAAAAGCAATCTATGCTAAGCCTCAGGCTAGCATCATTCTGAATGGAGAAAAATTGAAGGCATTCCCTCTAAAATCTGGAACAAGACAGGGATGCCCTCTCTCACCACTTCTGTTCAACATAGTTCTCGAAACACTGGCCAGAGCAATTAGACAGACGAAAGAAATTAAAGGCATCAAAATAGGAAAAGAAGAACTTAAATTATCACTATTTGCAGATGACATGATTCTATACCTAGCAGACCCAAAAGGGTCTACAAAGAAACTATTAGAGCTAATAAATGAATTCAGCAAAGTGGCAGGATATAAAATCAACACGCATAAATCAAAGGCATTCCTGTATATCAGCGACAAATCCTCTGAAATGGAAATGAGGACAACCACTCCATTCACAATATCTTCAAAAAAAATAAAATACTTGGGAATCAACCTAACAAAAGAGGTGAAAGACTTATACAATGAAAACTACAGAACCCTAAAGAGAGAAATAGAAGAAGATCTTAGAAGATGGAAAAATATACCCTGTTCATGGATAGGCAGAACTAACATCATCAAAATGGCGATATTACCAAAAGTTCTCTATAGGTTTAATGCAATGCCAATCAAAATCCCAACGGCATTTCTTGTAGAAATAGAGAAAGCAATCATGAAATTCATATGGAAAAATAAAAGACCCAGAATAGCAAAAACAATGCTAAGCAGGAAGTGTGAATCAGGCGGTATAGCGATACCAGACTTCAAACTATATTACAGAGCAATAGTAACAAAAACAGCATGGTACTGGTACCAAAACAGGCGGGTGGACCAATGGTACAGAATAGAGGACACAGAAACCAATCCACAAAACTACAACTATCTTATATTTGATAAAGGGTCTAAAAGCATGCAATGGAGGAAGGATAGCATCTTCAACAAATGGTGCTGGGAAAACTGGAAATCCATATGCAACAAAATGAAACTGAATCCCTTTCTCTCGCCATGCACAAAAGTGAATTCAAAATGGATCAAGGAGCTTGATATCAAATCAGAGACGCGCCGTCTGATAGAAGAAAAAGTTGGCTACGATCTACAGTCGGTGGGGTCGGGCTCCAAATTCCTCAATAGGACACCCATAGCACAAAAGTTAATAACTAGAATCAACAAATGGGACTTACTCAAACTAAAAAGTTTTTTCTCAGCAAAAGATACAATAAGAGAGGTAAACAGAGAGCCTACATCCTGGGAACAAATCTTTACTCCTCACACTTCAGATAGAGCCCTAATATCCAGAGTATACAAAGAGCTCAAAAAATTAGACAATAAGAGAACAAACAACCCAATCAACAAATGGGCCAAGGACCTGAACAGACACTTCTCAGAGGAGGACATACAGTCAATCAACAAGTACATGAAAAAATGCTCACCATCTCTAGCAGTCAGAGAAATGCAAATCAAAACCACCCTAAGATACCATCTCACTCCAGTTAGATTGGCAGCCATTATGAAGTCAAACAACAACAAGTGCTGGCGAGGATGTGGGGAAAAGGGTACACTTGTACATTGCTGGTGGGACTGCAAATTGGTGCAGCCAATTTGGAAAGCAGTATGGAGATTTCTTGGAAAGCTGGGAATGGAGCCACCATTTGACCCAGCTATTCCCCTTCTCGGTCTATTCCCTAAAGACCTAAAAAGAGCATGCTACAGGGACACTGCTACATCGATGTTCATAGCAGCACAATTCACAATTGCTAGACTGTGGAACCAACCTAGATGCCCTTCAATGGATGAATGGATAAAAAAAATGTGGCATTTATACACAATGGAGTATTACTCTGCATTAAAAAATGACAAAATCATAGAATTTACAGGGAAATGGATGGCATTAGAGCAGATTATGCTAAGTGAAGCTAGCCAATCCCTAAAAAACAAATGTCAAATGTCTTCTTTGATATAAGGAGAGTAGCTAAGAACAGAGTAGGGTCGAAGAGCATGAGAAGAAGATTAACATTAAACAGGGATGAGAGGTGGGAGGGAAAGGGAGAGAGAAGGGAAAATGCATGGAAATGGAAGGAGACCCTCAGAGGTATACAAAAGTACATACATGAGGAAGTGAGGGGAAGGGGAAAAATAATACAAGGGGGACAAACGAATGTCAGTAAAGGGGGCAGAGAGAGAAGAGGGGAGGGGAGGGGAGGGGAGGGGAGGGGAGGGGGGATAGTAGAGGATAGGAAAGACAGCAGAATACAACAGACACTAGTATGGCAATATGTAAATCAATGGATGTGTAACTGATGTGATTCTGCAATCTGTATATGGGGTAAAAATGGGAGCTCATAACCCACTTGAATCAAATTGTGAAATACGATATATCAAGAACTATGTAATGTTTTGAACAGCCAACAATAAAAAATTAAAAAAAAAAAAAAAAAAAAAGAATCAAAATCTGTTAATCAAATCCTTATTTGAACAGATTGTAAGAAGTTCACATTCCCTGATGAATTAATAAGTAATACAAAATCTCTGTCACATGCTCATTTTATATTTGTATGAGAATCATCACTTTATTTCAGAAAATCATCCTTTAACATATTCCATTATTCAAACATGCATGGCACCTACTCCAGAAGAAGCCGGAAGTGGGAGATGTATGGGGACAGAACTCAAAAATGAAAGCTATTAATTTTTTTTAAGTTGTAGATGGACACAATACTGTTATTGTTTTATTTTTATATGGTGCTGAGGATCAAACCCAGCGCCTCACACACGCAAGTCTACAACCCCAGCCCGAAGGCTGTTAAATCTTATGCAAAAGAAACTGGGGATGGGGCTTAAGTGTCAGTCATCTTCAAACTTACTCTAGGCAGAAATACATGAATTCCTATAAAATATTTTATTTCATAACTTAATCTTATCCAAGTATGGACACCAAGGTTTTGTTAATTTGCCCTAAATGACACTAAATACTCCTTTCCATGTGGGAAATTGATGATCTTTGAATTGCCCATGAACAAACACAGAGATCTGAGTGGGGCTGGTGGTTATTGACACTGTCTTGTTCTTTCTCTGGGTAGTTCCTTTTGTTCTTTTTGGAAATACTCAAGATGTCAGGAAAGTAAAAGGCAAAACTTTGCCCGCTAAATTCTTCCTGACTTACTGGGGAGCAAAGCTTGAAGGCTGTAATGCCGATCAGAGCCCACAAGGCAAACACCTTCTATATAAATATATATTTATTTGTTTATTTTAGTTGTAGATGGATACACTATCTTTATTTATCCATTTTTATGTGGTGCTGAGGATCAAACCCAGGGCCTCACACGTGCGAGGCAAGCGCTCTACCACTGAGCTACAGCCCCAGCCCGGCAAACACCTTCTTGATTAATCTCTCACCATGAATAAGGACGTCACATTAGGAAAACATTGAAAAGACTGATGCCTATGCTGGGGTGTTTTAGTCTCTCCAGTGGTCACTGGAATACAGGAGGCAAATAAGATTAGAAAAGGAGAGAAACCTGAGAGAAAAGAAGCTCAGACTCTGGATTTTGATGTCCATCCCAGAATGAATTGCACTAGACTTTAAGGAGAGAAAAGACAACAGAACAACAAGAAAGGGCTCCCCTTTCTACCCGCCTTCCCCCCGACAATCAGTGAAGGGAAGACAGGCCCCGTTCAGATATTCTTACCCCTGAGTATGGGAGTGATGATGGTAGACAACAGACTTCCAGCATTAATGGCCAAATAAAAGATGGAGAAAAATCTGTTTCTTTGCTTTTCCTGTCATAGAAAAAGAGAGGTGAACATGATGACCTGGGCTTGGGATCATCTGAGCAGATGGAGCTGTTATCTGACTTGACTTCTGACAGCTTTGGTCAGTGTCTTACTTTCAAGCATATTTGAAAATGATGGAGTGGAGAACAGACTGAGTGCCCGTGGGTTTGATCCCTGGAGGGTTATTACTCATTGACGTGCTTTCTGCTGAGACATGTGTTCTTACCTGGCCCTCTTCAAATTGATCACCGCCAAATGCAGACACACAGGGCTTGATTCCTCCTGTACCAAGAGCTATCAGGGCCAGGCCGATCATGGACAGCGCCCTGGAGAGAGGAGGGTTAGGGCTAAGGTGGCAGGACTTTAGAAGAGGGAGCCTGTCCCCTGATTCATATTTTATCTAATAACTTATCATCCAGAAAATTGAAAGCAATAGCTTGATATTTGAGCAAAGACTTATGTGTGGAATCTTGTAGCCTTATCTCTTCTAGCAAAAGAATGGGTAAATGAAAAATGCTAATACAGGGATTGGGAGGATGCTCAGGGGTAGAGTGCATGCTTAGCATCACAAGGCCCTGGGCTCAGTTTTCAGTGCATGTGCACACACAGAATGTTAACTGGACAAGTGTAAGCCCTGCATCTTATGCAATAAAAATGGACTCATAGTAGTCATTAAATGATGTTAGAAAACAGGATTTCATTACAAAGCAGAATATCAGTTTATAGAATGATCTTAATTTGCTTACAAAGTACAGAAGACTGAAAAGAAATTGAGCAAAAGATTGACTATGCCAAGATCCCTGCCTATCTCAAGACTAGCAAAGATGCTATGTTCAGCTCCATGGTCTAGACAGCAAGATGGTGCAGAAGACCCTATCTCAAAATAAAAATGAAAAGAGGCTGGGAGCCCAGTGCAGTGGCGCACACTTATAATCGCAGTGGTGCACACCTATAATCCCAGTGGCTGGGGAGGCTGAGGCAGGGGGATCATGAGTTCAAAGCCAGCCTCAGCAAAAATGAGGCACTAAGTAACTCAGTGAGACCGTGTCTCTCAATACAAAATAGGGCTGGGGGTGTGACTCAGTGGTCAAGTGCCTCTGAGTTCAATCCCCGTACCAAAAAAAAGAAAAAAAGAAAGAAAGAAAAAAAGGCTGGGATGTAGCTCATTGGTAGAGGGTTTGCCTAGCACAACAACACCTTGGGTTTAATCCCTAGCACTGCAAAAAACAGAAGTTTATTTTTATGTCCAAGTGGTAGAATTACAGATTATTTTATCTTAATTTACTTTTGTATTTTTCAGGTTATCTTAAGCATTTTGTTTCCCAAATTTAAAAAAATATCATGATATTTATCAGTTCTCTTTGTAGTTTTATTAAATTTGCACTTGGGTACCACAAAACTCACATGACAAACATCAATCCTATATCTTCTTGTTGCTAGTGTGGCTTAAAAACACTTTTTAAAAAGTCATGAAACAGATATGGGCATGGTGGTGCACACCTATGATCCCAGCCACTTGGGAGGCTGGGGCAGGACGATTGCAAGTTCAAGGCCCACTTCAGCAATTTTTTGAGGTCCTAAGCAATTACTGAGACCCTGTTTCAAAATAAAAAATAAAAAGGGCTGGGAATGTGGTTCAGTGGTGAGGTATCCCTGGGTTCAACCCCGAGGACAAAAAAAAAAAAAAAAAAAAAAAAGAAAAAAGAAAGAAAAGAAATAGATAAAGTGAAGGCAGATATTACACAGAGAAAGAATCCTTTAAAAGTCACGCATCCCTAATTATTCTTCCTGAGTTCACTAACCCAAGTTCCTGTTCCTCTTTGAATCTGTTTGCCTCTTAATATAACTTACATTTGAAGTGGTCATTCAAAGCATTTTAAAGATAACAAAAACCTGGTCAGTTGAATATTAGATCCTATTTTTACTCTTGTGAGAACTTTAGGGGTGTTCTAACACTAACTGCATGAAATAAAAAACACACAGCTAAGATCTCTTGAGCACCTGTCATCTCTAGGCAGTTCTGGGAGTTCTTCCTGGATTAAACCATGCAGCTCTAGCAGAGGTCAGTACTGATACAAGTGAGGAAACTGAGGCCTAGAGGACCAGACACCTACTGAACACCACACAACTAGTAGGGCACCACCAGATCTGAACCCAGCCTGTCTCCAGTCTATGTTCTTAAAATGACAGTTTACTCAAGGTCATGTTCCTGCTCTGTGGGAAAGCTGGGCTCAGACCCCCGAAGTCTGAGCTGCCTACTGCGCTCATCGCCACTCTCCTCACCAACAACACTGTTCCTCCAGGCACAAGGGGAGGCTCCAGGGCCACCATCTGGTCTGGACAGCAATGATCAACTAAAGTCAGAGATGTGGGCATTGTGGATATGAACTTGAGTTTCAATTATATTTACCCAGCCCAGGAGATCAAAGAGCTTAAGCGCAGGGCAGGAGACAATCTTCATAATTAGTCTCCAAGGCCAGGCAACAGAGAGGGGAATGAACCCGGGAGAGGAGCAATGTCCACACCACTTGCCATCAAGAGTCCAGAACAGATGGCTGGGATAAATATTTATAAAACGGAATTACTAAAAAATAAGCAGATATGTGGTACAGGAGAGGTACCAGAGTCTCGAGGAGACCAGTGGTGTCAAGGACCAAGGCCTGTGAGAGCCACGTCCCTCTAGGGAAACCCAGGGCAAACACAGGTACTCTGCCCACTGACCACACATCAAGTGGGTTATCATGACCCAAGAGAGCCAAGTCAAAACAAGCAACTGTTAGGATGGAGGCATACTGCAAACCTAGCTCTCCATCCAAAACACAGCTTTTCTACACCACCAGAGGGAAGAGCAGCCGCCCTGCTCTCGTGGGGACATTGAGGAACAAGATGAAGCATCAGGACACTGACGAGCAGCCAGTGGGAGGGCGGGGAGGCAGCAGCGATCATCGACTCACACATGCACAGGGAGGCTGTCGGGGGTCCCCTCGTGGTTGTAGTCCGTGAGGTCGTTAATTGAGCTGATTGAGATGATTCCTTGTCCAATTGTGTAGACAATGGATAATGATATAATCGTCCTGAGTTTAGAAGGTTAAGAGAAGCCTGGTTAATTGTATGACGGCTGTCCATTTCCCAGCCTCCTTCCTTCAAAGTTTATAACAGCCCAGTCATAGACTCCTGTTTCTCAACTTGGGTAAAACTGGTCACCTCACAGAAAGGTGTAGAGCAAAGTTTTGGCTAGAGGACCAGGAGAAGGGGAAAGTCGCGTTGGCATACTCTCTGAACTCTTTCTGCAGGGCTGGGTAGGAGCTTGTCAGGGCTCCCTTATGTAATGGGTCAACTCAGCAACCAGGGTGTGACTCAGGCAGGGTAATGTCTTCCCAGCCCTGAGCTCTGTGTCTCAGATCACTGATGATATACAGGATCCCTGCCTATCACAAGACTAGCAAAGACGCTATGTTCAGCTCCAGGGATATGGCGTCGAGCAGAATCAAGATTGCGGATGCTTTCCCAAAAGTCTGGATTCCTTCATTCCCCGATTCCACCATCCCAAACCACATGACTTACATTTTAGCTTGTTAACAAGAAAGTTCCAATCACTTACTTAAACTTCCCCAGCCATGAGTCGGCGATAAGAGCTCCGAGAATCGGCGTCAGGTAGCACAGGGCGACAAATGTGTGGTAGATGGCCGTGGACAGGTTGTCATCCCAGCCAATGAAATTTGTGAAGTACAGAATCAGGATTGCTTTTTGCAGAGGACAGGAAGAAGAGGAGGGAGAAACAGAGTCAGGGCTGGCTACCACCACTCACGTCCTTCACCAAAGGGCAAGAAGTGGCTAAGAGTTACCTCTCATTCCATAGTAGGAGAATCTTTCACAGAACTCATTGACCACGATGAAGAAGATGCTCAAGGGGTAACCAAAGCAACTCTGACAAAAAGAAACACAGTGGAGGATCCAGGTGTGCTCTCCCAGGCACAAACTAGTGCCAGTGGCGAGAAAAGTGGCCAGTGCATAGTCAGTAAATTATCAGCGACTATCCAGAGGCAGAAACTTGAATTTTATCATTTTTATTCCCTTAGATTAGTTGTTCCAGATAGAAATAGCAATGAGCTAAAGCAGCAAGGTTTACTGTTAGCCAAGCGGGAAGTACACAGCACTCCTAAGGAAGGCCAGCTCTGCTTGATGCCGGATGCACGATACATACATGTTTAGGGAATGAAGCAAAGTCATGAAAAACTAGGAGTAAAATAGACTGTGAAATTAACAAAGTGAAGGCAGATGGAGAAGGAAAAAGCACACTCACCCATGGCTTGGACATTCCTAAAAGAAAAATGAAAAGTTGATATTAAATTTAAGTCAATACAATACTTTTTTCTGCAGCTAAACTCAGAGCCCTTGGCTTCTCGGGGCAGCCAGAGGAATGGTCCCCAACACAGCTGCAGCCCTCTCAGCCAACCCAGCCCCAGCCCCAGCCCTCATCTGGAGTGAGGCTGGGCCTCCGTCTGGTCTTTTAACGAGAGCCTCAGGCAATTCTTGCGTGTGGTTGGAAGAGAGACCAGAGCTCAAAGAATCCTGCCCAAACCATTTCCTCCCGAAAACACTTCAAAGAGCAACAGGGCAAAATGGAACCATTTTACTATGTTCCTTGGTATCTTACAAGGTCACCAGATACCTGTGAGGACAGTGTAGTGGAGGTGGAAAATGTTTTCAAGGGCCACCGTGAAGGTTCAGCCATTGCTCCCTGTCCCCGGCCCTGCCTTCCTTCCAGTGCCCTCACCACGAGCAGACACTCCAATGACACTCCACTGAACCCATGCAGTGTACACTCAGCAAAGTCCTTGCCCTTCCTGCCCATGCTTGGGTCTAGCCTCTGAGGTCCCTTCGCACATCACAGTGTGAAAACAGGCAGCTCACACTCTTGCCTCCATGTGGATTGAGTCCCTCCCACCAGCGTTGCCACATGCCAGCCTTTTTCACAATACCTCCCACTAGTAGGGGCTGTTGTCAGGGGAATGAATTCAAGGATCAGGAGGAAAAAACTGGAAAATACAAGCGAGTCCAGGCAAATCCATAGACTCGACTGCCTAAACCTGAGGCAGGTCCCCATGACCTCAGGAGAAGCGCCAGAGCCCTGCTTCTCTCTCTCTCTCCCCTGAGTTTTGACTAGTAGTGACCTGAACCCAGAGTAGTCCTGGCACCTTCGTGCCTTGCTCCCTATGCACATGTCGCCCTATATTTATCACTGCCAGTCACTGCTACGCCCTTCCCCTGGGGGACCAGCCCCTTTTCCCTCCCATTGGTCTCATCTTAGAATTCTGGAGCTGCTTCCATTAGGGATATGTGGGTCTTAAACAGAAGGGGGTCTTAAACTTGGGTGAGTCTCAGAAACACCAGGTGACTTGTGAGAACCACTGCTGGGCTATGTCTTCACAGCTGCTAACTCTGCAGGACTGGGGTGGACATTTGAGTTTGCATTTCTAACTGTGAGCTCAGGCAGCACGCTGGGAAAACCACTGCACTGGAGAATTAAAAATGATCCTTAAATCCCTATCGTGCCCCACAAGTTGCACACTGCAGCAGAGTTGCCCATTTGAAGAGCAGCTTCCTTGGAAACCAGTGCCAGCCACCGTGGCTTTTGCCTGAGGAAACTGACTTTTCTCTCTACTTAAGGATTGGCATTTCTAATGAGTTCCAAGGAGAGGTGGGTGCTGGGACCACACTTTGACTTTTTTTTTTTTTTTTTTTGTGGTGCTGGGGATTGAATCCATGGCCTTGTACATGTGAGGCAAGCACTCTACCAACTGAGCTATTTCCCCAGCCCTAGGGACCATACTCTGAGAAGCACGTGTAGGCTGTGTTGTCCTGTTGCTCATGGATTTCCGTAAGTCAATTTCATCACTTCTCCAGCTCTGAGTACCAGAGAGACCAGCTGCCCAGAGCAGAGAGCAAATATAGAAGAAGGACACAGCTCCCCACCTCAGTTTCTGCACTGTTCCCATTTGGGGCCCTTCCTTGAAGATTTGGGTTGTATTTTCATTATGTGTAATTCCAGAGCTCCATTCCACATATACACAACCGCAGCTTCTCTGGGCAGCTCCCTTCTTACCCACGTGGCTCCGCACAGCTTCCAAACTGGTACCCACTCACCTCCTGGGCAGGAGCATTCCCACCTGTCCCATTACATTGTGCTGGAGTTATCTCTGTCTCCAGCTCAGCCTGGCCCCAGGGGCCTCACACCAGAGGGCCTTAGACTTTTGCGTACTTAGTATTTTAGATGCAATCTTACTCCTTACTCTAAGGAGGGAAATACACTGTTCTGATCTCACAAAACCCTAATCCTCGACTTTTCCTGCTACTTAAGTTCTAGGTGGAGATTTCACAACACTACCAACCTGGTTTTCGCCCTAGTTAGACTTCCTTGGGGGAAGGCATCTTCCAGTGGCCACACATGAAGAATGAGGGCTGCAGACTCAGACCTGTGACTGACTCTCAGTTCTACTTGCCAGTTGTGGCCTTAGACCAGCCAGTCTTTCTTCTGAAGCCCAACAATCAAGGAAGATCACACCGCCACCTTGTTGGGCTGCTGTAAGAATTCAGAGCTTGGTGCATCAGAATTGGGAGATGCTACCACTTCAGACTCTTCCACAGAGTGGAAATTAAATGTTGTTGAATAGGCCTCCAAAGAATCCACTCTATCAGTTACCAATACAAGGATCAGATTCTGGCTCTGCCACTCGCTGGTTCCACTCACCCCCATAGGCCTAGCAGCTTCCCTCGCCCCTTGAGGCCGACCTGCCTGGATCACAGCAGTGTCCCCATGGCCCACCATGGCTTCCATTAGGTTTAGCAATGGAGAATCCTGGGCAGATCAGAAGGAGGGAGGAAAAATCAGAGTATTCATTTTTTTCTGGCACCCTCCTTACCAAGTCCCCTCAGACTGGCTGTGTCCTCAAGTGACAGTCACTGCTACTCTGAGGCTGTCCACTGCACCATGACTCTCTCTCTCTCTTTCCAGTTTTCATGACTTCCTTCCCCCATCCCCCAGGTCTCGAGGTGGTAACAGGGAGACCCACTATCGTTTGTGGACCCTCACCCCACATTGTCCAAATGGACTTCTTTAAACAAACCGTCCTTTTGAGTATGCCACACGATTCCCAAGGGGACCCTGGTGATGCGGTACACCAACTACAGACTCTACCTGCTGCCATCTTGCACTACGAGACAGGAAGGAGTTTCCCTTGCCAGAGAAATTGGAAGGACCCATTGTGCAAACAGTTTTTTTTAAAAAGCTGAACCATGAACCAGGCTGTTGGTATCACTCAGAGCCCTATTTTGGTGCATTGGTTTTGTGCTTTCTCAGGACACAGCCGTAGCCTGTAGCACCTGCCTACTTAGGCTTCAGACACCCTGGCCTCACCATTGCCTCCAAGACAAAGCAAGGGGCGAGGCCCACACAAAAGCCCATCCATGGCAAAGCAGGAAGAGGGTTGAAACCCAGCCAGGAGACGGCCAAGCTTCATCGTAACATCCTCCTGTGCTCCTCAGAATTTTGGTTCACACAGAAAGACTTCATTTCTCTGGGGTGACCGTGCTTTCTTACTAAATATCAATGTATCACCTAATATCTGTTAAATAATATTTACTTCAAACATAAATTGGAGTACAGAAAAGAGACCAAAGGGTTCAGGGAGCTTAGACCTTATGTGAACAATCATCACACTCAGAACCAAATCAGGAAAAAAAATTCCTGAACTCACTCAAGCGTGAGCACTGGTCCTGGTCACCACTCAGGAAGTATTTTATGTTCTGAAAGGCAAGTATTACCGAGAACTACTTTTATTGTACAGGGTGGAGGCTGCTGAGCTCATCTGTTATAGAATGCAGAGCTATCTGCTGGACCTCTGCTGCAGTCAGCGCTTCTTATCTACGAGACCTGCGACAACAAGGTTGCTATCTTGGAAAGGCCAAGTGCAGCACAGTGCACAAAATCCCAACTGTTTACCTGGGTGCAATTGTGCTTGTAGCTGGTATCCTGGCAGTAAATCAAGTGGTCCCATGTGTCTGGAATGGCTTTTAGATCACTCAGATTTCAGGACTGATTAGAGCCAAGCCTAGAATCCAGACGCCTTGTCTAGGGAGCTGAGCCGGCACCATGAACTCAGAACAAACGCTGGTCCTTACTGTTACTCTAAGCCTTGAAGTGGTTTTGCCTTTCTTTTGTTCAAAAAAATTTCATAAGTGTAGATTATACATTTCTAGATTATTGATTTGGGGGAGTGGTGTGGGGAGACAGAGAAAGCAGGAAGAAAATAAGAGACTCCACTGATCCCTACTACTTAGGAAAATCTCTCCATTAATATGAATATTTTCTACTGTTTATAAAACAGCTTGTTTCATATTTTGAATCATTTAGGGACAGAATCTCCAGTTTTAGTGTTTTACTACCTGGAAATCATTGGTCACGAGTGGACTAACAGTGGGAAGGTGTTGTGCGCAGTCAGCTGTCGTGTGAGGTTGGGGAGCGTATTTGCACAAACCAGGTGGGACAGCCCACCACGCACCTAGGATCTAGGGACACCTTAGGGGAATATATGCTCTGACATCTACCCGAACGTTACGGGCGCATGACTGAACTCCCTCAGCGACACAAACAGCACAGACAGTGCGATTCTAGGAGCTGGACTTGGGAAGTTGGAAGGAAGGAACGAGGCACTGTGCTGGGGCCTGAGAGAGCGCTCACCTTACCCTCAGGGGCAGGTGTCTCCTGTCCCTACCTAGCACCCAACTGAGGGAACAGCATCCGCTCTTCATGTTTTAGGAATGGTTTTTGAAGTTGTATGGTGGTGTAGACAGAAGAGTGTCCCAGAGATGTCCACATTCTAATCTTGGGAATTGGTGGATATGTTTCCTTCCAGGGCAAAAGGGACTTGGCAGAGGTGGCTAAGGACCTGGAGAGGCGAAGCTGATCTTGAGCTATTCAGTGGGCCCGATACAATCACAAATGACCTACAAAGAGAGAACATGAGGATGGAGGCAGGGGCGCGAGCAATTGCTCGGGGGGAGAATGAGCCATGGGATGTGAGCAGCCTGAGCATCTGGAAAAGGCAGGGAAATGGACTCCCGAGAGCCTTTCCAGGGCAGCCCCAGTGGCCTCTTGCTTTAGTCCAGTAAAACCCATATCAGACCTCCTGAGCTTTACAGTGCCATCGTCTGCCAAACCATACAGCTCGGCTGCACGATGGGAAGAAGTGGTTTTGGCGTTCAGGTGAGAACTTTCTCAATGTGCCCTGCATCAGGAGGTGGAAGGATGCCAACCATTGGAACTGGGAAGTGGAACAGGAGTGCAGAGACGTTCTTCCTAGCAGTGCAGCTTTGTTCCAAGTGCTTGACCCTGGGGTCTGCATTCCTTCACCCAAAGAAGGGACCTCTTCTGCAAGTCACTTAACAAGACTGAATCCACATGAGTAAGACGAGGCTTGTTATTTATGGCACTCACGGAGACAACAGTGTAGAGTTTTCACCAAGCCTGGACTGAGGTTCAGAATGGACTGACTTAGAATTAAAAACAGACAAGAATTCACTGTGGGGTGGCTCTCAAAGAAGAGGCAGCTCCCTCCAGGGTCACTCAAATTGAACCAAAAGCAGAAAGGCCTGATGATGTCTCCCTGGGAAGTGAGGCCACAGGATGCTGTGCCAGAGAAAGCCAGTCTTCCTCAACGTGAGCCACCTGGCAAACCTGGCATTTTCTGCCGAGCTGCTCTCCAGGTGGACCGTGCTGCCACGTACGACACGTGGGATTCTGACAGCTGAGAAATGCCGCATGGCTTCATATCGTATGACCTCTCTCCCTCTCTCTTTTAAAGAAAGTAAAGTGTGCAGCACATTAAGGAGAGCCCAAAGGACACAAACCAGGCTAAACTGTGACAGACTGGAGTAGGGGGAGGGGGGAGGGCCTGAGGTCACTCACCACATTCAATTATTTTCCAAAACACATAGGCTTCAGTCAAGTAATGAAAGGTGCTTTTCTTTCCTTAGACGGGCTCTTCTACCACCATAGCCAGGTCTGCTTAAGAATAAACGTGCATGCGTGACCCAAGTGCTTGCCCTGGACTGGCTCTGTGGACACTGTTTCTTGATTTAATTCTTTTTTTCCATGTTGAATTTGAACGTGTTGCCACATTTCCCAGCCCCAGGGTCACTGCTAGTCCATATGGCATTTCTGTGTTTGGGAAAGCGTAACCTCTTAGGCTGATGCTGCCAGAGGTATGGCTTCACAAATGGACAGAGGCTCTGTCCTAGTAAGAAGAGGTGCCCCTTGGAGGCTGCGCTGCCTGGTGAATGGGGCAGGGGCTGTATTCCACGCCCCCAGCTCCACCTGCTGGGACCTTCCTGTGGGGCAGGGCCACATACCTGTGGGTTATATGTCGATTGTCCCTCCTGGAAGCACTGACCTCCATTCCCATTCGGGGCACCTGTATTCCCCTGCTAGCTCCTCACGTAGCCACTGAATGGCACATGCTGACGTGCCATCTCCAGAGCACCACCTACATCAAGCTTCCCTTGGCGCTGCCGCTCAGTGCCTGTGGATCATCAGGCCTTGAGGACAGGGAAAGTCGACAGAACTCCCATGACACAAAGTTACTTTTTAGAGCTACAGGGAAACCCGTGCTAATGGGGGAGTGTGGGTCCTAGTCAATGACCTTGGCATGATGCTACCAAGATCAGCTCAGCCCTGAGGACCCAGCACACGTCCACACGTGCCACCAGGCGAAAGCTTGCCCATAGCTGATCTGAGTCTGGGCGGATGCCTGGTGGGTGAGAGGCCCTGGAGGGGCTCTGCCGACCCCTCACCAGCTGAGTCCTAACCAGGTGGGGCTTCTGCCAGCCCCAGAACTGCCAGAGAATCCAGAACATGCCACCACCTAGCTACCACTTTGCACCAGCTCCTTGGCAACACATTGCACACATTGCAGTGTGTCACTTATTGCTTTAGGTCTCTGAGCCTCAGCACCCAAACACCTTTAGACATGTTCAGAATCTCACAACCCACTCATCAGCCCCTGTGAGGTTTTGGAGTCATCCTTTCCGTTATCGGGGGCAGGGAGCTGGAGAGCTGGCATCTGGGGTCACTCCCCCTGCACCATGTGAGGGGTGGGCTAGCACACTGTGTCTTTTTCATCCATCTGTCAGGACTCGCTTGGTCTCATGTGCTCGGCCTTTCTTTCAAACACTCCCTCCCTCAACTTGGGCTGTCTGCTCAGGCCGGGGACAGCTTTGGGTCAGTCAGTGGGTTTCCTAGGACTGTCATGCGGAGTACCTTGAACTGGTGGCTTAAAACAGTGCAGGTTTTTGACTCACAGTGCTTGAGGCTTGGAGTCTGGGAGCAAGGCGATGGCTTGGTTGGTTCCCTCTGTGGCCTAGGGAGAAGCTGCTCCAGGCCTCTCCTTCAGACCTGGTGGTAGCATTCAGTCTCTGGCATTCCTGAACTGGAGAAGCAGCGCCCCGCCTCTGCCTCATCTTCATGTGGCAACCTCCCTGTGCAAGCTTCCATGTCCAGATTTCCTTTTTCTTAAGGACATTAGTCACACGGGATTAGGGGCTGCTCCACTCCACTATGACCCCATTTTAACTAAGTACACTTACAAACTATCCTATTCCCCAAAGAGGTCTCATTCTGAGGTTCTAGGGGGGTTCAGGCTTCAAAATGTGAATTTGGGGGAAACACAATTCAACCTGTGACAGTCAAAGGCCATTTGCAGTGTGCTACTTATTGCTTTAGGTCTCTGGGGCCTCAGCACCCAACCATCTTTGGACATGTTCAGAGATCGCTTAATTTCAACCGCTCCACTGCAGGAGAAGGTCAGTCAGGCCAGAAAGTACGCTGGAGTTAATATGTAGCAAAACAAAGGACCTGGGCAACAGTCCCAAGTTCTGCCTGGGTCTAGGTGGGAACAGGCGCGCAGATGAGATGATTTTCCTGGACGTTAGAACAGTAACCCTTGCTCTCCCAGTTGGTTTCTTTATCTGCACTTGGGTATTTTAATTCTAGAACACCCTTAGCTCAGAACTTATAAATGCCTGGCAGCAAAGAGTGAACGGACAACTATATTCTCAAGTTCAAGAGGACAGAGACCTTCCTCAGAGGAGTCCCCCAGAAGGAGACTGAGGGAAGAACATGGTGGGCGGGAAGCAGCTGTTGGCCTCCTGACAACACCCTCCCTCCACACCAAGCTGCCCACACCCAACAGGCAGCAGAAACTAGCAGATTAACATCAGTGTTGCACACTGATCCACGTGTACCACTGTACAGTATGACCCTGATACGGTCAAGGAGAAAACAATGCCAACCACACAGTGTTGCTAAATCAAAAGGAACCAATCTGCTGGTCTTTTGATTTTAGACACAATTAAGTTAGAGACCCTAACTTTTACACACCAAGACTTTTTACTCTTATATGATAAATCGTGTCTAGAAAAAAAATGCTTTATAATCACATTAAGTATGAAGTTAGGCTACAAAACTTGGCTCAGCATGCACTTTAATTTTTTTTTTTTTTTTTTTTTTGCCTAATTGATACTTAGGTTGAACATTCCCTATTGTTAACAGGAAAATATCTGTAAGAAAGCTCTAGAAGTAGAACTGATAACATATTATGTGTATTTTAAATACTATTGGATATCATCTAATAGCCATCCATAAATGTTTTGGGTAATTTTTTTTTCTTTTTTTAAAATAATTCTGGAATGAGCAAACAGAAAGAAAGTTATATTGGAAGAAGAAAAGGGGAAAAATGGTTAAACATTATGTGTAAAGAAACATACACAGAAACTTTAACCACAGATCCAAAGCACAGGGTCAGCAGAGTATGACCACAATTTTTGGAATGAATCTGAGGTAAACCGTCTGTTTTTACTATGCTACTTCAAGTGTTTCTTATCTTACCTGATATTACACATAGGGGTTTTCTCCATACCACTTTTGTTATTAACTGAATTGTTTCGAATTGATTAGAATAAGACTCTAAATCCACCTGTCTTGCTGGGAGTCACTGGTCACCAAGCGCAGCGCCTGAGCCCAGTGGCCTCAGCTTTGCACACTAAGAATATTTCCACCTAAGCCCACATGGAAGGGATGCGAACATCTCAGAACATTTTCTCGTTACCATGTGGAGGGGGTTGATGCTGTCACCTCCAAATTCACGTCCTTCCCAGAATCTCAGAATGTGACCTTTTTGGGAAACAAGGTGGCTGAGGATGCAATCAGTTAAGGTGAGTGGGGTCAGACTGGAGTAGGGGGCCCTAAATCCAAGGGAGTTAGAAGAGAGAAGAGGCCAAGACAGATGTTCAGAAGGAAGATGGCCATGGGACAGTGGAGGCAGAGACTGAAGTGACCATCCACTAGCCAAGGAACAGCAAGGACAGCCAGTATCCCAGAAGCGGAGAGAGGCCTGAAACGAGACTGACAGCCTCCAGAGAGCATGCCCTGCCCACGCCCTTGACTTTGGACTCCGAGCCTCCAGACCAATGGGAAAATACGTGTCTGTTTGTGGTACTTTGGGTACAGCAGGAAGCCAGAGCACTGTGTGAGTCCTGTGTTTGGTTTTTTTCCCCAAGAATATCTCCGATTCACAAGTGCACCTCTCATATATCCCAGAGCTTATCATACAATCTTGTCACTGCAGACAGACTGAGGAGGGTTAAGTGCTCTGCTTTGAGAACTTTGAATGGGCCTTCTTATCTAAGCACATTCTGTGAATTTTCTAGTCTTCAATCTGACTCTTGAACCAAATTTTCCTTGCGGGTACATGCTCACGATCATTTACCCTGCGGTAAAACTGGAGGATTCAAACCCCCACTCCAAGGAGAGGCTCCTCCTGCTGCCTGTGGGGGCCTTGGGCATTTTCCAGCCTCCTCCCAGGAGGAACTAGATCTTCCTCCCTCTTGAGTCTCTGGGGAAGAGCTTGACCATCCTCTACTCAGATGTTGCACTTTCCAGCTGCTGAGATGTCCTTTAACTCCGTCCTGCTTGCTAATGGCAGGTGTACTTGTAAACCAAAGGACAAAGCCACAAAGCAGCAATTCTCAGGTCGTTCTGTTGCAACCCAGTGTTATGAGGCAATGATTCTCACTCATCTCCTGATGGCACTGCTCGCACTCTCTCACCAGGAAAGAATGTGCAGATGTTCCTCAGACCTCACCCTTGTTTTTATTTCCCTATCAGCTCACCTGGGATACCTACCCACTTTCTCCTCTGCAGGGGATAGACTCCAGATACAATTGTGACCAGAGGTTTCTCCCACCCTGAGACAGAGCTGGCTAGGAAATCTTAGCCCTGTGCATGGTTTCATGTCATTCCCCATCACTAACCACTCTATGCTGGGAACAGAATGACTGTCCCTTCTGCCAGCAAAGCTTCCTGGGGGCTCCACTAGCCAATTGAGAGAGCCATCCATCCGCTCTTCTCTGTTCTTCATGGAATGGTTCAGTAACTCAGAGAGCTGTAGGAAATTACTAATCAAAAAAATCCAAGTAAACAAAAAATTGAGTAATTCTGCTCATCCTTTTTTTTTTTGGGGGGGGGGGCGGTATCAGTGATTGAACTCAGGGGCACTGGGCCACTAAGCCACATCCCAGCCCTATTTTGTATTTTATTTAGAGACAGGGTCTCCCTGAGTTGCTTAGCACCTCACTGTTGCTGAGGCTTGCTTTGAACTTGTGATCCTCCTGTCTTAGCTTCCTGAGCCCTGGGATTATGATTATAGGCGTGTGCTACCGTGCCTGGCAGAGCCTCCATCTTTGACAAGTCACTGCTTGTTGCATTCACAGGGGTCATTCACCTCCGCATAGCTCAGAGGGAGAAAGTTGTTTGTGGACTTAGATTTCTGCCCCCCAGGCTCTGATCTCTTCTAGGAAAGATTATTTTATACCCTCGCTTGGGAAATAAACACCTGCATGAATACATGATTTAGGCCCACCCCTGCCGGCCCAGGCTGGGCCACGCTGATGGGGTACTGCTACTCATTGCTGTTCTGCCTGCACTCTTCAGGGAGCACCTACAGGCTCATTTTCTAATCCCACCATGGATTTACCCAAAGCCTCTTCACCACAGACAAGTACCCACATGGATAATCCAGGGGCCAGGCTGTGTACTACATCATACCACAATCTGATTTTTAGAGCGTAGTAGTAATATTTGGACAAAGGCAAGGGTCAGGAAGAAGAGAGTCCTGTCATTTAAAGTCACGTAGGGTCATTTGGGTTTTCAAAATGTGGTTCTGGGACCAGCAGAAAGGGCATCCTGGGAACTTGTCCAAATGTTCATCTCTGAGCCACGCCCCAGTCCTCCTGAACCACAGACTCAGGCTGGGCAGAAATCGGTGAAAAGAACATGCCCTCAGGGTGAGTCTGGTGCAAGCAAAGTTTGAAAAACACTGGTTTAGTGCACTGTCATCCCAGCATAAGAAGCTCTCTCCTGGCTGGAAGAGGTCAGCCCTGAGGTCACAAAACAAAGGTCCTCCAGTATGCAGCAACCTGGACTTCCAGCTGCACACTCTGAGCTTAGAGCAGGGACACCGGCTTCACCGGCTCCTTAGCCCTCTCCTGGTTGACCCCAGAGCTCTGAGAGAGGATGTGGGAGGACTTTCAAAGGGCCGGCTGTGAGTTACCTTCAAGGCTACTTCATCATCTAATACTCCAAAAAGAAGCTAACTTGGAAAAACTCACTGGAAACACAGCCCGAGACATGGGGCACAGGCATAGCAGAGGTCCTTTGCTAAGTAAGAACTTCTCAAATAAGCTGGAGGTCTTGGCAGACTGAGGCAGGAACTTGATTCAGACTTGACCCTTGTACCTCACTTTCAGAGTCAAATAGGTGGCAAGTGACATAGTAAGATCCATGGTTTTCCAAGACCAAAGTGTGAGAGCACCAAAGTCCACCAAGTTCCTTGCTAAATTTTGGATAGGGCAGGGGTGAAAGGAAAAATCTTCAGTGAAGTCATCAGCAGCCCTCTGAAGGCTTCAAGGCCTGCTCTTTCTTCTCTGAGGTTTCTCCCCAGTCTATAAAAAAGCTCTCTGTCATTAGGAGACTTCACCCACCCAGATGGCCCTCAGGAGAAAAGACTTCTCCACACTGATTCTGAGAAACACACAGGTACTTTAAGGTAAGGGTTAGAAAAAACAGTGGCTCATGGGCCAAATCCAATCTACTACCTGCCTTTGTATAGTTAACAGATAAGATTGATTTTATGGTTTTCTTTTTTTTTTTAAATCCTTTTTAAAAAATATTTATTTTTTAATTTTCGTCAGACACAACATCTTTATTTGTATGTGGTGCTGAGGATGGAACCCAGGCCGCACGCATGGCAGGCGAGCGCGCTACTGCTTGAGCCACATCCCCAGCCCGTATGGTTTTCAATGATTAGGAGAAAAGAGACTATTTTGTGGTGCATGAAAATTATATGAAATTCCGCTGTCAGTGCCCATAAATACAGTCCTATTGGAACATCTCCACCCTTTTGTTTACGGATTGCGGCTGTTTTCACAGTCCAAGGATCGAGCTGAGAAGTCATCGCAGACAATGTAGCCCACAAAGCTGAGAGTATCTATTACCTGGCCCTTTCCAGAAGAGACTACTGACTTCTGCTTTAAAACAGGGTTGGCAAAGCTAGGCACCTTGGTGCACACCTGTAATCTCAGTGGCTCAGGAGGCTGAGGGAGGAGAATTGTAAGTTTGAGGCCAGCCTCAGCAACTTTTGGGCAACTTAGTGAGACCCTGTCTCAAACTAAAAAATAAAAAGGCTGGTAAAGTGACTCAGTGGTTAAGCACCCCTGGGTTCAATCTACAGTACAAAAAAAAAAATTTAAAAAGTAAAACAAAACAGGGTCTATGGATCATGATGCCAAACAAGATTCTGCAACCAGGTTTAGCGATGCATTGCCACATCCCAAGCAATAGTTTATCCCTGTTTGTTGTTGGGGCTTCTCATTGCTTATGCTGAGTACTAAATTCCTTAATGGTACAGTTCTGGATCTCATCGTGTCCCTCCCTTTCCTAGTCACTCATCACCTCTGCCCCTTGATTTCCAGGGGGAGTGCAAGAACCTGCTGAGTTCCAGTTGTACAGTGCCGAAGCCTAGCTCACAGTACAGGTTTCTCTAAGAACAGGTTCCTGCTCTGTTGCCTCATTTGCCAAGTATTCCAAACATCACCTTATGGCACCCAGCACCTGAAACAATTTTGGCATAATCTGTGTGCCAAAGATCTATTCTCAGAGGGCAAGTCATTACCACTTTGTTTCTTAATAATAATCTTTTAAACTTTTTTATTTTTTGGCATTTACTCACCCTTGATATTGAAAAGTTGGGACTTTGCTAAAAATCAAACCAGTGTCTGAATATACAATTGTTGCTATTCACATGCTATGCCAATCTCAGTTGCAAAAAACAAACAAACAAACAAGCACCAAAACCCTTAAGGACCAATTTGCAAATTAGAAAATGTTGATTGATTTGGAACTATGCTTCAAAAGCCAACTCAAATCATCTGCTGCTTCCTTTGACAATTATTCCCATTTGAGCTGTTATGAGTGCTAAACGCATCTCACAGCATTCTAATTCAACACAGATTTGATATCCAGAGTCCAAGAAAAACACTTCAGAGAACCTCCCTGTTAACAGGGAGCCGCAAGGGAATGGCGTTTGAGGATGGGGCCCAGAACATCAGTCTAGGAATCCCCCCATGAAGCTGAGTGAGATAGGTACTCATGCTGGCAGTCTCCACCCAAGATCTCTTGAAGCAAGTTTCTGGAACAAGCACAATTAGCCACAATTAAATGTCCAAAGTGTGACCCACTCACTGCTTCTACTTCCAAACTCTATGTGGCCTATGGCCTGGTGCAGTAGGAAGTGAGACCCCAAAGAGCTTACTTTATTGGGGCAAGAATGCAGGGGCAGCAAATGGCAAGGTGGAGATCAGAGTCCCTTCTCTCCAGCATGTGGCCATGTCGTCTTAAAAGCAAGAGCCAGGGCATGACTCTGGGGATCCACTGCCCCATCTTTAAGGGAGCAGAGGGTTTCCACTGGTGCTCTGCTCTCTGTTACTTCAGGAGTGGCTCTTCTGTGGCAGGTGGCAGCCAGGTTGCCTCCAAGCTCTGACCTCTCAAGAACCAGCTACTCTATTTCTGTGCCTCTGCTTACAACCTGAGGACAGAGGCAGGATCTGAAGTCGGGCCCCAGGGAGATGGCTCTAATTCCTCTAGGGCCAGCAATCCCTCCAGAACTCCAAGGTCGCCTCCCCAGCCAGAGGGAAGAGAAGTGTAACCCAGCTTGCAGCTGTCACCAGCTTCCTGACATCACAGTGTTGTGTCAGCATAACCTGGTCCAGCTTCGAGGCCACAGCCAGCGCAGAGTGGGCGCACAGGGATCTGAGTTCCCACAGGTGGGCAGATCACGGTTACTGCATTCATTCTCCAAGCCTAGGAGTCTGCGGGACTGGGCGCCCCAGCTCTCAGCCCACCAGTGACCACCGGGAAAGGGACGTGGAGCCCCACTACCTCCCGCGCTTTGCAGTCCCGGGTTTGCCTTTTCCCGCGGTGCGCACTCGCACTCGCTGGCCGGGCCGGGGCCGCTCCCTCCCTCGCTCTCCCCGCCTTCGCCAGCCACCCCAATGACAGCGGGGGCGGGGGGGCAACCCGCTCACGGCCACAGCGCTCTGTCGCTGCAGCAGGACTGCGTGGCACAGTGGCACCCCGGGCTTCCCCGCTGCCAGGACGGATGTGTCCTCGCTCCCCGGGGATCCCGCCTCCGCCAGCAGACTTACCCATGGTGGCGGCTCTGTGGGCTCCCCGCGGTGACCGGAGAGTGAGAAGAGTCCAGCACCACTGACTGTGGCAGGCCCTGCCGGGCTAGCTACCTGTGCTGCTGGAGGTGTGCGAGGCGGGGCTGCCCCGGGCTCCACCCTTGGAGTGCCTGAACCACGCTGCAGGTGGCAGAGGTTATCACCCTTGATACCCTGCAGGTGTCCACTTGGGCTGGCCGGTGCCCCAGGCGGTCTAGGCAGGTGCCCCAGGCGGTCTAGGCAGGAGCCCCAGGCGGTCTAGGCAGGAACAGACCCAAGTAACAGGGAAGCAGAAGGGCTGTGGGGCCTCCGGCTCCCCATGTCATTAGTCACCTGGAGTGCTTGTTAAAATGAAGATTGCTGGCCCCACCCCAAGACCAGGATTGGGGCTGAAGCTGCATTTTTAACAAGCCTTAGGTGATGTGCATGCTACTGGCCGGGCCCACACTTTCAAACCACCTTCCAGGAAACATGCACTGCTTCTCTGTGGGGATGCGAAACTGGGTGGCACACTGGTCACTGTGTGTCTATGTCCTGTGTGTTTGTGCACATGCCAGGTATGTGCTTGTGACTTCACCTGCAGTTTTTGTTTGTTTGTTTTCAAAGAGAGAGAGAGAGAGAGAGAATTTTTTAATATTTATTTTTTAGTTTTCGGCGGACACAACATCTTTGTTTGTGTGTGGTGCTGAGGATCGAACCCGGGCCGCACGCATGCCAGGCGAGCGCGCTACCGCTTGAGCCACATCCCCAGCCCTTCACCTGCAGTTTGAACCAATGCAAGCATTTATGAAGGATTCTACATCTCCACACAGAAAACAAAAACAAAAATGATGACCTAGCAATCCTCTTGAGATGACTGTTCTGTTTTCCTGTCTGACTTGTATTCTGAAAACAGAAAGGAACAGGGAAAGGGAGGGCTGGGGTGGTGCTCAGTGGTAGCACGCTCGCCTAGCACACGAGAGGCACTGGGTTGGATCCTCAGCACCACATTAAAAAAATGAAATATTGTGTGTCCACCTACAATCTAAAAATAAAATTTAAAAAAAAGGGGAAATGGAGGTGAGTTTCCACTCTTTTCTTTAAACCCTCCTTTCCCTCCCGGAGCCTCTGGCAGGACTGCTCCACCTTCTGCCTCTGAATTTGACTCCTTCAGGAGCCTCTGAGGTGGTTGGTACAGGACCTGTCCTTCGTGCCTGGCTTCCTTCCCTTTGCTAATGTCCTCAGGTGCATCCGCACTGTAGCTTGGGTAGGAGCTCCCTTCCTTGGTAAGAGTGAGGAGCATTCCAGTGAATGGACACCCCTCGCTTTCCTTGTCCTCCCATATGCCCCATTATTTTTGAGCCTTGGGAAGTCCCCCAGCCACACGGTTGGGAGATGGTGGTGTGGAGGTGAAGCAGAGGGAGACACTGCACCTGCCCTCTCTGGGCTTCTTCACTATGTGTGAGGAGGGAGAAACCCCTTTCCGCCCTTGCCTAACTGATGCCCAGGGTAGCTGATGTTGGCTGCTGGGTCCTGCTGGGTCCTGTCAGGCAGGAAGATGAGCACTGACCAGAGGGAAGCCTCAGGGGCTCTGCAAGGCTTGGAAGCACTCTTCCCAGGTGTCACCTACTGTCAGCCAGGCTTGGCAGAGAGGGGACGCTCCTGATAGCTCCTTTGGGTCCATTTTATCTGCAGGGTGGAATTTCTGTTGTTGAGTTTGTGAATCTTGGGATCCTGGGCCTGTGTAAATGCGCTTTTGCTCTGGACTAGAGGTTCTTGAAGTGTGGTCCCTGGACCAGCAGCATTAGAATCTCCCAGGAATGTGGGGGAAATGCAAGTTCTGGGCCCCAGCTCAGATCCACTGAATCAGAAACCAGACTTCTCAGTGGTTGTGAGGGAAATGCTGTCTCTTCCATATGCCTATTTAATCCTCCATTCAAGTACTATTGATTTCACTTCCAAGTGCTAACTACTGTGCTAGTGGCAGGGTTAGAGCCCTCTGTGTAAGCAGTGAAGGGACAGGCCTGCCATCACGCAGCCTGCATTCTTTACTATCCTTTAAGCATGCCAGGAAGAGGCAAGAGCCTCCAGAGAGGGATGCGTCAGTGAAGAACAAGAGCTAAAGGGGCAGAAGAAACAGGCTGTGCTGATCCTGAAGAGACCATCCAGTTACTGGCATCCATTAGAATTCCCAGGATAACGTGGCCCTGGAGAACAGGAAGTTCCTATTGGGCTGCTGCTCTTTGGTATGTGGTGTGGGGGACAGCAGATCTGGAAACTTCCACGTCATCTACACTCCCTTGGGGAGTCACACTGGGTCAGTTTCTCCTCAATTCAACCTTTCCCCTCATCCCTCTTGATGCTGCTGTAACAAATCACCACAATATTGGAGTTTAAAAGAACAGAAATGTATTCTCTCACAACTCTGGAGGCCAGACCCTGAAGCCAAGGTAGGGGCAGTGTGGTCTCTGGAGGCTCTACGGGAGAATCCTTCCTTCTCAGCTCCGGTTTCTGGTGACTCTAGGAAACACAGGCCTCTGTCTTCATGCAGCCTTCTCCTCTGTGCCTTCTGTCCTCTTCTAAGGGTACTTGTCACGGGATTTATGACCCCCCCCCACTCCAGGATACAGTCATTTTGAGGTGCTTAAGTCTACCTGCAGAGATCCTTTTTGCAAATAAGGCCACATGCACAGGTTCCAGGTCATCATATCACTAGGGGAGGGCACCCCTGAGTCTAGGACTGGAATGTACAGAAGTGACAATTGGTCCTGGATAAAGGGAACTGTCACTTGACCTCAAAGGATTGTTCTTATGAAAACCTTCGTGGGAGAAGCAAATGTCCCTAGTAATGATGAGACCTGAGTCATTCGAGCCTTGACCGTTCATTATTTTTGACTCCTAAAGCACTCAATGGCACAAAGTATCACAGTGTTCTGTTCCAAGAAGAGCACTGCCTTGAGAGGCGGCTTAAGAACTTTCTGGCTTCCTAAGCAACCTCAGGTTGCTTAGCTGTAAAGACCTCTTAATTCCATCTCCGAGGGAAACTGGACAGAAGTGAACTACAAGGCAACTGGTATGGAGAGGTTGATGGTTAGGGGTAGATCTTATGAGTAAACAAGAACAGATCCTGCCGCCATCCATTGGAGAAGGAGAGTCTGAGGGATGGAATGACTGGGGGTGGGGTGGGGGGGAGAGGTATAAAGATATGAAGGTTATTTGGAAAATAGCAAAAGGAGAGGGAGGACCAGCAGCCAGCTCATGTTCATTAAGTGCTACTTTGGAATCAAGAACTCGCAGGCAAATTTTACATGTCACCCACCAAGTTCTCAGAATATTAAGCAACTGAATCCAGGAAATGGTTGAGGACTCAATCCTGCCCCTGCCAGGCACAGGACTGTGCTGTCCTATTTATAGCCTCAAGATGACAAGGTGATAAATATATATGTTCATGTTTACCAGACTCACTTAAATTATAACTCATTTGGCAGATTTTGCTTTCAAATGTAGTTATCAACCTTAACTACCTCCAGTGTTGGGAGTGTCACAACTCGTGCTGTGCATTGTCCCTGAGACCCAGATGATCTCAGTGCACTCTGCTTGCACCCCACTTGTACTCTACGGGCCCTGTGGTTGGACACTGCGCCACTATCTCGTGCGATTCCTTTCTCACCACAGTGCAGTGCGTCCTAGCATCAGGAGCATGCCTTTGTTCTGTTTTGTATGGTTTTTGTCACAGAGAGTTTCAAAGACATGCAAAGAGGGACTATAAAGAGCCCTCGTGTGCCGGTGTGTCTGCCACTGGCTCAGCTCATCTTCGGCATGTCCTCAGTCTTTGATGGGGAGGAGAAACTGCAGCAGTGCAGGCTGGTTAAACTGCCCAAGGTCATGCAGCTGGTGGACTGCAGGAGCAGGATTCTTCCCTCAGATGCCTGATTCTTAGCTATCAAGGGCTATCAAGCAATGGAATCAGATTATGTTTTTTTCTAGATGGTTCCAGGGTTACATTCCTACCTACGCCCTAAGGCCTATATTCTTGGTATCGCTGTGGAATGGATTCTTTTTCTAACTCTACCAGTTTGGGGCATGCATTAGTGTGCTTTATACAATGGTCACATTGCTTTCTTCTTCTTTTCATAATTGGGCTTGCTTTCCCCTCTGATAGGATACATACATGCTTCCTTCTAACTCTGGGGGTCCTACGACCTTCCGTTGTCATCTGTCCCTGGAATCCCTTTCTCTCTTACCTCTTGGTCCCTCAGCGTTGGCTGCCCTGGCAGCCAGGCACAGCCCATGTCCTCGGTCACCGATGCCTCGGATTCAGATTCCTGGTCCCGAGTCCCCTGACCTCCCTCCTTCCCTCCTTCCTTCTTCCTGTTCCTTTCTTCTTTTCATGTCCCCCCTCCATCCCTCCTTCTTCTCTTTCTTGGAGCACATCCTCAATAACATCACCAGAAAGGGGCTTGGGAAGTAAAATTCCTATGTTCCTGAAAACATCTTTATTTTGCCTTAAATCTTTTTTTTCTAAATATGTTTTTTAGTTATAGATAGACACAATATTTTTATTTTATTTTATATTTACTTTTATGTGGTGCTGAGGATCGAACCCAGGGCCTCTCATGTGCTAGGTGAGCGCTCTACAGCTGAGCCCCAGGCCCAGCCCTGTCTTAAATCTTAAAGAATAAAACTCTTCATTGGAATTTGGTTTTCCTCGGGATGAAGACGATGTTACCTTTTGTCTCCAGCCTCAGTGTGGCTGGTGAATTTATTCCCAGTCTATTTAAAAATTGTGGGCTTTTTTTCTCTGTGGAAACTTGTGGATTTTTACCTTTTTTTTGAGAGAATGTGTCTAGATGTGGGTCTTCACCTTTCGCTTTCCTAAGTAGTTTTCATTTGACGCTCCGGGAGCTCTGGGCCACTTTCCTCGGTTATCTCTGTATCAGGTCCTCCCTTCTATTTCTTGGTTCTTTTTCTCAGAAACCTGTTATCAAATGTTAGTCTCCTGAGCTTCCTCTCCCTCTCTCTTCTTTCATGTCATGTTTTCTGTCTCTTGGTCTTATGGGAAACTTCTTTACCTTTATTTTTCATCCCTGAAAGTTTATTTAGCAAAAGTATTTTAAGTGAAAGGAGTGTTTTTAATTGCTATGAGATTTTTCTTGGTTTCCTGAAGATGTAATCTCTCTCCTTAAATCTCCCTGAGGTGAAATTCAAAAGGAAATTCCCTTCTCTTGCCAAATCATGTTTTCCTCCAGGGTCTTCTACATTTTTCTAGGCCTTCTCTTTTAATTACTGGATTTCCTCGTCAGTGAAAGTTTTTTGGTTTGCCTTTTTGAAGAAGGACAGCATAGATAAATTCTTCCAGGTGCTGGCCTGGGTCTCCCCTGCACGGGGCTTCTTTTTGGTCTCCTTCCCCAGTGGCCTTCCCTCTGACTGCAGAGGCTGATGGTGGCATTTGTGGTGCATGAGAAAGGAGCCGTGGCTGCCCAGCTGCCTCACACTGACCTACAGAGGTGACCTTGCATACCTTTTCCCAACTCCCAACTCCAGGCTGATGGCTTGGTATCAGCCACCAGGGGGGGACTAATTACTCTACAGAAATTAGCATCTGATGCTTGTCAGCACCTTTCACAGAGGGAGCTGCTTGCTAAATATCTACCAGGACATCACTGGGAGGGTGACACAAAGGTCTCACTTGAAAATACGCGGGTGGGTTTCCAAATGACTGACACCACTGCGCACCTTTCCTGTCCACGACAGCTATTTGTATATCTTCTTCAGGAGAACACCTGCTGGAGCCTTTTGCCCATTTTTATTTATTTATTTATTTTTATTTTGTTCTTTTTAGATATACATGACAATAGAGTGCACTTTGACATATTATACACACATGGAGTAGAACTTCCCATTCTTGTGGCTGTACATGACGTGGAGTTGCACTGGTCGTGGATTCATATACGAACACAGGAAAGTTATGTCCGACTCATTCCACTGTCTTTCCTATTCCCACTCCCCCTCCCTTCCCTCCATTGCCCTTTGTCATATCCTCTGGACTTCTATTCTCTGCCCCATTGTGTTTAGCATCCACGTATAGGAGAGAACATTTGGCCTTTGGTGTTTTGGAATTGGCTTATTTCATTTAGCACGATAATCTCCAGATCCATCCATTTACCAGTACAAGTCATGAAATCATTTTTTATGGCTGAGTCCATTGTGTATAATACCACATTTTTTTGCCCGTTTTTAAATTTGGGCTCTTATTTAACTGTTTTTTACATATTCTGCACACAAGTCCTTTATTTGCAAACATTTCCCCCCAGTCTGTTGCTTCTCTTTCCGTTCACTTAATGTGTCTTTTGAAATCCAGTTTATCAATTTTAAACAGAGCATGTTTTTGTTGTCATAATGAAGAAGACTTTTCCTTTTTCAAGATCACAAACATATACTGCTGTGCATTTTTTTTTTGAGTACTAGAAATTGAACCCAGGGGTGCTACATCCCCAGCCCTATTATTTATTTAGAACCAGGGATTGAACCCAGGGCATTTAACCACTGAGCCACATTCCCAGCCTTTTTAGTATTTTTTAAATTTAGAAACAGAGTTTGCTAAGTTGCTGAGGCTGTCTTCGAACTTGCGATTCTCCTGCCTCAGCCTCCCAAACTGCTAGGATCACAGGCATCCGCCACCACGCCCAGCTGCTGCTGTGTTTTCTTGAAGAGGCTTTATATAATTCTGACATTTAGGTTAATGATCCATTTGAGTTAATTTTAGTGTATGAGGTAAGGTAAACATCTAAGTTTGTTTTTTGCATATATCAGATATCCTCACGCCATTTGTTGAAAAGACTATTCTTTCTTTCGTCGAATTGCAGGGGAATTTGTAATGAAATAATCGGTCATAAACATAAGGGTGATCTTGGAGCCTTTCCTTCTGTCCGTTGATCTGTATGTCTGTTCACCACATTCTCTCCAACTGTGTTCTTCACATACAAGATTGCTGTGGCTATTGTAGGTCCTTTGTCTTTCCATATAAATTTTAGGGTCAGGAGAGAAAGAGAGAAAAAAATGCCTAACTGGCAAGAATATCATAAATACCAATAGCAATATTTACATTAGCCTCAGACTATGCATTTTTCTTTGTTTTTGTTTCAAAAAGTAAAATCTATTATTCAAATTAAATTCTACCAATGTCTATAAAGACTGACTCATCTCTAGTATCTGCTCAGATAATTAGTCGAGTACATTTATTTCTTTGAAAAGAAAACAAAGAATCAACTGTAGGAACCTCACAGGGTTAGGATCACTCTCGGGTGGATGAGTCAGGCGCCTCAGGTGCAAATCTACGGAGTGGGCCGGGAGAGCCTGCAGGCAGCTGGCCCAACGCCCAGGGAGCAGAACGAGGGCTGTAAATGAGTAACGCTGATAGGCAGCATGATTTTGTTACAAGGTTCACGATACACGTTTCTCTCTAATGATTACATCAGGCCCACAATCACAAAAGTTATTTATAAAGAACATTTTTAAAAACCCGTTCTTTGTAATCCCAGCGGCTCAGGAGGCTGAGGAAGGAGGATCGCGAGTTCAAAGCCAGCCTCAGCAAAAGCAAGGCGCTAAGCAACTCAGTGAGACCCTGTCTTTAATTAAAATACAAAATAGGGCTGGGGATGTGGCTCAGTGGTTGAGTGCCCCTGAGTTCAGTCCCTGGTATCCGCATCCCGCCCCGCGGCCGCAAAGTGTTTTCTTTAAAAACAACAACAGCAGTTCTGTTCTTCCACAACATCAATGTGCTTTACAGAGTGATCTGAAGCTCTTGCAAGGGATGGGAAGCACATTCTACCAACTCGCAAGCTTTGGCTTTCTGAGGACTGGAGAGGCTTGAAAGGAAAAGGAACTTGAGGTAGCTTTATCTTTATCATGCCATTGCTTTCAAGATAAGCCACTGCTGACCCAGGGAATTAACACAAGTAGGACAGGGTAGGACAGGATTCCCTGGTTGGTGGTGTTCTAGAACATTGTTATTTTTTCTCTACATTCAAAGAAAATTCTGGTTGAAATGAAAAGCGTGGCCCCTGCTGGTTAGTTAACCCAGTCGCAGATGTCACACCCCTACTTTGTCCTCAGTCACTGAATCCACCATCATAGGTCCACTCTGAGGCCCTGCAATCTGTGTGACAGTGGGCAGCGAGGAATGGCGAAGGGCATGCACCTGCTGACTCCTCTACTCACAAGCTGCTCCAGTGGCCCCTCCGACTCCACCTGCAAAACACAAACCCACAGGTCAACTTATTATGAATTCTAGGAAGGAGATGACAGAGCTTGGTGCAGTCCAGGGACCTTCAGAGTGCCTGGTCCTGGGCGACAGCACAGGTTGCATGCCTGCCTGGCCAGCTGGGTGGTATTTGTCATCTAAAAAAGTATTAAATTGGGGATATAGCTCAGCTGGTAGAGTGCTTGCCTCGATGCACAAGGCCCCTGGGTTCAATCTCCAGCAACACACACACACACACACACACACACACACATATTAAATTGTATAAGGGTAAATGGTTAAGTTTAAGTGTTCTTTTTTTTCCTGTTACTAGGGATTGAACCCAGGGTTGTTTTATTACTGCGCTACATCCTTAGATCTGTCTTTTTTTTTTTTTTTTTGGAGAGAGGGTCTTGCTACATCACCAAAGGTGGCCTTGAATTCGTGATCCTCCTGCCTCAGCCTCCTGAGTCACTGGTATTACAGGCAGATGCCACAGCACCCAGGAAGTTTAAGTGCTTTTCTCCCCTCCCTGTCCTAACCTTTGATAACAGCATGGCTGGTGACACACTGGACACCCCCCAGGTTTTAGCAGCAGTCTTAACTGATCGAGGTCTGTTTTCTTACTTTGTGTGAAGCTGCACAAGACGCTCAACGTTTCTGAGCCTCAATTTCCTCAAATGTAACAATGTAGGTAATGACCCTCGATTCATGGTGGCTGGGTGGGTTAAGAAATAATCTATAAAAGGTCTAGTTCTAGGAGTCCAACAGAATAGAGAAGTATTCAAAATGGCAGCAAGTTTTATCATGAAGAGAGAATGATTTGCAGAAGCCTCCCCCCTCACCCCCCCCACCTGCTTGCTCAGGATTATTCCCGAGGGAGCCGTGTGGGAGACAGGGTAGGAGATAAGTAGGCCTGAAGACCTGAGACTGAATCAGCTCCACCAGCACCAGCTGTGTGAACTTGGGTAAGTCACCTTCCTTGTCCATATATGGGTTTCCCAGCTGTAAAAACAATAATACTGCCCACTCATCAAGTTACAAAGAGGTTTCATGAGATAGCATATATGAAAGTGCTCTGTAATACAGAGATGTTAAAAATACAGATGGAATAAGATTAACACACGTATTAGTCACTTTTTAATAAGAGACCATCAAATTTGTTCAGCTGTGCTAGGCAAGATTGATTGATTGATTGAAAGATACTGGGGATTGAATTCAGGTACACTTAACCACCGAATCATACCCCCAGCCCTTTTTATTTTTTATTTTGAAACAGGGTCTTGCTAAGTTGCTGAAGCTGGCTTTGAACTTGCAATCCCCCTGCTTCAGCCTCCTGAATTGCTGGGATTACAGGCATGTGCCACTGCGCCCCTCTGGGCAAGAATCATTTAAAAGAAGTTGGACTTGAGAAAGACATTTTGCCCACCCTTTTGTTCCCGATCTTTCGCAACTGCTTCTTGCTTTGCTTTAGACGTGTCTCTTGCAAAAAGCATGGCACTGATACCTGCTTTGTGAGCCCACAGGAAAGTTTTTGTGTTTTTTTTTTTTAAACAGGTAAGTTCATTTAGAGATGTTTAATTTTAACTCAATTATATTCTTTTATATTTTATGTTTTCATAATTTTAAGAAAGCTTCTCATTATGTGATCATTTTCCTTGTATTTTAAAACAGCTTTAAAAAATATAATGTACATACTATAAAATTCACCCATTATAAGCAAGCATTTCCATGAGTTTTCGTTCTTTGTACTTTGGGGGACTTAGTTTTTCCTGATGGGGGAAGACCTGTATCCTTGTATTGGCGGTTACCTTACAAGTATAATTAGATAGCGCCCTTAGCCACCGACCTCTTGAGGTAGTCTCCGTCACTCCCTAGGATGTGAGGCAGTGTCTTCCTTACACCTGGAGAGTGAAGTCCTCCTTTTCAGTGTTTATGTGCTACCAACACATGTGCTTATGCAGCTGATTCTCCACATTTGTGGTTCCCCTTCTGTAGATTTAAATAACCATAGATTGACAATATTAGGAAAAAAATTGAACGTATACAGGGCTTTTCTTATCATCATTCCCTAAAGAACCCAGTATAACAACTACTTACAGAGTGTTTACATTGTTTCAGGTATTATAAATAATATAGAGACATTTGAAGTACATGGATATATGTATATTATATACAAATATTATGCCATTTTATATATGAGATGTGAGTAGCTTCAGATTTTGGTATTTGAAGAGGTCTTGGAACAACTTCCCCACAGTACTGAAGTGGTATTTTTGACTCCCAGCAAGTAGCAACCAACAAATGTACCCACCCTACCATCCATCTCCTTTCCCATGTTCTGGGAAAGGTTTCCATCAGTGGTGTTATTTCTAGCATAAAACATTTACATTCTGATCTGTCACTTCTCCTTACATTTGTTGTAGTTGCAATTTTATTCTTAAAGACATTAGTTATCACCATTGGTCTTTTTGCCATAATTCCTCAGTTATCCTTTGGTGAATAAATTTCCTTCTTTTGTGGTTCCAGAAGTTTTCTTGGGAACTATAATTCTAACATTTTCTTTTAGATTTGAGAGTCCAAGACTAGAGAAAAAGAGTGGCTTTCACTACCTTAATATGTCACTGATCTCTGGAAACAAGTTTTTCTGGAACAAATCTTAGACCACTGTACCACTTTGGGAGTTCTACTTCCTGAATATCCTACAGATAAGCAGTAAAGCCAACACATGGACCATGACCCAATTAGTTTTACTTTTGATTTTACTGATCAATAAGTATAGAGTAAAAAAGAATTCTCTGGAAGGTTTCTTATCTGTAAAACAGACCAATACTAGTTTCTCATCTTTGGGGGAGATAATGTCCTAAGATCCTAATGTATTACCTTCAGTGACAATGAGCAGATCTAATCGGGATTAGAGAGGTATTAACACCCCTCTCCTGGCCTATTTAGAAGGTAGTATTTGCTCTTGACAGGAAGTGCCTGGGAAATTCTCTTTTAAGCATATACACAGGTTCTCTAAGCCCAGTGACTGGGAAAAGCTAACATCCTTCCTGGGACTGATAAGATAGTCATCCCCACATTATCAGCAAAATCAAATGGACATTTTTAAAAAGGTACATTTTTCCCTCTGAATGTAAAAGTAATATATTTTCATTATAAAATTATTTATGAAAACTCTGAAAAGTGTTAAGAAAAAAATCTACATATAACTAACGTTGCCATTTTATTCTACTTCTTCGCAGAATTTTTCTTCAAACAAATTAATAAACTGAGCAACATTGGCTCATACCACACATGTTCTATGATCTTCCATTTTTATTCAGCTATATGTCATGAGCACTTCTCCATGTCTCAAAGTTGTCTTACAATTATTTTTCTAATGAGTGCAAGTATTTCATTGTAAATTCCTTTTATTTGGGCCTCTATGTTGGTTTCTACTTTGGGACCTCATCAACAACAATGCAGTAAACATTCTGGTAAAGAAACATTTGTTTCTCCAGTGATTTCCCCAATATACATTCCTAGAATTGGATTTGCTTCATCAAAGGATATAAAAATACTTTAGCCAGGCACAGTGATGCAGGCCTACATCTCAGTGGCTTGGGAGGCTGAGTGAGGAGGGAGGTTCACAAGTTCAAAGCCAGCCTCAGCAACTTAGCAGGACCTGAAGCAACTTAGTAAGACCCTGTCTCAAAATAAAAGATAAAAAGGATTGCGGATGTGGGGATGTGGCTCAATGGTTAAGTGCCCCTGGGTTCAATCCTGGTACCAAAAACAAAACAAAACAAAAACAAAAATCAATTCTCTTCATATACATTGCCAAATTACTTTTTAGAGAGATTTTTCTTGTACCCACAGTGTACAAAAGTAATGAGCCAAATGTATTGAACATGAAAACAAATCACATAAACATAAGAATATCTAATGTCATCACTGCTTTAGAGGATCTATTTCCAAGACTAGTAGTGGTGTCTGCTAATGGGGACCTAAGCAAGAAGCCCTCTGAGGCAGATGCGGCCTTGCGGCCACCTGTCTTCCTCTTCCTTCATCGCCTGTCATCCTGGCGCCAATCTTGTTCCAGCTGGTGCTCCCACTACCACAGAAGGTGCGGCCCACCCTGTACACTGCAGCTACACATGCAGAGCACACAGCCACCGCCAAGTGCCCTCCAGCTGGAACTCCCAGGGCCACTGCTGAGCTTGTCAGCTGTGTCTGTGGTAACAGAGTCCTTGGATGGAGAAAGGGAGGCTCCAGTTTGGAGGACTCACAAGGAATCCACGCACACCCTTGGGCTGGAGGGGTGGGTGGGGGGAGCAGGGGAGTGTTCATATGAGGGGGAGGGGCAGAAGCCCACACATTTGGTCAACAGTGTGTGGCCTGGCGACTCTCTTGAACCCTCACTTTCTGTTCTCTGTAAATAGGGAAAATGATCTTTCACGCTATCAGGAAAGATAGTGTGTGTTCAGTGTGGGCATCTAACAAGTGGCCGTGTCATTGCTGTATTTAAGAAGGTGTTAGTGGCTGAGGGGCTCTAGACACCCCGGGGTTGAATCAAGTCGAGCCACAGTTCTCAGAAGCATCGAGCGTCCCTGCCTGTCTGCTTGCCAGCTGTATTTCTCCAAATCTAAGCTGCCAACCCTGGAGGGAAGCACCTTGGATCACTAAAAAGAAATCTCTACAATTAAGTGAAAACATGAATCTTCCCTTAGATGGAAACGGTGTCTTAGAGTCAGTGAGTGCTGATTCACTGTGTTTTAACAGATCCTGGGACTTCTGGACTCTCAGGAAAAGTACCAGGGAGAGGAGACCAACAGAGGAGCCTCCGAATATCCAGCCAGAGGTCAAGGGGATAGGGAGTGTGGATGGACTGGGCAGTCTTTAACACGTTGCACACACGTGTGAGCACACCCCCACCCTGAGCTGCGTAGACAAGTGGACTCTTGCCAGTGACTCCCCTCCATGTGTGCTGTGTGCTCAGAGATGGCGAAAGACGCCTTTTTAGGAAGACCTTTTTTAAAACAATGAAACATTTTATTTCAAGCAACTGGCAAACAAGTACAAATGCTACACATATCTTTATGAAATTCTTAAATTTTCCCAGGTTTGACTTAATTTTTTTTTTAGTTGTAGATGGACAAGATACCTTTATTTATTTATTTTTATGTGGTGCTAAGGATTGAACCCAGTGCCTCACACTTGCTAGGCAAGCGCTGAGCCACAACCCCAGGCTCCATGTTTGATTATTTTTAAAGGATAATTTTATAGAAATGGCCTAAGTTCCATGTTTTCTGTCTTACTCAAAGAAGTTCCTCTCTTTCAGTCAGGCATGGTAGCATGTGCCTGTCATCCCAGATTCTCAAGAGTCTGGGCAGGATTTTGTGAGTTTGAGAACTACTTGGGTAACCTAATGAGACCCTGTCTCAAAAGGAAAAAAAAAGTTCATCTATTTTATTCATTTTCTAATTCCTGCTGTCTGTTTACCATTTCCTTTTATTTTCTTTGAATTTACTCAGAAGTGGAAAATCTACTTTTTGGTGTTCAATTTACAAAGATTTAAGTCATCAATCAGCTTTAAGTGCTATTAGGGGGAGGGGAGAGGGAGTGCTTAAATAATGAGCTGGAAAAATTAAAGAGGGACATTGCCCACCTTACAAGTAGGTAATCTAAATGAAAAGCACAAGTTCCTAGAAAGATACAAACTACTGAAACAGACTCAAGAGGAAATAGAAAATCTGAGTAGACAATAAATCCAGGAATTGAATTAGTCTTCCTAGACTCCCTAAAAACGTGTGAGCACCCGGGTTCAATCCCTAAAACCACAAAACAGAAACAAATAGAATGTTCCCGAAACAAAAGCCTAGGCTCAGATGACCTCATGGGTGATTCTACCAAACATTTTAAAGAAGTAATACCAAAAAAAAAAAAAAAAAAAAACAGAAAAAGAAAAAAAAAGAAGAGGAAACACGTAAACTCTTCAGAGGCCTGCTTTTCCTCAATATGAAAGCCAGGTAAAGAGGTCACCAGAAAAAAAAATTGCAGGCCACTATCCCATATGAAAATAGAAATTTCCTCAACAAAACATTGGGTCTAGCAAAATATACAAAGGATTACCTGACACATCCAGGTGGAATTTATCCCAGGAACATAAGGTTTAACACACAAAAATCAATTTAACAAAGTAGAATATAGGACAGCTGACATCGTAATTTCAGTGGGCACAGAAGAAGCATTTGACAAAGTACATCTTCTCCTGTTAAACACACTCAACCACTTGGGAATAAAGGGAACTTTTACAGGTCCTTTCTTCCTAAGATCAGAGAAAACACAAGGATGTGCCATCCAGCTCTGCAGCCAGCACTTCCACTCCTGGGTGTGTCACTAGGGACCTGAAAACACAAAAACTTGAACACGAACAGTCACAGTAGCCAGGAAGTGAACGCTGCAAACATCCATCAGCTGATGAGCAGAAAAGGCCTGGTCCTTCCACACGACAGAACACGATTCAGCCATTAAAGGAAGGACATGCGGACACGCGCTGCAACCTGGACACTAGCTTAGTGCCTAGAACCACACGCACAGGCCACATGCACACGAACCCGCCCACACAAATGCCCAGTTGGGCACAACTGTAGAGACAGAGTAGACTAATGGCTGCCAGGATCTGGGGGAGGGAACGGGGGTGACTCAGTGGGTACAAGGTTTCTTTAGGGAACAATGAAAAAAAAATGTTTTGCAGTTAGTGGTGAGGGATGTACAAGTTGTGACTATGTTAAAAATGACAGAATTGTGCACCTAGGTAAATTTTGTGGTTGTATCTCAATGTTTTTTAAAAAATCTATGAGAAAAATTGGAGGTTTTAACTGAATCATAAGCATACAGCTGGAAGGATTTTCACCCACCTGAGCCCATCCACCCAACCATCACATAAATAAAATCTAGAACATTCCCAGAGCCCCGGAGACATGCCTCACACCCTTCCCAGTCACTAATGCCAAAGATGAGTTTGCCTGTTTCTGAACTTGATGTAAATGAGATCACACAGTGTGTAGCCTTTTAGCATCTGGTTTCTTTCATCAGAATGATGTGTGTGCTGTTTGTGCACATGGACAGGTGTGCTCTCATGGGACAGCTTCCATGTGCAAACACTCCACAGTGCACTGTTTCAATCAACCATGGATGGACATTTTGTGTTGTTTCTAGCTTTTGGTTATCGATGCTGTGAACATTGTAGATGTCTTTTTACAAACACCTGTAAAATATATTGTACAGAATGCCAGGTTGTGAGATTATATGTATGATCAATTTCACTGTGTAATGCCCAATAGTTTCCCTATGTATCTGTAGCAATCTATACTTGGTATAAAGTATAGGTATGGAACCATGATAGAGAGAGAGTGATATAGGGAAATAATCTAAGTGGTAAAATTCGTTGCTAGAGGTGTAGCTTCCAGTTTTAGCTGTCTGCTACCTAGTGGGTGAAGAAAAGAGATGCAGGATCAAAAGCATTCACATTGTTTGTCTGATTTTTTTTTACTTGTTATATTTATTGTTAAATTTAACAGTACAAATGGGGTACAGTGTTATGATTTGATACATGTATACAGCATGCAATAATCAAATTGGGTAATTAGCATTCCCTTCTTTCTAAACATTTAAAACATTTTTGATTAACATGTAATATTGTACTTATTTAAAAGAACAAAAACAAAAGCTAAAAATAAAATCATGCTGATTCACCCAGGGCAG
Organism: Marmota flaviventris; assembly: GCF_047511675.1. NCBI lineage: Eukaryota > Metazoa > Chordata > Mammalia > Rodentia > Sciuridae > Marmota > Marmota flaviventris. The sequence continues at coordinate 155,385,461 of NC_092501.1, forward strand.
TCCAGACTTTTCTGATGTTAAAATAAAAGGGCTGGAGGTGTTCCCTGAAGTCACTGTGCCCAAGGCACAAAGACCCTAAGTACAGCTCCTGAAGAGAAACAGGGAGAACAAAAAATCACTTTGCACCCTAGGGCTGCAGTGGAGGACGGCTCAGGAGCACAGCACCCAGGGTTCCCTGTCTGTGCACCAATGTACACACCCGGCAGCAGAATATCAGAGCCCCAAGTAACAGGCACACACATAAAAACATGTGGACTTCAATATGTCAAGAAAGGCAGGACTGCAGCTGTATATTTTAACATGGAAGATAAAAGAGGCAGGAGAAGAGGACCGTATCCCCTGGAGAAGGACAGGCAGTCACAGAGGCTCATCTGCAGGAAACCCACATGCTCCCGACTTCTGTGATATATCGTCACCTTGTAAAGATGCTGCCTATTCTCTCGAAAGGGAATTCCTTTGTGTTAGTTACCTGGGTTGCCCTAGAATTCATCTCGGGCAGATATTCCTGCTGTGTCCACTGAGCCCCCAGCTGTGTAGGGCCCCCTATTCTGGTATTAGAACATGTTAGGAACAAGTGGTCCAGGAGGAGACCAGATGGCATTTAGGAATAGCAGAGTCAACAGAAATGAAACAAGCCCCGGCGTACCATGACCTAGCCGGCAACGTCCTACCTGACTCCCTGTGGGTTTCTCAGGCAATGAGACGGAGTATGGGTCATAAAAGGTCCCACCGAGCACAGTGTGCAAAAGATGAGCCAGATTCCTAGGCAGAGCAATCCCACTTACCAAGGTGCCTGCCCTGGAGCAGTCTTGGAAATGGTTCTTAGGGAGAAAATGTGTGTATGTAAAGTCTCTGCACCCCAGTCAAGATGGTCCGCGAGTCCATGCTGGGCCAGGCGCCACGACGGGTAGTTTCAGAGACACTGTCACACAATGTGTCCATGGGGTAGGGATTGTCTCCATTCTACAGTTCAGCAAATGGATGGGACGACTAGGTGGACAGTCATGGAGACACCTCAGGGGTGGACCTGGTTAGCATCCACACCCTCTCAGTTTTACTGAGGTGAAATTATTTTTGAGAACTCACATCCTTTATATCTTACTAGCAAGATAAAACTTCACGGAGATCTCATTGGCCACAGGATAAATCTCAAACTCTGCATGGACACGTAAGACTCTCCATACTTCAATGTCAGCTGCATGTACAGCACCAGGTCCTGTCATCCAACACACCTTCTCCCCAAATAACCATGTTATTTATATATATATATATATATATATATATATATATATATATATATATATATATATATATATATATAGTATATATGTAGAGGGACACAATAACTTTATTTATTTTTTAATGTGGTGCTGAGGGTTGAACCCAGTGCCTCACGTGTGTTAGGCAAACACTTTACCACTGGGTTCCAGATCCAGTCCAATAACCTTATTTTTGAGATCGTAGAAAGATGCAGAGGCTGCAACCTCTGCCAGGAATACTCTCCCCTATTTTGAAATGTCTGTCTCTGTTAAGTTGGTCTGACTCTCCTTGGTGCTATGTGCATTGTTCTGATTTGGACACTGATAATGTGGTATTGTCCAGAGGGAGTCCCCCATTGCAATACAGGATATGGCACATGTAGTGGAACCAGAAAAAGGACTTGGGGAGATTGCTGATGTAATCATGCCATCAGTTTGTCACTGTCCTGGTGTGGGTGGCTCCATTTTACTATGACCCAGGTGGTTTGTTCTCCTGATTTCCTTGTTTGCTTTTGAGAGAGGGTGGCAAACAGGGAGAGCTGCCAGGTGGAGTGATTTTAAGAGTAGTTCCTCTGGCCTTAAGGACAGTGTAGACTTTCCCAAATGATGGAAAATGGTGAAAATAGTTACTGAAAACAGTAGCAACTACGGTCATGATGGCAGGTTCTGTCTCATAGCCTCGGACGACTGTGCCCCCCTGAAACAGAACAATTTAAAGTAAAACAGCTCACATCCAGTGTCACAAATTCATTGTCCATGGCCCAAAATTGTGAAAAAGGTTTTTACTGGGCTATGTGTTACTTTCCAAGACAGCAAGTCCCACACGGTGCCACGCGCATGATGGCAAAGTCAGGGTGGCCTGGGAGGGGTCCCAGGCCTGGGAGTCAGGAGCCTCCGCCTCGGGGAGAGTCCTGGGAAATGGCCAGGTGAGGGGTGGCACGGGGGCCTCTGGGCGAAAGGATCATATGGGGGCGGGAGAGAGCACAGGACCCCAGAGCTCCTGAGGTTCCCTCAGGCTGCAGGAAGAATTCGAGGCCATCAGGGTCGGGCATGAAGAGACAGGGAGCCTGGAGGGTAAGGAAGCTTGTTAGTGCACATCGCCTTAGGTTAATAGGGCTGCTTAAAAAAGAATCAAGACACTGCATGTCCTCTGTCACCACAGAAAGGACCCTCAGCAGTGGCCGAAGAAGACACCCGAGGGCAGCATCATGGCAGCAGGCGCAGGCTGGAAACCATTGCAAGGCCTCAAGAAAGCAAGGGAGCCTCCACACTAAGGTGGGGGTGGGGAGAGGGGAGGAGAGGACGTGGGAGGGGTGGGACTGTGCACTGGAGGTTCAGGGAGAGCCACAGGAGACGCCCAGCTTTCTGGGTGATCCCTCTTCTTCCCAGAGAGACCAGGAGGAAGGCCACTGAGTCTTGCTAAACACTGGTCACCGCTGCCAATCTTTTGGACTGCAGGTCACGGAAAACCTGGACTAAAAGTGCCTCAGCCTCTGTTGTCTCCCACCAAAAGGAGTACAGCAGGCTGGCCCTGGGACCTCCCCTCCCTCAGCCCCTCGTGGCCCTGCAGCCACCTGGGATGGCTTCCCTGCAGTCTGGAAGCAAGCACTGCGGTGATTCCAGATGAAGCGCTGTGCTTCTCGAACCCCCAGTGGCCTTTTCCTCAGGACTGGCCAAGTGCCCATTCCCAAGGCCCTCACTGGCCGGAAGTGTGCGGCCAAAGTGACCAGCGAAGTCAGTCATGACCTCAACCCCAACCAGCAAAGCCAGGACTCACCGCCCACTTCCTGGAGGAGGAGAGATACTTGGATGCAGCCTGAATTCCACTGTCAGGGACTGAGGAGGAGGAAATGGATGTGGGGTGAGCTCCAACATGGCTGCTGGCCAGGGAGTGTCTGGGTCACTCCCCGGCACTGACACTGTGGGTCCGCACCATCGACGTCAGTATTTCTTGCTGGAATTATGTCTTCTTTGTGCTATCAGGATTACAAACTTTATGGGGCATGAACTAGTCCGTACTCAAGTCTTACAGTGACACGGGGACCCAGCATGGTCTGGGTGGCCTGTAGATCCTCCTTAGTTACTTGATTGAACAAAGAAGAGTGTTTCTTGTCAACACCAAGAACTCATCAACAGCCTGGGAACAGCTGACATTAAGCAGCCAGACACCGTGTCACACTCCACGGGAACGGAAGCTCCACGAGGAAGAGGCGAAGAGCCCCGCTGCATCCCAGAGGCCTAGGACAAGGCCTGGCGCGTCACAGGAGCTCAGGAAGTGTTGGCTGATGGACATCATCATCTCGTCTACTCTTCACCTGAGAACGGGAGGTAGACACTACCGCCAGCCTGCACTTGCTGAGGTGGAGATCACTTAATCGTCCCAGTCACACACTCAGCAAGTGGCAGAACCAGGATTCGAGCCCAGGCCCCTCAACTTGGGACAACTTGCCTCTCATGGACAAATGCTTTGCTTCTGTCAGGGTCAGGGTGGGGAAGGAGGGACACTGGAGCCCTGGACTATAGAAAGCTCAAGGAGGAGCTGTTCCTGTGAGGTGGAGACTCAGAATCTTGGGTAACAGACTGGGGAGGAGGGTGCCAGCAGGTAGGAGATGGCCATGGTCAGATGTGGGCCTTTAACTGGTGATTCAGGTCTACCTTGGAACGGGCCAGACACACAGACAAGTGCCAGGATTATGTGGCAATCCCTCTTACAGGCTGGCTTTATTGTGCTGCCCTTTAATAGGCCGCGTCTTGGCTCTTGTTGATGCACAAGGTCAACAGGAAGCTTGTTACTGGGGTCTCCATTCCTGGGGCCCCTGAGGAGAAGTCCATGCCCTTAGGTTCAGGGCCAGTTTAGCTTTCCTCCAGAGATTGTTTCATTCCCCACTGGCAGCTAAAAAGCCAAATGTGTGTCCTCTCCTGTGACAAGTGTGGGGACTTAATTATGTGCACTGTCATCTCAGCCCACTCCTGCCTGTTTTCTGTCCCTGGCCTGGCTGTGATTTCTCCTCTCTGCCCACTTTCCACTTTAGACCTTACAACCTGCCCTGAATTATTTGTGAGGCAATGCGAAATGTGTGTTTGTGTGTGTGTGTGTGTGTGTGTGTGTGTGTGTGTGTGTGGTGCTGGGGATTGAACCCAGGCCGTGTGCAAGGCAAGCACTCTACCAGCTGAGCCGTATCCCCAGCCCTCAATGTGAAATATTGTGTGAGACGCATTAACTACAAATTACTAAGAAGGAAAGATCTTTCTTCCCTCCTCAGCCCTGCAGAGCTCCTGGCATTTCTCCTGGTGAAGAGACCACAGGTTCAGGGGACTTGTGGTTTAGGTCGTCACTCTGCCAGAGGTTCAGCTGCAGCCCGGTCCCCTGTTCCTGTTCACTGGGGTGGGAAGGGCAACAGGACGAGCCCAATACACCAAGCCAGTGTTCTGTCGGCACAGGAACGAGTGCCCACCGTGGGCTTTGGCCTCAAGTGTCCCCAAGGAAGGGCATCAAGAGCAGGCAGACAGACCAGGGACAGATTCAAGCTTGTGCTGGCTGATCACAGAGGTCGGTATTCCAAAGGAGGAGTGCCACTGTGGGCACAAAGGAGTCAAGCCCGCAGCCCACGACTTACAGACGGGCATTCGGAAGCAGTCCTGAGGCCAGAGAGGCAGTGGTGGGGCTGCCCAGCGCTGCCCACCGTGCCCTTCCCCGTTACCCTCTGAGAGTGGGAATGACCACGTGGGTGTCACACTTTACGGGCCTTATTCTCTTGGACTCCAGGTTCTGTGGCCTGAATGTCTGGTGGAGGTAGGTGGCCTGCCTGCCTTTAAAGTACGTATGTTCTGAGATGAATCCAAAACATTTTAAAAAGAGGTTTTTCCATAGGAGAATTACGATTAGCTAGAGGGATAGCATAGAAGCTGGACCTCTTTCTGTGTCCTGCTTCCCAGGTGTGACTGACTTTGGAGCCCTGTGAATATTTTCCCATGTGCGGGAAGGACACTCCCCCCTTCCTCACCCTGTGTCCTTCTTTTCCACTAATTCAGCAGACGCCTGGTCTTTACTGGTTTCCAAGACTGTGCTGTGCTGGCCACTAAGAGAAACAGATTGATGACCAGGCCTCCTCTTTGCTCCTGTGCAGCCGGCTGCCAGCAGGTTATTCTGATACTCAGGACACAATCTTGGGCGGATGCACTGACCAAGGGCCACAGGGAGTCTCTGAACATCGGCACACTCCTGAAAGCCTTGTGGAAATCCTCCTGTCTTGAGATTCAAAATCAAAATGATGGTGGCCCTTGTCTTTACATAGAGTATGCGTAGAATTTCATGAGGTCAAGCCATTTCTTGAAATAAATATCTTGGTGCTATGAAAAGTATTTAGATAAAGAGCTTCTGTTGAGCACTGTGTTTAACTGGGATGCTGGACTTCTGTGCCGGGCCCCTCCTGGTGTGCCACACACACAGCTTCCTGCACCAGCTCAGAGCTGTGGAACCTGGGCCCACATGTCTTTCTCTCCGTTCCCCATCTGCCAAGTGAAGCTCACGGGCTAATGGCAGCACTGGGGCAGGCTCACTTCATTGCTTCACCTTTGTAAAGTGCTTAACTAGCCTCTGTGCCATGGTGAGCACTCACTGCCATCAGCTTCCTGTTCTCTGCCACTATTCCTGCAGTTCCTCACTCCAGCTAGAAGAACTGAGTGAACAAGTGCTCATAAGAAGGCACAGAGCACTAAGTGAGGCTTACTCTTTGTGGGGAGGCCCAGGAGGCTGACCACGGCTGAGAAGAGGCAATAGCAAGGGGCTGTGGGGGAGCCAGGCTGGGGCCGCTGGGCTGATGCTTTTTTCATTAGAGATGCAGGACCCTGAAAGGTCCAGGGGTGGGGGCAGAAGCAATAGTGACACATTCATTGGAACACAGTGGGACAAAGGGATTTCACGAGTTCTTAGGATGTTTCTGAAACTGCACCCTCAGGACAGTGAAGGGGCAGGAATAATGTGACCGTCCTAAGGGCTGACTATGTGCCAGGCCCTACATGCACTTCATGAAACAGCCCTCTAGGGTTGGTGTGACCAGAGAGTGTGAGACACCTGCCCAAAGTCACGTTGCTGGTAAATGGTGGAGCTGGTGTTTGAAAGCACAGGCTATCGGGGTTGAAGCCCTGCGGGAAGCTGACAGGCTTTTCCCAGATCCCCCCTGGCCTTGGGAAACACAAATACAGCAGGTCCTGCATTCTGACTTTCTGACACGTACCTCATTTCCATGTAGTGATGTCACCAGTCGACCCAGGCTCCTCTGGTGTGTTCTGACTGAACCTATTTCCAAGTGGAGCTGTTGAGCAGGTGGGCAGACAGAGGCTGGAGTCTGGAGTAGCCTGCACCAGGAACATAAATTTGGAAGTGGTCAGGCAGTTGGCATGTAGATGGCACAAGTCCTCACGTGGCAGGTCATGGCTGAAGGGAGACAAGGTCAGTGGAGACCACAGAAGTGAATGAGGCCTGAGTCTCAGGCACTCTAGATGGAGTCAGGGGGCAGCAAGCTCCCCCCAGAGGAGGACCAGTGAGTGGGAGGAAGGGAGGAGGGTGTGTCCAGGAGAAGGGACAGTGTTAGGTTCAGTGCTGCTGATGGTCAGGTGAGGAGAGAATCTGGCAAGGGCAGGTTTGGCAAGGGACAGGCAGCTGTGCTTTGCACCTCCAGCATCATGTGTGACAGCTCTGACTTGGCAGAATAGCAAGCCAGTGAGAGCATCTCTGGAGAGCTTTGTAGGACCCACTCTCTGTCAGCAGCCACGGGAAACACATTTCCCAAAATGCCCCACACGAGAGAGGCTGAGATTCCTGGTGCATTGCCAGGCTGAGAGCCTTGCCTACCGTGTCCATTGCTCTTCCCTGGAGTGGAGTTGAAGATGCAGGAACAGGCTAGTTGTTAGGGAATGGAGGGTGAAGGGACCTGCAGCGCACACCCGTTACCCTCTGCACCCACCATACCAAGGAGACCCTCTCTCTCAGGGTAACTGTCTCTAAGAGTCCTAGGCAGGTGCCCCATGAAATTACATGATGGCCCAGGAAGGGCAGCTGCCTTGTGGACATCTCAGGAGATGTCCTGAAATGTCCACATTTACCTGGAGCAAAAAAATTCTTCATTTGAGGCAAGCCAACATCCGTGGGTCAATAAACAATGGGAGATTCAAAGGACACAGAGAAAAATACCTGAAGGAAGTCAGTGGAAATGGTGTCCTCTTCCCTTTCCTGACACAGTGACATTTCTGTTCTAACTTTCAAAAGCAGCCGGGAAAAGGAGGGCAACTGCTGGACTTCCCTGAATAGGGGTCTCCACTGGCAACTGGGCAGAGCAGGCCAGGCCTTCAGCATCTCTCTCCATACTGTGCCCAGGGTCAGAGCCTCACTGAGGAGTCCTTCCTCCTTTCAGTTCCAAAGTGACTTCTCTTCTTTCCTTCAATAGTTCTTCCCCTGTGCAGTTCATAACTCAGGTGAGGGGGAAGAACAGATTGACAAGATTCCTAGAAAGATCCATTGATCGGATTTGTCTCAAGGTGGGATTTTTAAAGGACATGTGTTTGTTTCTCTTGGTGGCAGAACTGCAAATGATGAAATAAGACAGGACAAGGAAATTCAGAGAGGTGAGCTGGCCTCTTTATGGAGTGGGATGGCAAAGCCTTTCTCAAAGCCTATGCTACCTCCATGGAAATGCCATGAAAGTAAGAATACATGTGAAAAAAAAATTACAGGGGCATAGAACAAGGTTTCTCACTAGCCCAGAGTCTCCTGAAGTTTGTAGAGTAGAGCCCATTGTGGTGTGGGCATTGGCAGAAGTGGATGCTCATGGGTGAGCTGTCCAGAGCCTTGTCCCTGGGACTCACTTGGGCAGGCAGGGCAAAGATGGCAGGAGAGATGGTTGCTCAACTCCTACGTTAAGGAAAACGTGCTTCAAGACTGGGAGAGGTTGAAGAGCTGGTAATTTGAGATGCTTCTACACCACATTTACCTGGAGCAAAAAAATTCTTCAGTTGAGGCAAGCCAACATCTGTGGGTCAAGAAACAATGGGAGATTCAAAGGACACAGAGAAAAATACCTGAAGGAAGTCAGTGGAAATGGTGATGGCTGGTATCTGGAGGAAACTGGCAGGGAGGACTGGGGCATTTTTATTCTTACTCATAAGTATTTTTCAGTATTTTATTCTAGACTGCTTTTATAATTAAAAAAAGTACAAAGGCTATTTTTTTAATATCTTATTTTTTAATTGTAGTTGGACACAATACCTTTATTTTATTTATTTTCATGTGATGGTGAGGATCAAACCCAGGACCTCACACATGCGAGGCGAGTGCTCTACCACTGAGCCCCAGCCCCAGCCCCACAATGGCTATTTTTATAAAGAGAGGAGAAAAAAAAAAGTTGACGGGTTTGCCTAGAACATGAGATTGTCTCTGGGAAGGGATGACAGTGAAAAATTGATCTAGTCTCAGCTAAATAAGGCTGAGAAGTCTGGCACACCTAGGAATGTTAGGAAATTTAAACGTAGAACCTGGGTGTATTTTTTTCCTATTTGGGATGTGCACATTGAAATAAAATTATCATTTTAAATATTGTATAATGTTTTACTTTAAAACAGTACAGTATCTTATAATCTTCAGTTGCCTACTGCCTGATGTCAAAGTGTTCCACTTTTTTTCTCGGCTGCCAGGATGGTCAGAACGAAATTTTAATTTACAACCATCTCCTTGATCCTTTCATTAACTCCAATTATTTTATAGACGATTTTATTTAATATGTCTTTATCACAAACCTCCCATGGTCTTTTGGTGGACTAGATGAAAGCATAATAATAAATTACCTCATTTGAGAAGAAAAACTGTGAAGTCAAGAAGTACAGGGACTTTGCTCACAGATGTCAAAGGCAATGTGTGGAGATGGTGATGCCCAACCTTTCAGACTCCGTAGCCCATCTGGAAGGTGGAAAGTAGTTTACTATGCAACATGGAACATGGTTGGTCCTCACCCCGAGGAAACACACTATTAAGAACCAGTCCAACAAGCCTCCAGAGACAATGGTAGCAATTATTATTTCCCAATCTTGGATTCACAGCAAGGGTTAGTTCCTCCAAAGACTTGTCCTCTTCCCTTTCCTGACACAGTGACATTTCTGTTCTAACATTTTGTCCCCTTGAGGGTCCTAAGTTGCCTGCATGTCTCTGGGGAAACTGTGGCTGATGGCCCTCCATGCTGGGAATTTTGCCACATTAGTTTGCTCAGGCTACATTGCAAGGTATCACAGATGGTGGTTTAACAAAAATATATCGTCTCATGATCTGGAGGCCAGAAGTCCAAGATAAGTGTATTGGTAGGGTTGGTTCCTTAGGGGCCATGAGGGAAGGATTTGCTCTAGGTTGCTCTTTTTAGCTCATCAATCACTGTTTTCTCTCTGTCTTACATGGTCTGCCCTCTGTGTTCTACTCTCCTTTTTTTTATAAGGACATTAGTCTCACTGGACTGGGGCCACTCTAATAATCTCAGGTGAATCAGCTCAGTAAAGACTATCTCAAAATACACTCATATCCTGAAGTATTAGGGGTTCATATTTCAACATATGAATTTTGGGGGAATACAGATTATTCCAAGAGATGGAATAATGTTGCCTCCACATTACTATGCAGCCCTCAGCAACCTAGGCTGAGGCTAGAGAACACCCTTCCCTCTTGATCCAGCAGCTGAGTGGGTCCCCAGGTCAGTCAAATCCCAATGTAACCCCAGCTCCCACATTTACTATGTGACCTTTGGCAATTTCCTCCTTTTCTCTGGATTTGTTTTTTTCTTATGGAACCACTTCCTATCTGACAGGATTGTTTCAAAGACTAAGAGTAAAAATGACAGCAAAGTGGCAGTCCCTGGGAGAAACACAATAAGAAGCCATGACATGTTTACACAAATCCATCAGCTTACATAGAGGATGACCCCAAGCCTGCTCCCCTCTCAGTTGACAGGTCAGCCATACCTAGAACAAAGGTTTGCCCAGGACTGTCTTGGGCCTGCTGAGTGACACACTAGCATACACTGAGCATCTTTCAGAGCTCAGCTCAGTGTCTCATTCCTCAACTTTTCTTGGCTTGGTTCCAGGCATTGATTTCAGGGGCAATGCTGCCCTAATTTCTAAGGCCTAGCAAGTCAGTGTCATTTCTTCATCTGGGGCTTCCTTTACAAGGTTTCTGTAGATAAATCCCAGGTGCCAACCACCAACACACCTACAGATGCCACCACCCCCATCTCAACCAGAGGGACCACATTCCAGACAAATGTTAGCTGACTTTGACTTCAAGGAACTGTTGTAACCATTGTTCTTACTTCTTCCAAACAAGAAGAAGGCATGCTTCTCAGCCTTGATGATCCCATGGATTATTGGGTCCCCATGGGGAAGGAGGTGAGTGGCTTTCTCACTGACTCACAGAGGGATATGCAGAGAGAAAAATAAATTTGCTTATGTCATGTGTGGGACAAGGAAGGTGTCAGTTCAAGGCTTTCATGTTGAGATGCTTGTTCAGTGTTTGTGCAACATGACAAGGTCAGACTCTCACCAGACACCAGGCTGCTCAGTGACAAAGTGCCTTGCATCAAAAGCACAGGCTTGGCCCAGTTGGTGGGAGATCCTCTCCCTCTTTAGTCACTGCGTCGGGGCCAGGGAAGTAAGCAGATGACTCCAAGGTAGAGGAGAGCCCACTATCTCTGCTGTGGATTCTGGACCAGCATGGCAGAGCCTTCTCCATGCAGAACATGGGAGATTACATCTGATGTGGTCTGGAGGGGCATTTCTGTGAGACACTGGTTCTGTGATAGCTGCAGAGAAACCAGGGTGTCTCATCAATAAATGTGGGCAAATACCTCTTAGCAGAGACCTTTCTTGGGAGGCTCAGGGCTCAGAAGACGGCATCCCAAAACATCCTGTTATGGACTTCAAACTGAGCACACCTGCAGAGTAGTGGCTTTCTCTGAGGTTCTTTAATCTGCCTAAAGGCCAGATCTGCCACAGGGGAACAGAACTTCCATCTTCCCACGGGCTTACCGGGAGCCAGTCAATAGTACTCAACTCACTGCAGCCTGGAGACCACTAGGTGCTGGGGACCATCATTATCCCCATTTTACAGATGAGGAGACAGGGGTACAGGAAAAAAAATAGTCTAAAGTCAAATAGCTAGGAAGGGTAGAGTGAATTAAGAGTCCAACTTTGGTGGCTTTATGTCCTCATTTCTCACTTTGCTCAAGACCAAATAATAGTGTCAAACCTCTACCAGGGGGATCCTGTAGATTGTAAATGCAAAGTGAATTGTATTTGGAGCATTTGTCAGAAAACATTCAAACATCACCACTAATCCAATAAGGAGGTGAAGTTTTAAAGTAGACCAGATAATTAGCTTTGCTTTTGCCTCCATGTTGTTTCTTGGAGAACAGCTTGGTGATGTTGGTCAAGTTTGATGTATGCATTCCCTTTGACCCAGTAGTTCCATCCCCAAGAGCATATCCCTTGGGGATAAAGAGACACATGCAAAAATGAAGATATAATTTGCACGTTCTTTCTCTAACCCAAAGCACATATCACTTCACTAAAGTCCTAAACTGCCTCCACTTTGACAAGTTCTATGGCCAGGCTCGGGCCTCATTTTAGTCTCATTGGACTGAGCTGATCTTGTCCTCCTTGAGCTGTTTTATTCACAGGGCTTCCATGACAGCACTCTCTCTTGATCCGTCTATACCACTGGATTCTCTTTCTTGATCTTTGTTGGTTTCTCCTCATCTGTGTGTCCTCTTTATTCTGGAGGGTGCTAAGTTTCAGTCCTTGGACCTCTTCTCTGTCCACTCACCCTGGAAGCTGGATAAGCCTCCACAACTTTAACTGTCATCTAAATAGTACTGTCTCCTCCAGCCCAGACCTTCCCCTGGATCCAACGGTATCTCTGAAAGTACCATTTACAGAACCCTCTCAACACTGCCATATCCAGAGGGGAGCTGCTCAGTTGCTGCTTCACTGTCTTCTGAATTTCACCCCCTGTCCCTTTAGGGGCTGAGGCCCAAATTTTTTTAGTGGGTTTACTGGGATGTAACTCCATCAGAAGTTGAAAGGTATCTATATATTGCTATTGACAATAGTTACCATGTTATATAATAGATGTTGTCTTTAAATTCTTGACATGACCCCAGGTGACCTTGCCAACTCCGTAATGTGTGATTTGAAAAGATGCTCCACTCACTGGTGACATTTTCTGCCCTAAATATGAAATCAGCCATTCTCCAAGGGGCTCTGGTTCCTTTTGGGGGGAATGGTATGTAGAGGCCACACTTTGGGCACTAGGGGTGCTTATTGGCTATGGGGCTGGTCACTATTTTTAGGCTGTGAACCTAGTTAGGAAGCTGTGTGTGTTTAAGATAAACTATATCATGAGTTCAAAGTGATATCTCCATATCAAATTCAGAACTAAATGGTTTTAATTTAATCCCTTTGTTCTTATAGATCCATCTCTTTTTTTCTCCTGTCTCAAAAACTTGGTTCCCAATTTACTTTCTTCAGTAAAAAACACACAACAGTTTCAGAATAACAATGCAATTTCACAAAACAGTACAATGTTTCCTCAAACAAAATAATACTAGCAATAGTTTTAGTTTATCAATTATTTATTTATTGTCACCCCTTTTATCCTTAGAGTACATGCCACTAAGAAGTTCCTGTATTTCAAAGTTGTTTGAAATAATTCCATTCTGTATTTATGTCACCAAATTGATATATGACTAGGGGTTCATTTATTTCATTGTGCTTTCGATTTTTAGGAATCAAAACTTTTATTTATTTATTTATTTTTGCATTACAATTCTACTTTATATACAGTTCCGAAAAATCGTGCTGTGAATGGATAATTATGAATGTAATGCATTCCACTAATGTCATGTATGTAAGAAATAAATAAAAATTCATCTTAATAATTATGTAATTATTAAATTAATAATTAAGTTGTCCCATGGGTCATTGGTTCTAGGAACCCCACCCCCAAATACCAAAATCTGTGAATCCTTCAATACCTTACATAAAATGGTATAGTGTTTACACAAACACCCTATGACCAAAATACCTCACAAGAACAACTTAGAGCAGCAAAGTGTTTTTTGTTTTTTTTTTTGGAGATGGACACAATACGTTTATTTATTTATTTTTTTATGTGGTGCCAGGGATAGAACCCAGTGCCTTACACATACTAGGCAAGTATTCTACCACTGAGCCACAACCCTGACCCTCAAAGATTGGTTTTGGCTCACAGTTTCAGAGGTTTCAATCCATGGTTGGCTGGCTCCATTGCTTTGGGCTGTGGGGAGGCAGAACATGATGGTAATGGTCGTGGTGGAGGAAAGCTGCTCAGCTCCTGGCAGCTGGGAAGCAGAGAGTCTGCGAGTGAGCAAGGGGCCAGGGACAAGATAAACCCTTCCAGGGCACACCCCCAGTGACCCACCTCCTCTAAATAAGTCCCCTCTCCTATAGTCTCCTGTACCTCTCATTGTCTATTCAGTCAAGATTAACTAACCCTTTGACAGGGTTAGTGCCCTCATAATCCAAACATTTCCTGAAATCCCACCTCTGAACATTGCTGCTTTGGAGACCAAGCCTTCAAATGAGACTTCAGGGACATTCCAGACCCAAACCATAACATTTACACCATTTTCTTTTTTTTCTTATTTATTTATTTTTTAGTTTTCGGCGGACACAACATCTTTGTTTGTATGTGGTGTTGAGGATTGAACCCGGGCCGCACGCATGCTAGGCAAGCGCGCTACTGGTTGAGCCACATCCCCAACCCCCATTTACACCATTTTCAATCAGAAGCTGGTTGAATCTACTGGAGTAGAAATCCTGGATATGGAAGGTTGACTGTATTCACATGCTTCTAAAGCCAAATTATAAAACAAATTAAATTGGATGTTTACCTTATAACCTTGTCCCCTATATATAATTTCCCCTCTAAATTTTAATGATGATGATTTTTTTTTTGCCTATAGTTAACCACACAGTATTGTGCACTTAAAAATTTAAGAGGGTAGAGCTCATGTTAAGCATTCCTACCCTGAAAAAAAAAAAAAAAAGGACACAAGGAAACTACTGGAGGTGATGGGTGTGTTTTATCATGTTTATTACCTTGAGCATAGGCTACCACGGGTGTGTGCTTATGTCTGAACTCATCAAATTGTATACATTAAATGGCTGGTAGTTTTTAATAAGAATTATATATCAATAAAGCTGTTAGAGACTTTTTAACATTACGAGTATCACTCTATAGTAGTATAAAGAGATATTCTTAATTCTTTTTTATAGCTTATATAGTACTGCATGTGTGGTTGTACTGAAGTTTATATAAATAACCTCCTGATGGAAATCAAGTTTTTAATGGACTTTCTACACTGAAGAACTCTGTTGTAAGATTAAACAATTCTCTGATTGTTTTTTTCTATCCATAAGTTACCTTTCAATTTTTCATATCTACTCTGAGCAGATGCCTGTCATGGCAGAGACTGGCTCTATCCATGTTAATACTCTGACAAGGCACTAACTAGGGTTTGAACTCCACAGTTACCTCAAAACAGTGTTCGAAAGGGTAAATATGAAGAAAGTGTTTAATGGGGACAGAGTTTCTGTTTCTGATGACAAATTTGTGGGAATGGATGGTGGTGACGGCTGCACATAATGCACATGTAGCCAGTGACATTGAGCTGTGGGCTTACAGTGGTTCCGAAAAATTGAAAGGTAACTTATGGATGAGAAAAAAACAACCATAGGAAATTGTTTCATCATATAACAGAGTTCTTCAGTGTAGAAACTCCATTAAAAATTGATTCCATCAGGAGACCATTTATATAAACTATCATACATGGTAGAGTGCTATGTAGCTATAAAAATATTCAAGAATATAAGTCTTTATATTACTAAAGAGTGATATTCAGAATACAAATTTGGTAATATTTATAAAAATTGTAAATTTCATGTACATTCTTTCAATTACAAAAATAATAGGTAGAATATATGTGAAAAACTCCAAAATGTACTGATAGCCATATTATTTTTTCTAAGAAACTGCCATATTAATGTGTAACTTCACGTGGAAACTAAAATTCTGTGCATGAACTGAGGTTTTTGATTGGTAAATGTGTCTCAGAGCAGGGTGACAGCGGGTGCCCCACCCCTCTGCACTCTCCTCTCTGCATGGCAGCAGCAGAGGAAGGCTGGCACTCCCCAGGCACATACACAGGCCTCACCTTCCCTTCAGCTCTGCTGGGGCTTCCATGTTCACCATCGAGATGGTCCTTTTCTCCACCTTCCAGACCTCATCTTATCTACCATGGACTCTTTCTAGACTGCCATTTAGCTTACTACAAGAAGACTTGAATTTTATGGCTCCTAAATAAGGTGTTTATGACTAGGAAATTCAGTTCAGTGACAGACTCTTAAACCCACTCCTGACAGTGTTTGAGTCAAGGTTTATCACACTGGGCTGGGATGTCAAGGACTCAGCATAAACCTACACTGAGACTTTTCTGAATGAACTAATGAATGGGCTGTGGACTCTGGTCAGGGGCCATGACCCTTTACCATCTCTTCTTCAAGACCTCTTCCCTGACCACTGATAAATGGAGACTGTTTCAGATGCCACTAGATCCTACGTTATCAGGTGCTCAGGAAGTACACAGCACCACAGGCTATCTTTCCTCAACTGGTTATATAGAAAGAGTCTTCTTAATCCTTTGGTAGAAAAATGACCATTTCATTCCTTGTGGAAAGTTTCCTTTCCATCACTGGAACTATAGGAGACTAAATAATAATGAATTGATTTGTCTACTGGGGCCACTGGGCACTCCAGAGGCAGGAGCAGCACCTGCAATCTGAGCCAGTGATGACCCGGTGCAGGGGGATGATGGGGGGCCTAGTGTGCAGTATGTACATGTAGTTGCTATGAATCATTGGGATAAACAACCACCTCATTCCAGAGCATTTGCCTCAAAAGCAAGTAAGGGAGAGGGTAAGATGGAAGCCTTGCTACAGGTGAAGAGGCAAGGCCACAGTAAAAGGTGTCCATGGGTACTTGAGAGTAACTGGTCCAATTTGGAGCCAGATGATGGGTCAACAAAGCATTTACCCAAGTCCTCTGAACCTGCTTCTTGGAATCTGAATCATGGAAACCTCCACAAAAGCAGAGAAAGTGGTGTTTTGATTTTCCATTCACCCAGATTCAGCACCAACAATTACCATCATTTTGTCAATCTTGTTTTATCTACCCATCCTCTAGTAATTTTCCTTAAATATATTAAAGAAAATTTCAGATACCACGTTATTTCACACCCTGAAATATTTCAATATCCTGCTCCCCTTAGGACTGTCAAACAATAAATACCCAGTGTTCATTATTGGAAAATCAGCAATGTTATTTTTAATACAGATGTGGTACAGAATGTGTAATTACAGCAGGGCAGTGATCCAGTTAAATAAAACTAAAAACCTTTATTTTACCAAATATAAAATTACTAAATTAATGTCTTAAAAGAAAATATAACATGGTGAAAACTTTAAATTATACCCCCATTCACCACAGAATTTATGATTTACCAATCACATATTCCACCATTTTGGCAAAAGGATGACATTTTTAATAGTTTATAAACCTAATATAGCAAAGACTGTGTACATCTCCATATTGCACTTTTTTATATACAATAATAAAACAGTAAAGTCAAATGTATTGCATATACTAAGAACAGCACAACTTTGTCACAATTAAACTTAATGCAGAAGCAGATGTATTAAAAATGTAGAAATGTAACACATATATGTACAGAATGCCGAGGCTGTATTAACAAACTGTATGTACATAGTGGTATGCTGTACTAGTTTTACTTTTTAGCATAGTTATGTTTGTTAGTACAGGCCTTTGGTTCTAAACTGTTTGACTAACTTTAAGCTCACATAGTTTCTTAAGCATTCACATGTTTTAAATGCAAGGAATAGTATAAAAGCACTAAATCTCCTTGTTCACTGGTACAAAAATGACAATGGTCAGTTTCCTTAGGTCATCAAAACTAGTCACAAAAATAGTTCTTGTATTCAACCTGAATGTGCCACAGGAAAAAATAGTATCTTCAAGATTTTCCAGCTCAGCCTAGAGACGTAAGGCCCCTGCCTCAGTTTCAGTGCTGCTGCCCCTGCCATCCACATTTCAGAACACTGTTTTTCTTTAGGACATTTATTTTAATACTACTCTGTACGGAAGAATAAAATTCAACTCCAGCTTAAGAGTGTCCACCACACATCTCTGTTAAGACAAAAGGAAAATTCTAAATATTGCCAGTGAAATTTAAAAAAATATGTGCACCCTTTTCCCACTCTTTAGAAAATCTGCTATGAAATACCATTCCCTTTCTCTACTGTTCCCCATGGCTTCTCCCTGTGCTCGGTCTTCCCAGTGATTAGCTTTGGAAATCATCCTGAGTTTGCAAATGACAAAGCAAGTCCCCATATGTGGTCCATGAGCCGAAGTCACACAACTGAGGACGAGCTGGTCAACCCGTGAACCATTGTGCTTGTTGGAGTTCCGCTGATGGCGTTGAAGATGTGAAGGGAATTCGGCAAAACGCTTGTCTTCTCCTCCAGGGGGCAAATCTCAAGGCACAGAAACGACACAATCAAAAGTTGATCCCCGAACATTTCTCAAAACTGCATTTCAGACCAACATGCAGAACTTGCCACCCTACAGTCACTCCACTACTGTTAGTGGCTTTGGCAGTTTGCAGAGAGACTGACTGATCATATCTAGTAAGTGGTCATTTTCAGATCAAGATTTTAAAGAGAAAGACAAGAGCAACATGTTTTATTGTTTTTACCAGTGAGTAAATGAAGAGCACTCTAGACTCATCATATCTTAAGATGACTTGAGGTCTAGCTTACAACTTGATTGGGACATGACCTAACCTTGTTCCTTGACAGAGCCTTTTGAAATGAATTTCGAACCATTTATGCTTCTCTCCTATCTCCTTAAGGTCTTACGGATTTCCCTCTTCGGTAAGAGAGTGGCTGCCCTCTGACCTGAACATGCATCTTTTCACAGCCTTTGTCTCCAGGAAGGAAGCTGGGTGTAGGCCTCTAGCCAGGCGGGGACTCAATAACAGGCCCTCAGAGAGGCTCCTCTTGAGGCAACTGAAGCGACTGCTCCAGTCCACAACCCATTTGCTTAAGTGTTCCAAGGGTTTAATCTTCACAGTTGTTGACACAACGGGAAGTTCAAGGTACAGTGGAGAGCAATATCACTGCAACTAACGTCCATATGATCTTGGAGTTTAACAGTCTCAGCCTATAATTTCTTCCTATTTCCATCTTTTCTAGTGCTGAACGCTGGCACCCACTGATTGAGCTCTGCATTTTGTGGGAATCTAGAGGTTCCATGAAAAGTTTTCTCCATAAACAGGTTCCCATTAGACCTTCTCCTTCTATTTAATTATTTACACATCATTTACTTATTTCATTTTTTTTTTCTTTTTTTGGTGCTGGGGATCTAACCCACAGCCTCGAGCATGCTGGGTAAGACTTCTACCACTGAGCTCCATCCCCTTGCATTTTTTCCACTTTTTAAGTGCCCAGATGAGGGCGGCTTTCCTTTGCACATGCACTCTACAATGTCTGCAGCTGCTCAAACTCAGCAATAATCTTATGTGAGTCAGGTTAAGTGAGTTAGTTTATCAGAAAAAAAAATTTAAAAGTGACATTACCATCCCATCTGAGGTGTTAGCATGGAGGAGAAAAAAAGCAAGTGAGTTAAAGTTCAAATACTGAAATTAGTTTTCTACTAATTGCAGAAAGAGACACTGTTTGAGCATATCTAGTAAGTGGGAAACCATCATGTAATAGGATAACTGACTCAAAGGGCCCTGGCTTCTATTCTGCAAGACCCACAGACAATAAAGTAGGGAACAGACAAAACCACCTATGGGGCTCAAGAAGCTAACACTAAGTATAAAGACTAGGACAGTGGCACGTATGAATGTGGATGCTGCTCTCTGATGTTTGCTTAGTACTTGGATCAGATGTCTCCTCTGATGACCACTGGGACCACAAAAATAATTCATATAGGAAGGAGACAGAGGAATACAATCAGGAACGAGGCCCATGATGATAAGGAACATACGGGAAGTACCTATGAAGAACCCTCTGGGACACCAGGTCAGTGGTCAATGGACAAAAAATGGAATCACTATGTATTTTTAAGCGATGTAAGTAATTTAGTGCAACAGATAATTCCTTAAACCAGGCTGGTAAGTCCTGTTCTTTCAAAAGATTGAGTGTGTAAAGATAGTTGTAAGGACAGCATGGATGTGAGTTCTCAAGGCTAGATTACTGTGGGGAGAGGCAAACTTCATGAAATGTGGCATCTCTAAAAACAAGAAGGAGGTAGGTGCTGCTCTCCCTGGTGGTTAGGTAGTAACAGATGGGCAATCTGTTAGCTGTTTCCTAAGTAACCTAGGACCACAGGAGCAGGAGTGTGGTAGGTTACATTTTTCTTCAGATACTAAAACTCTGGGAAGATACTGGAAGGCTTAGCTCTTCACAGGATGCATCTGAGATCTCGTGAATACACATTCCCTAAATGAGAGCTCTGAGCCACTTACCTGCTCATGCATGATTTCAGAAAGCTCCTTTGCCATTTCCCTGTAGTTGGCCTTCATTTCTTCCTGATACTCTAACTGGTCTTCTTTAATCAGACGTTCATTTACTGCTAAGGCTTGGCCGCAAGCTTCCACAAATTGCCTGAAACGGGCAGAGAGGGAGGCAAAGCCATGTAGGGGACATAGGGTGGCAACTCTTTCTTCAGTGAGCACAGAAATGATCAATCCTCGAGAAGAAAAAGACATTTTTAGTATGCTTACCTGAAAACTTCCTTCAGCAACTTCACTTTATTGTCAGGGTATCGTTTTGTGTTTGTGTCATCTAAGAAGGCTCGTGCATATGCTAGTGGACCAGCATTGACCTAGAAAATAAGCAGAGAATTTAACTTATGTTAGGGGAAAAAAATTTACTATAACCACCTATTTAGCTTCAGGGGGCATGTGATAAAAAAAAAGAGAGTTTGAGTGAGTTAATCATGATCCCTGCCCTTTAGGAAGTTATAACCCAAAAGGAAACCAAGAATAAAGTATACTTTCACATGTCACTTGCTTCATTACCTGGGCCATCCCTGGGCACTTGTGATGAAGATTCTTTATGTAAGAAGGAACCAATGCTTGAAATTTAAGGACTTGGTCAAGTCTGAACATCCAACTAGCAAAACACCAGTGCCAAGGCTTCCAATGCAGGCCAGGGATTTTTAAAAATATTTTTAGTTGTAGATGGACAAAATACTTAATTTTATTCATTTATTTTTATGTGGTGATGAGAATTAATTCCAGTGCCTCACACATGCTAGGCAAGTGTTCTACCACTGAGCCATAGCCCCAGCCCCAGGCTAAGGATTTTTACCACCAAGGCTTGAGCCCTCAGAACTACCTACATTGTACTAAAGGCAATTGGGCGAATTCAGGTAAAAATGAAAAAAAACATACTTTAGTTATAAGCTAATTTTTAAAAATCACCTATTCACTTTGCTGAACTGTATAGGCAGCCATTGGCAAAAGATTTGCTGTTCTCAGATGCAGTAACCACTTGAGGTGTGCTGCAAAGGCCACAAGAGTGTCCAGCAACATGGCAAGTGAGTCAGAACTCTGCATCTCTCTTCCAATTAGCTAAGAAGAGCTCTCTGAAGTTGGTAAGTCAGGAAATACAGAAATAAGGAGAAAAAGAAGGCTGGGCAACCTGGGATGGGAAGAATGTTCTAGTACCTCAGAGCTTGGGAAGGAACTGGGCCACGTGATCAATGCATAATTTTTCCAGGAAGGTTTGGCGATTGGAAAAGTGGGAGGTAGGGAGAGCTGTCTGTCTGAGGTTCTGATCCAGGCTATGCAGAACTTGTGTTGTAGTGGCAGGAAAACCGAGCCATGGGAATTCAAACCAGAGGTGGGGAGATAGGAGGAATGAGCCACAGTATCAGGGGTGGGGCCTGAGATGGGACAGCTAGCTCACCTCCTGTGATGACTAAATGTGTAGGATAAGACTTGGCATTAGGCTTGCTGGGTGTGTGGGATCATGCTAATGGAGACCACCCTAATTACCAACTATCTATAAGACAGTCAATTTCACAAATACAAAGAGTAAAGCTGATAAGACTTCACAAAACCTAATATAATTAGATCTTGAAGTGCAGGGTTAAGAAGCTGTCCTGTAAAGCAGCAGTCTTGTGAGCCCCATAATGAATCACAGAAATACACAAATAAAATGTCAGAATTAATATTCTCTGGCCACAATGTTTTTGCTACCTGGGTGGGCACAAGTATAAGCTTAATCTCCTCATTTCAACATGGATTTATTTGCTTTATACAACACAGTTAGGTATTATATTATAAAACTTGAAGGTCACTGTCAAATGACAGGGCATATTTTGCCCTGTAGGCAGCTCAACCTGTACAGGCCCACGCAGTACTGATGCTCACACCCCTTCACAGCCTTTTGATACAGGCTGGATGTTCTCAGGTTAGATTATTGAGTGATTTTGTTTCCAACTACAGAAAATCATGGTTTCTGGCCCTGCTTTGTAATCACATTGTTGGAATATTTATATTCACTTGCTAACTGATTTTGGAACATTTCCTTTCAGGACATAAGAGAGAAGGCTGGAAACATGAATAGTTCTGTGGTCAATGACATTTAGAAAAATTTTAGGCAAAAACTCATGTTTCTTTAGTATGGATTAGATGATCACAGGCAAAAACTGATTTCAGAAAATAAAGCAAAAAACTTTCTTTGTAGAACAATCTACATGTAACTTTCAAAAACACATCTACTTGAAAGAGAAAACAATGAGATATATGAATCTGTATAGAAATAAACATGTGGGAATTACTTATACACACTTTAGCCTACCCAAAAAGCAAGATGCACAATAGTCACTGGAGGGACTATTCACTGAATTTTCACAAATTGAACATATCTTTTAATCAGTTCCTAGATCAAAGATGATCTTTTCAATAAATGGTGCACATCACTTGGATGATCATATGGAAAAAAAAATGTACCTGGATCCTTGCCTTACATATACAAAAATCAATTCCAGATACATTGCAAATCTGAACGTAAGTGCTGAACAAAAGAGGAAAACACAAGAGAACTTCTTTGAAGTCTTGGAAAGGGCATGAGTTTCTTTAAAAGGACACACAAAAAAAATGCTACCAGTAAAGGAGAATTTGACTGATTGGACTATATTAAAAAAAGAATTTCTGTTAATCACAATATTATTGAGAAAGCGAAACTTCAGGTAGTTTTTCAGACACAATTTTCATAGAAACCAAAAACCAACAGCTTTACAAGAAAACCTACTATTATCTGCCCTTCTTATATATAGAAGAGTCTTGGTGCTTCTAATAAGCAACCAAAACCCCACAAATTACTGGAAAATCAGGTGCTATAGAGTGATCTCTTGTCCTAGTAGACAGTGGAGTGAGGATGACATGTTGTAGGTGGGGTTGGGAGGGGCCACTACCTTTCCCTTTGATATTAGGAGAAGCTACATGGACACTGGGCAAGGGACTAAGCCAGACCCTTCTGGTATGAAGGACTTGACATTCACATGGTGCAAGGGCTTTTGCCTCTCTGTCCTCAACTGGCTCTGCCTGGCTCACCTGGACGCTTACGCTGCCCTGGAGTTTGAGCTGCAGTTTGATCATGTCCACTTCAGCTGAGGAGCACAGCTGCCGGAGCTCAGCCACCTTCTTACTCATCTCATCAATGGCCACTTCAATGGGATTTAGGTCAGTGTGATGTTGGTACATGACAGGGATCCGCTTCTTTACGTAAGGGAAGCAGTGTATTGCTGCAGAGGAATGAGGCCCAGGATTATTCCACAGTTGGCACCACCTTTACTGTTGTTGAGGTAGAAGTAATTATTATTCCTATTTTATAGACAAGGAATCCAAAGCTTGCCAAAGCTACATGCTAATACTTTAGCATGGAACCAGAATTTTTTTTTTCTTTATAATCTTGTTGGTTAATGGGTCGTATCACATGGAACCAAGAGAGCTGAATCCTTGTTATCCCTTTATGTGAGAAGCACATCTCTGAAAAAAATCATCTTATCATTCCCTGTTCAATTTTCTTATCCATAACTGTCTTACCTTCCTTGGAGGTGGTGAGATTTGTTATTTATTTATTTTGCTGGGGATCAAACACTTACATAATATGTGAGTGTTCTACCACTGAGCTACATTCTCAGCCAAGTGGTAAGACCTGAATGAGTTGGTAGGTATAGATGGCTTTGAAAACATAAAAAAGACCAAATGGTTTTGAGATGTTATGTAAAAGATTAAGTCTGAAATAGTTCCATAAGATACCCCTGAGAAAGTTCCTTTTTCTCCAAACAACAACTTTGAATCACATACTAAATTTGCACAAATCTGAGAAATCAATAAAAACTAATAAATAAGAATATATTTCCAAGCAAAGCAATCATGAACCAGAAATTTGAAAACTGTTGTGAAACATACAGCAGCAAAAATATAAATATTTACTGTTTCTTATACTTTTTAGAAATAAAAACATCTGATTAATATTATTTTCACTTGTCATAAGATATCTGAACATATTAACATCAAAGAGATAACCTAAAAATGAAAAGAGAAACGGCAGATTCTGATTTGGTCTGTTGCTTTCTATAATAATTGTATGAATAATTAATATTCTCATTTTTTAATATATATTTACTAACAGACATGATACGCACTTAAAAGCTTATTTTATTTTTTAATAAGCAAAAGCTGAGAGTGGTTGTTTTGATTTCTTTACTGTTTAGTAAAGGGCTGAGGAGAGTTTATTCAGGAAGGACATACCACAAAATGTGTTTCCATTTTGGCAGAATCAGCTCCTATAAGTCAGAGGTTGTTCCAAGGGGCCCACCAATGTCTGAACAAAGCTAGCAAAAACGTGCAGCCCAAGACAACCTCATTGATCACATTTATATGCCTGTTCTATTCTCAAAATGTCTTACCACTTGAAAGCCAAGGGTTCCTGTCTTGGGTTTGTATCCTTGCAGATATACAGTTTTTAGACTGCAGTACTGTGATTGATAAATTTTCTTTGAATGAAGTTCCCTTTACAGTGTAATAAGAACTGGGCATTGCTGTTTACCAGCTGGGGAAGTGGTGGTCTGACCAGAGGTATATTTGTATTTGGAAAGACTGATGTGCTAGATAGAGGAAAGCTAATATGTTCTCATTTTTACAGAAAAAGCACCTATGACATGTTTCACAAGGCCAATAGTCATGTCACAACAAATATAATCAGTGTAACAGTATTCTTGAGAGCCATGGTGTGGTAGCACCACTATTTCAGAGAAAAACAAAACAAAACAAAACAAGAGATGTGCATGGATCACACTGATTTTGCTAAGTGAATATCCTGAGCCACTGCTGCTTAGGTTTGGAACTAGAGACTTGAAGAGAAGGAGAGGTACTGCAACACTACTCAGAGAAAACTTGAGGTCTATGCCCGAGCTATTGGGTCCATGTGATCCAGGATAGCCTGCCTTGCTGGCTCACGCCCACTCCTCTCCCTCTGGCTCCATGGACTCCAGTTACACCAGTCCCTCTGTTCCCTGAAAACCCCGGGCACAGGCACCCCAGGTGGTGACCTCTGTCCGAATGGCTTCTTCTCTCTCCATATGTTTGCATGGCCCACTTCTCACCTATCACTTTTTCAATGAGGCCTACCCTGGCCCCTCCATTTAACTGCAATCCTCCCCCTCAATCTCACATTCCCAGTCTCCTTTGCTTTTCTCCAGAACATGTGTAATGTTACAACATTGATACATCTGCTCATCTTGTTGACTCTCTACTGCCTGTCTCTTCTTGCTGGGATGGAAGCTGCACAAGGCCACAGAAATTTGTTTTATGAGTTCGAGATGCAACAATGCCAGGGCCAAAGGTACCTTGTTAAATGAATGAAAGCATTACTGCCCTAAAGACTATATGGGAGGGCACACTGGCCCTAGAAGGTGGACAGTCAGGTGACCAACTGAGCCAACCACTACATTACTGATAAACAATCACTATAGTGATCTGCAGCCCTGCAGGAAGAGGAGGAAGACACAGGGATATGTGTGGTGACTGTATGGATGGCTCACAGTGAACAGAAGTTGGAAGGTGAGTGGATATTTCTGACATGAGTGCAGTATGGGCATGGTGTGGAAGACTTTGGAAAGTGACTGGGCAGAAACCCCTTGGCATAAGACCCAGGAAAGAAGAAAGGCAGGATAATGCTTTGAGGCAGACTCAGATACTTTTGTTGGGGAGCGGTGGAATGCAAACCAATAACAGCAAGGTAACAGGTTTTCTTTAAATTACTTTTAAGGTTTTCTTTAAACTGCTTTTAAGGCAAAAGAATAATTGAATAACTAATAGAAAAATAACTAGTATATAAACCTTGAGAATAAATAGGTGGAAAAGGGAGCCAATTAAGAAATATATCAAAAAAGAATGATTAATGGGACTAACTCCTGACAGGGTTGACTGGGTCACTGTAAAGTTAGAATTTATGGTCATAGGTTTCTCAGTATATTTCAGAAGAGAAATTTCTTTAGTAGAACAGGTGCATCAGGGTAAATTCTGTCCAGCTATTGACTCCAATAGCCACATCAACATAGGATTAGATGTAGATGAAGCCCCCTAAATAGGATGGCCACGACAGTTCAAGAGAGGACCAACCAAGGTCAGAAACTTCAACGCTGATGTGAGGGAGCAGTTGAATAACTGATTGGCAACTAGGAAAGATCAATACATTGGAAAAAAACAATATTTCCTTTGTTGTTCTCTACTCAGAAATGATCCACACTCTCTTGAGAGTGCTTTCGGCTTGAGCCTTACTTTACTTTCACTTATAACAAAGTTCTCTTGCTTTGTTTTTCATGTCTCACTTTAAACTTTCTTTTGTTGGAACACAGAACCCAGGTTTGGAGCTGCAGCTCCCCACTCTCCTGTGAGACTTCCAACTAGGAAGGCTGGGAGTGACCATGAGGCTTTTCCATGATGACAATCGGGTGCTATCCAGGAGGATGAGCCTTGGCTGGTATGGAGGGCAGGGGAGGCCAGGGCTCCTCTACAACTGTCAAGGTCAAATGTCAGGTTTGAAGCAAAACAATGGAAGAGAAATTTAGGGGATCTGGGAGCTGAAGGGGAAACTCTCAAGCTAAAGTCTTCAGAAGGCCCACTGTCCACATCCTTGACTAAGGCCAGCACAGAGCACATGTGCTTTCTGTTGCATTTGTATGTCCCTTTCTCTACATCTACACTACACCTCAGAACCACCCTTTCCACATTTTGAAATATTTCAGGGCAAAAACCGATTTCTGTGTGTATATATGTGAGCGCGCATGTGCCTTTTATTATACTATAATCTCCTCTGTTCATTATCAGCCCCAAAAGAGCAAGAAACTCAGTGGTAGATGAAATTTAGCAAAACAAAGTAAGTTTTTCCCCATCCTGGTTACAATTATATATTTATTTAATGTGAGAAAAATGTTAGA
Source organism: Marmota flaviventris (assembly GCF_047511675.1). Classification (NCBI taxonomy): domain Eukaryota; kingdom Metazoa; phylum Chordata; class Mammalia; order Rodentia; family Sciuridae; genus Marmota; species Marmota flaviventris. The sequence continues at coordinate 155,412,392 of NC_092501.1, forward strand.
ACTCTTCGTGCTGGGGTTGTGGCTCAGTGGTAGGGCACTTGCCTAGCACGTATGAGGCACTGGGTTTGATCCTCAGCACCACATAAAAATAAATAAGTAAAACAAAGGTATTATGTAACCAACTACAACTGAAAAAAAAAAAGTTAGGACTCTCACTTTACAGATGAGGAAACTAAGTACAGAGAGGTCTGACTACCTGCTCAAGTTCACACAGGGAGGCTGTGACCAGGGTCTGCAGGAGTCCCAGGTCAGGCTTCCTGCTGCCCTGTCTTCTCAGTCCCACAGGTGTGGGAAGTGGTTAAGCCCAGACCAACCAGCTTGTGTCTATTCTGCCCATCTGGGCAGTGCAGTTACTCTTTGTCCCCTCTGTTCTGGCACATACAGAGCTTTGCTTGCATCTTTTATCTAATCTAAAATAGTTCTGTAACAAATTTAAACTGTAACCCTTAGGGCATTTGCTCGGGGAAAACACCCTATCTTATGAATCAGTATGCTATGTCAATAATAATCATGATAAAAAAAAAAAAAAAACAAACAAACCCTGACTTGGACTCAGCAGTGAACTAGGTTTTCTGTAAAGCAGCAATTCTCAACTTGAAGATGACTCAGAATACCCTGGAGGGCTTGGATATAAACAGCTGGGCCCTGCCCCTAGAGTTTTTTGATTCAGCAAGTTTGAGGTCTGGACATTTGTATTTCTACCAAGTTCCCAGAGGTTGCTGGTTCTGGAATAACCTTTGATAACCTGATTTAAGGAACCAAAGTGACATCATCGTCACTGTATAGATAAACACTGTATGTGTTGCTAGTTCCCATAAATATTCCATCTAGATATAAAGTTATTTAATTAGAATTTGCCAGGAACATGTACATTAGGAAATTAATGCATTTACATATGGGAGGGACTAACATCTGGGATGGTTTCCAAACATCTGGGATGGTTTTCCTTTCTAGCAATTCTTTCCCCCTCCATTATCTCCAATCCCCTTGGGCCATGGAGACACCCTGGTGAGCCACCAGCTAAGGTTCTTACCAGCCCCTTTGGAATGAACAGCCAAGGACCTGTGTAGCATGGAAGGATGGGTTCTGGGGATGATTGGCATCCCCACCCCCTCTATTGTCTCCTACCACCCCCCTCCCTGATACCTCCACCTCGTACATACCCCACTCCATCCTTCCACTATTATCCTGACAGTCTGTAAATGGCCCTTCCTTTCTCCACATCCACTATTTTCTTATGAGTTCCTCAGGAGTGCAGGAGGATCTATAGATTGCTATTAGTATCCATGTGGGCAGCTTGGTGTATATTATCTTCTATTATTTGAATGAAGCCAACCATTAAACGATCACAGAGGACTGGGGAAAGGGAAGTGTGTGGATTCTCTTCCTGTAATACAGTGTCTTGAGTTTTTGATGATGACCCTTATTCTTATTTTGGTAACATCTCAACTAAGATATAATTCACAATGTAAAGCAAGAGCTGAGAACTACTTGAAATGAGGCATCTTTATAGTGCTCTGTTCTTTTATAACAATGTATAATTGTAACTTCCATTATTCTCCAGATGGAATGTCCACCAACATCAACCTTGAGGGAGACAGTGGGTCTTCCTAGTTCTACTTAACTAAGGCAGCTCATTGGAAATTGTGCACAAATGGTGGCTATGGAGACACCTGGCTTTCTAAATTGGCTCCTTACTGATTTTTTTTCTGTCAAGAAAAACATTTGGTTTTTGGTTACCCTAATTATATCACTGATTCTAACCTAAGAATAAGTGGGTCAAGTGTCCCCTAAATCACCCAAAGAATGTAAAAATCACCCTGAGGGTGACTCTATACTTGTTAGGAACTGAGAAATGATACAAACCATATTTGCAAGAATGGGCTATCAATGGCTGAACAGTGCCAAAGAGTCATGTAAAACTCTCTGAGCTGAAGAGGTGGCTTCTGAAATCAGCAGGCTTCATGGGACTGGGGACTTTAAGCTGAAGTTCAGCAGCCACTGTCGGCAGGGGTAGGAGAAACCCAGCTTCACCCACCATTTATTCTGTCAGCCTAAAATTAATGAGCAGGTCCATGCAGCAGAGGTTGGTGATGTGGACAAGGTCTCAATGTGGTTTCTTGACCAGGTGGCCATGGCCAGGAGGACTCCAGATGGGCTTCGGGGGACATTCCTGTATCACTTGGAATTGTGTGTGAAAGCCTCTGGGAAGAAACAGGACCACTGTTTTCCTCAGATGCTAAAAAGGGTAAGTGATCTTACATGGATATGAACTTCTGGTTGACGGAAGAAGAAATAGAAACAGACAAATGGAAAAATATGAGTGTTCAATGTTGAGCTGAAATGGGCATGGAGGACACTACTAAGGTGACTAAGGATGCGTCCAATTCTCAAGGCCTCTGCATCCCTACTAGAGAGTGCTGCACTTTGACAACATGCAAAACCATACCTGTTAAGATGGTGCGCCGTTTGCACTGCTCTTCGACACCACCCTGCCTTTTCCCAGCCTGGGTAAAGGGCATCTCAAACATGAAGCGACGAATGTTGTGCGATCTTTCAAACTCTGTTTTCCTTTCTTGCAATTCTTTCTCATCAAAGAACGGGATCACATGAGTCACCTGGATATAGGCGTACTTGGAATCCAGGTCCTTAGGGTTGACCTATGAATGAGCAACATTGAAGACTGGTGCAATCTGGAGGAAGCTCTCAAGCTTTGCCTGAGCTGCATTTTCCAACTTTTTATTAGTAAATATTTTGAATAAAAATTCAGAAAAGTTGGAAAATATAGTGCAAGGAACATCCACATACCCACTACTTAGATCAATTGCTAACATTTTGCTTTACTGTTTCAAACACACACACACACACACACACACACATGCAGACTCCTTTCATCGGAATCATCTTAAAGTAAGCAATAACACATTTCAGCCAGTTTTTCCTCAAAAATGACATTCTCCGCCATAACTATTATATATTATCATACCTAACAACATTAATAATAATTCCCTAATATCCAAATACTCAGTCCATATTAAAATTTCCTTAAAGTGCCTAGACATCATTTATACCAATGATCACACTTTACATTCAGTTGTCTCTATTTTTTTTGCAGCAGTGGGGATTGAGCCGGGGGCACTGTGCAAGGTAGGCAAGTGCTCTATCACTGAGCTACAGCCCCAGCCCTCTTTGTTCTTGATTTATCTAGAATTCCCAACCATTTCTTTTTCATGACATTGAAGTTTTTGGAAGAAACCCTGATAATTTTCTTGTTCAAACTCAGTATAGGTTTCTCTGATTGTTTCCTAAGATGCTTTTTCATATAGTTGGCTTAAAGAGATAAATGTTTATTTAAGGAACAACAACAAAAAGCCCCTGACATTATCATTAATCTGTAGACAGATCAGATGAGATACAAACAGCTGCAGACTATTAAATTTAATATAGTCACAGATTAAGAATAATTTAATGGCGAGTTAGTTTCTGCTCAACTCAGCACAGTATGAGAAGTGGAGTGTTCTCAAACACAGGCATCTTTCATCCAGAAAGAAAAGTTAATTCACTAGGGGGAAAAAACCATTTTTCACATTTCAGTTGTATCCAACCTTCTAGAACAATAAAAATGGAGAGGAAGAAATTACTATGAAGAGTGTTGGGAAGATGACATTGGTTTAAGGACAGGCAAATGAGTGGGAACGAGAGGTTTCACTGTCTCCTAACAGATGTTTGTAAAGAAAATACAAAACATATGTCAAAGTGCCCCAACCTTAGAAGGTGAGAGAATGTGTGAAACTGTCTGTATTTTAGAAAAGCCATCTGACCAGTCATTATCATCGTATTTGAACCTATTAAATTTGACTTTCTTTAGCAGAAACAATTTAAGGGTGGGGGGATGGAGCTCTGATGGCTGGTTTTGGGTGGTATTTCCCTATTCTTCCTGTTCCAAGGTACTTGTAGTAAGAATGGAGGATTGGTGCCTAGTGGAGGAGGGGACCCTGTAACTCAGCTGCTGCATCAAGGGCCAAACATTAAATGGGGCAAAAGAAAAACTGAGAACCAGGAGAAAAGGTTGTGTTGTTAATGTCACCACTTGACCCAGGCAAAAGTTTTAATATTAAGAGAAAAAGGCAAACTGGACCTGGATCATTTGGTCTTTGGAGTAAGTGAGTTTTAGTAAGGTTATATTGAGGTTTCCAGTTATAACATTTGTTGTTTCTTTTTCCTTTGTGCAACTTTGTTAATGACATCAAGAATTAACCCACAAGGAGCCAGGAAAGAGAACAGAAGATAGTAGTGGATACTTTAATGAATTTTGGGAAGACAGGTATATGGAGGTGTGCCACCTGACTCAACAAAGTGCAGAGTGCTAATCTGTGGGCTAATGTGCATTGCTTAGAACCCATGGAGGACCAGCCACTAGGATTAGGGTGCCCACATAAGGTGTGAGGAAGAAAACAGGACAAGTGGCCACAAGTCTGCATCCGGGTTTGGGAATTCTGAGTTTCCTTCCCTAGTCCCCTACCCCAGAGACTGCAGAGGTCATTCTCTAAAGAAATTGGTCTAGAAATACTTGAAGTAGAGCTACTAATCTCAGCAGAAAGCAGGGATAGGTACAGTGTGGAACAAGGGTGAGTAAACGAGAGGCTACTGGACAAACATGGGGCCTTCCCTCTTTCTCCTCTGCTGCATCCAGAATCTAGCAGTCAGACGTTCACCCCCTGCCTTCTTTGTTCCCTGCTAGTTCCCTAGTCACACAGGTAGGAGACTGGAAGACTCTTCTTTGAAGAAAATGAAGGACCCCCAATACAGATTCCAGACTATAGGCACTCCAAAGGAGGGCTCAGGAAAGAAAGGGGATTACAGACCACTCCAAAATGGTGTCCGCAACAATAAAAAAAAAAAAAAAAAAAAGAGATAATAGAAAAAGAATATAAGTGCACATACATATTTACCTATAAAATATAGGTATATGTGTGTATAGATACATATGTATACATAAATGCACAGATCCCCACGTATATTTATGTGTGCCTACTTTGTAACTATTATGCATAACCAAGCAGGTTGTGTGTCACTGATGTGTATCTAAGACCATCAACCTGTTGTAATTCCAGTTTTCTATTGATAATCTGAAATGATATTTAATGTTGGAGAATTCATTTTTAAGTAAAATTAATTCTACAGAAAAAAAAAAGAAAGAAAATTAGCTTGAATGCAGACAGATATAAAAAAAAAAACAAAAAACAAAATGGTGTCCGCAGGAAGAAACAGGGCTTATTGCTGATGGAGAGCTGATGAATGGAGCATTTTTAATGCAAAGAACAGGAAGGAGTGCTATCTCTGCTTGAGGTTCAGGAAGCAGAGGGACACCCAATGTCCTGGAGCAGTTCTGAACAGGGTAGGACATATAACTGCACAGGACAAATATGTAGGTTCAAGAAGAGTCATTGTGAAAGTGGAACACTAGAGAGCACCTACACTAAACAGAAAGATTTAATTAACTCAGCCATGGTAGCTGGAGAGTTCATTCTATGACTTGTCCATCTGTTCACCCATTTGTCTGTCCATCCATCTATACATCCAAGCATCAGTGGCAATGAAGTCACATGCACTGTGCCAAGTGCAGCAGAAAAGGGCAGTGAGGAACAGAGCCTTGGCCCTACACTTTTGGAATTCCGGAATACTGAAGTAAAAATAGCATGTTCCTTCACATGTTCATTATTTTGTAAAAGAAGCTTATAATGGAAAGCACAAAAAGGTAATTAGAAAAAAAAATATTCCTGCACTCAAGGCCAAGTGTCCTTAATTTTCCCAAGTGTTCTTTTCTGTACACATTTATGAATATATAATACATAACCAAATACATGTAATCAATCAAAACAATACCACATTGTTATGAAACTTATCCAAGCATGGTCATACCTTGCCAGAGTCCTGTATCATTTTGACATTTTCAGAACCAAATTTATCTGAGTAAAGTTTAAGGAGTCTCTGAGAAATTTCTGACAGAGGCGTGAGTTTGGGTTCTTTGTAAATATACTCCTTTCCATCTTCATCTTCAAAGAATCCCTGTGACAGGAAGCATAATTAGTGTTGTCCCAAATATAAGCCCAAGGTTTACTGCCAAGGAAGGGTTCTTTTGTTACAAGGGATGAGAGGATGATTCTAAAATAAAATCATATACAGGTTGTCCAAACAGGGAGAAAAATTATAATAATGTGGAATTTAAGTGCAAAGATAAAGGAAAAACACAAAATTGCAAACTTGATTCAAGAACGCTGTCATTAAGTGTGGAGTGAAATGAAAGATCTGGGATTCAAGACTGTTCTCTCAGTGAAGTCTAATGATGGGACTCGGAGCCTGTTTCACATTCCCAGGAAGCAGAACTCACGAAAAAGTGACCAGCAGCCTCCAAGAGGCAGGCCTCAGAAATGCAATACATCCCTTCTTCTGACCTCTCCAATTCACATAGGATTTTTACAGCATGAAGTATGTAGGTCTGGAGTAGGTCTAGCAAAAATTCTGTAAAGTTTGAGTAAATCTGATTTTGCTTTATTGATGAGAAAAATACTAAAGACCTGTAGCATAATATCAAATATTTTCATTATCACCTGACATAATTTGTTTTAGCACCAATTATGTTTGACTACAAAGTTTAGAATTGCATGGGAAGTGAAAAAGGTTGAAAATTAAAGAGTCCAGATTGGGGTTAATATTTGCAATAAATTTAAAAATTTTTTTCTCATCTAAAATAAAAGAGAGAAAATGGCACAAAATCCACAAAATATGGAGAGAAAAAAAAAGCAGGCTAACATGGAACATAAAACATCCACATCAAACTGGGAGTTTAGATGCAGTAATTTCACTATATTACTTGCTTTTTAAGCATTTACTGTAATTACCTCCACATCTGTTTCACTGTCTGTAAACTGGTATTGCTATAAAGTTATAAAAGACAATAACAGAATAAAGTGAAGGTTATATAATGCTCACAGAAAATCACATACCCTACATAAATAGATGACAATTTATACCACTTAATAATGTTAGAGATTTGAAGGTTAAAATTTAAGTTTAATTTAAATAAACCCTCTCATTCAGGGTTTCTGAAATATTACAATGATAAATATACTCATGGAGATATTATATTACAAACAATAAAGATGCAAAGGTACAAAGAAAACCAGAAAGTCTTAATTTTGGTTTAAAACATGCAATACAAATGTATAAAGAAACAGATGATTTATTTCTGTGAATGAAAATGTTAATTTTTTTGAGTTTGTAATGACTAGACAGATATACATACAGACTTGAAAAGGAAACTTGCAAATCACACGAAGAACCAAAGATGCTGCTAAGAATGCCTTATGGAGGAAGAACTTACCGCTGCCTTAAGAAAGTAATAAAGAAAGGATAGGAAGAAAAAAAAAAAAAAAAGCAGAAAGTTTACTATAGAGGAAGATCACCATACTAAATGATAAATTTTTCAAATTAGCATTTATAGAACACAGAAAATCTATAAGATATAACTTCATAAGAGTTTTTTTTTTAAAAAAAAAAAAACAATAATAAGAAAAGGACTCAGGACAGTCTATAGAATAAGGGGAGGCTCACCTGTCCAAAGAAGGCCACCCGGAAGTAGGTCCCCAGGAGCCTACGGCCCGAATGCATGACCTCAGTCACTTTGCTGTAGGCCCGGTGAAGTGTGTCATACAGATGAGCTAGCCTCTGGAAAGCAGAACAGAACCCATTTCTTGCAAATAGTAGAAACAATTTAAAAATAACAATTAATATGGTAGCGTAGGTATAAATTCCTATAAAGAATTCCTGCCAAAAAATAAGAATATATTTTGACCATAAAACTCGCAGTATTTGTAAGTCTAAAAAGGGCCAAACTGCTCATGAGGACCCACTGACCTAATAGTAAGAGAAGGTCTTCTCACACCAGTTTTAGTTTCTACTTTTCCTATTTCATTTGATTTGCTAAGTAGTAGACCTCCTGCTTATGGAAGGATGGAAGGGTCACTATTTTCCCAAGCAGATGGGCCCAGGAAGAGTTCTGAGGAAAAGGGGACTCGGTGATTGGAAAATTCTGTTTGTGGCAACCTCCAAAAGTGGAGTGCTTGGGTGGAAATCCTGTAGTATGGGACACAGGGATCTGCACAGACTCTTGACTCTTGATTCTTGGGAGGTGGTAACTGATGACAATCTATGGCATAATGTGGAGGGTCAAAGATCACCTGCTCATCAGTGAACCGAAGTCTGCTCTCTTTGTATAGAAGTAGGTCTGAGAATGTGTCACATCACTCTTCTCTCAACTAGGAAAATACAAAAACAGCCAGATACCTCAAAATCCCTCCGCTTTTCATAAATTGGGATGATGAGTTTATAGATGTCTGCGATCAGCTCGTAGCGTTCTGCCTTCCAGAGTCCATCTGCACACTGCTCTAGAAGCTCCATCAGCACATCCTGATAAAAGAGAAGGTCACAGGCCAGAGAAGAGCGTTATGGAGAGTATGAGAATGTATTCCTTCTGAAATGCACAGTCTAAGACTGCTAGAGGGAAATTCAAAAAAGAAACAAAATTTTTAGATACTAACTCCATGTTTGTCTTGGGAAGCTATTTTTCCAACCATGTTCACATGCATAAATAAAAAAGGGTTTCACATTACTTGACTGCTTTATTAGTAACTTGCATGGAAAAACTGACATAGTTTTAAATGGGCTCTCAAATTTTGTTCTTAGTTCTCTTTTTACACATATAATTTAGAAATTTCTTTTTCCTTTTTTAAAGACCAATGACAAGGTTGAAACGTGGAGTTACTAGCATGACTTCAACCCCAACTAAACATCTTGAAGGAGTGTGGTGATGGAGTGTGGGGGTACCATGCCTGTACCATTTCTCTTTGAAATTTCTTTCTAGTCACTGTCTTTGTTAGCATCCTTGGACTTTTGAGGAAGGTAATACTACCCATGGCTCAAGAATCAGAGCATGGGCTCAAATTTATACTAATAAGTGGAACCCGTTTCCTGGCCACAGTCACTGCTTCATCATGGGAGACCTGTGACCAAGCCAATCAGTGTGAGTTTTAGGACCCGAGCTTGGAATGCTTGGACAGATATACTCCCACCAGACAGGATAGAAAGAAGCAGCATAGAGCCTAACTGGGGCTGTCAAACACCTCATGGCCACAGAAGGTCTCTCTGCCTTAGTAACAGAGTGAAGAGGCCCCTTCTGCCCTGGCAAAGTTGACTTGTATCAATGATAACTTTGTTAAAGGTTTGGCCTCACTCAACTCAATCTCCATAGAATTTCCCAAAGGGATCCAATACTCAAGTTTTTTTCTTTGAACACATCTAAGTGTTGTTTCATTAATAATGTTGAATAAATTTTCACATGCATATATATCATCTGAACAGCTTTGGTAATGTATCTTTTGCTCATTTTTTGTGATGGATTTTTTAATAATGCAATTTGAAAATTCTTTATGTATTCTGGATAAAAGTTCTTTACCACATTTGTCTCTGAGGCACAGAAAACCTAGTCAGTGAAATAATAACAGAAAATTTCCCAAATGTTTGGAAAAGTATGGACATCCAGGTATGAGAGGCATTTAGAATCTCAAACAGACATGACCAGAAAAGAACCTTTTTATGTCATATTATAGTTAAACCGTCCAAAGTACAGAACAAAGAAAGAATATTGAAAGCTGCAAGACAGAAGTGCCAAAACATTTATAAAGTCAAACCCATCAGAATAATGGGTTTCTTAATAGAAACTCGAAAGGCCAAGAGGGTGAGGAATGATGTATTTTCAGCCAAGAAAGAAAATAACTGCCTACTTAGATTATTATAGCCAGCAAAGTTATCTTTCAGAACTGAAGGTGAAATAAAAACCTCCCAAGAAAAGCATAAACTAAAGGAATTGCTAACCTCTAAACCAGCATTTCAAGATATTTAAAGAAATTCTAAGCACAAAAGAGGAAGCAAACACAATCACAAGAGCACAGAAAATAAATCTTACTAGAAGAGTAGATAAGAAAATGAGACCTAAGGAAAAAAACATGATTGATTCAGTTATTTATGAATTATTAATTAATTCATCTCTATGATAAATAAGAGAGAAAGAAACAGATGATTCAAAACAACCAGAGGAAAAAACTAAAACCAATAAAATGACTACCACACACCTTTTCATACCACCCTGAATTTTCCAACTAATGGTGTCTTTTGAAGATTGGATGTTTTTTATTTTAAGTCCAATTTAACAAGGTTCAATTTTCTGGATTGTATTTTTGATGTTCTATCTAAGAAGTACTTAATCCAAGCTCACAGATATCTTCTCCTGCTTTCTTCCAAAAGTTTTATAGATTTATATTTTAAGACTCTGATCTACTTTGAGTTATCTTTGAATGAAGTGTGAAGGTTCTTTTTCTTTTTTCCCATATATGTATGCCCAATGTTCCAACCCCATTTGATGAAAGTCTATCCTTTTATCCTTTCTCCATTGAATTACCTTTGAATTTTTGTCAAAAATCCACTGACCATGCATGTGGGTCCATTTCTAGGGTTCACGTTTTGTTCCACTGATACCCCTTTGTCAATATAATGCTGTTTTGATTACTGCTATGGCTTTAAAAGAAAGTTTCTCCAGTGACACTGATGACATCTTGGTCAAGTGTCTGTCGCAGGGGCTCTCTTGTGCATTGTAAGATAGTTATCAGCATCCTTGGCTTCTGCCTACTAGATGCCAGCAGCAGTAGCATCTCCCCTTTCCCCAAAGTCATGACAATAAAAAATGTTTCCAGACACTGTCAAATATACGTGGAGGGTAGAAGAGACTGTGTGTGCAAAACTGTCCCCAGTTGAGAACCACTGCTCTATAGTAATCTTGAAGCTGGTTAGCATAAATCTTCCCATCTTTTCAAAATTGTTTTAGATAATCTAATTCCTTTTGTTTTTATATGGATTTGAGAGTCAATTGTCAATTTCCACCCAAACTCCTAATGGGAATTTGGCACTGCTTTGAATCTATAAATAAATTTAGGAAGACTGACCTTTTAACAATATTGAGTCTTCTAGAGATTATATAAAATAATTTAATAATATAGTAAAACCATGGCATAAAAATCTCTAAATGTGAAGGTTAATTGATTAATGTATACTAATCTTACCTCCTATGATTCTGCTAATCTGATTTATCAGTATAAGTAGCCTCTTTCATAAATTCTTTTTCTCATGTGAATATTCAGCATGATGTTGAATACCAGTGGTGAAAACAGATATTCTTGTTTTGTTTTGAAATTTAGGGGGAATTTCTATCTCTCATAATCAAATATATTTTTTCCCTAGATAATTAGAGAAGTTCCTTTCTAGTTCTAGTTTTTTTTTAAAAATCTTGAATAAATATTAAATTTTGTCAAATGCTTTTTCTGCATCTATTGAGATGTCAAATAGTTTTTATGAATTTATACCATGGATATGATGAGTAACCTTGATTGATTTTTCCAATTTCAAACCTACCATTCTTCGTGGAATAAACCCCACTTAGTCATAATGCATTTCTCTTTTTTATATTTTGATAGATTAAATTTGCTAATATTTTGTTAAGGGATATATATATATATATATATATATATATATATATATATATATATATAAAAGCATACTTTAAAAAATTATATATATATATATATATATATATATATATATATATATATATAATTTTTTAAAAAGTATGCTTATATCCTCTGTAATACTGTAAATGAAAAGTAAGCTCTATGTTTTCCATAAGTGGTCTAATGTTTCGTTAACGGTTTATAGAACCAAATAAAATAAGCATTTTTAAAGCAGTTGTGAATCAACTTACTGGAAAATACTATCTAAGCAAGATCATCTAACTCCTGTCCTATTTGTAATATACAAATAATAAAATTGTCATCTGTGTGACTGACTTGACACCAGTGCTTATAAAAGATATGCCATTTGCTTCAGGTTTTTATTATAGATCTCATTAAAGTCAGATATAGTGACCACTACCACAGCTATAGAAAAAGAAGAAATCAGAGAAGTTTCTAATGTTATCTTTTTGTCCTTTGCTTTTGTATTATGGAGAGGCATGCCTTTCTTACTTTTGTCTCAAATCTTTTCCAATAGACAACCTATGCACACTAAGTATGACAAATTCTGTAGTCTTTTTTTGTTGTTGTTCTTGTCAATGGACCTTTATTTTATTTATGTATATGTGGTGCTGAGAATTGAACCCAGTGCCTCAGATATGCTAGGCAAGTGCTCTACCACTGAGCCACAACCCCAGCTCAAATTCTGTATTCTTTTCATGCTCCTGCTTATAAAAGTTAGATAAAAGAAAAACCTATGAAGAAAATTGTAATGCACTCTGCTGTCATATATAAGTAAAAAAATTAATTAAAAAAGAAAAACATACGAGTACACTTGTATAATTTCAATGACAGTATTCTTACTTCTCCACATTTGTTAAATGTATGAAATATATATAGGTATAACCTTTATTAGTATTTATAAAGACCAATAAAAATTTAACCATTGAAATGCTCTGATAAATAGTAAATTTTCTAAGGTAATTCATAGGTCAAATAAAGAAACCTCTCTTATTTTAATCATTGCTTTCTAGTTTGTTTTAATTTTAAAAATTATCTTATTTCTACTGGGTTATATAATATCCCACAGGGCCACATACATTTGGGTAGTTACATATTTCTGAATTGTTTCTATTTTTCTTAGTAATATTAGCCATATTGCTAGATAGAAATAACTGTCCTTGACTATAGGGAAATGAATTGACTAAGATGTCCTTTATTACAGAGTACTTTATTTCTTGCATATATTTGTTCAAACATACTGCTGGTGGGTATTAATTGAGCACTTTCATTCCCAGTGGTGGTACAGAATTGCAACAGAGGTGGAAGAACTCAGAAGACTCAATTTCCCCCAGGGATGAGAATTGCACAATCAAGGTATTCTGATAACAAAACAATCAAGGTTATAGAATTTTTTCTTACTTTAAAACTATTCTTTTCAGTGACTTCAGTACTTATTGAAGTACTAAAATGAACAAGACCGGTACTCTGAAGTACTGATTGATTAATCACTTGATCCCATGTAAGAACAAAAGAGAATTTTTAAATTTCAAATTACTAGAAATTTCAAAATACTAGAGATCTATCTTAAATTTATATTATTCCCCTCAAGTCTAATTTGAGTATATCCATTTGTTTTTTAAAGGGGAGGGTGTCTTTAGATGTTTTTTCCTTACTAAAACAGAATAATTCATTGAAAATATTCTAAGGTGCCAGGTACAGGAGCACAAGCCTGTAATCCCAGTGGCTAGGGAGGCTGACGCAGGAGGATCACAAGTTCAAAGCCAGTTTAATGAGGTCATAAACAACTTAGCAAGACCCTGCCTCAAAATAAAAAATAAAAAAGGGTTGGAAATGTGACTTAGTGTTTAAGTGCCCCTAGGTTCAATTCCTGGTACCACCCCCCCCACAAAATTCTAAGGTACAAAAAAGAAAATTGTCATCTGTCACTTCAACAAAATATTTAATTTGTAGGTTCCCAATAATGACCATTTTAGTGTCATTTATACAAGTTCTAAAATAGCAGCTTTTAAAATTAAGGCAGTGTTGTTTTATTCTTATCTATTTTTTTACTGATTACTCTGTTAAAATTCACAAGAGTGGTTTCAAACTAACAAACCTTCAAAGGCCTTTTGTAATGCAATGTAAGAAGAGTTAACATGAACATTTTTCTCAATGTTTAAAAAAATATAGAAAATGTTATTGTATTCAAAGTCAACAAATATCTTGCATTTTGGAGTTCTTAAAAATAATAATGGTGCTTGAAATTATAGATGCTATTATAATTAGAGTCAGTTTTAGATTATTAGCCCAAATTAGAGGGAAACAGGAGAGAGAACCACAAATCATTTATATTTGATTTTTAAGTTTATTTTTATATTTTATCTTGAATATCAGTATGTCTTACATTCTTGGACTTTGTAACACTATTAAGTCACCAAGTGATTTAAATTGAAATGAGCCTAATATAAAAATGTGATTCCAGAGAAGAAAAATTTAATTTCTTCTTAAGTCTCAAAGCTAGTGGACTAAACTGGGAAATTGGTGGTCTTGGTCTTTTGTTTTTTAGGTTTATTGTTTCATGATTTAAAAAAAAATGATTTATTTTGTATAAAAAGCATATCCAGGTGGTTATTTTAAGATGTAGGACACTCATTAAACTGGCTTTGAACTTGTGATCCTCCTGCCTCTCTTTCTTGAATTGTTCTCTTGATGTTCATGGTGTGATGAATGAGCATACTGCTGCCTTCGAGGACCCAACTGGAAACCTGTGGCCTTCTATCTGCTGCTACAAGCTTCCATTTCCTCAGTTTTGAGACAAATGGAAAAATCAAAAGTACTATCTTTAGGCAAATACGAGTAATCAAAATGTGCCTTTTGAAGATATATCTAAAAGAAAAAAGTTGTGATGTGGGTCTGACTTTCATAAAACAATTTTTTAAGTATTTTGAGAATTGCTGTATTAATTTTATAATGGAGAACTTAGTAAATTGCTACTGTTTATATCTTAAAATTAAAATAGTGTGAATATATTTTAAGATGTCCGACCACGCTATAAAAGTAGAGATATTTAAGATAAGATTATAAGTTATGGTTCTGGCTATGTTTTGTAAACTTCCATGAACTTAATTCTTATTCAAATATTGTGTTTTCCTCAATGAGTATATTTATATTGTCAAACCTGGTAGACTAAAGGCAATAAAATTCATTGTCTTGAGGCTAAAAAAATTTTTTTTATAAGAAAAAAAATTATTCTTAGGTTTAACTTGTACACTAATCATCTGGTCCCTTCTGTTCTATTGGGCTTTTTCAAAGAGGAATACAATTTGTGTGTGTATGTGTGAAAAACTACAACTGATCCTGGCATGGCAAGGTCACGCTGTAAATATAAACAAATGTTCAACAATCACATCCTATTTACTCTTGATGGGATCAAAAAGCCCTGAAGATTCTTAATTCTATGCCATAGCAGAAAGTGGAGTGATTTAAATGCAATTTCATAAAAAATTGAAAATTCTTCTCAGTTATAAAAGTTATAACTATGTACCATTAGTATTACAACACTGATTCATTCATTCATTTATTTGAAAGTTTGTTCAAACATTTTACCAAGCATCTACAATGTGCAAGGCACCATGCTTGACTACTGGGTTAACCTTTAAAACTAAATCCATAAGTAAAATTAAGTCTGTGTAATTTATAAAAATTGCTTGATAGATTTTATCAATTGTTACAGCATATTTTGGAAGGTCTATTCTAAACAAAATAGAAATTTGTTTAGAAAAGAAGCCTTTGAAAACACTCACAGCCATCCTTTCAGAGCAGCCAGAACTGATGTACTAGAGATGCATGAGCAACAGGAAGGATGTGACATGCATGTAAGACATCAAAGAGAGGAAAACAGTGATTTCAAATGTGAACCTGAGCTACAAGTCACAGGGCATAGACTCTGAAATGACTGCAGCAGGGACAGATGGATTTAATAATAGTCAGTGGGTCTCTGGGTACTAAGGAGGCCAAATATCCTTCTCTCACAGAGCTCAGCACTTCCTGCTCTCCCAGCATCCAGAGTCCAGTGTGGAAGATGGAGCCATAAAGAGATTACAAGGATGGTAGTAAGAGCACTGATAAAGAAACTGCAGGGCATCAGTATTTGTCCAGAAATGAGGGAAAGGGGAAGCATGGAAAGCTAGAGAAATGATGACTGAGTCTTAAAAGACAGTCAGGAGAGTCTAGTGAGCAGAGGAAGAAAGTGGGAGTGGGGACAGAAGAAAAAGAGGGGACACACTCCATCCAGGTCCAGGGAACTGCCCAGGCAAAGGCAAGGGAGTGACAAGTAGTTTGTGGGTTGGAGAATAAAATCTGAATCAGAGTATGGTAAGAGAAGAGGCTGGGAAGGGGGGAAGGAGTAGACACAATAAACCGGAACAAAGTTTTCAATGCAAAGATACAATTACTAACTATTATAACAATGAAGGGTTATATAAGAAGACGTTACTTGATTCTCAAACAAGAGTCTGTCTATCCACATAAGTTATATGTGTACAGCAACCTGTCAGATACATTTTAAATAGCCCTATATTCTGTCACTTCATAAATATATATCAAGAAGAGAGTATTGGTAGTCTCCTGAGTCAAATGATCCTAATTTGTAAATGAGATTTGAATACTTAGTTTTACTCTTATTTAGTTAAGCTAGAAACAGGTAGAAGGTTTAATAACAATAAACCTGCAGTCAAGCAGTTTATGAGCATTGATATCTGATGTATATATGATAAGGATAAATAAGCTCATTATAGAAAAACCTGTAATATTATATTTGATATAGAAAGATGGACTTCAACCAGAGAGACTCGCCAAAATGGTTGGGAAAATTCAATAAAGCAAATGGAGCTTAGTAAATATTATGAAATAAATATCACACAATTCTTGATGGTATCAAGAATTCTGATTCAGGAAGCACTCAAGGTTTATAATTTATCAATTCAAATAACACTGATTATGCAAAGAAATGGTAATATGTACTATAAAAATGAAGTGAGTACAGATTTTTCTAATAAAAAACTAAAAAATGGTTTTTACTAAAAAAGGTTAGTCCTCTCATAAAATCAGAGTGTAGATTACTGAATATCAAAGCTTAATTTGGTAAGGTAAATTATTCAAGCTACTGTCAACTCTATATCTAGAAATTTACAGCTGGTGCATGAAGTAACAATTATCTGAATAGAAATAATAGACAGTAATCACAGAATTTGAGAGACCATATGTCAATACAAAATTATAATAAAAACCAAGACAAAGTAACCATACATTGGAGTATATATGAATTATATTCTCAGCACAAGTTCTACTTATTTTAGTTTGCTTTGTTTCTTAGCAATCACAGCACTTGAAAGCCAGAACTGATCCAGAAAATGGTTAGAAAGCGATAACCTTGAGCAGCAGTCATACAAAATGCTTTATGGTTAAATTGCCATGTTTAACATTTAAACACCCAGATTTTTTTGTTGTTGTTGTTGACATATATAAAGAATTGGTTGAAGGGTGAGCTCAATAAACTCTATGCATACAGAAAGTATGCATTTTACTTTAGACTAGACTTAAAAAGATTTAAGTGCATGAAGTTCATAAGCCATTGAAGAAACTTTTAAAAATGTAGTTAGTTCCTTTTATTAAGTGTGACATAGTGAAGGAGCTGAAGAAACAAGCATCTATCTGTGGAAGTAGCATTTCTAGTGATGTGTGTGCGTGCGCGCGCATGCACAAAAATACCCCTATGAACCTGTATCTGTGCAGGGTATTTAAATTTTTTTAAAAACTTAAATGCTATCTGCTCCATCCTAGGATTGATTAATTCAATTTGAACCTTACCTATAAAGCTAGATGCTATCTCAGAATCTACCATTTACAAGTATTTATAAACCTGTGAGCTGGCTTAGGCGATGGCTTAATGGCTTACACTATTCTTAATGGCTATTCTCATAGTATAACTCTAAATACATCATGAACAGTGTAACTTCTATTACATCCTTTCTCAAGACACAGTTGAGGACCACTTGCATCACTTTTTTCCAACTAGGATCATGGTGCTGTATCAGTCAAGAAGAGAGGAATCTCAAAACTGCATGGACCAAGTAGAACTCTGGCACCACAGGGAACTCAGAATCCTTTGATCTATACAGGTCCAGACTGTGAAACAAAACTGTAATTAAGAACTGGAGGGGCTGTGGCTATGGATCAGCAGTAGGGTGCTCGCATAGCATGTGTGAGGCACTGGGTTTGATCCTCAGCACCACATTAAAATAAAAAAAAAAAAAAGAAAGAAAGAACTGGATGATGTTTTACCTCAGAAAACTTGGAATGGATCCACCATTTGACCCAGTTATCCCACTCCTCAGTTTATACCCAAAGGACTTAAAACCAGCCTAGTATAGTGATGCAGACATTAATGTTCACAGCAGCTCAATTCATAATAGCCAAACTATGGAACCAATCTAGGTGCTCTTCAACAGATGAATAGATAAGAAAATGTGGTATATATACACAATGGAATATCACTCAGCCTTAAAGAAGAATGAAATTATGGCATTTTCAGGTAAATGGATTGAACTAGAGAATATCATGCTAAGTGAAATAAGCCAATTCCAAAAACCAAAAGTTGAATGTTCTCTCTGACAAGCGGATGCTGATCCATAAGGAGGTGGGGCCAGCGGGGTAGGGAAGAATGAAGGAACATTAGTTGTGCAGAGGAGAGTGGGGGGGGCTGTGGGGATGAGAAGGACAGTAGAATGAGATGGACATTATTATCCTATATACATGTATGATTACACTATCGCAGTGACTCTGCACCACGTACAACCAGAGGAATGAGAAGTTGTGTTCCATTTGTGTACAATGTGTCAAAATGCACTCTATTGTAGAATGAAAAATAAATAAATAAATAAATAAGGGTGGGGGAAGAACTGGATGTTTCTCTTTATCTAACCAAAAGCATCTGGGAGGGAGTCCACTCTTGGGATCAGAGTCAGGGAAGGTAGACTTGGTACTAATAAAAATTCATCTGAGGCCTGCTACTAAGACGACTGTGCAGTTTTAGGTATCTCCCCTAAAAACATTACTTTAGGGAGCTGAGGATGTGGCACAAGCGGTAGCACGCTTGCCTGTCATGCGCAGGGCGCTGGGTTCGATCCTCAGCACCACATAAAAATAAAATATAAAGATGTTGTGTCCACCGAAAACTAAAAAATAAATATTAAAAAATTCTCTCTCTCTTAAAACAAAAAACAACAACAACATTTCTTTAGGAGAGCATCAGAGACATTTAATTATACTCACTAATGCAGATTAAAAAGGCAATGATTTTTTTTTTTTTACATTATGTTAGACACTCTTTTTATTAGCTTTTCTCAAAACTTTGTTCTCCTGGCAGAGGACTTTGTCCTTGCTCTTTTTCTGAGACATCCAAGAAGCCAATAATGAACATGTACCTGGTAATCTGTTTTTTCATCTTTTAGAACACATTCTTCTTTCCCCTTCCTGTCAGGTTCAATTTTGATGACTTTATAACCCTGCTATGTCATATCCTAACTATACAGATTGTCATGTACTATGGACCTTGTTAAAGGTTTACCATTTTTATGCTTCAAGGACAGGGTGGCAAATTCATATTCAGCTGATAAAGTGGTCCCTGTCACATGTTTAGCTCTTACTCAGAGAGGGTGCCATTCATAAATCTTCCCAACAGTGTCTGCGCTTGATTTCATAGGCTCATTCATTAGACTCTCATGATTACTTCAACCCATTTGTCAGGTGAGCACATACAGGGCTCACTTTATTGTCTCTCAAGGATAGTTTACAGAAACTGTTTACCTTCAAATTTGTGATTGTTCTTGGCATAATTGCTCTCCTTATCTAATTCAAAATAAAATGCTGAACTTGAGAGGTCTGACTTGGCACTGGGTGCAAGGGTGATTTCTCCAAGGAGACAATACAATTATGCCAATTTCAAAGAAAAATTCAGTCAAAATTTGCATTGAAGTGAGGTGCTCAAGCCAAGAACACAAGAGCCTGTTCCTTTGGTGAAAGGTTTCACACTTGAGAGTAAAAAAGTAAAATAAGTGAAAAAAATCAGCATATATCTGGGCATTTCAGGATGGAGACAGTGGAATGGTTAATGCCATGCAATAACCAACTTAATCACCTTCCCCAGGATAATCAGAGAACTTTGTATATTGTATCTATCTACTGTAGTTTCTTTAAACTTCATGAAGTAGCCAGGCATGGTGGCACATGCCTATAATCCCAGCTACTTGGGAGGTTGAGGGAGGAGGAGCATAAACTCAAGGCCACTGGGCAACTTAGTGAGATCCTGTCTCACATTAAAAAAAAAAAAAAAAAAAAAGGGTTGGGATGTAGCTTAGTGGCAGAGTATCCCTGGGTTCAATCCCTAGTACCACCTATTATTTATGTATTTATTTCAATCCCTAGTACCACTTCATGAAGTACACTCAATATATTATACTCTTTATCCATATCTAGTTTTTAATTTTGAGGATTAAGACTAGACAATTTACAACAGTGGTTCTTATACTTTTTGAGCTTAAGAGCTCTTTATATATCTCAAATTTACTGAGAACTTCAAAGAATTTTTTGTTTATGTTGATTTTTTTCTTTCAAATTTTACAACAGTAGAACCAAAACTGAAAAGGTGTAAAGTGTACAGATGAAAACTATAAACTAGAATATACTAACAAAAATAGCACTGTTAACATAAAATGGTATTTTAAAAAAGAAAAGTAGTATCCTTGTTTTACATTTTTTACAAATCTCTTTGATATTTGACTTTGTAGGAGAAACCTGGAGTCTTAAGCCTTCTACATTCAATTGTCTAATGTATAGCTTGGGTTGATGTAAACAAAGAAAATCCAGCCTCACACTGAGTTGGAAAAGTAAGGGCCTCAAAGACTGAAAGGGTTCCAGTACTATCTTTGATAACCAAGTGACTTTTGGACTAGCTCATGTCATGGGAGAGGTTTGCTCAGGGGCCCTCCTTACTGGCATGAAAATGGTTAAAAGCTGTAGTATTAACTGTGCACTGCCACACTGTGGACCCCATGTCAAGAAAGAACATGAAAAACACAGGCAAGGTAAATACTCCTTTCTCCATTGGTTCTTTCTTGCCATGTGAAGAACTGGAAAACTTTATTTTGCCTGGAAAGATGGGCAGGATTATAAGCTTTCCCCTGAATGTTTCATTCTTCCCTGGATGGGGAGAGGCAGATATGCCTGGAAAGGAGAATTCAGTGAATGCAAGCAGAAAATCAGCTCTTAGGAAAATTCCTAGCTTTATTTCAGAGCTTTCTGGTTATAGATAAGTGGTTACATGGATATGCTATTCTGTTTTGGCAAGAAGCTTCAGAATTGCTACTTTTATAATGTCAAACCTTCTGGTCTGCATGGGGTTGGGAGAGGGTGGTCCTGTTTCCTATCAGTCCTCGGAACCTGGGCTATAGCACCCAAGTAGAGACAGGAACTGGGCCCTACTTGGTGTCTCATGGTTTTGAGTGTGTGGGCCTGAAGAAAATGTCTACAGGTATAGACAATAATTGAAACAGTAATAAACTTCATGTGACACAGGAAGTGTCAGAAAGACTGAGAAACTTTGTGGCCAACACACTGGGCCTCTGGGAGCAGTGCTCCAGCGCTCAGCCCCACTTCACTATGAACCAGACCTCAAGCCTCCAGAGAGGAGGAGGCATTTCACGGAAGGGACAACAGAGCAGTGGTCGCTGTTCAGCTGCCTGGGAGAATCACCTCAGTTAGGGCTTGGTGTGCAGGCAGCAGCTGTAGGAGGAGAGCTGGAGGTGATGCACTGGCAGGGGATCAGCAGGCTCCAGGTACTCAAGTATACCCATCACTCAACTAATGGGGAGTGTCCTGAGAAGTGCATGGCTAGGGCTCTCACCACCGTGAACATCGCAGACAGTGCTAAGACGGCTATGATGTCACTAGGTATAATAAGCTTACAGGACCATCGCTGCACATGGAGTCTGTCTGCTGACTGAGGTCATTGTTGGGTGGTGCATGATTGTACTGGCACCCTCATTGGGGCCGCAGCACTCACCTCATTGAAATGGACATCCTGCATTCCGACGTCTTCCATCATGGAGGCCTCCTCATCGATGTTGGGGGTGATGACCCTGAAGGCAATGCATCCCTGCCTAAACATGCCTGGGGTTGAGAAAGCAGAGAAAGAGCGACAGCAGTTAACCTGGATGTGGCTAGACTCCAGCATTCTTCCTGCCCTGTTTCTGTTACTCTGGAAGCTTTCATGTGTCAGACCAGCACTCACATGGGAGGCTGGGACCACTGGGTGCTTTTCTTCTCCCTTTCCTCACATTTACCCCTCCCGCACTTCATTTCTCATCCTGTTTATTCCCTCCACCCACTGTTTTAAAAAAATGCATTCAACCTTCAAATAAACTATAAATAAACTGAGAAATAGTTACTGAGTCAAATTAATGGTGGAAAAATATCAAGCAAATGAAAATTTGATTTGGTAAGATGACCCCTGCTCAGATATTGAGAAAAGTTAAGAAGCTGAAACCAAAGCCAATGAAAGAAACAGATGACTTCAAGGGTAGCTGTTCTTCAAGTAGTCAATCATCTTGCCCCTCTGGCTGGGAATAATCCATAACTCATAACTCAGATTACAACTGCCCCTTCCTCTCCCTGGGGCTGTCTATAACATGCAGATGGAACTCAACAGCTGCAGCTATGCACCAAGGGCTGCCTTAGCAGGCTTTCCACCAGCTGCCAGCGAAGAGGAAGGGCCTTCTCCAGGAAATGGACAGCAAGAATACTTCTGGGGCCTCAGCATCTGCTCTCCTAAGGGGAGAAGGTTAAGGTTGAGGGGGGAATCAAGGTCTCAGATAAGGATAAACTCTGAGCAAGAACAGCCCATCTGTGGTCCTTCCTCATCTTAAGACTCGCTGGGAAACATTTTAGTCAGCTGGACAATATGGACTGTGCAAAACGCTCATGGGAAGAAGGACTTGAAATGTTCTGATAGGCTGTTTTCAGGTGCCTATTCACAATAAAACAAAAGTCAAAACTTTAACTGACCATCTCCTGTGTTTTGGGAAAAAAGAACACAGAGTATTTTGGAATCAAACCTTGAAAATGTAGAACCTAAAACCAGAGATTTTTCTGCTACATATTAGTCCAGGTTTCTATACACTCCGAGGTTATCTAGCATCTCTATTATGGTCCTAGGGTAGCCTTGCTTTGATTTGGTTATATGGAAAAAGCCCCCAATGAAAAGATTAATCTAGGAGTTTGAGGTTACATTAATATACACAAAATAAAGTAAAAGTTAACCACCCATGTTTAGACTACAGGATACATGGAAAGTATGTATGTAACTCTACTCCACAGGAACAACAAAAATGATCACCAAAGTGCTTTCCTTTCATTGCCCATAAGAATAGACTGCCAGCAACCTGGAGAGCCCAGGAAAAGGGAAGGAAGGAGAGCAAAGACTGCCCATGCAGAGTTGAAACAGAAAATCCCCACACCACTGGATGGCACATGAACAGAGCAGCTGGGGCCCCTGGGGAGCGGGGCAACCCTTAGGCTCACCTCCCCGGTTCCTCCTCTGGCAGGTGCTATGGCTGTAGGGGAAGAGAGGTGGCTCCCGCTGGAGTGCTAGTTCCGCTTCTAAACATGAGGAAATGTATCACCTGATCAAAGGCCTCAGCAGGAAACACTAAGTGAACATGGAACCTTCTTTAATTTCCTTCTCATTCAGGTTCTCATGTGTGACAAACCCAGACTCTCTTAAATCCCTTTCCACATCGCCGGCCTTATCAGAAACAGACATTCCATGGCCTTGGCATCTGTGCCTTTTCAATGCTTCTCACTTTGTCAGTATACTCATTAGCCCAGATCTTGCATTGCTGTTCTCCAGTGTTACATGAGCAGACCACCAGCTTTTCTAAGAACCTCATTATCTCCAAAACAAATGCCACCCTGAGGCTGTGCTGATTTGGAAATGCTGTTTAACCATTTATTCTGGAAAAACCCATGGCCTGCTCATTTGGGAACAAATGCCTGATGCACAAATGAAGTCTCACTTGCCCCACTTCTTCCCCTGGGAAGCCTGGCTGTCTTCAACACAATAAAGCCAACTGGGCTGCATTCCAGAAAATCTGTCTGATAATCCATTACAACTGCCTTTTGATTGATACATAGCTCCAGTGAGAACTATCTTCAGCTCAGGATGGTCTCTCAGGGACAGCTAGATGCAAAGCTCATTAACTTTTTGCAGAATGGAGACACTAGTAAGAGGTCATATGATAACATGCCATCTAATTTTCTTAACACTGCCATTCCTGCTGTGCCCACCAAGTCAAGCAAATGTCCTGTCAGGGAATAAAATAGTGAGCATGCTTTCTATACACACAAACTTGCCACCTCCAGATCTGCCTGAACTGCTCTCACTGGTCTCTGCTACTTTGTACTGTTTTATTCTTTTAACAATTCAGGAATCATTCCTTACCCTTCCGTGTGAGATATTCTGCCACCAATGCTGTTACATGGACGTAGCACATTGCTGCCTGTAATAAAGACATATTTCAGAATGACTGTTTATAACAGGATGTCTAATGAACCTATGTACTTATACTAGGCACTAAACAGGGTTTCTTTCTTTTACTCAGGGCACTCAATCACCGAGCCACATCCCCAGCCCTATTATGTATTTTATTTAGAGACAGGGTCTCACTGAGTTGCTTAATGCCTCACTTTTGCTGAGGCTGGCTTTAAACTCGCTATCTTCTTGCCTCAGTCTCCTGTGTGCCACAGCTCCTGGCCCAAACAGGGTTTCTAATAGCCAAACTTTTACCATGAAAAAGAGATAGCACTCACATTAATTAAAATTTTGAAATTAATTGGGAATTGAGACAAACAGCAGTAAATTTACTAAGGTTTATTTTTATTTAGAATTATAACATTTTACTACAAAAGATAAAAATGGCATTTTTCCCCCTGACACTTAAGGTTTCTGCATCTTTTCTTTTAAAGCAAAAAGAGGACTGTTAAAAGAAAAGCATGCTTCTAATGGCATTCTGAATGTAGTAAGTTCAGTGTAGCTCAGTGGCACAGGACATACTCAGCATGCCTAGGTTTAATCCTCAGCATCAAGAAAGAAAAATCTAATTCAACACAATAATTACTGTAAAAGAGGGGGAAAAATTCTTTCACCGAATTGCCATGTTGTTATAAAAATCAAAGATTTTTAATGGGACTGTTTTTGTGGCTCAGGGGTAGAGTGCTTGCCTAGCAAGTATGAGACATTGGGGTTGATCCTCAGCACCACATAAAAATAAATAAATAAAATAAAGGAATTGTGTCCATCTACAACTAACTATTTGTTAAAAATCAAAGATAGCTGTTGAGAGTAAAGCCACAGACAGGTTCTAATGCATGGGGCCCTGTTCTTGTCAATCACTATGTGGTGCCCTAGTCCGGGATCTCAATCTATGATGGCCAACCCAGCCCTGCACAGACTCTATGTGTGCATGTGTGCAAATATCCATCATCAGTGTCACAGGCACTCTTATCTGTGCCTATTATGTGTGGAGGAAAGTCTGTTATACAGTTAAGAGTCATGACTCTGTCTAATCATGAGATACACCTGACATGGTGTATCCCTTCCTACATTGCACAGCAAGAGAGTGCACACAACAGGTGTGCAAATATGTGATGACTTACAGAGCAAGTACACAACACTAGACATGGTAGGAGCCACAAGAAATCCTGTGTATTAGCTGCATTAGTCCCTTATTACAGAGTGCAATGGGTTGGATAGTTTCTTCCCCAAATTCATGACCTTCCTGGAGCCTCAGAAAGTGGTGTCTTTTTTTAAAAATACAATTATTGCAAATGTAACTAATTAAAATGAGGTCACACTTTTACTTGGGTGGGCCCTAAATTCTATGACTGTGTCTGTTATTAAAAGAGATACAAGAAAACAGATGTGTGAGGGAGGATGCCACCTGACAGTAGAGGCAGAGTGAATGGCTGTGGGTCCAAGAACATCAAGGAATCCAGCAACACAAGAGCCAGGAGAAAGGCAAGGAACAAATTCTCCCCTGGAATGCTCAGAGAGTGGTTCCCCAACTTCTTGCCTCTAGAACTTTGAGTGTGAACTTCGTTTGTTTTTAGTGACCCAGTTTGTGGTACTTTGTTATGGCAGCAGGAGAAAAGTAATGCACAGAGGAACAACTGCAGCTCAGAGAATTCTTTTAAGAAGAGACTTGGGCCATACAAACCATTTTAAAAGTCTAAAATTCTGAAAATGGAATAAAAATTACTACTAATACCAATTTCCTTATATTACGGCTAACAGGTTAGGTCAATTTTATGGTCATATAGAACTGTCATGTTATATGTACATTTAGGACAATGGACTCCTTGAATAAATACACAAAAATAGGTATATAAATTTTTCAGTCTTAGAATCTAATTGAAATAGTTACAGAAGTGTCAAGGTTAAAGCAAGTAATTTTGTAATACTGCTGACATGCCCAATGTCACAGGCACAGACTTGGGAATGCAGAACTTGTGTAGAGTCTTGTTTTTCTTAATTTCCCATTTTACAAATGATGTTGTTGAGGAATAGAGGGGTTTAAAAACTGGTTCAATGTCACTGAATTAGGCAACATCTTTTCTTAGATTAAAAGTCTGTTTCTCTCAGTAATGCTGTCTAAATGCTGAAATACGTCAACTCTGCACAGCAGGAACCCTTAAACATCTACTGCATCCAGAAGAGAAGAGTAATGCCCCATCATCACCTCACAACAAGAAAAGTTAGTTTTATCGTCAAATAGCTGAAACTTACAACTATCGAGGAGGAGTTCTGATGCAGAGAAACTGGTTGTATTCTTTAATTAGCAAGCAACTATATGAATATGTATAATTCTAAGAGCTTTCAACATTCTTTTGTGATAGAAATAGCCCTTACAAATCTAGGGGTTTTTAAAATACTTTTTTTTTAGTTGTAGATGGACATAATATCTTTTTTTTATTATTTATTTTTTAATTTAGTACTGAGGATCAAACTCAGTACTTACATGGTAAGCAAGCGCTCTACCACTGAGCTACAATCCCAGTCCAACAATTTGTTTTAAATTATCAATATGCTCAGGTAACTATTAAGTCATCTTGCTCTAATAAAGTATATATTTAAAGTATTACAGTTTTAATTGGATTCTTTGAATGAACAGGGCACAACTAGAAAACCACGGTCAAGAGGCTTGCAGGGCTACCTACCTCAGAGAGGTCCCCATTTTTGACGTGGATCCTAGCCATGCTGTCAAGCCATGTCTTCCTGAGCTCAGGGGTGCTGGCATAGGACTTGGCTAGGCTGTACTGGAGGTCCACCAGCATCTCCGGATCATTCTCATGCTCCTTCATCTGGGCTGTGGCCATCAGGACAGTGCGGATCCTCTTGGTCAAGTCTTTCACGTCAGAGGAGAAGCTGGTGTGCTGAAACAAGGTGGGCCAAGGAAGGACACATAGCTTTCATCCACTTTCTGCCTATTGGCATGTATGTCAGACAAGGAGGCAATGTCCTGGGGCTGAAAGGTAAAAACTGGCCGGGCCACTCACCTTGATGAGCCGGTCACTGTTGGCACAGTTGTTGATGATAGACAAGGACTGCTGGAACCTGGTTCCGCCGATGCCAACCACATCTGCAATCAGCTGGCTGACAGAAATGATGACCTTAAGGACATGGAAACATGAGCAAATCAATTTTCCTTCAGATGATTGTCCAGGATAGGTTTTTATGTTCAGTTAGGATGAACATGAGGCCAGGGCAAGGGGTAGGTGTCACTCCAGTGAGGGAAATGAAGCGAGTCTTTTTTCCCCACTGGATAAACTTAAGAATTTCATTTGCAAAACAAAATGCTAATCAGAGGAGCACAGAAGAATGAGAAGCAACCCCCCATCACTTGGATAGTCGCTTACCTATAAACTTTCTGGCAAAAAGGGAGAACTTATGATGATTCTTCTTAAAATTGGGAGCCATCTCACCACAAAGACATGAAAAGCTAATTTCGGCTTTACTATAAATTACTGCAAATTCTGAACTTGCTTGGAATGCCTGCCCGTGCCTTGAACTCACCCATGCCTGGGCTCTCTCTGACCACATAGCAGCCTTCTCTGAAACTTTAGTGACACCTCATAAATCTTGGCCTTCCCTGGCCAGATAACAACCCTCTCTGAGGCTCTAATGACCTTCATAAATTTTGATGTCGGGACCAGCAAAAATATAAACTAGCCTTTGTGTTATGCTCATCAGAGTTTTGTTATCTGTAACCCCCCCCCCCCCCCCCCCGGCTTTGTGTAACTTTCTGGGCTATAAAGCTGGGCTGCAAGAAAGATGCAGTGCTGTCTTGTTCCCACGATTTTTGGTAGGAGAGGCAGCCTGGCCAGTCGAAATAATAAGCTTGCTTTAATTTGATTTTAATTGGAATCAGTGGTCTTTTCTTTGCATCCTGGTCTAATACTTGTAATTTACCTCTCTGGGCTTTGGTTTGAGTTTATATGTATTCAAGAGGTGACCTGTCCCTTGCAATGTTTTTATTGGAACAGGTACACATTAACAGTGAAATGGGGACCTGCCTTTTTGTGGTTTATGAACAGTGCTGCCATGCCTCAGTTGCTTGAGCTCAAGCATATTTTCTCCTTTTTCTTCACCATACCGGGTATAACTAATCACTAAGTATTGTCAACTCAATCCATTCTTCCTTCCAATTTTACCTTCCCTCCTCCAGAATACCATCCTCTCCCTCCTAGATTTAACAATGGTTTCCCTAGCTGAGATCTAAATCCTCATGATTTGTTCTGAATGCTAGGGTCCAGAATATTCCTCCAAATATGCAAATATTTGGATATGTAACAATGTATCCTTCTCAACCCATATTCTAAGCTCCATACAGAGGAACTTCTCCAGTTCCCTAGATAGGTGAGAAATTCCTATGGTACACCCATGGCTGGAACATGCTCTCTGTTCTTCAACTACCACTCCCATATATCCTTTACATCCTCTGGGAAGCTTCACCCTAGTTCTCAGGGTCCCCAGACAGATGCTCCTCCAGTGCACTCAAGCTTCTTCATAGCAGCATTGGCCACACTGCACTGTAAGGTCTCAGTTTGCCTAGGACCTCCACCCAACTGAAGGCTCCCTGAAGGCCAGGAGAGGGTTCTGTTTTGTTTGTAATTATATCTATAAATTCTAGCATGCAGTATGTATACAATAAATACTGCTTCAAAAAAGGAATAACTGAGAAATGGAGAAGGGACTCCTGCTCTGCTTATAGAAAAAGTATATAAAAATACTTAAGACTGATCTCAGTATCTTGCCTGGTTTTCAGAGAAATGTGTGCTTAATACTGGAGAGATAGCAGATGTTTTAGTAGATGGAAGACAGAAAAGAACCACTCTGGGTTTTTGTATCTTACTTAAGATGTTTACTACTAAGCTTCCTCACATAGGTGTGTCTGTGTGTGTGTATTGGTGCTAGGGACTGAACCCAGGGCCTTGTGCCAGCTGGGCAAGTGCTCTACTACTGAGCTCATCCCCAGCCCCTCACATAGATTCTAATCTTGATTCAGTGGAATTTCAGTAGTCCAATATTGATCCATATTTAAATATCAAGTCACCAACAAAAACACATCCTGGGCCAGGACCTTACTGCACAGTATGAAATAAACAATCCAGTAAATGTTACTTCCCAGTTTTCCACTTTGGGGCCAGATGAAGTAAATAGTTCAATACGATACTCAAAGTTTTCTTGCTAAAATAGAATCAACTGGGTAATTAAACCACACGCACTTGCAAGTGTGTCCGGACAAAGGACTTCTTTCCAGTGTAGTCGAAGTTGTTTCTCATTAAGAAGTAGAGCAGCTGGGAGGCCTCGGTCCGGATGGAGCTGAGTTTGGAGTTACAGCACTTGAGGATCTCATAGCACAGAGCAGCACACATATCTGCCCTCCCCTCGTAGAACGTCGAGGGAAACTAGACAGAACACAAGGAGCAGGCAGAGCACAGCACGGTTAGTCCTTGAGGAACGGTCCCTTCAACTCCTGGTCAAAGGAGGAAAACTTTGACCCTCAATTATGAGTATCACCAATAAATTTTAGATTTATCTTACCTTATAAATTAATGACCTTAAGGCAGTGAAGACATTTTTTAAAGCTGTTTCAGACTGATGTTTTTGAAGAAAACACAGGTAGACGTCAAAAACTTTTTTCATGAGAGGATTATGTCCGTGATCTGCCAAGAGCTGGTTCTTAAAACACACATTGACAGGGGTATCAGTGAGACATACTGGCACCTCCAAGAGATTTCATATAATTTTCAGGTTCAAAGACCTATTGTCCAAGAATCAAGACAACTTATAATTTAAATTATCTCTATTATGGGTCTCCTAGGAAAGCATAGAATGCTCTTATGGGACAAATAACTCTATTAATAAATTTATGCTTTGAGGATAAACTTCCCAGCAAACTGTAATAAACTGTTGCTTAGTATTGATTTGGCTTCGATTTATTTATTTATTTATTTTTATTGTACACTGGCAATTGAAACAAAGGCAATGTTTGTAATGTCTTAATTCCAACAGAGGAGTGTTACTACAGGTGCTAGCTAATGAGTGGGGGAAAGAATGCTAAAGTAAGAAATATGAAGAAGGTCTTCTAAAAGTGAGGCCCCCATCCAGCCAGGCTTCCCAGGCATTCTGTTGGGAAGAATCAGACAGTTTGGTAGGTGGAAAATGTACAGGCTTGGGGTCAGGTTCCACTTATCATGGGCATGGATTGCTCAGGTACACTGAACCCCAGCATTCTCATCTGTAAAACACTGACTCTAAGATTGACCTTGCCAGGCTACTGTGAAAAGTAAAGGTCAAAGGTGGAAAATATCTGACACATCCTTGCTCTAATTCAGTAAGAGGTAGCTGGGAGGATTTCAACACTTCACAGATTTTATCAAACAAAAAAAGAGGACCACAATTAATCGTTGCCAATCATTCTTTAAAATTTCCTCTCCTCAGTCAAAAATTCACACTCTGGACAACTGGTTAGCTAAATCTTCTATTGGTTGCTGAATACACACAGCAGCAAGGTATAGCTCAGCAAGAAGCCAGCATGGAGTTTCAAATAAGACAAACCTGTATGTGTCTGGGTGCAATACATATATACATTCTGCACACGTAAGTAAACATGGTAGTAAAGAAAAAAATTCAAGAGACTGCTATCTCAAACCAACTAACCATTTGGCAAAATGAACAGAAGTAACTTTTATCTAAATAATTTTACTGCATAGCAAATTATGGGTGGAGTCTTACTTTCACATCAAGATCAACCTCATTTATTGTTGGAGGGAAATTTTGACTAAAAAAATCTGACTCAAGGAAAACAATACTTTTTTTAAGGTAGGTCCAGTAGGTACAGATATATCACAATTGGTAAGATACTTGGCATTCACAGTGATTTTCATATCATAAAATTCTGAGGCATCATACTGAATTCTATCATGTGAAAGAGGAGCAATTTGCGTGTACGTGAGCGCGTGCACACGCGTGTACGCACACACACACACATACACACACAAATTATTCCAGTCCTTGGGGTATGCTTACATGTTGTGTCATCTGTAAACACTATTTTCCCTGGGAGCCCTAGTTTGGAAATATTGCTTTTCCCATTGAGATTAGTTTCCTAACTATGGGTGTATTAAAGTTTGGGTGAATCTGGAAGTAAGTTTTCATTTTTCTCAGTAATCTTTGTTTGTAGCTTGGCAAAAAAAAAAAAGAAAAAGAAAGAAAGAAAGAGGCCAAGACCCAGAGTCCTGCTTTCTGAATTGGTTCTTTTTTTTTTTACAACAATCACATATCTGTTATTACAGGATACTGTGAGGAATTTTCTATTTTATTATTGGCTATTGTTGTTAATCTCTCTTTTTTTTAATTTTTATTGTTGGTTGTTCAAAACATCACATAGTTCTTGATATATCATATTTCACACTTTGATTCAAGTGGGTTATGAACTCCCATTTTTACCCCGTATACAGATTGCAGAATCACATCATTTACACATCCATTGATTTACATATTGCCATACTAGTGTCTGTTGTGTTCTGCTGCCTTTCCTATCCTCTACTATCCCCCCTCCCCTCCCCTCCCCTCCCCTCTTCTCTCTCTACCCCCTCTACTGTCATTCATTTCTCCCCCTTGTATTATTTTTCCCTTTCCCCTCACTTACTCTTGTATGTAATTTTGTATAACCCTGAGGGTCTCCTTCCATTTCCATGCAATTTCCCTTCTCTCTCCCTTACCCTCCCACCTCTCATCCCTGTTTAATGTTAATCTTCTTCTCATGCTCTTCGTCCCTACTCTGTTCTTAGTTACTCTCCTTATATCAAAGAAGACATTTGGCATTTGTTTTTTAGGCTAGCTTCACTTAGCATAATCTGCTCTAATGCCATCCATTTCCCTGCAAATTCTATGATTTTGTCATTTGTTAATGCAGAGTAATACTCCATTGTGTATAAATGCCACATTTTTTTTATCCATTCGTCTATTGAAGGGCATCTAGGTTGGTTCCACAGTCTTGCTATTGTGAATTGTGCTGCTATGAACATCGATGTAGCAGTGTCCCTGTAGCATGCTCTTTTTAGGTCTTTAGGGAATAGACCGAGAAGGGGAATAGCTGGGTCAAATGGTGGTTCCATTCCCAGCTTTCCAAGAAATCTCCATACTGCTTTCCAAACTGGCTGTACCAATTTGCAGTCCCACCATCTGAATTGGTTCTTGTCACCAAGTTCTTACTACTTCAATTAAATTTCTCCCCCACCCACTCTCTGGTCAAGGTCTTTGCTTTCCATTTTCAGGATTTAATCCTTTTGGTTTCAAGAATGGTAAGAATGAAATTAGGGGGTTGGGGTTGTGGCTCATTGGCCGAGCGCTCGCCTAGCACATGCGAGGCCCTGGGTTCAATCCTCAGCACCACATAAAAATAAATGAATAAAATAAAGATATTGTGTCAAACTAAAAAGTAAATATTTAAAAAAAGAATGAAATTAAAATTAATATACATTAAGATGCAAATAATCCCTTATATAAAGAATCTTCATCCTCCCCAGTTTATCAGCTACCTTCCTTTCTTACCTCTTTTTCTCTCTGTTGCTGTTCCCTTCATTAGAAAGTAATATACACTAAATGCAAACAAATCTTTGAACATTTGGAAAGGTCCACAGGGGGAAATGGAAAAACAAATGTCCCCATTAACTTCCCAATTCAGAAATTATCACAGACACCAATGTAGCATATCACATTTTGACTCTTACTGAGGATGGAAAATTTCCATTTAGGATATTAAATGAGACAACAGGACAATATTATGCCAAGACTTATTTCTAGCAATAAGGTAGAGACGAACTCTCCAGGAATTGTCTGGTGGGTTCAGGTCTGATTTTTGTAACATAGTCCCTTATGGTGTTTGACCCAGGAAATGGCATTTTCAGGGAATAAATGCTCAATATCAGTAATTCTCAAGATCCAGGAACACAGAGAAAAACAAACTTAAGTCTTGGTTACCAAACTGAGATATGTGGAACAAAGTTAATTTAGACAAGTCCTTCCTAGGCATAGGGCATTACTGTTATTTAAACATTGATTTTTAAAATAACTTGTAAGAAATTCAGTTTGGAGAAGAGCTGTTTCAGTTGCAGAGGTCCCACAGTCACTGTGAAAACCTAAGCCTAGTCCATCTTTGTAGGTCAAGTTCAGGTTGTCTCAACCAGACTACTAACAACCCAGCAAGACTCCAAATATTTACATGGGCCTTGCTCTTAGTTTCTATTGCTCCTTATACTTATGTATTAGCTCTCACTATGCAGTTCAAACTAAGAAAAGGTGCTAAATGGGATAACTAAAAATACATTTTTATATTAAATCTGTGAAAACACTAACAATATTGTAAAATACTTAAAGATCTACTTTAGTTTGGGATTATGTTAATAATAGACATTCTAAGACAGTCACAGAAGAACCATCTTTCTACATGTGACTACCTCAGTTTACAAAATGCACCCTTTTAGGATTAAATAAGATAACCTATGTGTAAGTGTCCCGTACTATACCTGGCACCTGGTAAGTACTTGGTACTTTTCTTCTTCTTTTCTCTGTATGAGAGATCATTCAAACACTTTGATAGTCACTCTTCTCAACGCCCCCCCCCCCCCCACACACACCTGGATTGGTTGAGAATAAGGTCTTTGGACAGGCCAGCTGTATAGTGGTCTTGGGTAAACTTCCTAACCTGTCTTAGCCTTAATTTCTTCACTATAAAATGAGGGATAATGAGATCTACTAGGCAGGGCTATTGTGAAGATGATGTCTGAGGTGCAGGAGGCATTCAACAATTAGCAGGAAGCTAATATAATAATAACAACCAGAATTCAGAACTTAAATCTTTTAAAGCATTTAATCTTATTAAAAAATTGATTTCTGGGTTGTCTTTGGCAGTTCATTAGATGTGGTCAATTAAGAGAGACAGTTTAACAGGGCTTAATCTGTAGAAGATGATTTTCTTGCACATACTTATGTCAGCCAATTCAATGTTAAAATATGTTAAGGTTCTCCTCAAAAAACCAACTATATGACCCAACTATACCATTTCTTGGTATTTCTCCTGAAGAATTAAATTTATCCTACTAACATGCATATCCATGTTTATAGCAACACAATTCACAATAGCCAAACTATGGAATCAGTCTAGGTGTCCACCAACGAATGAATGGATAAATAAAATGTGATATGTATTCACAATGGAGTTTTATTCAACCATAAAGAAAAATGAAATAATGTCATTTGCAGGAAAATGGGTGGAACTTGAGACCAATATGTTAAACAAAATAAGTTGAACTCAGAAGGTTAAGGGTTGTATGTTTTCGCTCATGCGCAAATGTTAGAGAGGAAAAAGGAAAACAAAAGTGGGGTGTATCTCCTAAAAATCAAAGGGAGATCAGTAGAGGAAAAGGATCAAGGAGTGGGAGGCAGGAAGCGGGGGGAGGACTGGGGAGTGATACTGGCTAAATTAAATTGTTTTACTGTGTGCTGCATATAGATAAATTCCATCATTATGAACAACAAAAAAATGTGAGAAAAAAATCTGCTAAGGTTTGGATATGAGATATCCCTCAAAAGCTCCTGTGTAATGCAACAGGCAAAATGATTAGATTATAAAAGCTATAACCTAAGCAGGGAATTAATCCATTTGATGGACTAATAATTTGAAAGGACTACTGGCTGGATAGTAACCGTGGGCAGGAGGAACGTAGCTGGGGGATGTAGATCACTGGGGGTGTGCTCTTGTGATTGTATCTTGTCCTCTGGGCTCTTCCTTTTCTCTCTGCTTCCAGTTGTCATGAACTGAGCAGGTTCTCTCTGCTAGGACTTCCTCTGTGATGCTCTGACTTACCTCAGGCCCAGAGCAAAGAAGTCTGTGACCATGTACCGAACCACTTAAATCATGAGCCAAACTAAACTTTCCTTTCTCTAAGTTATTTTTGTGAGGTGTTTTGGTCACAGTAATGAAAACCTAACTAATACATGATCTTTCTGAGATGCTGCGACATGTGCCTCAGCTGAGCAAATATGTGCCAAGGAAGATCCCAGTGGTTGCTGTATGTGGGCTTCACATTCCTGTGAGTTTGAGCCATGTGAGCTCAAAAGCCAATGCCAGACTGCACCAGACACTTGCTCATCTTCCCACTCTTGATGGGCATGCTGAGCTTCAGAGAGCACACATTTTTGCACATAGGCACATGAATGCTGGCAGAGATCCCCTCAGTTCTATATCTTAACTTTTCTGGGGCCTCTTAGGAATCAGGTCCATCACCATAGGGCAGGGAGGAGTGAAGCCACATGAGACTAGTGCTTACTGCCCAGCTAGAGCAAACACTTGAACTCCTGCTATGTTCTGGTCCCAGGATGGATGTTTTTGTAAACTTCACATTTGAACCTCAACCTTAAAAAGTAGGTATAACTGCCATATTTCAGCTAATGAAATCAGGACTGAGATATCAAGTAGATCTAGCTCAAGGCTGAAAAACTGGCGAGTGGCTGGGACTTAAGAACCCATGGTGTCTTTGTATCCATGCTCAAGTCAGCTGGACCTGGTATGTAGCAGTAATGTGAAAGGCTCTTTCAAGGGTCATCTCACTCAAAACTCACAACAGCTCTGTGAGGTAGATGCTATTTTTCAATCTTACACATGAGGAATTTTAGGTCCAGAGACATCAAGTATTTTTCTCAAAGACTGTTCAGTCAGGTAACAAATGTCATGACCAGCTTTCATCAGAAACTGTCAGATGCCATTTTTTTCTTGGGAGTCAGAACCTACCAGGTGACCAGACATTTGGAAATCTGGGAACCCTGGCAAATACCTTCCTAAATATTAAGCAGGTAACAGAAAAGAAGCTGGATAAGAATTACAGGCAGTCCATGAAGAAACTGTCACCACTTTCATGGGTGCCATGCACAATGCACTTGTGCTGCATGTGCCCTTCCTGCCTGTGTGCCCGCTCCACCCCAGCCCTGACCTCCAAGGCTTCCTGCTTGTTGCAAGGTGGGCCAGGCAGAGGGTGCAATGACACACATGTGCATGGCTGAACATTCACATGTAGACCCTCCACTGTCTATGACTAAGGCTTTTAAATTAAAACTATCCAAAAGAAAATAGAAGTTTCAAAACCTCTTCAATGGTTCTATTATGGTGGTAGTCCTTAAGCTGAGGGGTTTGGGTCTCATGCTCAGAGTAGGTCTGGGCTGGGGCCTGAGAATTTATATTTCCAACAATTTCTCAGGAGCTCAAGTTGCTGCCATCCTGGAGACCACATTTTGAGAATTACTATAGCACAGACTCCAGGTAAGAAGACACTGATCCCCCGCATTCTCAATTCCACAGTGCTCTGTGTTTGCTCATTTCTCAACTGGGTTCCCAGTAATGACATTTCATAGGGGACAGGAGTGAGAATAAAGAATAAGGGTATATAATAATGAAGTGACATGTCAAAAAAAAAAAAAAGTAGTTTTACTTTTCTTAGTACAGAAATGTGCTTTATAAGTAGAAAAGATAAGTAAAGCATGATAAAGAACAACTTTGGTTATATTTCCCAAATAACTTGTAATGAAATATACTGTTTTGGTATTCATAGGATATTAATACTAACTCAATTTCCTCTTCCTATGCTGGAAATGAAGTAATCATTTAGCAAGAATGGGAAGTGTTAGGTTCCTAAATATAAGAGAGTGGGTGAAAAGTCCATCTCCAACTACTTGAATATTATTTGCTAAAACTGAAAAACAAGAAAAAAAAAGATTTTCTATTCCTGGAATACTTTAAGCATTTAATTTAGAAATTAATAAAATATTTTAAAAAGATGAGTTTATATTTATTGTTCCTCTCTATAAACATCTGATTTTAATTGCTATAACACTTGGATATATTGTGAAGACATTCATGATAGTAATGCCTACTGGGTTCTGTATTTATCATCCTGAGGGGCTAGGAGAGCCCAGTTTTCTCGGGTAAATACTTGTTTCTGGGCAAGAATGAACTGCTTCACCCTCTCCAAGCACTTGGCACATGTGGACCAGTTAAGCTTTATTCCATTTCAGGTATTTCAAGCCATCCACCATGGAACACTTTCATTAAAGGTACCTAAGGATTAAACGGCTGCCTTATAGCAGCAAAAGCTGAATGGATTAAACAGGTAAAACTCTAACCTGGAATGCTGTTTAATACTAACCTTAAATGCCAGTGTAAAGAGAGAGAGTGTGTCCAGAGCTGTAAGGCAAACCTCAGTTGCAATGTTGGCTTCCAGCAGCGACTGATGGAGAACATCTGCATCCGAGTGGCCATAGCCTGCATGAATTACAACACAGGATTACTGCCCAGTGGTCAGACAGCAAGGCTGGCAGGAGGGCAGAGTCAGTCAACTTTTGATTATTTACCTTCCCTGAAGGTATTATTAATACCCCTTTAGGGAGTATTAACAATGTTTCTATTTAATTATAAGTCTTTTTTGATTCTGGAAGGGCAACAACATTCATTGTCTGCTTGCTATGTGCCAGCCACGAGTCAAGGAACTTTACACATATTATCCCATCTAATCCTTCAATAGCTATATAAAGTAAGTATATTATTAAACCCTTTTTGCAGGTAAGGAAATAGAGGCACAGAAGGGCTAAAGAACTTGTCTAAAGTCAAGCAGGTAGTAAAGAGTGGAGGCAGGATTTGCACCAGGACAGATGATGGTCATTTTGACTAAGTTGTCAGAATGGTGAAATTATTGATAGAGAGTGAGGTTTCCTGAGCTTCCTGTATAGACAGAGGCAGCAGCACAGAAAATGAATATGAATATGAACATGAGCCTGGGATCAGGCTGCTGGTCAGAACCCATCTCCACCATTTACTAGCTGTGTAACCTTGGGCAAGTTATTTGACCTCTTTGTACTTCAGTTTTCTCATCTGTAGATTGGGATAATAAGCGCATCTACCTCAACAGGTTGTGGTAAGGATTAAACTTGTTAATATTTGTGCAGCTCTTAAAATAGTGCCTGGTACATAGTGAGGGCTATAAAAAAAGTACTAAATCAATAACATCAAAGTCTGTATTAGCTAGACAATGATAATGCATGATAATCAAGAGTTGACTGTACAGAGAACTGTTTTCTACTTGCTTTAATAAAAAGCATAAAAGCCAATGTCTGAAAGAAATGTTTAAGAAAAGGAAAGAACTTGAAGAATTTATCATGTGAATTTAGCTTAATCATATATAAACACAAACTAGTGGCTGCAAAATCAATTTAGTACTGATATAAATGCAGCTGACATACAATTTGAGATATTAAATTATGAAATGGTATGCATTAGCAGAAATATATGTAGGGATGCAAAGATGTTACAGTATTGACCTAGATTATAAAGAAAGATGGCAGTATAATAAAACACAATGTAATGTCTTCCTCCAAGGAGTGAAAATAAATCCACACTTATTAATTGGCAATTTTCTTAAGACTCCAGAGAGGAGGACATTTTATATATACAGATCAGGAAATGAATACAGAAAACCTAAGCAATGTCCTTGAGACCAGTAATGGGGATAAAACAACCCACACTCTGAATTCCTTATTAAGGTCACCATCATAGTACATATTATTAGGAGGAAAAAAATAGCATGATGTCATTTTAACTTAAACAAATGTTAGAATTATAGAATTATTTTTAAAAGCCTAAAAAAAGTTTCTTTTAAAGCCACAGACGTGCTTTGTATCATATAATAAGAGCCTTTGACAGCCAGTGTTTTTCCTGGTGAGGATATGTAACACACTTGGCACCTTGCCAGTTCTGTTTCTTTTTCTTTTTGCTTTATGGGCATGAGATCTTTGGGCAAGAAAGGATAAAAAGATATTGGGGTGTGAATATTAACTGTACAGCCTTTATACAAACCAAGGCATTAGTTCATTCAGGGAAGTTTTTTTTGGTAAGATACAGAGACAATGAAAACAAACAGATTGATGATTATTCTTAAAGTGATAATTAACCATAGTAAGAGGGACCAAAACCAAAACCAAAACCAAAAACACAACACCTGTTATTAGACCAACCAAAATTTCACAGAGATAAAAGGGACCCTTTATGGAGGGCTACCATTTATCCCAAATGAGTTTTAGTCTGGGTTTAATTTTAACAAGGAACTTGCTTTGATGACTGTTAAAATTTCTTTTTTTCTCTGCATAGAACTGTCTTTTTCTTTTTCTAGAATCTATCGGTTAGGTTTATCCAGGTGACCATTATAAATG
Organism: Marmota flaviventris; assembly: GCF_047511675.1. Classification (NCBI taxonomy): domain Eukaryota; kingdom Metazoa; phylum Chordata; class Mammalia; order Rodentia; family Sciuridae; genus Marmota; species Marmota flaviventris. The sequence goes on from NC_092501.1 coordinate 155,451,947, forward strand.
AGATGGTACACACACTAAGGAATTTTCCTGCCTTTGTCTAAAAGCCTAGGAACAATTAAAAAATTAGAATTTGACAATGTGCAGGCTTATTTATTTATTTATTTATTTATTTATTGGTAGTATAGGAATTGAACCCAGAAGGGCACTCTAAAACCGAGCTATATCCCTGGCTCTTTTTATTTTGTTTTAGAGACAGAGTCTCAGAAGCTGTCCAGGCTAGCTTCAAACTTGCAATCCTCCTGCCTCAGCCTCCCTCATCTGACCAGTGACAATGTGCTGTTTTAAAAACATATGTAACCAATGTGCCATGCTAATTAAATCTACAATCATGTATATACATAGGGAAATGTAATGACAAATTTCTCTAAGCTAACACAATACCCATAAGCCAAAATACCATTTATCTAATCTCTTTTAGAATAAGAGATTCATATAGAAATCTATTGGTCTTATATGACTCTGTCTGAGTCATACAGAAATCTAAAAGAACTAGTCCCTTTAGCCACAACATGTCATAACTTGATTTCCTTAAACTGTTCCATCTCAAAAATCAGCAGGATTCCTGAGCTAGCACTATTTATAAAACTCTGTAAAAATAAATGGCAGCATGGACTGCCTCAATCACTGAGACTGAAAACAGCATGCCCCAAGGTCCAGGTTAAAGTTACACACGAAGGAAGACATTCAACAGTCACCGTGTTAAAGATCAACACAGTAAAATGAAATGAATTAGGAAATCCAGGAAAGTGGTCTTAAGAGACAGAAATTTCTTAAGTCAGTGGTGAGCAACTTTTTGAAAGCGGATTCTGGCCAGGGGAAGTAAGGAGTGTGGCGTGAAAGATACTGATTTCCACTAGGGGGCAGTGGTGCCTTGGAGCGCTGTACAGAGTCCCACTACCCTGGCTGGTCAGGGCAGAAGGGCAGAACTTCTCTACAGATAAGACATCTTGGGTAAGAGTGCCACAGCTCCTTCTGAGTCTTTAGAATTCACTGCTTAAATTCACACAGTATTTATTCTGCTGTCACTGACAAAAGACTTATTCTAAAATCTTTTACCCGCTTTTGTCATCTGCTATGCTTACATTTAATTAACCTTGTTCAACTTTATACATTCATCTTACCCAAACAGATCTACTTACTAATGGTGACTACATATGGAAACTTTTCCTTATTCCTCACCCTGACATCAGAGGTGATGTGGTGACCTTGGCAGAGGCCCATTCCATAGTCAAAGGCCTATTCTGATAGTGAGAGGACGTTTGGAATAGCAGACTAAGGTCAGATCCAGAGTCTTACAGAATGTGCTTCCTTCCTGATAGCTGCCTTTCCTTTAAGAAATTTTGGACCAAAATACAAATCCAGAAAAAGTAAGAAGTTTTATGAGAAAACGAAATTAATGAATGATGAGAAATCTTGCTAAAAGAATTCCCCAAATGTAGAAGATCTACTGTCTTAGATATATTAATTCATGGCGTATGGCTTTACTGAATGTAAACATTTTTGCCAAATATCAAACTGATCAACTTCAACAAATCCATTATTCACCTCCCTCCCACTTTTATTGGTAAGGTTTTCTTCAGCAATTGATAGGAAAGGAGTAGAATGTAGAATAAGGAATGATACTCCAAGGCAAAAATTATGTGACTTGCTTTCTGCCTGATTCACACACAAGAAAACAAATATGCTCAGAATGATCTGCAGACAGTCTGCAATCTAGGAGTCTGTAGTTTAGAAGTAGGTGTCATGCCATCAGCTTTCTTTTCGCTATAGAACACTGTACCTAAAGCTCAGCTGTGTCTAAAATGGTGCCTAGCATGAATATAGACAGAAAACTGTAAGAACAGTTGGTTTAGACATATGATACTTTTAAATTTAAAGTGCTATTTAAGGACATTAAGATGACTGACTTTAAACAAGCACTGTATCAGACTTTCTCAATTCTAAGACCCCTATCAACTACAAAAAACACCAATTAATGATAGACAAACTTATTAGATGTAAAATGAAGATACAGCTCAATTTCAGAAATGCTACAAAATGTGCAAAAATATGTCTCAGAATCAAGGAAATGTGGCTTTACAAACAAACATTTAATTTGCTATCTCACATATATAAGTTAAAAGCATCTGAGTACATTTAACCAAATTTTAAAGATGTATTATATACACTTAAAAACTTTGGAAAGATTAATTTTAATTCAGAGATGCACACATTCTCTGTATTTTTCATATTAATCCACACCTAAATTCATTTTTTATACAGTAAAGGAATTTAATTATCACCTATATTCATTTTCTTACTTGTGCTTCACAGATATCAAAGAACTTCAGAGCTAAATAAGGCCTCAGAAGCCATGTCCTCTCATTCCTCACACAATACTTAAATGACGAGGACAATGTCCCCATAGGGTCTCATTCCCTCTGTTTTCACACCCCAGCTTCAAGTGTTCACTCCAGCTTTATAGCTTTACAGGTAGCTCAGCACACACCACTCACCGGCAGTTTAGTTATAAAATGCTTTCTCACCCTGACCTGAAATCAAATTCTCTGTAATTCAACCCAGTGATTTTAAATGCCTCTTGTACTGGGTTACATGAAACACAAGTTTTCTTTACATGTCCCTACCTCTTGGCTGGCTTTCCCTCCTATCCTACCAGCAGGAAAAATGAATTATCATGCAAGTGAATTTTGTGGGTTTTTTTTTTTTTCCGGTAAATATATCACTTACTTACAAACACCTTTTCACCTAGTTTTCCCTTTCTTTGGGCGTTTACATATTTTACAGGTAGCTATCACTCTCAATTTTTTCTTTGATACAAATTTCTCTTCTATTGCCAAACAATGAGTGCAAGTACACTAAAATAGGTCAATAGTTAATTGGTTAATAGCTCATATACCCGGGCAAAGACCCAAACATTCTTTAAGAATGGTTTTCCAAATAATTAAGACTATTTGGCCATTGTGGGGTTTTTGCCATTTTCATGATTTCCTACCCATATTGAAAAATAAATTTAAGTTCCTGTAAGAATTACATGTGCAGCACATATGGTGTCTCTTCCCTGGTCCTACTCAATAGGTGTTGGAGATGGCAAGGGATGCTGCAAAATGGCCAAACCTACAGATGACTAAGTTTCTCACAGGCCTCTGCTGCTCCCTGCTGGTCTAACTAAAGTCTAACAAACATTTCCTACTCAGAGAGGACACAATGGTGCAGACGTACAGGGGTTCTTACTATTTTTAGTCCTTTTAGACTCTGAGATACCCCTGGCAGGTCTCTCATATAATGGATTTGTGTCATATGGTTGGCCCAACAGAAGGTATTGTATTTATTGGTAATAGTATTTTTAAAAAGATATCTCTACAAATTCCCCATAGGACACTTAGGTGAAGATGTAAATGAACGAGTATGAACATCTCCATACACATGTTCACACCCATACACGTGTATACATACATACAGTATACACTCCCTTTTCTGTGGCTGTGGCTGAATTGACCATTCAGAGCTCAAAGAGCTACTGGAGGGAAAGGCTGAGGTCACCCAAGCACATACTCAGAATTAGAGATGGAAGGGAAGACTGAGTCCTAGGAGTAGATGAAATGCTTAAGGGGGCATCAGACCAACTCAGGGTGAGGAGGAACTGTGAAAACTCAGACAAAGGCTAAGAGTCAGTGATACACTGTTTCCTGCCAAAGCAGAAGAAAACGTGATTGATGACAGGGTGCCACTGAAAACTGATGAAAGTGAAAACGTGAGACAGAGAGAAGGGAGCAGGGGAGACGGGGTTCTCTATGGGTGGCAGGAAGAGAGAATGGAAGTCGACCATGTTAACAACATGGCTCTTGGCAGCAGCACAACACCAGCTGTCTCTCTCCTCCAATTCAAGCTACCACCACAAAATCCATTTGCAGCAAAAGGAGCTTCTGCATACTGGAGTAGATTAAGACCATTTCTTCATGGGTTGATCATTAATTAAATTTTTGCTTGTTTTTTGTGTTTCATAAATGATTATCACTGGAAGTGGATCCTTGATCTGCTTTTGACTTAAAAAAAAAAGGCTTTAAAATTAAAGCACTAATTTCAACTGACAGTGAATTAGTCTCTGTGTTATGTAAATTATCTGGGCAGAGGGAGTCTAGCAGGTCCAGCATATCACCAGGGACTGAAATGCTATTGCTAAATAGGAAATGAAAGTTACAAATAAAAAACTTCAGGTTTTGTTTGTTTCATCTCCTTGTCCAAAGTTTTAAAAAATCAAATATTGTAGCCCTAAGTCTGTCATTAAATGTGCATTCTACAGCTAAGAACTAGCATTTTAAGGCTCTCAATTCACTGTGTGGTAGATTGACACAATATTGATTTAAATGAAGCCTAGAATTTTACACAGACTATACCTACTACATTTAATTTTGTTGGGATGGAAGTGTGAGAAGTTACTGGATTTCCATTCCTCACTTGTTTTACTTTGAACTATTATCAATACTAGACAATGAGAATATTGTCTTTACTCTTAGCGTGTATTAGAGAGAGGTATGAAAATCACAGTGAATGGACATTTGTGATTAGAAATGATGAAAAGATATTAACAATCATGTGTTAAAGACAGTACTTGGAATGAGAACAAACAATACAAATACAAATAGTCCAGGTAAAACAGCAGATAGCTAGGTCATGCTTGGAGAAGAGATGGAACAATTCAGAGAACACAACACTAACAGAAATGGAACTTATAGTAGAAGGTCATATTAATTTTTTCATGTGCTGGATGGTTTGTTTTCTCAGGTTTTCTGCTTTGAGAAACCCTTAAGCAGATGAAACAGGAAATTTCTAGAAACAGCACATGATGCCACGACCCTTCTGTTGACTGACAAAAGTAAATTTAAAATAAGCTCCCATGTTTTGGCAGAATCTCTATTGTGAAGTTAGAAAAGCCCCAAAGTTAGGAAGGCAAGATGAATAAAAAGATCTTGGTTTGCAAGTGAAGCGGCCTCATAAGCAGACTTCAACCTGATTAAATCTTACCATTGTCTACAGAAATTCCAAGCACACTTGATATCTTTCTCACACTGAAAACACAGAAAAAGTCACTTTGTTATTGGATGCTTTTCCACACCCTCGCAAATCGATTCACGGACTTTTTGTTTTCACAGCAGTGTAAGGATTAATAAACATTCAGAGCCAGAATGTCAGAATGTGGACGTTTGATCAATTACATGCACGAGATCAGGAGGGCAAAGGCGTCTGTTTCAGATGCTCTCGGGAGGTGCAGGGGAAAATCAATGATAAGCTGGCTACAGGCAACGAATCCAAGCATTATGTTTAAAGTACTGGGAATATTAGGCTATTGAGCCTACCAAATTTTGCTTTGGGAATGGGGCAAAGGGTCTAGCTTTTAGGACTGGTGCTGTAGTTGATCGTGTGCCACATTTTGTCACTCCCCAGGGCTCAGGATTCTCCTCCAATGAAGGGAACTGTGCCAAGAGCTCTTCATCCTATTTGCTTTGAGCTGGAATAAAAATCAAGTCGATGATGTGGTACGGTGTGGCTGGGGATCTCCCCTCTGAGATGGCAGAGAGATGGCTGGCTGTTACGATGGTATGTCATGGGACTTACTGTGGTTAAAAGTGACAGAGTTATCCAGGCTGCCCAGCTGCTGCAATCTGGCATGCATCATTCCTGTTCTGTTACGGGAAACAGGCAATGTCTGAGATTTTCGATCATGAACTATGGGTCCCAACCCCTCCTGGTTCCTGCAACATGAGTGAAATGGGATAGAAGCAAAAGTTAGATGTGTTACACTGCAGCGAGAGGGGAGCATTAGTGAAGCCAGGACATGGCACAGAGGGGACGAGCCACGCACTGACAGTGCAGTTGAACAGCCACAGACACACAGGCAGCAGCTCTTACAGTGTTCACAGCAAAGCACCTGATGACAAAGAAGCAAAAATCAAGCCAAAGCAGAGAACTTCTCATTTTTAGGAAGTACTACAGAGACACAACTTTCAAAAAGTGAGCAGCACTCCAATGTGGATAAGATGTTATGAAAGAGCAAAAAAACCTTGTTTCTAATAACATACATGCAATGGGAGGGTTATATGAGACTAAAAGTTTAACACCTTTATTCTTACCCAAGCAGGAAGGAGAAGAGCCACACACTTTGTTAAACTTGTCAGCAGTCAAGTAGAGAAAACAGAAAAGTGATCTGGGTTAGCAGTCAAATAGCTGACTTCCTACTGTGTACCATCACCAGAGCAGATGGAAATGGGACCTGTCCCCCGTCCCTGAGCCAACCGTGCCCCTCACTGTGTTACTGTGTGTAGGAGAACAGGGACATGCATGGACTATCATCGACGGCATGCTGCTGGGTGATTTCCAAGTGACAGAAGAAGGCACAATATTCATACAACTGGACCATCGAGGATGGCAAACACTGACAATGTTCACATTATGGTTCAGGATCTTTATTGCATGCAGCAGAAACCATGGCAATTTTATATAAAGCAGGACTTTATATATATCTTTCCACAGTGCATGGAACAAAGTAACAACACCTCCACTTCTATCTTCCTCTGATCAGCTAACGTTAAGGCAATCCATATCATATGCAAATATGTACAGGGGCTTATGAAATCAGGTTTTCTTTAAAAAAGTTAAATTTATGTCCACTGGAAAAAAGTAGCCTCTTTGCAAAACCCAATTCTAAAATATTTTGTCAGGACAAAAATCTTCAGCTTTCCATATTTGCCATTTTAAGCTCTGAGGCATTTTAGTCTACTTGATAGAACATTCATTAAATGCCATCTTGTGACGTAAGTGACAGTATCTGCAAAGAGGGTGTGAAGATCACCCAGCACAGTGTTTTCTGGTTATAAAATACACTCCTTGCCCATATTTGTGGGACAAAGTCAAAGAGAATAAAAGTCAAGGTAAGAAATTATTGGTATTGAGACACCTTGTATATATTTGCATTTGGTACACAAAAACTCAAATATAAAAATTATTGTTGTGAATAAAAAATGAAAGTTAAGATTAAAATACTTTAAATGCTAAATTTCAATTAAAAATAGAAAACATCCATAGGAAAAAAGTACAAAATAGTCTAAAATTTTCTTCTTTTAAAAAGAAAACACATGCTTTTATTTCTTAACATAAAACATAATTCTGAATATTTCTCAAGCATCCCTAAATGAGGACAATGCTAACATAAAAAGCACCGCAGAATGAAGGCCAAGGACTAATACTTTATACTCCAATAGAAAGTCTATTAATGTCTGTTAAAGTTTATTGCTATAAAATAGAATTAGGAAAAACAGGTCTCCATTACAACTAAACTTTAAAGCTTTTCTTAAAACATAAATGTAATCTTACTTTAAACGGTTAAAAACAACAATAGAAAAATGTGCTAGGTAGAATAAGAGAATGGGCCACCACACAGACACTCCAAACAGCTACCGGGCAGAGTAAGAGCCTGGAAGGACAAGACGTGCTGTGGGGAAATGCTGTGTGGACACCTCAGCAAGAGCTTCCAGCTCTCCTGGGGTCTAGGAGTATGGCGCCCCAGGGCACTAGGAAGCTAGGACACTCAACAAGAGTTCCAGTCAGATACAACACAGGTACTAACTGCTGAGTCAGAATAGGAGGAGGGAAGGCTCCATTTTAGAGAAGAATTGTGGAAATCCACACAATCTGAGACAGGCTAAAAAATTCTTTCATTAAGAAAGGAGGGTGGTTACATGAGAACATAAGTTGGGAGAAAGAACAATAAAAATGACCTTTGAATGTGAAACAGGAAGAGAAATCATTGAGAAAATAAACTACATGAAGAATGGGAGAAAAGTAAGAGAAGGAGACATAACAGAGCATGAGGGAGAATCTGGAATGAGGTGTAGAAGTTAGCAGTAGGCCACTGCAGACAATCCTTCCAAGAGAGGAGCACGAGACAAAACAAGACAGAAGGAATGTAGGAACACCAACAAAAGATGCTAACAGATTCTACGGTGGCAATCCAAGGCCTGCCACCTGTCTCCATGGCTGTTTATGTGAATCCCACCTGCCAATCACCACAGACGACCATTCCCACACATTCAGATCCAAGTAATATAGAAAATGATGGGACATTTCAAACTAGAATGCCCCACGGTACCTGGCTATGTATCGCTTCCCCATGTACTGGAACTGGTGCAAGCAGACCCTGCAGATGGGATGAAAAATTATCAGGCAATGGGAAGATAAGACTATTATCAACACAATGTTTTATTTAAGCCCATTAATAATAATAAATTAAATATGCCTACCACTACTACTGTACTTCTGGTTTTTAGAGATTCTCTGGAAGGTCCCTCTAAACCCAGAGAAATTATTACATTGTAAGAGGAGCCCACAGTTTAATAATTAGTACTGTGGTAGCTGGTGGAGTACCACAGAATGAAGGCCAAGGACTAATGGGACTTCCCATCCACTTGGGGCTGGCAGATTACTCCAAGGCAGTTTGCCTTAAGACTGTGTTGGAAGGGCTAGGGTTGTGGCTCAGTGGTTGCACGTGTGAGGCACTGGGTGTGATCCTCAGCACCACATTGAAAAAAAATAAACAACTACAATAAAGGTATTGTGTCCATCTATAATTAAAAATAATAATAATGATAAAAAAAAAGAGGGGCTGGGGCTCAGTGGTAGATTGCTCGCGTAGCACATGTGAGGCACTGGGTTCGGGCCTCAGCACCACATAAAAATGAAATAAAGATATTGTGTCCACCAACAACTAAAAAATAAATATTAAAAAAAATAGTATGTTGGATACCCTAAACACTAAGTTGCTTATCCATCCTCATTCATATTACTCATTCACATCTGTGAAAGGAACTCTGTTTTGGCTCAAGCGTATGGAGTAATAATACCTTACAGATATCAAGTATGTAGTTTTTTGTTTTATTTTACTGCACCTACAACACTTGACTCTTAAAAATCATGCAATAAGATAGTTAAAACAACAAATCCTTTGGAGCTGATTCTTCCCTACATGACAGGTCCCCTGTTTTACTCAGCAGAGGGAGTAGTCATGAGGCTTTGAAGGAAGCCCCTGCTAGCAGGTCAAGCCCACAGCCCTTTACTTATAATCCCCAAATACACAAAAGCTCTTGAAAACAGGGTTTCTGCTTGTTTTCATGCAAATACATTTGCCACCAAAATATGATCAAACTAACAGACATCAAGAGTTATGATTTATCCAATTATTGTGAATAATAATAGAACTTCAGTTTTTTAACTGCAGATATTTATGTGTTTGTGGAGTGCTGAGATGCTGCCACTCTCTATATAAATACACTCTCTATATAAACTTTTCAAAAAAATTTAAAAAATTCTAAATTTGAAAAATTATCTGCCCCTGGCAGTTTTAGAAGGCATTGTGAACTTGTGTTTCTAAAAAGAAAGAGCTTAAAAGTAATCAGAAGCTCATACTAAGGAGATAAAATGAGATAATATAGTTACTAGATTCAACTTAGAGAAGCAGCATCAGCCCAATTCAGTGAGTAAATTTTGTATTATTTTATGAAAATGACTTAAGTAGTTACTTTTTATCTAGAACAATCACATATCTGCAATAATTTAAAGTTGGCTACTGTTTACTAGCTCATAAGCTCTGAAAATAGGTGCTGGGGTCAGGTCCAGGAGAAAGAGCTTAAGGAATAAGAGTATGTGACATAAAATTCATTCCTGGCTCAACTACACAGTGCTCTTCAGACCTCTTCTTCCTCTGGGAAGAATTATGAGGTAAAGCTTGAGAGTATATAGCTGAGATGGAGCATATGTCTAGCGTATGCAAGGCCCTGGGTTTGATCCCCAGCACCACGAGGTAGAATTATGAGGCAACAAAGACAAAATTACTCACTCAGATATTGTAAAAAAATCCATAAGTTCAGATGTTGAAGCCTTGTTCCAATATGTAAACAAAGCATCTAGAAAACAAATATTTATTTTGTCAGAATTACAATATATTTCATTTACATTATGGAAAATCACCTACTGTGATAATGGAAAGAGATGTTAGATTGTAGGTCTCCAAACCCTTCCTGTGCCCCAAGTCATAGATAATCAAAGGACAAAAAAAAAAAAAAAAAAGTGGGTAACATACATAACAGGCTTAAGTCAATTTATTTACTGACAGCAAATTAACAGTATTTATTAAAGTAATAGAAAGAAAATAGAGTTCCTGCAGTGGGAGGGGCCCCAAGAGAGGATTACTCCAGACTTATTCAATTTAAAGAAGCTACACTTGAACACCTGAATTTGAATCTTATCATAAATCACCTGGTACTATATTATAGCATAAGGATTATTTAATTTATACAGATTGTGCTCTTGAATAGTCAAGAAAATTAAAAACAAAACAAGTGGGCACACAATCCAAAGTTAGGTTCTCATTATTTCCTACTACAGAATCCCTCCCCAGAAGGGAATCTGCAGAAACTTTCTACGTGATATACATACTATTTTGTCTTTTGAGTTTTAACTGAACAGCATAGCTTCATCTACCTCAAACTTTTCCAAGATGCACAACATTCCTCTTTATGGATGCACCATAATTGGGTTAACCAATCTCCTTATTGATAGACATTTACTTTTCCTATAACATTTTCTACTATAATTATGTCTTTATGAACGTGAGTTTTTGCATATACATCCAACTACATCTTATAGGAAAAATTCCCAGAAGTGAAATAGTTTATTGTATGATATGTATTTTTAAATTTATGTATGAACCCTTATCAGTCTGGTATTGCACAAAGGGGCTATCACTTCATAAATAAGCATTTTTTCCCTCTTAAATTTTAAAAAGTTGGAAAACAGATGAAGAGATTTGGAGCCTTTGGAACCTGAAATGAATGGAAAAGATGGCTGCAAACAGGCTGATGGCTGCATGCCCACATGCTTCACACTTATGAGAAGCAGTGACTCAGGAAAGACATGGGAGCTATAGCAAGAATTTGTGCCAGGCACTGTGTTAGTGCTGTCCCAATTCTCCATATATTGTGTCATCTAATCCTCACTCTCATTCCCATGCAGAAGAGTGCTGCCATTTACAGATGCACCAACACAGCCCTCAGACATTAAGTAATTCTCCTATTTACCTGCCTAAAAATATATATCTGAATGGAGATGTAAATCAATTGTTCCTAATTCTAAAGGCATTTGGCTCATTAGACCAGTAATGAGAGTGGGTCAAGGGAGTTTCTATTTTTGGGAGATCTTGTGCACAGAATTCAGATGGAGAGACTGTTTACTTGTGGCTGGTCATCCTGGCGAGCCCTTGAGGAGGCAAGGAGAACCTGGCAGGTCCTCCATAGGCACCGTAGCTGCCCCCAGCATGCAGACACAGTAACCAGCAGCACACTTACTCCTCACTCTGGACACTAGCTATTGAGCCCTACAGCTCTAAAAAGAGGAAGCAGGCACAAGAAGACACAAATAGCGAGGGGCCCAGCATTCAAGTACTCATTAAACATGGAATAGATCGAAGGAACACACAGCTACAGAAATACACAATTGATTTTGGTTGTCTCATAAACTATCTCTGGAGTTAATTTCTCCTTCAACCTATACCACATACAAATATCGATTCTAGGTAGATTTTTAGATTTAAATGTAAAAATTGAAGAAAAGAGTCTTTAAAGAAAATATAGGAGAAAACCTTTATGGCCCTGGGGATAAGAGATTTCTAAAGTGGGACACATACAAACTTTAATTATAATGGGGAAAATGATAACTTGAAGGCAATTGAGGGATAAAAAGATATTCTAAAATTGATTTTAAGGAGGGGCCCAGCATTGGTATCATACACATATTTTTAAAATGGCTGCATTTTAAAAATATGTATATGACTTTCCAAAGGGTTGAATTTAAAGGATAACTTTTACTTGGATGCAAAAGTACTGGTATATTTGTCTTCAAAAAGCAGTTATGTTCTAATTATTTATCATATTCAATAGTTGAAGTTTAAAATATTTTAAAGAAAACTTTAAACCAAGAGGAAAAAGGATATAACCAAAAATACTAAAAAGCAGAATTTAGAACTTTTGACTTAAATTTCAATTTTATAACCCAAATATCAGAATAAGTACCCCATGCTGGTATATTTGGTCATCAATCAAGAAAAATCTTGCTCATTTTGTCTTTGTTTTTTAAATTGCTATTTTAAAGTAACAAAATCACCCACTCCTTAAGCACTTTAAGGACGAGTGGGTCATTCCTACCGCTTGTGTTATAGTCAGGCCACTAATGCTGCTGAAATGAAAGCTCAATAAATAAAAACAAAAACATGATGTTCAGGCAGAAAGACCTTCTTACCAGATTTGTAGCACTCATAACTATGGCCACCAGATACACATAGCACGAGTTCTCAAAAAATGGCATTTTGTTTTCAGAGAGTTTATCTTAATCCAGTGACTTTAAGGAAGCTCCTAACACATCTTCTAGTTTGTTGTTGGGAAAATAAGACCAGATTTTTGACCAGGATAAGAATTATGACACTGAATTCTGACATAATTTCTTGGGATTGGTTATATCACACCACCAGAGCTCAAACTGTGCTGTCACACATTTATAAGCTTTACACAATATAGGTAAAACAGGAATAGTTCTGCTTATTTCTATTAAAAAAATGTGGCTGTCACACTTTTAATCAGAAACATAATCTATGATAATACTATTAGAAAATAAAAACAACTTATCTCTCTTCCAGTTAAAGCCAGGAATATTATACAGAGATTTCTAAATGGAAGGAATGCTTAGATCCATGAGCAACATATTTTTTAATTCAAAGACTGATCAATCAATACGTTATGCAAGTTGCCAATGTTTGTTTAGACAGATGAAATTAAAAAAAAATCAAAAGCTATTTCATTTATCTGCTTTTGTCTCCTTTAGTTAAGATAATAAGCCAAAATTTAACATAAATGTTAAAAAACAGGTCAATTCACATTTTAGAATTCATTTTCTAGAATAAGATAATTAATAAAATTGTTTTCAAATTAAAGCTTTTATTTCTACTGCATTTAGTAAATTAACAAACATTTTAAGTAAAGGAGAAATCCTTTTATATCCTTGAGTTTTTTTAAACTGATTACAAGTTTAAAAAAATTAAATAGTGAAACAAGGAAAGCAAAACAGGAATCTTCATTTTTTTAACCTACCATCAGACATGCTTTTTAAGATGTACAGGAAACACATCAGCAGGCTCTTAATCTCCAACTGGTCAAGTTTGTCACAGCGAACCACAGAATTTCCCAAAGTGCTACCTTGTTGGTGCTAAAAAAGGAAACATAGGTAATATTTTTTAATTAATTTCATTATAGGAAAAATTCATTTACCTTTTCTTCCTTGAAAGACAAATATTCTTAGAACTAAGTTAAATCATAGAAACTGGAAAGTACAAGCAAACTACAGGCACAATTAAAAGGCATACTTTCACCCAAATATAATACACACAAATGCTGTTTCTTAGAGTTCTGGCTTGTCTCCTTTGCACACTTGCCTAAGGCACAAGCCAGAAGGCACAAACCTGTCACAATGGATAGCCAGTCTAGAAATGCCAAATAAAACCTCAAGCAAAAAGTGTGTACACTGGGATCCTATGCAAAAGTGAGGCCTCAGAAGACACCACCCAGTCACCCAGCTCCTTCAGAGAACGGCATGGCTGCAACAGTAAGGAGAGCCTGAGGGGCTGCTGTGCACCAGCCACCAAAGCCTGCAGCCGAGTGCTGTCATTCAGGGTCACTGTGGGGCAGTCAGTGGGCACCACTAAAACACCTGGCAGGCTCCAAGGGGACAAACAGGACACCTCAGTACAGCACTGCCGAAGACCTAAACCAATGTGGTTCCTCCATCATCAGCTTAGCAGAACACAGCACACGTGAGGAAGGTTGGGGCAGAGGGGAAGGCAGTTTTACCACTAAATAGCAGGTTCCCATTTAAACAAAACACAACAATAATCTCATCTCATGATTAAAAACAAAGGAGATTTACAAAAATTCCAAGTTATATTTCCAATTAAAATCAGGAACACTTTTTTGCCAAATACCAAAGTAAAACCCAAAAAACAGTGAAAGATGTTTCATTGAAGTTGTTGGTGGCCAATTGAAAATATATATATATCTATATAATAAACAGCCTTAATTACTAAGATATATGAATATTTTTATTTAAGGAAAAAATAAAGATGCTATTAGTGGCAAAACAGGTATGGATGGATCATCTTGCCCATTTGCTTAATCAGAGCCACTAGAAATCAGTACTTCTCGCAGAGGGAGGGAGGGAACAGCATGCATCATTTCCTCTGGCAAAGGTGGAATGGTTAGAAGGGAAAAATCCACAGTGACCCGGTTTCTCCTGGCTGACTGGCAGCTCTCCTGCTCCTCTCCAGCACTGCATATGACATAAGTAGAGTGCCTTCTAAGCAGCTTTTCCTTCTACACATGGAGGCAAGTTGGGATCAAAGAGAAAGTTCCACATGTCACAACTGAGATATCGAGCCTTGACACACTGTACTTAAAAACAATCACATCAATACCATCCACATGACCAGATTACAAACCTGATGCTGAGGAATATGTTGGGGTCTGGACATTTTCTGATAATTAGGAATACGTCCTTAAATGGTTCACCTGTGTATTGGTAGAAGCACTTCCCTATTATAACTTTAAAGAGCTTAGGAACAAACAGTGCCCAGGGTGATACCAGTCTACCATGGTTCTGGATTTAAATTCAATCTCTATCCTTTCCCACAAAGTTCCAAATAGTCTGAGCCTTTAGTAACTTTAGGAAAAATGGTTACCTATAAGGAGGAAGTGTTGTTTTGGGGGTGGGCACAATGTGAATCAAGAGTGATTTCAAATTTCACCTTATTCCTGAATTGCTGATATAAACAATTAATCTTTTCTGGAGCTGGCTTGGATCTAATAAACACGTGTGTGGGTAGTTGTGTTATAAATGGTATACTCCAATGTAAAGACTGTGGGGATTCTAAAGAGGGCATTTTTTTTTTTTTTAATTTTGGTAGTGGGGACTAAATCCTGGGGTGTTTTATCACTGAGCTACATCCCCAGTCCTTTTTATTTTTTATTTTGAGACAAGGTCTCATTAAATTGGTTAGGACCTCACTAAGTTGCTGAGACTTGCCTCGAATTTGTGATCCCCCTGCCTCAGCCTTCTGAGTTGCTGCAATTACAGACATGTGCCACCATGCCCAGCTAAAGAGGGCATTTAATTTAATTTTCTACCTGAACCACCTGCCAGAATAACCCAAGGCGCTCTATTGAAAGCATTGTCCTGACCTGAGATCCTGAAACAGAAATCAGAGTTTCAGGAGGCTAAGGATGTAGCTCAGTGGTAGAGTACTTGCTTAAGGTCCTAGATCCCCAGCACCACAAAAAAAAAAAAGAAAAAAAAATGGGGAATGAATCCCAACTTTAGACAAAAGCATCATCTGCTTCAGGTTTAATGAACTGTTTGAAAAAACAAAAGGTCACATCTAACAGACAGTAGAATATGAAGCATGTTTACTGTAAGAAAAGAAATCACCTTATCCAGGGAATTACTCTTCTCACTATTTCTTTCTGGAAGGCTGTTGCCCGAATCTGTGCTTATGAGAGATCCTCTTGAGTCAGCATTTCTCACACTGTTGATGTTTGGAGTTGATGCTGTATATGGAGAAGCTATACAGAAATTGACGAAGACCAAAGTTTTGGTAAAAGAGAACAAAATAAAGTATTACACTTTAAAAGAAACTGCTTTTTTGGCATTTTCCCCTCCATCTGGAGGTTGGCTCACTTTTAAAGAGCCAGGTCATATAAAATGAGATAAAAAATAAACTTTTAATCAGAATAAATGTCAACTCACTTATTGTCAACTCATTTATTTGGTTCTAAGTACCAAATAAACAGAACTGCTAGTTATTTGATTGCTCAGACTACAGGGGCATACATTATTCAGAATGGAATAGAACAAATATTGGAAAATAAATCCATCTACAACCATCCAATTAAGCCTCACAATAAGCCTATAATATGTAAGCTTTGTACTAAGGGACCCTACTCTGCATGGTTTCATGGTATATTTTAAAATTTCAGGAAAACACAATGATACTTGATACTGGCTGGAAACTGTGGTTTCAATACTGGATCATGCTATGTTGAATCTTGTTGAAGCTGAAGCTGAGTATTTGGTGGTTGCTATGACAAAAAGCAAGTACTAGAAAAAAAAATCAATCAAAACAGGAAGTGAGAATGGTGGTAGAAAATCTGAGTCTGAAGTATGAGAAGCTATGAGCATCTATTAGGCAAACAAAACTCACTAGTAACATTATGGTTATTAAAAATGAAATAGAAGCATTATTTTCTTTAAAATTTTAGGTGTATTGTTATTTTTACAAATGCCTATTAAGTTGTTAGATCATAAGTATTTATTAGTTTATTTGGTCCTAAGTACCAATAAACAGAATTGCTAGTTATTAATAAACAGAACTGCTAACAGATAAGTTCTAATAAACAGAACTATTAGTTTTGGCCTAGGGATATCACAAAAAAATTACTGACAATAAGATCCACCCTTATTCTCTGTGAACTGAGAATATTTGGGAATCTCTGTTATAAACATTTACGGGTAGAAAGAAAGCTCAACTTTGAAATAAAATCTGTGATGGCCCTTAAAAATACATTGACTTCCTGCTTAGATAAGCTTTAAATAAATTATGTAATTTTAAAAAGACTCTTTGGACTTGTACATTCTGTGCTGAACCAAAAGCATGCCACCAGTAGAAAGGCCTGGCTGGTTTTGCAGATGGCACGAGGGGAGTTCTGGCACTGTGCTCAGCAGCTGTAAGCAGGCCTCACAGACCCAAGCCAAAGATGCCATTATTGGCACCTCACAAAGGCAAGTTATTTTTTCAGATTCAGCAGGCAAATTCACTGGCACGGAGTGAGATGCTTCTAAGTTAAAAAATAAAAATTAAATAATAGCCAGCTTGAGTTGCACCAAAAATATTTTTTCACTTTTAAATTTGGTAGCTAATGGCATAAATTTATGTCTTAGGTAATGTCATGATGCGCCCCTGCCCAAGTGCTGTAGATGGAACCCAGGGCCTCACAAATGCTAGACAAGCACCCTACCTATGAGCTACCTCCCAGCCCCCAAGATAGTCTTTAATGTTAGAAGGAAGACCCATGACACAGAGGTTGTAAGTCCTTTCCCCTCCCAAACACTCAGATTTACCCACTACTATCCCTGAAAATGATCCAATGTATTAAGGTCAAGAAAAGAAAATCCAGGGGAATTTGGAAAAATGAAGGCTGAAACAGGGGCCTTATTGTAAGCCCACAGGCTGCATTTCTCCAGCAGAGAACTGTGTGATCAACTGTCACAGGAACAGAAAAAACCCTACGAAAACACAAAAACCATTTTTTCCATAAGAAAAAAGAAACATATACAATGACCAATTAAAATTATCCAAATATAACTGTACTTCATGATTAAGGTAGAATATATAACTCAGGATAAAGGCACTCAATAAAGTAAAATTAGGCCTTAAATTCTCGGATTTTTAGGCTTGATTCCAAAACTAGAGTTCTAATTTAAGACAAACAGATGCAAGTGCAATAAATAAAAATCATCATGCTTAGTTTGTCGTGTGTGTGTGTGTGTGTGTGTGTTTGTTTAGTATCCTGGCCCAGGAAATGACCTTAAACATGTGAGCAAATAAAACATTTTGTTCATCCTTCTCTGCTTTGTACCAACAGCCCAATGTACTGTGTGTGGAAAATGGGACCCTCAACCCAAGAAGCTTTGCTTTTTTTAAAAAATATTTTTTGTTGTAGATGGACACAATACCTTTATTTTATTTATGTGGTGCTAAGAATTGAACCCAGTGCCTCACACATGCTAGGCAAGTGCTCCACCACCGAACTACAACCCCAGCCCCGGAAGTCTTGCTTTCTAAAATGAATGAATCTCGGAGTATTTTTTACCCAGGCAATAAATCTATTTTATAAATTATCATGCACCACATTCCAGAAACATTTAAAAAATTGGTGAATGGGCTGGGATTGTAGCTCAGTGGTAGAGCACTTGCCTCATACACATGAGGCCCTGGGATTTGATCCTCAGCACTACATAAAAATAAATAAATAAAGAAAGAAAGATAGATATTGTGTTCATCTACAACTTAAAAAAAAAAAGGTGAGTGAACATTCTTAATATGTGTGGAAACGGAATTTCTTTTAGACAAAGATGCAGGATAAAAGTCTGCTCTAAAAGATAAGCACCAGGACTAAAGTCAACTGGAAGCTGACAAACAAAAAAGGAATTGCTACAGCTATGAGGAAAAAACTAGCAAACCCAGGTCAAGGTGGGGATTTTCTAGAAGGAACTCCTAAAAGAGAATAAGAATTTAATCTTCAAGATGAAAGGAAACACAGACAAAGTCTGACGATAAATAAGATTGTTGTGTGGCAAATTCCTATAAAAAGTAGATTTGGGTCTTGAAATTCCATGAAGTGTGAAGAGGAAGTGCATCAGTCTCAAGCTCTTTTCATAACTACACCGTGAGTGTAGAGCAACCAAAGGTCATTACCACTGTTCAGGCCACGCTGAGGATGTCTGATGACTCATCTCCATGTGCTCAAGGAATCTCAAGTCCTAATAAGGTGAATTCTGCACTGGACAGAGTCCACTGAGTTAGAACATTCCCTTACTGTGGTCTGATCATTTCCACAAAGTTTGGAATGCTTCTCTTATGGTATTACAGAGTACTGGTCACAGAGAACACAGCATTAAGATTTTCAACACATTTCTGAGCTTGTGGACTCATCTAGTTGGCTACTAAGCGTGTATCAAAAAATATGAGTAACATAATATAATTGTGCTTGTTATACTGACAAAGAAGAGTACTGAGTGTTTACCATGCCAAGCACTGTGCACACTGACAATGATTTTGTGTGGAAGTATGGATATGGAGGGTGCAGAGGATGGACACCCTGCCCATGACACTAGTCAGCAGTCCAGATCCAAAGCCATATGTGTCTGACATAAGCTAGTGCTATTAACTACTGCACATGAAACCCTCTAAAAAAGATCACCTCCTCACTCCAGAATGGCAGCTTGACATGTGGGTAGAGCAGGACAGAATGAAGGCCTCAGAAGAAAGGTAAATGGAAACTCAACAAGAGCAGCCAACATTTGCTGAGCATTTACTGTGCACTAGACTCTGCTCCAAACATTTTTCATACATTAACTCTTGTTACAAGGGAAATCTAACTATGAAAACCATACATGACTATAAGGAAATTAAGGATTGGTATTGGTAATGTAGGAAAAATTGAGGCATTCAAATGAGTTTTCTAATCTTATATTCTACCCTGTTTCATCATCTACCATGAAAAATGTCATTAACAATACAAAAGGTAAGAACATATATTCAAAGTGACAACAGTCTGTAAGTTAGCTGAATAAATGGAATACACTTTTTTCTGCCATGAATTTATACCATTAATAGATAGTCTAACCACTAGCCATAGTAGGACATTTTATTTATTTAAAATGTGGTAAAGAGAGGAAGAAATAAAGACAGAAAAAGACTAAGCATCTATGACAATCCCTTGAAGACAGATTTTATATATATATATATATATATATATATATATATATATATACACACATATATATATAATATATATATACACATATATATATAATATATATATTATGTAGATACATATATTGATATCCATTATCTTCATGAAGCTATGACTCAGTCATCAGAATATAAATAGATACATTTTCTCCGGCACTTTCTTATGAAAAAACTAAATGAATCTTGATTTATACCATCTGTTTCCCTCCCCATGGGGGATACTCCTTTTCATTGTTTCATATAGAAAAATATTGTAGGACAGAAGATTTTTGAAAGCTGATTTTAGGATTGAATCCCAGCCACAAAATGTGACAGAATAATCCCTTCAGGAATCACTCTCACATTTCCTCTAAATTGCCAATACTACAACTTTTATCTCCTGCCAACACCTGTAAAGATATTCCTTTTCTAAAAGCATGAACAATCTAAGATTTAAAATACTTCACAAGAATTTTACAAAAAGCAAACAGCACAAGCAAGTGATTAAATATATTATGTTCAGAATTCACAAGAATTCTGAAATCTTTATTACAGTGTATGGCTGAAGAATTTCAGTTGTGAAGTATCACACTATGAAAGAATACTCAAGGCAGAAACCCAGTCCTAATTCGTGGTGTAATATGTTAAGAAACTGCTAAATCAATGACACCCAAGTGACATTGGAGAGATACTGACAAGTGCATAGAGCATTACCAATGCCAGAGATGGCACCTAAGAGGTCTTTGTGCAGGCTGTGGTCCAGTGTGTTTCCCTTCTGTGGTGTCACCAGCGGGTTCCCAGCTGGCAAAGCAAGGGGTTCCTCCTTCACAGTCTGTCAAAGAGGGAAGAGAAGAAGTAAACAGATAATAGAGTGAGTTACCAACTGTTCTCAACATGTGAAGGCACATGTAGGAATACGCAGAGCAGCCTGACACGGTCAAGGGCCTAAGGGGGAGAAGCAACCACGGGGGCTGTTCTTCCCAAGTGAGCTGGAGTTTTAGCAGTAATGACAACAGACTCTGGATGGTTGGAGCTCCATGTGAACTTATCAGAGGAGAAATGACATCATATTTAAAGTTAAATCTCTTTTTAAGGGGATTTTACTTCAGCGAAATTCAAAGAAAGACCTCGAATTTGTGTTTTTCAGGGTTGAAACAGGACAGAGTGTCACATTCTGATCTGCATTACCTATTCTGCTTAGAAAAGCAGTTAGAGAATACACATATGGAAGGCAAAGTTGTAGAGGTGAGATCAGCAAGGGGCATTTAGGAAAGAAAGTTTATAAGAAAAAAAATCTATAAACATGGATCACTTCAGTGTAACAGTATTTAGAAAATATATGTGGAGGGGTAAAGAGGTAGTGTAATAAATGGGACCATGCATTGCTCTTGGGAAAAAGGGAAAGAAACATGCATGGAAATTTCACAAGTATGTGTTACAATGATGAAATGGCAAGATTAATTCTTCATCAGTTCATGGTATGAATAAAAGGGAAAGGGAACTGGTAATATCTGTTCATATTATTAGCAGATAAGCCCTGAGGCCAAGAAAAGAACTTTAGGAAGACAACAAATACAAGTTTTAGTTTGTAGAATTTTTACAAACTTTAATAATTAAAAATCATTATGGGTGAATAATTTAAAAGTCTTTTGCAACTGAAATGTGATAAGGAATTTGATTGTGTTAATGCTGAATTGTAAGATGCTACCAAGAATCTTTTTTTTAAATAAAAAGACAAATTACCATGTATCAAAGACAGAGTATATAAACAAACCAATCTCTAGTCAAAAAGTTTTAAAATAATTTCTGGGATCATTCTTCAGTCTACTTAATTTCCCATGCCTCTCTAATTAGTTACAAATACAAACACAAATACAATATAAATTAAGATGGAAGGGGCTGGGGTTGTAGCTCAATGGTAGAGCACTTGCCTTGCATGTGTGAGGCACTGGGTTTGATGCCCAGCACCACATAAACATAAATAAACAAAATAAAGAGATATTATATATATAATATCTCTTTATTATATATATATATATACACACACACACACACATATACACACACAGAGAGAGAGAGAGAGAGAGAGAGAGAGTGTGTGTGTGTGTGTGTGTGTGTGCGCGTGTGTGACTTCTTGAAGGCAGGGGATTCTGGTCCCTCATCTTGGCATCCCTGACATTCAGTCTAAAGAAGAGAAACTATAGCCTAGAGAGATGGCTTTTCCAAGACTACAGCATATTACTATCAGAACTGGAGCAGGTCTGGGCTCTAAGGAACATGGGTTAAAATCATGCCCTTTAATTTTGCTCCTCCTCCCACCAGAAATTTGTGTTGAATATACAAATGAAAATCCCAAAGGTTTACAAGATATTAGGCCATTAGGAGAGCAAGAATTGAAGGTTTACTGATTGACCCCATCTTAGCCAGAAATGTAATTTACCAAGAGTTATTACAAAGTAACTGCCAATTGTGGTGTTATTGCCAAAACAGAGGAGAGGGTGTGTACAGGTTTGAACTGTATCCCTCAAAACTCGCCTAGAACCTCAGGATGTAATATTATTTAGACATATAATTTTTCCAGATGTAATTAAAACATAAGTTAAGAATAAATCCCACCAATGGTGTTCTTATAAGAAAGGAGAGGACACACAAAGATTCAGACACACATCAGGGAAAAATACCATGTGAAGACAAAGGCAGAGATGGCAGTGATGCCACCACAGCCAAAGAAAAACTCCAAGGACTGCCAGCAACCACCAGAAGCTCAGAGAGAAGCACAGAATAGCCTCTTCCCCTGATGCCTTGATGCACCTTGATTTTGGACTTCTGGCCTCTCAAATTTCTGCTGTTCTACACCCCATTCGTGGCATTGTTATAGCAGCCTTAAGACAATATGGGCTATGTCCAGTAACTATGCTTACGTACAGTGCCTGGGTTCACAGGGAAAGGTGACACATCCCTCACATTGATCCGCTGGACATTTTCAATGAGCAAACCAAACAGAGGCAGGTAGAGTGTGGCTATTCTTGCCTGATGACTCTGAAACAAAGACACAAGTAAGTTTGTTCCATAGCTCTGAGAACAAATGACAGAGTAATTTGACACAGACTATCTTCTTTATTTAGATCCACTCTATAAGGACAAATATTAGATTTTATTCCGAAAACAGAGGAAAGTCTTGTACTAGTATCACGAATTTTCTAATTAGTACTCTCTTCATATCACTTAAAGGACATTTATCACTGCGTATTTGCTTCCTTTGAGGGCCACTCACCCTTGAAGCATATCTGTCATCAAAAGAATGCTTTATCAGCAGGTTCTTGAGCACACTGATGGCGATCACACGGACCTCCCGAAATTCCTGGAGGGCAGTGCCCACTTCTCTTAGTAATAGTCCTACCAAGAAGTGGTTTCTGCAGAATTCATCTGTTAATGAGTAGTCAAGCTGGAGATCTGAAAGGAGGAGAGAGACTACTTTAGTCAGGAAGGGTCCAATGCTCTCTGAATAAAATAAAAACTGAATCCATCCTCTGCTTTCAGCCTGCCCTGCATCTGCCAATGCATGATCAGACCTGTCTTCAAATAGGAAAGGGTTGAATCTAAAATGCTGCTATACTCCTTTACACATCAAACTCCTATGTGAAAACCAAATTTAAATACAAATAAGTGCCCTGGATTTTGGAACACATAGCATCCTTCATGATTGAATATAAGTTTTAATACCAATTTTTAGAATATAGAACAGCATGTTACATTATAATTTTGTTACTGAAAAAGTTAAAAATAAGCTATTGTATTAATTAATATAAGCATGGGAGTAATTTGTGCATAAAATTATGTAATTATAGAATAAATAAATACACATGCCTTATTAAAATGATTTACTTCCTTAGTTCAATATTTATTTCCTGATCATCAATGCCTGCAGAGTCCTAATAAAACCCAATGTGTTCAAAATGAATAAATTTGCACATAACCTATTTATTCTGCTATCACTAAAAGAAGAACTTATTTATTATAGTATTTTCTAAAATATCTGTTTAATACTTCCACACCTCTAAAAGCAAATAAATATAAACAAAAATTGGAAGGGACAAGCACCAAACCAAACTAGTAACTCACCAGCAAGCTAAATGAAAAAGTTGAAAGCTCTTCTGGAAAAGATCTAGAAGTAAACATGGACCTTCCTGAGGGAGGTAAAAGCAGCTGAACATCACTCCAAAGCTGCAACATTCCCTCTCGGGAAGCTTAAGACAGCACCTGATTTCTTACACTGACTCCATTATTAAAGGATGATCTACAGATACAGATCCCTCCTTTGACTTCAATCCATATCTGTTATTTATATTTAAATTTGCCCAAATTTTGACCTAGGTCCAGTAAAACCCTTTAGTAAAAGAGGAAGAATATTCATTTTCCCAGAATAATCTGTTCACTGTTTATGATTACTAAACCCAGTCTACCCAAACTGTAGTTCACAGTTTGAATTCACATAAATCTCTTTATGTGAAAAGAAAATGATTATGGCTTAACTGTGTGTGCTCTTACATACCTGTACTTGTGGCATATGCATGTTCATACACGCGCAGCTATGAGTTCATATGGGTAGGTGTACATGGGAGAGAAGGTGAGGTGGGGCAAGTGAGAAGAAGAATGCTAAAAGAGATTAATTCCTAACAATGAGACAAGGCAAAGGATCCATATCTTAAAGATGCCCACTTGCCTAGGGTAGCCCCTCTTGCACCAAATACCCTAGAGACACTCTGAAGGTGTGAGTCCGCCAGACACCTGACAGATTTCCGTTGGCTCAATTCTACAGGACAAACAACAGAGTCCTGCAGGCTTAAAGGGCAATATGGGCAGTAATACATTCCCTGCCCCACCACCAGACATAAATAGCTACCCTTAGCACTCTGATAGGGGAAACAAAGAAAAGAGGCCAGTCCCCAAGAACAGGTGACTGTGAGGTGAGGGAGGGCATGGATGAGGGTAGGGAGAGGAACTAACTCCACGAGGAGCTGGGAGAGAGTGAGGACCCTGCAAGGCCCCACCGGGACCTGTGGTATGGCTTCTGGGGAAGATGAGGACTTTTGTGGGAGGGATTATTTAAAAGGTGCTGGGGTAGGCATGCCATGGCTGGAAAGCTGGGAGTCAGCAGGGGTACATGGAATGCAGGGGACAGCGGGGTGTGAAACAGAGGTTAGCCAGCCCAGGATAGACTGCATAGCTGAATTCCTGCTGCTCCTTGGCCAGGAAGCTCCCTCTCAGACCTGCGGGTGCTGGGCTCAACCTCTCACTTTCTCCCAAAACTCTTATCTACCCACCCTATCTCCACTGTCACCACTTTTCATATCCTCCTTTCCAAGCTTTATTATTCCCCCTTAGCATTTATCAGTCTCCAACATTCTGTGTATTTCACATATATAAAACAGCCAAGGATTTTTATTCAGGTTGTCCACAACTGTATCCCGAAACTAGACTAGTTGGTGCAACATAGTTGGCTCAACCATTTGTTGAACAAATGATTGCCAACTCCAGGGCCACAATTTCCCTTCTTGTTCTTTATAAAGTGTTACAAATCTGTTTGGGGTGGGGGGAAAATATTTGTCTCTGAAAGAATATCTCTGCATGTTTCTCCAAATTTCAATGTGTCATTAATAGTTTGCTGGCTTCTTCCCACTTTTTCTGCTTTAGCACAAACAAACCTAAGCACATTATAAGGCACTAACTCAATGAATATTGCTTGATAGACTTGTCATTCTACTTTATTCAAGTTGATTTACTTGATGAAGATAAGAAACATTTTGACCTCATTCCCTTCAAACTTAAAGACGATACAGAACAGTTAATAAAAACTCAACATGCAAACATAAAAAGCATGTGAAAAAGCCATGTTGCTTGTGATTCAAGCTACTGCCACCACTGTGGATGAAGGCTATGGAAGTGGTGGAATGCAATTTTGGGGTGAAGTAGGACTTTTTTGTTTGTTTGTTCTACTTGAAGAAACATCCTAGAAAATCTAGTAACCTTAGGAGCAAGATGCCTCCCTGGGATGTTATTGCAATGTCTTAGCTACAGTGAAAACAAATTCACCACTTCATCGTGAGTTTAAAAATGATCGAATGCCTAAACAAATAGTATAGGTAAACATTTGAATAGTCACTTGCATTCTTTTTCTTTTAAAGGAGGAAAATGCAAGAAAGCAGGCATCACATCCCACACCTACCTACAGGAGTGTCATTTGACTCCACAGTTGGTGAAAGAAAAGCTAATTCATGAGAAAAAAAAAGAAAAGTGAAACAAAAACAAACTACAGTAAATAAAATGGATTTCTATTTTTTTAAGCAAAGGAATTTTTCAATGAAAATGAGTCACATTGGCATGATCTGCAAGCTAATAAGTTTTATCAAAAAGTAAGTTTCCATGTTACACTTATCAATACATTTGAAATGCAAATTTAACAAGAAAAAAGTTAATTCTTCAATGAAAATCAGAAAATACTAATATCATATTTGAATCAATTCTCTTTTCTTATTAGAAAATGAATGGCTATCTCTGAAAAAATTAATGCATGTAAAGATAGGTTACCTTGGTATCTTTGAATCCTGCCTTTTCCAAATGGCATCGGTAAGTTCAAGGGAATATAATGTTCATGATTGCACACCACACGGAGAAATTCAAACTTGTATTCAAAGAGGGTCTGCAGGAAAAAATGTTTTATCATAAATTAAATGTTTCACTAGATATTTTACATGGGACACTAAAAAAGCTTATCAGAAACAACACACCCAGGCATCAGCAACAGGGACCTGTGGGAAATGCACGTTCCAATCCAGTTTACAGATTTTAAAATGGCTGCAGGGACTTCTTTGACAACTGAAAACACATTTCATTAAACAATGTCCTCAGGTGATGTTTAGAGCATTTATTATTTATGTTCCTACTTCCATAAAGGATTTCACCTACCTTACAATTATAGACACAGATTCAATACAATAAAAAAGACTAGTATGCCAGAGCTTTAAAAAAAAAAGAATGAGAACAGTCATAATTCCAGCAGATAAAGGTTACATGGTTACTTTTTTTCTTTTCCTTAAGTAAACTGTGACTCATAACATTTATACTTTTCATTTTGTGGTTGAAATGTCATTGCGCTATTATAAGAGCAAAATCTATGGGTATGTTTATCTCTCATTCTGAATTACTATGTCCCTAATATCTCATATTAGTATAAGCAAGTGACAATATTTTCAAGAGGGAAGTGAGCTGTCCCTCTGGGACTGAAAGATTCATATGAGAACTGAGAGGACAGGTGGATTTTCAGATGTGCATCAGAGAGACACAAGGAACCTCATGCAATAGTCACACTACCTTTGGGTCTCCAGGAGCAAAGCAGCTGATATAGTTGTTGATCTGTTTAAAGACAAAGCCCCTGTCCATGAAGGTGAAACATCTCTGTGGAGAAAAAAACCCCACAAAGGTCAGTATTTCAGGCCTATACTTTTTGGAAACTTAGGCTAAAATCAACACTTGTTAAGGATAAAAATCAGCGCTTGTTTAATAAGTTATAAACTTGTTTAGTAAGTTTATTTTTCAGCATAAAAACACATCACTGACATTGTCAGAGCACCTGCTCTATGCACTCTGCTTAGGAAAAACTTAAAAAGCACATTTTAGTTGCAGCTGACGCCCTCTCCCCTGGAGGTTCCCACCTTGATGAAGACCGCTAGGCTATGATTTGCGTTCTTGGATGCCTCTGGGTTATCTCGAAACTTCTGTGTGATGTGTGGCATCAGCATATTCACAACAGTTTCCACTGCATGATGGTAAGATGCAGGAAATCTCTGGTTTCGTAATAACTAAAAGGAATTCAAAGCAAACATTTACTATTTTTTTTTAGTTGCAATCCTTTAGGGGAAAATATCTTAACTTGGAGTCCATTTTTTAAAACCCAGAGTTCTAATCTTATTTGTCTGAAATTAGATAAAATGAATTACTCTTCTTTCTCTCAAAGTACTATACAAGTGTTCAAATATTTCAAATAAGTGCCATGGATACACTTCAGCATGATAAAGACTATCTATAAAAGTGGAGCTACAGTTTCTATTCCCAGAGATTCTGACCTAAAAGCTTGGCAGGGAGAAGGTATAGGAACCTGCATTTTTAGTTAACATCTTTGGGGATTCTGGTGTCTGCACCTCTTTTAGAAAACACTGGTCTAGGCTTATGCTCCAAGTACTCAAAATAAAAATACAAAGATTGATGACTGTACATGACCAGTTTAAACTGCTTAAGAGGCAGCAGTCTGCTTCTAGTTAAATTTACATAATAATCTTTATCATTAATATTTACCTAAAAAATTATATTGACTACTTAGCAATTAGCTACCATTTGTCATTGAGTATCTTTTACATTAGGTATGTTTTTATGCACTTTTTCATTCGAATCTTATGAAATCCCCATGAATTTAGTCCTCATTTTACAGAGGAACAGAGAGGTTAAGGAAATGTGTCCTCAGTCACACAACTAAAATGCTTCAGACCCAGCTCTACCATGAGTTTAAAGCCTGTGCTCCTGCTAAGGGAGACCACACTGACTCCTCTCCTGGACACATAAATAGAACCATCAGCTGAGAATCTGAAACAGGGTGGTGGGGTGATACGAAATTACTTAAATGCTCCACTATATCTATCCATTGATGCGTTCAAAGAATTCTAACTGCCATGTGAGGGGAGTCTCATCATCCTCATTTTACAGATGAGAAAACTGAGGGTTAGAGTTCAGTAAACAGTACTAACCTCTAGTTTTGAAATTTCAAAGGGACTGTGTTCCAATGTGTAACCAATAATTCTATATCCTGAGGTGTTAGCATTAATATATGAGTGACTTCCAGGACTCTGGAAAGGACAACTAACCACAAGGCATGACTGCTAGTCACCCAAGCTGGCCACTCCCGAAAAAGTGGTATCCCTATGGACTTTGGGAGGGGGCTGAGTCAATGACTGCTAAGGCCATGAAAAATGGATGAAGAACTCTATCATGTATACATTAAGTGAACAGCAGGCCAACCTATTAGCTAATGTTGTTACTATCACTGAAGGTAGGACAACCAGACATAGAGGCCTCCTGAGACCATGCGGTAATACCAGCTATGAAGTATCGTTACCAGAAAGAAAATAAAACCTAAATCAAATCAGGCTCCAGACATAACCACTAATTTATAGGAAATTCAGGGATTAGAGAACCATGTCATGTAACTCTATGAGATTCTAATCAGTGAAATCTAAAATGTGAGAAATTCTGATGGACCAATGACCCACTTTCTTTAACAAATATGTTCAATCAAAAAGTGAAGAGGGAACAATTTGAGAATCAAAAAAATCTCAGATTCACATCAATAATATGCAATATGTGGACTTTATTTAGATCCTGATTCAGCCAAACCAACTGTAACATGACATTTTGGGGACACCTGGGGAGAACCGAATACAGACTGGGTGTGAGACGATGATAAAGAAATATTGCTAGTTTTAAAATGTAATGCTATAAGAGTTATATCTTTTTCAAAATCTGTTAGAAATGACACACTAAGCATTTCAGAGATAAGATGCTGGTAAGCTGCTTTTAAAATGCTGTAGGCAAAAAAAGTGTAGCTATGTAAAGCAAGAAAGGCAGAATGTTGCTAACTGCTGAAGCTGAACTACTGGATCACGTGAGAATCATTACACTACTCCCTAAACTTCTAGACTTAAATCTCCACTGTTAGTTTTTATTTTAAAAGATGTGAAGAATGATGGATAATTTACATAATAGCCCATAATTAATGCTGCTCAGTGATTAGAAAATGATAACTTAGGGCTGTAAAGGCTGAAAAGAAGTTTCCCAGCAGTGAAAAACAGCTATGGTAGTGGTAGAGCTCTTGCCTACTATGCTTAAAGCCCTGGGTTTGATCTACACACACACACACACAAATCCTAATTTAGCAATAAAACAAATTAAAGTCTTTTTACAAGGCAAGACATACACATCCAAAGATAATAAAGACTTAGGTAATTAAATACTTTTTTATAAAGATTACTAAGATTACTATAAGCTGAAATGGAAAGAAAACCTCTGGGACAATGGGCTAGTGCCCAGGGTGGAAAATATATAAGAGCAATCAAAGGAGAGGACCCAACTTCTGGCCGTGGTTGCTGGAGGGTCTCTTGTCAGTGCCACTGCAGTGTCCCCATTGAGCCAGCACCACCATCTGCTCCTCCAATGGAAACTGCCAGTGTGGGGTCTGCAGCCCAGCCTATTCTCACAGGACCAGCCCCCTCCAGCCTACCTGCTGTGGAGTCACTATGTCTATCCTGCTGGCTGTGACTCCACTACATGGGATCTCCCTGAAGACCCACATCCAACCTGGCTGCTGAGGCCCCTGTGAGCACTGCTGTTAAAGCCAGGGGTTTGCAGAGACTCAGCAATGGGCTCCCCTGCATCCTACAGGTCTCTGTTCCTCCAATCACTGCTGTGCTGGTGAGCACTTGGGAACAGTCATCAAATGTTCACTTCTGTGTTCCTTACTGAGTCCTTCCACTCTCTAGTGGGGTTTAGAGACTTCTTTTCTATGAATTGTTTTACTACTCTGTGAGACACAATAAATAAGACTTAATAAGTAAACATTTTGTTTAGGCTTTGTAAACAACAACAAAAGTAACAGGGCTAAGAACTTCGTCAACGACTTTTGTCAGCAAACTGAGTTAACCTCTCCTTATCACAGTCCCTACCTAACTACCTCTCCTTCCCAATTTTTCTACAACTTATTTTCTTCCACTTATCTCCTTATAATTTTCTGCCACGATAATCATTCTCTGTAGATTCTCCATGTTTATGTCCCTCTCTACCCAGATGGTGCCATGAGAACTATGCCTCAGATCTCCAATTGCAGTGAACAGAGGTGCCTGATAGACCCCTCTACTGTGCTCTGAAAGCTACTGCAGTGTCTGTGCCATCCATACCTTGTACTGTCTGCTCCCAGCCAATAACTGAGGGGGCAGAGATGCAAAGGCAGGCTTGTTACTGGGGGATGTGGACTCTGGCAACTGGCTTTGGTTCCAGGACTCTCTCTTAAGATCACACTGTGCTTTCAGAAGTTCCCTTCCCTTTCGCTCTCCTTAACCTGGAACAGACTGAACCCTCCTTTGATGGCTCTCCCACCATCTCTTGGGCTACTTCCTCACAGTCACTGCCTTAATAAATCTCCTTCATGGCTAAACTGATCTGTCAACTGAGACTAACACAATCCATTTTTCTCAGAGAAAAACTTAGGCTTATGATTTCAAGCAGACTAGCACTCACAAATCTATTTCCCTAGTTCTAAGCCTGAGTCTCTACCTGTGAACTGGAAATTGGTTCTCTGTGCCATTACCCCTTTTGACAGCTGCTGGCTGTCACCCAATATTGTTCCTCTCTCCCTCCCTCCCTCTCTCCCTCTCTCTAAAAAAGCAGTGTTAGAAACCAAACCCAGCTCAACAAAACTGGACATATGGATATCCAGACTAAAGACTTCCATCCCTTGCAGCTAGGTGTGGCCATGTGACTAAGTCTGGACAACAGGGTAGCAGTGGCAGCAATGTTTTCAAGTTTAATCATATCCTAAAAGGAAAAGGTGTGTCTTTCCCTTCCTACTGGCTGCAATGTGGATGTGGTGGCAACAATATTAAATCAGCACTCCAGCGGGGCAAAACAATGAGAGGGAAGGAGCTATAAGCTCCTCCCATAAGTGCAAGCTATAAGTTTACACTTGAACACTCTTGTTCCTTGTTTAAGTTACTGTTATGTCTTTATCACAGCACCTGAACCTACAGCCCTAAGGTTTAAGTTATTCTAAGCAGAACTCATCACTGCCCATCTCCCCAGTAAGTCATATCCCCTGCTCCACTCAACTTTGACTTTACTATG
Organism: Marmota flaviventris; assembly: GCF_047511675.1. Lineage (NCBI taxonomy): Eukaryota > Metazoa > Chordata > Mammalia > Rodentia > Sciuridae > Marmota > Marmota flaviventris. The sequence goes on from NC_092501.1 coordinate 155,483,547, forward strand.
TTCTGTGTGTTTTAGATTAGGGTAATGATGTATAATTTATATACAATAAAATCCAGACTTTTAAAGTGTGAAGCTGGGCAAGTCTTGACAAGTGAATACAGTGTGTAACCACCACAGACAAGAAGACAGTCCACTTCTGTCACTTCCACTCTCCATGCCCAGCTCCCACGTCCACTCACCATGCTGTTTTCTATCCCCATAGATCTTCCTTTCCTAGAATGTCACATCAATGAACTTACTCAGTGTGTAGTCATTTGTGTCTGACTTTTCTCACTTAACATAGCACTTCTGAGATTCATTCATTTTGTTGCAAGAATGAGTATTCTGCTCCTTTTTATTTCTAAGGGTATTCCATTATACAGGATTGCCACATTTGCTTATAAATCCAGCTGATGGGCATTTGGGTTGTTTCTGATTTTTGACTACTATGAATAAAACTTCTATGAAATTTGCATATGAGCCTTTGTGTGGATACATTCTTTCATTTCTCATTAATATATACCCAGCAGGGAACTTCTGGATTGAATTCATAATTCTGTCTTAATACTGTCTCTTGTTCACTCATGATGCTATTCATTCTCAAACGGAATCCCACCTCATCTTTCCTAATGCTAGGTTTTCATCAGCATCATCATAAAATGTCATTTCATGTTATTGCAGTTAATTAAAGAAAAGAGAGAGAAAAAAATATATATATATGATATATATGGATATATATATGAATATGTACATATGTGTGTCCCACATAGGACACAACTCTAGATAGAAACTTATATATCAGTGAGTCTAAGTTACTTTGTTAACATTTATATCTTTTTTAAGTTCATTATTCCTATTGAAGAACCTACTCTACCTCTCTCTGATCTCTATACCAAACTGTCAGCTGCTTGGTTTCAAAGCTCCAGATAATCTAATCCTTATTTTTGAGTTAATCCTGTTTTTCACTCTCCTCCCTCTAATCTCAATCTAGCCACCCTGAGCTCTGCTCCAGAGGCTTATAGCTGTCTAAGACTCATTCTTCTTTCCCTGAGTTGTGGCATCCTTCAAGGCCCAGGTTTCACACTAATTCTCATCACTCCTGGAACCCACACATACACACACCTTCCTGAATTATGCTCAGTTTGTCTAAAGCTGAATGTCTTCTTTTTCCAGTGATCATGTCAGCTTCAAGGTTGAGGCTGTGTCCTCTATTCCATTTGCATTTCTCCTCTGTGCTCTGTGCCTACCAACTGTTCAAAATACTCATAGATGGAAGTGTGCATATTAACACTCTGTCACACAGGTACATGTGTGCATAAATGTTGGTTTAGGGAAAGTCAAAACAATCCATTTAGGAGAAGAAACATATCATCCTTCTTGCACTTTACAAATAAAAGTTCTTTTCTTGTGCAATTAAGCTAGAAATTAGTTGCAGGCTAAACAAGTAACTAACTTAGGGGTATATATGCACCCTTTCCTATACCAGTTTCTCAGCCTCCTTTCCTGAAGGACACTTGTGGAATGCTAGTACTTAGCTGGATTCAGTGTGGGAGGAAAGGACATCAAGTCTAATTAAAATATAGCTACTAAATATAAATGGTGTAAAGAAACACCTAAAAAATGTTGACCTTAGTAGCAGAGAGTTGGGGGAGAATTTCTCAGCAGCCTTGATGACATCTGTTTTATATTTTCTTCAAGAACTGTAAGTTCCAAGTACCTGTCAACTATAAAGCTCTAGACTGGCTCAGTCATACATAACCAAACCTTGCAGGTCTATTGTTATAGTAAGGAAATTGCTTATATCAGATATTGGTTCAGAGAGGCTCTGATTTCATATCCTTTTTCAGTGAATATAACCAAGTGTGGTTTGACTGATTGGGGATGAAAAGTTGGACACAGGTAGTCATCTCCACCTTTTGCCACAATGCAGCATTAGAAGCAAGCATAACAGTGTGCACATTTATTCTTCCATATAAGTATGCAATGGATGGAGTTACCCCACTACCACTGTGAAGGTACATGAATGTACACTGAAGCCATCAGCTCAATATACACAACGTCCCCAAATGCCAATCAATTTTAAAGTATCCCTGGGTAGGGTACTTGAAGTAACAATGAAAGCTTTATCTGGCTCCTACACCAATCCAGGGTATAGGTTTATACTTGGTCATGGCACTTTGAGAAAGACTCACTGATAAGAAGAAAAATAAGACCAGATCTGTGTTACAAATCAGAATAAAATAATCATCTTCAGTCTAAAAATAGACAGGCTTTGAGGGGATATGATCTAAGTTTTGGAAATCATAAATGATTTACAAAATTATTCTCTAAATTCAGAACAATGGAGTAGGGGACAAGGACACACAATTCTTAATGGAGTAGAGGACAAGGACATACAATCCTAACTTCCATGTGTAAATTCTCAATAACTACAAGACAAACATATAAACAAGTAACTTGAACATATAAAGCTCATCTCTCCTAAGATATGAGGCAAACTGCATGAAGGCTTTAAAAATATTAGAGGAGTCCCTGTATCAATCATGTGTGGGAAGAGCAGCTGGCATCTTCAGTGACACAGGCAGAAGCCAAAGAAGTGGCCTAAAGTGAAAACATGAAGTACTCCCAAGGGGAAAGGAGGTGTTTTAAAATTTCTTTTCAGAGTAAGTTATGTTGTGGTTAAAGCTTTCTCCTTTTGGATGCCAGTGCTCTCTTTCAGATACAACTGGATAATAATTTTTTTTTTTTAAAAAAAAACAGTAACTTCTAAAAACACTCTGAATATTATTTTAGGATCAAAATATAATTAAGTTATGGAAAAGGCTGTTCATGGTAGCATTTGAGTGGTTTGGATAAAGTTCCAAAGAAAAATAAGCCACTTCCAAGAGCAGAGGTGCTAGGGAATCAGTCATAAGGCTGGAAATGGCAGGACATGTGGGAGGGGCTGACCACGACCAGTCAGGTGATCCTGGGCAAGTCACTTTGTAGGTCTGCACTTCCTCCTCTGAGACAGGAGTGGGGGTTGGATCAGAAGATAACCTTCAGGTCCCACCACTCCTAGAGGGCTGTGGTTTAATTTGGCATCTTGACAATAAAAACATGCAATTAAATCCCTTTACTAATCTCTTAACATAGTTCTAGGAAAAATAGCACTGAGGCTTGGGTTATTTTTTGGGGGGGAGGCACCAGGGATTAAATGCAGGGGCACTTGACCACTGAGGCACATCCCCAGCCCTATTTTGTATTTTATTTAGAGACAGACTCTCACTGAGTTGCTTAGTGCCTCGCTTTTGCTGAGACTGGCTTTGAATGATGATCCTCCTGCCTCAGCCTCCCAAGCCACTGAGATTATAGGCATGTGCCACTGAGGCTAAGAATTCCGGGAAGTGTCCATTCCCTCCTGGACCATCATTGCCATCATAAGAAGGGAGCAGGCAGCTGTAGTGCTCTGATGGACTTGGTTCCCAGCTCTTTACCACCACAGTTCTTTTTCTCAGCCCAGTATTCATTCTCCTTCTTCAGACCTAGCCAACTCCTACCTATTGGTCAGAACTCTCTAGTTTCACTATCCCAGGCAGCTTCCTTGCATTTGCACTCCATGTCCATCTCTCATAGTTTCACCATGAGACCACTGAGGTATTTATATATGCTTTCCCACTAACTTCCTCAATGGCACAAACCATGCCACATTTAATTTTTTAACACTTGAGCCTCGCACAAATGAATGTTTGCTGAATGAATCAGTTATATTTTTAAATACAGTCAAGTCACCACTTGCTCTGATCACATTAATTTAGAAACAAAAATAACAAAAAATCTCCTGGGGCCTTGATACAGGCTGAATTGTCCCCCCACCCTCAAATTCATATGCTGAAGTTCTAAATCCTGAAATATCTCAGTAGGTGACTGTATTTGGAGATAGGATCCTTAAAGGAGTGATTAAGGTAAAGCAAGACCATTAGGGTGGCCTCAATCCAGAAGGACTCTTATCTTCAAGAGGAGAGAATATGACATAGACCTGCACAGGAGAAGGCAGCCATCCAAAAACAGAGAGGCCTCCGAAGAACCCACGCATGCAGACATCTTGACCTAGGACTCCTCAGCATCTCGATTGCAAGAAAATAAATTTCTATTGTCTAAGTCACCTATTCCTTGGTTCTCTATTAGAGCAATCCTAGAAAACTAATGCAGGTTATAATCTCATTCCGTACATGACAACATTTTTAACAGAAAAGTCATATATTCAAATATCTGCGCGCATGCACACACACACACACACACACACACACACACAGGCATGTATACTGCCAAGGAGACAATCTGCTAGATTTTTTCCTTGGCAGGATGTTCTGGCATGATTTAGATGGTGCATTTCTCTGTGGAAGCAGGGCCCACTTCCATCTGGCATCTCCCTGTGCATTAAAAATCAGAATCTTTAAATTGGATTTAAAAGAAACATCTTCCTCCCACAAAATAATAATAACAACAACAACAACCCCACAACGGAGAGCCACCTGGTCAGACACCAGTGCCTGTTCTACTGGAACAAAGTACGGCTTTGGGTTCTGAACCACTAACCTTCTGTCCAATACAACAATACAGCAGCCTTTCCAAAGGCTTCCTTTGAGTCCAGACCTCTTGGGCAGAAGGCCTCAATCTGGACTTTCTGAATGTCCCTCCCTGTGAGTTCCCTCTCCTGCCTGTGAGAATCACAGCCCAGGAATTCACTGTGAGAAAGTGTGTGGGGCACTACACCCTCAACTCCACTCTCCGCACTGTTCCTCCTACTCCTAACCAGACCCCACATCCAGCTATCCTATGGCATAGTTCACTGTCCTGTCTCATAAGGAATTCTTCTAAAACTGAGAAAGTGACATTGCCAGCTGTATTTATGCATTGTAACTTTATACAGATTTAACTCCCTTAAGCCTTAGATAGCCAGTGGGCCAATCACATATCAAGAGGCACCGGCCTAGAGACCAGGTCCATCATTCAGGGATGAACCCTATAGGTCAAAGGGGCAGCATGAGATGGTGGGAATCAGGGGACAGTGTCACAGGCACACACATTCAGGCACCACCAATCAAAGGTATTAAGGGACAAAGCAAATTTGAGATTGTACATTTGTGCAGAGATGGATTCTCTCAAAAAGTTCATTAATTGGTTCTAGAGGACACAAGATCCATTAGATACTCCCATCTAAGCCCTACAGAAATGTCTACAAAGGACAAGACACTTAATACAACTACATAATTAAATTAAAATTAACACTTTAACTACTATTCTCATTTCAATAAACCTGAAGCCTCCTATGCTTGTCAAAGGAAAGACATATTTTTCTCTGGATTTAACCACACAGTGGTCAGAAATGAAGGCTGTGGAGCTGGACTATTTTCAAAACCAAGATTCCTCCACTCACTAGCAGCATGACCTTGGGCCTATAACTCAAATGTTCTAGCATCAGTTTTGTCATCTATAAAATGGGTAAGAACAGTATTTCTCTCACAGGGCTGTTTATGAAGCTAAAATAGTTTCTTATAAGATACTTAAAAACAGTCCCATAACTGGCACATAGAAAGCATTAATCATTGTCAGCCACAAACATATCCTTAGGGACTTTTCCCTAAGAATACAAACTTGCACATGGAATAACATACCTTCACTTTGGAGTTTTCTATCAAATGCTGAGCCATGGATTTTATCAGCACGTCAAAGAAAAACCAAGAATACTAAAAGAAAAAAAAAAATAGCACCCGAGTAAGAAAAACAACAAATTAGCAGATAGGAGGTGAGCGCTCTTAGGCTGACAGTGTTATTAACCAGAAGCAGGTGTCACCCTGAAACACAGTTAACAAGTTATCATGAGACCCAAGAGGTGAGCAGAGATGTCCTCTGCCTCCAAGCCCACAATAAGTAACTCTATTCCACCAGGAAGTTGGATACCTACCCAATAAGGGGTACTGCTGGATTATTTGTGGAGTCATTCCTCTTTACTGGTCTCCTAACTGGTGACAACTGCCTATTCAGTAGGTAAATCAGCATCCCTCCACTGATTTGAGCTTAATGACTTATACTCAAGAACCAATGAGATTTTGAATGTGGTTAATTCTTTGCAGCTCTGATCTCAAGACACAATTAGCAAAGCTGGAATGGAGAACTAATTCTGTTCTCTTTTTTAAGGGGTGGTGATTATATCTAAAATCATACAAAGAGGGTAAACTGATCAGGCTGTGGATTCTGAATTTTTGTTCATTCGTTTTTAAAAATTAACTAATTAATTTTTATTTATTTTTTTGAGATGAGGGTCTTGCTGTGTTGCCCAGGCTAGTCTCAAACTTGTAAGCTCAAGTGGTCCTCCTCCCTCAGCCTCCTAAGAAGTAACAAAATCCTGGCTCTTAACTTATTTTTTAACTGATGAATTGTACATATGAATAGGGTACACCATGTAATGTTTCAATAAAGGCACATATTGTATAATATTTTAAAAATGTTAATATATGTCTCTTCACTTTTAATCTCTTTGGAATACCTTTAAACCTTTTCTTCTAGTTTTTTGAAATGTACAGTTGTTTTCTGCCACCTTACTGTGCAACAGCACACCAGAACTTCTTGCTCTTAACTGTACTAAGCACCCACCAATCAATCTTTCCCTATTCCCTGCCCTCGTTACTGAAGAGAGCTATACTGGTGATCCTGACATACCTTAAGTAGTTTGTTGCTGGTGAGGAAATCAGCAGAAGGCTTGAGAATGGTGGTCATGGATTTGGTCAGTTCTTCATGCACTGTCTTATATTCAGAAGCAATGTACGGCTCAGCCTTATAAGCATACTTTGAAGAAATGGGAAAGAGACATTAATGCATTGGTTTTCCAAGTTGGTTTGAAGGTTTGGGAGGCTCCATAGAATGGATATTAGGGACTGAGGTACAATTTCATGGGAAGAAGAAGAAGGAATGAAAAAGAAGGTGGGAAGGGTGATTGTTATGTGACAGAAAGAGGGAGCCCAGGATGTCTTCGGGGAACCCATCAAATACACAAATCATCTGACTCAGTCAGACCAGTGACCATCTATCCCATTACTCCATGAATAACAGGGACTGCAAGGAATGTACCACATGACACTGATAACTAATATCCTAAAGAATCCAATGTTATTTTTTAAACTATCACATAGCTTTAATTAATTCACAAAAGGGATCTTAAACTAAATAGAACATATGTAATTTTTTATAACAGTAACTGCCACCATATTTATTTAATGTTGTATTTACATAAAGCATCTGTTGATGTTTGTCCTAATGATATCTTTTGTTGTCCCACATAGTCATCTCATTTGATTGTGGCCAGAACTATCCTTCCTACCTTGGGAGAAGCCCTTTTAGATGAAAATTTTACATGGAAAAAGATAAAATGAAGGTGACTAACTCTACCAGAGGCCTAGCCAAGAGCAACTTAAAATTCTTCAAACTTCTACACCATTTGAGTTACATACGTAGTTCAAAGGATGAAGTTAAAGGAGTGGTGCCTCTCCTCATACCTCCCCTTGCTTGGGTCTAAGTATTGAGGATAGAGACAGGAGAAAAGCATAGGCATAAACTTCAAGTACATCTGTAAGTAACCAGGCTTGTAAAAAGTAAGTCCTTAGAAGGAAAATTGGAGAGCCACAGATGTAAACAATTGGAACAGTTTGTTTTACATACCTTAACATATGACCTCAAGTGGCTCTCCAATCCTTCCTCATGGCACTGGGCAACCACATGAATAATGACCCTACACATCACAGGAATGAATAAAGCAATGAACAGTAATGCGAAAAATGGAAACATTTCATTATTATCACAGCAGTAGTAGAACAATGATGATGCCATTGGCACTTAAGAAACAAGAAGATGAGGATTTAGATGGGGTCCCTACATAAGGATCAAAAGACATTTCTTCAATAATGTTCAGCACATACTAGCATCCCAGATATGCATGACTATGCTCCAGATGTGGACAGACTAGAAGGAAAGAAGCATATCCGTGCATCCATCTCCCTTACCGAGTCACATTAACTGCCACTTCCTCCTGGGTGGCTCTGGTGAGGACTCGAAATAGCTGGTTCAGGATAGTGGGCAGGAAGGCGATCATCACGTGGCCTTCCATGGCATGCAGACTCTACACAAAGGAAACGGCAGAGTTTATGTTAGTTTTTCAATGTAAATCGACCCCAGGTAATTTCCACTTAGCTTCAATTAAATTAGAAGAACTCCTTTTGGAAAGCCAAGTGGGAGGCACAGAATGGCCCCTCAAACATGTCCACGTCCCAGTTCTCAGAACCTATGAATATGTCACATGGCAAAGGGGAATTAAGGTTGCCAATCAGTTGGCTCTAAGCTGAGGATTATTTAGGTGGGCCTTATAAGGTAAAAAGATCCTTGAAACTGGAAGAGGGAGGCAGGAGAGAAATGGGGCAGTGGGTAGGAGGAGAACTGTGACCAAGGAAGAGTGTCAGAGATGCTGCACTGTTGCCTTTGGGGTGGACGAGTGGCCGTGAATCATCACATATAAAAAAAAAAAAAACTTTAGTGACATATATTTATATATCCCCCCCTTGCTTAAACCAAAGAAATCTCTATCCTATTACTCACATTTCTTATTTTGTCCCCTGCCTGCAATGTTTTAGCTACTCTCTCTCATCAAACTGCTTTGCCCCAATCACATTCTAGATGACAGTCCCCTAGTGCTCTTGCTGCCCAGCCACACTAGAAACCTCCCTAACTCCTGCACAAAGCTAGGACTAGTTATATGTGTTATTTCCTTGTTTAATTTATCTTCCTAGCACACTGTCACCAAGTTTGCATTACCTCCTGCAATGGAACAGAAATTGCTTAAAGGTAAGGACTGCTTGGTTTGAGCATTCCCTGAAAAGCATGCATTGGAAACTTAATCACCAAGGCAACAGTGTTGGGAGGTGGGGTCCAAGAAGAGGTGATCAGGCCACAAGGGCTCTGCCTTTATGAGTGGATTAGCGTTCTTATTTATGGAGTGGATTCATTATGGTGGGACTGGGTCCCTTACAAAAGAATGAGCTTTTGTGCTCTCTCTCCCCTCTCTACTGCCCACTCTTGCTTTTGCTACAAAATGGCACAGCAAGAAGGCCTCACCAGCTGTTGGCACCTTGGCCTTAGAATTCCCAATCTCCAGTTCTGTGGGAAATAAGTTTGTTCTTTATAAATTACCCAGGCTCAGGTATTCTGTTAAAGCAGCACAGTATGGACTAAGACAAGGACTGCTTCTTCTGTGCCCACCACTGTGCTCAGTATCCAGTGAGCACTCACAGAGGCCTGGTCAGGTGGGTGGTTTTACATATATGAGAATAATACGCTTTAAGGTCCAGTTTTGAGAAAACATGGGACTGGCACAAAGGCAAGAGTGGTGCTATTTCCAAGTCCACTTCTCACCACTATTAAAAACCTCATGGAGACCACTGAGGTGATAGCATCCAGGTAACAGCATCCTTACAGAAGTGTTAGGACAAGAACAACAGTCACCACCAGAAAGAAGACCCTACTTACTTCAGACTCATTACAAGGGGCTACTAAGAAAGTCATCTGATACCTTAAGGTATTTTACAAGTTCATTCCCTAAGGCTTGGGCTCCAGATTCAGTTTTCTGACAGTACTGGAAAAAATTATGCAAATGTTGATCCTAGGGTGAGGGGAAAAGAAAAGGAAAGTCTATTAATATATATACTATATAAATAGGAATATTTGCTTCTTACAAGCAAGCATGCATGGTTTTTACGATTATGAAACTGACCACATAAAAATGAGAACGTCAAAAAGATCCTCCAGCATAAGAGGAAAATTGTTGAAAATATTACTTGTACTAGTCATTTATATCATTTATATTAATATAATATATATTATATTAATATATACATTATATATATTACATATGAGTAGCTTCTATGTACTTTCTTTAAACAAAGATCCATAGAGTAAAAGTATATCTGTATAACATACTGCTGTTCTGTTTTACAAAAAAAAGAAGTACAAACTCAATCACAGAGCAATCACTGCTAATTTTAATGGACCAGCACATACCTGAGTATACACTGTAGAAACCAAATGAGTTGAAACTTTCAGCAATGGCTTGCCTCCATCTACCCATTTAATTTCTGGACCATAATGCTGAAAAAATATGCAGGGGAAAAAATTACAAAACATTAACTATCTGAGCTTCCAATATGATCATCAGTGAGGACTGATGAGGAAGTGAGGACTCAAATAGCTATGCCTGGCCAAAGCAAGAATGCAGCAGATACTAATTTCTGTCCTTTCCTAAGAAAAACACTTTTCTTACTGGAAGAGTCAAGTATCTGTGTTGATTTTAACTTCTGAAACCTCCTTTTTTGGTCAGGTTTAGGCTTAAAATTATAACTGAAAGTTATATGATTTACCCTTCTTTTGGCAGACCTTAACTATTTGTCCATAACTTATACTGAAATTTGGTATTATTTAAGTGCTGAGAAACACTGCTTTCATGAATCAGAAAAATTTCAGAATGGGCTTCTATGTGGAAATAGATTTGCTTTCTGGATTTATAGTAAGCTGGAAGAAAATTCCTAATAATTTTCATGACCCTAAGAACTCCTCGTTTGAGCATGACTGACTACTTTTCAGAGTCTGACTTCTTCCTTCACCAATGTCTTCAAGTTTCTATTTCCCCACTGAGGCATTGCCAGTTCAAGGCTTATAAGATGCCCACACTATAATTCTGACATTGGGGTAAATATAAACTGAAATGGCTTCTAACTGCCAATATTTACATGATAATGAATAACAAAAATCAAAACGCTGGAAATGGTAAAAAGTTTGTGTGCTACTTTGTGTTGTTGTTTTAGTTGTTCTTTAATGTTTTTTTTTTTAAGGAACTGAGATAAATTAGTCTTCAAATCCCGTACCCTGCCCATCCCAAGCTCCTGGTAGCCAAGATAGCCTGATGGAAGGTTAGCAGAAACAGGGATGTGCTGCTCATTGGTCACCACTCTTCCATCCTTCAAGAGAGGCAGCCAGGAATAGCCCACTGTTGAAAACAAAGAACAAAAACCCACTCTCAGTATGCAAAACCTTGTGAAAGAAAGCCAAAGTAATTGATTTTTTTTCCAGAACTGTTAATACCAATCAAAATAAGAAATTTAAAAGACTAACTATGATTGCAGGATATTTTCTAAAATGTACTTTGGCCTCAGAATTGAAAAATTCCTTTTATTCTGGCCACAGCAAAAATGCAGCCAATACTAATTCTGCCCACTGCCCTTTTCTAAGTACAATACTTTATTGGCTGGGTTTTCTAAGTCATCTTTCGGTTTAGTTGCAGTTATGTTTAGTTGCATAAATTTATATATGCAACCCAGGAATGCTATTTTTGTGTTACCTACAAATCTCATACAAAACAATGCAAGTTCAGAATCAAAATCAATTTAAGAATCTAGTGTGGAAATGATTAAACATCAACCTTGTGTTTCAACAACATCCTTCTTCTTTGTACTTCCTTTACTTGAGTTATCACAGCTGACATGGAAGAATGTGAACAACAAGTGGTGCTTTTCATGTAGCTGGGTGGGCAATTCTATTTTAATCTGCAAGGAAGACAAAATAACAATCTTTCCAACATTATAAAGCATCAAAAATTCTTACAAAAGTGGAGATATGTGTACAATGTACATTTTGTTCTCCAAACTGTTATTAGCGATTGTATTCAAAGACAGCTGAGCTGTAAGCAGTGCCAAGACAGAAATGGATCCTGAATCCACTGCCCAGAAACAGAAGAGATAGATGATGGACATTGCAAATCTACAAGAACTGGAAAGCACAGGACTCTGACCATTATGCTAACTTAACACAACCAAAGCATATGAAAGACCAAGTTAGAACATTTCAAAGTAGATTTGAATAGCAGCTTTTATGAACTACTGTTGATCCTTGAATAACATGGATTTGAACTATGTGGGGCCAATTACATGTATAATTTTGTTTTCATTTTATAGTGCTAGAGGTTGAATTCAGGGCCAAGCACGTGCTCCACCAGTGAGCTACCCTGCCCAAGCCCTATGCAGAATTTTTCTGGAGATTCTCAACAATTTGAAAAAACTTACAGACAAACCATATAGCCTAGAAATATTTTTAAAATTAAGGAAAACATTAGATATGTTGTGAATGCAACATTTACTACCATAAGATATACATAAATCTCTTATAAAAAGTTGAAATTTATCAATTTATAGACACATTTACAGACCATACATGGTGCCATGCATAGCCAAGAAAAATGTAAACAAACATAAAGATGCAGTAAATCATAACTTCATAAAATTAACTGTGGTACATGAGTAGGTAATCTCATAGACACTTCCTGTTGCTATTGCAGTGAGCTCAAATGTTGTATGTTATCTGCTTAAAACACTATGTGACACTCATCTCTGTAAGAGGTTTGTCTCTCCAGTAAATTGTGTAAGGCAGTAAAAAGTGGTTCTCATGCATTTTCCCCAATGATAAAAAAGGAAGACTCTCAGGTCCAACAAATGCAATTATACTCAAATATGAATTTGAAAGGAACTATGCCAGGATATTAACTGTGGTAGTAATGGTAGGACTATGATTTTTTCTTTTCTATGTTACTTGCATTTTCTAAGTATATATACATATGTAGGCATTTATGTATTTACTTATTTATTTGTTTGTTACTGTGATGCTAGGGATCAAACCCATGGCCTCATGCATGCTAGGTAGGTGCTGTTCCACTGAGCTACATTCCCAATTTTTATTGTTTAACAGAGAAGACATTAATTATTAGGAAAAAATATTTAAAACAAATATTTCAATATTCAGTTCTATTGCTATAATTTCATTATGGCATGCAGCTTCTCTTTACTTTTGCTATAGCAAGCAAATAAGTTGAAATATCCTTTAAAACTGTTGAATTGGGTTTTCCCCTTGAAAACATCACTTACCTCATCATAAAATTCTGGGTTCTGGTGATGGTGTAAAACCGCAGCAAAGGCGCTTCTTGTGAATACTGGGCCACCAGGTCTGCCATAAATGCACTGAAATAAGAGTTAGCAAGGGCAAACACAAGGGTTCAATTAGAGGAGTAAAAATTTAAACTCAGATGCATTGTTAAGAAAGTGGTGTCCTACAGCAAAAACAACACAACCTCCTCAGACAGATTTCTTCTGCCTAGGAGACTACTGGCTTGCAGGCCCTCCCAGACCACCCACCTGGGCATCTCCAGGACTATTTTCCTGCTCCCGTTCCCACTGCACCCCATAGGCTAAGGACTTGCTCACAATTCCCTTTTATACCTCCACCCCTGCCCAAAAGACCTTTGCCCTTGTGTTGCACCAAGCAAACTCATGCATCCTTCGAAATCTGGTAACTCCTTCTTTTGTGTCCTCTCAGCATTTTTCCTCACTAATTATTCAGTTTTGTATAAAAATCTATTTCCATACCTTCTGTGTGCCCGGAGCTTTTTCTTCATGTTTGAGTTTCTCACTAAGCTGTAAATTTCTTGCAGGTAGATAATATATTCCTTTTTTTTTGTCTCCTTCCCTTTTTGGAAGGTCATTTTAACACAGTAAAAAAATTGAGCTCTGTAGCTAGACTTCCTGGATTTAAATCTCATTTCTACTAATGTATGTTATGAGCAATTTATTCATATTCTGTGCATTACTCGTCTAAAAATATGGATCTGAATAATATCTAACTCAAAACACTGTTATGAGAATTAAAAAAGTTAAGGTACACATAAGAGCAGTGCCCAAAGTACAAACAGTATTCAACAAATGTTATCTAAAATCCACTACTATTGTACTGCTGTCCCATGATATGCATTTAATTAAAATCATTTGTTGATTATTAATTCCATATCAATATTACTAATATCATAATTCTTAATACCCATATAATGCCTGCCTCATGACATGTACACAATACGGATTTACTGAATTGTTAAGAAAGTGGTGTCCTACAGCATAAACAACATATGTATAAGAAATTTCATCCCTAAAGAGAATAACAAAATAGTCAATTAGGAGCCAGCATGTGCGTATTCCATATTCTACAAGGTTCAGCATACTTAGTTATATGATGTAACACCATATATTTTTGGTTTATGTCAATTAAAATTGCTAAATTTGTTTAGTTATACAACAGCATGCAAATGCACTTTTAAAACGGAAAAATCAGAATATGCAGGTGAATATGCATTAAAAAATCAAACCTTTAGAGGCTGAGAGTCTTCCTCATCTGAATCTTTGAATTCAATGCAAATAGCAATATTTCTGGCCTGTGGCAATATTAAAAGAAAATAAAATAACAAAAAATAACAACAAAAAGTTAGAATACGTAAATATAAAAGTACAAGGGAAGTCAAATCCTAAAGAAGAGTTTGATATCAAGAATGAAACTGCAATCTTCGCACTCACCTTGGCAAAAGACTTTTGACTATCATATTTCAAGTATTTAGGATAAACATAAAGATGATTGTTGTAGACAGTGTAAGGCTGAGTGTGTTTTGGTATGCAGGGCACAAATTCCTCTACTTCAAATGTGATTGGAGTTTTAGTACAGGCTTCAAATTGCTTCATGGGTATGTATGATGAATTCACATAATCTGAAAAGATATTCAGAACAATTCAACTAAAGTAAAAACCAATCAAACAAAAAACTTGTCTGTTTACTATATAGAACTTATACTTACTAGGGAAATCCAAGGAAACATTATCAATTGTAATGTCTAGATTGCCTAAAATCACTGGGAGTTTTGCCATCTTCTCAGGTCTACAAACAAAAGAAGAGCACATCAAACACTTATAACTTACTAACTACGAAACCTAAATTCGAGAGCAGCACTTCCAAGAGAAGTGCATTTATGAAGCAAGCCACAAAAGCAGTTATATTTTCTAGTAGCCACTTGAAGAAACTGTAAAAAGAAAACCAGCAAAATATTATTATTATTATTATTTTGCAGTATAGGGGTCGGACCCAGGTCCTTGGGTGTGCTGAGCAAGTGGTCTACCACTGAGCCACATCCCCAACCTTCGGTAAAATTAATTTTAATACTATATTTAATTTAATCTGACAGATCCAAAATATTACAATTTCAGTATATAATCAGTATAATAATGTGCAAAGTCTTCAAAACCAGGTGTGTGCTTCTCAGTTCAGACTATCTATATTTCAAGTGCTCAACAACCAAATGTGTCATAAGCTACGGTGTTGAACAGCATGGGTCTAGATAAAGAACACCAATAAAACAGTTAGAAAGTATTATTTAGAACACTTATTTAGAACCATCAACATTCAGAATTAGAAATCATTAGGCCCCAATGGCTAAAAAAATGCTGGGTAGAAAGTAGACACTACTCAATGAAACAGTTGTTTGTCTTTGATCTGACTCAATCCAATACAGGCATTTCCTCTGATGTTCCTGACAAGCACTGCTGCTCTCCAACCTTTCCCAGTGGCAAGGAAACTTTCCATACAGCCATTCCCATGGCAGGCTGCTCTTCCTCTTAGTATAGTGAAATTTACTTTCCCCAAGCATCTGTTCCTCAAGGGGGCTGGTTCTGTCCCTCTATCTGTCAACCACCTAGAGCCCCACATTCTCAAGTCCTCCATTCTTAGCACTTTGGTGCCTTCTTTTAATGCCACTTCTCTCCCTGAAGAACATGCTATTAAATCATGGTGCAGAACTTCACAGATTAGGAGCTGTGTAGTCTGACCAGCTGGAGTAGAGCAATTGTCTGGTTTGAGCAATAACTCATTTACTAATGCAGCCCCAATGTCATTACTTTTGATAACCACATCACCCTAGTGACCCACATTAAATTATAAATCACCTAAAATCTCAACATCTGTTTTCACATGCTTTATTATCATGCTCATCTCTGTGCCCTGTCTTTATACAATTATGATTTTGGACTTCAGAATAGGATTTTATTTTACCTAATGAAATTTCATCTTTTTACATTTGAGCCATTTCTAATTGATCTGAATCCAGAGTCTAAGATCTAATGTATTAAATATTCCTAAGAGCTTTAAGTCATGAAGACATTTAATCAGTACATTATATCCTCATAAACATTATTGATGAAGATACTGCACAGAATATTGCTAAGAACAGGCTCCTTCTCAAATCTCCAGAGGCCCCTTTCCAGATGAACACTAGTCTGTTAAACACCCTTCCTGGTGTCTGATTATTCCAGCAACTGAACAACGCCTACTCACAAGTGTAACACTTTTCTGATTTGTTCAAAGGATATAAACATGATAAATTCATTCTGCCAGGGCCTTGCATTTCTCTACTTCACCAGCTTAGCAACCTTTAAAATAGGGAAGAAATGAGGGAGGTAGGATAACTAGCTCAATATGACATGACCTATTCCTAGAAGACAGAATGCCACCACATGGCTCTTCATAAGCCACCTGTTTAACAATTTCTTTCAGAGTGTTGCCAAGGAACGTAAGAGCTTAGTGGCCAACAGACTCAGCATTTGGTTTTGATCCCATTTTTTAAAAGTTCCTACTTCTTATTTTTAAAGAATCCTCTGACATTACTGCTGTCCATTAAGCAGTCTCACATGAAAAATTCTCAGTATATCTTGGAATCTTATTTATCTGAATTAGGACCTATAAAAATTTGAAATTCTTGCTTTCTCAGCCCATCCCTTCCTGGTGCTAAGATGCAGAATCTCTTTCTCTGAAGGTCTCTCATTTCCACTTGTCTTATATTTGCACATGAGTTTAAATGTGCAATTCACTGAAATCCCAAGAGATACAATAATCAGGAAGGCAAGTCAATATCTCATAAGTCAATAAATTCTTTCTTTGGTTAAAAAGAGTTCTAGCTAAGAGATCTCCAGGTACAGTGCAGCATCTCCCTGCGTTTTGCCTCTATGGCCACTGTGAGAGATGTTTCACACAAACACATGGTCTGTCTTTTCCAGCAGGAGAAGGGTTAGTGTTTCCTCTACAGTCACTTCCTGAGAGCTCCCAACTACATCCCAAGCGCTATGTATTACCACAATGGTATACATCACACAAAGTTCTTTAGCGGAATTGACCCTCAGATGCATGGGATTTTATGCAGGTGAAAATTTCCTGGCACATATTGCCCCACTCCACCTCTTTATTTGAGCAATTTAGCATTGCAACATGCCAGAAAACACTGCAATCCACAAAATCTTATAAAAACCTATGACATTGTGTCTGCTTCCCTGAGTTTGAAATATTCCATTTATTTTTTTTTAAATATTTTTTAGTTATATATGTATACAACATCTTTATTTTTATGTGGTGCTGAGGATCAAACCCAGTGCCTCACACATGTGAGGCAAGCACTCTACCATTGAGCTACAGCCCCAGCCCAAAATATTCCATTTATTATAAACAACAGTTTTAAAACTAAGTATCCAAGAGTAGTGTTTTTTCACTTGCTCCTTGTTATTTCCATCTAGGAATGATTAGGCATCTTCTTTATTTTAAAAACATCACTCCAATATCATCCACATTTAAATTTTTGAGAGAGCTAGACTTCTAAGCAGACAAATTTTAAATAAACAATCTTCACTGGAAATATTTCTACAACATATTATGTACTTCATACCTAAATACATCTATTTCTTACTGTTTCCTCTCTACTGAGATCTTTTCCTTGCAGTGCTGCTTCTATGCGGGCAGTATTTCCAAATGTTTCCAAGCACAGATCTGAGCTCAGTCTATACCACAAGGCTTTGTGAAAGCTGTTTACCAGCTTTAAGTTTTTAAAAACATGATCTTAAACCTATTTCAAAAGTTTATGGGTGTTGTTGAACCTGGCTTACTAAAAATCAAAATCTCTGCTGCCATTTTTTTATGTATTTCCAAGTGGTGCTGTGAATGCGTGTGTGCCACATGTGGTGAATTCTCTCATTACTGGAATCAGATGTTTTTTGTTTTTAGTGCTAAAAAAGTCTATATTTTATGTAAAAATTTATAAAATAATGCTTGAACATGAATACCCATTTTAAAACTGAATCAATCAAGTAAATGTGTGATATAGATGTACTTAAGATATCTGGCACCTGGAAAATGCTCCTGTCTGTGTGTAGACTTAGGTGCTAGGATCAACCTTTTTCTTAGGAAAAGCTCTTTCTTCCAACAGCAAGAACATTCCTGCTGACTCAACAATTTTCACAGAGGGAAGGGGAATAGAATCACAAACTAGCAGTCATCCTGTGTCCCTGGACTTGGGGTCCTTCCCTATGTATTTCTGAAGCTTGGACCTCTCTTTCCTACTTTCTGGATTGTTCCATTACAATGGTTAATTGGCTATACAGGCATGCTTGCTGATGGTGAATTTAATCTAATAGCATTTTGTAAAAGGAAATAATCCCTAAAAGCTGTGGTATCATAAAACAAAAACACCAACAAAAAAAACCCTTCTATTTCTGGTTGCTCTGGCTGGAAGGTTGAATATTGAGTGTCCGGAGAGGTCAGACTGCTGTCAGGGAAAGTATACCAGCACTTTTCCTGAGCAGGAGCCACCCCCTTCAGTGGAGGTTGATCTCCACCAAACTTAAGATTCACTTCAAATATAGAAAAAGTTTATGTGATCATATGTATTCAAAAGCATTAATTCAAAAGCATTTTAAAAGAATCATCTTAAAAAAGCATAATGGCCCCTTGGACATGGATATGTACCTGAATATATTCATGGAAAACTGTAACTTCCAATTGTAGACCATGGGGGATAGAAAGGACAACATTCAAAGTTTCACATTATATCAACATTCCAGGAGAAGCTGGCTGCAAAAGGGCGCAGGGGTCCAGGGGACTGAAGTGAAGCTTGGAGACAAATGTTTGGCTTTGTACACAATGTTTCCTTTGTTGGTGCATTACTCAAAGGACTCAAATGGGGATTTGCTGCTTTTGTGGTAGCTGTAGGGGCCAAATATTATCTGGAGTCCCAGAAAAAAGGATAAGAAGCCATCAATGAAGATAGTGCCTGGAAACATCTTCATGATTTCTTAACTCTTATAAAAATAAGATTTTTTCACTGTTGTCTGAGTGTTTGTTCTAAGTAAGAATGAGACTAAGGTTTTTAGATGTCTGTTTATTTGTATATACTAGTAAGGTTTAATAAAGTAAGAAAAACATAAAAAATAAAAAGAAACATATGATTGAAAGAAATGACATGTTTTTGTTTAAACAAAAATCATTTATAAAGTTATATCTATGAGAAAATCCAATAAGCATTTATCAAGTGCTCAAGATGTGTTACAATGGACACTATACTCAGTACTATGGGCAAAGTATAAGTGAGATATACTTCCAGTCCTCAAGAGGCCAAAACCTCTTCATATTGTCAACTACTTATGACAAAGGAGGATAATTACTCTCATGCAGCATGTACAAATCTCTACCAGAAGGTTTAGTGTCTAGCTCTACTTAGAAGCAACAAAGGAGACGAGACCAGCAGAGAAATACCACTCTAACATGGCCTTTTATTCATCATCACCACTGCTCTAGGTGGCAGGGTTATTATGACCCACCCTTAAAAAGAAGACAAGACTTGGGCAAAGAAGCCAAGAAACTTGCCCCAGGTCTCCTCAAAAGGATATGAGCTATGGATTGAGTACTGAAAAATGAGGAGAGTTCTCTCAAAGAAACACAGATTGATAAGGGACATGCATGCTGTGTTTGTAATCTGTGTGCTACCAATGGGAAAGGATGGGGACACAATTTGGACAGAGGAAGAGTATGGTAAAGTCAAGGTCCACAGTAGGTTTGAGAAAATCAAGTAGTCCTACCTAGCTTGAGTACAGTGTCAACAGAGTGAAGCAGGGGTGAGAATGTAAAATGGGGATGCAAAGAAAATAAATGTCTGAATACAGACACCTAAAAACCCTAGTCACATTCTTACCTAAACGACCTGAGGTAGTAGCATTTAAAAAGGTCTACATTTTAACAAAAATACTCCATTTTAATACTTATGCCTTTGGATTTCCAACAGAAGTTAAAGATAACACCAGGATCAAATAAAAATGTAAAATTTAAAACCCCAAGTCTTTCTTCTAGATACAAATATTTTCAGGGCACATATGTCAGCTTTACTATCCGTCTGATAGAACTGTTTTGTTACTAATTCGGAACATATCCAGGGATAATTATCTACAAGGGAAAAGGGAAGAAAGGCTTAGGAACGTTGGCAGCAATTCTGTAAAAACTTGGGAAGTTTTAAGAATTTTTTCTCATATATATTTTTAAATCACAGGAGCAGAAACAATAGCTTGGATTTAAGCTGGTACTCAGGCTACTGACATGAGATATTTCCCACAAAGAAATAAAGTGGAAAGAAAAAGAACAATGCTAAAATTTTGGTATATATCCTATATGACTATTTTTATGCTTGTTCATCTTTCCTAGCTGTTTGCCTGTTCATTTCTCTATTTGTATACAATATATATTTTCTTCTAAAAAATAAGGACATAGGTACAATTTCTTCTTCTTAATCAATTATGTTTACCTTCTTCTGTGATCTATTTAACTATAAGCAACTAGCTTTTCAAAAAATTAATTTATTATTTATAAGGAAGGTTAAAAACTTCCAGAAAAAAGTAAAAAAAAAAAAAAAACCAAAATGACAACAATTACTATATGACAATAAGGTATATATAATACATTTCCCATGATCATTATGATACTTTTTTTTTAAAGATGCTAACTGTGGTTCATGTTTATAAACCTGAAAAATCAGAAATATTCTATCAAAAATTGAGGTAAAGATCTAGTCTATGGTTCACCTGCTCAATAGGTTATTATAATATTCATTAATAGGCATTAAAATTATATTTATAAAAATTTATTAACCTTCAGGAAATGCTTGTTATTACAGAGAAAAACATATGCTTAAATCTATATAAATATATGTATCTAGCATGACTATAACTCCATAAAGTACATATAAAGAAAATACTCCTTCAAAGTTCAGCATGGGGGCTGGGGCTGTAGCTCAGCAGTAGAGCACTTGCCTAGCATGTAGGAGGCACTGGGTTTGATCCTCAGGACCACATAAAAATAAATAAATAAAATAAAGGTATTGTGTCCATCTAAAACTAAAAATAAATATTTTTTAAAAATTCAGCATGGTCCTCTGTGAAAGGTAAAATTAGGAGTAAACCATTTCTCCTCCTCTTACTCTTTTGCATTTCCCCAAATTTCTATGATGATCATGTATTATGTTTATAAATGAAAGAACCTCTTTTAAGTATAAAAATAAAGTGCTGTTCTTTCATTTCATCTTCTAAGAATGGTAGCAGATTCACAGAAATCTAGAAGCACTCTCTGACTAAGCCTTATGTCCTTACCAGGGCACACTGCTGTTGGATGGTGACAGCAGCAAGGGCCACCCTGTGGCCCAGGAATCCTGGGAGGCTAACCTAGCAGTCTTCATTCTTTACCTACCTCCTTATGGACCCCTGCTTCAGTGACCTAAATGTGGGGGTAAAGGTTCATTTAGAAGCAACCCAATGGGTGTGTACTGTACTGCTGAACTGGCAAACCTTATAGATACAGCAGAGATAACTACCTTAGTGATAGCAAACTGAGGTTTTATTTCTCATTAAAGTCCCAAATAAACAGAAAGGCAATCAAAAACTGTAGAATCACATAATCAAAGGACTTTAAGAATCCTTCATCAGTTTCAAAGAGACCTACCTGGATCCATCTAAGATTTCTACCTTTTGAATTCTCTGACAGAGACTGCACATCATGGAAGGCTGAAGCCACCTGCTGACATGGGTGTGCTTAAATTCTCATTAATAGTACATCTCTATAGTTTTGGAACTTACTGAGCCTCTTTCTAATATCTATGTCTTTTCTATTCTTCCACTGAAGAAAGAGAAGAAAAAAGTTTAACTGAAGTTACAGAAAACTAAACAGCCATTCTTGATTTTCAGGCAAACTGATAATATTGGTATTTTGATATTTTATTTTCAAATAAAAATATGAGTCATTATTATTTATCTATGGCTATTATTTACCTATGAGTACCCACTCTGGGCCATTCCTTTCATTTTATTTCATTGTTATTCTGAGAGCTCAGCTAGAACAACTCTAAAATCAATCTCCCCATAAAAGAAATCAGTTTCACAGGTTCAGAAGTGAACTTATTAGGATGGAGCTACAAAAGAGCACAGGTTAAAAATACAGACCCTCATGTCAGATGCAGTGGTGCACATCTGTAATCTTAGCTACTTGAGAGGCTGAAGCAAGAGGATTACAAATTTGAGGCTGATGTCAGCAACTTAGCAAGATATTGTCTCAAAATAAAAAAATAAAAAGGCCTGGGTATACAATCAATCAACAAATATACAGAAAAATGTACATCATCTCTAGCAATTAGAGAAATGCAAATCAAAACTACTCTAAGATATCATCTTACTCCAGTAAGAATGGCAGCTATTATGAAGACAAACAACAATAAGTGTTGGCGAGGATATGGGGAAAAGGTACACTCATACATTGCTGGTGGGACTGCAAATTGGTGCAGCCAATATGGAAAGCAGTATGGAGATTCCTTGGAAAACTGGGAATGAAACCACCATTTGACCCAGCTATCCCTCTCCTCGGTCTATAACCAAAAGGACTTAAAAACAGCATACTACAGGGACATAGCCACATCAATGTTTATAGCAGCACAATTCACAATAGCTAAACTGTGGAACCAATCTAGATGCCTTTCAGTAGATGAATGATTAAAAAAATGTGGCATATATTCACAATGGAATATTACTCAGCAATAAAAGAGAATAAAATCATGGCATTTGCAGGTAAATGGATAGCGTTGGAAAAGATAATGTTAATCCCCCCAGAAAACAAATGCTGAATGTTTTCTCTGATATAAGGAGACTGACTCATAGCGGGGCAGGGAGGGGAAGCATGGGAGGAATAAATGAACTCTAGATAGGGCAGAGGGGTGGGAGGGGAAGGGAGGGGGCAGGGGTTAGCAATGATGGTGGAATGTGATGGACAAGTACATGTATGAAGACATGAATTAGTGTGAACATACTTTATATACAGAGATATGAAAAATTGTGCTCTATATGTGTAATAAGAATTGTAATGTATTCCGCTGTCATGTATTTAAAAAATAAAATCGATTTTAAAAAAAAGGCCCGGGGATGTAGCTGAGCGGCAGAGCATCCCTCAGTTCAATCCCAAATACTGCAAAAAAAAAAAAAAAAGAGAGAGAGAGAGACAGAGAGAGAGAGAGAACGCCCCTCAGGCACACTGACTTCCACCTACTACCAGCTATGTGATGTGGTAATAATACCGCTTAATCTCTTCATGAATTACTGTTATAGATTGAAATGTATCCTCCAAAAAGATCTGGCAAATTCCTAATCCCTGAATGAATGTGGCTATATAAGGAAACAGGGTCTTTGCAGATATAATCTGTTAACACAAGGTCTCTCTAATTAGCCTGCTCCAATGTGGCTAGTATTCCTCCTAAGAAGGAAATCCAGAGATAGGAACACAGTCACATGAACACAGAAGCAGAGACTGGAGGGCATTTGGCCATGAGCCAAAGGATGCCAGAGGCCACCAGAAGCTAGAAGGGACAAGGAAAGATCTTCCTCTAAAGACTTTTGAGGGTGTGGCCCTGCCAACATCTTGATTTCAGGCTGTAAGCCCTCAGCACTATGAATAAATATCTGTTTCTTGAAGTCATGCAGTTCACAGCATTATTGTTATAGAAGTTCTATAAGGAAAATGATACTCTCATTATTATTAAAAGAGCATTTAGAATAATTCGTGCAAAAAAGTAAATACTATGTAAGTTGTTATCTTTCCCCCAATTCCCCATCCCTAGGAATTGTTTATCTCAGACTACCCACCTCTCTCCGGCTCCTTCCACCCTAACACCCAATCAGGAAATCAAACCCAGTAATTGTGTCTTTCTGATGTCACTTGAAGTAGCTCTCTTCTTCCTATTTCCTCTTGAGAGGGCTTTGCTGTGCCTCTTCTCAACTCTTGACAGAGCCCCTCAACAGATTCCTTTTTTAGGCACAACTCTACCCCCTAACCTATCCCTCTCAGCACCACCCCAAACATCCCATACAGAATTAAAAATAACCAGGTTACTCTGCTGGTTCCAAATCTTTTCTTCCTTCTGAAGGACTTGGGGAGATGTTCTGTGCCCATTCCCCATTCCCTCTGAAGTCTGAGGTGAGCAAGTTATGTGACTGTTCCCATCTCTCTCCCCCCACCATGCAACCTCTGTTTCTCAGGCGTGGAAACAAGTAAGAATTTAAACTCACTTCCGAAAGTCTGCAAGTAACTTGAGCATGTCATCATTCGATAGCTTATTACTGTCTTGCCTGTAGACTGCAGAAAATCTGGCATTTTTATCAAGGTTTCCAGATGCATCTTTAAACAATGTCCTGAAATAGCAAAACAAGATTCCTAAACTGGGTTTCCAAAACATCAAAATAAATTCATCATTTAACTCTGGTCCTCTGCAAAGCCTAATAACTATTCCATTGGCTGTAGTCAACAGAAACCTCATTATCTAAAAATATGGAAAATACTAATGAGGATGAATGTAACTAATTCAATTTACACAGAAAACAGTTCCAGCAGACAGGCTTGTGCATAGGAAACAGCACACACATTCAAATGCATAAGAAGTAAAGACCACAGGGAGAGGCCACTGCAGTCCTCCTCAACTGCCCCCAGCTGCCTCCTACTCCTAGCTGGAAGCATGTGGCAGGGACCTGGAATCCCTCTTGAGCTCACCTCCTGTGCACCCTTTCAGTGCTAGATGGCTACGCTTTGTCCAACACCTTTCTTCTGTGTAAGTCTGCTACATGATTTTTCACACTTAGGCTTGCTTACTCTCAGCTTTACACATTCAGATCCTCTTTGACTTGGATAACAAACCAAATAAGTCTATCTACTTATCTACCTGTCTATCTATTTATGTTATAAAAGTTGTTCTCCTTACCTTGCTGCCCAAGCAAATGGCATTCTGTACTGTCCTAGTCTTTGGCATGCCTGCTTGGCATTCTTGAGCACCTTCTGGGCAACCTTGAAGACATCAGAATAAAGCCATGAAATGCTGAATCCTACTGACAGGAGAATTAAGATCTAAAGAGCCATCATCACACATTCCTTAAATCAGCTCTCACTGTAGCATCAGATGCATGGAAAAGCACATCCTGTAGGAATGAATATGGCTTACCCACACTCAGCACAGACTTCTTTTTTTAATGTACTCTATGATTTTCAACAATGTTGAATGATTACTGTTTTCAAAATGCATGTCTTTGGTCTTTGGCAACAAACATGATATTTCACAGACTTTCATTTGTATTTTTAACTAAGGGCTATTTTATAAGTCCAATGAATTATTAATAACTACTAAAATATTTGGATTCATGCTGAAATATACTGCATTACCAGAATTAAAGGAGAACATCAACAAACACACTAAACTTTCTCAGATCCTAATGTTCACCAGTTGGAGCAGATTCTCACAATTTAGGGGTTATTTATTAGTAAGACATTATTAGGTACAGACTTAGGCTATGGTTTTCAATTGCTGTGTTTTTGCTTCCTACATTTAAATTACTGCTACTTTTACTTCCTAATGATCGATTTTGGTTTGTTGTGAATTGACTGATTAACCCTTGAGTACAAAACAGGCATATTTGATTTTCGCCAAAGACATGCATGTCATATATATGGCAGGTCTATAAATGAGATGTTTGATTGATTCAGATAGGGTGGTGAGTTAAAAGAGTCCTTAACATTACTGAAGACATCAAAGTCAAACCAATTTTAGGAAATGTACTCTAGCATCTATGAACCAAAGTGGGTATGTCAAACTGCTGAGTCAGTGTCGTTGTTAGAAATGCAATCTCAGGGCCTGCCCCAACCATCCTGGATTAGAACCTCATCCTGAAGAAACCTGCAGTGACCTGTGTGCACCATCAGGTGTGAGAATCACTTGTTAGAACGCTTAGTAATAGAACAATAGAGTTAAGTCACCCTGAACCCAGCTGTATGTCTCCATAGGCCATTAAACCTGTCTGAGCTCACCTGAAAAATAAAGGGCTTGCATGATACTTTCATGATCTCTTCCAGTTACAAAACTTAATGATCCTCCCACAATCATACTATGGGAAGAACTGCCTGCTTGAGTGAACTGGACTCAAGTCCAGTTAGTTAGTGAGCTCTGAGGCATATGCAGTCCATGGATAAAAAATCAGTCTAACATTCCTGGAGAGTCAGTTTTACTTACACATTTTAAGATTCAAGATTTTTAGATTCTACTAGTAACATATATTTACATTTATATAGTAAAACAGTGTTTGCATAAAATTTAAAGCTAGAATAAAGCTTTGATAAATTTCACTCTTCCCTGAAGCAAATAAGGCCATCTCCAAACTCCAGTCTCATTCAAACTCACCAAGGGTGCAAAGATTAAAAAAAAACAAAACAAAACATATGAAAGAGTGAAAAATAAGATTTTGCTGCTTTGGCTTTCCCCCTACTCCTGTCTTTTTTTTAAATGGTAGATACTACAAAGACTTTTCATATAAACAAAAATTTATTCTAAGTGACATTCTAGACCATCTAGATGAAAAACAGGAAGAGACAAATTTGATAGAAGAAAATAATCTTCTCACTGTATCATCCCCACCAAAGCTTCTATGCTGATGTGAGATGGCTGAGTCTTAATTTCTGCTTTAATTTAAGGTAGGAAATTAATCTCTAGACGGGCTTTACATGGCATAAGTAATGAAAAAGCAGACTTCAACAGATGCTCAATGGACATTGGGGAGTGTGCAGAGTAAGGTTTAGCCCAGTGATATTGAATTTTTCACCAACATGCCAAATTTCAAATTGTGCACGTGGCAAGCAGTAGTAACAAGGCTGATGTGTACGGGCTTTGCAAGTATACTGCAACCACAGTTGGAAAGTAGATCTTAACTGAGCTTTCATTGATTATTATTCAAAACACAGAAGAGCTGAAAGAGGTTCTTATCCAAGGTTTAACAGCCTTGTTTTTAAAAACATAAAATGGCTTCTCTCCAGGGACCAAACTTTTCTCAGCTTTTATCAGCCAAAAAGGCTTAATGTTTGAAGCAATGAGCCTGGTAAATGGGCTTTTAGTTGACTGGGGCCATTATAAATCACGATGCCTTGCATGCTTTCTGTGATTCATGGTGTCTATAGCAATGGCTCATACATTATCTTTTTGATCCTTACCCAGTCCCTGAGAGGAAGGCAAGGGCAAATAGTAACATCATCCTGCACCCACAGATGGAATATCTGGGTGCTAAAGAGGTGATCTGACCAAAGTATGCAGGATAGTTAGGCGTTCTGCACCCACCCAGGTCTTCTGACACTTGGAGCCTATTCTTTAATGACCATCCTGCATCTCGGTGGACACATGTGACGTTTGATGGCCACAGTGATGAACAGAAGAAGAACTGAATCAACTTGGTAAACCTCAGCTGGACTCTCTAGTGTGTCCTTGTCAGTGTATCTAGGCTCTCTCTCAGATGACTACTTACAGCATTAAAAAATAGAGTTGGGAACAGAGGCACGTGCCCATAACCCCAGCCACTCAGGAGACTGAGGCAGGAGGATCATTAGTTCAAGGTGAGCCTGGACAACATGGTGAGGCATCATTTCAAAAAACAAAGTAACTAAAAGTATTGTAAAACTAGTAAGGGCAGCAACACTCAACAGCTTATTTTAACCTAGTGGCACAATGTGCTACAAAGTGATAGGAACACTTTAGCCACTATAGCTGTGGGACATTAAACAGGTAACCACAGCTTTGCAGGCCTTAGTTTTCTGAAGAATGAAAGGAGATCTTATATAAGATGGTTTCTAACATTTAACAATGCTGTGGATGTCCATACATAGGCACTTCCCAAGTAACAAACATCTCTTTGAAAATACAACAAATATATATCTTTGATGTTTCCCTAAGGTCCTATCACTTCTGTCACAATGACCTTGATCCTCTAACAAAAAACAAGTGAACCTGAACCACTGGCACCACTGGCCAGACCATCTGAGCCAAGGCCATCTCCAAACTCCAGTCTCATTCAAGTATAACTGGACTAGTACAATTCCAGAACCCACAAGACATATCAACAAGTGGAATGAACTCTGTTTGGCTATTATACAAAGACATATCAACAAGTGGAATGAACTCTGTTTGGCTATAATACAAGTACCTTCTAAGTTAGAAAGTTTACAATCAAGCTGGCACTTCCTTTGTGAAGTACTTTAGGACGTAAGAA
This sequence comes from Marmota flaviventris, assembly GCF_047511675.1. NCBI lineage: Eukaryota > Metazoa > Chordata > Mammalia > Rodentia > Sciuridae > Marmota > Marmota flaviventris. The sequence continues at coordinate 155,511,878 of NC_092501.1, forward strand.
TAGACTAGTCAAACAAAGTATTTTATTTACATGCTGAACTACTAGCATTAAAAATTGGACACATACGGTTGGGGTTATAATCAGTAGCAAAGTGTGAATTTAGTATGTATGAGGCCCTGGGTTCAATCCCTACCACTAAAAAATAAAAAGTAAAAAAAAAAAGGAACACATAAAGTTAGAGAATAAATATATGCAGTATTCTACATGTTTTAGACTATAAGTATGGCTTACCTTTTGTTTTATTAAAAATCTAATATTTTGATTACAGTAGATGGGGTAGAGAGAGAAGATGGGAGGGGAGGGGAGGGGAGGGGGGATAGTAGAGGATAGGAAAGGCAACAGAATACAACAGACACTAGTATGGCAGTATGTAAAAACGTGGATGTGTAACCAATGTGATTCTGCAATCTGTATACGGGGTAAAAATGGGAGTTCATAACCCACTTGAATCAAATGTATGAAATATGATATGTCAAGAGCTATGTAATATTTTGAACAACTAATAATAATAAAAAAATATATAAAAAAGACCTTAAAAAATCTAATATTTTGAAATAAAGTCCTTTTCTCAGATTGCTTTTTATCTTCATAAAACATGAAAGTCATTCATACCTTAGAAGAGTCTGAACTTTTCATATATGGCTCAGCACAATGTGTGATGCTCCCCTGAAGGACTTTTTCAATTCTGGCCACAAGAAATATGTCTGGATGAGGGCATGTGACTGAAAATATCCCCTAGGAAAAAAACAGTTTTTCCTCAATAAGTAGAATTCACAGCGGCATTAAACAATATCATAACCATTAAAGCAGCAAAGCACAGTGAAACGGTCCAAGTTGTAGGGGGCATCAGCGTCCAGGTGATAATCAATAGGTGATCATCTGTTCAAAACGTCTGTTTGACAGGGGAGGCAGCTACAAAAAAGCTCAGAAAAAGAAATGAGAAACTAAAACCACTTCTCCCTCCATTTGCTTTTGCTGTCTAATTACATATTCTATCCATATAATTAACAGTCCAAGCTACCTCATTTGTGCATTACAAGGTTTCACTTTAGCATTTTCAATGTTTTTGTATATCATGTGCAAAATAATTCTGAGCATATGAGTGCTGGGCCCTTGTTCCCCACCTGCTTTGGATACTGCATGGCAGCTGCATGAAGGACGTCCTGAAAGGCAGGTGGACTCTGGCTGCCATTCATCAGAGGTGGGGATGTGGGAACCAGCATCTGCCGCACTGAGCAATGATTCAGGTCCACGTGGAAATCAGCAGAAATCTTTCTGTTGTACTTTATGTCAAACAGGGACAGGGTAACAAAGAAAGGCTCTACCTGAACAAAACAGAACAATCCAGATAATCACTGAGGTTCAAATGGTGGGAGAAAAAGAACACTGCTGTCAAAGAAGAAATTATGAGATCTATTTATGATTGTTGCCATAAATTACTACTATAGATAAACAGCCTTGTTTTTTGTCAGAGAATTAGGTTACAAAACACTTTAGGAAACAAAACAATTATTTTAACTTTGTATGTTTTGCTACTTAATGTATCCGCCACAAAAAACAGACAGTTGCTCTGCCTTAAGCATCTAAGATGAAATCTGCCTGCTTGAGCACTGAGCATACTACCATCCTTATCCTTTGTCACAAACATCCTGTCCCTGTAGGCTGCACAGCCCTCCAAAAGCATCTCATCTGCACATTGCACCTCTAGGACTTCACATCCAGGCTGCACTGTCCTGGGAAACCTGTCATATCTGAAATCTTTGAACATTAAAAAGATCTTTAATTTTAAAAAGGAAAATTACATTTGTAGTGGGTCCTTCTTCATTTTCAGCAACACAGCATTGCAAATTGAAAGATAAATCATTGCACTTGACAAGAATTCTTTTACCAAACTTCTCTTCAAATGGCTTTACTTCTGGTTCAGCTGATGGGAAGTCAAGCTTCTTTAAAAGAAAATGTAAATATATGAATGCATTATTATCCTGCTTTAAAAATCCATTATAAATGTATCCAAACAAAACTGCCAAAATATATGGAAAAGTTATATACACTCATTTATTAACAACAGTGTTACAAATATATATATATATACACCTTCAAATGTGTATACACACCCACACACAAATAAAATGGGAATATTAATCAGTCATTAAAATGAAGAAAATTCTGACAATATGGATGGACCTTGAAAATACTGTGTTAAGTGAAAGAAGCAAGACACAAAGGACAAATACTGTATGATTCCACTCTTATGAGATTCCTAAAATAGGCAACTTCATAGACACAAAAAGTAGAACAGAGGTTACCAGGGGCCTAGGAGAAGGAGGAATGGGGAATTACCATCTGATAGAGTGTTTCAGTGCAGGAAGATGAAGAAATTCCAGAAATGGATGGAGACATGGTTGCACAACAATGAGAATGTATTTATTGCCACTAAACTGTATACTTAAAAATGGTAAATTTTATGTTATATATATTATATCACAATAAACAAAAATTGTCCAAAGTTAATGTGGAGGTGGGAGTGGGAGGGAGGTTAGGAGGTTCATGAAGAAACAGAAAAATACTTATTCAAGTTAAATAGAAGTTTTATTAAAAAAAAAAAAAACAACAAACCCACAAATGAAGAGGGAAAATACCCAGGTTAAAATAGAGCAGAACCTTTGTCCCTTCTGGGCAGCTCTCTGTGGTGCTCACTATCCTGGGCAGCCCTGAAGGTCCTTACCACATGTGCTTGGATTTCACTAAGACACAGATGTGCATCACAGCACTGTCAGGTTTATATCTGGGACTGAGTCTGGCTGCTCAGGAGTTATCACTGTCTCCTGGTGTCTGCAGTGATACTTGCTATTTTCTAATGGTTACCTTAACAGGCAAATTATATGATCTTTGTGGACTTAAGAATGTCTTCAGCTAAATCTCAATATTCAACAATCTACTGAGTATCAAACATTCAAAATAATTATGCTATGATGATGAGAACACAGGTCATTTTAATTTTTCTTCTTTTCTCCAAATTTTCTACATTGTTACACTGCTTACCAACCCAAAATAAATGAAGGAAACAAACAAGCATCAAAAATTTTCTCCTCCCCATCCACTTAGTTTTAAATCTTAAATATTAAAATGGTTCTTACCTGGGCATCTGGGTCTAAGTAAAAAAGTTTAACTCTGCTTTCACTTTTCAGTTTGATTTCTGCTTCTCTGGTACTCTGATAACAAGATAAATAAAAAATACATTAAACAATATCCAGAAGTATCCAAAAGTGTTTGAAAGCTTCCCCATCATTTAGATTCAGGCTGTTAGACAACCATGCCCCCCACCTCTGAAAGAAAGCTGCATGTCAACAACAGATACACTAAGATGCAAACGGCATATGATGCAAATGCTGGGGGGCTGGGGGTGGAGGTCATATGTGAACCCCGACTTTATGAGGCCAGCAGCCAACTGTGGAGTCAAAAGCAATCCAAAGAAAGCGCAAGAGAATAATTAAGCATCAAATTGTTAAGAAAGGCTGCATAAAGTAACAGATTTCTGGGATGGGTTTTGAACAAAGGTGCAGAATTTAGATAGCTAGGGGAAAAACATGGACATTCCAGGCTGACTGCACAGACAGATGGACAGACAATGAGGATGGAAATAAACCCGGGCAATAGACAGGATTAAATAGGGTCCAGTCTAAGACTGAGGATACAAAAAGATAAAGAGGAAAAGGAAGGAATATATTTTGAGTGGTAGAAGAAAATCATGATAGGTTTTGAAGGATAAGATGCAGATTCATTCATTCAATATCCATTGAGCACCTACTTACTATGTGCCAGATGCTGGGGACAGAAACATGAATGAACAAAGTTCCTACTCAGAAGGAACACCAGTGGGGAGACAATAGATAAAGGAGTGAGAATGACAAAAGAAAGCATAAAGTACGGTGGGCGCTCACCTGGACTAGGAGTGACAGTCAGAAAGGACCTCCCACAGAAGGAGACCCCTCCTGAAGGACAAGCACATTTGGCCAGGAAAGGAAAGGAGAACATTCCAAGAGGAGGTACTACAGGTGCACAGGGACAAGTCACAAATGGTCAAGTTGTTCATAATAACTGAATGGTTGGGCATGGTGGGGAAAAGGAAAGAGAAATGAATCTGGGACTTGTTTGCTAAAGAAAATGGATTTCATTTAGAATTCAAAATATCCCACGACAATTTAACAAGAATAAAATAATGACTTCTGCATTTTAGAATCGTTACTTGGGTAGGTCTGGAGCAATAGAATAAACAAGGTAAGGCTAGCAGGCCCCCAGGATCTTTCCTGGATTGTCACAATAGCCTCCTAGTCTAACACAACAATGCCTTTAACAAATCCCATGTTTTACCTTGGGTAGCCTGCTGAATGGTAATGCCACAAACTGAGAGAAAATTCAGGCAAAAGAGCAAGTTTGTGGAAAAGGTGATTAAAAAAATGGAGCTTGCCTGCAGGGTTTTCAAGTGGAAACATACAGTAGACATGGGACTTAAGCACAAGGCAGAAAACAAAGTTAGAGTTACAGACTCAGAAACATCAGCATGCAGGTGGAAAGGAAGTCTTGGGCGGGGATGATACTGCCGGGGGAGAATGGGAAGGTGAGCCTGGGGGCTACACCAGGGGCTCCGACACTGAAGGGATGGCAGAAGATAAACCATTAAGGGAAACAGATGAATGGAGATGTGAGATGTGGGATAAAACAGATGAGACTTCCAAAGAGATTCACATGATAGAAGTCATCTCTAACCTTGCTTTTTATCCGGCTCGGAACCTCTAATCCATAGCCTATTCTTGGCAGCCATGGCTTTCTATTACTCTCTCAATCTCCATAATAACTTCTGTGGAGTGAGAAGAGATTGTCCTCTCCCATCCATTACTTTCCTGAGTCACCTCTCAGCACTTGGTAATGGGGCAATGACAGCCATAGCGGGGAAGATGTCCTATCCTCTCTGCTGGTAGCTGAGCAAAATTGATTATTATATTTCTAATCAAGTCTATTGAGAAATTAAACATCATCTTGATTTTCTCAGCTCTAAAATTGCTTTAATAGATCCTTAGCAATGACCCAAACTGTCATAACTATACTTAATTAACTCTCTATGTCCAAATGAAATGGCCACTAGAATACTAAGAAACTGGTTCTAGTTCTAATTCAGTTGTTAACCAAGCCCTGCAAGCTAATGAGACTCTCTAGATTGTTTTCATTTCTAAATAAAAAGTCTCTTGGCCCAGCAAAGTTTATTCTGAGGCTCTCTGAAGGAACATGAAGGCTTCTGGAGGACAAGGGCATTCCTACAAATGTCCTGCTCATGTTTTCAGGGTACAGCATGGGGCTGGTGTAGCCCCCTCCATACAGGAGATGAGATTGCTTCGTCTTGCTTATAACTTTTCCTAATTTTTCACACAGAAAGAACCAGAACATACACAAGGGGAATCTACTGAACTGAACCAAAGAACTTGCTTTACATTGTACTATGTTTCCTAATAAGACCATCAGTACTAGGAGCTGCAAGCTACCACAAACAGTATATTCTACTTCTGAATCCTCTGCTCGAGTTCTTCGACTAAGGCAAAGACTATGATCTCAGATGCTACCATGGAACAATGGGTTCTTAATGCAGATGCAATTCCTGGTGCCTTTCTGAAAGATGCTCCTTGTATCAAGTTGACTGTGCTAGTTTAGGAGATGAGAAATTAATAAAGTAAGAAAAACTGCTATGGGCTCCATAGAATTAGAGGACAAGTAGGGATGCAGGCACCTACAAGAAACAGCAGCAGCAGCAACAACAAAACAACTAGTAGCCAAAATAGACACATAACATCCTAATGTTGCCACTAACATCCAATGAATTCATAGTCTTCATCAGAAACATGCCTTCTTGGGAAAGAAGGGACAGCTTTAGATGAATAATAACCTAAAAGCTCAATCTACTTTACATACATAGTTCTGCTGTGGGCTAGATAAAAAGCAAATTCAGCTTCTTTTAATGTTCCTTCCATCCCTCCCAAGGCTAAAGATGATGCACTGAACAGAGAAGAAGCCCAACAGGGGCTGAAGGAATTACCAAGGGAAGGAAGCATTTACTACAATTTAAAAATTCAGAAAAGATGTCTGCTAAACTGTCTGGGTTCTGACAAGTTCTGCTAGTTTGGCACTATGGCCCTTACTCAACCCCATTGAGACTATCAAGTTTGAGATACCATGCTCTTTTATTTAACTGTGGAAGATTTAACCGGAAACATAAGTTCATTCACTTAAAAAGAATTTAAGGATATAGGAAGAATAATTTTGGATTAAGAAAACTCTGCTTCTCTTTCAGAACCACAAGGGGAGACTAAATTAAGAGTGAGCTACTGTTCTTTTGAGTATAAAAAAAGCTCAAAAACAGGAAAACATAAGGGCAAGCATGAGGGTTTTCTTCAAACTATTTTTTTACAAAATACAGTATATGTTTCAATGTAACTGAAGATGAATGCAAGCAGAGAGAAATTAAACAACTACTGGTGGGGTTTACAAACTGATCATGTTACCCCCTGATTTTCTAGGGAAGAAACCAATTGACTAACCATACAGTTTGTATATGTAATGTAAATATTTAGAAGGCTGATGCTATACATTCTGTTATCCCCTGAAAACCTAAGTCCATTTCATTCGTGCCATATGCAGAAGGCCCCTCCACAATATTCCAGAATGGGACATGGGTTATTTTTGCACTAAAACAACTTCCTGTCAACCATATCCTGTTTGGCTATGTCTCAGTCACAATGGAAAACAAAAGCCGGGGCAACAAAATGAGTGAGGCAGAAAAGAGAAGCTGACCAGAGAGACACTGCCACTAAATTACACCTTCAATCACCTTCAGCCTTCTTCCCTTATATAGGGCTTTCTCTGAAATCATACTTAACTGTGGCCCTGCCTCCTCCTGACCCTTTCTAGCATTTTCCTTCCTTGATACTGACCTTTTTACCCCTTCATCCCCTGACTGAACTCTCCCTCTGTGCACAGCTGTGTGTCTCCTGCTCTCTAGCCCCTCACACCCCATACACACTTAAATCTCTGATTCTGTAGCCATGGAATCCATTGTTCCTAAAACAGGATGACTATCATCAGTCAACTCCTCTGCTTTCCCAACAGATGCAAATGATCTTCATCCCAGGAACACCATAGGGAGATGATAAACATCCAGGTTTTGGGTTCTGAGGAACCAAGCACAGGTTTCTAATTGGTGCCTGGGCCCCTCATGCCAGGCCATTAAAAGGCACAGGTGACAGATATCTCTTTCTACACTCCTGATGGCAGCAAGCTAGGTCAATGACAATACACCTTAATTTTCTTCTTTCAATTTCCCTTCAAAAATATTACCTTCTGCCTTTTACTACTTTCTTAAATAAAAATATTTTAAAACCGCTGGGAGCTAGGGGGAAGCACACAATAAAGACAGTACCCTGCTTCATTTGTCAGGCTTTGATCATAACCCAAAGTAAGGAATATATCATACATTACAATGCATGCGCCCCCCGCCTCTGCACATATAGATAATAGATAACAGTGTCTATAATAATTAATGACAGTGTAGTTTATATTCTCTATTCAATTCTATAATAATTAATGACAGTGTAGTTTATATTCTCTATTCAATTCTATTTAATTTAAAAAAAAAATGTTAGTCACATAGATTGGGCCTGACACAATTAGTACAAACTGAATGGTTCTAAGCATAGGAAGGTCTAGAACAGCCAAAACAAATCTATGGTGATGATCAAAATAATGACTATCAGTTGGCAAGGGGTGCAAGAAAGTCTTCTGGGATGCTATAAATGTTCTTTACATTATTCTGGAAAGTGGTTATATCTGTGTACAAATGTGAATTCCATCAAGCTATATACTCCATTCTGGAGTATCTTACTTTATTTAAGTTGCACCTCAGTCAAAAACAAATAAAAATTAAAACTAAAAGAAAGAAACGGGGGCTGGGGCTGTAGCTCAGTGGTAGAGCGTTTGCCTAGCACATGTCAGGCACTGGATTCAATCCTCAACACCACATAAAAATAAATACATAAAATAAAGTTAATGAGCCTATCTATACTTTTTTTAAAGTAAGAAATAGGGGCTAAAATCAACTAAATTGATTTCACCAACAAAAATGGCTTCAGTTAACTCGGTGGTAAGACATAGTTTGAAAATAATGTTAAATGTTAATGTTTTTTAAACAATATAAGAATATATACAAGTGTGTGCATTTCTATAACTTTCCCTTGGTCTTAGGATCAAGCAAAGCTGAATTTTGTTGCCCCAGTAGTAAGAGAAGAAAAGAGAGCATAACTCCTTTACGTCTTCATAGGAAAATATACAGATTTCTAATCATTCAACATTAGCCTCAAATAATAAATATGTGTTTAGAGAAAAAGACTTTCATTCTGCTTCCCAGCAAGCATATAAAGCTATTTTATGAATTCTAGATTATAACACATATATTAACTGCTTCAACAACTAAAACCCAAACAGGGTTTGCTTTGAGAAATTCTGAACACCCCAAAACAGGGAAACAAATCCAGAAATAAAATAGCAAATCTCAGCGCAAACTATGATCCTCAGAAGTTCCTAACACAATGGGGTGGAGAGCACAGCTCAGTAATACAGCACTTGCCTGGCATACACAGAGCCCTGGGTTTGATCCCTGGTACCGAAGGGGAAAAAAAAGGAAGTTCCTAACATGAAAACACAAACATACAAGCCAAAACTCTTCCCAGACTAGGAGGAGTTAGATGGTGGCTCTAAAGTTAGTTTTAATAGGCAGGTGCTAAAAAGATTCAGTGGAAACAGCCAAGTTCTGAAGAAAAACAATGTTCTCAAGTCCTAGCCAGGGAAGGAGATTTATATTTGAGAACAGCCATGTTGTCTTGAAATAAAGGTCAATGCTGAATGTCTGTCTATTTATAATCCTATATAGATAAACCATGTTTCTATTATAGTGTTTAAGATGTGGGCGTGTAGGGCTACCATTTCACTATATTATTAAAAAAAAGAATAGAAAGTAAGGGCGAGAACATACAGGGCTAGAGAAGACAAAGACAGTTCTCTCATTTAAAAAAGAATCATTCATCCACAGGACACAAGTACAAGGATATTCATTGTAGCATTGTTCATAGCAGAAAAATGGCAATAACAGAAGAGCTAAAATAAAATGTTTAAACAGTACAATAAAGGGGATGAATCAGATCATATACCAGATAGGATGGATCTCAAAAAAAAAAAAAAAAAAAAAAGGCTGAACTAAAAAGCAAGTACAGAATAAAACTCATAGTAATTAGCATTTATGTAACATTTTTAATCATATGAAACAATCATATAAAACATTAGGATAAATATATTTGTAAAGACATAATAGTGAGTGTCTATTGCTGGGGTTGTAGGGAAGAAGAAAATGGGAATAAGGACAGTGTTTAAAAAGAACTTCAACTGTAACTAATGTTTTATTTCTTCTAAAACTACACTAAAGACAATATAGTAACAGAGGGGAATCTGGGTGGTGGTGGTAGTACGGTAGCTTGTTTTCCTTTGTGCTTTTCGGTAACTTTTGAGATTCTCAAAAATCACAGTTTTTTCATTGACAGTGACCCCAGAAAAATTTCTATAACTTAGGCAACACCTCTTTAGGCTAAAGGAAAGATTAGCATGTCCACCCTCTAGAATTGTGTCTATTAATGTGAATAGAGGAAGCACAGGTGTGAATACAGTAAGTACCAGATTATTATGAGAACACGCATCTGTGCACCCTGGTTATTGCTTCAGTAGGTGTGCTGCAGTATTAGGTACTATGAGGTAAAAACACTTAAAGAATAATGAAAAGAAAGTACTTTGCAGGGTGCCCTCTGGAAAACAGACTGCCTTACTCAAGCCTGGAATGTATCCCACATCACCCCATATTCAGGTCAGACAGTGGCAGTGATTATAATGTTAACTGCCATTATTTCAAGAGATCCCATTCTGGATAAACTCACAAAATAAAAAGCATATCAGTAGCGTTCAATGAAAAGCAGAAAACTTAAGATGATGTTACCTTTGCAAGTTCAGGCAGGTAGCTATCTAAACCAGAACCAGAACCTTCCAATTTGCATTGTTCATCATCTGAAATGGCAAAACAGACTACCAGAGTTATTTGTAATTGAAAATATCTTATTTAAAGCAGGAAGAGGAAGACTGTTTCTTTTATACAACTTTGAGATTCTCAAAGTTACATGGTGGTTCATAATTCTGGTTGCATATTACAAACACTTAGGAGATTTTAAAATTGCTGGCGCCTAGGCCCAGTGGTGAGTCAGAGCATTGAATAGTTGGAACAGGCTAATTAGAACTGATGCCAAGTGTGAACAGACCATGGCTATCCCAATCAGGATCAAGTGGGACCAAAGAAACAGCATTAAAAAAAAAAATCTCCCAACCATTTCTAGGGGACAGTTAGGGCTAGGAATCATCTAAGAGCTTAAGATATAACATGAATTATCAAAATCATTACCAGATTTTTCCCATCAATTTAATCTGAGATACCTAGCGATTCTAACTTTGTCTTGAAAATTCCAAGGATATTAATGACAACAATAACTTTCAACATTTTAAGTGTAGATTCAACACAAGGGACTTGAGATATATTTTTAAATTTACTCTTCCCATCTAATCAGTAAGCTTCATTTGTATTCTCCCCTTACAGGTAAGTAAAATGAAGATAAGAAAACATAACAAGTGTATCCAAGGTCACACACTAAAAATTGGTATTGCTGGGACTCAGGTCCAGGTTTTTTCTGTACCTCCAAAGCTGTGGTTCTTCTACTACACAATTTCCATACATAAAATTTCAGAGTAGTAAATTTTAATGTGGCAAAATCTTTGCTGACAAGCTACCTGTTCAAGGCTCACCTCTGTCCTGCTTTCATGTACCTGTGCAATATTTCTCCTTACATCCACCCGGTTTAAAAAAAAAAAAAAAAAGATACACATGGAGTGTGTGTACCTGTGGAAAGACAGACCCGCCTACCTTCATGAGAGTCTCCATTTCGCTTTTCTTGCATTGCGGCTTCAAAGTTGAGCTGGAGAATCTTATTTAGAATTGTGATCCATTCTTCCATTTCTACTTCACTGTCTGCTGCCAAAAGATAACTACTTTTGTCTTGCATCTTAAGCTCAAAAGCAAAACGTCTGACTTTGTTGTTCTGAAATGGAAAAAGGATAAAGAGACACATTTGGAACTATCTTAAAATAATATCTGTCTCATCTGCTGATGGGTGCTGATTGGTATTTCATACAACTATTTAAAACTACAAACTCTTCCCCATCACAGTGCAACCTCCCTGATTTATTTTCTCAATACCTTTACTTTTCCATTTGACTCATTACATTTCTTACATGTTTATCTTATTTCCTGTCTGTCCCCCAATGGAATGGAAGCTCCTCAAGGGCAACAATTCCCATTCTTTTTAAAGTTCAATGCTATGGTCTTAATATTTACAACAATATCTGGTGGATAATTGGCACTTGAAAAATATTTGTTGAACAAATGAAAATTCATGTAAAAAATTCATATTTAATTAGCTCCTATTTTTTAAAAGAAAATGAAGTATGTGGTATTACATTTTTAAAAGCTAAAATTCAGCTAAACAGCTATTAATATGTTTGACTGACTTATCTGGACCTTTCTCATCATTTATGATTACCAAAGGTCTATAGCCTTGCCTCACATCTCTGGGTGTCATGCCCATAAGAGGGTGAATTACAGTAGTCCATCAAAGAATACAGGCTGCATTACACCAGGATTTGTCAGCCTTGGTACTGCTGACATTTGGGTGGAAATTCTTTGTTGCAAGGGGCTGTCTGCACATTCTATGATTTTTTAGTGACCTCCCTGGCCTTGACCCACCAAATATCAAGAGCATAGTCCAGAGTTGTGACCATCAAAAATGTCTCCAGACATACTCTGGAGGGCAAATATACTCTGGAGGGCAAAATCATGCCAGGTTGATGGCACTAGACAGTTCAGCTCTGAGGAACATGGTACAAGCCACAGACTCAGCTGGGCACAGTGGCAAATGCCTGTAATCCCAGCAATTCAGGAGGCTGAGGCAGGAGGATTGCAAGTTCAAAGCCAGCCTCAGCAAAAGTGAGGTGCTAAGCAACTCAGTGAGACCCTGCCTCTAAATAAATTACAAAATAGGGCTAGGGATGTGGTTCAGTGGTCAAGTGCCCCTGAATTCAATTCCTTGTACCCTCAAAAAAAAAAAAATCACAAACTCCCCCCAAATCTGAGCTGGGCAGAATAACACCCCATACCCATGAAAATTCTAGTTGGTATCCACAGTCTGGTTGTAAAGTGTCAGTCACTTAATTTAGTTGCTGGGCCTCAGCATAGATCTCAGGCACCAGGTGACCCTGCCAAAGGTCCCTCTGTTTTCTGCAGCACAGTTCATAGAAATGTGAAGCCAACGATGCTCTTGGCAAAGTCTAACAAACTACTCCACACAGACTGTCTCTGTGGGCTCAGTAATTAGCACTTTGGATCTCACTTAAACATCAAGGCAAGAATCAAGGAAGGAGTCAAGGCTGGGAATGAAATCAGTTTTCGTCCCCCACTCTCCCACTCCTCACATATGATTCAGAAAATAAAATGTGAAAAATAGAGGAAAATTATTAGAACTTGATCAAAGATATTTCTCTTTCTGAGCCCCAGTTTCTTCATTTGCAATATAAATGTAATTCACTTAAAGAGTTCTTTAGAACTCTTTTAGGCTTTTAGGGTTTAAGATTCTAAACAGTCTTTCTTTCAGATCTATCTAAACTATGTTTAAGCATTCCTTTCAAATCACCACACTAACCAACTAATTTTTTATAGCATTCAAATATAATCTTTTTTAAAACACTTAAATCATGACTTTGATGCTTAGTATACAGACATGGACAAAAACAAATTAATCTTTTGAAGACTTAGATACAATTCACTAAATGAAAAATACCATCAGCCACATCTGAGAACACAACTTAAAGGAAGAGACCTCCACTGCAGTCAGAACCTCAGATTATGAAATACACGAGAGGCCCAACAGCAGCTCATGGCTGCTGTTTCTAAAAACATCTGTGTACTCTGCGAAAGACATGCAACAAAACTCTCTAATAAGACAAAAATAATTACTTCTTATTCAAAATGAGTTGCTTTAGTTTTGCTTTAAACTTTTTTAAGTCAATGCCAGAAAATTCAACAAGAAACTTAAAGGTCTCTCAACTTGAGAATACAAATGCAACTCCTGCTTGGGAATCACTCACAAGAAGTTAATCAATTAATAATTCGCTGGTATGCCTTCTTTCCCATTGTCCATAAACACACTTGATACAATTCAGATGTTTACAGTGGCACTTTCATCTGAGCTTGGGCTTCAAGCTGAGAAACATCTATGTGCTGATTAGCTGTTGATGGAAACTAATTTTTCCATCAACATGAACACAGAGTAGTACTGTAGTCTGGATCTAGGGTCAAATACACTTTCGTGTATTCTACTATATTGTGTGGAGGCGAGGGGCAGGGTGTTGTTGCTACATAGAAGTTTTATTAGTATCCAATAATTAAAGATGCCAAGATTTAACTACAATAATGTATTTCTGTTGTTTTGAAAAGCCAGACAATGTAGCAGCACTGAGCCAGTAGCATCACCTGGGGAGGACTTTGGTTTGTCATGGTCTTCAGCATTCCCTGACACTTTACAACCAGACCTCTTTAGTCACTTAATTTAGTTGCTGGGCCTCTGAAGACATCTGATTTTGAAACTACGTTCTACTTCTGGTCAAAATGCAATAACAGGATCTGAACTTCTCTCCAGCCATACTTACTAGAAAACTAGTCAAAAGTGATGAAACAACTGTTTCAGACAAGGGCAGGGGCCTATGACCCCTGCTAGAAGGAAAATGAATGAGGTGAGTCCACCATCATCTCAGCTCTCTGCCTGGAGGCAGCATCCACATCTAGGCATGGGAAGGAAAACCCAAACAGAGTCTCTGCCATCTCCCAGAGTTAAACATACTGGCCAGAATTGAGAAAAACCAAGCTGGCCAAAATATACAGTTTCCAAAATGAGACAAAGATAAAAGACGAAAGACGGTCAAACAATATTCTCCAAGTTGCACATAAAGTTTACTACTCTCTGCCAAAGGAAAAAAAAAAATCAAAATCAAGACACACAACAACCTAAACTTCAGAGATGATAGGCAAAGAGAAGATCACAAAGAACAGGGAATAAGAACACCACCAAATGCCCCAAACAACACCAGAATCTAGAAGACAGTGCAACAGTTAACGTTTCCAGGTCAAACAACTTCACTTTGGATTTCTACAGTCAGTCAAAAGTATGAGCCAAGAGTAAATGAAAAAAAAAAAAAAAACAAAACAAAACAAAAAAAACTTACAAATATTCTTACTAAAAAAATTACTATCAATTTCTCAGGAAGCCACTGAGGATAGACTCCTCCAATCAAGAAGAGAGAACAACAACAAGGCAAAGGGTCCTGAAAGCAGGGACTCCTACACAGGGAGGAAGACAAGAGAAGCTCTAGGATGGACTGATTGCTTTCTCTGCCCTGCACAGCTAATCAGTCCAGATTAGGACAGGAAGTGGGGATGACAGGAGCTAAAATTCTACCTACCAGCAGAGGAAGTCATTCAATTAGAAGAAAGAGTAGTGAACACTCATTATCTAGCGATATGAAGACAAATTCCATAATGAATAGTGAAAAATGTTGAGGGGCTGGGGTTGTCGCTCAGTGGTAGGGCACTCGCCTAGCACGTGCGAGGCCCTGGGTTCGATCCTCAGCACCACATAAAAATAAATAAATAAAGGTATTATGTCCATCTACAACTAAAAAATAAATATTAAAAAAAGAAAAATGTTGAAAATGATTGTTTCAGGGGAGTAGGGAGTGAGATGGGGGAAATGAAGGAGATGAAGCACATTTAGTACAGCCCTTTAGCACAATTTCATAGTTATAATTAGATAAATGTATTCTTAGAATAAAAAAGCAACTTAGTATAAGGTAAACATATAAATACATAAACAAGTACATCCATAGTCAAATCAGAGAGCTGTGTCTCTCTCTTTATTCACAATAGCCCCACTACATACTGTCCTGACAGAATCAATGTCATCAGCTACCATGGAGTCATTTTAAGGAAGAATCCTCTGAGAATGGTGACTACATCTATTGTAAGGAGTTGTCAAGGAAACTGCTCATTTGTCACAGAGCCCTCTGTCTGAAGGCCTCTAGGAGAATGCTTGATTTATCATCATTCTGAGAATATATGGGCAGTTTCTACTAACTAGACGGTCTGTATCTTGTGTGCAGTGCAAATTATGAGACTGAGCAGGTCTCCATGTTTAGAAAGCAGAGTTCAGTGGTGGCCCACCCAGAGCCCACCCTTCAAAATATACTTCTGTCTCATTCTACTTTATCTCACCCCTACCCCAACCCCTCATTCATCTTTCTGCTTTCAGTCCCACTTTAAATGTATGCTACCCTAGATTTTACAACTCCTTGTAAGCTGCTTCCTTAAATCCCCCCAGAAAATCGCAAGGGGATGGCATGCATGCATGCATGCATTGATAGATGGATGGGAAAAGCAGCAACATGTTTTTTAGAAACAATTCCAAAAAGGTATGGAAGGATGCATACTAAACCAGTAACAGGTCTCTAGGAAAAGGCAGAGATAAGAGGAGAAAACAGGGAGCCTAGGGAAATTTTCACTTTATTTGTATTGTCTGATTTTTTTTTTTTACAATAAGAATGAACTCTTGTACTATATTCAGTTAAAAATAATTTTTAAGAATAGTTCTACAATTGCAATAGCACCAAACCACAAAAATACCTAATGTTCACTAAAGGCTTACCATTTGCCAGCACTGTTTTAAGCTCTTTAAATGTATAAATTAATATTACTGTTAATATTAATTTATTATTAACAGTAATTATTATTAACAGTAACCATATTTGATACTATCATTGTCCCTGTTCAACAAATGACAAAACTGGGGAACAGAGAGGTTAAATATCGTCATCAAGGTTTGCAAAGCTGATAGTGGGATTTGAACTCAGTGTGCATCGAAAATCCAATCTGTTGACCAGTGTGCTTGTCTCACCCCCACTGGTGCCATGATGGTAGTGATGAAAGTCATCACTGAGATGCTAACTAAATATTGCCATGTGTTACTCCTCCAGTTTTCTCATTTACCTACCAAAGGAATATTATTACTACCCATGTTTTGCAGATGAAGAAATTTTAAATAGCCTGTCCAAGGTCACGCAGCTAAGTAGTAGCCAAGAGAAGTTTTGGTCATAAGAACTCATATATCAGAGCACTCATGCCTACCACAACATAATCCCTGTTATCTTCTGAAATGATAAAAATAATCACAAGATTATGATTTATTTTAAAAGTTAGATATTCATTTCTACCATGAATGTTGCCATTTTTGGAAGTCTTCACTTGTATCTGAATAATGGTACACACAGTACCATTACTGACAAAAAAAAAACCCTGATATAACTATTTTCATATTTACCTGAATCACACCCATGCAGGAATCCAGAAATATTGATCCTTTAGGTTCCTTGGAGATCTTTTCATCTTTATAAAAATTCAAATTATAGGATCCATCACCAAGTTGAATCAGGTGGAAAAACCGTCTCTTAAACGACTGGGAGAAAAATACATGTACAACAATTTTTCAAAATGAAAAGAGTCATAATCTCTACCAATAACTCACAATTACACACATCCATAAAAACAGTTTCAGTTCTCTCCCAAACTAATCTAATCCTAGCTGGCACTCTAGGTAACTGTACTGGTGAAGATTTCTCATCACATCAAATGGGCTCACTGTATTTCCATTCTAAGGAGGTGATTCACTTAATATCCACCAGTCGGTTTTCTCATCCAGAATTTGAGAGTTTACATAACCACCCAAAAGCAGGGTTGAAAGTTCCAATTTGGGACACAGCACAGAAGATGGAAACTTTCTCTCAAACCCTCAGGGCTTCTTGCTCACACAGAATAGGAACTCCTTTCTGTCCTGTGATGTTCAATGGCTTTCCAGCCTCAGGAATAGGACAGTCAGCTTTCTCCTGATTTGTCACCTCCTGTTGGTACTACCTCCCTTCCATTGTTCCTTTTCTCTTTATTATCTTGATCTTCTGTCCTGAATAGCTTATTACTCTAGTTTTATTCTTCTCTTTGCAAACTTCTTCCAATTTAATCACCTTCCTTGTCAGTCCTCCATTTTTACAGTGCATCCCCTCGTGGCAGTGTAGCTACACAGGGGTGCTTAGTTAGGGCATTTAATGTAGCCCCTCCATGATGCTCTGAGGTACCAAGAAACACTGTGTAACTGCTATAAAGAAAGCCCATGTCAGTGAGCGTTCTACACTGCTGTCTACATTGGCTGTCAGAGGGCAGTGAAGACAAGGGGGTGGACAGGGCTATAGCAATGTGGGTGCTATCACCAGGAAAGCATCTCAGTAACAGACACTATCTCTTTTGTGGAGAACAGCATGCCCATTCATACTGAGCATTATTCTCAAGAACAGCAGAAAGGTTTCATGAGGGGAAAAGCAGTGATGAGCCTCCTCACCCTCATGGTCACACTGATGGCACTGTTCATATTGCCTTTGTACAGCCATCCGTGTTTGGTGATCCCACCCTTCTGAGAACCAAGGGAGGCAGCATCCTAGGAGAAAAGTAAAACAACACCAGAGTCAATCTCCTGCTGTTATCTAGATTATTAGTTTGAATCTGTTCAACAAGAAAATTCCACTTGTACCATACTGGCCAACTATCTCTTTATTGGAACAAGTTCTGATACTAATATTTACAAGACACATTAATGTCCACTTAGCAGTAAGACAGAAACTAGCCTACATTTTTGAAAACCCTATTCCATTAAAATCAAAGTTAACTTCCATCCAAAATTTTATTTTTAAGTGTTTAATGAGCCACAGAAAGCACATACCATACTTGACCACTCAGTTGTGAGGTCCTGCCTGGATTCAAGCAAAATGTTTTCAAATTACACTCCCCTATAGTTGGAGGACAAAAGAAAATTCCTGGAAAACTTCCCAGAGGCTTAGTTCAGGGAAAGGTGAATTTTAAAAAAGAGAGGAAATATGAGACAATGCAGAAAGGAGATAAAATGATGGAGCAAAGAAAAAAAAAGATGGAAAGAGAGGCAAGAATGCAAGCAGAATTAGAGGAAAAAAGAAGTTAGAAAAGTGAGGAGAGATAGCCACCAATATAGAAAAATGTTTCTTCAAGCTCAGACCCACAGTGAGATGCTGATTTAAGGAGGTAAGCATGGAGCTGCCAGCTATTGCTAAAAACATGTTAGGCATATATCAGTACACATCATAACCAGACGGAAGAAATACATACATGTACAAACAATCTGGCAAAGTTTTTGGTAATCAAATAGGCAGTTAGAGAAAGATCCATCCTCTGCTTTGTTTTGAACCTTCTCAATATTAATCTTGGTGGTTTTATTACCATTGTTATTATTGAAACTAACAGAAATAATTAACTGTCAAGGATTTTATAGGTCATTATGTGCTTTTAGATGCATAATTTCAATTGGTCCTCCTGTCCCTATTTATTAGCACCAAGTTCATTTTAGATGACCACTTACTTTTCTCAGAATTATTTTAGAAGTGGTTTCTAAAACAATTTGCTGTGTGCTTATTACTGAAGTTCACAAATGGCTGGTGTTATAGGCCAATTAGCAATTTAAAAAAAGGAAAAAACTAAACTCACAATGGGGCATTCAATATTTAGTGGGAGAATGAGAAATGTAGAATGCAGAAATAGATAGCACTATTTTTTTGTTTTAGGTGTCCCCTGCTCAGTGGACACACTTATCTTTATGTACTACATTCTGTATGTGCTTTTCTTTTAAACATTTTTTAGTTGTTGATAGACCTTTATTTTATTTATTTATATGTGGTGCTGAGAATCGAACCCAGTGCCTCACACATGCCAGGCAAGTGCGCTACCACTGAGCCCCAGTCCCAGCCCTCTGTATATGCTTTTCTAGCCATAATCTTTTCTCTAAGAGCAGGGGGCAGTGAGCATGTAAACAGACTAAAAGCAATCATTGAAGAAATAGCTACTTTAAATCTACTGGCTGACAATTTAAAAGAACTTGCTTAAAAAAATAAGTTAAATTTAAGGTCAAAGTAGTCTTGATATCCTTTAACAATGTAGCCAAATCTGATCCAAGTCTTTGAAAATGATCTCAGAACAAATAAACATGACCCAAAGAACATTAGATGCTAAGCAGTCAAGATGAAACAGAGCTTATTTCAATCAGCCCAACAAATATATTTTTAAAAACTTCTCCTGCTTCAAGAAACATTTCAATTCCTGTTTTGGCTAAATGTTGATAATTTTTAAAATAATCTTCAAAGCTTCTAAAATCAATGTTTAAAGTAAAAAGGGAAACAATAGCAAGCAAGTATCCCACCTCATCTTTGTCGACCTCCTCATCAACTTCATAGACATGAACTGGAAGTTTATCCAACTTGGCCAATTTGCTTTAAAAATAATAAAGAAAACTTGTTTTAGAACTGCCTAATCAATAGTCTGCATTTCTTCCTCCACTAGAGGAACCAGGCTAAGTAAACCCCAAGCTGGCCCTGTCAGATAAGGAATGCGCAAACCCACATGGTTGCTTTGCAGTGAGTGAGCCCAAGACACAAGTCATGAAGCTCCACAGTGTGTGAGGAAAAGCCAGCACAGCTTGCTGGGAGCCAGAGGTATATCAAAAATAAAAAGTGGGTTAGGCATTAATAAATAAAAACTTGGTAGGATAATTTTTAATACAAAATTTGAGAGAAAATGGATATGGGGGTCATTGCATTAAAGTGATTAGTGGCAATGGTATTAACAATAATAGCAGTGGCCAGCATTTATCAAACAGTTATTATGTGCTAGGCCCTGTGCTGTGTCGCTTATATTTGTCATTTTGTTTACTCCTTTAGATGGTGGAGGCTGTTGTTAAGGCCACTTAATAAATAGAAAAATGAGCTTACAGAGGGTGGAGTTGACCCAAGGAGAATAAACAATCGGAATCCTTACCAAGTTACAAACAATCCTCCCTTTCTTTCTCATCATACATTTGAAGATTCTTATTAATGCCAAAAGGAAAAATCTACCATCAGTAAAAGTCTACCATAAAGTAAGTATACTATATGTCACAGTCTGTTATCTTTCAACCACAAGAATAGTAGTGAACAAGAATCAATGAAGATGGGTCAATCCAATCAAATGGGAAATGCTCAGAAACCTCCAAGTGAGTATTGGACAAATACAGAACTAAAGAGCATACCCATCTGGAGAAGATAATGCTAGGAGGGATTGTTCTCTGCAGAGGTTTAAAAAGAAGCAATCAGGAAGTTGGCTGAACACTCTTAAGGAGTGGCTGAGCCACACAGATAGGAAAAATAAACAGCTAGGTCTACTGAGAATAGTATAAAAAGATCCAAATTCATAGATGCAATAAACAAAAAAGATATATACATTAATTGGTTCTCAAGTGAGATTTTCGTGGGTAATTATTACTTTTAAAACACAATCTCTGGGGCTGGGGATATAGCTCAGTTGGCAGAGTGCTTGCCATGTAAGCACAAGGCCCTAGGTTCGATCCCCAGCACCACACACACACACACACACAAAAAAAAAAAAAAAAACACAATCTTTCACTATTTGCTTTCAATTTTCATAATCAATTATACTTCAATATGCCAACTTTATCATTTCAGGACACACCATTTTATTCTATATATTTTTTTAGTACCAGGGATTAAACTTAGGGTGCTTAACCACTGAGCCCCACAATTGCTTTAAATTTTTTTTTTTTTAATTTTGAGACACAGTCTTTTTCTAAGTTGCTTAGGGCCTTGCTAAATGGCAGAGGCTGGCTTTGAACTTGTAATCCTCCTACCCCAGCTACCTGACCTGCTGGGATTACAGGCATGCACCATTGTGCCCAGTTGGATGCACCATTTTATAACAGCCTCTTAAGGCAAAACCTATCTACTCTTGGTTCACTTAAACTACCACTATCTATGTTTATATGTATACTTTTGGTATATTCTAGAATGAGTGATTACTTCAAAGGAGGTAAAGAACTTATATGGGAAAATACTTGTTCCTTGATTTACTTTTCTTCAACTTTACTCAATATAAAATACAAATCTTTTGTTCAAATATTCTTTTTTAGAAAAATAACATACTTACATTCTCTTTGTTCTATATTTCTCAGTGTAAACTGCACCTATTTATGTTTTTTATCAGTGGTACTCTGAATAGAATCCCAGGACATAATTAAACTATCCATGTGATTTTGTTACCATCTACCAATACCAAAGTACCATATTTGAGTCTTATAATCAAAGGTCCTGTACACAATAGCTACATCATATACACACAAACATCTAGAAGTAATTTCTGTAATTACTCTGACTGCATATGAAGTTACATACTTCACTGAGCATTTCAAGTACAAAAATGTTTCCCCATGTGGGTAATCCCATCTTGTGTGGTCTGATAGTTTACTCACTTTGGAAGCTGTCGAAACTCTCCTGAGTAATCTTCATATTTATAGGTCACAAGATGCCAGTCAGAGTTGTAGGTTTTGATGCACTATTAGTAGGGAGAATAAAAAAATGTAAGAGGAGAACAGAAACAGGTGATGACTTCTGGAGAACATTCAGGAAGGCACACCCATACAGACATCAAAACAATGTTTCCCATCAACCAGCTAATGCCACCAGAGGATCCTGTGAAGCTTGAGTCTTTGAACCACTGGGAGACATATCACTTTAAGTTATCATCATTAATGATCTGAGGACTGATTTTACAAAAACACTAATCTTTGCCTATCTTGTACATTTAAATAAAAAGGTACTGTTTTTGACTTAAAAAGTACT
The DNA here is from genome assembly GCF_047511675.1 of Marmota flaviventris. Taxonomy (NCBI): domain Eukaryota; kingdom Metazoa; phylum Chordata; class Mammalia; order Rodentia; family Sciuridae; genus Marmota; species Marmota flaviventris. Next base: position 155,533,904 of record NC_092501.1, read on the forward strand.
TGATTCTCAAGAAGCCATATGTTCCCCACTGGCACAAAAAGTGAACACAAAGGGTAAACCTAAGATACTTTCATGATTCTTAATATTAGAACTATCACCATTACTTAGTATTATCATACAAATATCTGCCCTCAGTTTTTTCTTTCCATTCACCAAGAACAGAGTGAAATTATCAGGAGGAAAGATTTAGATTTTAATTCATAGTGGTACCTGACATTTTTGTGTGCATGCATGTGTGTACACAAAATATATAGTGTACACAGTACTCTGCTGACAATGATTCTTCTAGTGACACTACCCTACACAGATTGCATTCAAACCACTTCACTACATATTAGGGTCAAGGGGTCAACACAGTTTCTTTCATGTGTCTACTCCTTAGGATCCATCCAGTGTTGTACAGGATCTTAAGATAATAAGCCCACATCCACCTCATCTTCAAATATGAATGAGTCAAAAAATCAATAAAAAAGTTTCAATTACCATTATCTTAATTCAAATTATGTTCTCCATTGTTAGCTCTTGACTATACACATGCAGACTTGGATGTAGCAAAAAAAAAAATTTGAAATAGATGAAAACACTAGGGAAGTAAATCCACTTATGTTTTACCTAGTTTATTTGACTCTGGTGTAACAAATATCATAACAAAGTCTCTATTCTGCTGATTTTACTTCAGAGTTTAAACTTCCAACCTTCTTCCCCCGCACCCCACCTTGGTACGGTGGATTGAACTCAGGGTCACTTGACCATTAAGCCACATCCCCAGCCCTATTTTGTATTTTATTTGGAGACAGAGTCTCACTGAGTTGCTTATAGCCTCACTTTTGCTGAGGCTGGCTTTGAACTCATGATCCTCCTGTCTCAGTCTCCCAAGCTATTGAATTACAGGCATGAGCCACTGTGCCTGGCTAAACTGCCAACCGTCTTATCTTAGTCATGGCCTACACCTACAGACCTTCTGAAGCAAACTCTCTTCCACTCACAAACTCCTGAAAACAATAACAGCAACAGTAGCAAGTGCTTATTTTGCACAGGGCTCTTTGATAAGCACTTTAATTGAAAGGATGCAAAGGGAAGGTAGGGTAAGTATTTTATATTATCATTCTGAGAGGTAGAATGAATAGCAGAGAAGAGCTAAGAGCAGATTCAAGTATGGGAGCTCAGCAATTTTTCAATTTTTTGACTATGTACTTACAAACATTTTAAAATAACTATTTTATTCTTGTAAATGCTTTGTAAAATTTCTCAAAGCATTTTCACATTTAGAAAATCAGATATTCACATTCAAAATTACATTCTAAAAACAGGAAATATGATTTCAAAATTAGGGCTGGGAATAGCTCAGTTGGTAGAGTGCTTGCCTCACATGAGCAAGGCCCTGGGTTTAATCCCCAGCACCACAAAAACAAAACAAAACATGATTTCAAAATTATCCGCAGCTTTGGATTTTCCCACTGTGCTCCTAGGCCTACCAACATGGCTGAGGCAGCCCTCGTTCTGGGACATGCTCCTGTTCTCTTTGTTAGGCCATCATGGTTTTCATCAAGCACTACAACTAAAATACCACCAAGTCCCTTGCAGGCCCATCCTGAGTACAGAATGCACTGCCAAATTAAAAACTAAGAAAAAAAATTCTTTTATTTTTTTTATTGGTTGTTCAAAACATTACAAAGCTCTTGACATATCATATTTCATACATTAGATTCAAGTGGGTTATGAACTCCCATTTTTACCCCAAATACAGATTGCAGAATCACATCGGTTACACATCCACATTTTTACATAATGCCCTATTAGTAACTGTTGTATTCTGCTACCTTTCCTATCCTCTACTATCCCCCCTCCCCTCCCCTCCCCTCCCATCTTCTCCCTCTACCCCATCTACTGTAATTCATTTCTCTCCTTGTTTATTTTCCCATTCCCCTCACAACTTCTTATATGTAATTTTGTGTAACAATGAGAGTCTCCCTCCATTTCCATGCAATTTCCCTTTTCTCTCCCTTTCCCTCCCACCTCATGTCTCTGTTTAATGTTAATCTTTTCTTCCTGCTCTTCCTCCCTGGCTCTGTTCTTAGTTGCTCTCATTATATCAAAGAAGACATTTGGCATTTGTTTTTTAGGGATTGGCTAGCTTCATTAAGCATAATCTGCTCTAGTGCCATCCATTTCCCTGCAAATTCCATGATTTTGTCATCTTTTAGTGCTGCGTAATACTCCATGGTGTATAAATGCCACATTCTTTTTATCCATTCATCTATTGAAGGGCATCTGGGTTGGTTCCACAGTCTAGCTATTGTGAATTGTGCTGCTATGAACATCGATGTGGCAGTATCCCTGTAGTACGCTCTTTTCAGGTCTTCAGGGAATAGTCCGAGAAGGGCAATAGCTGGGTCAGATGGTGGTTCCATTCCCAGCTTTCCCAGGAATCTCCATACTGCTTTCCAAATTGGCCGCACCAATTTGCAGTCCCACCAGCAATGTACAAGAGTACCCTTTTCCCCACATCCTCGCCAGCACTTATTGTTGTTTGACTTCATAATGGCTGCCAATCTAACTGGAGTGAGATGGTATCTTAGGGTGGTTTTGATTTGCATTTCTCTGACTGCTAGAGATGGTGAGCATTTTTTCATGTACTTGTTGATTGATTGTATGTCCTCCTCTGAGAAGTGTCTGTTCAGGTCCTTGGCCCATTTGTTGATTGGGTTATTTGTTATCTTATTGTCTAATTTTTTGAGTTCTTTGTATACTCTGGATATTAGGGCTCTATCTGAAGTGTGAGGAGTAAAAATTTGTTCCCATGATGTAGGCTCCCTATTTACCTCTCTTCTTGTTTCTCTTGCTGAGAAAAAACTTTTTAGTTTAAGTAAGTCCCATTTGTTGATTCTTGTTATTAACTCTTGTGCTATGGGTGTCCTATTAAGGAATTTGGAGCCCGACCCCACAATATGTAGATCGGAGCCAACTTTTTCTTCTATCAGACGCAGAGTCTCTGATTTGATATCAAGCTCCTTGATCCATTCAACATGTCTTTGCTCACTGCTCACACACCAGGCACTCACTGAATTCCATGGAAGAGGCAGAGAATCAGACAAGCAACCTCCACCCCACTGGAGTTTGAGACAGTCTGGGGGATAATAAGTTCCATCAGAAATTATATTCAGAGAACTGCCAAAAAGACACAGATATGATTGACTACATGATTACCTTTCAAACTTGGGAAATTCAATAATATTTTAAAACTACACTGAAAATTTTATGAAGTTAGGTTTTTGTTTTGTTTTGTTTTAAGTCATTAGATCATTCTCCTCCAGACTAGAGAATGGAGAGGAAGTGATATTTCACCCCACCCAGTGGAACAGTCCTCAAAGAGTTCGGTTATATTGGTTCCAGCAGCACAGGGTGAAGCACTGATTGCTCAACCTGTGGTGATTCAAGGACTTACTAGCAAGTTAGGCCCCCAAAACATATTTTTTTTAAATTAACTGGTAGAATAAACAATCAATAATTTTGCTGCATGTTTTAAAACAGAAGTCAAAAAATTTCCTGCAAAAGGCAGAACAGTAAACATTTTTATCTTTGCAGTTCATATTATTTCTGCTGCACCACTCAACTAGTTGTATTGCAGCAGCAGCCATAGACAATATGTCAACAAATGGGATGGCTTTATCACAATAAAACTGTATTTACAAAAACAGATTCCAGGCTAGATTGTGCCTGAAGTCATAGGTTGCCTACCTCTTGCGTGTGTGTGCTCATGCATGTACTGGGGATTGAACCCAAGGGTACTTTCCACTGAGCTACATCCCCAATCCTATTTCTTTTTTATTTCAAGTCAGAGTCTCACTGAGTTTGCTTAGGGTCTCACTAAATTGCCAAAGCTGGACTCAAACTTGCAATACTCCTGTCTCAGCCTCCTGAGTTGCTGGGATTACAGGCACATGCCACCATATCTGGTTTTTTAGCTTTTAAACAAACATGTTTGCCTACATAGATGTAATATGACTTTACTTTTCTGTAATTAATTTTACTAAATAGTGCAAACCACACTTGAAAAATTTTAAATACATATTTTATTTTTCACAAATCTCAAGGAAAACTAAATATCATTAATTAACTGGTTTTCCCTTAAAAAGCATAGTTTCCTTGTAGTGGGCAACATTGTTGATGGGCCTATTTTTCATCTAAATACCAACTAGAAAAATTGGGTTAAAAACTCTTTGTTGGGGGGCAGTACTTAGGATTGAACTCAGGAGTGTTCTACCACTGATACATCCCCAGCCCTTTTTGTTTTTCATTTTGAAAAAGGGTCTAAGTTGCTGGGCCTAGTCCTGCCTCAGCCAACTAAGTAGCTTGGATTACAGGCATGAGCCATCTTATTTGGCAAAACTCATTATTTTTAAGTGAAGGAGAACTTTGAGAAATAACATTAAGGCACCGAATTAGTTGGCCCTACTCCAAGGAAAACAAAAAAAAATAAGCAACCTGAATTACAATAATTACTTTCCTCTGTAACAAGTAGATTACTTATATGTTCAAACAAGAGTAACAATAATCACACAATGATCAGGGATAGTCAAGTCAGGCTTTGCTCACCATCACCTGGCAGTTCTTGAAAATCATTTGCAAATATAAAATGTATGTAAAATAAATGAATACATAAATGTATATGCTGAGTCAAACCATTAAACATTAAACCATTAAAACAGTATCAAGACAAAGCTTTCAACAGAGTCTTCCAGTAAATTCATTCACAAGTTACCCCTTATTCTAAGTCCATGAGACAAATGCTGTGGAGATGATTTTTTTTCCAGTCAGAAATGAAACTTGGGGACATTTCTGTCCATTTCAGATTCTGAAAACTTCATCTATTTTGACTTCCATGATAAAACTATAATGACCTCTTTGGAACTTTTTAGAAAATACTGAAATTAAGGAAAAGTGCAGAAGTGCATTAGAGGAAAATGACTTTAAAATGTAAATAAATGTAGGGAAAAAAAAAAAAAAAACAAATAAGTCTTACCTCTGTTACAAATAAGCTCTGAGCTTCTTCCTCTGCATTTGTAGGAACTGTAGAACATATGTAGCGACCCTGCCGCCTCAGGATGGCCGTCTGTGAACAAAAGCACGAGGAAGAAACTTGGTTAAGATGGGAGGCTGGTCCTCAGGATGCAGGTGAACACCCTGCAATAGGGTACCCACACAGACCCAATCAGTCCCTCTGATTTCTACCAGCAGGTGGGTGCAGCTGCCTCTTCATGTGGCACACAACACATTCCATTTGGCATCCCAACATTCCAGAGCCAGGCAGGGAAACAGCTCCTGCTTCCTTCTGAATTGGGGCCCTGATACTCCCTCCCAGACCCTCCCTGGTCCCCTAATGCAGGGTAGAGGCTCATTTTCCTAGTCCCAAACAACACACCCCCAAGTGCTTGAGACAGTTTCATTATACAGCCTTTTATTTATCTTAATTGGCTTTTTTCCATTGTGGTAAATACATATAACACAAATTTACCACTTGAAGCATTTTTTAAGTGTGCAGTTCAGTGATACTATACATTCACATGGTTGCACAATCATCACTTTCTCATTTCTTAATTATTATACTCATTGTTCACTGCCTCATCCCTACTGCCTAAGAGCAAAGAACACGGATAACTTACATACATAAAGGTCCTCAGTCAATAACTGTTAAATGAACCCATGAATGCTACTGCGTCTCCTATGAACATCAGAAATGTTCTTATTTCAATGTTTTTTTGTTTTGTTTTGTTTTGGTGGTGGAGGTGGTGGTGGTGGTAGTACTGGGGATTAAATCCAGAGGAACTTAACCACTGAGTCACATGCCCTGCCCTTTTTATTTTTTTATTTGGAGAGAAGGTCTCGCTAAGTTACTTAGAGTCTCAGTAAGTTGTGGCTGGCTTTGAATTCACAATCCTCCTGCCTCAGCCTCCCAAGCTGCTGGGATTACCACCCCAGCTTCAGTGCTTATTTTGAATAATTAAATAACTTCAGACAGATTCACATGTATCCAGTAACTGCACTTTTAGGTTTTGGAAACTAATGTTCTACATTTTTTTTTTCTAGCACAGATTGGAATTCTTTGGTATTATTAGTAGATCATGATTATAAAAACAGCATACACTGAAATATTTAACTAACAGAATCTTATTACTAAGCTGGGCTCACAGCATCTGTCCTGCTATTTTCCTTTTTCCCTGGTTGGAGGCAGTTTTCCACAAAATCTATGATTCTCTCCCCTCTCCATGCCATAGAGAACTTCAAGGGCATGTATTTGTGTGTAACTTAATTTTATTTCCTCCCTACATTTTCTCTGTTGTACCTGCTTTGCTTATATTTATTCTTTTTGTGCACTGTGTCCATCTTTGACAAAAAGTATAAAGTCTATTTTTAGAATATGGCTTCCTTGTTCTAAACAAAGGGAAGGAAGCAACTTTGTCTTCCACCAAAGTCCTCTGCAGGCGAATTATTCATTCAGTGTCTCCAGAAGGGCTTTCAACACTGTGGGTCTTGGTTTCCTCACAAATATCACTAATGGTTACCTTTATTACACACCTGTTCTCATGGAATGCCACAGAGAAAGGGACCACAGGCATGGAAACGAGGCCCAAACTATTCAAAAAGCTGCAGAGCAAAATATTGATTATAGACTGTCAAAACTACTAAATATCAGGAATGAGATCAGTAAGGGGACTTATTTATGAAATCCTGTATACTTCAAAGGAGACATTCTATATCCCCACTTACTGTATCATATCTTGATTTATCTTTTTCAAGACTCTCAAAACTAATTATCATACTTTCAAAACATTCATGAAATGCTCATCTCAAGAAATACACCTATTAGAGTTATTTCTAGCCCATTTCTTACTGTAGCACTAGGAAAAAAGAAAATTTTTTACCAAATTTTCCCTGTGGAATTGCCAACTCTAGTAGTTGTAATTATGAGATAATTTTCTAAACACTCCATCCTCTAAGGTGAGAAAAAAAAAAAAGATAGTAGTTCTTTTTGATTCTCATGTATCAAAGTGCTATCATGTTCTCACTTGAAAAAGAAAGCAATTTTAAATCATTAAAGAGACTTGGGTGTTAGCAGATAAGATGGCATAAGGTTTCTCCTGTTTAACTTAGATTTACACATCAATCATAACTGATCAATTCCTACCTCCAATTTGACAAAGCAGAGCTTTCTAACCAGGTAGAGCATGCTTGCTTCCCCAGAGACTTTATCCAAATAAACTAAATTAGATGTGCTTCTTTAGTATGTATCTAGTTCAAGTGCTATTTTTTAAGTGTTTTTTTTCTTGAACTACATAACATTAGATCTGTTTTAGATAATCTCCAAGGATAGCTGCTATTCTTCCCCACATATGCACGTTGCTCCTCATGACAAAAAGTGTTAGTTTATTTTCCCTCCCCTTGAATCTGGGCTGGCAGTGACCAATAAAACAAGACAGAAGGGACATTGGGTCAGCTCCAAACACAGCCTTCAGAAAAAGTCAGCTTCCTTCTCCTTAAAATCCAATTGCCATATAAGAAGTTCTACTATTTTGAGGCCTCCTTGGTGAAAGGAAACAAACGCTTTCATGTGGAAGAATCATATACACAGAGAAGAAGCCACACTCAGCTCCAGGAGGTTCCAGGCATCCCAGTCGGGAGAGTACTGCGTGAATGGAGAAGCCATCCTGGACCTGCCAGCCCCACAGACATTTAACTCCAGCAGAAGAACTACCTACTTGACCCTGAAAGAGAATTAGGAATGAAGAAGTAATAAATTATTGTCTTAAGTTACTAGGCTTTGGGATACTCAACAACAGACAGATGAGACAAGGCTATAAGAAATTAGAAACATCTCCAAATTGCAGTACTGAGGAATGCTGCCATTTTCATTAAATACTACCATAGTACGGATAGGAGGGGGCCGTGAGGAGACACACTATGCTGCAATCTGAGTTTCCTTCCTTTCAACTTCTGCTTAGAGCCCTGAAAGAGGTCAAGCATATACTACAGTATCTTCCCTTCCTGAAAAACACTCTACTCATCATTTAAGGGCTCAGCATAAATATCTCTTCCTCCATGCATCCAAACTTTTACTGGCTCTCTCCCTCCCACAAGACACTGAACTAGTGGCTGAAGACACAACATTTGATCAAATGTAGTTACTATTCTTATCTACCATGAAGTCTAACAAAAGAGAAAGATGAGAAAATAAATTATGAGTTCATGGTAAGTACTACAGAAGGGTATGGATGGAAAGAAAGAAAGAAAGAAAGAAAGGAAGGAAGGAAGGAAGGAAGGAAGGAAGAAAGAAAAGGGCACAGAAGCACAGGATACCATGAGAGAAGATGGTAGGAGAGTCTGACAAAACAGGGAAAAGAGGACATTAAGAAAAGGCATATGAAGGGAGAAATGCTTAAGCAAATTTTAAAGGATGAATCTAAGGTGTATTCAGAACAAAAGAAAGAGGAACTTGGAAATATGCTTTAAAAACTAAAATCAAGATATAATAAATGAGATTAACTTTATTTAAAAATCCATTAAACCCTAGAATTAAAACTATACCTATATCAAAAATTCCTAGATCTCCATTTGGCCTTAAATTAACAATAAAACCCCATCAACTTAGTCAATCAGCATAAATAACAGGCCAGCAGAAAGAACAGGGCTTACCAGTTTGGAGCAACTTCTCTAACACTACTTAAAAGGAAAGCCTGGGATCCATCAAGGGCCCCAGGGGGCTGAGTGTAACTGGCACCAAGCAGACAAACACTGTAGATGCCAACAGCTGCCAAGGTGTTCCCATTCACTGCTCCACTCTAAGTCCAGCCTCACCATGCCACTGTTTTTAACTCATGTCCCATTTAGACTTGCCTACCAGGAGAAGATGCACAGCCAATAAAGGTATTCTGATCCTATTTTCATCCTAGTTCTCAATGCACATTAACAAAATGGTATTCTGATTTGTTTTCTTGTGGGGCTGGTTGCTGTAAATCAGTTCCCCAGAGTCTGACCAACTCTGGTCATACTGATCAAATTCAGTCCACAGACTTGCAAAACTGAGATCTGCCCCTGTACCATGGTGACCTTAAAACCTCGACCCTGAGACCTCTTTAATTAGCTGATTCCATTATCCAAACTCTCCTGCAGGCATAAGCCCTTCTTTCCTCTACCAGATTTCAGATTCTTTTGAGGATAGGAAGGAGATATGTTGTAACTGATCTAATTGTATCTTTGTACTAAGTACCTGATAAATGTTTCAAGAATGAATGAATAAAACAGCCAATGGAGACAGAAATAGGAACCTACCATTACTTGCATATAAGGATTTTTTTTTCTATTACAAAAAGTTCTTTGGCCCATTATAGAAATTGACAAGGGAAGACTAAGTGAATGTTCTATTTTAATTTCTCTGCAGACTTTACATGTTAAAAGTCACATTCAGAAATTCTACTTTATGCCAAACCAATTCACATTAAATTTCTGTAGTTCTACTTCTCTGGCTTATAACAGAGTCCAAGTCAACACAAAGAGATTTATACTTAATGAGCACTAAAGCCCTTCTCAGCAATGAACTAAATTTCCTTTCTCACGGTTGTGGTATTCTGTTCTACTTTTCTTTCAGTTACAACTATATTCCACAAAATATGCGTCCATATCTTCTTTATGTAAATCAGTATGAAGATGAGCATTCAAAGAATATCAGACTCATTCTTCGCCGTATTTGGGAGACTGGTTCTAGGATTCCCATCCCCAACCCCCGCATAGATAACAAAAATCCAAGGATATTCAAGTCCCTATATAAAATGGTCCAGTATTTGCATATAACCTATTCGTGGTCTCCTGTATACTTTCAAACATCTCTAGATTACTTATAATACCTAATAAACTGTAAATGATTCACAAATAGTTGCAGTACTGTGCTATATAAGGAATAATGACAAGGAAATGTCTATACATGTTCAGTACAACTTTTTCTCCCAGATCTTTATGATCTGCAGTTTTTTGAACTCACAGATATGAACCTAAGGAAATGGAGAGCCAACTGTATTTATTCTACTAAGAAAGCTTTCGATTTGAAAGGTGAAGGAGGAAAAACATTTCATACCATGAAGTGTGAAAAGCACCTAAAATTAAACCTAAGCATAATAAGCAGATATTTTAAACAACCACTGGGATGGAAATCTCATAGTACAAAACACACACATAAAAGCCTTCCAGCTATTATAATAAATTATTTTCAGTCAGTACCACAACCGAGTTAAACACTGGTAGTCTCTGACACACAGAAACCCTTATTTACCTTGGCCAGGAACAGACAGGAGTCTTAGAAGAAGTTCCACAAAAGAGCCTGGGGCAAGTGCTCTCCAAAAGTGGCACTTAAGGATGCAAGGATGCCTGACAGCCAGGTCAATTTCCATGGAAATTTTTTATTTTAAAGGAGAGAAGTATAAAAAGTGCAGCACTGCCCCCAGATCCAAATAGGAAGACTAAAACAACCTCATGTCTAGTTTGGAATAAAATTTCATTAAACTTCCTATGAATCATTTGAGAAGGGACACTTCAAAGAATTTTGAATGGAGAGCCAGGAAACCTGATTCCCTGTCCGAGCTCTGCTTGTTTCAAACAGATCCTTTTACAGAAGATTTTTTTTTCTCTTGATTAAAATTATTCCCTTCAAAGATGAGGGCCTCTTTGATGATTCGGAGCTACACACAGAAAGTGTAGAATTGTAAGCTGTTTATAGAATTGTGAGCTCCCAGGGAGGCAGGGCAGAGGCCACCTAGAGAAACACACAGAGGTGCCAGACTTCTCCCAACACTGGGGCTCCTGGCAAGTCCTTGCCCCTATCAGCACCCTTTGGTCCTCACTGCTTGCTCTCCTATCCTGCTGCAACCTATTTCTTCAGATTAAACTCATTCCCCTAACTCAATTCCTGATCCCAGCAGGGTCAGAGTTCTGTCAACCCCACCCCCACTCCCCAAACCCCCGCACATGACCTTGATCTCCCTGAGGCTGGGATACTGAGAAGTTCATGTTTCCAACCAAAAGTAATGTGAAGCGAATAATTTCATTAAACTTCCTATGGAATCATTTGAGAAGTGACACTGGAAAGAGTTTTGAATGGAGAGCCAGGAAACCTGATTCCCTGTCCGAGCTCTGCCTCTCATTAGCTGTGTGAGCTTGGGGAAAGCTTGAACTTTCCACATCCCATAAAAGAGTCTTCTAGGATCTCCAGGTTTCCTTTGTGGTTGAAAAAATTCCACAGTGCTGTGAACATGGAATTCTAAGTCTCATCCCTTTCCGATGGTTTATCTAAGTGTTAGGAATTGCTTTGTTAGAAACCAAAACACAAGAGGCATCCAGAAAAAAAGAGAAAAAATGAATACTGTATTTGCTTTGACTTGTATTACCCTACTTATTTTTCTTCATGGGAGGAACTACTAGAATAAAAGGAGAAAAGATTTGCTACATAGATTTCAATAATATGAGTCTTAACAAAAGGCATGCTGTTGTAGTATTTATTTATTTTTCAACCCTCTCAGTGCACACAGCACTGGATATTTTTTGAAATCACTCTACAATGGGCATTAAACTATTAAAAACCAATGCTCTTAATTCCTGGTGGGAAGTGTGCATATCCACTGGGTATTTAAAACATCATATTTTGTGACTTTTAAATTAAAACGCTGAAACAAAAGGTCCAGGTGAACAATGAGCTAAAAACAATAGCCTAGAGAAGTGGGTGGGCTGAAACATGAGCCAGCTGCATACATCAGTGACAAAGTACCCTCTCTCCTGTCTTCACAGTTCAAAGGAGAAGAGAGCTGGGAGTGTCCTCCCTGGGACAGAAAAACAAACATCAAGGACAGCCCACAGAGGGAGTGTGGGCTCTGAAGCAAGACTGTTGGGAGGTGCTAAGCAGTCAACTCCAAGGAAAGACAGCATCACTGAGACACTGAGCCAGAAGAGCTGAAGGCCCTTCTCTTCAGGAGCACAGAGCTGTTAGTGAGAGCAGGACTGCGGCCATGGAGAGCCTGAGGGGGAATTTTTAAGTGCCTGGTTTTACCTCTAAAATGTCCTAGAAAGAAGAGGGTCCAGGGGCTAGGGATGTGGCTCAAGCGGTAGCGCGCCCGCCTGGCATGCGTGCGACCCGGGTTCGATCCTCAGCACCACATACAAAGATGTTGTGTCCACTAAAAAATAAACACTAAAATTCTCTCTCTCTCTTTAAAAAAAAAAAAGAAGAAGAAGAAGAGGGTCCAAGGCCCATAGCGACCATCTGTTAGCCAGAGGAGCCCACCAGGCCTCAGAGCCCAAATCTACCCTGTCTTGGGGCTGAGATGTGGACTTACTTTGCTGAGCACTGATCCTCCCCTCTCATAAGGCATGCCATATTTGTGTTTATTTTCATTTATTTAGTAGAACTATTCCTTCAAACCTCTGAGGACTCTACACATTTGGCAGAGAAATAGTACTTGAAGGACAACTCTCTGGTGGACTCCAGGTAGTTGGGAAGGGGAGAGAAGTGGATGCAGTCCAAGAGCAAAGCCCAGTAGATCCAGTGGGGAGTGGGCTCTTCAGGCCATTGCCTGGTTCAGCCCATCTTCTTCACTATATAATAAATCCTTGCTTGAACTTTATGTGCTCAACTGGATCAAAGGATACTAAAGCCCAAATTAGGCAGATAGGCAAGGGTCAGATCCAGAGAATGGAGGGATTGAAATTTAATTCCTTCAGAGCCCTTCCTCCACCCTTATCAAGAAAACCTGCCCCTGCTCTAACCTGTTGCTAAGGTAACCTGTCCCAGGGACTGTTCCTCCCTATAGGGAGTTGTTAATTATACCCCTTCCTGCCCAGATCACTCCACTTTGACCCTTCCAGACTGCTTCTCACCTTTTGGCCATCACACGGAGCATCTCCTGGGCCTAGTCACATTCTCAGGAAGGAGAGAGATAAAGAAAGGGAAGAGAATAAAGGAAGAACAAAGGAGAACAAAGGAAGCCTTAGGACATATGAAAAGGCAGAACACTCTCACTTATTAGGATATCAGCTATGGCCCCCTTCTCCCTCTTGGGAGAAGTCTATGTGACCCCTTTTAAAATAAACCCTGCTTTATATGCTTGCCTTGGCATGCTTCTCTAATGTTATACATCAACATGTCAGGGAGCAGAACTCATCACATAACCAGTGGCATCAATAAAATACCTTATCAATGTTTTAAAGTATCTCCAGTTTCAAACTACTCCCTATTGGATGGATGGCTCCCAAAGTATAGCTCTTTCCCTTCCTCTCTAGGCTTGAGCCAAACTCTTTGCTGAGTCACCTGCCTGCTGAGTTCTGCCCCTCTGATGTCTGCTGGAAACCCATCAGGCTGCACTGGGTCTGTACATTAAATGTTTTGTATCTACACAGTATCACACTGTACTGAAACAACTTTGGAACTTTACTGTGACTTATTGACAACACCAGTGATGGAGCCTTTCCAAGTATCTGGCAGATGAATTTCTTTCAGAGCACATGACTTTTTTTTTTTTTTTTTTTTGAGAGGATTCAGTACCAAGGTAGGCTAGAAACAAAAATTCACATAGGGCGTTCCCACAATTCACCTCGCAGTTCATGTCTTGGTTATTGGCAGCTAACCCACAGCATCTATTAACATCAGACAATTCCATTTTCAGGGAAGCACTGGCCTGAGGATTCTCAATGTTTAACTCACTAATAATTAAGAAAATTAATGAAGTATAGTAGAAGACAAGTGTCTAGAGAAGGAATTCCATTTAAGTTTCTGGAGGAATTTAATTAAATAAAACTACCAAGAGACAAATTAAAACAATAATACAAAGGCTGAACAGGTAAGGGCAGAGCAAAGTATATTTCTCATGGACTTTCTGAGCCTTATATCACCTAACAAGCTTTCTACAAACCTGCCCTTGAAGAGTGTGGGTATTTCTCACCCTAAATGCTCCTCTTTATTGGCTATTGAAGACCCCAAGTGTCCACCTTTAACTGTCTTTCTCTGTTCACTTAGCAGTGCCACCCTTCGCTTTATGTGATATACTACAATGCACCAATTCAGGGAACTCTCCTAAAAACCACAGTGTAGCACCCTAAGGGTGAGGCCACCTCCGGCTCTCATCTCTTAGCAATTCTCAGCACAGCTGCCAGTTACCTTTCTAAAGCTTTCATTTAGGCATCAGGCCTCTCCTTACATTGTTTCAGTGACTCCTCACTGTCATCACAATAAAGTCCAAAGGCAGCATGACCTCAAATCTTTCATGACCAACTACATAGACTGTTCTGGACTCTCTGGTCTTTTCAATATTCAGCAACATGAAGGATTTCTGAATCCCTAATACACTGTGACTGCAGTGCTCCTGCAGCATGCCAGCCTCAATTAGTGTACAATCCATGCTACTGAAATTACCAAAAGACATATCCTACAAGACCAGAGAATACAGCTAGTTGTTCACCTTTGCTTCTCCAACACCCAACACAACACGTAGCATAAGATAAATGCTCGCTGATTGAATGGTCAATCAGTTCAAAATGGGACTGAACTACAATCACAAAGGGTTCCAAATGAAATGGTTTTATGGTTTGGGTCTGGGTTAAGTGTATCCCTCAAAGGTTCATGCGTGGAAGCCTGGTCCTCAGTGTGGCAGTGTTGGGAGATGGAAATGTCCTTCTGTCAAAAAGAAGGGGTTTCCTGAGGAGGCCACAAAAGTGAGGTGGAACTCAATTCAGGACACCTGAACTCAAATCAGGATCCTTGAGCTGTTTCAGATAGGAATTTAAGGACTGGCCAAACCAAGGCAGAGATTGATTTTAATAGAAATCAAGGCGCAGAAGGTGGTGTTGGAGAGGAATGGACGGCTTCACCTTAGCAAGACAGAATTACATGTGTAAAAAAGCTATAGTAGAGATGTGATCTAGGAGGGAATTTTTAGTTCTCCTTTGTGTTTTTTTCTTTTTTTAGTTCTCCTTTGAGTTCTTTTCTTTTTTTTTTTTTTTAATAGAGATTTGATGACAAATCTCTATTAATTTCCCTGTCAGGGGTTTGCATCATTCTACTTTGAGAATTTAAAAAGTACTACACTTGTGAGTATTGAGGGTTTCATCAAGGAGAGTGACATATGGATCGAGTAATTGAATCCTAAAAATATAAATTAAAGAAAAATCTATTTGTTGAGCAAAAGCATTCTCTGAACTGTTTTTCTTTAGGCCCAGGTCAAGAGCAAGGTTATTTACGGACTGTGGTTAAATAAGGTCTGGTAATTAACTTAATAGTGTCGTATGTGATTAAAGTATGTGGAAGATGAGTTTAAATCTGGAATTTTAAGTCATGATGTAAAAGTGAACTTTAAACCTGGACTGTGAGACACGGCCACTCTGTTTTGTCCCTTTCTACCTGCTCTGTCTTCTATCCTAACTTGCTTCTTCCCCTCCTTAGATCTATGTTTTTCCAATTCTACCAATTAAAAAACTTTAATCCCTTTGATCTATTTAAGATGGGAGCTAAATGTCATTTTTTAGAAGAAAGAAGAAAAATGGTGGAAAAAATAAAGAATATGACCTGACAGAGAGAATACAAAAATACTGGATTCATCTAGTGCCCTTCATTCCACAAAAGAGAATAAAATCCTAGATTTCCTTCATTTGTACATGTAACATTTTATTTATTTGTGTTCTATTGTATCTAGTTATTTATACAGTCAATCTCAACTTCCTGCTTGATCTTGAAGTTTTCCAAGTATTTCATGGAACAAAAATTATGTCACATGGCGTCTGCTACAATAAAAAGGGGGGAAGGGAAGTTACCTTACCTTAGCACAGTGAGGAAATGATGAAATGCTTTGTAAACATAAAAAAATAACAGCCTTTTACCCTGTTGTTTCAGCAGGAGTCACCACAGTTATCCCACTCCTCAGGGCAGTGCCTGTGGCATTTGGTGTGAATCCCCAGCCTCCCAACTTGACATGGTCAGTCACATCACCTAGAGCTATGTGCCAGGGGGCACGGGGACACAGGTACCCACATACCCTCTCTGATAAATGGGCTCCCCTGCCAGTAAAGAGCACGAGTCTCCAGATGGAAATCCTTAGGTCAGTGAGCAAGATGTAGTCCCCGCCTGGGGTACTAGGTTTGCTGAACCTCACTGCCAGATTCCCCTCTTGTCCTATGTGGCTACCGCCTTCATTTAGAAAGGAGGGCCCAGATTAAAAGTTAATTATAGTTCCTCAATGCATTTTTGCAGTTGCTGATCTGGACTCTGATACAAAAGTTGCTTTCCAGAAGCAATTTTCACCCTCATCCAACATTTTTTTCAATTGAGGAAAATAATGCTCAACTGGCATAGTTCCAATTTTGCTGAGCAAAGCAAGATGTTTAACTAATAATTAAGAAAATAATTAAGGGGCTGGGGTTGTGGCTCAGTGGTAGAGTGTTTGTCTAGCATGTGTGAGGCACTGGGTTTGAACCTCAGCACCACATATAAATAAATGAATAAATAAAAAAGTTCAGCAACAATTTAAAATTTTTTTTTTAAAAAAAGAAAGAATTAATATAAATAATTAAATTCAAACAGTCAAGGTAACAGTGATTAGAAATGTTCCTAAATTACTCTTTTCCTGGCGTCCATACAACCTTCATTCCCATTCCCAACATCCCCACAGGCCTTGGTACTCTACTGCTGAGCCACCTGCCCCTGTCTGGTTTCCTGGTTCTTATCCTATCTTTCTCTCTGCACCTCCCGCCCATCTTCTTAAGTGAGGGGGCACCCCAAGCTTCAATCCCCATGGAATACTATCTCATATTTCCATGAATGAACCAGATCTTCTCCTTTAACCCTGACCTTTCTTCTCTCAGGCTACACTTCTGCATTTCCAACCTCTTAAAGGGATGTACCATTGAACTCTCAAACTGACAATCTTAGGATAGATTCCCACGGGACTTGATTTATGTCATGACATTGCACTTGATTTTTAAGTCTCCTGCTTATTATTAATGGTAATACATGCCTTTATGTTCTCTCCTAAGTTTTGAGCAATATGAAAACAGGGACTCTGTCTTATATTCATGGTCTCAGCAACATATAAATCTGCACAAGTATAACTATTAATATAAATTAAATAAATAGATTCTTCAACTTAGCTAATCAGTGCTATCTGAAAAGCAAACTTTACTTTTGAAGGCATATTTAACAATTAAAAAAAATCAGTCACTTTTCTGTAAGGCATAATTTTCTGTAAGGCATTATAGAATTAAAATTCGTATCTCCTGAAAGTCTGACCAACATCAATTCAGTAATATTATTTATCTGGGTTTTTCAGATATGTCCAATCCTGGACATAAACTATAATCTCAGAAACCACAATGTTCACAGAAAACTACATTGTTGGCTACTAAATTTCAACTGACAGAAATTTTGGGGAATTTATAAAAAGAGCACTTTTCAACAGAAAACCAAAAACAAAGTATTGAGAGATTTTTTTTTTTTTTTTTTTTTTTTTGGCAGCATATATAAAAAAGCAAGGCAAAACACCATAAAAAAAAAATATTTTCTTTTCAAAAGGACAGATGGGAAATGAGATCAGGGACTTCCAGGCCTTTGTAAGTAGAGGGGCTTGGCTTCCTCTCCAGGTCAGTGGTTTGTAGATCATTATCAGTCTCATGTAAGTAGAATAGGAAAAGAACCAGAGGAAAAATAAAAATCAGGATGTTATTGAAGGGCAAATGGACTAACCACATTTTTCTATACAATGCTGAGAACCCTCTAGGATTCTCTTGCATCTAAACAATTCCAGAAGGGAAAATTTCAAGGACTGTCAATTAGTAACAGTCTTTGCTCTGTATTCCCATCTTTCATTTTAAATTCTCTTCCTAAGATGGCTACTGATAATACATCATGAATGTCAGTAGGAAATGCACCTGGGCAACCTTTCCTGGTTCTGACATTGTGCAGTTCCAGGGATGTGAGTTCACCCCCATCCCAGAAACCCTATACCTGCATGCTCTTTTTTTAAAACTTCATGGCAAAACACATCAAACATAAAATTTACCATTTTTAAGTATACAGTTCAGTGCTGTTAAGCATATTCTTCTTGTTGTACAATCTTTTTTTATTCAGCATCGATTCTTTTTTTTAAATTATGTTTTATATCTTCATTTATTTATTTTTATGTGGTGCTGAGGCTCAAACCCAGTGCCTTACACATGCTAGGCAAGCACTCAACCACTGAGCTACAGCCCCAGCTCTTCTTGTACAATTTTTACCACTATCAGTCCACAAAACTTCATCTTCCCAAAGACAATCTATGGACTCATCAATGTCTCATGCCCTTGTCCCTACACACTGGCAACCACTGTTATGTTCCTGTGATAACTCTAAGTAGCTCATGGAGTAGAGTCTTAAAGTGTTTGTCTTTTGGTGGCTGGCTTATTTCTCCTAGCATAATGTCCTCAAGGTTTATCTATACTGAAACATAACAGGATTTCCTTTCCTTTTAAGGCTGAATAATATTTCACTGCATGTAAACACCATATTTTGTTTATCCATTCATCCAAGGATGGATACATGAGTTGTTTCTACCTTTCGGTTATTGTGACTACCACGGGATCATGGTGTAAAGTATCTCTGTGTCCTTGCTTTTGAGTCTTTTGGAAGTATATTCAGAAGCGAAATATAACTTGCTGTTTTTATCCTTTCATACAAATACTATTATGGTTTGGATCTTTAATGTCCCCTGAAAAGCTTATATATTAGGCAATTCAAGAATATTCAGGAGCTGGGAATGTGGCGCAAGTGGTAGCGTGCTTGCTTGGCATGCGCGGGGCACTGGGTTCGATCCTCAACACCACATAAAAATACTGTGTCCATCTAAAACTAAAAAAATAAATAAATAAAAATAAATATTTTTAAAAAAAGAATATTCAAGGATAAGATGTTTAGATTATGAGTACTGTAACCACATCAGTGGAATCTATTTGATGGATTAATAATCTGAATCAACTACTGGGTGGCGACCATAGGCAGGTGGAGCAAGGATGAAGAAAGTAGGTCACTGAGGGAGTGCCCTTAGACTATATTTTGTTCCTGGCTCTTCTCCCTCTCTCTGCTTCCTGTCTGCCCTGAGCTGAGCAGCCTTCTTCTGCCACACACTTCTGTCAGGATGTTCTGCCTCACCTCAGGCCTGGAGCAATGGAATCATCTGACCTCTGCTAAAACAACCCCAAATAAACTTTTCCTCCTCTAGGTCAGTGATTTTTGGTCACGGCAACAAAAAGCTAACACAAACACTATTCCTTGTTTCTTTATACCAAAGTCTAATTTTATGAATATGAATGCCAACCACAGGAGTCTAAAAGCCAGATATACGGTCAGTGGATTGATACCAACAGTGAAGAATGCACAAATGTTAGTAAATGTTAGCACACCAGGATTTGATTCTGAAAAAAGATTATCCATGGCACCCTGTCCCTGGCCACAGCAGATGACACTTCATTCATAACCGTCTGACAATTGAGAACTATTCTTTTGATTACTTAAAATCCACATTTACTTCATGTCTCTCAGGTTTTTTGTTTTAACACCTTTCCTCCATCCTTAGGCAAATATATCTGACAATCTTTTCCCCACACAATTCATTTTCAGAGAACACCTAGATGTCCTTGGGATCTGACCAACTGGGCTCAGTATCAACATGTGCACCCTTGTAAAATGTTCAAAAGCGGGCTAGGGTTGTGGCTCAATAGTAGAACACTTGACTCAAACGCTGAGACACTGGGTTTGATCCTCAGCACTACATAAAAATAAACAATTAAAGATATTGAGTCCATCTACAACTAAAAAATATTTTTAAAAAATGTTCAAAAAGCATCATCGCCACTCACACTTCCATTTTGGTAAATTATCATTTTGAATGTATTTGGCAGAAATTTATGCCAAGTTCTATTATTTTTGTAGTTATTTACCGATGTTCATTTCAGTGTATTATTGCAAATTACTCCTCAATAAGCACTTTGCTCAATATTTGACTCATTTCCTAATCTATATGTCATCCTTTTTCTGTATGAAATAAGATATTTGCCCCTGATCTGATTTGTTCCCTCAGACTCTAACAATATACTGACAATGCTGTGCTCCTATTTTGATTAAGAAAACATAGACACACAGAGGAATCTTAGCATTCTGTGACACTGCTAAGACATTTTACTCATCCAGATTATGAGGCAGTTATTAACATTACTAAGACAATTAGCAAGAAAACACAGTGTAAATAGCCTTGCTTGATGACAAAGTAAGAAAACAAATAATAATGCCCAAACTTAAGTGGGGCCCAAAACAATTACTACAATAGGAGTCACAGCTGAAATTCAAGCTCCTTAATCTTTGTAAAAACTTTCCCCCAACAGAAAATAACACCTGTTCATTCACCCTCGGCCAACTATGCTGTGAGTTCTTTGCCATTCCTAGAATACCTGCCTGGTATCACAGGAGAAGTAGTTACATGTGAGAGGGACAGTTTTTTCAAAGTTTCACTGGTCTGATTCTATAACTGCTTAACTATTCAGGTTCCTTGGCCCTGGGAGAAAGGATGAAACTAAATCAACTCTATGTGGGAGGTTTTTAGTTTTTATTTTGGGTTTCCTAGGTAATTTTATCTCAAGCCTGCAAATAAAACTTTGCATTCTTGTTGCAAAACTCAAAAAGTTTTGCTAATTAGCTAATACCATGAAGAACACATATTCTTATGCTCAGAGAACTCGAGATAACCTTTTGATTCCTCAGAGAATGCTACAGGAAAAATTTGCCAATAGAGAGTATAACTTGTAATCATTGGATTTTGCTTTGCATTTGTTGACAACTCCCAGGCAAAAAGCGTCATTCTAGAGTGCCCTTTTATTTGCCCTTCAGCTGTGTAGCCCTATTCATGAAATTAAATTTTCAAAGCATGGTATTTTTTGGCATGTTCTGAACCCATTTACCAATGGAACACATTTTGGCAGCAACATCGCACAAATGGTTGATTTAATTCCCATGGTATTCCTTTTTTTTTTTTTTTCAGGAATGAACTAAATAACAGTCATTTTTAAGTACGTGTATCTTTAGCAAGTTAGAAAGAGAAAACATTTGTGAAAATTCTCACCTTTGTTGTAAGTTTGAGTCTCTTAAATTTAGTAGAGAAAAAAAAAACTTCAGAGCCAGGCACAGTGGTACACGCCTGTAATCCAAGCAGCTCAGGAGGCTGAGACAGGAGAATTATGAGTTCAAAGCCAGCCTCAGCGAAAAGTGAGTCACTACAGAACTCAGTGACATCCTATGTCTAAATAAAATACAAAATAGGGCTGGGGATGTGGCTCAGGGTTGAGTGCCCCTGAGTTCAATCTCTGGTACCCGCCCCCCCACAAAAAAAACCACTTCAGGATTATAATTTAACAATTGTCATTAAATGGAAGGTTCTAAAGACAATTCACTATGAAAACACTTGTTATGATGAAGTGATGAAGTGAGTTATAAGAGTAAGATTATGTTCTGGGAATGGCATTGCAAAGAAGGTTGGGGGAGGTTTTTAATGTCAATTATTTCTATAGTTCCCTGTTTCGCTTATTTATTTTTATATATGGAAAGCATTTTTAAATCTAAATAAAAAAGAATGAAGTTTGAAAGATAAGGCAGCTCAGTTCATAAAGACAAGGTTTGCATGGTAACAGCACCAGGTAAAGAAGCATCCGGGTGGGATGAGGCTTAGCTCAGTGGCAGAGTGCTTGCCTAGAATGTGTGAGGCACTGGGTTTGATCCTTAGCACCATACACAAATAAAATAAAGGCATTCTGTCCATCTACAACTACCAGAAAAAATTAAACAAGAAGAAGAAGAATCCTCATCCTCCTCCTCCTCCTCCAGGTAAGAATATGGAGGTAGAGAAGGAGGAAGTGCCAAAATCAGGTCCCTGAAGAGGAAGTCCAATAACTAGAACCTCTGAACAGTTTGAGGAGGCTCTGTGTTGCTGGGTACCTAACACCATGGGGTTTGCTGGAGGGAGGCTTGTTATTCTTGCCCCTAAGCTGCCTCAAAGCTTTCAGTGGGTCACTCTGCACAGGCCACAGGCAGAAAGACTTTACACATGAACCCAGATGGCAAATCACAGCAGGAGCCGCCAAGTCCTCCACATTTCCTCCCAGGAACAGCACCCATATTACACAGAGTACAGACTTCATGACATTCCTGTTAGCCCCAAGTCCTTCTCTGGGAGCCCATACACAGTTCAGGGCTTCTCAGGGCAAGCACTTGGTCAAAAATCTGAATCTAAAACAATCTCGTAAGACTTGAGAGAGACTTGTGCCCACTAAATCAACCCAGAGTCTAACACTTTTATTCAAGATCACACAGGATACACTCCTTTTTGCATATTATGAATATATATGCAAAAATATAATCACTCAAAATATGACTATATGAAGGAAGTATATAATAACTTTTCTCTCGAATAACATCTTTTCACCTTTTAAAAACCACTAATTAACTAACCAAAGAATAAATCAAGAGATGGAAAAGTTTGTAAAGATCAGTACATGATTCTGCTGACAGAAACCCAAGTCTTACCTGAAAGTCATCATAAGGGAAGAGTAGCATCTCCCTCAAACAGTCGTTCAGGATCTGAGTTTTCTTCTGGACAATGACATTTTCATAATCAAGTGGCTCAATTAGCTTTGGCTTGGCCTGAAAGACAAAAAATAAATCAAATAAACATTTTATAGATAAACTCAATTTCTCAAGGTTAAAAATCTTTATACATTATACACCATATGTTTTCCAACTTTTCTTCAATTTATGCATTAGTTTTGCTATTGGAAGAAACAAACAAGAAAGAAGTTGTTTTCAAAGGGAAAACAAGACCCCTTACATTGTAATTGTATTCTGTCTTTAAGAATGACACTTATTCAGTTACTTAAGCACAAAGGAGGTTTGCATTCTGCAAGACTTCCAATTATTTCTTGGGTCACAAATGGCTAGACTGGTCCCCTTCCAAGTCTTCAGGTCTGCCACAGCTGCCCTGATGAGGGAAACCAGCCAAGGCCTGCCAATGAAGGCTCATCCCTCCTGGCAAAAAAACCTAAATATGGCCACAAGATTATTTCATGCAAAGCTCCATGGAATCCTGAGTCTCCAAATATCCCTACTGAAGGATCTCTATACTTACATATATAATGCCTGAACACAGAAAAATATGAGCTTGATCAAAACCAGGCAAGCATGTACCCAGGGCTTGTGGGTAAACCCTAAGGGACATGAATATTCATCTCCAGCATGCACTGAATAGAAAACAAATTGGGAAAGAAGAGATAATATGCCTTTTCTAGCCATTTCCAAAATTTATCTTCTCAGTAAAAACAATCTCTTTTCTACAGTATCACTGTCACCATATTTATGGTCACTTTCATTGTGCAAGGCACTGACCGAGCTAATTTAGGGGTGGAAATACATACTCAATTAACTATAGTACCATATGTCAAATGTTAAAATAGGCACACACACACACAAACACACACACACACGGTCAGAAGTAACAATCTATTTTATCAACAGTTATTACAAGATTATTCTAAATTTAATTAAAAAATCATCTGATATACATAATCTCAATAAATGCTATCTATACTAGAGTGACAATTCATATATAAGAAATACATTAAAGACATCTGGGCCAGGTACAGCGGCACAAGCCTGTAATCCCAGTGGCTCAGGAAGCTGAGACAGGAGAATCACAAGTTCAAAGCCAGCCTCAGCAACTTAGCAAGGCCCTAAGCAATTCAGTGAGACCCTGTTTCTAAATAAAATATAAAAAAGTGCTGGAGATGTGGCTCAGTGGTTATGCACCCTTGGTATCAAACAAAAAACAAACATGCATCTGGTATGTGGCATTTACTTTGAGAACTGTGACTGAGACTGCTATGTGTTCTCCAAACCTGTATCCTTTCCTTTCCAATATACCCAATCTCCCTGTGGTTAGCTATGGTCAAATGATGGTTTTCTGGCCAGTGGCATGCTAGTAGAAGGAACATGGCCACCTTGGCCCATAAGATTCCCACATGACCCCCTCCCATCCCCACATTCCACAGCCAGCCACAAGCACAGGATCCAACAGTGGCCTTGAAGCCCAAGCGGGGGTGGGGGTGTGTGCAGCCCTAAAATGGAAGGCCTCTGGATCCTGAACTGCCCTGTAGAAGGCTGCCAGCTTAAACAGGCACTGAAATATCCATAAGCAAAAATGAAACTATCTGCTCTGTTCAGTCCTTGAGATTCTGGATTAGTCTGAGGCAGCAGTCAGCTTGCTCTGCCTAAGATACAGATAAATGCTCATATTTAACTTCAATTACTTGACTTAAGCAGACTCTACCAAGAGTTTTGACATTCTAAGAAAAAAATGCCATGCCCAAACAATTGCACAATTATAATTAGGCAAAATACGTGTGATGGACAGAAACTAAGCAACCTAAAGCTATATACAGTGAAAGTCTAGGTAATTTGTAATAATGTAAGTGTAGGTTAATTCCTACAAAATATAACATCACGTTGTCTTTACTTTCAAAAAAACTTATACAAAGAAATTATTTTTAAAATAAGAATTGTAACAGGAAAAAAGTATTCTTCAAAATATATGAATTCAATTTAAGAATAAAATTCATCCCTTTATTTTTGTTTGCTGTATTGCATTTAGTAATCAGTCAGTAAAGGCTAGCTGGCAAAAATAATGGATGCCATAATTAACAACATTTCCTTAGGAACTATTTCCATATTCCTAATAAAACCCAAATAAGCACACGGCACAAAAGCAGCAGGGATAATAAATAAACCAATAGAGGTGGAAGTGTTATTTACAAAAAATAGGCAACAGCCAGATTTGGCCCAATGGCATAGTTTGCTGACTCACGCTTTGGAGTTATCTTTACTTACCAGTAGTTAATAACCTTTCACCAATTTAATAACTTTTTATATTAAGTTTCCATGTTGAACTACTAATATGTTTTCCTTCCTATAGACAAATAAAGATAACATGCTTACAACTCTTAAAGGGTATTTAATGATTGTTTCTCACCTACTTGACTAAACTTGGGTTGCTTACAAGGTTTAATGATTTTAAAATATTCATAATTATACAAATCATTGTTTTCCCCTAAATGTACCTTAGGGATATTCAATGACTGGATGCAAAGTTATTAGTAATACCTTGCTTTTGTGTGCTAGACTGTCTCTTTCAAGGGCTTTTCAGTCAGATCACAATCAACTCAACAAGTGAGGCTCATCACAAAATCAGCTAATTTTCCAAAGCATCCCACCAAGTTTCCAGGGGGGCTGAATTAGGACATAGCCCTTCGTCAAACAGAACCCTCTTTTCCCACATTGGACTGCCTTTTAACCCTCTGTGCTCACTAGTGAATGATCAGAGTAAACGTGGAAGAGAGTTCATAAGCCACTATTTCTGTGAAAGACAGAGGATGCTCATCAAGCAGAAACAAACAGGGGCTGATATCAACAATCAGGGAAATATCATGGAGCAATAACCTCTATCAAGGAATGTAAAAAATTCAAACTTAAAAAAAAAAAAAAAAACCTAAGGTCACTTTATGAATTAACTCCTAGTGACCTGATTGGGTAGAGATCTTCGGTAACTGCAGGGAGCAAGGTCCACAGCAGAATGACTGATTTCAGAGAAAAGGGCCTATTGACAGTGACCCACCTGTCTCCTACGTTAAGAAAGCAGAAAACTCCTGCTACAATTACAAAACTGTCACAGCACCTGCCTTCTACAGAAGGCCTTGAGTGGGGCGGGGGAGGAGGGAACTTTCAGAGGAGAAAGGCTGGGAATAAAGAGTGGTGAGGGAAGGAAAGGAAAAGGGACCAGACACAGCCACAGGGGTGGGGGTGGGGTGAGGAGACAGACAAATAGGCCCCTTAGGGTGCATAGGCAGAGATGAGGGAAGAGGAGGAGGAAGATAAAGAGAGAAAAAGAAGAAACACAAAGAAATGGCAGAAGACAGACTTGGACTTAGAGATGGATCCTTGGGAAGTCATGCTGCTCTTTTCAACCATGGGATAAGAGGATAGTGGCCTATTTTCTATTCTTCTTTAAATGGATGATTCACTGCCACAGCTGTTCACTGTTCTTCAGTGCCACTAAGCTTTTCCCCCACGCTCACAGGAGCGGGAGGGGACAGCCCAGTGGGATAGAGAACTGATTGCTCTGCAATAAGATTGAGGGCAAGAACATCTCACTAGCAGCAAAATGAAGACTGGCTAATTATCAGACTAGTAATCCCCAACTCCTGGTCTAGAAGAAAGGCTTAACACAGATCTGGCACATGGTCCTGGCTTTAAAGCCAACATGCTCAGGTTCAGTTATTCCATTGATAACAAAGCTCCAAGGGCAAAGTTCTTCACTTTTTATCTTCAAAAGAAACCCAGAATTACCCAAATCAATGACACTCGTCGTGCATGAACCTACGCAGAGGTCCTCATACCACCATGTTTTGAAGCCCTGAGAATTCATCAGTTTGATTTTTAATACTCCAGGGTGCTGTGTTTCCCTAGGCACTGCGGCGGGTGGCCAACACCAAGAACTTACACTGGGTTAACTGCTACTTTTATAGTGTATGAAGAATATAACTCAAGCTATATACAAGTCCTTCACCTTAAAAGACAGGAAGTTTTTGACTATGAACATTCATTTATCTTGCCACTTACGAAATCAAAAAGGGAGAGATACATGGGACTTTGGGTCCACAAAATGTCTATAACAGAGGTTCTAGAAGTGGGTTCCAGCTGATTCAGCATCTCCTACAAACTAGTTACAAATATAAATTCTGAGGTCTCACACCAGAGCTGAATCAGAAAATCCAGGAGGGAGGGGTACCAGATCTCCAGGGATGTTTGAACAAACTCTCCAGGGATGCTAGAGAACTCACATCTATGATGAACCAGGAACGGTGTAAGAATTTTTAAATTCACTGAGGAACAACAAACAAGCCCAATGCTAAGCTTCATAATCTCCTCAAGGTTACAGACCCCTTGGAGAGCCTAGGCTTGATCTCTCCTTCCCCACAAAATGTGGATACAACTTGCTCTCCAAACTTATATTCAGTTTTGTGGGGTGGCTATAATGTTCTGGAGAATGACTATATGAAACTGAGTTTAAGAAGCCCGAGACTAGTAGGAGAGGCAGGCTTGTAAACATCCAACCCAAGGCCAGGAGAGGTGCTGAGGAATAAAATGCAGAGTTAAGGGAGGAGGGTGAGCCAACTGCCATTTGTGAGTCCTGAAGTTTCCTCACTTTACTAAGGAAGTGGTGCTTCACAAGTGTGAATGAAGAATGAGAATCATGGGGGGACAAAGGTCTGAACTCCTTAACTTGACAATGGAGCCCACCTTAGTCAGGTATGAGCCTCTAAGCCCTGGGCCCAGGAAACAGGCAATGCTGCATCCATTGTTTCTGACATGAGCCTCCTCCTGGCATCCCTCTCCTGGAAACACCTCCTTTCCACCTCCAAACTATTACAATCCTCAAGCCCCTACAGCCAGTGGTCTACAAACATCATTGTAGCAGCAGAGTTCTTCTTCTAAAAATAAATCTTACACAGAGAGTAAATATGGTGAAAAAGTTAAAGCAGACTTGCCCCAGACCCTTTTCAACCACCTCCCTCAACCCAAGGAGAGACAGCTTACCTTTCCCCTACTGCTACTTGGATAGCTGCAATCCTAGGAATGCATCTCTTTGGACCATGGGGTATAGCAACCTGCGAACAGCTCATTACCTCCGCTATCAGTGACTTGGGGCAGGGCTGGATCTTGTTATTTCTGTGCAACCTCAGCACCCAGGCCAGGACCCAGAGACATAGTTACTATGAGGCTAATTAATGTTCCTTACTTGTGTGGCACTCTCTCTAGGGGGTCCCAGGATAGTTTAATGGTTGCTGGGCATCATGGCTTAGAGCAACTTCTGGGAACATGTACGCTGTCCAGCCAACATCATGACACAGAAGTGCAGGAGGAAAGACTTATGGAGATAAAGACACTTCCTAAGGTGCTTGCCAGAGAACTACTTGGTGGTGTATATATATAAGATTAGTTAACTGAAAATGCCCCCCAAATCATATGGCTCACTAAGTTAGGAAGAAACTTAATAAAGATTTTTCCAATACTAAAAATTCCTATGACATTACCAAATGTGAAGCTGGAAGAAACTTTCCTAAACTCTCAAGGATGCCATATGAATCTTGACTAATCACACCAAGGGAAACACTGAATCATCTGTCCTTGCAATAAAGAATGACAACACAAAATAATAATCATATGAAGAGGTGATCAAAGAACATGAAGCCAAAAATATGTAGGGAAGAAAGTATTACAGAGGTATGTCCAGATTTCATTGATAAAACATGTTGTTTTCCTGAACTGCTGGGTTAGGTTAGCTTTTTTAAAATTTGTAGTTTGCAGGGGTTTCTTTTCAAATTCTAAATAAATATTTACTTTCAAGCCTTATTTCAATTTTCAAATTTTATTTAGATTTCAAATTTTTTATTTTTCTTAAAGAGGTTTCTAGAATTTTTTTAAAATTATGGTTTCTCACAAAACCTGGATCTGCCCTGGTTAGGCAGATACCTGATAGCGCAGATAACACAAATTGATTTGTTGGTCAAATCAAAGGCAAGACAGTTCAGTGAGTTGGGGAGCTGAGCTTTGCAGTCATAAGGGGCTGTTATTGGGTCAGCGGAGTTAATGCATATTAAAGGCAGAGCCTGACAAATTGTAGGTACATAATAAATGTAGCTTACTGTTATTATTATTAAATATACTGCTTGCATGACAAGGTATTTTCCCTTTATATTTTTAGGTTAATGCGTCACATATATTCAATTATATCAATTGTTTATAAAAACTTTCCTCTACTATCCAGGAACATACAAAATAAAAACAGACAACAATAGTGGGGAGATGCACCAAAAAAAAAAAAGAACTAACATAGAGAAAACTGTACAATAGAGATGACACTGAAATTCAAGGGCTGAGCCCAAAGAAAACAAAAATTGATGCTTACATTAAAAGTTGAATTGAGTATTGATGCACTCTGTGTCAGGAGGGACTGAGAAGAACAGCTGGTGGGTAGGTATACACAGCAATACTTTAGACCCAACCCAGTATGGCAGCTCCAGTGTCCAGGATTCAGAAGTGCTGCTCACAGAGGGTTATGTGGCACTTAATCAGGAAAAAGATGGAGTCAAGCTCTGCTATAGAATCAGGGAGGCCCAGGGTCTGCAGACAGTTCTCCTAACAAAGAATCAAAACCCTGGCTCTAAGAAGGAGACCAGCTGGAACAGCCTGAGGCAAGGGTCATGTGTTCAGAATCAACAGGGAGAAAGAGCACCTTGTCTCTAAGGACAACATGGGCAGAGATTACCCACAGATAAACCGTGCCTTCCCCATGCCCATCTGCCAAGCATAGCAGCTGGCAGCATGGAAACCTCCAGTAATTTTGCTTTCCTCCTACTCACCAATGCTAAAGAGCATGCTCCCATGAGGCTCTGACACCAATGGCTCTTCTAGGCCTTTTGAATTCCCTCCCTCCCACAGACATGTGCTGTTTGGGGTCAGGTGGCCCACTCTCTTGCAAACTGAAATTCCAGATGGAAAAAATAATTTGAAGTAGGGAGTCTCAGCACCAGAAAAATGAGATTCCACAAAATTAATTCACATGTATGAAGCTTTAGAACCATGCTAAAAGCTAAGCTCACGTGAACAGAGAATAATAAGGATATTAGGCAAGAGAGCTGCTTATGAACTTTCCAGACTTACTTGCCTATTTGTCTCTGGTTATTGAATGTTAACACAGCTGAAATCCTGAATGCTACTTCTTGAAACAGCACACTAAGGAAATGGCAGTTCTTGAGGCATTCTATTTTAAGAAATGAGAAATTCATCGTTCCCGCTTATAAAGAATTTAAGACTTCCATGATTTCTCTGCATAACATTACAAGCTACTTGATGGGCTGTGACAAAAATTCTTCATGAAACTTTTTCCATTTACAAAGTGTTTCTCAATGTTGCCAACAGGCACCAGCACTGTTGCTGGGGAAGGGGATATGGCAGGCTGCAATCAAAGATGGGCTTCTGAAGACAAGTGCAGAAGTTTATGGTGCTAATGTTACTGATCCTGCTGCACATTTTTAAAAAAGCATGCTTCCAAACAGCTTCTAGATCATTCTCCCTATACATACAAATGAGCAGTCCAGAGAAGAACATATGAAATAAAAACAGACAACAATAGCGGGGTGCACTACTGGAAATAAAACAGACAACAACAGGTGGGTAGCCCGGAGTGCACAAACCTTTCTGCACTCCAGGCTACCGCCAATGCATAACTCTCACTACAAACTCCACCAAGAATGTTTTCTTCTTTTTTGTGATACTGGGGCTTGAATCTGAGAGCTTTTTTCTTTTCTTTTTTAAAATTTTGAGACAGGGTCTCACTAAGTTGCCGAGACTGGCCTTGAACTTGTGATCCTCTTGCCTTAGCCTCCTGAGTCCCTGGATTACAGGTGTGTGCCACTGCACCCAGCAAGAACTTCTGAAGTTGTCAGATTTGAAAAAAGAATACTCATTTTCCCCTAACTAGGGTGGGCACAGGAAATTAACAGCTGCTTCCCCACAAAATATCATGTGCTGTTCTGTGTTCCTTCTCTCCACAGATATTTACTGAGCCTGTCCATGTGCACTTTTGCCTGTCTTTGATACCAATAAAAAGTTTGCAGGCCCTGCTGAAAAGAGCTCATAGTCAAAAGGAAGACGTGTGAAAAAGTAGAGCAGAATGAGTGTCAACGGTGGGAACCCAAGAGTGGCGTCCCAACAGCTAGAACAAATGTGACCTCCAGCAGCTAATTTTGAGCTAAATTATAAACTCCATGAAGGCAAAGCCTTCTCTGTTTGATATGCTGCTTTCTCCAGCACCTAGAACTGCATCTAACAAGGTGTGGTACTCAGTCACTATGTGCTGGACAAATGAAGGAACCCAACAACGTGGGGTGCTTCCCAAAGGGATCTGCTAGAGTGGAACAACTCGGCCAGGATTCAGGTGGAGTGAGAAATTCAGGGACTGAAGTTTCAGGATTGCAGAGAAATAGGAGACTGCAGCCCCCAGTCTCTCCTTGAAAATGGAAGCAAATATCTGAAGAGAATTCATTCGAGGGGGTGCCACTGATTAGCTCACCATGGGGTGCTCACCCCTAGACTACAAACTACAGGAAAAGATGAGGCCAGAATGGCAAGTGTGCCCAGTAAGAAAGGCACAGATATTCAACAATGTCCCCGCTCCATCTTCCAGCCAGAGTAAGACAACCTCCCATCATCTCCTAATAGATATGCTCCTCTGCCCTTAACCCAGGACTTCAAAACTAGGAGATCACGGCAATCAAGATAAAATCCCATTCTCATTTGGTAATGCATGTTCTTCTCTGTACTGCTCATGTAAAAAGTATAGGGAGAATGATCTAGAAGCTGTTTGGAAGCATGCTTTTTTAAAATGTGCAGGAGGATCAGTAACATTAGCACCATAAGCTTGTGCAAACCCACCCTGAGATTACCCAGTATAGGCTTCTGGTTTTACAGATGAGGTGACTCTGCAGCATGAAAGGGAAGGGACTGTCCTGAAGCCCTAGGAGGACTCTCTCTTGCCCTGGCTCAGGCTCTCCCCTCAGCCTCTACAGAAACATTGTCTGCATTTTGATATTTTTACTTGCACTGACAACATGCATCAATACATGACAGAACAGGAGGAAAGAGAAGTAACCTAAGCTTAGATTTAGAGGAAAGCTCCACCTGAGCATTAAGCCACACAGTTAATGACTTGGAGACTGATGAAAGATGTATAAGGAACACTAAACTCTCAGACATCTAAATATATTTCTCACAATACAATGTGGTGTTATCCTCAGAAAGACTAATACCAATGATGAAATACTTGCAAATTCAGTTTTATATTATAAACACTAATAAGATGTTGATTTCTCCCTTTGAACAGCACTTTAAAAAGCATTGTAATTTAAAAAGTTGTCACTGAATGAAGATTTTATTTCATAAGGTATGTCCATATTAGTAAACCTTGTACACTCAAAATCAATTTGAGAGAAGGAAAAGATTCTCACTTCTGCCTGGCACAGTGGTACATGCCTGTAATCTCAGAGACTTGAGAAGCTAAGGTAGGATGGAAAGTTTGAGGCCAGCCTCAGCAACTTAGTGATACCCTGTCTGAAAGTAAAATAAAATAAAAAGGGCTGGGGATATGCCTCAGTAGTTAAGGGTCCCTGGGTTTAATTTCCAGAACCAAAAAAAAGAAAAAGACTAAGTTTTGTATTTGTCATTTTTATAAGCACCCATTATTAGCCTATTATAAAGACTAAAAAACTGTAAAATCAACAGCATATGGAAAAATGTATAAGAGAAACATAATGGAAATTGAAGTAATTAAAGATAGTAATAATGTTAATACCAATCCACTAGAACTCATTCCTTTGCTCCCATTTAGTCAGCTTTAGTCAGCTGTGCTCAAATGGGGATGCTCCTGAGAATGTTAATGAAGAGAGCAAGACAAGGCAGGAATTTAGGGGACTTACTCCACGTTCCATGCCCAAGGAGCCACAAGGAGAGGAACAGGGACAGCTTTCTTATAGTGCTTTAAATGTCTTTCTTCAGACACAGGGCATGGGTCAAAATATGTCAGGGAAGTGTATAAGAAAAACAGAGAGGTAACAAGGCAGAGAGCCTGAGGGCAAGCCCAGCATCTCTCACGTACACGTTCTCCTAGACACTAACCTGTCTGCCATTTTTACATAGGTGAGAAGCGATAATGAAAGCAATAAAGAAAAAGATGCAACATGGAAGCTGCATAAACAATTCTTAAAATTTATAGTACAGATTCTTTTTTATCCAATATTTTTTTTTAGCATATGGCCGAAAATTCTCAGTTCTTCCTAGATCAATGAAAGGTATTTTTGAAACTTTAAAATTGCCAAGAAATTAAACTAAAGCAAAAGCCAGATTCAGTCAGATTTCAAAACAACTGACTTTAAGCTACTTATTTTAAGTTGCTGGATAAGGTGTGGGATGTTCATACACATAACTAACTCCCCAAAGAGTTTCTGCAGACTTTGATAGAAAGGCAGCACAGAGACCAGGAAAGGGCAGGTGCTGAGAGAATTTAAATCCTGGTTCCCAATATGTCTACCATTATTGGAGAGGGTACATAGAGGTTCATTATACCAGTTCAGTGGGTCTCAAAGCTCAGTTCCAAACCACAGAATCAGCAGTATCTAGAACTCGTTAAAAATGCAAATTCACCCCAGGACCCTGGAATCAGTAGCTCTGAGTGGAGCCCAGCACAACAGAAGATTCCGATGCCCACTCAGTGTGACAACTATTCTACTTGTTCATACACTTTTGTGTATGTTCATATGTAGTTCAAATTCAATCTAATGTTAGCCCCTGTGACATACATGCTTTTACCAGATTACACACATCTTATCTCATTAAACTTCCCCCAAAATCTGTATGGTGACATCATCACTGTTTCTCAGATGAGGAAACTGAAGCTCGGGAACAAGATGATTTGATAAAAGTCACACAGATGGTGAGCCTTGGGTCTCCTGGCCCCCAGCCCAGGACCTTCCCCACCACACAGGAGCAATGGGCATGATGTAATTCCAGATTTTTAGAACCAGAAGCACCTGCCCAGCGCCTCGGTTCCTCCTGCTCTACCCTGGGATGCTTCCATCTCCACACCACCAGAGTCAGAAGCCCGGGGCTTTCTGCCCAGCTCCAAGCTGGTTAGGCTTCAGTCTCACCAATGCGGAGATAAAAGACAAAAAAGACCCTGCCTGAATGACTCTCATTTCCCTCTTCAAGAATATTAAAAATCTTACTCCAAAATACTAAATCTCCCCACCAAAGAACAGCTTTGAACGCTTGGACAAACATTAATGCCGTTAGGTAACAGATCATTTATGATTCAATCAAATTCTTCAGGGCACGATCTTTGCAAAGAAAACTTAACCCTGCTCTTAAAATCTCCCCCCCCCCCTACTGATTTACAAATATGTTACCTCATCCAGAAATGAGGTAACTCAACTCCCAAAATGACAACTTCCTATTTTGAGACTTTTAAGCTACTAAATGTGTAAATTTATAGAACTGTACTGCTAAGTTGGGCAGATACTAGCCACATGTGACTGCTGAGTACTTAAAATGTGGTGAGTCTTAATTCAGATGTGCTATGCCTAAAACACACACTAAATATCCATGACGTAGTGTAATTAAAAGAATGTAAAATACCTTAACATTTTTATAAGCATTTATATTTTAAATGCTGAAACAATTACCATTTTGGAAATACTAGGTTAAAAATCACATCATTAAAATGAATTAAACCTGATTCTTTTTACTTTAACATGGTTACTAGAAAATCTAAAATTATATATGTAGGTCATGTTACTATTTCTATAAATTATTACTGACTTGTGAAATTTTAATACACAGATATTTTTAAAAACTTCATGGCAAAACAATGGACAATCCAATTCCTTAAGTTTTTACTTAGGCAGGTGAGGCCAACAGGCAAATTCAGAGGCAACCTCTGAGAAGCAAGGAATCCATTGTTTTCTCTTCTCTGCAAAGGAGAATCCGAGAAAGGCATTAAGCAGGAGACTAACAATGATCTCCATGCTTAGAAAAAAATGGAGTAAGGAAAGACCAGGCGATTGAGCCTTCAGAGAGGAGAGGTCTGAGGGCGATCATCATTGCTTCCTCCATCTGAACAGTCTTAGATTTGAAGTGGCAAGTGGGTCTCCTAAAAGTGAGCACTAGGCTCTTGGATATCTTTCCTTTGGGAGGAAACTCAACAGCAGGGGAATCCCCATTACCTCCCCAGGAAGCTGGCAGGGCCCTCAGAGATCAGACCCACTAGTAAGTGACATGTATATCTGTCAGGAAAGAGAGCACTTAAAACTTCCAAAGCCTCAAAATGTCACTTTAAGAGAAACTGTAACCTGGTTATATCACATTACAGGGCATTTCAAACTTGTGGTAAGTTGAGGAAAAACTATAATTTGCAAGTCTTCTTGATTCTAAAATTATTCTCCATCAGTCATCTGCCATCTGTAGGCTCCTGTCTAGTGTTCCCTAACTCCAATTTCTGTTGCCCTTTTACTCATTTCCAAGTGGCCACCCCTTTCACCAGTCTTAATGGGACATCCCATTTTGCAGCTCCAATGGCCCAAACCCCAAATGATTTTGAATACGTAAGCTTAAAACCTGAAAGTAAAACTCTGGGATCCTGAACATGACTCCATCATAGGTTATCCTGGGATCAGACACTAACATTGAAACACAGAACTCAGGCCCCAGAAGATACCTGAGAGAGTATTTACTGCGTGCTTCTCATTTTACACATGAGAAAACTGAAGCCCAGGAGGATAGGGGGATGGGAATGGTGATCTGCAGAGACTTCCAGGCAGACAGGGATGAAGGTTAGGTCTCTGCTCTCCAAAGTGCTCTCTACTGGGCCGCCCTGGACACAGCTGCCTGGTGGGCAGCCACCACCTTTCACCACTAGCACACACCGAAGTGAACAGCAGCCCCTTCTAAACACTTTGGGGACAACAGCGCTCATTTTACTGATTAAGGAATAAACATTTCAGGATCATGCTGCAATATTTTTTTTAAAAAAGAAAGGGAAAAAAAACCCAGAAAGGAAAGCAACATGCCTCTGGACTCTCAGATACTCCATCAATTGATGCTGCTTCGTGCAAACACTTCCATTCATGCTTCCAACTTCCACTCCCTTTCTCTGTATTTCTGTTGTTTGTAAACTGGATTTTAATCATTTAAATTTTTTTACTTTGCTTGTTCATCTTTACATTCCCAGTGCCAAGCTCAATGTTAACATGTCCAAACATAGATCTTAGAAAACCTGACCAGAAGTCTACAATCCTGGTTCTGCCACTCATTAAATGCATTACTCTGAGCAAGTTACCTAATTTCTCTGTGCTCAGTTCCCTCATCATCAAGAGAAGAGTAAAGACAGCACCTGCCTCTCAGAGTTGCAAGGGTTAATTGAAATAATGTACTTAGTGGGCATAAAACAGTGTTTGGCCAGAGCAAGGCATTATGTTTTTATTATTACACCCAAATAAAAAACAACAGGCACACCCTTGCTATTTAAAAAAAGAAAGAAAAACCAGCCACAAGCCATTTTGCCTCCACACTGGTGACAAAATATCAGAAAAGAAACACATTAGCATAAGTAAGATTTTAGTTTTCTACATAAGCAAGAACCCCTAAAGAGTGGCTCCGCATTACAATGAGGTGGGAACACAAGTTATGGAAGCTCCTTCTCTGGGATGGTTTTGCAAGCCAGGCACAGTTAATAAATTTACTCCCACCACTATCTTAGCATACACTTCCCAAAGATTCCTTCCACTGACCACTCCACAATATGACTGTGTGACAGTGGGAATCCCGATCATGCAAACTGTTCCTAGGAAATGTGGGGGTCGCTGTACTGACTGCAAAGACAGCAATCCCTGCTTTAAGTGCTAAAAAATCCAAGAGCATGTCATTCCTGGAGCTGATATTATTTCAGTATTACCTTTCTGGGAATTTGGAAAGAATGGGTCAGATTAACACTCATTAGGCCTAAAAACCATCACACAAAAGCTTTTCTTTTCGTTAATTTTGTTGTAGTTGTAGATGGACAGAATGCCTTTTTTTTTTTTTTTTTTTTAACGTGGTGCTGAGGATCAAACCCAGGGCCTCACACATGCTAGGCAAGTGCTCTGCCACTGAGCCCACAGCCCCAGCCCTGCGAAAGCATTTCTAAGGAACAAACCCCTTGTCTGGGGAGAGGAAGGCTTCTGAATCCCCATTATGTGATCCTAAAAGTCTAGGAAATCTTAGGACTTAAAAATATGAATGGAATGAACTAATAATGAATAAGCAAATGAAAGGGATTCACCAAGAGCACAGTGTGAAGGCTCCTGGCTCTGAGTAAGTCAAATTCCTGCTTTTGTCACATGGAAATGTGTCTACATAAAGCTTACAGGAACTTCCTTCCTACACCTGCCAGTATTTTAAAACAAAGAAACTACTTATTAAATATCATGGATATAATTAATGAAGTTCTTCTAAAGTAGTTTATGCAAATACAAGAAAACCTATAAAGCAGAACAGTTTCCTAATTTAATCAATTTACTTTAAAGTTTTACAGGATATTAACAACATGATCATCACCCATCAGGGTTGGTGTCTTCCTTCACTTAGTCTACTATTTCTAAAGCAAATAAAACTTTAGGGACAAAAAAGGCTCTCATTTCATTCTTCCCCTCTTTGGGAGAGAGGCTTTCCCAGAAATGGGCTGCCTTGTCCTATCAAAACCCAGGTGCTTTCTGGTCCACTCTACATTGGGCACATGCTCGGAAGTCTCAAGTAGTTATTTAGCTAGAGTGGCAGTGTGTTTATTGAAACACTAAAGAACTCAAGTTCCATTTTTAACACTTGATGATCCCAGAAAAACAAGAAAAACCCAAAAGATGTCTCTCAAAAGATACTTTTCAAACAATATTGGAGTACACCTTACATGTGAAAATTCAACTCCTCTCTAGTTTCTATTTTGTGTACATACCTCTCAACCCTCAAAATTCCCAAAAGACCTGCACTGAGTCCTTACCTGCCTAGGAAAGAAATCCAATGAAGTAGCCACATTAATAATCTAGAACCCAGCCATTTTTGTCTCTGAGGTCCCACCCTTTTCCTCTAAATGACTGGGCAATAACAATTAGAATAAATTATTTCCAGGAACTACTTTACAGAATTTGGAGTCAGAAATAGTTGTTCAAATGTAAGCACAATAACTAATATGTAGACATCGAGAGTATTCTGATTGTTCCTGTTAGTCATCCACAACCCACAGCCATTTTTCAATGGGTTTGGCAGCAAGCCTGGATAGGAACAGCAAAGTTTCCCCCATGCACTTCCTGCATGGCTTACTGTCACAATGCAGGGGACAAGACCCACTTACACAGGTACCTGTTTAGCCTCTGGAATTTTATAATGTCATGTCCAAGTCGAAACATTTGACTTTACCAGCCTTGAACAAGCAGCCAGTGCTAAGGACAAACCCTAAATGTACACCTGGCAGAAGGAGAAACATTATTTCCAAACAGAGGAAACTTCTAATAGAATGTTTATAGAAAAAGTACAGCTTCTGGTTTGCATAAGTGCTTTAAGATATATTTACCAGTACATTCACTGTTGCATTGTTACTAACTGTAAAGAATTTGTAACAAATTGAATAATCACTAAATTGTGGTAGAGACATAAAATGGAATACTATATAGCCATTAAAAATAATAGCATA
This sequence comes from Marmota flaviventris, assembly GCF_047511675.1. NCBI lineage: Eukaryota > Metazoa > Chordata > Mammalia > Rodentia > Sciuridae > Marmota > Marmota flaviventris. The sequence goes on from NC_092501.1 coordinate 155,572,381, forward strand.
AATCCACATACAGTGACAAAGAAAGATGTTCTTTATGTGTTCTGGAGAAAATTAATGCAGAAATCTATTGTACATTCTCAAACACACAAAAACAGCTATGCTTTCCTATGCATAAGAGAAAGTCTGGAAGTATAAAGAGCAAAGTATTAAGAATGGAGGAAGGGGAAAAATAATACAAGGGGGACAAACGAATGTCAGTAAAGGGGGCAGAGAGAGAAGAGGGGAGGGGAGGGGAGGGGAGGGGAGGGGGGATAGTAGAGGATAGGAAAGACAGCAGAATACAACAGACACTAGTATGGCAATATGTAAATCAATGGATGTGTAACTGACGTGATTCTGCAATCTGTATATGGGGTAAAAATGGGAGCTCATAACCCACTTGAATCAAATTGTGAAATATGATATATCAAGAACTATGTAATGTTTTGAACAGCCAACAATAAAAAATTAAAAAAAAAAAAAAAGAATGGAGAAAAAGGTTAAAAGTGCTTCTCCCCACATATGAAAATTCAAGTGAGAGCCTTCTTATCTATTAATGCAAATATATTGGAATAAGAATATTTTGGGTTTGTGTTTTTAATGAATTCATATTTACTTGATTATAGAAAATTATGCTTTTATCAGTAGAGAAGTAGCAAATGAAGATGAAATAGAAGTAAATGAATGTGATGGGGAATATCATGGAATTTTATAAATAGATAAAATATTAGATATTATCTAATTGAGGTCTTTGATTTTGCAAATGAGAAAGTAGGCCTAGAGTGGTGGCATGTTTTGCTAGTTATACAGCTAGTTGGAGAAAGAGCTTGAAATAGTATTCAGCGTTAGCGAAATCCCAAGAATCTGGCAGTGATACCATAACAACTGAGAAGCTAACTTAAATCTGTACTGCTTACTGGTTGATACATGTGGTTCTGATATTAATAAAAAAAATAAAATAGCATACATAGTGATTACAATAAAATACAAAAAGCATATTGATTTCTAGCTGTTTGAGATAATAAAAGTGAAACAAAGCCTATAAAATCATTGGAAGACTTGGAAAGTCATTTTAAATAAAAAATCACATATAATTAAGCATCAAAGAAAAAAAAGTGCTTCTCCCCGCCACTTCTATCCTCTTTTCATTTCTCACTACATGCATTAAGTATTGCTCTCCTTTCCAAACTAGGTAATATTTTCTCCCAAAGGCTATTTTGTGTACATAACTAAAACAAGCAAAACTAGATTTCAAAATGCTACTTCCTGAATAAAGTATGTTACCTATATTTAAATGTCTCTTGGTATAACTCACTCAAATTATAGACTTGGTGATTCTTGCTAAGCACAGGGGCCACTGACATTATACATGAATAGAATTTCAATAAACAGATCTCAGGGCTGTGTCTGCAGTTTTAAAAGTCATCTTGAGAAACAAGCGGCATTCCCAGAAGCTTGCTGAATTCACATTTGCAGTGGGCAGCAGTAGATGCAGGTAAGGAACAGGGCTGCGGGCAGAGGCTCTGTTTACATACTCTGACTTCTCTTATCTGACACAAGTTCTTTCTATCTTTGTTCCCTGCTAGAAGAAGGGAAACAGCAGCGGGTAAAAAAAGGTGTCTTGTATCTCTGTTTTCTTGCCTCTCCTTCACATCTCTGTGGGTGCACACGGCTGAAGGCTCCATACCACCAGAAGCTTCTGAACCCTGGAGACAGTTCCCACCAGGTGCAGTTTTGCACTGCAAGGGAACAGGACCTCTCCATGGAACTGCCTGCAGTGAGATTTGACCTAACAAGGAACTGAAACATAAGCACAGGAAAAAAAAAAAAATGGGGGGGCGGGGTATTAGGGAGTGAATCCAGGGGTGCTTAAACACTGAGCCATATCCCTAGCTCTTTTTTGTATTTTATTTAGAGACAGGGTCTCACTGAGTTACTTAGGGCTTCCCTAAATTGCTGAGGCTGGCTTTGAATTCGCAATCCTCCTGCCTCAGCCTCCAGGTGAGTGCACTACCACGCCTGGCTAAACACAGCAATTTTTTTTTTTTTTTAGCACTAGAAGGAGAAGCAAAATATTTTAAAAGTAACTTAAGTGATTAAACACAAAATCACATGACATCTCTTTACACGTATTCAATCCTCTAGACAAACATTCCTCCACATCTGGAGAATCATTGAGAGAGATATTTAAGACTATTCACAAGGGAACTGAAACCACACAACTTCCTCCAAGAAAGTCTAAGCTACACTGGCTGGGAGCTTTGAGCAGTTAAATCTACATAGCATGTAAGCAGCTCAGGCAACTCAATAGGTGAAAGAGCTTAGACCAGCAGGAAGGAATCCAAGATAACAAATAACATTTCCCAGCAACATATACCAGAGGGTGAAGAAAGAGAAACCTAAATCTCTAAGATGAAAATCTGCAGGGAAAAGACATACTTTATGATTTCCTCAGTTCAGATTAGCAACATAATTTTGAAGGCAATACAACAGAAGGCAGCCTCACCTGTTGCAGAGGAAAGCACTTTGGTTCAAATCAAGTTTGTTTTAGGAAAGTTTAAGTTCAGATTTTTACAGATGTTAATTGAAAATTAAGTAAACTAGTAACCACATACTTTATAGTAACAGCAACTGATCCTCTGTGTTTAAAAAAAAAACACTATATAAAAGGAGTAAGTACTAGTTTAACAATCCCTTTAACAGATCATTTGAAAGGCTCAATTGTCCCCTTTGCAGTGCATGCTGGTGATTTTTGCAGCTTGCTTAAAAAATTATGTGCCTTTATTGTACTAAAGAAATTCCGGGAGAGAAGCACAACCTACTCATTGATGATAACAACACAACCGTTTTTCACATTCCTCCCTTACAAAGTCCACCAAAGCACTTGACTTCATCCAAACTGCTAAGACTTAGCAAATGTTAAGAACAGAAACTTCTCTGTCAGTTGGCTCAGTTTAGGTTCTTTTCTATTTTGTTTAAGCAAACCTGCTAAAAACAAGTGAGAAAGAGCACATGGAATTTCAACAGTTGTGTTTCTTTAGAACCCCCAATGGTACCTACCCTGTTTTCTCAAAAACATAAATAATGTAGAAAAGGTTTTAATTTTGCAAAGCAGACCTTTTCTAAACCCTACAGTTGGAATTAGAAAGCACCTCCCTGAGTTTACATTTGGAAGCAGCCAGGTAGGACATAATTTTGAACAATACATAACTGTTCTATACAAAGAAGCCTTCTGGAAACCACGTTTACCCACAAAATGTTAACATTTCTTTCTTTACAAAGAGGAATCAAAGTGGAGCCTAAATCCATCTAAAGAGAAAGAGAGAAGAGGTCCCAAGAAGCAAGCACAGCAAGTTTTAAACTTGAACAGAGGTAAGAGGTGTTAACCTCACATACACAGCACAGTTAAGAGACAGCAATGGTCTACACAAGACCTCTCACAAGCAAAGCCCCTCTTACCAGCACAGGGCCTGGGCTCTCTGCTTCCACCTCTCCTTGAGCAGCATCCTTGTACTGCAGGGGGGACTCGATCACCAGTTCCTTTTTGACACTTCTACTGTTTGTCCTGCATTTATCAGCCTGCATTCTCACGGAAAACACAAGTCAGAAAGCCTGCACCGAGGACAGCTGCGAGTCCCTGGCTGTGCACACATGCCAGTGGCCTGAGGAAGGAAAGGAAACTGGCTTCCCAGGCACGAGGGTCAGCAGCATCGGCTGGATCTGTGGAGCCTGCGGGGTGGGAAGGCATGACAGCAAAGGCCAGCCTCCAGGGGTGTTACTACTGCTCGGAAAATGGGAGGCTCCTGCTAGCTGGCCAAAGAAAAACAAACCCCAAACTGAACAATACACAGTGTACTGACTCTTCGATAAAGACCGGCCTTATTGTGTCTGTTCCACACGGTGTGGGCCAAATCAATCCGAATCCAAATAGTGCAGTGTTTAAAAGAAAACCAGTCACAGTGAGATTCCTTCATAATTACTTCCAATCTCAAGCTTACAGAGCTTGGAAGCCAGCTAGGTCGTCTGGCAGTTCCAAAGCCTTATAGTTTCAGAATTCTTTCATTTGTGTTATGGCTAAACACCAACTGCTTGGCTGATGATCAAAGAAGGAACCAGCAACCAGCAAGGGTGTTCCCAGGAGGTACAGGAGTAGGAAGAGCTTCTCCCTGAACAACAGACTCCCAAATCTGACATAGCTACGGTTTACACATGCCAGGAAGATGACACTATGTTTAATAAATTCATGTTCTGTTCAGGAAAGCATGTATGTGATGATGGACACTTTCATTAAACAGAATATTCCTTTAAATATACCAACAAAGGTGCAGGAACCTGAGGGTAAATATGCCCAGTATTAGGTACTGAGAAGACCACAGAAAACATAGGGAGCTTGGGCCAGCTGGGAAGGCAGGGTGAAAAGACATCATCAATGACAAAAGAATAGAATTAATAGGGACACACATAAAACCCAGAACAGTAGCTGAGTCATCATTCCATGGTTCAATGCTAATAGCATCCAAAATATGTCCTACCCAAAAGTCTGCTATTTTTATTATTTCACATATTGATGGTAATTTTTTTTTTTTTTTTTTTGTACCAGAGATTGAACTCAGGACCCTTAACCACAGAGCCCCATCTACAACCCTTTTCTATTTTTTATTTAGAGATAGGGTCTTGCTAAGTTTCCTACAGCTGTCTTTGAATGTTCGATCCTCCAGCCTCAGCTACTAGGATTATAGGTGTGCACCACCACACCTGGCATGTAGATAGATTTTTTTTTATAAAAATCATCTCCTAGGAAAAATTAAACACAGGTATTAAAGTATTTATTAAGAAGTTACATGGAAAATCAGCACTAATGATGAGATTCAGTATTACTCTGGGATATTCCTGGGACACTATCGAGCTTCTCCCATTTAATTTTGCTTTTTATTTCCTTGACAGGAGGAAGCATTTAGTAACAGTAGGCAACAGTAGTAGTGGCAAGGAAACAATGAATCTAGTTGTCTTACAGCAACAATAGTTGCCTTAGATACCCTGCCCTGGAGGAAAGAAAGCAACTAGTAAGTATTTGAGATCAGGCAGAGGGTCCCACTTTCCAGGTAAAATAGCTGAGGCCAGGAGAACTCAGTGCAGTCTGTGCAGAAGCTGAGAAGCCACCCTGTGCCCACACAGCCTCTTCCTTCCCACCAGCACCGGCATTGGCTGTTTCCCTCCAACAGCCAAGCTTGATCACTTAAATAGTGGAGATCTTCTGAGTGTGGATATTAATTTTGTAACAAATCACAAGAGATTAATGAATCTCTTATAAAAATAGTAGTGGGCTGGGGCTGTAGCTCAGTGATAGAGCTCTTGCCTGGCAGGTGTGAGGCATTGGTTTTGATCCTCAGACACCACATAAAAATAAATTTTAAATATGTAAAGGTATTGTGTCCATCTAGAACTAAAAATATTTTTTAAAAAACAGTAGTGACTTTTATAACAATTTTTTTAAATTACCCAATTTCTAACCCTTGGATAATCTTTAGTATTAATAGAAGCTCTCTAATCAATGCAATGTTTCAAAATGATGTGGTCTCTGAATTTTAAAAATCTACCTTTATAAAGTCACAAGAAGACAGAAAAAACAACAGAGTTTCAGTTACATATACACAGTTTGAAAGATCAGTTAAATCAAAATTCAGAGATGTTCTAAGAAAGGATGATGCCACAAACGCAACACCCACTGGGCCTCAGTAGCGCTCGGCATGGCCAACAACTTCAAGACCTCCTCCAGGTGATTTAAAGGTCCCACATAGTCCAGTTCTTCCTCAAATACCTGTCGACATTAAGCCACCAGGATTTCGCACTTTGAGAAATGCTCTCCTATTTGTTGAAGTCAAAACACCCTGGTATCTGTAAAAAATGGGAAGGAACTTAAAAAAGGTAATTTTGACAAAGATGATTAGTGCTCACAGTGCCCAAGTCCTGTTCAAGCCCTGCATAGATGGCCATTTATTTGATCTTCACACCTCTTTGCAACAGCATCCGCATTTTACAGAAGAGGAAACTCATGCAGAGTTTACACACAGACAGAAGGCTGCATGACCAGCAGTGGGGACAGGGATCCAGTGTGCACACTGAAAATCATGGCATGATGCTGAGCCAGTATTTTATTCCAACTGTGCTAAACTACTAGAAAGCACAGTACCTACCGATTGCCAGCCAGCCAGAATTGATAACCACAGCATCTGGCTTCAATCCCCACAAACAGAATTTAGTGAAGGGGTTAAAAAGTCTTTAAATGGTCTTTAAGTGCCTGGTACATAGTAGGCATTCATTTAATGGTAACTCCCATTGTTGTTGTTGTCATTCCAACCTGAAGAAATTAACCTTGGTCTTAAATTCAGGACTCTGGCTGTCTGGTCTAATATGACAATTCTACCAATTGTGTTGCTGCAACACATTACCATATCAGCAACGAAAAATCAACCGTTCTTCCCTCTTTGCTACTTGATTATAAAAGATGTCTTCAAATATTCATCTAGAACCTCACTTGTTCACTCCATGAGCCAAACACCTTCTTCTTGATGATTTTCTGTGTTTTCAAAAATGTTCAACAATGACTCTACATTTCTTTTGTAATTAAGGAAAAACCTTTTGATTGGCTCTGAGCTTCTAAGCAGCCACGACAAAAAGGCAAACATCAGTTCCATAATTTATATTATCAAAAGGGGAAAACATGCCAATCTGTAAAGCACATAGTTTTTTAAAAGTTTCTCACAGGGAGATTTATGTAGAGGGGTCTGATTAATGTAGACAGGGTTCTCAACATGTTTGTAGGAAACATGGCAGTAAAATTCACACAGCCATTCTTACTCCATCTCGGAGCATTATACTTAAATCCCAGATGAAGGAAAGCAATTTTGAGAGCAAAGTTCTAGTCTGTCGCCTTCAAGAGGGCCCAACTTATGAAAAAAGGAAATTCTGAGGGCTAAAGGAACAGATCCTCTTGTCAACGTTCCTCTAAGTGACTTCTCAGGTCATTTGCAGCACTGGCAATCTATCTTGCTCATAAGACTGATCGCTGTACAAGTCTGACCGTCCCAGAGAGTCCTGCGTGGCACAGCATCCCACCTCAGACCCCGACCTCCGACTAGGATGTGGTTTCTCTGAGACTCATGAGATCAATATCTGAGGGCATGAGGATGACATCTGGTCAGCACAGCCACCAGAGGAAATGCCACTGTAGAAGAACAGGAAATATGCGGTCAAGTTTTCCTTAACAATCCTTCTAAGAACAAGGTATGTGTTGGGCCTCTGGATTCAAACTCTAATATGACTGAACTCCTACTATCTTCTCGAGAGTTTTCACACAATAATTTATTCAACCCTTACAATACTAAACACAACCAGGAGCATGTATTAAGGGTACAAAGTTGTACTCTTACAACAGACCACAGTAAGCCCTGTGAGAAAACAGGAACACTTCAAAGCAGGGTGGAATAAATGCTTCTATATAAGGGTTTTAGTTCTCAAATTTTAATGTGCATACAAATTACCATATAGGCTGGGCACTCAAAACCATGAAAACTTTAGAGGAATTTAAGAAATTTTCCAAGGGCAATTTTTGACTCTAAGGAAACTAACTTTAGACCTTGCAATCCCATCTTTCTCTCCCTATGGTAGGAACTTCAGTCACACTCAGAGAAGCTGAAGCTTCCTACTCATGTCCAGCACCCAGTTTTAATGCCCCTTCCTCAGGAAACCTCCCTTGATCCTACCAGCCAAGATAAATCAGCTCCTCCTCTGTTAACCTCTAGGCACTACTTGTACCTCTGTTAAGAAGTCTTTCAGAATCTACCTTTTATTGTATTTGTTCTTGTTAACTCTTCAGTAGTTCTGGACATTCACTGAGAACAGGGACTGTATCCTATCCATCTTAGAGTCTCCACCATCTCAGAGACTGAAAGCACTCAAAATGCATTGCTGAATTGAATGCCGTGTCAGTTTGGGGACACTGGTCACTTTTAGCCCTAGAGTGAAAATACGTATTTGTAAAATATGCACACATCTTCATTTGTTAAAGGCCTGAATTAAAGCAGCAATTTTCAACTGCTCATAAATCAAAACTCAACTATTTACTAACAATTAAAATATTCCTTTCTTCCAGCTAAGGGCAAAAGAAAAAAACACACACATACACATATACATGTTTATATGTATTTTACATCTCTACTCCAAATGATCATTCCTTTTTTCTTGTTCTTGGTAACAAACTGTATATAAAAGTTTTTTAAAAACTGCAAAAGGGGCTGGGGATGTGGCTCAAGCCGTAGAGTGCTTGCCTGGCATGCGCAGGGCCCTGGGTTCTATCCTCAACACCACATAAAAATAAAAATAAAGATATTGTGTCCACCTAAAACTAAAAAATAAATATTTTTTTAAAAACTGCAAAAGGGAGCAAATGACTAAAGATTATCTACAGTCTATTGTTATTGGTCAGCCTGATGGCCAAAGAAAAGAAAAGGTGTCAGGAAAATGATTTGTTCTGCTGAGAAAAACATAGTAGATAGAAGGGACAAGGAGCAGCCAAACAGAAGAACAGCACTGAGGGCAGATTCAGGGGGGAAGGCAGTAAGTACACAGTGAACTACAGCAGAGGAAGAGAAAGTCACAAAAGGACAGCACAGACACGGGGTAGGCAGAGATGAGAGGAGGAGAGTGAGTTCCTACCAAAAGTTGTGAGGGCCTATTAGGAGAGTTGTTAAATGAAGAACACATTCTGATATAAAATCTGAAGCTTGCCTCAATTATCTTTATCATTAAAGATTTAATCAAATAAACACAAAGATTTAATCCACATTATCACCTACTCTATAGTGTTTTTTAGCCTGCAATACAAGGCTGAACTTGAGGGAAAGGTGGTCTCTGAGCCCTCTAAAATGACACACAAAATTTTGTGTTCCTGTGAATTCTCTGAGGAGAGGTCCACAGACTTCACCTAAACCTCAGAGAAGGCACCCATAGAGGAGGTTTGACTCACAGAATGAGGAACATGAGGTCTGCAGAGATGAGCTAGAAAGTCAACCACACTTCCGGTGACAGGTTCAAATTTTCAATAGTTTTCATGTTGGCAAGTTCAAACTCTATTTAAGTAGGGATAACAATAGCAATTTAAACAACCATTAGATGGCAATCAGCAGTGTCAATGTGTGCACAGTATAATTTGTTGCCTGAAGGCTAAGTCAGCAAATGAATGGATCATAGGAAACTAAAGACTGGTAGACAACTCAAGACCAATATTTTTCTCTCCAAAACAAGGCCAAAAATATAACCAAAAAAAATTGTTATCTGGGCTGGGGTTGTGGCTCAGTGGCAGAGCACTTGCCTCGCATACTTGAAGCACTGGGTTTGATCCTCAGCACCACATAAAAATAAAATAAAACAAAGATATTATGTCCATCTATAACTAAAAAAAATTTTAAAAATTGTTTTCTAAGAACTTTTAATGATATTGAGAAAATGTTTACCACATCATACACATGTAAGATTTAAAAAATAATAATCTGATTATTGATTACCTCTGGTATACAGGACTATTTGTGATTATTTTTCTCTAAAGTCTTCTATATTTTGCAAATTTTCTTCAAAAGCATTCACCACTTCTTTAGTCAGAAAATAAATTAATGAGTTGGATTATGAGATAACGGAATAGAGGAAGCTCACACTGGGATTCTGACCCCACTAAGCCACTCCACAGTTATGTGACATTATAAAAGTCACTTCACCTTTCTGAGCCCCATAAACTTCACCTATAAAAGGTAAAATGAAGGACTTACATCAAAAGATATTTCTAGCTCTATATATTTATAATAATAACTATTAAAACTTCCATTATTATTGATATTTGGGGGAAAAGAAACTATCCAAAAGAATGCTATAACGTGCTCGCCTGGCATGCGCGGGGCGCTGGGTTCGATTCTCAGCACCACATAAAATAAAGATGTTGTGTCCACCAAAAATTGAAAAATAAATATTTCTCTCTCCTCTCTCTTTAAAAAAAAAAAAAAAGACTAAGAGGTGGGTATATTTCTAAATATGTCAGATTCTACTTCTAACAGAGCAGGGAGGAGCCAAGAGGCTAGCTGACATAAAAACTAAAGTGCATCTGTGAAGAAGGGTTGTAGGGGAGACAGGCTACCCTTCCCTTTACCCAGCTCTCAGGTAAGCTCACAGTGCTGGGACTGTGGGGGACACTGGGGGACTGTCCCTTAAGAAGTCCTTGTTTCTAGATGAGGAAACTAAGATGGGGAGAGTCAGGTTGACACTGGATGTGTCCCACTGCGTCCAGAAGGTTTTGCCTGCTGCTGAAGAATATTCAGGAGGCTTCTCCATATCGAGAGCCCCAACTGTAACACTATCCCCGACTTTCCCTACATTATTTTTCTGTAGCCTCTGTCACCATCTAGCATTCTATATTCTATTTTTTTAATTTGCTTAATACTCCTGGAAAAAGCAGCTCTGTTAAGTCTGTAAAGGCAATTACCCATTATGTCCAATGCCCTATCTCCAAGTCCTAAAGCAAAGTAGGTGCTTAAAAAACAACAACAACAAAAATAGTCAAATGAATTTACTGAAGGCTCAAGATCTCCTTGGTTGGGAAATAAGAGGACTCTTTTTTTTTCTTTTTTTCCTCTTTTTCTTTGCAGTAATGGAAATTAGATCAGGGCCTCATGCATGCTAGGCAAGCACTCTACCACTGGGCTAAATCTCTGGACACCAAGATTTTTTCTGTAAACTATCAATGTATTTTGATCATGATGATACTAATTTGGCTAACAGAGTCAATCACTTATTTTAGAGACAGCTTTCTACAAAGCTAAGGAATATATAATGTGCATGGAATGTTTCTCCAAAATAAGCTCCTAGGACAGGTTACTGAAACCCAGCCTCAACCATGTTTGGAATTACATGCCACCCTTTGGCAGCTTTAAGCACTGGAAAAGGAGGGTGGGGGCTTTGTCCCGTACTATGTGCGCAGTAGGCAATGCCTAAATGTTTACTTACAGAACAAATGATAAAGCTTCATCACCTTGTTATAACTTATCAAAGACCCAAACCTCAGAGGAGTTCACATTAGCTTGAATTTTCTAATTTTATTCTATATCACAAATACTGAGGTTAAGGGTTACAGACATGTTCTTGATGGGAAAAAAATCAAAATTTTTTTTAAAAACACTCAAGGTTTCCTTCCTTTAAAAAGTGTATCATTCACATATAAATGGAAGACAAATGTTCATTATTTTACTCCTTCCCATGTCCACTTCCCAAGGTACCATAATGAAAAGCACAAATTACCAGCCTCTAAGTTTATTGGCTTTGTAAAATCTCTATTTGTGTCTGTTAAATTTACCTAAGGCAAGTTCCATCGGGTGTTACAAGGGGCAAAGCTGGAAGACTGATTTATAAGTGACAGGAATGGAATAAGCTGGCAGGGGTCACATGATTCTGATTACTCCCAGGAGGCACAGGTCATGGCAATCAGCTATTGCATCGGAGGAGCAGAGAGGACAGGCCTCCAGGGGAACTCTGGGCACCTACTTCTGCACAAAGGAAAAGGGGGAAGGCTAAAGGGGAAAGTCCACTGCATGGAAACTTTGCATAAAGGATTGTAACATTTCCTTTAACACTTTTGGTTGAATTTAGCTTGCATTTAGAAGACAATGACTGTGGGCAGTAATACTAGTTCCCTAACAATAATTGGGAAGTCCCCTCATTTTAAAAGCATCTCCATAAGGAAATATCATCAGCAGCAAAGATGATGCATCTCTTCTCATTCTGTTGCCTAAAGGAGGGCCTGCCATTTCCTCCACACTCATTGTAACCGGTTTCCTGTAAGAGACTGCCCAGGAACAGAAATCAGAGCTAGTCTGAAGGGGCTCACATGCTGTTATTCCTGGGCAACATGTCCTGAGAAGTTATACTCCCTTGTATCCCAGAGCCTATAAAAATAGGTAAATACACTAAATGAATTTCTTCACTGATAGGCTACAAATAAAGGTGACTGGAGTTGAACATATAAATGCAGCTTAAGGGGAAGGTGAGTTCAAGAAAGGTCATTATGCAAAGTTTCCTTTATGCAAAGTTTCCATGCAGTGGACTTTCCCCTTTAGCCTTCCCCCTTTTCCTTTGTGCAGAAGTAGGTGCCCAGAGTTCCCCTGGAGGCCTGTCCTCTCTGCTCCTCCAATGCAATAGCTGATTGCCATGACCTGTGCCTCCTGGGAATAATCAGAATCATATGACCCCTGCCAGCTTATTCCATTCCTGTCACTTAAAGCTTCCCTTCTGATAGCTGCCAAATCAAAACATACACTATATACCCTAGAAACCAATGATGATGAGGAGGATGGTGGTGGTGGTGGTGGTGGTGGTGGTGATGGTGGTAATGGGGCTGCAACAATCTTTATTCATTTACTAAAGCTATTAACATTTCTAGATTATTTCAAAATTCCTTGGAGTTCAGATTTTAAATGTTGTCTTGCCACAAAGAAATATTAATAGAAATATGAGGTGATGGATATGCTAATTATTATTTTTTGGTCATTCCACAATATAAACATGTATCAAAACATCACATTGGAGCTGGGGTTGTGGCTCAGCGGCAGAGTGCTCACCTAGCACGTGCGAGGCCCTGGGTTCGATCCTCAGCACCACATAAAAATAAATAAATAAAATGAAGGTATTGTGTTCAACTACAACTAAAAAATAAATTTAAAAAAATTTTTAAAAAATCACATTGGACCCCATAAAAAAAAAAAATATATATATATATATATTATTTGTCGTTTGAAATAAATGTTTAAAAAACTAATACATACAACAGAATGAGCTTCATCTTTCCCCCCTTAATAGGAGGTGGAGGTATTCAGGAAAAGTATGATTAAAAAAGAAAGTGAGGTGATTATCAAACTCTGTAAAATCAGTGGATTATAACTATTCCATTGGTCTTTCCACATGAAGGACCATGTCTTAAAACCTTTCTATTATTTCAAAAGTAGCAAGTTAAATACAAAATAAATGGGGCTTCTACTGTTACGTAAGGCCTTGAGGAACTCTCTAGACAAATGCTTTCATTTATGTTCTAGCAAGACCTAAAGCAGGAAATCAGTCAATACTTATTATTTTTACTATAACCATAGAAGAGATGAGTAAAGACAACATTTACCAAGCCCCAGGCATTTGACACACATTCTCATTTAATTCAATTTAACCCTTGCAATATAACACTAGGTGTTATTGTTTACAGAAACTGATACTTGTATAAATTAAATAGCTTACCCTAAGTTCATTATGTTTCAGAATTAACCTTAAACTTGGTAGTTAAACAGATGTGAATATTTTAAGTTCGGGATCAAATACAATCTTTTCTCCCTTCTAAGCATACTTTACCTTAAGGGAGCCATAAGGAATATTGGCAAGTTTTCTAGGGCCTGAAAATATGAGGAGATAACAGGATATAATGACTGAAATTGAATGCTAATAATGATAGAAAAATAAGTCATTTGTTCCATATTTCATTCTACTTTTCTGTATTTTAAAAACATTCCTTAATAAGCATGAATTACTTTAAACACATTTTTTTTTTTTTAAAATTTCAAAGCCATTTATATCATTTGGGAAATACCTGAAAATAATGCATGAAAGTAGCTAATGCTTGCATGGTGCTTCCTCTAGGGCTGGGTGAGCAATGTACTCACTTAAGGAACAAAATTTATAAGAGCATTAAAAAATTCAGCAATCAAAATAATAATGCTTTAATTGATTTCTAAGTAAAATATCAAAATTAGCATTCACAAAAGCCACGATGACAAATCAAACTTGAGATAAAGTAGGAGAGGTGTGACTAGATGTTTTCCTTTTGCTCAGGTCCCACTAGGGCTTGCTGTCTGTCAGGTGAGGGGTAAGCATTCTATTCCTCCAAGGACCCGGAAATAAGTGTTTTATTTTACAAATGATAATTCTGATGCACAGAAGATAAAGAACTAGTTGACCCGGTCAAGAGCTCTTATATGACAAAATCATTCTAAACATATTATTGAGAGGTAATTTTTACTTTCCTTGGCCATGAAGATAAAATCAACCAATCTTTGAAGCTACAAATGACCAGCTCCTACAACTTGAAAAACTTAAAAATAAAACTCAACATAAGTGCTTCTCCCTTAGAAGGAATGTAATATCTCTGGGACAATCTGGGCAAATAACTCAAACCCCACTCTATTGAAACCTTTTTATTTTCTGTTCCACAGACAGGTGAACTTCCTAATGGCTGAAGTAGGGAATGCTATAAGGGAAAGGGGTCTTGAGGAGTAACAGCAGAAAGACCTTCCTTTTCAGCTAACTTCTCAAAAGAAGAAAGGAAGAACAAGACAGTACATCAGGGGTCTAGCTCCCTGGGCAGGACACTTCTCCAAATGCCCAGCTACTCATATACATCACTCGCAGGGTCAGCCCTTCACCCACAGCCTCAGGGGAGAGGAGGCTGGACTGTGGGCAGTCTCCCCTGGATCTCCACAGCACTCCCTACACCAAGGACACTGCATGTGTTGCCTCCTCATGCCTCACCTTCCTGTCTCCAGAAATGCTGTCAATCTGGAATATTCCCCTGTCTCTCTCTTCAGATGCCTGCTCACCTCTGAAGGCTCAGCTTGAAGGCTTTTCTTCACAAGGCCCCAGGAATGCTCAGTCCTGAAGAATGTCTTCCTGCTGTGTAGTTCAGTTGAAATGAGGTCAGGCAAGATCCTGTCCTAAAGAGGTGTCAAGCCCAACTGTGCAGCTAGTCATTGCAAGAGATTTAAAATAATAATAATGATATAGATTTCAAGATCCCACCTGGACCTTCTGAAGTGGAATCTTCTGAAGTGGAAGTGAATTGAGGCCCATTTTTTCATAGCTCCCCAAAATGTAGGAGAGAAGAAATTTAAAAATAAGTAGAAAGGAAATAAAAGAAGGATAAGGAAATAGAATTTTAATTTAAAGCTTCACATCCCTTTCCAGAACTCTTACTCCCCAGCCAAATTCTCTCCCAGGCCTGTCATTCCCAAATTCCTGGGAAATCTATATATCTTAAAGTTACTGCCAATTTACCCTCTTACAAAAATTACCATGTGCACTATTAATTAGCACCAATAAAAAGATTAATCAAAAAATGATGCAATATTTTAAGAAACTTATAATATAGGAGATGTTCCAAAATTACCTATTGGTCAGATCATGGAGAACACATCATCCTAAGGATCCTGAGAATAACCAGACTATCAAAAACTGTCCTGTGATCAACAGACTGGTGTCCTCTCCACATAGCTCACTATACCCACACCTCACCAAGTTTCCTTTAAAGAGGAGTCTGGAACCCCAAAAGCATGTCTCCCACTCAAGATAGGCAGCATTCTCCCTTAAATATGTATCCCTTGCTTTACCTCAAAAAGCATGTCTCTTTAGAGATAGCCCAGATCCTCCCTTAAATATGTATCTGATTTCTTAAATGTATCTCTGCGTGACTGGCACATGCTGAAAATCTTCTGTCACCTACACTAAAGACACCACCTGTCCTGAGTGGAACCCATTCCTTCCCCAGAAACTCCTTGGACTGCTTCTAGGGACACCCAGGTGACAAGTATGATGCAGGCTTTTACTACCCTATGTTTCAGAACCACTGATCTTAAGATAACTTATGGTTTAAAAAAAAAAAAAAATACCCACACCACAGATCCTGAGTTCCCAGCAATATCTCTGCACAGGTCTAACACAAATGGTGGTATCTGGCTGAAAATGGGCAGACTGGGCTGGAGATTAAAGCCAGAAGTTTAATCTCCTCCCCAGGATGGATCACACATCTTAGCCTGCTTATTTAAATGTCATAGAAGATTTCTACTCACTCGTGAGTGATCATTTTCTATTCAGCAAACCTCTCTGGAAAGAAGAGAACTTTGTGGAGGTTTTCTACCCAAATCACCAATCTCCCACCTCCCCATTATTCCACCATCCCCAAGATAAAACACTTTTCGTTTTCAACCTATAATAAAGGACCTACAGAACAGTACAAGCATCACACATCCCTCACATATTTTCAATGGTGTGATCACATAGGAAATACCTGTTTAGCAGTATACTTTTTGTAAGAGGGTCTAGAGTAAAACCAACCCTTGCATTTTGTTGTCTGCAATCCTGTCACAAATACCCTTCTTGCAAGGAAGAGTTACAAGCTTTCAGTCAAGTTCAAATTTATGACCAATCCTGACTAAAAGCAATGAAGCAATCTATTTGGAGAAAAGCTAAGGATTTCCTTTCTCCCCACCATAATAGGAATAAAATGCCAAAGTCACATCCTCCATATGCATCCTCCTTCATTCATTGCAATTAGGTCTGTAATGAAAAAATAAATGTACCATCCGATGTTACAAGCTTAATGTACTATTATTTTCCTTTCAACAGAATCTGTTACTCAGATTTTATCCATATAAAATCCATATAACTTTATGTTTTATCCATATAACTTTAATGAACTTGTCTGTTCCCTGGCATCACAGTCAAAAACAAGATAGTAAAATAAAAACTTTTAAATGTTTTATTTGGCAGCATTTTAAAACTGAGATAATGTTAAAACAACATTTTCCCCAGCATTTCATTATGAAATAACTGCAGCATCACTACCATAGGTAGTCATTGGAGGGGGGGACCAAAAATTTTAGCCAATCAGGCACCCCCAAGCTAATGTACCACCCCCCAGGTTGCCTCTTATCTCTGTGACACATGTCCACAAAAAGAAAAAAACATCATCTGATCAAGCTCTTTTCCAAACTCTGCAGTTCAATGACACACGTTAGTCCCAATGTTAATAGGGCTCATTTTATCCTCCGCCATGACAATAATTTTGCCATATTCTGTAAAACCAACACTATTACAAAATAGAATCCTTATGAATTTTCACCAAAGTAATCTAAGAACTAAAATGAATGCTCTCCTGTATTTAATGATTAATTCGTTCATGTTTTCAACACTTGATGCTCAAATCAGTCAGCAAGCATTCCTTAACCACAGAGCACTGTGCTCTATGAGACACAAGAGACATAAGGAACACACAACTTAGTGGGGGAGAAAGTGTCTAAAGTTAGTCTAAAAGGAACACAAATAGACAATCTCAATACCAACTGTGGCAGGAATTGGCTGGACCTGCGGGGTCCATTATGGTAGCTACTAGCTACATAGAGCCACTCAGTATTAAGCTAGCAAATCTTGAGATGCTATACACTCTGGAATTCACAGATTATATGACAAACAATGTAAAATATCTTATTAATTACAAGTTGAATAGCATTTTGAATTTACTAGCTTTAACAAAATATATTATTAAAATCCATACAAATTTTTAAAAATTTTTTATATGTACCTATTAGGAAATATATAATTACAAATGTAATTATAAATATAGGTATAAATATATATACAAGTTTACATGTACAATCACATATGTAAAAATATTAAATTTTATTGGATAGTGCTACACTACAAGGTCCCCGGTTCTGTTGCTTTTTCTTAGGCAAAAAGAAAACATTTTCTAATTTCCTTGGCAATTAGGTTGAAATTATATAATTAGGCTCCAGCCAAAGGAAATGTAAAAAAACTAGGATAGCAAAGTATAGGTGTGGTCATAAAACATGCTGCTAAGTCAACCTTGCTCTCCCACCCTCCATCTGGGGGCACTGAACGCAGGGAATCCAGAGGAGGCCTTCAGGGAGTGCCTAACAGTGGAACAACCACAGATATAAGGAAACTACTTTCTTGAATCATCACATGGAAGGCCACCCAATGGACACCTCATGGGGTCTTAGAGCCAGTGAGAAAAACAGTGAGAGTGTGAAGTTACTGTAATTTGGTTATAGCAGTTAGCCTTCCTTGCCCAATTACTACCTTACAAAAGTGGAGATGAGGGGTCATTTGAACAGTTATTAAAGTGGTGTTTCCAAGCTCCATCATGTCAGAATCACTGAATGAACCTGTTAAAATAGGCTGTTGAGCTCTCTTCTAATCCTCTGTAGGGTGATTGAGCTATGGAGGTCTACATGGGAGCACTGACCTCTAAGGGGACCCAGGTTTCCCCCAACCCTTCCTCTGAGCTGCCATCCACCTCCCTCCCATGCTACTCAGTGCATCTGATTCAAAGATGTGGAATGCAGCTGAGAATCCTTCTAATTAGCTACCTGGGTGCTGATGCTATTGGTCCTTTAAATGTGCTGGGGCACACTTGAAAAGCAAAACCTTAAAGGATAGGCAAGATTTTGCCAAGCAATGAAAAGAATAAAAGGTACTCAAGGGAAAAAGAACTACCTATCCAGAAAGGCCTGGAGGGTTAGAGGAGCACAGTGTGATTGGCAAGACTTTGGGTGAAGTAGCACCCGAAGCACAGAAAAGGAGAAGAGGGAGGGGAAAGTCAGAAAGGTAGATGGAGTTAAAATAAAGAGAGGTGTATTCCGTGGTCAGGAGACTGGGTTCTACCAGCTTTAAAGGAAATTCAAAGCAGGCCTTTCTTCCATAGCAGATGTAGTAATAAAGATAATTTTGCTAAAATAACCAGGAATATCAATCTTTTGGTTATCTACAAAAACAATAGGGGATACTCAATCATTATGGACCAAGTAAGAGACTGCAAAATCATAATTCTTGAATCAACCATCCCTACCTATATTATTATCTCACTGTGTGCCCTGAGAAACAATCCACCTGCCCTATGATGCTGCGTCTGTGCTCCTAAGCACAATAATACTTGCCTTTGACCTACGTCACAGAAATCTTTGGGAGATTAGACATGGAAGTTTTTTTGTTTTTGTTTTTTGTTTTTAAACTGATCCTAGAAAGAGGAATTATTTACTTTACAAATCTTATTGTTTTAACAAGAATTACTCAAACCTGAAAAGGTATGAATGGCTTATCATCTTGGAGAAAAGCAAACAGCATGGACAAACCATGATGAGAAAAGCAGGCAGGTGGGCCTTTCAGGTGCGCCTTCAAGCATGCTGCAGCACACTTGAAAAGCAAGGCCTTATATAGGGTAGGCAAGATTTTGTCAAACAATGAAGAGTAAAAGGAACTCTTTCAGGAAGACAGTGACTTTCCAATAGTTCAGTTCTGTGTGACCTCCTTCCCACTACTCAGAGACTAAGACAAAACAACATGAAAGTGTCCCAACCCACCAAGCTGGATTAAAAGCCAGATGTTAGTGCCCTCCAACTATCAGTAAAATATGGCAGTAGAATAGACAACCTCTCAGTTTATTGTGACAACATTCTACAAAATCACAGCTTAAGTTTATGACTAGTCCCAATTTCGACCTTCACAAGAGTTTGCACATACAGGCAACATAACAATTGCATGGTGAAAAGGGACTGCTACGCACACGGTGCTGGACTAGGCCTGCTCTGAGCACTGTACCCTGATGAATGCTGGGGGAGAGATTTTAGTGGTTTCTCATAATGAAGAAGAAATCTGTGAGCCAAAAATATTCTTTGCTCTATATAGAATCCAATAGTCTCTTTGTCCTTTGTCCAGCAGTTAAATGGCACAAGGGCTTTGTCATTGGTTTCTAATAGTAATTTTGCCCAACAATACCAAAATACAAAACCAAACCATAACATTAACCTTTAACTAACACTGCTTCATGAAGAAAAGCTATTAACACACACACACACATACACATTTTTAAAATTAGAAATGGCATTTTTAAGAACTCACTAGGGGGGAGACAATCAAATGACCAAAGAAGCAAATGGGTGATCAAAGGAAGAGCTCCTTGCAAAGTTGGTTCTTAGAGAATAAATAATAATTGTATTGGCGTTAAGTGGCCCTAAAAGAATAAAAATTAAATTGATGCTTTAAAAATTTTTTAAAGTCAAAGAAGCAACTTTTACTTTAAAAAAAAAAAAGTCCAGAATGGAATGCCCACTGCTGGTGGGAGGCCATGCACAAAAGGACCAATAGATGCTGGGACTCCCACAACCTCTCCTAGGATGGAGACTGATGTAGAAGTGCTGAGGGCCATTGCTAAGTAAGAATGACGCATGGCATGACCCAGGTCATTTACAGTGTCATTGCATGTAAGGTGACCTTGCTCAAGGATCAGGGCGGATCCGGGTTTAGGGCGGATCGGGGTTTAGGGTGTTCCCGGTTTAGGACAATCCGGGTTTAGGGCGGTTCCAGGTTTAAGGTGTACCCTGCTGGGAATAAGGCGTATCCTGCTGCCTCAGGCGCGCCTGCTCCTTGAGTTCCCGTTGAGTTCTCTCGGGATTCAGAGAGTATTTGGGATTTCGCCCAGAACGTGAATTCGGCGGAGAACGTGGATTTCCCCAGAACGTGTTTGTAGAGTGCCGGTGTGAGTTCGGGAATAAAGAATTGCTGTTTGAATTTACAAGGCTGTGGTGGCTCGTGATTTTGTGCCCAGCCAGACTGCGGCATTTGGTGGTCCGTACGCGGAACGTCTGAAGCTTGGAGGTAAGTGAAATTACTCGTCCCTGAGGAAGAGCAAAAGAATGGGTGACCAATTCAAAAAACAATGTGTTCTTGTTTTGATTTATTTTGTTTTTATTTCAAGTTGCCTGTTCTTAGAACTTTCTCAGGCAAACTGGGGAAAATGGTTGACTCAAGGTTTGAAGTTGTTCGCCTCCGAGGAAGAGAAATTGTTAGAGAAAGGAGGCACCCCAGTAAGACCAAGAACAGTTAAGGCATATGTTGATACAATACAAAAATGTAGCACATGGCTTTTTAAAGACGAGTTATTAAGTATATCAATGGGACCATCATGGTATCCTGTAGAAAGATTTTTCTTCAACAAGAAAAAGATGGCTAATTCTGTTTACTTGTCTAAGATCTTGGTTTTTACAGACATCTGATTAATTTACAAAGCTAAAGTGTTAAAATATCAACCACTAAATATAAAATCAAGTACTCTTTACTTATTAAGTTACATAAGGTAATATATTTAAACATTATGTGTTTTCATAAATTGGTAAATGGAAAAAAAGTTTAATATTGCTTTGGTCTATGTCTTTGCTGAAACAAGGTTACTGTTAAGATTCTATCAGGTGTAATTTATATACAAAGAGTATAAGAAGTTTCAGTTGGGTTTCAATCATAGTATTATAGTACCATAAAAAAACATGAAAGTATTTCATCTTATTAAAGTGGAGTAATTTGTCTAAATCAGAAATTTTATAAGGGTGTTTCAAAATGTGAATTTATAAAAAGGGTTAACGGCTACAAAAGAGATATAAAAAGATTCAAGATGTGGAAATATATTTTAATATAAAGGTTAAAAAAGGAGAGAAATGTTTCTAGATGAGATAATCTCTGTGTGGTAAAGTAAAAAGTTGTAAAATGCCATTTAAAAAGATTTTGAGGAAACCAGACTTAATTTAAAAGCTTGAGAAAGGAAGAAAGAAGAAAAAGGTATTTGTACATGGCAGATTGAGACAAAGCTTCTTAATGGAGTTAAAAAAAAAAAAAAAAAAGCCTTTGGTTGAAGGGCAGCCATGTAAACTAACATTGAAGCGTTTAAACAGAATCTAAGCCTCGTTTAAAAGAGTGAAGTTGTAGGTGGTGAAAAAGTACATTTAAAAGTACAGTATAGATGATAATTAAAAGGCTTTAAAAGGTTAAATTGAAGGTGGTCGAGATACCTTCATGGCGGAAAAAAGAAAAAAGAGATATAAAAAGATTCAAGATGTGGAAATATATTTTAATATGGAAGGTTATAAGAAAAAGAAATGTTTTTAGATGAGATAATCTTTGTGTGATAAAGTAAAAAGTTGTAAAATATCTAAGTAAGTTGCAAAAGGCTTTAAAAGGTTAAATTGAAGGTGGTTAAGATGCCTTCATGATGGAGGAAAGATTGCGTCATTCGAAGCCTACTTAATCTTAAAAACATTACTTAAAAAAAAAACCATGAAAATGGGAAGATAATAGGATAAAAGATACTTAGATAAAGAAGATTAAAAATTTGAAGTGAAAAACTTTAAAGACAGAAGTATAGAAAGTTAAAAACAAAAAAAGATAGAAAAGATGTGGGAAGATAAAAAAGATGTAGGAAGACAATAATTTTAAACCCACAAAAATAGGATACAAAAGAAAACTAAGAGGAAAAAAAAGCAACTAAGGGTGAATGTACAAACCTTAGGGAAAAAAAAACTAGAAGATAGAAATAAGATAAAAAATGGTTAAAAATGTCAAATAAAGGTATTTCAGATAAAAAATGCAAAAAGCTAAGACAACTATTAGATACAGACATTCTAGATAGAAAAAGGTAGAAGAGAAAAGTTTAAAGTCAAATATTGGATAAAATAGAAGATTAAAATGTAGTTATTAAAACAAAAAGAGGGAATTGGAAAAGGGTATATATCCCCCAAAGATAAATTTAAAATAATGCTTTTTACTCTAAACTTTCTAAATGTGGATTCATCAGGACTTAGTGCTGCGGAAAGACATATGTATCCAAAAAATGTACATAAGCCTAAAGTACTTTGGAAAGATATTCTAACAGGACAATGGAAAGGTCCTGACCCAGTGATTGTCTGGAGTCAGGGTTCTGTTTGTGTGTTTCCACAGGGAGAACAGCAGCCGATTTGGATTCCAGAGAGATTAACTAAAGCAATTTCTACAGACCAAAAAGAAGATGATTTGACTCAAATCCATAACAGCTGATATCCAGAGCTCCAGCTTGGCTATTCTTACATCTGCGACAGTGATTAACCAGGGTGCTTTTTTTTTTTTTTTCAATATCTATTTTATTATTGCTTTTTCCCACATCATAAAGTTCTATTTTATTTTTTGAGCTCATACAAACCTAGGTTAATGTTTTTCTGATCAGTTTTATTTTTTGACTGTGGAGTTTTTAAACATTGCAATGGAGATTTCACCTAGGTAAAGCTACAAGGCCTTTACTATTGTCTTATGTGTTGTACGTTTGTGTGCACATTTGTGTTTTGTGTTGTATGTCTGTGTGTGCGTCCTAGAGGTCAGTTTTTCCCATGACAGATAAGAACCATATGTTGAATTGGACAACCTACCAGGCACGGTCCTTAAGCCACATTGCTTGTCGTTTAATTAATCAGAAGGGGGGAGATGCTGAGGGCCATTGCTAAGTAAGAATGATGCATGGCATGACCCAGGTCATTTACAGTGTCATTGCATGTAAGCTGACCTTGCTCAAGGATCAGGGCGGATCCGGGTTTAGGGCGGATCGGGGTTTAGGGTGTTCCCGGTTTAGGACAATCCGGGTTTAGGGTGGTTCCAGGTTTAAGGTGTACCCTGCTGGGAATAGGGCGTATCCTGCTGCCTCAGGCGCGCCTGCTCCTTGAGTTCCCGTTGAGTTCTCACGGGATTCAGAGAGTATTTGGGATTTCGCCCAGAACGTGAATTCAGCGGAGAACGTGGATTTCCCCAGAACGTGTTTGTAGAGTGCCGGTGTGAGTTCGGGAATAAAGTTGCTGTTTGAATCTACAAGGCTGTGGTGGCTCGTGATTTTGTGCCCAGCCAGACTGTGGCATAGAAGGGCTCCGGATTCTGCCTACCTTGGCAGAATACATAATGGTACATAATGATGGGATTTGTTGTTACATATTCACACACAATATAACAATATAATTTTGTCAATATCACTCTCCAGTACTTTCTCCCTCCCTTCCAACATCCCACCTTCTGGTCCTTTCCCTCTACTGATCTCACTTTGACTTTCATGAGATCCTCCCACCTTTCTTTTCCTGTTTACTCTACAGCTTCCAAATATGAGAGAAAACATACAACTCTTGACCCAGCTTATTTCACTTAATATAATGGCCTCAAGTTCCATCCATTTTCCTGCAAATGACATAATTTCATTTTTCTTTATGGCTGAATAAAATTACATTGTGTACATTTACCACATCTTCTTTATCCATTAATTTGTTGGTGAATACCTAGGCTGGTTCTATAGCGTGTCTATTGTGAATTGTGCTGCTATAAGCACGGCTATGCATGTATCACCATAGTATGATGACTTTAATTCTTTAGGATAAATACCAAGCAATGAAGGGTACAGCAGGGTCTTATGGTGGTTCTATGTCTTCTGCAGAAGTGGTTATACTAATTATAATAATTAGTTATATAATAATACGTGGTTATACTAATTTACAATCCCACCAACAGTCCACACATTCTTTTGTATAACTTCTGGAGGGAAAAAAAAAAAACTAGGAACATGTTCAGAAAAAATCTAGGTCCTATATATGGTAATTAATTTTTGTGTCAAAAATATATTTTGCAATAGTACATTCTAGAAGTTCAACAACATTAAACACTGAGATTTTCATTTCTTTTCACATTAAGTTTTAAACAAGTAAAAACATATAAGAAGTTAATGAGGTGTAGCCATTACCATTTTACAAAAAGGATATTGTGTAAATGATCCAAGTGATCTAAAGAAAGGTACACATGGGGGAAAGTCACTAAAATATGAATCCAGTGACTGCTAGAAGGACAACAGCTCTCAACTATTGGGGTCTACTTGCTCTAAGTCATAACAAGACAAAACCAAAACATCTTTGACAGGAAGACCTTGTTTGTGGATACTCTATTAATTTATTTCACTTATGTAAAACTCATGTTGGGTATTTATTGTCTGAAATAATAACACTATGGTGGATAAGCATGTACACCAATGGGTGGGGGCTGGAAGAAAGGAGTGTTGGGAGATACACTGACTGTCCAGCATTTCTACAAGCATGCCTAGAGAGCACCATGTAATCATTCAATAAGCGGCTAGGAACACAATTACTAGTTTATTTACAATTGTGATAAGTTCAATGAAAGAAAAGTAGAAGATGCTTAACTAGCCATATAAGCCTTCTTGGAGGAAGATACAAGCATGGTTAGAAGGAAGGGTAAGACTAAGCTAGTGCAAGTTAAAGGGTGTGGGGACATAACATTCAAAGGTCTTGAGTCTGCCCTGTCTGAGGAGCTGAAAGGTGGTCTATGAGGTTTCACTGTGGTGGTTCAGAGGAGTACAGCAAACAATGGGCCTGATTAAGCAGGGTACAGATCATACAAGACTTGTTGGTTGTGATAGGCGACTAGGTTTTGTATTTCAACCTGAATTAAATGAAAAGCCATTAAAAGGCTTTACACAAAAAAACTACATAAGGCCACACATGCATTGGGATAAGATACAGGGTTTCAGAGGCAGATATAGAAGACAACATATAGGCAGGTGATGGCTAAAACAATAAAAATGAATGACATCACCAAGAGGATGCTGGTCAGTGATGGAGAGCTCAGTAACTCATGGTAATTATGAAATCCTTCCTTATTCACACTGTGTCCATGGAATAATTCAGAACCCAAGGATGAAAGGAGTCACATATCTTTTATCAGATCATGAGTACATATAGGATGAATTACTAACTTCTGCTACAGTCATCTTGAGCTAAGAACAATACTATATTAGATAGCTATTTAACTCTTCCCATATTATATTTCAGACACCAAGTGGACTATGCCTTATAGGTGCCTGCATTACCATATATCCTAGGCTGCAGACATAGCTCAGTGGTAGATTATAGGATGAACAAGGCTCTGGATTCACTCCCCAGTAAGAAAGGAAGGAAGGAAGGAAGGAAGGAAGGAAGGGAGGGAGGGAGGGAGGGAGGGAGGGAGGGAGGGAGGGAGGAGGGAAAGACATATCCAAGCATTATCTCTATATCCTAATAATTGATTTCAAAATAAAAGTTCTAAGCTGGAGGGGATAATCTAATCCTTTACCTCCCTTTGTCTTATTGTTTATGTTTTAATATCATATGACTTAGAACTAAATTGTTCTACAAGTAGCAAGGCTCATAGCTTTCCACAAAAAAGTGGCTCTTCTGAAATCCAAAGAAATTCCACATGTGCAGTCCAATCCGTATGCATTATCCACTGCCTAACAGAAATAAAACAAAATGTGTGTGTCCCCTTCCACAACCTACAAAGGGGGAAAGAGACCTCCCTGAATGTGTGGTCAATGTGTGCAACAGACAGCACAGGCACTTATTCTAGAACACACCACTTCACAGGGTGCCTGTCTGTGCTGCCCAGGGGTCCATCTGAGGAACTTTGGGAACACAGAGAAATCACACTTTCCACTTGTTATTCAGGCACGGTTCCTTACCCCTCAGTCCAAACATGAACAATATAAAAACTGGGGGTAAAAAAGAGCTCATTTGGTTCAAATTTCTTTAAAAAAAAAAAAAAAAAAAAGCTTTTATTTGACCACCTCAGTCCTACTGGGCCCCCCAAATCAGAATTTCTTTGCCTAAAAATCTCTGTAAAGAAGACACCTCTACATGGTTGTGATAACACATTCCTGGTTCACCACTAGATTGCTGCTTGCCACATCTGAAATCAAAGCAACAGTAATGAGGTGAAATAAGGTTTGTCTGCAAAACCACCAACTTAACTCTGTCCTTCTTGTTCTCTACCTTCTCACCCTCCCTTCATCCATATCAGACTATTTCCCAGGGATCTGCCATGCACAGCCTTCACTGTTTCTGGGTGGGAATTCTTTTCTCCTCGCCTGTGCACTACAGATTCACAGCTCATGAGGACAAAACATCCAAGCTGGGTGGTAAGGAATACTCTGGTCACCCCCTGATTTTGTACATTTTTGTTATATAATAGAAAACATTTCCATGTGAGGATCATAGGAGAACAATTCAGAAGTATGCTGCTTTCCAACCTCGCGGTTAGGGAGGGGTTTGCTCTGCCTAAATGTGGTACAGGCCAGCCACACCCTTTACCAATACAAGAAATCCCTGCTAAGTCCCAAGGATCTGAGGCAGAGGCCATCCAGCTTTTCCAAGAAGTACTGCAAACTCCAGGAATATAAGCAGGACAGTGGCAAAAGTGACAACACACTGCACACCAGACACTTTCCTCAGCTTTTCCCCTGTACTTGATGGACCTCTGTGGGTGAATCACACAAGAAAACAGCTCATGTGGGACCTGGGCAGGCAATGAAACCTTAAGGTAAGGTGATGGTGACTGGTTGGCACTACCAGAGAAAAGCCAATGGTGCAATAAGGCCTGGACACACCCATATGCATACCTCATCTCATTAAATGAAACAGAAGCCCCCTGAAGGCAGGAACTACCCAATCTTTGTGTTTCAGATCATGCTCTCTCTCTGGGTATCAAGTGAAGTTAAATGTTTGTCTAGGCAAACAGACAAATGGAAAATGCCTGTCACCAATTACATGATGAACACTTGAAGTCCCTTTTTAACCTCAAGTGCACTTACAACATTCCTGGCTTTGGTTTCCATCTGAATCATGCAGGCACAGAGTCCCAAGCCCAGCTGCCAAAACTCTTTTAAAAAAAGAGTTTTTGACCCAGAGACTTGGTAAAATACATTAAAGAAGAAGACCTGTGGTAACAGGAAGTATGGTTTTGGTCAGCACCTCTTCCTCTGACCAACCTCCCTACCTGCCAATCCAACCAAGCCACTCCATCTACCTGCTCCCCAACATTATAAGAATAGCACTCTCAAAAGGGAGGTCACAATTGGGCACATGCCTGTAATCCCAGCAAGCTGGGAGACTGAGCCAGGAGGATTGCAATTTTGAAGTCAGCTTAGGTAACTTAGCAAGACCCTGTCTCAAAATAAAAAATAAAAGGGGTAGAGCACCCCTGAGTTCAATTCTCCAACCCCCCCCCAAAAAAAATAGTTGGGGGTGGGGGTAGGTCACATACCTGCTGATAACCCAACTGCTTAAACTCAAGGCGCACAAAGCTACTCTCCATTACAGTCCAAGCTGCCTATCATAGACAACCCAACACCATCAAGATTTGCCTATGAATCTGAGCAACCAGATTCATCTTCCTATTAACGTTTCACTTTGAGCTATTATCAAAATCAGTTTATGATCCCAAACACCCAGTGAGTGGGTGGTAGAGAACACAGCTGTCACGTCCCTGGGACAGAAGGAAAGGGAAAAAAGCTTAGAATCACAGTTTTGGTGCATAAATCACTTGTCCATAGCTAAAAGGTGAAAAGGAAATCAAGGAGATATATCAACACCCCCTTTTACTTTAGTGATAAATAGACTGAACCCAAATTAAAAGAGCCATAGGCTCAGAAAGCTCAGACAATACACAATTTGGAAATAAAAATCTATTGTGGCAATTCCTTGAGTTCCTTCAACAGTCTTTCCAACTAATTAATCTTGTTCACATGCTCAGAGGGTGGTTGGCCGGCCCAGAACATGTGTCATAGGAGCAGCTTATGAACATGAACAAACACACACATGTGACCAAGGAAAGGATAACTTAACTCTTTCTTAAGAAGGAAAGCAAAAATAATTTTAAGCTGTTCTTTTAAATTCATTTCCTTAAAAGAAGAAATTCTTAAATAAATTCTCTTACTTGTTTCAATATCATCTTTTATCATTTCAGGAAAATTCAGGCCTTTTCCCGAATTCTCTAATTGCCTCCTTTGAGCCAGTCCTACATGTCCAGGGCTGCAAGATAGACTAAAACTTTCCCTCAATGTTTCTTTATTTTTCAGTTGTTGTTTTTTTTTTTTTAAACAGAAAGGGTGATTATAATTTATAAAAATGATTAAGGTTTTAAATTTCTGATGCAGCTAGAGATTGTTTTTAAAATTAAGACCATTGCCACATACTTTGCCTTTGGACGGTATCCAGTATTTTTTAGGTAAACATGCATCTGCACAAACTATCAGAGTTTCCACTTGTTTTACAACATAGGTCACAAGAGAGTATGATTTGGACAGCAGCCTGCATCCTCTGTAACACAACAGCCAGTTTAAGAGGTGGCTAAATACAGAGGATGAAAAGTGAAAACAGACACTCAGCATCAACTCTACTGCATCAAATTTCCCAGGCACCTTCAACATAGCTTTGTTTATTATTTGGCAAAGAATAATGGATGAAATCCCTCCCACCACAGTGGCAAAGAAGAACCCAAAATAAGACAATGAAACCGATCTGGGGGAAAAAGCTAAAATATTAAAGGCTCTACCTGCCTTCAAAGTCCCACACCATCAGACCCCCAAATCAGATCTATAAGCACAAGATGGTCTGGTCTGACTGAGGGGTTTGGGAGAAAACACGTACAGAAGAAGATGCTTCCCACTAACTTCCTTTCCTCTCAATTTTCTCCTGTACTTTCTGTACTGCCCTGTCAGGTCCTCATGAAGATGGAGCACTTGGTTCCGAACAGAGAATCCAGAGCACCAGTAGTCATGGATTTCAATTAAAAAAACAACATCTTAGTGCTCTCTCTTACAAAACCCCCAGGATTTTAGGCTCCGTTTTGTAATCTGTAGGTATTTTCACTTCAGAAGAACAGCAGCCAATTTTCCCAAAGCAAGGTGCTAGGTTTCCAAAGTCATCTTTCTGAGAGTTTGGTAGAGAAGTATGGTAGAGGACAAGTTTTCAGGGAGCAAGACACGATGGGGAGGCCACTCACTAAAAGCCCAATGACTTCCCCGATTAAACATTTGCAATTTGCTCCAGAAAAATCAAACGCAAAAACTGTTACCTATTTAGAAAAGCAGGAAATAAAATGAGATAACATTTTCCTTCAGTAATTAGAATAAAACCCCACAGTCACACAAAGAGGCTCACTGGCATACAAACTCCATTCATTCTGCAGTTTGAAAATGAATGACAAAATGCTCCAAAGCCTCCCAGAATCACCTCCAGTGCCACCCTTAGTTAACAAACTCCCTTAGGCAGATATCAGTCTGTTAGCTATATATACAACAGTGTGACTTCATAAAATCAGACCAGAGCCTAACATCTAGCTGAGATCATTCACACACAGAACTGTTAAGTTCTGAGAGTGAAGAGAAAGGAGGGCAGGTGGAGCCTGTGAGCACCTAGGGTGGGAGGTGGCCACCAGAAAGATGAGGCGCTGATGGAGGAGGGAGATCCCTAAGTTAATGCCGCAGTTTGGCTGGGCACAAAATCACGAGCCACCACACAGAGATTATCTCATCTAGAAACATTTCTTTTTTTTTTTTTTAACCTTTATATTAAAATATATTTTCACATCTTGAATCTTTTTATATCTCTTTTATAGTTGTTAACCCTTTTTATAAATTCACATTTCAAAGCAACCCTTATAAAATTTCTGATTTAGACAAATTACTCCACTTTAATAAGATGAAATACTTTCATGTTTTTTATGATACTATAATTGAAACCCAACTGAAAATTTTTCTACTCTTTGTATATAAATTACACATGATAGAATCTTAACTCTTAGTAACCTTGTTTTAGCAAAGACACAGACCAAAGCAATATTAAACCTTTTTTCCATTCACCAATTTATGAAAACACACATGTTTAAATATATTACCTTATGTAACTTAATAAGTAAAGAGTGGTTGATGTTTCAACATTTTAGCTTTGTAAATTAATCAGAACTTTGTAGAAACCAAGATCTTAGACAAGTGTAGCAAACAGAACTAGCCATCTCTTTCTTGTTGAAGAAAAATCCTTCTACAGGATACCATGATGGTCCCATTGATATACTTAATAACTCGTCTTTAAAAAGCCATGGGCTACATTTTTGTATTGTATCAACATATGTCCTAAATGTTCTTGGTCTTACTGGGGTGCCTCTTTCCTCTAACAATTTTTCGGAGGCAAACAACTTCAAACCTTGAGTCAACCATTTTCCCCAGTTTGCCTGAGAAAGTTCTAGGAACAGGCAACTTGAAATAAAAACAAAATAAGTCAAAACGAGAACACATTGCTTTAGACGTTCCCCGTACGGGCCACCAAATGCCGCAGTTTGGCTGGGCACAAAATCACGAGCCACTCACAAGTTATTAGTGAAATAATTACCTATATGTACTGCCTCTCTTTTGCTGGCTAAAATGCAGCCAATGTTTTGTTCTAGGTGAGAGGATTTAGGCAAAATATCTCCTCAGAAGTCTTTAATAAAGGAAACATGGGAAGTGCTACATTGCCTAGGTACAAAGCCCCCAATTCCTATAGATGGTTTAAATAGAGAAGAGTGTTATTTCCATCCACTTTCCAGAGGGGACAGTGATAATAGAGCCCTCATCCCACAACATGAGCCTCTGTGGCTCTTCCTTTTGGTTTCTCTTGTGCGTTAGGAAGAGGAAGAGGGTACTTTTTATAGAAAAATAAGAAGACACACCACAGGCACCATGGAGTAACCTGAACTGACTCTCAAGGTCTAAATAGGATGACAACCAGCAGATGGCTGCAATAGAAGAACCTGGGGCCTTCCTGACATCACACAAGATATGGCATTGAGCCACGAGGGGAGAGCCCCAGGAGACTGATATATCTGCTATGAGACAGTGGCCAAGTGAGGGAAGCTTCAGGATCTCCTTTGCAGGGCCTCCACCCAAGGTCCTGTATCTCACTTGGCATTTGTCATTTTGTATTATTTTCTTAAAGACAGACTCCAACTTGGAAAAACATCACAGCCCTTCAAAAGCTGAACCTGCTGTATCTGATCTGAAGGCTCCTCGGGCATTCAAACTCAGGGAGCCTGACAGTAACTCGGGAATTCTCTCCACTCACCACCTATTCTTGGATCTGCCCCTCTTGTGTCTGCATCTAATTAATAGGTCGGAGGACTGGGCAATGTCATGCCCTGCTCCCTGGTCTACTTTCAGGGTGCAACAGTCAAGTAAATTCTAGCTCCAGAAAGTATCTTGACCTTCCATTTGACCCTTTCCCTCCACCCCTCAATGTTAGGGTGTGAAGGGTCATGGGGCTCAGAGCTTTCATCCCTGCCCCCCAGCCCTAGTCTATGCCTTTCTGATCCTGACCCTACTCCAATATGACAAAAGGGTCTAAAAACACCCTGAGGGGCCCCTGCAGCCTTCCAGGCTAGAACACAAACTGCTTAGTCCACAGGAGCAGCTCTCTACAAAACAGCTAGCTCATCCTGACCCCAGGCTCTGAACTCCTCAGCCTTCCTTGAACACCAGAGAACATGCTCCCCACTTCAGGTGCAACATCTCCCATCCACACCCACACCCTAACCTCCCAGACACTGTTGTTTACCCTTAAAACCCAGCTCAAACATCACCTTCTCCTTAATGTTGCTCTGCCACTCCTGGTAAGCAGGTTCACACAAACCTTTTCTCTCTCACAGAATATAGCATTTTTTCCCCTATCAACGTTCATTTTTTTTGTTTCCCAAGCTGGACCAGGCTCCCTATTCATCTGTATATGTCTTTTTCTTACTCTTTGGCTGTTGCAGGGTTCATTCATTTCTGAATGCTTCTCAGTGCAACCTGACTCAGCCTTTACACGCATATGCAATCTGACAAGCAGGACTCTGTGTAGAGGTTAAGAACACACCGTTCTGGAATTAAATGACTGGTTCCAACCCTGGCCCTCTTACTAACTGCACAACTTTAAGCATGTTTGCCCTTTTCTTCCTTCCTTGGTATCCTCATCTATAAAATAAAGGTTAAGCAACCACAGTATCCACCTCACTGCTTGTCACAAGGATTAAATGAGTAGGAAGACATAAAGAGTTTAGGACAGAGTGATAGCTAGTTAACACCAATAAATGTGAGCTACTTTGATGGAGGGATGGGAAAGAAGGAGTAACAGGCAAAAAGATGGCTTTATTCAATAATCAGTTATTTCCCCCAGTCTCCTACATAAGATCCTTCTGAAGGGCAGAGAGGATACTTAGGAATTCTGTGGCATCTAGAAGGGCATATAACATATTTTATTAAAGGATTCAATGAACAATAAAGATGATGGTGTTGGCAAATTAGAGGCAAGAGGCTTAAACATTCTCCAGCAAACTTCTTCAAGCTCTGAGTAATTCGTTCACTATAATCCAGTTTCTAAATGCAAAGCAGGCTGTCCTGGGCCTAACAGACCGCACAACTCCACACACTTTTTCTAATTCCTTTTCCTAAGCCCTTCCCAGGGTCCTGGGCATTTTTATATCTGAGCCCCTTTCCAGCAGACCTCCGCTCCTGTGCCTTCCTTACCAGATATCCATCTCTGCTGGGATCCTCAAGTCATCCCCCACTGACTCGGATATGCCTCCATTTCAATATGCAAAACCTCACACATAGCATGTCTGCAGATGGAATCCTCTCCATCCCAACTTCCCACAACCCATTCCTTCATGTCCCCAGTTCAGCCATGGCACCCTAGGAATGTCCAAGACAGAAATGCAAATACTCTCAACTCCTTCCTTTCTGCTTTAATTGCCAGATCTCATTATATTCCCTCTTAAATCCTGGTACTTCTCTCCATCTCCATGACCACTTTAATTCAGGCCACTGTCACCTGTCACCCTGTTAGAACAAGCTCCTCATTAGTGGTTCTATTTTCAGACTTCCCCTTTCCTTAATCTACTATTCATACAGCAGTCTAAATGGTCTTTTAAAAAATGAATCTGACCATGTCTTTCCTTGTTTAAACCTTCAGTTTGTGGCTCCTCTCTGATACAGGAATGAAGTTTCAATAAGACCCACGGTGATCTGGTACCTGCTCCTCTCTCCAGTCTTTGTGCACCTTGCTACCTGCCCCCCAGTTGTTCTCCAGTCCAATAAGTCCCCTCCAGCACTGTGGAATTACTAGTAACTCTAAAAAGGCCTCAGTTCTGCTCCCTGGGACTTTGCTCCTCTGCAGAACTGTTTCTCTACTACCCCTTCATCTGGTTAAATTCTCCTGTCATGAGTTCTTGTGGGTTCTACTGGTACCTGTGCTTACCTCCATCACAACCACATCCTTCTTGCAAATTTTACGGAATCTCTGAGACCAGAATTGTGGCTTATTCATATTGTATCACCTTGTGATTACCAGGAACTAGGTGGTTATTTGATAAATGCAGAAATAGGGGGTAAAGTTTGATTCTAACCCAATTGCTCTTCAACAATAAAGCACAGAGAAATAAAAATAACCTCTAAGACTGATTCCTATTTCATAAAGCCTAGAAAAGGCACAAGGAAAACCAAACATGCCTAATGGTAAAACTATTTAGCACACAAGTCTGCCACCAAGCCCACATCTGAGAATCCTATAAACAAACTCTCACCATGGAGACACTGACAAGGCAGAATCTACTCAAGAAGAGGAAAAGAAACCTCAGTTGGCAAATAGCTCCAAGCTATTTCCTCTGCTTAGGTTAACAAGTCACATATATTTGTGTTTTCCAAAATATGTGCCTTTCCTTGACCGGGATTGAAATGCATCCTCAGATTGATTATTCATGGACAATTGAAAACCAGTAAAATGCCCCTTCATCCAATATTCTAGAATTTAACTGACAGCAAAACTATACAGACACAAACACACGGTCATATGTGCTTTCACATACACACATACTCACACAGAAACCTTCACATATGCATGTAAAATCTAAGTGAGAAGGGATATTAATTATATTTGGAATTTGTAGAATGTATAAAAGACTAAACTCTATATCTATAACTATATCTATAACTCTTCATCTATAAAGATACAGACAGAGCTCATGCAGACACATGTGCACTTTGTCTGGAAACCCTAGTAGCTCCCCTGCTCTTATCTTGCTGAGACCGTCTGTTAGTAAAGACCAGATTACAATAAAGTATAGAATCAAGGTTATTGTAGAATCCAGCTGCCATGATGGAATTCTTCTTTCATCAAAATGCACCAGAGTCCATATAAAAACATCTTGATCTGCTTTTTGAACAGGCTATTTCCCAAGGAAATGAATTTACAAATATATTTAACTCTGCACTCAAACCTTAACCCTTAGCTTCTAAATCTTAGCCAACATATGCTTTATAAGACTACTTAATTCACAGTCTTGTACAGTACATTTCTATCTTTAAAATGTAGATTTTATGTCTCCCTCTTTAAATTTGTTTCCATTTTTCTTGAACAGCTATTAAACTGACAACTGGATAAGAACTTTGCTTTTATAAAACACACAGAATAGTACTCAAGCAAAGCGTACTAGATAAAAGAATATAAAATATCATAAATGTAGAATCACAGACCAATGAGTAAAGAATGGGTTATTCAACAAATAGGATTAGGAAAAATAAGTATCAAATTAGGACCTCAGTTAAACTACACACCCAAATAAATTCTAAATCTACTAAGGCAGTGGTCAGCACACTTTCTGTAAATAGATAGCTAGCAAATATTTTAAGTTATCTAGTAAATATGATAGCTCTCTGTCATAATGATTCAACTTTCCACTGTATGAGCACACAAAGACAATATATAAATAAATAAGTATAACTATATGCCAATAAAACTAAATTTACAAAAATAAGTGGCAGGCCAGATTTGTCCCACACACTATAGTTTGCTGACCTTGGAGAGAGTGAAGGGGCGGGGCAGGGGGGAGGACAAATAAACTACAAAAGAAAATGCTGGTGAATATCTCAGCTCAGACAGGAATTTCTCAGCATAAATGTCCCAGAAGAAATCACACAGGACAAGTGTCTATGTATTACATATACATTTAAACTTCTTATAGTAAAACAAGTACCATAAACAAGTTAAACAAAACAGAATATCTTAAATGAATATAACAGAGGATTTAAAGTATAACAAAGAATTGAGTTTAAAAAGTATATCTTCTGTCTCTTGAACTGGCCCAAATGTTAGCAATGACCATATATAAAACAAACATTTGTAGTCACTGCTAGGAATATAATTTGGATCAATCATCACACAAATAAAACAATATGCCTTAAATGGTCTTTTAAAAATTCCCTCCTGCCTTAACAACAACTTTACCTTTAAAATCTAACCTACAAAAATTAGAGAGACACACATGTATTTTGGGGTCTAAATGCCCTCTAGGATCCTAATTTACAACAACTAAATACCTAAAAACAGGATTTTTTTTTTAACTTCTAGTACATACATACATTATAATGGACATAACATGTGTATATTAAATTATGTTTTAGTAGAACATTATAGGCATAAGAAAATGTCCATAATAAAGAGTAAATTAAAAAGGCATCAGGAATTATTTATGGGATATTATCCCATTTCTAATATTTGCATATACAAAGAAAAAAATATCAGAAAACATACACCACATATGAAGCAGCAATGATTTCTGAGTTGTGGGGTCACAGGTAATTTTTGGTTTTCCTTTTATTCTGCTCTGTAGTGTCTGGATTTTCTATAATAAAGATGTATTTTAAATACGAAAAACAATAAATGTTCACTTCTAAAAAGCAAAAAAAGTTGTTACTTCTCACTAAGGCCATCGGAGAAATACAAACTGACAGCTCTAACTATAGAAAAAGTCAAATTTGAGCAAAGTAGCAACAGCTTTACTTAGGTTCCTCCTACTCAGTATTTCTGCTCTTTTCCCCTTTGAATTTCCCTGAAATAGCAATAACAAGTCTAAAAGGGCGAAGACCTCCCCAATGCATTCCAGCCCCACAATGGAACATTTCAGAATTCTCCTGGGACACTCTGTGGCAGTGGTCTTGCTTCCAGGAAGAGAGACAAAATGGGTGCTAATTCGAACCTAAATATGGTGATGCTACTTGCCTACATGTATAGCAATCTAAGTCACTATACTCTGTTCAATAGCTAACCCCATCATAGCTTCATAAAGAGCAAAAATGAAAACACAAGGACACAAGGGGAAAACAAACTTATTTAAGTTTTTAAAAACTTTAACACAGCCTTTCCTAGAGGATCATGCCATCCATATAGGATATACTAAAATACTTTGTAAAGTAAATATACTTTGATCTAGCTGTTCTAGGTCCAAAAATCTGCCAAGAAAATAATCTGATAAGTGTTTAAAATGCATATGCATAGACATTTATCATGCCATTTACAATCATAAAGAAATGGAATAGTAAGTATAAATTTTAAAAAATGTTACATCCACAAAGGAAACTATATATTATTAAGAATAAGATACAAATGTATATTTATTGACATGGAAAGATGAGTTAATATATAGTCTCTTTAAGGCAAAATATAAGAGTATATGCCATAATAACATTCTTATTATACTTGTGTATTAGCACAGGCTGCCATAAAAAATGTTAACTGTTCGCCTGTAATCCCAATGACTTGGGAAAATGAGGTTCAAAGCCAGCCTCAACAATTTGCACGGCCCTAAGCAACTCAGCAAGAACCTGTCTCAAAACAAAAAGGGCTGGGGATCTGGCTCAATAATTAAGCACCCCTGGATTCAATCCTCAGTACTAAAATAAAATAAATCATAGACCAAATGGCTTAAACAATAGATATTTATTTTCTCACACTCAGGACTTTGGAAGTCTGAGATCAGAGTGCTAGCACGGTCAGATTCTGGTGAGGTACCCATGTCTTGGCTTCTCTAGGTGTTCAGAGACAGAATGAAGCAGAATACCAAGGTCTTCCTCTTTTTAGAAGGCCACAGTCCTATTAGATTAAGGACCCATTCTTTCACTTTACTTAATCTTAATGATCTCCTAAAGACCATCTCCAAATTGAATCAGTCACATTAGAAAATAGAGCTTCAAAATATGAATCTGGTAGTAGGAAGACACAGTTCAAACCACAGCCACTTGTTATACATTTTCTATGAACAGAGATATTTGGTTTTTTGTTGTTGTTGTTGTTTAGTTGTATGTAGACACAATGCCTTTACTTTATTTATTTGTGGTGCTGAGGATCAAACCCAGCACCTCATCTGCGCTAGGCAAGTGCTCTACTACTGAGCTACAATTCTAGCCCCCAGAGGGGTTTTTTTTGCTCTTTTTGTTTTGTTTTTGTAGTATTGGGGATTGAAGGCACAGGCGTTCTACCATTGAGCTATATACATCCCCAGCCCTTTTTATTTTTTGGAGACAGGTTCTTGTTAAATTGCCCAAGCTGGCCTCAAACTTGTGATCCTCCTGCCTGAGCCTCCTGAGTTGCTGGGATTGTAGGCATTGGGATACTATGCCCAGCTGAACAGAGCTTTACAAGGACAAAATTTAGGATGGTTTTTCTTGAAAATATTTAAATCACTAGTTATCT
The DNA here is from genome assembly GCF_047511675.1 of Marmota flaviventris. Lineage (NCBI taxonomy): Eukaryota > Metazoa > Chordata > Mammalia > Rodentia > Sciuridae > Marmota > Marmota flaviventris. Next base: position 155,610,420 of record NC_092501.1, read on the forward strand.
CTGTTTAATGGATGTGAGATTGCTCAGTTTCTATGAAAAACATTTATTACTTGTTTAAAATTTAATAAATATTAAAATAAATGAATCCCGCTAATAAATAAGATGGTGAATTTTAACAAAGTTTTGGGGGAAGGCCCTATCCTCTACTGCACTAGGTCATGTTGGCTACAGTCAAAAAAAAAAGCAGCAAATTGAGAGCAGGGCAACCTCAACTGTAATGCAGGAAATGTATCTAGGAATCAGAGCAGATTGTTCCTTGAAACATCAGCTTGACTTACTGTTGTGATCAAAACAGACAGGAGAATCTACCAGCCACCATTAGGATGATATTGGAAGTAAAAGGAAAAAGATAACTTACCCAACACCAAGGTCCCACAATCAGACCTGGAACACAGTGTTGCTGGTCCTAGTGACTGGCTTTGAAGGGCAGGATCCTGCCCTCCTTACACCACAAGTCAGGTAGAACAGGGCAAGAGGACATGAAAGAACACCTAAAACAATCAAAACCTAGTCTTTACTTTCCCCAACTGCCTCAAGCTGAAAGGCATTCTGCCATCTTTCAGATACCACTCATCATTGACAATATCACTTTCCTCTGTCCCCATTCCAAACACCCCCACCACCACCATTACACACAGACACAAGACAAGGGTCCTGCTGGCTGGAGATCAAACTGCCTTCAATTCTGTTCTCTTTTCACACTGTACATATTCAATAAACAACCTTAAATAAGTGCATGCTAAGTCAAAGGATTTTCATAGCCAATAAATTTTTTAAATTAGGAAGAACTGTTTGGCCCAGGGAAACTAAAGTAGTTTGATAAAATTCTACATGGTAATAAAGTCCAAAGGCATCCTGAAGACATTTGGCAAATTCTTAATAGCAGAATCGTGAAAACCTTGAGAGCTCTGAGGCAATAAGAACAAAAAAGATTAAATATTAACTCACAATGGATAAAATTAGAGCTGCATTATCCCAACATACCACAAAAGAAATTGAAGACAAGTAAGTTCGTTTATTGCCCTTGTAACTTCAAGCAGTTTGCCTTCATTATTGTTCTTTATTAAGCAGATGATAGGGTTTCTAGGGTTCTAGAGGCTGTCAAGGTTACAACTAAGCAACTTCTTCCACTTCAGTCAGAATGGCAAAAAAAAAAAAAAAAAGAACATGTCACAGAACAGCCTCACCTATATTCACTTCTTCCAGAGTCACAATAAGGAAGTAGAATATGACCTTGATGGCTATGAGTAAAAATAGGTCAAGTCTTAGTTGATAAGGCGAGGTCCATCACAAACCTTACCAGACGTGGAAAAATGGAACGCAACAAGCGTCCCCTCATGAAAGGACACAGGCTGAGCCACAGCTTCCTGTCCATGGATAATAACTGTGTATCCTACAGGTCAGTGCCACGGCAACCAGGATGCCAGCACCCCATCATTTCTGTATGCTCAGCACAAATAAGCAATAGGTAATTTCCTGAATGAGCTAAACTAATACACTCAATTACTTAGAAAAGAAAAAATACTTTAGGAAAAAAATCTATACTTGGGAATAAAATCTATCCCAATTTAAGTCTTGCTCCTCATTATGGTAGAATTACTACTGGTCAAGGGCTGGGGTTGTGGTTTGTCTAGCATATGCAAGGCCCTGGGTTCAATCCTCAGTACCACATAAATAAATAAATAAAAGTATTGTGTCCAATTACTTATAAAAAATAAATATTTTTAAAAAGAATTACTGGTCAAATTTTAAGTGCACTAAATTTGAAATTCAGTCATTCCACACCTGTCAGAGAAGTCCATTTCCCAGTATACCACCCATCACAGGGCTGATTCATTTGTTTAAACACAAAAAGAACCTTCCTGCAGGAGACTGTATGGTCCCTGCCTTTGAAGCTAAAGTCTGCCCTCCAAGCATGGTTTTTATTTCAGAGCCATCCTCAGTGATGGTAAAGGGGCTTTTCCTTTGCTATGTGCTTCTCTATTAGCTTATTAATTTATACTGGCTCATGCCAAAACAATTTAAAGTGATTTAATGATTTATACATACTAAGTAAGATAAGGAGAACTTCAAGAAGCAAATAAAAGAAAGCAGACAATGATAAAATGATAACACAGGAAAACAGGAAGCAAAGTGTAAGGGCATTCTGAAAAATTCATTTTGGTATTTCCAACTACTCAGGATTTGGGAGACTAAGCTGGGAGGATCCCAAGCCCAAGAATCAGACTAGCCTGGGTGGACAGCGAGACCTTGTCTCCAGGGGCGTGGGGAGGAATCATTCTTAAAGAGCCTACATATCTTGTAGAACTGGGTCCAATATTGGGAGCTAAGCTTTCTTTTAACAGTTAACTGAAGGCTAAATTCAGTTATAAGAACCAATATAGATACAGATATAAATGTATAGAGATAGATACACATACACATATATGAAAAACAAAGGAAAAAAGCAGTCTCTCAGGAAAAACAAAATGATTCAGAATAGGGAGAAAAAAGATTTCTTTCAGGGCTCACCATAAAGGGAATACTAAAAAATAAAGATAATAATAGCTTACAATTAGCATTTATGTCCAAGACACTGTCCTAAGAGCTTTAGGCATATTCACTCATTTAATATTCTGATGAAGTAAGTACTATTATCCTCCTTTAGCAAATAAGGAAGGTGTGGTACAGAGTAGTTAAGCAGATTACCCAAAGTGACACAGCTACTAAGTTGTGGATGTGGGCCTCACACATCAAAGACTAGCTCAAGTCCATACTCTTAATCTCTATACTACAGTGCTTCTTAGTGCTCTGAAAGCAAGTAAGCAATGTCCTCAAGATCCTTCCATAGAATCTTTCTTATAATGTGCTTCAGTACAGGCCAAACAAAAACACAAAGCTTAGTTCAAAAGCAGAAATTCAGCTGAGATCAAAATGAGGCAGTCCAGGCATGCAGCTTTCTGCCTCATGGCAGAGGATGGGGATACTTAAGAGTCTCTGGAAGAATGGGTGCCTCAAGTCCTTCAGGCTATCCTTCACACATGGTACATTCCCTCCACCAAGGACTGCACTGAGGGCATGAGGGGAGCTTGTTCTTTCTGAGGGCGGGTAAAATGAGGCTCTTACCCACTGATACTTTAGGCAGAACCACAGGCGAGAGTCACCACCCTGCTGCAGGTGGGATAGACACCTCCTCAACCAAGGCAAAGGAACCTGATAAGTACCGACGTCTGCCTGAAGATAAGGTTAGCCTACCCTGGGCATAGAGGTGACCCAAAAGAGTGGCAATGAGCAGGGCTCCCTTAAGAATGAGTTTGGATGTCTCAAAACGAAGGATAATAAGGTTCCCAAATGCCTGTACCATGGAAGAGGTCTCAACAGAGGTAGCCTGAATTATATGGAAAGACTGCATAATAAAATACCAAATCATGATCATCGTAAACCCAGGGAATATTCAACCTTGAACCAGCTCCAGGATAAAAGGGTTGGCAAATATAACCTTAAGGAGTTGGAAGGCCAACCAACTAGAAAAGATTTTTAAAGGTAAGCCAGTTATTATTTGAGAGAAGATATGATTTAAAAAAAAAAAAAAACTGGGTATAGTGGCACATGCCTGTAACCACAGCTGCTTGGGTGATTAAGGTGGGGAAAATCCTAAGTTCAAGGCCAGCCTCAGCAATTTAGAGAAACCCTGTCTTGAAAAAATTTTAACAAAAGAGCTGGGAACTTAGCTTGACAATAGAGCACCCAGCTTTCAAACCCTAGGTCAAACAAACAAACAAACAAAAAACTTTAGTTTTAGAGTAATTGTAACCAATCTTCTTAGCAGCTTCTCCGAGTTCAAGACCATAAAAATCCAAACTTACTCATTAATTGAGTTCTTAGAACAAGATAGCTCCTAGGAACAGAACTGTGACAAGACAGACAAAAATCCCAGCCACCATGAATCTTGTTCTTCAGTGTACTCTAAGTAACACTAATTACTATAAGTAGACATATGCTATTATTCTGGATGAGGAATATGTCAGGTAGAGATCTATGTTACCAGGACACAGGGAAAAGGCTCCCTGTAGGTGCTGCAGGGTTACACAGTGTGCCTCACTGAGAAAGGGGATCTGAGCAAAGATCTGGAGGAGCTCAGGTAAGGGTCAGGCAATGCTTAGGTGAAGATGCCTCACCAAGAGAGGACAGTAAGGCAGCCTGAGAGGCCAGAGCAAGGTGAAGAATGAGGAGAAGGAAAGTGAAAGAAGCAAATGGGTGGAGAGAAGGAAGCTTGGTGGATGATGCCAAAGACGAACTTAGACCCTGAGGTACCAAAGGATCCTGCTCAGAGAAGTAATGTGGCCTTACATTCCTTTCCAAAGGACCATTCTGCCTGCTTCATGGAGCATAGGCCCTTGGGAACAAGGACAGAAGCAGGAGACCAGTTAGGATCTTTCCATCCAGCAGCATCTTGGCACACATACAGGTACAGGTGAGGGTGAAGGACAGAGAGCAGCCAACCCAGTGCAAAGCAGCAGTGTCCGTACTCTGATAAAGCCCATGGCAGGCTACAGTTCTCTCTTGCAATAATGGGGGTGGGGGATGGAGTTTTCCTAAAGTCAGTCTGTCCAAAGAAGCACAAGCCTGTGGCATGGGAGGGGCATCACCATAACTGACCCAAATAGGTCTTCAGCTGTGGTACACTATGGAACACTACAGTGTACACTGTGGGTACATTATGGAACAAAGCACTATAATGAGCTACCCCTCCTAATCAGATACCAGCTATTCTCCACAGTATATTCCAAAATACATCAGAGCTTAAAATATTTAACAGTTAATATAGCACCACTTAAATTCCATACCACAAACCATAACATGACTTCCAAAATGCATCTGGCACCTCAAATAATGCTCTCCTTTCTTCCTCCCAAGTATTTGGAGTGCTGACATCACATAAGCTTCCTCACAAAATGCATCCTCTCTCCCAGATCCTGCAGTCTGTGACAACCAGATCTGATCCTAAGGTACACATGGCACACCAACACCCTGTGCTCAGGCTCCAATGATAGCTTCACAACAGAAAGGGTTTCTGTGTTTCTGCACACTTCGCCCTGCCTTACGGTTGCAACCAACACTCACTTACTCACTAAAACACATGTATTTGTCCCCACTCATTTTGACAAAACTGTGATAAGAACAGAAGGAAAAATGGCAAGGCATACAGAGGGAAGAAGAAACCAACTTGTGGCTTCCTCAGGCCTGTAATACTAAGGCCATTGAGGGGCACACCCATCTGTGACTTGACACCTCTTGGAACTAAAGGGAGAATAGAACACAGACCTGTGGTGTCAAACTAAGTTTCCCATTACTCTCATAAATCTTCACGCAGAAAATCACAGTTTGGTTTTTAAAAAAATGAAACTATAATTATTCATCTCACACCCATTACAGTTTTCTTTCATGCTCCCTTTAAAATTTCCACCTGAACCAAAGAACTGACCACAAGCCATTAGTAAGAAAAACCTAGCCAAGTAAAAGGCTAAGATAAAGAGACTGAGTAATGCACTATCACTGGAAAAGGGTCACATATATAATACCCTGAATACACACTCTGCCAAGTATTATTTCTGGGACTATATCAATAACACGCAAGCTCACAAAGCTACCTCAGAAACTACTCCAAAATAAAATACCTTCCTCATGCTCCTCTCTGTATGGATTTAGCTTTGATCAATACATGACATTCTCAAACATATAGGCATCTCAAAATTTAAATACAAGGTCACTAATTACCCATTTATACAGAGCTACACAGACATAAACATATTAAAATAAATATATTTGCTTTACAAATAAAGACTAGTTTATCCTATCATCATTAAGCTCCTTGTTAATTAAGCAAAACAGCATTTACCAGACAGGAAGAAATCAATAGTTCTGAATCTTCTTTTGTCCAATTGTATGCTGTATAATCAAGGGCATTATTCTCTCCTTGCTGTTTGCACATATAAGCACAGTTTCTTTCAAAAACGGTGCGGATGCCTTTGAACAGAATCACACTAGTAGTGCAACCCATCCCCAAGGTGTGGATGCTCAGATTTCTAGCAATCTCTACTCCATTTCCACATCATCTTCCTTGGCTCTTCAGACACGGTCTCCCACTGTACCATCTTCATGACAAGCAGTTACCGGCACCGGAACAGAAGGGAAGCTCCAAGCTGTCACACTAGAATCTGCTCCTGCCCAACAGCCTGACAAAAAAAATCCAGACTCCGGGTATCAAACAGGAGGGGTGGGTGGTGCAAAAATAAGAATGACACACCTCAGACGCACCAAGACCTTGAATGTATCATTTTCCAGTGGACTGCTCCACTGTTAATACGAAGAACAAATATGTAAAAGGTTTACATGGAATTATTGAAAAACTGCCGGCTCCTGTGATTTGCTTGGGATTGTTCTGAATCTCAGAACCTGCCCAAAATGAAAAAGACAGTGCCAGACAGCCACACTGCTGCAGATGCTGCTGGAAGGCACAAAGCATGTTCATCTGCTGCAAGAAATCACTCTCCCAGAATGCTTAGCCTAGCATCTATATTAGCAAACATCTCTTTCCTTGACCTAAATGTGCTGTTTGTTTAATCCTACATCAGCAAGGAAAAGAGAGCAAAAGAGAAAAAAGTCCAAAACGAGTGAAATTGCTAAGATGACTGCTGCTATGGAAACACACGTAAGTGCACTTCAAACAACCTTTTGCATGTATGGGTAACAGCCTGCTGACAGCAAACTGCAAGGGAACACAACATTGCCGTGGGGATCTTGATTTCTACCTACCTTCACTCTTTGCTAAAAAGGAGTAGCAAGTTTACACTGCTTAAAGTAGTCTGCCATCTCTGATACCAAAAGATGTAAATGAGAACATGGATAAAGGAATACCCCCATCTGGCTGCACAAGTGCCTCTGAAGCAGTGCTCCAGAATGCAATGGCAAAAACATGCTGAAGTCTCAAAGTCAGCATGGCTATTATTTTTGGTGCCTAATCAGTTCCTTCCATTGCAAACTGAACCTAGTAACACTACACTATCTCATGTGAATCCTTGGGAGTGGCTCATAGGAAAGTTTGTCATTAATACATCACATTGCCTGTTGCTATTTTCCTTCCTAAAAAATAAAAAGCCAACTATATAAAAACAGCATGATGCACACACAGGGAAACCCTGTCACTCACAACATGAATCTAGGAAAAAAAGGCATCATTCTTTTTTAAGATCTGCTCTGATATTATTTCTTATTTCACAAGGCAATAGTTTTCATTTTCTACCTATAGATTTCCAAGTGAAAGTGAACCTGAACAACTGAGAACTGAGGAAGGTAAGAGAAACTCAGGCCATGTAGTAAAAGCAGAACATTAAATCATATGATTTCAAAATGTATATTTTGCATAGTTAGTTTAGCCACAAGGAAAAGCAAAAATCTAGGCTTATTATCACTCCTACATTCTTATGCAAAGTGTATCTAACAGCCACACAAGATCAAAGAGTGGAGATACTGGCCACATGCACAAAACAATAACTCTATAGGGCCTAGAACATTCCAATTCCAAGTGGTGATTCTATTAAATGAAAACTGAAAGACTCAAGATTACTCCCTCATCTGTTACCAGGAAATACAAATCTTCACAAGATATTGCAATACAGGCAGATAAACAATGGAAACTCATTGATACAGAAACAAAACTAGAGGCTATAAAACACTAAACACATGGGTTAAATTGTCTCTCTTGAGAACTCAGAAATATCCATGAATTAACCTCACTTCCATACTTCAAGGAACACCTTAAATGGCAAGTCTGTTCAGTATAAAGATGATACCTAGAAATTTAAAAGTAATTTAATATTGTTACCTATTTCACACATCCTGGGTATAGAAGCTAAAGAATATTATTTGAGAACTAAAAGACAACATTTGAACTTTACAAAGGATTATAAATGATAAGCAAGCAAATTTGAAACTGGTGGTAAATTCTATTTGATTTATTTTTAAAACTCTAAATTAGTATTTAATGGTCTTAAGTGTCCTCACCACTAAAAATAAAAGGTTAAGTGATACATGTGTTAACTAACTTGACTCTGGTAATTATTTTGACAGATGAAATCATCATAATGTATACTTTAAAGTTACACAATTTGGGGACTGGGGTTATGGCTCAAGTGGTAGAGCATTCGCCTCGCATGTGCAAGGCCCTGGGTTCGATCCTCAGCACCACATACAAATAAATAAAATAAAGTTATTGTGTCCAACTACAACTACAAAAAAATAAATATTTTAAAAAATTAAAATAAAGTTACACAATTTTATTTATCAGACCTCACTTAAGCAATTTGTATGGATTTTAAATATTTATCTTTTTTTCAAGCAAAAAATTAGTGGGCAAGATAAAACAAACAGAGTATATTTACAGCAAAGGAGTCAAAAGGTCAAAAAGTGGGTTTCAAGCTAATAGACGCAAGTCGAAACAAACAATTCAAGAGGTGTGTTATCTTTATTTGGTTTCACTGATTTTTCTGCATCAGAATGATTCTGGGTTGCTGAAATGATAATTACTATGAATTTCATCAAAGAACATGAAGACATAGATGGTATCTATTGGCAACAAATGCAGCCACCTGAAGAGTACATGTTTTAATTTGGAGCTCACATTTACTCTTATATATTTAAATATCACATCTAATTTACAGAGCTCCCAAGACTGGATGTCTGTCTTTCACTCCCTTTTGAGATCCAAACACCCTCTTCCCACTAATAATGACATGTGACTCTCCCATCATCACATCAGCTGCAAATCAATCACCTTTCAACAAGACAAACTCAAATGGCATATCCATACAGTGGAGTATCATTCAGTCATAAAAGAAACAAAGCACCAGTATTCCTGTAATCCCAGCACATTGGGAAGCTGAGACAGGAGGATCAAATTCAAAGTCAGCCTCAGCAAAATCAAAGTGCTAAAGCAACTCAGCGAGATCCTGTGTCTAAATAAAATTCAAAATAGGGCTGGGGATGTGGCTCAGTGGTGAAGTGCCCCTGAGTTCAATCCCTGGTGCCAAAAAAAAAAAAAGGAACAAAGTACCAATGCATGCTATAACACAAATACATTTGAAAAACATCAAGGTAAGTGAAAGTACCAGTCACAAACTCAATTGTATGATTGCATTCAAATGAAATGTCCAGAATATGCAAATCATACAGAAAGAAAATGGATTAGTGCTTACCTAGGAAATGGGAGAGAGAATATGGGGATGACTGCTAATGGGGAATGTTGCTTTAGATAATTAAAATGTTCAGAAACCAGTGTTTCAAATATATAGAATTTGCATTGATTTTAAATATTAATCAATTTGTATTGATTTAAATATTAACCTGTGGCAATATATGTACACTTTTTTTTTTGGTACCAGTGATTGAACCAGGGGCACTTAACCACTGAGCCACATCCCAGCCCTTTTTTTCTATGTTATTTAGAGACAGGGTCTCACTGAGTTGCTTAGCACCTCACTAAATTGCTGAGGCTGGCTTTGAACTGACGATCATTCTGCCTCAGCCTCCTGAGCCACTGGGATTACAGGTACATGCCACCACACCCGGCTATATACACTATCTATACAAAACATACGGTCTATAACTATACTAACAAAACTACTGAATTGAACACCTTAATAGAGTGACTTACATGAAAGGTGAATGTGATAAAGGCCTTGATTCCATTTTTGATGTTTGATGCAGGTAGCTTTGAAGCCTTACCCCTTCTGTGGCACATCTGGACATGTAGATAAGAAAATCCAGGTGCTGCCTCCTTTTGGCACCAGAAGGAAATTCAAAACACTCAGGGGAACCCTCACCCCCAATACCACCCTACAGATGATTACAAAAACCCCAAGCCAGTCTCTTTTCCATGTCCACCCAAGCCACTCATTCCAGGGACCTACTTGGGACCTGCACTGTTGTCCCCAGAAACCATTTCATGGGAGTATATATGATGTCATTAGGCTCAACATCCAAAAAAAAATTGGTGGTAGAAAACATAGTACCCACCCTGTCTGCAGAATGGTCTCAACAGTGTATTATATTAACTATTACACTTAGGGAAGGGAGAGGAATGACACCTTCTCTCCTGACCCCATAGGTTACCAGGTTCAGATCAGATAATAGGTAGAATACAACTGAGACATAGCAAGTACCTACTGTTTTATGCTTCGCAAGGATTTTCTGTAAAACTTAAAACAACTACCTTGCTTGAAGAATTTAACAATTCCTGGATGTTGCTTTGTCCCCAGTTCTCAGGAATACACTAAGATGGCTGGGGCTGCCCTCAGGGTATGTATTACAGACCTGGGTGAGGGGCTATATGTTATATAAACCACCAGAAAGCCTGTATGGTTAAGATCTACTGGCCTCCCCAGGGGTCACAACAAACTTAGCCATGCAGCCACAGACCACAGTAAACAGGTCCCAAGTTCTGAGCCCTCTCAAAATGGAACCATTTGGAGCTTCTGCTCCCATCTGCAGCTCTCTCCTTGCCAACTGTCACTCTGTTTTAAATGTCTTCTAAAAGTCAAATTAATTTGATTGGTGGATTTACTTACTACTTCCCCAAAAATATATGGATAAAGAGAAATGCAGAATAACACCTAGAAAAGCTGGAACTACAAACTGAAATTAACACTGTATTTCAAACAGAGATGTCTTCTAGGTCAGACCTTGGTTCTACCTTGAAGACTAGGAGGAAAGTGAAACTTTCTCCATTCTGCAGTGGCTGAAATGAAGATCTCACATACTGATAACATATCATACATGATAAAGCCACATATCACAAAACCCTAACTAAATGGAGTATGGGTAGAACTCAACATGTCATTCATTCTACTTAAATGTCATTCTGATAGCCAGTCCACAGGAAGAGCTTGTTTTCATCCTTGACAGTCCATATTTCTTTTCTTTTTTTTTTTTTTAAAGAGAGAGTGTGAGAGAGAGAGAGAGAGAGAGAGAATTTTTTAATATTTATTTATCTTTTTTTAGCTTTTGGCGGACACAACATCTTTGTATGTGGTGCTGAGGATCGAACCCGGGCCGCACGCATGCCAGGCGAGCACGCTACCACTTGAGCCACATCCCCAGCCCAACAGTCCATATTTCTTACAGCAATGCAGTGATGAGCAAAGAAATCTTAGGTAAGTTGGCTTCTCACGGCCTTATTCATTTGACACTCAAACAATACCATCAAATATAAATAGAGTGCATGGCACATGACCTAGTATATATCACATGCTAAAGAAGTGTTTTATCTTCCCTTTCTGTCCCAAGTTAATTTTCTTTCCTCAGTGCTGGGGATTGAACCCAGGTCCTAATGCCTAAGAAGCAAGGGTTCTATTACTGAGCTATACGTCTAACCCCCAGAGATAAAGTGTTTTGGTTTTGTTTTGTTTTTATTCCTTGATATTAAGACTAAAATCAGGGTAATTCCTCTAAAACTACAAATATCTCTGACACAAAATTCAAATATATCAGAATTTCAGATTTAATAAACTCAAACTACAAATTAATTCTCTTGATAAAAAATTATTAAAAGAGAAAAATGGGGCTGAAACATGAAAAAAGAGTTAGGAGAGGTGGTGGAAAAAAGGAATTAAATTTTCAGCAATTTTTTTTTAATAAGGAAAATTAAAAAATGTTATTAAAAACAAAGAGTTGGGCGTGGTGGCACACGCCTGTAATCCCAGGGCTTAGGAGGCTGAGGCAGGAGGATCACAAGTTCTAGGCCAGGATCAGCAACTAAATAAGGACCTAAGCAACTTTGCAAGATCTTGTCTCAAAATTTAAAAAAATAAAAGGACTGGAGATTTGGCTCAGTGGTTAAGTGCCCTGGGTTCAATCCCTGGCACCAAAAATAAATAAATAATCTTATTTATTTGTTGTGTTTTTTTTTTAAAAAAACAGTGAACTACCTTACCATTGTGTATTTCAAGGACATAAAACTAAAAATTTAGCCTTACAGCATATCTAACTGTATCCATCATCAATTATCCCCACCTCAAAACAATCGCAGAATCAGAGCATTTTTAAAATGCCAGTAGTGACAGTTACCTTTAGGTGAACAGAGAGAACAGGCAGACCAGAAAGGCAGGAGTGTAGATGGGAGCCTGAGACTCCCTGACAGCCTCAGATCTGCACTCTCCACCTGTATCATTGCTGTGAAACAAATTATTTTTTTCTAAAAATGTATTCTTAGAGAGGCATGACCACATAAAATATTGGAGTGAGATCTGTTGCTAAAATAGTAATTAAATGTTCTCAAAAGCACAGAGCACAAAGCAACATAGGTTTCTTCTTGCTAGTGCTGAAATGCTAGGGAGGAGAACAGTCTCTGTTGGATACTGAGCACCCAGCAAGCTGAGTGTCCATGTGAAAAGAAGTTAAAGCAACCCAACTTGACTCCATGGACAAAAGGTAAAGGGAAGTGTTCTTCTAGGGTTGGCCAGAATCTCTCAAAAGAAATGAGTGAGTTTATTTGTTTGTTTGTTTGTTTAGACAAGAGACCAAGTTAAACAGTTTTTTAAAATAAGAAAAATCTCCAAAAGAAAAAAAGTGTGGGTTAAGAAAATCAACTTATTTTCAGATAAGAATGTAAAATGGTACAACCCCTGTGGAAAATAATATAGCAACTCCTCAAAACAGAATTATCACAAGCTCCAGTGATTCCACTTCTAGGGATATACACACACACAACACACAAAAATAAAGACTTAAAAAGATATGTACACACCCATGCTCACTGCAGCATATTCACAACAGCCAAAGGTAGGAAAAACTCAAGTGTTCATTGAGCGATAATTGAATGAACAAAACGTGGTATGTTCATACAATGAAATATTATTCAGTCTTAAAAATGAAAGAAATTCTGAAATATGTGGTAACATGGATGAAATTTGAAGACAGTATGCGAAGTAAAATAAGCCAGACACAAAAGATAAATATATATCTACTTATATCAGGTGCCTAGAATAGTCAAATTCATAGAGACGGAGTATAGAATAGTGGCTGCCAAGGGTTGGGTGAGGGGAAACGGGGAGTTGTTTAATGGGTAGAGTTTCAGTTTGGGAATTTGAAAAAGTTCTGGAGATGGAGGGGTGGGGATGGTTATACAAGAATAATGCACACAATTCCACCGAACTATACACTTAAAAATGGCTAAGATGATAACTTTTATATTAGATATACCTTTCTATAATTTTTTTGTAGTTGTAGATGGACAGCATGTCTTTATTTTTATGTGGTACTGAGGATCGAACCTAGTGTCTCACATGTGCAAAGCAAGAGCTCTGCCAATGAGCAACTGCCCCAGCCCTATAATTTTTTTTTTAAAAGAAAGAAACCCAACTTACTGAGTACTGTTTTCCTGTCACTTCAGGAAACAGGTGAGGTAAAAAAAAAAAAACACAAAGCTGGGAGGGGCCCCTCAGCCCCTCACAAGGGCAGAGAAGCTAGAGGAACAGGTTTCATAATTTTATTTTCTATTTCCTCATTCAATTTGTTACTGACCTTCTTGGAAAAGTCCTCCTAACTATGCACATCATAGAAAAAAGACAGCTATTTAAATTTCTGATTTGTAGACAACTTCTACCATTTTCTTTGAGAACTATAAAGAACAAACTAACTGAGCCATGTGGATTGACCCCTCAGCTTGGGAAGCTGCAAGCAGTGGCTGAACTTCAATTACTGTTATGGGAGTTCATGGAGGAAAATTATGGCTTCTATAGGAGCTCAGCTCTGTGAAGAAAAACCAATAAACCCCTATATGCTGATTCAGTGTCAAATATGAGAAGCTGCCAAAGGAGCTCACCTATTGGTCTAAGCACCTCCCTGAACACCTCTGCAGGAGGTTGCTGTTGGAGGGAGACTGATGGCACAAAGGATCACAGTAAGTACAGGAAGCACCAAGAAATGCACCAGCTGTAAATGAGACTAAATGAAGAACAAGGAAGCAGAGCAAACTCACAATAGCATAATGAAATCAGAATTTCACAGTGACCTCATCTTGGCCTCCATCAGCCTCATCCCAGGAAATTCTATTTTAGGCAGTCATCTGAACAGATCACATAATATCCAGCTATAATAAATTTAAACAATAAAAAATGTGTATGTGTGCAGCACAATGACCATACAAATGCACCCCTGAAGCAGTATGTTCTTCAAATATGGAACTTTGGCTGACATGTAAAGAGACTAAAATTTAGATTCTACCTACTTAAATTACTGTATTTTACATTTTTAGCAGTTATCTTAATTCTTTTATTGTCACTGTGACATAATAGAAATATTGTCTCAACATAAATATTTCTTGGGGACAAACAGGGAAATATAAAACAGATTTGGGTTTCACATTTTTCAAAGTTATTGCAATTCAGTCAGATTTTCAATTAGTTTAATCAAAAAAAGTAGTAAGAAATATAGTGATTATCTCTCTAAACATTAGGAGAATAATAATGTTTCAAAATAGTCTTATGTTTTTTAAAAGCGAAGGGGAAAAAACCACAAAGTATATATTCCCTTGTCCATGCTTCTAGTCATCTAAAAAGAAATTAAATATATCCTATACCTCTTCTTACAGACACTCATTAAACCTCATTCTTATCTGAATCCTTCAAGTTCTTAATTTCTTTTTCACAAAAATACAAAATTCAGAACCTTCATTAGATTCTCTTATAATACAACCAGCTAAGTTATGGTTTAATTTTGCCTGTATTTTAAAAGAGTGCTACTTTGATCAAATACTCTCTGATGCTTAAGTGGATTTAAATAAGTCAGAGAAATGAATAATTTAAGGCAAAAAAAAAAAAAAAACCCTGAACATAAGAACTGAACAGATTCCAGAATTTGCCATCCCTCCTTGATAACTAAAAACAGGAACTAAGAAAAAAAAAAACAATAAAAAAGTAAAAAGTCTTTGAGGAAACGCAAATCAAAACAAGGAAATGCTACTTCGTAACCAATAGATGGTTAAAATCAGAAAGGCAGCTATAAGCATTGGTGAGAATGTGGAGAAACTGAACCTTCATGTACTACTGGTGGAAATGTAAAATAGATCAACCATTTTAGAAAATAATCCAGCAGTTCTTTAAGTGGTTAAAAGAGTTATATTCTATTCAATGAAAGAAAGAAAGAAGGTATTGGCATAATACCAAGTACCCTTGAAAATATCATGCTGAGTGAAGGAAATCAGCAGTGAAAGATCACAGGGTCCTTCGTAAGAAAGTCATATATAAAATGTCCAGAGCAGGCAAACCTATAGAGGCAGGAAGTAGATTCGTGGTTACCCAGAACTACAGAGCTGAATGGGGTGGAGTTGGGGATGATGGCTCAGAGGTCCAGAGTTTCTTTAGAGGATAATAAAAATGTTCTAAAATTAACTATGGTAATGGATGCACAACCCTGAATGATACTGAAAATCTTCGAATTTTTTACTTTAAATGGGTAAATTACATGTGAATCATATTCTGATAAAGGTAGTTTTTAAAGAAACAGGACATAAAAGGGGGTGCATCCTTACAAAACTGCATTTCTTTTGAAAGGAATCTATGCTTGATACAGTTATCTTTCCAAAACACATCACTACATCTAACACAGTGAATTCCCAAGAGCATTCCTGGCACTGTGTATGCAAAGGAGAGTACAGAAGAGAAGGGTAAGATGATTTCTTCATCCAGAGCCAGTTAAACCTATTGTGTTTTAAATTCATAGAACACTTTTAAAAATTCATAGAACGTTTAACAGAAACCTTTTGTCTGGTCAATAACTTCAGTTCATTCATTATGTAAGGCAAGGTCTGAGTCTGAGGGCCAAGTCATCTATCCAAATTCATTCAAAGAAATTTGTTTTGCAGATATTTTCTCACAGAATTTTTTCATCTGTACTTGAACAACAGGCTCTCAAGATCCAGGAAAAAATACCATTCAGAGAAAAAAAAAATCAGAGAAGGGATGGAAAGAGATTAACAGAGGATATGAATTTTTTTTTTAAAGAGAGAGTGAGAGAGGAGAGAGAGAGAATTTTTTAATATTTATTTTTTAGTTATCGTTGGATACAACATCTTTGTTTGTATGTGGTGCTGAGGATCGAACCCGGACCGCACGCATGCCAGGCGAGCGCGCTACCACTTGAGCCACATCCCCAGCCCGGATATGAATTTTATTTAAGTCAAAAACTTAGTTTCATTTAGGCCAGTCTGGTCACCTGACCTATACAAGAATTTTAAACCTTAAATATAAATTTTAATGTAAAATTTAAAGATAAAAATTATATAAAGAACATATATAATTGCTGGGAACATATAAGTGCTGGGAACATCTGTTTAATAGTGTCGCATATGGGATATTCCTGCTACATGCCAGATATTGAGCACAGAATTCAGTTTCATGTTCCCAATCTTTTAAACAACTTGAAAAGTTGCTTTATAGGTGATCCATCTTTCAGGGTAACCATCCTTAGATTTTGTTCCAAACAACTAAAATTTTCAGAGAAGCCCATCCTCATGTTCAGGCCCACTGAAGGACTGTGGCCAACACTGACACCATGTGGAGCAAGACTGAGAAATAAACACAGGTTAAACCAACGGGGATTGGGGAAAAAGAAATCAGAAGTTCAAAAGTCTCTTTAGACCAGTAACTTTCAAGTATTATCACCATGGATCATCTCAAAAAATGCCTTTTAAATTATGATGCAGTAGCTGGGTACAGTGGCACACCCCTGTATCCCAGCAGCTCGGGAAGCTGAGGCACGAGGATCACAAATCCAAAGCCAGCCTCAGCAAAAGCGAGGTTATAAGCAACTCAATGAGACCCTGTTTCTAAATAAAATACAAAATAGGGCAGGGGATGTGGCTCAGTGTGGAGTGACTGAGGGTTCGATCTCTGGTCACCCTCCCCCCCCCCAAAAAAAAAAAAAAAACGATGATGCAGCAAATATGTATAAAAATACTTACCTTGACAACCAAGTGTTAACCCTGTTGCTTGCTATTCTGGCTTCCCTAGTCTATTACAGTTCACTGGAAAAGAGAGGGGCAACAGTTCAGAGCCCACCAACCTATTTTCAGGACCACAGAGGGCTCATGGCCTGAAATTTAAAACCCACTATAGGTACTAGCTATTAAGGAGCATCTCTCAGCACTTGGAATTCCCAGCCTTGTCATATAACCCATCACCTGTAACAGCTGGCCCAGAAGAAAGGCATGACCTATTGAACATGGAGCTATAAGAAAACATTCTAAAGGGTAAAGTTTATCTCACGTGATGCAGTATTTGCTCTGAATTAGTTACTTCCCCAAAGTCAAAGACCTGATCTAGGAATCAATGGGTCGGTCCCTCTCACTATTACCCTAATAAACCACTCAAAGAATTTCCGCTTCCCATCCCTAGTAGTATAAAGTTCCTAGCTGTAAAGGGGAAAACGCTCCCATTAAAAGCAAACAACAACATTTTCAGTGAGACTGTCACTTGATCGTTTGGAACTCCTTAAGCTACTAAACGGAGAGGCAAAAAGGAGGACACCCTGCCAGATGGGTAAGAGGAAACCGGGTTGCTGCCTCCCAAAGGATCAGGAAGGACTTATGGCTTCCTTCTTCAGGAAAGTTTAGTACTTCCAACCCCAATTTAAAAAGTTCATTAGAAACTTTAGCAATTTAAACAAGTTCAGAATTCAGACCTTCAGCAGACTTCAAATAAAAAACCCTAAGAAGTTGAAGTCCTGGCTGGGGGCAAAGGAAACATGGGGTGAACAAGAGGAAGAAAGATATAAATATTAACTACCGCCAGGTGGGCAGCTATGCATGTCTCCTTGCGTGGGGGGACTGGAGGCAGGGGTTTAACGCCAAATTCTCTGCTTCTTCCTCTCGTTCTGTTTTATACAAGCATTGTTAAAGACTCTACAATTTAGACTTTGTATAACACAATATTGAAGCAGAATTGCAACTACATTTAAGGACTAATTAATAAAGCCCAGAAATGGATAACATGACTCTCTCCCAGAGACAGATAAAATGACTAAGAGACTGTGACGCCACATTTTGAGGAGTTGGTGAGAACATTTTTACTGTATCTAATTAGGCTGAAACACAGTAGTTTTTGTTCTGTACAAGTTCAAGTATGTTTAGAAGGGTGGGTCTAGAGGCTGAGAGTCCAAGGGGGTGAGTGCCAGTTATTAAGTTTCTCTTAGCTCTGGCCCCACCCTTCCAAACTCAGATTTGTGGTGCTGGGCTGGGACTCTGAACCCATTTGTTTCACGGGTTGGCTCCATTATGCTCAGCCACCAGGAGACACTAGGGAGAGACTGCAAGGCCTGCTCCTTCCCTGATGCTGCTGCTTCCTGCTCGTTTTTTGACTCCCAGTGTCACCCCAGCAGCACTTCTTCACTCAGGCAGCAGCAGTTACTTCCTGTAACAGGTGAATCAGATTTGGGGGTCTGCAGATTTGCAGCACTGGAGAGAATAAGCCTCATTGAACCCCCTTCAAAAACACCACCATCACTGGCTGCCCATCACCCCACATTGAGGCCTGGGCTTCAGATTTTTAAGATTTAATAAAACAGTTATAGCCCTATAGTTGACAGCTGTTTGTGCAGCCATTACCCCTGACATCTTAATGGTTTTGACCTTTATATTTAATAACACTTTTCTATATTAAATTCTGGGGTGATTTATGTTTTCTGAATGGACCTAAGTGGCGTATTACACTAGACTATAAAGTTTTTAAAGACTCCTAGTCGCCAAAGAAGTTATGCAAATAACCACATAAAAAAAGATGTTCAATGTCACTAGTCATTAGGGAAATGAAAATTATAACTACAGTGATGTCCTACTACATACCTATTAAGATAGCCACAATTTTCAAAGATTGGTCATACTTATTGGCAAGAATGTTGAACAGGAAGAACCTTCTTCACACACTGCTGATGACGCTACTTTGGGACAGTTTGACAGTGCCTCAAAACATGAAATAGAGCTACCAAAAGACGTAGTAATTCCACTCCTGGATTTTATTCAAGAAAAATGAAAATATGTGTCCATACAAAGACTTATATACAAATATTCATATCAGCACTGTTCCTGATACCCAAAAAGTATAAAGAACCCAAATGTCCATCAAATGATCAATGAATAAATAAAATGTGATTCATGAAAACAATAGAATGGAATATTATTGGGCAGTAAAAAATGAAGTACTGAACCACGCTAGAGCATGAAGGAATCTCAAAAATATTAAGGTAAGAGAAATGAGTCAGATGCAAAGACCACATATTGAATGATTCCTCTATATACAACATTCAGAAACGGTGTAGCTACAGAGACAGAAAATAGATTTGTGATAGAAGAGTATCTGCTAAGAAGCATGAGATTTCTTTTGAGATTAACAGAAATGTTGTAAATGTAGATCCTGGTGATGACTGCATAAATCTACAAATGTACTAGAATTCAAATTGTACATTTAAAATTTAGAATGCACTGTGGGGTATATAAATTCTACTTCATAAAGCTGTGAAATAAAAAATGAGGAATAATACTTGAAGAAAACCTTTGTCATAGACAAGTGAAATAAATGAAATTATACTGCACTGACAGGTAAAATGGAACTTGCATCTGCACATACATACAATCTTATGTGATAAATACAGCATGCCTAAGAACTAAACTATTTTTCTGTTTTTCTTGCAAATGCTTAAGAATAAATTTTGTATGAGACATTAAAACTTTGTCCAGCTTCAGTGAAAGATGGTTTGCTTGCTTCAAAACACAACAGATGGGACAGTTTAAACATTCAGATCTAGCTGACATCGTGAAAGAGAAAAAACAACATTTTGAAGTTAAGAAAATTCTCCCTTGCATAGAGATAGCTTCCCCTCCCCTCCCACTTTAGGAATGTGTATTGACAAACAGGGACATCGCTAAGGAAGATAGACTGATGATACCTCACTATAAGCAAAGCCTGACCGACCATGGGCATCAAATACATCATGTACATCCTAAAATTGTTCTTGACCTTGAAAACAAACTTGAATTTGAACTCAAGTATCATTACAACGTAAAAGTAAGAGATCCCTGAAGATGGAACCACTTCTTCTACCAGACTAACCATTCAAAAAGACAGGCTTGAGCTGGGGTTGTGGCTCAGTGACTGAGCAGTTGCCTAGCATTTATGAGGCACTGGGTTCCATCCTCAGCACCACATAAAAATAAATAAAATAAAGGTATTTTGTCTGTCTACAACTAAAAAATTAAAAAAAAATAAAAGGCAATTCATTCATTCATTTATTTATTCATTTATTTATTTATGACACACCCAAATTTGGAACTTGTTTATTTCTGGATTATGAAAAATGTCTATGCTTACTATGGAGAGTTTAACAGGAAAAGAACTAAAATTTAGCCAAAAGTTCAGTGCATATTTTGAAAGCTCTTCCCCCAAAATTCATATAAAATATCTCCAAAAGGAATATTAATGATATAGATTGTACAATAAATATCTTGTTTCTCTTAACTAATATTTTTAAGGTATTATCATTTTTTAAGATTAATTTTTGGGTGGTTTGTGCTACCAAATTATTTTCTGCAATAGAATCCAAATTTGTAACATTGTGCCTAAAGAAAATGCAAATTTAGAAGAATCACTTCAAATGTTATCAAGAAATTAAAAATTAGGCCATGAGACATGAGGTTGCCTGAATACTCTCCCATCACAGAACACAAACCAGGTTCAAAGAAGAAAACTAACTTGACCAACATCATGGTGCTTGTATGTGGGATATGAGCCAGTGTTCTCCAGCTCCAAAGTCACTGTTCTTTCTGGCATGTTCTTTAAATCCTGTAAATAATACTGATGATAATACAAAGAGAAATTAAAAATTATAAAGTATTTATACATATAAGATTCTGAAGGTAAACATGAACTTATAGTTCTTTATTCATATTAGTTCTTTAAAACAGATGTGGCTCTGTATTTGAGAAACTGAAGGGGGAGGTTAAGTCTCCTTTATCAACTGAAAGAGCAGGTAGAAACCAGAATCAAAAGCACATCAGTGAAAATGTTCAGTAAGTGGTCAGGTATCTCTTTTATCATCCTAGGCTCCTTATCAAAACTTCTAAAAGAGCAAACATGCATAGCCAATGTAAAACTTCTATATTATGGGCCTGTTTAATGTTGTGTTCATTTCCATGAAAGGTGAGGAACTGTTCCTCCTGTTCCTGATGAGAACCACAATTCAAAGGCTGGTATCACAGCTACCTGCTTAGAACACTGTAAAACACACCACTGATGGGAGAGAAATCCTCCAACTTCCAGAAATAAACTCAAGGTCACTGCTGGAAAGATATACTTCTTAATTTCATAATAATCTCTAGATAAATCTAATACAACCCAAGAAATACCTTGATGAAGGGTTGTGGCTCAGCGGTAGAGCACTTGTCTAGCATGCAGGAGGCCCTAGGTTCAATCCTCAGCACCACATAAAAATAAACAAATAAATAAATAAATGTGTTGTTTCCAACTACAACTAAAAAATAAATATTAAAAAAAAAAGAAATACCTTGATGATCCAATATTTCCTGGGAAAAACTAATGAGGATATTCTTCTCTTAACGCATGAGAGTCACCAACAGTGGGTCATTAGCAGAGGGTACCAGGAAATTAAGGTATGTCTTTGTGCTAAGCAGCTTCAGTCCAAGGTGTGACCATAAAATTACATACTATTAAAATTAAAATCCATTCAGATATATGAACCCCTAAATTCCTCTATTTGAAAAAAGATAAGACTATAGATAGGCCTTTATCCTCAACTGAAAGGGGAGATACTATAAATGTTTAAGTTTATATGCTATAAAGTAGGGTTAGTCTTCTT
This sequence comes from Marmota flaviventris, assembly GCF_047511675.1. Taxonomy (NCBI): domain Eukaryota; kingdom Metazoa; phylum Chordata; class Mammalia; order Rodentia; family Sciuridae; genus Marmota; species Marmota flaviventris. Next base: position 155,632,320 of record NC_092501.1, read on the forward strand.
TTACCTTTCCATTGATGATACCAAATCTGTGAAATTTTAAAGGAATTCTAGAGAGTCTGTTTCCACATATTACAAACTCTTCTGTCCTTGGTAACCAATAAGAATGTTAACCTATGTAAAAGTCTTCAATTCAGCAGATGTCTATTTAATTAAAAATTAACAGAAAGTAGGAATGGTGAAATTACATATTCCCACGGAAAGTCAAAATCTACCTAAAAATGAAAGTTTAATTTCATTTCATTAAACACTTAATTGCAGATTCTAGTTTTCTTAGATATCAATGGCTTTTAAGAACAAATAAGTCAACAGCTGTCAAAGAATAGTTATTTACTATGAAAGTTTAAAAATTCAGGGCATGTGATATCTTAATATAGCTGAGAATAGATGACAGACTTAATTTTAAGTATACACAATCACCTTCCTAGCCACTGAGAGAAAACTAAAAACTGAAAAGCACTTTGATGATATTTTCTATTCCTCCTAGATCATTTTATTCAGCCAGGCCCAGCAGCAGAGAAGGAAAAGACAAACATTCAATCTTGGTTACAAAACAGAAAATCTAAACATGGAAGACAAATTAGATTATAAGGAGCAAGCTGCTCCAGAGGGACAACCAGGACCAAAATGGAAAAATTCTATTAATAAGTAGTATCGTCCTTAAGTTGGATGGGCTGTTTGGAAGGTGTTTTAATCAGCTTTTTTTTGCTCCTGACTAAAAGATCTGACCAGAACAATTTTAGGGAAGAAAAGTTTAAATGAGGGATCATGATTTCAGAGGTCTTAGTCCACAGCAGGCCAGCTCCATTCCTTGGAGCGCAAGGTGAGGCAGGACATCATGGTGGAAGAGTGTGGCAGAGGGGGAGCTGGGGTTGTGGCTCAGCAGTAGAGCACTCACCTAGCACATGTGAGCCTCTCGGTTTGATCCTCAGCACCACATAAAAATAAATAAAATAAAGGCATTGTGTCCAACTACAACTAAAAAGAAAACATATATTAAAAAAAAAAAAAAAAGAGTGTGGCAGAGAGAACCAGCTCACATGATGATCAGGAAGCAGAGAGAGAGAAAGACAGACTCCACCTGCCAGATACAAACATATGCCCCAAAGCCACGCCTCAATTCCCACCTCCTGCAGCCAAACCCTACCATTTCAATGACCACTCACAGTTAATCCCTTTGGGGGATTAATTCACTGAGTGGGTTAAAACTCTCAACCCATCATTTCTCCTCTTAATCTTCTTGAGTAGTCTAACATGTGAGCTTTTGGGGGACACCGCACATCTAAACCATGACAGGAGGAATTGAAACTCTCTCACACAAGTGAGAATGCCAGTGCGTGAGGGAACTATTGTAACGGCAACTGAATTAATGCAACCAAAGGCCCCTTCAGGCCTGCAATGTGATGGATTCTCCACTTTATAGGTGTTGGCAATGATTTCCTTCAGGCAAAATGGGAACTGATGCATCTTTGGTCCCCTAGGTAATCTGAAAGGACAGCATGGATGGCCCAACATACCTGCCATGTATGGGCTACATGTATGGCCTAGTACAGCAATGCTGCAAGTGGGAACACTGAGGCTCCAAGATGGTTAATAATGACATGACCAAAGTCACAGGGTACTGAGTATCTGCACCAGGACATCTAGTCTCACATCCAGACTTCCACCTCACACACAGATGTGCTGACAAAAAGTTTTATATTCACAAAGAAAAAAAAATGTAAATGCCAGGTCAACTTGAGGGGTCTACAATAGGTCTCTTATGTGAAGACCCAACTCTTCCAACTTCTAATCATAAAATATATTTAAACCAGGTGCTCCATCTAGTGGATTAATGGAAGAGCCTCAGGATGAGAGTGCACGTTTTTAATACTGTTCAGTTCACATAATCCTGAAGCATTCACTTTCATTCCATACTTCATAGCCAAAAAAACAGCACTAAAAAGGAGATAAGAAAGATTGTAAGTTCTGTACTCCATACTTTATATCCATGGTGAAAATAGTGACAGTAAAAAAGAGATGACAAAGATTACAGACTTCCTGGAGTCGGGGACGAGTTTATTCCAACTTGTTAAAAGTGTATTACAAATTTGCTTCCTCCCCCATTTCCCCCAATTTAAGTAAAAAAGAGTCAGCAATGCAGTCACTTCATATATAATAAAGTAAAAGCTCTCTGTGGGCACACACCCAACAGGTGTAACTCAAACCTGACTTTGAAGCTCACGGAGATTCCACAGCCCCTTGATATCCTGTTACTAATGCTCACTGTAATCTGAGGAGCAGACCTTCCTCTCAAAGGAAGAACATTAGGTAGGAAAAACTCAAGCTAAGAAGTCAGCCCAAATTCCTGGCTCTGCCAGTTTCCAACTGTTGTCCGTGTGGGGGTGTGACAAAGCTGTGGGAAGCCGTTCACGTGATTGGGCTACCTCTCTGACTGGGTGTGAGGCGCTCAGACCAGCTGTGTCAGAGTTTTTTCCCCACCCTTTCCAGGTGTGAGGGCTTGTCCGTGTGGGGGTGTGACTGACCATTGACCTGGAAACCAATCACTGACCCTGACCTTGGAATGCTGTCCCCCTCAACCTTCTTTGGATGGAAGTTTCCCCTGAATTTTTTGTTCCCCAATAAAAGCCCACTCTCTGGCATGCTTCTTCCTCTCTCCTGCTGGTCTCTTGTGTAAACCTCGCTACCGCCAGGTGGCTAGAGGCAGGAGCCGGGAGAAGCCGTCTCTTAGCTGGGCAAGAAAAAAAGGTAAATTGAGTTTTATGTGTCTTTAATTTGATCTCACTAGTTAACTTCTATGTTTCAAACCTCTAGTATGAAGCTAGCGTGCTGGTCGCGCGGCAGATTTGGCGCCCACTAGGGGACATATTAGATTAACAAGATTGAGTGGGAGCGTGCTATAGAAATAAGGAATTGGTGACAATTTTGGGGTCACAAAGCTGTGAGGCAGTAAAGGGATGACAGATGGGAAACGCCTAGAGCACCTCCTAGAGCAGCGCAGTGTTCAGTGAATGGCTGAGGTCCACCTCGCTAGGTTCACTCCTCCAATTGGGGGGCCCGTTTTGTTTTCACCTACAGATTTCTTTCTTTTTCTTCTTCCCATTCAATGCTGGGGACTGACACTTGAGCTGGGGAAACTTTACCACTGAGCTATACCCCCGGCCCCTTTTTATTTTAATTCAAGACAGGGTTTCACTAAGTTGCCTAGGCTGGCCTCAACTTGGTATCCTCCTAGCTTGGCCTCCCTAGTTGTTGGGATTACAGGCATGCACCACCACACCGTGGCTCCAAATTTCCATCTCAAAAGGGTGATACAAATGGCAAGCAAAGTTGCTAGAAGTTATGGAGGTGCATAATCATAAGAACAGTCAAGGAACTAACATTCATTCAGTGTGGCTAGAATATGCAATAAGGGCAAATGCTGGAGGTGAGGTGAGGTGAAGCAATAGGGTAGGTCCTTGTAAGCCATATCAATGTGGAATGAACCCAGCAGTCCATGTGGAGTCACCAGATCATCTACTACCCCAATCTGTCACATTTCAACCCCATTCCAAAACCTTCAGTTAACCCATTTCCTAAAGAATGAAGTAAAATACTCTTAAGATGGGTTTCTGAATCTGTGTTCCTTTCTTCTGCCTCAGCTTCCCACTTGGTATGTCAACTTTCATGTACATGTTCACCTAAGGATTGTGTGTTGAGTGCTGGAGAAATATCAAATTCAATAACATCAAAGATGAACCTTATGTTGTGTCATGACTTCCAAACTTTAAATGAACAGATTTAATACAAGCAGGAGATACCCTTAATTCCAACTAAACTATGAACTGCAATTTAACACAAAATGTGAATCAAGATAGCAGAAAGTGCTGAATGCTTCCCTCACTCCAACATCTATACTACCTTTTTGAGAGAGTAACAGAAGTATTAGTGGGCTTTGGTTTCCCAGTCACACGCTATGCCTCTCAGCCTCTCTTGCACTAAAGTGTGTACACACAAGTAGGCCCCAGCAACTGGAGGTAGTCAGAGGTGAGGTAAGATGACCCCACCATTCTACTATAGATACGTACTCTAAAACAAATTTAAACATATATCTATACAAAAACTTGTCCACAAATATTCATGGCAACTCTGTTTGAAATAACCAAAAACTGGAAACATGACTGAAATATATTATAGTGCGTATCCAGATAATCAAATTAATTCATCAAAAAGGGAATGAACTATTGACACATATAGATCTCAAAAAGAATTACACTGAATGACAGAAGACAAAGAGTTCATACTGTATGATTCCATTTTTATAAAAACTAATTTTTAGTAACAGTAGATCTATAATTATCTAGAGATGAAGGAGGAGGACGAAGGATGGATTATAAAAGGGCACAAGGACATTTTGAGGTGTGATGTATATTTATATATATGTTCATTATCTTGAATGTGTGATGGTTCATTATCTTGAATATGTGTCAAAACAAATTAAACAGTGTAAATATTTGCAGTTTGTTGTAGATCAATTATGCTCAATAAAGCTATTTAAGGGCAAATGGCCTTTATGGGAGAATTTTCACAATAAATTATCAGATGTTTATTCACTTGTTTTAATTTTAATTAATTCATACTTTGATATTATCTTCATAATGAACTAGCAATAGTTATTAAGCAGAAAAACTGACTTTATACAACTTTTAATTAAAAATAAAACTGGCTTCTGAAAAAAATGTAAGAAAAACACATTTCACACTCTGTCCCTTGCAAAACTAGAGGTTTCAGTTTTCCCATTTGGGGTATCCCCTTGGGAAAGTACATTTATACTCAGCCCATGCACATGTTTATTCTTTAAAGAAGGATTAAGAAAGGAAAGGTACTTCTTAGAAATTACTGAGCATTAATGGATGGACCAAGGTTCTCCTAATTCTAACCCAAAACACAATGAAAAACTTGAAAGCTATGCACATTTGCAGCACGACATTATTATTCTATGTCATCCTCTGAGTGATTATAAAACAAAGAATAATTTAAGTTTTTAATCTATTTGATTTATATTCACTTACTTTCCTAGATAATTTCTAAACAAAAATTTGTGCTATATTGCATTTTACTATAACCACCATGGACTACAAAAGCTTTTAGGAAACCTCTTTTATAGATTAATTTGAATGGCTTTTTTTCCCCAGTACTAGGGATTGAACCCAGAGCCTAATAGGCTAGATAAGTGCTCTGCTACTGAGCTACATCCCCAGCTAGCTAGCTTGCTTGCTTGCTTCCTTCCTTCCTTCCAACAGGATCCTGCTAAGTTATACAGATTGGCCTCAAACTTGCTATCTAACTGCCTCCATCTCCCAAGTAACTGGGATTAGTCATGCCCAACTGCACCTAGCTAAAAGTTGTTTTGTTTTTAACTACTAAAATAAAATTGTGGGAAAATATTACAAAGAAGAAAACAAATTATAGGAAGTCATACATCCATATAAGACTTTGACTATCAATGGTAACAATATAGCACAGTAGCTATTCTCAGCAAAATGATGCCATCAGGTTACCATTATTTCAACAAGAACTATGCTTATATTCGATGATAGAGGAGACCTTCAGGGTCTCTGTCAGTATCGAAGTTTTCTATACAGGTGGTGACAATGAGCCCATTCTTGATAACAGACTCTGAGTGCGTCCCCCTGCTCAACCTTTAGCTCTCCATCTTTAAGCACCACCAAACCTTGATTCCTTGATTACCAAATCTGTCTGGACCTACTCTTGGAGTAACACACTAACACACTTTTGAGTACTGAGGGGTGCTCAAAATCTGCAGTGCACCAGTTGTGATGGCACACACCTAAACCCAGTGGCTTAAGAGCCTGAGGCAAGAAAATCGGCAGTTCGAAACAGCCTCAGCAACTCAGCAAGACCCTAAGCAACTCAACAAGACTCTGTTTCTAAATAAAATGCAAAAAAAAAAGGGCTGGCAATGTGGCTTAGTGGTTAAGTGACCCTGGATTCAATCCCCAATACCACCCCCCCCCCCAAAAAAAAAAAAAATCTGCAGTAAGTTTGGAGTCTGGTGGCCCTGGCTTGAGATACTCCAGTTCTACTTCTTACTGGCATGTAACACTAAACAAGTTACTGTTAAGTGGGAACAATAATAGTACTTACCTCTACTTACCTCTAGCACATTAACTACTCCATAAATGTGAACTACAACTACACAGTTGTGTTATGGACTGAATGCCTATATCCTCCCAAAATTTACATGAGACCTGATGACCAATGTGATGGTACGTGGAGATGGGATCTGGAAAGGCCATGAGGGTGGAGACCTCATGATAAGATTAATGCCCTTATAAGAGGAGAGAGGAGAGTGGTTGCTTAATCTCTCTCTCCCTTCCATGTGAGGATATAATGAGAAGCCCTCTGGAAGTCAGGGAGAGAGCCCTCCCCAGACACATGCAGGTGCCTTGAACTTGGACTTCTAGCCACCAGAACCATGAGAAATAAATGTTTACTGCCACCCAGACTATGGTATTAATTTGCTTCAGCAGCACAACTAAGACAAGTTCTTTTTACATCACAGTTAGCAGGAACATTATTCTGTGAGTATTACTGAGATCTTAATGTGAAAATGGGGGGGAAAATTGACACAGACTCTTTGAGAAACTAAAGATCTCATAGAAATACACAGATTTCAGGAAAAAGTGCACACAGTGATTATGTAAATAAAATGTTCTACTTCAAAAGTCAAACCAAATACCAGAGATTTATTGGGAGCATAAATCGTTTGTGAATCCCACAGAACTCAAGTAGTCATTCGCCAAACATTTACCAAGAGCTCCTATTCTTCTTCAGAGGAGGAAGAATACTCACAGAGGTAAGGCCTGCCCTGCCCTAAAGGAGCCCAGAACAATGGGGTGGAGGGGTCAGGGGACAGAGGGAGGTCACAAATCATAACAGAATATGTCTGATCAACCCCTTCCAGATGTGGGCTATACCCAGGACCCTCAAAACATGGCTGGGTGAAGACTATATTCACTAAGTCAGCAATGTAACCAAAAATGGCTTATCCCTCCAAATCAAATAAAATGAAAACTGGTTTGGTGGTCTGCACGTGTTCTGGTTGCTAGTTATTCTATTAATGCCCAGGATGGGTTCTGGAGGCTCCTTTGTCCAGTGGTATCTACAAGTTATTGGTGAACAATGTAGGGCTCTGGTGTGGGGCACTATGTGTCTGTGGACAGAGTATCTAGGAAAGGAGTACAGAAAGCATGAAGATGGTCAAGCAGGAGAACAGGTAGAAACAAGCCATGTTCTGCTCCTGCTCTGCTAGAGAGAACAGATACTGGTAAGCAGATATGCTTTTCCCAATTAACAATGAACTTACGGGCTGGGGTTGTAGCTCAGTGGTAGAGTGTTCTCCTAGCATGCGTAAGGCACTGGGTTGGATCCTCAATACACGTAAAAATAAAATGAATAAAATAAGTTAAATTCTTAAAAAAAAAAAAAAAAAAAGAATGAACTTACATCATCCAAAAGCCAGGTGTTCCCCAGAAGTGAACACCTAGTGCAGGCCACAGAGTGCCTGTAGTATACTTTCTATGTGTCAGGACAGATGGAGACACTGTTAGGTTGGACAGTGTCCCCCAAATAGATTCATCCATGCCTTAACCCCCAGGACATGTGAATATGACCTTATTTAAAAACAAGGGTCTTTGCAGATATATGAAGAATCTTGAGATAAGATGATATCTAGGTAGGTCCTAAATCCAATGACACATGTCCTAAGAAAAGAAGCTGGGCATGTGGCTCAGTGGTAGAATGTTTGCCTAGTAAGCACAAGGCCCTGGTCTGATCCCCAGCACCACAAAAGAGAGAGAAAGAGAAGGCCCAGACACAGAGGAGATGGCTACGTAGGGACAGAGGCAGAGACTGAAGTGATAAAACTACAAGGAACAACACCAGAAGCTGGAGAAGACCCAGAGGGAGCACAGCCCTGACAGACTTGATATTTCTGGCTCCAAGAATCTGGAAAAGATAAATTTCTATTGTTTTAAACTACCAGTTAATGATAATTTGTTTTAGCAACCCTAGGAAATGAATATAGGGACCAACCTGTGGTTGTAAGAATTTTCTGGAGGTCTTTCATTGGCAGCCTACCCTGAAGTCAGACATAATTTCTGATAACCAGAGTGAATGAGTAATTCTTACAGCTACAAGGTAGGTATTATCTCCTTCCTACAGATACACTAAAAGTTAACTTGCTTGAGATCAGGCAGCAAGATGCTATGGGGCAGCATTTCCTGAGATGCTCCAAGTGTGGTCTTTATTCTACACCTCAATATCTTCCAGCCAAAAATTGCATAGGCTGAATACACTGCCACACCTCCTCTCCTGCACAGCACCTGCCTCCCCTTGTTCCTGCTGGGCAGTATAATCCTTCTCATTCTTCTAGATGGAAGCACAGAGTCTCATTGGACTTGAGTATCTGGGAAGATCATATTGCTACCAACTGACACAAGGCAGGTGTAGGGGGCTATGACTAAGTTTAGGACATGTATTGGATGTACCTAAAGGAATCTGGCATCCTGGGGCCAGTTATTCCCTGTCAAAAGAAGGAACTAAGCTGGGCTTGGTGGCACACACTTGTAATCCCAGCTACTCAAGAGCCTGAGGAAAGAAGATCACAAGCTAAAGGCCAGCCTGGGCAACTTTTCAAGACCCTATCTCAAAATAAAATAAAATAAAAAGCGCTGGAGATATAGGTCAGTGATAGAGCTTCCTTTGGATCAATCCCCTGTAGTGGGGATGGGGGAGGATGGGGGAGAATGGAGGAGGAGGAAGAAGAGGAAGCGGAAGCAGAAGAGAGGAGAGAAAATATTTTTAAACTCCAACTGAAATACCTTATCACAAATGAGTTACTATTCCCTGTGCATTTATATTTTTAGACATTTTACTTTAAACTGTAGTACAGAAAGATCTTTGGTTATATAAAAGGGCCAAAGATAGTTTGTGGGCCTAGGTATTTCTTAACTGCAGGCTGAGACCAGTTAGCTCAAAAGTCTTCTGGCATCAAATTCAAATCTTTACACATCCAATCACTTAAAAAATAACCCAAACAAGCATATTTATATCCATTTGGCCTTTATACATAGTCCCATGAACCTCACCTGACAGTCATTACTCACTCATTACATAGGGCCCTATATAAGCCCCAAGCAGCTATGACCCTTCTGCATCCTCTAAACTGGAGACTCATCAACAAGGCACAGGACACCATCTGAATGATGCCCCTGATCCCTGGGAGCTTTCTTGCCCACCACCCATCCTGACTGGTGGCCCCTGTGCTATAAGGCCTCTGCATAGTCTAAGGCCACGAGGGATAACCCCTCCTGTACAACCCTGTCCCAGGACATAGAGCTTGTGTGTCATTGCCTCTCATGGTCACTTCTTTTTCCCTGGTCAACACCAAATTCCTCAAACCTCCTATAGTTACCTCAACAGACTTTTAGGCAAAAGAAAGAAAACAGGAGTTATAATGGATTTTCCTTGAAAATATCCTGGGTCTTGTCCTCGACTTAGAAATCAAACTTCCCTTGGGCTGGCGTGAAGACAGCGGGTCCTGAGGGAGCAGCTGCAGGCCGTCTGAATCTGCACAGGTTTCACAAGGCTCCCTGGCAGCACCTTGCTCCAGGCCGGCAGTCCCACTCAGGCCCTCTTCTCGCCACCTTCAGAAGGTGCAGCCCATCCTGTTTCTCTACAGTTTCCTTTCCTGGGATGTCACCCCACTGATTTTCCATTACTTAAGGACATGGAGACTAAAAGCAGGGCACTCAAGGGCTTTCTTGTATGCAGGAGAATGGAAGAAGGCAGCCAGTCAGGTACACCAAGACCCCAGGAAAAATATGGGATTGTCTACATTTCTTATCTACCAAAGTAAGGAAAAGGAGCCAAGGACATCCCAAAACGAATATGGTGGTTATAGAGGAGCCTGATTCCTTCACCCTGTATCATCTTATCCATAGCCCTTCCACACTGGGCCCATTCCCTTTGGAACCCTCCACAACAGGATTCAAGTGACTTTGGTATTTGCCTATCCCTGCCCCACAGCCCTCTATATATACCATTACTGTAGCTAGGACAATACTGGTATACTGGTATGACCATCTCTCCCCAAAGGCCTCAGAAGAGCACCTCATACACTCACTGCCTGGCGCCAGAGGCCTCCAATAAATGGTTGTTCAGTGAATGACTGTGAGCCACTTACCATTTACATTTAATTATTGTGTAGCCCAACTGCGATTTTTATTTATAAGTCAGATTAACGCTACTATAAAGTCATCTGCTAACAATAGCTCAAGGAGGCTAAGTCATGGTTTGCTGGTCACAAAGCATGTTCAACTGCTCAAACAACATTGCTAAACTTTCACAACTAGAAAGGCAGGGCCAACCCCAACTGCTTACTGCCCTGAGTTTTATTAAACAAATTGATCCTAGACACTGAGCAAAGCCACCAGCAGTCCTCCTGTAATTGATTATGCTGGTCTCTAAATCAAGAACCTTGCAGGCAACTCAGCAGCAAACAGAGGGTCTTATTTATGTTTGTTCCCCAAGCAGTCAGCAGGATACCTGGTATGCAGTAGGACATCAATAAATGCTTACTGTGAAGTTTCCTGAAGCAGCAGATGCTTCCTACACCTGAGGTATTTGGATCTCTGGAGATCACAAGTTCCCCTACATGGCTAAGAGCCACAGCTGGATTCACAACATTCAGGACTACTATATGATGGTAACTAAAAAGAAACAATAGACCATTATTTATGAAAGCCTGGATTGCTGCCTAGATCTTATTTTAAAGTGATATAGATTAACTACTCACTAACACTTCATGAATGTATAAATTTTGCCACCAAAAAAAGAATTTTGAAATGCAAAATCTTAGAACAAAAAGCAACTGAGTTAACCTAAAAGACATATATCATGGGCTCCCTTGGACATCATTTCCACATTGACAATGGGTTGAAGATAAGAGCAATCCAAATTACATTACGTGTTTAAAATCATGAATAGAATCATGAATAGAGGTAAACACAAAAGGATGAAATAAAGCTGCCACATCTCACATACCTCCTCCATTGATTACTCCATGTTTCTCAGGAGCAGGATGAGAATTTATCATCTTGAGAACAAAAGGGGGGAAACCTCTACCTTAATTCCATTCTATAAAAATATCCACCCATAAAACATATAGTAGCAACCAGGAAGACAGACCCCTCAAGAACTGCTTCAGTATGAGGATGTGGAAAAAAGGGGGATGTTTGGACATTGCTGGTAAGAAGGTAAATTGGTACAGCCTGAAAAACAATATGAAGGGTCTTCAAATAAATTAAAAATACAACTACCATATGATCCAGTAATCTCACTCCTGGGCCTATATCCAAAGGAAGTGAAATCAGTGTGCCAAAAAGATATCTGCATCCCTATGTTCACTGCAGCACTATTCACAATAGCCAGGATCTAGCATCAACCTAAGTGTCTATGGTTGGAAAAAGAAAATGTAATTCACACAATACGTGTATATACAGACTCAAAAAAAAAGGAAAAAAATCTTGTCATTTACATCAGCATGGAAAAACCTGGTGAATATTATGGTTTGTGAAATAACGCAGGCACAGAGGAAAAAAAATATCATATGATCTCACTCTTAAGCAACATCTTAAAAATTCAAACTCATAGAAGCATAGAGTAGAAATAGAGTTACCAGGGGCTAAAAAGATATTGGTCAAAAGTCACAAATTTTCAACTAGGTAGGAGAAATATGTTCAAGAAATATAATGTACTCTATCGTAACTATAGTAAATAACAATGTACTCTATTTTGAAAATAGCTAAGAAGGTAAATTCTAAGAATTCTCTATACAAAAAAATGTGATGGAAAATAATACATATTAATTAGCTCGACTGAGTCATTTTGCAATGCATACATCTCTCAAAACATCCAATTGTCTTTAATAAATATATTGAATTTTTGTCTATATATTTGTCAATAAATATATAGTGTGTGTATATATATGTACACATATGTATATATGCCAGAGATGCCTCACAATGTTAATCATCACTTCTTTTTTTAAAATATTTTTTTAGTTGTCAATGGACCTTTATTTATTTATTTATATGTGATTCTGAGGATCGAACCCACTGCCTCACACATTCCAAACAAGCACTCTACCGTTGAGCCACAGCCTCAGCCCCTCATCACTTCTTTAAACAATGTTATATCTCTGTCTAACAAAACTACAATAAATATCTGAAGCAAAGTCAGAAAAGGCGGGAGCCCTGGCCTCAACACTGGGCCACCTGTTGCTCAGCAGACAGAACAGGGCAGAAACCAGCTAAGTGGCTCTCTCAGCTGACAAATCTTCACTGTGGAGGTGGGGGCTCACCAAAAGGTTTTGCTGGATTGATGCCCATCTGATGATCCTCTGAGTGGAGGATCCCGGCCTCCAAGGCCATAACACATTACCTAACTAAAGGCTTGGCCTTGTCACCTGCTCATCAGAGTTTAACAGAGGAAGCAGTTTGTTAATTTTGAGGCTTTCAAAAGGAGGAAGGATTCTACACCCAGTGTGCTAACCCTTTTAGCTTCATCCTGGCAAATAGCAATTACAGAGTTGCCCAACTTTTGGGACTTGTCTTGGCAGTAAACATCCCACAGAACTTGCCTGGTTACTAGGAGGTATACCTGACAGGAACCAAGGGCTCACAGATGGTCCTAAAGAGTGCTCTGAATCATATATACCCTCAAAAACTATTTCATTCTGGATATTAGCTCAAATATAGATATCTGTCTCTATTTGAACCTACCATTTAGTTTTCATACTTATATTCAACTCCTGACTCACCAGCTCTCCTGAAGATAAATGAAAATGGAGCTTTGGGTATGTTTCTCAAAGGTTCCTCTTTAGGTTACACTCCACATGAAAATCCAACTTGATATGTCCTCTCCAATAAGGATGAATATGAAGACAGCAAAAGTTGGGTGAGTGGAAGTTTAATCTCTTATATCCCTAATAATTAATATTCAAAATATTTATCTAAAATAATGTCAAAGAGTCTCAGAAATCATTGCTGTTCCTGGTTGCTGTGGTGAACATACATATAAGGGCCAAATAAACAAAATAAGTCTATTAATAAACTTTTCGCAGTGATAAAACTTCCAAAGGTGACATGCTAATTAAAATATACTCCAGCTAATCCTGAAGATAAAGCAGTCTATTTATCCTCCACCAAAATTTTACACACACACATATGCTCGCTCATGCACGCACTCAATATTTCTTTCTTGAAGTGGCAGGGAGAGGTGAGTCAGAGTCATATATGATCTTGATTTCTTCAGAAAATGCAGCTTTGCTATGGGGCCACCTTGAGGTAAATGATTGTACAGATTCAGGCACTCCCTGGGTGGAGCTAAGAGCCACCAACTGAGAAATAAGGGGCTGAATAGAGCCTCTTATCATCTCATGGGTTTCAAATGAGCATTTTTGTCACTGCAGCTTCAGAGAACTAGAAAAGAGGTAATAGAACTAGGGAATATCTTCTTTGTCCCATTGTTTTTCTCTCCTCAGTGATGACTAGAGTAATCAAACAAAAAATTTGAATTCCACAGTCAAACTTCTTAGAATCAATGGTTCTAAGTACCACCACTTGAAAGTATCTACCTTTCCTGAAAAGTGTCCTTGGACGCCAACTCAACATTTCTCTCTCTTGTTTGCCTTTTGCAATTGAGTTCTTGCTTTTCTATATAGCACCCATCAACAGCAGAGCTCATACTAGTCAAATAATCAATTAGCTTGTACATAAATTTTTAGCCTGGCAAGGCCATTCTCCAGTGGGCAGCACCAGGAACGAGGGCAGCAAAATCATTAAACACTGATGTTGGGTGACAGTTTTCACTAACATATTCTGTGTCAAGGTTCTGAAAAAACTTCATGCAGTGTTAAAAAGTATTCACTTTCCATTTCTTGGTTTATAGTTTTTATGTATTTTGTTTTTTCCTGGCTCAGAGTCCTGACAGGATTTTCACCAACTTTAAAAGTTTTGGAAAAAAAAAAGACAGCCTGAGATGGCCCAGATGCTAAGCTTCTCCAACCATCATTCTTCACTCCTACTGTTCAACTTTTCATCACTTTGCTGCTATATGGTCCCTACCCTAGAAAATAAATAACAGGGAATTCTGACTGATGAATATTTCATATTTATCAAAGCAACACACGTACATAACTAAAAATGTGCGTATAACAAAAAGGCTGTAATGAAAAGCAAGTGTGGCCCAGCTCCCAGCCACTCCCAGCCCTGCTCTCCAAGGCAAGTCTTTTCAATGACTTCATTATATCTATTAGTAGACCCCCCACACATACCATTTCCTAGTTTTATTCTTTTCAAACATTTTCAATCAAACTTCCTACTGTAATAGATGAAGACAGCTCACATACAACCCTCCCATCCTCACAATGCCTCTATTTTTAGCTCTCTAGAGTTCTCTAAGTTTAAGAAGTAATATACTCGTACCTTTATTATTCCATTACTGATAGTTTCCCATGACTGTCTACCTTGGAAAGTAAAGGTGTCAGTAAAAATTTAATCACTGAAATTTTGCTTTGCTACTAATAGCAGTTGATAAATGGATGAAAAGGGAAGAAAATGAGTAGTTAAGAATTAAGTTTTGTGGGGCTAGGGTTGTAGCTTACTGGTAGAGCACTTGCCTAGCATGTGTGAGGCACTGAGTTTGATCTTCAGCAACACATAAAAATAAACAAACAAAAATAAAGGTATTTAAAAAAAAGAAGTTTTGGCACTGCACGGACTTTACTATGTTTCTCACACCTCTGGCAGTATCACCTATGGCTCTCCTTACTCTCTCTTATTACTTAAGATTTGGGAGTTGAAACACTACTGTGAAGCACAAACTCATAAATTGTACCCATGTTCATTCAAGTATGCTCACAGTACCTCAGGACTCACAAACCCTGTTCACACCCACCCCTTCCAGCCTCAGAATACTGGTTAGAAGGTTGCTATTCCTCAGAATACTGGTTAGAAGGTTGCTGAGCTTGGTCAGCCTGGTACTTCAGAAGCTTGTATGGCCATAGAGTAAGAACATGCTAGAAAAAGGAAAATCTGATTTGAAGGGGCCTGCTAAAGTCTGCTAGTATATAAATTTTTGAAAGTATGACATACACCATATTGCCAAGTAATGATCCCTAACACATAAAATTAAAATTCATTAGGAAAATTTTTTTCCAGTGATCAATGATGCAGGTATTCTCCCAGGCCAACATCTTCAGCATATCTAAAAATATAAGAAACAGTTATGTTATAGATAAAAAAAAAAAAAGTTAAATATGTGAGTGTATTTAAAGCTATGAAGCTGTCAGTCTATAGAAGATACTTAGGTTTCCAAATGTAAGATAACACCTGCTTACATGTTGTATCTTGTCTAATATTTTCAAACAGTAGATTACAAATTTTAAAAAATCAAAGACAGGTAGAATGTGCAGTTTACATATGTCATAGAGCAAAAAATTAATGTCAGTAATACTTTGATTATAGGTAGGTAACTATAGTTCATTCCATATTTTCAGTCCTATAGGAGAAAAGCAAAGAATACCATTTCCCTTGTAGTGACATACTAGTAGAAATATGTGGAGACTAGAAACTGAAATCACGTTTTCTCCCAATCATTCAATGAACTTGAAATAAGCACCCATTATGCAGCAGACACCATGGACAAGTTCCACAGCCTTGATGCATGTAGCACCTGGAGTCCAGCAGCCCAGGCACTTTAAGGTGTTTTGCTGTAAAAGGAGATTCCACTTCTTATGCAGGACCACCCTAAATGCTAGTAACCCTTTGACCCAAATGTGCCAGACTCTCAAAACTGAAGGCCAAAACTTATCAGAGATGGTTGCCAGTTCCTATGACCAAACACACCAGCTCATCTCCCAGAAGTGGACATAAGAAAGGTGGAGAGCCAAGTAGGAGACTGCCAGCCAGCCCCCTGCCCCTCTGCGAGGTCTGCTTCATCCTGAAATACAGAGCTATGTGAGCCACTGTGTTCTATGTGACTTCCCTTCTCCTGGTATCTCTTGAAGAAACAGGGGAGGAAGAATGACTTTGAAATGCTAAAGAGAAACCCCCCAATGTCTCCTTTGCCTAGGAGACAACAGCCATACGCCAAAACTAGACATTTCCTTTGCTAGCTGTGAGCTGGCAACTGGAACTACAGACTCTCCAGGTCTCCAGGTCTCCTATTTCCCCAAAGTTCAACTACTGCACCTTAGCTTACTAAGGGCCACATGAACTAATGTTCCTGCACAAAATACTTGCAATTCCTCCATGTCCTAAAGTAGACAGAACCTAAGGATATGTATCTTCACCCAGGGTTTGGGGTCAAGATCTTAAGGATTAATCTTGCATTTCCCACACCCAGCCCACTTCTAACCTTGTTAACAGGAATCTGAGATCTGCAACTTTCATATTAAAAAATATGAAATACATACATACACATATACATATCACCCAAACAAGAAAAGTATGTCTTTTCACACCCAGAACTTTGAGCTGGTCAAATACTTTACAGCCATTCACAGATATAAACATAAATGTTCTAAGCAGCCTGGGGTGGTGGCCCATGCCTATAATCCCAGCAGCTCAGGAGGATGAGACTGGAGAAATAAGTTTGAGGCCAGCCTCAGCAATTTGGTGAGACCCTATCTCCAAAAAAAAAAAAAAAAGGCCTGGGGATGTAGCTCAGTAGCAAGGCACTCCAAGATTCAATCACCCATACCAAAAAAAGAAAATAAATATACTGGACTGGGGTTGTGGCTTAGTGGTAGAGCTTGCCTGGCACATGACAGGCACTGGGTTCAATCCTCAGCACCACATAATAATAATAAATAAAGGTATTGTGTCCAACAACAACAACAAAAATTAAAAAGAAAAGAAATATCCTGAACAAATCAAAGAAAGCAGAAATGTGAATGAAGAACACCATCTACGGAGGACTTGACTCCACTGCAGGATGAGTCCTTCATGTCACCACACTCATCCTCTCCACCTGCGGCCACCTCACCCCTTATACATAGTGGGCCCAGTCCAGTTGCTCAGGTTAACCCTCTCAGAACTGAAAAAAGAAAAACTATGCTTACAGTCTAAAGATAGAGAACATGTTTCACTTCACCAGTCGCTTTAAAAAAAAAAAGGGAACTCACAATCTACTGAATTTCCTCATAATAAATTTGCCCACAAGAACCACAGGAAGGGGCTGGGGTTGTGGCTGGCTCAGTGATAGAGCACTTGCCAAGTACATGTGAGGTCATGGGTTCAATTCTCAGCACCCACAAATAAATAAATAACAGTCTATTGATAATTTTAAAAAAAAATTTAATTGATTTAAAAAAAAATAATTACAGGAAGGAAACATCTCATAGGAAAAAGAAACAAGCTGGATTTTTGAAAATAAAAATTCAAGGATGAACAAAAACCAAACTGATACTCAGCCAAGTATCATTTCTGCTTAAAGATTCAAAAAATTCCTAATAAGTAATTAGCTCTGGCATGACCATTTTTTCTCCATGGAAATGCTTGACCACAGCTGACCTGGGGCTTCTGGTGGAGGTGAGAAAACAGATCCACAGCTCCAAGCCCATGCAGAAACACCAAGGGACTTGCAGGGAGCCGTGGAGGTGCGCCACAAGTGGGTGTACGCGCTACCTGGTGTCAGTGTCCTCCTCCTGCATGGGACCCCCAGGCCTGGACCACCATCCACTACCTGCACATGGAGCAGGATGGAAGCAGCTCAGAGTAAACAGATGCCAGCGCACAGCTTATTTCCCCTGCCTGAACTTAGCCCCTATCTCCCCAGATTCCTCAAAGGCTCAAGAGTCAACACACAAAATATTCTTCTAGCCTGAGCAATTTCAGAGGATTTATTTCTCCCATTACAAGCTTGCTACCATCTTCAAGGAAGAAAGACTACAGGTTTTATTGTAACATTTTTTTTTTATTTCTTTTTTTTTAAATTTTACTTAGTTCTACATGACAGTATAATGTATTTTGACACATTGCACACAAATGGAGCATAACTTCTCATTCATCTGGCTGTACATGGTGCTGAGTCACACCAGCAGTATAATCATACATGTATATAGGGTAATAATGTCTGTCTCATTCTACTCTCCTTCCCATCCCCATCTCCCCCCCCTCCCCTCTTTCCCCTCTGCATAATCCAAAGTTCCTTCATTCTTGCTTACCTCCCCCTAACTATGGATCAGCAAACGCGTATCAGAGAAAACATTTGGCCTTTGGTTTGGGGGGATTGGCTTATTTCACTTAGCATGATATTCTCTAGTTCCATCCATTTACCTGAAAATGCCATAATTTCATTCTTCTTGAAGGCTGATTAATATTCCATTGTGTATATGTACAACATTTTCTTTACTCATTCATCTATTGAAGAGCATCTAGGTTGGCTTGGCTTTTTGGCTAAGATCAATTATTATTGTAACATTTTTACCAAGAGGTCTTTGCCTTTCATTCCAAAGATTGTTAGAGAGTAAAACTATATTATTTGTCACTGATAACTACCAAAAATGTATTATTTTTAGGGGGCTGCATAAGTTCTATACCTACCATATGTCAAAGCTTAAATCAGTTACTTCATATATACCAGTTTCCATCACCCCAGTTTAGAGCATAAAGTCAGTATGGATGAAAAGCTGCCCTGCATTCTTGCCAGAAACAGCTGCTTTGAGAGTAAAGTTCCAATCTTTTCTCTCACTTGGCCATCAACTGAGGAGAAACCATAAAGTTTATGAAGTGGTGTTCCTATCCCTATTCATCATCTTGGAGGAGAGTCATGCCTTAGAAAATATAATCAGAAATTCTCATAGAAAAATTAATTCACACTAAGACATTAGTGAGTTAAGACAGTATTAGAAGAAAAAGGAAGAGAAATTAAACTGGGCACAGTAGCATGCACCTGTAATCCCAGCACTTGGGAGGCTGAGATGAGGGAATCACTTGAGCTCACAAGCTTGAGACCACCTAGGCAGCAAAACAAAAATACATTTTTGGCGGGATGATACCAGAGATTGAACTCAGGGGCACTCAACCATTGAGCCACATCTCAGCCATATTTTGTATTTTATTTAGAGACAGGATCTCACTGAGTTGCTTAGCGCCTCACTGTAGCTGAGGCTAGCTTTGAACTCACAATCCTCCTTCCTGTCTCAGCCTCCCGAGTGGCATGTGTCACTGCATCTAGCAAAAAGGTCATTTTTGTTCCCAAAGACATATACTCAAAAAAAGCAGATCACAAGAAGGCAGCTCAACTTATCACAAATGAATTTTTTTTTAACTCCTGCTATTTAAGATTTTGTGTCCTTTGACCAACATCCCAGTCTCCCCACCTCCCACCACTGGTAACCACCATCTGTTTCTATGAATTTGACTTTTTCAGATTCCAAATATAAGTAAGATCATGCAGTATTTATCTTTCTGTGTCTGGCTTATTTCATTTAATATAAATTTCTCCAGGTTTATCCATGCTGTCAGAAATGACAGGATTTCCTTCCTTTTTGAGTCTGGAAAGTAGTCACGTTTTCTTTATCCATTCATCTGTTGATTCCAGATCTTGGTTACTACAAATAATGTTATAATAATGCTATAATGAACACAGGAATACAGGTATGTCCTCAACATACTGACTGCTTAGCCTCTTAATAAATATCCAGTAGTGGCATTGCTGGATTATACAATAGTTCTATTTTGAATATTCTGAAGAACCACAAGCAATTTTCCATATTGGCTGTGTTAACTTATGTTCCTACCTACAGTGTACAAGTTTCCCCTTTCCTCCTCATCCTCCCCAACATTTATCTTCCCATTTTTTTTAAAGACAGAGATAGAGATAGAGAGAGAGAGAGAGAGAGAGAATTTTTTAATATTTATTTTTTTAGTTTTCGGTGGACACAACATCTTTGTTGGTATGTGGTGCTGAGGATCGAACCCAGGCCACACGCATGCCAGGCGAGCGCGCTACCGCTTGAGCCACATCCCCAGCCCTATCTTCTCATTTTTGATAAGGTCATTCCTTAGAGGTATGAAGTAATATCTCATTAAAGTTTTAATTTGTATTTTCCTAATGATTACTAATGTTGAGCATTTTTTCATATACTTGTTGACCATTTGTAAATCTTCTTTTAAAAAATGTCTATTTAGGTCCTTCACTTTTTTGGAAGATGGGCAATACTGGGAATTAAACTCATATCCTCAAGCATGTTAGACAAACGTTGTGCTACACACCCCTAGCCCTTCTTTTTTATTTTTATTTTATTTTTGAGATGCGGGGTCTCACTAAGTTGTCCGGGTTGGCTGGCCTTGAAGTTGCAACCCTCATGCCTCAGCCTCCAGAATAGATTACATAATGTGCTGTTATGCTCACTTTTAAATTGGATTGTTTGTTTTCTTATGAGTGAGTTGTTGGAGTCCCTTATGTATTTTGGATATTAACCCCTTATCAGATGTAAGACTATAAATACATCCTTCCATTCCATTGGATATATCTTCACTCCGTTGATACAAATAAATCTTTAATAGTAGATATTTCAGGCCTCAATAAGGACTGCACAATGGGGCCAAGTCTTTCCCATTGCCTCTTCAGTCAAAACACTCCCTAACCCATGCCTTGCTTGTCTCCAGGATCCTAGTTCTTCAACAGTATTAAAAATACCACCTCTGACCAGGCACCACCTTCCTTCACCATTAGCAGGCCCCTTGGTTCTCTGAGCAGGATGAACCTTGAACAAACCAAACCAATAAAACTAGGGTATACAATTGCCAAAAAAAAGAACACCTGTGAGCAATGTCCTCTCCACTGTCCCCACAAACAGATTACTATTTTTTTTTAGAGAGAGAGAGAGAGAATTTTAATATTTATTCTTTAGTTTTCGGAGGACACAACATCTTTGTTTGTATGTGGTGCTGAGGATCGAACCCAGGCCGCACGCATGCCAGGCGAGCGCGCTACCACTTGAGCCGCATCCCCAGCCCAAACAGATTACTATTGACATCACTCCTACTCCCTCTCCCAGCTGCTGTGTTCACTTTCTTACTACCCTTTTTTATTGGCATCGAGTAAGAATAATATTCATGATAACTTAACCATGAAGATTTCAAGGACTTTGTTAAATAAGAAAGGTAAAAATTTTACAAACCTAAAAATCTGCAGGATAGCTAAGGAAGATAAATTTTGTCATTCATGTATTATTCAAAACTGCAGCAGTAGCTACAAATCACATTTGTTTAAAAAAAAAAAAAAAAACAGCAATTCTGATACATATTCCCAAAATATCACATTACACTTTAAGAAAAACTTTAAAATATCAATATAATTATTCAAATTTGACAAATTTAATTAAATGCAATTAATAGAATTATTTAATTATTTTCAAATATATTCTTTCTGTAACCATTGGACCGAAAAATAAATAAATAAAAGCCACATGATTTTATTTAAGGCCAACAATAAGGACTTTCTGAGACAAAAGAAAACCTCTATAACTCAGACATTTGTACAAAGGAATAAGGAAATTAAAATGAGGTCCGGGTTTCAGTAACTACTGGAAGATTCTGCTTCCTACCATGGCCTGGAGTGAGGATCAGTTACTGTAACTAAGAAACCTCGGAATGCTACCTGCCCCCAGTAATAGTACAACATGAGGCCTGGGCCCATCAGATAGCACAAACTCAGAGGGTTATTATAAAGGGAAGCAGAGCACCCCACAGCCTCCTCCACTCCCCACCTCTTGCTACCCCCCCCCCCAAAAAAAATCAGTTTTGGGGACAAGGTTAATTCTGCACTGAAAAAACACAAAACAGATGGAGCTGAGGTGGTCTGAATACCACACCTCAAAGATTATCTGCCTAACACAATAACAAGGAAGGGGAAATCAGGAACAGGTAAAAGTCAAAATCTAGGGGGAATTTCTATGTAGATCATTTTGTACCTTCTTCTTTTTCCACTAAAAAAAGACTTTGTGATGCTCTGCCACATCTCAAAGGATGTTCTGGTGGCTCACCCTGAAATCTAGTTCATGGGATTACCCAGGACTGTTAAAGCCAAAGCTCTCGCCTAGAAAAAAAGCAACCTCAGTTTTAATCATAACTAAAATGATACCCTCCATTCTCTGAGACCTTAAGATGAGTTAATTTCTGACCTGGCTGAAAATGTGAGAGGTGGGCCCACAGAGCCCACTATAACCTCTAGCACCAGGCCAAGACAGCCTCACATAAAATATTAGTATATCCTCAAGACCAGGCACAGTAAATTCATAACAGCAGAAATAGCACATATAAAGCAGGTTTTACCAACTAGCTGGAGAACCCACACAAATCCACATAAAACAATTAGATTCCCAACTACAATAAATCTAAACACCTGGCTTTTTCTTTGTTTACTGGCTTATTTGGCAAGGCTTGAGGGTACAAGGGAAGACACAGACACCAAATAACAGCTAATTAATTTTATTGCTATTGTTTTACCCCAGGAAGAAAGCATAGAGGCTTGATAAAAACCTGCTTCTCTTTCTACCCTTGCTACTTATGTTCTCTCTCCTCTGCCGGGAGATGTGTAACTACACCAGTATCACCCACAGAACAAGTGCTATCAAAGATACCCTATCTTGAGGTTAGGGGATGAGACTGAAAGAGAGAGGATGGAAAGATCAAATCGCTTTTCATCTGAGCTTGTCTTTAATATAAGCCATTTTTAAAACCAGAATCCCACAGAGAAGACAAATAAGATGATACTTCAGTACCCATAAATACCTTCTCTACAATAATTTCCTAACCCAAGAGAGAGGTTTTCATCAATCATTTAAAACTAAGAAACTAAACTTCAGTCATGACTTGTTATTAATAGACATGAAGCAGAGAAAGATTCTCTTTTTTTATGTTTATTTATTTATTAATTTATTAGTTGTTCAAAATATTACAAAGTTCTTGACATATCATATTTCATACATTTGATTCAAGCGGATTATGAACTCCCATTTTTACCCTATATACATATTGCAGATTTACATCGGTTACACATCCACTTTTTTACCTACTGCCATACTAGTGTATGTTGTATTCTGCTGCCTTTCCTATCCTCTACTATCCCCCCTCCCCTTCCCTCCCCTCCCATCTTCTCTCCCTACCCCATCTACTGTAATTCATTTCTCTCTCTTGTTTTATTTTTTCCCCTTTCCCCTCACTTCCTCTTATATGTAATTTTGTATAACAATGAGGGTCTCCTTCCTTTACCATGCAATTTCCCTTCTCTCTCTCTTTCCCTCCCCCCTCTCGTCCCTGTTTAGTGGTGATCTTCTTCTCATGCTCTTCCTCTCTATTCTGTTCTTAGTTGCTCTCCTTATATCAAAGATGACATTTGGCATTTGTTTTTTAGGGATTGGCTAGCTTCACTTAGCGTAATCTGCTGTAGTGCCATCCACTTCCCTGCAAATTCCATGATTTTGTCATTTTTAAGTGCAGAGTAATACTCTATTGTGTATAAATGCCACATTTTTTTTTATCCATTCATCTATTAAAGGGCATCTAGGTTGGTTCCACAGTCTAGCTATTGTGAATTGTGCTGCTATGAACATTGTTGTAGCAGTGTCCCTATAGTACGCTCTTTTAAGGTCTTTAGGGAATAGTCCAAGAAGGGGAATAGCTGGGTCAAATGGTGGTTCCATTCCCAGCTTTTCAAGGAATCTCCATACTGCTTTCCAAATTGGCCGCACCAATTTGCAGTCCCACCAGCAATGTACAAGTGTACCCTTTTCCCCACATCCTCGCCAGCACTTGTTGTTGTTTGACTTCAGAATGGCTGCCAATCTTACTGGAGTGAGATGGTATCTTAGGGTGGTTTTGATTTGCATTTCTCTGACTGCTAGAGATGGTGAGCATTTTTTCATGTACTTGTTGATTGATTGTATGTCCTCCTCTGAGAAGTGTCTGTTCAGGACCTTGGCCCATTTGTTGATTGGGTTATTTGTTATCTTATTGTTTAATTTTTTGAGTTCTTTGTATACTCTGGATATTAAGGCTCTATCTGAAGTGTGAGGAGTAAAAATTTGTTCCCAGGATGTAGGCTCCCTATTTACCTCTCTTACTGTTTCTCTTGCTGAGAAAAAACTTTTTAGTTTGAGTAAGTCCCATTTGTTGATTCTAGTTATTAACTCTTGTGCTATGGGTGTCCTATTGAGGAATTTGGAGCCCGACCCCACAGTATGTAGATCGTAGCCAACTTTTTCTTCTATCAGACGCCGTGTCCCTGATTTGATATCAAGCTCCTTGATCCATTTTGAGTTAACTTTTGTGCATGACGAGAGAAGGGGATTCAGTTTCATTTTGTTGCATATGAATTTCCAGTTTTCCCAGCACCATTTGTTGAAGATGCTATCCTTCCTCCATTGCATGCTTTTAGCCCTTTTATCAAATATAAGATAGTTGTAACTTTGTGGATTAGTCTCTGTGTCCTCTATTCTGTACCATTGGTCCACCCACCTGTTTTGGTACCAGTACCATGCTGTTTTTGTTACTATTGCTCTGTAGTATAGTTTGAAGTCTGGTATCGCTATACCGCCTGATTCACTCTTCCTGCTTAGAGTTGCTTTTGCTATTCTGGGTCTTTTATTTTTCCATATGAATTTCATGATTGCTTTATCTATTTCTACAAGAAATGTCGTTGGTATTTTGATTGGCATTGCATTGAACCTATAGAGAACTTTTGGTAATATCGCCATTTTGATGATGTTAGTTCTGCCTATCCATGAACAGGGTATATTTTTCCATCTTCTAAGATCTTCTTCTATTTCTCTCTTTAGGGTTCTGTAGTTTTCGTTGTATAAGACTTTCACCTCTTTTGTTAGGTTGATTCCCAAGTATTTTATTTTTTTTGAAGATATTGTGAATGGAGTGGTTGTCCTCATTTCCATTTCAGAGGATTTGTCGCTGATATACAGGAATGCCTTTGATTTATGCGTGTTGATTTTATATCCTGCCACTTTGCTGAATTCATTTATTAGCTCTAATAGTTTCTTTGTAGAGCCTTTTGGGTCTGCTAGGTATAGAATCATGTCATCCACAAATACTGATAATTTAAGTTCTTCTTTTCCTATTTTTATGCCTTTAATTTCTTTCGTCTGTGTAATTGCTCTGGCCAGTGTTTTGAGGACTATATTGAATAGAAGTGGTGATAGAGGGCATCCCTGTCTTGTTCCAGATTTTAGAGGGAATGCCTTCAATTTTTCTCCATTCAGAATGATGCTAGCCTGAGGCTTAGCATAGATAGCTTTTACAATGTTGAGGTAAGTTCCTGTTATCCCTAGTTTTTCTAGTGTTTTTACATAAAGGGATGCTGTACTTTGTCGAATGCTTTTTCTGCATCTATCGAGATGATCATATGGTTCTTATCTTTAAGTCTAGTGATGTGGTGAATAACATTTATTGATTTCCGTATATTGAACCATCCTTTATGAATCCTACTTGATCATGGTGCACAATTTTTTTGATGTGTTTTTGTATCCGATTCGCCAGAATTTTATTGAGGATTTTTGCATCTAGGTTCATTAGAGATATTGGTCTGTAGTTTTCTAGAGAAAAGATTCTCATCTGTTTTTTTATACAAAAGGTTCTGCTATGAAAGTTACTTGAATGAAAATATGAATAAATAAATGAATAAATGAACCATTACTCGATCAACTGGGACTTCAGTGATTTAAGTGACTCTGTTAAACTTACACAGACACATGGCAAAGTTGGAGGATGAACAATTCCACTCACAGGTTTATACCCAAAGAAAATGGAAGCAAGGATTTGGATAGAGACCTGTACAATATTCAGTTCAGCATTTTTCACAGTAGCCAAAAGGTGGAAATAGCCTGAATTGTCTGTGGACAAATGAATAGATATAGAAAATGTGTCTATATACAACAGAATAATAATTAGTCTTAAAAAGGAAGAAAATTCTGACACATGCTATGACACAGATGAACCCTGAAGACATTACACTGAATAAAATAAGTCAGTCAGAAAAGGTCAACTATTGTATGATCCACTTATATAAGGTCCCTAGAGTAGTGAAATCCATAGAGACAGAAAGTAGAATGGTGGTTACCAGGAACTAAGATAAGGGGGCGTTAGTATTTAATGGGGACAGAGTTTCAGTTCTGAAAGATGAAGAGAATTCTGGAGATGGATGGTGGGGACAGCTGCACAACAATGTGAATGTACTTAGTGCCGCATAGCTGCACACTTAAAAATGATTACCTGGCTGCTGGGCAGAATGCAAAGCACAAATTGGGGTTGCTTCACTTATTTACTTCTGGGTCCCTTCCTTTCTTCCCTTTTTATGACCCCAGCCACACAAGTAAGAGAAAACACCGTGAGCCACCCTGCCACCATAGTCTCTTCAATTATTTTTGCAACCTGGTACACAAAGATGAATGGGAGAAAATAAATTTCATAATAAAATCATAATTGTATTCAGCTACTTAGTAAAGTTCTTATTAGCTCTGCACTAGGAGTTCCAAAGGATGCAACATTAAGTACTACTTAACATAAGTACACAAATACACACTAGATCAAATTAAGATCAGGGCTGGGGTGGGGGTGGGGCCTAGAAGTATCAAGAAAACAAGGGACTTGAGAATGAAGGAAAAGATCATATATGGTTCGCACCTTTTCCATGTACTTTTAGGAAGATGATCAATAACACTTTGCCTTCATGTAAACTGAGATATCT
Source organism: Marmota flaviventris (assembly GCF_047511675.1). NCBI lineage: Eukaryota > Metazoa > Chordata > Mammalia > Rodentia > Sciuridae > Marmota > Marmota flaviventris. The sequence continues at coordinate 155,659,152 of NC_092501.1, forward strand.
GAGTAAAGGGCACAGTGGGACTTCCTTGCACTATTCTTGCCTTTTTGTAATAAAAGTTCCAAAAAACAGAATAGGTACAAAGAATCTATTAATTTGCCGGGAAGGGTTCACTGGAGACCAATGCCAAAGGACCTTCCAGAAACTTTGAGGGAAAAAAAAAACAAAATTTGTGTCCCTGTGTAGAAGCAGGAATTGGAAAGGAAAGAGGGAATAGGAAACGGGAATGTTTGTGTTGGCTGGGGATGCCCTGGCAAGTGGCGGAAGGCATCGCCTGATAAGAGAAACTGGGCTCAGGGTGCTGAGATGAATGGCAGGGATCAGAAGAGAAAGCAGTGTGGCAAGCGCTGTGACACTGCAGCTGTCAAAAACACAAGGCAGAGCTGCAAGTAAGGCAACAGGAACCTGGATGGGGTTTTGATGGAAACCCATATACAATTACGTGTGACATAAACTGTATGTAAGTAATCCCATTAATTACAACTATGCATATGGTTCTTAACTTTTCTACAAGCTTCTAGCAATGCTGCCTAATAAGCTGCATGGCTCTTCCAGTCTCAGAGGAAGACAGATACTAGATCCCAGCACAAACAGCTCATAACATACACTGGAAGCCTGAGTGACTAGACCAGGATGGGAGGTCTGTTGTAAATTCCTAGCCCACAATATATGTGCTTTTTCTGAAATAAGTCAAGCTTTCTGAAAGCCCAGACAGCACCAAGTATCAGCTGCTCTGGCATCACAGGGACATGGAATCTTAATAACAAGAGTGTCTTTGTAGCTGAATGAAACAGAACCTGGTCTGGTTACTGTATTCCACACCAAATGCTTTGAGGATGACAAATTCAAATTCCAGAAGGTCTTCTTCTAGTTTAGCGAACACAAAGTATTTTCCTGGAAAACTTTTTTGTTCTACAGAGAGCACCAAGTATACTTTTCATCATTTTTAGAAAATATGCGTAAAAACTATTTTTGAAAATGTAGTTGCAAGATGTTTTGCCGCACAAACTAATAAGAGGCAATTCAGCTGCCCTAGGCATCCAATTATTCTCGTTTGACAGCTTTTAGCACATTGAAGTCTGCTGATAAAGTTGTTTTACAGCTTGTCTTTCAAAATAACAAATCTTAACAGAAAATATTATCAAAAGATTTGCATACTAAATATTCAAAAGTATTATAATGATACATTAGTGTCTTTATAAAGGACAACTAATATTTTATGTAATTTAACTCTGTGGAGGAAAAAAGATGTTCTATTTATAATGATTCAACTAGCTGTGGTGCAGGCTTTGCTATGAGTAAAAGCTAGCTCCCAATCATTCAAGACCAAAAAATGTGCAATTCAAAAGTCATTTATGAATGTATTTATGTTTGTGGGCAACAACCCCTTCTGGCCCCTGTTCTGTTTTTCTAAGCAAAAAATAAGTTTCAAGGTGGGAATGTGGCTCAGTGATACAGTACTTGCTTAACATGTATGAGGCCCTTGGTTTCCCAGCATTGCACCAAAAAAAAAAATTGTGGGCTAGGGATGTGGCTCAGTGGTAGAGCACATGCCAAGCATGTGGGTTTAATCTCTAGCACTTCAACAACAACAAAAAAAAAGTTTCATGATAAACATCTATTGGAGTGGCTGCCTGACACTTCCCTTTCCCAAAACACACCTTTTTTTCTAAGATGCCCTTGATCCCTAATCCCCTCTATGAAGTGGGGATTATTCATGCAAGACAAGGTGAAAGGCTAACCAAGAGGAGCCTTTTCTGGAAAGACAGGGTCTCTGCAGGACCCTGGGTATAGCAGTGGGGCTCCCAGAAGCCACATTCCTACAAACAACCCTACAGTCCAGACCACAATGGAGGGCTCTAAGGGTGGACATCAGATCCAATGTGGATCTTCAACTAGAGGGGTTAGAGCTGGGCCTGAGAGATGAATCTGTTTCTTGCCAACCAGCTGGTCTCTCAGAGAGTCATTTCCCACCAAAGCAAAGACTAAATCTCCAGTAGAGAGAAGGGCCTCAAAATTTAAGGACAGCAGAAAATGGAGGCAGACCTGAGGTGTGGGAAGCCATCCTGACACGTGACTGGGCGGCTCCCGTTAAGGGTCTGAGGCTTCTGGCTGTGTCGGAATTTTCCCGGCCCTTTCCTGATGAGAAAACCCGTCCGTGTGGGGGTGTGACTGACCACTGACCCGGGGGGCCCAATCACTGACCCTGACCTTGGAGTGCAGTCCCCCCTCAACCTTCATTGGATGGAATTATCCCCTGAATTTCTTGTTCCCCAATAAAAGGCTACTCCCTGGCGTGTTCACGCGCTCTCTCTCTCCTGCTAGCCCTGAGTAATCCTTGCTGCCCTGCTGGGCGGTTAGAGGTTGGAGCCAGAGAGGGGAGCCGTCTCGGACCTGGCAATAGAAATAAGGTAACTGAGTCTGTGTGTTTTATTTCGATCTCTTCTAACTAACTTTATGCCAAGAACCTCATTAATTAAACCACTGCGCAGGCCGCATGGTGGACTGAGGTTTAGGAAAGCCCTCATTAAACTCAGCTCGACCCTGCCTTGGAGTTCTGGCAGACATTCTGTGTACCTATAACACACATCCCTCTTTTGCTTAAATTACTTGGTTTGAGTTTTTGCAACCAACAGTTCTCACTAATACATATAATTCCTAACATACACTAGAAACAATAAGAAATGGTCTCAAAAATTAGGATTGATATGTTGGGCATGAAATTTTACAGCACAAAACAGAACCTTGAAATAAAAAAGGAAAAAAAGGGGGAGAGTGAGCAGGAAAGAGAGAGGGGGAGAGGAGAAGGAGGGAGGTAAGGGGGGAGGAAGGAAGAGAGGAAAAAGAGAGGAGAGAATGAGAGAAGAGACAGATTTTAAATCCTAACTTTTAAACAACCATCCTGCCACTCAGATAGGAAAAGTCCTGGCAGAGCTGATGACAGGACCTTCATTTCCCCGATTTCTTTACTAAACCACTGACTTAGAGGCAACTTTGCATGTGGGGGATTTCCACAATTTGCTGTGGCACCATATTCCCCAAATAAAATATATATTTTAGCACTTAAAAGTTTCCATAATACTAATGTGATACCTTAACTAAAGAAAGAATAACTACAACTTGTAAAACAAAGGTTAAAAGTGCAAAATTATACATTTATAGGTGAAACAGCTTCAAAGCTCTTTGAAACAATAACTACCTTCTTCTTAAAGAACAGCAATTTTGAAAACAAAGATAAGCAGTTCTAGAGTTCAATGCAGGCTTACAACACACTAAATGATGAGCAGGCACTCTACTTAGACACTCAGCTAATTGCCATACATTTAACTAAATTTGAAGACAGTGCCATTCACATTGATTTTTCTTACACTAATAATAACTATAATTGTGTTACAATGAAATCTTATGAGACCTAAAATCATGAGAATTATACAACTTTTATTAGACAATATTTCAAAGGGCAAAACACTATGCCAAAACAGAAGGAATATGAGAATTACTTCCAAATATTTGTACAATATCTCTCTCAAAGTTGAATATGACCAATAAATCAAGAAAAGTAAGAAATATCCCAACTTAAAAGACCTGGAGCTCAGTGATTCGACCCACAACATAAGAGCACCTGGTATCTTGACACAGACAGTATGGGGGCCTTGAAGCACTGTGCTGAGCTCTATCAGGCTCAGTGAAGGACAAGAGGGGCCATCTGCTTATGTTAATGGAGCCCAGGATACTTTCTAAGCCAGTTCTCTGTGCCCCATAGACCCAGGCCAGCTCACTAAGGGTTCTTCTCACTCACCCTTACGCTACAGAAACCCTGGAAGCACCTGCAGTGCTCAAATGAAGCCACCAAGGGAATAGAGCAGAGCCAAGAAAAGCAGGCTGGGAGGTGCTGCCTACCAGCACAGCAAAGAACCCACCTCTTGGAGGACCCACAGACCGCATGTGGCAACCACACACCAGCCTTGCTCTGGGGATGTCTCTTGTCCCCATGGCCCTTACCAAATTCACGACTATGTTAGTAAATCCAGTGCACATTTTGCATCTCTTACTCAACCTCACAGAAGCTGATGATACCCAAGGACTATTCCTTGCTTTGAAACTCTTTTTCCCTGGCCTCCCTATTGCCTTATCTCCCAGGGGACTCTTTTCTCTACCTCGATCCATACTCCTATGATGTCTCCCCTTCCACTACTTGGATCCATAAGTGGTGATAGAACCACTTCTCATCTGTTCTATACACTCCATTAGAAATCATATCCACTACTGTGGTTTCAAGGCATGTCCACAGTAGGCCTCAAATTTTAGGTTGATTCACTAAAATCAGAAGTTCTTGGCACAGGTCTGGGGTAAAGCCCAAGAATCAGTACTTACAACCCCATGAGATTTTCAGGTTCTTGAGCTCTATGTCAGCTACCTACTCAATACATCTGTGTGCCGGGTAAAGGGACATCGTAATAGGTCCGGTTTCAGACATGATGACATCATCTTTCCACCCTATCCTGCTTCATCTCCACCTGTAGTTTAAGTACACCTACAGGCACTGTCCTCAATTCCTCCCTCCTATATCTAATCAATCATCAAAATCTGTTCAGGGGCTGGGGTTGTGGCTCAGTGATAGAGTCATTGCCTAGCATGTGTGAGGCACCGGTTTGACACAACACATAAAAGTCCATCAACAACTAAATATAATTACACACACACACACACACACACACACACACACACACATATATATATATATATATATATATATATATATATATATATATTAAACCTCTTCAGTCTTTTTATTTTGGACTTGATTACTTCCTGTCATTCCCATGGCCATTTCTATAGTTTAAACCACTCAGTCTCTCATCTGTATTACTCCTAACAACCTCTTATTACTCTGTTATGCAAACCATGGGAGAGGAGAACTTCTGGGTCATAGAACAGCTCCATATTTAACTTGTTGAAGAACTTCCAAACTGTTTTCCAAAATGGCCACACCATTTTATTTACAATCCCACTAGCAACCTATGAGAGTTTAAATTTCTCCACATCCTTACCAACAGGACAATAATAGACTGGGGTTATTGCTTGTCTTTATATTTTAGCCATCCTAGTAGATGTGAAGTGGTATCTCAGAAATGAGGATTTGATTTGCATTTCCCTAAATGGCTAATGATGTTGAGTTTGTTTCACATGCTTATCTATCATTTGTATATCTTCTTTAGAAAAATGTTTAAATTCCTTTACTTGTCTCCTGCAACTTTGCTGAATTTGTTTATCAGCTCTAGAAGTCTTCCGGTGAAGTTTTTGGGGTCTTTTAGATATAGGATCATATGATCTGCAAACATATATCATTCGACTTCTTTTCCTATTTGATCCCTTTAATTTCCTTCTCTTGTCTGATTGCTCTGGGTAGAGTTTTAAGAACTATATGAATAAGAATGGTGACAGTGGACATCCTTATCTTGTTCTGATTTTAGAGGAAATGCTTTCAGTTCTCCATTCAGTATGATGTTGGCTTTTAGTTGTCATATATAGTCTTTAAAATGTTGAGGTAAATTCCTTCTACCCCTGGCGTCTCCAGAATTTTTAATTTTAATGAAAGGGTGCTAGATTTTCTCAAAGGCTTTTTCTGTATCTATTGAGATGATCACGTGATTCTTATCCTTAATTCTATTTCTGTGGTGAATTATACTTATTGATTTGAATCATCCTTGCATCCCTGAGATGAAACCCACCTGATCATGGTGTACTATCTTCAGAATGTGTTGTTGAATGCAGTTTGCTAATATTTTATGAAGGATTTTTGTGTCTTTCATCAGAGATATTTGGTCTATAGTTTTCCTGATTTTTTTTTCCTGGTTTTGGTAACAGAGTGATACTGTCTTCATAGAATGAATTTCTGTTCCTATTTCATAGAATAATTTGAGGAAGATCGGCATTAGTTCTTTAAGAGTTTGGTACAACTTGGCTAAGAATCCCTCTGGCCTGAGCTTTTCTTTGATGGAAGGCTTTCAATTGCTGCTTTAATCTCATTACTTGATATTGATCTGTTTAGGTTTCCTATGTCCTTATGGTTCAGTCTGGATTGGTCAAATGTTTCTAGATTTCACCTCACTCTAGTCAGAATGGCAATAATCAAGAATACAAATAACAATAAATGGTGGTAAGGATGTGGATAAAAAGATACGTTCATACATTGTTGGTGGAACTGCAAATCAGTATAACCACTGGGAAAGCACTATGGAAATTCTCAAAAGACTATGAGTGAAACCATCATATGACCCAGCTATCCCAGTTCTTGGTATTTATCCAAAAGAACCAAAATCAACATAATATAATGATATAGGTACATTGATGTTTACAGCAGCACAATTCACAATAACCAAGGTGTGGAATCAGCCCAGATGCCCGCCAATGGATAAATGGATAAATAAAATATTGTATATATACACAATGGAGTTTGACTCAGCTATAAATAAGAATGAAAGTATGATATTTGCCAGCAAATGAATGGAACTGGAGAATATCATGCTAAGTGAAATTAGCCAGACTCAAAAAAAAGTCAGGGGTAGAATGTTTTCACTCACATTCAGGAGCTAGAGCAAAATAAGAGGGGATAAGAGGTAGGAACACCATGAAAATGGAAGGGAGATCAGTGGAGTAGAGGAGCAGGGTTGAGGGGAAGGACAGGAAGGAGAAGGAAGATCGGAATGAGGCAGACCAAATTATGCTGTGTGCATTTGTGAATGTACCATGGTGAATTCTACCTTTATTCATACCTATAAAGTACCATTTTATAAAAACAATAATTAGATGAAGGGAAGGCCAATGGAGTAATAAGGAGGATGGGGGTGGGGGGAAAAGGGAGGAGGTACTGGGGACTGAAATGGAACAAATTATATTTCATGCATGTATAATTATGTCAAAATGAACCTATTATGTACTAATAAAAACATTTAAAAATAAATAATTCCTTCAGTTGGGTTAGTTATCTTTTTATTAATAAGTTATAAGAGTTCTTCATATGTTCTAGATATGTCCCTTATCAGATATATGATTTGTAAATACCTTCTCCCATTATATGAGTTATCTTTTCTCTTTCTTGATAGTGTCCTTGGAAGTATGAAAGGTTTTCATTTTGATGATATCCAATTTATCTGTTTTTTCTTGTGTTGCTTATACTTTGGGAGTCTAAGAAATCACCACCCAATCTAAAGTCAAGAAGATTTAAACCTACTTTCTTAAAGAGTTTCATAGTTTTGGGTCTCACATTAAGGAATGTGCTCAATTTTGAGGTACTTTTCAGATATGGTACAACAAAAGGATCCAACTTCTTTCTTTTGCACAGAGTTGTCATAGCACCACTTGATGAAAGACTATTCCATCTCCATGAAATGTTCTTGACTCTCTTGTTAGAATGGCAATTATAGCTCCAATTCTTTAGTTTCTTATAATTTTTGGTAAACAAATCTTACACTTATTTTGTTAAATTTGTTTTTTACTATTTTATTCCTTTTGATGTTATTGTGAATGTAATTATTTTAATGTCATTTCCAGTTTGTGATTACTAGTGTATAGAAATAGAATTGAGTTCTGTATGTTGCTTTTAGGTCCTGCATCTTCACTGAACTCTTCAACTCACACTTCTTAAAATGTCCTACAATGGGGCTGGGGTTGTAGCTCAGTGGCAAAGCACTTGCCTGGCATGTGCAAGGCGCTGGGTTTGCTCCTCAGCACCACATAAAAATAAATAAAATAATAAAATAATAAATTTTTTTGAAAGTCCTACAAAGCCCTTCATGTTGGGCTTCCATTACCTGTTCAGAGCTCTTCTTCATCATACAGGTATAGGCCATACTGACCAATTTTTAGTTCCTATATGATTCCATAATTTTTTTTGCCTCTAGGCCCTTGAGCATGCTGCTTCCTTTGGCTAAAATAAAATAAACCTTTTAGTATTCTCATTTCTTCTTATCCTTCAGGTCTCAGCCTAACTGTCACTCCCTCTGGTCCAAAGGTGCCTCTCTCTCATGCCATCAAAAAATTCTCCATGTGCCTGTTTCTGAAGCCCTTATCCTACTATATTGGAAATGTCTGATAACCTATGTTTGTCCAGACCAAGCTATAAGGTCTTCAAGGTCAGAGACTATGTCTGTCCTATTTACAGCTCTATCCCCAGGGTCTGGCCTAGTGATGACTATTTTGTTAAATAAATGGTAACACCAAAGTCAACAGATTATCTAGTCTAAGCCTCCCCATTGTATATATGTTAATCCTACATTACCTATAATAAAATAATTAGTGGATTTGTTGGTAAATTTATTTTCACAGACAAAAAAAAAAATAACACTCACAACTCCAAGGCAGCTTAATCCCATGCCTTATAAGGATCTCTCACTCTCTTATAAGCTAAAACTGACTGAAGTATGCTCTGTTGACAGCTGCTCTATAAATATTTACTGAGATAAAACAGTGGAGCCCAAGATTCTTCACCCCATACAGCACCTAAGCATTTGTCAATACAGCAAGACACTGGGGGAATTGGAAGGTCAAGAAGACAATCAACAATGATAGAGGATGTTGTACATTTCCTCCTCCCCGAAAAAAAAAAAATTATTTTATTCTTCCACAACTTCTCTTTTATATTTTCTTTATCTACCTCAAAGATACATACACACACAAACCACTCACTCACTGATATAAATCTATTCAGAGAATTCATGCCCATTGTTCTTCTTTGACTGACAAGATGCAAAAGGCAGTCAATTAATGGACCTTTTGACTTGTCATGCACAGCTTTTCTAGTCTCAAGCAAACCTAGAAAGCTCAGCTCTAGACCTTGTCAGACCAGGAGGCAACTTCAAAGGGTTTCAAGCCATAATAGACGGTATGGCTATTGATCTTCCCTAGGATCCAAGGAGGTCTTCCTGACTCTCTCCCCAGCCCTGCTGCTCCCAGAAGACCCTGTTTTTCCTCCTATCACACTGCTCCAATTTTCCACTAGTAAACACGTATTGCTCTTGTAATAAAAGGAAAAAAAAATAAGTACCAAAGGATGGTCCCCTAAGAGCATATGAAAAATCATCTTCTTATAAACCTAATTTGTCAAAAATTTTGCCACAAAATTTTAAGTGATTTTAAACTTAAAAATAAATAGAACTTGTATAAAGTTTACATGAGTTTTACAGTTCATTGCCCCTACCAGGCAAAGTCAGAATGACCTCATGAAGAAAAACAGGGAAAAAAATTGTTTCATTGTTCTAACTTGTCATTTTATATTCTGACAAGTTTTTAAATCACAAAGCATACACTTATAACCTCATTATTAAGCATCATAAATAAAAAGGAAAACCATTTGGACTTCGTCTGCAGAGACTGATTTCCTTCCCATCTCCTCGTTTTCCTAAAGACACGGAAAGAATGAGGTACGCTGTCTGCATTTGCCCAGCAAGCCTTCTCCAACAGGATATCGCCATCGCTGCCTGCTTTTCTGCTTTTTGTTCACTGCTTGGAACAGGAAAACTTGCTTTCCTGCTTTCTCAATACCAAATGGGTAGTCCTATGAGGGAAAACATCCCCTCAGAATCCACCCTCGACTGCACAGAAGGCAAGAGAAACAAAAGCTAGTCCATTCTCTCCCCAAATATTCCCTTGGCAGGCAGCCAAGGACTGCACCAGTTCAGTGGCTTGATATCCTGTCTCCCTGGCAGAAAAGAGAGGAAGAATTATGAAGTTACAGGCTCAGAATCCCAGAGTCTGCTCCACTGGTGTGAAGATCTGCTGGGCATCCATCATGACTCCATGTTTCTCAGAAAGACAAACCAGCCACTGTGAGACAAGGGGCAGAATTAGGAAAAGGCCTATGTGAAGGTGCACAACCTAGAACACCAGAGATCCACAGAACTCACTCTAAATAACAGAACTGTAAAGAAGGGACTGCTGAACAAAAGGAAGAACCAACACTGAGACTTGTGCAAGGGCCGGAGATGTAACACATATGAAGCCATGGGTGCCATCCCTACATCCCTAGGACCAAAAAAAAAAAAAAATTTGTGCAACATGTCTACTTAGGCAGAGTCAAGGTATGAAAGGTAGGAAAGAACAGGGACAAATAAAAGATGAAAAGCAGATTTAGGGGTCACCAAAAAATGTGATTCCCTATTCATGTCTAATAAGCCAAACCCAAACAATACTACTTGGTGGGGACCCAATAGCCCTGGCTCAAACTGTGGGGAACCCCTTCCCAGCCCAGAAGGCCTCACCCAGCAGGGAAGACACACATTAATAGCAATGCTGGTGCTTGGCCTCACCTGTATGGGTGCCCACTTGTCCACACACTTTCCCCGACCCTGAAACTCCCTCAAGTCATAAGATTCCATGTGTTTAGGGTTTCCTTCCTGTCAGGTACTAAGATGAGCATACACCTGCCTCCCAACCTGTAGACTTCTCATTCCTGCTGCCCAAACCAACCACTTAAAACACATAAACCACATAAAACAACCTCCAACTACCTTCTCCACAAGGCTTCTCAGACAACATACAGGGAAGGTCCACCTTCTCTTCTGATCTGCTGGGGACCAATACTTTTTATAAAATACAAATAGTAACAATTAATAAATGAAATAACTGAAGGCATACAAAAATATAAGCCCTGATTTTATTAGATTCAACATATTTAGAATTATCCCACCAATTACTGTCCCTATCTCTTCACAGGTCAGTTACAAACAGTTCACAGAACAATCCATGTCTGCAGATCTCACAATAAGGAGCACACCTTAAACATGAAATGGAAGTTCAACACCTTCACTTCCTTAATTCCTGTTATGCTTCTCCACAAAGACCTTCAGCTCTTCTTCCATTTGTGGTAAACTCTCATTTATCCTCCTCCTTTTTCATTTATCAGCTCCCTTCACTAAGTAGCTCCCCATTAACCCTCAAAAATGTCTTGGTAAAGACTAGATATAAAGACTTGGGAATACATCATTGACAAAACTCTGAAAGGTAAGAGAAGAGGAGGCTCTTGTACAGGACAGCTCTAGAAGGAAATAAGACATGAAAACACAGTTATCATTCTAACCTCTGTCACCAAATTAACTAATAACCAAGTAGTAATAGCAGTACTTAGATATCAAAGGTCGATGGGATTTCAAAGAGGAGATATCTATAGTTCTATGAATCCAAGAGAAGCACTTTTACATCTATAATTTAACAATCTACGCAGTGACTTTGCTTATATTTGAAAATGCCAAAGAAGTTCATGTGCAAACATGAACTAGACCCCTGTTGCACAAAAAAATCATGTATTTTCTCTTATCTAGAATAAGTAAACCATAAAAACATGCATGACAAAGGTAACCAATGACCTAACTACATATCCTATCTCTAAATAATATTTTATGAACCTATCATTTTTTTTTTAATTTTTTATTGTTGGCTGTTCAAAACATTACATAGTTCTTGATATATCATATTTCACAATTTGATTCAAGTGGGTTATGAGCTCCCATTTTTACCCCATATACAGATTGCAGAATCACATCAGTTACACATCCATTGATTTACATATTGCCATACTAGTGTCTGTTGTATTCTGCTGCCTTTCCTATCCTCTACTATCCCCCCTCCCCTCCCCTCCCCTCCCCTCTTCTCTCTCTGCCCCCTCTACTGACATTCGTTTGTCCCCCTTGTATTATTTTTCCCCTTCCCCTCACTTCCTCTTGTATGTACTTTTGTATAACTCTGAGGGTCTCCTTCCATTTCCATGCATTTTCCCTTCTCTCTCCCTTTCCCTCCCACCTCTCATCCCTGTTTAATGTTAATCTTCTTCTCATGCTCTTCGACCCTACTCTGTTCTTAGTTACTCTCCTTATATCAAAGAAGACATTTGGCATTTGTTTTTTAGGGATTGGCTAGCTTCACTTAGCATAATCTGCTCTAATGCCATCCATTTCCCTGTAAATTCTATGATTTTGTCATTTTTTAATGCAGAGTAATACTCCATTGTGTATAAATGCCACATTTTTTTTATCCATTCATCCATTGAAGGGCATCTAGGTTGGTTCCACAGTCTAGCTATTGTGAATTGTGCTGCTATGAACATCGATGTAGCAGTGTCCCTGTAGCATGCTCTTTTTAGGTCTTTAGGGAATAGACCGAGAAGGGGAATAGCTGGGTCAAATGGTGGCTCCATTCCCAGCTTTCCAAGAAATCTCCATACTGCTTTCCAAATTGGCTGCACCAATTTGCAGTCCCACCAGCAATGTACAAGTGTACCCTTTTCCCCACATCCTCACCAGCACTTGTTGTTGTTTGACTTCATAATGGCTGCCAATCTAACTGGAGTGAGATGGTATCTTAGGGTGGTTTTGATTTGCATTTCTCTGACTGCTAGAGATGGTGAGCATTTTTTCATGTACTTGTTGATTGATTGTATGTCCTCCTCTGAGAAGTGTCTGTTCAGGTCATAGAGAAAGCAATCATGAAATTCATATGGAAAAATAAAAGACCCAGAATAGCAAAAACAATGCTAAGCAGGAAGTGTGAATCAGGCGGTATAGCGATACCGGACTTCAAACTATACTACAGAGCAATAGTAACAAAAACAGCATGGTACTGGTACCAAAACAGGCGGGTGGACCAATGGTACAGAATAGAGGACACAGAAACCAATCCACAAAACTACAACTATCTTATATTTGATAAAGGGTCTAAAAGCATGCAATGGAGGAAGGATAGCATCTTCAACAAATGGTGCTGGGAAAACTGGAAATCCATATGCAACAAAATGAAACTGAATCCCTTTCTCTCGCCATGCACAAAAGTGAATTCAAAATGGATCAAGGAGCTTGATATCAAATCAGAGACACGCCGTCTGATAGAAGAAAAAGTTGGCTACGATCTACATACTGTGGGGTCAGGCTCCAAATTCCTCAATAGGACACCCATAGCACAAAAGTTAATAACTAGAATCAACAAATGGGACTTACTCAAACTAAAAAGTTTTTTCTCAGCAAAAGATACAATAAGAGAGGTAAATAGAGAGCCTACATCCTGGGAACAAATCTTTACTCCTCACACTTCAGATAGAGCCCTAATATCCAGAGTATACAAAGAACTCAAAAAATTAGACAATAAGAGAACAAACAACCCAATCAACAAATGGGCCAAGGACCTGAACAGACACCTATCATTTTTTAAACCCTCCTTAATTTTTCTCTTAGAATGGGATAGTAGAAAGGACATTCTAGAAACTGATATGAAGTCAGAACATCAGCTCTGAAGACCTAAGGTAGAAAAGACAGCTGTTAAGGGACTTCATAGTTAAGCACACACTGATTATGACTGGGTATTTTAAAAAGGACTAGATACATGGGTTTTAAAGCGCTCTCTAAAAACTGAAGGCCCCTGATAGCTCATTGCTAACCATTTTCTGTGGTGATGGTTTATAACAGGAGATGAGATTCTCATCTGTCGGCAATGGTTTATCCTAAAGCATCTGAAAGTGAAGAACCTGATAAATTCTACACTCTCCTCAAGGCCTGTGTGACAGGGGTGTGGGTTCTCAGATTTCCACCTCACTGGTCATGGTGAGGCACAGCTGAAATCAAAGGTTACATTCAATACCTCCTGCCTCCTATCCTCACCTTGCCAGGGAGTGCCAAGCTCATGGTCTGGGGGTTGAAAAGATTAGTATTTATCGAATAATTATATACTCTAATAGATTCAAATGCCCACTGGCTTCATCCCAAAATATTTTTTACACATAATTTACACTTTCAGACCTCCCTCATTACTTCTTACCTTCATCAGAGGGGAAAAAGTCCATCTGTTCAATGTATGTGAGAAACAGTTTTCAAACATTGATAAAATACATATATTCATTACCAATCAAATACCTGCTCATTTCTTTTAAAAAAAAAAAGAGGGGGGGGCATTCTGTTTCTTTTCTTAGGTTCTTTTTTTTAAGTTGTAGATGAACACAATACCTATATTTTTATGTGGTGCTGAAGATAGAACCTAGTGCATCACACGTGCTAGGGCAAGCACTCTACCACTGAGATACAACCCCAGCCCCCTTGCTCATTTCCTTACCCAGGGAATTAGCATAATCCACACATGTCCTGGTTGGTAGAAAGGAAAATAAAGAAATAAAGCCAAACAAAGCTCAAGTCTAACCTAACTAACATCTAAATCCAAGCTCTCTGCCCCCATCCATGTCTAAATCACTCAATTCCAAGGACACTTGTCACTATACTCCCACAGCTAAGTTCTGATTACTTACGGCCTTCCAATTCAAAAGTCCACATCAAAGAATAAAATCAACTCTTCACACCTGGCCCTTGTTCACCCTCCTCAATCCCTGAGTTACCCAAATTTGTTTACCCCTAAGTCTCCTTATACTTCATCAGACTCTACTATTCACTGTTTCCCGAATATTCCATGATTTCCTTTCTCAAATCCTTCACTCCTACGAGTCTCTCTATCTAGAATAATTTTCATTTCAGATCTACTTTCAGCTCCAAATGCCATCTCCTTTGTTTGGCTCTTTCTGATTCCCCACTTTACTTATAATTTCCCAATGATACAATCCCCTACTTAGATATGTATAAAGCTTATTTTGTAATCTTGTCTCCCATATTTGTCTGCCAACAAGGTGGGACATGAATCATCCATTCTGATTCTTCAAAGTACCTGGCACAGTGCTGGGCACGTAACAAGACTGTGCATGGCACATAGGAGGGACTCGACAAATGTGCTCACTTAATTGACATGCATGTAAAATTAAAAGTCTACCCATTCAGGGTCAGGCGCAGTGATGCGCACCTTAATCCTAGCAACTTAGGAGGCTGAGGCAAGAGGATCACAAGTTCAGGTCCAGCCTTAGCAACTTAACAAGATTCTGTTTCAAAATAAAGAGAGCTGGGATACTACAGTGATACATGCATACCCATGTTTATAGCAGCACAATTCACAAGTGCCAAACTATGGAACCAGCCTAAGTATCCATCAGCAGATGAATGGATAAATCAAATGTGGTATATATACAAAATGGCTGAATAGCCATAAAGAAAAATGAAATTGTGTCATTTGCAGGAAAATGGATAGAACTTGAGACCATTATGTTAAGTGAAATAAGTAACATTCAGAAGGTCAAAGGTCATATTTTCTCTCATATGTAGAAACTAGAGAGAAAGAAGGAAAAGAAAGGTGAGGGTTGATCACATAAAAAGCACAGGAAGATCAGAGGAATAGAGCAAAGAGACCAACGAATGGGATATAGGCCAAATTATATTGTTATATTATGTGCATGTATGAATACATAACAACAAATCCCATCATTACGTACAACTATAATGTACCAATTTTAAAATGTGGAGGAAAAAAATGGCACCGATAAATAAAAAGGGTTGGTGATATCCTCAGTGGTAAAGTGCCCCTGGGCTCAATCCCTAATACCAGAAAAAAAAATGTCTATTCAGATTATGTGAGAAACAGTTTTCAAACATCTATAACATATATGTTCATGTTTATTCATTTACCAAATACTTGCTCGTTTCTTAACCTAGGGAATTAGCATGATCCACACATGTCCTGAATGGCAGAAAGGAAAATTTAAAAAAATATAAAGATTTAAAAAAAGCTCAAGTCTAACCCAACTACCTGCATCTTTACATAAAAACAATCTTAATATTTTATGAATAAAGATGTTTCTTATCATTTATCTAGAAACAATGACCAGTAGTTCTCTTACTAGTTATACTATCACCCCAATTGCTTCCAAAAGCCCCTAGGCTAAATATTACTATCTATCAAAATATTACTATCTTTTAAAACCCCAGGCAATAGTACCATGCAAATCTTGTTCCATGGAGCTTAAAGTCACTGATTATTTATATACAAAACGGAATTTTTTCATGCCCCATTCTTACAATTCGGATTATTTTTAATCTTGAGCTCCACAAAAAAAAGTTTCATTTTCAAGTCTAAAGAAAGCAGAGGTTTTACAGTTCTGCACCTTCATACAGTATGTAAAGAACTACAATATTATAGTACTTTTAATTCATGTAACAAATTTAATGTCAATATATTGTATTGTTGAAGTTTAATATGGCTTTGGGGGTTAATTAAGGACATAGTCAAGATTCAAATTCCTCCATATTTGGGAGATCTTTACACCTAGGGAACATGTTCTAGATGCCAACAGAAAGAGATCTATTAAGTGCCATTTTCCCTAGTAAGCTTAAAAGAAAATTACCTGAGTCCAGCTTTAAAAAAAAAAAAAAAAAAAAAAAGCTCTTAATTTTAGGACTCCTTAGGATGTTAATAGCTACATTACCATAAAATTAAAAGCCTCCAGTCCCACCTTTCTAGCCTGTTCCTCCACTGTTCTTACCCTCAATTCTCAATGAACTCTTATCACTGATGGCAGTTTCCTTTGTCCCTATACAATACCTTCACAAGACAGTCCACCACTACTCCCACCAGTAACATATCAAGCTCCATATTTTCTGGACCTCAAGAAAACTGAGTAACTGATGTAGGTCTCAGCATGCTTCTGCTTCCCAGAAAGCTGACTTCAGACTCAGTACCTTCCTACAAATTCCATCCAGCTGGTCACAAAACTCCCTTCTTTCTTCCAGGATAGAGGCAGAGAACTCTTAAAGGGAACATCTACACAAAAGCTTCCAGGGCCCCATCTCTGTTCCTTTCCTTTTCTGGAATCCTCACTCCTTGGGGACAAGGTCAGTGTCTTAAGCAAATGTTTATCCTTTAATGTCTGTTAAGTGAATAAATGATCAATAACAACCAGAAATCACCTGAATACTAAAGAACTAGAGCCTTAAAAAACTATAATAGTGTTGCATTTTTCTCAGCTAATGTCATCCTTCAAACTTAAAAATTACTCAGAATCTGCTATGATCCTCACAAGGCTTCAGGGCAAGATGTCCTGGCCTAATAATTTAGGAAATACCACAAAGGAAACATGGAGCCAAAAAGACTAACTTCCATCTAGCTCTGCCATCTCTTCTCCCAGAGGTCACTGAAGATGGACATAGGCTGCAAGCCTGCACCACACCAGGCTTAAAACCCAGTGACTTGGTCAGAAAGGAACCAACTCTGGGCTGATTAGTGTCTTCCCATTATATAAGTGACATGAGTAGGCACCAGGCCAAGACCACAAAGAAGTACCATGGGCAGCACCAGTTTTCCTGACCTGAAATGCAATGCCAGTTCTCCCAGCGAGGTGATGGGGAGATGGGAGATGGTGATGGGAGATGGGGAGGGCGAGTTTGGGGCTTGTTAGAGGATATCCAAAATACCAAGACTTCGTGTTATAAAGACAAAAGTCAGCATTTTTTTTTTTAATTCTAACAACTGAAGTCAAGGGGGAAAAAAATATCTCTGATTCTCTCAAATTATGGGAGCTATTCCAAATCCCCTCCCTCAAATAGAATCCTCTACACCTACCAAAGGAGCCCATCTCCACCACCCCAAAGGGTCTCCAAAGTCCACCATCTTCAACCCTTATCATCTTCAGCACTGAAATTCTAGCCCATGATATAGAATTTATCAAATGTAACTGTCCCAATTCAAGAAACCATGTACTGTTGGTGATCCCTCCTTCCTCATGCCACCTCTTACATATTACAGAAAGTTCAACATCAATGGGTTTAAGCTGCCCATTATTAACTCTTCCAGAAAAAAACAATATTGATCAAGAATCTGAGTTTTCAGTGGCAAACTATGTAAAAATTAATAACTTTTAATACCTTCATTGGTTTTTAACAAAATCACCTCCAAACAAGTCAAAAAAAAGGGGCTGGGGATGTGGCTCAAGCGGTAGCGCGCTCGCCTGTCATGCGTGCAGCCGGGGTTTGATCCTCAGCACCACATACAAACAAAGATGTTGTGTCCGCCGAGAACTAAATAAATAAATATTTAAAAAAAAAAAAAAAAAAGCACACACATTCTTCAGTCTCAAAAAAAAATCATATAATAGCAATTTTCTAAAAAAAAGTAAACATTCTCTCATCACACATATCAGAAGGTTCTTAAAAGAATAAAGAAAATAAAAATGGAAAATGAGCATAGTAAAAGCCTGGGAAGAAAAAAGTTAACTTTAAGAGATTTAATATTCTGTAAATTGTAGCTAACATAATAGTTTATAAATGAATCTAATAAACTATAAATATTACGGCCCTCTGCTATCACCATAGGAACTCTGCTTTCTACTGAAGAAAGCAGCACTGTGAGAATGACAGAATAAATAAGTCCTCCGGCTGATCTTAGAAAAGCAACTCTTTCTGTAATAAAACTTGAACCAAAGTTGCCATTTATAACTGGTTTTGTTTGTTTGTTTGTTTTAGAGAAGGCAAAGCAGCCTGAAATGCAAATGCCCTAGATTAACACGCCTTATTCTACAGTAACAAATTTTAGGTTAACAATGCACAGGAAGGTATTTTTCCTCAGGTCACTTAATTATTGGAATGAAAGTACATGTAAAACTATGATCTTTCATCCCTAAATAACATTATTTGATTACAAAATTAATTCTTTCTTCTTGAATAAGTTATTGTCAAGATCTCTTTTAGATTAACTTTGTAATTCTTGATTTTATTTTTTTGTCTATTTCATCCTAATACCTTTTAAACACAAATGCAATACTTCTTTCATGGTTGGTGGATATGAATGTCATTTTCACTACAAACTGGTCTGGGATCAATGAAATGTAGAAGCAAGGAGGAGATCCATCATACAAACAGATGTTTCATATTCTGCTATTGTCTCATTACCCTAGTCAGTAAAGACACTTGATGAAATGAGGAATAAACAAAATAAATTAAAGTCTTTCTTATACTCAGGGGAAAATCCACTGGATCATGAGTCAGCAAACTAGATTTTGTTCTTGTCTCCACTGCTAACTAGCTATTACCACAGACAAGTCAGATGTCATGATGGGCCTCATCTCCTCTGTAAAATTAGGGAGCTAGACAAGAAAAGCTCGAAAACCGCCTTTCATCCCCCAAACAGTATGACCTCATCTTCATATCACACATTTCCATCAACCCTGAGAACTCATGGTACTTTCCAAAAAGAATGGTGTTACCCAATTACTAGTTTTCAAGAAACTCTGATTTTTAAATTATATCTTAAAATATTCTTTTAGACAATCCCTGCCTTTTTGTCAGGGGGCGGGATGATGGGGGCGCTATGTGGAGTGACCTTAAATAAATTATTTCATTTCTCTGTTCTTCAGTTACCCCACCAAAAAACAAAATAATAAAACTATCCATGTCTGGAGCTGGAATTGTAGCTCAGTGGTAGAGCATTTGCCTAGCACATGGGAGGCACTAGTTCAAGCCTCAGCACCATATAAAAATAAATAAATAAAGGTATCTGTCCATCCACAACCAAAAAAATTTAACAACAACAAAAAAAAAAAAACTATCATGTCTACCAATCAGATCTCCCAGAGGCACAGACAAGAATGGTTTTCAAATAAATAAATAAATAATGATGAAATTGTCAAATACAAGACAGGTATGGTGGTACACAGTGGTAACCCCAGCTCCTCAGGAAGCTAAGGCAAGAGGACTGCAAATTCACAGCCAGCCTGGGCAATTTAGCAACATCCTGACTCAAATTAAAAAATAAAAAGGGGTAAGGATGCAACTCAGTGGTAATGTCCCTAAATTCAATCCCTACTACCAAAAAAAAAACCAAAAAACTGTCAAATGCAAATGTTCATTATTTTACATGAGCCTCTTTCTTCTACTAGCATTGAATGCAAAGCTCTTAACTGATCAGTGATATTTTTGTTACCAAAACATATGTGTGTGTCCTTGCTTCAGGAACGTATGCAGCATTGCCATGCATACCTGTATAGGCACTAAGATATACAAGAGTAATTTTCAAAGAATACCAATTTTAATGTCGAAGTGTAGTACCAAAAGTTCCTTACTATATTCACTGCATTCGCTTTTTTCTTGATAGATCATCTACTCATTTATGAAAGTAAAGCAACTGCAAAATATTAGAATATATAAAGAAAAAGTCATATCCCTATGTTTTTGTGTATTTCCTCCCAACATTTTTCTTATACAGAAGTTATATTTTACACGATTGTGACCATACATATTTCTATACACTACTACTTTTTTTACTACTTTTTTTTCCATGGTAGAAATTCTCCATCAGCAGCACTTTCAAGGGTTATATGATATTCCTTCAGGTTGCCCTCCTAAGTAATAACAGCATGCACTTAGTGGGGATTTCCTGTGCGCCAGGCTGTATTCTAAGTGCTTAATGTGCTATTGAGTGCTTCATCACAAAGATCTCTGGGATAAATGCTATTAAGATGCTCATTCTCTGGATGAAGAAACAGAAAGTAGAACAAGGAAATGCAAGAGCTGGGACAGGAGTCTCCTGAGCCCAGGTCATACCCACTGTGTCCTACTGCCATCCCTAGCAAGAACACGTAGGAACTGTGCTCTACCACCATATTCTATTTATACTCTACTCATATTCTATTTATATTCTACTCATATTCTATTCATATTCTACCACCATATTGCTATTTAATTTATTCCTGAAACAAAACAGAAAGGTTTACTAAAGCATCTGTAAGATCATAAAACCTTTTCATGAACAAAATACTGATTTAAAAAAAAAAAGTGAACCATTGCTATATGACACTGCTTATGATTGTTTTTAACTTAGCATGATTAACTTTAACATTTCTATATCCAGAACATCTATTTTCTATTACTCTATTTTCTATGAAAACAGAGTATACGGATCTCTATTACATACATTCAGAGTTTCAGTATAAAGTTCAAAGGGTCAATAAACTTCCGGATAGTTCATGGCCAACAGCTTCAGATACACTTTCAGTTTAATATTCCATAAATGAGAGAAATCTCTTGTCACACCCTCACACTGCCTTAATTGTATTCATCCCTGTCAATTTCAAAGAGAGGGAATGGGAGATTCAAAGTTCTAATCAGATTATAAATCTCCTTGCTATCAACTAACTCTGAGTCAAAAAAAAAAAACAAAACAGAAAATAAAATAAATGCATGAATAAGGAGCCAGAAAAGAAATAGAAAATAAAAGTGTTAAAAAAAAATAATAATTTTACCATCCAAGTGTTTCTTGAGGGTTTTTAAAACTCATTGTTCAATGAATTAACAATACTTCCAGTGGTTTTTATCAGTTGTATTTTTGCTTTATTTCGTTTTTATCTTCTGAGAAATAAGTTACTAAACACCTAACCAAGAGTTACATCAGTGTGTTCTTTTACATCTGGGGGCTCTAAGAGCCACTGGTAAAAATGAAGGGTCCCCAAAAAGGAAATTCTTTAGAACACTATGCAAAGATCATATGGAGATACTGATAATCTGACCAGCTTTTTCTAAACTAAAGCAAACCAGGGCCAGCCTCAAAGTGTAATAAAATTCTTAAGTATAGGGAATATCACTGAATTTACCACAGGTGGCAATGAGAAACTCATAAGATGGAACCTGTGCACTGGGAAAGTGGAATGATCGAAAGGGAGAAAGGGAGAGAAATTAGGGGCACTGGGGCCTCAAAAAAAAAAAAAGGACGAAATAATGAGGTATATAATCTTTGGGATTTGTTTATTCATCAAACAAACAAAAAATTGAGCCACTGCTATATGCCAGGCACTGGTGAACCCATGGTGAGATGTTAGTGAGGGAAGTCTTATTACACAAAACTGAACATAAATAGTGCTGAGCCGTACAAAGAAAAGACAAGACAGGCAGACAGGTTTTAGTTTAGGTGAACAAGCTAAGACTGTGAGTACAGTTCCCAGAGACCTAGGGGAGTGGCTTGGCAGCTGAGGAAGGGTGTAGGGGGTGATTACTGACCCTGGCAGAGGAAAGTGCTTCTGCTGAGGCCCTGGGGCTTAAGAGAGGCTGGCACACAGGACCATTTAAAAGCCCGGCCAGTAAGGAATGGGAGGATGGTGCCTCGTAAGGACAGCACCTACAAGTCAAAGACAGTGGGCAAGCACTGCTTCAGTATTCAGAACTACCCTTATGGATGGAGTAAGAATGGCAACACAGAGACCAGACAGGAAGGACCCCATCCCCTGCTACTGTAGGGACCAGGACAGAGCAGGAGATGGAAAGAAGGGGATGCCAGGCTGCAGAATACCTTAGTGTTGCTCACTCAAGATCCAAGTTCTCCTTGCAAATCATACAGAAAGGACTGTCCTTCCCCGCCCTCTAAAATTAGATGTGGCCTTTGGGCTTGCTTTAATCAATGAAATGGGAGTCACCACATTTTGGTTGTCCCTACAAAAACATGCCTCATTCAAGATGATGGCTGTCTCACCAATCCAGGTCCAGGACAATATGGAAGTTGGTCTCCAGACCACCCTTCAGGGATAGTGGGGGGTAGAAGTAAACTTGATGGTAGTGTAGGGGAGAAATAAACTTTGCTATTTTAAGCCACTGACAGCTGAGAGTCCTTAGCCAATAATGAATGACTCATGATATAACAGAACATAATGGAGATAACAATGCTTGGGTGGCAAAAGCAAAAGGAGATGAACAGCTGGGCACAGTGGTGCACAACTATAGATCTCAGTGACTCGGAAGGCTGAGGCAGGAGGAATGCAAGTTCGAGGCCAGTCTCAGCAACTTAGCAAGGCCCTAAACAATTTAGGGTGACCCTGTCTCAAAATTAATAAATAAATAAAAAGGGCTGGTATGTGGCTCAGTGGTAAAGTGTCTCTGGGTTCAATCCCCAATACCGAAAAAAAAAAAAAAAGGAGATGAAAAAATAAACAATGAAGGAAACAGAGAATTCACGGTTGGTGATGAAAAAATGTTGTTTCTCATTAAAGAAAAAAAGAAAGCAAAAAGGATCATGAGGTTAGGAATGAAAAGTGACAACTTATCTTTCATAGATGCTGAACTTAAGAGGCCGATAAGAGAAACACATACAGGTATCAGGGAGGATAAAAGAAAAGCAGGGCTGTGCTGGGGAACTAAATTATGGAAATCACAATGACATTCTGGTGCTCCCTTCAGAGTGAAATTAAACACTTTGAGAAGGTGAAGAAGACTCCCTTTAGGAACGACCCTGTGCGGTGAATGCAGCAAGGGGAGAGAGTGAAGAGTCAAAGGTAGAGATATCAGGAGGAAGGAGGAGACTCAAGATAACCCTGTTTCACAGAAGGGAACCAAGGGGTTCAGAGTGAAATTAGGGACACTAAGGAAAGAAGTAGGTCACAAGGGCCAGGGAGCTGTGTATAAAGAGGCAGATCCAACAACAACAACAAAAAAAAAAGGATGAAATAATGAGGTATAAGAAGAGAGTGGGGTCACAGGATCAGAGGAAGGAGCCACGGCCAGGAATGGCAAGGGCAGGGGGAGCAGAAAGTGTCTGACAGCCCCCGGAGTGTCAATAGACTCTCAGGTTCTCATCTCTTCCTCACTTGCCAAAATCTGAGCAACTTTTTTTCAGATGAAATAAAATTGCAAGACAAATATACAATAGAAATTAAATTAACTATCTTGTAAAAATAAGTGGCCTTCCTCTGAGGACTATAAGAAATGTGGTCTGTGATAAGAATCCATTTATCATAGCACATTCTCAAAATCATTTCTCCTATCAATCTTTTTCAAAATAGTAAAAGTAATGCATGCCAATTGTAGAAATCTGAAAAGAACAGAAAATCAAAAAGACAAACTGTGAACTTCTCCATAACCCCGTATCAAGGGATAAACACTGGTAACATGCGGCATTCTGGTTGGTGCAGAAGGCTACACGTGAGTCATGCAGATGGCTAGTCAACAGATGTGCAGATGGATTTATGCTAAAGAAAAATGATTTTATGACAGGCACAGTTTTTAAACTTCATTCAAAGCTACATTCCATATCACATAGAATGTCTTATGTCCGAAAACTAAAATTTTTTTTTCAATCTTTGAGTTTTGTGGGAATTAACATGCCTGATCAGATACTGTGGCTAAACAATTTTGTTTTGTTTATTTCTTTACATCCCTCCCAGTCTTTTTTTTCTACACATACACTTTGTAAAAACACAACGTGGTTCATATTGTGCTTATAATTTTGTAACCTGGGCTTTACTCCCTTTAAGAGTAATTTTAAATATAACCAGCCATATTTATTGCCAGAGTTAACAATTCATTCGTTTAATCCTAACAACTACCCCATGAAAAGCTACTATTATCATCACCATTTTTCTGATAAGAAAAACAGGGGGGGAAAGTTTAGCACCTTGCCCCAGGTCATACACCGTTAGTAGCAAAGCAAAGGGGACCTGGAACCTAAGCAGCCTGAATCTAACACACACACACACACACACACACACACACTGCTTTCCAGTGCCATCATGTAAGAATTTTCTCAAGTCATTATTCTTCTAATACAAAAATCTGATGGTTTTATAAATGGTCCACATTCCAATTTATTTAAACCACTACTAGGACCTTCAGATAGTTTGCAGTTCATCGGTAGTTCACATTTTCTGCCCTGAACATTTCATAGTGCTTGAAGCCACATTTTCAACACAGTGATTTCAGGCACTATGCTCTGTGTACTGGCCAAGTCAGGGGAACCCCTTAAGGTTCTTGATACATATATATAGCCTCACTGCAAAAAGGTTATACCACCCATCCATCATGTTATACACTTCCAAGAGCCATAGTTCTCAAAAAATGCCATGTGAGTTGCCCTGGAGTTGGAATTGGGGCGGGGGGCTGCAAACAAAAGTGCTCAATTCACCCCATCATTAAAAATATAGTTTCTATCTTTGCAAATGTGTTTACCAAGAATGGCAGGTTATTTTACTTAATGTTTATTTAATCATTAGTAAGAGTGAATACTTTTTCTCTGCTCTTTATTGGCTAACTATATTCCTTTCTTTGAGGAATTGCCTATTATTGTCGTTTCCTATTTTTCTTTTTTTCAACAATTTTTAAAATATTTATTTTTTAAGTTTTAGGTAGACACAATCTTTATTTTACATTTATGTGGTGCTGAGGATTGAACCCAGTGCCTCCCGCATGCTAGGTGAGCATTCTACCTCTGAGCCACAACCCCAGCCTCCGATTCCTATTTTTCTACTACAGTGTTTCTCCTTTTAAAATTGATTTGTAAGATTTTTTTAAATTTAACTTTAAGCAAGAGATTGAGCGCTGGATAAATAACCAGAAGGCAAATGCTGTTTCTAAGCTTACTGATTGATTTTAACTGTATGGTACTGATGACACACAGAACAGACTTCTGTTAATATGGGAGGCAGGAGGCTAAAAACCTAGGGCACGAAGTCACCATGCCTGCATTCAACACCCAGGTCCTCCACCTATAGTCATTACCTTGAGGTGACTCCATCTCCCCTATGTGAAGCTCTCACCCACATCCTAGGACATTATATGTGCTCAATAAATGCAGTACCCAGAGACAGTCAAGATAATCAATATTTTCCTTTATGAACATAATAAAAGTTTACATTTATTAAGTTCTTACTACTAAGTACTTTACATGCATTACCTTATTTAATATTTATTTTTTAAAACTCTTTAAGATAAAAACATCTAACAATCCCAATTCTCAAATGAGCAAACTGAGGTTTAGGTAGAGTTAGTTTCTCAAAATCCTTTGCTCAACAGTGCAAAAACCAAGACACACTTCCAAAGCCTAGGCCAAATTGGTTTTCTCCTGTATCCTCAAGCTTTAAAAATACCTCCACACTTATATGATTATTGGTTCTTTTTATGCTGTTTCTTTTACATTTATTTATTTAGGTGTGTGATGTAAGGTGGGGCTCTGACATTTTTTTCAACACTCTTTAATGAATGGTGCACCCACCATATTTGACTACTGTTCCCCCAAGGCATCCTAAATGCTTACACATGCATAGGTCTGTTTCTGGGTTATTCTCACAGGTCTCTTCTCATTCCTAGACCTGCATAATACAAACAGTCACATTATTGACTTCCAGGATTACACTTAAGGGAAGATCTCTCTAAGAAGCATATGTTCACGGGCTGGTTTAAACCTCTGTCCTAAAACAGGTTTCAAAAAGACAAGAAAAAAAATCTGTTTTGTGATGTGTCCTCAGCCAATACTTGAATCTATCCCCAAATTTAGCAACTGTATTTCTCAAAGCTTCTCTCCCTTCCTCTTAAAACTTGATCTTTTTTTTTTTTTTTTTTTTTTGGCAGGAGGGGGTATTGGGGATTGAACTAAAGGGCACTCAACCACTGAGCCACATCCAAGCCCTATTTTGTATTTTATTTAGAAACAGGGTCTCACTGAGTTGTTAAGTACCTCACCATTGCTGAGGCTGGCTTTGAACTCATGTTCCTCTGCCTCAGCCTCCTGAGCCACTGGGATTAAAGGTATGTGCCGCCGCACCCAGCAAAACTTGCCCATTTTTGCCCAAGTTGCCCAAGTAGGCTTTCTGGCCTACCCGGGCATTCTAACCATTTGATGAATTTCTTTTTTTTTTTAATATTTATTCTTAAGTTTTAGGTGTACACAGTATCTTTATTTTACATTTACGTGGTGCTGAGGATCGAACCCAGTGCCTCGTGCATGCTAGGCGAGCACTCTACCTCTGAGCCACAACCCTAGCCCCTCAATTTCTTATTGTTTCCCAGAAAATAAAAACTTTAAAATCTCCCTTATCTCTGTATTTTCCAGGTCCAATTCAATTCTTCATAAAACCATTGCCCAAGTACATGATTTCTCTGTGAGTTCACCTTCCTGTTCTCTGAACCACATATTTTATTCTTTCAATGATGCTACTTTGTACAGTTACCATATTTTTGTTGATGTCCACCTGTGTAGATTATAAATCCTTGTGCTCGCTTCGGCAGCACATATACTAAGATTATAAATCGTTCATGAGCAAGGGCCCACTGACTGATACATCATATTCTCAGCACCCAGCAGCAAGTCCTAACTTAGAGCAGGACTTCAGATATGTGGATAAAGATTTCACAATTCTGTCCCTCCTAGTTCGAATGCCCTCTTGTCTAATATTCATTGTACTAGGAACCAAAGAAATAGAACCTGTTGTTGATTATCTTGTTGGAGATGGGCCTCCACCCAGCTTCCTGTATTTTAGGACATTTCTGTTTGTTAGGACTCTCCGAGAGGGTGGAGAAACAGTGAGTTTCAGTTGTCAGCTTACTAACATATCTGATTTTAAATTACAGCCAAAATGAGGTTTTACCTTACCTGGGGATTTCAAAGAACACCCCTACTAAGGGTCTCACATTACCTCAGATAACACTGGAATCTTGAATTCATGGAGTGGAGCGGGGCAAGGGAGGCCTCAAGAAGAGTGCAGTACATTATCTTCCTGCCTTCTATCCACACTCCTTCAGTAACACAAAGAAAAATTCAGCAATGACCTGACTTGGTGTCATTTCATTTCATATTGCTGGATTTCAGGGTGTGGAATGGTACCCTTGGCAAGGGACTGACATAGAAGGAAAGTCTGAAGCTGAACACACCAAGATAAGATCAGTAAGGAAGATGAGCAGCCAGATAACTTGCATATTAATACCCAAATGCAAGATAGTCTGAGCACCCATGCAAAGTGTCACAATATTTACACAAATCTTTCAGGGGAAGGATATTTTTAGGCCTTGGGTGATATATTCTCTTAGATCTACATCATTATGATGTTGCCTTTAATATATCTGAAAGACCTGAGCTAAAAATTCCTTCAGGAATTCTAAAAGAAATCACAACTCAATTCTTGTCAGGGAATTGTGGGGGGTGGGGGAAGACTGAAGAATGAATTCAGGGTCACTCCATTACTGAGCCACAACTCCAACCATTTGTATTTTGAGATAGGGTCTCACTAAGTTATTGAGGCCACTCTGGAACTTAAGATCCTCCTGCCTCAGTCTCCGAGTTGCTGGGATTATAGGAAGGCACCCCTGCATCTGACTATTTCTAGCTTTTCTATTTGGGTCACAGACATTTTGAACATCCACCCTTTCTGACTACTGTAAATTTGTGGAAAGCTAATTCTGAATTTGTGAATATTCTTATTCATTACCAAAAAAATCATAAATTACTTTTCCCACAGCTAGGAATAGTACTAGTAGTACTTCTACTACTCTTACATAAGTAGCTTAGAATGAAAGTCTGTTGATAGGATAAAAGCCTCAATAAACAACTTGTACAGCTCCTTATTTAACAGAACAGGAACTCTGAGGTTCTAAGAAGTAAATGTAACTATTCCAAGAGAACTTAAATAGCTGGCAGCATGTATGCTTCATCTGTACTGCTCATTTAATCCTCCCAACAACTCTATAAGGTAAATACAATTATCATCTCTACTTTAGATGAGAAAACTGAGATCCTACAAGGTTAAGGTATAATATCGGAGACAGCACAGGTGGAAAGGGCAGAACTGGAATTATAATCCCTGCCCTGAACTACTATCTAAAGGATTAAAACCCAGAACTTCTGACCTCATGAACGCTCTCTCAGTCATAAGTCATTCTAAGGCTCACAAATGAGCAAACCACATTTGAAAAGGACTGCAAAATTTTTCTGGATCTTAATTAGAACAAACTAACAATCAAAGATACTATTTAAAAATCTGGGAAATCAGAATAACACATCAATGAACTATTATTACTTGTATCATATGACATTATATAAGAAAATATTCCTGGTTTTTTAATAATATATACTAAGTGTACAGGGTAAAATGTTATAAGGCTTAGAACTCAAGATCACAACAACAACAACAACAAAGGAAAACTGGGACAGATTGAGCAAGCGTGACAAAATCCTTATAATCAGTGAATCTCAATTATGGAACATGAAGGTTCATATTATTCTTTCTACTTTTTTGTATGCTTATTTTCAAGTTTGTCATATATATTAATGCAAAATAATTTATAAAGGCACATAAAGCTGAGTCCAAGAAAAATGAAGCTATCAAAAATGATAATTATATGAACACATATCACTCATATTTTAATGTTTATTCTTTAATGGCAGTCTTTATTACCCATTGAACTATTTAATTTCATCGTTTCTGATCTGATCTCACAATGGTCCATTCATCAATATTTGAAGTGTGGGAAGATATAATTAAACCCACACATTGTTAATTTCTTTTTAGGCCATCTGCAGAACTACTTTATTAGTCAGCTAGTTAAGAATATTCATTGAGCATTTATTATGCTATGGGTATTGTATTAGTGCTGACCCAAGTTATCAAAGAGACAGAGCAGAGTAATAATACTTCTATCCAAGGTAGAAGGTAAGGCTTGGTTTGAAGCACTGTTTCCAGAGAGGAGCAGGGTTACTTTCTTAGATCCTTATTCAACAGAGACAGGCCAGAATTTATGTGGCAGGTATACCTGCTGTGACTTCCTGGCACACTGAGCAGCAAGAAGTGGCAGAATAGCAGGTAGGAAGCGAGGGGCAGGAGGTTTATGGGTAATTCTGAGTGTCTGTAAGC
Organism: Marmota flaviventris; assembly: GCF_047511675.1. Classification (NCBI taxonomy): domain Eukaryota; kingdom Metazoa; phylum Chordata; class Mammalia; order Rodentia; family Sciuridae; genus Marmota; species Marmota flaviventris. The sequence continues at coordinate 155,688,649 of NC_092501.1, forward strand.
TCTCCCAGATTTCTCCTTCTGCAATGCAGAACCACTATAATGCATTTTCCACTCAGCCAGGGAGCCCCTCATGCACCTGAGTAGGCCCACTGCTTTCCTGCATTTTATAATTGTTTCATCACAGGTTCCATCAGACAAGTGATCACAGGCAGGTAAGACTAAGAACTGAGACACCAGCCAGGCATCTGGTCATGCCTAAGGGTGTCCAGGGAGAAGGGATGTTCTACTAAAATGTCATGAGGTAACAGCAGAAGTGTATGGATATGGGAATGGACGATACTAGGTCACTATCGGTAGGCCATCCATTGTCAGAAAGGACATATATTCAAGGACTGCTGTATATCAGTAATAAGAGGTGTAGTACCTGTGTTGGCACATCTATGCTCTATCTAAATGTCTTATTAAACTCATTCCTCCTCTTCAGCTGGGTCTGTTATGGCACAGCAAAATGTCCTACGGACTCTTCTTTTGCCTCAAAACCCTTATGATCACAACTGGCCCCAGTTTAAAAAGTTCCAGGTGAGGGACTGGGTTAGTGGCTCCCTGATAGAGCATGTGCGAGGCACTGGGTTCCATCCTCAGCACCACATAAAAATAAACAAAAAATTTATTTAAAAAAATAAATATATATTTTTTAAAGTTCCAGGTGAGAAAAGAAAAGACGCCACAGAGGTTGTGGGCTTTATCATTAACGTGCTCTCTCACTGGCAAGTCAGAAAGATGCAGGCAGTCATACTTAGGCCAAAGCAACAGATGTTAGCTGAGGTTTTGGAAGATATGGCCAGGTTATGATCTGCTCTACTCCTTACCATCAACTAATCAGCTTCAGACCCAGAACGTCTGGACAACCCCTCACACACAGCACCACAGAAGCCAGAGAATCGTTTTGAAGGCCCATCTTCTCTCGCAACGTTCCAACAAACAGCACAAGTCACCTACCCACAAACAAGTCCCTTAAGAAAACAAATGACTGGGACAATGAATGCAAGGAGCGGCTAAAAGTTTCCAGCTTCCCCGCAGAGCTCGCTCCTGCTCTTACACAGCTACACTCCCACACCATCCAGCCATGAGTGTGCTGCTTTTCCAAATACAGCAGGACCAGCTCTAGCTGTGGAAGAGTTGATTTAAAACTTCACCTTCCTCACGTCCTGAGGCCTATTCGTTTAAGGCATTCCACCACGGCCAGATTCGTCTTGGGCTGCTTGCTTTGCCTGCCTCAAATCTCCAAACTTCACAGTAATTGCACGAATGCTGAAATACTACTAGTTCCTATGGGCCCCCTAAGCCTTCATAAGAGGCGGCCAAACCCTAAGATGCCAGCTTAAGGCACCAAGAGGAGGAGAGAATGTTGAACCCCTTACATCCCGAAGTTCAGCCCACCCTAGGGATCCGCGGGGGCTATCGCCCACTCTTGGCGGACTGGTACAGGAAGACCCCACCTCCACTCTCCGCGCCGGTCCCTGCCACAGGTGCCGTCCCCTCCGTAACACGCCAAGAGTGGCAGGCTGCGGGAAGGACGGGGGTAGGGGATAAGCAAAGTAATTTCCCAGGCGGCCGAGTAGATACAGCGGGGTGGAGAGTTGAGGCAGAGGGCGATCTCACTCGGAGGAAAATCCCCAGGAGGGAAGGGGCAGCAATGGGGAGAGAGCACGCGGACTTGGGAAGGGTCTGCGAGTTGCTGACCCTCCAGGATCTTCTCTTCTCCCCAGTCCAACCCCCTCTTCTTCTTTCCCCACAACCTCTAAATCCCGCGGATCCAGCGCAGCCGATTTAGAGGCGCCCGGCCCCGGCGCGCCCGGCTACCTGCGCCGCCTCCCGCCTCCCTCCTCCCTCCTCCCTCGGTCGGTCCCCGGTCGCCCCGCACTCACCAGGAGCACCGAGCCGCGTACCACCTCCGACACGCTCTGCCGCAGCTCGGCCGCCGTGCCCGGCTTACTCAGTGCCCGGGTGAACTTCCGAGTCTCCGCCGAGGCGGGCAACAGCGGCGGCTGCGACATCCTCCTGCCGCTGCCGCCTGCTCCTGCTCCCGCGGTCGGGCCCGGCCGCGCCGCAGCCAGGTGCGCCCTTGCCGCCCGGGCGGCTCCGCACGCAGCTCCCGGCGCCGCCGCCCGCCCGCTCCCCCCGCTGCAGCCGCCGCCGCCGCCGCCGCGCGTCCAGCTGCCGCAGCCGGGGCCGCGCCCTCCGCGCCGTGTCACTCCCGGAGGCGCCCTCCGAGGCGCCCGCGGCCCTCAGTGTTCTGAGCAGCGCCCGGGCTCGCTCGGGACGACCGTGTGTGTGGAGACGGCTCCCCCATGCCACCAGCCTCCCTCCACGGCCGCTCGCCGGGCCTCCTTCTCGGGGCGGGGTGTCCGGCGCGGCGCGGGGCGGGGCGGGGCGGCCGGCGGGCGGAGGAGGGGCCGGCGCGGCAAGACGGCGGGCTCGCAAGTCCGCGCGGCCCGGAGCAGTAGCGAGGCGGCGGGACTGGCGCGGGCAGCGCGGGACCCCTATCCCAGGAGGTGCGGGGCGCACGTCCGAAGACCCCAGACGAGGGTCGCGCATGCCGCCCGCGGGTCGCACAGCTCTAAGAGCCCCGCCGCGCTCGTGGGGACCGCGAGGTCCCAGGGGGGTCGGGGCTTGGTGACACCACACCCAGCTGACGGTCCCGGCCGAAGCCCGGGACGGAGGTCTAAGGAAAGTGGCCTTCATGCAGCACCGAGAGCACAGAGCCCTCCTGAGACCACGGCGGGGGGACCTGGACGGAGCGCTCTTGCTCCGGACCAGAATCCGCCGGGTCGCCCCGGAGGCATCGGTAGGACCAGGACGACGAGGACGGGAAGGGCGTGTGGGACACGCAGACCCGGGCCCGCCTGCTGCGTCACCTTGGACGTGGGCAAATTTCTGGGCCTCATTTATCTCGTCTGTAGCCTGAGAACAACTGCCTGCAGGGTCCAAGTGACCCGGCGGAACCGACTGGTGCCCCTCCGCAGCCCGACAACCGGGCTCGGTGCCTGGAAGCCCGGGATGCGCCCGCCTGCGAGGCCACCGTGATCCCGAGGGCCAGCGCTGCTAGTAACCGCCTTCCCTTGCGAGGAACTTCTCACACAGCCTGTCCCGCTTCCCATCCCTAAGGGGCCCCCGCGCCTCCTATTCGTTTTTCCCTCTTTTCTGAGGAAACCCTGCGCAGCCTCAGCCTGTCCGCGCCGCTGAGAAGGCGCGCGGGCAGATTTGCGCTTGGCCCGCTGCGCATGCTCGGTAGTCTTGGTTTGGGCGGGTTATGGGGCGGGGAGTCTATCATAAGGGGGTTCTTCTGATTGGTCGGGCTGCTTAGGCCACGCCTGTCGGCTCGATGGACAGCTACTTACCTGCGGGATTGGCTTCCGCAGTGCCCTATGGCCTTGAAAACCCGATCTTGGGGTATTCCTAGGCTCACCTCCTGCGCAAATTCCCTGAAGCTTCGTAACTCGCGTCCCTGCGTTAAAAGAAACTGCCCCATTGCGTCCCATTCCACCAGAGAGCCAAACACCCGCCTTAAGCGTAATCTTAAAGCGGTAGGGGAAAATACCACATACTGCAGAAAGCAAAACACCACCGTTCTGGACTTAATGAGCAAGTCTGGCACATAATAAGACTGGAGATTAAGCATGCAGTAAGCACTCAATAAATGCTTACTAGATAGGATTGTTTTCTTAGTGGGTTGGTAACCCTGAGTGAGCCTGACAGGTTGGAAGATAAACAGAACAAGGCATGTGTGATAAAAACACTAGTGACACATACCAACCCATTTCTTCCTCGTGAAATGAAGTAATGGCTAACACATGCCCAGGCCTCTGAGAAGTATAGTGGCCCCCAACACAGCCAGTGGCAGGTAGAGCAGTCTGCAGGCCAGCCTCCCACTGCCTTCTACAGGGAAACTGATACTGTTTTGTATAATCATGCAGAGCTTGCTCTGGGATATGTCAACCCTGTTCTTTTCTGAACTGTTAGATACTAGTCTGAATCATGAATTAAGTTTTTCTCTTTGAACTTCTGACTCCTTTAAATGTCCTAAACAATTTAAACTTTTCCCCAGTTTTGTTACTTTGTTCTCTCTTTGTTCTCTTCTTTCATAGAAGGCAAACAGATTTTATATTTTATTTTTTTAAACTCTTTTTTTAAAATATTTATTTTTTAGGTGTAGATGGACACAACATAATGCCTTTATTTTTATGTGGTGCTGAGGATCCAACCCAGGTCCCCCCAGTGCTAGGCGACGATCTACTGCTGAAGCACAATCCCAGCTCCAGATTTTATTTTTTTAGAGAGAGAGAGAGAGAGAGAGAGAGAATTTTAATATTTATTTTTTAGTTTTCGGCGGACACAACATCTTTGTTTGTATGTGGTGCTGAGGATCAAACCCGGGCCGCACGCATGCCAGGCGAGCGCGCTACCGCTTGAGCCACATCCCCAGCCCCAGATTTTGTATTTTAATTAAAAAAAAAAAATCCACTCTGTCTCATAGTATTCTAGAGGAATCAGTCCACAAGCTTAAGTGGAAAGTTCTTTTTTCTGACCATTGTCAGTGTTTTGATGATGGCGTTCAGCTTGCCAAATGTCACTGATAAAAAAAGAAAAAAGAAGCAGCCAAGTCACGCTACGTTCTAGGGTTTTGTTTTCTTTATTCTTTCCTTTTGTTTAAGTGCAATATTATAAAAGAAAAGAATATCTATTTCATCCATGATCCTACAACTTCTGAATTCTGTACTTCTGTACTTGCTTGCTGGTTCAGTATATCCTGAATTCATAATTTTTCTTTTCTTACTGTTAATGTGCTAGCAGTAACTATTGACAATGTCTAACCAAGTACAGGTTCTTGCAGTCATGGAAATGTGAACTAAGCCCAGGAAGGCAGATTTGCTTAGCCTTTTCTTCCTGGTTAAGAAGTGAAGTGCAGGGCTGGGGATGTGGCTCAAGCAGAAGTGCGCTCGCCTGGCATGCGTGCGGCCCCGGTTGGATCCTCAGCACCACATACAAACAAAAATGTTGTGTCCGCCGAGAACTAAAAAATAAATATTAAAAAAAAAAAAAAGTGAAGTGCATTGGTGACAAATAGAGCATTCCTCATGTTTATGTTTCAGCAGAAACACTGTATGAGTTGAATTGTCCTCTCCCTGCAAGAAAGTCCTAACGCTGCCACCTGTAAATGTGGCCTTGTTTGGGAATATGTCTTTATGGATGCAATCAAGTTAAATGAGGTCCTATGAAATTGAGCACAAATGGCCTCCTTATTAGAAGAGGCACAGATAGCAACACTGGGGAGGGACACGTGAGACCACAAAGGTAGGGATTGGAGTGATGTATCTACAAGCCAGTGAATGCCATGAAGCTGGAGAAGCCAGGAAGTTTTCTTCCCTAGTGCCCTCAGAGGGAGCGTGGCACTAGTGACACCTTGATTTCAAACTTCTAGCCTCCAGATTTGTGAGACAACAAATTTCTGTTCTAAAGTACCCAGTTTTTGGTACTTTGTTACCAAAACCAATATATTTTGAATGCATTTTTTAAAATTCCCACCAGAATGGGGTCATAATTATATGAGTTCTTCTGACATTGACTCTTCCCTGGGGAGAAAGGCCACATGATAGGAGGAGATGTATCAGCTCAGGTAAGTACCTGCCTGGGATGAAGTTGACATCTAGGCAGACCAGATGTATGTTGTTTAAGGTGTGGCAGAAGATACAGCCATCTACTTCGGCTTGAGGGAGGAACCTAGACTTTGTTTTTCCAGAACTACAGGAAGCAAGCTTTCCTTTCTGTTAGGGTGAGACCAGTAAGTTGTGGAGATGAAATATAATTGTAGCCAGACTTGAAATTTCAACAACTGTTCAACACCCAAATATTTATAATCCAAGCATTGCCCAGCTTTTAATGATAACCTCTTACTATGTCACTTCCTTGTTAAGTTTGCTTTAAGATTTACATGTCTTAAAATAAAAACAATAAAATAAAATAAAAGATTTACATGTCTTAATGACACATAATTAGTTTAAAATCATTTCAAAATATATCTTGAAAAAGCATATCTGGTTTTATCAAAAACAAACAGTAGCCTGTAAAGTAGGTACTCCTGAGGATTGTAGCATCTAGGGAAGGGGACTTGCATTACTTTGTCCTTGAATTAATTGAGTTTTATAAATAAACATCTACTATTTTTATACTTAATAAAAAGCATAGTGAGCAGACAGCTTTAGCTACTAGCTCTTATCCAGGTCTGCCACAGCTACAAAAAGGATCATTCATACACTTGCCAAGGAAGCTCACATTAGGTGAATTAATGAAGTAGGAGCAGAAAGGCTTGGGCAGTCAGGCTAATAATGGGAACATTCTCATAGAACATATTTCTTTCAAATCTTTCTGTTGGTTTGGCAAAGCATCACTGGTCCATTTCTCCCTCTACCCACAACTATACCTTTCCCTTCCCCTCACAGGTATTGATCCCTAGTAAACATCTCCCCAAACTTGCACCCCAAACTTCATCTCAGCATCTGCTTATAGAGAACTCTGTCTGCAGCAATCAAGGTTGCAGTGCAGAGAATCAGATGGAAGTATGAGGAAAAGGTAGAGTAGGAAAAAAATCTAACATGAAATAGAAGGAGGAGAGAACAATCCACACCTAGACACATCATATTGAAACTGCAGAACAATGCAAAGAGAATCGGCCAGAATGAAAAGACGGACTACTCACAAAGATAAATGACAATTCAACAATAACAATGAAAGCTAGAAAACAATGGAATAATAACACCAGTATGCTGACACAAAATACGTGCCAACTGAGAATTCTATGCTGAGTGAAACTACTTTTCAAAAATGAAGGCAAAATGCAAAGAACCAAGATGATATCAAAGAGAAACAAAAAATCTAAATAGGCCTGTTACCTTAGTGGTTGAATTAGTATTATAAAACTTTCTATAAAGACATGACGTGGTTTTATAACAATAAAGCTAAAGGAAGTCACAAAAAAAGTAAGAGCTAATAAACCAGTTCAGCATTGTTATAAGATGTGAGATTAATATATAAAAATCATTTTTAATTTTATACACTAGAAGAGAACAATTCAAAAATGAAATTAGAAAAACAGTGTTAATTACAATAGCATTAAAATAATAAAATTTTTAGGACTAAATTTGACAAAATGAATTTAAGAGTTGTAAACTGAAAACTAGAAAGCATAAATTAAGTAAGACTAAATAAATGGAAAGACATACCATGATATTAGACTGCAAAACTTAACATTAATAAAATGAAAATATTCCCCAAATTAATATACAGTTTCAGTACAATTTCTATTAGATCTCAATTGGCTTTTTGCAATTTCAGCTGACAAACTGATCCTAAAATTTATGTGGAATTGCAAGGAACTAACCAACACCATCCTGAAAATAAAACAGAATTAAAGGTTTCACAAAACTTACTGTAAAGCTACAGTAAACTGGACTGTATAATTTTGGCCTAAGGATAGAAATGTAGATCAATAAATATTATAGTCCAGAAATAAACTGATACATTATGTGCAAGAGTGTCATGGACACCCAATGGGCAACAAATGGTGGTATTCTTTTACATCCATATGTTAAAGAATAAAGTCAGGCCTCTGTATCACACCATAGGCAAAAATTAACTCAAAATGGACCAAAACCTAAATGCATGAGCTAACACTATGAAACACTTAAAAGAAAATAGAGGGATTAATCTTTGTGAACTTGGATTAGGCAATGCCTTCTGAGATATAACACCAAAAGCACAAGTAGCCAAAGAAAATAGATAAATTGAACTTAATCAAAATTTAAAAAAAAAAAAAAAAAAAACTTTTATGCTTTTCAAAGGACACTATCAAGAAAGTAAAAGGATAGAGCTGGTGTTGTGGCTCAGTGCCCACATATAAATAATAAAATAAAGGTCCATCAACAACTAAAAAAATTTTTTTAATATTTATTTTTTAGTTTTCTTTTTTTTTATTTTTATTTATTTATTTTTTTTAAATTTTTTATTGTTGGTTGTTCAAAACATTACAAATTTCTTGACATATCATATTCCACACTTTGATTCAAGTGGGTTATGAACTCCCACCTTCACCCCATACACAGATTGCAGAATCACATCAGTTACACATCCATTGATTTACATATTGCCATACTAGTGTCTGTTGTGCTCCGCTGCCTTTCCCATCCTCCACCCTCCCCCCTCCCCACCTCTCCCCTCCCCTCCCCTCCTCTCTCTCTACCCCCTCCACTGTGTAACCCTGAGGGTCTCCTTCCATTACCATGCAATTTCCCTTCTCTATCCCTTTCCCTCCCACCTCTCATCCCTGTTAAATGTTAATCTTCTTCTCCTGCTCTTCGTCCCTACTCTGATCTTAGTTACTCTCCTTATATCAAAGAAGACATTTGGCATTTGTTTTTTAGGGATTGGCTAGCTTCACTTAGCATAATCTGCTCTAATGCCATCCATTTCCCTGCAAATTCTATGATTTTGTCATTTTTTAATGCAGAGTAATACTCCATTGTGTATAAATGCCACATTTTTTTAATCCATTCGTCTATTGAAGGGCATCTAGGTTGGTTCCACAGTCTTGCTATTGTGAATTGTGCTGCTATGAACATCGATGTAGCAGTGTCCCTGTAGCATGCTCTTTTTAGGTCTTTAGGGAATAGACCAAGAAGGGGAATAGCTGGGTCAAATGGTGGCTCCATTCCCAGCTTTCCAAGAAATCTCCATACTGCTTTCCAAATTGGCTGCACCAATCTGCAGTCCCACCAGCAATGTACAAGTGTACCCTTTTCCCCACATCCTCGCCAGCACTTGTTGTTGTTTGACTTCATAATGGCTGCCAATCTTACTGGAGTGAGATGGTATCTTAGGGTGGTTTTGATTTGCATTTCTCTGACAGCTAGAGATGGTGAGCATGTTTTCACGTACTTGTTGATTGACTGTATGTCCTCCTCTGAGAAGTGTCTGTTCAGGTCCTTGGCCCATTTGTTGATTGGGTTGTTTGTTCTCTTATTGTCTAATTTTTTGAGTTCTTTGTATACTCTGGATATTAGGGCTCTATCTGAAGTGTGAGGAGTAAAGATTTGTTCCCAGGGTGTAGGCTCCCTATTTACCTCTCTTATTGTTTCTTTTGCTGAGAAAAAACTTTTTAGTTTAAGTAAGTCCCATTTGTTGATTCTAGTTATTAACTTTTGTGCTATGGGTGTCCTATTGAGGAATTTGGAGGCCGACCCCACCGAATGTAGATCGTAGCCAACTTTTTCTTCTATCAGACGGCGTGTCTCTGATTTGATATCAAGCTCCTTGATCCATTTTGAATTCACTTTTGTGCATGGCGAGAGAAAGGGATTCAGTTTCATTTTGTTGCATATGGATTTCCAGTTTTCCCAGCACCATTTGTTGAAGATGCTATCCTTCCTCCATTGCATGCTTTTAGCCCCTTTATCAAATATAAGATAGTTGTAGTTTTGTGGATTGGTTTCTGTGTCCTCTATTCTGTACCATTGGTCCACCCGCCTGTTTTGGTACCAGTACCATGCTGTTTTTGTTACTATTGCTCTGTAGTATAGTTTGAAGTCTGGTATCGCTATACCGCCTGATTCACACTTCCTGCTTAGCATTGTTTTTGCTATTCTGGGTCTTTTATTTTTCCATATGAATTTCATGATTGCTTTCTCTATTTCTACAAGAAATGCCGTTGGGATTTTGATTGGCATTGCATTAAACCTATAGAGAACTTTTGGTAATATCGCCATTTTGATGATGTTAGTTCTGCCTATCCATGAACAGGGTATATTTTTCCATCTTCTAAGATCTTCTTCTATTTCTCTCTTTAGGGTTCTGTAGTTTTCATTGTATAAGTCTTTCACCTCTTTTGTTAGGTTGATTCCCAAGTATTTTATTTTTTTTGAAGATATTTTGAATGGAGTGGTTGTCCTCATTTCCATTTCAGAGGATTTGTCGCTGATATACAGGAATGCCTTTGATTTATGCGTGTTGATTTTATATCCTGCCACTTTGCTGAATTCATTTATTAGCTCTAATAGTTTCTTTGTAGAGCCTTTTGGGTCTGCTAGGTATAGAATCATATCATCTGCAAATAGTGATAATTTAAGTTCTTCTTTTCCTATTTTTATGCCTTTAATTTCTTTCGTCTGTCTAATTGCTCTGGCCAGTGTTTCGAGAACTATGTTGAACAGAAGTGGAGAGAGAGGGCATCCCTGTCTTGTTCCAGATTTTAGAGGGAATGCCTTCAGTTTTTCTCCATTCAGAATGATGCTAGCCTGAGGCTTAGCATAGATTGCTTTTACAATATTGAGGTATGTTCCTGTTATCCCTAGTTTTTCTAGAGTTTTGAACATAAAGGGATGCTGTACTTTGTCGAATGCTTTTTCCGCATCTATCGAGATGATCATATGGTTCTTATTTTTAAGTCTATTGATGTGGTGAATAACATTTATTGATTTCCGTATATTGAACCAGCCTTGCATCCCAGGGATGAATCCTACTTGATCATGGTGCACAATTTTTTTGATATGTTTTTGTATCCGATTCGCCAGAATTTTATTGAGGATTTTTACATCTAGGTTCATTAGAGATATTGGTCTGTAGTTTTCTTTCTTTGAAGTGTCTTTGTCTGGTTTAGGTATCAGGGTGATGTTGGCCTCGTAGAATGAATTTGGAAGTTCTCCCTCTTTTTCTATTTCCTGAAGTAGCTTGAAAAATATTGGTATTAGTTCCTCTTTAAAGGTTTTGTAAAACTCTGCTGTATACCCATCCGGTCCTGGGCTTTTCTTAGTTGGTAGTCTTTTTATGGTTTCTTCTATTTCCTCAATTGATATTGGTCTGTTTAGGTTGTCTATATCCTCCTGACTCAATCTGGGCAGATCATATGACTTAAGAAATTTATCTATGCCTTCACTATCTTCTAATTTATTGGAGTATAAGGATTCAAAATAGTTTTTGATTATCTTCTGTATTTCTGAAGTGTCTGTTGTGATATTGCCTTTTTCATCCCGTATGCTAGTAATTTGAGTTCTCTCTCTTCTTCTCTTCGCTAGCATCGCTAAGGGTCTGTCGATTTTGTTTATTTTTTCAAAGAACCAACTTTTAGTTTTGTCAATTTTTTCAATTGTTTCTTTTGTTTCGATTTCATTAATTTCAGCTCTGATTTTAATTATTTCTTGCCTTCTACTTCTTTTGCTGTTGTTTTGCTCTTCTTTTTCAAGGATTTTGAGATGAAGTATGAGATCATTTATTTGTTGTTTTTTTCTTTTTTTAAGGAATGAACTCCAAGCAATGAATTTTCCTCTTAGAACTGCTTTCAATGTGTCCCATAGATTCCGATATGTTGTGTCTGTGTTTTCATTTATCTCTAAGAATTTTTTAATTTCCTCCTTGATGTCTTCTATAACCCATTGATCATTCAGTAACCTATTGTTCATTCTCCAAGTGTTGTATGCTTTTTCCTTCCTTCTTTTATCATTGAATTTCAGTTTCATTCCATTATGATCAGATAAGATGCATGGTATTATCTCTACTCCTTTATATTGTCTAAGAGTTGCCCTGTGACATAATATATGATCTATTTTTGAGAAGGATCCATGTGCTGCCGAGAAAAAAGTATAACTGCTTGATGTTGGGTGGTATACTCTATATATGTCAATTAAGTCTAGGTTATTAATTGTGTTATTGAGTTCTATAGTTTCCTTATTCAACTTTTGTTTGGAAGATCTGTCCAGTGGCGAGAGAGGTGTGTTGAAGTCTCCCATGATTATGGTATGGTGGTCTATTAGACTCTTGAACTTGAGAAGAGTTTGTTTGACGAACATAGCTGCACCATTGTTTGGGGCATAAATATTTATGATTGTTATGTCTTGTTGGTGTATGGTTCCCTTAAGCAGTATGTAGTGTCCCTCTTTATCCCTTTTGATTAACTTTGGCTTGAAATCTATTTTATTTGATATGAGTATGGACACTCCTGCTTGTTTCCGAAGTCCATATGAGTGATATGATTTTTCCCAACCTTTCACCTTCAGTCTATGTATGTCTTTTCCTATCAAATGCATCTCCTGTAGGCAGCATATTGTTGGGTCTTGTTTTGTGATCCATTCTACTAGCCTGTGTCTCTTAATTGGTGAGTTTAAGCCATTAACATTTAGGGTTATTATTGAGATATGGGTTGTTCTTCCAGCCATATTTGTTTATTTCTGTTACTAAACATGGTTTGTTTTCCTCTTTGATTATTTTCCCCCCCTTTACTGTCCTACCTCCCACTGTTGGTTTTCATTGTTATTTTCCATTTCCTCTTCCTGTAATGTTTTGCCGAGAATGTTTTGAAGAGATGGTTTTCTAGCTGCGAATTCTTTAAACTTTTGTTTATCGTGGAAGGTTTTAATTTCATCTTCCATCCTGAAGCTTAATTTCACTGGATACACAATTCTTGGTTGGAACCCATTTTCTTTCAGTGTTTGAAATATGTTATTCCAGGATCTTCTAGCTTTCAGAGTCTGTGTTGAAAGATCAGCTGTTATCCTGATTGGCTTACCCCTAAATGTAATCTGCTTCCTTTCTCTTGTAGCTTTTAAAATACTCTCCTTATTCTGTATGTTGGGCATCTTCATTATAATGTGTCTAGGTGTGGATCTCTTATGATTTTGCACATTCGGCATCCTGTAGGCTTCTAGGATTTGGGATTCTGTCTCATTCTTCAAGTCTGGGAAGTTTTCTCGTATTATTTCATTGAATAGACTGCTCATTCCTTTGGTTTGGAGCTCTGTACCTTCCTGTATCCCAATGACTCTTAAGTTTGGTCTCTTAATGTTATCCCATATTTCTTGGATGTTCTGCTCATGGTTTTTAACAGTCTTGCTGAGCTGTCTATGTTCTTTTCCAGTTGAAATACTTTGTCTTCATTGTCTGATGTTCTATCTTCTAAGTGTTCTACTCTGCTGGTAGTATTCTCAATTGAGTTTTTAAGTTGGTTTATTGCTTCCTGCATTTCTAGGATTTCTGTTTGTTTGTTTTTTATAACCTCTATCTCCCTGTATAGTTGATCCTTTGCTTCCTGGATTTGTTTGCGTAATTCATTGTCGAAGTGATCTTTCATTGTCTGATTTTGCTGTCTAATGTCTTCCTTGATACTCCAGATCATCTGAAGCATGTATATCCTGAATTCTTTATCTGACATTCCATCTGCTGCAGCTGTTACCTCTTCTAAAGTTGCGTTGACCTGCATTGCTTGTGGTCCTTTCTTTCCTTGTCTTTTCATACTGCTTGCATATCTTTCCTGCAGGCGCGGGCGGCGGCTCTGCTCTCTCCTTATTCCAATTGGGGTGTCGTGGCTACCACGCCAGCAGGTCACTGGGCCTGTTCTGGGCGCTGGCAGCGGCTCTGTTCTGCCCCTACTCCAATTGGGGTGACGAGTGTACCCCGCCGGCAGGCCACCGGGCCTGATCCGCTGGTCGGTTACAGGTTTGCCTACCCTGCAGGCGCGGGCGGCGGCTCTACTCTGCCCCTACTCCAAATGGGGTGACGTGTCTGTCGTACCGGCAGGCCACTGGGCCTGTCCCGCTGGTCGGTCGCAGATCTGCCCACCTTTCGGGCACGGGTGGCGGCTCTGCTCTGCCCCTACTCCAATTGGGGTGTCGTGACTACCCCGCCTGCAGGTCGCTGGGCCTGTTCCTGGCACGGGCAGCGACTCTGCTCTGCCCCTACTCCAATTAGGGTGGTGTGTGTACCACGCCGGCAGGCTCCTGGGCCTGATCCGCCGGTCTGTCGCAGGTCTGCCTACCTTGGAGGCGCGGGCGGCGGATCTGCCCTGCCCCTCCTACCACGCCTGCGGACCCCTGGGCCTGATCTGCAGGTTGGTCACAGGTCTGCTCACCCTGCGGGCACGGGTGGCGGTTCCGCTCCGCCCCCACTCCAATTGGGGTCACGTGGCCACCACACCGGCAGGGCCTGATCCGGGCGTGGGAGAAGGATCTGCTCTGCCCCTACTCCAGTTGGGGTGATGTGTGTACCACACTGGCAGGCCACTGGGCCTGACCCGCCAGTCTGTGACAGGTCTGTTTACCTTGCAAGCGCGGGCGGTGGCTCTGCCCTGCCCCTCCTACCACGCCCATGTACCACTGGGTCGCGAGTCTGCCCACCTTGCGGGTGCGGGTGGCGGCTCCGCTCCGCCCCCTCTCCAATTGGAGTCACGTGGTCACCACGCTGGCGAGCCGCTGGGCCTGCTCCGGGCGCTGGCGGCGGCCCGGCTCCTCCCCTCTGGCTCGACGACAAATTGAGGAGACTGGGTGTCTGTGCCTCACCCCCCTTACCAGGAGACCAACTGTTTCTGTCGCCGCTGGTATTGATCTATTTTTTAGTTTTCAGCAGACACAACATCTTTATTTGTATGTGGTGCTGAGGATCAAATCCGGGCGGCACGCATGCCAGGCAAGCGCGCTACCGCTTGAGCCACATCCCCAGCCCTAAAAAAAAATTTTTTTAAAAAGAAAGTACAAAAAATAAAACCTTTTACAAATCACATTATTTGATAAGGGTCTAGTTTCCAGACTATATAAAGAAATATACACAATAAAAAGAAAAATAATTCAATTTAAAACTAGATAAATGAACTTGCTATGGTGGCATAAACCTGTAATCCCAGTGACTCAGGAGGCTGAAACAGGAGGACTGCAAGTTTGAGGCCAGCCTTAGCAATTTAGTGAGGCCCTAAGTAACTTAGCAAGACTCTGTCTCAAAATTAAATTTTTTAAAAATAAATAAAGTGAAAAGGGCTGGGGATGTGGCTCAGTGGGTAAGCACCATTTAATCCTTGTTACCCTCCCCAAAATAGACAAATGATCTGAACATATGTTTTCCAAGATAAGCAAATTAGCAATAACGTGAAAAGATACCTAACATCATTAGTCATCAGAAAAATGCAAATCAAAACTACAATAAGGTATCATTTCACATGCTCTAGGATGGCCATAATAAAAGACAGACAATGACAAGTATGGGTGAGGATGTGGAAAAACTGGAACCCTCATACATTGTGGGTGGTATTTTAAAATAGAGCAGACACTGTGGACAACAGTTTAACAATTCCTCTAATTTTTAAGCATACAGTTACCACATGACTGAGCAATTCTACTCCTAGGCATATGCACCAGAGGACTGAAAACATATGTCCACACAAAATCTTGAACACAAATGTTTGTAGCAGTATTATTCATAATAGCCAAAAAGTGGAAATGACCCAATGTCCATCTACTGATAAATAAATAAACAAAATGTGATATCTCCATGCAATGGAATATTATTATCTATAAAAAGGGACATGTACTGCTTTATGCCATAATTTATGTGAACCTTGAAAGCATTATGTTAAATGAAAGCAGCCAGATACAAAAGGCCATATACCATGAGATTATATTTAAATTAAATGCCCAGAATGAACAAATCCATAGAAATAGAAAGTAAGTTTGTGGTTGCCAAAGGCTGGAAGAAGGGGCACATGGGGAACACCTGCTATTGAGCATGGATTTCCTTATTCGGGTAAGGAAATATTCTGGAATTAGGCAGTAGCGCTGTTTGCACAACTTTGTGAATAGACTAAAGCCCACTGATTGTACATTTTAACGAATGAATATTAGAATATATGAATTATATCTCATTAAAAAAGGAACTGAAGGCAAGAATCAAGTGGCCCCAAGATGAAAGATCTGAAATGCAAGAAATAATGGTGAACAAATAAATTAATAAATACATGAGAAGATCTAAATCTAAACAAATATTTACCATACCAAACAAAAATAGTTGTGGGACTTAAATCAACAAAGAAAACTAAACAGCAGTGTATAAATAAGGATGGTGTTTGAATGTCTTGTGTCGTTCATGAGGAAGAGATTGATTCTAGAATTTGTTAAATGTAAATAATAAAATGTCTATGGTGTTCATAACATATGCATGGATTGTTCCACAAGTAATATGGAAAAAAACAGAATGAAAACAGAAAAAAAATTCAGTATGAAGGGAAAGAAGAAAGAGAAGAAGTGAAAATCCAGGAAAGCACAACATATGGGAAGCATAAAATAAGCTGATAAAGGGAACATAAATATATCAGTTACCAAATAAATATGAATTAATTTAATGCTATCATTAAAGACCAAAATTGCCAGTGAAATAAATAAATAAAAGCCACATATGTGCTATTTGTAAGAAATACACCTAAATCATACAGATCATAAAAGATCCAGTTGTGGTGAAGCACACCTGTACCTCCAGCTACTCAGGAGGCTGAGGTAGGAGGGTCACAAATTTAAAGCCAGCCTCAGTAACTTAGTGAGACCTTGTCTCAAAATTAAAAGAATTGGAAGTGCAGCCCAGTGGTTAAGCACCCCTGGTTTCAATTCCAGGTACTTCAAAAAGGAGGAAGAAAGGAAGGAATCAGGAAGTAGAATGATGGAAAAATTTATACTAGCCAAATACAAACCAAATAAAGCTCAATACAGCTAGATTATTGTAGAGTAAAGAGATTTAGGGTAAAAAAGCATTACAGAATTAAAGATATTTGCTAAAGGATGATAAAAGGAGAAGTTCAATGCTTCAATTCCCTGGGAGGATTTAAGAATTCTAAACTCATGTGCATCTAATATTTGCCTCAAATATGTAAAGGACATTTTGGAAAGAATAACATTTCCCCCAAATTATCAAATGTGCTTTTTCCCTGAGGCTTTCCATTCAGACTATACTTTAAAATCTCTCAGCAAGATCCAAGGGTTAATAAAAAAGTTGAAAATATTATCAAATGTATTCTCTAAAATGATTTATAAAGTGTTTCAATATACTCTGAAAGTGGATTCAACAAAAACAGAACTTATTAAATCATAAAAAGACCCTCAAAAGGAAATCATTCAATATTCCTTAAAATATGTAGTCCTTATGACCACATGCAGTGGTCATATATATCTCTATATTTCTTATAATTGTTAATGTTTGTAATTCATCTGCATTAATTTGGGTTTGAACTATCCTTTTCATAGAAAATAGTTGCTTTATTCCAATTTTTTGCTAAATTATTTAGAGTGGAAGGATTAATCAGACTAAATTTTCACAGTTCATATTGAACTGCTAACTGAAGAATGGATTTAGCTTTAAGCATTTTCAAAATGCTGTAGGTTTGGGGCTGGGGTTGTGGCTCAGCAGTAGAGTGCTCGCCCAGCACATGTGAGGCCCTGGGTTCGATCCTCAGCACCACATAAAGAATAAATAAATAAAGATATTGTGTCCAACTAAAAAATAAATATTTTAAAAAATGCTATAGTTTTGATGATAGGATTTTTAAATCATGCTGTTTGCCTAAACTTGTCTAAGCACACATATTCTAAGTCATAATAGTTTGTTTTTCCTTAATTAAGATGAAGTAAGTATCTCAGGGAAAGTGAAAGTATGTGATGTTAATCAAATTTAAGTATTTAAAAAACTAAATCAACGTAATACATTAACAGAATGAAGACAGAAATCCTATGATCATCTCAACATGAAAAAGCATTTGTGAGGATTTGACAGCCTTTCATGATAACAGACCTTCCACAAAAGGGGAAGAACTGGGGAATGAAGTTGACCACATTGTGCTATATCCATGAATGAATAGATCATAGTGCATCCCAATTTAACACCTATTAAAAATAAATTAGGGGAGGGAAGACCAATAGAGTAGAGGAAGGGGATCATGGAGATAAAGGAGGGGAGAGAAAGAGGAATTTCTGGGGATTGAAATGAAGCAAACTACTTTTTTACATTTATGAACATGTGAAAATAAACCCCACTATTATATATAGCTATAATACCTTAATTTAAAATAACTTTTAAAACTCTCAACAAATTATCTACAGAGGGAAGTTACCTCAACACAGTAAAGTCCATATATGACAATCCCACAGCTAACTTCACACTCAGTGGTGAGAAGCTAAAAAGTTTTCTTCTAAAATCAAAGTCAAGGCAAAGATGCCTGTTTTTATTACTTCTATTCAACATAGCACTAGAAATCTTAGCCAGAGCAATTAGGCAAGAAAAGGCAACCAGAATCATCCAAAGAGTAAATGAAGAAGTAAAATTTTCTCTTCATGAATGGCATGATCATTCATATATATATATATATAAAATGTCTTACCAGCCTGATTAATTCTATACCTCTTTCTTCAAAAAGCAGCACCAATAGTTTGAGGGTTTTTTTTTAAGGAAATACATTTTGCATTTAAAAAAAAACTCATGGAGTAAGAGAAAGGTACTGTTTGATTTTCATCTACATCCCTAAAATACTCTGTAATATACTTCAAAGAACAGTATATCAAAATATATATCTTCCAAAGTATTACCTTGGGACTGCGATGAAAGTTGCAGATCCTCCTCTCCACCCTCATAATGAACAACCAGAAATTAATCCAGAGCTGGTCCAGGGTTCTTCTGGCCCAGGCTAAATATTGGGAGAGGGGACAATTCTAATGCTTCCAAACAGAATTAGAGATTTCCTTCATAAGCCTGTAGAGTATCCTTTCCTCTCTAAAAATAAGCTAGTCCCAGCTCTGGGCAGGCAAGTGCACTCAGATGAAAAGAAGGGTTGGAATTCATGATCAACTTTTCCAAATGTACTGTAACCCACGTTCCTGGAAGTGGTGGACAGTTCAGAACTCCAAGGGAATGGACTTGTATCATTTCTGAACTTCTGGGGCTAGGCTGGCCAAGGAAGTCTCACAGCATAGGAATTCCTGAAGGTATTCCTAGCCTGTGCCTCAGAATTCCAGTTTGGGAGAGCTCTGTAGACTGAAAACAGCAGAAATTTACTACCATGCCCCTTTGTCACAATTTCTTGGGTACCTTATATACAATGAAACATGGGAGAATAATGGTTCTTTGAAAACTAATAACTAGAGTTATGGATTTGGGTCAATTTTGTCCAATAATGCAAAGGATAAAACATGGGAAAACACTCAGGAAGAAGGAAAAGATAGAGAAAGAGAAAAGAAATAACCATATATTAGTGGAAAAATACAGATACTTTAACTGGGCACAGTGGCTCACGCCTATAATCCCAGCAAACTGGGGAGGCTGAGACAGGAGGATGGCAAGTTCAAAGCCAGCCTCAGCAATGGTGAGGCGCTAAGCAACTCAGTGAGACCCCGTCTTTAAATAAAATAAAAAATAGGGCTGAGGATGTGGCTCAGTGGTTGAGTGCTCCTGAGTTCAATCCCCAATACCTCCCCGCCCCCGCCAAAAAAAGAAAAATACACATATATTACATAAGAGACAGGGAAAAGAATCTTGCATAAACCAGTTTGATTACTAGAGTCATAGTTGTCAAACTTCCCAAACAGTGTCCATTTGCAACCAAATATTTATATAAAGACAGCTGCATTGAGTGACCTCAGTTACTATGGCAAGCACAGAGGGTGTTACTCTGAGAGAATATGTGATCAAATAGTCTGGTCATATGGCCTGTACTTCTTGATATTTTAAACCACATTTATTATAAATATTTTCATTCAACCAAATAATTTACTCAACAGAAAACCTAATGACAGCTCTGGCACCTACTGCAGTTTCTATCTTGATAAAATTCCAAGTCACAGATTCCTCCCTTGTTATGCTACATCCTGAGGGTACATGAGAAATGAAACAGCTACTGAGCTCCCAAGATCAAAACCGTCCTAACCTGTTCTCTTCCTGCCTACCTACGGGCACATGGCATCTGTTACCCAGCACCTTTTCCTCACTTGGCCTGACACCCCATGTCATTACTTCTGCCATCCAATAAGCTAGGGAAAAAAATCCAAGTGCCTCAATAGCCCACTCTGAATAGATGAAAATGTATCATAAAGCTGAAGGGACAGGTAAGCTGCAAAATACAAACGGAATGTGAGGAATTGGTAGTGAAATGTTTCTATTAACTTGTAAAGTTTTATTTTTTAAGTAAGTGATCTGGAGTTAGAGAAAGAGGCAATCATGTGGGATTTCCTGATTCATTTTTTTCCCTTTTATTTTAACACTTTACTCTTTTCTCATTGAAAACTTCTTGGGTTATTAGAGTGATCTGTAATTTTCTAACATGAATCGAAATATAAATGTATTGTTTTTTCTATTATCTATCATATATGGAATATTTTTAAATGATAATTAGCAGTGGGAAATGCCTATCTCTATAATCGACATTAAGTTTATCCTCATCTTTCATAAGCCTACACTAATTCATTCATTTGCTAAACATATATTGAGCACCTACTCTGTGCTAAGAAAATTCTAAGCACTTGAGATATAATGTAGTTTTTAAAAGATCAAAATCCCTGCCCTTTGTGTAGCTTACATCCGAGTGCAGGAGACCTCAATACCGAATTCCAAATGACAAAAAAGGCAGAGAATTCTGACCAAGGTTAAGTGCTAAGATAACAAAGCGAGAGGGGGTCTGTGATGTTTTGGGGTTGAGCTAGGTTGAAATTCAAGTAGTGAGGCCAAGGAAGGTCTCAATGAGAAAGGACTATTGGATAAGTAAAGGCAGGGAAGGAGTGAGCCGTGTGGGTGTCTGGGAAGAACACATGGGACAAGGGAAGAAGGCACGAAGGCTCCGAGGCAGGCCAGACCTGGAGTATAGAGGGGCAGCCACAGCCAATGGGACTGGGGTAAAGGGGGGGTGAAAAAGTAGAAAGACAGAGGACCCCAAGCCAGAGCCCTAAGGTTTAGAGAGTAAGGTGGCATCTCATAAGCCACCGTGGTGACTTGAACTTCTGAGTGAGCTGGGAAGCCACAGTAGGGTTCTGAGCAGAGGAGTGATGTCACATCTCCCTGGGCACACAGGCACAAGACTGCATTTCCCACCCCTCCTCACTGTGAGTCGGGCTGTGCAAGTGGGGTCTTGTCAATGGAAGTGGATCAAAAGGCTGCACACCACTTCCATTTTAGCCATAAAGATCCCTGTGTGGCCCTTCACACCCTCTCCTCCTTGTGCTCCAGTAACCATGGGAACCACACATTGCAGATGGGGCGGGGGGTGGGGGGGGTACTCACAATGGAAGGATCCTGGGCCTCTGAGTTATTGCTTAGAGCAGAGCACCTCAGGAGGGCTTCCTGGCCAGGAACATCCAGATTGGGTTTGTATGATCCAAACAGAAACTGACTGTGACTCTGGTGCTGTTTGTTACAGCTGCATTTGGAATAGATTAGGGTTGGGGAAGGAGAATGCATGCAGGAAAACCAGGTAAGGGATGACAGTACAGCCAAGGGATAAAGTGACTATGACTATTTTTTAATTGGTTCATAAAATCTAACATCCCATGCTTCTGAAAAGCTGTTCACTGTCTACGGCAAAAGAGAGACCCAACCTGTGGTACAATGGGCTGGAAGATGAGCCTACAGAAGAGGGGCAGCTAACTTTATGTGGATGAGCCAGATGGTTTCACAGAGAGGGTGAAGTTAGAGGTGGACCTTCTACTGGACAATGTCCTGCAACTGGCATTGACAAAGGCATGGCATGTGCAACCTGAAGTGTGACAGGTTTGTATGATAAAACATGAAGACGGGGTCTATCTCACAGGAAAAGATCAATAATTATTAGCTAAACAGCTAATAAATAATAAAGTGTTTCAAGAAATTATTAGCAGAGCTGTTTACTAAACATATAGAGAGGGTCCAGACGCTGAAATGAAACTCCCCACCCCATGAATAGGAGATCTCTTTATCAACTTTTCTCTTTTTAGATTTATGTTCTTGCTCCACCACTTATAACTAGCAGTTTTGTTCTTATTTGCTCATATTCTATATAAATTGGATGACCAAAAAGAAAATGGTATTGCTTGATATATTTTTTGATCTGTAATGTGTACTGCAGAACAGTATTAATATTCTTTGCAGCAGTGTGCATTACAAAGTCTAACCCTGACATGTCATCATGTAATAGAAGGGTTGGTGACTGATGTTGAGTGACAATTGGTCTTTAATACCACTGAATGTCAGTACCTTGTTATCATTTCTGTATTATATATAATCACATAATGATCATATATAATATAATAACAGTGCATGCATAATCATAATAATTTGGTTTATAACATGCTGTATGTAAACCATTTTTACTTTATCAAATGAATTCTCACAATATTCTTGAAAGATAAGTAAGTTAAAGTTCATGTCACAAATGAAGTACACAAACAGAAATAGAGATATGTTCCTAAGTAACTCAATGTTTCTTAGACAAGCGAAATGGGACTTGGATATTATATTAGCATTTTCCAGAGAAACAGAAGTGTGCACACACACACACACATATGTAATGAAAATTATTAGGCTCACATGATTTTGGAGGCTGACTGTTGTCTGCAAACTGGAGACCCAGAGAAGCTGGTATCATAGTTTGAAGGCCTGAGGGCTGGAGAGCCAATAGTGTAGATTCCAGTCCAAGCTGGAAGGCCTGAGAATCAGAAGCACTGAGAGCAGATGATAAATGTTCAAGCTCCAACAGACAAGTTTTCAGCCTTTTTGTTTTACACACACTCTCAACAGAATGAATGAGTCCACTCATACTGGGGAGGGAGGGCATCTGCTTTACTCATTCCCCCAAATCAAATGCTAATCTTTTCCAGAGACACCCTCACAGACACACCCAGAAATAGTTTCATCTGCTATCATGGCATCCCATGATAGTATTTAAAACAAAATTTCATGGCTATGAAGGTCATATCCTAGGAAGTCATTAAGTTTCTTCCTTAATTATTTCCACTGTAGATAAGGCTCTTCAATGAGTAGACACAGCAGAGATTAAGTAGCAATTCTGCATGATTTTAAAGCAAACATCTATATCTGTGTTAACCTGTTAAAATAGGACCCAAAGCCAGTTTCCTTTGGAAAAGATCTATTTAGCAAAATTTGCATATTTTTTTCTAGAGAATAGAGTAAAAATATAGACTTTTAAAGAGGTGAGATTCAGGGAAAAAAATCGAGCTTAGAAAAAGGTTATGCCTCTTAAAATACACTACTTCTCATAGCAGAAAAATGTTGATCTCTAAATGTTTTTTTCCAGGCATGGTTTCTAGAAGAATGTTGGCCAGGAAAAATGCAGAGGATCAGGGCCAAAGGGAATCCGTGGTTATGGTGTGGCATCCCCTGCATCGTTCCCTGGAGGCAGAATCCCTTTTCCACTTGGGGAAAAGCTCCTGGGTCTGGAAGGACAATGATTCTAAGACTTGCCACGTCATTTACGGAGCTTACTGCACAAGGAGAATGTGGAGCCTCTTAATCAAAAGTATGCCAGATTTCCAGAGCACAGAGTCCCCTTGAAGCATGACCCCCCTTCTCCATCAGCCATTAACCCTGTTGATACTGAATCATGGAGGATCCTGATGGAACAATCCCCAGGTGGTAGGGAAGCCTCAAGTTTTGAGGAAGTAACTATTTACTAGCCAGTAAGTACACAGTCTAGTGCTTTAACAACAGATCCTGGGGTACCAATTTTAACATCAGCCAGCCACAGAAAGAGCATCACCATTGAGTATACGTGGGAATGGTACTTGAAATTTTCAGATAGATGGTGAAATAGACAAGGATGCAGAATAGATCCTTTGGCCTGATAGAACAGAAATGTGTATATGTACAGTAAACTCTAAAACAGAAATAAATAGTAAATCCACAGGCTGAGATCTGGAATATCACTGAAAATCAAATACGAATGAGCTGCCCCCAAGGACTGCAAGTCAGGGGAAAGGAGAACAATACAAGTACTGAGCAACAATGCTGAAAGGCTCTGTAGAGTGGTGTTCTAAGTGTGACCACAGAGGTGGCCATGAACACAGAACCAGTACAGCTAAGTCAGTGACACTGTGTAAATGCTTGCTCAGCAAAACCAACCCCAGCCACGACTTAAAAATATATATATTAAGGGGACTGGGAATGTGGCTCAGTGGTAAAGTGCTTGTCTAGCATGCATGGGGTCCTGGGTTTGATCCCTAGTACTGCCAAAAATAAAAAATTAAAAGTCCACATAGCCATATGACCATTAGGATGGCTACTATAACAACAAAAATATTGGTGAGGCTGTGGTGAAATTGGAACCCTGCGCACTGTTGTTTGGAATATAAAATGGTGCAATCCTTAGAAAACAGTATGGTGGTTCCTCAAAAAATTAAAAATAGAATTACCCACATGATCCGGCAATTCCACTTCTGAGTATATATATCCAAAGAATTGAAAGCAAAGTCTTGAAGAGATATTTATACACCATGTTCATAGCAGCACCAGTCACAAGAGCCAAAATGTGAAACCAAACCATGTCCATCAATAGATGAATAGATACACAGATATAGTGTATCCATACTATGCATTTTATTGGGCCATAAAAAGGAAGAAAATTGTGGCATATGCTGCAACATGGATGGACCTAGAGGATGTCACACTAAATGAAACAGCCTTTCCCAAAAAGACAAGTACTGTAGGAGGCGACTTTATAACATACCTAATAATAGTCGAATACATAGAGTCAGAAAGAAGGAGGGTGGCAGCAAGGGGCTGGTAGGGAGAATAAGGACTTCCTGTTTAATGGGTACAGAGCTTCTGTTTTGCAAAATGAACAGAATTCTGTGGATGGATAGTGGAGATGGTTGCATAACAGTATGAATGTTCTTAATGCCACTGAACTACACACTTAACATGGTAAATTTAATTATATTTTACACAATTAAAAGTTACATATGTAGGTGTGTATGTACACATCTACATGTAGTTATGCATCACTTAATGACAGGGATATGTTCTGAGCAGTAAGTCATTAGACAATTTCATTGTTGTGCCAACATCACAGTGTACTTAGACAAACTAAGACAGCTATGATGTCACTAAGTGATATAATCTTATGAGATTTGGACCATCATTGTTGATGCAGTCCTTTGTTGACTGAAACATTTTTATGTGGTGCATGGCTATAATTATATGTGTATGTGTACCTGTTATTGTATTTACGCTTTATCTATCTCCAAGAAGGGAGCAGCAGTCAAACAGAAAAGTTGGGAGTATGAAGTTGTTGTCCAGTGTATCTGAGAGGGACTGTTCTTGAGAAAATACATCTAGAAATTTATGGGAAGGGACAAATCCCCTTGTGTGGGATCTGAAGCATAAAAAAAGGAGCCCTCTTTTTTTTTTCCTTTTTCTTTACAGTACTGGAGACTGAACCTAGGGGTGCTTTGCCACTGAGCTACACCCCCAGCCCTTTTTATTTTTTATCTTGAGGCAGGATTTCATGAAGTTGCCTAAGTTGACCTTGAACTTGCAATCCTCTTGTTTCAGACAATGGAGTTGCTAGGATTATAGGCTGTGCCACTGCACCCAGCCACTAGCATCCTTCTTTTAGAAATAGAATGCACTATTTTAAATATCCAGTTGATTACTAAGTGGATACTTAGGTCAAGAAAAAACAATGCAAGTTACAACTTTTTCCCACATTTTTAATTGGTGCATCATAGTTGTACATAATGATGGGATTTGTTGTTACATATTCATATGTGCACACAATACAACAATATAATTTGTACAATGTCACTCCCCCTGCACTACACCCCTCCCTCCCCACATCTCACCCCCAGACCCTATCCTCTGTTCTACTGATCTCCCTTTGATTTTCATGAGATTCTCTCCCAAAACACACACACACATGCCTTTCTTTTCTTTTGACCTTTATAGCCTCCATGAGAGAAATCATATGACCCTTGACCTTCTGAGTTCGGCTTTATTCACTTAACATAATGGTCCACTTTCCTGGAAATGACATTATTTCATTTTTTTATGCTGAATAAAACTTCTTTATGTATACATATCACATTTTCTTTGTCCATTTATCCATTGATGGATACCTAGGCTGGTTCCATAGTTCATCTATTGAGAATTGTGCTACAATAAACTTGGGTATGCATGTATCACTATAGTATGCTGACTTTTAATTCTTTAGGATAAATACTGAAGAATGGTATAGCTGGTCATATGGAGGTCCATTCTTAATCTTTTAAGGAACCTCCAAACTAATTTTCATAAGTGGTTGTACTAATTTACAATCCCATAATAGACAAGGACCACAAACATCACAAAATAATTTTAAAAAATAGGCATTTTTATTAATTAATTTTCTCACACATCTTGAAAATGCTTTTTTTCCCCTGTAATTTTTGTCTGATACACTCTGATAGTCTTCTTTGAAAGATGGTTATTTTATAACATTTTCTGTAGTGACATCAGAAAGAAAATTCAGTCTTTTCTTAAGCATGGTTAATTGAAATTTTTAGAACTATTGGTAGTGTAGAAAAACTTTTTTCAGGCTGGGGACATAGCTCAGTGGTATAGTGCTTGCCTAGCGTGTGTGAGCCCCTGGGTTTCATGCCCAATACCACAAGGGGGAAGAAAGCTTCTTTGAAATAAACCAGTGGTCAGTAATATCTTAAACAAATTTGAACAAAATTTAAACAAATTTGATTTCATCAAATTTGGGAAGTCCAGTTTATTTTATAAATATGAAGCTACAAAGTTTTCAGAATGCTTTGTTTTTGTGTGTGTGTCAATGTCCTGAATTGATATTAGATTGTGGTCAAAGTCCTCATTCTATGGAATATTAAGAGTTTTATGTTATCCTTATCAGTGTTGATGTTTCATGTTTAACCTATTACCTTCTTTTTCAATGAGTTAATATAATTCATAACTCTTGATTAATCAGATTTCTAAATAATCCAGATACCATCCATTTATTCTAATAGAATATTCCTTCCTTGGAATAAATGATTGATTTAGGTAAATCTGAGAGGTATTACACTTTTCTTCTTGATAAAATAACTTTGGTTGACAATCACTCATCTAAACTGCTTTGTTTTATAAATAATAATTTTTACCCAAATTTTCTCTCAGACTTTTAATAAATGTTAAGAATGTAAAATAAACTGCCCTTCATATAATTTAAGTAGGACTTTACAGCGTCTCATGTGTGTTTATTAAATGTTTTGAAACAACTTTCTAAAGTGCAGTTAATATGGTCTATTCCTAACTCCATCTCCCCTTAGCAAATACCAAAGCTGTCCATGAGGCAAGTCAGGAGGAAGGACACAGTGGGCTTAACTGACGGCAGCTAAAATATTTGACATTCTCTAACTTTGTAAAAACTGAAGACCATCTGAACAGGTTTTTAGGCCCTTGCAGAAAAGTGCAGAGCAGAGGCACTCTGAGGCTTAGGCCAGCCCACCTCTGCCACGAGCCCCAACAGAAGCTGCTCCCAAGAAGCAGTGTTCAGAGAACAGTCTGCAGTTTGCCAGTTGTACCACACTCTCGTTGTTTTCTTTTGTTTCATGACCATCTCTTGCCAAACGCCTCCTATTCCTGCTATAATTGAGTATAATTAGGAATTCTTTGCTTCTTCCTACTCCCCGCCTCTCTCCTTCTCTGTTGGCTGCTTTTCCTGCTCCTCTGGCATCCTGGGAGAATATGCCCTGGGTCCCCTGCTGTTGCTGACAGGTTTCATTAGCCTGATGGAAATGCCTCTCCTCAGCCCCTCCTTTGGCAGAGTCTCAGCTCAGGTCAACACCAACCTGAGCAGAGCTGTCGCAGCTGACGTTGTGCACGTGACGGGTTAGCAGGTGGCAGGCAGGCAGTGGAAATCCAAATGTGGATCTCCCTTTGCATGAAGAAAGAATATATTTTGACCAGAGAAAACAAGAACACAGCTTCTAATGTCCCACACCTGGGCTCTGTTTCTTTCTTTCTTTTTTTTTTTTTTTATTTTTAGTTGTCAATAGACCTTTTTTTTTTTTTTTTAAAGAGAGAGAGAGAGAGAGAATTTTTAATATTTATTTTTTAGTTTTCGGCGGACACAACATCTTTGTATGTGGTGCTGAGGATCGAACCCGGGCCGCACGTATGCCAGGCGAGTGCTCTACCGCTTGAGCCACATCCCCAGCCCCTGGGCTCTGTTTCTTGACCACTCTGCCTTTTTACATGTCTGTCATGGTGCCTAAGGGAACTGAAGATTCAGGGCACTGCAGGCTTTAAAATAAGGTGATATCCAACGGTCAGGGGCCTTTTTAGTCTCACAATCATAGTTTTTAACATATGTGAAAGAGAATTCCACTCTCAGTGCCAGGAAGAAAAGGTTTCTGTGGGGAGCAGGCTGCGCCCTCTCTGAGTTACTCCACAATGTTCAGAACAGCAGTTTTCAGGTTGTGCCTAGACCAGAGTTACCCCATTTTGTGCAGCAGAGTTTGCCATAAGCAGTTCCATGTGGAGTGTAAGTGCTGAGGTAGGATGACTCCACACCTGTTTGCACAAGTGGTCAACGGAGGCAGGAGAAAGGGTTAAAATGGACAGGCAGGAAACCTGGGCTCCTTTGAGGTCAGGTCTCTGTGTTGCAGGGCTGAGAAACTGCAGACACAAGCGAAATCTAGTCAAGGTCAGGCAGATGCCTATGTAAGCAGAGAGAAAAAGAACTGATAGTGAGACATCTACCGCCTGGTACCCAGACCCCCACCAAAAAAAAAAGGTACAGTAACCTGATTGGACCAAAAGCATGGAAAGAACTAGTGGATACTGAGTGCTTTACCCAGGATTGGGCAGGGGCTAACTTCCTGAACCCTGTAGATCCAAATAAACCCCCAGTCAATAGCCACTCTCCAGTATCCCTGTCTAGGGACCCCTCCCCTTTGGGAGCTCTGCTTGCTTTCTATTACTCTAATAAATCCTGTTACTTTGCTCACATCTTTGTGTCCATGGATTTCATTCTTTGAATTTGCAAGACAAAGAACTCCACCCCATGCCCCATGCTACATACACAACCACCATCTACCTGACACAGTCATAAAGCACAAACCGATAAATTAATCATACTAAGAAGAATGACCTCCTGCAAACTTACCAAATTAATCAGAAGCACAGTGGATGCATGACATACCAAACTCATATTGGAAAAACCAGGTTCATGAGTTTATCAAACACACCAGACCACCAAATGATGCAACCCCCTCACTTGAGACCCATAAAAGGGGGAGCACTCTAAGACTGGGTACGTTGGCACCCTGACCCCGTTACCTGGTCACTTGTCATGAGCCTTGCCAAGGAAAATCGCCACAGCCCCAAACCTCCAAATCTCCCTCCACAGGCTTTAGTAGAATGCAGTTTCTCCTGCCCTTGATGACCACACAAGTCCCACTCCAAGTGACACCTGAAACTTCCATCAATTTTAACCTTGACCTAGAATAAGTTCCTGCACCTTAACAGCCCTTTGCCCTGAAGAAGTTCTTTGGTTCTAGTTGGTGATGTTACCTATCCACCTACAGTGACTCTTTTTATTCATATCTGCTCCCTGGTTTTGCTCTCATTTCAGACTCCAGTCTCCTGAACCCCTGCGGCCACTTGAACCCTTGTCTTGCCTTTCTGTAATGTGTGTGTGCGTTTGTGTAAAGTATGGCTTGAATATCACAGATATTAGAAATTAAGGTTGAAATAAAAGAGCCTGTGATTGCCTGGCTTATGACTCCAGAGGACCCACAAATATTCAGTAAACAACCACTGATAAAAGTGGTATAACCTATAAATTTATTGTTATTTAATAAATTATTAATAACACAGCATTCTCACAAAGGTTTCAAAAGGCAGTCTAGGGCTGGGGGTGTAGTTCAGTGCTAGAACTTCATAGACACTAAATAAATAGTAAGTAAAATTCAGTTTATGGATGGATGCATTGTGGCATGCCAATACTCCCAATGGCTTGGGAGGCTGAGGTAGGAGGATCACAAGTTTGAGACCAGCCTTAGCAATCTAGCAAGGTCCTAAACAACTTGGCAAGACCTTGCCTCAAAATAAAAAATAAAAAGGACTGGGGATGTGGCTCAGTGGTTAGTTGCCCCAGAGTTCAATCCCCATCACCAAAAACAAAAACAAAAACAGTTTCTATTCATAGAAAAACTCCCAATTTTCTTGTTAGGCTTCAATTTAAGTGTCCTGAGTAAAGCACAGGAGAGGTCTAAACAGAGACAAACAAGCTGCTAATGGGACTCTAGGAAGTCATAAAACACCATCCACCGAGTATGCCTGTCTATCTTACATAACTGTCTTAAGGCAGGTAAGATCCATGTTTGTGCATCTTGGAAGTGAGCCCAGGAGTTTATGGACTTCCCAAGGTGTTTCCTTCCTGTGGCATTTCTGGTACTTTCCTCTTCCCTCGGTTTGGTGTGTGTGTGCGTCTATTGTGGTGACAGTGATCTTGGTTCGGGGTGGGTGTTGCTCTTTGGGATCGTCCATCTAGAAAGCAGAGCCGTTAGTTGTCCCACTTTTGCATACTTGTCAGAACAGTGTCCTGAGAAGGGAGGAGAAAGAAAAGGCAACGGGAATTTATCCAGCCCTGGGATCAGGGCTCCTCTAGCCCTGGCTCCGTTGCCCCAGAGCTTTGGACACCTGAAGGCTCCCACCACTGCTACTATGGCCGGGATTGCCCAAGGTCAATGGTTCAAAAGACTGGAGAAAAGAAGACAAAAATTAAAAATTAATATGGAATTTCACCCCAATCTCTCTTAAGAGCTATAGTTATAGTTGTTATAGCCAAAACTCAGCGATTTTCCTGGAGCTCTTCCTCTCCATGGGTTGGGCATACTTCTGCTTTAAGACTACCCTAAGTCCAGGTATGGGGGCTACTGAAGGGGCAAAAACAGGAAACTCATCTCTAGTTGGTAGCTCAGATTCTGGTCTTTTCCCCCAATCTATCTGCTACCTTTACTTTTCAGAGTCCCCAAATAGCTGCTTCGTGCAGATGTTACAGCTACAGTCAGTGAGAGACGCTGGGCAGGACATGCTTTCTCCATCCTACCTAGGTCCAGAACTTCTGAACAAAGGACATCTTGTACAGTGTTTTAGTATAGAGTACTGTTCCCGGAAATGCACCATGTAGAATCAGGAGATAGTATACTTGATTTTGTTTGGAACTGTACAAAAATGTGTTTAGCATCTTTGAAAGTCACACCAAAGGCAATACCACCCACAGTACTTGGGTTGCTAGCACACACACCCACTGGGGCCTGCAGTTGTAGTTTTGTATCATCCAAGATTATAAACACGCACGCACTCTTCCTTATGTCTACACTTTGTGCTTTGTCTAAGAAATCAAAATATTGAAATACCTGTAATTTTATTATAAGTTACTTAACTTTTATTTTCCTTTCTATTATAGATTGGGCATCATCTTGATGTTTTTGAAATGATGTGTTTCGTCAGATTTAAGATGGCTTTCAATCTTTGGACACTCCCCCTTGTCAAGAGGTATTTTGGGGACTGAGCAGGCATCTCCATCTTCATGTAATTTCAGGGACTCTCCCTGTGTTCTCTTAGCATGGTGGTCTTGGGGTGGCTAGACTACTGGCACCTCAGAGCTCCGTGAGTTCTAGAAAGTTGATGCAAGAATTCTAAGGCCTGGCACTGGAAGTCCTCAAAGCATTGTGTGTGTGTGTGTGTGCGCGCGCGTGTGTGTTGCTAGGAGTTGAACCAAGGGCCTTGTGCATGCATGCGAGGCAAGCACTCTACTAAGCTATATCCCCAGCGCCCCCAAGCATATTCTTTTAATCAAAAAGGTCACTAAGGAGCAGCCTAGACTCAGGAGAAGATGAAGGAATGCCCAGGAATGGCTGGTGGATAAGATAGTGTCCTGGAGGGCCAAGACTCCCTGAACTCCAGTCAGTGAACAAACCACTTAGCACTGACTCATCTTGATAAGTCATAAAACAAATAGAGAGGAAATTCCCTTTTGTTGGGGGAATTTGTGCATATTGTCCTTGATCAGAGCTGCCCAGGATGTGCTTCGAAAGCCATGTACACAAAGCAAGTATTTATTTATTCAATAGCACAGCACAAAGCATTATGAGTGATAAAGTTAATTTCTGGTGTTTGCTCTTTACGGTTACAATGCTGCAGATATTTATAAATAAAGCACTATGTAAAATTACAGTAAGGGAGGGTTGAAGAGCTTCATGAACTCAGAGAAAAATAAGTATTTTCATCTCCATTTGTGACTTTACCTTTGCTTTTATTGGAATCGCCTGGTTTTGTTTGTTTGTTTGATACTGGGGATTTTACACCTAGGGGGAATTTACTACTGAGCTATATCCCCAGCCCTTTTTCTTTTTTTATTTTGAGACAGGTCTTTCTTAGTTGCTTAGAGCCTTGCTAGGTTGATCTCCTGCCTCAGCCTTCCAAGTCACTGGGATTACAGGCATACACAATGGCCTGCAGGGCAACTGGGGGAACTTTTTAAACATAATTCTGATTTAAATGCATTGACTTAATCCATCAGTATTTATAACTAGATCTCTGATGATTCTAACAGGAAGCCAGCTTTGTGGCCAGTGCCTAGGATTTCCCTACTTTATTGATAATCTGACTCAACTGGATTCCATTGTAAATAGTGTAGTTTCCCTGGGAGACAGGAATGTAGCAGATCTTAGAAGGGCCAGGAGTTTGACATTTGAACAATTACCCAGGTGAGTCTTATCAGTAGAGATATTTGCTTACCACTGCCTTGTTCCAGTTGCTTCCTAGGACTTAATGCAAACCGCACTCTGAATCTAAACTCTATCCTAATCTCAGATATGGAGGTACTCCCCACCCCAGTGAAATGCTAATTCTCATGCCAGCCATAGACTGAGACTTAACACAAGATTTACTTCAATTCTCACCCTAACAAAAATTCCCAACTATTTGGGAATTTTAATTCCCAAATCCATTCGCCTACAGCTCCAGGAAAAGAGCCCATTTTTAGTCTTATTTCTTCTACTCTTTCCTCTCTATCAGCTCATTTAGGCCAACATGGAAGTTGTTTGGTACTTTAGCTTTAGAGACAGGCAGCTCTCTGCTTGAATCCTAGTTCCAATTTCAGCAAATTGTTTAATTTCTCTAAGACTCCCCTTTCCTATCTGTAAAATGGGGACTAAAATACCTGCCTTATGGAACTGTTTGGAAGAACTGAGAGAGTAACTTCTGGAGGGCATTTGGGGTTAGTAGGTGCAATGAACATTCTTAGAACTCCTATGAGGTTCCTGCCAGCCTTCAATCACAGAAGCATCCATCTACATTCCACTTCAGAAAACCTGAATAAGATATACTTTGTAGTACAAAGATGACAGAAAATCTTACCTTACTCACAAAGAATGGGAACAATTATGAGACAAGGACAGTTTGTTGAGATTTCTGCTCTCTTTCCCTTTTACCTATCAATGAAAACTTAGAAAGTAAGCTTTAAAAATTTAGGCCCACTTAATTTGGAAATTCTTACTACAACATAAGCACTAGATGCCTAATATCAATAAATGTTTCATATTATTTTTCTTTTGACCTCATAAATCTACCATAGTTTGTTCTGTTTATTTATTTATTTTGAAGAATTTGTTTTTCCTTTTGTCTTTATCTTTTCTCTTTAGGTTTCATGAATTCACATTTCCCTCTTCTAGAAGAAACAAAAAAATCATGTGATAGATGATTTCAGCTTCACTATTTCCAATATTTTAGAAAATAGAGAAGGATGATTTTTTTTTTTTTTACAATAGCCCCTTTCATATATTCCTTGGCTTGCACAGGATCTCCTCTGGAAGTAGGACATAACCTACTTTTATGTCCATTATTAACAAGAATTAAAGGAAAGCGGGGAAATGCTCCTAACCTAGTTTTAAAATGCTCGCTTCTCTAGTGGAATGGGATTGACGGGAAAGGAGCATCCGTGAAAGCAGGAACGAGGAACCATCGCATGCGGAAGAAACACACCTGCACAGACCATGAGCACTAGGTACATGTTAGTCAGATTCAGTGCTGGGA
The DNA here is from genome assembly GCF_047511675.1 of Marmota flaviventris. NCBI lineage: Eukaryota > Metazoa > Chordata > Mammalia > Rodentia > Sciuridae > Marmota > Marmota flaviventris. The sequence goes on from NC_092501.1 coordinate 155,722,495, forward strand.
GCCATTAGCCAAGTAGGTATGACAATTTCTTTCCAGCGTACCCCATGTTGCAGTGACATTGAATGTAGGTGACCTTGCTCAAGGACCAGGGCGGATTAGGGTGTTCCCGGTTTAGGATAATCGGGTTTAGGGCGTTCCAGGTTTAAGATTATTCCTGATGGGAATAGGGTGTATCCTGCTGCCTGAGTTCCCCTTGAGTTCTCACGGGATTCAGACAGTATTTTTTGGGAGACAGAAGCCCAGTGGATGTGGATTTGGGCAGAGAACGTGGATTTCCCCAGAACGTGATTGTAGACGGCTGGTGTGAGTTCGGGAATAAAGAGTTGCTGTTTGAATCTACAAGCTGTGTGGTGGCTCGTGATTGTGTGCCCAGCCAGACTGTGGCATTTGTGCCCAGCCAGACTGTGGCAATTCAGGGCAGTAGCATTGAGGAAAAGAAAATACTTTATCAAGACTGACATCCTGTAGAACGTGTGTGTGTGTGTGTGTGTGTGTGTACATTCTCCAGATTTAAGCTTTTAAACTACATTGTTAATGGAACTGTGATTAAAATTTTATGACTGCGATATCTTACATTATTCAAACTCCAGTAACATGAATGAGAGGTGAGGACAGCCATGTGTGAATTGAGAAAGAAGAGGCCAAAACCCCACGTCTCCTGACTCTTTTTTTGGTAGAAAAGAAAAATAGTCCCATCCCCCTCTACACACTTCCATGTGTGTGTGTGTGTGCCTGATTTTCTTTCCCACTCGTTTTCTCTTTTTGTGTGAGTGGCTGCCCTAACCAGAATACAGCATTTTTAATTCTTCAGTAACCTGTAAGCATACAACTAAAATGAAGTAGAAAAATATTTAAAAGGCACATACTCTTTCAGCCAAACTTTTCAATTCCTATTTATAACTTCTAGGTTAATGACATCGGCCATCACCTGTCTGTTTTTGTGTCTGGATGTTAGGGTGACACCAAAAAGCAGAGCAAACAACAAAAGGCTGGTTTTGTAATCCCAGCAAGTCAGGAGGATGAGGCAGGAGGATGGCAGGCTTGAGGGCAACTTAGTGAGAATCTGTCTCAAAATTCTTTTAAAAAGGTGTGTGTTGGTGGGGGGGGGGCGGGGGTGCGTGCTGGGGATGTAGTTCAGTGGTAGAGTGCCTCTGGGTTCAATCACCAGTATCACAAAAAAAGGAAAAGGAAGGGAGGAGGGGGAGGGGAGGAGCAAATTTTCAAATCTTAATTTATACACATTTGCAAAGAAGAACCCTATATAGGGCCTGCTTAAGTGTGTGCATCATGTTATTCATTCTTAAATATGCTGTTTGGGCTCAAATAATGGTAGAAGTTTTGGTTTCTCTTCCTTTTGGCTGCATAGAATGAGAGGGCAGCATTGTACTTCATTCTCGTGCTTTATCACCTAACATGCAGAGCGTTTCTGCTTAAAGATTCCTTATGCCTTAAACTCCAGATCACAAAATGAATGAAAGCCCTTCTTTGTTGATAGGACAGCCTGTAGTTGTATTTGTGTCTGGATGTTAGGGTGGTACCAAAGAGCAGAGCAAAGCACATTTTTTTCAACAAGAGGAACCCGAGCAAACGTGGAGCACATTTAAAATTCTCTAAGAATGGCCATGGCTGAAGAGGGAGATCCCAGAGGAGCGTGCAGTGGCAGACCAAAGGAAGGAGGAAACGTTTCTGTTGGGGCCAGTGCCCGGCACTGTGAGCCTGAGATGGGAAGCAGAAGGTCAGGGGTGAAGCGCTTGGCAGGAAAGCACTCCAGACACTACCTGAGTCCATTGCATTCCCAGAAACATACGGAAGACAAGAGTCTAGCTAAACCAGGGAGGGGACGTTAGTCATATTTTTGTCATGAGCTTCCTCATTTCCACAAGGCACAAATACCCAAAAGGGAGGTTTTTGGTTCTTTTTTTTCAGCCATGAGCCAGGCACTGACTGCATTGACAAAAACCTTTTGGGACAGGGAAAGGAATTCCACAGGGCAGCAGCAGGAGGAGAATTTCAGTGCAGCTCAGAAGAGGGCATCCTAACAGCTGGAACAATGGGCCCCAGCTGCCTTGCTGTGGAGAGTCACCTCCTGCTGCCCTAGCACCCGCAGCTCCCCCCATGACTCTGCCTTTTCCCAGCTTGGCCCAGCCAGGTCTCATACCCAGATTAACCCACAGCCAGTTCACTGGTTGTCAGTGAACCCTCCCTGCAAGCAAGCAGGCTCAGGCCAGTCTGGGCGTCCCTTGCTCTGGCCCGTGTGCCGCAGAATCTGGGGAATCACTGCCATGAAGCCCTCTGGCTCCCCCTAGCCCTGGGCCTCGCCTGCCCCGCTGGCCTCCTGGCAGGTTTAACTAGTTCTCCCCAGGGAGGGGCAGCAACTGGAGGCCCTGACCAGCCCAAGGTTTGGCCCCGCATACCAGAGTTTTTCACCCCGGGGGAACAGCCATCTACTCAGCTAGCCAGGTCTAGGAGGCTGGTGTTTCCATGTCATTCCTGACTGTTGTGTTATGTGGCACCGATGACGAGTCATGGCATGATGCCATCTAGAGCTGTCGGTCTCCTCACTGCTCATCTGCACCCCAAGGTGACTCAGGGTTTGCCCATGTGCTCTCGGACTCGTCACCTCCCTTGCCCCAGTGTCTCCCCCTTCTCACGTATACCCCTCCCTACCCTGGACACGTCTGGTGTGAATGTCCTTACTTTCTCCTTCAGATTGAAAGCAGGGGAGGGGGGAGTGTAATTCTTTTTTTTTTTTTTTTTTTAATTAATTTTTTATTGGTTGTTAAAAACATTATAAAGCTCTTGACATATCATATTTCATACATTAGATTCAAGTTGGTTATGAACTCCCAATTTTACCCCAAATACAGATGAGAGTGTAATTCTTTCTGTCTTCCTGTATATAGAGGGGCTGTCACTGCCCCCTCCCAAGGGCTCTGGGGTCCGCTTCAACGTATATCTGACCCCTCCATATCTCCACTCGATGGCTCTTTTTCTGGCCCTGGGAATATACTATACCTGTGCACAGGAAGAGGTTGTTCCCCTGAAAGCATTCTAAACCTGTGACAGATGGAGAACTGGCAGATAAACATGCCAGCTCCCTGACCCTCCGGTTGGGTTAATTCCAAGTCCCAGTTTTCAGAATTTCCTAATAGAAGCTGGGCCCAGTGGAGCAGGCCTATAGTCTCAGCTCTGGGAAGCAGTAGGACCTGCAGTAGCTGAAGCAGGAGCCCAGGAGTTTAAGGATAGTCTGGGCAACATACCAAAACCCCCATCTCAGAGGGAGATGGAGGAAGGGGTGGGGGGAGAGAGAGAGGGGGGGGGGGAGAAAATGCATGTGAATGAATGAGTTCCCTAAAGGGATTGAGCTCTAGTTGTCCACAGTGGTCACTTGCTGGCTTGATAATGTATCCTTTATTGGCTTTCTCCCTTTCCCCCTCAGGACTGCCACTGCCAGTGCTTCCTAGGATCCTCTCTTAAATAAATGTGCTGCACTTTGTGTCTTTTTCTTAGAGTCTTCCATGAGATATGTGTCTAGCACATAGTAGGCGCTCAAGAAATTGATCAGTCCTCAGCAGGTCATCTGACCATATGGCAGATGGGATTTTCTCACTGAGAGAGAGTCGGTCACCTTAAGATCACAAAGGATTCTGTCAAGAGCAACAATCTTCCTCTGTAGAAATAAATGGTCTTCCAGCGAGGAGTCCTGAAAAAGGAGCTTGAGAAGGAAATGTGAAAAAAAAGGTGATTTTTCTCCCCTCTGTGCCAATGTGCTTTCAGATGTGAAGGGAAGTGAGGCTCCCAGGTTGGCTATGAAATCATTCAATCCCTCCAGCCAACATGTTGCCTTTTATGGATGCTGCAGCCTAGACTGCTGTGCAGGGAGTGATTTTCCATCACATTCTATATAGTTCACAGCAGAGCCAAAAATAATATAAGATATTCAAATCCTGGAGTGTTATATTATAAATACATTTGATCAAAATCATACACGAAATAAAACTGTAAATACCCTGTGACCGGCATTCTCCCAACACTCTTTCCTGGTCGGTTGGCACTGCTTCAGTGTTTCTGTGTTTCAAATGAGGAAATGAGTCACAGAAAGGACGGGCTGAAGACTCCGCAGCTGCTGTCTGAGAAGAGCTGGAAGAGAATGTTCCTGACCACTCAGATGCTCAGGTTGATGCCAGTTTCAGACTCTCAAATCTTTCTGATATGTTCTTACAAGACTTGTGGCTAGTGGGCTATAGAAGGACTATTTGTGAAGGGGAATTTGATGCAAGTATATATTGCTGAGGTCAAATGAGAATGTGAAAATTTGATTTTTTTATAACAACTGAGTATAAAATAGGATTGAGCAAAACCAGATTTTTTTTTTGCGGAACAACTAAGATTTCAATATGGTTGAACATGTGCAAAATGAGGTCCCCACCTCCTAGAAGCTGCCCCATTTGGATACATACATCTTATGTATCCAAATGGGAACCTATGGATGGAGCTGATGAGGCAGGACAGCCCAGGAGGGGACAGTACCTGGAGTCTAGATATGCTCATGGGACAAAAGCAGTCGCTTGTGGCAGAGGACCCACGTGCAGGCAGCACGTCACCTGAGAGGACCGTGGCTGGCAGTGGACTGGGCAGTGTTCAGCACTTTAGAAGTTCAGTAATATGTAGGTGTTGTGTAGCCCGAGGCATGGCAGCAGGAGGGCATAATATGTGTTCTCCAAAGAGACAAGCAATAAAGGTCTGGCAGCCAGAGGACGGACTGAAAGGAACAGTCACTTGTCAGATTAGAGAAGTGAGTTTGCAAGTCAAGAAACACCAGGACTGAGTGCAAAGAAAGGGAAAGGAGCTCAGTGACCAGAACCAGAGCAAGATTCAAGAAAACCCAGCAGCGTAGCAGCCTTGGCCAAGACTCCCTCCAGCTACTGAATAAGCTTTGGATGTTCCCTGACGCTAAAGACAAGCTGGCCCCAAAGCCAGGGGGGCAAGTGGGAGTTGTTCACCATGCTGGGGCCCATGTTAGGTCATTAAGAGATGCGAGGGCAGGTACAGAGGCAAAAAGATTTGTCAGGTCACACTACAATTAATCTCCAAGAAAGAAAACATCCATTTCTGAGAAGTAAAGGTAGAGAGGTTCCCCTCTCTTTAAAACTGAGGCCCAGGAAGAAAGCGTCACCAAGGTTCCTAAAGCCAAAGGAGAACCAAAGTCAACTTAAACTGGGCGCGGTGGGGCATACCTGCAATCCCAGCAACCATGGCGCTGGGGGGAGATTGGTAATGGCGGAGGCTGTGCGTAAGTAGGGGTGGGGCATATATGGGAAATGTTGGTACTCTCACCTTTCCTGTCAACCTAAATTGCTCTAAAAAATAAAGTCTATTTTCTAAAAGAATGCTGATAAGAACTTTGGGGAAACAATATCTTAAATATGCACTACTCTGCTCCCCCTCCCATCTCCAGCCAATACCAAGGAAGCCAAGAAGACAGAAAGAAGGTTTTCAGCTTGATACAACTGGCCAGGACCTCCCCACGCCTAGAACAGAGAGGGCTAAGGGACCAGAAGCACAGCCTTGGGGTGAAAGCAGACAAGACTTCTTGGGGAAGGTTTCCCCACGGAGATCCATGAATTCTGAATCAGTCAGGGGTTTCTAGAAAAATAGAATGAATAGCATGATATTCTCTCTCTCTCTCTCTCTCTGTCTCGGAGGAAGCCTCAAGGACCCTGTCATTATATTTAGGGCCCATATGGCTAATTCAGAATAATCTCCCATCCCAAGAGCCTTCACTTAATCACATCTTCAAAGTCCCTTTTGTCATGAAAAGTACTGTATTTGTAGGTTCCAGAGATTGGGATGTGGATATCTTGGCTGGAAGAGGGTATTGTCACTCTAACCGTAATAAAACTTAAACAGAGGCCATCTAAACCCCAATGTGAGACATATTCTCTGACAAGAATGTTTGAAAAGGGGTCATCCTTGGAAACTTGGGACCTCTGAGGGGTTTCAGCCTTGACACTATACACACTTTGGGCCAGGCAATTCTTTGTTGTGGGAAATGCTGCCCTGCACATTGGAAAGTGTTTCCCTTGATTCTCCTCTCCTTCACCTGCCTGTTTTACTTCAGTCACCCCCAGGGTCAGATCTGTAGAGGCCCTGCTCTTGTCTTTTTTTGTTTTGTTGTTTGTTTGTTTTTTATTGTGCTGGGGATTGAACCCAGGGTCTCCGGCATGCTAGGCAAATGCTCTACCATGGAGCTACCTCCCAGCCCTCTCCATTTTTTTTTTTTAATGATTTCATCTGATCTCATGACTACTCCTTCAAAGTACCTAATTCCCCATGTACCTAATTCCCAACATGATATTGGAAAGAGTTGGCTCCTGGAACAGTGCAGGGATTGGGAGTGCAGCCATACAATGAGCTGACCATCCATTTGCAGATGATCTTCTTTGTCCCTGAACTCACCTCTGAACTTCACACCCACACCTCTGAACAAGAATCTTGCTCAGCATATCCACATGGATTTCCCTCTGGGGCTGTAAGATCAAAATGTCCAGGAATGACTTCTCTCCCTCCTCCAGAATGTGCTCCCTCTTTGTTGATGGGCTCATGATCTTTACTGTGCCTAGAGTTACAAAACTCTGGAACACCTCTGACTTTTTCCCTACCCAGGCATTTGTTGCTCACTGGGTCATTCTGTCTGAGCTCATCTGATCCTACCTCGGCAGCTGGCTCCATGTCCACGCCTTCCTTCCCACCCACCAGTACTGGTCAGATCCTCTTCTTCTCCTAAGGGGATGCCTTTCTCTCCACTTCCATTTTCTCTCAAAACTCATCCTTCCTGCATATCGGTATCAGTCCACCCTCCAGTTTGACCCACCAATGCTCAGAGGTAGCTTCTCTGATTATAAGAAAAAGTCTAAACTCTTTATTTTGGTGTCCAGGGCTCTCTCTACTTGCACTTTATGGCCTTGGGTGCTGCTGGTGTTTATGCCCTGTATGTTCCCCTCTGCATGAGTGAGGGTGGGACCTGTAATTTCCCTCCAAAGGACAGAATATGCCAAAAGTGAGGGTAGCACTCCTGTGACTTTTCTGTGCACCCCCCATTTTCCAAAATAATTATACAATGGCTCTGTCTTGTTAACACACCTGGAGAGATTCTGTCTTCATTGCTGGTTTAGGAGGACCACCTGCCGTGTTGTGAGATGCACATGGTTGCAGAAGGCTGGTGACAGAAACCACTGGTGGTCCGTGGGGGCTGAAAGCAATGCCTGACCAACATCTAGCAGGAAAGCCAGGACCTAAGTTCATTGGAGGAGGACTCCATGAGGAGATAAAGCTTCCAACAACCTGAGGTACCCAGAAGTGGATCTTTTCTCAGTCAAGCCTCTGATGGGCGTACAGCCCTACCAGCACCTGAATTTCAGCCTGGTGGGAACTTCAACAAGGATCCATTAAGCTGTGCCTAGAAGCTATGAGATAATAAATCTGTGATGTTTCAAGCAGCTTAGTTTATAGTAATGTGCTACACAGCAATAGAAAACTAATATGGGCCTTATTTCCTTTCAAATCTGTGTTCCTAAATTTGTATCAAGTGGGAAAGAAAATGAATGAATGAAAATGGCCTGGGGTCAGTGATATATTCTAGAAGTTATAGAACACATACAGGCTATAGGAGGACACCTGAGAACCAAAAAATTTCAGAGGTTTGGGAACTAATGCAAAGTCAGTTGACTTGTAAAGCCCATTTCAATGGGCTATGTCCTACATTACGTTGGCAGGGATGAGAGTCAGGCTGGAAAGGGAGATCTTGCAAGATTGCCACACAAGATACCTGTGTCAGCAACCCTGAATGACACAAGTGCCAGGTACGTAATGAAGGCACAAAGCCATCTGGAATATGGTGCAAGGCTTAGGAAAAGACTAAAGCAGACGCAGAAGAAAGGCATGTGTTGAGGTCAGAAGGGTAGATCCAAAGATGTGACCACGTCAGCACCCCAGGCAAGGAGGAAGACAGGAGGGCCGCAAGGTTTCTCGGGAGCCTGCCACAGGCACGCCTGCTCTAGTACTGGCAAAACGAACTGCATTCCTCAACCAATTGCTCACTCTTTTATTCAGCCAGCCAACTGGAGTTTTCGAGTGCTTTCTGTATACCAGGCACTTCCTAGTGTTACAGGTGAAAACCACATGGAACCCTGTGGTGTTTTGAAAGCAGCTCACAGGCACTAAACGCCTGTGGTTTTTGATGATATATCATTAAGTGATTGTGGGGACAGAGGCACAATTTAGAAGGGCTCAAAGAATCGAGGGACAAAGCTATAGCAAAATTCCTTCCTTTCCCATCGACTTAATTACTATGAATGTTTTCTCATGCTTAACATTTTAAGAAAAGGAGAATTGGCATGAAATTGATGGTTAATCTAAACATTAATGCTAGCAAGATTAGCAAGAATTAATATTCCCTCAATACACAATTGGTTGAAGAAATTCTCACCTGAGAAAAACATTTCAATAGTTTTTTCCAATGTTTTATTATGAAAAATGTCAAACATACAGAAAAGTTGAAAAAAATTGCAATGAGCACATATAGCCATTACCCACATTCTGCAATTTTTTTATTGCAATTCTATTGCTTTTTCATATATCTGTTTATATGTTCTTCCCTTTTGTCATCCAGGTAAGTTTCAAAGCAATTTCATATTTTCAGCATATGAAATTTTTGAGATAAAACTGACATATGGTCAAATGTTTGCATCTTAAGTAGACATTTAAGGTTGCTTAAGTGCAGACACATGTAGAACCCAACTCCTGGTTACACAGTTATGATACCATCACCCAAAAAGATGCCAGAAGGAACCTGCCCTGTCAATACCTTAATCTTGTACTTCTAGACTACAGAACTGTGGGAGAATGCAATTTTGTTATTTTAAGCCATCTCATTTGTGACAAATAGTAAGCAGACCTAGAAAACAGATATAGGAACCCTCTTGAGTTACGCAGGGGGTCTAGACCCTACCTGTTCATGAAAGCACTGTCAGAGAGTTAAAACTTCCACAGTCACCGTGGGAGTAAACAAGTGACTGAATTTCAAGCATTTATTATATTGGTAATCAATAGATAGGTCATAATTAAAGTGTAGGGGAAAACAAATCTTTTGCACATAATATAATTGAATGCTCATACAGAATTTCAGAAATTCAGAAAAATACAAGTCTTGTCCCTGATGCCTGTTACCAATTATCCTAACTCGAGTTCTGGCTCTCATTCATCACTCCCTAGCTGTGACGCTGTGGGTCTCTGCGTGCTTTGAGAACACTAACAATTAGGCAATCATCCTGGGGAGGCTTGGGTCATGAATTTTATATCTTAGAAAACTGAAGCTGAAGTGAGCACTGTGGGGGCCAACTGCAACCCAGATGGCCCATCGATGCGGTTTCATTAAAATGCCCTTGTAGCCTTGGTCTGTGGTCCAGCTCTGACCCCAAAGTGGAGCTGAATTTACATTTCAAAGCCTTGGCAGGGAAGATCGCTGGTCTCCCATCATCCTCTTTTTCCTGTTTCTACCAGTGTGGCTTGGATTGCGCCTAAGGAAATGGTAAGTGTCCTATCATTGGTCATTCCTTTCTCCTCTGAGAGAGCCTCTTTTTGCTGGACCTGAACATGCCACAGATTGTGCTACAGAAAATAGAGATTACAGGATTTTGCAAGTTCCTGGCAGATTATGAAAAGAGCTCATTCATTTCTGGAAAAAAAAAATACTGTAAACATGGTGAGAACTGCATTAACAAAACCACTGACTTTTTAATTTGAACATCCCAGAGCCTCACTGAAACTTACCAGTCACAGCTGAAATTGCAGAATCTAGGTAATGGCTACATGTGCTCATTGCAATTTTTTCAATTTTTTTTTTTTTTTTTTTTTTTGCAATTATTCTTCTGGGAATGTTCACATTTTACATGTCAAGATTTCAGATTTAATGCTTACTTATTCATAACCATTGAATCTGTGTCTGCTTCCTCCTCAAAGTGGCTTCCTGAAGGCAGCCACTGTCCAGCATTTTTTCTGTTGCTCACAGTTACAATCACTGGACTAGGCAGGCAGCAGATGTGGAATCTGGGGCTGACGGTCAAAATCTTTCACAGCTGGCCAGTTAGAAAGAATATGGCCATAGCAATGGAGAGCCACCAGCTAGGCCAGTACAGAGTTGTTAGAAGGTAGGAAAGTCCAGAGAGGGACCAGGGAAGAGACCTAAGCAGACGTGGCACTAGGGGCACTGGGGAATGGCTGTACCACCCGCAACAACTTATGTACATAGCAATCAATGTGTAAAGGTACCCACAACTACCAGCTCAATATCAGCCCAGGAGAGTAGACATTGAGAAAAAAAAAAAAAAAAAAAAAACAATGTCATTATCTTCTATTAAGGGAAGAGTCACCTGAGTCCCCAGAGGCAAAGCTATATTCCAAAGTTAGACAAGTTAATAGCAGGACCAGCAATCGGTAGCCAGTTCCTGCCTTCTTTCTTTCCTTCCTTCCTTCCTCCCTTTCTTTCTTTGCATGTGTGATGTGCTAGTGTGTGAGATTGGGATTGAATCAGGGGTGCTTTACCACTGAGCCACATCCAAAGCCCTTTTTATTTTTTGTTTTGTGCTAAGTTGCCCAGACTGACCTCCATCTTAGGATCCTCCTGTCTCTGTGCCTGAGTCGTTAGGATTATAGGCATGCACCACCGCACTCGGCCGGTTTTCTTGACTAAATTTCACAGACCAAACAATTTGATCTATTGAATGACCTTGTTCTGCTCCTATCCTATCAAGTCCTTTTTTGTCATTTTCTTCCCATTGGCCCTTGGGGTGCTCTTGATTTTAATTAGCATATACTATTGCTCTTTGATGCAGAATTACTGTTGGGGGGATAGGGTTTCCATCACTGTAACAAATACCTGAGATAATCAACTTATAAAGAGAAAAGGGTGACGTCGCCTCACAGTTTGGAGGTTCCAGTTTGTGATCCATTGGCCTTCTTGCTTTTGAGCCTGTGATGAGGCAGCACATCATGGAAGGGAGCAGAGCAAACTGCGTGCCTCATGGCCAAAACACAAAAGAGAGAGAGAGGGAGGGACCAAGGTCCCATAATCCCCTTTAGGGCACACCCCTTATGAGACCTGAAGACCTCCCACAAGGTCCCTCCTCTTGAAGGTTACACCACCTCCCAGTAGCCCTGTGCTGGGGACCAAGCCTTTAATATATGGGTCTTTGTGGGTCACTTACAATCCAAACTATAGCAACTACCTTCTAGTTACTGGGTGATCCCACTTGCCTGCAGATGAAGTCTTAGGAGGCGGTCTGTATCCTGATGGGGAGCTGTGGTAAGAAGCCCAGCCCTTCACCTGGGGCACCCACTCAGCGTCCCTGGGTCAGGGATGGCTCTGGGGATTGGCATAGGTGGCACCCTTCCAGGGATTACTTCACCAATCGAATTCTGCAAAATCAACTGTATTTGCTTCCTAGGACTACTCTAATAAGGTACCACCAATTGGTGGCTTAAAACAAATTTATTCTGGGGACTTGAAGTCCTAAGTCAAGGTGTTGGGCAGGCTCTCGGGGGGAGAGTACTCCACGTCTTTCTCTTAGCCTCTGACGGTGGCAGCAGTGCTGGGTGTTCCTTGGCCTGTAGACACACTGCAGCCTCTTCCTCTGTTTTACAGGGTGCTTTTGGGTGCAGTTCTCCCCATCTTATAAAGACACCAGTAATATTGGATTAGGGCCCATCCTCATGACCTCACTTTAATTCAAGTACTCTATAAAGACATTTCTAAATAAGGTCACATTTGAGGTGCTGGGGGTTGGGAGTTCAACATACCAGTGCGGGTGGGGAGAACATTCAACCCACAACACCAAACTTAGACATTTTATTTATTACTTTAATACCTCATGAAGGTTAAGAATATAAATAACAAAAAATAGTATGTACTGTATAGATAACACAGTACTCATATTCACCAATTGTTATTCAAATATCTTAAAATACTATTTAATTTTTGTCTGAATCATTGGCTATAAAATCAGGAACAGTAGTATGACTTTATTTATGAGACCTATGAATTTATGACATACATGTTTTTATTTCCTATAGTTAAGGTTGGATTGTTTTTCTAAGTACCTGACTTGAAATGGAAATTATGTGCCCTACAGTACTGTTTTGTGAGAAACAAATGAGTCATTAATAACACAATAAATATACCATGCAGTGGTTAAGATGTGGGCTGTGACGTCAAAGCACTGAGACTGCATCCTGGCCCCATAACTCATAAGCCGTGTGATCTTAGCCAAGTTAACTAAATTCTGTGAGCTTTCTTTCATCCATAGCATATAATGGGGGAGGTGAGGACAGTGCTGGCATTTCGAAGCACTTGTAAAGTGTTTATTTAAAGTCAACACTAAATAGTAGCTATTCTTTTGTCTGAAGTATTAGTTTATATACAACAATTTTTTTTAATGAAAACATGTAATAAACTAATTTTTTATTATCTATTTAGGCAAATATTCTCACTTTTCCAGAAAAGTATTACTAATATTTTCCTTTCAAATGACAGATCAGGGTCCCAGGTATATCTGCAAGGCCCTGGGCACATCAAGAACAACAACACAAAGACAAAATATATAACTAATTCTTTTCTCTTTGTCTTAATGGTTTTACAAAAAACTGGGTAATTCTTGGATATGATACAAATTCAAACACCTCAACAGGAAATAAAAGAGTAAATCTCTTCTTCTTTATACAAAGTACCACCGTGGGCATTTGTTCTGTTACCACAGTATATAGTTGTATCTTTATATTCATAAGCAAACATCAGTAATATAAATTCATAGATGTGGAATTGTTAAGTCAAAAAGTATCCTTCCTCCAAAAAAAGTAGACAGGCTGCTTTCCCAACAACAGTGGAATCAGACCCCCTTATAATCATGAGAGAATGATTAAACTTTTTGAATTTTTAAAAAATATTTATTTTTTAAGTGTGGATGGACACAACACAATGTCTCTTTATTTTTATGTGGTGCTGAGGACTGAATTCGGGTCCCGCCCGTGCTAAGCAAATGCTCTACTGCTGAGCCACAATCCCAGCCCCCCTGAATTTTTAATGTTGTATCTATATCTTATTAAACTTTGAATTTGTATTTCTCTTATTAGACTGAGATTGAGCATCTTTTTGTTTATGAATTCAAAATAATTCCTTTATTAGAAACTATTTAAATAATTTTCTCATCTATCTACTTAAGTGTTTATTTTCCTAACAATCTGTATTAGCTATTTACTTATTAAGTAGTCTAAACTTGATTATGGGTTTTGTCATTTGTTATTAGTTTTTTAAAATATATTTTTAGATGTTGATGATGGACCTTTATTTTATTTATTTATTAACATGCGGTGCTGAGAATCCAACCCAGTGCCTCACATATGCTAGGCAAGCGCTCAACCACTGAGCCACAACCCCAGCCCCTTTTTATTGATTTTGTTATGGTAATTTTTTGTCTTACACAAATGTCTAATTCTTCCTTTTTCTCTGGCTAAATTTGTTAGTAAGGTTGAGGCTTCTCTGCAGATAGGAGGTCAACTGGCTTGGGTTAGAGGGTGCTGTGGACACAGCATGAAGTGGTAGGTCAAGGGGGGATATTAGGAGGCTAGAGCTGTTGAGCTTGGCTGATGTTTAAAATATGGTGAGGCAGGGAGGCGAGGCAAAGAGAGGCTGCCTGCAGCTTCTGTCCTGACCAGCCAAGTGGACAATGGTGCTGCTGACACAGGGGCAAGTCTCTGGGAGGAGCCAGTCTCCAACCTGTCTCGGCAACAGGCTTCTACTTGCCTGGTTGCATGAAGCGATGCATATCGAGCCTGCCCATTCATTGTCTGCTGAGGTTCTTTCCATCATAGTAAAATGTTAAGTCAGACAAAACTTCTGGCACGTCTGAAATAGTCATCACTATGTTGCGTGTATTCCTAGGTGATGACTCAGATACTGGAGAGCTAGCACCGTCCTGTCCTGTACGGCGGCACCTTGTGTCTACTTTTGATCTTTTCTGAGGACTTTAGCACACTCTGAAATAAGTGGGGACATACTGACCCCTCTCTGTGTCTGGGATCTATTTAAATCAATTTGACTTGTTTTTTCCTGAATTTGCAGGTATTTAACTGACAAGTCAAGTTGGTTTAGCAACTTGGCCCAGTAAACCAAAAACAAAAAAGAAAAGGAAAAACCAGACTGGTTTATACAAGTCCACAGGGCCATGACCTTTGAGCTCAGTTGGTGGAGGCAGGGGTGGAGGTTGATTTTTAAGAGGCTAAAAATATGAAATTCCATAAGGATGATTAATACTTCTGTGCAGCATAATGGGTATTGGCACACAATATGAAGAAAATCTTATTGAAAGAGAAAAAAAAACAACAACAATGTTATGGAATGATCTCCTCTGAGAAATTCGTGGAAATATTTGAAAGTCTCTTTTAACTCCTATCTTTTCATGAATCCCTTTGGCAGTCAATTTAGTGCATAGCATTATTGGACATGCTTATGGCTAACTAAAAACATGGTTTAACTGCTGGAGTAGACTATCAACTCTTTATTTGTGATCATTTTGCTCCGTCTCTGGTTGCTCCCATGCAATCTGTTTTATTTCCTGACATGCTGAAAGATTTATTTATTTATTTATTTGGGAGTACCAGGATCAAACCCTGGGTCTTACATATCTCCATATCTGCAGGGTCCCCATCTACAGATTCAACCAACCACAAATGCAAAATATTGCCATCTGTACTGAACATGTATAGACTTTTTCTTGTCATTATTCCCTACATAGTATTTACATTGTACTCATTATTGTAAACATCAAGAGATTACTTGAAGTATATGGATGTGCATAAGTTACATGCAAGATGTCTGCTATGGACATGCTTGTTTTAACTTGGAGGTTAGGAAGACCTGGTAAGTCACATATCCACATAAATGATTGACTAGAATTGACTCTCACCTTGCCAAATAGGAGTATAGGACACCAGGAGTCTCAGGAGACATAGAAGACCAGTTCCAAGTGGAGAGTACTGGATAGCCAGTGTCACTGGCAGGCTCTAAAAACCCCCAAGGAGAGAAGCCTCGAGTGCATTGTCCACAGCAGTGCCTTGAGAACCCAAGCCACACAGGAACACGCCAGTGACCCTTCTCCAGCATTAGTTGATTTTTGAAGAAATGTACACTGGGCAAAGGGAGGAGAGCGAGTATCCATAAAGGGGCAGAGAGCACAAGGGCCTGCTCTGTCCCAGCACTCCCTACTCCACACTTCCCTGTGACCTGGCTCTGGAAGCAATCTGCTTGGGTTAGGGAAAATTTTAAAAAAAAAGAAAAGAAAGAAAGGGTGTGATGACAGCTTCTCGGAAAATGAGAAGAAACAAAATGACATCTGCAAAGAAAATCAGAAAAAAAATCATCTGCAGGGAAAAATTGGTAACAATCTTGAAAATTTTTTTACTATTAGAGTGAGAAAATATGCATAAAGTATATTAATCTTAAGGGAATGGCTCTAGGAAGACTGTTTATGACAGTTTTAGACAGGCTGTAGGCTTGCTTTCTTGCTTGCTGGATTTCACAAAAGTTCAAATGAAATACTTAGTTTTATAGTCTGGCAAGATGTGCCTATTCCCCTCCTGGGGCTTTAAGTACATTGTCATGGTCTACGTTTCTTTATGTCTCCTTTCAACAGATATTTTTTGTTTGTTTGTTTGCTTACTTATTTGTTTTATTGAGTCAGAGTCTCAATATGTTGCCCAGGCTGGTCTTGAATTCCTAGGTTAACATGACTCTCCTGCCTCAGCCTCTTGTTGGTTGGATTATAGGTGTACGCCTCTGCACCTGGTTCAACAAGTACTTGTAAAGGAGCTTTTATGAGCTAAGAATTATGCTCAATACTGGAGATAAAGTGCTGAGTGAGACAGACCTTGTCCTTGGGGAACTTGCATTCAGGATCTTGTGAAAGAGAGACGCTGGGAAGTAGGAGCCATGTAGAGGTAACTAGAAACAAGAGGGTAACAAGAAATGAAGGATCTAGAAAGAGATCATCAAGAGCCTGTGGAACTTGAAGTTCAGGAAGAGGTCACTCATGGCAGAGGGCAAGGATTGCCCAAGCTAAATTCAGATCCCCACCTCCCAAACCCTTGACCTCTCTGTTATTTTCTATCCCAACAATGAAAAGCCTCCCCATCCACTCCTCACATTGTCAGAATCCCAGGAGCCATCCTGACCACTTACTCCACACATCCAATCCCAAGTCCTACACAGCTTTCCACCCAATCCTCTTCTTCACTGTTCCATGAGCAGTCCTGTGCCATCCCCACCTAGGACAAGATATTGAACATCCCCAGCATCCCTGTCATGTTCTCTAAGTGAGGGAAAAGAAGAATATCATTATTTAAAGAATGGATAGTTTAGTTACGATGTTCCAGTCTTTTTCTGCTGCTGTGACTAAAAGGACTTGACCAGAACAACGGTAAGGAGGAAAGGTTTATTCAGGGGCTCACTGAAGGGAAAGCAAGGAACAAGAGACCGGTAAACAAGAAATGAAAGACGGAGACGAGGCAGAGATACATATGAGAGTTTATTTGTCAGAGCTGACAAATAAAGGCCATCTCTCTATAGGAGAGAGGCAAAACTGGCTTGAGTTCTGGGACTTTTATGGGGCAGGCTCAGGAATCAGAGTTGGGCAGGTCCTAATGCAGGTGGTTAGGGATTGAGTTGGTATGAGGGAGTGGTGAGCCTTTCTCAGAAAGGCCCTTGGGTAAGAAAGTGGAATTTTTTTCTTAAAATGGTGGCTGTCACTTAAGATGGCCGTCCAGATGCTAAACAAGGACCTTATACTCACAGTTTCAGAGGTCTCAGTCCATAGATGCAGACTCCATTCCTTGGCACTTGAGTTGAGGCAGGACATCATGGCGGAAGAGTGTGGCAAAGGGAAGCAGCTTACAAGGTGATCTGAAAGCAGAGAGAGAGAGAGAGAGAGAGAGAGAGAGAGAGAGAGACAGACTCCACTTGCCAGATACAAATATACAAATATATACCCTCAAGCCATGCCCCAATTCCCACCTCCTCCAGCCACACCCTATCACTTCAGTTACCACTCAGTTAATCCCTATCAAGGGATTAATCCACTGATTTGGTTAGGACTCTCACAACCCAATCATTTCTCCTTGAACCTTCTTGCATTGTCTCATACTTGAGCTTTTGAGGGAGACCTCACATCCAAACCATAACATATGATACTTGCTTTTCTATTGTGTTGGTTCTGAGCTACCAAATGTTCTCCGCTCTCATCACCAGTTGGCTTTTCTAACAGTGTTCCAGATGCCAAGCGGGTAGAACAGATATATCTACTGAGGAAGCCTAAATTCCTCACCAGGTAAGTTAGAGGTTAGTGTCACCCTAGAGTGAGGACGTACATATTACCTGCCTTAGACAATTGCATTTCTCCCAGTAGGTTTCATACCTTGTGCTCCTCTGTAGTGCCATTTTGTCACTCTCCCATCAAGAGTTGGGGTTATGTTCCCTTTCTTCCAAAACTGGACCAGGCTTAGTGACTTGCTTATCTAAAAAATATGGTAAACATGATATTCTGGGACTTCTGAGGATAGGTCTTAATAAGCCTTGCAGCTTCTCCTTGGGAGTCTTGGATCCCTGTCTCTTAGAATGTTCCTCATTGAACCCAGCTGTTAGGCTGTGAAAAGCCACATGGTGAGGACATGTTTGGGTGATCTTGTCAACAGACCCAGCTGAGCTCTGGGCCAATAGCCAGCTTCAACTGCATTTCATGAGAGTGAGAGACCTTGGGTGTTCATTCCAATTCAGTCTTTGGAGGACTGAATCCCCAGCTGACATCTAATTGCGTGACAGACCCCAAGTGAGAACTTTCCAGTTGACCTCAGTCAACCCAAAGGATGGTTAATGGCTTGTCAAGTAGTAATATAGAACAGAAACACCTGCCATTGTGGATGCAGTAGGGGATGGGGAAAAAAATCGACAAAAATATATTAAGCATATGACTTCCTGGAAGATGCAAATATGTATGTAGCTGAGATGGGAAGAAAGGATATTTACATAAACGAGTAACAGACAAGTCAAGGTAGCATATGATACTTAAATAGAGACAGGTATAGGGATTGAAAGACCAGCAAAGGCTGGAAAGTCTTCATGGGGGAGGAGGGACTTGAAGTGCAAATTAGTGGGTCAGGGACAGCATTTAGGCTGAGAAGCAAGTGGCATGGGTACAACATGGATATATACATATGGTTTTAGAAATGTGTCTTAGCTCAAAGACCAAATAGATTCACTTGACTGGAACACAGAATTTATGAACTTACATAGCAGATGATAAAGTTGGATGGGTCTTGAATAACAAGCAAAACCACTTACCAAAAGAAAGTTTAGAGCAAGAGTTGTAGATTGAAAAGCCATCTGTGTATCAGTGAGACACAAGGCCATGAAAATGAAGGTCTCCAAAGAAAGAACCCCAGGATAATTTCAGTTGTTTGTGGGGTCTGCATAATTCAATAAGCTGACCATTTGCTTTTTGTAGAGACTAATTTCCAAAAGCAACTCCATATTGTTCAGAGGAGGAAGGAAGCTCTTTCAAGGAAGGAGAAGAACTCAATTTATCATCCTTAAAGATAAAGAAGATGGTCATGAGTGGTTCCATACCCAAAAGGAAAAAATTGGGGGTCAAAAGTAATCTTTATTTCTTTTTTTTTTTTAATGTGGTGCTGAGAATCAAACCCAGTGCCTCATGCATGCTAGGCGAGCGCACTACCACTTGAGCCACAGCCCCAGCCCTCAAAAGTAATCTAACTGGAGCTAAGGCCACTGATACCAGATGATGATAACAGACCAATCTAACTATTTCAGTTTCTGGATAATTTATAAAGGAAAGAAGTTTATTTGGACTCATGTTTTAGAGGCCAGGAAGCTAAAAGGCATAATGCTAGCATCTGTTTGGCTTCTGAGGGCCTTTGTGCTGCATCATAACATGGTGGAAGGGAGAAAGGGCTGGCAAGTGGACTCCTGCAAAAGCAAAAACATGAGAAATAGACTTGCTTCCTAACAATCCAATCTTAGAATAACCCACCCACTCCATTAACATTAATCCTCATGACCCAAGACCCTATCATATGCCCCACCTCTCCAAACTGTTGATGTGAGAATTAAGGTTCCAACACATGAATTACTCAAATCACAGTTAAGACTGACGTCTTAAATTCACCTCATTATAAATCTGCTGCAGTCTGGCTGGGCAAAATAACCAGGGGATGACAAGCAACTTGTGAAGGTTGATACAGCGGGAGCCGATTTATTACGGGACAGAGAAGTATATATACCCAACTAATTACACACAGCTTAACTTAATTAACATAAACTAGATACAGCAGTCAACCAATAAGGAATCCTCATCATCTTAATGATTACACACAGCTTAATTTAATTGACATAATCTAGACACAGCAGTCAGTCATTAAGGAAGCTCCATTATCTTAATGGCTCGCTGGCATTACTTCTCAAACCACTCCCTCTGGCAAAATGCCAGGCGCCATCTTGACTTGTCTGTGGTCCTCAACATTTCCCCCTTTTGTTTAATTAAACAACAAGTATGTGGCTTAGGGACTGTGCCTGTTTTAGGTTGTCCAATACTACATACGGTCTTTACCCATCATTGGATGGTCTGACCTCAAATCGTCAGCCTCTTGTCTTAGGTTGGTACCATTGTAATTGGATCTTACCCGTCTTTGACTACCGGCCCAACACACTCAGCCATACTTGTGGATACACAAACACCATAAATAACCTACTGCAAGCAGAAGGGGAGGATACAAAATGCCACGATACCAAGCCAATTGATGGCTCCAAGTAAGAAGCCCTTGGAAAAATTGTACCACAGATGACACCATCAGCAAAGGTACCCCAGTACTACCACAATTCGTTGCATCAACAGATAGTTCACTATGCATATAAGTAACACATAGTCCAGGTAAATCACAGTCCAGGTAAGTTCACAGTCCAGGTAACTAAATCACAGTCCAGGTAAGTTCACAGTCCAGGTAAGTTCACAGTCCAGGTAAGTTCTGCAGGAAGCTAGCTTGATCTGAAGTCAGCAACACTGGAAATCCCTCCACCCTCGTCCTCACCGGCACTGGGATGAAGGCAGGAACTCTGGCAATGGCTAAAGAAAATCCTGTAGCATTCCAGTAGGCACTAAGAAAACAACCTTCCGAACAATTTAGTACATTATCTCAAGGTTTTTTACATTTGGAATAGGCCTTAATGGTGCTCATTATTCATTAGCTTCCAGGTATGGGAGAACCATTGTAGTTATTGACATTGGAAATGATCAAACTTCAGGGGCGCCGGGTGCGTCTTCTGTCGCTGGCTTCAGCGTCCCCGGGCAGCCCCATGGCTGCGGCCACCGCCGCTGCTTGGAAAGTCCCTGCCGTGATGTGACTGGCTTGAGCACGCAGGAGCCACCACATCGCTTCATTCACCCTCCGGTAACGAAAAGTATTTAGTAGTAGACTTTTATTGCAATTTCTTCCCTGATAGCCCTTCTTCCTCTGAACTTTCTTCCTCTTTCTGACTAGAGTTCCTGGGCTTTTATCAACGTATGCCCTAACTGTTCGTGGTTCCACTGGAGTACCTCCTTCCCTTAGTAATTTACTTAACACCCCTTCCATATTTTCATAACAAAGACAATACAACACACCAAGACAAAACAAGATAAAAACACACTGTATCAATCTTCTCCATTTTCTCAAAATGGCCATTCTTCCTCTCGCCCTATCTACTTCTAGGGACGAGCAGATTTGCCCCTGTCCTATCTATCTAGGGATGGGCAGCTTTTCCTGATCACTTACCCCCGAGCGTCCCAGGGCTCCCCGTATGGGCCACCATCTGCCACAGTCTGGCTGGGCAAAATAACTGGGGGGTGACAAGGAACTTGTGAAGGTTGATACTGCGGGGAGCCACTTTATTGCTGAACAGCAGAGGTATATATACTTAACTAATTACACACAGCTTAACTTAATTAACATAAACTAGATACAGCAGTCAACCAATAAATAAGGAATCCTCATCATCTTAATGATTACACACAGCTTAACTTAATTGACATAATCTAGACACAGCAGTCAGTCATTAAGGAATCTCTATCATCTTAATGGCTCGCTGGTGTTACTTCTCAAACCACTCCTCTTGGCAAAGTGCCAGGTGCCATCTTGACTTGTTTACGGACCCTAATATCTCTCCCTTTTGTTTAATTTAAATAACAAGTATGTGGCTTAGGGACCATGCCTGTTTTAGGTTGTCCAATACTACATAAATCCATGAAATATGTAATAAATAGCATACAAAGTCATCTAGCTGTATGGGTAACAGAAAGTTGAATGCAATGCTGTATTAATTAGAGTTCTCCAGTGAAACAAAATTGATAGGATGTATGCCTCTTTGTGTCTTTATATGAATGAGAACTAAACACATATTTTATTTATAAATACATATATATTTATATTCATTTACTATAGGAATTGGCTCACATGATTATGAAGGCTGAGAAGTCCACCATCTACAAACTGGGCGACTAGGAAAGCCACTGTTGTGAAGGAGAAGATGGATGCCCCAGTTCAGGGACAAACCTTTCAAGCCTTCTCTCAGTATCTCCATGCTCTGACCCCCAACCAGCCTTCCTGGGCTGAACTCCAAGAGCTCCCTTGCCACTATTTGTGCTGCAGACAGACTGGATCATCCTGTTCCTGCACTCAGTCCTCACTCTTCTCTGATTTGGTGCTCTTCCCCTCCCTCCACCTGGAATGGGTCTCAACCTCCTCTTTTGTATTTGCCAGTTGAAATCCCATCCATAGAACGGGCTGAGAGTGAGGGTGAATCCACCTTCCTGTTATCTTTATGTTTTATTCAGGCCCTAAACAGATTAGATGATGCCCTCCCACATCGGGAAGAACCATCTGCTTTACCTGTTCATGAATTCAATTGACAATCTCTTCTGGAAACACCTTTGCAGACACACCCAGAAGTAGTGTCTTATCAGCAGTCTGGCATCCTTGGCACATTAAGTGAGCCATCCCATATATTCATCATTGAGGGGAACATCAATTCTCCTAGGGATAGGAGATGTCAATTAAGTCAATAGCAAAATACTCCACAGAGGAGGTTGGACCAAGTGTTACGGAGATTGAGATAGATCTGGGGAGACCTCGCAGAGGAAGAACCATTTATCCTGGACTTTGAAGGATGAGTGGGATTTCAACTGCAAATGTGAGAGAGGGGGGTGAGGCTCATTCCAGGTGGAGGGAGTGGAGAGTGCAGAATCAGAGGAGAGTGAGGACTGAGTGCAGGAACAGGATGATCCAGTCTGTCTGCAGCACAAATAGAGGCGAGACAGCTGCTGGAGCTCAGCCTAGGAAGGCTGGCTGGGGACAGAACACAGAAATCTTAGCCACTGAGAGAAGGCTTGAGGGGTTTATCCCTGAAAGAACACGATTAGAGGAGTTTCAGGACGATTGATCTGGAAGCATTATGCTTCTGCGGTATCAAAATACAAAAGACATTTCCTTCACATGGGAAGATAGCTAGTTGCTATTTCACAGATAAGCTTACTACTTGCCTTGGGCCAGAGCCAACTCAGACGCAAATTCCATCTCAGTATCATTTTGAAAGATCTCTCTGCCACTCATGATGTTTTCTGGAAAGTATAGGAAACCTGAAAACCAGAGTCATCTTCTAAAAACGTTGTGTATTTGAGTGTCTTTAACTTCAGTTGTAGCATCTGTAGTCACAGGTAGCAACTTGAATTTGGCAGTTGCCTATATAGTGACAGATATCAACACAGCGCTTAAAAATATTAACTCAAATGATTATCATAACAATCCCTTGTAGGGGACTGGGCAGTCCGATAGGGAAAGGCCAGTTATGTGCTCAAGGCCTCACAGCTAGTAAGTAGTGGGGCAGGAGTTGGACTCTGGCATCTGGCTCCAGAGCACATACTATGGGTCCCTGTGGGACCCACTGGGAACTTGGGGAGGTGAGAGGCACCCCAGGGTTGGGAGGGTATCAGGAAACCAAACGTTAGCTAGAAAGAGCTGCTTTCGTTTTCTTGCAGAAGGAAGCTAATAATAGGGGCACACTTTGACCTATTGTGTTTTCCAGAGCCTAGAGGGTCAAGACCTTGTGACTGTCACACCCTACCGCAGCCTTCTCTCTCCCAAATCCCTCCCCAACTCACCTAGAATCTCTATTTAAGATGGATTCAGATAAGATGGTTCCCCTCTAAAGAACGAGAACACCCCTGAGTTTAATTTACCTTAACTGTCATTCATATTTTGAAGAGACATTTTATTTACACTTTTTTATTTTTTTTTTACTTTTTAATGGACCTTTATTTTTATTATTAATATGCAGTGCTGAGAATCAAACATAGTGCCTCACACATGCTAGGCAGGTGCTTTACCACTGAGCCCCAGCCCAGCCCTATTTATACTTTCTGATTATGTAAAATCCATGGAACACAGGGCATTTTCTTCAGAATTTATCAAATGATGGATAAAGTCATCCTTTGAGGGCAGGCTTAAACTAAGTGACTACAAAGAAATGAACTCAGTAGGGAGGATAGGAAGGGCAGCGGAAGAGAATAGACAATATGATTGATGTATGTACATTCCATGTATGTATTATATGTCAAAATACATTCTGCTGGGTTAGACTAAAAATAAAAAATTAAAAAAAAAGAAAGAAATGAACTCTATTTTGTCTCCAAGAGAAGTTTGAGGAGGGAAGTTCCAAAGAACACTTTGGCATCAGACTGCCCTACATGAATTACATATATGTTTGCTTTTCAGTGCCTGCTTTGATATGCTTGATTTTAAAATGCATTTTATTCTTTTATGGGACTTGTGTAAAAGAAGGTGCTAGTGTTCCGTATTAAGCTCGCCTCTCCTTGCTCATACAATCAAACTGTACTTCCTGGGCTTCTGCTGTCTAGGTGAGGTCATATAGCTAGTCTTGGACAAAGGAGTATGGAAAGAAGTGCAGTGTTTGCCTTCTTTGATTTCTCCATGTGTTTGTCTTCCCCCTGACTGATGGTTAGAAAATCTTCCAAGGATGCCCGGGTTTCCATCTAGAAGAAGCAGCCTGGGACCTTGAATGACTGTGTGGAGCAGAGCCCCTTGTTGACCACCAATGCATGTTGAATTGTGACTCCTTTTTGATTAAGCCCATCAGATTTGAGCATTTTATGTTAAGGAGTGAGTTTCTCCTGACAAATCCACACCATTCCTCATAGATTCTGAAGATATTGTGAATGGTGCTATAGGAGATACTTACTTTGTGTCTGAACCCTACGTCTGTGAGCACTGGACTGACTCAAAGGCTGTTCTTGGATTTATCTAACACTTGTGCTATCTCTTTTAGTCCCCAGGGTAAGTTCTTCCCAATTCAGGCTGTATTTCCCTGGTAACTACTGACAATCAGACCACTGCCTTAGCAGTTGTGAAGACAGTAAGCTGTGTTTCTGGTAAGAGGCTCTATCCAGGGTTCCATTTTACCAGGTTGTTATAGCTCAGTCTCTTCAAGTGGCAGTCACAAATAGTAATGCACAGAACTGGGAAAAAAAGATAAAGGTTTCTAAGTAAAAAATTTTAAGACACCTCCAGATAAGATGTTATTGGTGTGATATTCACAAATGTAGGCAAATTTATGCCTCTACAATTCTGGTTAAGTTTCACTCTCCCTAAAATGTGTCCTGAATCTTTCCCACGTTTTCTTGAATGTGTACTTTGAGATTACCAACTATCAGTACATAGTAGAGTCTAACCCAAAGTGCCAGAACTTCCCATAACATTACCAGACCACAGATTTCCCAGAGAATTAGAAATCTATTTTCATGTCACTTTTACATTCTCTTCTTGTGTCCTCAGGGAGAGATGTACACAAATTCATTCTATGCTTGTTGGGTAATGAGGCAGAGTGCAGACCAGTCATTTGAACATAAATGACTAAATTCTCATGTATTAAGCTCAAATGCTCTCAGTAGAGTCAGTAAATGAATGGATTTCTCTGGCAGCTCAAATTTCCCAAATGCATATCTTTATCTATAGCCAGGTAGATTTCACTGGTGTAGGGATAACTTAAGGTAGATAGAAGTCTGTACATTGTTGTCTACAGGTCTCCTAAAAGATCCTGAAGCAAAACATAAATAATCTTGTATATAAATGCAGGCTATGATTCTGCAAATTAGCTGCTGACCATCATGATGAATAAGAATGCTTTTTGGTATTTTGTTTGGTGGTATCAAAATCAGAGTGAGCTCAGGAGCAAAATATATATATTCTCACTCAAAACAATTGAGAACTGTTTATCTGCTTAGCTCTGGATTAATTGAGACTCTAGTATTCCATGTTAGTCAGCTTTTTGTCACTGTGACCAAAATACTTGACAAAAACATCGTAGTAGAAGAAAAGTTTATTTGGGGCTCTTGGTGTCAGAGGTTCAGTCCATCCTCAGCCGGGTCCATTTCTCTGGGCCCAAGATGAGGCGGAATATCATGGTGGAGGGGCATAGAGGAAGAAAGCCAGGAAGCAGAGAGCGAGCAAGCCATCAGGGACAGAATATCAACTTCAGAGGTACACTCACAGTGACCTCCTCCCTCCACCACACACTACCTGACTACAGTGACCACTGAGTATGGTAGTCCTTTCAAATCATTTATCTACCAAATAGATTACTTCACCAATTAGGTCCCAGTTCTCATAATCTAATCATTTCACTTATGAACATTCTGGACATTTCTGCATTGCCCATAAATGAACTTATTGGGGGCACCTTATCTCCAAAACAACACAGTCAAATACCTTTGTGTATTTATTAATTTCAATTGCTTATCACTTTATCAGAACTGCATTCTTTTTATGTGAATACTGAATGACAGATGATATAGCCTGAAATTATCTTGGAGATATTGTAGTTCAATCTCTTCAAGTGACAATCACACACCTAATAATGCATGGAATTGGGAATAAGTTCACGGAATATGAGTCAAAACTCCAAAGGATATGTTATTGTTCCAGTATTCACAAATATAGGCAAATTCCTGCCTCTGAGGATTTAAATGGGCTCTAGGAGGGATATGATTGCATATAAAAGAGGTCCAAAAGCTATGGAGCATTATATTAAATAGTTATAATTTCTTCTTTTATTATAAACATTTATTGAGCATCTATAGTACGCCAGGCACTGCTCTTAGTCACTTAGATTCCACAGCAGACAAATCAGAGTCCGTGAAGCACATATCCTAGTGCTGGACAGATAATATATAATAGATTTCTAATGTAAGGTCAGGAGGTAACTGATGAGGCTGTGATATAAAATAAAATGTGGTAAGTGATAGGGAGGGATAGGTGCTGCTCTCTTAAGTAGTGGTCATGCAAGACCTCACTGAGCAGGTGCACTTGACCAGAGGCCTGAGAAGGGAAGGAGTGAGCCATGAGGCCACATGAAGGAAGAGGACCAAGCTAGAAATGTGGGGAGTTCAGCATAGGGTTGTCATTCATAACCATGGACTTGAATGATGCTATCTAGAAAGAGCTGTAGTTGCAAGCATCTAGACAGACAGGAGAAGAGCTCTGAGGCATTCTATCACTTAGAAGATGCAAGGGGAAGAAGAGCCATCAGTGGAGACCAGGAAGAAACAAGTCAGATGGGAGGAAAACCTGGAGCCCCTGATGTCCCTGAAGTCAAGTGAAGAAAATGTTTCGGGAGAGTTGAGCAAGTGTATCCACACAGAAACAGGCATAATTAGTTCCCCACTTTCCCTTACATATAAAAACAGATATCACTTGGATTAAACACCTGAATGTGAAGGGTAAAATTCACCAAAATTTTTAGGAGGCACTCTAAGCAGATACCTTTGTGACCTCAATGAATAAAAGTATGTCTCTAAAAAGACATAAATAGCACACACCACAATGGGGAAAAACTAATAATTAAAAAGTTCTATTCATCAAAAACACTTTTAAAAATGTAAAAAGACAAAGCACAACTGGGAAAAGATATCACCAGAAGCTTCTTAGAAATCCCGACTATGTGAAGAATTCCTGAGCTGGGGTGGTGGCTCAGTGACAGAGCGCTTGCCTAGCATGTGTGAGGCACTGGGTTAGATCCTCAGCACCCCCAATAAATAAATAAATAAATAAATAAATGTATTGTGTCCATCTACAACTAAAAATTAAAAATGAAAAATGAAAAGAATTCCTGCAAGTTCGTAGGACCAAGACATGAAACCCAATAGAAAAGTCAGCAGATGACAAAATGAGGCGTTTCCCTTTAGGGAAAACATAAACCGGGCAAATAAACATATGTAAACATGTTCTACCTCCTTAGTGATTCAGAAAAATGCAAATTTAAATCCTCAGAGGTTATCCAAGCATTGACAAGGACACAGAGCATGTGGGAGACATCATTCACTGTGGGTGATCGTATAAATTGGTACAACCACTTTGGGGAGCAATTTTGGTATTTTCTAATAAATTTGAAGTTGCACATACTCTACAGCCTGGTAATATTCCTCTAGAGAAACTCTTGCCCATTTACATCAGGAATCCTGAGCAAAAATGATCATGATCATAACACCACCATAAATAATAGCAAAACAAAAACAACAAAAAAGTAAATGGCATCAAGAGAATGAATAAATTATGATGTAGTCAGGGTAGTAGCCAGCCTCCAAGGTGCCTCCAACATCACTTCCTGATATCCCTGTGCTTGTGTAGTCCTCTCCCCCACAGAGTAGAGCTGACCTGGGTAACCAATAAGATATTCCAAGGCGAGGTCATGAAAGTCATTGTAACTTCTGCCTCCCTCTCCTGGATCTCTCTGACTGGAGGAAACCAGCTACCATGTTGTAAGGATATTCAACCAGTCCATGTAGAAATAGCCACATGGAAAGGAACTGAGATTTTTTTTCCCCAGCACCCAGAAGCAACTTTCAGTCACATGAATAAGCCATCTCAGAAAAGAATCCTCCACCCTAATCAAGCCTTCAGGTGACTGCAAACCTAGCCTATATCATGATGATCACCTCGTGAGAGACTCTGAGTTACAACTCAGTTAAGCCTCCCCTAAGTTTCTGATTTATGGAAGCATTTTATTGTTGTTTTGAGCTGCTGAATTTTGGAGTAATTTGTTGAGAGCAAAAGATAACTCATTCAAGCATGTAATGGAATATTGCACAGCAGTGAAAATAAGCTACAGTCACAAATAAAAAATAATGTTGAGAATAAAATAAAATTAAAAGATATGCACAATTGCTGCCACTTATATAATAAAGTTCATAATACTGTTAGAGATATACATATGTATAGTACAATTATGTAGGATGACAAGGGAATAAAAAGCCCGAAATTCAGGAGAGTACAACCACCTGTGAGAGAGTAGGAAGGGACAAGCAATCAGATAGATTCATGAAGGTTTCTAGTAGAAATATTATACTTTTTAAGCTTCCTGGTGGGCTCAGTGATGTTTATGATATTAATCTTTATAACTTTGGAGTCTATGAAAAAAATGTCATAATAACTTTTTTTAAAAGGTGGGAATGATCAACTATGTCCAAAGTTTCTGAGAAACCAATGACATTAAGGACAAAGGACTGACCATTGGATCTGGTAAGACCTCAGCCTTACCTTAATGAGCAGGAGTTAGTGAATCGTAGGTGAAGGCCTGCCTGGAGTCAGATGAAGAGAGAATGTGTGTGAGGAGGTAAAAAAGGCAAGTACCAGCAAATGCTATGAGACTCTGCAAAGAAGGGCAGAAAAATAGGGTGAAATCGAGAGTAGAACAAAGGATATACATTTTGCATAGGAGATTTTATAGGGCCCAACAGAAAGTTAAAAAAAAAATGTTTCAAAAAGACACACAAGATCATATCTGTTCTTGAATGGTTGCGAGATGATAAGACATGGTTCCAAAATGAGAGATGGAGCCTACTTTGGATAAGAGCACAAGTATTGTACATTGATATTATTAATGAATTCATGGTAGTGCCAAGGCTGGGCAGCAGTTTTCATGCCAGGAACAGAGCACAGACTTAGGTGATCTTAATTAAGACAAGACAATGGGTGATGAGGAAGACATCAAAACCATCCCTATTGTTGTAGAACAGGAATGAAGACAAAATCATGAAGCAGATACTTTGTTTGCAGAAGCCACCAATGACCTTTCCTTTGTCCTTGCTGGCCTCCCTCCTTTTCAGATTCTTTTGCCAGATTCAACCTCTCACAATCTGATCTAATTTGAGGAAATCACACTAAGGTATAAGAAGTAAGCAAGCTCACATGGCTGCCTTTCTGGGGATCTTGGCACTTGAATTCCGTTCCATAGTTGAAGGTCAAATTTGGAATCTTTAGGTCTCTCTTTCCTCTAATATGTGATTCCATGAATTTTAAATCCTAAGCAGACATCATCTCAACACAATTCAAATCACCTGGAGGGCAGGTGTTAATACTACAATTTAAATGACGAGATGTGAGACCCATTTAGGAGGAAGCCACCCTTCTTCTTTGTATAGGTGTAGTTGAATGGGTATGTCATGAACATCATAGAATTCAGACATTACACAACTGGACCAGGGCTAAAGATGGCAGCAAACCATCTCTGTGCTCAGGGTTCACACCTGAGAAGGGAAGGCAGGGTCACCTGAAAGGTGAATGGTTTCCTGACGTCAAATGCCTGGGAGAAGACAAATTCTTGCTAGCTCGAGTCCATCTCAGCGATAATAGAGTGTAATTTTACTAAGCACATACAATGTTCAGGCACTATTCTGATTTGCAGATATGAAGTCATTTGACAAGGTGAGAGACGTCTCACCGTGGGCCAGGGAACTCAGGAGACACAGAAGCCCTTAGACCAGTCACTCCGTGCACTACACTCTAATTCTGGGACTAATCTTCAGAGGCACTGGTATGTCCCTACCAAGGACCTGTGAGATCCACATAGGAAAACCTGAGAGCTAAGAGGGACAACTGAGGCCAGGACTAGGAAACACCAGAGAGAAAAGGAAGGTCCAAGAAAATGTATTCAGAGACAGACCATGAAAACTGCTGTGTCCCCAAAGTTCATGTCTTGGAAAGTGGTTGCGAGAGGCGGGACCTAGTAACAGTTGGTAGAGTCATGGGGGCTCTGCCCTCAGCGGAGCATTAACGCTGTTATCTCAGGAGTGGGTCCCTTATCTCTGGCCAAGAACCTCTCTTATCTCTTGCCCTCTCTTTGTCTTTCCACCCTGGATGATAAAGATGCTGGCTCCTTGATCTTGGATTTGCCAGTCTCCAGAACTATGAGCCAATATATTTCTTTTTCATTATCAACTACCCAGTGTGTGGTATTCTGTTTTGGCAGGACTAAGACAGTGTTGATAAAACTACAGTAACAAAGAGCCTAGAGAGGATATTCAAGAAGGCAGTGCATTACATTTAAGTAAAAAAGGAATTATTTTCCTAACAGCATTAGAGGTTTGAAATCAAATATTGGTAGGCCAAATCTTAGATTTTTCATGTTTAATATCCTGTACTTCAATCTAGTTTGGAAGTGAGTAGCTAGCTCTTCTCCTACATCAAGAACCACTACATAACCACTGACAGAGTGTTCTACATTCCCCAAACCAGTTTCGGAATCCTAGAAATATTTCGCTGATTCTACAGTCTTTTAAAAGGGCTTTCTCATTATGGTTCTCACACTTTGATCTTTTAGCTCCGCTGCTTCAAATTCATTTGACTAGAATCCGTCCTCGTGTCCTAGACGGAAATAAGGTCAGTCCATGTGAAGTTTTGTTCTAAAAATTTCAGTTTCTATTCTTGTTCCAGCAGTAGGCTGATCCAAGTAGGGGGATCTGTGGGCTTTTTCTTTTTTCAGTCTTTTCTTCTTTCCATGTCATAGGTCAAAAGCTGTAGCATTTTTTTGCCTCTGAGCCAGTAAGAAGAAAGAAAATTGTGACTGTCACAGCCGCCTCCAGTGAGGGAAGGGGTCATTTCTTGGTTCCAAAGTGTATCTGGCTATACTCCTACAAAGCATCATCTGGTCATTATTTTTTGGAAATAGAGAAGCAAAAACTGTGGATGGGGGCGAGAGTGGTAATGACATTCCACAGCAGAGCAGAGAGGACTGTGGGAGCAGAAGTCCAGGACCAGCCACCCCTCGCTGCAGGCTGCATTCAGCAGGGCAAACACGCTTCTGTGTGAATCCAGGTTAATTGCTGCTAAAATTATACTGAATTTTTTTTTCACTCTTTATTGTCAAAAGAGGAAAAAAATCTATGAAATTCTGCAATTAATTGCTTAATGAACAAGAATAAAATCAGGAAGTCTTCAGCACTTGTCCTTAACAAACCCTGGAAAAGAGTTTTCTTCACGGACAGGCTCAGGCCTGCCTGGTTTGGGGAATCAGTGTTTACGAGGGCAAGAGTACGTCTGGATAGCTCTACTCATTTCTAATACCACTGATGCCAGCTTGGGTCAAGAATCTGTTGTGCTGTTGAAGACCTGTTATGTCCTGCGTGGGGAACCATGTCTCCTGTTACATCCCATGTGGGCTGAATTGTGTCTCTTCAAAATCCATATATTGATGTCCTAATTGCTTTTTCAAATAGGGTAGTTAAAGAAGTAATTAAGGTCAGACGGGGTCATTAGAGTGGCCCTAATCCAACATGACTGGTCTCCCTGTGAGAAGAGATCGGGACACAGATACACCCAGTGAGACTGAGTGAAGCTACCATAAGAGGGGCTGATCAAAAGCCAGGCAGAGAGACCTCAAGGGAAACCAGCCCTGCCACACCTTGATCTTACTCCTTGACCTCTTGCTCTTAGGGTCAGTCTCTGTCCTGAACCCATCCCTTAAACTGGAGGCCAATAGATTTTTTTTTTTCTCTAGAGAACCAGTTAGTAAACGTTTTAGTCTTTGAATAACAGAGGGATGCCGCAGTCTGGCTGGGCACAAAATCACGAGCCACCACACAGCTTGTAGATTCAAACAGCAACTCTTTATTCCCGAATTTACACCAGCCGTCTATAATCACGTTCTGGGGAAATCCACGTTCTCTGCCCAAATTCATTCCCACTGGGCTTCTGTCTCCCAAAAAATACTGTCTGAATCCCGTGAGAACTCAAGGGGAACTCAGGCAGCAGGATACGCCCTATTCCCAGCAGGAATAATCTTAAACCTGGAACCACCCTAAACCCGGATCCGCTTTGGTCCTTGAGCAAGGTCACCTACATGCAATGTCACTGCAAAATGTCCTATTTCCACGAGTCCTTCCACTAAGCAACATGGGGTACGCTGGCAAGGAAATTGTCATACCTACTTGGCTAATGGCTCCCAGCATCTCCCCCCTTCTGACTAATTAAACAACAAGCAATGTGGCTTAAGGACCGTGCCTGGTAGGTTGTCCAATTCAACATATGGTTCTTACCCGTCATGGGAAAAACTGACCTTTAGGCGTCAGCCTCCTGTCTTAGGTTGATACCACTGCAATTGGATCATAGCCGTCACTGACTACCGGTCCAGCATACAGCCATACTTGTGGATAGGTCTATGCACCAGTGGGGGGGTGAGGTTCTTTGCCTCACCTCTGTTGGCCCCCAAATTTGGCCTTGGTGCCAGTGGGGGAGTGAGGTTAATGTGGCTTAAGGACCGTGCCTGGTAGGTTGTCCAATTCAACATATGGTTCTTACCGGTCATCGGAAATGTATATCCTTTGTTCTACTCTCGATTTCACCCTATTTTTCTGCCCTTCTTTGCAGAGTCTCATAGCATTTGCTGGTACTTGCCTTTTTTACCTCCTCACACACATTCTCTCTTCATCTGACTCCAGGCAGGCCTTGACCTATGATTCACTAACTCCTGCTCATTAAGGTAAGGCTGAGGTCTTACCAGATCCAATGGTCAGTCCTTTGTCCTTAATGTCATTGGTTTCTCAGAAACTTTGGTATGCAGCAGAACTCAGCCCCTGATGCCACCTGTCACAACGCAGCCAGTGTGGCACCAGAGCAAGGGAAGGAAGCCTGGTGTGGAGCAGAAAATGATGGAAATGAGCAGTAAGTACTTCTTACTGAGGAAAGGCTGGGGATCCTGGACTACAGGTGAGACAACACAAGACCAGGTGAACCACTAGGGGGTGATAGAGTCCCATGACTAAGAACAGGCTCTGGGACACAGCCTGCTTCAACTTGGCAGAAAGGTGACCCTGAAATGAGTCACAACCTGTCTGAACTTTAGGCTCTTCATCTGTAAGATGGAAATGATCATAGTATGGACAACACAGGTGAATTGTGGGTAGTACAGCTGTGGCTCTGGCATATTTGTAAATACTCCATAGTAGATATTATTATCTGCAGAAATAGCTTATCATTCGTCGGAGTAATGGAGGGGAATGCTGCCTTTGCACACATACACTGGGGGTAGGTGTGCAGTGGGGCTGATCAGCGCATAGCACTAGGTACTTTCTCAGCAAAGCCTGGAAAATGTTGCTCACCAAGATGAGCTGGGGAATGAATTACTGTGGGAAGATGGGGGCATGTGTCATACATCAGGCTGGGGGCTGCCCACCCATATCCTCTTTAACCTTTGTCTAGTTTTTTTTTTTTTTCCGGTACCAGCAATTGAACTCAGAGGCGCTCAACCACTGAGCCACATCCCCAGCCCTTTTTTATTTTTATTTTTTTAAATTTTGAAACAGCATCTTGCTAAGTTGCTTAGGGAGGGCCTCACTAAGTTGCTGATGCTTTTGAACTTGTGATCTTCCTGCTTCAGTCTCCCTATTTGTTGGTATTACAGGCATGCACCACTGTGTTTCTAGTTCATTTTTTAAAATATTTAATTGTGGGCTGGGATCATGGCACAGTGGTAGAGCACTTGTCTAGCATGTATTAGGTACTGCGTTTGATTCTCAGCACTGCATGTAAATAAATTTAAAAAAAGGTCTATTGACAACTAAGAACATTTTTTAAAAAGCCATTCAAATATTTAATTGTTGTCAAATACACATAAAACTTGCCATCAACCTTCTTCTTTTTTCATGTGACAAAGTTTCATGGGTTCTGAGTAGTAGCCTCCTACAGCCTCTTCTAATCATGATGGAAAAGATAACCATGATCTCTACTATAACTGCTAGCACTGTCTTCATCACACAGAGTGAGAAGAATTGGACTTGGTAGTAGAGGTGCTATGATGACTTGAATTCAATGAAAGGCCAGAATCCAAGTCTGGTTCCTCAAAAAGCTGAAAAATTTCCATTGGATCAAAACTTTCCTTGGTGGCCAATGACAATAAGTTTATCTCATCAAATATGTTTTCTTCAAGGTTTTACAGAAAGCCTTAGCTTGTTAGGTTCCTCATCTGGTTGTCAACAGGTGGAAGAACTCCTGTTCCTGGAAGGGTTTGCTCAGGATTGGAATGAAAACTCAACTGCAATAATGGTGGTTGTGTCTGTGAAGTCCTTGCTACTGGAACTCTTCTTACGTGGTGTTGGGATACAGCAATATGGCCTCATGAAGACTGACATCATGACTTACAGCCTGGGTAAAATTCACATTTGCAATGTGCTGAAGAACTCATGCCATCATAGATACTGCCTGGGCCATCCACCATTTATTTCCAAGTGTACAGATGAGTGGCATTTATTACATTCCCTTTATTGTGCAACTATGACCACTATCCATCCAGAGGACATTTCTCATTTTGCAAAAGTGAAACTCTGGATTCCTTAAACAGTGACTCCTCTTTCTCCTCCCTCCTACCTCTAGCAACCACCAATCAATTTTCTGTCTCTAAACTCCACATAAATGGTATCACCAAATATCTTTCCTATTGTGTCTGGCTTCTTTCACTGAGCGTAATGTCAAGATTCAGCCATGTTGTCGAGTGTGTCAGAATCTCCTTTCTTTTTAAGACTGAATAACATTTTATTGTATGTATAAACTATCTGATGTTTACCCATTATTCATTGATAGACACTTGTTCAGTTGCTTTTGAACCAGGAGACCCATCAGGAATTTTCTGGAGAAGGGTAAGTAACAAAGGGAACCAGGGACTGGCCCCTGGAATAAGAAGGAAACTCCAATATGTCAAGGGCTTAGGAAGGCAAGATGTAATTGACAGACATCAGAGAAGAGAAAGTCAGCCAGTATACAGATTCAAGTGCACAGGTAGTTCCTAAATGTCACGTGTGGCTTTGTATATTTTCCATGACAGTTCTTGAATTAATGCCTCTCAGCTCCAAACCAAGGCTTCTCTGCCTGGCTTTGTGATGGGCTGAGACTGTACAAGCTACCAGTTAGCAGAGCTGCGTAGGAAGGAGGGACCTGTGACCTTCCTGCTTGCGGCCCCTCTGAGTAAGCAACACCCTGGCCACACTCTTCACCAGCAGGGGCACTTCCTGCCTGTGGCAGTAGCTGATTCCAGTTGCCAGAGTTTCCAACACTTACAGAGGACTCTCCACTCATCACTAGTAATTGGACACCCCTCCTTAGAGATCCCATTTCAGTCCCAGGGGACCGCAACTCTGTTTCAAGGCTTTAATAATTCTAACTGCTTCTCTTTGTTCACCCAGCCCATCCCAAGAGGTGGTAATTGCTTATTCTGTGATATCTTGTTTTTTTTTTTTTTTTTTCTTCCTTTTTTCTTACCCTCCCAGTTACCTAGTTAGCGTTATAGGTTGGTAGCGATTATTTTAATAGTCACTTATATTAATTACTCACAGAAAAAAAATAGTCACATGCTGCATAAGGATGTTATGGTCAATGGCAGGTCACACATGATGGGAGTCCCATGAGATAAAGAGGGAGCTGGACAATTCCTATCACCGAACGACAGGGTCGCTGTTGTATTGTAGAGCACAGTGCATTCCTCACACATTGGTGGTGATGCTGCTGTAGACAGCTACCGTGTTGTCAGTCATATAATCTATAGCGTATACACCTGTGTGCAGTACCTAACACTCGATGCTAAATGACTACTCTGGCTTATGTCTTTACTATACTTTTTATCCTGATTTTAGAATGTATTCCTTCTAGTTACTAAAGAAAACTCCCTATAAAACCTTATGGGGTGATGCAGTAGCAGCTTCATGAATCTCCTCTCTACAGTGAGCCTTGATTCCAGGGAGAGGCTATGTGAGTGACTCACCTGTACCATCTGGGTTTGGTTAGCACCGTTTGGTGTTTTTACAATGAAATTTCCTAATGACACAGCTCCCAGACCACATCCCCATTGTTACACTTAAAGATGTGGGACTCTCCACTCATCACTAGTAGTTGGACACCCCTCCTTTTCCGTTTTTGCTGTGCTACTGGTCCCCTGATACAACCTCCACTATGGTCTGAATGTGTCCCCTCAAATTCATGTGTTGTAAATTGAATCCCCAGTGCAACTGTGTTGGGAGGTGTTTGGCAGAGCCTTTGTGATTAGATTAAGACTGCTATAAAAAGGGCTTGCAGAGCGGGTTTGCTCTCTCCCACTCTTCTGCCACAGGAGGACATAGCAAAAAGCTCCTCATAGATACTGGCTGGCATTGACCTTGGACTTCCCAGCCTCCAGAACTGTGATAAATAAAGTTCTGTTCTTTATAAATTATTCAGTGTCAGGTACTCTGTTACAGCAAGACAAATCCTCACCACCATCTCAAACCTTCAGTGCCCTCCCCAGGCATCTAGGAAGGATGAGCTGGTCTCCTGCTTTACTCAGAATATCAAAACCATTATAAGTGATCTTAAACCCCCTTCCCCACTCTGACACCACCATCCATAAACATTCCTATAGTCAGTTTCCTTTCCTTCAGTCTCAAAAGATAAAGAATTTTTTTCTAGCTCAATGCCAAATC
This sequence comes from Marmota flaviventris, assembly GCF_047511675.1. Lineage (NCBI taxonomy): Eukaryota > Metazoa > Chordata > Mammalia > Rodentia > Sciuridae > Marmota > Marmota flaviventris. The sequence goes on from NC_092501.1 coordinate 155,759,436, forward strand.
TTCCACAGATGCTTTTGAGTCCAGCCCCTTCCCGTGCATGTCCTCTGGGATCTTTCTCTGACCTCAGATCTTAACAGGGTGCTTTCTATTGTCTCCAGGAGGAAGAGCTAAGGACAGGTGAAAGGATTGGTGGGTATTTCTCTTCCTGTTTCCTATGAATTGCACCCACATTTTCTCCCTCTGCACACCACATGCAAGATCTGTAATCCCATCATCCAGCATCATCCCTAACGGAGGGGAGGCAGGGAGATCATACCTGGTAAGTGTTTGCTGAATGAATAAGATCACAGAGGAGTTACTCCCTTATCCACCTGCTGAAGGAATCCCTGACTGGGCAGCGTTCCGTATTTAGCAGAGTTCAGGGCCGACTCCTATAGCCACTTTACCACAGTGTGGCCTGGGACCACCTCCATCCGCATAACCTGAGGAGCTCATTACAGAGGAGGCCGAAAACCCACACTGATGGAGGATTATCCAAGAGACACAGGAGATCACAGAAAGAACTTTCAGTGGCCAACGTTGGAGCAATTTGAGCAACAAAACAAAGTAGTATTGGATTATTATCCAAAGTATAAGATAAATATCCATGAGTCCATACTGATATAAACAAAAGGGGGAAAGGAAGAGACAAATCTGTGCAGAGGAATTCTTAGTAATTTATGTAGATACTCTGTCCTCAAAGAGGTGGAGTCAAACTCACTCTGTAAGTGTGGCCGTGCATTCTGACTTCTAAGGACTGCCACGTGGAAGGCAGAGTGTTTTTTCAGTAGAGAAACTGGACAAACACCACCTCAGGGAGGCAATCAAGGTCAATGTCAACAGTGATAAGCCAGGTTGATAGTGTGTATCCTTGACAAGCCAGGAGGAGCCCAAGGAGACACAACTACAAGGGTAATGTGGAAACCTGGATGGTTCTGGAATAGAAAAAGAACATTAAGCAAACAGTCAGAAATCCTGAATAACGTATGGACTTTAATAATGAAAGTATTGGGCTTTAGTTAATAATGTATCAGGACTGGTTCATTAATTGTCATACTAACGTAAGGTGTTAACAAAAGGGGGGAAATTGGGTTTATGGGAACTCTTTTTTATAAATCTAAAACTGTTGTAGAAAATAAAGTCTATTAGAATTTTTTTTTTTTTTTTAGATATAGACTCCAAGGCTCTCCCTCAGAATATCAGATAGTGAGTCTCAGGACAATTATTATAGAGGGTTCTTATACACACTAAAGTTTAAACAGTGTCTTGGAGAACTCTGCTCAGAGACAAAGTTTCATTGCTTACTGTGGCTGGTGGAATCTGGGTCACCATGCTGCACCAGCTGGGGTAACCATGGACACTATGTTCAATTGCAATGTTTGTGGTGTCCTCTGAGGCTATGGAGAGGGCATCATGGATGCTCATCTGCTGCAGGTCTGCCTGTGGCATTAGTCTGGTTGACCTACATATATATTGATGTGAGTCAACATTTAACACTTGGAAGATTCTTCATTAAAGTCTAAACTCTGAGCTGCAGTTTGGATCCCCCATTCCCTTGTGGCACTCCCACATAGAGCTTAGGAGTGGCTCAACTCTTCAGAAGGGACATGTGTCAATCAGTTCAACACGATCTCTACCACTCCCCATTGCTCCCAATGCTTTAAGGGAGGTTGTTGACATGTCTGGGTTGTTAACTTTTAAGCTGGGAAAATAAGAATTCTCTTTTTCTGTGTTACTATCAAAAGTGGAAAAAATAAAAGCTAAGCGCTTAAGCCCGTGTTTTTAAATGCTGGGAGAGAGCATTTTTAGTTGTGTAAATGGAGGCTATTACTATATAATTGACATACAAGAGAAATATGTGTGCTGATTGTTCATACCACCCGTGTTCCTTGTTTATAGCACCTGTGGCCACCTGGGTGTGCCAGGCTCCATTTGGACCTCAGGCTGGTGAGGGATGCTGCAGCCATAAACAGACCCAAGGTGGAGAGCAGAGGAAGAAGGAGGAGGGAGAATGAATCTTCTGTCTCCTGTTTTATCACAGCTTGGGAACACTACAGGAAGAGGAGCCTGACTTGCCAGAGAATCAGGATCCCTGGGAGCTGTGTTCTCAGGTCCTTCTTCAAATGGAAGGATCATTCTGTTCTAGATCTTCATTTCTAATTACCACTTTAGGAACAAACAGTCTCATGAGCATTCTGGCAGAAATGGACTTGATTTTCAGATCTAAATCAGCATCCTTGCCAATGTTCAGAGCATGATTACTAAAATGACATAATGGTAATAAAAAGAGCAAGCACTTGCTGTGGGAAGGACCTGTCCTGAGTGTGTTTTAAATTTTTTTTCTTAGTGTGTTTAATGCTCAGAAACTCCTAGAGATAAGCATCATTATTATCATTATTCCCTGTTTACAGATGAGGAAACCAAGGTGCAAGGGGAGTCAAGTAGCACTACCCAAGCGTCTAGCTAGTGAGTGTGGGGCTGGGATTCGAACCAGGCTATGATCCCAGATATCTAGGGGACTGAAGAGGTGTCTAGACTATTCATTCTGACAGTGTATCTAGGGCATGAACAACATAGGTGGCACCATGTACATTTATATTTTATATATTTATATTTTATGTACATTGGGCATGGGGATGCAGCTCAGTGGTAGAGCCCTTGCCTAGCATGTATATGGCCTTTTGACCTTGATCCCCAGCAAGGTCAAAAATAAAAATAATTAATTAAATATGAATTTTATATTTATGATATACACTTGTGTCCACATTTGAAGATGATATATACTATATAACATATGGCATCATAATATGAATAATTTTTTCCTGATTGGAGGTTATTTCATTTTTTAATTATTTCCACATTTTTTGGTGCATTACAGTTGTGCACAATGGTGGGATTTGCTGTTACATATTCACACATGCACACAATAAAACAGTATAATTTCATTACTATTCCTCCCCAACACTTCCCACTGTCTCCCATCCACTGGTCCCTTTCCTCTATTCTGCCAATCTCCCTTTGATTTTCATGAGATCTTTCTTTTCCTTTTCCATCTCTAGCTTCTACATATGAGAGAAAACATACACAACCCTTGACCTTCTGAGTTTGGCTTATTTCACTTAACATAATGATCTCAAGTTCCATCCATTTTCCTGCAAATGACATAATTTCATTTTTCTTTATGGCTACATAAAACTCTTCCATGTATATGTACCACATTTTTTTTATCCATCATCTGTTGATGGACATCTAGACCCGTCCATAGTGTGGCTATTGTGAATTGTGCTTCTATAAATGTGGGTATGCATGGATCACTGTAGTAGAATGACTTTAATTTTTTAGGATAAATACTGAAGAGTGGCATAGCTGCGTTATATGGTGTTTTCATGCCTAATCTTTTGAGGAATCTCCATACTTATAAATTGTTGGGGTTTTGTTGATAAAGGACCTGACATTTTCAGATTTGGTGTGATGGACTCTTGGCTGGAATTTCTGTAAACTACAATGAAAGGTTCTGCTGGGAATTTGCTTGGAATAGTTTGTTTTAAATAGCAACTTTTGTCTTAAAAATTCAAGTATATTCTTTCCCTTACCAATTCAAACTTTCGGTTTCTTAGCGAATTGAGGCAGAGTCTCTTTCTTTCCCTTAGGAAATCTGGAGTAAGGGATTAGAACTTGCCAGTTACCGTCATAAATGTGTCATGACCAGTGACATCTTAAGGGTCTAGTTTATGAGTAGAGTCTCATGCACCATTTAAATGTTCTGATGTAAGAATAATAAAGAAAACTGGAGAGGATTCAAAATAAAAATGAACATGATCAAAGGGTTGAAAGTCAATGTTTAGTCTGGAGAAGAGAAGGCTGAAAGCAGTTTGAAAAGCTCACTTCAAATAGATGAACAGATGAGTCAAAAGGATATTGAACACAGGCTTTAGTCATCTCTGGATGGTGGAGCAGGTTTGGTCAAGGGCACTACATAGAGCAACTGCAAGGGAATAAAACTTGATGCCAGAAATGAAGGCATGTTGTAAATGGAAGAATAGTCAAAGCACATAGGCAGTGGTTTGTCAAGGGTACTTAGCCAGGTGGACACACAGACATCAGGACCAGCTAAGGTTCTCTGTCCTTGAAATCAGACTCCTTCACACAGGACCAGCTAAGGTTCTCTGTCCTTGAAATCAGACTCCTTCACACAGGTTCCATCTGAGTCCCACTCTGTCCACCTGATATGTTGCACAGGGCAAACCCTCTTTAACATGCATTTGGAGGCTGGGGGTGCAGCTCATGGTTGAGCACTTGCTTAACATGCATGAGGCCCCAGGTTCCACCCCTCAGTACTGCAAACACCAAAACAAAAACAAAACCCTGCAGGTGAAACAAGACTGCTGTCAGCTGGCTCAGAAAGCCCAAGCTGCTATTCTTTTGTATTTTGAGGGCTTGGTGAGGTACTCAGTGATGTATCATTTCCTTATAAACAAGTACTGGAATACTAGCAGGGCTAAGGAACATATTTGGCAAATTAGAGCGACCATTTCACTTTAACGTTTTTAAGCAACTCCAGCTCCTACACATACATGACATCACTGCAACAACAGAAAAGGTGACCAGCCATAGACTCCTAGATACTCCTGCAACATAATTCATCTTCCAACAGTTCTGGAAATCCCTTGGCCATACTGTGGGGGAGAGCTGGAGGGTCCAGGGTCCTGGGATTCATATTTGAGTCACCTGCATGACAAGGTGAGGACAAGTCCAGACAGTCTCCACACACAATCCGGGGAGGGGTATGACTGTCCACAGGCAGTACCTGTCAGCACACAATGAAAAGGGTGTTGGCCCATTAGAGTGCAGCAGAGGGAACACAGGAGCACACTGTATTTGGAGAGCCAAGCAGATGGAGATCCCCTGTTAGCTAGGAAGCCAACAAGACTGGCACTCCCAGTTATTCCTGCAACATATGCATTTTGAGAACCTATGGAGTGCCAATCAGTACGCTAAACCTTGGGGAATAAAAATAAAAGCATTCACTCATCACAGTTGAGCAGAAAAGATACAATCACATGATGACCACTGGAAAATGTGTCCTTACTTTGATCAAGAAATATAGAAGGCACAAAAGGCATGAAATCCAGCAGAAATGGCAGAACAGTGGGTGGGATTTTCTCTACTTTCCTTGCCTGGGACCAGAATTGGTCCTGGTGCCTGGACTGCAGACTCACCAGCAGAGGGAGAGGTCATTGCCAGCGGGCTGGAGCCAGGTGACTCAGTGACTGAAAGTCTTTCCTAGACACTGGATAGATCAAGAAAAAAACAGCTTTTACTTAAATCAATTTTGGATTTCTTTTTTTTTAAATCGTGGGCAAAAAGATTTACCTGCACAGCTTTTTGTTCCATGATTTTATCATAAAAATGGCATATGAGATGGCACACTGTGTCACCTCTGGGACGATGGGGTTGCTATGAAGAGCATGGTGAGCTGTGCCTTGTGATTGCTGGACAGAAGGGAAGTGTCAATATAGCTTTTACCTAGGTAGAAATAAGGGAGAGGAAAGGGGATAAAGATAAGGAACAGACAAAATAAGACATTTGAAAATAAGAATTAAAGGCAAAGCTGACTGCATTACTTTCCTAGGACTGACATAAAAAGCTCCATAAACTGAGTGACTTAAAACAATAGGAATTTGTTCTTTCACAATTGCAGAGGCTGGATGTTCAAAATCTAGGCTGCTTCCCCTGAATCCTGTTGAGAAGAATCCTTCCATGTCTCTTTCCAGTTTCTGATTGTGATCTGCAGTTCTTGGAGCTCTTGGCTTGTGGCTGCATCATTTGGACCTCTGCTGTCACCACATAGCCTTCTCCCCTTGTGGGTCTGTATCTCTTCACAGAAGGACACCAGTCATATTGGATTAAGGGCCACCCTACTCCAGTCCGACCTCATCTTAACTAATTACATGTGCAACAACCCTATTTCCACAGAAGATCACTTTCTGAGGTACTTTAATGTGTCTTTGAGGGGAAATAATTCAACTCATAACACACAGAGAATTGAAGCTGTAGATGAAAGAAAGGCCTGAGCTTAACTTTTCCATTAAAAAAAAAATAGAAAGTCTGAAATTAATAAGCAAAATTAACTGGGCAATTAATTATGGGAAGTTTTTAGTATTTCATTTTCAACTTATTTTCTGAAATTTAGAAAATATTTTTTCTAAATGTGTCTTTTTAAATTTGTTGCTGTGGTAATGATGCTATCTTTATGTGTATTATGAATGTATATTTTGATTGCATTTCTATGGATGTACAGTAATCAATATTGTCAAAATTGACACAAAAGGTTCTGAAGGATTTCCTATATAATATTTTTATGATTTCCTATATAATATTTTTATTTAACCTTGGGAAGAAGAGAAATAAAAATTAAAATGCATTTTGCTTTTGAATGTTAAGTACCTGAATTTGAATCAGTGTGCTGATTAGCATGAATTGGTCACAGACATGCACAGCAAGATTAAGCATTTGAGCCAATAATGACCCTTGCATCTCTGAATAGACCTTAAAAGTAAATCAAGGAGAGACCAGCTCCTACTTCTGTTGAAACCACCTGGGGGAGGTTTATCTTCAGTGTTGTTCTTGCTGTGATGGACAGGTGGCTAGGCGGTTCTGTAAGAGGATACATCCTGCTCAGGGATGAGATTGCTATGTTTGGCATATCTTTTCTGTTTTGATGATTCTCTGAAATCCAACTTGCACCTTGGCAAGGATCCAAGGCAGCCTCATCATGGTCCAAGAGGAGTCAGTTACATAGCACCTATCAGTAGACATCAAGAAGAAAATGTTGGCCCCACAAAGATGTCCTGCCTGGGACCAGAGGGAAAATGGGAGAATATGCAATTTGAATGTACTTCTTTCTTTTTACTTGTAGGAGATGCTGCTGGTATCACAATCATGACTTCTTGCCTGTTCTGGCAATCAGCTAGAGCTTCCGTGCACAGTTTTCATACAGTATTTCTTCCCGAGGGCTTTCTCTAGACCTGGGAGTGTGCTCAGCCCATGCACAAAGCAGGCTGAAAGTGTAGAGGGGTTATAACCCCCAGAGCCCTTCAATCAATGAAGGAAGTGTTATGGTTTGAATAGGAAGTGTTCCTCAAAAGCACATGTGACAATGTAGCCATGTTCAGAAGTGAAATGATTAGATTATGAGAACGTTGACCTAATCCATGCACGAATCCATTTGTTGTATTAAAATTTTGAATGGATTACTGGGTAGTAATGGTAGGCAGGTGGGATGTGACTGAAGGAAGTAGGTCACTAGGGAGGTGCCCTTTGGAATTATATTTTGTCCTGGCTCCTCACTTTCTCAGTTTCCTGGCTGTCATGAGCTGAGCAGCTTCCTTCTGCCATTATGTCTGCCTCAATTCAGACCCAAAGCAATGGACTCAGCCAACATGGACTGAACCTCTGAGACCATGAGCCCCCAAATAAACTTTTTTTCTTCTAAGTTGTTCTTGTCAGGTACTTTGGTCACAGAGATGAAAAGTTGACTTACACAGGAAGGAGCTGGCAAATAGTCCAGCTTCTCTGTGCACTGGTAAGACAGTTTTGGGATGTGTTCTACCTCTCTCAGAGGGTCCTTAGTAGGACTTACTTCCAGGTGACCATAGATGATAGTCCCTGTCCCCCTTCCCTAGTACATCACTAGACTTCTTAGAACCTATTAGAGAGGTGGAGTTTACACCAAATCCTTGTCTCAAGAGCAGCTTTTGGGAGAACATAAACCCATGGCATTATATCACATTCCCCTTTATGAACAGTATTCAATTTGTTCAGTATGGATGGCTTAGGAAACTAGCCGGTGGTATTAACAATGATGCAGGGGAGGCAGGTATCATTTCCCCCTTTATCACCGCAGCATGACTGTGAGCATGTGTTAATTGGGTTTCCATTGCTGTGACAAAAGACCTCAGATAATCAACATAAAAGGGAAGAAAGGTTTATTTTGGCTCATGGTTTCAGGGCTTTCAGTCCATGACCACTTGGCCCTGCTGCTTTTGTGCTTGTGGTGACACAGTGTATCATGGCTGTGGAAGGCTTTTCACCTCATGAGGGGGGAGGGGGCAGGAGAGACAGGAGGAGCCTGGGTCTCAATAGCCCCTTCAGGAGCATGCCCCCCAATGACCTAACTTCCCTTCATGAGGCCCGACCTCCTAGAAGTTCCACCATCTCCCTGTAGTGCCAGGGTGGGCAGTCACCCTTTCACATACGAAAGTGACATGTGAAAGGAGGGATATTTAAGAGCCAAACCACAGCAAGCAAGATCTCCACTAGAGCAAAATGATACTAGGGAAAGAAAAATACACAAGGAACAGGATAATCTTATATTTGTATATAAAATATAAATAATCTAACTAATGGTTGGTATTATGGGATATGGCTAGATGGCCATATTAAGAGAATTAAAAGCTCCTGGGTCCCCTATTTGTATGTCATACCTCTAAAAACAAGGTGTAAGAAAATGTCTTATATAACTTATTTGTAATTTTGAATATTATCTACAGTTGTATTGTCTTTATATTGTGTTAGACTGTTCAGAACTCAATTACATTGTGCCCTAGTTGGGCCATCTCGTCCAACGATATCCAATCATAGGAAATCCAACTCTGCCTTTTATAACAAATATTCTTTTATTCTGCTTTTAATATCTTAAATATGCAATATATAATTTTGATAATCAACAGAGTATCCTTGTTTTGATATAAAGAAGAGACAAAGGAAAATTTATAATAAAATTATACATCTTTTGATTTGTAGTTCTTTGGGTGTGATGATGTAGAAGAAAATGCCTGCTCCCACCTATAAATATGTTAGTTTTTATATAAAATGTAAGAAGATCAGAAGCCTCCGCACCTAAGCCACCACGAATAGAAAGAGGAAAGAGCCAAGGTATGATGCATAGCAGAATAAAAACTAGTGTAAGATGAGTGAACACACATCTGGTGCCAACAGATGAGACATGCCTGCCTGTGGGGTGATAAAGGGAAATCACTAGCTTATCTCCAGCAAAAAGCAGACTGTCAGTTGAGATGAAGAAGTACAGTAGTCTCACACATGTGATGGACTCTGTACAAGTGGCTTGAAATGTTTCCCTGTTCTTAAGGGATAGTGATAAAGTGACTCCTGTTGTGAAATCCCACCATCTGTGAGGGCATCTGTTCATTTCCAGAATTTAAAAGACCCTGCAGACCACATCCTTTGCAAAAGGATGGAGAAAAGAAGAATTGGAAAGAGGAAAGGCTCTGGTGGACTTCTAAGGTGTGTGCTTCAGGAAGACTGGGTGGGGAGTTGGACAACCCCCTCCCTCCTCTTCAAATCCCCACACCATAACTTCCATATTTAAGTTTCTCAGCATGTCTTTCCTATCACTGTAGTAGAAAACCATGAAGAGCCCAGGCAGCTTGGTGCAGGAGGTACTGTCCGGCCCCACTCCATCCCCAAGTCTTTATCACCTCTGAGCACCCTTCCCAAGTGTACCTCTTAGCCACCTTTCTGTTTACTCACATGGCAGACAGAAGTGGCGTAGAATTGCCTCAGGGAGTAGCCTCAGTACCAAAGGAAATCAGTGGATAAATTGCCCCAGCTCCTTCACTCCTGTGGGATACGGGATTTCCTGCTGTGATTAAGCTCCCGTTGTGCTAGCTGGTTGATAATTCATTTCTGTGAGCTCTCATCCCTCCCTTCCTCTGTCTCACTTCCTGTTCTTCCAATGTGAGGTTTCCAAGACAAACTGTACCTAAAATTTTGTCTCAGAGTCTGCAGGAGAGACCCAAACTGAAACATGTAGCACTAATATGAAATATTTTAATTTTATTGGTGGATTTTAATGAAGTGCTAAAAACTGTTAAAGGGAATGCCAAATGTTCTGTTACATTTTGTTGCTTTTGCCCTAATGGCTGCACTGCACTGAAACCCTTTTCACCTAAATGTGTGGTTGGAAATACTATCCTAAATAATGTTGCTCTCATTTAAAGGACAGATGAAAGTTTTAGCTGAATTTGATACTTTTTGTAATTAAGTAATTCCTTTGTGCCCTAAATAATTTTTTAGCTTAATTAACATTTCCTGCAAGCTTGGCTTATTACTATGTTGCATCACTTTCAAGTGGATTAATCATATCATCTGGTATCACAAATTCATATTGAGTTCTAGATTTAATCATTATACATGTTAAAAATAGCAATATAGTGCCAACCCAGTGGCCTTAGAACTAGTCTTACCTGCTGCAGACAATAGAACTGTGAAAATTAGAGGCAACTTTCTCTTAAAATAATTGATTGAAAAATCTTTTTTATAACTCTTTTCTCCTCAATAATATTAATCTCACTTGCTTGTAGCTTAACTAAATGTGTGTGTATTTCGATTCTTAGGGTTTGAATCTGAGCTGTCCCCCCAGAGTTCCTGTGTTAATGCAGGAATATTCAGAAGTGAAATGATTGGATTGTGAGAGCTGTAATCTAATCAGCTTATCTAGTCTGATGAACTTGAGTGTGGTGACTGTAGGAATGTGGGGTGTGGCTGGAGGAGGTGGGTCACTGGGGGTGTGCTCTAGAAGGGTGCAAATGCCCTTGGCACTCCTTTCTTTCTCTGCTTCTGGGCTGCCAGGAGCTGAGCAAATTTCCTCCACCTCACCCACCCTTGGGCCCAGAGCAATGGAATTGGCAGACTATAAATGAAATCTCTGAATCCATGAACCCAAAATAAAGTTTTTCTCCTCTAAGAAGTTCTTGTAGGTATTTTGGTCATAATGATAAAAAGGTAACTGATTGTTTAATATTATTTTGATATCACTATTCAATTTCTCATTTATTGAGAAAGAAATTGTACATGTTAAAGAATAAATAATATATTTAAAAACAGTTTTCTATTATTTTTCCTATTTAAGACAAGACAATCAAACTCTTCATAGTCATCACAAACATTACAAAAATTATCTTTTAATTAAAATATTGGAATTAATTTTATTAGTAGCACTAATAACATTCATTAATTTGTGGGTCTTTAGGTTTTTTGGTGACTGAAATTGTCAGTGAATAATTCATTGGCTTGCTTGGTAACTGTCACTACTTTTCAGTTAGTTCACAGACCCACGATATCAGTTGATCATAACTGCTGCTCCATCTGTTGCACAATGACATTGAAAAAGGAAGAAAGTTTTCCTGTGGAATAATTTTTTAAGAGTTTCACTTTTTGGCAACTCAGTATCCATTGTCTGTACAGTTGGAAATAAATTTTCCACTTAATGTTTTCATTCTCCACAAACCATACATTAGTTGTCAGCAAAACTTCATTGTTATTCAGATTACTTACATTCACTTGCAACAAAAATTCTGACAGCACATTTCTTAGCTGATTTCCTACCTTTTTGGATTTCATATAGAACCTTCTACAAATATCATTGCCCAATAAAATAAATTATTTAAATTTCTTGCCATGATAATAATAACCTCATCTACACCCAGTAATATTTTATCCAATTTTGTTTAGATTATTACATATTGTTATCATTGTGCTATTCTGTAAGAAACAGGACCTTATATCAGATTAAACTTCAAAATAAATTTCAGGGACAATAAAAGTTTTTAAAAATATTTTTTAGTTGTAGTTGGACGCAATACCTTTATTTTATTTATATTTATGTGGTGCTGAGAACCAAACCCAGGCTCTCACATGTGCTAGGCAAGCGTTCTACTGCTGACCCACAACCCCAGACCCGACAATATAATTTTTAAGCTTTCCCTAAATTTCTTTTTTTTCACATTTCTTATTGGTGCATTATAGTCATACATACAAGTGAGATTCATTGTTACATATTCATATTTTAACACAATTTGTCAATATAAGCTTTTCCTAAAATTCTAAAGTCTTTATCTTTGTCAACTCTTTCTTTATAAAGGGTTCACTTAATCATGATGGGTTCATTTCTTAGATGAATTTAGTGGGGGAGTCTCGTCCTATAGATACATTCACCTGATGCCAACTTTCAATCCAGTCTGACGCCACAGTACCTTATGAAGCAAAGAATTATGGGGAAGAACATCACATTTTGGCAAATGTCTTTAATTTCTGGTTTAACAGAAGTCTGATGGAACTTCCTATTTGCTTCTGCTTTTAGTTTGTTGCAATGCATTCTTTGGGATGAAGTTTATGAAGAAAATCCTATTTCACATAGAGTTGAAAAGCAAGCATTTTAAGTCTTTTCAGACACCCATATTGATACTGCACCATAATTTTACAAGTTTTTTCCTTTTTCTTTTCTTTTTTTGTGACAGGGTCTTTTAGTATGGCCCAGGCTGACCTCTCCAATTCACAATCCTCCTGCTTCAACCTCCCAAGTAGCTGGTATTATGACTGTACGTCACCATGCCCAGATAAGTGCTGGTGGTAGTTTTTTAAAGTGCAATGAGGAGCCTGAAACCATATGAATGAACTTTTTGTACTGTGTACACTGAAATTTATTGTTTATCTTGCGGTCAAATGGCTCTTTCATGATTTCATAACATTAGGCATTGGTTACTGGATATTTTGTTCACAAAGTTATGCAGTTTTTCCAGCTGTACAGTGGAAAAAAGCTGTTACATATTTTTGAGTGAACAAGAGTGGAAAAGAAAAATGTCTTAGCATCACTAAGAATATAATCCTGTCTTTTGAATCCAGAGATGGGTCATGGGTCCCACTCATACTTTTGAGAACTACTGTCTTATATTGGCTATAGGTTTTGTAGCCAATCAATAACTTCTCCAAACATCAGGGACCTTTAGACTATTATTTTCCTGAACTCCCTATTAAGTTCATTTAACTTAACTGAACGAACCTGTACCTAAAGTTAAGTGTGCAACTCATTTTGAGATTGTAAACAAAAAATTCCACCCAAAGGAAATAAAAGTCACCTATATTTTTGCCTTCCTGAAATAATCAATGTGAACATGTTGACCCACTGGAATCTCTCAGGTTGTGTTTTATTGATTTATGAATTCCAGATTTAGCCACTGGCTAACACTCCTAAGGTTCCCCCCCCCCCCCAAAAAAAAAAAGAAACCGTTTTAAAAAAGTATGTTGTCCACTGTACCCTGTTCTTTTCATTTAGATGTGTAGTTACTGAGGTCAATTCCCCCACATGTTATTTCTTTCTTTCTTTCTTTGGAGGCAGGGTCTCGCTGAGCTGCGAGGCTCACTGGCGAACCTCTGGCCTCGGCCTCCCCGGCGGGGATTACCGCCTGTTACCCGCCCAGCTCCCAGGAGTTCCGGCGAACCCTCAACCCGCTGGGGCTCGGCGGCAGAGCTTGCCTAGCGTGTGAGAGGCGCCGAGTTCGCTCCTCAGCCCCGAATAAAAGTAAACGATGAAGGGAGGGGGGCACACTGCCAGTAAAAAAAACACTTCTTACGACTGCGTAATTTTCGAGCTCAATCTCCCTTGAAAAATCGCGTAATCTCATCTCACAAAGGGAAAAAAAAATTGCAACGACGCGGGCGAAAAGGCCACTCCGCTCCCAATCCACAGAGAGTTGGACCAGATGGATGGTCGTATCGGGCTCCCTTCCCGTCAACAGCCTCCCGGACGCCGCGGGACACCGGAGGGCAGGTGCGGCTCGCCGTCGATTAGAGTCCGCGCCGTGAGCTTCGGCAACCCGCCCCGAAACGCCGAGCATGCGTGGAACGCGCCCCGAGCCCGTCCGGGAGGTTAGAGGTCGCGAAGAGGGCCCAGAGCCTGTGTTTTACAGAGGAATCCGGGGCCATCGCGGCTCCTGGGGTACGGCGCTGGGCACGTAAGTGCCGCCGCCGAGCGCCGTACCCCGCGCCATCCCTCACCCGTTCCTAACGGCGCCGCAGCCGTCGGAAGAACCCGGACACCAGATCCCCGCCGGCGGCGCACGCACTTCCCTTCCGCGGCAGGAAGGGCGGGCGCCGGCCGAGCGGGTGCGCCCCACGGGACGCGCATGCGCCGTTCGCCCGGAGGCCCTGGAGCGGCTCCGTCGCGCCGGATTCACCGCCCCGCTGGGAGTGCGCCTGCGCCGTCCCCGGGGCTCTCCACCTCCGCTTCCCCTCCCCCTGACCCCCGCGGGGGCTCCGGGCCCGGCGGGACCATGTTCACCAGCACCGGTTCCAGTGGGCTTTGTGAGTACCGGCCCCCGCCGTCCTGACTGCCGCCTACGCGCTACCTTGGGCACCTCCTTGAGGCTGGGGGCAGCGGGGATCCTCGGGTTTGCAGGAGGTTGGGGGGCCGACCCTTCATCCCAGCGCCCCAACTTGGGTCGTTCCTGCCTCTGGGGTCCCCGGGCTTCGTCCCCACGTCAGCCAGGAGGGGCGAGTGGTCCCGGTGTCGCGCCGCCAGCTCGGCCCCCATCGTGAGCCCCAGGTGCGGTGCGCGGCAGCTCCAGCGGCTGCTGCAGGTGGGCCGGGCAGTTAGGGTCGGGCTGGGTGCCCCGTGTTCTCGTGGCCCGGCCTCAGGCCCTTGGCGGCTTGGGGCCAGGCTGAGAGTAGAGGCTGTGCGGGTGGAGGTGGTGGTGCTGGAAGCCTGCCCCCATCACTGTCACTTTCCCCATTCATTTAGGGTCAGTGGGACCCCCACATGCAGAATTCAACCTCTGTTTCAGGAGCCGCTCCCTCAGTTTACTTAGGTACACTTCTTCCTCAGTCCTCCTGAGGAGTTTTTAGACAAACAAAAATACTTTAAAGTGGAGGGAAGTTAGGAAGTCATCTGGCCAGAGAGCGTATACTTCGCTGTTGGGTGTGCTGAATTTTGTTGGAGTGTCAGCGGTGGTCAGTAGGCGGAGGTCAGAGAGGTGTGTGCAACAGCCTTGGAAACAACTTTTTCACACCGCATTGTTTATTGCCTTTCGATAAAGTGGACTGTGTCAACCGAACAGTGCGGAGGTTAGACACTGATACACCAGCTCTGAACTGTTTGAACAGCTATAGTTTTGCAGTCGCTCATCATTGCTAGTATGTGTAGTTGATGTTGCCAGAACACAGAAAAGCCTGACATTTCCAAATAGTAAGTTCTACTGTGAATATCATGAATCTTTTTCTGATGAACCTGTTTTGTTTTTTTAAAACACTTTTTTAGTTGTAGATGGGCACAATATCTTTGTTTTATTTATTTATTTTATGTGGTGTTGAGGATCGGACCTACTGCCTCATGCTTTCGAGGCAAGTGCTACCACTGAGCTACAACCCCAGCCAGAAGATACCTGTTTTAAGTCTTGAGAATGAGTTATTGTCTCGACCACAGGCATCATTTTAAATCTTCCTCACTTCTTAACTTTTTAGGTTTTGAAGTGAGTTTAACATTTATGATTTTCCTTGTTTTATAATTTGATTTATGAAATCTTTCATCATTGGATCCAGAGTCCATTACAACAATTAGTTAATTAATCTTTCTCAAATTGCCCTTTGGATGAAGAACTTACAGTTGGTGATGAAGTTGACAGTTCAGGAAGGTAATGTGGTTTTCCTGGGATCGCACTACACTGGTAGATGTGAAATTAACCGTAAGATCCTTCAGTTTTAGTTGTTCAGCATTTTGAGCTATCCTTGCCAATCAAAAGACTTATAAAAAATTAAAAAGGCAAGAGGGAAATCAATTATTAGTTGCTGAACCATATTAGCCATTAGATTACATGGGCAAAGTGTGTCCAAATTAGATGCAGGGTGACTCTGGGGAAGGCAATTCTTTATTCCCTATGGCACAGGTAGGTGAATTCTAGGAAACAAACTGCTGCCTAGGGAGAGGCCTATTCCCAGGGTTCCTCCTCAGCTATCTTGTCCTGTGTCTAAAATAAGTGTCTCTGCAATGTAGGAGCTGATAGGATGACCCTTCCTCTTCAGGCCATGTTTTTTTTTTAAATATTTTTTTAATTGTAGTTGGACC
This sequence comes from Marmota flaviventris, assembly GCF_047511675.1. Classification (NCBI taxonomy): domain Eukaryota; kingdom Metazoa; phylum Chordata; class Mammalia; order Rodentia; family Sciuridae; genus Marmota; species Marmota flaviventris. Next base: position 155,775,334 of record NC_092501.1, read on the forward strand.
CAGTACCTTTATTTTATTTATTTATTTTTATGTGGTGCTGAAGATCAAACCCAGTGCCTCACACAGGCTTAGCGGTAGAGTGCTTACCATAACCCCAGCGGGCCATGTTTTATTTAACGAATAGTTTGGGCATTACTGTGGGCTGTGAATTGTGCTAGGTACCAGGAACACAGTGATGACTAAGTCTTGGTCCTTGTGTTCAGTGCTTACGATGGCGTTTAGGCCATTTTTCCAGGACAGTTAACCACGTGTTGACTTTTTTTCTAGTAAAGATCCCCCTGGGGGCAAAGTGATTTTCTTTAGATATGAAATTATATGTCTATTTTGTGAGTCTTAGTTCTGTTCCTGACTATCCTAAAGAAGGCTAATCCATTGGTCTACCCCTGCACTCAGGAGAACAACAATTTTTTTAAGGAAGAAATCCCTACCACTTCTTGCACCTGAGTATTTCCCATTTTTTGTGTTACTTTCTCCTCGTTCATTTACTCAGCAGGCGTCTGTTAAATACCCATATAGTTCATGAACAGGATAATGTGATTAAAAAAGGTAGAAACCAGCATTACATAGGTTAACAAGTAATTAAAATGCTTTTACATAATAATATGTAACGGCAAAAATGGAAGTTATGTGGAGTACAGCTTTAACATGTGTGGTCAGGGAAGATATCTGGGAAGGTGACATTTGAACTGAGAACCAAATAATGTGAAGAAGCTAGCCACATCAGAGTTTGTTGAGAAAAATTCCTTTTGAAGAAAGGGAATACCAAGCACAAAGAGCAAAGCAGGTGCAACAGGGTGCTTTCAGGTTACCAAAGAAAACTTCAATCAGGGCAGTAAATCAGGGCAAGAGCGTTTGTGACCATGTCTTTGAAACTTGCTTTCTGACCCATCATGCAGTTATGCCTTGGTAAAAATGCATGCAGTGTTCATGACTCATATTAGATTCCTACTCACAGAGTAATGCTGGCACTCTATGTTGAGTAACATATGTCATTTGTTACATTTATTTCCATTGGTGTTTCCATTATTTATTCACTTCAAATGTTCACTGTGCAATGATGCACTCAACCAACATTAATTTTAATTCTATGTTTTATGTATCCAGGTATAGTTCTCAGAGTTCAGTGTTGAGAGGAGGACAAAAAAAGAAAAGAACAGCTGTGTTCAGGGCAGTGCAGTGGTAGTGTAGTGGGTTTATTGCAATGGGTGGCTTGCTGCGGGGAGGCACAGTTGTCAGACTGCACAGTGCAGCCGATACAAATGTACTACATACAATTTTTAAAAAAGTATTTATTTTTTATTATAAGTGGACACACAATATCTTTATTTCATTTTCATGTAGTGCTGGGGATCAAACCCAGTGCCTTACACGTGCTAGGTGAGCACTCTACCACTGAGCCATAACCCCAGCCTACATATATACATTTTTTTTATTAGAGCATTAAAATTATGCATAGTAGTTGGGTTTATCTTGGCAAATTTGCATATGCTTAGAATTTAATTTCAGTTCTTTGTTCCTCTCTTTTCCATCCTCTACTGATTTTCCTTTCACTTATCTATTTATTTTTGATTAGTTCTTTCTACTTATACATAAAGTTGAAATTCCCTCTGGTATATTTATATATGCATGTAGCATGGTTTTTAAAAATTCATTCTGCATTTTCTTCCCCTTTCCATCCCTCCTATCTTTTTTTAAAATTATTTTTTGTAGTTGTAGATGGACAGAATGCCTTTATTTTATTTGTTTATTTGTATGTGGTGCTGGGGGTCGAACCCAGTGCCTCACGCATAGTAGGCAAGTGCTCTGCCGCTGAGCTCCAGCTGCAGCCCGATCCCTCCTTTCTTGATCTCCTTCTTCTACTCTACTGATCTTCCCTATATCTTTATGATACCTGATCCTCCCTTCCATCTTTCCTTTTTTTTTGCTCTAGCTTCCACATACAAGAGAAAACATTTGACCCTTATTTTCTGAGTCTGGCTTATTTCACTTAGCATGATTTTTTTTTTTTTTTTTTGAGGGAGGAGTAAGACTTTGTCAGGCATAACTAACAGTGGGGAGAGGTTCTGTAGGGGATGGAGCAAGGCCTGGTAAAGAATTCTGGGGGTTGTTGATTATGGCTATAGTGGGCAGCTTCTATGGTGTGTGGTGAGTTTGCCAGAGGGCAGTGGGACATGGAGACAGACCTGTAGACATTTTAACATTTGAGGAGGGAGAAGAGGCAGAGCTGGGGAAAAGACTGAGTCTTGGCCAAGGAGGTGGGAGAATGCCAAGGAGCAGAGAATTCCAGAGGAGTGGTTAATAGCCTTAAATGCTGCAGAGATTTCCAGAAAAGGACTTAAAAGTGACCTTTTTGGAAAGAAAGAGGAAATCTAGGGCCTTTCCAGAATGGCTTATCCAGTAATTGGGAGAGAAGTGAGTGAGATTATGGTTGGCCAAGGAATGAGTAGAATAAAAAAAGGAGGCAGTAAGCTTGGGAATCACCTTTAAGAGTATCAGTCCTGAAGGACCTTGAAGGAGTTGCAGTGGTGGGAGCCTCAGTGAAGGGAAGTTTGCTTTAAGTTGAGAGAAACTTTGGCTTGCTCATCATCGGGAAAGACTCAGTGGGGAGGATCTCTTGAAGATACAGGAATGAGTGATAGGACCATGTCCTAAGAAGCAGAAGAAGGTGATCACCATCACAGGCCCAAGGCAGGCATGTTGCTCATTGCTCTGGGAGGGAAGACAGGAAATTACTATTGATGATGGTGAAGTGATTCTAAATGCTGCCTGTCTCAACAGTAAAATAGCAACCAGGGTACTTTTCAGGATGTACACCTGCCGGGTCCCATCCCCAGGGTCACATCCAGAAGGGCTAATGTGAACATCAGAAATCTGTTTTCCTTCCTTCCTTCCTTTCTTTCTTTCTTTTTTTTTTTTTAAGAAACTGATATTTTTAAAGGTTCCCTGGGAGATTCAAATGAGCAAACATTTAGATCAAAGCAAGAAGGTGGCCAGCAGGAAAGGCAGAGAGAACAGTTAGAGTCCAGTGGGGAGATGCCAAAGGCCCAATTAAGATATTAGCAGTGAGGGGCTGGGATTGTGGCTCAGTGGTAGAGCGCTCACCTAGCATGTGTGAGGCATGGGTTCAATCCTCAGTGCCACATAAACATAAATTAAAGATATTGTATCTTCCTAAAATTAAAAAATAAATATTTTTTTAAAAGATACTAGCAGTGAGAATGGATGGGATAGAGGGAAGGATTTGAAGGGTGTTTGGGCAGGTAGGTGGTTTCAGTCAGGCTTATTGGATTGTGGGGAGGAAGAGGAGTTGAAGAAGACTCTGGTTAATGGATTAGACAGCTGGCTAGATTATGCAGTTACCAGCACAGAAGGAGGAGCTGTTTGGGGAAAGATGAGTTCAGTCTTGGACCCATGTAAGGTCAAAGTCTGCAAAGTTCAGTTGGAGCTACACAGGGGCCACTAGAGAGTAGGGTTTGGAGCTGGACTGAACATGGCGAGGTGAGAGTTAGGTGGTGAATGTGGGTAAGAGCTGCAGTGTTGGTGAGTGGAGTCAGAGCTGAGGACAGAACTTCAGGCCCTTCCCTTGTGTAAGAGACAGGTAGAGACGAGGAGATGACAGGGTTGGCAGAGGGGTGGTTTCTTCTGGAGAAACTGACTGCTTTTTCAGTCCAGTTGGACCTGCCCTCTTCACTGTAAATATGTGTCCCTTGGATTCTTCACCCTCTCACCCCATTGTGATTGCCAGATATGGATTCCTCCTCATCTCCAGTTCATCAGCCCGTGTCTGGCATCTCTTCTGAATCCAGACTGTAACCCAGGGTTAATTTTCACAGTTGTGGTCCAATCCAGACTCTCTGCCACCAGCCACCCTCGCCCTGCTGTACTTATTGAGCAAAACCCCAGTCCTGTGTTAATCTTGGTGTCTAAACTGAGCTGAGCTCTGAAGCACACTGAAGCTGAGCTCTGAAGCACTATTTCTTAGTTAACTAAGTTTCTTGGATTTGGCCATCCTTCTGCGTGTCCACTTCCTCTCTAACCTCAAGATTATTCCCAGTTGGTCTTTGTTGCACTGCACCCAGGGAGAGAATCAGGCTGTCACTGGGGTGCTCATACCTCCTGGGTCCTGCCTGCCTTGTTTCTCCCCACATGCAGCCTTGTTCCTTTCCTCCCATCTAAAGCAGGGAGTGGCCTTCTGACTGGGTCTGCCTCTATCTGCTCTCCCCTCTTCCTTGCTGGCCTGTTCTAGTGCCACTCGTTTCTTCTACCATCCTCTCTGAGAGAGAGCTGGCTCATGCTTAGAGCTGATGACGCTTCTCCTGCGGGTACCCCAGTGGCTCTCTGAGGCTCCCTGAGTGAGGAGCCTCTCACTTGCTGCTCCCTTCTCCTTGGTGTGCATCTTTGTCTTGGTGAGTCAAACTGTCCTTCGGATCTCTGATGGTGGAAAGGAGGACAAAAAGGGTTAATAAAGTAAAAACTTCTGGGATTTGCCCTGGTAAATGCTCAGTCGGGTTTGAGTGTTTTTAACTGGATCCTTCTCCTGAGCGTCTACATACAAAAGCATCACCCCTCCATTGATCTTACCTGCACCTTCCCAGTCAGGGCTGCCCTCTTTCCAGCTGTATTTCTTGAAAGATGATTTTCACTAATTCTGCTTGCCGCTCACCTCTCTTCACTCCTTAGTCCTCTGTAGCTGGCCTGCTGTTCTTTGATGCCACCTACTGTGTGGGGCTGTGTTTTTGGTTCACTGCAACTCAAGCTGCCCTGGGGGAGGTGACCATTGTTATCCACCCCAGTGAATCAAATGGGTGCTTCTCAGTCCTCATATAAGGAAATGTTCTGTTGTGTTTGGCCTTGAACACTTGTTTCTGAAATTCTTCTTGAATCTCCATCCCCTTCTGTACTTCCTTGGTTCTCCTCTTATCTCCTGAGCACATCTAGTTAGGTTCTTTTATAATTTTCTTTTTTTGGCACTAATGGGTCATTGGTTGCTTTAGGAGAGCAGTTTCAGAGTGTCTGTCAGGGCAAAACCTGCTGTCTTTAGGGGTAAGAAGTGAATCAGAGGTGGAGTAGATATAGATTGGAGGGATCCCTGTGTGTTTACACAGTCAGGTGAGTCTGAATGAGACACAGCTGGACTCAGCCCTTTGAAGACTCAGAAGTCTGCCAGTACCCAGGGTGTCCTGCTAACCAAAATTCTCACTGCAGTGCAGGGAACCAGTGCAATTGGATCAGTTTAAAGTGGGAGATGCAGTGCTCAACTGAGCTGCAACTTTTTCCTGAGTAAACTGTTTATCTGATCCAAACTATTTGCTAGGGAGCCTTGTGTCAGATGCAGTTAGAGAAGTTTGATGATCCTGAGGTCCACTGGTGTCAACCTGTGACATGGACATATCTCACTGAAGAGATGGGCAAGCCCTAAGGACTGGTGGGGGTGCTGGAGGTCTGCATCTCGCCCACCTTCATTTCAGCTGAGAATCCTGCTCAGGAACCGGAGTACTCTGTCCCCACATAATGGTGAAATGGACACCTACAGCACTTAGCATGGCTGCTCCTTTATTCACACTGGCATGAAGGACCAAACCATGTTCTTACTGACATTCTTAATTACGTGTTCATTGTGTTGAACACATAACTTGTGGAAGATAAGTAGCTCTGCATTTTGGTCTCACCATCTCTTTAAGTATTCCTTAGATAGGGAAGCGTTATGCCTGTGTGAGAAGGAGTCAGGCCTGTGGCTGCCCCCTCTGGCTTCAGTTCACTAGTAGGCATTTATGGTCATGCCTGTGGGCCAGCCACTCTCCTGGGTTCTCAGGATTTAGTAGTAATTACAAGATCAGGTGGTAGTCTTAGGTAATAGGAACCATAAAACAGGCTCATTTTAAAAATTAAGTTTCCAGTTCAGTAATCAACACTTCAGCCTTCAAAGGTAAGATTTTTTTCTTCCAGCTTGGACTTGTTGGCAGCCTTATAAATTCTGCATTTGAGGGTGGGGCCTCCCTTTTGTAGACAGCAGCCCTTGTATTTTGGTACCTCAGAGGAAACTCCCAATTTTATCATTTGTTTTAGTTGGGTTTCTGTTTTATGGGCCAGGAATCATTTTGCTGGTTCTTTTAAGGGTGACTCTAAGTCTATTTATTTCTGCTTAACCAGGCCTGGGCTTCCCAACCCTGTGTAACTTCTGCCTTTAGAGCCTGACTCTTGGGGGTAAGCTGTTCTCCACATAGCTGAAGATTTGGGGGACTTTGGGCATTTGGGGACTTCTGAAATGCCCAAGAAATCTATTTATTCATACATTTTAGCTAAGAAAGAAAGATAGATATTAACTAGAGTGGGACAAGTTTAAGAAACGGTGCTTTTAAAAATTGTGAAAGTGAGATTAACTAGATTACAGGAAGTGTTAGCATTTCACTTAATTTTCTTCATCTTTACCTATACATTCATGTTCTCATTTTAAAATAACTAATAATAATGATTTTATTATTATAAAACAAGTACATGTTCATCAAAGGAACTTCTGAAAAGTAGAAAAACAATGGGAAGAAATAAAATGACATTTATTGGAATTTGGGTGTTCTGTTTTTCCAGTGCAAAAATGAACAACTAAATAAGTAAAAGTAAACTTAATCACACTCAAATATGACTGTGTAACTTGTTATTTTACCAAACAGGATCTTCTTAAATGTAATATCTGTGTCTATTGTTTATATTTTGCTTTTCTCCTCCTTATAAACACCCCCTGCTGGCTGGCCTTCCAGAATTACGTGTTTCTCTTCTCCTTTCATTGCTACTGTAGTAATGAAGCTGAGAGCATCTTCATTTTCAGATATTCCTAGAAGTGAAAGGTTAAAGAAAGTGCATTGTCTCATAACTTTTGATGCATACTGCCAAAGTCCAACCCCAAAGGAGTTTCCATTCCGCTTGGAGCTGCAGAATAAATAAAATGTCACCAGCAATTTAAGGGAGAAATATTGCTATACTTGTTACATTTAATCTTCACAGCTGCCCTGTGGGGATAGGTATCTTTCCCTGCATCACCCCCTCCCCCCACAGATGAGTACATAGAGGCTCAGAAAATAATTTGTCCAGGATCATGTAGCTAGTTTGTGGAAGAGCTGATTTGTCCCAGATTTGCCTGCCTCCAAAGCCTGTACCCTTTCCACTGTGTTATGCCACATTAATAGTTAAGTCCCTGTAAGGGAAATGTCATAAACAAAGGGACATAAATTGAGTCCCTTTTACCTGTTAAGTCTGCAGCTTTTAGTTATGCAAGCGTAATAATTATTTCAAAGTTATAATATGTGGTATATTTTGTCATTCACATCTAGGACAATGGAACAAAGTGAATTAGTGGAAGATGGCAATGGCAGGATAACTCGCAAACCTTAGGACAAATACCTGGGGAAAGAATCATCATTTAAATGAAGTGCTGCATATCTGTGTTTCTTGTCACTTTTCAATCAATAATTAGTAAGTGTGAACTATTAATTCTACCTACAGAACACTTAACTACATGCTGGACACTGTTCTAAGCAGTTTACATGGATTCATTTCTTAGAACGTCGCTGCGAGTTAATATAGTATTCTCTGCAACATGCAGATGAGGAAGCTGAGGCACAGCCAGTCAGGTGTGCTTCCAGAGGTCACATGACAAGGAGCGAGACTAGAATTTGGCCAGTCTGGCCCATATTCTGTGTTGCACACTATACTGCTTCTCAGTCTTAGAGACATGCATCTGCAGGTGTTGCTCTCGACTACTGAGATCTTCATATGCTGGCAGTGAAAACACCAGCTCTGAATCTGCGTGACAGCCCTGTCATGTTGCTTTCCATTCTGCTTGGAGTTGCGGCTGTTAACTCTGCTGTGCCCTTTCTGATGGTTTTCAGTCCGTGAGTCTCCCTCTTTCTTCCTGCGTCAGAACCAGTATCCAGCTTGCTTTCAGTAGGGATGTTTATATCCTGATAGGATCTGCTTGTGGTAACTAATTTCTGTTTTTATTGTGTGTGTGTTCCTCTCTCCTTCTTTTATCAAGTTATGTCTTCCTTCTCCAACCTTTTCCTCTCTCTGCTTGTGTCAGCATCAGTATCAGTACTTAAAGTGGAACCTACCTTATATCAAACAGATTTAAAAATATATATATTTATTTTTTAGTTGTAGTTACACACAATACCTTTATTTCACTTATTTATTTTTATGTGGTACTGAGGATCGAACCCAGGGTCTTGAACCTTCGAAGTGAGTGATCTACCACTGAGCCACATCTCCAGCCCACATTAAGCAAATTTTAAAATGTATTTCTGTAGAATTTTAGTGAGTGCAACTTAACAAATAATTTACCTCCAGCATTTTTGAAATAAACTTTGTGAAACATTGATACTTGTTGAGGGGTACCTGGAATTTTTACCCCCACTTAAATTATTAATATAAATGAGAACTAAAATTTAATCCTCATTTAAATCATGCTTCTTTTCCCTAGATGTTTATCCTAAGACTTTGTAAGTTATATTGCCATTGTTCTAGGCCATTTTCTAGTCATATGTCAGTTTGGTCCCTTGAATGTATGATGACACAGTGGAAAGAGTAGACTTATATTTGGAAAGGGTTCTGTGGCCAACTAGGTCAGGAGTGTTGTTGACTGAATAATGATTGACAGTGCACACTAACCTTTGAACGCCCTTTAACCATGCAACAAAAGAAAGTTGTTTTAACTTTATTAACTCAGTAAGTTTCTAAAACTTACTGGGAATGAAAAATAAAATATAAGGAAGAAACATAAATTTCAGTTTGTACTGTCTAGACTCGATCTTTGTTTATATATTGCTGTTGTGCAAATTTTCACTTTGTGTGTGTGTGTGTTTATGTAAACATTTTTAAAAAGCAAAATTAGGGCTAATTTTGTTTTCTGCTTTTTTCATTTAACCTTCTTAAATGCATTTATCCATGTCATTAACAATCTTCAAAATAAACTTTTAAAATTTTGTGTTAATTACGAAACCGAATCATGCTTGCTGAAAAAAATACAGAAATTATACAAATAGGGGCTGGAGTTGTGGCTCAGTGGTAGAGTACTTGCCTAGCATGCATGAGGCACTGGGTTCAATTCTCAGCACCACATACAAATAAAATAAAATAGTTGTTCATCAACAACTAAAAAATATTTAAAAAAAAGAAATCATACAAATATATAACAGAAAAGACCATTCTCACATAGTTACTGTTCCATGTGGATGACCAGCATTGATAGCTTAGTTCTTATTCTCCTGATCTTTGCCATGCGTGAGTTTGCTTTCTTCTCTCAGACACACAGAGATACATACACACATATATGTATGCATAATCTATGTATATTTGGTTTTATATAGAAATGGCATTTGAATGTACATTTTATGTTCTCCCAACATTGTCTTTGAGCATAAAATGTACAAAAAATCATTCGTTATTGATTATAATGTTTTATCAGACTAAAATGTTTTTTCACCCCAGTATTTTCCCATTGAGAAATCATGGTAAGTTGAATATCTCTATAAGTAGGTTATGATCACATCTTTGATTTGGTCCCAAGGAAATCATCACTAATGTGGAGTTAAAGGTCACAGCATTGTGAAGCTCTTGATCTGTATTGCCAAATCCTTCCAAAAGGCTGTTTGGTTTTGTGCTTTTACCAGTCTAGGAGCATGTGTTTCTCACCAAACTTTTATAACAATGAGCATAATGATTTTTAATAATTTTTGTCAATAGGTTAAGAAATGTCATTTCATTTTTATCTTTTTATAAAAAATATTTTTAGTTGTAGATGGACACAATACCTTTATTTTGCTTATTTGGTTTTTTTTTTTTTTGGGTGGTGCTGGGGATCGCTTTTAACTTTTTTTTTTTTTGGTACTGTGGATTGAATTCAGGGGCACTTGATCACTGAACCATATCCCCAGCCCTTTTTGTATTTTATTTAGAGACAGGGTCTCACTGAGTTGCTTGGCGCTTTGCTTTTGCTGAGGCTGGCTTTGAACTCTTGATCCTCCTGCCTCAGCTTCCTGAGCTGCTGGGATTATATGTATGCATCTCCACACTTGGCCTGTTTCATTTTTATTAGCCATTCATCTTTCAGTTTTGGTTTGTACCACTTGTTTTAGCTACCTTTATAAAAAAATTGTAAACAATGGACAACCTCCCCACGTTTGATTTACCGATTTTTGGCATACTCAGTAGACTCTGCTATGAAAATGAGAAATTAACCTAGGAAACAAGTATACCTTTTCTACTCTGCATCCTTATTTCCATGTTACACACATGCTGTGTGTGTTTATCATCTGTTCTGTAATGATAAGCCTTTCATACTTTGTTTATGGGTTGATTTTTATATGGCAAAACTAATAGCTCTGCTGGCATTACTATGATTGTATATTTACTGTGGAATCAAGGCTTGAGATTAGATTTACAGAAGGAAATAAAGTCTTTGCTTAGGAAACTTGTGCTGCTTCAGGGAGTCTGAATGTCCTTTGAAGTGTCTTCATTACTTTTAAGTTCACACTCAGCTACTGCTGTTTCTTAAATCCTGCATCATTTTTGTCCTGGCACCGTTGTTTTTTTTCCCTTGTTATCCTCTTGGAGTAAACTTTTTTTCATATAAGGACACAGGTGCTGAACTTGCTGGGTCCCTTCTTGGCCATTCTTGTACAGTACTGAATGAATGGATTCTTTCTTAAGTACCTAATGTGGGTCTCCTTGTTTAAGGATAGATGTTTTGTTTTTTTTTTTAATCCTGAGGGAGGCCCATACCTTAAGTGGCAGGGCTGACCGCAGGCCCTTTTTCAGTATGCAGGAATAGGTGGTTTCCATAGAGCGCAGAGGTAGGGTGCATAGGTGGCTAGTAGACACTGTGAGGACCCCTGCAGTTGTCAAAATTAGGTGGGCTTGGCTCTTTTTGTGAATTTCTTCCCCGAGTAAAGCTGTCCTTACCCCATCCTTCATTCCCTATCACCTCATTCTCTGATCTCTGTGGAAGACTGAAGTTACCTCAAGTTCTCTTCTACTTGGCTTCTAACCCTGTCCTCAAGTACATTGCTCCCTTCTTTTGCAGATAATTTGTAGGATTTTATCCAGCCCCTTTCCTATTTGGGTGGTGGAATGGTGGAATGAATGGCTGTTGGTTAGAAAGAATGGACTTGGGGATGGGGTTTTATGGAAGGTCCAGCTGCCCTGATGACATGTGATCAGTGGCTTTAATTCTACTGGAATTAAATGACTTTACATGCTGTTGGATCCAACGGTGAACACTGTGCATTTTTTTCAGTCCTGATTATATTATCATTCAGTTTATTTTAGTCCTGGTTATCATTCAGTTTTTTTTTGGTCCTGATTATATTAAAGAGAAGAATCTTGTGGAGATGGCCACCAGAGGGCATACGTTCTTCCCTAGAGTGGTCAGTGGAGGTGAGTTCTATGAGGTTTCTTCTTGGAAGTGAATTGTGATGGAAGTAGAAGGTGACCCACACAACGTGTGGCTTACTGCATTTTTGATTTAGTTCTTTTTTGATGAAAAGCTTTTAAGAAAGTCACTTCATGAGATGCCATATCACCCCATTCCTGTGAGAACCCTGAGAAGCTCACCAAGTAGTTAACCAGTCAAGAGTCAGGGAGACCAGCACTGTGGTAGGATATGTGGCCCCTCTCTCAAGGGTGTGAACCACACTGGGTTTCTGTCTGTGTTTTACATGCCAGACTCATGGGGTGGGCAGAGTTGCTGGATTGCTGCCCTCACCGTGTTTTCAGCTAGAACACTTCTCTAACAGCCCACATGACTGAGCTTTGCAGAACCTGTGGTTAGTGTCTTCAGGACCCAGAAGATGAGCCTTTTATTCAGGTAACTATCACATAACCAAATTTTCAGTGTACACTTACTGGCTTCTGGTACATAAATATTGTTGAGCAATTAACAGAAACCACCATAATTTACCCACCACACAGAGAACCCAGTACTTATTAAGCAGTTCCTCCTGCACCTGCCCACCATTAATCTGTTTTCTGTTTGTATGGATTTTAAAATTTTGGGTATTTCATATGCATGGAATCTGCAGTGAGTTAGCATAATGTTCTCAAGGTTCATCCATATAGCACACTTCATTTACTCATTCCTTTGTTGGTGGACATTGGGTTGTTTCCACTTTTTGCCAATCATAATAATGCTGCTTTAAACATTTGTGTATAGCTTTTTGTTTGAATACCTGTTTTAGTTCTCTTGGGCATACAACTAGGAGAGGAATCGCTACAAAAATGCATTTTAAGTATATAAGTTTTATAATGGTATATAAACTTTATATGGTATATAAAGTTTTATTTTCTTGTTACATATTAGGGAAAACTTTGTTTCTTACCATCAGGTAGAACTGGGTTCAATACCAGCCCCTCTGTTAACGAGTTATGATGTTGGCCAAGTCACTGAATTTTTATAGCCTCTTTGCTTTCCTAGGTGGGTTGGTGATCCTGCCTCCACACTACTCCAAGGACTCACCAAGGTGGTTTACCTGGAAAATGCTCTTAGCCTTCACATCTCCTGTAGTCACTGTTTTACGATAACGCAGTCCCCTAAGCCTGATTATTATTCACCACCACAAAGAATTGGCTGTGTACTTTGGTCACAAAAGAGAAATAAGAGATGAATGACTCAAAAGGAAATCTTTGGTGTTTTATATTATCTTTGCTATAGATGCTTTGCACTTTTAGGTTGATTTATTGTCTGTTATTCTTAAAATTTTTGGCATCATTATTTTCGAAGGTAGAAGGAACTCTTGCAGAAAAGTGACTTTTTTTAACCTCCTGTTTATGTGTGACCCACTTCCTGACTGCACTTACAGACAGGAAGATTGCTAGTGACTTGCCCTATCTCAACACATTAGAATTTAATGAACCTTTTTCCTCAATTAGTAACTAGTTGAAAAACAGATGTGTGTAAAGAGTTAAAAATCTCCCATGAGTAGATCAGAAATTACCACTGTTAATGTTTTGATAGCTGCTTTAAAAAGCTTATATTTATGTAATATTTTTAAAAAAGTATTATATGATAATACCACTAGAAATATTGTTTTAGGAACATCTTTGCTAGGCATGAAATATTTGCCTACATCCTATTTCTTAGCATTGAATATTATTCCATTTTAAGATAGAACATAATTTATCCATTTTCCTATTGGATATTCAGGTTGTTTCTAGTCTTTTCACCATTATAGACAATGCTGTGATGAACATCTTTATAGAAAAATCTTTGTGTATGTTCATGATAATTACTTTGGGCTAAATTTCTAGACATAGATTTTCTTGAATCAGTATGTATGCATGTTTAAAAAATTTTTTTTATGGGATTGAAGCCAGAGATGCTTAACCACCAAGCCATGTCCCCAGTCCTTTTTATTTTTTATTTTGAGACAGGTTCTCGGTAAGTTGCTTAGGGCCTTGCTAAGTTGCTGAGGTTGATCTTGAACTTGCAATCCTTCTGGCTCAGCCTCCAGAGTTGCTGGTATATAGGTGTGTGCCATTATGCACGGTATGTTTAAAATTTTTGATAAGTTCTGCATTTAAAAAGTACCCACCACTCTGTGCTGCCCCCTTCCCAGACTGTAGTGTTTTTATATTTCCATTCAAAATGGTGGCCTGTGTAACAAAAGTAAGCACAATTTTGACTAAAGGATACAAATAAGCTGGTCTTGGCAAGAGCAGTTTGGGTAATGGGAGAAGGAGGTGTAAATGGGCCTCTGGTGGCAATCAGTGTCAGGAGCCAGGTAGTAATATAAAGTATTGTGCTTAGTACTTCACCATTGACAACTGAACTGCTCAATAAATGTTGGTTAGTGTTAGTGGTGGTGAGGTTAGAGCAAAGGGGACAGCCTTGTCATTAACCACACAACAGTAAGAGACCACTTTTGCCTCATGAATTGACAAAAAAATTAGTTTCATAGAATAAACCGATGATTGGTCAGAACCTGAACAGGGTTTCATAGTACATTTTCCTTTAATCTATGGATATGGTGAATTACATTGATTTGCTTTGCATTCCCAGTGTAAACTTCATTTGGTCAGTGTACTGTTCTTTGTATATGTTGTTGGATTTGACTTGGCTTTTTTTTTTTTGCATCTGTGTTCATAAAGGAACTTTAAAAAAATTTTTTTTGTAGTTGTAGGAGGACACAATGCCTTTATTTTTATTTATTTATTTTTATGTGGTGCTGAGGATCGAATCCAGTGCCTCACCTGTAGTAGGCGAGCACTCTACCGCTGAGCCACAATCCCAGCCACTGAATGTGGACACATTCAGTTCATAATGGTGATTTTTTGGTATAACAAAAGTAAGCACAATTTTGACTAAAGGATACAAATAAGCTGGCCCTGGCAAGAGCATTTTGGGTAACGGGAGAAGGAGGTGTAAATGGGCCTCTGGTGGGAATCTTGATCCATTATTTTTCCTTTTTTTTTCTGATTTTGGTATAATCATAATGTTGGCTTCATAAAATGATTTGGGGAGTGTTGAGAAAGTGCTTGTGGGCTGGGGATATAGCTCAGAGTGCTTGCCTTGCATTCAGAAGGCCCTGGGTTCAATCCCCAGCACCACAAAAATAAACAAACAAACAAACAAATAAAATTAAAAAAAAAAAAAAAGAAAGTACTTGTGTAGAATTGTTATACTTTTCTGTTAAATGCTTGGTAGAGTTCTCCAGTGATGCCATCAATCTTGGAGTTTTCTTTGAAGACTTTTTAAACTATGAATTCAGTTTTATAATGTCTATAGGACTGTTTAAATTAGTCATTTATTCTTGAGTGAGCTTTGGTAGATTGTGTCTTCCAAGGAATTTATTTTATCCACAGTGTCAAATTTTTGAGCTTGAATTTGTTCCTAGTATTCCCTCTAATCCTTTAAAATTTATTTTAGTTGTGATAATGTAAAATTTACCATTTTAACAATTTTTAAAGTATGTAGTGACATTATATAGGTTCTTGTTATTTTGAAAGATTATACTTATAAGGTTTCTGAGCTCTGTAGTGATGTTGGTAATTGAGTCTTCTCTCTTCTTTTCAGTCTTGTAAGAAGTTTATCAAAATTTATTGATTTCTCTCAAAGAGCCAGCTTTTTAGTTTCACTAATTTTTCTCTTACTATATTCTGATTTTTCTGTTTCATTGATTTCTGTTCTTATTATTTCATTCTGTCTGATTGCTTATGGATTAATTTGTTCTTTTTCTAATTTTTAAATGATTGCAACTTACATTATTATTTGAGGTTATTTTTTCTTCCTATTATAAGCATTTAGTGAGATAAGCTTCCCTGTAAGCACTATTTTGATTGAAGTCCACAAATTTTGACTGTACTTTCATTTTGCGTTCTATTTAAAAAATACTCTAATTTCCGTTGCAACTTCCTTTTTGGCCCAGATATTACTTAGATGTGTGCTATGGAGTATTCACATAGTTGGAGGATTTTTCCATCAGTCTCTATTGGTTTAGCTTGATTCTGTTGTGGTCAGGGAACATGCTTTGTGTAAGTTCACATTACATTGGTTGAGGTGTCCTTTATGGTCCAGTAGGTGGCCAGTGTTGGTAGATATCCCGTGTGCATTTGAAAAAAAGTGTAACTTGCTGTTGTTGGGTGGAGTGTTATATGGTTAAGTTGGTTAATGGTGTTTTTTAGGTCTTCTGTATTCTTATATGTTGTATGAGTCAGCTTGGGCGCCATAACAAAACACCACAAAGTAGCTTAAAATAATAGAAATTAATTTTCTCACAGTTCTGGAGCTGAAGTCCAAGGTACAGGAGTTGGCAGGTTTATGTTCTCTGGAGGCCTCTGTCCTCGGCTTGCAGACATCTGTCCTGTGTCCTCACATGGCCTTTCCTCCATGAGCACATATTCCTGGTGTCTCATCCTCTCATAAGGACGTCTATCAGACTGGATTAGGGCCTCATCTGTGTCCCCCTCACTAAACCTTAAACACTTCTACTAGGACGCTTTCCAAATACAGTCACACTGGGGTTAAGGCTTCAGCATGTGAATCTTAGGTGGACACATTCAGTTCATAATGGTGATTTTTCTATGTATATTGTCGGTTACTGAGAGAGGAATGTTGAAGCTTCCATCTGTATTTGTGGATTTATCTGTTTCTTATTTCAGTTTTATCAGTTTTTTTTTTTTTGTTTTTAAGAATACTTTTTGTGTGTGTGCTGCGGGTGAGGGGTCAAACCCAGGGACTCACGGATGCTAGGCAAGTGTTCTACCTCAGTTTTATATCCCCAGCCCAGTTTTATCAGTTTTCATGTATTTTGAAGTCTTCTCTTGGCTCTCAAATTCTGTAATTCACTGTGTTCCTCTATCCAGTGTTTTAATTATTAAAAATTTAAACATACAGAAAAGTTGAAAAGAGTGTACAACAAACACCCATGAACCCACCACCTAGATTCTACAATTAACATATTTATTTATTAATATTTATTTTTTAGTTGTAGTTGGACACAATACCTTTATTTCACCTATTTATTTTTATGTGGTGCTTAGGATTGAACCCAGAGTCCCGCACGTGCAAGGCAAGTGCTCTACCACTGAGCCACAACCCAGCCCCTACAGTGAACATTTCACTGATTTAGTTACCAAATATCCATCCCTCTATTTGTTTGATAAGTCCACCTTACTTTTTGATGCATTTCAAAATAAGTTATAGTTGTAACTTTCTCTCAAGTGTGTATTAAGTAGAATTGTTTAGTTTTTTTTTTAAAGTAAATTTTTCTAAAAGTAATATACAGAGATCTCTAGTTGATCAGTAAATCCTGCTATCCTTAGTAATACTGCTCATCCTGTGATGTGAGGCTTCCAGGATGTTTTTATGTTGTTGCTTTTCACATGAGTGTTAGGGATCTGATTTTTCACTCTTCTTCTTCATTTTTTTTTTTTTTTTTGAGAGAGAGAGAGAGAGAGAGAGGGAATTTTAATATTTATTTTTTAGTTTTCGGCGGACACAACATCTTTGTTTTATGTGGTGCTGAGGATCGAACCCGGGCCGCACGCATGCCAGGTGAGCGCGCTACCGCTTGAGCCACATCCCCAGCCCCTTCTTCTTCATTTAAAAAAAAAAAATTTTTAGATGTTGATGGACCTTTATTTCATTCATTTATTTATATGTGGTACTCAGAATCAAACCCAGTGCCTCATACATGCTAGGCAAGTGCTTTACCACTGAGCCACAGCTCCAGACCCCTGATTTTTTCACTCTTCTTAAGAGGAGGTTTTAAAGGTAGTTATCAGATTTATGAGATCTATTTTTGGGGTTTGTTTAGTTCTAGACAGAATTAAAATGGTTGCATAAATGGGATTAGTTAATAATTCAGTAAGTATTTATTTTTAGTTTTTTTTTCTTACAGTATTGGGGTTGAACCCAGGCCCTTGAGCACGTTAGATGGGTGCTCTACAACTGAGCTACATCTGCAGCCCTTTTGGATCTTGTTTTATTTTGGAACGAGGTTTTTGCCAAGTTGCTCAAGCTGACTTTGCACTTGTGATGCTCCTGCTTCAGCCTCTCCAGCCTACAGGTGTGCACCACCACACCTAGCTAGTTTTAACTTTTAATTGTGGCAAAATATACATAATAAACCATTTTGAAGCATACAGTTCAGTAGTAAGTACAGTCCTTTTGTGCAGTCTCTACTCTTTTCAACTTGCAGAACGGTAACTCTGTACATAAAGTGATAACTCCCTCATTCCTTGTTCCTGGCTGCTTTGGACAGCCACAGTTCTACTTTGTTTTTATGAATTTCACCACTGCAGGCACCTCATATAAATGGAGTCCTGTCGTATTTGCCTTTCTGTGACAGGTTTATTTCACTGAGCACGCTGTCCTCAAGGCTCATCCACATGTGGTGTGGGTCAGGATTACCTTGCTTTTTAAGGTTGATTTGATTTCTACTGTATGTGTGAGTGCAGCCTATTATCTGTTTATCCATCCCTCTGTCAATGGACACTA
This sequence comes from Marmota flaviventris, assembly GCF_047511675.1. Classification (NCBI taxonomy): domain Eukaryota; kingdom Metazoa; phylum Chordata; class Mammalia; order Rodentia; family Sciuridae; genus Marmota; species Marmota flaviventris. The sequence goes on from NC_092501.1 coordinate 155,793,320, forward strand.
GCTGTTTGTCATGTTCCCAACTAAACACTCAGGTCACTCCAGGTGAACTGGTTGGCATGAAATAATCACAGAGACAGAGAAATACTTTTTTCTTTGGGTTCTGTGATGGCTCCTCTGACCTTAGGGGTCCATGGAAAGAGACAGAGGAGCACACGTGCTGAACCCTTTTATTGAGGAGAAGACTTTCAAATGAGGCAAGGGGTAGGATTACAAAGGAACAGGTGAGTATAGCTCAACTGTTCTGGGTGCCACCTACTCCTAGGGCCACACTTTGTTATCCGAGCAAGGAAAAGCTTGAGTCACTTAGTCATGGCACTATTGTGCCAGACTACAGTGATCTTCAGATGCCCGTGGTACATCAGGAGTTAAAGCTGCGTGCATTTGGAATGGCTCCCCACAGCTGCTCCCACCTGTAAGTTCCTGGGCAGCTCTACAGCCACTCGCCTACCACTTGGTAAACACGCATTGATGGGCTTTAGTAGCTGAGTCTTGTCAAGGTCAGAGGGCTGCTGAGGCAGTGAACACACCACACTAAGCTGCTGCCTACTAGAAGCTTACGTCCCAGTGGTACTGAAGGTTGGGAAGATGGACAGTAAGCAAAGGGACGCATTTCTCTGATTCTAAAATGCAGGATTTTTACATTCACATACATTGGATGTGCCTTATAATTGATGACATCTTTAAAATATACTTGGTTGTGTTTCTTTTTAGTGTAACCAAATTTTATGGTGTATCTTACAGTCAGCTTGAATTAAGTTGGTGTTATTCTTAAGCCTTCTGTTAAGTCAGGACACACAGGGAGGACACAAATAAGGTGACATTTTTTGCTCAGCACCTGTTTAGCTCTGATGACTTTTTTCCATAGCAGGATTTTATCCTGGATAGAGGCAGTGTGTTGATAGATTTTCTGGCACAAACTCCTTGCCTGCTTGTGGGCTGGTAATGGTTTGCAGACTGGTTCATTGAATGGCACTGGTAGAGCCTGGGCAGGAGGATATGAGAGCATTTTGCAAGATGGGCCCAGATTTGCAGGTGTGGTGCAAACAACATCACAATGACCCAGAAGGGACCATCTCTATACCTGGCAAGTTGCTCATTGGTGTGACTCATAATTTCTCTACTTTCTCCTAATTTTCAGCAAATCCTGCCTGCTGTACCTTCAAAACACACCCTAATTCTGACATCTTTCTGCATCTCCATCCCGAGATGCATCTACAGTTATCTCCTACTTACATTATCAGAACAGCCTACTGACTGGTCTTCCTTTTTTCTACTCTTCCTTCCTGTAATCTCTTCTCAATTTAGCAACTGAAGTGATCATGCAACAGTATTTTTCTGATGGTGTTATGCCTGTACCTAAATTCTTCTACTTAAAGCATCGTGGACTGGAGGCAGAGCTCACTGGTGGAGTGCTAGCTTAGTATGCATAAGGCCCTGGGTTCAGTCCATAGTACTGGGGTGGGGGGCAGGGAGAGAAGAAGAGAGAGAGATAGAGAGAGAGAGAGAGAGAGAGAGAGAGAGAGAGAGAGAGAGAAAGAGAACAAAACAGTGTAACATCCCACCACCCTTAGAGGAAAAGCTAACAACCCTGTGACAGCCTCCAGGGCGCTACATTCTTTGCTTCCACACTTCTTTGAACTCATCCTGCTTAGAGCCAACTGGTGGCCTTGCTGCATATTGAGCATGTTCCTTCCTCTCAGCATTTGGACTTGCTTTTCCCTCTGCTGGGAATGGTGTTCCCCAGCTGTCTGCAAAGCGCACTTCTGAGGGCTCAGCTCAAGTCTCAGCTTATCAGAAGGCTTTCCCCTAATGCCCTACCTGAAAAGATGCCGCTGTTCCCCTCTAGCACTCTTACCCTGAAAGCAGGAGGGGCTAAGTTATGCTACAGTAACAAACAACTCCAGAGTGTCAAGAACAAGGTTTGCTCCTCACCAATGCCACGTTTCCACTGTGGACACCAGGGATGGGGTTGGGGGAGGGTCTCCCCTACATGGTTTTTAGCTCTGGGATCAGGCTGATGTTATCCCAGCGAGGAAAAGCCATGTGGTGCTACCATCTTGAACCATCTTGAGCGCTGGCAGAGGGGAAGAGAATGTGTGATTTCACCAGTGGCACGAGATAAGCCGGGACCAGACTTCCTAGAGAGAAGCAGTAGAGTGGCCTGGGAGTGTGAGACTTCATCATGAGTTTGCAGGGAAGGCTTTTGGTTCAGCGGTGACTTTGTCCAGGCATGTTGAGTCACTCCGGAGTGGCAAGGAGGAGACAGGAATGACCATGGAGCCCAAGTGGAAGAAGGAAGTATGATCTTGCTGACCCCTCCAGGTGCGCCTGCAGCAGTCCTGCTCCCTCTCTGTCAGAATGAGGAGGAGCCTCCCCAGGGAGGGCAACCTGATCTCCTGGGGTGCCGCTGTGGCGTGGTTGGTGGGAGCCATTTGACCACTATTTATTTATTCTTTCATTTTCTCTTGTGGCTATTTTGAGGCAGGTTCTCTTTTGTCAGGTGAGGAAACTGAGGCTCCCGTTGTACTCAGTACAGTTTTGGTTGTCATGCACTTGGCCACGGTGCCCTCCTGTATGCCTTGTGAAATTTTAGACCTATCGTGCCTTAATGAAGAGAAAGTGCAGCCCCTTTCTCGTAGCTCCAGTTTAGAAGTGTGCAGGACCTTGCCAGAGAGGAAACAGTTGGGCTATTCTGAAACAAGCAGGAACCACACAGTGTCAACTGTAACTGTAAATCCACCCCCAGGGAATTTCTTATGAATAAGTTTAAAGTGTGCTGACAGAATCTGAGAGTGTCCCCATGAGTGATATTTCTGTGGTCTCCCTGTGGGTGATATGCATTTCTTCTGGGCCAGGGATGGGAGAAGGGGAAGGTGTGGTTCTTCTGGCAGATGGGAGAAGGGGAAGGTGTGTGGTCTCCCTTCAGGACTCTTGAAAGCAGTTGGGGAGGCAAACTACATGGAACCAAGTGGGAAGGCAGGATGCAAAAGTACTTGAGGCTGTAATGGTTCACCAGCCAGTGGAGGAAGGTGGAGGAAAGTAGAGATGTAGCTGTAATCTGAAGGCTGCATGTAAGGGAGCATTTGTGCTGGGAAGGTGTGGATAGTATTTGAGATGTTAAATCCAGAGAAAATTTTCCAAATGCACTGAAACAGAAACCTCTTGTGTTCAGGAGGTAGTGAGATGGGTAGTTTGGTTCCAGTAAAGGCTCCACAGACCCACCAATAGAGGTCATCCAGGTGGTCATCCCAGAGTGTGGAGTCTGGGGAATAAGTTCAGGGGCTTGTCATCCTGTCTTGGAGCTAGCAGAAAAGTGATGATGTTGAAGTGATGTTTTAGGAAGAAGATCCATATGCATGCATGCACTCAGTTCTCACCCAAGGGGTAGTATGGGACCATGAAAATGACCATAGGCTGAAACCAGGCAAAGCTATTTTAATAATAGTGGGAAAAATTTAGATAGTTTCATGACCTTTAAAAAAATTTATTGAAATAATGTCTTTTTAAACTTTAAAAATTTCTTAAAATATATAGAGAAATGAAAAGTAGTAAAACTAATATCTAGTGCCTTGTAACTTGTTAAAAATATTTGACATTGAGAATAAGTATTTTTGTAAGAAATATATCAAGTAGTTTGAACAGAGCTGGCTGCCTTCTTGCATAATGTATGATTTATTTATTTATATCTTGTGAATTGCCATTACCTTTTGATTTGGCTGAGTTTCTAGTATTTTAATCTGTTTTTAGTGTCATGAAATATCTCTTAAGAGTCTTTAATAGGAAGATTTTTTTTTTCCTAGCATTATTTCTTCTGGGGTATCTTAGTCTCTCTCTCACTTTTAAATTCACAGTCACTGTATTAGTCTCCCCTTGTTGTTATATCAAATTATCACAAACTCAGACTGCTTTTAGGATAAGGAAAAGTGACACAGGCTCTCTTGGAAAATCAGCTTGAGTCTTGTATTCACAGTGCAAAACTCAGGAAGCCACTATAATCAGCAGTGTTAACACTGTAACCTCTTTCTACTTTTTTGAAACAAATGTCTTTGTATGTGAGTCTCCTGATTGACCTGGTGGAAACAGTGTATTTCTTTTCACTTCAGTACCAGATTTCTGAAAGTGTTCTGTGGAGGTGGCTGGCTGTTGACTTGTTTCAGTCTCAGATAAAAGCCAACTGAGAGTGAAGCCCCTCCAGTGAATTCTTCTTGTTTTCCAGTGGCCTTTAGTCACTTACTTATGCAGGTAGATGTTTTAATAAGAACTAAATATCAAAGTTTCTGGACTTGTCTTCATTCTGATTCAGAAGATTGACTTCTCTTGCTCTAGATCCACATGGTTTTTAAAATCTTAGGAGCAATCATCCTGAATGTGATTTCTTTTTCCCCAGACAAGGCACCTCTGTCTAAGAGTCTTTTGCTGGTCCCCAGTGCCCTGTCCCTTCTGCTGGCCCTCCTACTGCCTCACTGTCAGAAGTTCTTTGTGTATGACCTCCATGCAGTCAAGAACGACTTCCAGGTGAGTGCTGTCCATCGCCCTCTAGCCTCTGGCCGAGAGAAGGGTTTTTTTTTTTTGTTTTTTTTTCCCTTCCATATTTGTCTTTTCTTTCTATTTATTAGTACTTTAAAGCCCCAAATTTGTAAGAAATATTATTTATTATTAATATTCCATTAATAAGTTCATTTTCCAGTTATATTTATTGATACTCTCAAGCAAAGCAGATTATAATGAAAAAGTTGCATTATTTCCTTTTGCAGGACACATTTGTTTCAATGAAACTTTTCACTTGTGGGAAGGCAATTTATAATTTTAAGGGTATTTTTAAAACAATGTTTATTTATACACACACACACATATTTGTGTATATGTCAGGATATTCAACATTTTCCAAAATTTGCTTGAGTTTGAATATTTGATTAGATGTGTTTCAGCTGCAACACATTGTGAATTCATGATTATTTTTATGATTTTAGTTAAACCAAATAGGGAAATTGTTGTGAGTTTTTGTTTTCTAGAAGAGCAGGACTCTGTGATTATCAAGATTTATGTACTGAGCTCATTGAAAATGTTGGCGTCCATTTCTTGTCTGAGTTGGAGTGTTGGTACACGTTGTGCTGTATAACCTGCTTTCTTTGGTTAATACTTGGTTCATTTTCTAGTTATATTTATTGATACTCTCAAGCAAAGCAGATTATAATGAAGAAGTATTTTTTTGAATTATAAAATTCATTGTATTTTCAGTTTGGTATGGAAGAATGATTGACTTATGAATTAGTAGTAGAGAGAGAAGGGGCTTTTGCTTCAGGAAGCCATATGGACTTCAGACCCTCAGGAGAACTGTGCAGCAGGAGGTGCTGGAGACTACACAGGCTTGGATAGGAGGAGTCCTGAGGGACAGTTGATAAAAGGCTTTATTTGTAGGTTCTGAATCTCCCAGATTTTGGCATTTGAGGCTGAGGATACTCTTTTTGTTTTCCTTTAGGTCTTTGTTGAGTCCAAGCCAGCGATCAGTCTTTAAAGGGTGGTCGTCTTCATAATAGTATGTAATAGTTTATCTCACACCAGCTCTCAAGTTTTCACGTCCTTGAGCATGATTGCAAAACAAATCATTTAAAACTGTAGCTGCCAGTTTATTTGCCATTAACCTAAGGAAAACAAAACAAATGGTGTTATGCAATCACAATTTGTTGCATTTTAGTAATTATAAAGTCTTAAATTTCTTTAATCCCTAGATTCTCCTCATGGCTCTCAGGACTTGAGTAGACTACTTTCTCTACAGTGTTAAATGTGGGGAGAGAGGATTGGAGTTTCTGTCATGGTCTTTGAATTTGCTGTTCGGCAGAGATGACGTCATCATTATTTTACATAAAGTACTTGACAGTTTCCGAAGCCCTCTGTGTAACACTGTCTGATTTGATCTTATGGGTGGTAGTGTATGCTGGCCTAAAGTTTCAGTGATTCTAGTGCAATCATGAAGTTTCGGAGAGAGAAAAGAATGAGTTAGGAGATGCCTTTTGTGATGTGTGTGTGCCTGTGGTGGTCATTCCTGCCTCCTCGTGGTGACTTATCTCCTTGAACTCAGATGTAGACTTACAGCAGGTGAAATGAACTCTCAGGGACTTCCATGAGCTAGTTCAGTGCCCTAAGATTTTGGAGTACACTGTTGACAGAGATGCCTGGTGTCTTGCTTGGAGAAGAGACAGAGGCGAACTGTTCTGACAGTTGATGTAGTTAGTTTTCTCATTGTGTTGTTGTTATTTCAGTTGGCAAGAGAAGAGGTTATATGACTTTAGAAAGTAAAATACTTCCTCGGTGCCTCCTCTTCTTGATCTTAAAATAGGGATAATATTACCAATGTTCATGGCAGCCTTATTCATAGTAGCCAAGGTGGAAACAAGCCAATGCCATCAACAGAAAAACGAATAAGGAAGATGTGGTATGTACAGAGAATGGAATTTTATTCAGCAATAAAAAAGAATGAGATTCTAATTCATGTTTTAACATGAACCTTGAAGACATTATGCAAAATGAAGCAATTAAGTCAGACACAAAAGGACAAATACTGTAAGATTCCAATTAAATGAGGTATCCAAAATAGGCAAATTTGTAGACAGAAAGTGCAACAGAAGTTATCAGGGGGTGATGGTGGGAGAACAGGGGATTAATGTTTAATAGATGCTGCATTTCTATCTGGGATATTGAAAGCATTCTGGAAATGGATAATGGTGATTGTTGTACAATATTATGAATGTTCTTAACTCCATTGAATTATACACTTAAAAATAGTTACAATGGTAAATTTTATGTCTATTTTACCGCAATAAAAATTCAAAGAAAAGATAGGGTAAATTTGTTTTACCTATCTTGAAAGGTAATTGTGAAGGGGAAAAAAAGATCAGAATGTTTTTCAAATGTCATTAGGATTATCTTTAAAAATCTGGAAAATGTTTAATATTCAAAATAGATATTTGTATAGCTCTTTTTAAATATATTTCCTTAAATGTTTTTCACCCAACCAGAAGTTGATTTTAAAAAACTGATATTTCAAACCTACTAATATTTAGCAGTTCTGACAAATTGCTTTGTAAATAGTTGCTATGAAGTAGTTGGGTTGTCAAAATTAAGCTCAGAAATTTATATTTCAAGTTTATACCTAAATTGTCATCTGCCACTTTATTTTATTTGGTAGCTTAAAATGAACATTAGTTAGCCTTTCATTTCAGCTCATATATGTAATTTTAAAAAATCTTATTTAAACACAGTCCTAAATTTTATTACAGGAAGTCTTCTGTTGTCTTAATGCGAATACATTTTCTTATTAGTAAACAAACAAACAAAAATTCCCCTTAAGTACCCTTTGTGCTGTTGGAATTTTTAGTATCACAGAATTGAACTCATTTATTAAAGTTACACACACTTACTTTTTCTTTTGTAATGCATCATGATTTTGCTTAAAGTAGTGTATACAAACGAGCACTATAAAGTAAATAATAAATTTGCTAAGCCAGAGACCCAAATAAATTTTACTTTTATTCATTGTTCTTTTTTTAAATCCCTATCTAGATTTGGAGGTTGATATGTGGAAGAGTAATTTGCCTTGATTTAAAAGATACTTTCTGCAGTAGTCTGCTTATTTATAATTTTAGGATATTTGAAAGAAGATATGGAAGCAGAAAATTTGCAGTAAGTTTTATGCATTTTGCCTTTGCTACTTAGGTTCTAGAAAAACATTTTGTTTTCTTTTTTTCCTTGTTTTAAATCGGTTTTATTTTGTTAAACTTGGTTTATTATTTACAATTATCTTTTTAAGTACATGATCCTGTATCTGATTTGGGGCACAGACATTAACCAAAGAAAAAATGTAAATTTAAGACAATAGCATAATAAAATGATGATGATAGTAATGATAATAGACAATATTAGGTGTGAGCAGGTAATAATTGTAACTAGGATTTTGCTTTAATAAAATTTTAATCACTTGTATTCTTTTTAAAAATTTATTTATTTATTTGGTACTGGAGGGGCCCTTTACCACTGAGCCAAATCCCTAGCCCTTTTAAAAGTTTTATTTATTACCCTTTTAAAATTTGTATTTATTTATTCATTTATTTTTTGGGGTACTGGAGAGTAAACTCAGGGGCACTTGACCACTGAACAATATCTCCAGCCCTATTTTGTGTTTTATTTAGAGAGAGGGTCTCACTGAGTTGCTTAGGGCCTTGCTAAATTGCTGAGGCTGGCTTTGATCTTGAAATCCTCCTGCCTCAGCCTTCTCAGCCACTGGGATTATAGGCATGCGCCACAGTGCCCGGCTTAATTTATTTTTATTTTTAAAATTTTTGATACCAGGGATTGAACCCAGGGGCACTCAACCCCTGAGCCACATCCTTAGCCCTTTTTAAAAAAATATTTTGTTTTGAGACAGGGTCTTGCTAAGTTGCTTAGGTCCTCACTAAGTTGCTGAGACTGACTTTGAACTACAGTCCTCCTGCCTCAGCCTCCTGAGCAGCCTTTTTATTAATTTTTTGAGACAAGTTTTTGCTAAATTACTCAGACCCTCATTCAGGTGCTGAAGTCTTGAGCTTATGATTCTCCTGCCTCAGGTTCCCAAGTTGCTGAGATAGGCATGTGCCACTGTGCCCAGCATCATCTCTTCTATTCTTAATGGTTTTTGTGTTCCCTATTAAAAATATGTCTTGCTCTAAATATAATTTTTCAGCATATTTAGAAATAGGGAAGTTAATGCATTTGAACAATATGGTTTTACTGTCCAGTTTTGAAAAGTCTGCTGTAATAAAAACAATATTTAAAGAATATACATATATACATGTATTAATCAGTATATTCTGATTATATTATTACACATGTATGTAAAGTTTGTTGTAATAAGAATATTTTAAAAATATACATTCATATGTATATTAATCTGTTAGAGCTGATTCTAACTAAATAAATGTTAATTTATTTTTGGGTACCTTCTCTAATGTTTTTTCCTGTTTTACTTTTTAGTCCTTTTTGCTAGGTTGCTGGATTTTGTCAGCCTTGTTTGACTTTCTCCTTGTTGAAGCTATGCAGTATTCATTTGGTATCACTGTGGCCAGTAATTTGCCTTCTGGATTGTAAGTAGTTCTTAGAGATTGGCTTAATTTAGAACTCTTAAATCTTTTTGAAAGCGTTATCATTCATGAAAGTCACTGAGTGAATATTTTAAAACTTTAAATATAGTAAAATTAATTTTATAAGTAAAAGTAAATCCAGAGTATATGTATCTATTCACCATGTTCTTGAAACAGTCAGTTTTATATTAACTCTTCTTTTGAACTCTGACATTCTGTGTTTTAGAGAATTTTTAATGAATTTGCTATTCAAATTCTGAAGATGGAATTTGTTTTGTATTTTTATAATTTTTTATCTTTGTAATTTTATACATTAATTAAACCCAAAAGTAGAAAATTTATTTAGATTAGGAAACAAATTTGTAGAAAGTTAAGTTTCTAAAGAAATCTCTTTAGGCTGATATTGTTTGAATACTTTCACCAAAGATAAAACAAAGTAAGTACATAGATCACAATTTGTGCCCAGCCTGCAGTGACCAACCTGACTCAGTGTGTAGAGGCTTCCGCATTATGTGGATTTTTCAAAAATGAAAACTGTGTTTTACTGTATACAGTTACTAGTCGCTAGGAGTAGAGTTGATAGCACATATAAGTTGTCTTAAAGCATCACTTAATTAAGTATAGGAGACTAGATTTGAAAGATGAGATGGTTTGAAAGACAGATACTGGATGTATAAATTCTGTGTCTTGTTTTACTTTTAAATATTGAGTTTGAGAATGATCAGGCCACTGTACATATCTGGATTCAAATCCACTTTGGATCCCTATTGTCAAATGTAATTAGTGTTCCAATGGCTTTCACACTTATATTGTTGGTATTAACAGTGTGGTTTCCCCTCATGGGATTTACACAATTGTTGGCATGAATATCCATGAATATTGACCTATAGCTGTTTTAATGATGTTTAGTTCTGAATAATATTTAAGAGGAGATGGACTGAGTTCTGTGTGATGATGATCATGTAGTTTTTGTTGAGTGCCACGGGTTGTGTTGGAATCAGTCTGAGAAGTTTGTTGTTCTGCCCCTGTGAACACAGAGTCCTCTCGGGATGGTGTCCAGGTTAACTCAGGAAAGAGCCAGCCAAGCTGAGTCTGCCGTTCTCCCCAGGTGTTTCTCACCCAGGCCAATTCTTTTTGTTTTTCTGTGAAGCCTGCTGAATTTTGGAAGGACATATGTGTGTCGTGTGTGTGTGTGTGTGTGTGTGTGTGTGTGTGTGTGTTAGAATAAGTCTTGGGGATGAAGAACAACACAGTTATTAATTCTCTTACATTTTCCCCTTGTCTGAGGACATTTTTTCTACTACACATGCAGTTGGGTGACAGTAGAACCTTCATATTCATTTAGTTTATTATGAAAAGTCTGATTCAATTTTAAAGTTGGCGGGAATTTTCTTTACTCTTAAGAGAGAACTATTTAAATCTGTACTGAGAGTTCCAACCGTGAATAAATTAAAAAATGATAGTATCCCCTTTGAAAAACAGTGTGAATGCTAATTCAGCCATCTTCTCTTTCAAGTCACAAAACATTATATAAAGTAATGAAAAGTAAATCATTACTTTAATAAGTAAACTTTGGATTTTGTAAAAATATCTTTTATTGGTAATGGCAAAGCTTCAAAAATTCAAGAGAGGAAACTACTCTTTAAAAAGTCAATGTGCCTTACATTTGCATTATGACATCTTTTTCTTTTCCCATCAATGCCAAATCCATTTGCACTCTCTACAGTTCTTCACTTTCTACTTACTTCTTTCTTAATCTCACTGCTATTAAAACTTATAAAGTCCCAAGAAACCACCTGATTTCTGAAGCCATCGGTCATCCTGTTTGGCCTTTTAGTAGCACTTTAAATGCTTTTTAACAACTCTCTTCATTTTGTGAAACCAACCACCTGCTCCTAGTTACCATCTGTGGCTCTTCTCCAGCTCACTCCCTGAGGCTTCTTTGGACTGTTTCACCCACTGCCAGGACTTCAGCCTGTTTGTTTCCCAGCCCTGCATTTCCAGGGTGCACTACTTTCCTGATCTGTCTAGAGTCTTAATTCCTAGTGACTTGTAGACTCAAAATTCCTAGTGACATCTAGACTCAAAGAAAACTCCTCATTCCACCATGCGGCCTGCGCATTGGTTTCATTAATGAGGTTCTTGGCATAAAAGTTAGCTAGCAGAGATTGAAATAAACACACAGACTCAGTTACCTTTTTCTATGACCAGGTCCGAGACGGCTCCCCTCTCTGGCTCCAACCTCGAACCACCCGTAGGGCAGCAAGGATTACTCAGGGCTAGCAGGAGAGAGAGAGAGCGAGCCAGGGAGTAGCCTTTTATTGATGAAGGTTGAGGGGGGGCCGCACTCCAAGGTCAGGGTCAGTGATTGGGCCCCTGGGGTCAGTGGTCAGTAACACCCCCACACGGACGGGTTCTCTCATCAGGAGAGGGCCGGGAAAATTCCGACACAGCCAGAAGCCTCAGGCCCAAACCGGGAGTCGCCCAGGCACGCGTGAGAATGGCTCTCCACACCTCATGTTCTGAAACTCTCCTCCCTTTGGGTCTCCTTTCTCTCCCCCATTGTCCCCTCCTCCTGCTGTCCTTACTTTAGTTACTGGCTTTCCATGTATTCAGTCTTCCAAGCTGGGAGTCTTTCCCTTGCCCCTCAATGGGACGGAGCTCCAAGTGCATGTAATCCAGAGTCCTCAGTAGCACACTCATTCTTCCCCTTTTTTCTACTTCTCTTATTTCTACACAATACCAGTCTAAACTCTGATCTTTTCTCGCCTGAGTTTTTACAGAAAATCTCTAACTAGCCCCCTGTCAATTTCAAACCATCTCATACGGAGCATTCACAAGTTGTGTTTCTAAAATATGGGCTTGACCATGCTAGACCTCGTCTTTAAAACCTTTAAAGCTCTGTTTCCTTCAGAACAAAGTTCATGCTCCTCCAGGATGCCATCAGGGCAACTGGAGTAGCTGGAATGGCATGGGCTTTGCCATCACAGGTTCGAGATTTCATCTGTGCCACTGACGGGTTGTGTGATAAATTTTAAGCAGGTGGCTTCTTTCAAGTTCCATTTCTGAGCTGTTTATAAATGGCTATCATGGGTCAGTTGGAGGCACTCTGTTCTTCACAGGGAGTAGAGAGAATTAAGCAAACTCTTACTGAGTTCCTTGCAGCATGTTTGGTTTTCCTTTTCTTTAGGACCACCATCTCTGTCAGGCCTCTCCCCCATCAGTCATTTATCTTTCTTAACATATTGTGTACAGTATTTGTACTCTTATGCCTACCTGGCCTTCTTTGGTAAGATTAATTGCCCTTTTAGGTGTATTATAACAAATGTATTAATATTCTTATTAGTATTTATTACATTTATTATCTTAATGTTATTATATCATAGTAGTTTTTGTCATTGTCTGTATCTTCTACGCTACCTACTAGTTGTTGGAGGGAGAACTAGGTTTTACTTTATGTGTTAACTTCCTTACACTCAGTAACATTGAAGGGCTAATCTTGATTATAGTGAGCACTAGTCAGACTATAGGATAAGGTCACTGAACTCTATATAGACCTGTCTATCTTGTGCTTTTCATAGAAATTGTACCTGACACATGCTAGATGCTCATGACTGTTATTTCAATTCAGGAAATATAACTGTTGTTCGCAAACTAAAGAAGCTCTATCACTAGACCTAGCTTATAGGAAAAGACATAGCTTATGTGTAACTTTTCTTATAAGCTATGTCTAGTAACCCATGCTGGCTACACATCTGTCCTTACATGCTTACTGGTTTTTAATTGTTAGTGTTTACATATGGATGTAACATTGTTTTCCAGAATCAAACCCCTCTAGAATAGTGAAATTTTGAATTTTTACATACTGTGTTTAAATGTGTGTAATTACACTGTATACATGGTCCTAGCCTATAATCCAGTTGCTCAGGAAGCTTAGGCAGGAGTATCACAAGTTCAAAGCCAGCCCCAGCAATTTAGCGAGGTCCTAAGCAACTTAGCAAAAACCTGTCTCAGAATAAAAAAATAAAAAGGGCTGGGCTGAGGATGTGGTTCAGTAGTTAAGGGCCGCTGGATCCAATCCCCAGTACCAAAAAAAAAAAAAAAAAAAAAAAAAAGTACTTACCATGCTAAGTAAATTTTCATTAACTATTTTAGATTACCTATAAGTTTATTATGACAACCATGACTTAACGTTTTCACTTTGTTGATTTTTTTGTCATCAGAGAATGGCTTTCACACAGAAACACCTCGTGTCCTTGTTATTGGGCAGAAAGGGATCTCAGGTTAAGTTTTCATCATTAGTTTTATGTGGGATTGGGTGCATGTATGCTCTCAGAAAGTTTTTATCTAGTCTAGAAAGTTTTTGACTAGTCTTATCTCTAAAAGAAACCAAATTCAGAGTAGGAGCGGGGCTGATAGGGGTGACCTTCCCAGGCGCATCTGCTGCTTGCCACCATCAGTTTGCTCTGCAGCAAGTGATGATGTGTTGCACATAGTTGTTTGTGTAGAAGTATTTAATTTATACCTCAGGGTCCTGAGATTAGACATGAGAGGTGCATCTGGATTGAAAATAGTGCACCCAATTGCTTTGATCAGTGGTTGAATTTTTTTCCTCATGATTCACAGAATTAAATTCAAAATAATTAAATTCAAAATAATTAAAAAATATTTATTATCTGTATAGATAAGGCTTGACTGTGAAATGCCAGTGTGGGTGTTTTTTCCCCAATAATTCAAAATGTTTTATACAAGTTTGAAAATAAAAAATTAGAATGTGTAATTGTATTGCCACAATAAGATTGTACAAAAGAGTTTTTAAAGTTTTTTTTCTTTTCTTTTAGCAGAGAGGGGACTTGATAATATTATGTAGAATATCCATTGGTACTAGAGTAGTTAGGAAAATGAATTTTAAAGAAAAATGAATTTTAAAGAGATTGAAGAAAATTCACGTCATTTATAACATTTCACTATTCACATTGCTAAGTGACCGTAAACTCCCAGATCGGAAGCTTTTTCTACGCACACTCCGGAGGTAATTGCGGTACAGCATGACGCTAATGACCCGAGCCTGAAATTGTTTGGAAACAATGTAGTAGAGGATCATATCCAGACACGTGCTGAGGTTCATGAGGAAGGTGGTGAAGGCTCCCCAGGGGCTGTAGCTGTTTTCTTCCCCACCCAGCATCAGGAAGGCAAAGCAGATGTGGAAGGGCAGGAAGCAGATGAGCACCTGCACCAGGAGCGTGATGATAATTCTTATGGACTTCTCCTTGACCTTGGGTTTCAGCTTAGATGTCTTGCCATGGAGGAGACTGTGAATGATGACCAAGTAGCACCCAATCATGATGAACACAGGGATCAGGAAGAAGAATATCAGTCGAGTGAAATTCAGCACATTGACGGCTTTGAAATGAATGATGTCAGAGATCTTTAGGCAGGTGGCAGGGGAGGAGGCTTTATCTGGGTCTTCATAGAGGAGCAGCAGAGGGACAGTGGTTGTCAGGGTCATTATCCACACTCCTACACAGGCAAGCAAGGCCTTGCATGTTTTTTTAAGTTCTTTGGCATGTTTCGGCTGTACGATGGCCATGTATCTGTCGGCACTGATAAAAGCAAGAAGCCATAGAGCAGCGCTTGGGTAAAACACTACAAGAGCCCCGAGAATGTGGCAGAAGTACTCTCCAAATGGCCATTCACCTTTTGCATAGTAGAACATTCGGAAGGGTAGACTCATTATAAATATTAAGTCCAGTAGTGCCACATTCATCATATAGATGGTTACAGTAGTTCTCTTCTTGGTGGTACAACTGAAAACCCATAAGGCAGTAACATTAACAAATAATCCAACCAGGAATATACAGCTGTAGAAGACAAGAGCCGCGATTTTGTATTCGTCTGGGTGTGAGCTATTAGAAGGGATGGGTTGATCTTGATTGCTTGGGGTAGTCATCTTATAGCTTGTTGGTAGGCATGATACTTAGAGGCTGTAAAAATAGTTGAAAAAATTAGGAAGAAATCCCTTGGTTGGAAAATAGATGCTAACATTCTCAAACTCAGCTTGGCTGTCTCATTTTGAGAGTATTTTATATTGTGAACTTAATATGTGAGTCTCAGCATTTATTAAGGAATGCATTCCCTAGAGATTACAGCTGTGGTAAACTCATCATTTTTTTCAGGGCTGGGGATTAAACTTGGGTAAATGCTCTAACCCCAAGCCTTACCCAAGCCCTTATTATATGCTAACCCATGAACATGGCTCAGAGGGTCTCAATGCAGTGGGGGATCCATTTATTTCACTATCCCTGCTTACCTGTCTTCTGCCTCAAAAAACAAGCTTTCCTTTATGATTTTTTTCTCCCTATAGTATGAAATTGGGTAACTGTTATTCCTCTCTAATAAGCATTCTTGATTTAGACTTATTGGGGAAAGGCCAATCTGTATTTTGAATCTTATAAAATGTTTCCCACTTTTTCTCACCACCATTCTGTTTAAATATTTTATAATCAAGTTATTAATGTCAAAATAGTACACTTTTACTCAAACACAATTTTTTGGGGGGTGTGTGTACTGGGGATTAAACCTGAAGCACTCTACTACTGAGCTACATCTCCAGCCGTTTTTTTTAAAATTTTGAGACAGGGTCTGCTAAGTTTCCCAGACTGATCTCAAACTTGTGACTTTCCTGACTCAGCTTACTGAGTACCTATGATTTCAGGCATGTACCACCATGCCCAGCCATTCATTAAATATAATTTTAATATAAAAATGTATGTTGGGTGCTGGGACTGTGGCCCAGCGGTAGCACACTTGCCTGGCATGTGTGAGGCACTGGGATCGATTCTCAGCACCACATATAAATTAATAAAATAAAGATCTATCAACAACTAAAAAAATTAAAAAACTGTATATTGGAAAACTGATTATTGAAAATTACAATAATTCTCACGTAAGAGAGAGCAGAAACTTTATTTTATCTTCTATTTCCCTATTTCCGATTGAGCTCATAGTAGGTATTCAGTAAATAAATACTTGCTCAATGAAGGAGAGTGAAGGAAAGCATGTTTGGTAAGGTCACTCATAGCAGCTGTTCTCTAGTTTGTCAGTGAAGACTTGCACAGTTGCTGTCTGACCTTTTATTTATTCTTAAGTGGTAAAGACTTCTTCGTAGTATTATCTCATATTCTCTTAAATTTATCATCAGTCTAGAAACAGTGGTTTTGTCTCATGATCTACAGATCAAGAACTGAGCTCAGGCTGGGGTTGTGGCTTAGAGGTAGAGTGCTCACCTAGCATGTGTGAGGCATGGGTTCGATCCTTAGCACCACATTAAAAATAAATTTGTGTCCACCTATATAACTACAAAATAAATATTAAACAAAAGAAAAAGATAACCAGGCTCCTAGAGCAACAGATGGACTGTGTCCAGGCCATTGGAGTGCCTCAGAGTGAAGCTACCAGACTGTGTGTCTTAGGTCCTAAAAGCTGATTTCAGGTGCCTCAGTGGTGCATAGAGAAGAATGTCTTGAAAATATGTTCCTGTCAGGAGAACAGCTCTCATACCCCTCCTCTGCCTAAGTATAGAAGCATGAATACTGTTTGTCAAATTAAATTTTAAAAAGGAGCAGCTAAGAGAAGTGAATACTGATAAGAAGTCATCAGTAACTTGATGCGTATGTCAAAAGTAATAAATTCCAATCACCAAAAAAGTGTTCATTTCAAATGGAAAGAGTTTAGTTGTGATTGCAAATATCATTGACCCTCAGAGTAAAAATCCTCACCATGATACAACCACTAAGAGATTTTAAAAATAGCCTCACTACAAAGAGGTGGAACTTTGAGGCATCTTTTTGAAATATGGAGGTGTATGAAGTTTCCTTCAAAAATGTCACTTTGTAGAGTGGCTTGTCTCTAATTCAGCCCTGACTCCCTCTTTAGTGAGAATTATGGGGGAGATTAGCAGCCTGTGGTCAGTGGTATCATGGGCTGCTGAGAACAGCTTTTGAGGTTGCTGTGGACAAATTACAAGATGCAAATTTGCTCTCTTCCCTCCTTCCCTCTCTTTCTCTTTCCCTTCCTCTTCCTCCTTCATTTGCAACTTCCTATATTAGTTTCTCAAATATGTGGATTGAATATGATTTTGGAATAAAATTCTATAAATTTAAAACCCTGTAATAAAATTTCCAAATATCAGTTAAAGTATAATATTAATTTCTATCAGATGAGAAGAGCACTGCATAGGAAAATTAGATCTCCAGAAGAACTCGGGAACTTAAATCTTAAATTTTAACTTTATTAAACATAAAGGCATTTTTTACATGTTTTTTAGTTGTGGATAGACATAATATCTTTATTTTATTTTTATGTGGTTCTGAGGACCGAAGCCAGTGCCTTACTTGTGCTAGGTGAGCACTCTACCACTGAGCCACAACCCCAGTCCTCAAAGAATTTTTAAATAGTAATAAATGTAATGTAAATGAAATTTTGTATTTTTTTTTTCTTCTCTACCTATCTTCATCCCTAATTTTGTTCCATAAATGCCTTATTTACCAACCAGCTCAGGGAGCCTTTCCCACCTTGGGCTCAGGCCGCTTTTATGCAGTTCATTTGCCATCTGCATTTGTCTTCATTCATTCACTCCAGTTTGGATAAAGTATGAGTGACTCAAGTGTCTTAAAGGCTATGCTCTGCAAACAGAAAATTTTGGAAAAATTGTGAAAAGTAATTGGCTTTCAAGTCAACTTTTTGAAAGCTTTATATTCCATGATCACCTATAGTTTTTCTTTTCTTAATTAAACAAATAATTTCATGCCAGGTGTGGTGGCACGTGTCATGGCAGTGACTTGGGAAGCTGAGGCAAGAGGATTGCAAGTTCAAGGACTGCCTTGGCAACTTAGACCCTGTCTCAAAATAAAAATAAAAAGGAATGCAGATGTAACTCAATAATGGCGTGCCCTTGGGTTCAAGTCCCAGTACCAAAACAAAAAAGATAAATAATCTTATAAATCAATATAATTGAAACAATGTGACAAAGACACTTTAATATATTTATGACTTATCATGCCAGGGTTTTCCTTAATTTGAAAAATTACCATTAATGTAAAGTAATATTGAAAATTAGTGCCCAATCGTACTAATAATATGGAAAGATCACAACGATTTCGAGGTCCTTTCCTTCACCAACGTAGTTTCTATAATGTTTTGTTAGTGATTTTGAGCTTAATAAAGCAGTGCTTATGATAGTGATCTGTGATGAAGTTAAAGGAATGCTGCTTACCTCCTTCCATCAAAGCGTTGTCTTAGAAGTGACCATTTTCCGGTGTACCCACTTCTGAAAAAGAGGTGTCTGTGAGTTAAAATAGCTCTGTCTGGAAATGGTGCATTTCAGACATGTCGTATTTCTTTTGTGTTAGACTCACTTGTTGCGTTAAAGGCTGTTTTGAATGTAGCTCCGGCTTGCTGGAGGAGTTGGCACTGCTGAGCTGTAATCGTTGCTCTGTCTCTTTCAGGAAGTGCTTTCTGAAACAGGCTTTGCAGCTTGCAGTTTGATCCTGGATGTGGTTTTTTTCTCTCACAAGTGATTTGTTTATGAAGTCACACTTAGCATAAGCTCCTCTTGAAATGATGGCATTGTGTTAAGAGAGTCCTATCAAAAGGGGAAATTTTTTTCAATTAACTGTTTACTTTGATGTTTAAAGTCTGCATAATTTATGGAAAGAGGAGGAGATTTGAAGTTGAGCAGAACCGGATTCCAAGTCTATCTACTTTCTAAGCTGTGCAACTTTATGTAGTTACTTAACTACACTGAGCATTTGTTCCTAGTTTCTATACAATTAAAATAGATGTAATATGCATCTGATAGTATTGTGAGGATTCTAATCCATAAAAATCCCAAGTGCTTAAAAAAGTACCTGGGCACTTAGCAAGTATCCTAAACAGTGTCACTTTACTATAAAATTCCTAAAATCATAGGATATCCACATTTTACTTTTTAAATCATCCCCCCCACATACTGGGGATTGAACTCTGGGTTGCTTGCAAACACTGATCTATATCCTTTATATTTTTTATTTTAAGACAGGGTCAGGGCTGGGGTTGTGACTCAGTGGTAGAGCACTTGCGTAGCATGTGCAAGGCCTTGGGTTCGATCCTCAGCACCACATAAAAATAAAGAGATAAAATAAAGATATTGTGTCCAACTACAACAAAAGGTAAATATATTAAAAAAAAAAAAAAGGCAGGGTCTCGCTAAGTTGCCCAGGCTGGCCTTGAATTGACCAGCTGAGTAGCTGGGATTACAGGTGTGTGCCACCAAGCCCAGCTCTATTCAGACATTTCTCAGTGGTTAAAATTGGGATCCTCAGTTCATTCATTTCTGCTGTGCCATACACATTTTGCCTGCTGTGGATTGCTGTGTTTTATGGTCCCCGATGCTTCACATCTCTTTTGGTCACATGGAAGTCTAGAAACTGTTTCTTTTGCATGAAGTTCCCTGCAAGTCATAGCAGAGAGGACACTGGAGTCGGCTGTGGGATGATTTACATAGTAGGAGTGTTTTGACCTAAGAAGGGGAAGGAAGCCAGCGGGAAGGAAGCCAGCGGAAGGGGAAGTGAGCAGTGCAAATCATTGCCTGCCTAGTTATGTTCATTTTTTTTTTTTAACTTTCTCTCTTCTTTAAAAACAAAAAAATTGGTTGTTCTAAAATTTTGATTATCTTTGTATTTGGATATGCATGATTTGTCAACTTTTAGAGGGTATCTGAACTTAATTACATTTGTTTTTTGAATTTAATTTTTTGAGAGCGCGCGTGTGTGTGTGTATGTGTATGTGTGTGTGTGTGTGTGTTTGTGTTTCTCCTTCACGCAAAATGATAGTAAGTCTACACCTTATAGTGGTTATTGAAGTCCTTGCCTTTGATGATAAACACTTGTGCGTCTGTTAGCCTACCAGAATAATGGGCTTTAGAGGCCCTGGAGATGACCACAGCAGCTGTTCTTGTGTGGATGAGTGTAGATGAGGAAAATGAGGGCCAGAAAGCGCTACTGACTTCCAAAAAACTCAGGGACAGCCTGGCTTCTTAGGAGTTGAGTGTCCTCCAGCACCGTCATAACTCTTCTTGAGGTGACTACCTTGATTTATTCACTAGATATCTCTTTGTTACTGAATTACATTCATCAATTTTTAATCCATGGAGTTATGTTTCATATGCCACCCAGGAGTGTGATATTTCAGTCAGATAGCAACCTCTTGTCTGTAGACCTAGTCTGTTCTTATTTCATATAGCCTGTGACACATTTTCAGAAATTAAGTATTGATTAGCTTCCTGTGCTGTGTAAATCAACAGATGCAATAATGTATATACTTAAGAGTCAGGAGCGTCCTCTCATTAAGATTGGAGTCCTTTTCTGTACATGACACCCTTTTTTTAAAAAATATTTTTAGTTGAAGATGGACACAATACCTTTATTTTATTTATTTATTTTTATGTGGTGCTAGGATCTAACCCAGTGCCTCACACATGCTAGCCAAGCCCTTTACCACTGACCTACAACCCCAGTCCCTGACATTCTTATTTCTGATTTGCCAGTTTCTTAGGCACATCCAAAAGCAAGTGTAGGAACTCCCCACATGTCAGGTCAGGTTGGGATCAGCTCTCACTCTTTTCCCACCTTACTCTGCATTTCAGCCAGATGGGGCCTTTGGCATGTTCTCTTCCAGCCTTCTGCATGTTCCACTCCCCCACCGTCCCCACTGCTGGCACTGTTTATGGCTGCACTCCCACCTCCCGGCTTGGCCAGTGCAGTTTATCCTGGAAGCTGCCTTTCCGGGAACTCTTCTCTGCCCTGCTGTGGCCTGTATTTGTCCTCGCAGTGGCTCCTGCTCTCCATGCTCTTGCTTGTTGACCTGCCTTTTGTGCTGTACTACAACGTGTTCCTTGAGAGTGGCAGCTGGTGCGTGTGTACATGTATGTGTGTGTGTGGCATTGCACGTTGGCTGAACCTGTGACTGAACAAGTGGGTGAGCAAATGGAGACACTTGGGGGAGTCAGGTGAATTCCTGATCCCAGAGTTAGCATGGGCCTTTTGCCAGCTTGTGAGACGTGGAGACAGGCAGGGCCTGGGCCGGGTTCCCTCTTCCCCCAACCCGGTAGCGCTGAACACCAGGCTCTGCTCCTGGCTCTTCACTATGATTTTATGTTGAGAAGGAATTACAGGGAAAAGGTAAATTTCCCCAAACCATTCAGCAGATAAACAGTTGATCAAGGATTAAATTTTTATGTCTCCTTTGCTTCTTTAATACTTAAACCTTATGAATTCTTTTTTTTTTTAAGAGAGAGAATTTTTAAAATATTTTTTAGTTTTCGGCGGACACAACATCTTTGTTTTGTATGTGGTGCTGAGGATCAAACCCGGGCCGCACGCGTGCCAGGCGATTGCGCTACCGCTTGAGCCACATCCCCAGCCCCCCTAATGAATTCTTTATTCAAACAGAGGAACTTATCTGACTCAGGGATCATTCATGCAACTTTAATTTCATGTAAGTGAAAGAAAAATTTTACTCCTTGCAAAAGAGGGATTTCACATTTTCCCAGAGACTGCAGGATTCCCTTCATAAAGCGATTCACGTGTCACAGGCTGTGTGAAATTAGACAAAGAACAATTTAGTTCCAGTTTTGAGTTCTGATCAAACGTTAAAGAATCTAAGTGAATTTTGATTTTAGCACAAGTGCCCGGTTTTTAAGTGGATATAGTATGATTCAGTTAAGCCAAGTTTATAATTATTAGAAAGAATATTAATAGTTTTATATAGCAAATTCCCATTCAAAGCATGTTCCTATGTTAGAGACATTTCCTGGTCTTAAACTAGTTATCTTAACCATAGCAAGAGTGAGGGCAGCTTATCATTGCTCCCCACCAGCACTGTGACCAGGGGACCACTGCAGTGCTTTAGCTGTTCCAGTGTGGGGACAGAAAGCAGAAAGCCCTGGTGGTTGGGAGATAGCCTGTCCCAGGGGGAGGAGGAGTGAGAGTAGCAAAGAATGCTCTGACCTGTGGGGGGAATCTTACCATGTGGCCCTGACGTTCTCCAGTTTCACATTTTGGAATCTTTGTCCCCTGCCCTTCTCTGTCTCAAACTTGTATCTAAACTGACTGGTTTCTTTTGAGGGACTGAGCTGAGGTGGGAGATACATGTTGAATGGTAGGAGTTTCTGGATAAAAATTGAGAAACTGTATTTAAATGTGCTTTTTAATTTTTTTTTAATTTTTAAACTTTTTTAAAAATTGTAGTTGGACATTATACCTTTATTTTATTTAAATTTTTTTATGTGGTGCTGAGGATTGAACCCAGAGCCTCGCACATGCTGGTCGAGCGCTCTACCGCTGAGCCACTCCTAGCCCCTAAATGTGCTTTTTAAATGTATGTTTAAAATCCCAACAATTTATAGCTATGATCTTATAGCCAAGTTAGAATGAAACTCCTTTCAATTTGATTTCCTATATTATGTTGTAAAGTTAGCATTCCCACATTCCTTTTCTTTAGCAACTTTTGGGGGCATTTGAAACATTTTAAAGGCATATAAACAATCAGTTATTTATCTTTTGGTACACAACTTGAACCCTGATATGATTTTATATATACACACACACACACACACACACACACACACACAGACACATATATATGAGATAGATAATTAAAGATCACATAGACCTAAACAAACAATAGAATAAAAAGATATTAGAGAATCTGTCACCAGAAGGTCCTCAGAGGACCTGCATGGAAGTTGATCAGTCCTGGAGCCACTGAAGTCCCATAGGACCCCAGGCCAAAAGTGCACAGTGTAACATTTCCCCTAAGTAAACAGAGATGCAGTCGAGGGCCCTGTGGCAGCTGATTGGGAATCCTGTGGTTATTGTGATGTACTTGACCTTCTGCCACAAATTCTGATCTCATGGAGGTGCACATGGAGGTGAGTCTGTGGGGAAAACACCTATAGTACCAGGAAGTAACAGTTAGGAAGAAAGAAGATGTGTAGAGACTACTGCTAGAGAACATGGGCCCCAGAGGCCCACATATTTCAAGGCTTGGTGTTCACCTTGGCACGGTTGCAAAGAGGTAGGAACTTTTAAGAGGTGGAGCCTAATTGGAGACATTAGATCATTGGGGGCATGTTCTCAAAGGGAATTATGTGACAGTGGACTCTTTCTTTCTCCTGTTCATTCCTGGTCATGAGGTGAATGAATTGTTCCACCAGACACTTCATTGATGGGCTGCTTCACCACAGGCCCAAAGCAATGGAGCTAGTCAGTCATGGAACCAAATATGCTTTTTCTCTGTATAAGTTGGTTTATCTCAGAAATTTGTTGCAGTAACATAAAGCTGACTAAAATAGCCAGGATTGGTAAAGAAACAAACCTATATTCTAATGTGTGTGAGTTTGAGGATTCTGAACATTTTAATGTACAGGCATCTGTATACTAAAAGTAACCACTTTAAGGTTGTTGGTTTAAAATGAGTTACTTAGGTTTTTAAAAATTATTATTTATATGACATTGTTCCTATCTGTATTATCAAAGGTAATAGAGCTAAATCATCATCAGGCAGGGTTCGGTTCCATCTCCATGCTGACCCCAGAGTATGTTGAGGACATAGAACATGTAGGATACATGGTTGTGACCAGGGATGTCTGTTCATGAGTCTCAGATTGTGTGCTCTTTCTGTATTACATGTCATGTTATCTATATTTTAGTAAATTTTTTTGAAGTTGGATATCAGAAATAATCTGTAGCAAATAATGTCATGATGGAATAGACCATCTTTTCCTTCCCCTGTTCCTCACAAGAGTTGATATTCCCAAGGAAATGTTTGTAGTTGAATTCTGCAGCCTGTATAGGTAATGTGCCTAGGAGGAACGCTGCCACCCCATGGGCAGAGGTTTGAACCTGAGTGGTCAGGGGGATGTACCTCTGTTCAACTTCATTAATAATCTGGGAAATGAAAATTAACCCACAAAACGACATTACCACCTAGCAACATGTTTATAATGAGAAAGACTGAAGATGTGAAGTGGTGGTGAAGTTATCAATCCATCGAGAACTCTGTGTCTTGCTGGTGGGTGGGAGTTTAAATGTGCAGGACAGTTTGATACGAAGTACTAAAGTGAATTCACACAAGTGCCGTGACATAGAGTCCACACCTAGATACATAACTGGTAAAAATGCATGGTCGTGTGCACCAGAAGAAGTGGAAAGAATGTTCATAGCAGTATTATTTATAATACTCTAAATTAGGAACCAAACTTTTCAATCTGTATTTTTCAGCTATAGAATGGATAAGTCAGTTGTGGTGTAGGCAGAGTAGAACACCATCACAATCCAAATAAGAATGATCTCCTAAGCATGGTGTTAAGTCAAAAAGCCAGACACAAAGAAATTACAGTGGGTGGTTCCATTTGTATGGATTTCAAGAAGCACCCAAATTAAAACAGATGCTTTGGAGTTCATGCTTCGGTGGTCACACCTTTTGGTGGGGTGTGGGAGAAGTGGCAGTGAGGAAGGGCATCAGGCATCTATGTGTGGAACCCTGGCCTGTTGCTTTGTTACTCTTATCATCTGTACCCCAGAGACCACGGTAGTGAGGGGGCACTGGACCCTGGACAGAGGGAGACCCCTGTCAAGTTAGCTGCCTTGGGAAGAGAGGTGGCTTTCTGTAGAGAGACAGTGAGCCTCAGTTTCCCCTACAGGAAGGAGCCAGGAGAATCAAGATTCCTATTTAAGCAACCCCTGGCTAATCTCCTCAGTTCTACTCTGAGATCCCACTGGAAGCCAGGGGCCTGGCCTTTTGGGTGGAATCTGTACCTACAGCCTCAGGGACAGGGTAGAGAAGGGAAAGAAGCAAATGGGTTGTCCAGCCTGCCTTTTCTGAATGTGTAGTACACTTTGTAGTCAGAAAGGCTTTTTAAAGAAAACTTGGAGGTGGCAAAAACTGGGTGTGAGGGCATCCCTGCTATGGGAAGCTGCTTCTGTGAGTGATTTGTTTGCCCCTGGAATCTCAGTCTGGGATTGCCTCCTGCCCCATAGTTTGGGTCAGGCATGTGCTATAGACACACTAGTTCTCTTTATCTCTGTCCCATCTGAAGTGTCCATGGTTTCTTTGCAGTACATTTAAATTTTCTTGTCCTTACACTGGGATTGGATAGCTGTGCTGGAGCTCTGTGCCACTGATTAATGAACTGAGTTGTCTTTAATAAGTTAGTTTCTCTGGTCACCACTCCCTGCAGTTGGAAGGAAGGGGAAGTTGGTTGAGGCCTTCTCCAGGGGCCTTCCACTTCCGGCATTGTCTAATTTGAATTAATCCTTACGTCTTTCCATTGCAGTGAGGTATTTTATCTGTGGTCTTCTGAATTTCTATAGATGAAACCTGGCAGGATGGGAGCTGGGCCTCTCTGCATGGAAACCTTAATGTATCCCAGGCTCATTTAATAATACCTCATGCCAGGAAGGATCAGGACCTACTTGAAACTCTGAGCACTCAGTGCCTGATGGGGTCACATTAATTCCTGGCCTTGGCCATCCTTTCATTGTTCGTGTATTACTGTGTTGTTGTTTAATGTGTGTGTTTTTAACCTCATTTTAAATTTATCTCTTGGAGAAATTATACTCAGCTTACAGAGGAAGACAAAAAAAATCGCGCATGTTTTTTGTTGTTCTTTTCTTTAGAATGAACGGCACTGATCTGGTTACTCAGGAGAGCTGTGTAGCAGCATTCCCTGCTTATGCTTATGAATTTGGCAACAGTGACAAATCAGTTGGCCATTACAGTAATGATATTGCCTTATTGCTAACACTTTGTGTACTGATATCCTTTATGAAGCATTTATGGCTTTCAGCTCATATAGCCCCTTGCTTCCAGCAAGCCACATGGTCTAAACAGAATCCTAACAAAAAGGGGAAGGAAGTGGATGGTAGTATACCACCCTCAGACACATACGCAGCCTGCTGGTGTGTTTCTTTGTGTGAAGGGGCATGCAAATAAAGTATAGACTTTATTTTTCTAATATTAGTGTAAGAAAGTTATGCTATGTCTTGAAAAATGGGTGGCCAGTCAGGTAGGTCTAACTTAACTACAGAGACATAACAAATAAAATCATGATTCTAAAAAGAAATTGATATGTTAGGATTGGCTGTGACTGTGGCTGTGTGGAGGCCTGAGGGAAAGTAGGCAGGGTGCAGAGGTCTTGCATCAGAGCGGTTACTTCAGTTTGTTTAAGTAGGAGTGCTTGCAGAGTTAACTGGGCATGAGGTAGTTTCAGGTTCCTGACATATGTTTTCTCATTTTATAACCTGATGGTTCGAGGTGCTTTGACATAAATCCTATGCTTTTACTGCCACCTACAGATGATTGTCTCTCAGAGCTCTTCACCTCCACTGGAATTGAAGTTTTGGCAGGTTATAAAAAAATTTGTGTTAATTTATCAACAATTTTACATTATATGGCTTTATGTAATAGACATGTTCTTGCTCCCTGGCTGGTAGACTAGTTCTTCCCTCATTGGAAGCAGCCTTTTTCAGGAAAGAGTTTTGTCTGTAGGACTATGTGTTCCTCATCTAGGCCCTTGAGAACATTCCATTTTTAATATTATTTGTGCCTGATATTCTACTAAGAGTTAAATGTAAAGAAGCCTTGGAACAAATTTGGCATGTTTAAAAATATATACATATGTGTGTATACATATATATGTGTATATATGCTATATAACATTATATATATACAGTCACATAAAATATCAATATGTATATATACACACACATAGAAACATTTTTAAGCATGTGATTCAGGATGGCTAGGTTCACACACATTGTTGGGCAGCCAATGTCCAGAACCTCTTCCACCTCCCGTGCTGGACTCTGCACCTATTAAACAACTCCCAGCCCTCCCTCGAGCTTCTCTGGCTTCACCATTCTTTGTCATCATGAATTTGACTACTCTGCCTCATGTAAGTGGATCACACAGTGTTTGTCCTTTTTGTGACTATTTATTTCACTCAGTATAAAATTCTTTGCTGTTGGGTCTGTAGGAGCTCTTCCTCGTGGGCTGGCATCCAGAGCACAATGTTAGAGCTCTTGCCCTAGCATGTGTGAAGCACTGGGTTCCATTCTTATCACCACATATAAATAAATAAAATAAAGTTCCATTGACAACTAAGAAAAAAAATTAAAAAAGAATTCTCAAGGCTCATCATAGCCTGTATCCGAATTCCCTTTCTTTTTAAAATAGAGTGGTATTCTGTTGTCTGTACACACCACGCTTTGCTTATTCATTCATCTGCCAGTGAACAACAGGGTCCGCCCATGTTTTGCTTTGTGAATAATGCTGCTGCGAACAGATCTCTCTGGGACCCTGCCTTCAATTCTGTTGGGTGTATGCCACGTGGTGGTTCTGTTTTTACCATTTTAAAGCATCACAACACTGGTTGGTATAGCAGTGGCACCGGCACGGCTCCCATCCCACCCACAGTGGGTGGCACGTCCCATCTCCTTGCCCACATGGGTTATGTTATTTTTTCTCTCTAATGGTGGCCATCCCAGTGGATGTGAAGGGTGTTTCACTGTGGTTTTGATTTCCACTTCCCTAGCATTAGTGATGCTGAACAGCTTTTTGTGGGCTCGTTGGCCGTTTGTGTCTGCTTTGGAGGAACGTGTGTTCAGGTTTCTTTGCTGTTGGGTCTGTAGGAGCTCTTCATCTGTTCTAGCTGTTAACGTCTTATGGGATGTGTGATGGCAGTATTCCTTCCTACTCCACAACTGCCTTTTCACTCATGATTGTGTCCTTGGATGCGCAGTTGGAATAGTTTTAGTTCTGCCGTTGATTGTGTTCTCATGATAAAGGTGAATTTAAAAGCTTTACATATAAATAGTGAAGTTTTCCTGAGAAATTGTTAGTCTTTGCAGGACCTTTCCAGGGGCTTGGTCTGCAGTGGCATTTGCTGTAGGCCTGACTACCTTGTCTTCCCCCCAGGCGGGTTTGAGGCGGGGCAGGAAGAAGCTGGCAGTGTTCCAGAATCAGCTCTTTCAGCGCCTGGTGCTTGCTCCTGCTTTCCCGGCCCTGGAAACTAGCTGCCTTCATTGTTCCCATAACAGGCAATGAGAGCACACTTACCTCTTTGTAACACTCGTTTCCCTTCTCTACCTAATAATATTTTTTATCATTGATTAATACAAAAATATGATGTATTTGCTCATCAGACTTGCAAATTACAAAACCTAGGAGAATATTTTAGTGTTGGTAGAGGTTAAGCTCCTGTAACAAAGAAGCCACAGACAGTAGTTTGAAGAGCTTGGGTGTGCTTCTCTGTACCCACCACCTGTGGATGCGCAGTCTCTGTTCTAGGGAGTAAGTCACCAGGGCTTGGGCTGGTGGGGCAGCTCTGACCTTTCCCACATGGCCCCTGCAGTGTGGTTCTCACTTTTCCCATTTCCAACCAGTGGGGAAGAATGAAGGGGCACAGGGTAAGGGTTGCCTTTTCCCAGGGACTTGAGGTTGCAGATGTCATACCTGCTCGAAAATATTGCCAAGAACTTGGGCTCTCAGGTATGGGGCGGGGGGGCTGGGAAATATAATTGGAGGTGGGTAGTCCTATCTCTGGAGATAAGGAAACAGCAGGTTTGGAGGGAGCTGCTTGCAGTCTCCTCGAGCAATAGCTCTAGCACATATGCTGGTTCTGCAGGCTGAGTTATGGGCTCTGTATTCAACATATAAAACACAGAATTGCCTAAGAGCATCAGATCTTTCTCTTGAGCCTAGGAAATCTGCTGTGGGGGCATTGGCAGGCAAGAGTTGTGTTTTGTGAAATACCTTCTTTCTGTGATCGTTCAACACTGATGTGCTGCAACAAGTACAACTCTGGTGGTTAAAGATGCAGAGCCGAAGGTGGGCAAGAAAACTGTGTTCAGCTCTTGAGAAGGCTGCTCCATGAAAGAGGAGTTCAGGGTGGTGGCCTGGGAGAATTAAGACCATAGGGAGATACTTCAGAATATTCTTGGGCTTGACATAATTTGCAACTCTCCCAAGTGATAGCCCTTGGGAAGTTCTGAATTGGACCCTGAAGAGAAGCAGTGGACAGGGATCTTATCTGAAGATCTACACACTGGTAGGAACACGAGTGATGTTCCTGTGAAATCTCTTCAGGCCCTGAGCATCTTTGATTCTTTTCTCCTCTTTAGATCATGGGAATCACAGGTAGGCCTTGGGAACTGGGAAACTAACCAGCGTCCTAGAAATTGTTCAGCCTGCTAAGGATGTGGCAGGATGTAGCTCCTTGCCATGGAGAATTACTATCTGCATTAGAGAAATTATTTGTAAATCAGAGAGTTTGGATTTTTCCATGCAATCTAAATGATTGGTTTTGTTTTCTTAATCAGCAAAGACTTTTTAACGAATTAGCTATAATTTATATCTCCTCTAGAAGATCGTTTAAAATAGATCTTTATAAAGGCCATACTACCAAAATTGTTATACAGATTTAATGCAATTCCTATAAAAATACTAATGACATTGTTTATAGAACTAGAAAAAGCAATTCATGAAATTCATTTGGAAAAATAAGAGACCCAGAATAGCCAAGGCAGTCCTTAGCAAGAAGAGTGAAGCAGGAGGCTTCACAATACCAGACCTTAAACTATATTACAGAATAATTGTAACAAAACCAGCATGGTATTGATAGCAAAATAGACATGTAGACCAAGGGTACTAAAAAAGAAGACACTGAGACAAACCCACATAAATATCATCTCATACTAGACAAAGGTGCTAAAAACATACATTAGAGAAAAGATAGCCTCTTCAACAAATGGTGCTAGGAAAACTGGAAATCTAGCAGAATGAAATTGAACATCTATCTCTCACCTTGCACAAAAATCAATTCAGAGTGGATCAAAGACTTAGACACTAGAATAGAAAAGTAGGCCCAAATCTTTATCATGTTGGCTTAGGACCTGACTTCCTGAATAAGACTCCTAAAGTGCAAGAAGTAGAATCAACAATCTGGAAAGCAGTATGGAGATTCCTTAGAAAACTTTTTGAATAGAACCACCATTTGACCTAGCGATCCCATTTCTCGGTCAATTCTCAAAGGACTTAAAATCAACATACTGTAGTTACACCGCCACATCAATGTTTATAGCAGCTCAATTCACAATAGCTAAACTGTGGAACCAACCTAGAAGCCCTTCAATAGATGAATGGATAAAGAAACTCTGGTATCTATATACAATGGAATATTACTCAGCATTAAAAGAAAATAAAATTATGGCATTTTTCAGGTAAATGGATGGAGTTGGAGAATATCATGTGAAGTAAGCCAGTCCTAAAAAACCAAAGTTTGAATGTTATCTCTGATAAGTGGATGCTAATTTATAATGCGGGGTGCAGTGGGGCATAGGAAAAATAAAGGAACTTTGATTGGGCAAGGCAGGGAGCGGTCATGGGGGCAGGAAAGATGGTGGAATGAGATGGACATCATTACCCTAGGTATGTATTACTGAGCTTATGGTGCAACACTTCATTGTATACAACCAGAGAAATGAAAAGTTGTGCTGCAGTTGTGTACAATGAATCAAAATGTGTTCTGCTGTCATATATATCTAATTAAAATAAATAAATTAATTAAAAAATAAATGGGATAGATTCAAATTAAAAAGCCTCTTTTCAGCAAAAGAAACAATCAATAACATGATGAGGGAACCTACAGAATGGGGAAAAAATCTTTACCACAGGTACCTCAGACAGAGCACTAATCTCCAGGATATATAAAGAATTCAAAAACCTTAACACACACACACACACAAAAAAAAAAAAAAAAAAAAAAAAAAAAACCCAAACAAGTAACCCAATAAGTGGGCTAAGGAACTGAACAGACGCTTTATAAAAGAAGAATTATAATTGATCAACAAACACATGAAAAAGTGTTCACCATCTTTAGTAATTAGAGAAATGCAAATTAAAACTAAGATTTCATCTCACTCCAGTTAGAATGGCAATTATCAAGAATACAAGCAATGATAACTGTTGGCGAGGATGTGGGGGAAAATGTATACTCATATATTGTTTGGAGGACTGTAAATTGAAAATTTATTTCCAAATTCCACTATGGAAAGCAGTATGGAGATACCTCAGAAAACTTGGAATGGATCTGCCATTTAAAGGACTTAAATCAACATACTACAGTGACTCGGCCACATCAATGTTTATAGCAGCCCAATTCACAATAGCTAAACTATGGAACCAACCTAGATGCCCTTCAGCAGAGGAATGGATAAAGAAGATGTGGTACATGTACACAATGGAATATTACTCAGTTTTAAAGAATAATGAAATTATGGCATTTGCAGGTAAATGGATGGAACTAGAGAATATCATGCTAAGTAAAATAAGCCAATCCCAAAAAAACAAAAGCCAAATGTTCTGATAAGCGGATGCTGATCCATAGTGGGGTGGGGGGATAGGGAAGGATGAAGGAACTTTGGTTTGTGTAGAGGGAGTCAGGGAAAGGGTGGGGTTGTGGGGATGGGAAGGACAGTAGAAGGAGACAGACATTAATTGCCCTATATACACATATGATTCCACTAGTGGAGTGACTCTGAACCATGTACAGCCAAAGGAATGAGAAGTTGTGCTCCAATTGTGTATTATATGTCAAAATGCATTCTACTGTAAAATAAATAAATAAATAAAAATTTAAAAAGAAATTAAAAAAATAAATCTTTATAAAAAGAGCAACAGAATGAGAAAATCCTGATGTTGTTAAGAATTAAATAGTGAACTGGTAGGGTGATATCTTTTGAAGCACTTTCAAAATCAAATGTCCAAAATAAACTATGTTTTTCATTTGTTACTGAATATTCTTACAGAACTTTAATATGGAATGTGTAATTTCCATGTTAAAAGCTGTTCTTTCTGAACTGAGCACAGTTTATAAGACCTCGCCTATAGTACACTCAGAACCATTAGGTGGCAGTGTTAAGCAGAATTTGATAAAAACTGAAGCCCTAGTCTAAAATGATATTAAAATGGGTTGCTACACGGGGCTCAACTGTTATTAAATGGTAAAATGTTTTTATAATAAATAAGACAGTGGTATTGTAGTTTATACAAACAGTGTTAACAGTTTGGATACCCTGTGACTATTTCTAAGACATATGCTGTAGTTAAAATTAAAAACTAGTATTGTATATGTATGTTTATTTTTTCCTAAACTACATGGTAAAGTATTTCAAATCCCACTGTATAACAGTTGTGAAACTCTTTTGATGTAAACCAAAGAATAATTTTAGATTCTGGTTATTTGAGGGCTCAATATAATATAATTCCAGATTTTAACTGTGTGAGGTGAAAATACTCTAGGAAGGATACTCATCATTATCTGAAAATTATTGGATTAACCAAAGAGAATTGCAAGTAGGGATTTTTGTCAAGGGGAGAGAATAATATTGTTTAGCATTTTGTGCCTTTTGAAGTCTTGTGTGGCCACAGGCTCTGTTTTTACCTGAATGCTCATGCATATGAATATTAGTCTCAGAATAGTTGGAATTTAGTGAATGTGGATATTATAAACTTGTGTTATAGACATCAGATTCTGTCTTCCCAAACAGCGTACCTTAGCTAATTCTTGGTACAGATGAAGTGGTAGGTTTTTAATACCTACGTCTTGCATTTCTCTTTCAAAAACTAAGGGTATCGGTATCATTGATAGTATTCTTGAAACCTGGAAATGGAGTAGGTAGGGGACGAGAGTGTATTGTGAAACGTTGTTATATAGAAGTTGTTGGCTGATGTGCACATGAGTTCTAAGGAAGGATAAAAATAAGGAACAGGAAGATGAACAATGAAAGTCACTTTTATTACCCTGTGTACTTTTAGTGACTTAGAAAATGTGCTCATGTTTATGGTAAATCATTCTTAAAAAGCCAGTTTTAGTCACTTTTAGAAGGAAGAACTTGCAAAGTGAAGTAAGGAACACCTTGACATGCTTTTGCCCTCAGGAAAGGCTTGAGTGCACACCTGCGGGAGGGAATCAGAGGGTCCTACCTCTTGTTCTATGAGAGCCATTGCTCCCTTCCAGCGTCCCCATCTCTGCATTCTCTTTCCTTCAACTACATTTATTGAGGACCTATGTGTAATAGGCACATCTCTGGACACTAGTATCCTGCCCTGATCAAAACAGACAAAATCTGTGTCAGCATTGACATTACATTATAATTGGAAGCAAAAGACAGCAAAGAAAAAATTTAAAAAAGCACCACTATACTGTGTCAGATACTCTGTGCAAAAGTAAGCCAGGGAAGGGAATGCTAGGGTGAGAGGAGGTTGCATTTTTAATTGGTAGTTTTCGGAGCTTGGTGACATTTGAGTAGAGACCTGAAGAGTCGGGGAAAAGCCATGGGTTCTCAGGGAAATGTCTTCCAGGTGTAAAGTGCTGTCAGTGCTAAGAGGAAGCAGGAGTCAGCAGGGCTCAGAGGGCCTCACAGGCCACATGCAGACTTTGGCCACTGCGTGGTTGGGTCTTTGGGAGATAGAAGCATGTTGGTCTGTCCTGTTTGTTTTGTCACTGTTGTTCCTGTCCCTTTTTAAAAAAATGTTTAATCATTTTACATATATTTATAGTTTTTCGATGGTTTTTTAATTCTAGTTCTCAGGTTTTTAGATTCTCCCTCAGGATAGTGTGTTATCTCATAGTTTATGGTTCTTACTGTGAACTCATATTTGGTGGATTTTGTTTGCTTTGGCAGACTGAATGGAATGTAAAAGACACAGACCTTTGATGGTCTGGACCCAGTCTCAGTTCTCCTTCCTTGAGCAGTTTGAGGCCATTTCTTGGTAGATCTAAAAATCCCAACTTACAGCTCCAGGGGCTTGTATCTAGGTCAAAATCCTTGTGGGTCAGTGAAGCAGCCCATGTTTTGATATTTTTGTTTCTGGTATCTGGATTTATTACTGAAAAATTTAAGCATATGCAAAAGTGGAGAGACTACTATAATGAACTCCATGTTTCAGCATCACCCATGTTAAGCAGTGATCAACTTATGGTCACCATGTTTTACCTGTGTTCTTACTCTTATGTGAATCTAATAAGCCTGTGATAAATTCTCTTTGGAATATAGATGCAGGAGGAGAAATGTAGGCTATATAGGATATGTGTATGACTTAGTCAGCTCAGCCTGCCATTAACAAAAATACCATAGACTGGGTAGCTTACACAACCAAAATTTATTTTATCACAGTTCTGGAGGCTATTAAGTCCTAAGATAAGGATGCTAGGCTAACATGGTTGAGTTCTGGTGAGAGGACCCACTCCTGGCTTACAGATGGCCGCTTTCTTGCTATGTCCTCATATGGCTGAGAGAGCTCTAGTCTAGTCTCTCTTCCTGTTCTTATAAAAGCACCTATGCCATCACAGGAGCCCCACCTTCATGAACTCATCTAAACCTCATCACCTCCCAAAGACTCCTCCTCCAAATACTATCACATTGGGGGTTAGGACTTTATCATATGAAGTTTTGTGCTGTGGACACAATTCAGTGTATAGCTGTGTGTGTGTGTGTGTGTGTGTGTATCTGTGTGTGTGTGTGTATCTGTGTGTGTGTGTGTGTGTGTATATGTTTCCTTCTTTGCTCCTGTTCTATTCCATTGGTCTATTTATCTGTTTATGCTGTAATGCTTTAAGTAAGAAATATTTTAAACAAGATCTATTAATAGCTACTAGAATGCCACTGTCTTTTTATTCATCTGTGCAAGATTAACCCAACTTTCCACATACTATTATTCTTCCATATATATTTTAGACTAAATTAATCCATTATTTTTCAGTTTTCAGCTAGAGTTTCAGAAAACATTGAACTCATTATTCCTAGATATCATGTAGGTTTTGTTGTGAATTATATTGTATTTATATATGTTTCCTAAATGTACTTTATTACTGGAGTGGAGAAGTTCTATGATTTTTGTAAGTTGACCTTGCATCTGGCAATCAGTGAATTTTTTCCTGATTCTGTTTGTTCTCCTAGATAGTATGATGAATGTATGTTTAACTTTTAAAGAAATGGCCAGAGATGGGGTTGTGACTCAGTGGTAGAGCGCTTGCCTAGCATGTGTGAGGCTCTGGGTTTGATTCTCAGCACCCCACATAAATAAATAAAATAAAGGTCCATTGACAACTGAAAAAAATATATTAAAGAAAGAAAGAGCCAAACTAGAAAGGGAAGATATTTGGGGGCGGGGGTGTGAAATTGACCAAACTATACTGTTATATTGTGTGTATGTACAAATATGTAACAATGAATCCCACTTTATAATTGTAATGCACCAATAAAAAGGAGAAAAAAGGAACTACCAATCTTTCTCCAAAGTGTGTGTAACATTTTGCATTCTGATGAGCAATATATGAGAGTTCCATTTACTTCATGTCCTTAAGATTGCATGTTTTTTGTTAATTTGAAAAAATTTTAATCCATTCTAATGGTGTATAGTGGCATCCAGTGTCACTTGAATTTGCATTCCCACATGCTTATTTGCTATTTGTCTATCTTTCAAAACTCTTAACCTTTTCCTATGTTTTATTGAATTGTTTATTTTCTTACTACTAATTTTGAGAGTTCTTCATATTCCATATACCAGCTTTTTATCAGATGTGTATTTTGCAAATATTTTTCCTAAGCCTGGCTTATCTTCATTTTCATAATAGTGACCTTTGAAGCGCATAATTACCAATTTTGATAAAATCAAATTTGTCGGCTTTTAAATAGCTTCTATTTATTATGTACTATTTTAACTAATGCATGGTTTCAAAGATTTTGTGTTTTCTTCTAGAAGTTTTATAGCTTTAGGTTTTCCTGTTAGTATATGATCCATTTTGAGTTAACTTTTAAAGTTCTTTGTTTCTATGTGAATGTCCAATTGTTGTAGCCTCTCACTGAACACAGTAATCTTTTAAAATAGAATTGCCTTGGAAACTGGCAAAAATTGCTGGACCATGTGCCTGTGGGTCTATTTCTGAACTGTCTACTGAGTTTCATGGACACAAAAGTTTATCCTTTTCTCAGTAGCATACTGTCTTGAAATCAAGTAACTGTGAACCTTCAAGCTTTTTAGAACATGTTTTGGCTGTTCTAGTTATTTTGCTTTTCATCATAAATTAGGTAATTTCTACCAAAAAAGCTTGCTGGGAATTTTAGTGATATTACATTAGTTCTATAGATAATTCAAAGAGAATCGACTTTTAAATAATATTAAGTCTTCTTGTACATGAACATGTTATATCTCCATTTGTTTAGGTCTTTTACATTTTTCTCATCAGTGTTTTATAGTTTTTAAATTTTTTTTTAGTTGTGTATGGATGGACTCCATGCCTGCCTGCCTGCCTGCCTGCCTGCCTTCCTTCCTTTTGTGCTAGGCTTGAACCCAGTGCC
The DNA here is from genome assembly GCF_047511675.1 of Marmota flaviventris. Classification (NCBI taxonomy): domain Eukaryota; kingdom Metazoa; phylum Chordata; class Mammalia; order Rodentia; family Sciuridae; genus Marmota; species Marmota flaviventris. The sequence goes on from NC_092501.1 coordinate 155,829,894, forward strand.
TCACACTTGTGAGGCAAGTGCTCTACTACTGAGCCACAGTTCCAGCCCAGTGTTTTATAGTTTTTAACAGATAAATTTTGTGTATATTTTGTAGATTCATACCTAAGTATTTTGTGCTTTTTGGTATTATGGAAGATAGTATTGAATTTTTATTTCCAATGATTGCTTAGTAGCATATAAATATACAATTGATTTTGTGACTCAGGATTTACTCTAAGAATGTTGGCATAGTTTAATATAAACAAGTGTTTTACAAGTAGTAAGAAACATGCTAAACATGTTTCATTACATCAGTAGGTCTCAGGCTGCAAAAATGGTTATCTTGCAGTTCATCTATCATTTAGTCAGACCCATTCTTAAACACAGCAATGGCTGCTGCTTGTTCTTTTAGAAAGATCTGCATTTTAATTATGGTGTAACACATGGCCTAATATTTGCCACCTCAGCCATTTTAAAAAAAAATATTGTCTAGTTGTCAGTGGATCTTTATTTATGTGGTGCTGAGAATCGAACCTAGTGCCTTATGCATGCTAGGCAAGTGCTCTACAACTGCACCACAATCCCAGCCCCAACCTCAGCCATTTTTTATGTGTGCTTTTAGTGCTGACTGTATTCACTGTGTTGTGTAGTGTCTCCAGAACTTTCTCATCAAAGTCTCTGTATTTGGCTAAGTGCTGAGTCTTTGTATATCCTAAGTTATTTTTTCATTTCTATCACCTTTAGATAATTTTCATGGATGTAAATCCTTAGTTGAAATTCTTTCTGTCAGTATTTTAGTAGTATTTCTTCAGTATCTTATTGAATCCCCTTTTTATCACATTTGAGAAATGTGATACTGATTTGATTCATGTTCCTTTGTGTTTTTTTATCTGTAGCCTTTGGAAGCTTCCAGAATTTTTCTCTTGTTCTCACCATCTCATTAAAATGTGTCTTACTGGGGCTAGGGATGTGGCTCAAGCGGTAGCGTGCTCGCCTGGCATGCGTGTGGCCCGGGTTCGATCCTCAGCACCACATACAAACAAAAAAAATGTTGTGTTCGCCGAAAGCTAAAAAAAAATATTAAAATAAAAAATAAAATAAAATGTGTCTTACTATAAATTATCTTTATCTAAACAGTTGGGGTTTCCTTTTTGTTTTAATTTTTTTTTTTTTGGTTGTAGATGGACACAGTACTTTTATTTTATTTATTTTTATGTGGTGCTGAGAATCCAACCCAGGCCTCACGCATGCTAGGCAAGTGCTCTACCACTGAGCCACAACCCCAGCCCCAACTATTGGGATTTCTAAGAGACCTTTAATTGAAAAAAATTTTTTAGTATTCTTTGAGTGGCATTATTCTGTAAATATGTTCTCTTCATCTCTCCCGATTTAGCCTTTTAAGCTGCCCCTGGGAAAGTTCCTCAGTCTGCTATATTTCTAGCTTGCTAATTTGTTCTTCAGCTGTATGAATTGCACTATTTAGTCCATTGATGATATTTATTGTACTTAGTGTTTCCACAGTCTTCTTCTTTCTTTCCTCCCTCCCCCATCTCTCTTTTCTACCTTTGAATGCAGGGCCTAGATTATACTAAGTACACATGTTACCACTGAGCTATCCCCCAGCCCTGATTTCATATTTTTGATATTTTCTTTTGTGTCTTCTAATAGTATAACAGTTAATACATTTTGTAACTTGGGGTTCATATGTTCTAAAAATTCTGCTTCCATTAGTAATATTGTTCAGTTTGTTGTTTCTCTTTCATTGTGATTGTGTTCCAAGGAGGTCTAGTGATTCTGACATCTGAACTCATGTTCCCCTGAGGGGATTAAACTACTCTGGCAATGTCACATCAGGTAAGAGTGGTCATGAGCTTCTAGGGTAGATGACCCACAGTCTCACAGAACCTTTGTTACTTACTCCTGTTTGCTGGCGTTCAATAAGCAATATTGAGAGGAAGCAGTTTCTATGTAGGGTAATTTCTATGTAAGGTAATTCCTGTCCTGGGGGAAAGGAAGGAGGGAGAGGAAAAGGTAGGTGTGGGATGCTCTTTCTTGTTGTTAATACCTGCCTTGCAGTGTGGCTGTGGGCAGATTTATTGGAGATCTGATTATCTGCACCTTGTGACACCTTGTGACACTCCCACTCTGGAGTGGTTCTGTCTCTGCCTTTTTGGGCTGTATTCATGTGCAGGCTCTGTTAATCAGAAGACTTCTGAGTTTCTCCTCTTGAATTTTTCCTGAATTATCTTGATCATCTCCCTGTTTTCTCTCTTCTTTCTTCAAATGCTATTACTAAAGTTCTGCCACCTAGACAGGTCTAGTTGTAACTCCCCCGCCCCCATTTTATTTTTCTTTGTATTTTTGCTCTCCTTGCTGGGAGATTCCTAAGTTTTGTCTTCCAACTCTTCTAATTAATATTTTTAAATAAACCTTTATTAAATTATAACACATACGTGAAAAAGATGTGCACATGATTTCAGAGCTTATTGACTTTCTCCAAATGACAACCTTCTAAACACCATTAGTTGTACCTGGAAGTTCCACTTTTGCTGCCTCCCAGGTTCTACTTTATCCCCAAAGTCTATATATACTGACTTTTTACACCCCAGTTTAGTTTTGTCTGTGTTTAGTTCTAGGTTAAACCTTGTTTTCTCTGTTTAGTGTTTAGGTTTAAACCTTATGGAAGTGTAGGTTCTTTCTTTTAGCTTATGTTCAGTTTCATCTGTGATGCTGTGCAGTCTTGCATTGTTCTCATCACTGGTGGAGTGTTGTGGGGCATGAGCACACTGTTTGTTCCCCTGGCTGTTAATGGACATTGGCGGTGTTCATGACTTGGGGTATTACAAGCATTGTTTCTGTGAACACATGTGAGCGTGTCTTTGGTCACGTGGGTGTACAGGTTTCTGTTGGGTATGTGCCTGGGAGTTGAGCACCGGATCACAGGGTAGACACATGCTTAGCTTTAGAAGATGTTGCCCTTTCCCTGTGGTCAGGAGTTTTGGAACAGCTTGCCTGCCTCAAGTGGTTGTGGTCAGGATTTCACTGCTTATCTGCAGGCTTCGTTTGGACTGAGGACCATGATGACTTACTTGTGTAGCGCGGTGGTGGGTAGGGAGCCTTGGTTGCTTGGGTGGAGCCGCCTGGTGTCTTCATGACCGGGCAGCCGACTCCCCTGGGGTGAGCCAGCCAGAGCACAGCAATCCTTTCAGTTTGTGTCATACTGGTGCTTGTGTGGTGATCTTCACTGTGGGTTTAGTTCGCATTTCCTTGACAGCTAATGAGATCAAGTACCTTTTCGTCTTTTGATTTATTGTTTTATTTTTAATATTTGTATCCTATTTTTAATTTTCAGTAGGTCTTTGCATTTGCTAGATGTTCATGTTTTCCTGACTTCCTGTTTTAGTTTCATAGAGACAGTAATTTTTCTTCTCATGATATTAAGGATCGTTTCCAGATCCCCCAAGGTTTTCATTTTTCTACACAGTTTCTGTTTCTTCTGAATTCCTTTTTGCCTCCTTTTTTTTCTGCTTTTGATGCTAGGGGTTTTTCTTAAATACTTTTGAACCTTTGCCTACCTGTTTAAGATCTAGCTTCTAAACAAGCAGCAGACTGCAGTCTCTGGGTGGCCTTGGACTCCACTGTGTGGTCCCTGTTGGGATGTTCCATTAGGAGTGCCCGGCATCAGCCCTGTGAATTATAAGTCCCTTCTACCTTTTGAGTTGGTCAGATTTCCTGCGCATCCTCTGCAGTTAGTATAGGAACTTTCACTTGAGCTTATAAAGTTTGATTTTCAGTTATTGTCTGAACTCTCAGTTGTGCAAGCAGTCCCCCAAATCTCTACACCATTTCCAGAGAGTCTACCTCCAGGCCTTGCTGGGACAGGGTGAAGCAATGAGGGGTGTTTTCCAGCATCTGTTCAAGTCAATTCCAATGCCATCCACCTGGAGCTAGTTTGAGATCCCACAGGGTGAAGCGCTGAGCCTCAAGAGACTGCCTTCACTTGAGATGTCAGCCACAAGTCCCAGGCTGCCTGTACTTCTGGTCAGACTGGCTTTAAATGGAGGGTTGCCATGACCCCCACCCCCACCCCTATGATCTACCCCGTATTTGATAATTTGCTAGAGCAACTCTCAGAACTCAGGAAGGTACTTTATTTACATTTTCTTTTATTACAAAGGATATAATGCAGGAACAGCCAATGGAAGAGATGCACAGGACAGGTGTCGGGGCGCAAGTACAAAGCATCAGCCTTCTCCAGCAGGCCATCCTCCCTGAATCTCAGGGTTCAGGCTTTATATATAGAGCGCTATCTCCAGGTACCCCCACCCCTGGTGGCTGGTGGATGGGGCTCGAAGTCCCAGCCCTCTAATCACTTGGTCTTTCTGGTGACTGACTCCATCTGAGGCTAACTGGGGCTGTACCCTAAGTATCCCCATCGACTTAACTCGGATGTGGTTGAAAGAGGCTTGTTATGAGTAAAAAAAGACACTTCTTTCACCCTGGAAATTCCAAGGGTTTAGGAGCTCTCTGCTAGGAATGGGGGCCAAAGGCCAAATACCTTTTCATATTGTATACCAGACAGGCAGTAGGTGGGTGAGTGGTGGCAGGGGTTCAATGTTCTGATAGCCTCTCATCATTCTGAAAAAGCTGGTACTGCGCCCTTGGGGAACTTGAAGGTTAGGTCTCTTCTCTGATTTCACAGGGTTTAATGTTTGGCTTTTTCAGGTTTGCCACTGTTATTAACCATTGTATTTCTGTATTCCAGCCTATGAAAAAATTTATGATCATCAGCTCTTCTTTATCTTTGTGGGTTTATGTCTTTAAAAAATTATTTCAATGTCATTCTTATGAGGCTTTGGGGGAAGAATAGAGGAAATAAAATAATGTACTCAATCTATCATCTTTAACTGGTGGTAATGTTTTCTTAAAAAGCATGTGTTTTAAGAATACTTGAAATTGTGACATCAGACTTTCTCTCCATTGTTTGTATTAGGCTTCCTCTATAAATATTCAAAAATTTTAATTAGGGTGGTTTTACATTGTGTTATTCTCCAACAGTGTTCTTTTACTCAAAGCAGATTTGAAATCTGCTCTGCTGTCTGTTAGTCTGTTTCCTAGGTCTTTTAGTATTTTGGCCAATTTGTCTCTTTTCCCCTCACACCTAGTCCATGAGCATCTTTGCACATAGTCATTGGAGCATCTGCATACCAGTCTGGGGGTGGAGGGAGTCCAGGGAGTCCAGGGAGTTTGGCAGGTTTCAGTATCTGTGTACAGGAACCCAATGTTCTCATTTCTACAAATACCACTTTCTGCCAGGATGTTTTCTAATAGTCCCACCACAGAGGACTTGTACTTCTGACCTTCATGAGGAGATTACATGATTATAACAGATCTTGGTCATGACACTTTCCAGTTGTGCCTCTGCATTGCACAGTCTAGCGCAGGCACTCTAGGACTGCACACAGGTGATTCAGGAGGCTAAGAAACAGGACTGTGGTGGTGCCAAAATTATTTTGTGGACTAATTTGGTTATTTAGATTTACTTAAAAAAAATCAGTCATAGAAATTTTATGTAAATTCTTTACAACTTTGTAGCCCTGTGTTTAGACTGCAGTGTTATGCGTGGTAGGCAGTGGTGTGCACTGTCTTGACAGTGCTGAGAGGTAGGGCCGTCTAGATCAGGGCCAGTGCAGAGCATCAGCATACCTACAGTCATCTGTGGTCACTTCAGTATCAACCGTTGGAATATTTTTAAGGGAAGTGGGTATTGTGGGCAAAGTTAGCGATAAGTGACAGTTAACTTTCTAAGTTACTTGTCCTTGGGTTTGAACTTGGGCTAAATATTTATTATATAAATAATCATTATAGGTATTTACATTTTAAGTAAATCTAGTGAGTGGGCTGGAGCCTTTGTGTGGACCAGGAAAAAAAAAAAATCATCATCATAGCTTGAAAGATGATCTATATCTTTAATTCAGAAGCAAAGTGGTATTTCCAGAATAAAGGTGGAGCCGCGAGGGCCTGCAGATTTGAAATGATCACATCAACATGTTTAAAATAATAGATGATGTGGCTGGGGATGTGGCTCAAGCGGTAGCGCGCTCGCCTGGCATGCGCGGGGCACTGGGTTCGATCCTCAGCACCACATAAAAATAAAATAAAGATGTTGTGTCCACCGAAAAACTAAAAATAAATATTAAAAAAATAAAATAATAGATGAGGTGAAGTAAACTAATAGGTATTTTATATTTCCATTCCTCTTCTTATTTAAAAAGAAAACTTTGTTAAGTTGATCTGGTTATATCTGTTTTACTGGTGAGAAAATTGTTTTTAGACTAGGAAATCTGCCCAGGAACACATAACTCAGCTGATAGAGAGAGACTTTGAACCTAGATCACTGGAATCCAAAACCCCAGAGCCTTCCAGACAAGATACAGCAGTAGAGGTGGACAGGTCAGGGCTCATCCTGTGTACCAGCTTGTGATTGCTTCTGAGTGTTGACCATGGCAAAAAGGACCTCCTGTCCTTAATGAGGGGCTCAGTATGAATCTGTTTTAAAGCTTTGGGTTTTAAGCTGTTCTTTTTCCCTTCCTTTTCCTACTGCTCCCAACCCACCATCTTTTCTTCTATCCCCTACCTCACTCCTTATCCCACTCCTCGTATTCTGCTCCTTGCCCATGTCCCCTCCCACCACAACCTGTTGGTTTGATGAGGCTGGCCAGAGGTTTTAATACGAGTGCTCAACATGATGCACAGAGCAAAGTCAACAAATGAAAGATATGTTTCTCAAGATTTTTATTTAGAATGTGGGATGTGGGAGAGAGAGCCACCGTTCGGTGGTTTCAGGAAAAGCCTAAAGGTCACTTTTCAAGAAACAGTCTTTTTACCTCCGCCTGCAGACCAGGTCACAGTCTCAGAGCATTTCTAAATAACATATAATGAATGGCTTGATACCTTCCTCTTCTACCAGAATAAAAACCTTATGCAAGCAAGGGACCATGTCATTTTTACTAATGTTGCCTTGGTGTCTCAGTTTGCTTGGGTTACAGTAAAAAAAAAAAATACCATAGACTGGGTGCCTTGTAATCAACAGAAATTTATTTTTCATTATTCTGGAGACTGGGAGGTTCAAAATCAAGGCACTAGCACCTTCAGTGGTTGGTGAAACCCTGCGCAGCCAGAGGGTGCCTCTCCTGCCACGTTCGTGGAAACCTTCCTGGTTCACAGCCGACTTCCTTTTCTCCGGGCCTCACATGCTAGAAAGGAGGAGAGGTTTCTTTGGGACCTCTTTTATAAGGGCACTAATCCCAGTCATGAGGATTCCACCCTTGTGACCCAGTCACTTCACAAAGGCCCTGCCTTCAGCTGCTCTCACATTAAGATTTGGGGGACACACCTGGCAGTTGGTAGCACTTGGTTAATACAGTGGCTCCCACATAGTGGGCTGTATGTTGGGTGAATGGATCAGATCCACCGATGGATCTGAATGAAAAGTTTTTGGTCTTTTAATTCCATTCTATCTCCTTTTGTTTGTGACTCCCTGTCATTATGATACCATTGTCTGCACCACCCCATCCCCCAATTTTATCTCTAAAGGAGGTCTGGTCTTAATCCTTTATACCTCAAGAAACTTCCTGTGGCGTCAAAGTTGAACTCCAGCTGACATTTCCAGCCTTGTTTTCTGTCATTTTCCCCTTGTACTCAGCACACCAGCCAAATCTCACTGTTACTGCTACCTGTCACTCCTGGGCCATTTCAAGCCTCTCTGTATTCATTATGCTGACAATTCTGGTCACATCTTTTCTGTCTTTGCTCAGCAAACTTCTGCCAAGCAAGCCAGGATGAGCCCCCTTAGGTCTCTCTGTCCTGAAGCCCTACCCCAGCCAGAGTGCACCCTCAGCACCTTGTGCTCATAGGTGACTTAGTGCTTGGAAGGCACGTAGGACCTTTATGACTTGAGATTGTAATTTAACTAGCCACTGTCTCAGCTTGATCCTTTTGAGAGAGCAGGATCTTATTCTCTCTTCTAGCTCCCTAAGCATGGAGTAGTGAAAAGGGTGTTCTTCAAGACCAGAGATTAGTGCGATTGAAATTTCACGCTGCCGCATATACTAGTTGCTCTGATTATTCTTTTGCACTAATCATGGATGCTCCGCTTTCCCCGCCCCTCCTATCTCTCTTCCTTCTTGGTGCCTCAAATCTGTTACTCATAAAAAATATACAAAAGTTGAATTTCAAATTTGGATTCACTGCTGGGGATGTAGCTCAGTGACAGAATGCATGCAAGTCCCTGGGTTTGATACCCAAACACCACACACACACAAATTAGGGTTCAATGACTTTTTAAAAAATTAGAGCATTATAGTTACACATAGTAGTTGGGTTCATTTTTGACAAATCATATATGCATGGAATTTGATTTACTCCATTTCAATCTCTGTTCCTGCGTCTTCCCTTCCTTCTTCCCTCCTCCTATTCTCCTTCCTCTACTCTACTGATCTTTCTTTCACTCATTTATTTATTTTTGATTGGTGCTTTTTACATATACATGAAATTTCCCGTAGTACATTTATATATATGCATATAACATGATTTTGTTAAATTCATTCCTTATTTCCTCTCCTTTCTTGCCCCTCTTCTCTCCCTTCAGTGATATTTTTAAAGGATTGAAATGTGATTGTATGAAATCATTTCCAGAATCTTACCTAGAAACACATAATCCACTAATTCTTATGTTCTCAGAATATCTCCTTTCGCAACCAAAAGGTTCTCAAACTTTCAATTCAGTTCAGTGTTTGGGTGTCTGATACTGCGTGCCCAGCCTTGTGCTTAGTGCTGAGTTAAACCTTAGCATTCAGTGAGTACACCCCTGCCGTCCTGGTCCTCAGAGTGTGCACAGTGATGTTTCACATCAGTCCTCAAGGAGTCATGGAAGGTGGAAGCTCTCATCACCTTTGAGGAAGCGACTCAGAAACCTGCAGCACCATTTTTCTTCAAAGTGGTGGAGAAAAGTCACAGTGGTAGAAGGTATGGACCTAGAAGAATTGGCTGTTCTTGCTTTATTTATGCATTCAACATTGTCTGAGGATTGGTTAGGAAAGGAGAATGCTAATCACCTTTGTCAAGACATTAGTAATGTTTGAAGCCCTGTGCCTTTGGAATCAAAGTGATACCGCCAGTGATGAAAATCATTCAGGGCTGAATTCCGTTTCCCCAATGTGAAGACTGAATCCCCAAGAAACACAGGGGCAAGTGTAGAAAGCAAGTTTTATTTAAAGGATAGAACAAAGGCAGACTCCTTTGCAGAGAAGGGGTCCAGAACTGATATCGAAAGAAATAGGGGTATCCTGTCACTTCTTTACATTTTAGAATTTCTTCATTCTCATGGCCTCTCCTCCTCACTGTCCTTCAAAACTGACTCATGACCAAAGTGACTCCTGAAAAAAGGTGGATCAAGGGCAGGAATGAAGCCACTGAGGGGTTCAGACAGGAAGGGAGCAGCCCAGGAGGCATTCATTAACAGCCTCTTGTGGGGAGGAACAATCCTTCTTACCCACCCATGCAGGTGACTTTTGGCCACTGGTGAGGAGAAGAGGGATGTGTCCTGAAGATATTAACATTTCATTCCTTTGAATCAGCTTCCATCTTGCCAACCTGACCCCCCCATCATCTGTCTACACTTACTGCCTGACCTTTATTCTTGCTTCAGAAGTGGCATGCAGTTACCCATGGGGACTGATGGTTAATGTAAAAGACATCTTAGGCTTTTAGCACTGCAGGGATTTCCCTCGTAGTCTCAGTGGCCTGAGTGTCTTTCCAGGGGTCAGATTTAATGTATCCTGTTTAAAAGGGTTTATAAGCTTTCACCAGAAAGTTGGGTGAAGCCACATGATCTGTGATTTCATATTTGAATATGAAGGTTGGTGGCCCAGTTGACCTAGACTAGAGTTTTCTCACCCATGGCACTGTGGTATTTGGGCTTTATGACTCTTATCATGGGGGGCTGTCTTGTGCATGGCACGTTGTTTAGCACCCCTGGCCTCTATCCAGTGGATACTAGTAGCTGTTTCCCCAGTCGTGACAACAAAAAAATGTCTCCAGATTTTGCCAAATGACATGTCAGAGGCAAAATTGGCTCTGATGGCAGATGAGAGCTTGCGTGGTACAGCACCGTAAACAGAGCCTTGGAAAGAGTTAGCCCCCACACTCAGGAGTTCATTGCTTGTGAAACAATTTGAGCTGTCTTAACCAGGTAGAATATTTCTAGTAGTTGACTAAAATAGGGTTGGTTGAGGCTATTAGTAAAAATTTGTTTCAAACAAGTTTAACATCTGTTTTCATTTCTGCTTTTGTAAGTTGCTTTGCTACTCAATTCCTTTATTTTAGCTATCTTCCTCCTGGGGCTTAAAATATTTTGAGTATATCAAAATTTCCAGCCTAATAGGAAATGTACTTTGTTCAAACAGGAATAAAAGAAAAGTATTAGTAACTGTTAGGATAGGATGATGGGAAGTTTAATGCTGGTTAAGTCAGAGTCAGGTGGTGGCAAAGTAGATCATTTAATGATAAAGGGAACTAGAAGTCTGGTTGTATTCAAGATTCACTTCCTGTTCTTGTTTATTATTGGAAAGTTGCGCCTTATGAAAGATTTTAGATTCAGATCATTGTAGTATTCTAAGAAAAAAATTTCAAAATGCTAACCATGCCTTGATAACCATAGCAAAATACACAACACACAAAAATAATCTCATACCTATTTTAGGATTGAGTTTTTGTCTTTGTTGTATGTTGGGTTCTGAAATAATCTATGCACTTCTGTTATCTGTGGTTAAAGAAGGCCTGACGAGTTTTCAGAGCACGGTGTGCCTGCTTGGGCTGGACAGTTTGTGGAATAATGAATGAATCCTGACTGATGCAGTAGAAAGGGTATTGATTATTAAAGCAGTACAGAGAATCTGAGATTGGGCATAGAAGCAGTCCTAGATGCTGCAGAGCTAGAGTCAGCACTAATTTCCCCTCTCCCCTAAAATTATTCATTTACTTAATATTCAGTACTGACAGCACATAGGCAGAGAGGTTCTGAGGGCACCTGTCTGTATTATTTTCAGCTTTCATCTCAGTGTCTAGGCAAGTGCTGACTCCTGCAGTAGGCATTTAACAAACGCTTGCTGCTTGTTAAGGCAAGGGATATGGAATATGTCTTAACCAGACCAAGGATATGTTTGTCAACATCAGTAACAACATGGAAAAAACTACCGAGAAATATTTTGAAATATTAAGATTATTATTATTTTTTATGGTGGAATTTATTCTTTCTCTTAAGAAATCTTAACAAATATATATTAAATAACTGTTGTACTATAGAGGCTAGTTTTACCATGCTCCTACTTTAGGTGAATGTCCACCACAGTCTTGTAGGATACTGGTTTGTTGTGTTCTCTGCGGGGAGCAGAGGCTCTGAGCACTTACCCAGTCACTGGGCTGTGGCCGCTTAAATGGGAGACTGGAAGGAAATCCACACCCATGATTCTTTTTTTTTTTTTTTTTTCCATTTTATTTTAGTTGCAGATGAACACAGTACCTATTATTTTATTTATTTATATATGGTGCTAAGGATTGAACCCAGAGCCTCACACATGCTAGGCATGTGCTCTACCACTGAGCTACAACCCCAGCCCCCCCCCCACACACACACACACTCTGACTTGTTCCCCTCCAGGCAGTATGCCTTTATGCTACTTTCTTTTGTAAGGCAAAAAGTCTAATTGGGGTGATCTATTTACTATACCAGAAAATAATTCAAATATATAAACTTATTAGCAAACTGAAGCTTTCTCTCTGTTTTTCAACTGTGGGGATACAGATGCTTGTATCTGGGAGGCTGAGGCAGGAGGATTGCAAGTTCAAAGGCAACCTGTGCAATTTAGTAAGACCCTGTCTCAAAATAAAATAAAAAACAGGGTGGGGATGTAGCTCAGTGGTAGAGCACTTGCCTTACTAGTACATGTGAGGCCCTGGTTTCAATTCCCAGTACTGGGCGGAAAAAAAGAAAATGTTAGTGTTCAAAGACAACTTTTATAATTGTGTTCAAATTTTGCCGCTAAAATGAGAAGTACAAATAAGCCAACACACTATAAAAAGAGTTTCAGATGATATTTGTGGGGTGCCCCTGAGAACAGGATCTAAAGAAGCCCTCAGCTACAGGATACTTGGGTCATTTAGCCATTGATTTTGTTTTAATTTAGTGGCTAGAAGAAACTATACTGTTTCTCTTCAATAACTTCCAAATGCTGCTGCTTATGTTGCATTATGTTTTAAAATTTTAAAATAAATCAAGCTTCTAAAAAGTTGCCATAATAGGACAAAGAATCCACTCATACCCTCAGCCCAGATGCCCAGATTCTTAACACATTCTAAATTTGTTTTATCATTTCTTTCTGGGCACTTGTGATATTTTTCTGCATCATTTGAGAGTAAGTTTTACACATGATGTTCCTTTACTCCTAAGTACATCAATATGTATGACTTTATTCATATTTGGCAATTATACAAACATAACCTGTTCTTTGTCAGTGACTTTTTTCACTGTCAGCCCCCTTACTAGAACTTGTTGAAGCTCTGTTGAGACTCCCCACATGTGCTCTTAGCATGTAAATGTGGCCACTGTGCATCCCCTTCTCACATCATTCGGGTTGCTGCAGTTACCCGAGTAGAGACAGAGACTGGTAACCCATCTCTGTCCCTCTCTCTCTGAATCCATCCCTGAACTTCTGCTTCCACCCTTGTTGTAACAAGAGTGTGGGGATGTGTTAGAGGCTATATTTACCATTATAAACACTTATTACAGAAAATGTCAAACATTCACAAATGCTGAGAAATAGCAGAATGAATGCCACGTACCTGTTATCTTGTTAGCATTTTGTCCTCCACACAAACTTCAAATAATTCCCTAATGAGACACTTTTCCCTTTAACTGTTTGCTCCCTAAATCCTCAGTATCCCCTAACCCTGTGCCTGAGACTGACCATTCTTTTTCTGGGTCTCTGGAGAGACCTGAGGGTGTGGGGACAGACACAGTCACATACCAGGCTTCAGGTAGAGCCTGGGAAAGATTGTTGAGACTAGAAACAAAGACTGCTTCCATTTCTTGTCATGTGAGTGTCAGGTGTGTGAGGCTAATGCCTTCTCTTTACACTTGTTCTTTAAATAAAACCAGTAAGATCAAATTCATGACCTTCTTCTTACCCTTGCTCCGCTGATGGGGCACAAATCGGCAGTAATACTTGAGATGTCTCTGGAGACACTTGCAGTAGGTCTCAGTCATTATACATGATAGGTAGTGAATGATAGCACAGGATGCATCCATCTTTTTAAGCCCTCATACAGGCAGGCACCCTAATGTTGCCACTACCTACCAAAGTGGGGGAAGGGGGTTTCAGTGTGGGACCTGAGGGGGAAGGCTGTGGATTGCTATCCTCAGGCAGAAAGGACACATTAGAATGTTACTTTTTTTAGATGATTCAACCCTTTTGTAGTCCCCCTGTGGTTTCAGTCTGACATACTCTTTTCTTCTCAAAACCTACATGGGAAAAGTTATTCTTACAAGTTATAGAAACCAGAAATAAAGATTCTCACACTCTGAGAAGATGGAAAAAGGACAATCAAAAAGTACTTAAATTCTTGTTTCTGATCAATTACAATAGGTCCTTTAGGGGACAGTAGGTCATGGGGTTCCTGCCCAGGACTGGCTTGCAGGTTAGTTATGTAGACAAGATATCTAAAAAGTATTATTAGCAAGGAGAAGAAACACAGAAGCTCTTGGTTTTTGAGGAAGATTAACTATTGAAACAAAAATTGTGTTCTGTATTTCCCATCTATAGTGCCTTCTCATATAATTTCTTCTAACAACTATAGTGTTGCAGAGATTTCTCTTCAGTTTGAATATGCACTGTCAGAGATAAGTAAGTGTAAGTAGACATATGTGCCGTTTTTATATGTGGAAGAAACTGGACAAGCTGGTGGTCCTCTTCTTACACTGTCAGCAGAAAGCAAAAAGAAATCCTGACTGAGGTAAATGTTGTTCTAGTTTCTACTGTAAAATATTTCTCATGATTACTATTTTAGTACCAAGCATGTGTTAGTGACCTGCTGTGCTTAACAAATAATCACATGCAATAGCATAAATCTCACGTCCACTTCCATTCGTTTTAATAATGTAGAGCATGTGGCTAATGTGTGACAGCCTGTTGTCAACATGGTTTCCAATATGAACTTGTCCACATTCAAGGAGCTGTAGTCACAGCTGCTCAGGAAAAGTCAGTGTCTCTGCCCCAGTGGAGTCTTATGTTTTAGCTGAGCAAGGGACACAAGCATGAAGTATAGGCTCTAGGCTATCTGATGGCCAGCAGAGAGCTGACAGATTATCTAACACTGCCTTCCCTGAGAGGAAAACCGAGGCCCAGAAAGGCTCAAAGACTGGAGAGAGTGGGTCAGAGCTGGGTCACAGCCAACTAGAACCAGGCTTCAGGAGCCCAGGAGTTATTTGTCCTATTATTTAAAGGGTTTTTTCTTCCTTTGTCTGAGTTCAGGCTGTCTGATGTAGACTTTAAAAGCCAAATGAGTTGAAGACAGGAAGATGGGTGGCTTTGGGTCATCCAAGAATTAAAGGAAGAGGTGCAATTTGGATGTAGGTGTAAACAGTAAGTTGAGGGAACAGTAATCCATCCAGTGAGAACGAAATGTGTATTCTCTTCTTGGAAGAGAGACAAAACTAACCAGACTGACTTGAAAGGCACATACTGGGCAATGCAAAGAAATTGGCTTGGAAGGATTGAAAGTGTAGGGGAGGAAGTGGGACTTCCATGCTGTAGACTCTGGGGAACTTGACTCCATCCTTGAGCGTGAAAGGACCCAGTGAAAGTGGGATGAGGGGAAGATGAGTTTGTGTGCTAGAAGGATTGTCTGCATTTTCTTTTCCTATATTCTGTATATTGGTTTTTCCTTCCAAGTAGGTTAAACACTCTGTCAATCAGAGTAGGCAACTTATGCTGCAGCCACAAATGCATCCTGGAATTCAGAGGCTTAACACTTGAGTGTGCTGCTTGTGTGCCCTGCTCATTCAACACAGGTGCATAGGGTGGGAGTTCTGCACTTACTCATTCAGGGACCCAGGCTGACCAAGGTCCACCATCCAGAGCATCACTGCTCACAGTGGCGAGAAAAAAGAGCTGAATGGAATATGTCATCACTTTCTCACTTCACCCTGGAAGTGATATATATCACTTCCCTCAACTCATTGGCTAGAAGTAGTCACATCCCCCCGCCCCCCACTCAGCAAGGGAGTAGTATTTCTTTCAAGACTCTTTGAGGGACATGTAATACTACTCGTTTAAGAGAGAAAATGTAGTGGTAAGAGTGCATAGCTAGGTGCAGTGGTGCACACCTGAAATCCTAGGATTTCAACTAGGAGGTTGAGGCAGGAGAATCACAAGTTCAAGGCCAGCCTGGACAACTTCATAAGAACCTATTTAAAAATAAAAATTCAGAAAAGAGTTGGGGGTGTAGCTCATGGCAGAGTGATTGCCTAACATATGTGAGGCCCTGGCTTCAGAGTGAAGACCCAGAGCCATACTGCTGGGATCCAGAACCTGGCCTTTGCAATGACTAGGACCTTGGGAAAGCCACACACCTCCCCGGCAAGTTAGTTTCATAGTCTATGAAATGGGGGCAGAGAGAAAGACCAGCCTCACAGAGCTACTGTGATGCGTCTGAGCTTCCCATGAGTGCTTGGAGCACTGTGCTGTATAATCGCCGGCAGGTGTTATGGTTGGTATTATAGTATAATATGTTGGCTTCCTGGACAGTGTCCTAAAGGAGGCTAAAGTTCTGACTCTGGTTGAGCAGCCAGAGGGGAAGAGGTGGTGGCAATCTAGGTATGGCTGGCTGGTGTCTAGACAATGGTGGTGACATTGGGTAAAGAAAAGATGGACAGGAGAGTGCAGGAGGAGTAAAACCAAGCAAGACTTTGCTCACTGCTAACCCCCCTGCATGTCAGGAGGCTGTGAATGGCTGGGAGAGTGAAGGTGGAGTCTTCAGGCAAGTTAGGGGCCACGTGGGGAAATGGGCTGATGTAAGATGTAGAAGTGGGGAGAGGGACAGGCACAGGAGGCTGTAGGAAATGCAAGCATGTGACCCAGACAAGAGGAGGAACTGGAGCTAGTTCTTGTTGAGCACATTTCAGTAATGGTGACAAGGGACTGCTCCCAGTCATTGACTGGCTGCAGCCCTGGGCCAGAAGGTTTGGGTTTAAATCCCAGCTCCAGCGCACCACGGGCCCTGGCATCCAGCCTCCTCTCAGCACGGTGGGGATGATAAGCACACCAGCTCAGGCGGGGGTTAAGTGACATGCTGCCTGTGCCGTGGTAAGAAGAGTGTGTGGTGACTGATGGGTAACGGTCATTCTTTGCTCACTGAGGTTTTAATGAGCAGAAATGTGGGGCTTTCTTCTAAGTGATGAGTTTTTCTGAGTGTAATGCTTAGAACTTCCATCGGCAGCAGTCTGGTGAATACTCATGGGCCTGGTTGGTCCCACATCATTTCTAGTCCTCATGCCTTCATTTCTGATTCTTAACCTGAATAGTCAGTCAGTGAACACATATTTTTAGCTTTTCAGAGAATAACAGATTACAACAGACTGAAAAGTAACCAAAGTAGAACATTTAAAAGGCTAATTTAAGATCAGTGCTTCCCCTTTTAAAATTGTACACCACTGTTGGCTGGTTGGTAGGAGCCACTGCCCTCGCCCCTTGAGTTATGAAATTACCTCCAAGCAGAACATACTGCTCTATCTAATTCTATTAATAATTTGCTGGTTAATTGCCTCTGTTTTTTTAATATGTCTAGTTTAAGTTGCAGAGTCTTCTAAGGCACACACGTCTCTCCTCAGGGGCACGTGCAATCTAGCATTTATGGTATTTCTTATCATTCCTCTGAGAAATTAAGAACGTCCCAGGTATTCTCGTGGGGATGTAGAGTGTGACCAGTGATAGTGCAAGACACATGCCATTCTGTTCAGTGGGTACTTGAGAACTCTGTATTGGCCGGTGCTGTGCCAGCTCCTGGTACATAGCAACCAGGGCCTTGTCCTCAAGGGGCTCATAGCCCAGCCAAGTTCATAAGCTGTTGTTGAGTCATTTGTCCTATTATTTAAAGATTATATACTCTGCTGGCATAAATGATACAAGTCAGCCTCTCATGCTTTTTCTGGGTCCACATGATTTATTCTTTATTTTTTGTTTTTGGCAGTGCTTGGGTTTGAACCCACTTGTGCTCTATTACTGAGCTTTTATTTTTTATTTCCCTCCCTCCCTTCCTCCCTCCCTTCCTTCCTTCCTTCCTTCCCAGGGTCTTGTTAGGTTGTTGAGACTGGCAACTCTTGTTGCTCACTCTTGACCAGCTGCTTTTCTGGATTTAGTATGGGCAGCCCTCCCTGCTCATGTTGTCCACAGAACTGTGGAAGGGAAGACATCACATAACATATGGCCTGTTTCTACATTTTTGAGCTCTTTAGATATACCTGATGCCATTTCTTGTTATTCTTATACCACCACTGACTAGTTGATACATGTAATAGTTTTAAACTGAGTAGCTTTAAGGGTTTAAGAAACTTCAACCAAATGATCTTTTTAGAAATAAAAGTATTATGAAAGAAATATGGCCATCTGCCATAATAACTATCTACTTCCCCAAATGGAGTTTTCCTATCTCCCTATTTTATTTAAACTTGTAATGTATTAACTGATTCATTTAGAAAATACTTATAAGTTATAATTTACCGCTCCCCCACCACACCCTGTGGTACTGGGAATCAAACCCAGGGGTGCTCAACTACTGAGCTACATCCCCCCCACCTTTTTAAATTTTGATACAGGGCCTCATTAAATTGCTGATGCTGGATACAACTTGTGATCCTCCTTCTTCAGCCTTCCAAGTAGCTGGGATTATAGGTGCTCATGTGCCCAGCACAGTTTTTAAACAGATGTAGATCACCTCCTTTGTTCTGTAACAGAATACAAAAATTGTCTAGCACTGCCTCTGTGCTCCAAGTTTACCTACTACTGGTGAAGGGACTGTGCCAGCAATAAAAGTGAAGTTAACTAACAATACAAGATGATGCGAGAGAGCCCTAGGTCATGGTGAGTGACAGCTGGGTGAATGGAGTAGGCCGTGAGGCCTTGGGAAGGAGAGAGAAGGGCTGAGTTTGACTGGACTATAGACTTAGAAAAGATTATTTGGAGATTTGTTTAGAGTTTACCTTTTTGTCGTAGGCTACTGAAATCTAGATACCATCATGTTTATAGGTTTGTGGTGAGGTGGAAGGGAAAGGTGGGAAACTTAAGGTAAAAGAATGTACTGTTCCTTTCTTCCCCTGGTCTTACCGTTACCCCCGGCAACAGCTGACCTTCTGGGAAAGAATGTGTCTTTCCTTCCATAGGCTTCAGTCAAGAACTCTGACATCTTGATACTACCAGATTGGATGCTAAAACAGCAATAAGACAACCGGAACTTTGAGGAAAAAACTTACTGTATCCAATAGTTCGTACATGGCAGAAGTAAAGTCAGTGTTCCAGGAAGTTCTTCCAAACCAAGGGCAGCTGTTTGTGGAAGGTATAAGCACAATGGTGCTCTGTAAACCCAAACTTTTACCCTTAAAATCTTTGACTCTGGAAAAACTGGAGAAAATGCAGCAAGCAGCACAGTTCACTAACAAGAAATGTCAGAAAAAGAACACAACAGCAAATAACCCATTGATGAGACTTACCATAGGGAACACCCTTCCTTACTTACCTACCACTTAGTAATTAGAAAGTGTTCTGCAGCTATATGCTGAAAGTAGGATTTAATAAAACTGGTAACAGTCATGCTCACGTAAATGAAAATAAAATTCCCAAGATTGGTAAAACTTGTGAATTTAAACCGTGGTTTGTGTTGACCACAAGCAGTTGAAACTCTGAATTGAATCTCACAGAATTTTCTTTGACTCATGTTTTTAGAATTTCAAATTGTTCTTCATTCCTACTGTTACCAGTTTTAAATTTACAGGCACAAATGACTAATTGTAACTTTTATATACAGAGGATCTTTGTAAGTTTATTAAATACCTGAATTTGAAGATCAAAAAAAAAAAAAAATGTGCTGTTCCTCTGTCAAGTGCTACAGGTATTGACCTTCTTGTGTGAAGGAACCTAAGAACTGGTCCCATGAGCACCTTGTCATTGGCTCATCTGCAGGATGGTCTGTGTTCCAGTGTAGTCTGGAACTGGTTTACCATAAAGAGCCTCAGACATTGAGGAGGCTCTGTTTTGTGTCTTTGTTTCTGGTTTTCCTTTAGTTGTCTTCACAATGGTTTCTTTTTAGACATCTGACTCAAATGACCACCTCGTGCCACCTTGCACAAAATATCTAGTGCTTGCCCTTTGTTCCCTTCCACTTGGGAAAGTTTATAGATGGAATGAAGGCAAGGTAGTTAGATCCCAACTTTTGTCCATGCAGTCTCATCTATCACCTATTTCTAGGAGGCATTTCAAAGGCCATGTGGCTTTTTGTGAAGTAATATAACACAGATCTGAACTATACATCAACCATTGTTGCACCAACCATTAAGATTAATTTCTTTATGGGATAAAAAGTGAGCAAGATTAGAATTTGAAATAGTCTGAGGGTCTAAAGCCCAATACAAATTTAAAGTATGACTTATGATATAGTCTTTTGTTTCTTTAACTTCTGTTATCAAAATTAGTATCATTGTCAATTGAGATAACCAACCATACTGAGGAAATTTCAGGGGCTTTGTAATCCATTCTGAGCAGTCAGACAGATTGAGCTTAGAAAGGAACTACTGTTTGTAGTGAGGTATTTATTTGAGCAAGTGTATAGTGTTGTAAAGAATCCTGAGAACTCTTATAATTTTATATTTTACTTCCTGTCTTATCTAGGCAAGTATCAACCATACACTCTGCTGTTCACCCCCGCCCCTAGCCTTTCTTATAATCCAGACTACAGAAACATAGATACAAGGTACAATCAATCTGGGAATAAAAAAGAATT
This sequence comes from Marmota flaviventris, assembly GCF_047511675.1. Classification (NCBI taxonomy): domain Eukaryota; kingdom Metazoa; phylum Chordata; class Mammalia; order Rodentia; family Sciuridae; genus Marmota; species Marmota flaviventris. The sequence goes on from NC_092501.1 coordinate 155,849,979, forward strand.
TCCCCCATGGGAAATGATGATCCCCTATGGACCCAAGGGAAGACAAACATATATGCTTATTTTTTACCCCTAAGGAGAATTTAGCAAGTGACCCCTTCTCCCAGTGGAGACCTCCCTATTTCTGAGCAGTGGCCCTTAAATACTGCCCTGGCTGTGTGGGGAAAGGTGGACACCTGTGTTGTCTCAGTCACCATCAACATTTACAATATTGCTTTTTTAATCTACCTGTTCCTAATTTTACTCCCCCTCTAACTTCTGCTGGTAGTTCATAGTGAACAGTGAGGGACATAGTCATAAATCTGTAGCTTCCTACTTTTTATTCCAGAAGTGTTCTTTGAAACAGTTATGACTCAGAACAAAACAAAATAAAAACCATATTATTGAAGAGACAAAGATCTAAAATGGAAGGAAATATGCATTTAAGAAATACGTTACCAGGCCAGGGCTGTGGTAGAGCGCTTGCCTAGCATGTGTGAGACACTGGGTTTGATCCTGGGAACCACATAAAAATAAACAAATACAATAAAAGTATAAAAAAGGAAATATGTTACCAAAATATATTACAATATTAACATTTTTACACTGATAATATACAATCTATCAGTCTCTTGCCACATTATTGGCAGGAAATATTAATGATTTTTTATTAATGTAAAACTTTTTCTTCACCAAGAGTTAGAGAGCTTCCTTTTGATACAGTATTATTTCATTTATGAATTAGAACTTGCTTTATACTGTTCTCTTGAGCTTAAACTTGATGTTTCTCAATCAGTTTATCCATTGATGGTGGGAAATAGTGTCCATTTGAAAGGCATCCTGATTGGAAGCTGAATAGTTGTTTTACTTTGGGAGAGAAGTCCTACAGAGTTCATACCAAGTCCAGGGAGGATGCGGTCCCTTTACTTTCCATTTGAAGTCTTGGAGTGTATCATCATCTGCGACTCTGTCATTTCACGTGAATTTTCTTCGGGAGCTGACCTCACTGCGCTGGAAATTGATACGCTGACTTGACGTTTCAGCATCTTCATGACCTTTCTCTTGTACCCTTTACATGCAAAGAAATATATAAAAGGGTCCATGCAGCAGTTGAAGTTCATCAAGCACACCGTGAAGTGCAGAGAAATCTGGAATGAATGCCTTTGGTGGCACTCGAGGAGGTCAGAGAAGTGAAGTTTCTTGATCATGTGTTGGATAATTGCCACGTGGTAGGGCGTGAAGCAGAGAACAAACACGACAATGATGAAAATGATTGTGTTGAGGGCTTTTCTGTTTACACCAGATTTCTCTGCGAGTGGGTTTTGTTTGGCAGTTCTGAAGAGCTTGCAGCAGATCTGCGAGTAGCAGATGAGGATGATCATGAGTGGAAGCACGTATCCAATAAAACACGCACCCAGTAGAATCCAGGGAAGAGACTCTGTGTCTTCAAAATTGGGATACTCCATGCAAGTGATCCTTTCATTCTCCTGCTTGGACATGGGGCTGATGAGTAGTGGGAGAGTTTGAGCAAAGACCAGAATCCAGACAAATATGCACACAGCTTTGGCATGCTCAATTCTCTTCATCTTGTTGTAGCGGAGAGGGTGCACCACGGCAATGAAGCGGTCGATGCTCAGGCAGGTCATGAAGTTCACCCCGGCGTAAGTGTTGATGTAGAACACCAGAGCTGTTATCCTGCACAGGGCGTCACCCATCTGCCAGTCAAAGCCCAGTGCATAGTAGGCTATCCGCGTTGGCAAAGCCGTGGTGAAAAGGATGTCAGAAATCACCAGATTCATGGAATAGAGGGTGGTAGAGTTGATTTTTTTCCTGTTTTGGACAATGACAACCAAGGCCAGTAGGTTTCCCACCAGCCCGATGATGAATACGAGGCTATAATGCAGAGGCATTACTATCCTGGCTGTGTCTTGGTGTGCATAGAGGTCACAGTCATTTCCCTGAGGAGTTGTGGGAGGTGTGGTGAAATTGCTAGCCATCTCTAGACCCAGTGGTGGCAGGCAGGATCTCTAGGAACAAAACAAGGCTCTGTTTAATTAAAGACATATTTAACTCAGAGCAACTTAATCTACCACTTATATATCTAGTTTTTAAAGTTTCACTATTGATACAGTTTTTTTAAATCTATGATATATCATGTGGTTCCATGTATGATAACAGGAAGAACAGAGAATAAGATGTATATTTTTACTCTCACAGTTTGTGGCTTTGGTAAAGCCCTGGCAAAGGAACTGGAACCATCTAAATAGGGCAAATGCATTTTTGTGAGAAGAGGGGATGCACTAACTTTTGGGGCAGAAATTCCCCTTCCTTTTTTCTGAATCACTGTCTGATTAAGAATAAAGTCATGTAAAGCACCCCACATTTTAGGTGGGCATTAAATTTTGCTTTTAAATTGAATTTCAGTTGGACCTTTTTGTTGTCATTATTGTTTTCCAAATGTATATCACTGCCAGGAAATGAAATTAGTCACACACTGTGGTGTAGTGAATATGAACTTACCACAGTGATCTGATTTGTGTTAACCTAAAAAGTATGAGAAATAAGCATAGGCCTTATTAGGAACTGAAAGTTAGGGTTTCAGAGAAAAAGAAGAAGGTGGTGACCATGACAACCAGGACTAAAATGACAAGAAGGAAAAGAAAGAAAAAGGGAGAGAAAAGACTTAAGATGTTTCAGGAAGTTTTAAAATCACATGCAGGTCGTGCTATCTGCACATGGGTTTGAGTGTCCTGCTGTGCCCACTGAGTATCTTCAGGTCCCTGTGGTCTATGTGCTTTTCTGTGTCTAGATTTTATGTAGATATTTGATAGATATTCCACAGTCCAGTTTGTTGATGCATGATTTGTATAGCTACTCCTTCCATGCACATTTAGTTTATTTCTACTTCCTTTCTTGTTATATAAATAATGTTAAGACTGAAATTTCAAATCCAAAATTGAAAACTCCTGCAGTAAGTTCCCCATAAGAGGGTAAATGTTCAATCATTATTGATTAAATACTTTTTATATGAAAAAAAGAGGGTAAATGTTGGTAAAAGTAGGAAAAGCAGAGCAATAACTCCTGTGATTATTATTATTATTATTATCTTTTTAAAATAACTTTTCTTTATTTATGTGGTGCTGAGGATCGAACCCAGTGTTTCACATGTTCTAGGCAAGTGCTCTACTACTGAGTCACAGCCCCATTCCTGTATGTGATTATTTTTAGAAAATAAGTTACTTATCTGATGGTATTATCTGAATAAATCTCATATGAAAATCACCAAAATTAAGGGGGAATTTTTTTTTTAGAGAGAGAGAATTTTTTAAATTTTTTTTTCAGTTTTCGGTGGACACAACATCTTTATTTTATTTTTATGTGGTGCTGAGGATCGAACCCAGCACCCCGCACATGCCAGGCGAGCGCGCTACCGCTTGAGCCACATCCCCAGCCCCAGGAAAAAATTTTAATGGATCTAGTCATGCTGTGCTTGTGGTATTTTAAGAGAAAAGGATAATATCCTTTCTCTCAATGAAAGCTCTGACTACCAATCCACTTGTCTGCCTGCTGTATTAAGTGTTGGGTCTGTGCCAGCATTGGAGCAATCTTGAAACAGGTACGCTCATGGGAATTAAGGTTTATCTTAGGACTGCCCTCCTAGGTGTGCACTGCAGTGTAGATAGGCGAATCCTTACAGCATGCAAATGTACCCTAAAACAAAAGAGAACAAGAACAGAAACAGAACGTTTTGAAATCTATAAGAGGACCAGAAAGGACACTATGAGGAAGAACACAAGAAGGAGGATGGTAAATAGAAAACAGAAAAAGGAGGTAGAAATGTGTCCCAGAAAACTTAAATGAATCGAATTTGCCTATAGTATCGGTTTGGGTTTTTTTTTTTTTTTTTTTTTTTTAACAACACAACTATATGCTACCTAGAAGAGAATATAACTCTTCAGAAAGATTGAAAATAAAGACATACCAGACAAATCCCAATGAATGAAAAGGTAGAGTAGCAATCTTAACATCAAAAAAAAAAAAAAAATAGACTGCAAGGCAAATTCAATATCAATAGGAAGAGAAACAGAGGGTCACTACAAAAGTTAAGAACAGACCACATAGAACATAAAAATAATCATGATACATGTGTGTTACAGCAAAATTTGGCTGAATTCAAAGATAAAATGAGCAAATCCACGTCATTATGGGAAATCTTACACATTTCTATTGAAATATGACAGGTAATAAAAAAAGAGGTTAAAGACTTTGAAGATTTACCCAACATTATTTAAAGACTGTTAGAATTTGTGGTAAAGGCCTATGAGCATATCTGCACATTTGACGTCATAGTAGGTCATCAGAGGAACCTCAGCTTTCAGAAAATCATTAGTGAGCAGATGACATTGTCTGACTGGGATGCAGTTAAATTAGAAACCAGCAATAACTTGATAAAGGATACATCTGGAAACTAAAATGGTATATTTCTAAGGAACTCTTGGATTAAAGAAGAAATCATAGTGGGGGTTTTGAAATGCTTAGAACTAAATGACAAAAATAATACTTGCTGTGCAGTGCAGCTAAGGAGTCAATCCAAGATAGAGGCAAAATGTTGAGTGCATTGATTGAAAAGAAAAGAATGAAAATAGTTGAGTATACTGCTCAAAAAGCTAGAAAAGAAAATAATAATTCCCAAATAAAATAATAAAAACAATTGTGGAGATTAGTGAAATAAGAAAACAAAGTAAACAGAATACAGTAAATATGGGCTTTATATATAGTGCAGAAAAAAAAAAAAAGGAGTAGTTCCTAAATATGAACTCATGGGAATCACATTGTAGAATTAAAGTTGAAAGAAACTGTTATCCATTTATTTGGGAAATGCCTTCTGCGAGAAGCAACTTTTCAGGAACCAAAACCAGGCACAGGAGGTGAAAATTCTAGACAAGGGTTGCAGCTGAGGATTAGGCATCAAGAATTTCTTTTATTGTTATTTTTCTAGAAGTTTTTTTTTTTTCCTTTTCCCCCTGAAAGTCTCAACAAAAGTTTTGAGGAGTATTTCAAGTCAGGTTAATAGGAGATGGCTTTAAAATACATGGCAGCGGGGAACCACACCATGGAGTCTGAGAAACCTACATGTGAATATTATTGTAGAGATTATTCAGATGGCTTCACCTTCAGAGAAGGCGCCACTACCTGAAGCTTGTAAATGACATCTGACCACATCTCTGAGTGAAGTATAGCATTTGGTAGGGCCAGGAGCAGCAGGGGTTACAGAGCAGCTCATGCTGCAGGAGTGTTTAGCACAGTGTTAGTTATAAAGGTGAAGATTTGCAAACAGCTCAAACAACTTTTGGGAAGTTGATTGAATATTTTATGATATAGCCACAGAGTGGGGCATCATGCAGCTGCTGAAAATGGCAGCATAGAAACCTACTTCTTGATAGGGACTTATGCTAAGGAAAGCAGATGGCATGACATAGTACTTTGGGGAGGAAAAGCAAATCACCCCTATACACACACACACAGAAAGAAAGATGTTTGCATGGATCTTATAGATGCCAGAATAAAACATTGTGCGAGTAATTTGAGGACTTTATCCACAGAGTCTAAAATGTTAACATTGAACATGAACTGAGTGAAATGAAAAAGTAAATGATTTTTTTAATCTGAAGGAGAAATTTTTTTATTTAACTCTTCTTCAAAAAACCTTGTCATCTGACGTACTTTTCAAAGCTTGCCTTTTCATACTTTTTATTCACATTCATGCATTGACTTCCTAGGCGCCTACCTTCAAATCATGTCCTTGTAGGAACCTCACAGCAAACCACCACACTAAGCATTGGTGTCCCCCACCTGCTTCCCAGGTGAGGAGCTGAGGGCTCAAGAGGCTCAAGATTATGTTGGGTCCTTCCCTGATGTTGTGTCCAGTCATTTGCAGGGGCAGCTGTTTCACTTGTGATTTCAAAATACAGCGTGGGCATGGAGTGGCTTTCCTCTCCAGAGCAGATGGGCGGCTCTTCCTAAGGGCAAGGGGATCCCTACCTCCAGGAGAATTGCCAAGTGCAAAGCCAGCCCTGAGGGGAAGACTGTTTGAGAGGCTTTCTTGCTGACCACTCTAGTTCCTGAGCTGGCCAAAGAAAGCTCTTGCAGAATATGGACATGTGGATGAGATGTGTCAAGACTGGTCTTAGCCAGTGTAACTCCACATCATGTACAACCCCTAAAAATGGGAAGTTATACTCAATGTATGTATGATATGTCAAAAAACATTCTGCCATGTATAACTTAAAAGAACAAATAAAAAATATTTTTTTAAAAAACTAAACAAATGCTACAGGGCAGAGATTTCCATTTTATTTACAGAGGTATCCATACATCAGGAACATGCCTTGCATACAGAAAACCGTCAATAAATATTTTTGAAACCGTGAGGGGAAAAAACTGGTCTTAGGTAAAAGAGACTCAAGGTGGTTTTGAAATATGACATTATATGACTCTAATGTCACATTAGTTCTTGCCAGTATCTCTCCTGTGTTATTCATGCTATAGTTTAGCTGGTTTTATGATCTCCAAATTAAGGAGTCTTTGACGGTTATTCAGCCATTCTTATAGTGATCAAGCCCCAGTTTATTATAATCTCTTAGAGATACTACTTTATACCTTCCTTTGATCATTTTATGGGTTATTTTCCTGAAATTTGAAATAGCTCCACTCTTTTATTAGCAATCCTTACTGTCTGCGCCTGCACATGCTGTGTCCTGGGACTACAGAAATGATGCCTTTTTATGTCAGAGCCTCAGGAGCAGAAGGATGAGCAGCGTGCTGGGAATGTGCGGGTACGTTTGCTGTACTCCTTCTGCTTGTCTTTGCTCTACAGTGTGCCTCTGGCAGCCTTTGGATTATAAATTCCTATTTTATTCACTTTCAAGTATAACTTTTTGTTTCTTCTTAGATGTATTTTAAGTATTTTGCATTTTAATTATTAGGAAGCAGCTTCTGGCATGTTTATATAATATCTGTCTGTCTTGTCTCTGAGTTAAACTTGAAAGTACCATCACTCATTGTATTGCCTAGGGAAAAGCCCACAGAAGTGTTGGTCCTAAATCACTTTTCCTTAGAACACTAATAGTTGTAAGAATGGCAGTGTCCTCATAATGCTTGTGGTGAAAAGGTGTAGTCCCTGAGTTGTTGTGTTGCATGCTCCATACATGGAGGGACAGGAGTCGGGATGGCCTTTTCCCTGAGGGCATGGATAGTGACTGGGCTGCATGCCTTGTGGATCCTTGTTTACGTTTGACCTGAAGAACAGGGTTCAGCTGGCCTCTAAAATACCTACACCTCCTGGGATTGAGCTACCTGGAGGCCATCTCTGCCGCCCTCTTGTTTTATGGATAAGCAAAGGACACAATTCCTGTTTTGTCTCTGTAATGTGATATTTGATCATTTTAACTTTTCTGTTATCCTAATACATGTAAAATAATAAATTTATTCCTCGTCAAAATATCTTCCAAAGTATTTTCACTTACATTTTTGGAAGTGGGCCTGCGTGTATTTTCTGTAAAATTTGTTTCATTGCCAATAGGCTTGCTGACATTTCTTGAGATATTATCACCTTATTTTTGCATAACCGGACATGTTGACATGAACTGACAGGGTTGTTTGTTCTAGCCACAAAAAGTGGAAAAACAAAGCCCCCCCTCAAAAAAAAATGTTTAATTTCTTTAGTATTTAAGAAAATTGTCTAAGCTTCATTGTGATCCATGCTCTGGAAAATGTTTACCCTGGAAACCAACTTGAAGGCACTTGTGACTTTTGAAAGGATCCATACACCTTCTACTGTCCTAGGCATGTGTTTCGGTAACTAAAGTATTTTCTTAGCTTTTATTCATGGCAGAAACAGAAAAAAAGCAAAGATTTAGTTCATACTAGAATAATAGCTTTTGGTTTTTAATTTAAGATTCCTGAAGTGTCACCATGATCCACTAATGTTTATTTTAATAATCAGTTCCTTAAGTGTATAAAGTTTGTAGGGCTAAACTATTAGGAAGTTTCCTTAAATTCAGCTTTAGCAATGAAGTTTCCTAAATTCAGCTTTAGCATCAAGTAGGATGACTTTTCTGTAAGGTGTCAGGGTCTGATCCAGACCACCTCACACAGAGAGGTGACCTGGCTCCAAGTGCTGAAGATGAAGTCCCAAAAACATGCTTCAGAAACAACCAGGGGAACCACCAAAATGTGCATGTACAGATGTTCATTATAGTTTTATTGTTAAATGATGAATGCTATGTGATCTGAATCTTCCTCTGATTTCTGTTGACATACTGTCCTTGGGCTGTTTTCCTGAAGAATGGTAGGATTGAGGAAATGTTTCCAGAGTGGGGAGAAATAGCATCATTGGGAAAGGAGAGGGAAGAAGGCGGCTCAAGGTTATTGGAGTAACAAAGATGTGGTCTTACTGAGGAAACAAAGACCAGCAAGATGTGCCAGGATGCTAGATGAGGCCAGGCCGCTTCTGTTCTTAGAAACAAACACATCCACCCCGTGGAAGAAAGATATCGTTCATGACTTCTTTCTCTGATTACCTAGTTTTATAAGCCCTCCTCAAATAATTGAAAAAACATTCTTGTTCTTGTCCAAACAGGGACCCTGTTTGGTCCAGTATCCCACACACAGGTTCCTAACACTCAGTCACCTTTGTTCTTGCCTTGTTTTTAGTCAACTAAACAAGTACCCCTGAGCTGCTGGGTGTGCCATTTGCCTGCAAAATGAGCAGGTGGGAAACATTAATTCTTGCAGTGGAGAAGAAACCTGAGGCACAGCTGCAGCCACCTGTCACTGAGGGGCAGGTCAGGTTGTCCCTTCTACTGTGATGTCGAGCCACTGCTGTAAGTCAGCACCTGCCCTGTAACCTAGTTAAATAAATCTTTGTACACTATTAGATGATTTTTTTCCCCACAAACAGGTGTGCCTGTAATCCATTGAACATACTCTCAGCATTCCTGCATCCTTGTAAAAAATCAGAGATACAGGAGTGACTGTATTCAGAGCAGAGTTGACCTGGTCAGTCTGTCTGGGGTGACCTCCCCTGCCTCCTGGGGAGCTACCTTTCTCTGGTTTGTGGAGGTGTGAAGAACTGACAGGCTGGCATGGGCAGCCTTCCCAAGACCTTATTAGGTCTGTGACTCTTCTGCTTCTGATCCCATGACGTTCAGACCATCTTTTAGTAGGTTGCAAAAGGTCATTGACAGGACAAAACACGAAGAACTTTTTTAAGGTAGAGCAACAGTGTTCACCAGTCTTCAGTTTTTTATTTATGCCTCTCACAGTGTCCTGCCCCAGCGGGCACTCCCTGAAGACCAGCTTCAGCTCACAGACCTGCCCGCTGGCATCATGGGAAGTGAAAGGTGCCCGAGTGTCAGGTTGTTTGGTTAGACACCCACTTGCATACTTAAGGTTTTACATATTCCTACTGTTTTTATTTCATCTTTCACCAATTTTTTCTTGTGTGGCGTTAATACTGACTAGGAAGGATGGAAGTTATAAAGATGAAGATGACGATGTTTAGAGAACTGTAAGAAGCAATCTATCCATGACACTCATTCCAGCATGAGAAACAGACCTTCTGTTTGTGTGCAGCATGCTTGTGGGGTCCTGGATAGTGGGATCACACAGCAGAAGGCTCTTGATGGCAAAGGGCTGTGTCTGTACACTCTTTCTCCTGAGTCCAGAATGTTTTTAGAATTAGTATGCACCTTTCCTCCTAAAAGTCCAAGGGAGTTTCAGGCTTTATCTTTATTCTCTCAACTAATCTAGGCAGGACAAAATTTCCTTGTTTTATGGATAAATGGAGTTTCAGGTGAAATCAGTCATTTGCTCAGGGTTCTTCACAGCCTGTCTATGCAAGTGGCCAGGGCTCCGAGTCCTTTAGTTGGCAGGCCTGTGTGCTCACCTCTGCACTACCCCCACGTGGCTGTGTCTGTCCGCGTGCCTCTCTGTGTCCTCCTCGCTCTCTGCTGCTGTGCAGCAGCCTCTCAAAGAGCCCTCGGATGGTGCCTGTCTGCTGCAGGCAAACTGAAACCGTGATTACGCATCCTTCATGGTGGGGCTGTGCCCCCTCTTCCTCTGGGTGGCTGGCCACCTTCCCTCTTAACATGCGCTGGCTACAGCCATACCAAGCCACTTGTAGTCTTTGGATGTCGCCTGTTCCCTCCCACAGTGTGCCTTCTGGCACTCTTCTCTTCTTGCCCCTGTCCTGCAGTCTCAGCTTGTACTTTCCTTTGACATAGCCGTGGAAACTAGCTGTTCCTGGAAGCTTTCCTGATTCTACCCCATTCCCCCGGGGAAGGCATGGTGGTGTCTTTGCTGGGGGACTGAGGTTTTCCTGGTCCAGCATCCCATGATGTTGATGTCTTCTGCCTCCAGCTAACCAGTCAGCAAATACTCATTTGCTAAAGAAGAGCCAAATCTTATTCCTCCTGGTCCTCACTGAAAGGTCCACTCTGAGACAACAGTAAGTCCTGGATGGATAATAATGTCCATACTACTCAACAGACTGTTCCAGCCACTGCCCTGGGAACCCTACATGTAGTCGCTCAAAAAACTTCCACCAGTCCATTTGTGGATGGTGAAATTGAGGCACAGAGCACTTACACGACTTGCCTAAAGACAAAGCTGTTAAGTGTCAGGGTTCAAACTCAGGCTCTTTGACTCCATTAATCACATTTGGTATGTTTTATCCCTAGTTCCTGTTTCCAGCATGCTCTGATGTGGGTGGGAAGCAAGTAAAACAGGAAGGAATCTCAAAACTGTAATATACCAACTCATTTCTGTCTGAACCAGAGAGACAAGGGCTGGGAGAAGGAGGGAGATAGGTGGATTTAAATGAAGGAGTTTGTTAATTTGTAATATGTTTTAAAGTAAACGTTGTATAAATGCATTTAGATTTTACTATTTTAATCAACATTTTAATAATAATTTGGACTGAAATTTCAATTGAAAACAGGTGGTGAAGACCCAGCATAGCATGTATCTATTAATTTATTTTTACACCTGCTTTTAAGGTTTTTGCAAAATACTTGTTATTCTTTCTTTTGGGCTTCCAAAATACCACAAATTCTCTTACCTCTTCAGTCTGCAGAGGTTTTCTCATGCATTATCGCACTTTGTATGGATGCCCAGTATTTTACAGACTTCTTGGGAAACTGATGGACTATGCAGACTGGAGGACAGTGTTTGTCCTCAGCACATTCCACCCTCTGGAGTCACCCACTCCAGCAGGCCTTAACCTTGGCAGAGAAGAAGGCCCCCCATGGACTCCTTTATTAGGGCCGAGCTCCTTTTTAGATGCAGATATTTTAAGGATGATGACTATAGCACACATCTTAATCCCACACATCTTCATCCCATACATAACTGCTGCAAAGGAGCAGTTGATATCTAGTAAATGCCTAAAATACATGCACGAAGCCCTGTAGTTGCCCGAATTGGCATTTATACTGTGGAATGACAGATAATAGTACTAATAAACTCTTAGAAGCCTGCTGAAAGTGACTTTTAAAAGGAATCATCTTCACAGCCAGCCCCATAACCTCTGAGCATGTGAGTGAGGCTCTTTATGGGGCCAGTACTCTTGCGGTTTTAGGTTCAAAAAGTAAAATTAACCCCCAGAAACAAAAAGTGCTCTCAAATTCCAGAAAGCATGGTTAGATATATAATCTCCCATAGACTCAAAATCATTATGCAAAATATTCCATAGAATCTTCATGTAAATTCAAGAAAATAATTTTCACAGAAATAATAGGGCAAGGAAATTTTGCCTTTTGGATTCATCCTTTGGCAGTTTAATAGGTGTGGGGGAAATTGCAGACATTGTTTTCACACTATGAGAGACAGTATTAGACTAATGTGGCAGAAATCTTACTCCCTATTTTACAAATGAAGCAACTGAAGCCAGAGACATTAAGCAACTTGTATCGGGCTTTGGGCTATAAATAACAGAGCCCAAGTTTGGATCTGATCCTAGAGCCACTGCTCTTAACCATTACGCTATATTGTGCTCAGATTAACACCAGACAGACAGAACCCACCACCAAAAACAAGGAAAACAACAAAAAACCCACACCCTTCTTGAAAGGAAGTCTCTTCATAATTTATATTTTGCCAGTTTTTTTTTTTTACATCCACTCTCAACATGGACATAAATATTGGCAAATCACTACATATCATTGTTTTGTGATTTTTTTTAAAGGCAAGAAGTTCTAGGAAAAAAATATGAAGCAGGTTTATACTGATCATAAAATAATACATACCAGACAACATAGATGTTATTTTTTGCACCTCTTTAATTAAAGTTTATCTTTAGAACTAAAATGCCCATGCTCACAGAGGGATAGTAGAGCCCAGACTGTTGTTACTCCTTGCTGGTAAATTGGTAAAATGTTTTTGTAAATCAAAAATAATTATTTTGTATCTAAAGCTTTAGAAAATATACTTTTTGCTCCAGGAATTCTACTACTGGAATTTTGTCCTGAGAAAAATTTTAAATATAAAAAAGACTTATATACATAGATATGTGTTCACATAGTAAAACATAATGATTTTTACTTTAAATTGTGCCGAATGGCTAGTTGTATTGTATGTAAAATGCATTAAAATTCAATAACACTCCAGTTTAAATAACTTTGTTTCTTTCCTTTCATGTTCATATGTCCTGGAAAATTGACATTGTTTGCAGATTTACCCTTGATACTGTTTTTTGGTCATCTGAAATTCATGCAGAAGCATACCAAATAAGCCCTGTTTTTTGGCAGTGATATTTCTGGAATGACCCATTCATTGCTTTCACCTCACTTGATAATAGCTAATTAGAACTGCTAGTAACCATACAATCTAAACTATATTAATAACATGATTTTTGTTAGTAATGCTTATAGCTAATAGATTCTTTTCCTTTACCTTTTATCCAAAACATAGATTTTTGCTTTTTTTTTTTTAATCTTAAGAGCATTTGTTGCCTTACCTGTCAGTGGCTTGCCTGGGCCCAGGGTAGCAGCAGCGGGTGTTGGCTCAGACTAAAATCAGCTAAGCCTGGCATGTTGCTTTAAGAGAGACTGGCCACACCTCCTTTTATGGCCCTGCCTTTCTTCCTGTCCTTCCTGTGATTGAGAGTAGAGATGATCAGTTAGTCTCACGTATGCGTGTACACTTTTTTAAAAAATGGGAAGTGAAATTTTTCTGAACTCTTAAAAAAAAATTATCCAAAAGCCCCTTGGAATTTATGAACTATTGATATCTATGGAACTTTATAAATTTTTCCATAAAGATTTAAGTATCAGGAAAAAAAATCTTTGTAGTAGTAAACCTTAAGCAAAAAATCATCATTATCATCATCATCCTAGTTACTGAGATTTTCTATTGATATTCTGTGTATAAGTGTGGGTTTTTAAACGTTTTAAGGAAAAAAGTCAGCTTTGGCAACGTTATCTATCTGGAAACTTGGTAATTTACTCAGTCTAAATCTTATCAGCTTATGACAAAGAAGCAGGTTTCTGTGGTGAGTGGGGAAAAGAGTCTCCTCCTTAGACTGGGCTAGTGGAGGTTTTGGGGCCAAAGGCCGACTGACTGCATCAGTAACTGCGACACTTAAGTGGCAAGGAGAGGTTGAAGCCACACATCTACATTGAATGCAACCCACTCTTGTGTGCAGGACAAAAAGACCTGTGCTGCTAATTTTAGAGGGTTTGGCTGCTACCGATGTTGACTCCGTCTGAACCAATAATTGAGGTGGTGTTCACCCTTGCCTAGGTTCACCTGGCCGTTCCCAGCCAGATCTGGGTCTGCAGTTAGGAAGGCAGAGATCACTCCTGTGGTGCCTGGGGTTCTGAGAGGCCTGGATCCCTGGTCTGAGGAGAACTGGTAGAGTAAGCTGAGAAGGGTTAGGCTTTGCAGGGGTATGATAATCATCCTTATGTATTTGGAAACTGTGTCATAGAAAAGAGGTCAGATTGCTTTTGTCTGTGTTCCTAACTCCAGAGAGTAGAAGGAGGACCAGCATGAGAAAGAGGTCTTTTTCCTCCAGGATTCTGTAAAACTGGCATGTGGCCATAGCTTCTCTGTGGTGTCATTAAATCCTCATAAACTCTTCAGTGCTGGGGATCTGAAGAGCATTGTTGACAAACAGAAGAGTGAACAACACATGAGCTGAATTCTTTGAATTTATGTTGGTTCTGTAAACTAAAGCTATGGAACAAAGTGATCTCCAAGACTATTCCTTGGGGGAGTGCAGCGATTTTATGACTCTGTGGACATGGCAACTAGTTCATTTAAAAAATATGGACTGAGGACTGGAATGTGGCTCAGTGCAGAGCACTTGCCTAGCGGTCCCACATCCTATCGCCAGCACCACTAGAAACAAAATCATGAATTGGCAATGTTGAGAAATTTGTCAATTTTTGGAAGGTCATTCTGTTGAGACTTTTTGGCTTGTAATTTTGGAAATATTTATAATTGTTAAGTAAAACATTGTTACATAATGAAAGCATCAACTGCTCCTTTAACAAAGCAGATTCATCCTTTAGTTGGTTATTGGCATAGTTGACTATTTAAAAGAAGAGGTGGTATCCTGCGATGCTGTTGAAGTTTCTCGTGAGATAATTTTCCGGGCTCACAGACCTTCTTTCTGTTGTTGAAAATTACCAGGGTTTCTGTAGCTGTGATTGGACTGTACACACATCGAGTCGATGTCCCTTCTTAGGAGAGGTGAGATGGACATTTGTGATCTTTCTTTCTTTCTTTCTTTCTGTCTTTCTTTCTCTCTTTCTGTTGTAGTTGGACACAATACCTTTATTTTATTTATTTATTTTTATGTGGTGCTGAGGATCGAACCCAGGCCCTTGCACATGCTAGGCAAGCACTCTAGCACTGAGCCACAACCCTAGCCTGACATTTGTGATCTTAACTGTTTCCTTTATATGTTCTATTGAGTACAGTCATGAGCACATAGTGGGCACTCAGTAAATGTTAGTGGTCTTAGTTAAAGGGATGAGGGAATTCTTTATAACCTGATTTCCTTTTTATTTTTGTACCTCTGACCTCACATGCTTAAGATCAGGCTTCTGGCACTTAGCTGTTTACCATATGAAAAAGGTCAAATTGAACCATTGTTGCAAGGATAAAGACCAGATGTTGCCATAAAATAAGGAAAAGAGAAAAACTGGTCAGTGACTAATAACATTATGGTATTTTGTGAAGTCGTGTGTATAGAAATAGCAATGGAATTTTTTTACAAAACAACCCACATACTCCTGATCTAAAATATGTGTTTCTGTAGTGTGTGTACACGAGGTCTAGTATTTAGTCATCATTTAAAATTATAATGATTAATAAATTTTAAGGAATTTTAAACTTCTTCTATTGGCATATAAGTTATAAACTGTGGTCATTAAAATTCCTATCATTGTCTTCTGTTTATGTTGAAATGTAACTCAAACAAGAATTCTGCTTCAGGTTGTTTAATTATAACATCCCTTTTCATGCTTAATGGCTAGATGTAAATGGAAGAATTTCTATGAATTGAGTACCTCAGAGGACGTGTCCTGTTAGGGGAGAGGGTCTAGTGCAGTTGGCTGACCACAGTGGGATTTTATTGTTACTGAGTGACCACCCAGCCATATTGAGCATGTATGTGAAACATGTACTTTCATCCCATTTAAAATGTTAAATAAGGAAAGAAACTTTTTTAAAAAATATTTTTAGTTGTAGATGGACACAACTATCTTTATTTTATTCATTTATTTTTCCTGAGGTGCTGAGGATTGAACCCTGCGCCTCACGCATGTGAGGCAAGCACTCTACCACTGAGCTACAACCCTAGCCCCAGAAAGGGACTTTTTAAAACAAAAAGCAGATTCTGCTAGATGGTTGCATTGTTTAAAGAAAAATGTATTTGTTCTGCAAGTGTCCATGGAGCACCTCTTCTGTAAGAACAGTGTCTGGTAGAGAGGATAAAGCAGCAAACGGAACAGACCTGTGGAGCTTCCATTCCAGCTGGAGAGATGATAAACCCATGAGTTGCACATTAGAGTACAAAGTGACGGGGCTTGGGGACAGTTGGTCAGTGAAAGAAACAGCAAGCAGGGCTGTGAGTTGTGTAGATGGTGGGGGATCAAGGAGGGCTGCTCAGAGAAGGTGCTATTCTTTTTTTTTTTTCATTCTTTTTCTTAATGCATGAAATTAGAATGTATTTTGACATTTTACATATATGGAATACAACTTCCCATTCTTCTGGTTGTACATGATATGAAATTACATCGGTAATGTATTCATATGTAAACATATATGAACATAGGAAAGTAGATCTGATTTATTCTACTAACTTTCCTATTCCCAATGCCATCCCTTCCCTTCATTCCCCTTTGTCTAATCCAAAGTATTTTTCTCTACCCACCTCCCACTTATTGTGAGTAAGCATCCACATATCAGAGAGAACATTCGACCTTTGTTTTTTTGGGATTGGCTTATTTCACTTAGCATGACAGTCTCTGGTACCATCTAGTTGCTGACAAATGCCATAATTTCATTTCTATTTATGGCTGAGTAATATTCCATTATGTATACATACATTTTCTTTATCCATTCATCTGTTGAAGGGCACCTAGCCTGGTTCCCTAGTTCAGCTAATGTGAATTGAGCTGCTGTAAATATTGATGTGCCTGCATCACTATAATATGTTGATTTCAAGTCTATTGGGCATGTACCAAAGAGGGAGATAACTGGGTCAAATGGTGGTTCCATTCCAAGTTTTCCTAGGAATCTTCATACTGCTTTCCAGAGTAGTTGCACCAATTTGCAGCCCCACCAGCAATATATAAGTGTTCCTTTTCTCTACATCCTCACCAACATTTATTGTTACTTGTATTCTTGATAATTGCCATTCTGACTGGAGTGAGATGGAATCTCAGTGTAGTTTTTTTTTAATAAGATTTTTTTTTTTTAGTTATAGATGGACATAATATCTTTATTTTATTTGTTTATTTTTATGTGGTGCCAGGGATCAAACCCAGTGTCTCACACATGCTAGGCAAGCACTCTACCACTGAGTCACAACCCTGGCCCCTCAGTGTAGTTTTAATTTGCATTTGGCTTTTTCTCTGAGGTGGGGAGTCCTTAGAGTAAATCCAGACCAGGAATGAATAACTTATACTTTTCAATAAAAGGAAAACAACTGCTAATCAATTATGTTTGGGCTTAGGATTGCATAAAACCAGTTCTTGAGTGTAATGCTTAGAAATTGCTTTGTTAATTTTTTTTAATCCAACAAAACCGAAGTTGACTATGTATAAAAATCTACATTAGGCACTTTGGAAATTCAAAATTAAGTAAATTACAGTGGGGTTTTGGGGTTGTTGTTTGTTTTCAGAATTAAGCTATTGGGAGATTGTCGAGACCTCTATATAGTTCATTAACATGTGGGCCATACAGGTGTTCAAGAGTAAGGATTATTTTGTTTTCCCCAATTTAACAAACTCCTAAGCCGCCCCAAGCCCAGTACTGATGCTGGGAGGACCAGCAGGCCTCCATCCCTTCCTGTCTGCAGCCCTGCATGCTCAGTCTGGGGAGTGTAGGCTAGTGAGGAACCCACACTGAACAGGTGGGTGTTCGCCCTGCCTGCTGTGCACTCACCTTGGCTTCCTTCCCATCCCCTCCTTAGCTCACACCTCTGCATCCAGTCTTGTCACACTGCCTACGCTAAGTGTCTCCTGCCTGGGTTTTCCTTATTCCAGCTTTTGCTACACTTTCCTACATATCTGTTGATACTGCTGCCAATTACCAGTTTTGTAGAGTGTGAGTGTGTGTGTGCGTAGTAGGATTGAGAGGATGCTGGATGATTTTTATAACATGGTCTCCATCAGAGATGAGAAAATGTACAAGAGGCCAAGATGGTCCTGTGTTTCCTAAAAATACTAGTGAGGACATTTCTTTGTAGACATGAAAATTAGTTCATGCATTTTCTTACAGTAATGAAATGATTCTTTTTTTTTATTTTTATTTGTTTATTTTTTGTACTGGGGATTGAACCCAGGGATGCCTAACAACTGAGCCACATCCCCAGTCACTTTTTATGTTTTATTTAGATACAAAGTCTCGTTGAGTGGCTAAGTGTCTCACTAATTTGCTGAGGCTGGCTTTGAACTCTTGATCCTCTTGTCTCAATCTCCTAAATTGCTGGGATTACAGGCATATGCCACTGTGCCCAGCAGTAATGAGATAATAATTCTTTATACTGATGGCATTCCTTAAAAAAAGGTAAATAATGATAGAGCAGTTAAGCCAGCTGTTTAATGAAAAATGGTTACAGAGGTGTGCCCAAACCACACTGTTCCTCTTACCCACCCAGCTGTAGTAGGAGTGTGAGTTTGCCATCCTGGAATGAGTCCTTTAAGGTCGGGACTGCCTGTTGCTCAGAGATGGAGATGTAGCCCCTGTGCTGGGCATCCTGCCTTGGCATAGTCAGTACCCAACTGAGTCACCAAAACACTGAC
Organism: Marmota flaviventris; assembly: GCF_047511675.1. Classification (NCBI taxonomy): domain Eukaryota; kingdom Metazoa; phylum Chordata; class Mammalia; order Rodentia; family Sciuridae; genus Marmota; species Marmota flaviventris. The sequence continues at coordinate 155,868,494 of NC_092501.1, forward strand.
ACTGACATGGTTGGGGGGTTAGAGGGGAGAAGAAAGCTATTAATTCCAGGAAAAGTCAGAGAAATTTTCTAAGACTTGAACAGTGCCATACAAGATGAGTTTCCTAAGCAGCAAAGTGGAAAGGAGTGTTCAGGTTCAAAGAATAACCTGTGTCAGTATATAGTGAAAGGAGCATGCGGTGTCCAGGGGGAGCCATGTGCCTGTGTGCATGGGAGGGAGGGAGGGAGCATACTTTGCATGTGACTGGCCTGATGCGTGGAAGAGCAAGGAGGACAGCTGTGGGAAGCTACAGTGATAAGAAAGGATTGCAGATTGATCTGGGGCTGTGCTCAGTGGTAGAGGGCTTGCCTAGCATGTGCCAGGCCTGGGTTCAATCCCCCAGACAGGGGTGGGGGAGATAGGTGCAGGTCTTTGCTGTTTCATGGTAGTTAATCTTTGGATGATGGGAGCCTGTGGAAGGAAGGGTCTTAAGCATTGGAGTAATGTGATTGGATACCTGTTTTCTAGCACAGGGCCTGGAACCAAGCAGGGAAAACCTCTTGTTCTAGAAGAGTACTGTTAGCAGTGTTGAGAGATGGGTTAGAGAGAAGCAAAAGGAGAGGGACACATGTGACTTCTGAATATGTCAAGTTGACAGTATCGAGTTGAGTTTTAGAGCCAGGGTAGAGGGCAGGCAGGCAGCATGAGTGCTTGCTCATTTTCTTAGTTGAAGCCGTAGAAGGAGTTGCTTGATCAGGGAGAGACTAGAATAAGGAAAGATTCTCATGAGAGGTAGCAGAGTGGTGTGAGAAGTCATCCCTGGGATCAGTAAGAAACACCCCTAAGATGCAAAGAGGAGGGAGTATGAGGAAGGGAGGGTGGCAGTAAGTAGCACTTGGGGCTGTGGTGACAGATCACTGGTCTTTTTGGGTCTGACCAGGAGGATTTCTAAAGTCCATTGCCTTTGGTTTATGTAGTCTCTTTCATTTGATTTTTAAGTCATTCATGGGAAGAAAACAGCATCCACTTTAAATTTCTCACATGCTTCACATTTAATCAACAGATGCTGATCCACTTCCTCAAGGGGGTTTGGGAAGTGTCAATGTGATAGGACAATTAAGTTTTCATAAAGTGTTGTTTATAACTGCAAATTATTTCATATATGGTCTGTGTTTGAAAACCAACTTGTGCATTTAAGACCTTGCTTTTAGACTGAGATCAGTTATAAGCAGTGTTTTACTTCAAATATCCATCTGACATTGGTATTTTAAATTCAACTTTATACTATAGTGATTTTTCTCTGTTTGTTTGCATAGCTTGGCACCTGTGTTTGCTCTGTTTGTACCATTTTACTGCTCCATACCAAGAGTCCAAGTGGCACAAATTCTGGGCCCGTTGTCCATCACAAACAAGACATTGATTTATATATTGGGACTACAGGTACAGTATGCATTTTATGTTCACATTTCTTTAACCAAATCTTTTTTTTTTTTTGTCTTTTTTTTTCTCATTTGATCTCCTTGAAAACAATGGTTGTTTTTTTTTTTTTTCCCATAAGTTTGGCTTCATGATCTGTATCAAATGTTCAAAGGAAGTGTTACAGAACAAGAACATCAAGGTGTAGAAGGTACTAGAATACTTTCATAGCCTTTAGAAATCTGATAAGAGCTTTCACTGTAATTTGTATCAGTGGAAAATATTTTCATTTAATTGTTACAATTATGTGTAAATGCTCTTTTTAAAAATCATAGTTTGAAGTGGAAATACATGAGAACAGTGGAAAGTGGAAAAATCAATGTCAAAATTAGTTTATTGAATACAGCGTCACAAAGAAAGCTCTGAAGAAGAAACCCAAAATGCTTTACCAACCTGAGATTTGATGTTTTCAAGAATCATTAGCAATGTTATTACTTCTGTGTTTGTGCTCCTACGATGATATTGTCATCATTTGCTAAATGGTTTTCTTTGAAGATCATTGGAGTACTTACTGTCTGACTTAGAAACCTGAGCTTGAATGAGTCCTTACTAATACTCAGTGAATACCAATTGCTCCCTGCTGGGTTCCAGTCACTACACTGGAACACATAGGATTTTCAGTGTTCTGTTATTTGTCATTATTTTTACTCCCATGACTTTTGATGTCAAGCTTTTTCCTGCAGCTTCCTGTGGCACCATGTGTAGCTTGGCCTTTTGATCCACTAGTAAACACTCAGGCATTCCTTATCCCACACATATCAAACCGGATACTAGTGTCACTGTAAAATGCCCTTCTCCCTCCCGTTTTAACCTTTAGCATTTCCTCCAGCTCCTCTAGTCTGTTATCATGCATTATCAATGGCCCTGCAGGGGCGGGTGTTTCCTTACAACTTTTACAACCGTTTCTCATGAAATATGTTATTCTTCATCTCTCAGCCCCCACAAACTCCCCCTTAGCCTTCCTAATATGTATGTAACCAAATAGCTTATTTTTGCAGTTTATTCTTAACAGCTAGGATTTGCTGTAGCAGGTTTGATTTTTTTTTTTTCCCCTTAAATTATTGTGACAGAGGCAGTATGAAATGGCAGAAAAACACCAAGGACCTGGCCCCTGGTTCTGGTATGTCTCTCACTGGCTCTGAGACTTGGGTCAAGTCATGACCCCCTGATCCTCATTTTGACCTAAGTTCCTTCTAACTCTAAAGCTAGAATCATTGAGGATGAAAAACATTATTTCCTCAATTATGGGGTAGAAATTCCATGTGGCATTATGGAAGGTCTTTGGGGATGAGTGAACTTTGGCTTAGTGATGGGGTCTGTTGACTATTTGCTTTGTCACTTATTTTTACTGAGCCCCCATTTGCCCATTTGCCTACCTGCAAAATGAAGATAATAATGCCTATATTACAAGATTATTTTAAGGATTAGATATCATAGCATTAGTGTTACTGTGTATCTGAAAAGATAAAAATAGCTAAGTCAGTGGTTCTTATTATTAATTAGTAATTTATCTCTATAGCTAACCCCATTCATTGCTTTTTCTGACATTATAAATGTATTGTTATACTGTTTTGTTTTACAAAAAGCAAAATAAGTAAAATATTTCTCAGAGAGAGGGGCTCTGGTTGCATAACCTCCATCACAAGAGCCTCTGTGTTTAGTGCTATTTCAGCAGTTACATGGCCTGCAGTGAAAGTAACTGCTTAAAAATGACACGGTAAATCCCGCCATCACGTACATCCACAAGAGTGTATCCTTACTGGAATAAGATATATTCCATGCTTTTATAATTATATTTAAAATGGATTCTACTGTCATGTTTAACTAAAAAGAACCAATAAATAAAAATCAGAAAGTAACCTCTTAACCCTGCTCAAAAGCAAAATATAGATGCAGCTACCACAGTTTATTCAAAGTAGTATAAATTTCTAATAATTGTCATAGTATTTTCAATAACTTTGTGAGGTAGAAGTGGATATCAGAAGGAGTGAAGGTGCCTCACTGCTTCTTTTTACAGTCTAGTCTTTGGCATGGATGGCATCCAGGGTTCTTCTTGCATCTCCAGCAGCAGTTGCCCATCTTGCATCAAGGGTGGCTGAAGTCTCCATCCTCTTCTTGCCCCACTCCCCTCTGGGCCTCTGCATGTTTTTGTGACATTCACTCTCCCCACCACAGCTACATGAAGCCAGGGACATTTCTTTAATGGATGAATGAATGGCTGTAATCTTTACCAGAAGAGCCAAAATGCTTATGAAGGGACATTATGTATCAGATGGCTTGAGAGCCAGCCCTGTGGTACCTACCCTGTGCTGGGAGCTGTGGAGGATGGGGTGAAATACAAGATGAGATACTTGTCCTCCAGGAACCCAGAGGCTAGGAAAACTCACTCCTGAACCTGTCAAAACCCAAGCAACACAGTTGGCACCAAACACACAGTAGGAAGGGGAGCTTGAGAGGATCCAAAGGAAACCAGCTTTGACTGGCAGGATGTTGGACTCCTTCTACTTATATCTGAGCAGGTTGGTGAGCACAGGGCTGTGGAGCTTGCCTATCTGCATACACCCAACTCCACCATTGATAGCTGTCTGACAGGGATGCAAGTCACACAGACACTCAATTTTCTCACCAGTAGAATCAAGTTCATAGAGCTTCCTCATCAAGTGATATGGAAGATTCGCTGAGTTCAGTTTGTGGGAAACCTTGCGAGAAATGCCCAGCTTGTAGAAAGTGATAGTTAACTTATTATCCTTTTTCTTTTTAGAGGAGAACGACAGCAAAATATTTGTCTGCATAATTCTTGACCTTGTTATTATCAAAGTTATTTACGTGGAGGAAGCCTCCATGCCAGATCAGAGATTAAATTAGAAGTGGCAGCTGATATTCCTTCCTGGGTGGCCTGCACCAGAACACAGCCCACCATCCTGCAGCCCACCAGCCTCCTCTCCCTGTTCCTTGGCCTCTTACCCTTCGTGTCGTCTGCTCTGAGTGTCCTCATGGAGTGTGTGGAACTCCAAAGTTCGCATCTAACAGTTGGCAGTGAATACAGCTGCCCTGCTCCAGTGCCCTGCTTCTTCCTCAAAGATCAGAAGTCTTAACCCCTAGTCCAAGCTTCTAAAGTACACACTAGACCACAAACCATTTCTTTCTTCCAGGGACGCTTTGAGATGCTTTGATTTGTTTGGTGTTTTTTTGTTTTTGTTTATTTTACCCTGAGCACAACTCTAAAATATAATTTAGAAAGCAAAGGTAGAGATTTCTTGAGACTTAAAAATAATTACTTTTGTCATTAATTAACATTGTTATTATAAGTTTATTCTTCCTTAGATGAACTAGAATAGGAACAATACCATTTGGTACAGACCTCTAAGCTGTCAGAATTCTTCCCATCTAAATTTAGAGAAACAATAATAAAAAGTTACAGTGAGAAAGTTACGTTAACAGTTGTCATAAGTCACTAGCAACAAGCATGGATGATGACTACCTATGTTTACATTGTTGATTCTAATAATATAATTAATACCCATTTGTAAATGATAATATACTTGAATTTCACTTGTATTTCTTTGCATGGGAGTGGGCCAGGTTCAAGTAATATATTCTCAGCATTGAAGTCTAAGGTCTTAAAAAAATAACCTTATTATTAAACAAAATTTATGTTTATTTTCTATTTGCCTATATATTTGATAGCAAGTATAATTAGTATTATAAATGGTCATGATTATGTAAAAATAAGTATACTGTTACTGGCAGTTGAATTTCATTTTTAGTTGCCTTTTTTTTCTTTTGTAGCTTTTCACCTCTGGTTCCTACATCTGGATTGTAGCCATAAGTGGACTTGTAAGTTTGATTTCCCCCTCCCTGCAATTCCCCCTGTCTTCTGGGAAAACAACAACAACAACAAAAAAAAAAAAAAACGAGGAAAAGCATGATGCTGAACTTGTGGGCAACACTCACTTGTTCCTGACATTCTCTCAGCCCTGTCAGATCTGGCTCAGTGCTACTTCATTAGTGACTAAAAAGGGCCAGTTACTTGGAAAATTGAGACAAAGGGAGCCAGTTGGTCTGAGTTTTCAAAGTAACTTGATGTTTTAGCTAAATTGTTTTCATTAGTGTTGGTTTTATATCACATTCATAGTTTAATTCATGGTAAAAAAAAAATGACAGAAAATGAAGATGTTGGACCTACTGAAAATAAGGAGAGCTGTTGTGCTTGTTTTATAAAGAGACTGTTACGTGAGGGAAGAAAATAAGACCAACCAGCAGTCAGGTGGGTTGGAACTGACAGAAGACTCATCAGGTCTGTGGCCAGAGAAGAGGAGGAAGGGAGTGAGCCGGAGGATTTGGGTCCTCCTCCTGTGGCTGGAATTTCCTTCTCTGTCCCATACCCGTGGGACTTGGTTATATTTTATTTAGAGGGTATTTTAAAAGAAATTTAGATCATGAAGTTGAGTTTTATTCTTCCATCACTTGAATATGAACCCTCAAATTTATGAAAATAATTTTATAACTAGTGTATATGGAGTATAGTTTTAATTTCTTTCTTGGAAAAAACTAAGAAAAATATAGAATAGATTCATATGAACATGTGTAACATCAGAGAAAAAAGACTTCGAAATAACTGCAGCCTTCTGCAGACCCTTTACATAAATCACTACTTTTGGTCCTTGTTTCCCAAGTGACTGACCTGTGTTTGGGGCAAGTGTACCAACCATCCTTTCAGCCTGCTCACCTCACTCCTCACTTTCAGCTCTGTTGTTCCTCTTCTCTGCTCATTATTTTCATCTAGAACTTGATTGTTCATTCCCCTCAGCTGATGTGCTTCTGCCAATCAAAGTCACTAGTTTTCCTCTCCCTAAATATTTTCTCATTTACCCAGGACCCCATTGAGAAGCCTTCAAACCATACAAGCAATCTGGAATTCATTTTTTTCCCCCAGTAGTAGGGATTGAATCCAGGGGTGCTCTACCACTGAGTTACATCCCCAGCCCTTTATTTATTTATTTTCATTTTGAAGTAGAGCCTGGCTAGTTCCCCATCTGGTCTTGAACTTGTGATCTGCTTGTTTCAGCCTACTAAGTAGCTGGGATTATAAGCGTGTGCCACCCTTCCTGGCCCATCTGTTGTTCTTAAGAGTTGTGGCTTTGGAACATCCTGGGATTAGACTGATTCTTAGGGCACAGTTGCCAGGCTCTCTCCGGTCTAAGTTCATCACCACTTGAACTGCCATCTTGATTGACAGTAATAAGAGCTGCATGAAGATGTACAGTTTCTTCCATAGTACAATTTGTCTTAGTCTTTTATGGTTTTTTTCATAAAGCATTAAAAGAATTTCAAACTACTTTATTGTATGCTGTTTCATTTATTATAGATTCATTTACTCTGAATATCCATTCCTTTCTTTAATAACTCATTATGTGACTCATTTGTTTTAAAACATCCCATTTTCTTTCCTCATTCTGTTTTTAGACAGCTGATTTTAAATTAAGTGCTTGCTGTCACCTCAGAAAGTTTCGTTTTGTGACATTTGATGCTCTAGAATTGGAGGTTGCACTTTTCATCTCTTTGTAGTCTTTTTAGAATCTAAAATATGCATGTTGTGGTCACAGTCTTTCCAGCAGACCTCTTGACATGTAGTAAGATGCCTGTTTTAACTTTTTAAAAGGAATCAGAAGATTTATGAATTTTTAACACAGAATGCCCATTGCACTATGTTTGGAATTCCAGGATGATTTGGCATTTTAGAGACTCTCACTAATAATAAATACCTCTGAGCTAATTTAATTTTCACTTCTTATAGTAATTGACTCAACCAAAGTTATTAACCTCCTACTGTGATCACAAATCCAATAAGTTTTCTTATTATCCTTGTTCTTTTACCCTTTATTACTATTCCACCATAATTAGATGATTCTAGCCACATTTATTTGAAATGATTGATAATAATGATAATCATAGCTGGTTTTCCTTCATGCTGTACCATAAATATTGGTGCTTGTTTTACACTTCATTAATTTTTTTTCTGACTTTACCTAGAAAATCCACATTTTTGTTAGGAAATATTTTATGTAACACAGTATGCTGTTTATAAAGATGATTATAAAGGAGGATCTGAAAATTGTCATGAGTGTCTGGTTCGCACAGCACTGACTGCAGAGTCCCTGTGTGCCATAACAAAGCCACAGTGTGCCTGTTCCAGATGCTGATTGCTCAACACAACACAAGTTCTCTTCCCATGCAGATCAACTGACTTCCTTTTTTTTTTTTTTTTTTTTTTTTTTTTGGTTTTTATGATAAATAAGATACTAAAAAAAAAAGAAATTCATACTACCAAAAAAATATACATATTTGGGGAATTGTTACAAAACCTGTTGATGAAATTTCACCTTTTAGCATTGAAACTGATAGTTCACCTAGCAATTCTTGTGTTTTTTAAGAGAAAGAGCTTTTTAAAAAAGAAAGATGTGTGTAAAACAAGTCATCTATAATCTTCTGTCATGGAAACCAAAAAATGTACTCATGTTTTCCTGGAAAGTTGCCAACTTTGAATTGAATTTATTTTATTTAGCTAGTTATCAGTTTATTTCTTTGGGCTAGCCTAGTTTTTATCTTTCCTTATATCATTTATTCTTTCATGATTATAGATGTCTCTGTATGTACACACATGTGTCATATAACATCTCAGTGGTTAGATAAAATACAGACAGTGTAGGAGTGTGAGTAGGAGCCTCTTTCTGTCCTCACTGATGTCACAGAAAAGTGTGAAGCCTAAGTTATTTTCCTGAGTTGGAGGAAAATTGTTTTTAGCTCTCAAGGAGCAGTAAGACTGCAGTTTGCCTGGGATGGTTGTCACTCTTCAGTTCCATTTTGTAATCCCTTGGGGAGGCCACCTGCTACTCCGAAAAGGTGAGGCGTATTCAGTTGTGTTTCATGAGTACTTTGAGATTATTCACATGCATCATTGTTTTTGTGTGCCTTGTCCCTCCTTTGACAGTTCTTTTTTTTTTTTTTTTATAAATTTTTTATACCTTTATCGTATTTATTGATTTTTATGTGGTGCTGAGGATCAAACCCAGGGCCTCGCATGTGCTAGGCGAGCGCTCTCCCGCTGAGCCACAACCCCAGCCCCAACAGTTTTTATTTTTAATACTAACATTTAATATTTTAATTAACAGTTTTCATGAAAGATTACAAATTTTTTTTGGAAGGCTTGGTTATAATAGTCCAGTGAAATATCACAGTCTTTGCCAGGGCTTCAGATATTTTAGGAAACCTCCTGTTTCCATCGTTTCACCACCATTGCATTCAGTTGTTCTTCTGAATGTCTTTGGTGGAAGACTTTCAAAAACTGAAGCCACTCTATATAGTCATAATTCTACTAGTTTTGTTACACATTTATACTTTTTTTTTCCTTAAAGAAAGTTTTGCTTACTTATTAAACTTTGAATTCTTTTTGTGGTTCTACTGGAGAGCCTTGAAGACATCAATGGCCCAGCACTTCTTCATTTTCCGAGGTTTTATGAATCATAGTAATGAGTCATTACCACTGGGATGTGCCCTGATTCTCAAAAGCTGAGGTCTTGCACCTGATCTGATTCTTATGTGATTCAAATAGAAAGGGGCTGCTTTTGCAATTTTTCTCTTTTTTTACAATTCACATATTTATCATCATTTGGTCCTCTTCCAAGCTGCTTAAGAGCAAGTTATCAGACGGGCCAATACTTCTCAGTCTCAGGATTCTGTGCCTCAGTGGGTCCCTACTCTGTACCCACAGTCATTGCTGCCTGTGTTGTGCTTCTGTCTAGTACCCCGGACTTTGACTATCTTGTGATCAAGCAGTGTTCATGTGAAAAAAAAAAAAAAACTTCTACACAATAATAAGATTAGAAATGTAGATTGACGTAGATTATTTAGAACTATGAATGTGGTTTGAGTTTGATTGTTTTCTGTAGGCCGTGAGCATCTTGAAAGTGTTTTAGACACACTTGAGGTGATGCGAGATTGCAGCAACCTCACCGGGTTGTGAATAGGGGAAGGGAAGAGGAGTAGTCTGGAAGGAGTCAAGAGGGCTTTTTGAGCCGATTTGCCTTTGTCTCAATTGAAAGACAAAAATAAAAACACTTTAACTGAAAAAAAATAAAAATGGAAATAGCAGCATGTAGCATGGTAATGTTAGCTTCCTTTGGAATAAGTTTGGGGCCCAGGCTGCTTCTCGGTGGTGATAATGGCATTTGGGTCCTCTGCCTTCTCCTGCCTGTGTATGTCTTTCTCTTTATACTTCCTTTTCTTCCTGTTTATCCTCATTTCTCTTAGATTTCTTCTCCAGATCCAACTAAACAGGGTTTGGGGTAAGTCATCTGCTGCTCAAGGCCTTTGGTTAAATTTAAGGATTTAGGTTGCTGTTTGGCAGTTAACTGGAAATGAAGATGGGGCTGTGGGAGCAATCAGGAGGTTGCTGGGTTTACGAAGCGCCGTGTGCAGAGTGGACAGTGACAGCAGCCCCTGAGGAAGCCTCCACCCTTCCGTGGCTGAAGTAGCGGTTGGGATCCCAGCCAAGTCGAGTGCTGGTGGGTCCCTGATCCCTCACACACAGGCTCACACTGGTTTAAGGTGACTCACTCTTGCTTTCTCCCTCCTCCTCCATCCTCACCTCAGGCTGCCTGGACCACGAGAAGAAAGCCCCCATACTCTGCTTTGGCAACCACAGCCCAGTCCAGGCCTGGCAGGTGATGTCCCACTAGACAGGCCTTACACAGGGAGGCAGAAACTAGTGGAAATGTAGTTTTAAAATGCTGTAAGAAGGATAAATGAAATGCCAGTATCTTGTTGAAGCTAGAGAACAGAGGTACCTTATAAACTACACTATTAATGTTTATTTCTGCAGTTTATCTTTTACTTACAGCCAAAGTGCATCCTCCTTAAGGATCCTGTCCAGATTTGGCCTCCTCTACAGCTCTCACCCCATGTGCCCCACACTCCAACAGTGCGGGTGTTCACTCTTCCCAAATAGCGCAGCCTAGCTCAGGGTTCTTTTACAAACACATGGCACTTACTACACCAGGCACTTGTGGAAAATTCTATTATTTGTTCATATGTTTCTGTTTGTTCACGCATATGTGTTTAACATTTTTTTTAGCCCCTGTCTTCTGGGCCCCTCCCTACAGGCACTGCATGCCCTGTTGACGTCAGACTTTGTTCTGTGTCATAGAGAAAAGAAGTGATGAGAGCTTTGTCCTCTTAGAGGCCTTAAGAGCCATTGTGTGGTTCCACCATTGCCTGTTCCCTTTACCATGAGAAAAGCGTGGGCCAGGGAGGGGCTGATCCTGGTGACCCCAAAATGACAACAAATAAGTCTTTGTCATAAGCTGCTGGGATTTGGGATGCTTCATTTCTACAGTATAACGTAGCAAAAGCTGCCTAATAGTTCTTTTCTAAGCACTTTACAAATATTGTCTTAATGAGTTCTCATAAAAATTGGATGAAGTTAAGTGCAGTGGCATATGCCATAATCCCAGCAACTCAGGAGGCTGAGGCAGGAGAGTTGCAAGTTGGAGGTCAGTCTGGGCAATTAAGAGAGATCCTGTTTCAAAATAAAAAATAAAAGGGGTTGGGGATGTAGCTCAGTGGTAGAGTGTCCCTGGGTTCAATCCTTGGTACCAAAAAATAAATTTAAAAAAAAAAAGCAAACTTGATAAAGTAGGAATATTTGTTTTATAGGTGAAGAAGCTGAGGTACAAAGAAATTTAATTTCCCAAACACACTAGCTGATTAGTAGAGACTGGGTCAAGTTCAGACAGTATAGCATTAGTCTTTATGTTCTTAAAAAATAGGTTTGTATAATCTTGTGGAGTTTTTTCCAACTGAATTTCTTCTTCTCCCCACATATCCCCTTTCTAGCAAAATCTTATTCAAGTCCTGACTTACTCCTTTCCTGAATCAGCCCTGTCATTTGTGTTTGTGCATGTGTTCCTAGGGATTGAACCAGGGTCACTCAGCCACTGAACTATATCCTCAGCCCTTTTTCTGAATTTTGAGGTAGATTCTCACTAAGTTGTCAGGCTGGCCTCAAACTTGTAATCCTCTTGCCTCAGCCTCCCAAATAGCTGGCTTGTGCCACCACACCCACCTTCATATGTACATACATACACATACATATACACATATATGTATATGTATATATTCATAAATGTAGTGCAAATACTTAACGAGGTCTACCCTTTCAACAAGCTTTTTTTAAGTTTAAAATACATCATAGCTAAGTGTGGTGTTGCACATCAATAACCCCAGCTACTTGTCAGGCCACTGCAGGAAGATCACAAATTTGAGGCTAACCTGGGAAATTTAGTGAGATCCTGCCTCAAAATGAAAACAGTAAAAAGGGCTGGGGGTGTAACTCAGTGGAAGAGAACTTCCCTAACATTGTGGGGCCCCAGGTTCGATCCCCAGTACTGCTAAATAAATTAATTAAGAGTGTGTATGTGTGTGTGTGTGTGTAGTTGGTAAATACAGAGTGTTTTACACTAGCTCTCTAGAGCTTGTTCATTTTGCATAACTGAAATTTTATGCCTGTTGATTAGCAATTCCCCTTTCCCTGTCCTCCTCAACCCCAGCCATTGGCAGCCACCATTCCACCCCCTGATTCTGTGAATTGGACCGACCTAGATTCCTCAGGTAAACCATGCAGTATTTGTCTGTCTTGGGCTGGTTTGTTTCACGTAGCATGAGATCCTCACCATTCATTTATATTGTTGCTTGTTGCAGTTTCCTTTTTTTTTTTTTTAAGGCTGAATCGTACTTGATGGTATACATATACCACATCTTGTTTATTCACTCATCCGGCAATGCACCCCTAGACTGTCTCCATGTCTCAGCTGTTGTGGGTAATGCTGCAGTGAACCTGGGAGTGCATCAGTCTCTTCCAGCCCTAATATGTCACCAGAAGTGGGATTGCTGCGTTATACAGTAATTCTATTTTTAAATTTTTTAGGATCCTCTGTACCATTTTTCATAGCGGCTGCCTCAGTTGCATCTCCACTAAAGAGTGCACAAGGGTTCCCATTGTCCCACTCCTCCCAACACCTTTCTTTTGTTTTATTGTGTTTATAATAAGCATCTTGACAAGTATGAGATGGTATTTTCTTTTGGTTTTGGTTTGCATTTTCCTGATGATAAATGATGTTGAGTGTTGTTCTTTGAAACTGATAGCCATTTATGTCTTCATTGGAAAAATGCCTTTTTTGTTTGTTTGTTTTTACTTTTGAGGTGTAGGAGAGTCTTCTTTCAACTTAGTAATCATAAATTATTTTTTATAATTCCCAGTTCCTAGCATAATGTCTACCATTTGGTATATATTCTATAAATGTTGAGTTTTAAAATTTTCATATTATCAAAAGAGTAGTAAATTCTGTGCTAGAAAATGCTATAATGCTATGTGTTAGGATGCTTTCAACCTTGCTGCCTTCTGAGTTCTCAGCATGCTCTCTGCATTGCTGGAGTAGTACAGGGACTTACAGATGATGTTGCTGAGGTTCAGGTTGCACAACTGATGCGTGTTGAGCTGTAGCAGAAGCCAATGTTGTGTCCTGAACCACCGAGTCCAGTGCCCTCCACTGCACACCTTGAGGCTCTCATCCAGGTCTAATCCACCCAAGGAGGCTTACACTCAAAGCTCTCTGTTCTTCCCTTCAGCACACCACAAGATGAGTCCCTGTTGATCATCAGTGAAGACAGCATTCTGGAGGGTGGTCTTGCGTGTGAAGGTTTAAAGTGTCCAAGCAATGAACAACATAATCAACAACTTGCTGTAGCCTTCCTTATGAATTCTGTGGGATGACCAGTCCCAAGAAGATGTTGTCTCATTGACAGCCTGTTTTCCTTGACATAAAGAATCTAGCCTGGGACTGGGGTTGTGGCTCAGTGATAGAGCGCTTGCCTCACATGCATGAGCCCCTGGCTTTAATCCTCAGCACCACACATAAATAAACAAATAAAATAAAGGTATTGTGTAAAAAAAAAAAAAATCTGGCCTATGGTTATGCTTTCTCTTCAAAGAGATCAGGGTATTTAACGGTCCTCTCCCTATGCTGGGTTAAATACCCCACCTTCAACAAAGTCATTGACTTGCGTTTCTCACATTGTCCTGTATAAGAATCTGAAGTAAAGAATGGCTGAGAGAAAATTTAAAGGATAATTTTTAAAGTATCAGGCTAATTTAGTGGTGCTGCTTGTTACAGAAAAAAGCAGTGAGGGTACAGAGGTTGCCACCAAGTACCCTGCTTTCCCACGGTGAGATTCGCAGCACAGAGCGTTTTTCCCATGGGGTCAGACATCGTCCTCTTAAAAGATTTGAAGTCTCGAATCAATTTTGATTATCTCTTAAAATGTGTGTGTGTGTGTGTGTGTGTGTGTTTTAATAGAAGACTCTGGTGTTCCTTCCTCTTTGGGACTGACTGTTGATATTTTTCTTCTGTCTTGATGACAGCCTCTGAAAAAGGACTATGGTAATATCAAAACATTATTTTGAATTTATTTGTTTTTTTTTTTTATAAATGTGGCTTAATTAACACATTTGTAACTTACATTAATTGATGTTGTCAGGTGGAGACATTTTCAAGGTATCAGAAGTTTTTTTATTTGTTTAAGTATTTTTATTTTGCAAAAACCCCATCTCTTATAAAACTTAAAAAGATTGTATTTCTATAAATATCTAGATCTTCATATTCACTTATTTTGAAAAACTCTTTTTCTCTTTGTTTATTAAGATGTTACATACAATAGAATTTGCGAGGTTTTTGTTTTTGTTTTTGGTACCAGGGATTGAACCCAGGGTGCTTTAACTACTGAGCCACATCCCTGGCCCTTTTGTCATATAATTTTGCCTTTTCTAGATATTTGTGCCTTTAGAATTATATAGTAGGAAATCTTTTACATTTTGCTTCTTTCACTTAACATATTTGTTTACAGATTTTTGTTTTGTTGTTTTTTGGGGGGGATTGTTTGTTTATTTGTTTTTGAAACTGGATCTTGCTCTGCTGCCCAAACTGGCCTCCAATTTCTGTGCTCAAGTGATCCTCCCACTTCAGTCTCCTGAGTAGCTGAGACTACAGGTGTAGCACCTCACCCCACAAACACGCTTTTTGAGATTTGTTTATTTTACTAATATTCATTTCTTGTTATTTTAAGTTTAATTAACTGTGCCACAGTTTGTTTATCTATTCACCAATTGATCAACATTTGGGTTGCTTCCAGGTTTGGATTATCATGTAGAATTCTACTACGCACATTACTGTATCTGGGTGGGTGTACATATATTTTCACTTCCCTGTGAGATTTTTGGCTCATCTGGTAAGTGAATATTCAACAATAAGAGGTTCTACCATATTATGTACAAAGTGGCTATACCATTTTACATTTCTGCCCTCAATGCAGGAGAGTTCCAACTGTTCCACATCCTCGGCAACACTCGGTATTCTCAGTCATTTTATCTTTAACTATTCTAGTAGATGTGTAGTGGTATTTTATGGTTTTAATTTGCATATCTCTAGTGATGATAAGGCTCTTCCATGTGCTTATTTGTCATCTGCATATCTACTTTGGAAGTGTTTTTTCAAATCTTTTGCCCATTGTTTTCCATTGGATTATTTATCACTTTATAGTTAAATGAAAACTTTCTCTATTATGAATTATGCAGTTTCTTGGACATGTTTTCTAAAAAAATCTATCCCAATCTGTAGCTTGCCTATTTTCGTAACTGTGTCTTTGAAGGAACAAAATTTTGAAATGCTCACTGATTCATTGTTAGCAATTATTTTTAAGTTTCTGCTTTTGATGTCATACTTAAGAAATTTTTACAAATCTATCTCAAAGATTTTCTCCTACATTTTATTATAGAATTTAGTAGTTTGGGGTGTTTATTAAAGTCTCTGATAAAGTTTGAATGTAATACTTGGGAGGTAAGAGTTCAGATTTATTTTTTTCCACATAGATATCTAGTTATCCATCATTATTTGCTGTATTCTCAATTTTGCATTACCAAGGAACCTTTGTGAAAACTCAGTTGACTAATGTAGGTGTATTTCTTGACTCTTTTCCATCCTAGTGATTTAATATGTCTATCTTTACCCCAATACCATACTGCATGGCTTTAGTGGCTTTATGATCTGTCTTGTGATATCAAGCAACATAAATCCTCCAACCTTTTTATTCTTTTTCAAAACTGGTTTACCTGTCTTAAGAATGTTGGCTGTTTATGTACACTTTAAAAATAAACTTGTAAAAATAAATTAATTAAATAAAATAAACTTGTAACTTCTTCAAAAAAGGAAAAAAAAAAAGCAAGTGAAGTTTTGCTTGGGTTTACATTGAAACTGTAGTTCAACTTGGAAAGAATTGCCATAGTGATGGTTTTAAAATATGTCCACAAATTCTTTTACACTCCAAAAGGTGAATCTTATTTTCCCTCCCTCACACTATAGACTATACTTGGTGACCCATCTATAATTTGATAGAATGTGGCAAAAATGATGAGAGAGACTACCAAGAGGGGGTCACAACAGACACAGCTGCTTTTGTCTTGATTTCTCTTGGATCACTTTCTCTTGAGGAAGCCAGCAGCCATAACATGAAGACACTAAAGTTGCCTGTGGTCATGTCCACATGGCCAGGAACTGTGGCCTCCTGCCACCAGTCAGCACTAACTTGCCAGGTGTGTTTTTGAACCATCTTAGAAGCCCATCATCCAGACCCAGCTAAGTCTTCAGATGAATACAAACAGGCTGACACCTTGACTTCAGCTTCATGAGAGACCTTGAGCCATAACCACCCAACTAAGCTACTCCACTATTCCTCCCACAGAAATACTGCTTTAAGTCTGAGCTTCAAGTAAGGTATTATTCAATATCAATAGCTTATACAACCATTTTAATAATGTTGTCTTCTAATCCATGAACATGGAATGCCTCCTTCTTGCAATTTTTGGATTTTCAATGTACAGACCTTACACATCTTTCATTAAATGTATTCCTAATTCTGATTTTTATACTATTATAGTTATTTTTATAGTTTTTCCCCAACTGTTAGTTGCTAGTTGTATAGAAATGTAGTTGACTTATTTATTGCTTTTATGTTCTGCGACTTTGCTAAATTCATTTACTATTTCTGTGTGTAACTTTACTGTGAATTCTTAGGATTTTCTACATGCATGATTATGTCATCAAGAAATAAGTTTTATTTATATGCTTTACTTCTTCCTTTCCAATCTGTGTCTTTTATTTTTCTTGTTTTACTACACTAGCTAGCTAAGACCTCTAGTACAGTGCTAAATAAAAGTGATGAGTGGACATCCTTGCCTTGTTCCTGGCCTTAGATTGAAAGCATTGTATTTTTCACCATTGAGTTTATATCTAAAAATCTACAGATCTTTCTAGTTCTTCACATTCACATTTGGTTTATTTTTAGTCCAGTGTAAGAAACAAGTTTCGACATAAGCCTGTTTCCCCTTAACTTTTAACTAGGTATATCCACTGGACTAAGTTCTGGCATTTTGACCAGTAAGCTGGTAGAGTTTCTGGAAAGGCTTCTCTAAAGTAGCCTTCATACTTTTTTTTTTGTTCCTTAGTTTCTTCCGACTCCCTGAAGTGCAATTAAAATGGTTGAAGTTTTTTGTTTTTTTTTTTAACTTGAGGGAGAAATAAAATTCTATTGTATTTAAGGCACTGTTGTTTGAGATTTTTCTGCTTTGTTCAGCTAACCTAGTCCTGAGGCATGATTTGCCAAAAAAGGAAAATTAGAGCAGATAAGACAGTTTATTAGAAATGAATAACCTATAACCAGGCTAATTCTGTCTGCATGCTAATTCAGAATCTCAACAATCAGAAGGATATCCAGTGTTTTAATTGGATGCCTCAAAATCTTCCCTAACATGAAAGAGCTAGGGCAGCTATACAGAGTTCAGTCAGAATCACTTTTGCACTTGAAGAAAAAGACAGCAAGACTCAAAATAACTGCTAAAGCCACATGGTTCTTTGTGTCATGAAAAGAACGATCTTTTCAAAATCAATCACAAATGGCAGAAATAACTTAGGGCATCCCTAATTTGCATACACATTCTTTGGGTGATAAATTAAGGACTTTCCAGAGTTCCCTCTTTCTTTTAGTGTTGTCAGTACAGAAGAAGGACACGAAGTCTGCTTGCTGAGGCCCAGGCAAAAGGGGACATTTGTTCCTGTCATATGCAGAAGCAATGTCATTCCCCAAGGAAAGGAGCCCCTTGGGTTTAAGTGTTTGTACCATTAGATGGAAGGTTTCTTGAATGTGGGAACTGTGGTCCACAGGACTCCAGCTGTGCAGCTTGCCTAGTAGATTTTGTTCAGACACATCTGGCTGGAAAAAGAGCAGCACCTGGTAGTGTCACTGCCAGGTCACGGCTTCTCACCTTTGCCTGCGGTTGTTTCAGGCTTACATTAAACAGGACCAGAGGACACTTGAGGTTGAGACTCTGTAAACAAGAGCATTCATGTTTTCATCCAGCAAATTCAATTCTTAATTTGCCCATGAGCATTATTTCATTGTTCCCTTTCTAAAGACTTAATAATCTTGTTACCCATAGTGGCTTAAAAGAAAATGATTTCCTGTGTTTTGCATTGGTGCTTAGACTTAGGAGGGAATAGCACATGGGGTACTCCTCCCTTCAGCCCTGAGCCTAGTCTCAATCTTTGGCTAACACTTTCAGTGGGATGTTCTCTGGTTTCCTGATCTCTGTGTCCCTTTTCCTAACCAGAGTTCCGATTCTTGCACCTGAGTTCTCAGAATCCAGCTCTAGTTGGCCTTTCCAGATAGTCATCCCTTTTGCCCTATCTGTTCATCTCTTTCTCCTTCCCTATTAAATAGGCAACCCTTCATTTGACCTTTGGAGGGCTTCTCATGTCCCTGGGTAGTTTCCCCTGGCCTTATGATGTACAAATTCCAGCATTTGGGTTTTGTTGTTTTGGTTTTTTCATTGGTTGGTTTTTTGTTTGTTTGTTTTGGTTTTTAGTTGTATTTGGTGGGGGGGGGGGGGGGGTAGTACCGAATCTAAGGCCTTGTCTGTGCTAGGCAAGCAGTTTACCACAGAGCTTTGCCTCCAGCCCATGGTCTGTTTTTAAAGCCTATTTTTTGACAAGCTGTGTGGCTTTCAAGGAAACAATCTCATTCATCAGTCTCAATACAAGAAGGATTTGTGAGATAATGAAAATTAGTTTTAAAAGTAATGTGTAAATATAAGGTAGCAATGATAATGTGATACTCTAAAAGCTTTTCATAGAGACTAGATCAAACTTTGATGCAGTTATTTTTACCCCATCATGTATTGGAAAGGGGTGGTGTGATTATCAAATGTTTACAGGAAACTAAACTTTTAAGCTCTACACATTTTAATCCTTTGTGAATATCCAAAACGTTTTAAAGTAGTGCTTTATTTGTTTGACAACTCAAGGTCATGCTGATATGCAGAGCAGGGACAGGTGGCCCTTCTCTCTTGCACACTGCTCCTGCACACGTGATTACCTGTGGCTCCACATCACTGTTTTATCACTGGGCGTATAGTGGAGATTGGTCAGCTTACAGAAGTGGAATTGAAGTGCATGCAGTCTTTTATTTCTGGCTTCTTTCACCCAACATGATATTTTTACAGTTTAAACTTAAATATTCAATATAAATTTGAGGATTGGCATTTACATTTCAATACAACACCCTGTTAAGATTTTATTTTGAAATATATTCTAGTCATATATTCTTGGTGAAAATTGGAATCTTTTATATATTTTTTTTATTTATATATGACAACAGAATGCATTACAGTTCTTATTACACAAATAAAGTACAATTTTTCATATCTCTGGTTGTATACACAGTACATTCACATGAAAATTGGAATCTTAATTCTGCATCTTCCCATTCATGGATGGTGGTATCCTTACTTATGTTTCTCAAATTATCCCTTATTACATACTTTTTAAGTTTGCTCTATCAAGGCCTCATGTAATTTTTATTTATTTATTCCTAGCATCTCTTAGCTTTTTTCCCTCCTAGGCAGTATGTGTTTCACCTCTGGTTGCTTTTAAGGATTTCTTTTTATCTTACTAGAAGTCAATTTCATTTTGTTATACGTCTGGGACTCTTATATTTTAAATCTGAGGATGTATGTTCCTTATCAATTCTGGAAAACTCTCAGCTATCATCTCTTTAAATGTAGTCCCACTCTGCCTGGGTTCCTCTCTCGTATGTGGGCGCACCCTGATGTGCTCTCTGCCTGCCTTGCCCGCTCAGACCCTCTTGGGTTCCTGCCCCACAGAGGGAGGGCAGAAACGAGGCTTGCTGGCTGTGGGAGGAAGTGGGTGCTTTTCACAGGCTCAGCCTTGAGCCCGCGTTCAGGGTACCCCTTTCGTGCCCAGTGATTTGTATGTGTGCAGTGTGCTTTCCGTTTTGTTGAGTGTGGTTCAGGATAACAGATACAGAGTTTGTTTCTGTTTTCATTTTCTTTGTTTTGTACTATTTTTGAGAGAAGGAGCTTGGAAATTATTGAAACCAAAAGCCCCCCACCATTCACTCTTCAATCCACTATCCGCTTTTGCTCCTGCCACTTCTCCAGAGTGTTCCCGTGAGGTCATCAGAGGCCTCTGTGGGCACAGCCATTTCTCTCTGTCTTACTTAACTGTCAGCTGCATTAAATGCAGCCAGCTATTCCCCTCTGCACACATGCTTTCTGGCCTCACTGGTATAAAACTCTTCTAGTTTCTCCTCTTTCCCTGGCAGCCTCTTCACAGATTTGTGTACTGGCATCTTCTATTTCATCTATCCATCCATCTACAAAATGTGAGTGTACTCCTAAATTCATTCCTTAGCACTGTCCTTCTATTAAAAACTCCCTCCCCATACTATGTCATGTGATCTCATTGGTTTAATATGTGATATCCAAAGACTTCCAAATTCCTATCTCTGCCTTGTTCCTTAAGTTCCAATCTGTATATCCAGCTGCCCACTTCATAGCTTCACTAAAATGCTCCCAGGTTCAATCCTGCATAGTGTTTGCTGTTCGTCTACCTAGAAGTAGTCTTCTCTTAACTCTTCAAGTAACTAACACCCCATCATCTGCTCAGGTATCATTCCTTTAAGGGCTTCCCTCACCACCCAAACTAAAGTACATCCCTGCTCCAAGTCACTGTGTCCTTCATAGAACTCAGGTGAGACTTGCTTACTGTCTTTTCTCCATACTGATCACTATTGTTCTATAAGAACAGCACTGTGTCTGTCTAACCTCAGCACCATTCCCAGCATAGGAGCTCAGCGAGCCCTTGCCTGCTTAGCTTAAATGACATTAATAAGACTTTAAAGTGCACTGTTGTGAAGGCAGACAGTTACTGTGTGCTTTTATTTGGTCTGAAAATTACATATAAGAGGATGTGAGGGGAAAGGGGGAAAAAAACAAGAGAAAGAAATGAATTACAGTAGATGGGGTAGAGGGAGAAGATGGGAGGAGAGGGGAGGGGAGGGGATATAGGAAGGGGATAGGAAAAGGCAGCAAAATACAACAGACACTAGTATGGCAGTATGTATAAACGTGGATGTGTAACCAATGTGATACTGCAATCTGTACACGTGGCAAAAATGGGAGTTCATAACCCACTTGAATCAAATGTATGAAATATGATATGTCAAGAGCATTGTAATGTTTTGAACAACCAATAAAAAATTCATAAGATTAAAGATGTTTTTTAAACAAAGGAATAACCATAGTTGTTTTTACCTAGAAAACCACAGTCTTGAGACTTTTCATTCCATATAAATGACCTTCAAAATTTAAAATAGGTTTGTTGTAAAAAGAACCATCATATATTGCTAAGTAATATTGATGAGGAATCAAGCATCTAGAAAAATCAGTACTTGAAAAATTGATTAAAACACTATATAAATAAAAGCCAAAGTTTTAGATTGTCCTTATTTTCTGATGAATGACTGGGTCAGCTGATGGATCACCAGAGTTGTCTTCTACTGGTATCTTTTTCTCTGATGGCCATCTGCCAATATGGGTAACCATAGTTAGTAGAGTATGAAATTGTTTTGATAATCAAATTTATGGCTTTTTAAAAAATGAAGACTTTTTTAAAAAATTGGTTTGTACTTTGAATACTTTGAATATTAAATGGCTAGGGTTTTACTATCTCCTAATTTAATAAAAACAACTTTGTTTTACCAAGTAAATTAAATTTTTGTTAGTTTGTATTACTTAGTATTCTGCAATATAGTAGAGGTTTTGCTCATCACGTAACACTGCTAAAACTGAGAAAAATGCCATCTGAAATGTTTTACAGTTATAATTTCTATCTTAAATATATTCTTTAAAATGTGATTACATTTAAACAATCCAGCTGGACTTCTTTCTTTTAGATCTCGGGTCTGTGCTATGACCGAAAAATGTTGCAAGTTCACCAGGTGCTCTGCATCCCCAGCTGGGTGGCACAGTTCTTCTCTTGGACACTTGAACCCATCTTCTCATCTTCAGAACCCACCAGTGAGGCCAGAGTTGGGATGGGAGCCACAGTGGACATCCAGAGGCAGCAAAGAATGGAGCAGCTTGATCGGCAGCTGATGCTCTCCCAGTTTGCACAAGTGAGGCGGCAGAGACAGCAGCAGGTAATTAATGGCATAAATACTCCGAGAGCAAACTCTCCCCTATGATCATGTATGTGACAGCAACTTCATTTTATTCCTATGTTTTGTGATGTGGATTTGACATGTTTCCAAATAGAACATTGGTCCTGATAGTGGTTATTCTTGGTTTTGTTTTGTTAAGGTAAAAAAAAAAAAAATTGGAGCTGAGTGATTGGTCAAACTGGACATTCTTTTCCACTTATATTAGATAATCACCGTTTCTTGGAGAAACACCAACCTAGTTAACACAATAGGATATTTATCTGTGTTTATAATCTTGTAAAAGCCACAGTATCTTCCTGTTAAAAATGCTACTTGTGTGCTGTGGATGAAGAACAAACGCAAAGCTTTATGATTTTCCTTGGTTGAGATGAGGAGAATGTGAAGATGAGAATAAGGGAATAACCAATGAACAAATCAAATAAGTGCCATGTTTTGTTAACCTTGTTATCAATAACCAGGAACTATTACACACGTATCAGTAAATACTGTAGTATCTAGGCAGTCTGATACTGCACCTGTCCTTCAGAGGAGCTCTTGCTCTGACACATCTATTACCCAGCACACTGAGTTCTTTACACCTTACCTCCACCTTCATCACCCTCCAGAGCAGCAAGAGACATGATTCTCTCCTGCTGGATCCCTGTCTCCTGCCAGCCCAGGTGCAGGCGGTAGGTCTGCAGGTGTCTCAGCAACCTGGAGAAGAGAAGTCAGCTCTGAAATCCTTAAAGGCCATTGTGGGCACAGGTCCCAGCATTTGGATCTGGGGTGGGATGAAGGCATGGGAGAGCAAGAAGGCATGGGAGAGCGAGAGAAGCAGAAATTGTCCCCTAAAGACATATTTGAATTTGAAGTGACTCTGGAGCATACCATAAAAGTACCCATGGTATGTTTAAGGATGGAGGACAGACATCTCTCTTGGAGCTAGAGGTACAGGTGAAGGAGTCAACTCTATATAGAAGCAAGCTGAGCAAAAGACTAGATGAGCTCTAAGGGAAGAACCGCAACCAAGGAGAACATGGCTGTAGGCGAAGCTTTGTATTTGGCAGGAGGAGGTGGATCCTGCAAGGAAACTGAAAGAAGAATGGAAAGATGGGCTGAGGACGGAGCTCAGTGGCAGAGCACTCCCTAATTAAAACAAAAAAAAAAGAACAGAAAGGGCAAAATGAATGCTCTAGTGGTACTGGATGGGGAACCCAGCAAGGCCTTCTGCTCATGTGTTCCTGGTCTGTGTACTTGTAGCGTTCCTTTCTCCCCGGACCCCTCTGGAATGAGGGTCATCAAGGGAGAAAGGAGAAAATGACTTTTCTAGGTTTTTTGGTTTGCTTTGAGGGGAGGGTATCAGTTTCTATAACCTGTTTTAGGGAAGAGAAATTCTAGTTTCTAATACTTGTTTCAGGGGAGAAGGAACAGGAGACAAGCTGACAGAAGGTCAGAGTGATCTTACTTCTAGAGACCTTCCAATTCCTTCAGTTCAAAGTACTCAGCACATCAAGGTGCCATGCTTGACCTCATCTAACCTTAATTACTTCCTTCAAGACTCTGTCTTTAAATACAGTCGTGCTGTGGTGTCGGGCTTCAGCATATGAATGCGGGAGGTTAGGGTTCTGTCCAGAACACTACCCCTTTCAGAGTGGAAAGGGCCCTGTTTGTTCTGGGGACATAGGTGTATTGGGTTGTGTGGTCTCTGTTGGTGCAGGTTGGATGCAGTCACCAGTGCAGCCTGGGTGAGTGGGGCTGCTGCATAGTCTGCGTCCTGCCACCCTGGCTACCCTATTCATGTGCCAACACTGGGATGCCAGTGACAGAGTTGCCAGGTCCCTCTGCTTGCCTGCTGTTTGGTGCCTTTTGGGTGGGGGATGTCCACAGTAGGCGTTAATCTGTAAAACAAAGCCTTCATCCTTCCTGTGTGTTCCTTTAGGCCTGTCCACTTGCCTCTTCCACGGGTTTCCTTGTTCCACTACTGTCCAGTCCACTGACCAGCCCACAGAGTCATTGGCCACTTCCAGTAAATCCATGTTCCACATATCATCACTTCAGGCCCCTTCTCTTTCTACACTAAGTGGCTGACTGTATGCGCCACCAGCTCTGCCCACTGGAGAATTTGCCCACCTTGCTATCCTTTGGGGACCCCGTGAATGGAGCCATAGTGTAGCCATGATCCCTTTCTACCACCTGTCAACCAGATTGGGCCATTGTTCTCTGTCACTTGGTCATCAAGGACCCACCAACCTGTGGCATAGGTGTGAGCTGGGCAAAGGTTTCAGGGCAACCAGGGAGGGCGATGTGGGTCTGGCATACCTGCCTCTGCAGCTGACCGTGCCCTTGGCCCCACCCTTGCTGATTTTAGGTGTACCTTTGCATCCAGCAGTGGATATGTGCTGGGTCCACTTGGCCTACTCATTTGATGGGTCTCCCTCTGCAAACACCTTGCTTCTCTGGCCCTTGGACAGGCACTTGGTAGTGTAGCAGTATTTTGCAGGAACGTAATTCTCTGGTGTAGATGTGTGCCCTACCCAGGATCCTCGGGGCCTACATGTGGAGAACCCTTGTGGTTGGCTACAGATGCCACAGTGTCTTTCTCCACTTCAGATATTTATAACACCACAGGATCTGCCAGATTGCCAGCTCAAGCCTCAGTGAATGAATACCCAAAGCCTGCCCTTTTGGAGTGTCCATTTTTGACAGGCACCGGGAAGCTACTGCCTCTCTTTGTGGCTCTTCCTATGGCTTCCCTCCACTCAGAATAGAACCATGCCATGTTTAGTTCTCAAGCATGTGCACACACAGTGGGTCTGAAGAAACTTTTACTTCCATCTCCTTAATGTTTCAAGTGTATCTTTCTGTTTGTTTTAATACCCATGAATCTTTTTTTGTAGGAAGCCTCAAATTGTTTCTCCATTTAAAATAAATCCATTATTTGTTTAAAAGCTGTTGGTTTTCAGATGTTTTTTAATAGAACCCAGAGGTTATATAGCATAGAGTTATTCAGTTACTAATTACTATATATTAAAAATTACTCATTCCCAGTCTTTAATTTTGAGCATTCAAAATAACCTGGCAGTCTGTTCCAGGGGGGTCTTTGCCTACATCTGTCCTCTTCCATCTCCTTCCAGCAGCTCCTCAGCTGCTCCCTGTTGCCCTCTGCATGCCCATTCCCCATGCCTCTCCCTTGGTTCTAGGGTTGCAGTACAATTGCTTGAGAAGCTCTGACCAAGACTGGGGCCCCCTGTGACCCAAAAGAGGTAAAGGTCATGTCCTTCCCCTTAATGAGTTTGTGATCAATTCCAGTAAGTGTGGGCCGTGTGCTTGAAACACACGGTCAATAGCAGAGTCACATGCACTGCTGTGCCCTGGGAGATGCACCTTCCATGTGGACTGGTACTGTCCGAGCAGCTCCAGGGATGGGAAGCAGGGCAGGATTGGGATTGGGGGAGCACCTCACTCAGGGCAGACGCAGCTGGAGTCAGCATGGCAGTGACAATGCAATTGTGGACAGGAAAGACCTCCAGGAGCCCTGATTGAGAGAAATGTGGCAGGTATGCAGTTAAAGGTGGGAAATAACAGGGCAACTGATAATGGAGGGGTGTTGTTAAACCTGACAGCAGATTTTGGTTTTGACATTGGAGGCTGTGACAGTGGTTTTCTCTGTGACAGTGGTAATAAAGGTAGGACACTTGCTTCAGAAAACTTGGTTTCATTTCCATGTATAAGGTGGATGGGAGAAGGCAGAGACCACAGAGGAGGTATCAAGTAGAAGGCGATTCTCAGTCCAGCTCTCAGATAGGGGACGGTGATGGTCTTTATCAAGCTCTCTTGCCCTGTTCCCTCCTGACAGGCTGTTTCCAGCCTACAGTCCTCCACCTGCTCAGCTCTGTACCACCCTCAGCGGGCGACCACCACCAGTCTATGGCCCTCACGATCTGTTCATTAGGCCCAGGGCTCCTGGATTTTGGCCTCCAGGCTGGCCCTGCCACTCCCTGGGCTCTGGACCTACGCGTCCTGTGCCTCCTGAGCGTGCCACAGGCTCTCAGGATTTACACTTTGTCTCTGCTTCTCACTCCACCCACAGGCCCAAACTGAGGCTCCACTGGAGACGTCTCACACATGTGCATCCATCGCCCTCTCTCCCCCCCACTCCCCACGCCCCCATTAAGTCCCATGGCATCTCCTCCTCAGAACAAGCCAGTCATCGCCCCCTCTCACCATCCCCACGCCATGGTCCAGACCCACGTCATCATTTGCCTGGGTTCCAACAGAAGCCTCTGCCCCATCTCTGCTGTAGCCTTGCTTTCCTCCCCGACCTGTCCCAGTGCAGCAGCCCCCAGCAGTCTCTGCAACACCAGCTTTCACTCCACTGACACCCTTCAGTGGGTCTTCCTAGCTGTTGCGTCCCTGCCTGCTTTTGAGCACATCTCCTTTCAGCCCCTGTGCAGCTTGCAGCCAGCCATGCTGAGCTGTTTGCACTTGAGCGTGGCTGCATCTTGCTCTACACTCTCTTGCCTTCACACCTGCCCTTTTCTCAGCCTGGAACAAACTTCTGTGCAACCTCCTTACTCCACCCCATATCACAGACAGTTTTTGCTTACCAGACTTCCATTCCCTCCACAGTATTCCTCACAAATAGCCCCTCCTCTGGGAAGCCCCTGACAGCCTCCCGGTGGGATGCTGAGGCTCCTGTTCACGAGTCCCAGCCTGAAACCAGGCATTGACTTCCCTGCCCCTCCCAGCATGGCTGGAGATGATGAGACTGTTTTTCTTTGTAGCTCCAATGTGTAAATAATGCTGGGAAGTAGTAGGAGCTCAGTAAATATTGGGGAACTTAATGAGTAAATATGTGAACAATAAATATTAATAGAATCACTTCTTTTCCTGAGGGTAGCTTAATACAAATGAGCAGGGTGGGGACAATACAGTGTCCTCTGCAAGGATGAGTAGGAAGGACAGACCACGCTATGTTCAGGCAATGTGAAGAGGAAGAAGAGGAGCCTGAGCTGCTGAACAGAAACCAGGAGCTCAGTGACCAGGGGCCTGCAGAGCAGGTGGGGTGCAGGAAGAAGGGTAGGTGCGCCACCTCCCCCGAAGCCCCACACAGATGGGGAATGGGAGAGACCACCCGCTTCCTTTGGGAAGGGGTTTCAGGGAAGGGGTGGGTGTCACGAAGTACTGCAGAGCTGCTGGCAGAGGAAGGGTGGGTGTCTCTCCTGCTCGAGGTAGCCACCTTACTCCAGCACAGCCGGGTGCTTACCGTCCTCTATCATTAGGGTAACTTTTACTGCAAAGCAGACTTGACCTTCACTCCTGAGAGCGTTTCTGTTCAGCTGTGTAGCATCTGCCATTTCAAGCTCCGAAGAACTGTGACCAGGGTGACAACTCTGTAGGCCTCCTCTTCTCTGTGGCTAGGGTCTTAACGTTCATCAAGCCCAGCAGTGTGATGATGTTCCAAGTATGCCTTGACTTCTCACAGATCTTTCTGGACACTTCCACAAGGGGTTACTATTCAGTAGCTTTTGGCCAATTGTCTCATGGGCAAGTAGCATTGTAAACGGGGCCTACCAACAAATATTACCACATCTGTGACCTCGCTCTCTCCACATCACAGTAGCTCCCTTCTGGAGATGGATGCAGAGACCCTTATCAGGTATGCTAACTCTGCTCTCTGGCTCCTTGCCCCTGGACTCACGCCTCGCCTCAACAGTGGCTGGCTGCATAGTGGGTGACCTCACAGAGTCACTTTGGTACTTGCAGCTGAGGATCCTTTTTCTACTGCCGAGCCATCACATGACTTTTCATGCTTGTGTGTTTAACTTGTCCAGCAGCAGCATATGAGCTCTTGAAGCTCAGGAACCTTGTGTCTTACTTACTGGCATCTCGGTTCTGATGCTTTGTGCTGCCCTAGCCAATACATGAGACGATGCCCTGGCCTCCCAGAAGTTTGAAGCTGCTGGGGAGGGTGAGGAGGTAAGTAAGGAGCAGGTCTCTACTGGAGTTTGTGTGCAGACCTGAAGCACAAATGTGGGTGTGGCAGTTCTCCTTAGGGGGCTCTTCATAGCCCAGCTGGGTTGGGGGAATCTTGCGGGGGAACAATACTGGGGTCCTCAGTTCAGGCACAGATCACCCATGAGGAAAAGCACAGGGGCCCAGAACATCTGTGGGCACAGCAAGGAACTGCATTTGCTTAACATCTGGGGTGGCTACAGAAGAGGCGATGAAAGATGAGGCTGGGAATAAAGCAGAGGCCAAGCAGAGGGAGTCTAACACCAGGCTCAGGACTGTGTTTTCTTTTATCCTGCAAGAAGCAATGGGCTGTTGAGGCCTTTGGAGCTGGAGAGCGTACGGTAGGCTTGTCTTTAAGAAAGATTGCTTTGGCTGTACTGTGTGGATTGCGAGGGTGATGCTAGAGGAAGAAGGGCAGCTGCCATGATGGAGGCTCTTTGTGTCCTCAGGGTATCGTGCTGATGAGCTTCAGCTTGCTCAGCAGATCATGGAATGACCAAGTCAAGCTTTGCAGACCCAAGTCTCCTGTGAAAACACCTGCAAGGAGACCTAGCTGCGACTGCCTCCGGGGCTTCCAGTGCCTATTTCTCATGTTGCTGGTCATGATGGGAGAAACCCTGGGATGCTGTGATATGATAAGAAATATATATTTGAACAACTAAAAAAAGAAATATATATATTTGATCTCTACTCTAATTCCTGCACACAGCACCTAAAACCCTTGGAATCTCTATAGAGATCAGTGTCTTTTTGTATCCTAGTGTGAGACTCAGGGCTCACGCCTCGCCCCAACAGTGGCTGGCTGCATAATGGGTGACCTCACAGAGTCACTTTGGTACTTGCAGCTGAGGATCCTTTTTCTACTCAAGATGTGGAGCTGGTTGCCAGGGAAACCAGTTTTGTGATTAGAGGGTTGAAACTTTCAGCCCTTCTCCCACCTGCCCTCACAGGGAGAGGGGCGAAGGTAGAGTGGATCAGTGGCCGCTGATTTAATCATCCAGGCCTTCATAGTGGTGTCTCAATTAAAAACCCAGAAGGGTGGGATCCAGAGAGCTGAACACATGGGAGTTCCTGGAGTTCCCCCCGGGAGGGCGTGAAGCTCATACCCGTCTCTCGGCCTTGCCCTGTGTGTCTCTCCGGTCTGGCTCTTCATCTATAGTCATTGTGATGTCCTTGATAATAAATGGATAAACATAAATGTTTCCCGAGGTTCTCTGAGCTGTCTTAGCAAATTAATCAAACCTGAGGAGAGGGTCATGGGACCTGTTTATAGCTAGTAAGCCGGAGACAGGCAGAAAACCTGGGGCTTGGATTCACATCTGAAATAGGGATAATCTGGTAGGACTGAGCCCTTAAACTGTGGGTCTTATGCTAACTCCTTGTAGACAGTGTTGGGATTAAGTTCTGGGACACCCTGGTGGTGTCCGCTGGAGAATTGCTTGGGGTGTGGGCAGTCCCCCTGCCCAATGCATCTAATGTCATAAGCATCATGCTGACTGGTGTGTGAAAGGATCAAGGAAAACTGCTTGGTTTGTTTCCTTCAGGAACTCAGATGTTCATAGTATAAAGCAGCATAAGAAAAGCTTAAAAATTAGGTAAAATTACTTTATAAACCAGAGGGATTTATCAAGTATAGATCATAACTTAGATCATAACAAGTTTTTCATAACTTAGACATTTGTTTTGTGGCTCCCAGGAAGTTTGAGAGGTAGTCCTGATTTGGGAGCTAAGCTGATAGTTATTCTTAAAAAGTTTTAATTTACAAAACAAGGGTTAACACTGAGCCAAAAAGCCTGTTTTTGCATAGTCTGAAGCTAAGAATAGTTTTTTACATTTTAAATTAAACGTATGTACCTATATAATAGCCTCAATGTTGCCTTCTGGTCCTCAGAGCCTAAAACATTTACCATCTAACTCTTTACAGTAAAAGAAAATGCCAGGATCTTCTCTGGAAGATTATGTAGCCAGCAGCTTTCAAAGCAATTTCTTGCTGGGAACTCTGAACTCTCTGGGTCTTGGTAATCTGTTACTCTTGTGAACCACCATTTTTTCTGTTGGCTGATGAAGAAAATGTCTCTATATATCACAACATAGACTTGAGGATAAAGCTTACCCTAAGGTATTCCTGTAACATCTCCATTTATGTTAGAAAAGAACTAAGAAGAAACCCACCCTGAATCGACCGTGCTTGAGCCCTGTGGGAAGATTGCCACAAGCAGTGTGTCTGCTGGTGTCATCTTGGCCCCTTCGCTGCCTCGGCAGCCCCATGTTTCCTGGATGAGTCCAGCTGTTTTCAGTGATGAGCAGTCTGTTACACCATAAGCACAGAAGGTGTCAATGCACTGTTCACACATGCAGTTCAGTTATTTTTTCAGCATTTGAAGTCAATTAGCTACATTCTGTCACCTGCCCTTCGTAACGTTTTGTGGCTGTGAAAATTGTTTCTCTCTTTACCCAACCCTGGCAACAGTTGTTACGTACCATCTGAACGTCCATCATTATGAGTCACATCTGCCTTGCACATTATAAGAGATCGTATCATTAATCAAGTATTGGTAACTTAATAAAATATTTCTAGTGTATGAAAAGTGATCTCAGGTCCTCAGTTTTGTTTTGTTTTCCTGATTCAGGGGATTAAACCCAGGGGCACTTTACCACTGAGCTACATCTCCACCTCTTTTTGTTTTTTATTTTAAGACAGGTTCTTGCTAAGTTGCTGAGGTTGAAGTTGAAATGTAAAGTTCATTGGCTTTTAATATATTCACAGAGTTGAGTAACCATCACCCCCATCAATTTTAGAACATTTTTAGTACCTTGTAAAGAAATTATGTCCCCATTAGCAGTCACTCCCCAGTTTTCCCAGTCCCAGGAGACCTATGTGGATTTGCCCATTCACAGTGTTCCTTGTCCAGGGGCGTGGGCACTAGCTGGTCGTTATGACTGGTTTCTTTCACTTTGCATCACAGTTTCAAGGCTCACCTATGTCGCAGCAGGCGTGATTTGCCCTCAGCGAGTTTTAGGGAACAGGATTCACTTAGCAGAGCTTTGTGCTGGCCAGTGCCATCCCTCTGCAACATTTGTGGCTTTACTCCATTGCCTTGCTTTCTGAGGAAGCTTCTTGTTGCTCTTGGACCTGCCAACACTGATATTCCCATTAGTATCTATTCCACAAGTCACAGGAGTGCCCACCATGTGCTGGGCCAGGCTCTGGAGAGTGCCTCAGGGAACCAGGCAGCAGGATCCTCCCTCTCCCAGGGCTGAGAGGAGAAAGAGGAAGGTGTCAGAGAGCTCTTCTGGGAGAAGCTCCTAACCCAGCCAAGGAGAGTCAAGAGAAGCGTCTGAAGGAAGCACCAACTGGGAACACCTCTACCTGCGCCTGCATTCGAGTGTGTGCGCATCACAGAGGAATCCCAAGGGAGCAGACCCTCTCCCATCTCCAGCCTGGAATAACCAGAGCAGCCTTGGTGACAGCGAGTGGCTTGTGGCATGCTTCTTAGCACTTTTCCTTTTTTGCTGAGCATTTTCACTTTTTGATGCGATCTGATTTGAAAACCATTCTTGTCAAGTTACCATGCTGCTTTGTCAACAGAGTAGTCTAATCAGTGAGCCTAGTCCTTTTATGACTCTTTACAGCACATGTAAGTGTAGCATCAGATGTGGAATAAGTTACTAGTGTTTAGTCGATAAAAATCTGCAATCAAATGAAAATCAGGTGCAAGAACTCTGTT
Organism: Marmota flaviventris; assembly: GCF_047511675.1. Lineage (NCBI taxonomy): Eukaryota > Metazoa > Chordata > Mammalia > Rodentia > Sciuridae > Marmota > Marmota flaviventris. The sequence continues at coordinate 155,900,356 of NC_092501.1, forward strand.
TTTCAAGTGAGGTTAAAGCTAGGCTGTTTATCTAGTCTCTTCCCTCCTTGCAGGAACTACTCTTATGTCTGGTGCTTTTGTAGTTGCTCATATTGGCCTTTCTGATAAAATTCAGCACAGAAAGATAGGCTCAATCTAAATTCTAATCCTTTTCCAAGACTGACTCATTAAGTGACCTTGAAAAGATCATTTCTATTTTCCATCCTGCTTTGGTGTCTTCATGAGAAAGAAGAGAGTGGTATAATCTCATGATATGTAAAAAAAGCAAATGTAAATGCACTCTACATTTTAAAGATAAAAATTGTAAGAAATTCTAATTCTTTTCCTGATTTTTCCTTTGACCACTTATTAATCCTTTGAGCACTTATTAAAACCTTGAATGAATTTACAGATATACTGTGATATTTTAGAAAAATCATCCTCATAATCATTTTGTGAAATTTTTTTCACCCACCCCCCAAAAGTCATGTGTATGGGTATTCAAAACCAGAAAACATTTGTAATGGAGAACAGTCCATTGGGGTATCTGTTAGTGTCTGAGGCAAAATCCTTCCTGTGTCCCCATCTGGGAAAAACCCTGCTGCCACCACTGCTCAGGTTCTGAGCCCACAGCTTGGAGCTGTGGTGACTGACATGGTTTTGTGAATAAAGCTTCCAGAAGCCATGATTTCCCAGAGTCGTGCGCCATGGCTTCCTATCAGATATTACAGCACAGATGAGCTGTACCGAGATTTGTTCCGATCCTCCTGATGAGGCAATTGAGGTACACAGGTTGTGTCTGTTCCCGGGGTGCGGCACAGTAGTGTTCGAGCTGCCTTAGGGCCAAAGGCGCTGCCCCGCTTTGTTCCCACAGCAGCCTTCCTCAGGCACACTGCCTGCTGCTGCGGTTCTGGTAGGGTCAGGGCACCCGAGGAGCTCAGGCGTCACTGGAGGTCCACATGGACGTGATAACACCTGTGAGCAGCTGGGTAAAGATGGAGGGGTCACACCCACTGTCCATCTAGGGGCTCCACCTGCTGCCTGTGCAGGGGACACAGGGCTCCTGCCACCTCAGCAGAGACCTCTTTTTGAGAGATAACTGCTTGGCTTTCAAGATGCTCTTCAGGGGGCTGGGGATATAGCTCAGTTGATAAGTGCTTGCCTCGAATGCACAAAGCCCAGTGTTCAATCCCCAGCACCACAAAAAAGACTTACTCTTCAGTATACTGGCAAGAAAGAGGCAGCTTGAACCAGTTCGAGGATTGTTGACTCCAGCTTCCCATTTTGTAGGTGAGAAAACGTAGACTCAAGACTTCTCTTCAGTGTTGAATTGGCAGCTTGACTATGTCCTGTAGAAGTTGGGCAGAGAAGGAGAACAGGGAGGATGGGAATAGCTGAAGCCATTGACACGCATGAAACAAGAGCTGGGTCTGCACCATCGGGTGAGAGGAGAGTCCCGGGGAACCAGGGAGGGCAGTCCCAGTCTACAGGAAGTGGGAACACACAGAGTGGACAGCACATGCTGAGGGGAGGTGAGAAGTCGTTCAGCAGGGGCGGGTTTGGGCAGAGCTTCAGTACAGGACAGAATGTTTCAGACATGCTGCTGTAAGACTTTCAGTCGAGGCTGTGGCATTGCGAGAGGCTTATGGGTGCAGTTCGCCAGCAATGCTGTGCAGAGTGGATTGGGGGACAGGAGCAGTGACCATGTCATCCAAGAAGCCGTGGCATAAACAGAGGCGGACCCCCCACCCCCCACCCCCACCCAAAAGGAAAGATGAGCAGTCTTTGAGAGTTGGGGGAATTTTTGTGCAGAGCATGTGGGCCGTGCTGGGCTGATGGGAGCTGGGAAAGCTGATGTGTGCCCTGGCGCGCGGCTTGCTGAGGGTCGAATATGGGAATGAGAGCCAATCCCCCAAGGCACAAAAATGAATGAACTCTCTGGGGAGTTGATACAAAAAGAGAGGAAATCTTGAGTAATCCTCCATCTCATTTTTAATAATGAGTTTCACCTCCTCTTGTGTCAAAACATTTACTGGTAACAAATATCAGAACTCATTTTAATTTTGATTTGCATTTAATAATATTTTGTAGAATTAAGGGGAAAAAATGACCAAAAACTTGGTAGATGAAGGAAAGAAAAACAAAGGACATGAGGCAAAGTCGGCCTTGTACACGCTGAGAGGTCACTTTGATTCCCACGGGTTAAGGGGAGCCATGTTGAACCCTCACCTTGTGCAGTCCTCACGTGACTTGTGTTCAGCATCACGAGCGTGTAAATCAAAAGAAGATAGTACAGCAGCCCGAAGACAAGGAACTGTTGTGACCTTCCCATGCCAGATGGCCCCAAACCAAGCTGGGACTGTGGGAAGCTCCTGGACCCCTCACTCCTCCTCAGCCAAAGACTGAGCACTCCCTTTCCCTACCAGAGCCAAACCAATCTCTGATCCTGACAGTCCTTGGAAGAAAAGGGTCTGCACTGGAGGAGAGGGGTTGGCTGGCCAGCCTTTTCAAAACTAAGCCCCGGAGCACTCACCAGGTGGCTCAGCTGTGACAGCCACCTGCCAGGAAGGCTCAGCCCCTTCTTCACAGGAGGAGCCCAGAGGGCAAGGAGCCACAGACAATGTGCCCAATGCCTGTGGCCAAGGTGAATGACCAGGCTGGATTCGAGTCCCTCCCCCTTATTACAGTGGCTCCCCACCCAGGAATTTACCAGGTCCCCTGCTTGTCGAATCAAAGGGAATATATATATGTGTGTGTGTGTCTCAGATTTTCAGCTGATGTTGAAAATTATTTAACCTGACTTTAAAATGGTCCTCTTGTCTTGGGAGAATGTTCAGTGTTCAGCCTCCTAAGAGAAATGTCATCAGTCAAAATAAACAAGACCAGGGACACATTTGCCAGCTGTCACACAATCAAAAAGTCCTTCACTGGGACTTGTGAGTTACATTCTGGGCTGTGGCACAGCTTTCTGATAGACCATCTAGAGGCGTCCCAATACCCCCTCTCCTCTTTGCTACCCCAAATGCAGCCCCTAGAATAGTGCCTGTGGCTCTGGCCCTGCCCATCCAAGGATGGAGTGGACAGGGAGGCCTGTGACCTTGAGAACTCTAGCTGACTGGAGCAAGACGCCAAGGGCTACAAAATCATTGGATACCCTGCCTCCCAAGTCAAAGGCCTTGAGGCCTGAGCTGCAGGATGTGCCGTCTCTGGATCTCCCGGCTGTGGAAGCTGCCTTTGGCTTCTGTTTGCTGAGAACATGTTTGATCTGAAGGCTCTCGGCCCCCAAACTGGCCAGCAGAATGAACCACACCAAAAGGTGACAGAGCTATAGACTTGCCTGGGGTTTTGATCAGGCTAGTGTCCCCCAGTGTATTATTTCCTCCAATACCTGCCCAGAATCTGCTGGACAGCACAGAGATACAACATGGTGTTCTGTGGTGCTGGGTACAAATGTGAGGGCCGCGCTGCATGGGGCATGCTGAGAGTCACCCTTCTGAGTTTTTCTCCTAAGGCTCACGTTTTTAAGGCATTACCAATGAAATAAGGTTTTCAAACAGGAAATAGGATTTCTTCCGAACCTCTTATCATCCCTACTAAGTCTCACCGAGGCGAAGAGCACTCTGTGGTGTGTGTGTGGCAGTAGTGGGCTTTGTTTTCCCTTCTGTTTTTTAAAGGTTTTGCCAGGAAGCCTTTGCTGATCGGTAGGCTTCGGTGACTCTTCTATGCACCAGTGGCATTTATTACTAGTTCTAACAAGGCACCTCTCACCTAGTCCTTAGTGTGCCTCCTGTTCCGTTTCTAGTGTTCGTTTGTTCTGTCAACTCAGCTAAGCTCTTTCAGAGCTGTAGGAAATTAGTCACTTCTCTGCCAGGACGACACGCTGTACGCAGAAGATAAATGAATGAAACTGAGCACATTCATACTTACCCCCCAAGCTGCAGCTTCCACGGAGATTGGGAAGTAGTGCAGGGAAGTACAGGTGAGCCCCTCCCACGAGGAGCTGCCCTCCTTGGCCTTGATGTCAGTGGTTCTTGTAACAGTTGGTCTGGTGTGAGAAGGAAGAGAGGCCTGTGTTTAGGAATGTTTCAGAGCTGGGCAAACCAGCAACTTTGGAGGGTAAGACACGAGAATCACAAGGTCAAAGCCAGTCTCAGCCATTTAGCAAGACTCCATCTAAAAAAAAAAGAAAAGAAAAGGGCTGAGGATGTAGCTAAGTGGTGGAGAGCCCTGGGTACCAGCCTGTGCTTTGTGAGCCTCCTTGCCTATCCTTCCCAGCCCATCACTGACCTGTCACCTGGGTATCCGTACTACAACTCACTGAGGCCTTTGCTAAGAAAACCTTGTAGAACGGAACTCAGCAGTGTGCTTTGCTGCGTGTTGTCCATTCATTTATCCACTCTGCAGCAGTTTCCTGAGAACCTACACTGGCCAGGTCACACACTAGGTTGGGTTTCCACACAAGACAGGTGGATAGTCCCAGCCTCATGATCCCATGTGAGAGGCCAGGCCACATGCAATTGAAGTAAGACGTGCTGAGTGCCATCCTCAGAAAGGTCCAGGGACATGTCAAAGCATATGGGAGGAGCACCTAACCCCCAACTTTGGGAGCAGAAAGGGTGAAGTGGGGTGTGAGAAAGGCCTCTAGAAGCAGGAGGCTGGCAGGCACTGGGGAGAATTTCAGTTGTGTCCTAAAAGCAGTGGGACTTGCTGAGTAGCACCAAAGAAGGATAGCTGCAGCTGTGGGAAAAGACTCACGTGCTGCCCCTTCTTTTCTACTTATCTGTGGAGGCAGGATTTCAAATACTTCAATAACCAAGTTACAACAGAAGTGAGTGCAGAAGCAGATGCAAAAATCCAGCTATTTTCTATTCAGACATTAAAGAGATTTTCAAAAATAGAAAACAATGCCACTCTTCTCAGTAGTTCCTGTTCTAGTATAGAAAACATCATTTTTTTAATTTAAAAAATAAGTTAGCAAGTAAGAGGCCTGTGTTTGTTAGTCAATAAGTATTTTTATAAATTAATAAGAAGGCAGTGGGAGGCTGTTGGTGGGTTTTTAAGTAGAGGAGGAACATGATGAGATTTATATCTTTGGAAATCACTCTGGAGCCACCCCTGCCCTTGACAGTGGTCTAAAACAGCGAGCGAGAGAGAGAGAGAGAGAGAGAGAGAGAGGTGCCGCAGTCTGGCTGGGCACAAATGCCGCAGTCTGGCTGGGCACACAATCACGAGCCACCACACAGCGTGTAGATTCAAACAGCAACTCTTTATTCCTGAACTCACACCAGCCGTCTACAAACACGTTCTGGGGAAATCCACGTTCTCTGCCCAAATCCACCTCCACTGGGCTTCTATCTCCAAAATATACTGTCTGAATCCCGTGAGAACTCAAGGGGAACTCAGGCAGCAGGATACGCCCTATTCCCAGCAGGAATAATCTTAAACCTTAAACCTGGAACCTAAACTGGGAACACCCTAATCTGCCTTGGTCCTTGAGCAAGGTCACCTACATTCAATGTCGCTGCAACATGTCAGCAACATAGGGTACGCTGGCAAGGAAATTGTCATACCTACTTGGCTAATGGCTCCCAGCAAGAAGGAGAGAGGGGGGGAGAGGGGAGGGAAGACAAGGGGATTGAGAAGGTGTGTAAGAGTTAGAAGTGACAAAGCCTGGCGGTGGGGCCTATGCAGAGGATGGATGTAGGTATCACTCCCCAACTCCGAGGACACAAGAATACAGGGGATTGAAGGTGAGTTTGGTTGAAGACACATCCATGTCTCTGGAATATTTAGTTGGAAGTGTGTCCATGGAAAGTTGGTTCTGTGGCTCTGAGGATTTAGGAGTCTGGCTGTGTACATGGTGACTAAAGCCTTGGGATGAATGAGCACCTGTGGATAGAACATGGAAAGAGAGGAGCAACACTCCTCAAAATAGAACCTTAAGGGACACCAATGTTTGAAGGACATGAGCTGGAGTAGGACTCTGAGGACACTGGAAGCATTGGCACGGGACTGAAAGGACCAAGAAACTGTGATATCCCTGAAGCCTAGAGAAGAGACAATGTCAAGGAATGGCCAGCGTGGCCCAGTGCAGGGGTCAAATCGGATGGAGCCGAGGAGAACCGGTGGAATAGCAAAGGGCTTTATTGGTCGGATGAAAGAAACAAGAAACACTGTTAATGATTAGAATTCCAGACCTTTAGCTTCTAGAAGACAAGAATGTTGTCATTATTCTCGTTCTGGCTTCATTGCTTAAGGTATTATTACCAGGTATGTTAGTAGACACTCGGTTATTCTGATTTTGCTTCAACTGATGCAACTAAAAGAATCTGGTTTTTTCCTGCCCTTGAGAGGTCATCCCTACTGTAAAATGCTCCCATTGAATCAGGACATTCCCTGAATGCATAGGTATCCCGATGTTCTGGGTTAAAGGTTCCCAGCCACTGAGTCAGGGCCACAGATGGGCCGAGATGTTGATCTCCGCAGCCCCCAGAGGGTGGCGGGCAGCTGGGAAGGGCCTGTGGCTCTCAGCTGTTGTGAGCAGCTTTGGCTGTCCCTGTGTATCATGCAAATCTATTTTTTATATGTGCCATGAGGTGAAACTTGGTGGAAAGCCTCCATGTACAGCAGGGTTAGTAAGTTCTACTTCACCTCCTCTGTACCAAGCACAGCGTCGCTACGCAGTTCTGTCGCTCTCCTCCCTGGGATGCCTCCTAGCATGGTGGTCTGCAGGTGGCCCTGTCTGCTCTATATTTCATCACCTGACTGGCTGATAAACACGTGTGTATGAGCACCAGTGACAGAGAACAAGGGGTGCATCCCCCCCTCCATTGCCAACATTTAAAAAATAAAATCAGGACACTTTGTGAAGTGATTTTCATATTCCTAAGACTTCGCATAATGCCCATCTATAACCGTTCTCCATGTCACTCTTTCATGGAGCACCTGCTTGGCTGAGGAATCGGCTCATGCTGCACTGAGCTGGGGCTGTGCTGACCACATGAGGAATGTGTATGAATTTTCCACCCACAGCCGCCTTCCAGGGCCCTGTAGTCTTCCTATAAATTATTAGGCCAGTGTTAGGGAGCCAGTCTCCAACACCCTGTAAACCGTTTCCAGCCGTTTGAAATGCTTTGCATGTACTAACTCATTTAATTCTCATCACGTCCCTACGAGGCGGGTGCATTTACTATTCCCATTTGAAGATGAGAAACTGAGAGAGAGGTTACAAAGAAACATGACTCAGGTCCCACAGCAAAGGCAGTGCTGGGATTTGAACCGAGGTGTTCTGGCCCTGGAGACTGCTCTTGGCTATTTCCGTTTCTCTGCCTTTTTGTCCCTAATCTACCTGGCATTGTTTTGTTCCTTGAAATAGGTACATATCTTTGAACACCTTGAAAAACTCTGTGTTCTTTTCCATTGTTGAAATCGTTCTCTTCTTTTAAAATTGAGCATGTTCAAACCCCACCCCAAAAATCCTTTTTGGAGTTTTACCCCTGTACTGTGGTCGCAGTTGGTCATTGCCACTCTGAACTTATCTAGCCCTCTAAACAGGTGCCACACAGGAAAGCTTCTTCCTTAATCAGTGCCATCTTGAATTGCTGTGTTTTTTCTGTTTCTGGATAGCTTGCCTTCCCCCAGGAGATCGGGAGCTCCATGTGAGTGAGGAGGAGTCTCTGTGCCCTGCCCAGGAGCCACAAGCACCCAGGAAAGCCACAGTGCACTTGGGGGGGCCTAGCCGTTCAGAAACTCCCAAAGCCTGTAGAGCGTGGCTGTCTCTCTGTGTAACTTCTGCTTGATTAGATGACAGAAACTTTGGCTGCTCCCCTGTTGGAAAATTCATCATTTATTTACTTTCTCAAGAATTTTTACTTCATTTGAAAACTCTCCTTGCTAACTAATAACAAATACTTTACAAAATGTCTGTTCAAAACGCAAGCTGTTTCCTTCCTCCTTTTTAAAGTGTGTGGTTCTTGCTTTTGAAGAAGACAAGGTGAAGGAAACGCTTCCTGTTTGTAGAGGCTCCTATTTAACCCCCTGTGAAGAGCAGATTGATGTCAAAACATCCTAGAACCCAGAGCTCCCGCCGCCCTCTGCTTTTTAAGTACTTTTCACTCTCACTGGAGCAGAGGGGTTGGGTTGGGTCGGGTTTACTAAGAAATGAGATGTTACAGGTGCAATGGCACAGGCTTGTAGCTGGTGTGCCCTGAGTGATACCCACTCAGTGTCTGGACTGCATATTCCGGTCAGGGCCTCTCGATGGCTTGGTCCAGGCCGTCTTTGATGTGGGCCTGCGCTGTGCATCACAGGACATTCAGCAGCATCCCTGCCCCTCCCAGTAGGCGCAATAGCACCCCGATCCTATCCCCATGCTTCCCCTCATGTGACAACCCAAACTGTCTCCAGATATTGCCAAATACCCGTAGAGTGCAAAGCTGCCACCATTGTGTCCATAAAAAAGGTTAAAGTCATCTACTGTTTTTCGGAGTATTTAAACATTTATGTAAATGGTATTACATATTCTTGTAAAACTTTCTTCATTCATTGAACACTGTAGTTTTGGTTTTCTCCATGTAGGCCTAGTTCATTCCTTCTAGCTGTTCATACAGTAGTGTTTTATGTAACAGAAACACTCTTTCCCTAGTTAGGAACAGCTGAATTTCTTACGTCGTCTTACCAATATAATAAGTGCATCACAGGACATTCTCATAAACTGCCCCTTTGGCACTTGTAACCATGTAGAGATGAAGTCGCTGGATCATAGAATGAGAAGCTTTACTAGATCTTAAGACTTTGCTTTCAATTTTTACTCTCATCAGCAATTTAGAGTTCACATTTCCTTTACACCATCCCTACATGTGATATTGTTAGACTTTTTAATTTTATCTTGTGGGTACAAGATAACTAATTGTTTTCATTTGCATTTCCCTAATAGGTTAAACGTTTTTTCAAATATTTATTAATTCAGGATTTCCTCTTCCATGAATTATCTACTTACATACATTTATCTACTTTTCTCCTGTCATTTACTTTTTGTCCTTAGTGTTCTATATATATTATGAATACTGTCCTTTGGCAGATACATGTTGTAAACATTTTCTCTCAATCTGTAGTTTGCCTTTTACTTTTTTTAGTCAACAACAATTGAATTTTAATACAGAAGTTCTTAACTGGTAGTGCAGTCATTTTTAGCCATCTTTTTTTGTTGTGACTTATGCTTTATATGTTTGTTTTAGAAATCTTTTCCTAGCCCAATGACATAAAAATATTCTCTTATTTCTTTTGAAGGTTTTAACATTTTAGCTTTTCACATTTAAATCTTTAATCTGTGGAGGTTATTTTTGTGCATGATATGAGGTAAAGGTCTAATTTTGTCTTTTCCTGTGTCTGTGACCAGTCCTCCCAATCCTGTTTATTAAATGGTCAGTGGCATACACCCATGACCATTTAATGGTCAGCGGCACATGCCTGTAATGTGTCTGGCACCTCAGGAGGCTGAGGCAGGAGGATTGAAAGGTTGAGACCAGACTGAGCAATTTAGCAAGACCCTGTGTCAAAATAAGAAATAAAAAGGCCTGGAGTTGTAGCTCAGTAGTAGAGTGTCCCTGGGTTCAGTCCCCAGCACTGCCCAAAACAGCCCTTTCCCACTGGCCTGTGTCGCCTCCTCTGTTGTACAGGACACGTGCTGTGTTCGCTTCTGATTTCTGAACTCCTCTGGACCCTTTGCCTGTCTCGGGTTAATACCACAATTACTACAGAAGTCCTAACAACGAATAGAGTATCCTCCCTTGTCTTCAACATATTCTTGCCTTTCCCCCCAGACTCTGGGGAAGAACCCAGGGCCTCCCAAGTGCCAAGGAGGCCAGTGCCCCACATGGTGCTAAACCCAGCCCTTCTGGCCTGTTCAGTCACAATCCGTGAGTGTTGGTGGCTGTTTCTCTCTTTCCATGTTGTATGTGGTTGCGTTTGGCCTTGGTTTGTAGTCTCATTATGCTACAGCTTGTGCTGAGTACAGAGGTGCGAGCTTTCTTGTCACTTCCCTGAGTTCTGAGTTTTATCATACTGTTTTCTTATCTTTTGAGATGAGCACTTGGTTTTTCTCCTTCAATCTGTTAGTGCGAGAATTTTATTCCTATATTTTCCAAGATTATGGAGATAAATTCTGACTCAATACCTCATACCAGATAAAATGATTAATTTTAAGTACTGTTGGGTTGTGTTTGCTATTTATTTTGTTTAGGATTGTTGTATCTGCCTACAAATGGAAAACAAATTGTTCCATAATTCTTCTTTCTCAGAATGCACTGGTCTGATTTTGGAAACAATATTAAACCAGCCTCAAGATATTAGGCTAGGCGTGGGCTCTGCTTCCTGTTCTGTTCTCTATGGACAGTTTCTCTGAGGTAGTGAGTCCTTAAAGCTTTCATAGACTTTTTGGGAATGGTTTTAAGTACCACTGCATTATTCAATTAACATATAATATACATGGATAAAAGTCTATTTTATATAATAGAAATCACAGACGTTCTCTTGGTGATTTATTTTGCTCAACGCTGAAGTTCAAGTTGAAGTTCAAGTCGAAGTTCGTTTGTTCTGACTGCTGTAGAGCATTGCATTTTGCAACGTAAGGTACCCATCCTACAGCTGATGTGCCTTTCTGTGGTCCTTGTCTTTGACTACTGCTTCTGAGGGCATTCAAGGTGGCGCCCTTTGATGAGCATGTGTTTGCATTTCTCTTGTCCAGAGGTGGATTTGCTGAGTCACACAAAGCATGGAGCTTTAGCAGATGCTCCTGATTAGATTTCAGAAATGATTACCATTTTCTATTTTTTTTCTTGAGTTTTAGTAAGTTATATTTTTCTAGAAAATTGTCTATTTCATCAGTTATTGGTATGAATTAAGTATTTTTAGATTTTTTTTAAAGTCTATCATTTATCCCTTCTATTATTCCTAATTTGATTCATTTGTGCTTCTTTCTTTGTCTTTTTATCAAGCTTGCCAGATTTATCCCTTTTATTTGACCTTTTAACAGTGAACACTGGGGCGGGGCTAGGGTTGTGGCTCAGCAGTGGAGCCCTCGCCTAGCACATATGAAGCCCTGGGTTCAATCCTCAGCACCACATATAAACAAATAAATGAAGGTATTGTCCAACTACAACTAAAAAATAAATATTAAAAAAAAACCAAAACAGTCAACACTGGGTTTTATTGATTCCCTCTATGAGTCTTTTTTGTGAGTAAACTATGCCATCAACATACACCAGACTCTGATGTGTTCATGTCTTCCCACAACATCAGAATTTATTGAATATCAATACGTTCACAGGCTACATCACTTTCAGCAGCTTTAATTCACCAGATGTTTGTGGCTCACTGGTAACCAGGACAAGGCAATCTCAGGTTCTCTTATGCCATTCCAATCTTAATTATTACTGTCTCTAGAACTCCAGTCACATACCACACTTCACACAGTGGCACACCAGTTGCAGGTTGTCAGTGTTAATGGTTCATAGTGGTCACCAGGTTTTAAGCGGTAGCACTGAGAGCAGAGGCAGAGAGAGCAGAAGAGTCCCTCCAGGTGCTTAGATGAGTAAGAACCAGCTGGAAGCATTGTTCAGGGTGCAGAGCTGTTCAGGACGAGGAGCTTCCTCTGGGTGAGGGTCTGGATGGCAGCAGTTTTGAAGGGGGCCACATCAAGCAGGGAGATCCAGCTAAGATGAAGCCCCAGGACAGAGTCAGGAGTCATGACTCAACTTGTTCCCGGATGGTCTGAGAAGACCATCAGTGTGTGCCTCCGTATTCTTGTTTTGAGTGGCTCTTCTCTTATGTGTTTCAGGTGGGTAGGATTGTTATTTGCTGGTCTGGTGTGTCTGATAAGCTCACAGGTCTGCTTTCTTGGATATGAAGTCTATTTATTTGATAGGTATATAGCAACATCAGCTTTCTTTGATTAATATTTCTCTGACATTTTTTCCCGTCTCTTTATATTTCACATTTGTTAGCTGGAGGGGAAGTGGGAATGGTTTCGGTTTCCCTAATTTTTATTCTGTTTTTTTCCCCAAATCTGTCTTGAGTTTTTTCATAATACCTTATTCTTTTCTTAAGTCACCTTTGTGTATCTTAGTCTCTTTAGGACTTCTGTTTTTAATAATCACTTTCCAGGTTGTTCTCTATTGAAGTCCTTGTGGATTTCTTTCTTTTTTTTTTAAAGAGAGAGAATTTTAATGTTTATTTTTCAGTTTTCGGCGGACACAACATCTTTGTTTGTATGTGGTGCTGAGGATCGAACCCGGGCCACACGCATGCCAGGCGAGCGCGCTACCGCTTGAGCCACATCCCCAGCCCCTCCTTGTGGATTTCATCCTGTTTGTTATACATGGTTTTCTCCTTGTGGATTTTGTGCTTCTGGGTTCTGAATCTTTTACCACTGGAGCCTTACCTATAATATATCCCATGTAGTCCCAGAGCAGGAGAGGATCTGTCCAGGATGATTTTGGAGGCTTTTTGTTTGGAGGTGTGGAGATGAAATTCAGGGCCTTGCACATACTAGGTAAGTGCTCTACCACTGAGCTACACTGCCAGCCCTCTTCAGTGTAACTTTGGGTTTGCTTCTGGTTGGCCCCTTAGATGCATCCATCTCCATCCCTGAGCTAGCTTTTATTTTTTGTTTGTTTGTTTGTTTTCAGTGCTAGAAATTAAACCCAGGGCCTCGAGTATGCTAAGCAAGGGCTCCACCACATAACCCTTTTTAAAACAGGGTCTTCTAATGTTGGCCAGGCTAACCTTGATCTTGTGATCCTCCTGCCTCAGCCTCTTGAGTAGTTAGGATCACAGGAGTTTTTCTATAACTTTGATGAGTTCTGAGACTCATGTGTACATATGTAGTGAAACTTAAACCCTAAATTTGCCCCAGTTTGTTCCCATTTCTCAGGCAGGAGCAGGAGTCCTCTCCCTGAGAAGGAAAGGCTCTGGGGTGTGATTTTTGAGGGGGTGGGGGCAGGTGGCGGGTAGATAATTAGGGATTGAGTTCAGGGGCATTCAACCATTGAGTCTTATCCCCATCCCTTTTTTTGTATTTTATTTAGAGACAGGTTCTCACTGAGTGGCTTAGGGCCTCACTAAGTTGCTGAGGCTGGCTTTGAACTCACAGTCCTCCTGCCTCGGCCTCCCAAGCCACTGGGATTACAAGTGTGCACCACATGCCCTACTGGGGTTTGATTTTTGTTAACCTCTCTTTCACTGGGGTACTGCCAGTTAAAGGTTGTGCCTTTTAGGCAGACAGTTGATCTCCTAGTCACTGCCTCTTTCAAACCCAGGGCCTTATCCCCTGAGCCCACTAGGGATGACCCCACGGGTCTGTGTGGCAGGGCCTGGGTTTACCCCCATGCCTCTGCCTAGGCAGCCTGTTGGATTCTGTTCTGGTTCCCAGAGTCCATTTGTTTCTCATGTTGTGAAACCTTCCATTCCTTCCTTTTGTGTTCAGGTACACATAAAATATTTTCAAATATTTAATCTAGTGTTTTTAAGTCTTGATAGTAGGCAGATTTTCAGGTTATCTTAGCCTGTGATTTTTGCCATAACTGGAAGACATCTAGAAATAGAGATTTAAGTTAGAAAATTCAAAGATTGAAACATAGCTAAAGAAATTTAAAAGCATCATGTAATACATTTTTCTTCACAGAGTTACCTTTTTTTATTGGTGACATAGACTGAGCAAGAAATGACATTACTATCACGATTAAGTATCCATAAAGCCACTCTCAGAAGGGTGGTCGCTGATCCTGACTTCTGAGTCTTTTGCTCTGTTTGTGTGACGTCCCTTTCCTCTCTGGCCTGTTGCTGGACTAGGTTGTGTTACCGCCTGCCGTCCAAGCACACTCAGACTCTACCTACATAGGAGGACTGGAGGAGATGGGGTGCAGAGGAGGAGTGGCTCCTTAAAGAGCGGCTGGAGAAACCCAGCTTTCTGCCTCTAGTGAGATGGCCTCCTGCAAAGGCTGACCATTGTTGGGACAGAGTCCATGGGGACGGTGGGGACACAGGCCAAGATTAGGAATGTCTGATCCTTCATGACCAGTTGCACAAACTGGTTTTCTACCTCCTGTTACTCTGCACCTTGAGCAGGCTGCTGGCTTTATCCTGTCGTTTGAAGGGGGCTGGGAAACTTTAGGACTTGAATTGCTGGCCTGGAGCAGATGAGTACATTCCATTCCCTGTCCCTCTATGTGGCCACCTGGAGAGAAACCTCCTCTAGGCCTGGTAGTGGTTCTGCTCCTGATGTCTTATGATTGTGTTACTCTCTTTTCAGGGAGGAATGATCAATTGGAATCGTCTTTTCCCTCCTTTACGTCAGCGGAGAAACATAAACTATCAAGATGGTCGTCGGTCAGAACAGCAGGCCTCCCCTCCTCTGGAGGTTTCTGAGGAACAGGTAATCAGCCACACCTGGTATGGCTGTGCTGAGGTTTAGCCAGCAAGAAGTCAAGCCCTGGGTTTTGTAACCTGGCATGGTGGTGCATGCCTATAATCCCAGCTACTCAGGAGGCTAGAGCAGGAGGATCACAAGTTCAAGGCCAGTGTGGGCCACTTACTGAGACCCTGTCTCAAAATAAAAAGGGCTGGGGATTAACTCAATGTATAGAGTGCTGACCTAGAGTGCATAAGAACCTGGGTTCAACCCCCAGTAGCAGAAAAAAAAAAAAAGAAGGGGAAAAAAAAGGAAGGGAAGGGGGAGGAAAGAAAATAAAAGCTTGATTTTGAAAGAAATCAGGCATATCAATACAAAGATTTTTATAGCAGCTAAATTGCCACCAGGGACAACAACTTTGGACCTTTATTAGCAGCTGTGGTAGGTCTTATGTGTTTGAGGAAGGTTTGATTTAGGAAAAAGAAATGCATTATGATGGCTGATTTTAAAATCTGTTTTATTTTATTTATACAAGAAGCTAATGAAGTTGGTTTCCTACAAAAGGTGGGAAAGAAGTAGAAAGATAAGGAGAAAGTAGCACTTTTGGTATGGTTTTGACTTGTGATTTTAAATCATATTAATATTGTACATATTTGAAAAGCAGATCAACAAGAATAGGCACCAATGTAAAATTGAAAAAAAAATGATTCAACTATATTTCAAATGAATAACATAATCACATTAAATGGAAATTAATTTCAGTAATTTTTGAACAGTCTAAAGAAAAAAACTATAAACAAATCTTAAGACTCTTCTTTGTAGGTTTATTTTTCATAGTAGCATGGGAATGGGATTCTAAAATTATGTCACGTGTATTAGGAAATACAGGAAATAGGTGTCATACTGTGGAAAAAGGAAGGAACAAATATAGAACATGGGACAGCAAGGAAGAACCCTTGGGGGCTGGATCAGAACTAGCATGTCTGCACAAACCATGATTGTGTGTGTGTGTGTGTGTGTCCTTACACACACACCTGCCCTTGCTCTGACTGATAGGGATCAGAAGCCGATGACATCCTAGTAGCATTGAGCACACCCAGTGCCCAGATCTGTTTCCAAATAGTTTTCCCCACTGAAAGGAACCAGACCTCTTGAGAGAAATGGTGGGCCCAGGCCCAGGTGGGGAGGAGCAAGATAACCTTGAACATCTTGTGCAGGTAGTGGGGAAGTGCTCAGCAACTGGTGGGGCATGTCATAAGGACTCCCGAGCCCGCTGAGGGTCCCCTGGCCACATCTATCCTGAATTTGAGCACATAAATGAGGACAGTAGTATGGTATAATCCATTGAGGGAGAATTCGTGAGTTTATACCGATATTAATAGATAAATATTACATAAATACCTACACAGAAGAAAGGAAATGCATTTCCTTTTAGTAGAATTTCACATACTGCAGAAAGCATAGCAGTATTGGAAAATTACTTTTGTAACCATCATGGTAAAAATAAAAATCAGTTCAGGGAAGAATCATCAGTATGTGAAGACTTGGGGATGAATATACTCTCACAGTATGTCTGCACAAGTTACTTAATTATAAAAAGAAAACAGTAACTGTATATTGAGCAACCCCTTCACCGAGTTACCAAAGTAACATTAGCAGTGCTGAACAGAGACATCATGCTCACACCCTGAGAGGCGCACGGCTGTTGAGTGCTACACTCAGGCACAGAACTTCACCAGTATGAGGGACATTCTCTAAAATACCTGGCCTATGCTCTTCAGGAACCCTCATGTCACAGACCATTCTATATTACCGGAACTGGGGAGCCTTGCCACCTCGATAGTGAACAAGATTCAGTATCGATACTGAACAAGATTCTCTATAGGGAAAATCAGGGGCTGGGGAGGCCCTTTTAGGATGAGATTATACTGTAAATTAGAAATAGTATCATGTTCGTGTTAAATTGCAGGATTTGGCATCCATACTGACGAGTTAGGAAAGAGAATACTCTTGTTTTTAGACAATGCGCACAGAAGCATTAAAGGAAGTTAAAGGGAGCTGTGTGCAGCCCACCCTTGGGTAGCTCAGGAACAGTCTGTGAGTGAGAGTGAATGTGCACATGCTCTGTGTGTGCAGACAGAGAAACAGGGAAAACAGTTAACAAAATAACAGTTGCTGAATCTGAATGAAGATGTAAATAGGGTTTCTTGTTACTATTCAGGAAACTTCCCCAAGTTTGAAATTATTTCAAACTGGAAATTTTTCTTCTGTGTATGCTGTTTTTTTTCTCATCAAACAAAGCAAATCAAGATCATCATTTCACAACTGGCCACACCATGCCTGGAGGTTCCTCATCTCTTAGCCCTAGAGTAACAAAGAGCAGGGCACCCAACCTGGTGGCAAAACTGTGTCCTCAGGTTTTCTGGAACTCTACCAGTGGCCCTTAGAGAGGCTCCCCCAGCACCCCTGGATTAGACCATGGTAAATGCTTTTGAGAGAAACTAAAATGTGCCTGACAACTGTGCCTGTCCACCCCTTGGCTCAGGCGGGCAGGGGGCTGTGCAGCCAGAGCACTTCTCCTCTACCTGTTTAGAGAACTTTTCAACAACTGCTGTCCCCAGGGATAAGATCTTTATAGTAACAGATTGAAAAGTAAGATAATAGTCTCAAATCCAGGTGGAAAGATCAAACTTCTGTTACCTTATTGTTTACTTGGTATAGCAGTGAGTCACCTTCTTCACGAAGCCGTTAAGGGCATGAGGTATTTAAAGGTGAGATATTTCTTGGTTTTGGCACTTTGACAGGGAAAGAGTGTCAAAAACAGAGAACAAGAAGAATGTGTGTAATTGAAGTCTTTAGGGGTTTTTAAAAAATGAATCACTTTTCCTGATCCTCCCAGAATGATAACAGTGAGGTTAACATGATGTCCATATCAGTCTAAAGCAGCAGTTAATTCTCCCCTGCTCTGGGTTGTGAGAAGATGCACATGTGCAAGAGGTTATTTACACTTTCTTGCTCACTGATTTTTCTAAGTCTTGCTTTTTGTGGTTCTTGATTATCCTGAAAGTGGCAGATACAAACCATCATGGCACTAAAGACACAGGGCTCACAAGTGTTATTTATTATGCAGTCTCAGCATTTCTTGGGTAGGTGCTACAGTGAGTATAAAAGATTAAAAAAAAAAAAAACCACTGATCCTCCTTTCAAGATGTTTATGATGAAGTGTACAGAGTTACTGTATGAGCTCTCGATTAGTTTGTTAATGCTAGCTACTGTCTAAAATATTATGTTAATAAAACATTAAGCCAACTTTAATAACTTTTTATCCTTAATTTTTTAAATGTGTTTGTAAATGAGTCATATAATGCATTAAAGAAGCTTCATAATTTTCTAAACCCAGAAAAATAGCAGAAAACTTCATATAAGCATTTCTAATAACCATACACCTCAGATATTTTTAATGAGAGTTATTCAGTAAAATCCAGTAGATGGGAAGTATATGCAATGAATTTGAAAGCAGAATGTTCTTTTGAGAAAGTGTGCCTCCTTCCTCAGCCCAGTCTTAGTGTAACAGACGGCCATAGACATCTGCCACCTCTTCTACATTTGCTTTTTTTGCTGTTAAGATTTTTTGGTTTCTCAGAACCCAGTCTTGTTTTTGGTGGGTACACCCATAGCACCTTTGCCTCGGAGATGCCATCCCTGTCCCTCTTAACATGGCCACAGGGTAGATCCCATGGGGGCAAGCTAGGCAAGGCTGCAGAGCCCTGAGCTGCACCTTGTGCCTCACGCTGCCCAGACTGGCAAACTACACAGACTGCTAAAGGCAGTCCCCGGGAACTGAAGGACAAGACGCCTGCTCTGGCCATCGTGGTGCACACGTGCAGAGAGGAGCATGAGGGAAAAAGCCGGTCCCTGCCGGATTACAGAACTTTCCAAGAAGTGGGCCGAGGGGTGGGGGATGTCGGATGAGCCGTGGAATAACAAGTGACCGTGAGAAGCAGCTGTGCAGGAGCGAGGCTGCAGGGCTGCCAGGAGGACCAGAAGGGTGTCACCAGCTCCAGGTCCAGTGAGGGTCAGGTAGTGTAGAGGGTCCTGCCAGGCGAGTGATGGAGGAGGGGAAGGAGAAGGAGGAGGGGAGAGGAAGACCAAAGGAGATAGGGTCAAAACCAAGAGCTAGCTGTCCAGTGAACTCCCTTCAGTAATCGAAT
Source organism: Marmota flaviventris (assembly GCF_047511675.1). Lineage (NCBI taxonomy): Eukaryota > Metazoa > Chordata > Mammalia > Rodentia > Sciuridae > Marmota > Marmota flaviventris. The sequence continues at coordinate 155,918,953 of NC_092501.1, forward strand.
GTGCTGAGGTGTCTTCTATCTTCAGAATAAGGATATCTGCCTGTCTGTCTCTCTCTTTCTTGTTTTATAGTACTTTTATAGCTTTCTTGTTTTATAGTACTGGGAATCTAACTTAGGGCCTTACATGCTGAACAAGCACTCTACCACTGAGCTACACCCAGCCCTTTTTTATAAATTTTATTTTGATACAAGATCTCACTAAGTTGCCCAGGCTGGACTCAACTTGCAATCCTCTTACCACAGCCTTTCAAGTAGCTGGGACCACAGGTATGTGCCACCACACCCAGCTTCTCTTTTTCTTTCTTTCTTTTTTTTTTTTTTTTTTTCTTAAGCTGGTATTTTTATACTACACTAATATTCAAAATTAACAAATAATGAAATATGGACATATTTACATATTTTTAAATCAAAGGAGAAAAAATTATTAAGTGTGTCTCTTTTGAACCCTCTGCAAGGTTTAAAAAAAATGACCGTTCAGATGAAATCAGACGAGGAAGTTAAACAGGACAAAAAAAGCTAGGACTTAACAAAAGGAAGATAAACAAATTTCCACTTCCTCTCTTCCATTCATGTCTTGATACTGAGGTAAATAAAGTAGGATTTCCTGCCATGACGGAGTTTAGAGCCTAGTGCAGGGAGACAGGCCTGGAAACCACTGCCAGGAAAAGGCTCATCTGCTGTTGAATTGGTGCTGTGAGGGTCAGGGCAGTGGCCTTCACAGGGAAGGGGCCCAGTGGAAGTTCACCAGACTCAGGTGAAGTTGGCACAGAGGGCAGGGCAGGACACTGTCTGGAAGCAGGCGGAACAGGTTCCCCAAGGCCTGACACACAAGCATGAACTCTGCTGTTAGGCTGCAGCCATGGGAGGGTTAAACAGGAAATGACATCATCATGGTTCCCCAGATGGTGGACTAGACATAGAAGAAGAGGTAGCTCCTTATCACAGCCACAGCTATAATTTCTTCCATCCTGCCTAGAAAACATGGTGCACCTGGGTGCTTGGAAGACTCTGGCCCAACCAAGTGCCACTCAGTACCTTAGTGACAATTTTATAACACAGGATACAGGTCATGTGGATTCCATTTATGTCCTCTGAGATTTCCATTAGCCCAAGAAGAGAGAGAATTGTAGGATACTTCAAAGTCTTAACTGATAAACTAGCAAATGTGTTTTCTGAAACAAATGTGTTATCTGAAAATCAATATCTTAATGAAGTTCTCTCAACACAGGCTTCCTTACCACGTCTCCAAAAACCCACCTAAACCTTGAGCCTCTGGAAGCAGAGCCCTCACTAATGCCCACGTGTGCACCCTCTGTGTCTGGTCTGAATACTCATGGTTGCTGTAAGCAGGTGTTGGTTTTGTGCCTCACATGGTGTCTGGTTTCCCTGGTAGACAGGAGCTCCCTGAGGGCTGGGACCAGGTCAGCCCCATTTCCTCCCCGCAGAGCCTGACACACTCAGGTACTCAGTGTCAGACAGAGAAGGTGTGCTCCGTGGGCTTCCCTTTCAGAACTTGAGTTTTCACTCAGAGCTGTGCTAGACAGTTGAGCTGTGTCAGATCTTTCCACCTCTGTGAATCTGGTTGATTGGGAGTGTTTCTTCACAAGACACCAAAGGTACACTTGTTACAATGAAATATCAGGTGACAATTGGATAATTAAACCATCTTTGTTGTGGTGCCCGATCCTGCTGGGTGCTTTAAAAAAGATATAGGCAGGAAGCTCGCTCAACCCTTATGGAGGACCTACTACCTACCTGACCCAGAAGCAGGCAACAGGGGCCAAAGAGGAGAGTCTCTGGGCAGCCCAAGGCCAGGCAGGATGTAAAATAACTTGGAACCACTCCTCAACCAGGAGGTGTGAGAAAGGAACATCAGAGGACAGGGAAGGGAGAGCCACACTGCCTCACTGAATCCTGGAGGAACCTTGCATCAGAACGCAGGGAGGGGCAGCTGGTGCTGTGAGGTGAGTTGAAGAGCCAGCTGTGTCCCCTGTTATCCAGACAGGGTGTGCATGTGGCCTACCACATAAGGGCAATCCCCTTACGTGACTGACCCCTAGGGATCAGGTGGGGGCCACCATAAGGTGGGTATTGCTTTCTACAAGCGTTAGAATTTGGGAAGTAAGAACCCCAAACACCCTTTGTTTTTGACACCCTTAGCTAAAGGGAAGTTAAATAAAACCACAGTGTCATTTGGACAAAGGGAGCCCAGTTGTCCCTGATGGGAGTTAGTAATGAATGTCATTGGAACAAATGTCCCATTTTACAAGTTACAAAAAGGAGTTAATTATGAATACAAAGTGGGGTTTCACTAGTTTCCTTGGATAAGAATTATCTTGAGGTGGAAGACATGCGTACACATAGCCCAATCATAGATGTTTAAATTTTTTTAAAAAGGGAAAGTGGTATAGATTTATCTCCATCTCTAGGATTTTCCTCATTCAGTGTGGTCTCTTTGGAACGGTGATATGGGAAAAGTGTATTCCATCTTGTTCTTCGGAAGGTTGTCAGCTGACAGTGACAGTGCTTTGTGGTGGCGCCTGTTCCTGTCTGGGTTCCCTACCTTGGGTCAGCCAGCCACAAGGCTGCGTCACAGGGGGTTGCAGAGGGCTGCTGACGCTGTGGTGTCTGGCCCATGACACAGGCAGCTGATGCAGGAGAAGTTGCCCCTGGTGGGCACCTGGGCATGCCCATGGTCACATTCAGCCCCCAGAGGCAAAGCCAGGCTCTGCATCTACTGCAGTCCCAGCCTGTGGTTGGTGTCCGAAAGTCAAATCATCCCTGCGCCTCTCCTCTGGCACATCACAGAAGACAGACATTGGATAGTACATTTGAAGAACTTTTAGGGGGAGGGTACCAGGGATTGAACTCAGGGACACTTGACCACTCGATCACCAGCCCTATTTTGTATTTTATTTAGAGACAGGACCTCACTGAGTTGCTTAGCACTTTGCCATTGCTGAGGCTAGCTTTGAACTCGCGATCCTCCTGCCTCGGCCTCCTGAGCTGCTGGGATTACAGGTGTGTGCCTCTGCTGGCATATTTGAGTCTGAATAGACAGTTGTGTAAAAGACAAGAGTAGAGGACCCTGTTTGGACAGTAACCAACCATAGCTAGCTTCTAAACAAAGTTAGAGAAAAAGACGGTTTCGATTTTTGGACTAAAAACTGAGCTGCACTGATCTGATGTTTCGCGGTGAGGATTTTCAACGGAAACTCTGCTGTGGGAGCAGGAGGAGGGTATTCACGGTGCTCTGAGAGCGAATGTTGAAGGACAGGCTCAGAAAACTCCCATGGGCATTTTGTAAGTTTTCCAGACAGACGGCTGTTGACAGTGTGGCTGACTCAATGAGAGTGTGTGTAGCCCTGCTGTTGGCTCTGCTCACGGCAGAAAATGCTCCGTCGTGCCTGTTCTTGAAGACTTTTGAGTGTCTTCACTCTCTTGTTTTGTCCTTGAGATGCTTATGGCTATTTTTGCCAGAGGACCACCAATTTCTTAAAGAACTCGCACAGCTCAGATGCCCCAGCTTCATGCTCCACGACCAGAGCACTGAGTGCACCACCCTGTCCCTTGGGTGGAAATGAGGCAGACCTGGCCAGGACCTCAGGGAGCCAGACAGCAGGGGGCCGGCTGCACCTGCTCATCCTGGCTTGAACCACTGGGTTTCAACTGGCCATGATGTGCTTTCGTTATCTGGCCAAATCAAACTGAGAGACTACAGTGAGGATTTCCCCTCCCTTGGGTGTTAAATCTGATCAGGTTCTCATGGTTAGACCTGAGGTTTCTCATCCCATAGCTGAACTGCAAAGATAGGAAGCAGCCCACAGAGAAGCCATTAGTTTAGGCTTTGGGTGTGATTTAATACATGTGGAAGCTAAAATCTCTGCTTTGGCTGGGGCAGGAGGTGGGCTGAGTTTCTATAAATACCATTATTCATATAATCACTGGGATTGAGTATCTGCTAGAATCTATAAAGTATTTCCAAGAGTCACTAAAATAATGCTGGCCTTTTTGTTAAAATTCTATGTTCACCTTTTAAAAAAGAAGGCTGTCCCCATCCTCTGGCTTCATTTGGTCTCATCATGTTAGATTTCTTAGGCCAGTTCTTGTTTATGTCATTTTAAACTAGAAATCTGCAGCATGTGGCCCTCTTGGTTTCTAAGTGTGAACTGGAGAGGCCTCACTTTTGTCTTTCTGCCATTGAAACAGAGGAATTGGTCTTCGGAGCACTCCTGAGTCCTTCACAGAAGAGGCAGGAATGGGACGCGCTAGGATTGGGCAGCGAGGGCTTCTCTGAGCCAGTAGGTGCTAAGGTCCACAGCAGTCATTTTTAGTGCCCACCAGAGAAAGCTGTGGGTGTCTGTTCTTTGTGTGGCTAGTTGTTACTCCCATTCTTACCACCTGGACTGAACTCAGGGATGGCCTGAAGAAGGGGCAGCAGGGGCTTCCCTCCAGGTTGGCCGGTTTTCACCCACATACTTAAGCCCAAGCATACACTTTCATTTATCCATGTTGTGTTCTGCTTGTGAGAGGAGCTTGACACGTACCATTTCTTACTATAAATGTTCATTTAAAAAAAAAAAAAATGCTAACTATTTCTACTTAGTCATTTTCTCTGACAAACATACCCAGTTTATCAGCAATGAAAACCCTCTAATCACACTGGTCTTCTCACTTCTAAAGAACATGCAAGGTCCAAACCAGCTCCGTCCTAAGTGGGCCTGGTGGCCCACCTCAGCCTGCATTGCCAGCCCACAGCCTGCTCAGATGGCAGAAAGTCTTCTGCAGAGACCTGTGAAAAGCCAGGCTGGGCCGTGAGCCAGTGCCAGTGTGCGTGTGGTTGCACACGCCTAAGAGGGAATGACCTCAGAAGGAAGAAAAGCTTTTGCTCCTCACGCTGGACATTGCTTATGTGGCTAAGACACAGTGGCATTCCAGACAATGGGGCCCCTGCAGCCTGGCTGCTGCTCTGCTGTGGCGGCCTGCATGTCACCACCTGCCATCAGCATCTTCACCAGTGGAGGAAAGGTCAGGTGCCCCAACTTCTGTTGAACTGGGCTCTGCAGCTCCAGTGAATCCTGACCCCCATGCTGTGCTAATGGAGAGCAAATAGATTTGCTCCTGCTGGCCAGGTGCACAGAAGCAGCCGGTCCTCAGCTGTGCTTGAGGTGACCAAGAGGAATAGTAAAGGCAGCCTTTTCCAAGCCATTGAAGTGGGCCTGCGGTTTCACTTTTGCAGAGATAATGGATGGAAAGAAGGTGGCTGACAGCTCCTCACTGGCCTGGGACAGAGTTCCCTAACTGCAGACGGTTGAGACCAACAGCTTAAGAGCTCGTGTCAATCCTGCCCAGTCCAGAGATTTCCCTCTTATTGCAGTGCAATCGGTGCTGGTCCCCCAGCCCATCCCCCACCCCGGACACGGGGCTCCAGAAAGGATGGGGACTAACACTCAGCTTCAAAATGCCCCTAACGAAAGGAGAAAGTGAATCCCAAGAACAGGATGGCAAAATTGATATTTGGCATCTGGCAGAGCCTAAACCAGGTGACTTGTGAACATCAAAAAGATTGTGTTCATCCAAGGTACCACAGTAATCTTGCTGGCACAGGATGTCACCAGGATGCTGTGTGACATCTCAGCACCAACGAATTTGAAAAGTTTACTAAGCAAATTTCAGGGTGATACAAATTTGAGGGAGATAACTAACCTGGTTGACAACAAAATTAAAATAAAAAATAATTCATTTTAGTTGGCTAGAAAACAGGCAGGGATGTGCAATGTCATGTGCCTAGAAGTGAGGATTGAGAAACCTGGTCTGAAGAGCTTCAGGTGAAATTTCCCAAAGGTTTTCAGTGTAAATTCTCACTTTTTGAAAGAATTATGCTGTTTCTACTTGGTCATTTTCTCTGTCTGGTAAACACCAAGTCCCACGATAAGGCTCCCTGCGCAAAGCACGTGTGCACACAAGTCTGCTTCCTCAAAAGCGTCCTGTGCTGTCTTCATCTAAGTGGACGGCAAGGTCAGAGGAGGGCGGCCCTCCAGCACCCAGGACTCAGGTCAGCCCACGCCCGCGGTGTTGTGCTCTGTTCTAGGCACATTTTGAGGTGATGCATAAATGAGAGCATGGGACAGAAGGGACCAGGCTGGAAGCTGCTGGATCCTGAAACACAGGAATGAACAAAGCAGCCATAGCCCTTCTTCTCAGAGAGTTTACAGTCCAGTGGTGGGGACAGCCTCAGTGAGCCCGGGACAAGAAGGTGGGACCCCCGAGGACTTCTCGTCCTGAGTCCTCTGGACTAGGAGACGTTGGGGAGAGCAGGCACTCCAAGAGCCCACAGGTGAAGAGCCGCTGATGGGCCAAGGGAAGAGACCCCTCCCAGGCAGAGGCAGCACCCAGCCAAGGGGCAACCACGGAGCCAGGGGGCTGGGAGTGTTCCCCAGAGGAGCCAAGGGATAGAGGGAGAAAGGAAGTGATACGCTGGCCACACAGGGAAGAGCAGGTCCACCACTCTTCTCCTGCCCCTGCTTCTCTCAGGGGACTCTGGGTGTCACCAAGTGGGAGTGAGGTGCGCGTGCACAGGGCTGTCACATCCTTCTCCTGGGAAGGGGACGTGGGGTTGCTTTCTGCCACTTCAAAGGGCAAAATTAGGACCTGTGACGTCCCATGAAGATCAGGTTCTGCTTGTACAAGGAAGAACTTTCCACTAGATATGCAGAGCAACCCTGGTGCCTTGGGCCAAGGCTGATATTCTAGAAAAGGTGAGTATTTCCTTGGGAGGGAAACGAAGCTAGAAGATTTCTGTGTTCTCTCCAGGCTGTCCATCAAGCCAGGGAGTTGCGCTCAGGGCACCTGTGGGCACCGCCTTGCTGTGCCTGGGCCACATCTCACTGGCTCACCTGGGTGGACCCCCGCTACAGCACAGGCCTGTCCTCTAGTCAGCAGCCACATCGAGGGTGCAGCCCGCTGTGCATTTCTGTGACGGTGGAGCTGGAGTGGAAGTAGTCGGGAGGAGCAGCCCTCCTGCTGCAGAGTTAGGTCCTAGTCTTCACCCTGTCAGTGCTCACAACCTGTAATGAAATGAATGACGCCTTCAGTTTCTAAACACCAGCTAGCACTCCACTTCTGAGAAGCGTCCCCTCCTGTGTATCCCCACGCCCTCTCAGCAGTTTCCCTAAGGCTCTTGAGGGAGGTGGGGACTGGGCCTGGGGGTCCCCTGAGTCCTTTCCACTGCCCTGCACCCTCTTCTTCTCACTGGGGCCTTCCATCATGTTGGCCCTGCCAGTCAGCCCCTCCTCCAGCCCTGTGCACGCGGACCTCACCCCCACTCGGTGACACCCAGAGTTCCCTGAGCAGGGGCAGGAGAAGAGTGGTGGACCTGTTCTTCCATGTGTGGCCAGTGTATCACTTCCTATCTGAAAGGAATTCTTAAATGGTGAGGGAGTCCTCAGGTCAGTCCACAGAGCCTCTTTAATGCATATGTCATTGAAAATCTCAACGGTTATAAGAGTATCATCTCTTACCATGTTGGTGCAGGTATGATCAATTTTAATATAAGTGCAAAAACTGGATTCCTGTAGCTAATCCAAGGCTATCAATATTTTTATAGTCCTTCTTAGTTGGGAAAACAGATTACAGGTAAACTTTAGTAATATTGCCGATTCAAACATTGGAGACTGTACAAAGTGCAGGAAGCTGCATTCGTAGCCCCAGGATTGGTGTGGCTGTGTCCCCGCGGGCTTCAGCTGCCTCACACCAAGCTCTGCCTCCTGTGTACATGGCCACCACTGCTGCTGCCTGCAGAGGCCACAGGCGGACAAGGCCTCAGCCCCCAGAGGCAAGGGCTGATGTGTTACCCAAGGACTGAAAGCGCGTCGTGATCCTCAGGAGCAAGCGTCCAGTGAGGCAGTTCACATGCATGTGACACCTGCCTGTCCTAGGTCAGAGCAGAAGCTTGATCGGGAGTGTCCCAGTGATGCATTCTGACCCCTTGTGCCTGGCTGCTCCTAAGGCCTGGTCCCAGTGGGTCACTGACCCTGAGAAGCCCCATTTCCTCAACTATAAAATGAAGTTATATGAGATAATAATGCATATTTATTGACCATATGTAGTAAATTGGTACCTGTTATGCTTTTTAGAACAGAAGATTTCACATTGGAATAGAAACCAGTTAGTTGGTTTGGGTTCTTTTTTGGGGGAGGAGGTGGTGGTTTCAGTTTTGACCCTTCCTACAAAGTTCACACAGGAGCCTTTTGGGGGTCGGAGGATAAGCAGTGCTGTCGCCAACCTCCTGGATTCTGCTGTCTGTTCACAGGTCGCGCGGCTCATGGAGATGGGATTCTCCAGAGGTGACGCTTTGGAAGCCTTAAGAGCCTCAAACAATGACCTCAATGTGGCCACCAACTTCCTACTGCAGCACTGATGTTCCAGTCCAGCCACTGACTGGCAGTGGCATGGTCCCCACCACCACCTCAGCCCAAGTACCAAGAAGGCTCTGGCAGCGATGTCTCACGGGGAGAGGGTGGTTCCCACTGCACCTCTTCTCTGTCTCCGAGATGATTACTGTTGTAGTACCAAAATAAGTTTGCCATTAAATTAGCATGTATTTTCTATCTTTATTTTTTTATTAGGCATTTTCCTTAATCTGGAGAATCATCATTCATTCCTACTGTGTTCAGGTGCATTAAAATTGCAGATTTCTGTGGGCAATTGAAAAGCAGTCCAGATGGGAAACCATTACTATTGTAATGTTCTTACCGCAGTGACTTTTCCTATGTACCCTCTGATCATCGCCACCATGAAGAGGGACAGGTAATGGTACTTCAAGAAAGGACACGTAAAAGTATTCTTTATTCTTTATGGACTTTTTTAATCACGATTTTTTTGTTGTTGAACTTTGTTCAAATCCCACTGGCTGTCAGTGTCCCCACTTCCCAGGGGATGAGCTGTATCCATCGGGCCTCGGTGATGAGGGAGAAATTAAAGCTCATCCCAGCTCCACACTGTTCCAGCCTGTTCCAGTCAGGGAATTTCTCCAGCTCATTCTCCCAACTTCCATTACAAATAATGATGGTAATCAAGTACTGACTTGAGGTTCTGGAATACACCATGACGCTTACTTGAGGTTAATTTTGCTCAGACAAGTCAGAGTTAGCCACTCAGGCTTGGGGGTGTCACAGGACAAAGGGAATAGTTGCTTTCTGGAGCCTTGCAGGGCTTTGCCAGAGAGCATGGTGGCTGACCCACTGCAGGCTTAGCCCCAGAAGAGAAGAGAAAGAGCCTTGCTGACCCTCATCCCGCTACAGGGCTAACCTATCTCCCTCCACGCTCACAGCAGGCCCATCTGGCAGCAGGTTCTCCCTGGCCCCGGGCCTGGCTCCTGTGGTGGGTGAGGCAGAGCAGACTGCAGAAATGCAGTCAGGGAGGTGGGGAGGCAGGAGGTGGCCACTGTGGTGTGACCAGCTCCAGAGCAGGTTGACTATTACCATGTAAGCGAATTGTGTGACTGGTATGTTCCACAAAACGAGCAGCACTGTATCAAATTGATGCAAATTTAGATGTGTGATACTTACAATAAAGTTTTTAATGTGTTTTACTTTTCAGTATTTTTAAATTAATTTTATTGGTGCATTGAGATCATATGTAACAATGGGATTCATGGTGATATATTCACACATGCACATAACATAACTTGGTGAGTTTGATCCCCAGAGCCGCCCCGTCCCATTCCTCTACTCTGCTGGGCTTCTGTCTGTTTTCATGAAATTCTCTCCCCCCACCCCCCCTTTTTTAATCTCTAGCTTCCACATTTGAGAGCAAACATAATGACCCTTGACTTTCTGAGTCTGGCTTATTTAGCTTTACATAATGCTCTCAAGTTTCATCCATTTTCCTGCAAAATAGCATAAGTTTGTTTTTTTTTATGGCTAAAAAGAAAATCCAGAGCACATATATACATTTTCTTCATTCATCTGTTGATGGACACCTAGGCTGGTTCCATAATTTGACCATTGTGAATTGCACTGTAAGCATGGGCATGCAGGGATCACTATGGTATGCTGACTTTAATTCTTTTGGGTAAATACTGAGTAGTAGTACAGCAAAGTCTTATGGTAGTTCCGTTCCTGGTCATTGGAGGAACCACCATACTGATATCCAAAGTGAGTGTTCTAATTTACAATCCAACAGTGTATAAGTGTCCCTTCCCCCACCCCCACACATCCTCACAGGCATTTATTCTTACTTGTATTCTTGATGATTTCCACAAAATTTCAGTGTAGTTTTTATTTGCATTTTCCATTGCTAAAAATTGTGTTTTTGATATTTGTTGGCCATTTGTATTTTTTCAAGAAGTGTCTATTTAGTTCATTTGCCATTTATTTATTGGGTTTTGTGTGTGTGTGTGTGTGTGTGTGTGTGTGTGTGTGTAAGTTTTTGAGTTCTTTATATATTCTGGATATTAATCCTTTAGAAGGAGCTGCACTCCCTGTGTCGGCTCTCTCTTCACACTCTTGTTTCGTTTGCTGTACAGAAGCTTTTTAATTTGGTATCATCTCTTATATTAATTCCTGGTTTTATTTTCTGAGCTATAAGAATCCTATTCAGGAAGTCATCACCTGCATCCATATGTTAAAGTGTTGAGTCTATGTTTTCTCCTAGCAATTGCAGATTTTCTGATCTAATTCCTAGGTCTTTGATCCATTTTGAGTTGACATTGTGCAGAGCAGGAGATAGGATCTAGTTTCAGTCTTCTACATATGGATACTAGGTTTTCCTAGCACTGTTTGTTATGAAGGCTGTCTTTTCTCCAACAAATGTTTTTGGCACCTTTGACAAGAATCAGATGATTATTCCTATGTGGTTTTGTCTCGGTGTCTTCTATTCTATTCTGTTGGTCTTTATACTTATTTTTATACCAGTACCTTGCTATTTTTGTTACTTTAGCTCTATAGTATAATTTAAAAGTGGGTATTGTGATGCCTTTAGCATTGCTCATTTTGCTTAGAATTGTTTTAGTTATTCTGAGTCTTTTATTCCATATGAATTTTGGGAGTGTTTTTTCTAGTTCTGTGAAGAATTTTATTAGTACTTTGTTGGGGGTTGCATTGAATCTGTAGATTGTTTTTGTTAATATGGCCTTTTTGGGGAATGGGGGTAAACTGGGGATTGAACCCAGGGGCACTCAACCACTGAGCCATATCCCTTGCCCTTTTTTAAATTTTATTTAGAGACAGGGTATCACTCAGTTGCTTAGGACCTCACTAAATTGCTGAGACTGGCTTTGAACTTGTAGTCGTCCTGCCTCAGCTGCCTGAGCCACTGGGATTACAAGCATGTGCCACCATGTCTAGCTAAAATGGCCATTTTAACAATATTAATTCTGCCTATTCATGAGCATGAGAGGTCTTTCCATTTTCTCATGCCTTCTTCAATTTCTTTCTTCAGAGTTCTATAATATTCATTGAAGAGGTCTTTCACCTCCTTGGTTAGATTTATTCCTTGGGTGGGTTTGTTTGTTTGTTTTTATTTTTTGGAGACTTTAAATGGAATTGTTTTCCTGATTTGTTTTTCAGTGGATTAATTATTAGTGTATGGAAAAGCTACTGATTTTTGTATGTTGAATTTTTATATCCTGATACTTTGCTGAACTTGTTTATTAGCTCAACAAGTCTTCTGGTAGAACTTGTTGGATCTTCCAAGTATAGGATCATGCCATTTGCAAACAGTGATTATTTGATTTCTTCCTTTCCTATTTGTATCCTTTTTATTTCTTTCTCTTGTTTAATTTCTCTGGCTAAAGCTTTAAGTACTGTATAGAATATGAGTGGTGAGAATGAACATCATTGTCTTATTCCTGAGTTTAGAGGAAATGCTTTCAGTTTTTCCCCATTAATTATGATGTTGCCTTTGGATTTATCATAGATAGCCTTTATGATGTTGAGGTAAATTTCTTCTGACCCCACTTTCTTCGTTGTTTTCATCCAAATGAACTTAATTTTGTTGAAAGCTTTGTCTGCAACTATTGAGATGATTCTGTGATTTTTGTCCTTTATATTACTTATGTAGTGAATTACACTTACTGATTTGCAAGGTTGCATCCTTGCAACCCTGGAATGAAACCAGCTTGATCATGATGTAACCAACTTGATTGTGATTCACAGTCTTCTTAACATGTTGTTCAATATGATTTGCTAATATTTTATTAAGGATTTTGTGTCTATGGTCATCAGGGATATTAATGTGTAGTTTTGTTTCCTTGTTGTGTCCTTGTCTGGTTTAAGTATCAGGGAGATATTGGCTTTGTAGAATGAGTTTGGAAGTGTTCCTATTTGGAAGTGTCCCTTTCTATTTCATGAAATAATTTGAGGACCATTCACATTAGTTCTTTTTTTTTAACTTTTTTTTAGTTGTAGATGGACACAATACCTTTATTTATTTATATGTGATGCTGAGGATTGAACCCAGTGACTCACATGTGCAAGGCGAGCACTCTACCACTGAGCTGCAATCTCAGCCCCACATTAGATTAGTTCTTTAAACAGGTACAATTTAGCTACCCAATCCTGGGCTTTTCTTTGTTGGAAGGCTTTTTATTACTGCTTCAATTTTTTTATTATTAGTCGGTTTAGGTTTTCTATGTCCTCTTGGTTCAATTTTGGTATGTCATGTGTATCTAGAAATTTATTCATTTCTTCTAGATTTTTTCAGTTTATTAGAGTATTGGTTTTCAAAATAGTCCTTTTTCATCTCCAATTTTATTAATTGGGTCTTTCTTTTGGTTAGTTTAGTGAAGAGTTTATCAATCTTGCTTATCTTTTCAAAGAATCAGCTCTTTTGGGCTAGGGATGTGGCTCAAGCAGTAGCACGCTCGCCTGGCATGCATGCGGCCTGGGTTCGATCCTCAGCACCACATACAAACAAAGATGTTGTGTCCGCTGAAAACTAAAAAAATAAATAAATAAATATTTTAAAAAATTCTCTCTCTTAAAAAAAAAAAAAGAATCAGCTCTTTGTTTAAGTGATCTTTTGTATTGATTTTTAATTCTCTATTTCATTAGTTTTGGCTCTGACCTTAATTATTTCCTTCCTTCTACTGGTTTTGGAAATGGTTTTCTAGGGCCTTGAGGTGCATTATTAGATTATTTAGGCTCTTTCTGATTTTTTTATGTAGGCACTCTTCACAAACTTTCAAATGGCCATAATAGTGTCCCAGAGATTCTATTATGTTGTATCTTTCTATTCTCATTTGCTTCTTAAAACTTCATTTCATTGTGATCTGATAAAATGCAAGGTGTTATATAAATTTTTTTATTAAAATGCTAAAACTTGCTTTATGGCCTAAAATATGCTCTGTTTTTAAGAAGGTTCCACAAGCAGCTGAGACAAAATTGTATTTGGGGTCTATCAGAGTCTTTATGTCAAGTAGTGTTTGTTTTATGTAATTAGTATAATGACATTTGGGGGCATAAATATTTAGTATCATTTTATCTTCCTGTTTGATTGTTCTCTTTGTCTCTTCTGATTAATATTGACCTGAATTCTGCTTTTTCACATATGAGAGCAGCTGCTCCTGCTTGTTTACGGGCTCCATTTCCATGGAATATCATTTTCCATCCTTTCACTTTCAGGCTGCTTTTGCCTGTAAGATGGATCAAGATGCAAGCAGCTTATTGTTTGGTCATATTTTTTATTCCATTCTTCCAACTGTGTCTTAATTATAGTTTAGACCATTCGCATTCAGTGTTATAGAGATTTTTATTCTTTCCATTTTGATTTATTTTTAATGTTTAATTTAGTCCTCTATCATTTGCTTAGCTACTTTTCTAATGAGATTTATCAGTTCATGAATTTTGGAGAGTTTTTTTTTTTGTTGTTGTTTATTTCTTAGTTGTAGGTGGACACAATATCTTCATTTTACATTTATGTGGTGCTGGGGATCGAACCCAGTGCCTTCTGCATGCCAAGCGAGCACTCTACCACAGAGCCACAACCCCAGCCCCAAATTCTGGAGTTTTTTGATTCCTTCTATATATAATATGTCTTTAAATAATTTCTGTAATGCTGGCTCAGTGTTCATAAATTCTTTTAATGTATGCTTATCTTGGAAGGTCTTTTATTTCTTCAGTTCTGAAGGAGAGATTTATTAGGTATTGTAGCCTTGGCAGTTATTTTTCTTTCAGTTATTTTCATTCATTTTTTTTCTGGGTTCTCTTGGAATACATTGATGCTTTTTTTATAATCACTATTCTGAATTCTTTATCTGGTATTTCAACCACTCCAATATCTTTGGAATCAGTTCCTGGTATATTATGAACTTTAGGAGATGTCGTGTTACCTTGTTTTTTCACATTTGTTGTGTTCCTATGTTGAGATGTGGCACCTTTTGGAATGGACTTCTCTTCCACTTTTATGTGAGGACCTTTTCAGGGAACAGCCTTCTCTTGGAGCAGTGCTCTGGGATATCAGATTGTTGTAAATTGTTGAATATATTTCCAGGTGGTTTTCATAGCATAGTTTCCCTACTAGTTCTTTGGTGATGATTAGTGTACTTTGATATAATGTGTATTGTGTCAAAGCTTAAGGATTTCACTTTCTCTGTAGGTCTCACAAGATTGGGGCAATGCTCTGCAACAACATGAATGGTGTGGGCTTAAATTATATAATCTAAATAGTTTGAAGATGGTAAAATATAGTTTATTAAAATAAAATGGGGTAGGAAGGAAAAAGAGTTTAGAATATTCAAAAGGAGAAAAGAAAAAAAGCAGGAGAGAGGTAGCAAGTGAACGCCATAAAGAAAGAGGAGAAAGAAAAATACTAGAGAAAGAGCAAGCAAGAAATTTTAGCATTTAGGGGGAGAAAAGAGAGTAACCACAACAACAAAACCTTCAAAGAACAAAATAATGAAAAGGGATAAAAATGATAAACAGTAATACGTGTGTGTACTTGGCACATACGTGGCACACACACACACTCACACACATACATACATATCAGTAAATACAACAAAACAAAAAAAATTGTTAATGAAAAATAATTGTCTCCATTGGGGTGGTTGAAACTGTGGATAAGGATAAATATTCACTGCCTATGCCAGACTACCCACCTTCCCCTTTTTTCTTGGTCTATGCAGCCCTTAGAGAGACCAAGGGCTGAGGGCTAATAAACCCTTCCTCCTTTGTGTTGCTCACCAAGCTGCTGACTAGAGTGGCCTGGAACTCTGTTTGCCTGAAGCTGATTGAAATGACTTGGCTTTCTTGTCACCAGTACAAAGTAGGATAGAATGGGAAATACCACCTACTGGAGTTTTATCCAGACAGACTAGATTGATGCACCCCAGGGCCGGGCTAATGCAGAGTTCTAAATGGGAAGTTCCAGCAGCTGGGGTCTACCTCAGAGTGGAACTTTAGAACTTTTGCGGGTGGTAACTCCAGAAAGATTAGATCAACACACTTAAAGGGCTAGGCAGATTCCGATCTCCACTGGGTGTCATGGGGGCTTCCTGAGAATTCCACTAATAGTGAGGGGGCACAGCAGATCTCACACACTCCAACACCCATAAATATGGCCTTCCAAGGCTTCATCTCCAAATGTCACATCCACTTGTTGGGTTTCCTGACTCTCTTCAGTCCAAGAGCCACTGGACT
This sequence comes from Marmota flaviventris, assembly GCF_047511675.1. Taxonomy (NCBI): domain Eukaryota; kingdom Metazoa; phylum Chordata; class Mammalia; order Rodentia; family Sciuridae; genus Marmota; species Marmota flaviventris. The sequence continues at coordinate 155,934,594 of NC_092501.1, forward strand.
CCAAGGGAAAGTGAATATAATCTTCTCTTTGCCTAATTGAATTGCATTCCTCTGGATGCACCCTAGGCCACCTCCTAGGCACTGGCTGGGACACTATGACAATATTTACTGTGATCTCCAGGGTTCCCACAACACCAAGCTGCAGCATGACCTTCACAAGATGGCTCCCTGCTTTATCTCTCTGCTCACAATGTGAGGATTATAGGGCTTGCTGCGCAGCCTCTGAACCAGCTTCAGTTCAGGTTGCCTTTCTGTTCTACAGGTGTTCATGCCAAATCCATCTGCTGTGTTTCTTCCCCTTTGTATCACTCCTCCCATCTGTGGTGACCCACTATTGCTGCCACCACTGGCTTCGCTGCAACGTACTCTCTTGTTCAAAACACCAGACTGTCCGGGTCTGAGTCTCTGACAGTCCCACATTGAATTTCAGTCAATGCCCTCAGTCACCCAGCTCGCTGGAGAAGCAGTACCGAGCGGCTGAGCAGCTGGAAGATGCAGCCTTCCTCTACTCCACCTTCTTTGTTCCTCTCTATTTTTTAGACTTTTCTAAATAAAATTCCATTCTAGGCATTTTCACTAAAAAGGAAAACATAAAAACTAGACTGCTCATGTTTCTCCAGAGGCTTGGGTGCCTTCTAAGTGAACATAGCACTTTGGTTCCTGTATGACACCAGTCAGTGCCATCACCATTCTGAAGCCTGGCCCTTTGGGCTCAGTGGAACCCCATCCTTAGGCGGCTTGGAGCCATCAAGCTGCTCAGAATGAGGCTGAGGTGACTGGTTGCCCAGTTGGTCCCAAGCAGCAGCCCTTACTGGAATCTGGTTTTCTCATCTCAGCTGGTGGAGAGTCGGGTGGTCATCTCTGGTCACCTTCATGCCCTCACCAAGTCACCGTGAGGCCCCACGACAGTGCTGATGAAAATGTGATGGTGTGACCTCCAGGACAAGTTGAAACCACCCTCTGTACTTCCCCAGGCAAAGAGCAGCTGCATCCAAAAATACACCGTCTGCTCTACTCCTTCCCACCCTCTGAGAGCACTGAGCAAAGCAAAACAAACTGTGGCCACATCCTGGCCCTCCCCAGGGTCAGGCGAACCATAGTCCCCTGTGAGGATCATGAATTAGAGGCCCAAATTCAAAAGGAGAATTCCCACCTGAATGTGATCGCATTTCAGAGACTCTTGTCCTGCCCAGAGGAACCTCAGTGACCCTTTGTGTCAGTCTTTCAGAGACTGGGAATTTGGAGAATGGGAACTGAGAACTAAAATGCATGGCAGCATGGGTGGGAGGCGACTCGGGGTTTCTTGGGAGCTCTTTAGCTCTTCCCAGCTCCTCTGCAGCTGCAAGCCTCCCCCCCGGGGGGGCCTGCTTTCCTCCCTGTAGTGCAGCTGGAGGCGCCCCCTCCTCCACCACCCTCCAGACCGTCACACCAGTCTGCCCTTCACTCTTGGGCTCTTTCTCTTTGCCTCCCGGGGTCCCGTTGCTGGCCACTCTCACCTCCTGCAGATATGGACACAGACTACAGCTGCCCAACTCAGGATTCAGAAACTGCGAATACCCACCTCCTGTGGAGATGCCCAGAAATCTTCCTGGCTGATGGCACGTCCCAAAAAAGACCTCGCCAGAGGGGGGCATCAGTGAGCCATTTGATTCCATTTCCTAAGGTCCAGAAAAGATGGAGGTTTTTGATTTTGGGCAAATGGTCACAGATTGGGCTTCATTCTCAAGCAAAAGGATTCCAGATTGTGACATGAAAAAGGTAGAGGAGAAAAATGTCTGTAGTAGACATCTCTCTGCGGCTAAGAAGAACCTGCCCCAGGTCCCTATGTGTGGACCTGAACTGGGTGAGGTTAGAAAGGTGAAGATTTTAGGCAAATTAAGCACAAAATTGAGACATATCCTAGTGTCATTGAGATGCTTTCTGGGTCCCAGAGTTTATGTTCCCACAATTCATAAATTGAAATGGAAGTGTCTAAAACCACAAACTTGAGCTCTTTTAACCAGTTAGATTTCGTGACATTTAATTTGTAAAATCTGGTTATTTTCTTCACTTTCCAGTCCCCTAACTGATACAGTGTTTCTATAAAGGGATGGATGAAGAACACCAGACTAAGATTTGGTTCATACTAGAAATTTAGTTCTGAAACTGAAATCCTATATGAGAGAAAAATAGCCCCATCATGTGACTTTACCAACCTGCTTAATATGGGCACGTCTGATGCAGATTCAACACCAATAGCTAAATTTTGATGATGCTCCCTTTAGAGCTGAAATGTCCATCACAGAAGCTCTGGGGCTGCTGTGGGCTGCAGAGGCTGGGAAAGTGACCAGTAGGTGTAGGACATCCGCTGAAGAGAGGCGGCTGGACAGCTAGAGGGGGGCCTGCTCTGACAATAAGGGGGTAGGTGGGGTACTCGGGAATTTGGAGGGAGGAAACAGGACTCTGCAGACCCTCACAGGCCTGGAGTGGGGGGAGAGGCAGCAGAGGGCAGCCCCAGTCAGGAGGAGCGTTTGTCTAGCAGGGCAGGGCTTGAAGGGTGGGGGCAGAGTGGGGCAGCCAGGGAGTGGCAGTCCCCCATGACAAGAGCTGGAGGCTGAGGAAGGGGGAAAGTGGAGGTGGGGAAGAGGTTCATCCAGGAAATGTGACACGGGGAGGACCAGGGCCGGAGAGTCTGAGAGCCAGGCCAGGAACAGGGTGCGAGCAGGGACCCTGAGGAGGGGTCGACCTGGGAACCAAGAGGGACCCCTCAGACCTCCAGAACTCGAGGAAGGAGAGGATAGAGGTAAAAGGAAGCGGAGGGAGGTGAAGAGGCTCATTTCTTAGAGTAGGGAGGTAGGCAGGGCCCAGGGAAGGGCTGGGAGCCTAAGAAGAGTGGAAAAGGGCCTCAAAGGAGAGAAAAGCCCAGAGGGTCTACCCGGCCAGAGGCAGGGGCTTTGACCACTTTTGTTGATCCACTCTGCAGTGTTATGTGATCTGCCCAGTGAGAATTTCAAAGGTCCTGGAGCCCCAGACAGGAATTCAGGCAGTCTCAAGAAACTGTCGAGATTCTGCAGGCCCCTCCTACTATCTGCAGACCCACAGCTTCCCAGGAAGCTCATAGTTGTGTGACTGTTCTAGAATGTTCTGAGCTGCCCTGGGAATTTGAGTAGACTTGGTAGTAGAAGGGAAAAAAGAGGAATCCAAGGAGTGTGGAAAAGGGGGCCTTTGACAGAAATCTACCTGGCCTAAAGTCTGTGCTTCTGGTTTCCTAAAAACTTACCCTGGTCCTCAGCCAAACACAGAAGCTCCTTAGGGATGAACTCGGGGGCTGCCTGACCCACATGTTCCAGGGTCTCTGATTATCAAAAAAATACTGCAAGAGTATTATGTGACCCCTAGTCAATAACACTAGAGAAAACCTCCCAAGTCCCTCCCCAGCCCAGGAACAGGGCCAGTGTGATATTAAACAGAAGTACCCGTTGTATCAGAAAGCTGATCAGCCTAGCACATGGGTGCAGATGGCTCTTTGGGATCTACCTTCTGCCTTGCCCAGGACCAGTGCTCCTGTGAGCCCCACTGAGACCCTCCTCCCCAAGTGTGGAGTCTGTTCACGGGTTCGGAGGGGATGTCTAGGCTGGAAGAGAGCAACCTTCTAGTGAAAGCCCACATTTTCCTGAGCAAGGGGCCAGGGTCAGGAGCCAGGGTAATCTGACTGGGGTCACACCACTGACCTTGAGGGTAAAGCCAGCCCTCCTGGGGCCAGGCGGGTCCTCAGCTCCTCCCTAGGCTGCCCCTGGCCTTGCACAGTTGGCATTTCTCTCCCTCTGGCTACTGCACACCTTGGCAATGGGAGAAGAGAAGGAAGTTCCCCCAGGTAGAACTCATACTCCTTTGGGACTGTTCTGGTCCCTTACTCCTGCTCACGGCAGGCCCGGGAGCACTGGGAGACCCTCTCAACAGAAGACCCTCCCTGCTGTCTGCAGCAAAATGGGAGCCCACAAGGGACACCTCAGGAAGCAAGGCCAGGACTCCTCCAGGGAGGCCAGTGTCTTCTTCCAAACCCACTAAATCTGCCCAAGCCATGTCCAGCAGGCTGTCCCCAGCATGGGCACTTATGAGACACTGCAGGCAGAGTGGAAAACAGGTGACAACGTTGCTTTCCCAGCGCTGAGGATGGTGTGCCCCAGCTTCCTGAGTTGGGCTGGAGGCGATGCAGTGCCCCCGGAGATTAGGCAGTAAGGACACTTGGCCTTTTCAAAGGTGGCTATTTACAACCTCAGTGAAAAAATTGCACTCAATATCCGGGTCTTTAACCAGGTGTGTAGCCCCTGGAGCTTTGCAGATCCCTTGTTGGTTGACAAGGACCCCAGGCTCAGTGAAGAGCCAGGCACTGTGGGTGCCAGGTGGGCCTGCCATCCCGTTGCTTCCATCCAGCAAGTTTGCTGGCCCTGCCCAGAAAGCAGCCAGGTGCTAAGGGCCAGGGCCCTGGGAGGTGGTGTCAGAGGGGACCTGACTCCTTGCTCCTTGGGACCGCAAAGCCACTCCTTCTCTTTTGATCAGCCCTGTCCCATCAGAGATAGCTCAGCCCCAAGAGGGTCTTTTTGGTTTTGAGAAGATTTTCATTTCTCTTGTTCACTGGGGGCCAGTGTGATATTCAACAGAAGTACCCGGCTGTATCAGAGAGCTGATGAGCCTACAATGTCCTTGCAGATTTTGTAACACCCCTCGCATTTTGTAAAGTTGGACTGACTCCTATGTTCCATATGATACAGCTGTTCAGACTATGGGGGGCTTTTGCAAAGAAAAGTCTTGGCCTCCTCTCAGGAGGAGCCCCATTATATTAACCAGGTTCCAGGTACACCTGAACACCTGAAGACCTGCGTAGGCATAAAAATTTAGTCCAGTGAATAATTGGAAAAGCCAACCCCCTAGCAGAGTGAGCACCCCAAGCCTGGCCCCTCCCCCACCTGCAGAGAGAGACAATGATGTTTCTGCTCAGGGAACTTGAGCCCTGAACTGAAGTGACCTGAAAAATGGTTTGGTTATTTTTTTAAAAATGTAAAAAGATTGGGCTGGGGTTGTGACTCAATGGTAGATCTTTCGCCTCGCAGGTGCGAGACCCTGGGTTCGATCCTCAGCACCACATAAAAATAAATAAGTGAAATAAAGGTATTGTGTCCAACTACAACTAAAAAATAAATATTAAAAAAATGTAAAAAGATTAAAGTCAAATACTCACTCTCAGCCCCTCTTATTTCTGGTGGTGTGAATCACCTTCAAATCATGACAAGTTGCAAATTGCAAAATTTTGGAATTTGGAGCTCAAAGCCACTCTAAAATGAGAAAAAACAATTTGAGGATTCACTTGCTTGGGGCAAGGGAGGCAGTGAGAGGACTAGGGAAGGCCCCCAAGATCCCCAGGGGACGAGGAATGGCTGTTTCGGAAGCGGGGTGGACAGGGGTCTGTTTTGCTGGTATTTTCATAGCTCACACATATGCACTCTTTTGCATTATGAAATATCCAATAAAAGGTTGAAAGCCTCAAAAGGAATGTCACCTCCTCTCTTTGGGCACTGGCAGCTTCTTCAGGAGGTTCAGATCGGGCGGGCCCAGGGCACTCCTTTCCTTTGGGAGTCTCCAAACCCTGGGGCTGGATAGACTGGCCCAGATCAGGCAGTGATGGAAAGACTATAGCCCAGGGTAATAGGACCAAGCCTGGGGACCCCAAAACCACTCCCCTCACTTCATTGTTGGAGGCTCTACTGGGCCCTGGAGAGAGCACAGCGTTTCCTTAGATCTTAGATTCTAACACTTCCCACAAGGTTCCTGTTTGTCTCAAACCTTATCCTTCCTGTCCAACTTTGATCGATATCCTCAAAGCGGTGTTGACCTGAGCTGACCTGAACGGTGGCAAAGCCAGGCTTTGGCCAGGTTGGTAGTCAGTCATGTTTGTCCCTGTGTAGGCCCCTCACCTGGAGGGCAAGGTCAAGAGCCAGCCCAGGTGCAGAATGCAGTTTGCTGGCCCTGGATCTGAGGGAGGGGTCACTCCTGGAGCCTGGGGTCTGGTGTCTATGGGCAGCACCAGGCTGAGAAGCCACGCACAGCATTCTGGGACAAGCTCCAGGCCTCTAGGGAACCCTCCTAGAACCTGATGCAGGTGAAGCTGACCATGAAGCCCAGCAGGCAGCCCAGTGGCTCTGCTGCCCAGTGATTCTCCACTGGTACCTACTGAACTAACAGCAGTAACAGCAGCTCCCTGTGGGGCCAAATCACGGGCTGCCGTGATTTGGCCCCACCCCAGGTTCAATCACATGCCTGGGGACACGGATCCCCATAAGTGAGCAGGCAAGTCAGGTGCCCAACATTAATAAAATGTGATCCCTGCCCCACCCCTGGGCCGCCACCTCCCTCTCAACATAAGAGGAACCAGATGGAAGCTCTCTTATTCTAGGCTGGGTGTGGCGGTTAGTCAATTAATATTTTTAAAGCAAATAAAGTATAGAAATGTGTCACCTATTGCCCATGTATCAGGTACTTAAATTTCAAACATGTCCATGTAACTCACTCTCCAGTCTCTGGTGTCCATGTGATCAAGGCCCTCTCTTGAAGAAATAAAGTTCTAAGGGTTGAAATTTGAGTGATCTTTCGGAGTCCAGGCCCATAGCCCATCATGGATGAGTCCCAGGTTGGATCCTGTATGGCAGTTGTGGGGAGAACACAGTGAAGACGTGGGAGTCCTGCACCCCGCCCCCGAGCTGTCACTCTCCTGTCTGGACAGCAGATTGGTTTGTTACCTGTTCGTCTGACTCAGTTTTGTGAAAACCACTCTTTCTTTTTCCTTCATCCTTTATCAGTTTTCATAATAATGACATCATTTAATTTCACGAACAGTTGAGAGATGGGTTGAGGAAGCCTTGGCCACCAGCACAGCTGTTTGCCGGAGAGTGCAGATGCTGGGCAGCCAGGGCCAGGGCCTGCCCACCTGCCCCAAGACCAGAGGCCAGCTCTGCTCCCTGAGACTGCGGCTGGCTAGTGAGGTTGCCAGGATTCCCACAGTAGCCGCAGTCCACGAGAGAGTGGAACAAGTCACTCGGGTTGGGAGAATCAGGAAGGGCCTCTGCCCTCATTTTTTACCCTGCTTCCTAGATGACCCCAAACCTCACTAAGCCCGAGCAAATCAGTAGCAGCGCCTTGCTAGCTCCTGTTACCAAGGACGGAGGGCTCTTCTTGCTCAGCTGCCCAGCTCCTGTGTCTGCACACTGAGGGACGGGGAAGGGCTCCCGCCCAGAGCGTTTGGTTCTGTCGCACATAAGCAGGGTATCCCTGGTGTGGCCCTCCTCTACTCTGTCCCCTCTCTTTTGGGTGTCTGCCTTTGACATTGTGTGGTCACAGGCCCTCCACCAACTGCTGTGTTGCTGGATGAGTCTTCCTAGATAGACACCTGCTACAGGCCACACGGTGATTAGGGCAGGCCACCCACACAGAATAGGAAAGCCACTGACATGGTGAACAGATTCGTGGCAAGACCCATGATCTCATCTGACATGCTTACCGGCCTCTTGCTCAGAAATCACTCGGTTCTCAGAGCTGGAGGACGTCACCGTCTTGTTGACTAATGTCCTCATTGCGCAGATGAAGCCAGATTCCAGAGCTGCCAGTGACCGGCTGAGGCTCCCTTGACCCCACACCTTGTGATGTCCCCCTTCAGCAGAGGCCCCTTGGGCCCACTTACCCGGCAGGTGGGAAGTGGGTGGCTCTTCACAAGGAAGGTGTTCGCAGGAACCTGACCCGGCCTCTGCCCTCTTCCAGGGTCGCCTGGTTTTACAAGCTCCACCAGCACAGGTGTCCACGGCGTCTAGGGAAGCACTGGTCATCACTGTCTTCTCAGTCACCTCCCACATGCACAGAGAACCTGCTGGGTACATATAAAAGACGAGTGAGGGATCAAACGAGATAAGGCCACCAGACTTCTGCAGAAGTGCTCAGCGTCATCGCAGAGGAGCAGGGGGGGCCGTCTCTAGGCGGTCAGCAGGCCTCCCAGAGACATCCAGGCTATAAATTTGGGTCATCGACTTGATCTACGGAGAAAAAGCAGAGCCCCACCTTTGCACAGGGAGACCTGGTTCTGGGCACACAAAGCGCTCGGGGGCACCGCCTCCCCTCCTGCAGCTCCATCCCGGGTCACCTGTGAGCCCAGAAGTCGGGCGGCAGGCTCACTGGGCAGTGCAGTCACCCTCACTCCAGACAGTACTCAGGTGGCTCCCGGAGTGCCCAGGACACCTGGGCACTAGTCCTCCTGTGCAGGTGTCTCCTCGACACCCAGAAGCCGCCTGTCCCCTAAAATGAAGCTTGTTTGGAACAGGCGTTCTTCACGGGAGCCTCTGCCCGTGATCCTGACAGGGTCCTGGACAACCTGATGGGTGACATGATTCAAAGGACCCCTAAGCCTGCTCGCCCTGCCCTGCTGTGGCAGTCCCTGAAACCACAGGAAAGGCCGTTGCCCACATTTCCCCTGCCTCTCCTTCTGCCCTGACTGGCCCTAACGCCTCCCTGTGGGGCCCTGTGGCATGGCGCGTCCCTCCTCCCGGGCTCTGTGAGTGACAGCCCGTCTGCCTCTGCTGATCATAATGAAACCCACATCTGAAACAGGCTGCTCAGCACTCCCTGGAACAGTGTCTTCCTCATGCCAAGCCTGTACCTCACCCTAATGGTCTTCTAGGCCTCCTGCCCCCTGTGTCCTGCTTTATACTGGACACCTCACATGCCTGTCCTTGAGGTAGCTGAGCCCACCTTCTGCCTCCAATCTACATCTTGCCCCAAACTCGCCATCTCAGGAAATGGTGCCATCAAGGCAGCCATCCGTGTAAAGCCAGGCCCTCCAGGGGTCCCCAACCTCTTCCCCGGGGTCCACCAATCTCTCCTGAGCACAGAACACACCTGACGTGTACACTGAGATTGCCTGGTGACGGTGGTCTGTGTCCCCTGCTGGTCTGCAGGACCCTGGGGTTAGACCCATTTCAGGCATTTGTGCCTCGAGGCAGTCCTGCCTCCTGGGGTTGATCTGACCGGTGTCACAGGTTGATGTGCCCAAGGGTGGCACAGCCTGTCCCTCAGCCTGGCTGCCACAACCTCACGCACATGAGGAACTCGTTGATCTCTGCGCCTCTCCCACATGCAGTCTCTTGGCGAAGTGAGAAAGAAAACTGTAGTGAAAGCTGGCTGTGGTCACCTTGTGGGGTGTGGCGATGCCCCGGAAGTGTGGCTGCCAGTGCAGATGTGCTTTCTGGAAAAGGTTGGGAGCCCGTAGGAACCTTCCAGTATCTACCCACTGCTGCGTGAGACTCTCAGCTCTTCCCCCTCAAAATGCCAAGTGATTAAAATTCTGGGAAGTCATTGTACACCCCTGCACGCAACGACAGAATCCCCTGGGCCTCTCTGCCGGGTGGGTGGCCACTGTCCCAGGAATTGGGACTTAGAACCTCATTATAGGCCTGGACCTGGGACCGCCTTGGCCTTCATCCTTCCTCTGTTCTGAGCTCACACAACAGGTTGGAGAAACCCTGAGACATAAACACTCTGATGCTTCCCTTTTATCATGGGATTGATTGTTTGGACAGGACCTGAGAAACAACCACAGAAGTTACACTCTTCTTGGTAAGTTCCAGAATATTAAAATATTCTGCAAATATATTTTTATTTTTTTTAGACATTGATGGGCCTTTATTTTGTTCATTTATTTATATGCGGTGCTGAGAATCGAACCCAGTGCCTCACACATGCTAGGCAAGTGTTCTGTCACTGAGCACAACCCCAGCTCTTTCTGCAAATATTTTAATAAAACCAATACCAACAGTGATGCAGCCACATCAATGTTCATAGCAGATCAATTCCCAATAGCTAAGCTATGGAACCAACCTAGGTGCCCTTCAACAGATGAATGGATAAAGAAAATGTGGTGTATATACACAATGGAAGATTACTCAGCCTTAAAGAAGAATGAAATTATGGAGTTTGCAGGTAAGTGGATGGAGCTGGAGAATATTATGCTAAGCGAAATAACCAATTTCAAAGAATCAAAAGCCCAATGTTTTCTCTAATATGCGAATACTAATTCACAATAAGTGAGGGTGGGGCTAGGGAAGAACTGAGTTAATTTGGATTGGACAGTGAGAGTTAAGGGAGGGGAGGGGACGAAGTATGGGGATAGGAAGGATTGTAGAATGAATCGACATTATTACCCTATGTGCATATATGATTGCACAATTGGTGGGATTCTACACTATGTTCAACCAGAAGAATGAGAAGTTATACTCCACTTATGTATGATGTGTCAAAGTGCATTCTACTGCCATGTATAACTAATTAGAACAAAAACAAAGATGGGGGAAACAATACCAGTGCATTAAAATAGGTTGAAAATCATAACCTGGAGATTATTATATAATTTACCATCATAAAGAATATTAGGGCTGGGGCTGTAGCTTAGTAGTAGAGTGCTCACCTCGTATGTAGAAGGCACTGGGTTTAATCCTCAGCACCACATAAAAATAAAATGAAGGAATTGAGTCCAACTACAACTAAAAACATTTTTTTAAGAATATTAATATATCTCTGGGTTCAGGTGCACACCTGTAATCCTAGTGGCTCAGGAGCTTGAGGCAGGAGTATCAGAAGTTCAAAGCCAGCCTCAGCAATGTCAAGGTGCTAAAACAACTCAGTGAGACCCTGTCTCTAAATAAAATACAAAATAGGGCTGGGGATGTGGCTCAGTGGTTGAGTGCCCCTGAGTTCAATCCCTGGTACCAAAAAAAAAAAAAAAGAATATAAATGTGTCAATAATATTGTCATTAATTAACAAATATTGTCATTAATCATTCACCTGTTATTTTTCTCAAAAGGATAGAACTCTAAAAACAAATATTTATTTCAAAGTTACCATAAGAAGTATATTTGTTGGTAACTTAAGTTGTTGGGTGTTCCATGAATGGGATGCTGGATCAGTCACTTAGTGTTTAAAGTAGAGCCCTTTTGCTGGGCATGGCAACGCATACCCATAAGCCCAGTGACTCAGGAGCCTGTGGCAGGAGGATTACAAGTTTGAGGCCAGCCTCTACAAGTTAGCAACACCCTGTCTCAAAATTTTAAAAATAAAATAAAGAACTGGCTGTGCAGCTCAGTGGTAAAGCACCCTTAGGTTCAATACCCAGCATCAAAAAATATAATGATAATAGACGCCCCCTCCTCATTTCTTTGCAGTGGGCTCAGCTGCAGTGTGGGGCTGAGAGCCAGAGAGGGATCAGGGATCAGGTGAGACTCAGAAAGAGAAAGTTCTGGAAAGAGGAGTGTTCAAAAATGGGGGGGTGTTATGGTTGAAATGGGTCCCTCAAAAGGATTTGATGGTCTTTAGCCCCGGTTCCTGAGAGGGTGGCCTTAACTAAAACGAGGGTCTTTGCCGTGTAATCAGGTAAAGACGAGCTCCTTAGCGTGGGCCTGACCCAAGAGGCCTGATGTCCTTAGAGAAGACGTGACGGTCCTGTGAAGACATGTGCTCACAGGGGTAGACCAGATGGTGACAGAGGTGGGGAATGGGGGCACAGGGCTGCAAGCTTAGGAACGGCCAAGGTGGACAGCAAGCCCCCAAGCCAGGGGGAGGCCTGGAGCAAGCTCTCCCTCACAGCCCTGCCCGAACCTCGAGTTCAGATTTGTGGCTCCCGGAACCGTGAGACGGTAAGTCCTAAGTTTCTGTCGTCGTGGAGAGCCACCGAGTTTATGCTGCCGTGATACCTAGCAGCTCTAGGATCTAAGACCGCGGGCGACAGATCAGAGGCTGGCCAGGAGAAGAGCCCTGGAGCTGCACATGTTGTCCAGAAGCAGCTCAGCAGAGACAGTGGGGATGAAGACCCCACACTGACAGGGGATCCAAGGAGGGGCAGGGCCCATGTGCCCAGGTCCCTGCAGGTCCTGGGAGTGGCTGGGTCAGACCTGCCCACTGTCAACATGGACACCTTCGCCAAGGGGGCAGGGTGTAAGCCACGTCAGCCCAACCAAGACCTCACGCCCTGGATGGGGGGATGTCTGCCTGACAGGAGGCCTACTCCCGGAGCTTCCGCATGCACCCACTCTGGCCTCGAGAAGGCGCACAAGCCTGAAGCAGGGATTGAGATACGTTATGGTGGGGCCAGTCCCGATTCTGGCACCCTTGGGTGTCGGGCGGCCCCTGCCCTTTCCAGGTGCAAGCTTCTGAGAGCAGGGTGTGTCTCTGAGCACGTCCTCATCACTCACAGGGGAACTGGTGGGACTCGAATGATAACTATAGGCACCCCACTCGGTGTCCCACCTACCTAGGCCTCTGGGCCCCATGCCAATAAGAGGGTGTGGCTTTTCACGCGTGAATGGCCAGTTTGGGTTGCTCTGTGCCCTGTCGTGGTCAGATTAGCATCATCCGCAAAACAAACAAAGCAATTTAACCGAAAGGCGACTTTTTTTCCAAGAAGTCTGTGGACAACTCACTGACTTGGGTCATTTGGGGATGATGAAGACGTACAGTAGTGAGGGGAACCTCCCTGCCCTACGCCAGCCACCTCAGTGATCTCAGTACCTCCCCACTTCCTGTTCTACAAAACCAAGCTGACATTCTCCCCAGGCCCACCTCGGACTGGGTTACCATAAACATTTGACCTTGATGGTTCACTTCATGTGTCAACTTGGCCAGCCATGGTGCCCAGCGGGTCTAACACTAGTGCAAATATCATAATGAAGGGATTCTTTATTCATTTGTCTGGTTTGCAGTTCCATTTAAACTGGTAGACTTCAGTGAAGCAGAGTACTCTCCATAACTGGGGTGAAGGATGGGCCTCCTGTAATCAACTGAAGGCCTTCAGAGCAAAGATAGATGATCCCTAAAGAAACATCAGTCCTGCCCGAGTGTCCAGCTGGAATTTATAGCTAATGGGGTTTGTTCCCACCCCAAACCATTGTTCCTCAATTTTTATATATAAATTTTATATATTATATATAAAGGTGTCCTCTTGTGGTTTCACCTTCAAGATGTCTCTCAAATCTCTTCTATCCTTTGGACCCTGACTCTCAAAACGGGTCAGACATCAGAATCACTGGAGACCTCTGAAAAACCCCAATGCCCTGGACACACCACAGACCAACTAAGTCAGAATCTCTGGAGATGGGATCCCAACAGGCATCAGGATTTAAAAAATTTCCCCAGATGATTCCAATGTGCAGACAAAATCGAGGCACGATGTTTTGGTGTGGGAATAAAGCAGGGAAGGAAACAGCCCAGCAGATCTGAACTTCGTGTCTTCTGAAACCTTGGGGCTCAGAGCACAGCCCCTCAGCCAGCAGGATCAGCATCCCCTGGAAGCTTGTTAGAAATGCAGACTCTTCGGCTGGGTTTGTGGCTCAGTGGTGGAGCACTTGCCTAGTACGTGCAAGGCCCTGGGTTCGATCCTCAGCACCACATAAAAATAAGAAACAAAATAAAGGTTTTGTGTACAATTAAAAAATAAATATTAAAAAAATTTTTAAAAAAAGGAAAAGAAATGCAGACTCTCAGGCCCCACCCAGATCTAGAAGAATCTGCCTTTTACCAACTACCCAGGTGATGTGTACCTGTGCATAGACAAGTTAGAGAAGCTTTGTTCCAAAACTTACCAAATGACTACTGTGTTGGGCAGGCTGTCACAGAACCAGCCCCACAAAGCCTCGGGCTCTAGAACCCTCCATGGTCACACCAATGTCTTCATGAGCTTGGGGCCTGCTCACACTACCTATTAGTGACCAATGTGAATTTGAACATGGGCTTAGTTGTCAGACAGGCCTGGATTTGAGCCCCAGCTCTGCTGCCTACTCCCGGTGGCACTCAAGGGTATTCCCATTTCCTAACCTGTTGAGTGGCAGTAACAGTGGTACCCATGTGACTTATCCTGAGAAATACAAAAAGATCATTCCCGTGAATGGCTTCGTCCAGGGCCTGGAAAATTGAAAACACTAGTGAATGGGAGAGCAGCTGTCACCGGCAGATTGGCAGTACCATCTGAACCTACTACAGGACTGAGTACCCTGTAGGTGCCAACAAACACTGGCTATGTCCAGAGTTCCTGACCACGATGGGCCTCACCTCTGGCTCACCTGACTAAGCTTTACAACGGGCTTCTTCCTGACCCTAGGCCCCGACCTTCTCTCTCTTGGTGCATTTACTTTAGAAAACCTGTTATTGTAAATTCTGTCTTTGGCTTGTAGATCCTCTACAACCCAGCAAAGACTTTCTCAAGGATAGTGAGCACCTCTTTGAAATGCAGTTATCAGGGAAGATCACACCCCCAACTCTCAGTCCCTGAGGGAGGGTGGGCACACTGCCCCAAGTTCCAAAACTACCTCCCACTATAAAGATATGAGCGTTGATTTCACCTCTAGAGAAAGCCAACTAGCAAACCCAGATGACCTTCTGACTCCCACTGCTTACCCTTCAGGACTTTCCCACTAACTCAGCTTAGCCCTTAAAAACCTTCCAGCCCTTTGTGTCGTTCTGATGGAGCTCTGGCCTCTGTCCCCCAGAGCAATGGTCTTGAGTAAAGTCTTGTGTGCTTGCTTAACTTCTGTGCAATTGTTGTTTTGCAAGCTCTATCCTCTCTTCTGCTCAGATCTACTCAGATCTTCAGGAGCTGGCCATGGGGACGGGGGTGACTGATGTCACTGGTAAATCTCAGTAGGCCATCAAGATCAGAAACCACACCTGTGGTGGAAGAACGGAGGAAAACCCAGGTGGCGAGGGTCTGAGCGTGGTTAACAGCGGGGCTGCTTGGTGTGAGTTGTGAGACTGTCTCTGGCCCGGCCAGGCCCTCTGGTGGTATTCTGGGGGCAAGTGGGGCCCGATTGCATGACACCTTCCTCTCTGCCACTCTCTCCATGCTTCCTCCAGTCCACCTTCACCTTTTCCTCTGTCCCGAAGCTTCTCCCTTCCCCATGTCCAAAGTCCAACACCAGAGACCCTCAGCAGGTACCTGCTCTTTCTAAGTCTGTTCAGATAATTCTGAAGGGGCTTTCATGGAGGTTCCGTTACACAGGCATGTTAATAAGCTGGTCATCACTGTGACAAAAATACCTGAGAGGATCGATTTAGAAGAGGAAAGGTTTATTGTGGCTCACAGTTTCAGAGGTTTCAGTCCATGGTCAGTGGGCTCCATTGCTTTGGGCCTGTGATGAGGCAGAATGTGGTGAGAGAAGAAAAGCACAGAGAGCAGAGAAAGGGGCTGAGGACATGATATTGTCCCCAAGGGAATGCCCCCAAGGACCCACTCCCTTGAATGTCCCCACCTCATCGCGTCCCAATAATCCATGCAGCTATCAATTCATCAGTGGATTAACCCACTGATGAGGTCAGAGCCCTCATGATCCAGTGACTTCCCCAAACCCCACCTCTGAACATTGTTGCCTGAGGGACCAAGCCTTGAACACATGAGCCTTTGGGGGACACACCAGCACCAATAGGCATGGTTGATGAAATCACTGGCCACTAGTGACTGAATTCAATCTCTGGCTCCTCCCACCCCCTACTGCCCCTGCACCGTGAAGGTCAACTGCCAGGACTGATAGTTCCAATCCTCCAATCACAGGGTTTGGTCCTCCAGCAACCAGCCCCCATCCTCAAGGTCCTGGCAAGGGTCACCTCATCAGCATCATCTCAGGGACGAGGCTGGAATAACAAAAGATGTTCCTCTGTCACCCTGGATTCCAGGGACTTTAGGAACTCTGTGCCAGGCACCAGGGAAAAAGCCAAGCATCTATTTCTTATATCACAACATCACAGGATGAGACATTGTCCACTCAAAAGCACATGAAAGAGACTTAAGTGTCTAAAATGTGGTCCAAAACTTCAAGATGCACAGAACAGACTTCCAGGACCAGAAGGGAATTCCAGGGTGACATTGACTGGGAGACTCACAGAGGACCCTGTTGGAACCCTGAGCATTGGAGGGACAGAAGGGCAAGTGAGGGGCTGTCCAGGAGAGGGGACGTCCATGCTGGCAATGAACAGGAAGGACTGGGGCCTGTAGCTGAAATAGACATCTGCACTGACCATGGCTGGGAGGAGCATAGCTTTATTATACAAAAAGCAAAGTTGACCAAGTAAAAATGCTCTGGGAACTGTTTTAGACTCATGAGGTTGCAATGAAGTTTGAGGAGATCTAACAGGAACAGCACATAAATAGATGAGTCCAGCCCGACACACACGAAACAAATGTAAAACAACTATGTCTGCCTCCGTGGCTTCTTCCCTTTGCCCCACGTGGTTCCCAGTCACGTAAGCAATACATGAAGGCTTTGCCCTTGAACCACAACTGAACCATGCAAAAGAAATCACAAGGCCCTTTACCAGGGGCTGCGCTCCCTGGCCTCTGCAGGGGTGCCCCGCTGACACTCCGTGGACCTCCTCCCTGTTCCTCTGACTTCTGCAGAACAGCCTGGGCATTTAGTAAATGTTAGCTCCAAAAGTTAGAAGTTCTGGGGGGAGACAGAAGATGCTTTTGCTCTTTATAACATTTCACCTCCCCAAATCTGAAACATTCTACATTGTTGACCTAGAACTCAGCCAATTCTTTCACTCTTGCCTGTGTTTACTATGGAAACACTCTTTTCTTAGAAAAAAGCCATGTATGTTGTCAAAGGTCGAGGAGCTCCGCTGTCAGTCCCTAGAGCATGAGAGGCACATTCTTCCCCAGGCTGATGCAGTTTAAGCTTCAGAGCACCTCACTTATGGTCCCGTGCAGGATCCTGGAACTAATTTGTACTAACTGAGCATCCCTAATCTGAAAATCTGAAATCCAAAATGCTCCAAAAATCTGAAACTTTTTGAGTGCCATACGATGCTACAAGTAGAAAATTTCACACCACGAAGCTTC
This sequence comes from Marmota flaviventris, assembly GCF_047511675.1. NCBI lineage: Eukaryota > Metazoa > Chordata > Mammalia > Rodentia > Sciuridae > Marmota > Marmota flaviventris. The sequence continues at coordinate 155,951,489 of NC_092501.1, forward strand.
ATTTCATGCATAAAATTATTTAAAATGGTGGAGAAAGCTACCTTCAGGCTATCTATATAATTATATATGAAACATACATGAGTTTTATGTTTAGACTTGGGTCCCATCTCCAAGATATTTCATGTCTCTGCAAATGTTCCAAAAAAACAATCCAAAATCTGAAACACTTCTGGACCCAAGCATTTCAAATAAGGGGTACTCAACCTGTATTTCTTTCTTTCTTTTTTTTTAATATTTTTTAGTTGTAGTTGACACAATATCTTTCTTTTTTAAAAAAACTTTTTTTTAGAGAGACACAGAGAGAGAGAGAATTTTTAATATTTTTTTTTTTTTTTTTTTTTAGTTTTCGGTGGATACAACATCTTTGTTTGTATGTGGTGCTGAGGATCAAACCCGGGTCACATGCATGCCAGGCGAGCGCGCTACTGCCTGAGCCACATCCCCAGCCCCTGTATTTCTTATTTTGCATTATTTTTTTAAAGAGTCTACCTACCCCCGCACCTTTAAAAAAAAAAACAAACTTGTATAAGCTTCAGGCCTGTAAGTGCTGGCACCTGCTCTATACACGGTCATCCAGCCAGTTTCAGGTTAGACCTGGTTCTCCAATATGGTGACAGAGCCTCCAGTCTGTGTTTCTGAGGATGCTCTTCCTGGGGAGGAGGAGGAGAAGGAGGAGGAAGAAGATGCTCCGAGTTTCAAAATGCCAAGAAGCCATTTCCTGTAACGTGTAGAGGCAAAGAAATAAATGATGGGGTCAATGCCACAGTTCACATTCATGAAGGACACGGTGACCTGAAGAGCCAGCGTGAAAGCCCTCTGCTCAGCACAGGATGGTGGTCCCAGCATCTCTCTCACCATGAACTGCATGACGTTGAGATGGTAGGGGCTGAAGCACAGGACCACGGCCACTAGCACCACCAGCGTGAGCAGGCAGGCCCTTCGGGGATGCCCCTTCCCACTGGCCACGGGGTTCTCCCGGGCTGTGCTGCATAGCTTCAAGGCGATCTTCACATAACAGAACAGTATGATCACCACCGGCATGCAGAAGCTTATAGCACAGGCTGCTAGGACCATGACGGGCAGCCCGAGGATGGGCTCCACGCTGACATACTCCATGCAGGTCAGCTTGCCCGCCATGGGCTTAGCCATAGGGGTCAGGAGCAAGGGTACATTCTGCAGAAGTGCCAAGACCCAGACAGCCACACAGATGAGCTTGGCCCGGCCAGTGCTGCGGAGCCGCTGGCTCTGATGGGTACAGACCACTGCCAGGTACCGGTCTACACTCACGCAGGTCATGAGGTAGACCCCACCATAGGTGTTCAAGTACATTATGAACGCCGTCAGCCTGCAAAGCCCGTCTCCAAAAGGCCAGCTGAAGTCCAGCACGTAATAGGTGATCTTCCCTGGTAGGGCCAAGGAGAACAGGAGGTCAGACACAGCCAGGTGGACCAAGTAGACACCTGTTGAGTTGATCTTCTTGTCCTTTTGACAGGCAAGGCAAAGGGCAAGGATGTTTCCCAGGGCGCTGAAGACCAAGAGGACTGTGTAGAACAGAGAGAGCGCCACACTGGCCTCCCGGGGTGGGAGGTGAGGAAGGCAGGAGTTGGCACTGTAGGGCAGACTGCTTGGGTCAGCCATGTCTGAAGCCATCTCAGAGATCCCTGCGGAGACCAAAAAGAAAAAGAAAAAGAAAAGAAAAGAAAAAATGTGTAATATCATATCTGAAGAGTTATGCCCCTGGAATAGTGATAATTGATACTTTTGCCAAGGCAACATGCCCATGGAAAACGATTGGAGAATGAGTTTTAACCCAATCAGTGCATTAATCCCCTGACAGGGATTAACTAGGTGTAACTGGAAGCAGGGGGTGTGTGGCTGGAGGAGGTGGGTCCCTGGGGGTGTGCCTTTGGGGTTTATATTTTGGCCTTGTTGAATGGAGTGCTCTCTCTCCCCCTCCCCCTCCCTCTTCCCCTCCCCTTCCCCTCCCCTTCCCCCCTTTCTGTCCCCCACCCCATTCCTGGTGCCATGTCCCCAGCTGCTTTCCTCCACCAGGATGTTCTGTCTCACCTCAGGCCCCACAGAACGGAGACAGCTGTCTATTGACTAAGACCTCTAAAACCATGAACCCCCAAATAAACTTTTCCTTCTCTAAATTTGTTCTTGTTGGGTCTTTAGATCACAGCAGCGAAAAAGCTAACTAAAACATTGTATAACAAATTACCCCCCAAATAGTAGCTTAAGATACATTTTATGGCCTTCTTGGGTTCTGTGGGCCTGGATGCTGGAGAGGGCACAGTGGGAATGGCCCTGCTTGCTCCCCCATGTTGAGAATCTCAGGTGAAAAGACAGAAGCTGGGAGTTGCTGGAATCGTCCAGGGTTGACTTCAGTCCCATGTGAAGTCATGTGAGGTGGTTGATGCACAAGGCTGGCTGGAAGCTCTGCTGGGGCTACAACCAAAGCAGCTGCCCATGGCCTGTCCACGAGACCTAGGCTTTCTCAGCACGGCAGCTGCAGATAATTAGACTTCTTACCTACAACTTGAGGCCCCCCAAAATGGTGGAAGCTGCACAAATTATCCATCTTTTCTGCATTTGATATGTTGACATCTCTGGGTCTTGCTGACCGTGAAGGGACCAACCCTCTCAGGTCAGCCAATTCCTAGAGCTAGTCCGACTTGCCCATGAGCACACTCATCCAGAGCAAACCACCCAACTCAGGGCCCTTCCCATTAACCACTTCCTTTTTCAAACTCTCGCCCTTTAGGCCAGGTACCCAACAACTAGGGACAGCACCCATGATATGAACTCAGAGCCGGCTGAAATGATTCAAACTAACCAATCCTAAGCCTGCTTACCCAGGAAACCACAAGAAACGACTGTTGCTCACATTCTCCCTCTGCTCCCTCTGCCACCTGACCACCTGGTGCTTCCCCATGTGACCCAGCATGGCATGGCATGCCCTCTCCTCCTGGGGGCTGTAAGCAACCAATTTTTTGTAAAGGCAATTGTCTGCTGATCTGTTGGCCTTATTGAACCTCAAAATTTCTATGACACACTCTCTTAAAACACCGGGTCACTTTTTCTCATCTAGCCTGTGAAGTGTCACTTCATCACTTTCACCACCTTCTATCGGTATAGGAAGTCACGGTCCACCCCAATTCCAGGGCAGGCAAAAATCACCCCCATCCCTAACAGAACACATACGAATGAAACTGTGTACACATTTTTAAAAGTACAGATCGAGGATTTTCACAAAGTGGCACCCAGATTGGGAATCACAACCCCATCAGCCTCCTGGAGCTCTCCTGAGCCCCTCCAACCTCTATCCCCACCCTAGGTTAACCCCTCTCCTACCTCCTACATCACAACTTGGTCTTGCCTGCCATTGGACTTTTGCATAATAAAATCACACCACATGCTAGGATATAGCTCAGCTTGCATCGCATGCACAAGGCCCTGGGTTCAATCCCCAGCACCACACACACACACACAAAAAAAAATACACAACATATTGTTTCTCAGGCTTAATGATGGTTTGTGAGTTTTACCCATATTGTTGGGTGTGACCGTACTTTGTTGCAGAATGGGCCTTGATATTATGAATGCAGCACCAGAGATGAATCCTTTCTGCTGCTGATGAACAGGGAAGTTGGTTCCAATTTGGGGACAATTAGGTACAGTCCTGCTATGCATGTTAAATGTGTGCATTTTGCCGAGCATTTAGCTCAGAGTAGAACTAGTGAGGCACAGGTTCTGTGCATGTCTAATTTTAATAGGTTCCACCAGTCAGTTTGTCAAAGTGGTTTTTCTCAATGCCCCTGTGGTGGCTGAACCCTGGCTGCTCACTTGGCCTCGCGAGTCTTTTTCCAGGTTGGCCATGGTGAATGTGGGGGCGGGGTTCTTGGGGATTTAGCAGGCATTTCTCGGATCACTTCTGATGTTGAGCACTTCTCACCTGCTCATTGGCCATGCGTGTGTTTTTAAGTAGTGCCTGTGTGGCACAGAACATGGAGTCTAGTAGATTTTTTTTTCTTGAAAATTCAAAGAATGGGATTCACAGACAGCAGCCAGTAAACAAAATACAAGAATTTAATAAAGCAAATGAAGCAAAGCTGCCGCCTCTGGGAGGGGACCCAAGAGGGTTGCCAGTAAGGACTCTTGTCCAGGGGCTTTTGTGGATCTGTGGTTGGGGAAAGTCAGCCCCTGGCCCAAGCCTGGGTAAGCGCTCATGTCCATGAGGCATTCACTCAGCCTTTAGTCCAATCAAAGTATTGATCCGGCGTTTTTCTTCTTTGGAAAGGCCGTGGACTCCAGGTCACGTGTGTCCCAGTTTAAAAATAACCTTTTTGTAAGTTTCTCAGCAAAACCCAGCACCTGCTGTTTGTGCTCTGCGCCGAGGAAGTTGCTCGGGGGGCTATTTCCCTATCTGCCTGGGCCTCTCTCTTCCTCCTGACCTCACCTGTACAAATATGTTGTCCCTTTCCTATGGGTCGTCTGTCTCAGCTTGTATGCCTTTTCCTATTTCCTCTTTCAAACCCATTGTTCCCGGTCTGAGTGGGCCTCAACTCCATTTCTCCCAGCTCCATCAGGATCATCCTGCCATCCTCAGTTCCCAGACTGAAGGAGGCAGAGCTGGGCTGGGTCTCCTCAAGGCTCTTCCTGCAGCGAGTCAGAGCTATGTGATTGTCCCTGTGGTACACTGAGGTGCAAAGAGGGTGTGTGGCCCTCCCGGGGCCCACGGCAGTCTTTCCCAAAGTCCTTGCCGGAAATTCTGAGCTCAGAGATTTAATTCTGCTCAGTAGCTTGGGAGGAACAGCCCCAGGATGATCTCCTGCCTTCCCTGGAAAAGCTAGCCTGCAGGAGCCATTCCCTAGGACAAACGCTACTCCCCTCCAGCTCTGCCTGCAGTCCCCAGAGCCCTGCCGGAAGAAATGCAGGTAGGGGAAGTGGACGTGGAGCTGCTCTCTCCTCCCTGTGGGCCAGCCCCAAACCCCCAAACTCTCCCCGCCCTTACACACACACACTCACACACTCACACACTCACACATGCGCATGCACAGACACGCTCCTGGACCAAACTCCCGTCAGACACCAAGCCCACTTCTTGACTAGGTCTCCACTTTGGGCTTCCAAGCCATTCCTGCAGGGCCAGCATCACCCAGCCTTGGAGAGAATTCTACTCAGTCCCCACCCTGAAAATCTGATCACCTCAATATCTGGCAAATTCTTCACCCCACTCTCTACATCTGGGCACCGTGGCTTGCCTTTAGCAAGAATCCTGCCAGGACATTTTAGCAAGAACTCCACCGCGACTGCATGTTTCCTTTTTGGTATTTCCCCCTCCGTGGCCCCCCACCCACTCCCTAGATGTACACCCCCACTTGTCCAGGCTGTGTTTGGAATTCAGCTCGGCTCTACCTATACCCAGGTCTCTTCTCCCCTAAGCAATAGTTTCTGAATGAAATCTGTTTCTACCACTCTTAACTACTGTCTAGCTCTGGTTTTCTTTAATCACACACACACACACACACACACACACACACACACACACACACTGTCACCCTGTGTAGATGTGCACTGGGAGTCCCAGGGAGGGGCAGGCTAACAGTGTCCCCAGTGAAGTGACCACTTCAGAGTAAACTCTTCCAGGACAGGACCCAGCACCAGCACTCACCACCCTCTGAACCTAGAGGAGGCTCCTCTTCCTCTTCCCTTCCCTCCCTACCCATCCTGCCTCAAGCCCTGCTGAGCTGCAGGACCCAGCAAGATCCGGGTGGGACGCACAAGGAGGGCACTTCTGAGCCTGAGCCAGGCAAGGCAAGCCCAAAAAGAGCAAGTTCAGCTCAGGACAGTCCCAGCCACGGGTCCATGCACCTTCTAGAGCCAACCTGAGCAGGATGCCTGCTGGGAATTTGTGAGTCTGTTTCTTGACTTGTTCAGGGCTCTCAGGGCAAAGGGTTGGGACTGGCTCCTAAGCACAGGACACATCACCTCCCAGCCTCAGCCCTGCCAGGTCCTCAGTGCACTCGGTACCACCCCTGCTTCCTCAGCCTGGCGTGCCTCTGTCCCCTTCACTGCCACTCACTGCGTCCCCTGGAGCCTGCTAAGTGCCCCTCCTCCCACCTCCGCAGCATGCATGGAGCCCGCGCCCTTGGTGCTGACTTGGCCCTTGCTGGGGACTCCGTGCAGTCATCACACGTCGGCCCCCAGCAGACCTGAGCCCCTGACGCACTGTCCTGGTCCTCTTCCTTTCCTTTGTATTTGGCACAAAGCCCGTACTCAGGATGTTGGCCCCACTGGAGGCCACAGACGTCATACCAAGGAGGAGTGGGTGGGGTTGTCACGGCAGCAGTGGTCTAGGGAGGTTGGCAAGGACGAGACAGCCACATGAACCTAAAATAGGGGCCACCAAGCTCATGAGCCCCAACATCTCACACTGGGTCATCTGCCCTCCCAGCTATTGTCTCCTGACCTTCACTCATTGACACTGGTACAAACGTCAGAAAGTGAGGTGCTAAGTGACCAACTCCAGCCCAGGTATTGGATTTTGTGTCATAGACTCCTGCCACACTGGCCAGAGGTGGTTCCTTAGCCCCTCTCTGCATCCCCTGCCCTAGGTCCTCTCCCTAGAAGCACAAAACATCCTGCTCCCCTAAACATCTCCTCTGCTCTTAGGAAAGGACCTAATGTTGATCACTCATGCCTTAAAGCTAAGCGAGCCTCTCCATGCTGACCTTCCTCACAAGGTGATCGGCCTTTCCAGAGTCTCATAGGTGTGACAGAGGAGTGCAAGGTACGGTTCAGTTCTGTTCAGGAGAATCAGTTTGTGCAACCGCATAGGGGCTTCCAAAAGGCCTCTGAAATGTAACACCCCCCCACCCCAGGGCACAACCCATGAGCCAGCCCAGTCCTATCAGCAGGTTTCACTCATGACCTGAAGCTGGCTCAGGCCTGACCTGTCCTGCCCAGAGGGGAATAGCAGGGATCCCAGGGAGCAGGGAAAGTGACAGCTACTCTAGCCACAGACATGGGGCAGGGGCCCTTCTCATGCTCTGAGAAGGCTCCAGGTCAACTCACCTCACTCACCAAGGGCCGTCAAAGCACAGGAGGCCAGCAGAGCCCTGTCCCACGGCCAGCTGCCGTCCACGGGGTCCACAGAGCCTGGAAGGGTGCACGCGCACTCCTTCCTCAGCAGAAATTGAATCAGTTCAGGACACTAGACTCTACACTCTTCCTCCCTTCACCGCTCTGCTGGAAAAAAAAAAAAAAGAAAAGAAAAAAGAAACCCCTAGGGTATCAACCAAGGTGATCTCCCTGCCACAGGATGCTCGCCCCACCTTGAGGCCCCAGCTGAACCAGGCCCCGTACAAGGGAGGAGGAAAGTCACCCAGGAGGCCCGTTTCCTTTCTGTTCTATTTCTGTGTCCCCCCACAGGCTAGGATTCAGACCACAGATATGGCGATCAAACTACAAGCATCAGGGAATTTGAAAGAAGCCACTATGTCTGCCCCCACTGGGACCCATGAGCCAGGTAAAGTAAGAAGGGGCATCTGGGGACCCACATGTGCTCAGCTCCAAGGAGGCAAGTGGAGGGTCGGCAGCTCTGGCTCTGGACTTCCTGGGGTTTATGATCCAGGCAAACAGCCTTGATGGAGTCCGGAGGTGCATTTGCAGCTCAGGAAAATGGAGAGTGCATTGGCTGCTTTGCAAAGTAAGCCGGGCTGATCCCCAGCGGGGAAAGGCCACGGACGGACAGTGGCTGCCCCAGCACCCCTTTTCACTTCCTCCCATTTTCCAGAGAATGCTTTTCCCCACCACACAGCTACCTAGTAAATGAGGCATCTGCACATTTGATAAAGCCTATGCCTCAATCAAGAATGGTCGTCCTTGAGCTGTGAGCACACCTATTTCTTCCAAGGCTTTCTCTGACTCTGTATGAGGCCTGAGTCTTTCAGCCACTGACTCTCCCCGCTGGTCTGAAATGGGTGCTGCCCCTCCACTGTGACTGCAGGATGGGCCGCCACATGCCTCTTTCCCCCAGACTAAGCTTCAGCACACCCCCTGGCTGGCCTCCTACTGACAGAGGCTGTGTGCCCAATTTTTCCCATATGTACATTTTGCCCTGAAAGACATCCCCCCAAACTCCAGGTCTGTTGGAGATAGATTAGCAAGTCCTGTCTTACTATAAACTGTTGCCACAAATTTTCACTCCTATCAACCCAGAAGGAAGAGCCAAAGCAATTTTTGAAGATGCCCGACCAAAACTCAGATCATGAGCCTTTGGGGAAGTATCCCTTGGGTCCTTAAGGCATTTAGGATTCTCCTGTTTGAAGGAAGACCAAGGAGGACAGGGAATTATAGAATGTCCCCTGACCCTGGATTTATTTGTAATTCATCCAGAAGGCCTCTACTGCCTGGCGACTGTGAGCCAGGCACGTGATCTAAGTTCGTGGGCGTGCGCCATTGGCAAACCCTCAGGGGCCTCACTATGTCCACGGACACCAGTGAGTGTCAACCTAAAAAGCCAGCCTAGCCACTCTGAGTATGAGAACAGGAATTTATTAAAACCAAAATGAGGATGGCCACCTGGAAAGAAAATGCAAATTCTAGTTGCCCAGAGCAAGTCTCCCCAAATAGCACCCAAGAGGCCTGAGTTTTTACAGATTAAAAAAAGAACCAGGAATTTGCAGCAAACCCTTTGTTATAATCTTGTTGATTGACCAGAATAGCACAGGATGCTCGTTGGTCTCTCATGTTATGTAACCTAAGCAAGAGTCACACTAAGCAGGAAATGCATTTGACTACTGTCATTTACCATATTATTGGCATCAGGGCGTCCATAGAAACCTGCCCTGCTGGGTCAGCATGACCCAGGGGACTGGAGTCCCGTGCCTCATGTTTCCTCTGGGCTAAAGAATTTTGTGACCTCATATTTAGGACGTTTTAAAATCCTTTCTCATTTCCCCCTTTTGATCAGAATCACTCTCTGTCAAGCATTGGTGACTGATAGAGGGTTCTCAAGGGACAAGAGCCGAAGGTCCCAGGCGGCTAGAAAGGCTCATTCCTAGGTAGTGGCATCCCGTGTAGGAAGGAAAGAGCAGGCTGCAGTTACAAGGCCAGGGCTGAACCGTAGACAGCAACATGGACTCTCAGGTGTGTGGGGTGCAATCACAAATGGGTGGCAAATTCTTGACGTGTTCAGTCATTGATAATCTGCAAAAGAATGATCTGAACTCCTGCCCTTAGGAGTGCCCCTGCTCCTGAAGACGGCCAGCAGGAGAGCCCAGGTCAGGGGCACTTCCACAGTGTCAGCTTGGACTGTCAGTGACACTGGAGTTTCCCTGCCTCTGCGGTGGGTGGCGTCTGCATGTGCAGAGTTGCATCTCTAACTAGGGGGCTATGCCTAGTTAGAGATGCAACAAACCCCGCAACTCACTGCCAATTTCTTCTTTCTGGGTTCTTGTCTCCTGAATTTGAAGAATGAAATCCACAGATAAAGATGAGTGAATGTAAAAGTAGGATATATTTGAGTGTGATTAGCAATAGAACCCCCACAGGTCAGAGGCAACCAGGTAGGGGTTGCCACTTGAGTATGCTAATCTGTGGGTTTATATAGCACTTGGATCAACACAATTGGTCCAGATTTATGTTGATCAGGGTTTGAAAACATACCAAGGCTATTGGTCAACTCTCATTTTTTTTTTTTAAGAGAAAGGAGGCCAAGCCTCAATTTTATTTTATTTTTTTTTAGTTGTCACTGGAACTTTATTTTATTTAAATATATGCATTGCTGAGAATCAAAACCAGAGCCTCACACATGGTAGGCAAGTGCTCTACCACTGAGCCACACCCCCAGCCCCTATTGGCTGAATCTGAACTTTCATTCAGGTCTTCCATTCACTCCCATCCCCGCCCGCCTCCTCCCCCAGCTCCTCAGGAAGTGGAAGGTTGAGATCCTCAGGTTGTGCTTGCAGCACTGCCTGGAGTGGATGTCCCCACTGGCTCCAACCAGCCACCATGGGGTAAGAGGCTGGCGTGCCCTGGCCCACCAAGCCTCCCTCAGGCCTGTGCAGCAGGGTGGGCTCTGTGGCCATGCTCACCGCCTGGCCCCAGCCTGCCTGGGCCACCACTCTGCAGCTCCACCAGCGCTTCACCCAGCTTCTCGGTGGGGATTAGTGGGCTGACTACGTGGCTCATGGACAGGGAGCCATGTCATCAGTTTGCGATGTCAGCTTGGAGTGGGACTTGCATGGTCGTCAAGGGCAGGAGACAATGCACTCTGTTGTAGCTCAAGGACAGAGATTTGGAGGTTTCAGCTGTGGCGATTTTCCTGGTTAAGGCTCTGAAGGAGTGACCAGGTTACGGGGCCAGGGTGCCACCAAGTTCAGTCTAGGGGTGCACCTCCCTTTGCGGGTCTCAAGTGAGGGCATTGCTTCATTGGGGTGGTCTGATGTATTTGATTAGCTCCTAGGCCTGGTTTCCCACTGTGAGTTTGATAGGCCTGGGCATTCACCCAAGGGTTCACAGGTGGTCATTGTTATTAGAATTGTTAGGAGAAAATAGCTCACCAAGAGACCAAGCAAGGGGTGGGTTGGAGAACTCATGTTTATTTACGCCTGCCAACCTGGATGAGCTAGCACTCTGAAGTTCTACCAAATTTCTTTATAAGAGATTTTGACATCATTCTTTAACCAGTACAACACTGGTGGGTTGGAATTCTTGACCTTCATGATCAAAGACTATACAGAAATTTTACAGTAAGTAGTTCATAGGGAAAGAACAAGACAGTAAAACACTTGAGAGTGTTACATGAAGTGCCCTTTCCCACAGGCAGCAGTAACTCAAGATGACTTGAGTTTATCTCCCTAAGAGCTATAGTTCTAAGAATAAGCCTACAAGGTTATAGCTGAAGCAACAGTTGATTGGCAAAGTGAGCTAAAATTTATACTAGCAGCCGGGCATGGTGGCCTGTAATCCCAGCCGTTCAGAGACTGAGGCAGGAGGATGACAAGTTCAAAGCCAGCCTCAGCAAAAGTGAGGCACTAAGCAACTCAGTGAGACCCTGACTCTAAATAAAATACAAAATAGGGCTGGGGATGGGACTCCATGGTCAAGTGCTCCTGAGTTCTATCCCTGGTACCCCCGCCCCCCCCCCAAAAAAAAGAATTATACTAGCAATTAAGTGACATGGCTACATTTCTAAGGAGTTCACAGGCATCTATCTCTGGCCATGAAAGCCTGACCCTGGAAGTTTACAAAGCAAGAGAGAGTGGTGGGGCTCCTGGAGATAGCTATTTACAACCCCACAGAGAAGGACTCATGGTTAGTTAATTAGGTTCCCTGAAGAGAAGTTGGGGGAGGGCAGTGGGATGGCCACCACAGCATGATTAAGGTATCTATCAAGGGTGCCTTGTGGTTGCACCAGGCAGATGGTGGCTTTTTCCTTGTACAAACAAGGCGTGGAGTCATTTCCTCTCAGCACCTAAACTTGAGATGGAGTAACTATGGCAAACTACTGCTTTTCAAAATGGAGCAACAAAGGTTTGGGCACAGCCTGAAAATGCTGTTCTACATACCGTGGAGTAGCTCGGAGCAGGACTCAGCGCCACAGCTAGGCAACCCTAAATGTGCATTTTAAAGTATAACACTTTGCTGAAAGAAGGTAGGAATTTTACATTTTTAAAGAAACAGGTCTTAGCTCTAAATACCACTATTTGCTGAGACAAAGAAGGGTGAAAACCAAGCTGAGAAAATGATAAGAGGTGAGGCTTGTTATGCAGAGATAAATTAACGTCTTTCCCTATTATAAGAGTTAGCTATAGAGAAGGAGTCCCCTTATGAATGGAAATTTCCTTTATAGCTATACATTTATTTTATAAAGAGTTTATAGCTATACATTTATTTTATAAATAGCTAGTTAAAATGTTAGAAAGTTGTCGGTTTAGTTGATGGACATAAGTCCGTCTAGGTACCTGCCCTTTAATGATTAGAGCAAAGAGCATTTTCTTGACTGGCTGGCTTGGGAAAGCATCCTCAGAATTTTTCAAAGCTCTTCTTGTTTTAATTTATCACAGGTTTTAGATTTTTGAGAAGGCACTACAGAGGCTCATGGTAGAAGTCTAAGACTGGACATCACAATTGCTGGGCTACCTCTAAGTTTAAAAACGTCTCCCCCTTTAGAGAGAAGGAAAGTTCATGTTGAACTTCTAAGAGATTCCCCTGAGAAGATGTATCAGTGTAGATGGGACAAGAGAAAAAGAAGCCTAGCAGACTGTGGAGGGGAGCCGTGTCACCCACATAGACCACGCAGGTGAGCCTTTCCACAGTGTCATACTTATTGAATAACAATAAGCTCACAGGCCATGTCACTTTCGTCGGCTTTAATTCTCCAAAATACTCATGATTCGCTTGGTGTCACAACCGAGGCAATCACAAGTTCTTTTATTCCAATTATATTCTTAATTGCTAATATCTATAACCTCAAGTCGCACTCACACTTCACACAATGCTGTGTGTAGGTTTCAGGAAGGCTAAGGCAGGGCTAAGGTGGCCCCGGAGTTTCGGGGAGAGCAAGGGCAGAGAGCAGATGCAAATGCAGAACAGTCACTGCAGGCGATCAGATGAGACTATGAACCAGCCCAAGAAGAACTTGTTCAGGTCACAGGGCTGTCAGAGCAGGACGTTGGCAGGCCACGTCAAGCAGGGAGATGGAGCTGAGCTGGAGCATCACCTGTTGACCTCCCAGTGCGTTCACTAGATGGTCTGATGATGGGTCAGTGTGCGCCATGCACCATCACAACCAGTCTTGGGTGCTGCTTCTTTTCCGGTTTCAGCTGAGGGGGTTACAGCAGGTGTGTTGGATAAGCTCAAGGGCCTGGTTTTTCTGATATGAGTTTGAAACACCCATGTGTCCCTGTGCCTCTGAGTTAATCTGCTAACTTCACAGGTGATCATTGTTATTAACATAATTTATTTATCCACTTGAGCATTCTGGTTGTGCTAGGCAGATGGTGGTTGTCCTCTGGTGCAAACAAGGTGTACGACAGCGTCACAGTTTCTTGGCCAGGAACTGAATCCAGACCACAGTGCTGACCACCAAATCCTAAACTCTCGCCCACCCGGGAGCTGCAGTAGCCGCTGCTGTGTGAGAAAGTCTAGTGGCTTTAGAAGATTTTAAGTTCAGAGATGATCTCTGCTAATTTTTGATTTACCATTTGGAGGCAGGCAATCTTTTTCTGACCTGCTTTTAGAAGAGTTTATGCATCTTTGAAAAACAAAACCTTATCTTTTGTTTGGTTTTAAAACTGAGGGGTTTTTTTTCCCAATTAAATGTGCAAATATACCAATTTTAGAATTTCAAAAGATCCCCCTCTTGGCTTTGGAGTTTAGCTGCATAGTGTTATATATAAAGCCAGCTGGAGGTGTTAAGCGAAGACTCAGCCTTTGATGAGAGACTCCCCATAATTTACAGTCCTATGAGGTGTGACCCACTGGGGCAGAGTATCAGGTCAGGGGTGCTGCAGGTGAGCCTTATTTCTCATGGAATCACCTGTGAGTCACTTTTGTCCTTTGATGTGTCTTGGAAACATGATTATCTTAAGTGAAGCAGGGTGCTCAGGGTGCTGGGTGACTAGCCCTTGCTGGTAATCCCAGCAGCTCGGGAGGCTGAGACAGAAGAATCACGAGTTCAAAGTCAGCCTCAGTAATGGCGAGGTGCTAAGCAACTCAGTGAGACCCTGTCTCTAAATACAAAACAGGGCTGGAGATGTGGCTCAGTGGCCAAGTACCCCTGAGTTCAGTCCCCAGTACCAAAATAATAATAATAATAATAATAATAATAATAATGTTGTTGTTGTTGTTGTTGTTCTGCTGGTGGCCGTCCCTATGAGATCATTACCTGACACCAATGTCCTGACACTGCCACTGCATTGCTGAGGTGCTACTTGTCTAGAGCGCCCTCTCATCCTGGAGGGAGCAGTCTGTCTGTCTGTCACACACACACACCACTTCCTAGCAAGATTGCGCTCACGTGTTTTCACTGGGTCAGGCTTAATAGCTAGCTTGGTCACAGTCAAGGGAGATCCAAAACACAATGCAAAACAGCAACTGCAGTTCACAATTGCACTAAATCAATCAAGACAAAGACTTTAGACCCTTAATGGTGAGCAACCCTGCCCTCATCTGAGACCTGACCTATAATCAGCCAAAACAGCACTCCTTCATCTGTGACCTGAGCCTTCTGCAGAGGAAGGTAGAAAATAGGAGCCATGCTTGGAGATAGAACCCTGCTCCTAATTCTCATGTAGAGTCAGAAAACAGCTCAAATAATGCACAGTCTCAACCAAAAATGTGGGAAACTTGGGGTCCTGAGAGGACTCACCCCAGCTTCCAGCTAAACCCCTAGCATCTGAGAACACAATGGGTTTGATTTCTGGTAACATGAGCTGAGTTCAGAGAGAGCCACCTGGAAAAGCCTAAAGAGTCATTTTGGGTTTCCTTCATGGTCACCAAAAATGTCAACTTTTAGACAAGTTGAAACAACTTGAGTGAGAATAGACTTTATTTGAGCTCAACTAAGGATTATGACCCAAAAAGAAGACACAAACTCTAGTTGCCCAAAATAAGTGCTCCTGAAAAGGCATCTTAAGGCTCTAGGTGTTAGTCAGCTTCCTGTTGCTGTAACAAAATACCTAAAGTGGTCAACTTAAAAAGAAGAAAAGTGGGGGCTGGGTTTGTGGCTCAGCAGTAGAGCACTTGCCTTGCACGTGTGGGACCCTGGGTTCAATCCTCAGCACCACATATAGATAAATAAACAAAATAAAGATATTGTGTCCATGTATAACCAAAAAAAAAAAAGTTTATTTGGATTCACAGTTTGAGAGGTTTCAGATTATGGTCAGCTGAACTAATTCCTTTGGCCCTGTGGCAAAGCAGGACATCATAGTGGGAACACATGGTGGAAGAAGCCTGTTTACCTCATGGCCAGGAAAAAGGGAAATAGGAGAGGGCTGCGGTCTCAATAGCCCTCTTTCAGGCATGCTCCCACTTACCTCACTTCCCTCCAGTAAGCCATGCTTCCGAAAAGTTCCACTCCTCCCAACAGTGCCATGCATGGGCAACCAGGCCTTTACCACACAGGCCTCTGTGAAAACACTTATCCAAACTACAGAACCGGATTTTTATAGGTTAATAAAAAAAATAAGAAAAGAATAAGAAGGAGGTGTAGCCGGGTGAGGTGTAGCCGGGTGAGGTGCAGGCCTATAGGTGCAGGCCTAGGGTCCCAGCAACCCAGGAGGCTAAGGCAGGAGGATTGCAAGTTCAAGGCTGGCCTCAGCAACTCAGCAAGGGCCTGAGCAACTTAGTGAGACCCTGTCTCAAAATAAAACATTAAAAAGCCTGGGGGTGTAGCTCAGTGGTAAAGCCCCCCTAAAATAAATCCCGCCAAAAGAAGGAAGGGGCAGAAAATGGGTAGTTCCAATTGCCTGGGTGGAAAAGAATAGCTCAGGACGTTGGTGGCTTAAGTTACACAGGCCTGGCTGTTGCCTCACAGGGGAAAGCTCTTGGGGGTTATCTGCATTCATGACATCAAGGTGTCCACGGGGACCTGCTGTGCCGGGTCAGAGTGAACCAGGTGACTGGTCTCAGGCCCCATGTTTTGAAAGACCTAAGCAATCTCATTCTACTTGGGACCTCATTTTGCTCTGAAACTTAACCTCTGACCTACTGCAGTCCTAAAGTCAGGAAAATACCACAGAAAAGCTCTGTGGAAACATTTCTCGGAAAAGCCGCAGACGGTGATCACCTAAGAGAGGCCAAGATATCGAAATATCTGAAATTCCAGATGGCCCCCACCTAGGTGTGGTGACCAATATCTAAACTAGAAGCCCTGCACCTTGGCACATACCCCCCTTGCGACACCCTCACGGTTTAAACCTATCAATTTTAAGTGCGTCAACCCCTTGAACTAACCAATAATCCTTTCCAGATTCTTTCCCGACACTTGATACGCTAATCATGTTTTAGAGTTGTTTTATGATTTTCCCGCGGTGTGTGATGATTTGCTAAGAGATGCTGTGATGTATGTGGGGTCCCTGCCTTCTCTAAAGAAGGTATAAAACTGCTGCAAACCCTGGGCTCGGGGCCTCTCAGTGTCACCAGTTGCTGTGTGTGTGTGCGGAGGACCGAGGTAGCTCGCTAAACACCTCTTTGCTGCTTACATAGGTCTTGGTCTCTGGTGGTCTTTTGGGGGTCCCAAATTCAAGCATAACATATGGGGGCTTGTCCAGGATCCCCCTAATAAGCCTACCCAGAACCCCGATCGAGAGGTGATGAGAACCCGGCCGGTAAGTAAAGGCATTGCCGATCTGTAAGATTCTGTACTCTGGTTGTCTGCAGGTTCTGGTTCTGTGTTGTGAGGTCGGCAAAAGGTCCAGGTGGACGCACCGAAGGGTAGCCGACGGGGTTTGTGGGAGACGTCCCCAGCCCCTTTCTGGGTTCTGAGTGGATTGCCTGTAGTAAAGTATTTTGTGAAGTATTTGGTAAAGTATTTTGTAGCTGACGGATCCTCCGTCTGCCTCTGCTTTTAGTTTCTGGGTAGCAATCCACAACGCTGCAAATTCTGTGGCCGCGCTGCGAATTTTGTGTTATCTGCGTTTGTATTGTCCTGTCTGCCTCCACCCAACACCCTGGCAAGGGAACTAATCCCCCTCAGAATTCTTACAGGTCATAAGCCACCAAGGGAGTCTGGCAGCGGAAGATCTACTCTGCCTTCTGAAATCCTCTTTGAAATGGCCTCAGGGTGCTCACAGTCAACATTTGCTGTCTGTCTGTCTGTGTTACAATCTTGATTTTGTGAATAATTGTAGCTGTTTTCTCTTTTCACCTAGACATGGGACAAACTCAGACTACTCCTTTGACTATACTGACTGACCATTTTACAGACGTTAGGGAAAGAGGACATAATTTGGAAACAGAGATAAAGAAAAGAAAGCTAGTAACTCTGTTCGGCCGAGTGGCCCACCTGTGGTGTAGGGTGGCCACCAGAGGGGACCTTTGCAAAAGTGCAGTCCTCCAAGTAAAGAATGTGATTTTTCGCCTGAAAAAAGAGGGACATCCAGATCAGATTCTTTATATCTTAGTGTGGATGGACTTACTCGAGGACCCCCCTAATTGGCTAACTCCCTTTTTACATGTGGCACATGAGGCTGACATTTTTGTGGCAAAGGAGGTCGATTCTGGGCCACAAACCTGGGGACCTACCCGACCGTCAGCCCCCCTATATCCAGTCCTCCAAGGGGGCGATGACCCGCTTCTCTCGGAATCCAAGCCCCCTCCCTATGTGCACCCCACTAACCGGCCGGATGAGGGGGTGCAGGGGGAGGAACAAGAAGAGCAGATGGGGCACTCGAAGGACCAGCAGGGGGAACCCGAGGGCAAGCCCAACGCGCCCAGTCCCCTGCTCAATCTCCAGATACCACCGTGGTCTTGCCCCTCAGGGAGATAGGGCCCCTAACGAGACCAGGAACCCTAGACTTCAGTACTGACCCTTCTCCACTAGGGATTTCTACAAAACCCCCCTTACTCTGACAACCCAAAGAGTTTAACCTCTCTCCTGGACAGTGTTCTGTTGGCTCACCAGCCTACCTGGGATGATTGCCAACAACTGCTCCGCATCCTCTTCACCACGGAAGAAAGGGAAAGAATCCAGACAGAGGCCAGGAAACTGGTCCCTGGAGATGATGGGCAACCTACCGCCAACCCTGACCTAATTAATGCTGCTTTTCCCTTGAGTAGGCCGCCTGCAGCCGAGTAGGACCACAATGCGGCAGAAGGTGGGGGGGCGGGCTCCGGGTCTATCGCCAGTCTCTAATGGCGGGTCTCCGGGCTGCGACCCGAAAACCAACGAATTTGGCTAAGGTTTATACAGTAACACAAGGGAAACAGGAGTCGCCTGCTAGCTACCTAGAAAGGTTAATGGAAGCCTTCAGACAATTTACCCCAATGAATCCGGAGGCTCCAGAGAATCAGGCAGCAGGAGTAATGGCTTTTGTTCATCAGGCAGCTCCAGATATTAAAAGGAAACTACAGAGAAGCCAGAGAATCTAGAGGGTAAGAGTGTTCAGGATCTCTTGGCCACAGCACAGAGAGTCTATAGTAATAGGGATGCTCCTGAGGACAGGCAAACAAAAGCCACCAGGGAAATGACAAGGGTGTTGGTAGCAGCAGTACAAGGAAGGGAAAGGAGGCAGAGACCAAGAGCAGGGGCAGCACTGACCTATCGGCCCGCGACCGCATAGAGACCAGTGTGCCTGCTGCAAGGAGACAGGTCACTGGGCAAGGGAGTGCCCTAAGAAAAAGGAAATGGGGCTATGGCCCCATCCCTCCAGACGCACCCCAGCACTGGTGACTAACACAGAGGAAGATTAGGGGCATCGGGGTTCCGCTCCCCTCCCCGAGCCCAGGGTAACTCCTCAGGTGGAGGGGACTCCAATCGAGTTCCTAGTGGACACTGGAGCTCAACACTCCGTATTGACGGAGCCACAAGGAAAATTATCTAAAAGGACCTCTTGGGTACAGGGGGCTACAGGATTAACAAAGGTTCATGGACTACCCGAAGAACAGTGGACCTAGGCGTGGGCCGGGTGTCCCACTCGTTCTTAGTTATCCCTGACTGCCCCGACCTGCTGTTGGGAAGAGACTTACTCACAAAAATTGGAGCTCAAATTCACTTTCAACCTGGAGGCACTACAATCTCTGATGGTCAGGGGCAGCCTATTCAGGTACTGACTGTGACCTTAGAGGATGACTATAGACGGTACCAACAACCCATCCCCAGCAATCAGGATATCGACTATTGGCTAAAGGAGTACCCGGAGGCATGGGCGGAGACGGGAGGTATGGGTCTGGCCAAACACCGGCGGCAGTGTTTGTGGAGCTAAAGCCTGGAGCAGACCCGGCTAGGGTTCGTCAATACCCTATGTCGGTGGAAGCTCGAGCAGGAATAACCCCCCATATTCGGTGACTGTTAGATTCGGGGGTCCTGAGGTCTTGCCAGTTGGCCTGGAACACCCCGCTTCTGCCTGTTCAGAAGCCTCAGTTGAACGACTACTGACTGATCCAAGACCTGAGGGAGGCGAACAAAAGGGTGATGGACATTCACCCCACTCTCCCTAACCCATATACCCTCCTAAGCTCCCTGCCACCTGAAAGGCAATGGTATACAGTACTAGATCTAAAAGATGCCTTCTTTAGCCTGCCCCTGGCCCCCAAGAGTCAACAACTGTTCGCCTTCAAGTGGTCAGACAAGGAAAAAGGAATCAATGGATAGCTAACGTGGACCAGACTCCCACAAGGCTTCAAGAATTCTCCTACTATCTTCGTTGAAGCACTCCATGAGGACCTAGGTGAGTTCCGGGAGAAGCATCCTGAGCTAACTCTCTTACAGTATGTAGATGATTTGTTGGTTGCAGCCCAGACCAGAGAAGAGTACCTAAAAGGGACCAGAGACCTGTTGCAGACCCTGGGGGACCTAGGTTACCGAGCCTCAGCCAAGAAAGCTCAAATCTGCAAGCCTGAGGTGACATACCTAGGGTATCTGTTAAAAGACAGGCAACGCTGGCTAACACAGGCAGGAAGGAAACAGTTTTAAAAATCCCTGTACCCTGGACCCCAAAGCAAATAAGGGAGTTTCTGGGATCGGCCAGCTTTTGCAGGCTGTGGATACCTGGGTTTGCTGAATTAGCCAGGCCTTTGTACGAAGGCACGAAAGAAACTCAGCCCTTCCAGTGGACTACGGAGATGGGCAGAGCCTTCAATCAAATTAAGACTGCATTGCTGTCCGCACCTGCTCTAGGGCTACCCGATATCACGAAACCATTCTATCTGTACATTCATGAGTGCAAGGGGGTTGCTAAAGGGATCCTGACCCAGTATCTGGGTCCCTGGAAGAAGCCAGTGGCCAACTTGTCAAAAAGGCTGGACCCTGTGGCGGCCAGCTGGCCACCTTGCTTGAGGATGATAGCTGCCATTGCCCTAATGGTTAAAGATGCCGCCAAACTAACCTTAGGACAAGAGCTACATATCACCACCACCCCACCACCACCATTGAGGGAATCCTGAAACAACCCCCGGACCGATGGCTAAGCAATGCCTGGCTCACCCATTATCAAGGACTGTTACTTAACCCTCTCAGAATCACCTTTCAGGCACCCTCAGCTCTCAATCCCGCGACCCTGCTACCCAACCCCGACTTGGAGGCTCCCTTGCATGACTGTGCATAGATCCTAGCGCAGGTCCATCAGAGAAGACCTCAAGGACCAGCCATTGCCAGATTGGAGCTTATCTGGTTTACAGATGGGAGCAGCTTCATTCAACAAGGTCAGAAGTATGCAGGGCGCAGCAGTGGTAACGGAGACTGAAGTGGTATGGGTTGAGCCCCTCCCAACGGGAACATCAGCCCAGAGAGCTGAGCTGATAGCCTTGACCCAAGTACTAACGCTGGGAAAAGACAAAAAGCTGACTGTGTACACCGATAGCCAGTATGTTTTTGCCACGGCCCACATACATGGCGCCATCTATAAGGAAAGAGGGCTACTGACAGCCGAGGGAAAGACTATAAAAAGTAAAGAAGAGATATTGGCCCTCATTACTGCCCTATGGTTGCCTAAGAAATTGGCCATTGTCCACTGTCCAGGACATCAGAAACCTAAGGACATGGTATCTAGAGGGAACAATCTGGCTGATAGAACCGCTCGGGGAATAGCCATGCAAAGAGAGACTGTGATGATAGCCAACCTGCCTGACCTGGGGCCCTGAAGCCTACCAGAAATGCCACAATATTCCAAGGAGGACTTCAAATGGATTAAACAACTGCCTATGACTCAGTGCCTTAATGGATGGTGGTGAGACTCCCAATGTCATGTGATAATACCTGAAAAATTAGGCAGCAGAATTTTACAAAAAATGCATCACTCCACCCACATGGGTGAGAGAAAGACGCAGGACCTACTAAGGCATGCTAAGATAAAGATTAAAAATTCAAATTCCAAGATCCAGCAGATTATTGCTACCTGTAAGGCCTGCCAGCTGACGAATGCGGGCCACAGCATGACCAACCCTGGGAATCGGGTAAGAGGAGATAGACCAGGAGCCTATTGGGAAGTAGATTTCACTGAGGTAAAACCTGGCAAATATGGATATAAGTACCTTCTAGTTTTTATAGATACTTTTTCAGGATGGGTAGAAGCATTTCCAACCAAGCGTGAGACAGCTCAAGTAGTAGTTAAGAAGTTGCTGGAAGACATCTTACCCAGGTCCGGCTTCCCAGTCTTGGTAGGGTCAGATAATGGACCGGCCTTTGTGTCTAAGGTAAGTCAGGGACTCATGTCTATTCTTGGGGCAGATTGGAAATTGCATTGTGCTTACAGACCCCAAAGTTCAGGACAAATAGAATGAATAGAACTCTAAAAGAGACCCTAACCAAATTGACCATGGAGACTGGCGGAGACTGGGTAGCCCTCCTTCCCTTCACCCTGTATAGGGTATGAAATTCCCCTTATAAATTAGGAGCCACTCCCTTTGAAATTATGTTTGGCATACCCCCGCCTATAATCCCCTGCTTGTCTGAACACCTGCTTGTAGAATTTGATGACTCTGACCTCTTACGTTCCCTAAAAGCCCTGGACAAGCCCACGAGGACGTGTGGCCCCACCTTAAAGCTCTGTACGAGACAGGACCCCCTCCTCAGCCGCATAGCTTCCATCCCGGAGACTGGGTCTACATAAAGAGACATCGACAGGACTCACTGCAACCTCGCTGGAAGGGACCATACTTCGTGATCCTCACAACGCCCACCGCTCTCAAGGTTGACGGAATCGCCACCTGGATCCACTACTCTCACGCAAAGCCAGCGGACCCATCCTCTGTGAGGAGCGACTTCATTCGAACTCCAAGTGGCCAGTTAATCGCCACAAGAACAATTTTCTTAAACTTAAGGCGTTGAAACCCTAGTTAGGATGTTGTTATTAGGCTGGCTGCTTATTCTTGCTTACATTAGTACTGTTCTTTGTAATAACCCCCATTTTCCATATAAGTGGACCTGGGTAATCCAGAATCCAGCAACTAGACATAACATAGTCTTGGCAACTCAGGAGGGACCCCAGATATGGTTTCCTGAGTTAGAATTTGATCTCTGCCAATTAGCCAAGAAAACCCCTTTGACAGTGATTTCTGCTAGCCACATGTCCGAAAGGAAGCCCCCCTGTAAGATAGATACCTGGTACATATGCCCCGGA
Source organism: Marmota flaviventris (assembly GCF_047511675.1). Classification (NCBI taxonomy): domain Eukaryota; kingdom Metazoa; phylum Chordata; class Mammalia; order Rodentia; family Sciuridae; genus Marmota; species Marmota flaviventris. Next base: position 155,973,781 of record NC_092501.1, read on the forward strand.
GAGTCCCGGCCCCCTGAATGCGGGAGTTCTGCAGAATACTATTGTAAACAGTGGGGATGTGAAACTAGTGTGGGAGGATCTGGAGCCTGGAAGGTCACCAAAGGTGACTTGATCAAATTCTCCAGACCCGACAATCAGGATTCCAAGATACAGGCCAGGTTCACTCCTGGAGGAAAAGAAGCGCGAGGATGGGACCAAGGGAAGTCCTGGGGAGTAAGACTTTATCGGGTAGGAGGCAGTGGTGGAGGACTCATTTTTACCCTCAAGGTTTTAAAGACCCAAATTGTACCCCCTGTGGTGGGACCTAACAAAGCCCTGACCCCAACCCCCCCTGCTAATACCCCCATTATGCCCAGAAGTACCCAAGTACCCAAGACGACCCAGAGGATCCCTGAGGAAAAGGACCTAAACTCTCCACCTGAACTGCCCCACCTAGTTGTGCCCAGCATTTCAGAGGAGAACACCTTGGGAGCTCCCTTGTGGAAACTACTGCTAAAAACCTATGATGTTGTAAACAAAACCCAGCCCCAGGTGACAGAGTCCTGTTGGATGTGTTATGATATGCAACTCCCCTTTTATGAGGGGATAGCTCTCCCAGGAAGTTACACACTGACTAGCAAAGTACAGGACTGCCGTTGGGAACCAGTGGAATCTGGACTTAGCTTAGAGAAGGTTATTGGAAAAGGCAGCTGTGTGGGAAACCCTCCACCCTCCCTGCAGCATTTATGCAATCAGACTTCCCCTATACCCACCCAAATGACTTATCTATTACCATCAGAAAACAGTTGGTGGGCATGTGACACAGGCCTTACCCACTGTGCTCACACGGCTGTGCTCAACCGTACCCATGGATTTTGTGTTATGGTTCAACTTGTACCCAGATTAATTTACCACTCTGAAGAAGAAGTGATACTCAGATTAGAAAGTAAGGAATTACAAAGGAAGGTAAAGAGAGAAGTAGCTGTAGCCGTATTAACCATAGGAACCCTGTTAGGAGCAGTAGGAGTGGGGACTGGAACAATGGCCCTAATTCAACAGCGCTCCTATTTTTCCAGTCTGAGGGAAGCCATAGATGAGGACATCCAAGAACTACAGAGACAGGTCAAACATTTGGAGGAATCACATGCATCCCTTGCAGAAGTCGTGCTCCAAAATCGAAGGGGCTTAGATTTAGTCTTTTTACAACAAGGAGGACTTTGTGCAGCGCTAGGGGAAGAATGTTGTTTTTACGTTAACCATTCCGGGGTAATCAGACAATCAATAGCCAAAGTGCAGGAAGGATTGGACAAGCGGAGGAAAGAGAGAGAGCGACAGAAGGGATGGTTTGAATCATGGTTTGATTACTCCCCCTGGCACACAACTTTAATTTCAGCTTTGGTTGGACCCTTACTTGTAATTACGCTTGCCCTAATAGTAGGACCCTGTATTATAAGTAAGTTTGCAGCCTTTGTAAAGGAAAGAATCAATACAGTCCAGTTAATGGTGTTACAGGCCCAACATCAGCCCCTAGACAGAGATAATAGAACTGAATCCTATAAGCTCACTCAGAGGAACCCATGATTGGCTTCCAAGGTACCCAAAAAGAAATGGGGGAATGAAAGACCTAAGCAAGCTCATTCTACTTGGGACCTCATTTTGCTCTGAAACTTAACCTCTGACCTCCTGCAGTCCTAAAGTCAGGAAAATACCACAGAAAAGCTCTGTGGAAACATTTCTCGGAAAAGCTGCAGATGGTGATCACCTAAGATAGGCCAAGATATCGAAATATCTGAAATTCCAGATGACCCCCACCTAGGTGTGGTGACCAATATCTAAACTAGAAGCTCTGCAGTTTGGCACGTACGTCCCTTGCGACACCCTCACGGTTTAAACCCATCAATTTTAAGTGCGTCAACCCCTGAACTAACCAATAATCCTTTCCAGATTCTTTCCCGCCACTTGATACGCTAATCATGTTTAGAGTTGTTACTTGATTTTCCCGTGGTGTGTGATGATTTGCTAAAAGATGCTATGATGTATGTGGGGGTCCCTGCCTTCTCCAAAGAATGTATAAAACTGCTGCAAACCCTGGGCTCGGGGCCTCTCAGCGTCACCAGTTGCTGTGTGTGTGCACGGAGGACCTAGCTAGCTCGCAATAAACACCTCTTTGCTGCTTACATCGATCTTGGTCTCTGGTGGTCTTTGGGGGTCCCGAATTCGAGCATAACAGTTTCCCCCAGGCTACAGACTTTTTTTTTTTTACCTTGAATGGTATTTCAAATCCTTTCTTGGGAACCTGCATGTGCGCTCACCCGACCCATCTCCCATCATGTGTGAAGTTACCATCTCTGCAGCCTCTCTGAAGTCTTCTTGCAAACCTCCCTCTCTCTCACAATGGACCATCGCCCTAAAGTCCCCTCAATTCTGTGCGCCTCGTCCACCGCCTCCCTTACATGCTCGAGGCTGTGGCCTTATCCAGGCCTCAGCCTCTGTGTCCAGGAGGACAGCCACAGCTTCACCTCCTGGCCTCCATCCTTGGCTCTCCAATCCATCCACATGCTGCACCCTGCCATGAGACGGTCTCTGTTGGTTTTTGATTTTCCATTCAGAGGCAGCCAGTCTTTTTCTGACCTGCTTTTAGAAGCATCTCAGTACCTTTGAAAACAAACCTCCTCTTGTGTTTGGCTAATGCACCTTGAGTGGAAGGAGCCCCTGTCCCAGGCTTTGCAGCGCCCCACCCCTGTCCCTCATTCTGTGCTTCTACCTGTGCCACACACCGGAAGCCACCTTATCTTGGCTCCTCAGGGATGGGAATGGCAGCAGGCTCTTTTATATAAACCAGACCACCAAACCCTCAACCCTCACCCACCAGGGAGCTGCAGCGGTGGCGGCCACGGGCAAAGGTCTAGTACCTTGCTGTAGATTGAGTTTGCTAAAATACTCATCCCATTGTGTTATTTGCTGCCTACAATTTTCTCATGGCCTCAACTTTTCTTCAGAATGCAGTCCTAATTCCGTGACCTGGCATTTGCTGCTCTCTCTGAGTGACAGGCACTGTCCCTTTCCATGCATCCTGGTCAGCTCCGCTTTTTCTCACTCAAGATTCAGCTCTTGGGCTGGGGCTGTGGCTCCGTGGTAGAGCGCTTGCCTCACTTATGGGAGGCACTGGGTTTGATTCTCAGCACTGCATAGAAGTAAATGAATAAAATAAAGGTCCATCAACAACTAAAAAAATTTTTAAAAAGATTTAGTTCTCCTCCCAGCAGCCCCCCTCGACTGCCCCCACCTGATGTAGCTGCTCCTCTTCCAGCACCCTAGGCTGTGTCTCAAAATAAGTGCAATATTGTTGGGGGCCCTATAAGAAGAGTGACAGCTCTCACCGTCTCCGTTCCTCTAGGCCTGACACAGAGGTCAGTACAGAAGAGGTGCTTGGTAAATGATCACCGGATGCAGGAGTCGGGATTGATACTATTCCAATCCTGCCTTCCACACCTCCACCTGGCTTGTCTCCCTGCTTCACCCAAAGCCACCTTCCCACAGGAGTGCATTGGGCATCCCCTTTGTACCCTGGGCCAGCCACTAGGGATGGTCTAAGACAAATCCTGACCTGCAAAGAGCCACCAGGCTGCGCAGAAGCTGAGATAGCCTGCAGGTCATGGAGAACCACATGGTGCCCTACATGCGGATGTCAGCTGGAGATGAGAAACCACCCTGTGCCTGCCCATGGCCGTGTAGACTCACAGGAACTGAGAGATGCTCCTTCCACTCCTTCCATGTCCAGGAGAAGAAACTGAGTCCCAGGGAGGTGAATTGAGCCGCCCACGGTCAGCCAGGCAGCTACCTGCGCCCTGGAGCAAAGACTTTTCCAGAAAAAGAAGAAGTGGGCCCCCTCCCTTCCCCACAGCACATGGAGAAGAGAGAAACCTTCCACTAACTAGCACCAGCTGCACTCATCCTCCTGTTCCTTCAGGAGGAAGTCACAATTTCACTGAATCTCTTCTCCTTCCTCTCTTTCAGTCAATAACTATGATCGAAGCGTCTTTCCTGTTCAAGGCACCGTGCAAGGCAGTCAATAAGCCAAGAGAAAACCCCACTTTCAGGCTGGTGGAGAAGACCAAGAGTGCAGGGAAATGCCAGAAGAGAGGTTCAGACAGGACAGTGGGTGAAAATTCACAAGAAAATGCCCCCGGGAGAGATTTACTCAGAAGAGCCACTTCTGGGGAGATCCCTGGGCTCTTCTCAATCCCCAGCCCTGAGCATCCTGACCTGCCCCGACCTGCCCCGACCTGCCCTGAACATGCCTGTGGCTTAGAGTGAAGAGTCTGCAGCCCCCAAAGGTTAGGTGAAGTCACAGTCACTGGGTCAGGCTTTTGTTAGGCCCAAGCTCTGGGAGGGGAAGGCATCCTCCCAGGGGCCTGCATGCAGCCTGGCCCAGTCACCAGGGACCAGCGTGTGCATGGGACAGACACATGGTTCCTTCTTCCTAAAGTTTTCCTATTGCAAGGATTTAACCCCAGGAAGAATGACTGGGTTCAGGCCATGCTCCCCCAGATATGGCAGGTTGGCATTGGAGAAAACACCAGAGGCTGGAGGGCCATGATGTCCTTCCCTTGTCCTGCTCTTCTGAAGCAGGCCCCCAAAACCCTCATTTGAGAGAAGTCCTGCCTGTGGCCAGAGTAACGGGACATTCTTGCCTCTGAAAACACAGGGACCCAGAGAAGAATCTAAGCAAGTAAGTTTTACCATGTCCCCCCAGTTTGTGGCCATTAGATCACACCTGTGTCCCCCTCTCCTATTTCTCCAGGACTTCACCAAAGCTGAGCAGCAACACACACATGGCCCCATGTCACATGAAACTTCTGTTAAATACATTTGAATGTTTTTTTCTTGTTAATCTGTCTTCTGTTGTAGGTCCTTACCCATGAACCTAGAGACAGATGAGGAAAGATATTTCTTTTCCCCTGCAAGTGTCCCCTTAATTACTCTTGTGGTCATGTCTTTTTTTTTTTTTTAAGTAGAACATACTGTGGGAGGGGAGAAAGAAATCTCATGGCCAATGTCCCTCTAACAAACGACATATTGACAAGAGAAAAGCATAACAAATGGATTTAATATAAGTCTTACACGATGCAGGCAACTTCAGAAATGAAGACCCAAGGAGGCAGGTAAGAGTGTGTTTATGCTTAGGTTTGAGGCAGAAGGTAAAGAGCATGACTGGCCAAGGCAGTGTGACCTGACCCTAATGGTGACCAAGGGGGAAGTTGAGCCCTGTGTTTCTGTAGATTCTTCTTGGCCTCTAAGCTTTGGGCAGGACATCTTTCACCTGAGTGTCTAATGACCTACATTTGGGGGCAACACATCACGGAATTGTTGATGGCCACAATTTGGAGAGAAGAGTGGGAAAGGATAAAGAGTGACTGTCTTGGTGCTGCGGCTGGGGCTCAGTGGCAGAGCACTTGCCTAGCCTGTGGGAGGCACTGGGTTTGATCCTCAGCATCACATATAAATAGATGAATAAATAAATAACAGAAAGGTCCATTGACAAATTAAAAAAAAAAAAAAGAGTGACTGTCTTGCTTCTGTAATTTTCCTAGTTTCCTTCAGCTTAAAATATCCAGTATACCAATGGGACTTCTTTTTTTGGTGGCGGGGGCGATATCAAGCTCTGAGCCCTGACAATACCTACAGAAAGGACACAAATCATCAATTTGATGAATTTTCAGAGAGCAAACACACCCAAGTAACTAGCACCCTGATCAAAAAGCACTCAGAAACCTCCCCCAGGCTCTGCTTCTGCCCACATGAGTATTGCCTGGTCTTGAATTTTGTATAAATAGAATCTTACAATGCATGTTTTTGTTTGTTTGTTTGTTTACTCTGACTTCTTTTGCTTGTTTTGGTATGTAGGAGAGAAATAGTCATATATTTTTTCTCATGATCCACACCCTATAACCAAGGATAGATTAAAAGCATCACAAATTTGCTTTCTCAAAAATGTACATGACCCACAAAGCCAGGAAGAGCTGTGTATCTCCATGACTGGTTTCAAGGAGAAACAGATAGTCGTGTGCAGAGGTGTAATGGGGCACAGGGGCTGGGTGAGTGTGGGGACCAGAAGACCTGTTCAGATTCCTCTGGGATCGGGGAGCAAGGCAGCAGCCCTCTGGAATGAGGGATTTGTGAACTACTGTCAGGCAAGGTAGGTAGGAGAATTCCTACAGCTCTCACCCAGGGGTGGGGTAGGACCTTCTTGCTTCTTGTTTCTCAGCTGTCAAGGTACCATATTTGGCACCTAGACAGGTACGACTTGTCCATATTGCTAGTGATTACAGTTCTTCTCTCTCACTGGTATATATTTTTCCTTTGATGGGATGTACTAGCACTTCTTTATTCAGTCATTCTCCTTTTGAAGTGCATCTTCCTGCAGCTGTTACAAATGTTACGTGTGAGAATTCCAAAGCCATCTTTCTATGAGTGTGCACGTTCATTTTCACTAGGACGTGCCCCAAGTGGGAACTTCTTGGCCACGGGGGAGATTTAGGTTCAGCTTCAGTTGTTACTACCCTATTTGCTTTGTAAAAGACTAAGAGCAAGAGGGAAAATACTTTGAAACTTAATTTTTTAAAAAAACCTGAAAATAGCATTTATAATTAATGTTTTACCAAAGAGATACTTTTCTTATGTGGTTACACAAGTAGATTCTTAAGAAAACAATTGGAGGAAAATGGAAATATGTGTAGTCCAATATTTTTGAAGTCCAGAATAAGTGGATTTGAAATTTTTCATTCTGGTAAAATATACATAACATAAATCTACCATTCTAACTGGTTCTAATGGGTTCGTGATCATTTTAGTGGGTCAGGTTCAGTGCCTTTAAAAAAATTAAACAGAATGGAAAATGATCAGAACAGAAAAGAAAATGCAGTCTAAAGGGCAGAAATATTGCTTCATGGAACTTTCGCTCCAGTTGTGTGAGCTCTGGATAAAACTACCAAACAGGAGTCGCGTGCCACCCTTTTAACTGAGGACTGGGAAGCACACCTAGATGTCAGCAATGTTCCCGAACAAAATTAGAATGACCTAGAGCTGACACTGGGCTTCCTGTATGTGTGTTTTCCAGCCGGTCCCACCCGCTTTGCTGTTGACCCTGTCACTCACAGCTCGACGGGTCATAGTGTCCAGGTCCCGCCTAGACTGGTGATGAAGGGTGTCATGCTCTCTGCCCCTTGAGTGAGTCCCCAGTAGGCTGAAGAAGGAACTGGGGTCGCAACAGGCACTTCTTAACCTCCATGGTGCCAAACTGTGGGTGCCCATTTGACCCTCTCTGCCTTGGGGTCATCCAGGAACAGCACAAACCTAGAAACTTAAGAGCGGGGAAAGGACCTGTGGTTTGGCATTTTTCAGAACTTTTTTTCTCATGTATGTGTCTTTGTGTGTGTGTGTGTGTCTGTGTGTCTGTGTATGTGTCTGTGTGTGTGTGTGTGTCTGTGAGTGGGTGTGTCTGTGTGTCTGTGTGTGTGTCTGTGAGTGTGTGTGTGTCTGTGTATAAAGCACTTTTCATGTGTGCAGCTCAGGAGAGGAAGTGCTAAAAATAGAAGAGGCCACTGGGAGGAGCAAGGACAGGAGGAGGTCTGTTCTGAACACCTGCTGGTCTCTAAATCTAGGTGGAGCTCTCCCGGGGCACCCCACCCCATACCCCCCAAAAACTTCCCCAGACTTTTTTTTTTTTAACCAGGCATTGAACCTGGGAGGTGCTTAACCACTGAGCCACATCCCACATCCCCAGCTCTTTTGATCTTTTATTTTGAGACAGGGTCTTGCTAAGTAGCTTAGGGCCTCACTAAGTTGCTGAGGCTGCCCTTGAACTTGGGATCCTCCTGCCTCAGCTAAGGGGTTACAGGCATGTGCCACCATGCCCAGCCCCAGCCTCTTCTTAAACCCATAAAAATCCTAAGCTCTCTGGCCTACAATCTTGTGCCCCAGCTCCAGGGTCCTCATAGACTCCGGGAGGAAGGGGGTCCTCATAGACTCCGATCTGACTTCAGGAGCCTCTCAGCAGCCGGCAGCATGTGCAACAGGAGGGCAGCTCTCATCCTGATGCAAACCAGCGATGCCTTCTTACTGGTGTGGTGTGAAGATCCAAGCCACGCCGTGACCCATAGACCTGCAGAAGCCCATGTCTCTTTTTTGACCAGGAGTCGCTGCGGCACAACAGACGTGGGAGGCGGGGGTGCTGGTCCCCAGGCTGTGTTTGCAAAGCATCCCCCGATTTTACTTACAGTGTAGGTTTCTCGAGGACTGGATTTGGCAGGAAGAGGAGAAAAGGCGACAGAGGTTTTGGGGGGAGGATCAAGATTCCCCCTCTTTCCTCCAAGCCCGTTCGCCACCTGTCACCCTCTCTCACCAAGCACAGCCTACCTCCCATCCCCCACAGTGCCATCTGCTGCCCTGCCCCCTCCCCTGCTCTCTCTCTGCTCCTTACCTGGTGGCTTCTCCCACCCCCCAGTGTCCACTTCTTCCCTTGGCCCAGACGGCTCCGGACCCACCCCCATCCGTTAAACCCAGTGGTGGGAGGGAGGGGAAAAGAGAGGAAAGAAAGGGAAGGGACCCAGTTAGCAGGAAAGAGTGGCTCTGTCCCTTCTGGTCACTCTATGAAAGCTGGAGTCCTCCCCCTCCCGGTTCTATCCAGTTGTTTTGAATGGAGACAGCTTCCCTTCGGTGCCCTGGAGAGAAGCCTTAGGTTTTGCAGAAACCTCAGCCAGCCAGGGAGAGAAGCCCCTGGGCAGCTGTGAAGACCTGACAGAGATGCCAAAGGCCCCTCAGGAAGAGTCCTGCCCTCTGCCAGGGTGGTGGTGCAGAGGGAGGCCAGGCCAGCGTTAGTAGGTGGGTGCGCTTCTGAGCTGAGAGCCTAGACCAAGCCCTTCATGCAAGTAGGGTTCAATTCCACATGCCAGCTTTCTCAAAGAAGGAAGAAGCCAGACTCTACTTGGCCTGGTATGCTAATTGAGGTATAATTTGCATACTGTTGGCATGTACCCTTTTCAAGAGTGAGTCAGTGTTTTTTTAGAAGATGTAGAGTTGTGCAACCATCCAATTCTAGAACATTCCCATCACCCCAAACACATCTCTTGTTTTTCACTTAAAATTACTCCCATGCCATCCCAGGCCCAGCCACCCCTGATCTACTTTCTCTATTTATGGATTGGCCTTTCCTGGACATTGCATGTGAATGGAGTCATATGATGTGTAGTCTTCTGGTGGCGGTTGCTTCTCCTCCTCCTCCTCCTCCTTCCTCACTGGGGATGGAACCCATGTCCTCACACGCTAGGCAAGTGCTCTACACTGAGCCACCTCTCCAGTCCTGGTGTCTGGCTTCTCCCACTGAACATCTGCTTTTGAGGTTTGTGTTGTAGCATCCGTGTATCAATAGCTTCTTTCTTTTTTTATTGCTGAATAGGCCTCCCAGGCCTTTGATTTTTATCAACAGAGAGGGAAGATATTTGTTGTCATGCAGAAACCGTTTCTTCCTTCAAGGACACAGCTGAGAGGGAGGTTGGCCCGGGTTTTGTGTGTGTGGATGGAGAGATGGATCTCCATGAAGAGAAGACACACACCAGAGACCCAGAAAGAAGGCTTATCCACACCCTGATGCACTGGATGAAAAACTCAAAGCCATCTCAATGGGATGGGATGATAGCTACACCCTTTTATGTTTTCACAACTAGAGAAGGGTTCCAAGCTGTCCAACTCCACTCCAGCACTTGTTTTATTATGTTTTGTTTTATAATATCTTAATGGGTATGAAAGCCATTGACATTTCTTTCTTTCTTTTTTTGCACTGCTGGGGATTGAACCCAGGGTCTCATGCATTCTAGTAAATGCTCTTCCACTGAGCTACATCCCCAGCAAAGCCATTGACCTTTACTTGTAAACCTTATATCCAACCACCTCACCAAACTCATTAGGTTTTCATTTGCTGACTTAGATTTTCTAGGTTTATCTTCACATCATCTTCAATAATAACAATTTTGTTTTTTCTCACTTTAGGTGTCATGCCACCCCATCATATTTTACTACAATGGCAAGGACACACATTTCAAGGTTGGAGAGAAGTGGTGGCAGCAGGTATCTGTGGGATGGAACCCAGGGACTGAAGCAGGCTAGGCAAACCCTCTACCACTGTGTCACAGTGACATTGATGAGCTCAGGTGATCGCCCATTCTTGTGTCAGTTGGATAGACCTTTTGGTCATGAAGTACTCATTCATGTTTAGCCCTAAGACCAGGGACTGTGGGCTGTGCTAGGTTACCCCACACGAACAGCAGCTAATGGTCAAAGAAAGAGAAGAGATAGTGACAGATAAGGGCCATGTTCTTGCCCCCAGAGAGAGCACAGCAGAACATCCAAAGGAGGAGGAGTCTTCAAACAACCATTGACTCCATTGGAATATGATGGAGAAAACGGTATTCATCAAGACTGACCCCGAGAAGAGCCCTGGTGTGTTTTTAAGAAATCACCTGATAAACAACTTGGAACAACAGGCTTGTCTACCAGAGGTGACCCTGGCCATAGGCTGAGACCCCTCGGAGCTAAGATGAGCAAGCCGAGGCAGGAGTCTGGGCTGAGCTGAGCTGTCTGGAATGAAGAGGAGAAGAAGTGAAGGATGGAGGGGAAGGATGGAGAGGCCGAGGGACCTGCCACCCTCGTGCTCCGGAGCAAGGAGAAAAAGAAAAGAACGGAGCCCTGCCATGGGCCAGCCAGGAAGCCGCCCTGGGCCATAATCCCCCCCACCCACCTCCACTTCTGTGCACGGGGCCCCATTGAGGGAGCAGTGGGAAAAGCCGGGCTCTGTCTCCCGGTGAGGATGTCCCACAGGCAGAAGGGGAGGAGCTGAGGGCCTCTGACTTCAGGCTACACCAAGGTGTTGGAGGTGACAGCCTCTTACACCCGAGCCACCTGGGGGTTGAAAGATGACAGGCCAACTTGGGGCACAGTGGTCTAGTCTGGAGGTTCTTAACCGAGTATCCGTGGACCCTCATGGGATCCATTACTAAACCTCAGGGGGTTCATGAGCCTCGATGGGAAACTCACATCTTTACTTTCGCTAACTCTGACTGCAGTTGACCAGAGTCCTGTTTTCCTTCTACACTTTAGTTGTTGCCGATGTTCAAACTGTTTATGCTCATTTCTGTGTTCAGAGGCCCACCGTGCTGGGTCCAGAGTGTGGCCATGCTGGGCCCCAGAGATCTGACTGGGACAGAGTGGTTTTGTCATTCAACCGACAAACATCTATCCAACACACTCTCTGCCCTGGACTTTGGTGGTCTGAGGCAGGCCTAAGATAAACTAAGCAGAGCCCCCTCATGGAGGAACTGGAGCACTGAGGGAGACACACAGCCTAGCAAGATAGGTGACTCATGCTGGAGTACAGGGGAGGCTGAGAGGCCAGACAGGGCTTCTCATGGGAAGTGACATTTGAACTGGTTTTTCAGGATATACTAAGAAGTGTGTATAAAGACATAGGACTTTCCTTTAACCAGAAAAATCCCTTGTCAAGAATGTACATAGCTCAGCTTAGAGTTCAGAGAAGCAAAAAAAAAAAAGCAGAAATTTCCCCCAGGCTGAAACAGGAAACCACCCAGGAGCCCTCTGTAGAAGGAGGCTGGGGATTCCCAGTTCCCCAGGACCCAGTGGACCTTATCACAGGAAGCATATCGGGGTGCAGTCTCCGTCTGTGTCTCCTCTGCTTTGAAATGGAATCCCCAGGAGGCCACTAGGTGCTGTCCGTTTTCTATGTTGGTGAATCCCTCCCTCCTCACCTGCACATGTGGTGATTGCATGGAGAAAAGCAGTCGGAACCCTACAAAATTGATGGGGCGGGCCGTGACTCTGTCTCTGCCTGGCATATGTGTCTCCAAATCGCCATGGTGCCTGCACTCTAGGTCACCTGGAAGGATCACCCTTCCCCTGACCCCAATGGCTACAAATGGCTTCAGGGAATTGAGAAGGTAGAACGTCCCACACCTGGGCTATTCAGGTGTGGACAATTTTGCCTGCTCTCAGGACTGTGAGGTGTTGTCACAAGGAGCTGGAGCATCCTAGCAGATGGCTGAGCTGCCTGGGGTCCCTTTCCTCAGAGCAGGATCTGAGCTGGAAGCATGAGGGCAGGTTGGTGGGGACAGAGGGTGGGACATCTCCCCAGGAACTTCCGTCTTGGAGCTCACAGTGGGTGGGGAGGGTTGCCTTCTCCCAAGGCCTGATCAGTGAAGAATAAAGCAGAATAGTTGCTTAACATCACCTCCCTTACCTCCAGCAGTGTTATGGCTGGATCAGGCTGGATCGTATCCCCCACCAAATTCATTGGAAATTCTAACCCCAGAACCTCAGAATGTGAGTGTATTTGAAGACAGGGGCCTTGGAAATGGGAATCAAGGTCAAATGAGGTCGTAAGAGTGAGTCCTAACCTAACAGGATGGGTGCCCTTATTAAGGAGAGGAGATTGGGACAGAATCACAGAGAGAAGACCTTGAGAAGACACAGGGAGAAGACAGCCATCTACAAGTCCAGGAGAGGGGCCCCCGGAGAAACCCATCCCGCCCACACCTCGGTCAGGCTGTCCAATCTCCAGAGCCCAGAGGACCAACCTTTCTGTGGTTTATGTCCCCAGTCAGTGGACTAAAGGAAGCCCTGTCACCCAGCAAGCTCTGTTTAGGTTTGCAGTGCTGGGGGTAGAAGCCAAGGCCCTGCCCACACAGGCAAGTGCTCTGACACTGAGCCACAATCCAGCCCTCAGTGAACTCCTGCTCAATGGCTCCCTGGGGTGACGCCCACCTTCTATCACTATAGACAAAAATAACCAGAGGCACCCTCCAGGAGTCAGAGGTCAGGTTGGATTATTCGGTCAATGGGTGACCTTCCTGCCTACTAGGTAAGAAGCCATCTCAGAGTTCAGGTTTCCCAGCAGCCTGAGCGCTGCCAGCTGATGTTAGCAGGGACATTACCGTAAGCCGATGTTTACCCAGGCAGGTTTTACACACACCGAACCATAGCCCTTTTGCAGGTTAACTGGCTTATGTCTGCAGGGAGGCCATGTTAAAAAGAAAAAGGAAAAAAGAAGCATGCCTTGGTCTTTTGCCAGGTTTATTAAAATGTGCCTGACTTCATAGCACAAAGAGAATAATAAACTAAGTCAGCTTTGAAGTTTCATAAGGTACTTGGCAGCCAGTCTTTAAATTTTAAATGCATTGCACTTATTAACTGGAAGTGCTGCAGAGGACCTGGGAAGGGTGGTGGTGTGGGGCGGGGACCCCAGCTCGCTCGTGCCTGCCCTCTCTGCTTTGCCTTCAATTGCTGTGGGCCAACCCCTGCAGCTGGTCTCCACTGTCACGAGGCTGAGCTTCCCCCTGCTGCTTCCGAGGAAGCCGGGGCCATCTGTGGATTTCCAAAATAGGAGTGACTGATGCCCAAAAGTCCTTTAGGGAACTTGGCTGGGTTATCCCTTCCACCAGGGCACCCCACCCCCGCCATCCCCACGGCCTCAGTGTGAATCAGCTCCTCAGACCAGGGTCCGGCATGACAGGGATATCAGAGGTGCTGGCTTTCCTGGTGCCTGGCCAAGTTGCTTTAGTTTGTGGGCCCAGTTTCCTCCTCTGTATGCTAAGAACAATCACAGCAGCCCCCCCCCCCAGAAGACCCTTGTGAGAATTCAACAAGTGACAAACACATGGGCTGTCTGGGGGTCAGTGTCTACTAAATGTCCCTTCCCTTTCTTCCCTCCCCTCCGTGGTAGGACGATGGCATCTACTTCTGTACCCTCATGTCACCTGCATGACGCTGCACACCCTGGGATCTGAGTACAGATGTGCTGATGAATCCATTTCCTGTTCTCCTTCAGGTCCCACACGTCACTCAAGTGTAACCAGCTCAGTTGGGGCCATCTGAGGTGGTGAGTTTTTAACTTTTTATTATTTTTTAAATTTTTATTTGTTTATTTTTGAGGTACTGGGGATGGAGCCCAGGGCCTCCCATACACTAGACAAGCACGCTACCACTGAGCTACATCCCCAACCCTTTTTTATTTTGAGACAGGGTCTCACTGACCTGCAATCCTCTTGCCTCAGCCTCGGGAGTAGATGGGTTCACAGGCACGTGTCACCAAGCCCAGCTGATAAATATAAATTTAAAACATTGTTGTATTATCATAAAGGTCCTTCATGCTCCTTGAAGAAGGTCTGGATTACGTATGCAAGGTAAAGAAGGAAAGTGATACTGTGGCCGGCACCAACATCTGCTGGTAACCACTGGGGAACATTTCCTTGAAGTTTTTTTTCTATGTATATATGCACCTGAGTCTGATTCACTCCGTTACTGGGGCATCTCACAGTGGCTGCTCAACTTAAAGACCTCAAAGAAAAGACCTTCCTAAATGCAGAAGCAAAGCGACAGCCTTTTCTCTCTCCTAGATGAAGCTCTGTGCATACCTGTCCTGGCTCCCACCTCTGCCTCACCAGAGTTAACCTGCTACTGTGTTAAAGCCACCTGGAGGTGGAGGCTGCCCAGGTACTTAAAGCCACCTGATGTAACACACGTCTCTTTAACTAAGCAAAGGATTCGGAGAAAAAAATTCCTCTGAGGTTCTTGACATCTTGTTCTGCACTCTTGTTATTTAGATGAAGAAATATAGTGATTTAGGTTTTATTCTTGCTTAGGAGAAGCGAGTAGCAGGGCCTTGGGCTGGATCCTTCCCTCAGGTCACAGGAAATTGAAGGAATCAATATCAGAGGAAATTGAAGGGCAAGTGTAGCATCTGCCCCTCACGGCTGTCCAGTGGCCGGTCATGTCAGACAGGTCACAAGAGGCTGATCAAATGAATTAGACCCAAAGCATTTTAAGAAAAATAATGCAAAGATTGTTTTCTGTTTGGGGCAGTGTCCATAACTGTCACCCAGCAGCGTGAACAGGGCCGTTGCTCTGGCTGGGGTTCTGACCTCATCCTAGCTGTGCTTCTCATGGTGGGGGTCCTTCCCGTCCTGCAACCTTCCCTCTATATGGGGGCCCCTCTGCCTCGGTACTAATGAGTCCAGCTCCCTTCAGATGACCTGTGGGGCTTGTAGGTGTAAATGGGGACTTGTGTGATGTGTGGGACTGTGTGTGCCTGTGTGTAGGAGGACACAGGAGGGTCCACTCTGAGTTTCGATTTGTATAATTTTCTCTGGGCTCTTGGTGAGGCCTAACTTTTACAATATTTTGGTTCTGAGACTATCATCTGCTCCTCTGTACAGTTTTTCTTCATAGTTTTGATACTCGGCCCTTTGCCCTGAAATATACCGAATAACCAGAATATATTTACATGTGTGCATATGCATGTACGTGCTTGTATACACAGGGATGTGTGTGTGTGCATGTGTGTATCTGAGCTTTATTTTATTTATTTATTATTTTTGGCACCGGGAATGAAACCCAGAGATGCTGAACCACTGAGCCACATCCCCAGCACTTTTAAAAAAATTTTTTATTCTGAGACAGAGTCTCACTAGGTTTCTTAGAACTGCACTAAGTTGCTGACGCTGGCTTTGGACTTGTAGTCTTCCTGCCTCAGCCTCCCAAGCCACTGAGATCATAGGCAAGCAACGCCATACACAGCTGTGTCTGGCCTTTAGAATCCAGTGTGAACAAAAATGGGGGCTCGGGTATAGAAACCAGGGCACCCAGGAAAGCAGCCCATCTTCAAGTACAAAATGCGACCTCCTTTTTGAAATAGTTGGAGCTCGTGCTGTGCCCCCTGGTGGTGCAAAGAGAGCATGGCAGAGTGGCTGGCCAGGTCAAGGCTGAATTTCCGAGTGTATGTGTGTGTGTCCTATTATTATTATTACTACTATACTTTCTACTGGCTGTTATTATTATTGAGGATAGTGTATTGGCCATACAGCCTGTCAGTGTATAGACAGGCTCTTATAGACCTCATTTCATGAAATATTTATAACAACCCCACTGGGTGTCTACTGTTAGCATTGCCATTCATAGAACATCAAGCTACTGCCCAGAGTCCCACAATTCATAGGAAGTGGGCCAGGACTCAACCCCAGCCTAACCCCACTCAACCACTTACCTACTACAAGAAGTTTCACTTGGCACAAATAGAAGGGTATTTCTCAACTGTGAGTTCCAGGTAGGCCTCTTTAAAAGAGAATTTTTTTGTGAGTTAGAGAGAGAAAGAAAGAAACTTCAGTTGAGAAACTGCATTTGTAAAACATGATAAGGGCAGGTGATCCCCAGTACAGGTACAGTGATATCACCAGGGCAGCACAGGGCAGGCTGGGCTCGAGTGCTGGGCTTCCCTGGAGGTGCCATCCCTTTGGTCCAGAACAGACCTAGCATTTTTGTTAGATTATTATCAAAAAGAAAAAAAAAACTAATTCTCAAGGGACCTGTGACAAGCAAAGCTCGCCCTTCTTCAACCCTGCCAAGCATTTCAAATGGATGTCTGTCTGATGAATATGGCTCTAGGAGATAGGTAAAAAACTTTGACAGCATCATAAGTCACTGAAACCATGCTCTTGAGACTTCAGGGACACCTGGAGCTCACACACCTCAGTCAGGAGTGGCTCTTCCAGGAGAGTGCTAGGCTATGTGCCTGCCACATAAACACCACTTAATGAATAAGTGCATCAAAAATAAGTTAATAACATTTGTCATTCAAAAATATTTCCAGAATGTCGTCTGCTTAGGTTATGCATTGACAATTCACATTCGGAAACTATACTGATGCATGCTCCTCCCACCAGGTCTCAGTAGTGACCAGCTCTCCGTAGTGGCAACTAGATTAACACTGTACATATCCTTGCAGGATAGTTTATGCACATATGAGCAAAATGGTAGTGATGGGATTCAGGACAGGCTCCCAAAATATATGTACCTTAGCGCTTTAAATATACTAAGCTAAAGGAATTTGAGAAATGGCAGGTGCCAGAAGGACTCTCTGACCTTCCCTGAAGCAGGTCTTGGGACCCTCATGTGAGAAAAGCCCTTGTTGTGTGCAGAGGGACGTTGAAGGGACCTGAACTGGCCTGGCTGGCTCTCCCCATCTCCACTCACATTTTCCCACGACTTCCCCCTTCTTCACCAAACCTGCTGGAACACACTCAGGCTTAACCATTCTTTGTCTTCATTTCCTTATGTGAGGTAAAACTGCAGAACCCAATACAGCCTGGAAGGCTGGAAGGAAGCTTTGTCTTTTCTCCTCTTTTGTAGTTTTTAAGGAATTCCTTCATTCTTTTGTTTCTCATTTATAGTTGCCCGTGTTTCATTATATAGAAGTGACATGTGGACATTTCAGTTGTTTCCAGTTTTCTACAAGCAATGGAGCAATTGTTTACTTCTCCCAAAAGTAATTTGCACGTTTGCAAGCGTGTCTGTAGCATAAAGATTTCAAAGGGTATGTGTATTTGCAACTGTGATAAATATTTCCAGAATGACTTCCAAAAAGGTTAGACGGATTCACACGCCTTCCTAGAATTTGAGGGTCTAAATCCCCACACGTTGCCAACACAGTGGATTATCAAATGTTGTGGCTCAAACCAATCTAATAGATGAAAATAACATCTCAGCATAAGTTTTAATTTATACTTATTTTTTTTCAAGGCTGGGAATAAAACTCAGGGCCTCATCCATGCCAGGCAAGTCCCCACCACTAAGCCACACTCCCAGCCCCTGAATTTCTTTCTCATAGGAGAGTCAGATTGAACATATTTGCATGTGTTTAAGAGTCTTTTGACTCTTAAACACATACAAATATGTCATTTCCTGTGGCTATTTTCTTATTATTCTTTCTTTCTTATCAGAATCTGTGAGTGATGAAATAGAAACTACATACAATTGAAGCAGAACCCTTTTCTTTTGTTTTGTGAATAGCTAATTGTAATTATAATGGTATAATCGGTCACACAAGGCAATTTTATTATTCTAGGAATTTGATTAATATATTGACTTTGAATATGGTAAGCTTTCCAAATTTTAACTTTTAGGTTAATTAGACATTAAATTATTTTGTGGTTCTTTCTTCCTCCAAGATTTTATTTCAGCTCCATACTGTTGCCACCCTCTGATACATGTCCTGTTAGTTTACATCCCCCAACATCCTAAACCCAAACCAAGGCCCACGTCCTCCATACACCGTGCCCAGCTATTCCTGCTGATGTGGCCTCTCCATTCTCTCAGGCTCTGGGATACCAAATGGGAAATGCATCTCACAAAGCTTCCCACTGTCTGCCGCTCTCCCTCCTCCAGAGGCAGAAAAGTTCTGAAGAGCAAGGGCATCTCTCCTTCACACCACCTATGACCCTCCTGGGAACAAATATGAATATGACAGAACTTGTAAACTTGAAATGACCTCCAGAGGTCCTTAACCTATGCTCTACAGGACTCTGGGTGTCCTGAGTTATATTTTATTATAATTTCAGTGATAGACAGTGGGCCATGTGAAGATAGAGGCAGAGACTAGCCTGGTATTGCCACAAGACGAGGATTCCTGGGGCTCCCAGCAGCTGGGTAAGGCAAGGAGGGAATCTTTCCTGAGAGCCTTCAAAGAGAACATGGCCCCGTTGGCTCTTAAATCTCTGATTACCAGTCTCCACATCTGTGAAAGAGTGAATTTCTCTTACTTTAAGCCCCTGTGTTTGTGGAACTTTATTATGGCAGCGCTAAGAAACTCATAGACACCCTACCTATAACTTTCTCACCAAAAGAAATCACAGATACTTTCATGAAAGATTATGATTTCTATGGATAACTTAAAATAGTAAGATCATGGGCTGGGGTTGCGGCTCAGTGGTGGAGTGCTTGCCTAGCATGTGTGAGGCACTGGATTTGATCCTTAGCACCACATGAAAATAAGATAAATAAAATAAAGACATTGTGTCCATCTATGACTAAAAACATATTAATCATCGTGACTTTGATATTACAATTGTTATTAAATCCAAAGACAGGTCTTTTTAATCAGCTAATAACAAATTGATAAATTATTTCAGTATTATCATAGATGTATTTAAATATAATAATTTCCACTATTATTCTCTTTATTTTATTTCATGCATTTGGAAACAGTATTATGGAAAGAGGCAGTCCTTGGGCTTCACCAGAACGCCAAAGTGGGGCAGGAGTCTTAACCAATTTTGGCCTAGGCTGCAGTACTAAGTGGTAGCCAGAAGAGGACACTAGAGCACCTATGCAAAGCTATGAAAATCAGGAACATTTTACATTTCACTAGATATAGATATGTCTTTTAAATTCATATTATTTTTAGAACATTAATAATGTGTTCACTGTAATCAAAATATGGAAATATGTTCAGGACTGCTCTCCTATTTACTTATTGCCTTAAAATTTCTATACTATTCTTAATTACATGAGCAGTTGGTACTTAAGTTATTTTTAGACTGTATCCTATAGCTGGAACTACTTTGTAATTTCTATGTCCTACAGGAAAACAGGAAGCTGGAATAAAATGGAAATTAATAGAAAGAATAGCCTAGGGCTGGGATTGGTGATTTAGCTCGCTGGTAGAGCTTTTGCCTGGCATGCACAAGGCCCTGGGTTCAGTTCTCGGTCCTGGGGAAAAAAAAAAATGGTTGGAACTGTAGCTCAGTGGTAAATCATGTGCTTAGCATATGCAAGGTCCTGGGATTCAATCCCCAGCGCCTAAGAAAAGAGAAGAGCTTGACCATGTTACAGATGTACACAAAATACCAAATAGCATGCATCCATAGTGATAGGGCACGTGGATGCCCTGCAGATGAAAAAGGCCTTCTAAGTCTCTGCCTGGGCTCATATTACCTGTGTTAGTCAGTGCTGCATTACTACAATGAAATACCTGAGGCAACCAACTTAAGAAGGAGAATGGTTTATTTAGCTAGCAGTTTGGGAGGTTCAAGTCCAAGGTCAGGTAGCCCCATTGATTTGGGCTTCTGAAGAGGACCACAGTTGGTAATGGCAGGAGCCCGTGTCATAGTAGTCACATCTGGTGCCAGGAAGCTTAAAGACCCAAATCTTACAGACCTTTTGGAGGATGGATACCTTAGTGACTAAGGACCTTCCACTGGGCCCTCCCAATATCACCACCCTGGAGAACAAGTTTTTATATTCAGTCCTTTGGAAGGGACATTTGAATTACACCCAAACCATGGCATTACCTAAAGGCATCCTTCATGTATATAAGATACTTCTATTTTTTTTGGGGGGGGGGGGTACTGGGGATTGCAACCAGGGGTGCTTTACCACTGAGTTACATCTCTAGTCTTTTTTGCTTATTTATTTATTTGTTTGTTTGTTTGTTTTTAACTTGTTAAGTTGCTGAGGGTCTTGCTGAATTGTCCAGGCTGGCCTTGAACCTGAGATCCTCCTGCCTTAGCCTCCTGAGTTGCTGGGATTATAGACATGCATCACCACACCCAGCTTCAAATCACATTTGAGAGAATCTGATCACTTCCATTTTTGTGAAGTTTCCAGAGGAACTGGGTTCCAAGCTCTGCAGCCACTTACTGTATACAACACGTTTGACCTGGAGGCCAGTTTGAAGGCAGGAGACTTTTTGTCCTTCTGTGTTTCTCATCATTTACCCTCCACCCTGCCCAGGGCCCTCACAGACAGCAAATGAGGTGTTGCCCAATTCTGAATAGAAAATAAAAGCCAATTCGACTTTGAAACTAAACTTACTGTAATTCTGTCTTTTGACAGTCCTTCTGAGTCCAGTTTCTGGCAGGGAGATGCACATGTTCAGAAGAGCCAATGTACATTTAAGATGCGTATCACTGAAAGCAATTTTCACACTAAAAAAACTAAACATATCGAACTTAGGTTAATAAAGTATTCGAAGGAAAGTGCCCAGGTGTTTATAGTTTACATCATAAAAGAGGAAAAAAGGGGACAGTTTATGTGTGGACAGAGGGAGGATGGATTGATCCATTCTGTATAATGTGTAGTGGACGCTAGGTGGTGGTACGCGGTGTTCACGGTACCATTATCCAACTTTCTGTTAGAAAATTTTTAAGATACAGCAATCCAGTTTCTGCCACAGTCAACGTGGAGCCACAGCTCCCAAGGTAGGGATCCTGGACTTGTCACCCTCCTTCATCCTTAAATGAGGAGGAACTTTTGGCCAGGCAGCCAGGGCGGGCTCCTCCATCAAGCCAGGCGGTAGGGTGACAACCTGAGGTCAGTGTTTCCTTGGCAACTGAGAGTTGGTACAGTACACAGCTCAGAGGCCTCCCAGAGAGGCGAGGGTGCTGGGATGTTGATTTACCGGCTCCTGTCAGCCAGCTGTGGAGGCTGCTGCTCTCAGGAGGCCTCAGCTCCCCACCCTGCCATGAAGGTGCTAGAAAGAGAACCTTCACCTAAAAAAAAAACAGGAGATGCTGGCAGTTGGAGCTTGGGCTGGCGGGCACAGAGGTGGCGGGACACGTGGGTGGCTGTGAACACCTAGAGGACACCCCAGAGGTGTGAAATGGTCCTGCCCACCCACCAGGCGCTTCAAGTCTCCAAGATGAGGACCTTGGCTGGAAGAGGCAGCTGTCGGCAGAGTTCACCACCGATGGAGAGATCTGCACACTGCCTGGTCCAAAAGGTAACATGGGGGCGACAGACGACCTCAGGCTGTGTGAATCCCAATGTGAGGTGGCCAGAAAAGCAAATCTACAGAAAACAAAGGGGGTTTGTGGCTGCCTGGGGCCCGGGGATGGGACGAGAAGTGACTGCTAATATCAGGAGGGATATTTGGGAGTGATGGAAATTTTCTCATGTTGGATTGTGGTGATGGTTGTATGAGTCTCTAACTGTAGCAAAAAAAAAAAAAATCACTGAATTGTACATTTTAAATGACTGAATTTTATGGTGTTTAACTTTTACCTTGATAAAGCTGTTTTTAAAAATTGGCCCAGAGAACCAGGCACATACCTATAATCCCAGTGACATGGGAGGCTGAGAAAAGAGGATGGCAAATTTGAGGCCAGTCTGGGCAACCTCGAGAGACTCTCTGTCACAAACAAGCTATGCCATTAACACAGACCAAACACGTTTGTATCTTTCCACAATGTCAACATTGATTGAATAACAATAAATTCACATCTACACCACTTTCATCAAGGTAATGGGTCATCTGACAGTCATGAACTGGGTAAACCCAGAGTTCTATTATTCTAATTTTAATGCCTAATATCTATAATACTCAAGACACAATTTGCACACAAGCATACATGATATAATTATGAATATACATATAAAATATGTACACATACACTTTACACACACAACATAAATAAATATATATACAGAATATGTATATATATGCTACATATGATATACATATGTAAAATATATATACTGTTATACACAATATAAATATATACATGTCTACACACACAGAAAGGCTAAGAAAGGGTCAAGGAGGCCACAGAGCTTCCGGAAGCTGAACTGAGAGTGAAGGCAGAGAGCAGAGGGTTGTAGGTGGTCAGATAAGAAAAACATGCTCAAGGCGCAGAGCTGTCAAAGTTCGGGAACTTGTTCTAGGCCAAGGTTTGGGTGGAGGGCAGTTTCACAGGGTGAGTATCACCTTGAGAAGTCAGCTTGGAGTGGCCATGTGTAGTGTCACGGGCAGGAGAAACTGCTCTGCCAAAGCCTGAGGACAGAGATTAGGAAGGCCCTGGCTGTGGCGGTTTTCCTGGACAGGCTGGTGACAGGTGTCCAGCGATGGTGTCAGGGTGCTGCCATGTCCAGTTCCGGTGCTCCTCCTTTTGTAGGCCTCCAGTGAGGAGGCTGCTTCAATGCAGTGGTCTGGTGTGTTCCATAAGCTCACAGGCCTGGTTTCCCGATATGAGTTTGATACACCCTTCATACATGTGCTTCTAATTCATTTGATAAGTCCACAGGTGCTCATTAATTATTAGCATAATTAATTCATCTGTTTGTGTCTTATGATTGTGCCAGGCCTCTGGTGGTTCTTACTTGAACAATAAGTACGGAGTCAATCCTCCTTACACTTAAACTCAAGATAGAATAGCTTACGGCAAACTAGTGCTTTACAAAATGGACTAGCTCAGTCTGAGAACTACTGTTCCCTACAGCATGGGGCACAGCCTGCTCTGCACACCCTGCCTCAAAATAAAATTTAAAATGACTGAGGATATAGCTCAGTGGTAAAGTACCTCTGGGTTCAATCTCCAATACAAAAAAAAGAAAAATGAGAGAGAGACTTACAACTGCCTGTAGGCACAGGATTCCAGGTGGCTTCCGTCTTGGCCCCAGAGTCCACCCCAGGTGGTGCTGTGGAACCCGTCAGGTGTTGGTGGCTATGAGCTGGACAGTCACCTAACTGCCTGGGGCTTCATTTCTTCATGTGGACAGTGCTGGGTATTTTGTAAAGATTTGGAGAGCACCTAGCACCTCTAAATAGGGTGTATTTGTTACTTGATGTCATTAGAGATGATTTCTTGGCACTCTGAAGGGTATATCCAGCGATGGGAAACTCGCCCAAACAAAAGTGGATTGAAAAGCTTCCTGGACCCAGGACACTATATAAAATGGCCGTGACTTTTTTTTTTTAAGAAAGAGAGAATTTTTAATATTTATTTTTTAGTTCTCGGCGGACACAACATCTTTGTATGTGGTGCTGAGGATCGAACCCGGGCCGCACGCATGCCAGGCGAGCGCGCTACCTACTGCTTGAGCCACATCCCCAGCCATGGCTGTGACTTTTCAAATGAATAAATAACAGTGCTGATAGAGAGGAGTACAGCAAGGGACACAGGTAAACTGCACCAGGAAAGAAAGTGGCCCTGAGCAGCGTCTGGGGCGTGAGGCTTGTGAGGTACCAGGAATTGAACCCAGGGGCACTTAACCACCGAGCCACATCTAAATAAAAATTTATTTAGAGACAGGGTCTCACCGAGTTGCTCAGGGCCTCGCTAAGTTGCTGAGGCTGGCTTTGAACTCACAATCCTCCTGCCTCAGCCTCCTGAGCCCATGGGATGACAGGTGTGCGCCACCCCACCTAATGAGGGTTGCAATGACTCTTAGGGTTGGTAGAAGCTCTGGCTTCAGGAAACCTGTCAGTCAGCTTCATGAAGGAGGACAGGGATTTTTGTTACCTTCTCCAGCTCTTATTTTGTCCTTTTCATGACAGAAGAATATTGGAACCACTTCACTGCACTTTCTGTTAGCAAGTTATTGATTGGATTCTTTGTAGGAGAGATTGGTAGATGAAAGGGTATTCGCACTTTTAGTTTCTGTAGATACCGCCATATTGCTGTTCGCACAAGCTGAATCCTATACGCTCCACAAAGAGTTTATGAATGATCTTCCACAAATCCAGAATAGTTTCTAGTTTAAAGTTTTGCCAGTCTGATGGACAAAAACACAAAAAACTAATTTTCTGAACGATGGTGAAATTGAGTTTAGGGATTTTTTTTTTCTAATACTGGGAATGGAACCCAAGAGTGTTTTACCACTAAGCCACATCCCCAACCCTTTTTTATTTTATTTTAAGACAGGGTCTTGTTAAGTTGCCCAGGCTGGCCTCAAACTTTCAAACCTTCTTCAGACTCTCAGGAAGCTGGCATGACAGTCACATGCCATTGCACTGTTTTCATATATTTATTGATCCTTAGAGTTATAGGGGCTGAGGTTGTAGCTCAGTGGTGAAGCGCTTGCCTTACATGTGTGAGCCACTGAGTTCAATACTCAGCACCACATAAAGGTAAAATAAAATAAAGGTATTGTGCCTATCTACAACTAAAAATATTAAAAAAAAAAAAAAGAGTTATGGGTTGGATCTGGAATGTCCCCAGAGGCTTATGTGTAGAAGTCCTGGTCCCCATTGCAGCGATGTTCAGAGGTGGGGATCTGGATGTGAGTATATCATGAGAGCTCTGATCCTCATCAATGGATTCATCCACTGAGGGAGTCATAGCTGATGGGTTATAGGAAGTGGTGGAAACTACAGCAGGTGGGACCCAGGTGAATGGGATGGGTTTGGGGGATGTGCTCTTGGGGACTATAACTTGTCCTGGCTCCTTCTTTTCTCTCTGCTTTCTGGCAGCCATGAGGTGAGCAGCTCTGTTCCACCACACCCTTTCCATCATATTTTTTCTTTCTTCAGGCCCAAAACTAATCCCTGAAGCCATGAGCCAAAATAAATCTTTCATACTCAAGCTGATTTTCCCAAAAAAAGCTAACTAACACAACAAGTGTAAATTGCTTCTTCGTATTTTTCCTATATTTCTATTGGGTTGTCCTCTTATTGATTTTTAAGGGCTCTTTGTATATCATGAATACTTGTCTTTTGTTCATTTTACATGTGGAAACTATATCTTCCTGATCTCTCTTCTTTCATTTTGGTTTATGATACAATTTGTCATACAGGAATTTTTTTTCATTTTCAAGAGGACAAGCCTGCCACCATTTTCTTTATGGCCTTTGAATTTTGATTCATGGTTAGGAAATGTTTTCCCATACAAGATTATAAAACTATTCTCTTGTGTTGACTTCTAGTCTTTTCGTATTTTAAAATTAAAGCTTTATTTAATTTGAGATTATTTGAGATTATTTTTGTTTGATATGTAGTGTGAAATATGCCTCTTTATTTCCTCAAATAGATATCCAACTGCCAAACACTACTATGAAATAATGAATACTTCCTCTGTTAACTTAAAATACCACTTTTCATCAAATCAAGATCTTTTTTTATTGCATTTTCTAATTGGCTATTATTGATATATAGAAAATATTTATTTGGCCAGGCGTGGTGGCACACGCCTGTAATCCTAGCGGCTCAGAAGGCTGAGACAGGAGGATGCTGAGTTCAAAGCCAGCTTCAGCAATGGTGAGGTACTAACTCAGTGAGACCCTGTGTTTAAATAAAATACAAGATAGGGCTGGGGGTGTGGCTCAGTGGAGGAGTGCCCCCGAGTTCAATCCCTGGAACCAAAAATAATTTTTTTTATTTAATTTGTCATTTTAAAAATTCCCTCCTTTTTTTTTTTTTTTTTTTGAAGTGGAATAGAAGCAAATTCTTTTTACCACATTGTGTTGAAATGGTGGAATCATTTTCAGCAGCATTCACACCAAAGTACCAAGGAAAAGAATGAGCATGAGAGGGTTGTGGTGTTTTACACTCAGGAGTGTGGCCCACAGAGGAGCAGCACATTCAGAGAAGTTGTTAAATCTCACTTATTCAGATCCCCTCCCAGATCCACTGAATCAGAAGTTGTAGATCAGCAAGGTGCCCAGGCAGTCAGTGTGCGTGGTGAATGAACGCACTGCACGTACCTGAGTCTTGCTGTCTTTCCTGACCCTTTCCTGTGTCATGTGTCATGTTGGGAGCACCTTGTTTTGCTGAAGTGTGCTTCCCATCACAGGGGGGGCTTGGTAGGACTGACAGCTGAAGCATCCCTCCCTCCCCTTGCCAAGAGGATGAGCATTGGGTCTAGCAAATGAAAACCTGGCTCCTTGGAATCTTTTTTTTTTTTAGTTGTAGCTGGACACAATACCTTTATTTTATTTATTTTTAAATAGTGCTGAAGACTGAACTCAGGGCCTCGCACATGCAGGCAAGTGCTCTACCACTGAGCCACAACCCCAGCCCTCTCCTTGGAACCTTGATGTAAACACCAAAATGATCGTAGTTGCTTAATCCAAAGCCTGGACAAAAAGAAACAAAACCAAGTGCTTCACTTTAGACCCTCTGCATCTGCAGAGATGCCTGGGGTTCTTCCTTTTCTGGGCCTGGTCTCTCTTTTGACTCTGCGAGCTACACCACGTAGGTGGAATAAATTCCACTTTGACCTTCACTCCCCAAGGTAGGGTTCCATGGCTTACCGCCAAAGAACCCCGACAATGCCTCGGAGTGGGATGTTCCAGAGTGGAGTGGAACTGGCTGAGTCAAGCGGAGGCAAGAGACCCTCATCCCTCCCTGGGAAGTGAGATCTCCACAGTCTGGTCAGAAAGCTCCTGGCTTCAGAGACATCTTCATCAGCTGCCATCTGCCCATGTGCCTGAGGCCAGTTTGATGAAAGCCTGCCAGGTCTTGGCTACTCCTCGTGGCCATTAGTAGAATCTTACAAAAAGGACACAGGCTTCGAAATAAAAGAGCAAAGAGAATCCTGCTTTCCAAGAGAGGACACTTCCCACAGGGACCAACGAGCCAAGAAGCCTACAGATCAGATAATCATGTGCCTTTCAGACTTGGAGAAGCTGGATCATCTGCCTTAAGCCGGAATTAGAATAAGTTCGAGCAGAGGCTGGAAGCCTGCAAGCAAATCTGGAGCCAAGCCAGAGCCAGACCCCGAGTCCCAGGGTCCTCCCAAACAGCCCCGCTTGTACTTCCAGCTAAACCAATGGGATGCTTGAGGGGAGCCCCAACCCGCTGTAACCCACAGTCCCCAAGGATGCCTGGGGTCAAGAGGATGATGATTACTGTCATTGTGTTAGAGGCCAAGATTTCAGAGATTAAGCCAAGAGCTGGAGGCTGGGGCACATGGATCTGTTTCTCCAAGACCAAATCCATCAAACTTAGGTCAAATTTAGGACCCATGACCATGACCATCCATGAGAGGGGACCCAAGGATGTCCAGAATGTGAACTCCTTGGGGCAGGAACTTTGTCCTCTTCATTGTTAAATCTGCAACCCTTGGAACAGTGGCCGGCTGGTGGAAGGTGCTCAGGGTTCATTCAATGAGTGACTCATCCAGACCCCTGGACTTGCCTACGTGTCCAAGCAGTTGAGGAAACGTCAATTGGACAAGAGACTTCCCATTTTTATGGCAGTTATATCCAAAGGAAGCCAAAGCATTTCAAACACTGTAGTTTGGGTGGGGTTGACCCTTCATCCTCAACTGGAGGGCTGGGAGAGGACCAGGTCATGGGTCACCAAAGAGCCGAGTCTCCAGACACAGCGACTGGTAGATGGAGAGACAAGGAGCCGTGACTGAGCCTAGTCGGCGTCCTCTCTGGATCAGCCGTGACTCCCGGGCTTTTCCCAACATTTGAGATGTGGATGCCCCTTGCTTGCTTCAGCTGGTCTTCCTTCATTTCCCATCAGAACTAAAGAATCGACTCATACACTCCATCTGTAGGAGTGTATTCAGGATGGGATGCCAAATGAGGATGCAGCTCTCACTTTACTTTCTGACTTGGTTGATGTGGTAGAGAATCCACTGTGGACAGGACACTCCCTTCTGGTGTCATCCACTTTCAGTTTAGTTCTCGGGCGGCGTGTGAATCAGGTAGGTGCCCCGCCAGTAGTGCTCAGGAGTCGTATTGGAGAAGTGGACCGGCTGGCTGCTGCTCTAGTGATGGCTAGTGTTTTCCTTTACCTCTTTTTTGCTAGTTAATTCTATTCTTTTTTAAATATTTATGTTTTGGGTGTAGATGGACACAACACAGTGCCTTTTTATTTTTTTTTATGTGGTGCTGAGGATCCAACGTGGGTCCGGGCGGTGCTAGGCGAGTGCTCTACCGCTGAGCCACAACCCCAGCCCCTCTATTCTTAACCTTCCTCTCGTCCTTCCCATGCCCTCTCTCTTATCCCTGCCAACTCTTCATCTTCATCTTCATTGGGGTGGCAGATTTCTGCTGCCCTAAATGCTCTTTTCTCCCAAGGAAGGTGTATGCAAAGCACAGAGGCGGCCCCCCTGGGGAGCAGGATTAGTTCACTGAGATGGGAAGATTCCTGGAGGTGGGAGCTGTCTTTATGGGGTGAGTCGGGAATGTTCCAGAAGATTCAGTGCAGGGCTGATACATACAACTATACTCCAGACAGCAGTATCCTGTGAATGTAGGGAGAAGTGGACATACAGAAATAGAATTATCACATTTAGTTCCTCCTTATTAATATTCAACAGGTGAAGTAAAAATAAAGAACCCAAGGGGAAAACAGTTCTAAACAACAAAGCTAACATGGAAGATTGTCAGTCTGTACCAGGAACTGTATGTCACAAGGAGATCTATATCTTTTTCTTTCCCTAAACCTTTATTTGGAAAATGTTGAAACTTAAGAGAAAAGTGGAAAGACGTGGTACCTCGCTGCTGGGATCTCTGTCAGGTGCCAGGAGAATACAAGATAAGAGCACAGACAGGGCTGAACGTGGCGCTACTTCTCGCCGTGTCAATTTTCTTTGAAGACTTTTCAGGGGAGTAAAACATTTTTATAATAAAACCAACTTGAACATTTCTGAAGCAGAATGCAAATTTCTTATTATTTTTAAGATGGTGGCTCAAGCCTTCAAATTCGATTTCCAGAACCTCAAGAAATTTACTAATTTCCTTTGGCCACTGGGAAGCCTGGTGAGAATGTTTGAAAAGTGTCAAAGTCAAGATTTCTGGTTGGCCCCAGTGTTGTCACTAGGCTCCATTGTAACCTCCAGCTTTGCTGCTGCCACTTCTCTGTGCTGCATCTGACCTGGTCTCTTGGGAGGTCTCCTCCTTTCCCGGATACTCCTGACGAGTATCCTTGAAAAGCCAACCAAAGACTGACTTCTTGGAAACCTTCTAAGCACAATGGAGTGGAAAGAGCAGATTTCTGGAGGCTGGTGAGTTATATGAACAGGCTTGTTCCTGATGGCTCCCCACCCTTACCTGCAGGGTGACTCCCCACCCTGACCTGCAGGGTGGCTCACCAGCTGCCCTGAGACTGGCAGTCCCTCCCTGCAAGGTAAGGTGGCTGCCCCACTAAGCTTAGATGTGGCCAGGTGTCTTGCCCTGCAGTATGACATGTAAATAGAAGTAACAATGTCACATCTAAATGGAAGCCCTCAGAAACACTATGTGGCTCAGCCATCTCTCTCTCGCAGATAGGGGCCCCTGGTTCAGATTGGATTCTGGAACAGAGATGACAGATGAACAGAGTTGTCACAAACACACAGCTGACAACGTGACTAAAATAAAGTGATAAGCTGCTGAGATCTGGGGGGTGTGGAGACCCACTCAGAACCCCATAATTGAAAAAAACTAAAGGTTATTTTAAGCTGTAGACATTTGTGATTCAACAGATGCAGAGAAAATTAAAGGGCCTTAGAGCTTCCGTTGACTAGAAGTAGCAACTTCTGGAATGTAAGACTGCCATAACCTCTTCCTTAGGGTGGCCCCTCTGCAACAAGGAAGAACCTGAATCAACCAACCGCAAATCCTTTCTCTAGAAAAGTTCTCTAGCCCAGAAGGAGTCATAAAAACCATTCATTGTCGTATTGACAAACATCACGAATCTTCTTGTCTCCTGTTTGTTCTGAAAACCCATTTATCTTTTTAAAACTCAGTTTTTTGTGCCTTTCCCCCTCTCCTTTGCCTACTAAAATGATATATAAGCCCCAGATTCTAGCCCCTCCCCGTGTGTGGGGGGGTGGTGCTGGGGATCAAACCCAGGGCCTCATGCAGGCTAGGCAAGTGCTCTACAGGCTGAGCTGCCCCCAGCCCTCACCTCTTCTGAGATCCTCATCACCGACTTCAGTGAGTATGCACTTTGTGCTCATAAACTTCCCTGTTTTCTCCTGTTAATCTGTCTTTGTCGGTTTAATTCACAGACCCTCTGCACAAACCCAAGAGGATGGAGGAAAACATTTCCCTCCCCTCTGAGGGTCATTTGTTACCATAGCAAAACTGATATAGAGAAAGATGAGCCTGAATTTCTGATTGTGTCTGTGCTATCTGCTTGCTGAAGGGATTTTATGTTCTGGAAGATCATCGGTCAAACGCTCCTTTATAGGATTATAAATTAAATATGATTATTGATTTTTTTCCTTTCTTGTGAAAACAAACAGGGTGAACCAGCTGTGATCACTGTATATCAGTATTAAGTCACATCAGTGTATCTTTTTCAGAAGGTGCATTATACATATTGCAGTAAGAAAAGAGATTGGATATTAGTCAAATTCCCATGAGACACTTCGGTTTAAAAATCCTTTTTCCTTTCTGCTTTATCGGTCCTATTGGAGAATATGGGAGGAAGTGCCCATCGTGTGTGCCTGAGATCCTCATGTAGAATCAGACCACATGTTCCAGGGCCCGTCATTACTGCCAGAAGTCATCAAGGGGAATTGGCCCCTCCCTCCCTGAGGCTGGCCCCTCCCTCCCCTGCAGACTTGGCTGCGGGTTGAAGGCAGCACTTCTGTAGCTGTCCCTCCATCAGGGAGGCAGGGTCCCCAGGTTGCCAAACCTGGGTTCAGAAACTCACCCCAGGAAGAAAAAACAATATTTGAAAGATGGTTGTTGGGGAGAAAGAAAGGCCAAAGAATACAGAAGAGGGAGCTTTGCTCACAAATTGGTTTCTCAGCTCCAGGGCTTGAGGGGTGACAGACACAGAACAGGGTGACAAGGGAGAGGGAGAGGCTAATGGAGGGGAGGGACACTCTGTCTTTTCTGGGGACAGGCAAAGGTATTCCAGGAACTGGGTGCCACCTCTTTCCACTCCTTTCCTGGTCTGGATTTCTGGCCGTGGTAACGGGGGTGGGGGGGGGGGGTGGGGTGGGGGGGGGTGTCTCTAGCTTTGAAGCTAACGGAGGCAGGTCAGGCAAGGTCAAGCTCACCCTATGTTGTAGTTTGGGATGAAATAGTTCTCAAATTATCAGCATGTCTACAGCAACGCTGAGTAGAATCTGACCCAAGGTCAAGGCAACAGAGGAGACAGACACAAAATGAAAGCAGACGTGCCAAGCCCTGTCATCCAGTCCAGCCACCCACTGAACATGGCAGGCCCAAGGGAAGAGTCATTGCTTTCAGCAAAAGTGACCTTCAGGTCCCCAAAGACTCCCCTAGGCAATGCTAGGTATCTTAATGCACAAGTTAGAAGTGTTTGTCTACAGCAAAGTTAGGGAGATACTAATAATGTGATGCTCAGCTGTGGGGCCTCCAAAGTTGGTGATTTTTAAGTTCATTAAGAGCAAGTGAGCCTGGTGCAGTGGCACACACCTGTAATCCAGCAGCTCGGGAGGCTGAGGCAGGAGGATCACGAGTT
The DNA here is from genome assembly GCF_047511675.1 of Marmota flaviventris. Classification (NCBI taxonomy): domain Eukaryota; kingdom Metazoa; phylum Chordata; class Mammalia; order Rodentia; family Sciuridae; genus Marmota; species Marmota flaviventris. The sequence continues at coordinate 156,005,753 of NC_092501.1, forward strand.
CAAAGCCAGCTTCAGCAAAAGCAAGGCTCTAAGCAACTCAGAGAGACCCTGTTTCTAAATAAGATACAAAATAGGGCTGGGGATATGGCTCAGTGGCCAAGTGTCCCTGAGTTCAATCCCTGGTACCTGCCCCCCTCCAAAAAAAGCAAGTGAAGCTGGAGGGTGTATTTAGGTGTTTCTTAGTAACAGCAGAAATGCTCAGACATTTGGAAAATTCATTGTAGAACAAGGTTTTTTTGGTTTTGCTTTGTTTTTTATTATTGTTTGTTTGTTTGTTTTTTGTTTTTGAGATAAATTGCCCAGGCTGGTCTCAAGTTTTTGATCCTCCTTCCTCAGCCTCCCAAGTCATTGGCACTTATAATGTGATGGTATTAGAAGCTGGGACCATTGGGTGATTAGGTCATGAGTTCAGAGTCCTCACAAATGGAATCAGTGCCCTACAAAGAAGGCCCTTAAGAGCCGCCATTTCCCTTCTACCACATGAGGACACAGGGAGAAGGCACTGACCATGAGCCAGGAATGGATCCTCACCAAACACTGAATCTGCAGGTGTTTCCATGTTCCCAGTCTCCAGAACCGTGAGAAATAAGTTTCTGTGGTCTGTAATCAACCCAGTTTGTGGTCTTTTGTTATAGCAGACCAAACGGACCACATTGCCCAAGTGACTGGCCACCACCCATGGTTGTGCAAAACCTTCCGTCTCATTCAATGTTGAGAAGAATCATAATTGGAATAAGAAGTACCATGAGTTGGTGATTGTTGGAGATGGGTGATAGATACATGGAGGTTTCTTTTATTTATGTGTAATTTTAAGTTTTCTGTAATAAAATGTTGAGAGAGGGAGATAACGAGGCTGTGTGTGGAGGGGGAGAGAGGGACTATTCCATGACAGAGAACCCGATTTGGAAAGTGTTTAAAACTGAGTAAATCACTTAGCCAATGAGTCTGAGTTTCTTCATTCACAATATGGGATTTACAGTACCTGTCTCATAGAACAGTGGCTAGTAAGGTACTGTAGCATTTGTCCACAAAACAAATACCTACTTGTAATATGACTTTTCCCCTTTGATTATTAAAGTAATCCTCAAAGCATTTGAAGACACCAGGTAGAAAGTTTTTGCAATTCAATTATAATATAGCTTTTGGATTTGGACAATGATGTCATTTTAAAAATATTTTTAAGTTATCAACGGACTTTATTTTATTTATTTGTATGCGATGCTGAGAATCAAACCCAGTGCCTCGCACATGCTAGGCAAGCACTCTACTACTGAACCAAAACTCCAGCCCAATAATGTCATGTTAAATATAAATATGCAACTGACTTTTAGCTAAATCAGTTTTAAAGGCCTGGTGGATATTTTTGCCTGGGTGTCTCCAGCCCTTGGTTGTCTATTCTCTCTGGATTCGTAACTCCCACAGTTGCTTCTGGGATCACTCGTTAGAAGGCTCAGGGCCCCATCCAACTGGCCCCTAAGAGGGAAGGCTCAAAGGCCATCTCAGCAGGATGGACATGAACATCTCAGTGTTCCTCCACTGATCAGGAGGACAGGGATAGGTTCCCGAGGCCCCTCCATCCCTCACTACCACCAGCAAGCACTTCTGGTCATAAATTATAACATGAATTCTTCCCATTCTTTCCTACTGAGTTTTGGAAGAATAAAAGATAATTAGAAGGAAAGGAACCTGCTTGTAATTTCACATTGGAACTAGAGATATATTTCTTACTCAGACTAATGCAGATAAACTGGGGGAAATCGATGCTGTTCTCAAGTGGTGTGGGTGTCCTTTCTCTCAGGGTTCCTACAGGTCTTTGTTTGAGCACATAGAATGTTATTGTATCAGTTTTCTGTTGCTGTGACAAAGTACCTCACAAAATCATCGTTTTGTTGTTGTTTTTAGAAATATATAACAGTGGGGTATATTTTGACATACATATATGGGGTACAAACCATTAGAATTTTGATCCCAATCTTGTGGTTGAACATGATGAGGAGTTAAACTGATTATTTATATATGTACCTAGAAAAGTTATGTCTGATTTATTATACTGTCTTTACTATTTCCATCCCCTCTCCCTTTCCTTCATTCCCCTTTGTCTAATCCAGTGAATTTCTGTACTTCTCCTCCTTACCCTCCCTTCTTATGGGCTGGCATCCACATATCAGAGAGAACATTCAATCATTGGTTTTGGGGATTGGCTTATTTCACTTAGCATGATATTCTCCAGTTCCATCCATTTTGCAAATGTCACAGTTTCATTCTTCTTTATAGCTGAGTAATACTCCATTGTGTATATAGGCCACATTTTCTTTATCCTATCACAGATGAATGGACAAAATCATCTTAAGGAGGAAAGGTTTATTTTGGCTCCTGGTTTCAGAGGTTTCAGTCCATGGTCAGCTGGCTCCATTGCTTTGAGTCTGAGATGAGGCAGAAAATTGTGGCAGAAGGGCATGGCAGGAAAAGCTGCTCAGCTCCTGCCATCCAGGAAGCAGAGAGAGGAGAGGAGGGGCTGGGGACAAGTATACCTTTCTGGGCATGACCCAGTGCCTTACTCCCTTTAAATAGGCCCCACCTCCTCTGATTTCCACTTCCTCCTAATAATCCATTCAGTCATGAACGCATCAGTGAGTCGACCATGAGGTCAGAGCCCTCCTCACCCAGTCACTTTCCCCAAATCCCACCTCTGAACATGGCTGCGTTGAGGACCCAACCTTAACACATGAGTGTGGGGGACATTCCAGACCCAAACTCTAACAGTTAATCTACAGCACTGAAATATGTCATGTATCCAAACCTAGAGCCAACCTCATGCTACCTGGAGAAAAACTGAAAGCATTTTCCCTAAAACAGGAGCAAGACAAGGCTGTCCACTCTCCCCCTCCTCTTCAGTATAGTCCTCGAAACACTAGCCAGAGTGATCAGGCAAGAAGGGGAAATCAAGCCGGGTATGGGTGGCACACACCTGTAATCCCAGCAGCTTGGGAGGCTGAGGCAGAAGGATCACGAGTTCAAAGCCAGCCTCAGCAATGGCGGAGTACTTAGCAACTCAGTGAGACCCTGTCTCTAAATAAAAAACAAAATAGGGCTGGGGATGTGACTCAGTGGTTGAGTGCCCCTGAGTTCAATCCCCTGCACCCTCCCCCCAATGAAAGAAGGAAATTAAAGGGATACAAAGAAGAAGTCAAATTATCCCTGTTTTCTGACAATAAGATCTTATAGCTAGAAGACCCTGAAAAACTCCACCAGAAGACTTTGAGGGCTTACAAATGAGTTTAGCAAAGTAGCAGGAAACAAGATAAATCAACCCACAAATCAATAGCTTTCCTATACTCCAACAGTGATTCAGCCAAGGAAGAAATAATGAAAACCATCCCACTCATGATAACCTCAAAATAAATACATGAATTAATAAAATATTTGAGAATTAATCAAACCAAGGAGGTAAAATGAATATTATAGAACACTGAAGAAAGAAATTGAAGAAGACCTTAGAAGATGGAAAGATCTCTCATGTTCTTGGATAGGCAGAATCAACATTGTCAAAATGGCCATACTATGAAAAGTGTTATACAGATTCCATGCAATTCCCATCAAAATACCAATGACATTCTTAACAGAATTATAAAAAAAATATTCTTAAATTCATTGGGAAGAATAAGAGACCTAGAATAGCCAAAGCAATACTAAGCAAGAAAAGCAAATACCTGATCTGAAATTATACATAAGAGTTTTAGTAACAAAAACAGCATGGTATTGGCAGTCAAAATAGACATGAAGACCAATGGAAGACAATAGAAGACACAGAGACAGATCACAAACCTACAGTCATCTGATACTTGACAAAAGTGGCCAAATTTTCTTTCTTTCTTTTTTTTTTTTTTGAGAAAAGACAGCCTCTTTAACAAATGGTGCTGGGAAAACTAGATAGCTATTTTTAGAAAAATGAAATTAGACCCTTGTCTCTCACCTTGCACAAAACTAAATTGAAATGGACCAAAGACTTAGGAATTAGACCAGAAACTTTACAACTGCTAGAAGAAAACATAAGGTCAACATTCCATCATATGTGTGTTGGCACTGACTTCCTTAACAAGACCCCCAAAGCGAAGAAATAAAACCAAGAATCAATAAGGGGATAGCATCAAACTAAAAAGCTTCCACACAGCAAAGGGAACAATTAAGAGCGTGAAGAGAGAGCCTTCAGGATGGGAGAATCTTGGCTAGCTACCCCTCTGATAGGGGATTAATATTCAGAATATATACAAACTTAATATCAGAAAAAACGAATAACGCAATCAATGAATGGGCAAAAGAACTAAATAGAAACTTCTCAAAAGAAGAAACACAAATGGCTAACAAACATATGAAAAAAAAAATTCCAACATCTCTAGCAATCAGGGAAATGCAAAACAAAAGTACACTAATATTTAATTTCAGTTCAGTCAGAATGGCAATGATCAAGAATACAAGCAAAAATAGGGGCTGGGGCTGTGGCTCAGTGGTAGAGCACTTGCCTAGCATATGCGAGGCCCTGGATTCGATCCTCAGCACCACATAAAAATAAATAAATAAAGGTATTGTGTCCAACTACAATTAAAAAATATTTTTAAAAAAGAATACAAGCAAAATAAATATGCAGAGATTGTGGGGGGAAAGGTACACTTGTACACTGTTGGTAGGATTGCAGAACAGCACAACCACTCTGGAAAGCAGTATGGAGAATCCTCAAAAAACTAGGGATGTGCAATAGTGAGGCATTAAGCAACTTGGTAAGACCCTGTCTCTAAATAAAATACAAAATAGGACTGGGGATGTGCTCACTGGTTGAGTACCTCGGTACCCACCCCCACAAAAAAATAAATGGAACCACCATATGACCCAGCTATCCCACTCCTTGATGTTTTCCCCAGAGACCTAAAACTGGCATACTACAGTGACCTCAATGTTTATCGCAGCACAATTCACAATAGCTAAATTATGGACTCAACCTAGATGCCCATTAATAGATTAATGGATTAAGAAATTGTGGTATATAACATCGGAGTTGTACTCAGTCATAAAAAAAGAATGAAATCAAGGCATATACCAGTAAATGGATGGAAATGGAGAATGTCATGCTTAGTGAAATAAGTCAAGCTCGGAAACTCAAAGGTCGAATGTTTTCTCTCACTTGCAGAAGCTAGAATGAAATAAAGGAAAGGGGAAGGGAAGGGTAGGATAACATAAAGAACCAATCAAATACAAATTAATAGGCAAGTGAAAAGAAGTCTAGAAAAGTAGAGGAAGGAGAACCGGAGAGAAGAGGGAGATGGGAGGGAAAAGGGGATTAACTGTACTAGAGCTCCATGCATGTGTGGGTTTGTCGGGATGAACCCAGTACTGTGTATAACTACAAAGCTCTAATAAACAAAATACGAATGATTGATTTCTGCCGCAGTCTGGCTGGGCACAAAATCACGAGCCACTTAAGGACGAACAAACTTTATTTTTTGAAACTGCCGCCAATGCCCCATAAGCTCCCGGGAAGATTGCCGATGGACGCACAAGGCGTTCTCCCGGATCCCAAGAGGAAGTTCCTCCTCCGGAATTCCCTCCTACCGCACTTCCCCAACCAATGGGAACTCTCCAGGAGTCCCGTAGCAGGCCTAGGTGAACAGCAGGAGTCCAATATCCATATGAATGCAAATCTTAACATAATCATATCATCTCAATGGCTTGCTGGCATCACCTTTCAACCAAAAGTGCCATGCATCATATTACTTGGCTGTGGCTCTTAGCAGATTTCCACTACTGACAGTGAGTTCTTTTGACATATGATAGATGCTCAATAATTGTTTATTAAAGATGGTGGATGGATGAAGAAGGATGGGGATGTGAGTGAGGAAATGGCTGGGCTGGTGGCCAGGAGGGTGGGTGGGAGGAAGGAGGACTCTCCTCTCTTTCTGAGGCCATCCCTCTGCGACTTCTACGTAAGATCTGGGTTATGAGCTGGATGTTTGTGTTCCTCCCGAAATTCACGAATCAAAGCTCCAACCCCAAATTGACAGTATTTGGAGGTGGGATCTCTGGAAGCCGATTGGGTTTAAATGAGGGGCAAGGACAGGAGTAATACAACAGGACTGGTGTCTGTAAGAAGAGGGGGAGCCACCAGGGCTGGCTCTCTCCGTTTGTCCATGCCAAGGAAAAGCCACAAGGGCCCACAGCAAGAAGGCTGCTGTCTGTAACCCTCATCAAGAGCCTGATCTTCAGCACCTTGATCTTGGGATTCCAGCCTTCAAAACTTGGGAAGTAGATGTCTGTTGCGAGGCCCCAGGGCCTGTGGTGTTCTGTGACAGCAGCAAAGACAGTCAGTCTGTTTCTGCACCCAGCCCCGTGCGTTGGCGCTGTGCTTGACCTGTGTGCTCTTGGGTTCTCTGTGCATGCACCTGAGCGCTTCCCCTTCTTGTGGACGAGGTTTCATTGAAAGAACCTTGAGTCATTCTGTGATTCTGCCTATGTGTGATGGCAGATCTTTGTTGGATCTTTATTGTGCTTTTCAACTGAGCTTATTAACGCTTTCTTTTTTAGTTTTAAGTGGGCACAATATCTTTATTTTACATTTATGTGGTGCTGAGGATCGAACTCAGTGACTCAAGCATGCTAGGCAAGCACTCTACCACTAAGCCACAACCCCAGCCCTTAACACTCTCTTAACAGAGCTGGAAGCGGATACATCTGGGTATAAAGCAAGACACAAAAATGCATGGACAACAAAGCAGTGACTACTGAAGCTGAGGAAGGTTCTTGTTCTCCTGAGCTCAGGTCTTTGCATGTGTAAGATGAGAAGGTCAGCACCGTGCTGGTGTCGAGGGTGCACCTGCACTCTCATTGGGGTTCCTAGTTCTTGGATTCTGCTCCTATTGTGGGTGCACATGTGTCTGTGGGTGCTGCTTAGGAGAGAAATATTGATGTTAAATAATTTGGGACCACCTCCCAGGGTGATGTGCTTTTACATTCTTTCTCTGTCCCTGTTGACACACTGAGGACCAAAGGGCTCCAGAGCTAGGAATCATCAAGTGGGCAGAAGGGGAAGAAGGGACAGGGAAACTGATAAGCCAAAGGTCCCAGTAAAGACCCAAAGCCTCCATCTAAACTGACACACCCCACCCTGGGGGCTGAGGACCATGCCCTCCTCCCGTCTGCCCTTCAGGGGACCTCTGGGCTCCATACTCCTTGCTTATTAGCAAAAATAAAAGTATAAGCAGAACCGCCTGCTGTTTCCACAGTCAGCATTCGCAAAGCCGTTCTCATGTGCTCAGCATTATAATAAGTCAGAACTTCACAAGCCTTCTCATTCCTTCTCTTTCAAGGCTCTTCTTAACCTGGGCTCCTGTTCACTCATTTGCACTATTATAGCTGAACCAGTTGGTAAGACACAGAAATGCTACAGTCCTAGCTGGTAACTAGGTGATCTCTGAGTCCACCCCTGAAATCTGCTGAGGCTCTAATAGCTCCCAGACTATTTTTAACCTCCCAAACAGATTGGGACCAGACCCTGAAAAGACAGATGTCACTCTAAATTCCCCAGGGGGAAATGTCCAGTGCCCACCTAATTTCTAAGGTGTTATTTATACTCTTTGATCATTACAGCTGCTTGTTGGAGCAACCACAGTGGAAAATATAAAATTTTTAATATTTTGAATAACCCCTGCCTTTTTCTTTTCCTTTCTCAAAAAAATTTTTGTGCCAACTACAAGATTAAAGCAAAATCCATTAAGGGACCTTTTAACCAGTCTCACCAGAAATCGTATGTTATCATTGTTAGTGATCGCCTTGCGGACTTTGTTTGTAGACATCCATAATTATTACTCAGTAGTAATCACAGCAAAGGCCATTCTTTATCTTGCTTATGTAGTATAGTATTGCATCACAAATATTTTCTCAAATAATGAGGTTGTCATCAAAATTATTGCTAATGACTTATCAGATTCCACTTTGGTGGGATAGGGGAACGCCAGATGGGATCCCATACTCCCCAGCAGGTATCAGGCACAGAGAAGACCTTCCCAGAGGTCTTCAGAGACAATAGTCCTGATAACATCACCAGGACGCTTGGTTCTGTATTACTTGTTTTACTGCCGTCTGCTTGGGGAAGCTCAATCCCCAGGACACTTGGCAGCTTTTTTTGTAGAGGTATTTAGATTGCAGTAAAGAAGTAGGGCGGCAAGAACAAATTGTTACTTTTGAAAACACAGCCTGTCCATTAAGCACTGGAGTAAGATCACTAACTTCTCAGAAACAGCACTTGAGGATCTGAAAATGACAAATGTATTTATTTATGAGAACAGTTCTTAAAATTAGGCCATCCTTTTCTGTGCCTTAAGTTAATTGTCCCTGTACTTTACCACATCTCTTTTCATGTTGGAAAAGTAATCAGGAAAAATAAGAAAGGGGCTTGAAAACATTAGGTATTCATTATACTTTCCTGTTGCTTAGGCTTTAAATATATATATTATTTCGTAGAACACAGTATCATCCTGTGCTTAGCTTGCTAGGGGCAATTTAGCAATAGGATTTACCTAACAGAGCACTTTGGGCTTGATCTAATTTGAGGTAATTACCTCTCTTTCCAAAGCTTGTTTCTCTTGGGCTTCTGGCTCTGTTTTGTCACGCAGCAACATCGACCCCCAGGATCTGCTGCTCTTAAGGCAAAATTTGAAAGAAAAGCTCAGTTTCCTTCATCAAATTGCAAACGTGAAATATAAGTCAACAAGTCAAATAAGGAATCTGACAGCAGCCATAAAAGCCACCCAGAAGCAGATGGAGAATGAGGGGAAATCTCAAACTGAGGACCTAAATCAATAAAAGATTTCACCAGATCAAGCAAACATTAACTTTCTGACAGCTGGAAATCTAATCTGTGTCATTACCCAATTAGGGCGACCTGCTCTCTGCTCACCCAGACCGGGTGTTCGCATTCCACAGGCCAACTTTCCTGGAACTGGGATTGCTAACACCTTCATAAAGTGAGTCCCCGGAAATAAAGAAGGAAGTTGGCCAAGCCGCTCAGCAATCGCTCACCTCTTGGATAAACACTTTTTCTTTCAGAGCTTTCTAGCTTTTTGTTTGCACACATTTTAAATTGCTTTACCTCAAATATAGAAGTTCATGGTCAAACATACATTACAAGGAAGAAAAGGACAATATCTTTTTTTTTTTCTTTTCCTTTTCAGGACTTCCTTTACGCCAGGTTGTAGATGGTAGCTTTGGGGTACTGTCTCATGGAACCAAATCTAAAGCACACCTGAGGACTGTTTCCAGGGCTCCACAGCACTCTGGCTCTCTTAGCAGGTACCATAAATATGTTTCTCTGCTTTATTACAGTTTTGTGAGGACCACATTGTCCAGGGAAAATGGGGGAACTTCAAACTCCTAAGAGTGGTTACTGTGTGAGGTTGGTGGCTACCTGTAACCCAAGACACTCTTTTTTTTTTTTTGTACCAGGATTGAACTCAGGGGCACTCAACCACTGAGCCACGTCCCCAGCCCTATTTTGTATTTTATTTAGAGACCAGGTCTCACTGGGTTGCTTAGCGCCTCACTTTTGCTGAGCTGTGTGATCCTCCTGCCTCAGCCTCCCACTGAAAACACCACTGGGATTACAGGCATGCACCACCATGCCGGGCACCAGAGACACTTTTAACAGTAGCATCATGTCTGGAGCAATTCACTTTCAATAAAAGTGTCCTTTAAACATAATATACTGAAGGTGTCTTGGAGGCTATTAATATACTATTAAATACCACAACAATTATTACTTCACATTGAATGATTCTACTCAAAACTTATGAAAAATGGAGAAGCATCATCTGAAAATTCATTTTAAAATAGTCTTTACTTTTGGAATGGTTTTAGGCATACAGGAAAAAACAAACAAACAAACAAAAAAACAGCAGAAAGTAGCGTTCCCAGGCACCCCTCTTTTCCCACCATACTTTCCTGCTTATTAACATCTTGCATTAGTGAGATACAAATGTTACAACTGATAAGACAAAGTCGGTGCATTATCACTAGCTAAAGTCCATAGAGTACACATTAGCTACTTTTTACAATAGGTTTGGACAAGTGTGTAATGACATGTATCCCTCATCATAGAACCTGACACAGTGGTTTTACAGCCTGAAAGTCCTCTGTGTTCTGTGTATTCATTGCTCTCTTCCCATTGAATGACCCACCCCCCCAGAAACCACTGATCTCTTTACTGTATCCATAATTTTGCCTTCTCTAGAAAATCATACAGATGGGCTCATACAAGATGTAGCCCTTTCAGTTTTGCTTCTTTCACTTAGTAATATGCATATATTTTCCCCCATATTTCATGGCTTCAGGATCATTTCTTTTTATTGTTAAATAATATCCCATTGTATGGGATTACAGCCTATTTATCCATTCATCTGTTATAGGACATTTTAGCTGCTTCCAAGTTTTTGGCAACTATGAATAACTCGGCTATACATATTTTTGGGCAGGACTTTGTGTGAAAATAAGTTTTCTAGAAATATAGTGTGCTGTTTGCTTTTCTATCTGATACATTATCTTAAGTTCTGAAAATTTGACCTGAATACCACCAATAAATAAATACATAAGAAAAAATTGTAACCTTGATGAAAAAAATTTAACATGCTCAGTTAACCAGAATATTTCCCTCTGCTTCTGACTTTAAGTAGACAGAATAATCATGTAAAGAAACAAGCTATGAGAAAATTATTTTATAAAACTCCATAACCTATGGGTTGAGTCCAGAGATTTTTATAGTTTGCATTGCGGTTGTATCCACATCTGTGTCTCCATTCATTTGATGGGCCTTGTGGCTACATTGTCCAATTTCGAGAAACTTTAGATTGCCTTGTCCATGGCTCCTGACTAGGGAGCCCCTCATACAGAGGATGTCATGCCCAGTACCATTTCATTTATGAGCACACTGTGACCATGATCATTTGATCTGACCATTATCAGGAGCCCCATCTCATAGCAAGAAGCAGCTTTGAAGTGGCCTTGTATGAGAACTCTACCCATTTGTCTACCAGGAAAAGGGCCCCTTTCTCCTGAGATGTTCCTTTGTGTTTGGAAAGAATCATGATCACACTCTAGGGGTGGGCTCTGAGACCACACCAGAGCAACCCTAGCCCTCATCCTGAGGGTTTTAACTTGGTGCCTACAAGTTACTTCCTGATGTTGGAAACAGGACATTCTGATAAGTCATAGGGCCCTTGCTCTGTGGAAGAAAATTTTGAGGAAAGAATGTAAATGTAACCATTCCACAGAAGTAGAAACGAGAGTCAAAGGGTCTATAGGCCCAGTACCCATTATCCCTGAAACCCTACACCTCCCTGCAGATGTGTAGAAATGCCCCCCTTTTAACTTACTGCAGAGAGAGAGAGAGAGAGAGAGAGAGAGAGAGAGAGAGAGAGAGAGAGAGAGAGCGCGCATGGAAATCACCACCTATAAGCCAGAGATGGAGACCTGGAACAGTTCCTTCCCTGGTAGACCCAGAAGAAACCAATCTTGCTATCACCTTGATCTTGGACTTCCTGGCTCCTGAACTATGAGAAAAGAAATTTCTGTTGTTTGAACCACCTAGTTTCTGGTACTTTGTTATGGCAACCCTAGAAACAAATCGTCCATACATGTGACCAAGAATTCTGCCTACCACAGCGCCCTCTACTGGCAAGTAATGGCCAAATAACTCAGTCTCAAGTTTAAAGGAGGTTCATTGAGTCAGCTGGTTGATCAACAGTGTCAGAAGATCTGGACCTGGAGGCACTGATGAGTGAGTATCCACAAAGACAGGGTGCTATCCTAGGGGACAATATACTTTCAACTTTTGGGTCTTCTGAACTTCTAGCAGATGATTTGAGTATTGTGATGTTGGAAATGGGACATTCTGAAATTGAGACCATCTTTCTCCCATGCCTGGTTGTTTTTCTTATTACCTGGACTGCTTTGAATATATCCCTGTTTCTTGCAACCTGGAAGATCTGGATCCAGGAAAATGAAAGATACTTTTTTAATTAAAATTTTTGTCAAGATAATGGTAAATTTACATGCAGTTGTAATAAATAATACAATGAGATCTAGTGAATATTTAGTTTTCCCCAATGGTAATATTTTGCAAAATTATAGTATAATGCCACAACCAGGTTGTTGACATTGGTTCAATCCATTTATTCAGATTTCCTCAGTTTAACTTGTATTCATTTGTGTGTTTGCATTCAATTGCATACAACTTTATCACTTATGTGGGTTCGTGAATGTATTACCACAATCGAGATACTCAACAGGAATGGATATTTTCTTAACTTATTTTTTAGTTGTAGTTGGACACAATATCTTTATTTTATTTATTATTTTTATGTGGTACTGAGAATTGAACCCAGTGCCTCACACATGTGAGGCAAACTCTCTACCACTGAGCCACAACCCCAGCTGGAATGGATATTTTGAATAAAGTTTTTCAGCAACAAGGATATAAACAAATAAAGAGTTTCCTGGCACAGCCTCGTTTAACATAGAATTCAACAAAACAGAGCAGCTATTCCCAATGGTCTATTTCCCTTCCTATACTTCTCATAATACTTTCACAATATGTTATAGTTGCTCATTAAATTGTTAATATTCCTCACTAAATTATATTCTCTGTAAAAACTGTCCTACTTGGTGTTTATTATATTTCAAATTCCTAAAGGCAACTTTCAGCTCTTCTGATTATTTTATTTGGTATTTATGGCAATATTTATAAATAATATGTCTATAACAAATTAATTTTTTCCTCCTGAGATGATATCAATTGGAAAGTCAATGAGTATTTGTCTTTCTCACATCACTACAAGTACGCGCACTTTATAATCCTCTGAATAGTTTACATGGCTTAAGTTAATATATGGACTTTCATTATGGCTAAGTGTCTTTCTGTTAAGTCAGATGGTTTACTACCATTCATTACTTTCTTGTAGAACTGTGGATTGCTTAGAGTTAATAAGCACACTATTTGTTCATTTGCCTAGTTTTTATGTTCTTAGTTTTTTCCAATGATCATACACATTGAATCACATTCTTTTCTTCTTTAAGATCCCTTTGTCTTCTTGCTCCTGCTTGGACTTACCGAGAGCTCTCTATGCTTCCTGCACTGGGCTCCGGGTGGGCTCTGTTCTGAGCATTCCTCTCCCTTCTCTTCTGTATCACGAGTCCTCTCTCCATCCGTTCTCTTCCTTGGCTTCCTCTCTCATTTTAGTAAAGAACATGCTTGTTTTAGGCAGCTTTTTTGCCACTGTGACCAAAAGACCTCTCAAGAACAATCTTAGAGAAAGAAAAGATTTGGGGAGGGCTCATGGCTTCAGGGGTCTCAGTCCATAGACCGCGACTCCATTGCTCTGGCCTGGGGTGAGGCAGAGCATGGGAGTGGAAAGGTGTGGCTGAGGAATGCAGCTGAGGACATGGCTCCAGGAATAGGAGAGAGCTCTGCTCACCATGGACAAAATATAAACCCCAAACATATGCCCCCGTGACCCTCCTCCTCCAGCCATGTACTGCTTGCCTACAGTTACCACCCAGTTAGTTCATTCAAGTGAATTAATGCACTGATTAGTTAAGGTTCTCCTAGCTCAATCATTTCACTTCTAAACTTTCTGGCATTGTCTCACACATGAGCTTTTGGGGGACACATTTTATCTAAAACATAACAATGTTCCTGTATCTTCCTAAGAAAAGACACACGGGAGGTAAAAATGTTAGTCCTTCTACATCTGTATTTTATTTTCAGGCTTATTGATAATTTAGCTGGAAATAGAATTCTGAAGAGATACATAACATTTCTTCCTCCCTTCTTCCATTTATTTCCCAACTGACAGTGATCCTTAAAACATCAAATTTACTCTTTCAAAGGGTATGAATAATCCAAGCCAATGAGCTCTTCTTGACTCCCATTGCTCTCAAACACTCCTTTCACTGATTCCGTAAGGCTGCCATTTCCTGGTTTGCTATTGCTTAAGCTACTCCTGTTCCGTCTCCTTCAACTTCTATCCAGGCACCACTTCAATTGTAGCTTTTCTTGAAGTCATGGATTTCTTATCATTATACTAAATTTCCTTCTAGAAAAAAAAAACTAAGAAACAAAAGTTGGAAATGAAAGAGTCTTAAAAATAAGAAAGGTTTTTTTCTCTCTCTTATATATGAAATCCTTCTGAATATGGCAGCTTCACAGTGTGGACTGTTTGGCTCCACATGAGATAGAATGACTACTACAGTGCCAGTTATCACATCTATTTTTCAGAAAAAAGATAAAAGGAAAGAGTGAATGGGAGGGTTTGTGCCTACCAATTGTCTGCTTACCACCAAAACAGACTTGTAGACGAATGGTACAGAATAGCGGACACAGAGATAAATCCACATAAATACAGTTATCTCTCTAGACAAAAGTGCCAAAAACATACTGTGGAGAAAAGATAGCCTCTTCAACAAATGGTGTTGGGAAACCTGGAAATCCATATGCAGCAAAATGAAATTAATCCTCAATCTTTCACCATGCACAAAACTTAACTCAAAGTGAATCGAGGACCTAGGAATTAAACCAGAGACACTGTGCCAATTAGAAGAAAAAGTAGGCCCAAATCTCTATCATGTGAGATTAGGCCCCTATTCCTTAATAAGACTCTGATAGCATGAGAATTAAAATCAAGAATCAATAAATGGGATGGATTCAAACTAAAAAGCTTCTTCTCAGCAAAGAAACAATTGGTGAGGTGAATAGAGAGTCTACATTTTGGGAGCAAATTTTTACCACACACTCATCAGATAGAGTACTAATCTCCAGGATGTATAAAGAACTCAAAAAACTTAACACCCAAAAAACCAAATAACCCAATCAATAAATGGGCTAAGGAACTGAACAGATACTTCTCAGAAGATGATATACAATCTATCAACAAATATATGAAAAAAATGTTCAACACCTAGCAATTAGAGAAACAAATCAAAACTACTCTAAGATTTCATCTCATTTCTATGGCAGTTATTAAGAATACAAACAACAATAAGTATTGGCAAGGATGTGGGGGGAAGACATACTAAGACATTGATGGTGGGACTGCAAATTGGTGCAACCAATCTGGAAAGCAGTATGGAGATTCCTTGGAAAACTTAGAATGGAACCACCATTTGACCCATCTATCCCACTCCTCAGTTTATACCCAAAGGACTTAAAAACAGCAAACTACAGTGACACAGCCACATCAATGTTTATAGCAGCTAAACTGTGGAACCAACCTAGATGCCCCTCAAGAGATGAATGGATAAACAAACTATGGTATATATACACAATGGAATATTACTCAACATTAAAAGAGAATAAATTCAAGGCATTTGCAGGTAAATGGATGGAGTTGGAGAATCATGCTAAGTGATGTAAGCCAATCCCAGAAAACCAAAGACCAATTCTCTGATAAGTGGATACTGATCCATAATGGGGGTGGAGGAGGAACATGGAAGGAATGGAAGAACTTTGGATAGGGCAAAGGGGAGGCAAATGAAGGGAGCGGGTATGGGGGCAGGAAAATGGTGGAATGAGATGGACATCATTACCTTAGATACATGTATGACTGCACATGTGGTGTGACTCTACTTTGTGTACAACCAGAGAAATGAAGAATTGTGCTCCATATATGTATTATGAATTGAAATGCATTCTATTGTCATGTATAACAAATTAGAATAAAAAAATAAATTTAAAAAATTGTCTGCCTACCTTAAGGATCTCATGATGAAGTCCCACCCAACTTTTGAACTTACATCAGATTTAATCACATGGCCACACCTAGCTGTGAAGGAGCTTACTAAGATTACTAAGGAGTATTTAAATGCACTTTCTTAACTAGGCATAGTGTCACCTGAATATAATTAGTGTCTTTTACTAAGGAAGAGAAGTAGGTTGACTATGTGCTGGGTGAGTAGCCATCTCTGCCATGAATATTGTAGCTCATGTGCTTGGCTTTTGCTGTCTGTCTAGCACCCATGTTTCTTCTGACAGAAGAAAAACAAACAGAAGAAGCACCCAAGTCTCCCCTTCTCCCATTGCCTGAAGTCTTGGTGGAACTCTTGCTCAGGATGTCCTCATATTCTCTTGGCCAAAGAATAAGCACACAAACATAGAAAGTCCAATCACGCCCTCTCTCTGTGGCATTTGAATCTGGAATAGAGTGTCAAAGAGACTGGAAATGATGGGTAGTGAAAGTCCCCCCTGGAAGTGCCACGGGGGTGATGAATGGAGGTTCTCTGTTCATCTACAAAGTTCTCTGATTCCTGTATTTTTAAAAATACTTTGGGTGACCTCCATCCTTGTAATTCATTTGTTTTTCCTTTTTCAAATAAAAGAAAGGAATAGATTAAGTCCACAGGTGCATTAAGAGAAGAAGTTTTTCTCTAAAAATAAATGTTTTTCTTCAAATAGAGAATGACCCATCACCGTTATTGGAAGCTTATTTTCTGAGACACAATGGGTACATATGTAATTTTAGTAATGTCTTTGACAATAATATCTTAATTTTAATAAAGGGAAAATAAAATCATTGGATTCAGAAATAGAGGCCCATGCATTATTGTATTGCTCTATTTTTTCTTAAAACATGTCAGATTGTACTCAGAATAAAACTAAGAATAGAACTTAAGGGCATCATCAAGGAGTCTAAATTTCCTACGTGGGCATTCTGCACATTGAAAAGTGGGCTATATTTAAGAACAGTGGATTTTATTTTAGTGACTTGTTCCCTCCCTTGGGAGAACATTCATCCCTGTTACTTCCATGAACTTATATTGCTTTTAGCCTAACACGGTGACTCATTTTCTAGCAATGAATCACTGATTGTCATTTCCTACTAAGAGGTCATTACACTCTCTGTTATATCCCCTTCAAAATGTTCACATTCTAAACTCTCCAGAAAAATAATTCCTTAATGAAAAAAGGAAGGAAGGGGTGAAGGACGGATGAAAGGAAGGAAGGAAAGAAGGAAGGAAGGTTGGAAGAAATGGCAGGGAGCGAGGAATAAGCCTGTGTTGGCTCTGTACTGTTACCCGTCACTGAACCAGGGTCAGATGCCAGGTTCTCAGAAGATCTAAATACTGGCTCACCCTTCAACTTGTGTGTGTGTGTGTGTGTGTGTGTGTGTACTGGGGATGGACCCCAGGGGTGCTTCATCCCTGAGCCATATCCCCAGCCCTTTTTATTTTTATTTTAACACAGGGTCTCCCTAAGTTGCTTAGGGCCTCGGTATGCTGCTGAGGTTGGCTTTGAACTTGTAGTCCTCCTGCTTCAACCTCCCAAGTCACGGGGATTACAGGCCTGCCCCACCACATCCAGCTCAACCCTTCAGTCTCTGTGGAGGTTGACTTGGCATACTACAGGCCGTCCTTTCCCTTAAAGTTCTTTGCCAATTCTGATGGCTTTTGTTTTCTGAAATATTAAAACCTTCTCTACTCCCAGAACTGTTTCTGGCCCCAGGGGTCCTGGTCTTTGCGTACTCAAGCTGTACTCCCTCCCGCCACCCATGGCCACAAACTCCTCCCTGTTCCCTTTTCCCTTTTCACTTCTTTGTGCACTTTGTCACAGTAAATTCTCGCCATCCTTTTTCTCTGGCCTCCTGACTCAATAGATGGCTCCTTGAGGACAGGACCACACCTTCACCCGGGTAGTCCCCTCCTCTGTGGGGATTGATCACGTCCTTTCATGTCACTTTCTACCCAGGAAGTGCTGCCATCTGCCTTTCTCAAAAGGCCTCTCTCCAGACATCTGGACATTCATCTGGCTGGGGATTATTCTGAACCTGGTCCCCCAGTAGTCCCCAGCTCCACAGGCCCCTTCTGAGTCTCTTTTCTTTTCTTGCGTGGTGACCCTTTATCTCTGCATGCTCTTCTCCTCCACATTCACTCAGAACAAAGGATAAAAACAGTTCCACCCAAGAACTGCCTGGGTATAACTAGACTATCAAATCCTGTTGAGCCATTTCTGCATGGTTCTTCTCTCAACTCTCCCGCTACCGTCCCTACTGAGACCTCTTAAAGCCCATGCTGCGATTTGACTGTCCCCTCAAAACTCATGTGAAATGTAATTGCCTTTGGAATAGTAGAGAGAGGTTGGGCCTTGAAGAGGTGATTAGGTCCTGAGGGCCTACCCTCTGCATGGATGAATGCTGTTAGGGCTGGTCTGGGTTAGGCATCACAGGAATGGACTCCTGAAAATTTTATGAGTTCAGGCCCACCCTTCCTTTCTCAGGTCTCCCCTGTGCTTTCTTGCCGTCCTGCCATGTTATAGTACAGCAGGAAGACCTTTGCCAGATACTGGCACCTTCTTGGACTTCTCAGCCTCCAGAACCATGAGCCAAATCAACTTCCATTGTTTACAAGTTCTTCAATCTGTGGTGTAATACAGCAGAAAATGGACTCACACCCCAACTCCTTCTTGAGGTGCTATGTACCTCTCAAGGCTTCCATAAGTGCTGGGCATGGCAGCATACACCTGCAATCCCAGCTACTTGGGAGGCTGAGGCAGGAAGTTCAAGGCCAGCCTAGGCAACTTGGGGAGACCATGTCTCAGAATAAAAAAATAAAAAAGGGTGGACTTGTAGCTCAGTGGTAGAGTCTCCATGGGTTTAATCCCCAGTACTCCCTAAGACTTAGTTGTCTTTTTGTTGTTGTTGTTGTTTGTTTGTTTGTTTGTTGCTGGGGATTTAATCCAGGGGAGCGTTTCTAAGTTGCCGAGGCTGGCTCCAAACTTAACAATCCTCTTTCTTCAGCCTCCCAAATCACTGAGATTACAGGTGTGCATCACCACATCCAGCAGATTATTTTAAATTAAATGATAGACACAGATAACATAAGCTCAAAAACCATAAATCATAGACAAATTTAAAGCCCTCCCACCCAATTTTAACTATTTTCATCAAGTATATGTGCTTCCAGACTATTTTATAAGCATTTGCATATGTTTGTGTTGCTGTTGAACTACAGCATATAGAATGGTTTGATTTTGTTTTGAATTCCATAACTATTAATGGGAAGCAAGGCCAACCCCCTGAGAAGTTATCAATGCCCGCCATAGCCTTTTCTAATATCCTGTCCTGTGGGATATAGTTCTCAACAGCAGAAGACAGTTGCTTACTACCAAACTCCCAAACTGAAGCATGATATCTGATCATTGCCACAGACTTTTTGAGAAATAGTATCGCCCATCAGATGCCCATGGCCTCACCTCTACTGGTAGTTCTGATGAGACTAGATACAGGAGGCTGGGATTCCCCTGAAGAGAAGGTAGAAGCATTGGTTACCATGCTGCAGGAGGAGCTCGGATCAGAATCTCAGACTTCTGTAATGAATACTGCACATAATGACGAGGCAGGCCGACTACATTTAAGTTCTTCTTTCTAGATCTTTGAATATGACAATTTAAAAATTTTGCCTAGCATAACTTCAGTTTCTTTCATAAAGCAAAATCAGATAGACCAGTGCCCTAGAACTCCTGGTAGCTTCCTAATGCATAATACTTGATGAGAGTAGTAGGGCAAGCAGGGATTGCTGGGGAAGGGAAGCAGATGCTTTGGCTATGATTGCATCATTGGGCCTGCTTTTTTACATTCTTTCATTTCATAAGGAATTCTGGCTGCAAACCAAGTGAAAGTTGTTGGTTAATGGATGCTAATGGGAAGTCTCATGGCACAGCAGAAGCCAGGACACTGTGTGATGGCCAATGACAAAGCACCACATTTACAGAGAGATGATAGCCCTGCAGTTCTTACAAACTGTAAAAGAAACATCTTATCTGGAAGACACTTTTCCAATGATAAGGTTAAGCCCCTTTCCCTGCAAGAGGAATAATGCCAGGCATCATTCAAGTTTCCTGATAGCAAGATATAGTTACATGTCCAACTAGATATGTTTATTACCTATCTATATAAAAATCTCTTTATAAATGAAGTATATGCTCATTATTTAAAATATGAAACTATTTTATAATCAAGACGGGGGAAAATCACCTGTATCTGGCTACATATAAGTAAACCATTGCTAGTATTTTCATGTGTTTTTTCTGTTTTTATATTTTGTTTCACTTTTCAAAATGTCTTTAAATGAGTTTTAACGCATATACAGATTGGCATTTTGCCTGCCAAAATTGGGATAAATACCCAGTTCTATTATTCCACCTCCACCAAAAAGAAGAAATTCCCTCTTATATCTTTCTGTAGTCACATCTAATCCTTGGCATCCACTAATATTTTCTCTGGCCACTACAATTTGGGGTAATCAAATGTCATTTAAATAGAATCAACCTCCTAACACAGCCTTCTTTCACACAGCATTATGAGATTCATCCAAGATATTATATGTATCACTGGTTCATTCCTTTTTATTGCTGAGTAATATATCTTTGATGAATATACTGCAGTTTGCTTATCCATTTATTGGCTAAAAGGCATTTGGGTTGTTTCCAATTTTGGTGATTATAAATAGAGCTACCACAAATTGTGTACCAATTTTTGTGTGAACCTAAGTTTTCATTTCTCTAGGGTGTAAATACCAAGGAATGGGTTTACTGGGTCATATGGTAAGTGTATGCTTAACTTTGCAAGAAACTATATTGTACCATTTTACATTCCCAAAATTAATATATGAGAGTTGCAGGTGCCCCACATCCTTATCAGCACTTGATGTTGTCAGTACTTTTAATTCAGCTATTCTAATAGGTGTGTAGTGGTATCTCATTAAGATTTGACTCTGTGTTTCCCTAATGACTAGAGATGTTGACTGTCTTCTCTCATATGTATTTGCCATCCATATAACCTCTTTGGTAAAGTATCTGTTTCATATTTTCACCAATATAATAAATGGGCTTTTTGTTTTCATACTATTTAGTTTTTAGAGTTCTTTGTATACTGAAATCAAGTCAGAATATGCAAGCTATTTTATCTTTTTCATTTACCAATATTATCATAAACATCTCTCAACATACTTTTAATGCCTACAGTTTTCTGTTGCTTGTAGTACCATAATTATTAAAACAAAAACAAAAAAATCCTCTGTCGGACATTTAGATTGCTGTTTTTACTGTTAAAAACATTACATTGGTGAACATACTTAGGGCTAAATCTTTTTATGTATTCTAAGTGTTTCCTTAGGACAGGTCTTGAGAAGTAGAATTTCCTTTCAGACTATACATATTTTTAAGGCTTTAAAAAAAATACACAATGCTAAATTATCCTCCAGAAGGCTGTTTAGCACTCATCCTCAGGGGATGAAGTACTGTCATAGCTTTTTTAAAGATTTTTTTTAAAATTTTAGTTGTTTATGGACCTTTATTTTATTCATTTAGTTATATGCAGTATTGAGAATCGAACCCAGTGCCTTTTTTGGAAGCTTTGAAAAGTACCGTATTTTAAAAATACATTATTTCTATTACAATAAGACTAAATATTTATTTAAATGCTTTTTATCACTCATATATCTTTTGTGTGTCTGTGAATTGTCTCTTTATGTCCCTGTGTGTTTTTGGTTTTTTGGTTTTTTTCCCTTTGTGGTGTTGGAAACCAAACCCAGCCCCTTTTACCTGAGTGTAACAGATTGCTGGGTTCTATCATGGTACCCAGCAGTGGCCTTCAACTCCAGGGCAGTGTGGCTGAACTAGGCAAATTTGTATAAGGCTGAAAGAGCCCTTTAAAGTCTTTTAAGTAGCTTTAACATTCAGTGTGCCTGGCCTTTTGCCACTGTCCCTAGATGGTAATTCTTAGGCACAATGAAGTTAAGAACCTCTTAAGGAATTAAATGTCATTCAAACCAGCTCATTCTTATGTCAATAGGCAGGAGGAAGGGGAAAAGGGGATGTCCAAGTGCCTGCTTGTCTGCAGGCTTTATTCCATTTTATATCAGGTGCCCTAAAATGTCCAACAGGTGATATAGCTCTGTGGTAAATATGTGCTGAGCAGGCATGAGGCCCTGCATTCAAGCCCCAGCACCCATAAAAAAGGTTAAACAAGTATTTATTGGTAGCTATGGTGGTTAAAAAGACACAGTGACGTTGATCCCACATTGGTATTATGTTTTAAAGTCAGCTCTCAAGAAAAATATACCACAGTGTGACTCCACAGAATTATTTTTATACTGTTACCCTTCAATTCATGGTCCTCAAATCCCTCAGTTTAGATTCTATTGTCAATAAACATCCTACCCCCAACTACTCTTAAACATTTTTCTTCTGGGGGAACTTGTGTATTTTGGATCATTCAGCAGCTACTTGAGAGCAATCATGGTAAAGGGTTTCAGATCTCTTGTGCAATAGTGTCTTGGCTCAGGCGCCCTTTGTTCTTTTTATGGATGCTTTTCTGAAAATTTTGCCCAACATTTTATTTCAGTGAAACATACTAAGCAATACTCAGAAGTTTTCAAAGCATCATCAGTCAGGAGTCCAAAGCAAAAGGTACAGAATGATATATTCGTTTCTCTCAAATACAGTATGTGAATGATATTCAAATTCCATTATTCCATATCTCCATGAAATTAAGAAACTTAATCTTAGCTACAGTTCATTTTAATTGGTTTTGGGATGCTGTTGAGACTTTGTCATATTGTCTGCATTTTTCTTCAATATATTTATATCTATAATACAAATACGATGTGTTCAAAATACTTACATTAATACATGCATGGAAATGTTCACTCAGTGGTCAATTTGCATATCAGATATATTGCTTTTGTTGGTTAATACCATCAAAGCACACTGATCTGATATGTTAATTTCCAAATTTATCATATAAAAGAATCACATGGCTTTATTCGAATTGCTCTGGTCTTTAGGAAATCTTGTTCACTTTGACTAGATTGATAAGACAAGGAGCAACTCAAACATTTACATATAAATATTTATACATATATACACATACCTATATATGTACTCATATTTGCATACATATACATACTACCATATGAATACATATATCTTTTAAATTTTTATTTCTCATGGAAATTTTCAAGTGCAAAAAAGTAGAGAGAATGATATAATCAACCTTCAGGTACCCAATAATCAACTTCAGTAGTTATCTACTTTTTCACAAGAATGATATATATTTCAATAAAATTTTCTGAAGTGTTACATACATATCACAAGTGCACAGATTATAAGTGTACAGATCTATGAGTTGCTACAAAGTCATTGTAGCCATGTAACCACCTCCCATGCCAAGATATAAATGTTATTTTATGATTAGGTGACAAGTTCCATTACTTCACAAATTAAGATGATGTAAGTTAAAATTAAAGACGTCATGATCCTTGTTTCTATTGCTGATAAAATTATATGTGCTTTTGTTACAAAAATAAATAAAAATTTAAAAAGGATACAACTGTTGCCAGTACTGCAGAAACCTTGATCTTGACCATGCCTTTCCACTTGCCACCTCTTTCTCCCAAAAGCTAACTGCTACCTTGACTTCTAACATCACAGAAGCCTGTTTTTATTATTATTATTATTTAGATGTTGGTGGACCTTTATTTTATTCACTTATTTATATGCGGTGCTGAGAATTGAACCCAGTACCTCACACATGCTAGGCAACAGCTCTACCACTAAATCACATCCCCAGCCCCAGCTTTGCCTGTGTTTGAACTTTATATAAATGGACTCATACAAGTGTTCTGGTTGTCTGACTTCTTTTACTTAGTATCATTGTTGTGAGATTATGTCGTGTTGTATTTAATAGTAATTTATTCCTTTGCTATACTGTTCTTTTGTTTTATGGTGCTGGGGATTGAATTCAGGGCCTCCTGCATGCTAGGCAAGTTCTGTACCCTGAACCACATCCCCAGCCCTTTTCATATTTTTCATTTTAAGACAGGGTCTCCTGGGCTGGGGATGTGGCTCAAGCAGTATCGCGCTTGCCTGGCATGCGTCCGGCCTGGGTTTGATCCTCACACCACATACAAACAATGATGCTGTGTCCGCCGATAACTAAAAAATAAATATTAAAAAAAAAAAAGACAGGGTCTCCTTAAGTTGCCCAGGTGGCCTAGATCTTCCTGCCTTAGCCTCCCAAATAGGTGGAATCACAGGTGTGTTCACCACATCACTATGTAGTGTTCTATTATGGAGCTATGCTATAATTTCTTTGTTCTACTGTAGACGGATATCCATCTTTGTTTTGGTAAACTGGTGAATATCAGTAGGTTTTTGGAGGTAGTGTAAGCACAAATAACTGAGACAGGAGCAGACCTCAAACAGATCAGCAAGCTGTGTATATTAAGCAGGGGCGGAATGGCACATGGCACATTTTTGGGGGGAGAAAATGGGCACCGGTTACAAGAGGGATCTGCTTTTTATAGGTTTTAATGAGAGTTAATCATAGCAGAATGTTTAGTGTGACTTAATCATTAGAGACTTGGGCAGTCAGGAAACTAGTTGTGCACGTTAAAAATCTAATTCAGTAAAATAGCTGTAAAAGCTCAAAACTCATTCTAACTCAGGGAAATAGTTGTAAAAGCTTGAAACTCATTGTTACCAGGATAAAAATTTAGAGCCCAGAGCCCATTTGTTTCCCCTTCCCTCAGTGTTAACTGGGAAAGGGTGAAAGCTCAGAGCCCAGCACACATTGCTTATCTTCTTCCTCCTGGATCCCCCGTTACCCAGAGCTTCACTATTGGCTTTTCTCCTTCCAGGACTCAACAGCAATGGTAGAGGGTGAAGGCTCAGGGCACTGCACACTCAGTATTCGCCCTTCCCTTCAGGACCCGTGGTAACTGGGAGGGCTGAATGTTTGCCTCTTCCTCCTTCCTCCCAGGCCACACTGTCCTCCTTTCTCCCTAGGGGCTGTCTTGGTGAATGTTATTTTCCTATCCTTCAGGTAGGAGAGGAATTTCTGAGTTATGAATGTGTGTGCCAAGCAATTTCCCACAGATTTACACTCTCACTGGCAGCGTATGTATACCTTTCTATTGTCCTTGTCAATATTTGGTACTGTCAGTCTTTCTCATTTTAGCTATTTTGCTACTTGCGCAGCAATATCTCATTGAAGTTTTAATTTGTAATCCCTTGATGGATGAGATTGAACATATATTTCCTTTTGTTGACCTTTGGTGATCTACTCTTGTGATATGACTGTTCAGGTCTATTGCTTATTTTTCTAGTTAGTTATTTTTTTAAAAATGTTTTGATTTGTAAGGATTCTTTTCCCCCCACAATACCTTTATTCTATTTATTTATTTTTATTTGGTGCTTCGGATTGAACCCAGGGTCTCACACGTGCTAGGCAAGCGTTCTACCGCCGAGCTATAGCCCCAGCCCTGTAAGGATTCTTATATCATGCGTGGGAACTGTATGTTAGCTACATGAACTGTAAATATCACCAAATTATACTTAAGAGATTCCTAGAAACACAGAAGAAGAAAAACAAATAGAATACAAGTACTGTTGTTTCCTGCCTAACTTCTAAATTAAGCTTGAGCTCCTTTGAAAATCTATAAAAACTATCCCAATCTAAGATTCCTCAGTGGTCTAATAATTCTATAGAAGCATCAAGAAAAAGGCAAAATTACATAATGACACAGAGGAGGAAATGGCCAGTTGGTTACCCTGCCAAGGTTCCTACTGGATGACATTATCTTGGAGAGAAAGAAAAGCAGGTCCTGACATGAGAAGCTGGCCTGGTCCTTACTCGTAGGCCTTGGTATTCTCTTTGAAGACAAGCAGTGGAAGTCAGACAAGGTCACAGTAATCATGTCCGAACAACACACAAAAACTTGAACACTGTCCAGACCACAATGATCAAATATTTCTTTCAGTAGCTGCCACTTCCTTTCCAATCATAGCTCCATCTTTAGGATAGTCTGCCTGCCTTCTAGATCAAACTTATTATTTGGCAAATCCCAACACTCAGATCTGAACAACTTTTTATAGTATGTGCTTCTTCTTATATATGAGACACAGAGCAACATCATCAGTACTCTTAAGATTCCTGCTTCCTGACAGCATCCAATCCAGAACAAGATCCACCGAACCACCAAATCCTACAAGTTTATCATAATACTCTTACTGAAATGCTTCTTGGTGAGCATTCTCCCTTGCTACAGGGAGTAGTAAGTTCAGCCATAAGTGTGTTCCTGAAGATCTGGCTGGAGGGCATTGACATTGAATTCAGAACAATTCAACAACCAGGGGCACCCCACCTGTTGGAACACTAAAAATAGACCTATCTCTTTGGAGTGAGTTTATTTTAGCCACAAACATAGAAACTGATGGGTAAATAAAATTACTAATTAATTAGAATCATAAAACTTTGGGAGAGTTCTATAAACATTTATTTGTCTTCAATGTATAGAGATAGAGAGTAGACTAGTGTTTTCCTCGAGCCAAGTATGGAAAGGGGACTAGTTGTCAAAGGCATGTGGGATCTAACTGGAGTGACGAAAATATTCTAAAACTGGATTAGGGTGATTACTTTACACTTCTGTAAATTTGCTTAAAAAATCATTGAGCTAAATAATTCAAACGAATTAACTCTATTGTATGAAAATTATACCTCAATAAAGTTGTTTAAATGACAATAATCCCAACAGGGCATACTGATGCAGGCCTGTAATCCTAGCGACCCAGGAGGCTGAAGTGGGAGGATCACATATTTGAGGCCAGCTTCAGCAATTTAGGAAACCCTTGGCAATTTAGTGAAATCCTGTCTCAAAATAAAAAAAGACGGGACATGGCTTCGTGGTAAAGCATCCTGGGTTGAGCCCCAGGAACAAACAAAACAATGATCTCAAAGGAGACCTACCTGAATCTAGCAGTAAACTACATGGCAAACTAAATTTTAAACAAAGTTGGTCAGTGGACATAAATTCAGAACAAACAGAATGAGATTTATGATTAGAATATACCCATCTCCCTCATAGAGCTCCACCAACGTCTTCCACGAGTGATCCTTTGGGTTTGCTTCTTGGCTTTCGGTTTTCCAAGTTTAGCTGGCCAAATAATCCTCTTCTGGTTGCAACTCCTTTAATAGCTTACACATCAAGTCTTATCTGGGGACATTCTTTAAAACTTAAGAAGTTCTCTTACACGTTGGCTCCTACTTCTGAGTTGCATTTATAGCTTATTGTTCAGGGTCAGTTTGTAATATACAGAAAAAACAAACTTTTACGCTCTGTCTCGAGTTTTTTATGCTCTTTACCGGAAGCCTGTGAATCAAACTGGCAAAAGACAACAGAACTCATACACATTTTATTATATTTTTATGTATATAGGAACTTCACAGACAAGAAATGAAAACCCCAAAAAGCAGTTGTACTTGGGAGCTTACATACCATTTTAACAAAAGGCAATAGGTTGGGGAATAGTTGAGTAGAATAACGAAAAGCAATTTGAACTTGGAGGGACAGTAAATTGTGGGAAGGTTAACTAGAAAATGTATGGTATATAAGAGTTGTTTAGCAAGATTCATTATGCAGAGTCATCTTGGTCCTATCTCGGGTTGAGGTTCTGGTTCTGTTGACCAGACAATCCTTCATCTGGTTCCTTCTCTTGTATAAAAGGAAATTCATTCTCTGCTTTAGGCAGAAAAAAGGCAGAGAGCTCTTTCTGTGTTTGCTATTTCTTAATAGCTTTCAGTTCAAAATATTCTTTATGTTAAAGTAGCTTATTTTAGGGTGTCATATTCTGATCCCCCTCAGGGCTTATTTCCCTTGGGGTGACATTTGTATCAGAATATGAAAAACAATGAGGTGATATTTTTCCTTCTAGAATATCTTGAAGGCTTCCTTTCAGGCATACAATTAGTAGAGTATAAGGTACACTTCCTACAAATAGCAGCAGCTTTCCTAATAATTTTAACTTGACACAAAAGCAGGGTGACCAGATAATATACTTGTATATTCCATGGAATATGTGGGACATACTTATACTAAGGGTAATTCACTGGTTATCTGAAATTAAAGTTTAACTGGGTATTTTGTATTTTTATTTTCTAAATTTGACAATACTATAGAGAAGTTGTGGGAAACTAGGAAAAATAGGATGTCCAAATTATCTTGTCAGCAGAGAGAAGTGAATAAATTACCAGAAAAAAATATTTAATTATCATAAAGTATACTCAAAACTTACCACTTCAACCATTTTTAAGCTTACGAAGCTTAATTAGTAGCATTAGTAAATTCACACTGCAAAACCACCACCGCTATTCGTCTCTAAAAATTTTCACCATCCTGTGTTGATACTGCGTACCCATTCATTAAACAGTAACACCCCTCTCCCCTCCCCAGCCTTTGTCTGCAACCACTTTCCACTTCCGGCCTCCCTAACGTGATAATGCCCTATTAATAGTTTAATTAATTTATTTTGTGGTGCTTGGGATCGAACCCAGAACCTCACGCATGCTAGGTCCACCACTGAGCCACACCCCCAGCCTGTTGTCACTGGTTCTAAATCTGAGTTGGCAAATGCAATCTGTAGCAAAGCAAGTTTTGCAGTCCAGCCCGAAGTATCAGTACTCTGAGGAAATGAGCATCGCGCTGAAACGGAGGACGCAAGGAAAACTTCTTTTCTCGCTGATTTGAACTGGAATCCCGACTCGCCTCGCGCCTTCCCGCTCGACAGCGCCCGGGGTACCTGAACCGCAAAGCAGGAACTTCACCTGGCTGCCTGAGTGAAGGGCGGAGCTACGTCTCTTCGCCCCGCCCTGCACCAGGTAACCAAGGGAACCCCGCGGGAGGCGTGGCCCAGGGAGAGGCCGGATCCGGAAGTAAGGGGTCGTCCGCCCCGCGGCCAAGCCCAGCCGGATCCCCGCCCACCGGGCGCAGGCCAGGCGGATGACGTGTCGGAGTAGGAGTTGGCAGGGTGCGACCGGCCTGACTTGCGCATGTGCATTCCGCTCCCTGGTTGAGCCCGTTCTGTGTGTGGAATCCGGAGGTCATTTTCATTAAAAAAAACTCCATTTGTCCAGGTTTTTTCTGATGCTGGACCTGGAGTATGGGGAAGCCTCGAGGTCTGAAAGGAAGGTTAGGGATTTCCACGGCGCTGTGGACTCAGCCTCTAGTGGTGTCCTAGTCCTTGCGGGAAGCCACCCAACTTTAGTAGGGCAAAGGGGAGGGAGGGGGAAGGAGGGGGAATGTTGATGGAATGAGTTAGACATCATTACCCTAAGTACATGCAGGAAGACATGAATGGTGTGAAAATACTTTGTGCACAATCAGTGACTTGGAAAATTGTGCGTAATATGAAATGCATTCTGCCATCATGTATAACAAATTAGAATAAATAAATAATTTTAAAAAGGCGTCTGGAAAGCCTCAGGTTTATTTCAGGCTGAAAGTCTGTGATTCTAAATTCAGATTTAGAACCTGTGTGGGTAGGCAACGCTGGTCTGTAGCGCTTCTCAGTTCCTTTCTCCTCGTTTCTATAGGCTGCAGGGATGTAGAGGTGTAGGATGCAGAGACCAGGCTCTTGTTCTTGGAGTTTACTTATCAATGGGGATATGACAGTGAACAAATAAACATTATAATTCGAGATAGTGTGCCTGGAGTGCCTGGGTTTCAGTAGTAAAGCAGAATTGCGGGATGTCAACTTTGTGTAAGATTACTCTTGGCAGGAGAGGAAGCTGAGACTACTGCAGTGAGGAGTCCAGGGAACCAAGATTTTTGGCGTGGACTAGGACTGCTTTGGACAAGGAAATTACTGGTCTGTAGTTCATTGGCCCAGCAGTACTCACTGAAGGACTGGATATGGGGAGTAAGTGAGAATTTTAGGATATCTCAACAGGTTTGAGCCTGCGAAGCAGGTGGGCAGCAGTTCCAAATTTTGAGGTGGAGAAAACAGGGAGGAAAATGTTGGAGTGGAGGCTGTGAGATAGTGAAAATCAGATTTCATTGACACCAGAAAAATAAATGGTAAGCTGGGTATGGTGGTTACTCAGAAGACTGAGGCAAGAGGGTCATAACTTCAAGGACGGCCTGGATAATTTGAGAGCCTGTCTCAAAAAAATAAAAAGGGCTGAGCATGTATCTCGGTGGTAGAGCACTTGCCTGGCACGCAGGGATGGGGGTTCAATCCTTACAGCTGAGGGGGCAAAACAGAGAATAAAAATGTAAAATTTCCTCCTCCATCTTTTTTTATTTTTTCCTATTCGGGGAGAACAGCAACTTACTTTTTTTTTTTTTTAAATATTTATTTATTTTTAGTTCTCAGTGGACACAACATCTTTGTTGGTATGTGGTGCTGAGTATCGAACCAGGGCCGCACGCATGCCAGGCGAGCGCGCTACCGCTTGAGCCACATCCCCAGCCCACAACTTACTCTTATTACATTGGAAGTATCCATGACTTCAAGCATGTAGTATTAAAAATTCTTTTCTGTATTCCAAAGTTCAATATGTTGATTGACTTGAGGGGCAGGTAAATGGAGGGGAAGCTATCTAGATGCTTCTCTGCTCAGGTCCCTATTACATTGGCTTTTGTTATAAAAATGCCCACCAATCCCCTGTGCCAACCAAAGAGTCTCATACATTTTTCACTTAATCTTCATAATAATGATAGAAAGATTGATGTTCTTTTTTTTTCTTCTGTTTTCCCTCTACTGCCCAGTTCTCCCTTGATTAATTAATGTGATCAAGATCACATAATCTGTGGCACTCCAAAGCCGGAGTTCTAGGTCAGTGCTAACTACACTTGTAAACAAGAATTTTATTTTTCATTGTTCTGGCTATCCCACAGTATATGTCAGTGGTTCTTAACGTTTTTTTGTTGTTGTTGTTTTGTTTTGTTTTTGCAGAGTGCTACTTTTGAAAATTTGGTAAAGTTATAAATTTTTCCTGGGGAAAACGTGCAAACAGCCACAATAATTTAGATAGGAGTTCGTGGGGTTTCAAACTTTTTTGAATTTGTGTATTTTATGAGCTCGCTAATTCTTAGATTCTGAGCTGAAAGTATCTGTCCTTCCCCTGCTTATGAATCCTTGTTTTGTACTCTAATACGTCGCACTTTTCCTAAGTATTCCGTTGAACTCCATTGGATTGACTTTTTTTGTTCCCCCAAAATAAACTCCTTCTTGAAAAATACTCAGAAAATGCACACACGGGCGCACAAATATGTACATGCACTTGCACAGTTGGACTTCATATAACATCAAGGTGAAAAGTGACAGGAGCTTGCTCAAGGGTAGTTACAACATTAACCTATTTCTCCAGAACGACTTTCCTCACTGAGCTCTCAGGTGTATTCGTTTTGTCCTTTGCAAAGAAATGTCAACACCACGTTTTATTCACCTACTCCTATTTTCCTCCCCACCCCATTCCCCAGTCTTCCTCAAAAAGATCAATTATGTGCAGACAATCAGTGTCCCACACAAGAAGGCATCGCCGTATCCGATGCTGGGAGACTGTCCATGCATATCCTTCTGAGTGGTATTAAGGATTTACGGCTAGTTCTTCGCTAATTGCTTCCTCATCCTGCATCCAACGAAACGTCCCCCGAACTTTCCCTCCCAGACTTTTGGAGCACCAGCTCCGTAGTAGGGATTGGCGCACCGCAGGCAGTGTGGCCGGAGAGCTGTACGATGTTTATGAGAAATTAAGACAGAGCTGCAAGCTTCGCGCCCCACGGTGGCCCACGGGAGTTCTAGACCGGAATTCGGAATCAGAAAGAGATGCCGGAACCGCTGTCCCTCGGCCGCCCAGCCGGCACGTCGAAAACCCGGAAAGTGGATCTCTTCCGCGCGGCCTCCCGGAAACTCCTCGCTGCGCTTGCGGCGCTCTCACTGAGCATGTGCAAACGCCGTCGCGCATGCTCCGTCGCGGTCCGGTTCGGTTTCTGTTGCGGGGCCCGCGGTGTCTCCCAGCGCAGCCGGAACTAGCCGTCGCGGGGCTCGCCTCCTTGGTCGTCGGCGGCCTTGTGGTGGTCTCCGCGCCTCCCCGCCCCTCCTCTCGGCTCTGCCCCTAGGCTCGGTTGCCCTTTCCCCGAAGCAGCAGTCATGAGAGCGAGCCTGCCGGCGTCGTCTCCACCGCGGTGGCCACGGCTGTTGCTGCTGTCGCTGCTCCTGCTAGGGGCGGGCCCAGGCCCGCGCCGGGGCAGCGCTTTCTACCTGCCCGGCCTGGCGCCGGTCAACTTCTGCGAAGAGGAAAAGAAGAGCGACGAATGCAAGGTGGGTGAGGCCTGGCGGTCCGCGCCGTGCTGTCGGAAGGGAAGTCGCCCCGGTCCCGCGGCGCCGGGGTCCCGGGTGGGAGTCAGGGAAGGGGTGGAGCAGTGGGTGGGGTCGAGTTTGGCCCGCAGCTCCCGGGGTATGCAGCTCAGGCACGACCCCCGCGGGGGTCCGTGGAGGAAGACCAGCCTGGAGTCTGGGGCTCTCCCGGCGTGCGGCGTGCCTGGTAGCGCGAAGAGCTGTCTTCAGTTCCCGGAACAGGGACCGTGTGGAGCGTCCTGGAGTTGGATGCCTGCAGGTCCGCGAGCGTTCCACGAGCCAGGGTCGCTCTCAGCCCCGTGTCGCGCACGTCAAGAGAGTGGGCGACCTGCCCGGGGCAGCCCCCAGCGCAGTTACGACTTGCAGTCACTGTTAGCTTCATTGCTTCTTGATTCTTTGTACTTTTCTGGAACTCCTGGTTGCTTAGAAGAGCTTGTTCTTTCTAGGACTTTGATATCTAACTTCAAGATTAGCAGTTGATTACTCATCTGTGCCGTATAACACTCAGAACCGCATGAACTGCATTGATAAAAAGTTGTTGTAATGGTGGAGACACTGCCCTTTCAATGGTAAAAAAACAAACAACTTTTTAATGCACAAAACTATTTAAAAGTAGATGAGAGAAACTGATGTTTTTTCTAGGGGTGCCTTGAAAACGTTGACCTCTTAGGACATTCATTAAGTTTTTTGCTTCACTGTTCGTCACAGAGTTATAAGTAACCTGCTTTTAGGTTATTCGGTGTAGGACATAACAGCACACACACAATTGTTTCATTAAGTTGTTAAAACTTACCACTTGGGGGATGAGGATCTCTTTGAAACCATTAATAATTTTAACAATTCAAGTAATCTTTCCGCAAACTTTTACAATCTATAAATAGGTTTATTTACTAAGTTTGATATTTTTTTAAAGCTGGTGTTTATTTTACTACTGCAAGCTTTACTGTAGTTGTGAATTTTGATGTTATTTTAGGGCGTTAGAGAAGCTATTAAACTTTTCATTGCGTTTTGCACTTTAGATTTAGTTTTGTCATCTGTCTTGAATGACGTGTTGATACATCTGTTAAAAAAAAAAAAAAAAAAGACTTGCATCTGTAGAGATGCCTAGGATCTATAAGGTTTATTCTAAGCAACAATTAGCACTTCAGTAATTAACTCTCCTACCCCTGCTTTCCAAGAAGCTATGGCTCCTTTTTGAGGAGGATCCTGACTGAAAAGAATATTGTGCTTCCAAGTAGAAGAGCGAGCTAGTCTTGCAAGCACAGTGGTGTTTTTTATTTTGTTTTGTTTTGTTTTGTTTTGTGTGTGTGTGTGTTACTGAGGATTGAACCCAAGAGCACTTTGAGCTACATCCCTAATTCTTTTTTAAAATTTTTATTTTGAGACAAGCTCTCACCAAATTGTCCAGGCTGGCCTCTAATTTTTGATTCTCCTGCCTCAGCCCCCTTAGTACTTAGGAGTATAGGTGTGTGCCACCACATCCAGCAAGCACATTTTTTTTTTTTCTTTTAAATGTTGTAATAGCCATCCTTTACCTAATATTTGGTCTTTAAATTTAATTTTAACAACTATTACATATTATATTCCTAATTCCTCAAAGATGAAGAATATATTGCTGCCCTCTGGGAACCTGAAAGTAAGTTACATAAGCTCATGAACAGATAATGAAATCCTATACATTATAAAAGATTTTAGGCCCAAAAGTGCTCTAAAGCACAAATCATGAAACATCTGTGAATTGAGGTCTTCAGGGAAAGCTGTAGAGCGGAAGTAACATTTGAGGTGGATTTTAGAAAATGAAGAGTGAAATTTATAGTCTGCCAATTAGATTTTTGTTTTCTCAAAAGGTCTTTATTTAAAGTGGCTGCTTTTGGTTTATTTGGAGGATCCTTTTGGAAGGCAGATCACTTTTCTGAAATGTTTGGGTTTTCATCTTTTGTTGCCAGCCACTTTCACATCTTGGCCAATGGAAGCAACTCTTAGAAGAAGAAGATGTGCTTCCAGCATCTTTTCTCTACAATTCACTAACTTGTGTAGAGAGTTTAAAGTAAACTTTCATATTTCTGCTGATATGAAATATCAGTAACAGTAAACAGTTTAAATGTGTATTACTTCAATCAGGGTGAATGGTTTATTCTCATTCATTCCATGTTTCTGGAGAAGGTCAGTCCCGTACACATTTTTCAGAACAGAAGGAGCAACTTAAATTAGAAGCAGGAGTTGTAAATAGTAATAATTATTTCCAAAAATGCTTTTAGGGTAGGGAGTCAGGAATTAGGCAAGTTGTTAATACGGTTTCTGTTGGTTTTTCAATCTGTAAGAGAAGGATGATCATATTTGCTTATTATGTATTCCCCTTGAAAGATATTTTGTATTTCCTAAGAGGAAAAGTACAGTCTATTATTTTTATTTGGTATTATAAAATAGTTTAAAATATAAACAAGTGTATCTTCAGCATAAGTATAGTTTTTGCATTTACTGTGAAGTCCATGTCCTGCATTTAACTCAGTATGTATTTTGGAAGACAGAAGAACACTGAGAATTGGGTCATTTTGTCACCTTAGAATTATGTTTTATTTTCCAGCAGAGAAACAGGAATCCAATTAACATAAAATTCTATTTATGTTGCTCTCACTTCTGATTTATGGTCTTAACATTCATAAATACTGCAGCTGTGTTTTTGTAGCTTTTTTGTTTTGTTTCACTTCTATCATTACATGTGCATACATTCTAATATTGACAATGTGCATTCTTATTACTTTTTATAAACTACGTAGTATTTCATTCTTATTATTATACTCTGGTTTGCTTAACTGTTTCTTGCATGTAGTGCATTTAGATTGGTCCCAGTGTTTATCTATTATAAACAACTTTGCTAGAAGGTATTAGAAATTATTTGCATATTCCCAAATATAAAATAACTAGCTCAAAGGCAAGAAGCCATTTTACAGTTCTATTCAATATTGCCAGATTTTTTTCAAGAAAAATAGGTTTAATTTATAGTGTCCCAAACTAAATGATGCCTTGTTTCTTTACGATATTTAATTTTTGTTTATAAATTTAATAGCTGTGTGATGCTGCATCACATTTTTAATGTATTACTTTCACTGTTACTGAGGTTTCTGAATCTTTTTTCTCTTATTTGCCTTATTTTATTAGTTTTTGAAACTATAGTAAGAATTGAGCTATAGGATTTCTTTCCAGTATCATATGTGACAGCAATAAGTAGAATAAAAGTCAGAAGTGAATACGTTTCATAGAGTACTTCTCGTTTAATCTGTAAAAGTTACTATTTCAGTTAGTTGCTGCATGCCATTCAGCTTTAGATCAGCTGTCAGGCATGCAGAATGGGGTTTTGATGGCTGATAATTGAAGATGGGTGAACAGTCCATTTTTGTTGCTTTTAAGTAATATTGGCTCATCAACATGAATTCAGACCTGAGAACTAAAAACATCTCTCAAAAACATCTGCTACTTTTTTACTGTTTCATATATAGATCTTGTTCTTAGATGAAAGATGTCAAGATTTTTCTTTCCTGTGCTGTAAGGAAAATTGACCAAATAAACCCCCTAGTGGTTAATTAACCACAATAAAAGAAAAAAATTTTAAAAAGTCTTAAGTGAATTGGTTTAACAACTATGTGTGTGCAGTACTGAGGATGGAACCCAGGGATGCTTTACCACTGAGCCACATCCCCAGCCCTGTTTGTTTGCTTGTTTATTTATTTATTTATTTATTTTCGAGACAGAGTCTCTAAGTTACAGAGGTTAGCCTCAAACTTATGATCCTTCTGCCTCAGCCTCCTGAATAACTGGAATCACTGGCATGTGTGACTGTGCCCAGCTGAGTTTAACAACTTTGATAAAAAAGAAACTTAGAATCACACTTCTAACTCTGCCTTCTTGGTATTTTATAAGCTTTTTAAAAATTGTGTCCTGGGAACAGTTGCCTTTAAATATGGAATGTGTCACATTTAAGAAAACAATCCTGAATGTTGCTCTGAACAGATATAAAACCAAAGTAACTATACTTATTTTAATATGACTCTGGAAAAAGATTGAAGATTTTGAAGTATTTAAAGAAAAAATACATAATTTATATGTGTACTTATTGAAATAGATAATAAATATTTATTGATATTTAGTTTCATGATCTCACATTTTTGTCTGGAATAAAAACATTGATTCTTTTTTTTTTTTAATTTTTTATTGTTGGCTGTTCAAAACATTACATAGTTCTTGATATATCATATTTCACACTTTGAAAAACATTGATTCTTAACTTCTAGAAACTTACAGGTGTGTGGTTGTTGGTTATACTGTTTCATATCTGGCATTAGGAAGAAATACTGAGTACATGATCTAACAATTGTTCTTCCTTCCAGAGGTGTATAATGGAACTGCCAAAACAAAGTCACAGACAGGTGCTCCACTTGTTACATCCCTGAGACAAACACAGCACACCTAAATTCTGCAGGGACTGGTCTGTGTGCTTTCAGCCATAGCGCCCAATTTCTGTTTCCCTATTCTTCCTTGCAGTTTTCTGTCATCGTGTTCTCTCAATAAGCTTTGTAGTTACTTGTAGCTACTTTACATGTGCTCAATGAGCTCCTTCTCTGTTGCCATTTAAATTATTGAAGTTATCTTATGATCCTTCTGCCTCAGCTTTCTGAATAACTGGAATCACTGGCATGTGTCACTGTGCCCAGCTGAGTGAAAGGATTTGGAGGAAATTGATGAAATATTTTCTGCTTTGTTCCTCCTCTTTCAAAACTATTGCCTTTGTTAATGATAAAGACTATAATTTTTGTGTTTCAGATACCTAGCACATTATAACAACTCAGTGATGTTTTTTAGTGTGGAAAGGGAAGCTCAGTAAGATTTAATAGCAGTCTCAAGTATACATAGCTAGTAAGAGGAAGGCCAGCATGCAAACAAGCTTAGGACTGGCTGACTCTAAAGTCTGGCTCCTTACCACTTGGGGTCTACTGTGTGGTCTCCGTTGTCCATGCTGCAGCTGCTTCTCTGCTTCCTCTCTGGAGAACCATGACTTCTTAAAATTCTGAACTTCCAGAATCAATGTGGTGGACAATCAACAGAATGCTGTATGTATATGTAATTATTTTTTAAGGAGTCAGGTTTTATATTCTGTTCTTTGATTCAGTCTAAAATTGAAATTTCATTTTTCTTGGGTGTGAGGGAAAAAGCCCTGATCATATAGATCAACCTCTTGGCATTGCTAGTCACATAGCTCAGAGCTTATGAACATCCCTTTGTGAGTTCCAGTAAAAGATTCCTCTTGGGATTTTTTTTATCATGTCTGAGTTAAGACTTCCCTTCTTTAGAATTTTCTGCTGTAGATTTTTCTAAGGTTAAGCAGGTGAAGCTTCCATAGCTTTCCTTTTTTTTTTTTTTTTTTTTAATGGTTATACCTTTGTATTTCATACCTTTTTGTGACTGACTAGTTATTTTCTTTGATCCTTGTTACAAAGTCATATTTCTTCCCTGAGATTCCATTCTCTTGAAAATCCAGGTGTAGGTGTGGGGTGAGACAGATGTGATGGCAGTGGAATAAGGCAGAATGAAAGCAGAAACCAACAGATGAGGAAATGGGGAAAACCCTCAGTCCTACTGTGTGGCCTGTGTTCCTTAAGGCAATAGAGTAGATTGTAGTTGCCACCACAGTTGGGATCAGATGCAGAATGGGCTGATTCAAACTAGAAATTAAAATGTACATTTGGGAAAAGGATTTATAAGGGAGACCATAGAACTCTATAAATTAAATAAAAACATTTTCATAAAATTGTCTTTATTTTCTCTCCCTCCCTTCCCCTGCCCTTTACTAGGAATTGAACTCTTCACCACTGAGCTAAATTCCCAACCTTTAATTTTTTTTTTTTTTTTTTGAAACAGGGTCTCATTAAGTTGCTCAGGCTGGTCTTGATTCTTCTGCTTTAGCTTCTTGAAGTAGCTGAAATTACAGGTGTGCACCTCTGCACCAGGCCCATAAAAAAATATTTTAGTGCAAAATTGTGATCAGTCTTGCTTTATCTAAATGATTTAGGATTTGGTTACTTCCTTAAAATGTTTAATATTTAAACTTTACATACTTGTAATAACCTAGGTGGAGATAGTTTGAAAGTTGGAATGTGAGGGAAATAACCTTTAAGAATCTTGTCTAGTTAGGTATGTGATATCTTAGAGTTGGCTGTCTTCACTTTAAGGCAAATTTCCGTAAGGAGGTTGACTTGATTAATTCTTCAATGAGGAATAAAGATGTTTAGAATGAAAGATAATTTTAAGAGAAATTAAATACAATTCTGTTATAGCAGTTGTTATTTTCATAATAAAACTAAATCTCACAGAGGTTCGGTAGCTACACCAAGAACATATAAATAGTCATGTCACTTTTTTCTTTTGCTTCCTTAAAGGTATGCCTTGTCACTTCTTTTGGATTATAAATTCTCTGAAAGCAAATGCTCAATATTTTTGTGTCAGGTGTGGACATTGTGAGCATTCATGGCTGAATGAATTTTTCATGGTCTTCAGGATTTGTTATAAGTTTTCTCTGATTTTTACGTCTATTGCAAATTCTAATGTTTTCCCTTATTTAATAAATGGACTTCTTTTGAGAACATTGTTCTTGCTCTAGAACATCTTTCAACCTGAAATTTTACTGTCTTTATTTCTCATTGTTTTCATTTGATGTTTCATAATAAGACTAAGATCCACACTCAATTTTAAAGCCCTTTCTTTTTCCAACTTTAATTGTGACAATTTTTAAAAATTCAAAAAAGTTGAAAGAATGATATAATGATCATCTTTTACTTATTTGGACTGCCTAGAATTAACTATTGTTTACATTTTTCCATATTTATCTGCATATATTTCTGTGTTTGGGGATGAATGTCATGTTGTCTAACAAATGGCATACTTTCACACAGTTTAGCTTGTAGCCTTTTATTAAAGCCCATAAACTTTCTCGTAGTCTCATTTCCTTTCTACCAATAACATTTGCTTTATGCCAAATTGGGAGGATCTCATTCTTACAATGCTTTTGAAATTTTCCTTATTGGCTAAGGTCAGTGTGTAGAGTAATTTACAAATATGGCATATTTAACAAGTGTATTGTAGATGGCTGTATTCCCTGTTAAAGGTATATTTATTTCACATTTCTTAGCATATTATGAGATGATGATTATTAAAATTTCAGATTCTGACAGTTTTAAAAAGAAAGAATGAAACAAATGCTACAAAAGTAGCCAAGATAAGTTATGGTCATGGTGTATTTGATTGCTTCACTGCTATAATTTAGTGGAGCTGTCTATAATAGACTAACCTTCCCTTAAAAGTAAGCATGGAAAATGTCAAGAGCAGAGAAGAAGGAGAGTGGAGGAATGAATGCAGTGGAAGTAAAAAGTGATGGTATCCATGGTTGAATTTACTCACTATTTTTGTTTCTGCAGTTCAGTTTTTCAACTTGTTTCCTCATTTTCAAGTAAAACAATCTCTGACTCATGAGGTTATTATAATTGTGCTTGCTGAGTATGTTCTGTTTCCCTAGATCAATAACCAAGATGAGATAGACATAAGTAGTGGCCCAGAAATGGCAGTAAACCCCTCCCACTGCCTTGATGGAGGGGAGAAGGGCCTCCCCAGAAACCCTGGGGTTTTCCATATACTAGTCACCTTTACTCAGAGTTAGGAACATCCAGTTTCTTTAAGATAATAACAACTATGCTTATTCACTTAAAATATAGTTATTGTGTGTCAACTATGGACCAGCTTCTGCACCTACTATTTTTATTATTTCCTCATTCAGTCCTATTCAAAGTTATTATTTAACCAAGAGCACCTATTTATTGAGAGTAGACCTAGGATTTGAGGTGAACCCAGTAGTCTAATGCTATGCTGTCTCCAAAGTGAAGTCATATTCCCTCTTTATGTTTGTTAAAATTAGCTTTGTTTTCAGGCCAGAGATTTATGGGAAGTGTTGTCTTTGGGAGGTTCTACTGTAGAAATTTTTTGGACAGCCCCTGATAATTACAGATATCTTTATAAATCACAAAACAAAGCTAAAATTTATGCCTGGAAAGTGGCACTGTTAACACCTTTATTAGTAGTAGAATTTGTTCAGTTTTGCCAGATTGGGAAAAGTTCATATGAGGTCAATTTATTAGGAATTTGATTTTAGATAAAATACCAAGAAAGACTAATGAAGTACTGAAAACTAATAAGGTACACATAAGAAAATGGGGAAGAAGAGGGTTGTGAAACTCCTTTTGGGCATTAGACAAAAATGGAATAAATTTGGTAATAATTGATTTACATAATACTAAGTAATATAAACAAAAGACTAACATGGTTTGGGGAAGAGAAATTTTCCTTGCTTCTAGAATTATTCAGATTTACCATAGACATAAGGGGAACTGGTAAATTATTTTTGGTACTGGGGATTTAACCCAGGGGTGTTTTACCCCTGAATACTTTCCCAGCCCTTTTTATTTTGAGACAGGGTCTCATTAAGTTACTTAGGGCCTCACTAATTTGCTAAGATTGGACTCACATTTGTGATGCTCCTGCCTCAGCTCCCAAGTTTCTGGGATTATAGGAGTGTCCCACAGCACCTGATTCCAGTAAATTTGATTTCTAGGCTGTTAATAAGATTGAATAGGAGTTTAAAGGAAATTGTGGGTTAGTGTAAGGGATTGGGATGGGGAGTAAATCTATGGGGTACCTGTGTAGTCTTCCAGGATTGGTGCTTGAAGCTAATTTGGATTTTAATTTTAGCAAAGAGAATGCACATGAAGTGTTTTAAGTTCCAGTAGTGTTAAGCTCCATATGTAACCTAATGTAAAACTAATGGGAATATACTTTCAGAATATCTTTTAAAGTTATGAGAGAGCAAAAAGTGGTAAGTTAATTTGGTTATGGAGAAATTCAGATTTTTTAAAAGAAATCTATATTGAGATCTAAGCTCTTTATTATCAGTTAAAGCACATTAAAAAAAGATGAAGAATGTCATTGAAGAATTTACACTTATGGACAGAAAGGCTAATGAAAAGTAACACCATCATTCTGTACTTATATGAAACTTTTGGTGTCTAAACCTTGAATTTTGCTGTAATTTTGGATGATATACCTCCTAAGAAAGATATGAGAATAGGGTAAGATCCCAAGAAAAGCAACTGGCATGATCAAGAAGATCAGAGACTAGAGGAACTTTCATTGTTGAGGGATTAAGACTTACAGGAGAATGCATTACAATTCTTATTACATATATAGAGCACAATTTTTCATATCTTTGGTTGTATAAATGGTATATTCATACCAATTCACATTTTTATGCCTGTACTTTGGATAATAGTGATCATATAAATTAAAAAAAAAAGAGAGATAGGTCTAACCTCATCAAAGATGTCTAGAAGTTCTAATGAGAAACTTTGGAAGAAGTTACAGTTTAAAAATCATATGCTCAACAGGTATTAGTGGTAATTAGCACCACCAGTTTCAGGTACTGCACTGATTAAAAGAAAGGAGCAAAAATAAAAATCAACTGCACATAAAAAAAAGAGAGAGACAGGAGATATGAGAGAAATCTGAAAATGAGATGGGTTGGGTTTGTTGCTCAGTGGTAGAGTGCTCTCCTAGAGGCACTGGGTTCGATCCTCGACACCACATAAAAATAAATAAATAAAATAAAGTCATCGTGTCCATCTACAACTAAAGAAAAATATTTTTTAAAAAATTAATCTGAAAATGAGAGTTTCCTTCATCTTATAATCCTAGAGCCAGAAGATAGTCCATAAAACCTCAGGGAAGGCCTCATAAGCTAAGCAAAAGTTCTTTAGTCATTCATTGGATGGACACTTGTATCCTAAACTCATATGCACTTGAGCAGTGTCCTAAAATTTTCATCACGGTCTTCTATCTTTAAATCTTATACCTTGTTTTGGGGCTTCTGAGATGTGAATTTAAAGAACAGTAAAAAATACTTGGAAAGCAAGACTCAAGGATGGGCCGGGACTTCAATCCAGCTCCTGGTTTTATAGGGCTCTGAAGCAAATAATTGTTTTTAAGTAATTAGAAAAAAGAATGTTATTTAGTGATGAAAATCAAATTTCAGAGCCTGTAAATAAATTTTTATTGGGTTACAGCCACACTCATTTGTTTCACCCTAAGGGAGCAGAGACAGCATGTCCTGCAAAGTCTTAAGTGTTTACTCTCTGGCCCTTTACAGAAAAGGTTTGCCAACCCCTGAGATAGACTAATAAAGAGTTGTTTTTCCAGAAGCAGCAAGATTATTGACAAGTAAAATGTTTATAAAGAGGTAACGTACATAGCAGTATGTGCTCTTTTTCTTACTGTGCTATCCAGTTCGGAAGCCACTACGTTCTTATGACTATTTAAATTTACCTAAAATAAAATTTAAAATTCAGGTGGACTCAGGGACACATGCCTGTAATTCCAGCAGCTCAGGAAGTTGAGGCAGGAGGATTGCAAGTTGAAAGCCAGCCTCAGCAATTTAATGAAGCTCTAAGTAACTTAGAGAGACCCTGTCTCAAAATAAAATATAAAGAGGGCTGGGGATGTGACTCAGTGATTAAGCACCCCTGGGTTCAATCCCTGGTATATAAAAAAAAAAAAATTCAAATTTAGTTTTTTCAGCCACATTAACCACATTCCAAGTGCCTAATACATCCTAAAGTGCTCAGTAGCTACTGGTGGCCAGAAAGAACTGTTCTACCATTACTTTAAATTCCTTTGGACTCATTGCTGCATATTACTAAAAATGTACATAACACTTTTTGCCAGGTACTACTCTTGAAGCTTCTCAGAAACTGCTTGAAGCCTAAATTACTACCACCCTTCTACAAATGAGAAATTTGAGTCATGGGGAAGTGGAGGAATTTGCCACAGATACCCAGCTAGGAAGTGTCAGAGTTATTTAAGCCCAGGCAGTCCTGCTTCTGAGAACAAGATTGAGAGAATTGTGCCTAATCGTAGGAAAATGGACTTAGTTTGTGTGACAGCAATGTGAGTCTATAGATTTTGAAGCTGAAAACATAGAAAGTTGTGAAGAATATAATAGCTCCATTTTTTCATTTTGGAAGAAATCTTAAAATGTGAATTGGATTAGCTTTTTAGGGACCTCTTTGTTTTCATTAAGATGTGTTAACTAGATCATTTGAATTCTGATATATCTTCATAGCAGTGTTGACCCCTTCTAATTAGTGAAAATTATTTTGGCAGAGTAAACTATCAACTGGGAATTTTGCCTTCACAACAGTTACATATATTTGTGCTAATTATTCAAGCATGCTGTAATGTCATGTCCCATCATCTTTTTTAGCTAAAATGACCAGTGATACAGGAGGTACAATTAAATTACTGTGTTAGAGGCTGTGTTGTCATTGAGTTGCTGTTTCATTTGAATAGAATTGTAGGGGTTGAATTTGAAAGTCTTTCATCATAAATCATGAATATTGGATAATCATTTTAATGGGTAGACACTATAGTTTAGGCCTTTTCGGTTCTGAGCATCTTTTTAAACAAATATATAGCACTTCATAATGCTTCATATTATATTTTTTAAATAGTGTTAGGCACTATTTAAAGTATTTTATAAATGTTAACACTTAATCCACATATCCCTAGGAGATAAATCCTCATTTTGCAGATTAGGAAACTGAAGCACCCATGAGGAAGCTGACGTGAACTCTACTTCTGCTGTGCTGCTTTTCCAGTGGCAGTGCGCTTAACTCTTTCATTTGTTTCAGTTGTATGTCAGATATTGCATCTTGCTTTTGGGATGTTAGCAAGTGTAGGAGTGGTGATGCCTTAGTCAAATCAAAATGACAAGTGAGACTTGTCATTCCAGGGAACCTTCTGATCAAGTCCAGAGGCAGCCACAGTGGTCTAACTCCATAAAAATACTTATCCCAACAGTGTAGCTCCTACTTAATGGATTTTTTGGTTAGTATCAAAAGTTATTTCAGGGCACACATGACTTTCTGGCTTTTTCCACTAGTGAATTCTGCCTTGAGTGTCAGTGAGCTCTATTTGAGAGGGTGGATAATATGGATCCTGTGGAACTTTATCACTTTATCTACACCTGGGAGAAATTTTGAAAGCTTCATTAGGTAGGTGTAGTTAACTTGTCCATGTTTCCTAGGAAGTTGATACAAATACCCCCCTTCGTACCCCAACCCCACCCCACCCCCGTGCATTTGATCTGCTCATTGTGAACTTGAACTTCTTCAATGTCACTGCCTTGTTTTTCAACCTTCTCAAATTGATCAAAGCTGTCCTCCAAAGTTAGATCATGTGGTCATTGTCTATCTCCTGTCAATGCTTAAGAGTGCACATGTGTATGGGATTGTATTTCTAATATAGTTTATGTAGAAATTTCTAACTTGGCAATATTTTTTGGTTACAGTC
Organism: Marmota flaviventris; assembly: GCF_047511675.1. NCBI lineage: Eukaryota > Metazoa > Chordata > Mammalia > Rodentia > Sciuridae > Marmota > Marmota flaviventris. Next base: position 156,050,418 of record NC_092501.1, read on the forward strand.
AGAATGTTAAGAAATATAAAAGGTTAAAAATAATAATCGTATTTGTGCTCCATTATGAAATATTGAATTTGGAAAACAGATTTTTTTAAAAAACAGCATTTATATTAGTGTGATGAATGTCTTTAGTTAAAATGTCTTATTTAATATTTTAGAAAATTTACTACTTCGGCATTTTAAAAATATTGGAGACATCTGCAACTCTGAAAGTTATTTTGGTGTATTTTAAATGAATACAAATCCACTCATTGAATGGATTTTATAATAGTCTAAAGTAGGGTGAATATTGTAAAGTCTCACATTTTAAGCATGTCATTTTTTTAATTGTAAGCATGACTTAAATCTTTAACCTGTGTTTCCTCATTTTCAGGCTGAAATAGAACTATTTGTGAACAGGCTTGACTCAGTGGAATCTGTTCTTCCTTATGAATATACAGCGTGAGTTTTTCAGCTTGATTTTTGTATACAAATTTATGTGATTCATCAGAATTTTGTGCACTTAAAACTATTTTCTCCACAGTTAAGGATAAATTTATATGCATTTAAATAATATGTGGGGCCTGAAAACATTTTCAAGATGTGTTCTTCCAGGTAGAACTAAAATGTAATCTTTCCATGTTGTTTTGTGATACCACAGACATGCCAATCAAAACAATGGATTCCCTTTAGTTTACTGTACCAAAAGTCATTTTATTTTCTTAAAATTTCTTTAATTATTACCCCCCCCCTTTTTTTTTGGTGGTGGTGGTGCTGAGGATTGAACCCAGGGCAAGCACTCTACCAACTGAATTTGTCCCCCGCCCTCCTCATACATTTTTAAACAGAATTCTTCTTTCTCATAATCAGTCCTCAGAACTTCTACTTTAATATCTGTGGTCTCTGCATTTTTATCTCTGAATTTCTATTGTAAATAACCATATTTATACTTTTTGCTTTAAACAAAAGTAGGCTCATACTATTATATTTGATTCAGACCTTGTCTTTCGCACCGAATATGTTGCACATCTTTTTCCATGACAATATGTAGCTACTTCAGTCTTTTTAGTAGCTCCATTGTAGAGGTTGTGTACATTTCATACATGATTTGTTTCACTAATTCCCTATTTATCAACATTTGATTCCAAGTTTTTTGATACTGTGAAAAATGCTGCGTGTAAATCCTATAATATTCATTTAACAGCTGTATTGCATGTTGGTTGTAAAACAGTTCCTGAATTTCTCTCCTGTTTAAGGGTTTTATAAGAGAATATGTATTTGCTATAAAGAAAAGCATACACAAAAATGAAGATTTCTGTAAGAATCTATATGCCTGAATATGTATTAGAAGAGAATATGGAGCTGCATTGTAGCCCACTGGTAGAGCACTTGCCTAGTATGTGTGAGGCACTGAGTTCATTCCTCAGCACCATGTAAAAATAAATAAATAAAATGAAGGAATTGTGTTCATCTACAACTTAAAAAAAAAATTAAAAAGAAGAAAGTACAAAATCCTGTTTGGATGGACTGTAATTTACATAAATGTTGGAGGCTTAAATACTTTTGTAATTTTGCCAAACACCATCCCTACTTGAATCTTTGTGGATTTTCTCAGAACTCAGTGAATCTGTTGTATCCAGGAGGTAGAAGGTCTTCATTGGGGGCCTCACAGTTTTTATCAATTTGATGACTTTTGAGATTCACTTTGGCCTTGGGAATCTCACTAATGATTGACGTCACTGTACTGTCTCACCTACTTCCCTTATCTGGGATGAATACGAATTGCCCTTTAACTTTTTATGTAAATTTGAAACTAGGCTGAACATTTCAATAAAACATTTTAAAAATCAATTGGTAATATAGGGGATTACAGCAGAAAATCTCACAGGTGACCAAATATGCTTCTCCATAGCTTTCTGTTCTGAGGGCCTATTTAGCCATCTTTCTCCCAAGGGACATGGTAGACAGTGTATTGGGGTGAAAATCCTATCCCCCACGTCCCCACCCCCAAGCACTGGAAATTGAACCCAGACGTGATTTACCACTGAGCTATATCCTTAGTTCTTTTTACTTTCTATTTTAAGACAGGGTCTCCCTAAGTTGCTGAGGCTAGCCTGGAATTTGTGAACTCCTTTCTTATCCTCCTGAGTTGCTGGGATTACAGGTGTGCACCACCACATCTGGCCTCTCTTTACATTTTAATAAAAGTATTGGTTAGAAATCAAGGGTATTCTAAGCCATATTTGGAGAATTTCTGTTTTGGGGAGTTGCAATACATGGACTTAAGTTTAAATGTTATTTACCTACAAAAGGTGTTAGAATATCAGTAATAGATCTCTCAGTATTGCCCACATTTTATATATTTCCAAGTCTCTTTTTATGTTTAAAAACTTAAATATTCTTTCCTCAGGTTTGATTTCTGCCAAGCATCTGAAGGAAAACGACCATCTGAAAATCTTGGTCAGGTATTATTCGGGGAAAGAATTGAACCTTCACCATATAAGGTTTGTATTTAGTGTTACATAAAAATTATTTAGTCAGTTGTTTTTCCCCTTCAGAAATGCCTGAGATAACTTCTGTAGCTAAGGAGCAGTTCATTTCTTTTGCATACAGGAATAATTTCTTAAAACCTCAGTTCAAAGGGATCCTCTTCCTTCCTACATTATATCATTGATAAATCTGTCTTAAAGAACATTCATACAGGAATGGGGATATAGCTCTATAGGTAACATGCTTGCCTTGCATGCACAAGGCCGTGGGTTCAATCCCCAGCACCACACAAAAAAAAGAGAGAGAACATTCATACAACTAGTGTTGTAGATTATCTCTTATGCCAGTTTTCCTTCCACATTTCTTTTTTTTTTTTTTTAAAGAGAAGTGCGTTTTTGTTGTTGTTGTTTTAATATATATTTTTTTAGCTGTTGATGGACCTTTATTTTATTTATTTATATGTGGTGCTGAGAATCAAACCGAGTGCCTCACGCATGCTAGGCAAGTGCGCTACCACTGAGCCACAACCTCAGCCCCTCCTTCCACATTTCACAGTCTCCTTTTCACTTTATAACTGTTCTCCTACTGGATCAAAAACAGTGGTCTTTCTCCTTTAGAAAAATTACAGTAGTTTATGATGACATTTTACCACATAAAAAATTAAATGGTACAGAAAGAAACAAAATGAAAAGTCTCTCTTCCCCTCAATTTTACTTCACAGTTTCTTGTTAATTTTTCCTGGCAATATCCATATATTTTTAAGCTTATATAAATGAAATTAGATTTATTTGTTTATGTTTGAATGTATTGTTCTGAACTTTGCCTTTTTCCTTTAACTTTCTACCTTGGGCATCTGCCCACATGAGAAGTTCACTTTAATAGGTGTAACTTGACCCAAGTCTCCTTCCACAACCTGACAGCTACATCTCCTAGCTTCCTCTTCTTCCCTTCAGTGGCTTGGACCCCACACTTAGCCACCTTGCCTACTTTCTCACTAAGCACCTTGATTCCCTTCGCACTTTATTACATGGAGCATCTGTGCAGTAAACCCCTGGGTCTGGATTGCTCCCACTAGCTGTCTCATTCCCTCCAGCACCTGGACTACACTGTGAAACCCTGGGGAATTTTGCATATGATTGTTCAAGACTAATCCACTATATAGTTTTCAACCATTAATATATCCTCTTCAGATATTCTAATTTGAAATTTTCTACAGTAAAAATGTAGTAATTTTAAACATTTTAAAAAGACAATGTTATCTGAAGGCCTAATGGGGTGATGTCATTAGGGAATAGGAACTCAGCATGCCTGGACATGGGTAGCATTAGTAGGACAGGCATGACAACTGTGAAACTACTTCCTGTTGTGATATTTTTAAAAGGTTACTTTGAAAGTTATTGTATTCTTTTTTATAGCAGAGGGTGAATTTCAGGCATATTTATTAAATAATGCAATCAACTTACATACTCCAGTGGTCTCTCAGCCTTTTCTGTTTACTTCTGTGTTGGCCCTCAGAATTGATGGGAGACAAGAACATCAGGACATCAGTGAAGGACAACAGGAGTCTCTAGCAGCATACAGGCTGCCCATAACAGATAGCAGTGAACAGAGGGAAAGCCAGCAAAATATTCAAACCCATGGAGGTTCTGTTCCTTTGGGACAGGCATTAAAGGCAGATTACTGCCCTTAGTAGAAGCTTGTTCAGGTACATTTCTGTTTATGTGTAAAGACTGTGCGTATGCAGATGACCCCTACTTGGGGCCTGGTGCTTTTCAGACTTGATCCCCTGTCCTAGGAGTTTAGGTAGAATAGAAGGAATGCTTTAAAATGGAAGAAGATGTTCACCTCACATTTTCCCTAAGCACTACAGGAATTTTAGAATTTGTGTTAAAACAAACTCTTTTTAATTCCCAAGCTAAAGGGACACTTTTTAAGGCCAAGACACAGAAAAATAAAAACATGGAGCTAAGAGATCAGATTTTTCTTTCCAAACTAGCCATAAAAGTATTGAGCAATATTTTTTATTTCATTTCACTTTAGATTCTTCTGCCTTTTATTTTCACAGAATATTTTTCTTATTTTATTTAGCTCTGCAGTAAAAACAGTTTTAACAACCAACAATAAAGTAAAACCCCCTGCCTTGCTACCTTGTGTCTGTGACTTCTAATTGGGTTAGGAAAACGGCAATGTAAGACTTTGTGTATGTTCTGTCAAACAGGAGCTATAGTTTTTAGGACCATAAAGCCTTATCTCAAGTATAACCACTCATATTCACTCATTTACTCAATTTAACACATTGTTGGATACCGTTCTTGTGCCATGTATCATTGTAGAGGTGGGATGTAAGAGCAAGCAAGATAAAAATCTCTACTCTGTTCTAATGGAGGAAAGGAAATAATATAAATTACTAAAGTACATAGTATTTTATGAAAATACTACTGAAACTAAATCAGGGAAAGTGGACAAAGAATTTGCAATTTTAAATAGTCTTACTGAGAAGTTGACATTTAAAAAATGTAAATTTAAGAAGTCTCACTGAGAAGGTGACATTTGAATAAAAGACCTGAAGCAAGTAAGGAAGTAAACCATGTGAATACCTGGGGGAAGGTATTCTAGGTGAAGAGAGCAGCAAATGCCAAGGTCCCAAGGTATGAGCTCGCCTGGTGTGTTCACGGTACAAAAAGACGTCAATACAACTTGAGCAGGTGAGCAACAAAGAGCTTGGTTGATGATGTGGGCAGAGAATGGTAAGGGGCCCCCATAATAGAGTGATTCAGGGCACTGTGGGGACTTTGGCCTTTAGATCTGAGCAAGATGGATAGCATTGGAGGATTTTCCATGGACCATGGTGTGCAAGGAGAGCATCCAGAGGCCAGTTAGGAGATTCCATAACTGTCCAAATGGGATCTGATGGTGCTTAGATCCTGGGAATAGAGAAGAAGGGACTATGAAATAGAATCTTAGAATCTGGCTTTATTTTGAAGGTGGAGCCAAAAGTATTTGCTGAGGTCTGAGGTGTAGACTGGAGTTTCTGTTTTCTAAAATGAGAATGTGATGTGTAGGAAGAAAAGGTTTTGCTGGTGGGGGTGGGGGATAGGGAATGAGGAAGAGTTAGTTTTGCATTCTAAGTGTGAGGTATTAGGCATCCAAGTAGAAATGTTGAGGGATGGGGATGTGGCTCAAGCAGTAGCATGCTCGCCTGGCATGCGTGCGGCCAGGGTTTGATCCTCAGCACCATGTACAAACAAAGATGTTGTGTCTGCTGAAAACTAAAAAATAAACATTAAAATTAAAAAAAGAAAAAAAAGAAATGTTGAGAAAACAAATATATGTGACCAGAGTTTGGAGGAGGGCCTCAGCCTGGGTAGGTGTGTGTATCCTCAGTGTGTAGATGGTATTTTAAGGCCATGGAATTGATGAGATTCCCCAAGGAATTGGGATAAAGAAGACAGAGTTCCAAGGTCTGAACCTTGGGGCAGTTGGCTTTACAAGTCACGAGGATGAAGAGGACCTAGTGAAGGAGACTAAAACGGAGCCACTAGTGAGAAAGGAGGAAAGAGTGGAGGGTATGATTCCTAGAAGCTAAGAAGCTATTTTTGGGAGGAGGAATTGGCTGATCACTGACAGATCAGGTAAAAGGAGTCAGAAACTTGACCTTGAGTTTAGTGTTCAGTGTGGAAGGTATTAATGAGAAAGCACTGTGGAGGAGTAGCCAAGTGCAGAAAGAACAGAAGAACCAGTGGCATATGGACATATATACAGTTCTCTTGAGGACCTGTATTTAGAGGCAGAGAGAAAAAGTGGTAACTGGGGGTTGGCATGGTGTCAAAAGAGGACTTGTAATATAGCTTTTAAAAAGGTGTGTGTATGGATGAGGATCATCCAGTCCAGATGGGAAATGTGGTAGTTGAAAGAGAGAGGGATTGTCGAGTACGTCCTTGTACAGGAAGGAAGGGACAGGACCTGGTGTACCTGTGGAGAGACAGGCTCAGTGACCTAGTTCATCCAAGGTAACTCAAGGGAAGGACGTGATGTAGGAAGGCGAGTGTGGCACCTGCTTTCAGTTTCTCAGTGAAGTAGGAATCATGGTCACTGCCTGTGAGTGAGGAAGAATCGGAGATGTTGAAGGTTTGAGGAAGGAGGCTGTCAGTAGGAGAGCAGGAGGATGAGTGGATCACAGGAATCTGGAGTCACTGCCATGCAGCAGTATCCACCCTCTGTGGCTAAAGGGTAATTTGGAGTAGAAGCAGCCAGTGTGCTGATGTGCGCTTCTCATGGGCTTTGCAACTGTGCTGCTTTATAGCAGCAGATTTATGGTTGTGACAAATGGGTACAACAAAATAAGAGAAGAGCAGAGGACCTGAGGGACCGACAAAAGGTGGTGATGCATTGACCTTGAATTTGAATTTGTAAGAAGGAAAGGGAAGGAGTGAGGAACAGCAAAAGGACCATAGGATCCATTGATTGTGGCACCCAAAACATTGGAGTTGAGGAGTACTTGAGCCAGTGAGCTGGAAGAACAGTAAGGACGGTGCTTTGACACTGGAAAACTTGACATTGAGATAATGTAAGGTCTGCTGTCAGTAATATGGGCAGGGAAAGGAATGCTTTGAATTATGATGGTGGCTAGCAGACAGATCGTCTATGAAATGTTACAGTCACCAAGAATCAGGAGCCAGAAGCTCAAATCTTAAAGGGCCAGTCATCTCAGGGTGGTAGATGACACATTGAGGAGTAGGAGGCCATGTAATCTGGTGACATGAGAGCCAAAGTTGAGGGTTTTAGCAGAAGGAAGAGAATGGTTTTGCCTCATGCTGTGACCTGTGAGAGAAAACAGCCACCAGTGGTGAAAACTGGTGAGGCAGTGTCCCTCAGAAGAGCCAGGTTTGCCTGAGGGCAGATTTCAGAGAACGTCCTGAAAAGAGTTTTGAGGATGAAGAGGGTTTCTGCTGATGACCTCTGAGTTCCAAGGGGCATTGTGGAAGCATGCAAGGAATTGGGGGTGAAGTAAGAGATGGCATCAGAAAGAGGGGTGATATCTCTCTTGGGATTTGAATGTGGAAAAGGAAGGATGGCATGGGAATCCTGGACTTCTAGGATGACTGTCCTTAGAAGGGATAGGGCATAAAGGGATTAGTCTTGATGGACTCAAGGCAGCAAAACACAAGTAAGAGGAATGGTAGGAGCCCATAGTCTTATAGGTCTCTCTTAGAATGTGAAGGATTTCGTCATAATTTTTCTACCATTTGCGAAAAGCTGATGGTAGGATGTGAAATAACTGTCATGTAGTGTTTTGCACATTATTCTATTTAGTTAAAAAACCCTGCAAGGCATTACTAAACCCATTTTACAACTAGTTCATTGAAGCTAAGGTTAAAATTAAGCAGCTTGTCAGGGCTGGGATGTAGCTCACTGGCAGATCACCTGCCTGGCATGCACAAGGTCCTGGATTCAATCCCCAGGATTACAAAAAAAAAAAAAAAAAAAGCCAGCCAGGGTCTTATGATAAGATACAGCTAGAGGGGCTAGAGTTGTCGCTCAGTGGTAGAGCACTTGCCTGGTATGTGTGAGGCCCTGGGTTCGATCCTCAGGACCCCGAATGAATAAATTAAATTTAAAAAGATCCATTTACAACTAAAACCTATTAAAAAAAAAAAAAAAGATGTAGCTAGATTTGTATCCAGGACTAACTCTAGGTCTCTGGATTGGTCAAGTATTTGCTTTAATGATTTCCTTAAAATTATTCCCCAGAGAATTTTAAACCAACATTGAATAATTCAATAAAAAAATAATAAAACATTTTCCTGAATAAATCACATCTTATATTTGCATACTTTAAGTGAATATATAAAAGTGGAACAATGATGGACTTGATTGATATGAGGAGGATTTGGTTCCCTTAAAAGCCAATAATATTTTAAAATCGTTAATAAAACAAATACTACTAATAGGTACTATTAACCGAAGATGATTTAAAATATTGTAAAACTCCCAACTAAACATGATAGGGAGCAGTACTAAGGTGTCATAAGCATTTTTCTCTAGAGCTCAACTTTGCTTGGGTTAAATCCTGGCTCTGCCATTTCTTGATTGTGTGGCTTTTTGTGCTTTGATTTTCTAATCTGCAAGTTACAGATGAATACCTACCAGGTAGGGTTGTTGGGAGAATTACATGAAGCTTGATATATATAAGTGCATAAAACATAAGAAGCACTAAGTAAATGTTAACTGTTATTATTAAATATCACCTTTGGTGTTGCTATTTTCCTTCCCGATTGCACACACAAATTGACTCATCTAAACCCAGTGAGTATTGGATCAAGATGTTTAAGGTTTGCCATTTTCTTTGAACTAATAATGTCTCTCTCTGCTTAATTTATTTTTAAGTTTGGTGCCTACACCTCTGATTCTGTATTGTGTATACTTTTGTTTTTTCATTTTCCATGTTAAAAATTTAAGCTTGTTAAGTTTTACATAAGGTTCAAAATATCAAATAATGGTACAAATATTGCTATATTGAGAGGTAGCAATGCAGTGAAATTAAACTCTTGGCTGTCAGGGGGCAGCAGTGAGCTGCACGTAAACATTGGCTTGTTGAGAACTGGACAGCGCTAGGGATATTAATAAATAATGCATAAAAAGGTGGACCCCAGGCTGGATTGTGACTCAGAGGTAAAGCACTTGCCTGGCATGTGTGAGGCACTGGGTTTGATCCTCAGCATCACATGTCCACCTATAACTAAAAATTGAATATTTTTTTTTTAAAGTGGACTCCTTTAGAAGTAAAGCATACAATTTTTTTTTTTTTTTACCACGTGTAATTAGGTTTGAATTTATTAAAAGGTTTACAATTATGGACTAGGTGTATAGTTGGTAAATTACAGCCTCCTGAAAAATAGGAAGTATAATTTTTAAATTAAGACATAAATGGCTCCTGATGAATAAGTTCTAGACTCCAAAAGTGAGGAATCCTTAGTTTTTTTTAAAAAAAGTTATCAAGTTTGATTTCACCTTTATTATTTATTTAATCAGGTCCTGAAAAGTGGTAGCCTTTAAGCTTGAGTGAAGGGTTGTGTTTACTTTGATTTTAGATATCCAACTGATTCTTTTTCTTATCACATTGTGTCGTGTTCACTGCTGACTCTCTTTCAGCTGACAGTCGGTGGAGCACTTAATATCTATTGAATATTTGAACATGAAGATTTGTCTATTTGTTACTGGAAAGCTATCAACCCCAGAATTCTAAAACATGAGCATGAGTTATTACTATTGAGAGAATAGTGTTTCATTTTTGTTCTATATGTGGGTTTCTTTTCTTCTGGAATCATTTACATTTAAGAGGTAGATAGATTAAAATCATCAAAAAGAAAAAAACTTAGGAGAAGAAAAAATGATGACTTGAGTTTTTAGAGAAACAGTATGATTAAAATTTAAATCTGAGCTATAAAGAATTTTACAGTGTTTATTGCATAATACTATTGTCTATGGTAAATCATTATGAGGGACCTGAATATTTTTTCTTAAAAAAACCTTCCACTTTCTTTTCATACAGTTTACATTTAATAAGGAGGAAACCTGTAAGCTTGTTTGTACGAAAACATACCATACAGAGAAAGCCGAAGACAAACAAAAGTTAGATTTCTTGAAAAAAAGCATGTTACTGAATTATCAACATCACTGGTAAGATGTGGAGATTTTGGGTTTTGAGCTTTTTCCTTTTCAAGATGAAATATCTATTTCTAATGACTAAGTTATTTTATAGACTGTGTAAATATAGCAAATTAATCCTTTTATTAGTAGTAGTAGCAGTATGAAGTAGTAACTTTTACTTGCCAGAGCATTATTAAATTTGTCAGTGAAATTTAAAGTATCATCTTTAACCATGCTTAGATTACTGTCATACCTGATCCTTCTTGACCTGGTACATAGAATCTTTCATATGTAGAAACAGAAGCATAGTTATGTGTTAGGGAAAGGGCCTGGATCAGTATTCTAGAGAAATGTTCTTTTATATTATGAGTCATTAAAAAAAAATCACAGCAAAATAAAATTGAACTTTTATTTGATGTTATATAATTAGCACCTACTTCAAGTCAAACACTTAGATTTTGTTTAGCATGTCTTTTCTTTTTGTAACCATAATGCAACATTAACAAGTTCCTGAGCATGGATGCGCATGCCTGTAATCCCAGCAACTCAGGAGGATAATACAGGAGGATCCCAAGTTCAAAGCCAGTCTCTGCAATTTAGGGAGACCTTGTCTCAAATTAAAAAAAAAGGGCTAGGAATGTGGCTCAGTAATAGAGCACCCCAGGTTCATCCCCAGTACTAATTAAAATAATTTCCTTATCAGTTTGTGTCAAAATCAAAAAGCATCTAAAACTATTCTAATTTTGTTTCCAAAATTGTATGAATTTATTATTCAGGCTCAAACATAGAATGTTATAAAAGGCTCTCAAAAGCCATCAAGTTTGACCATTGTTAATCTTGCAAATAATTTTGCTTGCAAATGCCTGTATTCTCTATGAATTTATCGTTTACATGTGTTTTGCCTCTTCAGAAAGTGTAAGGTGCTGGAGATGGTGACCAGGAGAAATATCTTTTGTTGTCTATGTCTCAGGTTGAATGTGTGTCCATCTCCAGGGAGGGTGGGAACCCTAGACCTCAGTTTAGAGCTGATGAATCCCAGGATAGATACTGTGGTTGAAGCCTCTTGTTCCTTTTTGCCTGCTCCGTTCTTCCCCACCATTCTCCTGCCATACACATGTAAAGAAGTCCTGGAGAAGGCACCTTGGGGCATGTGCCCTTCCCTGAACTAGTCTTCCATGAAGCAGTTCATTCTGATCAGCAGACCTGGGCAGTAGGTACTTGAGCCCCATAGAAATGAGCTTCCCTAGGCAAGTAGGGCTCTAGTGGCGGGAAGGAAAAGGTGCTTCAGAAGCTTGCCTGCTGCTTTCCATCCAACTCTCAGTGCAGACAGGGAACTTGAAGGGCTCCTCTGTCTCCTCCTGTCTTGTTTCTGATAAACCAAGAGTTTCCCCCAGCCCCCGAAAGTTATTGTCAGACACACTTAGTTGCTGGAATGGTATAACTTGGCATACATTTACTTATTCATAAGTAACTGAAATTTCCCCTGGTCTTTTTCTTTTCCTTCAAATTGTTCTTTATAACTTTCAAAATAACATTTAAGGCTCAGTTCTTATACCCTCTTCTCACATCGGCTCCCTCCATGTTTATTTACTTAAACACCAGCTGATTTATTGACTGAAGGCTCTTTGGGCCTGCGGGTGATTTTCAGTCTCGTTCCTACCTTTCTGGTGCCATGTACAGTCTTGCTCCTGTTGATAATAGAAGCAGCTCTTCTTTAGTAGCCTCCATGCAGGAAAATATTTTTAACTAATTTTATGATGCAATTAACCTAGGTGCTATACTTTTCACGTGTGTTTCTAAATTTTTCTGTGCATACGCAGGTATGTAAAAGTGGTGTGACTTTTTTAAGTAGCACAGCTAAAATATTGTACACGTTATTCTGCGCCTTGCTTGTTTCATTTTTAAAAAATATTACAGGCATTTTTCCAGTCAGGTACCTCTATAAATTTATATTCACTGCATTCTTTTTCATAGTTGTAGGACATTCCTTTACATGAATGAACTATAATTTTACCTCCATAACATTCTAACCATGCATGAATTCATTGTTCTCATTATAGTTAATAATAGTTAATTTTATTACTTAACAGTGAATATTTTTCTTTCTTGTTTGGGACATTAAAACATGATTTAAGAGCAAAGGTGGCAGGATTGCTTGAGCCCAGGAGCAGTCTGAGCAACAGACTGCAACTTCAGAGGCTGAGACAGGATAGCAGGCTTGAGGCCCACCTGAGCAACTTAGTAAAACTTTCTCTCAAAATAAGAAATTCAAAGGTCTAGAGTGCAGCTCAGTGGTGGAGACCCTTTGGTTCAATCCCCAGAACCACAAAAACAAAACATGATTTGAGGATCATTGAGGCTTATTCTATCAGTAGCCTAAGCTGTGTTGTCGTTCTTGAAACTGACTAGTATTTTGGCACTAGCCCCGGACACCTGAATTCCCTTGGACTGTGCTCTCTGTGTGTGGTTGGTGATCCTGCTCCTTGCCTACATTTTGAAATCTATGATTTTCTGTGTATATGCACATACTAGGCAAAAGCTACATCCCCTGGCCCCTTATGATGTTTTTTTAAAATAAAAGCTTAACTGCTCAACTAGTTACCAGAATACTTATAATTTTTTTTTTTTAAGTTATAGAATTCCTACACACAAAGGGATCTTGAAGATATTTTAGTGCATTTAGTCAAGATCCCAAGTCAGGAACAGGAAATGATGCTCTGTTTTCAGAAACTCAAAATCATAATGGATTAGATAAATTTACTCATATTAGAACTACACAGAATGGGCTGGGTTGTGGCTCAGCGGTAGAGCACTCACCTAGCATGTGCGATCCTCGGCACGACATAAAAATAAGTAAAGGTTTTGTGTCCAATTTCAACTAAAAAATAAATATTTTTTAAAAAAACTTAACAGAATGGCTTAAATACTCAGTTTCTTTGCTTTTTTGCTACAATTTTGATTATTCCATTATGATTAGAAACTTTTGTAGCTAATTTATCTACCAGTGTTTCATATGGAGTCCCTGGAGGATAGAGGGAAAATGGGAAGGAGTCCTTCACGATAAAAAAAAAAAAAAAAAAAAAATTGAGACCAATTATTCACCTTTGTCCTTTCAAGCCCTTTTCTCATACCCTTTTTCACTCTGTTGGGTCAGAAATAGGATTTTTAATGTTTTTGATGTTAGAAATTGAAATAAATACTACTCCCTGACTTGGGAAGGTGGTAATTTAAAACAATATTCTTTAAACCTTTTTACATGTAATTTAAAGGTTTTTTTAAAAAATACATCTTACTACCAGAAACAGGCTGTTATATTAAGGCATTATATAGATGATAAATAAGTAAATGTGAGATATTTGCTTTTAAAAAACCCAAATTGTCCTTGAAGTCCTCTTTTTATCCTCCCTCACCCCAGTATGGGGAATGGTTCCAGAGCCTTGCATATGCTAGGGAAATTCTCTACCACTGAGCCATATCCTCAGACCTTTTATAAAATTTTGTTTTTAGACAGGGTCTCACTAAGTTGCTGAGGCTAGTCTCAAACTTTTGATCTTTCTGCCTTAGCCTCCCAAATAGCTGGGATTACAGGCATGAACCACCACACCCAGAGAATTCTTCATTTTGTAACTAGCACTTTAATTTTTATGTAGTGCTTTAAATCTATTGACTCATTGATTGAACTTCATTTTCTGTCTAAAAAAATTAAAGCAATTCACCAATTTCTTTAGGCCTCCAGAAAATCTGAATTATTTAGCCAGGCCCAGTGGCGCATACCTGTAATCCCAGCAGCTCAGGAGGCTGAGGCAGGAGGATTACCAGTTCAAAGCCAGCCTCAGCCAAAGTGAGGTGCTGAGCAACTGAATGCTAGACAAGCACTCTACCACTGAGCTACCCTCAATACCAAGAAAGGGGGGAGGGGCGTTGAGAGAGGGAGGAAGGAAAACCTGAATTATTTACATAGCATTGTTTTATGTTCTGTCTTTTCATGGAACTAGTAGCCTGCTGGTTATAATAATAAGCAACTTAATAGTATAGGTGATTCCAAAATTTGGAACATTGCGTACTATTAAATAGCATTTAAATGTGACAAGGCATGTTGTATTAGGTCATTAATGTACACCTTGGGTGAATATAGAATCATAATTCTACTTCCTAGGGCACACATTAATTAACAAATAAAACATACCCTGGAGTGTCATCGTATGACTATAACATAGCTAGTATATTTTTTGTTCATTTTTCAAAATGTGTGTCCTGCAGTGTGCACTGGGCATAGGGGACTTCACGTGCAGACTTTTTTTTTTTTTAATATTTATTGTTTAGTTTTCGGCGGACACAACATCTTTGTTTGTATGTGGTGCTGAGGATCGAACCCAGGCCGCACGCATGCTAGGCGAGCGCGCTACCGCTTGAGCCACATCCCCAGCCCACGTGCAGACTTTTATAGCTGCTGTATGTGCTACAGAACTTTATTTGGGTTTGTTATTGTCATTGTTTGGTTGTAGAACTTGAAAGATTTGGTTCTCTAGCTTTATAATAGTTTTTTTTTTTTAAGAAATTATTTGGATTTACAATTTCAACAGTTAATTCTGTAATTTTCATGTTTTTTTCCCATTACCCTCGAACCCACAGCCCTGCACATGCTAAACAAGCACTCTACCACTGAGCTATCCCTTCAGTCCCTAATTTTAATTTTTCTTTTTTAACCTGGCCTTTTGGTTAATATTTTTTCATATCTTATAATTATATTCTCCTTTAATTGAGTTACTTGAGTAATAAATACATTTACTTCTAATTATTCAATAAACTGTTCCCAGGAAACTAGATATATAGCTTTATACCTGTTTAGAGCTATGAGTGTTCTGCTAAGGGTAAATTATATTTAGTTATCAGATAATATGATTTAATTAGCAATTGCTACAAGTTATTTTACAAAATTCTTGTCTCCTATATATATTATAGTTTCAAAGAAGCTATAAAATGTTTTCATACATATATATTTTTTAATATATTGGCATATAATGTCATTACTTATAAAATACTATGTTCCATCAAAGTTCTTTAAGGTTTTTTTGAATCTTAGGGCATTTACATTTTACAAAGCAATGACACTGATTTAGGCATTCTTAGTCATGTTTGCTGGGTTCTCCTCTAACTTCACTCATTTCTGTACATAGGATTGTGGATAATATGCCTGTAACATGGTGTTATGATGTTGAAGATGGTCAGAGGTTTTGTAATCCTGGATTTCCTATTGGCTGTTACATAACAGATAAAGGCCATGCAAAAGATGCCTGTGTTATTAATGTAAGTTTGTGATAAACTATGCTGCTTTTAAAAACATGGGTTTTACTTTGTATACCATCAGAGATATGAAAAATTGTGCTCTATATGTGTAATAAGAATTGTAATAAATAATTTTAAAAATGGGTCTTAAGAGAATTTGGTCTTTGACAAAACTTATCAACATTCATTAAACAAATACAGTTCAGGTGTTCTAAAGTATTACTACTTAGATTTTAAACTGAGCCAGATTAAAACATGTAAATTTAACTCCAAAATTAAAATAATTTAGATTTGGGCTGGGGTTGTAGCTCAGTGGTAGAGCACTTGCCTTGCACGCGTGAGGCCCTGGGTTCGATCCTCAGCACCACATAAAAGTAAATAATAAATGTATTGTGTCCATCTACAACTAAAAAATAATAAGAAGAAGAAATAATAATTTAGACTCACTTTAACATTTACCGAATGTGTTTTTTGTATACTAAAGGCTATGCTAAACTTTTGTTCTCTTAATATTTAGATTCATAAATTTATACATAAGAAAACAGAGTGCTAGGTCAGGGGTTGTGGCTCAGTGGCAGAGCACGTGCCTCGAACATGTGAGGCGCTGGGTTCGATCCTCAGCACCACATACATATAAATAAAATAAAAATATTGTGTCCATCTATAGCTAAAAAAAAATTATAAAAAAAAAAAACAAGAAAGAAAGAAAATAGAGTGCCAAAAAAGCCCCATCATATGTTCATAGACTTTATATTGCAAGTTGGTAGTACAGTTGTTTTAAAGTCTTGACCTGTCTGTGAGGCCATTCTTTTATAATTAAAAATGGATTAATAGGGGCTGGGAGGATAGCTTAGTGATGGAGTACTTGCCTAGCATGTGTGAGCCCCTGAATTTGATCCCCAATACAGTAAAAACAAAACAGAAAAATAAAATGGATTAATAGAATGGAGACATTAATTTAGAAGGTAATTAGAATTATTGGGGATATATATTAGAATTTTGTGTAATCACGACAAACTAATTTACTGTTTTATTATAATCTGAGAAAAGTTAGTGTGAGCTAACTTGGTCATAAAACTGGTTATGTTAATGCTTTTGTGAGAATCAGAAATACTTGAATAAGGTAGATTATTGTTTAATCCAAAGTTACAGACTTTTAGGGAAGAAAAGTGTTTAAATATGTAAGGTTTAGCATGGCTGTAATATTTTTAAATTTATTTTGTTATTATAAGTGAAAAGTTGGAAAATATTAGATTTGTGTTCTTTTGAACCAGGTATTTATGTAAACATTTTTAAAGGGGAAGATTTAAAATTCTAAATTTAAAATTTCCTTCTTGTCTAGTCCATTTTAAAGGTTTATGTTTTGATTCTTCCTGTAGCCAATTATCTGCCTTTAACTTCATGTTCTGTTTTATAGTCAGAATTCCATGAAAGAGATACATTTTACATTTTCAACCATGTTGACATCAAAATATACTATCATGTTGTTGAAACTGGTTCCATGGGAGCAAGATTAGTAGCTGCTAAACTTGAACCAAAAAGGTAACTATACAAATAGACAAAGAGTAAAAAACACAAGTGAAATTCAGGTCCAAAGAACAAGTATTTGAGACCCAGTTAACTTATTCCATAATCATTATTCTGGCATTCCAGGATTGTGACTAAAACTCCCTTTAGCATAGTTTGTTACTAAGTTCTTCAGAGAAACTCTAGTTCTCATTTTTCCTTTATAGTAAGTGGTCAGGCCAAGGTGCCTTTCTGTTTTGTTTTGCAGCTTGGGAAGTTTTTTATTGTTGTTGTTTGTTTTATTTATTTCTTTATTATTATTATTATTTTGTAGTTGTAGATAGAATGACTTTATTTTATTTATTTATTTTTCTGTGGTGCTGAGGATCAAACCCAGTGCCTCACACATTCTAGGCAAGCACTCTGCCACTGAGCTGCAGCCCCAGACCAGCCTGGGAGTTTTGACGGCAGTTGGTTTGCCAGTGTGTAGTGGAGAACATGAGTGGTTGGCACAGTGCCCCGTTTTGAGTGGACAGAGAACTGCCTCCACATCATGTGACTTTCCTTGGGAGCTGAGTGGTGCTGCTGTTTCCAAAGTTTTCATGCAGTGTTAAGATACCAGCATGGGAAGAGCTATGGAAAGAGCACCTCTTCAAATTTCAGAGGTGTTAGCATGAAAATATGTATTTTGATTTTTTTTTTCATGATTTTTTTTTTAGCAAGTGAATTAGCCATCTTCTCTCATCACTAGTAGTAAAGAAATGCAAACCGCAATAAGGTGGCTGTGCATTTAAACCTCATGGGTGGGTTGTTTGTTTTATTTTTCAAGTTTATTTAGCTGGGTACAATGGCACACATCTGCAGTCCCAGCACTTGGGAGTCAAGAAGGATCATAAGAGTCCAGGAGTTTTTTGACCATTTTGGGCAAACAATATAGAGAAATCCTGCCTGGGGGAAAAAAAGATTATTTAACGCTCTTAAAGTATAGTGTTTTTAGAAGTTTTTTTTTTATAACTGGAGTAATGATTTTGTACACGCAATTTAGCCCATTATTTATATGAAGTAAACACTATTAAATATGACATGAATAACTTCATCTTGGAGTGTTAGCAGTGTTAGCAGTGTTAGCAGTACAGAATTTCTAACCTTTATTTTATCTCATTTTTTAAACTGTATTTTATCAGCATCTCACCAAAATGTTTCTTCCCACAGCTTCAAACATACCCATATAGATAAACCAGACTGCTCTGGACCCCCCATGGATATAAGTAACAAGGCCTCTGGGGAGATCAAAATTGCCTATACTTACTCTGTTAGTTTCCAGGTGAGTTTGTTTTTATCTTTGGTATAACTGAGAAATTGATTTTAAATTTGTACTACTTAAACTAATTAAAAATACTAATGATTAAGCTTGCCAAATAGTTAAACTATTAATGAGCTGGTTTTTAGAATAGTTTTTCAGTGCACCTGCACGAGCCAACATAATCACTCTTGAAACTAAGTTTCAGTTTAAATGGAAGAGAATAAGAAATTGAAGAATTGAGTCTGACTTGTAATTATGCCAAAGAGATGCATACAAGACAAAAAATTGGATGGGGATGTGGCTCAATGGTTAAGTGCCCCTGAGTACAATCCCTAGTACCAAAAAAAGGATACAAAATAGGCATAGAAAATATAGTGAAAATGTCAAAGACATATGCCAGAAACATTTGGGGAAACAATACCATTTTCAAAATCAGGACTTGAGTATGGACTTAAGAGTTTCCTGTTGCTAGATTTTCTTAGGAAATTGAAGGAAGTATTTTTATCAGTGAATATGGTTCTAAGGAGTGTAACAGTTTACTGTGAAAAAATTAGGCAGTATTCCCCTCTGTATTAAAAAAAAAAATGATTTTGGCAGTCTAATGTAGTTGTGACATGTAGTGTTTAATTTTGCAAATCCAGCACAATAAACAGTATATTTTTCTAGATATTAGGAGATCAGTGCCAGATGCTCAGTGTACCTAGGTTATGATTTCGTGGTCTGGTTAGCTGTCCCATAGGGCCAGAGTAAAGAATAAGTTATTCCATTCAATTATTTTCTGAAGAAATTAAACATAGCTCTAAATTTGACATAGAAAATAAACCTTTACCAGCTATATTTTAAAACAAGACTTTTAAGAACGCAAGTTTGTAGGTATTGCTAGAAATTCATAAGTTTTTTTGTTTTGTTTTATTTTGTCTTTGTTTTTTTCATTTACTGCTTAATCTTATCCAGATTCCCACTCTAACTCCCTGAATCCACAACTAATCCTAGTTATGATCGTTAGAAATTGCAGGTGTTGACTGAATGGAAGGAAGGGCAGGCTCTGGAAGGGAGTTATGGGATTATTGATGTGCTTTGTCAGCAGTTTTTTCCTTCCACCTCCAGGAAGATAAAAACATCAGATGGGCATCTAGATGGGACTACATTCTGGAGTCTATGCCTCATACCCACATACAGTGGTTTAGGTAAGAGTACAGTCTGCTTTTGGCTGTCTACTTATTCTGCCCTCTCTCCCTTTGAACATCTCACATAATCTCTCATCCTCTAATGCGTTCAGAAGTTTGGACTCAGGTTCAGATTCTGGCTTCAAGTAATGAGTTGTTTGTCAGAGCAGTCTGTTTCTCAAGAGTTCACCTCTTTGTCTAGAAATACCAAGCTCCTGGGATCATTTGATGATTAAAGGAGATAATGGCACAGAGCATCTGAGAACATTACTGGGACCCAAAAGTGTGCAGTAAATAGAAGTTGCTGCTATTGTTGCAGCTATTATTATTCTTTCCAGAACATGACTCAGAACTTACCTACAAGCCTATTCATAGGTGCCATCACTATCCATTTCCTGATTTGCTGATTAATCTTTTTGACACTCACTAATCTTGAGTAAATTTGTTCTTCAGTAAATTTCTTGAGGATCCAGGCCAGTCCTTTGTTGTTTCCTTGTATATGATGCTAAGATTTAGGCATAGTAGTTATTTAATAATGTTGATCATGGATTTAACAAAAAAAAAAAAAAAAAGGTCTAATTCTAAACAGACTCTAAAACTATAGGGACCAGGATATCCCTCTGTAGTAGAGCTCTTGCCTAGTATGTATAAGGCTGTGGGTTCCATCCCCAGTATTGCAAAAACAAAACCAGAAACTCTATTAGGATAAATATATAAAGCTATATGTCCATTAGAAGGAAACATAGAAGAACACATTTCATTGGATTTGTTGAATTTTAGGTATTTTAACTTTGATTTTAAAAGATTTTTTTTTTTAGTTATAGATGAACACAATACCTTTATTTTATTTATTTATTTTTATGTGGTGCTACGGATCAAACTCAGAGCCTCACATGTGCTAGGCAAGTGCTCTACCACTGAGCCACAACCACAGGTCTTAACTTTGATTCTGATTCTTTCTGTTTTAATGTTACTCAATAAACAGTTAAAAACTGTTTAAATTCTTCTGTAGACAAAGCTACAGATTAACTGTGATGTTCTTATTTTTACAGCATAATGAATTCCCTGGTCATTGTTCTTTTCTTATCTGGAATGGTAGCTATGATTATGTTACGGACACTGCATAAAGATATTGCCAGATATAATCAGATGGATTCTACGGTGAGTGGGAATATTTTATCTAGTCTTTGGTCTGTCAAAAACAATCTTTAGGGCTGGGGTTGTGGCTCAGCGGTAGAGCACTCGCCTAGCACATGTGAGGCCCTGGGTTCGATTCTCAGCACCATATAAAAATAAATAAATAAAGGTATTGTGTCCAACTAAAAAATAAAAAATAAAATAAAAATTTTTTTAAAAAAATCTTTATTATTGCTTTAGAAAAAGTTGTAAGAATAGCTTTAGAAACTGTTTCAAAACATTCTTCCCAACAGTTATCTTGAATTCATATTTTTAAATAGGAAAGTGATACTTGAGAATAATCCCAGTGACTGGGGAGGCTGCGGCAGGAGGATTGCAAGTTTGAGTCTGGTCTTAGCAACTTAGCAAGACTTTGTTAAGGCTAAAAATAAAATATAAAAAAAAAATTTTTTAAAGGCCGGGCATGTAGCTTAGTGGTCAAATCCCCAGTACCAAAAAAAAAAAAAAAGATATCCTTTAGAAGTTTAGTAATCATAGCATTCAGAGCTAACTATTCATAGCCTCACCTGTTTCAGTAGGTCACCTTCTCTTACCATGTGCCATTAGCTCTATCAGCTTCACCATCCCTACTATACACTATTGAATGATTTAATTCCCAGACTATTTTACTTAAATTTTAATTGAATTTTTGTCCTTTCAGCCTTTTGGTATATTCAACTTAATTTCAATGTCCCAGGCTTATGTATTCTCAAACACTTTAAGTTGCATAATGTTATACATTTTGTAATTTTTTTTAATTTCATGGCAATACAGTAAAGCAATTTTTTTTGTAAGAATCACAGTAATTTGTAATGAATGCAGAAATATTCCAAGTTTTCAATTCCCCAGTTTCCCTATCCTTAGCCCCCAAACCTTTCTATCCTTTTATGATTGGAAAAAGAACATTAATATTTTAGCATTTCTACTCTTTGTTTCTTTTCTATGACTTTTATTGATTATATGTCTTAGTAGACTTTTTAAAAATAATTTCAATATATTCATAATCAGCTATTCCACCAAAGTCATCTTTACTTATAGAGTTGCTGTGTGGAGTACAGGCCCGTGGCAGTTTGCTCCCTTTCCCTCCTGCTTTCATTTTTGTTGTATCTCCAGTCTCTTAACTGCACCTGAGAACAGGTGCCCTCAAATACAAGTCAGATTGTTTTACTCCCAAGCTTGGCCTTCCAGGGACTTCCCACCTGTCAGGCTCTGTGTTTCCTTTCAGTGCTGCCATCAGCCATGCTGGCCACCTTGCATCATCAGCAGCATAGGCATACGCCCACATCAGGGCCTTCACTTGCTGCAGTCTCTGTTTTGTGTATCCTCTTGCCTTCTTCAGCTGTCTGCAGAAAAGTGGTCTCCCCAGTGAGACCTTTCTGACCGTCCCATTTGAGACAACCTCATCTCCCACACACAGCCATATTCCGTGATTTTCCTCTGTAGTGCTTATTACCCTCTGAAGTACTATTACTGTGCTTATTCTTATTCCCAGTGAGAATACATACTCATGAGAATAGGGATTTTTCTATTACTTACACTCTGGTGTTTAAACAGGGCTGAACAGAACATTGTTGCGCAATAAAAATTTGCTTAATGAGTAAGTTAGGCCTTGACATACCAGACTTATTGCTGTATTGCTCAGGTTATGATAGAGTAGCAACCAAAAGACTTCCCCTATTCTCCCATATGCCCCAAAAGAGTGGACCTGAACCAGAGCAGGAAATAGAATGCAAGTGTGTAGGGACAAGGTTCCTTGGATAATGCTTGCCTCCCCCCCTCAGCCAATTGGAAGTCTAACTCATGAGTGTGTGGTGAGGAGCTGAGTAAATCTGGATTCTCAAGGGGCATCAGAATTAAAATGGTTCTGTGTTTGTGAGTGCCTCTGATTGTTGGCAGAATCAAGTAGAAATCCTCTGAAAGAAAAGACTCTCCAAGTTAGGTTTGTAGAATTTCTCATTTAACATCAGTAAAATATGAGCTCTTATTTAGAAATTCACAAAAATTTATAATCACAGTAGAGCTAGATTCCGTAAGATTTCGGGTACTGGAACTATTAGTTACAGAGTTAAAATATACAAAAAAGTAATAGCTAAGAATTTTCCAGAACAGATAAGACAAAAATCCATAGATAGAAGAAATACAGGGTATAGAAGGTAGAAAAAAATGAAAAGAAATTTGTTCTTAGTTGTGGCAAAAGCATAGGATACTACAGAAGGGAGAAGATCTTTGAAATCAGCCAGAGGGAAAAAGATAACATCTGCAGTGAAAACAGGAAGACTCACAGTGATGACTCAAGAACAGATGGGTGAGCATGGGGAAATGAACTGTTCACAGAGTCATGCACCAGCGCAGCTTGTTGAGGAATGAGTGAGGCTGAAATACCTTTCCCAGATGAACAAAAGCAGTTAACTACAGACAGACCTACACAAAAGGGTTTTTGTACAAATACTCTAGCAGAAAATAAGTAAATAAATGAAACCAATACAAAAAGGAGATTTAGAAGGATTGGCAAACAAAGAAATTCCAAGTAAACACTTTTCTGTATATAATAATAATAATGTCTAAATTCAGATTTAAACAAGATGTATAAACAGGGCCAAAACAGATTCTTTGGCAAGTGGTATTGGAATAAAGTAAAAAAATTAAAAATAACAACTTTATTCATTAGGTTAAAATAACTAATGCTTTAAATAAAAATGAATTTATAACATTAGAAGAACACATGGAAAGGTATGTTTAAGTCTCGGAGATGGGTAGAATTTTATAAAACATGATACAGAGCCAAAAGCCTATAAAAAAAATGATTCCTCTGTGATTACTTAATTAAAAACAACAACAACAAAAAAAAACCAGCCAAACAAAAAATGCCATAAAATAAAAAACACAAATGTCAAGTAGGGAAAAATATTTTAAATACCTAACGCAGCTAAGTCCTCAATAAGTAAAGAAACCCTAAAAATCATTGAGAAAACAATCAACACCGCAATAAAAAACCTGGGCAAGGTGTGTGAAAAGAGTCCATTAAAAAAAATAATAATAAGTGATTCTTAAGTCACTTAATTAAAAGTGCAACACAATATTATTTGTTCACCTCACTTAGTACATTGGCAGAAATTAAAATGTTTATTATGATCCTGTGTTGAGTGATTGAGGGAAGGAGCACTTTGGTATATAGTGTGTGAGAATGTAAAGTGGTATAACCTAGGAAGGCTTTTTGGAGATAACCAGTCCTACTTAATGATTTGGTTTGACCCAACGATTTTACTTTTTCAAATTAATCTGGATGCATAAGATTTTGTATTTTTATTTTAAAATAATAACGTTGTTATTATTTATAAATAGCAGAAGGTTATAAACAACCCAAGTACCATCAACAGGGGAATGGTTGTATGAATTATGAACTATTTATATAAGAGAATACTGTATAAGCATTAAAAAGAATGGGATAGGGGGCTGGGGTGATAGCTCAGCATTTGAGTGCTTGCCTAGCACATGTGAGGCCCTGGGATCGATCCTCAGCACCACATACAAATGAATAAATAGAATAAAGGTATTAAAAAAAATTCCTTAAAAAAAAAAAAAAAAAAGGGATAGGACTGGGGATGAAGATCAGTGGATGTTGCCAAGCTTGTATGAAGTCCCGGATTCAATTCCCAGTACATAAAAAAAGAAAGTGTCTGTGGGGAGGAATAGCTGTATAAACAAATAATAGAAGGAATCTTTAAGATGTTATTAGACTAGAAAAGCTTAGTATGAAATATGCATGTGATGTGCTATCTTTTGGGTTAACAGTGAGAAAATGTATTCATGCGTTTGCTTACATGCATTAATGTAGACTGTCTCTGCAAGGATAACAAGAAGCCAGTCACATAGAATTGGCCCAGAAAAGGCTTTAACTTTCTGGCAAAGCCCTAGGTTTTTTCAGTGTCTATTCCATTGAAGGTAATTAGAAATGATCTCTTAGGGCTGGGAGTGGTGGCGCACACCTGTAATCCTGTGGCTCAGGAAGCTGAAGCAAGGGGATCATGAGTTCAAAGCCAGCCTCAGCAATAGTGAGGCACTAAGCAACTTGGTGAGACCCTGTTTCTAAAAAAAGAATAAAAAATTGGACTGGGGATGTGGCTCACTGGTTGAGTACCCCGGCACCCCCTACACAAAAAAAGAAATGGACCCTTGTCTAACATTACCCCATCTAAAAGAAGAGTTACATATACTTTTCTCCTACTTTTTAAACATTCACAAAAGCAAAGAGATCAGTATTCCCATCATCCAATAATTATCAACTCATGTTCAGTCTTGTTTCATTTGTAGAATCCTACCAATACCCTCCCCCCAATTTTTTTTCTTTTTTAAATTTATTCCCCCTGCCCCCGATTTTTTTAAAGTATTTTTAGTTGTAGATGGGCACGATACCTTTATTTATTTATTTACTTTTTATGTGGTGCTGAGGATAGAACCCAGTGCCTCACACATGCCAGGCAAGCGCTCTACCACTGAGCCACAACCCCAGCCCTCCCCCGTTTTTTTAAAATCCCTCAAATTTGTGATGTTTCTACCTTAGCCTTCCTAGTAGCTAGGATTTCAGGCATGCACTACTGAATTCAGCATAAGATAGAAGTTTAAATGGGAATTCGTGAGAGGGACACAGATACCCTAGAGAGAATGTTGGAGAAAAGATGAAGAATTGAGCAGGGGCCAGATTTTGAAGGATTTGTAAGTTGTATAGTCTGAAGGTCATTAAGAAGCTATTGAGGACTGGGGTTGTGGCTCAGCGGTAGAGCACTTGTCTAGCACATGCAAGACCCTGGGTTCGATCCTCAGCACCACATAAAAATAAGTAAATAAAATAAAGGTATTGTGTCCAACTACAACTGAAAAATAAAATATAAATAAAAAAAAGAAGCTGTTGAATTTGAAACAGAAGTGACATGGACAAATTTATGTTTTGGGAAAATTTGAATGTTATGTGGAGAATGGTTTGGAGCAGGGCAGAGATCAGACAGGAGGCCATTATAGAATCCAAGAGGTCAGGGAAGTAGACAGTGTTTAGGAAGTAGTTGGAGCTGATTAACTGGTTGAATGTTGAAGTGGAGAGTATAGACGTCAGAGATAGGTCAGTGAATTACCCCAGTTTTCTGGTTGGCTATAAGGATCCCTTTGGCTCCTGTATTGAGGATTAACTGAATGGAGACAAGGGCAGAAACAAAACAATTATACCGGTAAGATTTGATAACTTAAGCCACAAGAGAGAGAAGCGGGGGCCATGTGGATATATTTTGGTGGTAGAACTTTAGGATTTGTTAAGAGTTGTATGGGAAGTATGATAAAAGGAGACACTCGAGTCACTCCAGATTTTGGAATTTGAGCAGCTGGAAGGATAGTTTTAATCTACTGAAACAGAGACTACAGAAAGAGAAACTTATGGAGCGAGAATCATTTCAGGTGTGGATAATTCTGTTTTGAGATTTCTATTAAGACACCAAGTAGAGCTGTTGGTAGCAGTGTGTTTGTGTGTCTGGAGGTCAGCATGCTGGCAGCACAGGCTTATTGGTATGTTTACAACCAAACTTACTGTACTAGTTAGTAAAACAACTGTAGTACAAGGGGACTAATGCCATTTGCTCATTTTGGAGATAAATATGGGTTGAAAAGGATAGAACGTAATCAAAAGTTAAGTGAAGGTGAATCACAAAGCTTGATTTAGGGTAGTTAGGAAGGAATCACATATTCTTTGTAAAGTTTCTCAATAACTATTTATAGACTTTAATATACAGTGTTCCTTTTAGAAACAAGAAAACCATATAAAATTCCACAAGTCAAGCTCTAATCTTCAAAACTGAAATGAAATGTTAACATCTATAAATTAAAAATTTTTTTTTATTAGGGCATATTTAATAGTGAATAAACTGCGTAGTCCAGGTGATTCCGTATGACATACTGAACTGATTTCATTCCCTTTTTAGGAGGATGCCCAGGAAGAATTTGGCTGGAAACTGGTTCATGGTGATATATTTCGTCCTCCAAGAAAAGGAATGCTTCTGTCAGTCTTTCTAGGATCTGGGACACAGATTTTAATTATGACTTTTGTGACTTTGTGTAAGTGTTAAGTGAAAATTAAAAAGTAGAAAATATCTTTTCTAAATAGTTATTTGGAAACCAGTTTTCCTAAGTAAAGTTACTAGGCTAGATTGTTCTAGTTCTTTTGACTCTCAAAATCTATGTGCTTGATGCTGGGGTTGTAGCTCAGTGGTAGAGAGCTTGCCTAGTATGTGTGAGGCACTGGGTTCCATCCTCAGCACCACATAAAAGTAAATAAACTAAAGGTATTCTGTCCATTTATAACTAAAATAATATATTTTTATAAAAATTTATGTGCTTTGGCTCTGAGTGCCTTAGGGACAGGTTACCTGTGTTCAAAGGCTAACTCTTAGGGAGAACTTTTTTCCCTAGTAGTGTTCAGGAAAGGTCTTATGAAATGCATCTCCTTTGTGTACCACTGAACATGTGGAGAAATTGTTAAATTTTTGTCGATTAGAACAGTCTTTTTTCTTTTCTTTTTTTAACTAGACTCCTTTAGAGGTATTAATCAACCACAAAAGGGATTCTGGGGATACATTAATTCCAGGTTCTTAGCTAGGTCTGGTGACACATGCCTGTAATCTCAAAAATTCTAGCAAGAGGATTATAATTTAGCCAGATTCTTAACAACTTAGTGAGACCCTGTTTCAAAAAATAAAAAGAGCTGAGGATGTAGCTCAGTGGCAGAGTGCCCTTGGGTTCAAGCAAAAAAATAAGTAAAATAATTCCAAGTTCTTCCAGTTTACCTAATGAATTGAAGTTTTGAATTTTCTGTGTTTCTCCATATTTTCTTTTATTGATACTTGCTACTGATGAGGAATTATTGCTCTAAGAATTCAACCAGCTGACCTTTTCTTTTTAGTGACATTTTTCTTATGTTTGATAACATATTAAGTATGGATTACTATAGTCATTTTCTGTTAGTAAAATTCTTCTAGTTTTTTATAATGGAATTAATAGAAAGGATTGTCACTTCCAAATGGCACTTGAGCAAATTTGGGAGCCACAGATTCAGACCTTCTTGTTCAATTTAAAAATTAGAACATATTTTAAAAATCTACTCACAACTTAAGGAGATGCAGTTTAGATAGGGCTAGAATTTGTAGAAAGCAAAAGAGTGAGGAGGGTAGGTCTGGGTGGCCAGAGGATAGCAAGAAGGTACCAGATGGGCTGGGAATGTGGCTCAAGCGGTAACGCGCTCGCCTGGCATACGCGAGGCGCTGGGTTCGATCCTCAGCACCACATAAAAATAAAAAATAAAGATGTTGTGTCCACCAAAAACTGAAAAATAAATATTTAAAAAAAAAAAAAAAAAAGGCACCAGATGCCAGAGAGCCAAGATAGACAGCCAGAACTGACTCTTGGAGATAAGATTTTGCTTTAAAATTTTATCAGAAGCTGCCTTCTACCACCATACCTTCTGGTCCTTGCTGGGGCAGCTAGGAAGTATGAAGAAGGGAAGTTTCAAAGAGCCCAGAACAAGAAGTGACAGGAATCATTTTTCTTAAGTCCTCTAACACCAACTTTGCTCAAGGACAGTCCATTCTTCAGACCTGGAGTGCCAGGATTTATTTGTAATCCTGGCAGGTCTTTAAAGCTGCCCTGCTCTGCTTCCTCTGGGTACCAGTCAGAAGGTATGTGTACTTTGTCACATATGTGCTTGGGCATGCACATTTTGGGGAAGCAGGATTTTCTTGCTGCTGGGATTAGAAAGCCATTTAAAACTTCTTGACATTATTTTATTGGCCTTGAAATTATGAGTACATCACGACTTCCAAGTTTAGTTTCCAAATCTAAGTTGTATATGAGCTCAATCTGCTAAACCAAAGTTTAAGGGAAAAAAGGAGGGGGGGGATGATGGATAAGCAGCATCCAAACTTGCATATTTAAAGCTGGGAATCTATGAATATAAGATTTTTATTTTAATTAGTAGGAAGGGTTATATAGGGAAGAGGAAGCAAAGCTAACAACCAATAAGGGTAGGGGCCACAATTTTCCTGAGTAATTTGTTTTCCTTCAGTAAGTTGTTTTCAAGAAGTTAATGGTACTACAAAATCTTTTCCTCTTTATTTCACTCTGATTATATTCCATTATCTCTTATGTTTCAGTGTTATACATTCCTTAAATATTTTTTATCCCAGAGGACCTAATATTTTTTGAGAGAGAGAGAGAGAATTGTAATATTTATTTATTTTTTTTTAGTTTTCGGCGGACACAACATCTTTGTATGTGGTGCTGAGGATCGGACCCGGGCCGCACACATGCCAGGCGAGCGCGCTCCCGCGTGAGCCACATCCCCAGCCCAACCTAGTATTTTTAAGTGAAACAAAAGTGGAAATATTTTTATTCATATTAATTTTAAAGACCATATTTGAATCTGAGAAGAGGCGAAAATACTTTGGAGCCTCTGGCAGCCTCCCCTGACCATGGGAAAGATAGGATCTTAAGGAACTTCTGAAGTGGAATTTGACTTCTGTCTGACCATATTAATAGAGTACTTTAAATATTACTAGGGTTTGGTAAAGCTGCATAGTAAGCTAGTATATGTTTTTCCTAAAATTGTATTTGTTTTGTTGTTTAAAATGTGAGAGGGTTCTTCTGTCATTTCACAGCAAAGAAAACAAAGGAATAACATAACTTTTATGATTTATTTTTTAGTTTTTGCTTGCCTGGGATTTTTGTCCCCTGCCAACCGAGGAGCACTGATGACATGTGCTGTGGTCTTGTGGGTGTTGCTGGGCACTCCTGCAGGCTATGTTGCTGCCAGATTCTATAAGTGTAAGTAAAAGCCACTGTGTCTGGTTTTCAGATCAGGAATCTAATCTGCCACAGCAAGGGGTCTGAGCCTGACTTTCAGATAGGTGGTGCTCTGTAAACAGTAGGTATTACAGGTGTCCCTCCTTAGGTGAAAGAAGCCTGGTTGGTGATTTCTTTTGTTATGTGAATGACTTTGCCTAGATTTATGTAAGAATGCTTAGATGGTGAAATATGCAAGTTTGGATGCTGCTTATCCATCATCCCCCTCCTTTTTTCTCTTAAACTTTGGTTTAGCAGATTGAGCTCATATACAACTTAGATTTGGAAACTAACAAAGGAAGAAAGTATACAAATGAATATCACTGATTTCTTTATCTTTTTTTGTATTTCTGTGTGGGGCTGGGGATTGAACTGAGAGCCTTGAGCATGCTAGGTAAGCACTGTGTCAAAGAGCTGTATTCCCAGCCCTGAGTGTCATGGATTTCTTAACTAAAATAATGTATCTAGATTTACTTTTTCATAAATATATGAAGTCTTATTGACTTAATGCTTAAATAAGTTTATTTATATTCATTATATTTAAAGTAGTATTTAAAGTAGACAAAGATCTATTTTAGATATCCCTGAAGTAGGTTCTTTTTATAATATCATTAGTTGTGATCTCCTGTATTCTTGCTTTCAGAAGTAAAGCAAAGGCCAGCATAAAAAAAAGGTCAAGGTAGGGGCTGGGGATACAGCTCAGTTGATTGAGTGCTTGCCTCTTATGTACAAGGCCCTGGGTTTAGTCCCCAGCACCGCACACACACAAAAAGGTCAAGGCTACAGAGCAAGACTGAGATAGGATTGGGTGGCCTAGAAAGCAGCTTGGCAGGATCAGAGTGTGAGTTGGCACTACATAGAATACTGAAGCCCTTATCAGTAGTCTAGTATTTATTGGATCTTTGATAGGAAATAGGTTCTTTGATAGGATCTTTGATAGGAAAAAGATTCGAGGTAAAATATAGTAGGGTTACATAGGTGACCTTAAGGTAAAGTTGGCGAATTACAGCCTCAAGTAGAAATATAAACCTGACTGCCAGGAACAGTTCTCTCTGAGTAGGTAAAGTTCTGTTTATATGTGTGTGTTTTAATTCTGCAGATTTTATCAAGTTATTTTTTTCTTTTGCCCTTTAGCAAAGAACATAGGATTAGGGTGGTTATATAAATCTGAACACATATGAGATACAATAAGACCCCTACTGCCTTATTTTTTGCCATAACTCCCTTTCTCACAATTTCAGCTGCACTAACTTTCTGCCAGTTTCTCAGCCTGCTGTACACCTTCACGCCTGCCTTCCCATCCACACCTCTCTGCTCCCCAGGTGCCCTCCTGCTGATGCTGTTCCATCCTTCAGCTCTCCCTACTCAGATGAAGTAGCATGTTAATCAGGCAGAACATTACTGGAAGATGCTGTCTTGTGGCCTCATCAGAAGAAATACTTCATTTTATAGAATTATTTCTAATGTTTAAAACATACTACCTGAATGTCAAAGTTGTTGTAAGCCCAGAAATAATAATTTCACAAATTTGTCAGTAACACTGTGAATTCATATCATATATAGATGATTTATTATATATGAATGTATTTGAAGGTAAATAATTTTATCATATTTTTAGGATAGGTGATATTTAAACTTTCTTATAAACAATGCTAATTTTTTTTTAAATCAAAACAATTCTAATTTGAATCAATTTTATCTCTGACTTTTAAACTGGGAGCAGAGGAGTACTTTCTTTTTTCCCTCTACGCATTTCAGTGTTTGATTTTTTTTTTTTTAAGAGGAAAAAAATTGAAGAAGGGGAACAAAGAAAGTTTATAAACAATCTGTCAAAAGACCCTTTTTCTCTTCTCAATCACCTGATCTGACACTCTCACCTCCCCAACCCCTATTAGAAATCACAGTGCTAGAGGAACTCTGACGAGTCAGACCTGCTGTGGAGAGTTACAGGGGTTGCATGTCATACTGGAAGGTTCCTGGTTTCTGAAAACAAGGATTTCTCCAGTGTTTCCTTTCTGTCCCCATCCCCATTAATTAATACTGACTTAGGATTTAAGGGGGTTGTTTTGTTTTGAGGTTAATAAAAATTTAAAGAAGAACTGATCTGGATGACTTTCCTTTCATACCAGATTTATTTGATGCTGCAGCAAAAGTCTCTAGAGCAGGATGTCCTGTGCCATGCCTCTGGGATCTGGATCATTTGTTAAGGGCCATCATGGCGTTTTGGCTGGGATCATTTTCTAAGCATGAGCAGCTAGTGCTGCTGACAGTTTGGCAATTGTCAGACTTGGGAGTATGGGTATTTGGCTTCTTTTAAAGAATAAAAGTCTGTATACCTCTTTTGTTTTCTTCTATAGCCTTTGGAGGCGAGAAGTGGAAAACAAATGTTTTGTTGACATCATTTCTTTGTCCTGGGTAAGTGAGTTTTACAATAATTTACTTTTAACATATCCACTTAAAGCATGCTAGACATGGCATCACAAACTAGAAGAACTTACATAATGCTGGACAACTCATCTGAAGGGAGGAAATGCCTGTTTGTTTGTTTTGTTTTGTTTTTAAGAGAGAATTTTTTTAATATTTATTTTTTAGTTTTCGGTGGACACAACATCTTTATTTTTTATTTTTATATGGTACTGAGGATCAAACCCAGCGCCCCACGCATGCCAGGCGAGTGCGCTACTGCTTGAGCCACATCCCCAGCCCCCAAATGCCTGTTTTTATATTGCACACACAGAATAAAGTTTTGGTAAGTTAAAATCTAAACCTAACAGGCAGAACTATTGAACAAAAATATACTAGAGTATCTTCATGCCGGGCATGGTAGTGCACACTTGTAATCCCAGCAGCTGTGGAGGCCGAGACAGGAGGATCGCTAGTTCAAAGTGAACCTCGGCAACAGTGAGGCGCTGAGCAACTCGGTGAGACCCTGTCTCGAAATAAAATACAAAATAGGGCTGGGGATGTGGCTCAGTGGTTGAATGCCCCTGAATTCAATTCCCAGTACCAAAAAAAAAAAAGAAGAAGAAGAAGAATATCTTCATCATCTCCAGTTAGGGAAGACTGTTCTCTTAAATAAGGAATATAAAGGATAAAGGAAAAAGTGTTTAAAAATTATGTAGTGCTGGGGATAGTGCAGCGATTGTGCACATGCTTATTAGCATATGTGAAGCCCTCAGCACTAAAACAAAACAAAATAAACAACACTGAGTAGTGTAAATAGAACTGATTTATATACTCAGATGTTTAGATTCAGAAAAAGCTGCAGACTGAGAGACGGGTGTTTAATGAGGGATTAGTAAGTGGAGTATAGAAATAACTCATATATATAACTTTGTAAACTACAGGCAACCCAAGTGAAAAATGAGCAGTAAATGTAACTAGCAGGTCACAGAAGGTAAAACCTAAAAGGCCAACAAACCCAGATAGTTGTCTATAGGAAATACAAGTTAAAACAGCATTTCAAAGTGTGATGAAAACATGTAAATAGGTAACTTTTGTAAGCTGCTAATAAGGGTCTAAATTAGGCAAAACCAAGGAGAAGAACAATTTTGCAGTTTCTAATAAAACTTTTAATTCACATATCCTGTGAATCAACAACTGCCTTCTTTGTATACATCCTAGAAACACAGAAGTTGCAATATTAATTATATACTATTGTTACTACTTCATTTTGCTTCTAACTCAGGTTCTACCCAGAAGCCTGTTGTGTCTTTCAGGATCGTGTTTGCTGACTTCTTTATAATGAATCTAATCCTCTGGGGAGAAGGATCTTCAGCAGCCATTCCTTTTGGCACACTTGTTGCAATATTGGCCCTTTGGTTCTGCATATCTGTACCTCTGACATTTATTGGTGCATACTTTGGTTTTAAAAAGAATGTAAGTTTTATAGTTGCTAATTTACTCAAGTGATTTTCAGCTGTGGGAATTACCATATGCCACCTTTAAAGAGATCATAAAAATGTCTAAAAGATATATACATTTGTTCTGTGGTATCTGGATTTCATAGAAAATTCTTAAAATACTAATATTAAGAATGGGCCAGCAGCTAGGAGGCTGAGACAGGAGGATCGCGAGTTCAAAGTCAGCCTCAGCAAAAGTGAGGCACTAAGCAACTCATTGAAACCCTGTCTCTAAATAAAATTTTAAAAAGGGGCTGGGGATTTGGCTTATTGGTTAAGCACCCCTGGTTTTAATCCCCAGTACTAAAAAGAAAAGAATGGGCTAGGGAGGTTTTATGGGATTTCAAAGTTTTTATTTGTTTGTTTGAGTAAATGGAAACTACTATAGACTAATTAGAAAAGATGCTGATATAAACTAATGAAAACATTGAATTTTTGTTAAATATATTTTTTACCTTTTTTTTTTTTTAAACCTAAAGGTATGTGCACTTTTTCCTAAGCAGTAAGTGTTGCTAGTGCACAGTACTTAACTAAGTAAGCAAAGATTATGGGTTAGAAAGTGAAGCTATAAGAAAAGTGACTCTATGGAGGAATAGACAAACTCTAGATAGGGCAGAGAAGTGGGAGGGAAAGGGAGGAGGCAGGGGTTAGCAAGGATGGTGGAATATAATAAACATCATTATCCAAAGTACATGTATGAAGACACAAATTTGTGTCAACAAACTTTATATACAACCAGATATGTGAAAAATTGTGCTGTATATGTGTAATAAGAATTGTAATGCATTCCGCTGTCATTTATTTTTTTAAAAAATCAGTTAAAAAAAGAAAAGTGACTACAAAGCAAGATTAGAACTTTATTTTGATATATGGCTTTGAAATTTTACATAAATTTTATATGCTTACCTGCAAATATTTGACTTTAAGCAATATTATAGTCAAGGCTTGATCTTTTCTTCCTTTTCCTCTTTCCCTTCCTTCCATTTGCCTGTCTTACTCCTGCTGCCTCCTCCCCCATCCAGGCTAGAAAAAAATAAGATTTTATTCTGTCCCATCATTATCTTTCCTCTATTTCCTGCTTCACTATCCCTGTTGTTCCCCAAAAATATCAAGTCTATAAGATTAAAAGAAATAACATATGATAGGGAATGAGGATATAGGTCAGTGGTAGAGCATTTGTCTAGCACGCATGAGGCCTTGGGTTCAATCCCCAGCACTGCAAAGAAATAAAGAACATATCATAGTACACTTTATGAGGGGGTATAGCCAAGACCATCATGGCTTCATAGTCTCTACTGCACCCATCATACAGGTTTTAAGAGATTTTTCAATTCTTTGTGATTTAAAATCTGTATATCATAAATAGTAAACTATTTGAATTTAATTATGTAGATTAAATAAATACTTAAAATTCTAAAACTATGCTGGTTAAAAGTTTAAAAGCATACATATTGAAGAATGATATGAGTATCTGCCCATCTACATGTGTGACTACATGTAGAATAATATTTCAATGAAAATATCAAGTTTTGCTAGGCAGGGTCATGCATGCCTATAATCCCAACTACTTGGGAGGCTGAGATAGAAAGATCACAGGTTAGAGGCTAGACTGGACAACTTATTGAAACTCTGTCTCAAAACAAAATTTTTAAAAAATTAGGAATGTAGCTCCATAATAAAGTCCCCCTGAGTTCAATCTCCAGTACCAAAAAAAGAAAAAAGTAAATAAAAAATGGTTGGGAGAGGGCACAATTGAGAACATTATCAACACCTTATGGTCATAAAGTTTCATATGGCCTTTTATTGTCTTCCTCATGTTCTTAATGCTTAGTAAAATTTAATAATTTTAATAAAAATGTCATT
Organism: Marmota flaviventris; assembly: GCF_047511675.1. Classification (NCBI taxonomy): domain Eukaryota; kingdom Metazoa; phylum Chordata; class Mammalia; order Rodentia; family Sciuridae; genus Marmota; species Marmota flaviventris. The sequence continues at coordinate 156,085,607 of NC_092501.1, forward strand.
ACCCACCTAAATTTTTTAAAAATTGATAAAAATTTCAGAACCTGCTGATTTTTTTAACAGTAAATTTATAATTAAAATGTAAAACCTAATTCTACCTTTTCATTGACTATCATTTTCTAAGTACTTTATTCTCTCCTGTGTATTTCTTAACTTTTTCTAAAGCCATCACTCTAGATAACTGCTGGAAACAGTGTTGACCTGTTCCAGGGCACGACTGAGTATTGTATCTGTTAGTGTATGGTTCATTGTTTTTAAATACAAATTTCAGTTTGATGGCTTAAGTAGACTTTCATTATACTGCTATTAGTGTCAGCATGGAAGCTGAGAAAAAGGCAGATCATTATATATGGAGAAGAATTTTAAAAATAGATATGCAATTACGAATCTTTTCTTCTTTTACTGAAGGCCATTGAACACCCAGTTCGAACCAATCAGATTCCACGTCAGATTCCTGAACAGTCCTTCTACACAAAGCCCTTACCTGGTATTATCATGGGAGGAATTTTGCCCTTTGGCTGTATTTTTATACAGCTCTTCTTCATTCTGAATAGTATTTGGTAAGCCAAGGACAAACTCTTACTGTTTTCATTACCATTATGTGTAATGCATTTTGTTTGTTTAAATGGATTACTATTTGTATCTTCTAAATTTACGTAAGAAGTTCTCAAATAAGCAAACATCTTAAGAGCCAAAGATTATTTTCTTTACTGTGGAAAAAGAATAATGATAATAGCTAATATTAATTGAAGGGTTGTTAATGCTTAATATTTAATTCTTATGACTTAATTTTCAGAATTGTATGAGGTAGATATCTCCATTTTACAGAGATGAAAATGAGAGTTTGCTGGTTGAGCGATTATACCACACAATTGCCATGTGACAGAAATTTGACCGAAGTCTCTCCAAACCCATGTACTTATTACTAATCTCCAGACTAATCTGTACTACTCCAAAAGAGAATTCTTTGAGTGCTTGTTGGAAGGGATAGAAACGGGTTAACCTACATGACCTCCAGATCCTTTCCACTACCCAGATGCCTTCATTCTCTGATCTGTTATTCCCATAGGAAACTTGTCATTGTGATTTTGAGCCACTCTGATATAGTGTGTATTATGACCATTATTTTATCACATCAACATGTTGCAGAAAGTACCAAGATTTGAGATACCATAAAATAAAGCTAAATTTGAGCTTTTCGGTGATTAGAACATCTTTCTTTCCTGATTATTATAGTAATTTTCCTAATTCAATAGATTTTATCATGTGATTAGAAGCTGTTTTAATTAGTTTGTCATTGCTGTGACCAAAATACCTAACAAGAACAGGTTAAAAGAGGAAAAGTTTATTTGGGGTTCATGGTTTCAGAGGTTCATAGATGGCTGACTCCATCACTCTGGGCCCAGGGTCAGGCAGCATATCATGGGGAAGGGCCCAATGGAGGAAAGCTGCCCAGGCTCAGAAGTAGAGAAAGAGAAGAGGAAGGGACCATAGGAAAGAGGCTCACCTTCCAGGGAATGCCCTCAGTGACCCACCTCCTACAGTTACCACCCAGTCAGTACATTCAAACTAGGATGGACTGATCAGGTTACAGCTCTCACAGTCCAATCATTTCACCTCCAAACATTCCAGCATTAACACAGGAGCTTTTGGGGGGACACCTCATGTCCAAACCACATTTTTATCATATAAGGTTTTCCTAGTTTGACTCTGCCTTTCCATTAATTTTCCATTAAATATGTCTTGACTCCTCTGAAAGCCAGTAGACTAACCATACTTAAACGCAAAGAAGTTTTAGTTTCTGTCTGAATAAGAGGGTAATGTCCAAGGACATTGCTATATCCTTCTTCCCCCTACCCCATTCCAACCCTTCATCATCTAAACTGATGAAAATTTGTCTTGTTGGGTTAATTGGGACAAAAAGCAAACCTTCAGTTTAAAAAAAAAAAAAAGATTTTGTAATTTATTGTGTCAAAGAACATATTTATAATTCATCAAATCTTGTTTGATTGTAGGTCACACCAGATGTATTACATGTTTGGCTTCCTGTTTCTGGTGTTTATCATTTTGGTTATTACATGTTCTGAAGCAACTATACTACTTTGCTATTTCCACCTATGTGCTGAGGTATGTATTACAGATATTCACCTATTAATTCATAGAATTTGTAACTTGGCCTGTTGCAGTGTGAGTAAGGTTAATTGATATAATTTTTGTAGATATGTGTTTATTATGATAGACCTAGTTTCCTAAATAAAATGTAACCCTCTTTATGACTGAGTTAAGATTATATCCCAGTTTAATACATTTATTTAAAGCTTATCGTTAGAGATTTTAGAATGCTAATTTGCTGAGAATATTGTGACATACTAAATTTTCACTGTTGAGTTTTGTAGCTGTCTGTCTTAAAAATATTCTTTTAATATAGATGTTTCTAAATTCTGAAAATTGAGTAAAAATTTTCAGGTGGAAAATTCATTACAAAGTTTCAGTGATTGCATGTTAATGAGTTATATTCATGGCAACACCAAAATGATGGCATTCTTTTAATAGGTAGATTTTTTTTTCCCCCGTTAGTGCTGAGGATTGAGCCCAGGGAATATACTACTACTGAACTGCATCCTCAGCCCTTTATTATTTGAGAAAGGATTTCACCAAGTTGCCAAGGCTGGCCTTAAACTTGTGATCCTCTTACCTCAGCCTCTTGAGTAGCGGGGTGTAGCATTGGTTTTTAAAGATTCAAATTGTTAAATCCATTCTTTTATGATTATTTTCTATACAAGAGATAAAATCTGTTAAACTGAAATTTGTTTTGTAAATTGAGGTTCAATTCACATAACATAAAATGAGCCATTTTAAAATGAATGATTCACTGACACATAAGTACATTTATAATGTTGTGCAACCACCACCTTTGTCTGGTTCCAAAATATTTTCATATCCTCCCCAAACACAGGAAAAAAAAAAAAAAAATTTATCAAGCTGTTACCATTTTCCTCTTCCCCCAGACCCTGGTAACGGCATTGCTTTCTGTATTTAGAGACAAATGGTATAAGTATTCTGGGGTTATTCAATATTGCAGCCTTTTATGCCTGGTTTCTCTCACTTAGAATGTTTTCATGGTTCATCCATATTATAACATATTTTAGTATTTCATTTCTTTTTATAATTGAATAATATTCCATTGTATGAGTATAATATCCGTGTACATATTCATCCATTGATGGACATTCAAACTTTTTTGTATTATAGGTGTCCTAATGGGTTTGAAATGATATCTCATTTTGATATGCATTTCTCAGTGACTAATGATGTTAAGCATCTTTTCTTGCTTAAGTTAGCCATCTGTATATCTTCTTTGGAGAAATTCCTTTTCAAGTCCTTTGCCCATTTTTAAATTAGGTCAGTTTTCTTGTTGTACTCTATATGCTAGATCTTTGTCAGATATATGATTTGCAGATATTTCCTTTAATTCTGTAGGTTATATTTTTTACTTTCAAGATTAAATTTTGTTGATATATAATTTATCTAATTTTTTCTTGTTGCTCATGTTTTTGGTGTCATAAATATCTAAGAATTCATGGTAAAATTTAACGTTATAAAGATTTACTCCTATATTTTCTTCTAAGTTTTATAATATTAGTTAATATATTCAGGTCAGTGATTCTTTTTGAGTTGATATGTATATAGCCTGGAGTCAGAGTACAACTTCATTCTTTTGCATGTGGATGTCCAATTCTCCAGCACTATTTGTTGAATAAACTATTCTTTCCTGGGCTGGGGATGTGGCTCAAGCGGTAGCGCGCTCACCTGGCATGCATGCGGCCCGGGTTCAATCCTCAGCACCACATACAAACAAAGATGTTGTGTCTGCTGAAAACTAAAAAATAAATATTAAAAATTTCTCTCTCTCTGTCTTTAAAAAAAAAACAAAACTATTCTTTCCTTGTTGAATGGTCTTAGCTACCTTGTTGAAAATCAACTGGCCATAGATATATGGGTTTATTTCTGCATTCTTAATTCTATTCCATTCATCTGTATGCTGTCCTTATACTAGTTCCACACTAATTTTTTTAAAGATATTTTTTAGTTGTCAGTGGATCTTTTATTTTATTTATTTATATGTGGTGCTGAGGATCAAACCCAGGGCCTCACACATGCCAGGCAAGTGCTCTACCCCTGAACCACAGCTCCAGCACCCCCACCCTATTTTGATTGCCATAGCTTTTTTTAGTAAGCTTTGAAATAGAGATATATTATTGGCTGTTCAGGGCCTCTTGCAATTGCATATGAAATTTGAGAATCAGCTTTTCCATTTCTGCAAAAAAGATTTTTGGATGTTGAGAAGGATTATATTGACTCTCTAGATCACTTTGAAGAATATTGCCATTTAACAATATTGAGTCTTCAAGTTCATGAACATGGGATATCTTTCCATTTACTTAGGTCTTTTGTAATTTCTTTTGGTAATATTTTATAATTTTCAGCATGTACATCTTTCATCTCCTTGGTTAAATTTATTCCTAGGTATTTTTAAGTCCTCTTTGGATTGTTCATTGCTGATATATACATTTTTTTTAACAACTGGGGGCGTTAGGGCTGTGGCTCAGTGGTAGAGCACTCGCCTAGCATGCGTGAGGCACTGGGTTCAATCCTCAGCACCACATAAAAATTAAAAAAATAAATAAAGATATTGTGCCCACCTATAACTAAAAAATAAATAAATATTTAAAAAATTAAAAATAAAAAAACAACTGGGATAAGGGTGTGGCTCAGTAGTAGAGTGCTTGCATAGCATGTGCAAGGCCCTCAGTTCAATACCCAGCATCACATTCAAATGCACCTGCACGCACACATACACACACTGCTGAGTTGCGTGTGTAGCTCTTGTAGGCTAAAACTTTGCTAAATTCATTCATTAGCTTTGGTGATTGTGCGTGTGCGTGTGTGTGTGTGTGTTTGTGTGTGTAGCTTCTTTGGGATTTTTCTAATCATGATTTGCTTTTTAAAATATATTCTTAATATCTGTATAATTTTAGTATATTAATAATATATTGCTATTTATAATACATTATTTCCCTGGGCATGGTGGTGCATACCTATAATCCCAACAATTTGGAAGAGTAAGGCAGAAAAATCACAAGTTCAAAGCCAGTCTCAGCAGCTTAGAGAGAGACACTCCAGTGGTGTAAAATACATGGATGAATAGATAGAATTATTTTTCATATATTCCAAATGGTAAGAGAGATCTTGAAGTATTTTCCAGATCTTTTAAAGATCTGCTAAGCTATAAACTACTTTATGTAAAACTAAAAAGAACTGTTTTAATCTCCTACGTGTTTTAAATTGTTAGTGATAAGTGGACATGAATTTAAACCATGCCCTAATAGACTAATCTTCCTGATGTGGAGTTGATATAAAGTTGATGTGGACTTTAATTACTATTAATTTTGAACCATTTAAGTGAATAAGATTTATAGATTGCTCTTCCTTGGGGATCACAAATTTTTAAATATAGCCTAATGCTTTATTATCCATAAACTGTGTAATATTTTTCCACTCATTTTTAGTAGTTTTTAGGTTGCTCCAAGACAAATATGGAGTGCTTCTGAACACTGTTAGTGATCTGGAAAGTGTGAGCTAAGTTCAGCAGGAGCCAGACTGAAAACTGAGGGCAAAAGTTAGATTTTGGGGGATTTCACTGAACTATTCACTTTGTAATTTATTTAGCTATATGTTATCTAATAGTTGAAAAGCAGTTCTTTCTCTCCATCTTTTTTTTCTTCTCTACCTAGGATTATCATTGGCAATGGCGCTCATTCCTTACCAGCGGCTTTACTGCAGTTTATTTCTTAATATATGCAATACACTATTTCTTTTCAAAACTGCAAATCACAGGAACAGCAAGTACAATTCTGTACTTCGGTTATACCATGATAATGGTTTTGATCTTCTTTCTTTTTACAGGTAAGTTGAAAAATGAATATTTTAGTAAATTTTTAGAGTGATAATTTGTAGATTTGTAAATATTTCCCCTTTACTACAAAGCCAATGAAGGTTTCTGCTATTCAGCATTCCTGTTTTTAGCCCTCAGTATGATGGAGCATCATTTGATGTGCCCACCTGTGAGTGGCAGCACAACAAACTGAAGGTGACAAACCAGAAGCCAAGGGAGGAAAGCAAAGCAGGGTTCACTGTGCAGTCAGTGCAGGGCACCTGGACTAGGTTAACAGACTCTCCTGTTAACTTTGATGGTGCACAGCCTATCATTTGCCCTCTTCAGAAATAGGCAAAAAGCTATCACTACCTGTTTTATGAGTGAGTAAAACGTTGGGGAGATGATGTCAGGTGAGCTGACAATAGGTGATACTAAGAAAAGATAGTAATAGGACATTCCTGATTCTGGAAGTTTAAAACTAGAAGTTTTTAATTCACTTTAAAATTCAAGTACCTGATGGGACATAATGTGTATTATATTGGCATTTATTTTATATATGCTTATTCAAATTTTGTAATCTGAGTTTTGGAGCAATATCAAGTTGAATTGATAAAAAGTTTTCTGCATCTCATAGCCACATATATGGTTGGTAAACAGTTGGGGAGTGAGTGACTGAACTAAAGAAAGAAAATTGTGAGACCTTTCTTTGTCACAAAAAAGCAATATTGTACATAATTTACATCTCAAACTTTAAATTTGTCTTGCGTGTTTTATCTAAAGAAATGTAGGAGCCAGGAAGAAGAAAATAATAATTCTTCTTTTTTTTATTAGAACTATTTTACTTTTTACTCCTGTAATTTCTTTTTTCATCGTTAAATATTTTATTTCTTTAAGCACAGAAATTATCTTTAAGCGGGCATGATGCTGGGCTGGGCTGGGCTATCACTCGGTGATAAAAGCACTTTCCTAGCATGTGTGAGGCACTGTGTTCAATTCTCAGGACCACATATAAATAAAATAAAGGTCCATCCACAACTAAGGAAGAGAAAGAAATAAAACTTAAAAAAAAGAGGTCATGATGCTTCTAAATGGTAAATAATTCTCACAAGGTGTAGTGGCTCACACCTATAATCCCAGCAGCTCAAGAGGCAGGAGGATTGCTAGTTCAAAGCCAACCTCAGCAACTTAGCGCGAGGCCCTAAGCAACTCAGCAAACTGTCTCAAAATAAAACAAAAATAGCTGGGGACATGGCTCAATGAATAAGTGCCACTGAGTTTAATCCCCTGTACCAAAGAAAAACAAAACAAAACAAAAACACCTCAATTCTTTTGGAAATCTGTGCACGAGCCGCTTGCGCACACACATGCACACACACACACAAAGGGAAATATAGCTTACTGGATTAGAGATTTATTATAAAAGTTAAAATTTGAAAAAAGTTCAAATGTTACAGGGCATAATTAAAGAAAATCAGTGTTTTCTCAGCTTTTTTTGAATTGATGCATTATAGTTGTACATAATGGTTGGGGTCATTTTGATATAATCATACATGTATGGAACTTTACGCCATTTCAGTCCTCAGCACCTCCCCTTATTCTCCTTCTTTTACTCTTCTGATTTACTGTCCACTTTCTTATATATTTTTAATTAGTGCTTTTGTAGATGCATATAAAGGTGAAAGTCCCTATGGTATATTTTTGTGTATACATAAAATGGAAATATATATGTATGCACATAGCCTAATTTTGTCAGATTGATTCTGTATTTCCTCCCCATTCTCATCCCTCCTCCTTTGTCCTCAGTCTCTATTCTGCTGATCTTCCCTGTGTTTTTATAATATCCTATACCCACCTTCTTTTTTCCCCTTTATGTTGTTCTAGCTTCTGCGTGGGAGACAACATTTGACCTTGATTTTCTGAATCTGGCTTATTTCAATTTAGCATGATATTCTCTAGCTCCATCCATTTACTGGCAATTGCCATCATTTCATTCTTCTTTATGAGTGGGTAATCCTCTGTAATATTGAAAACATTTAGTGGGTCGAAGTGCCTGCTGCTCAGTATATATCAGACTTCAAGCACTGGGTCAATTCTGCATTCTAAGGCATCTGTCAGACAGAGTGGGTTGCACAATGTGGAGCTGCTATGTGAGAGATTTGGGTCCATGGCTGTAAATGTTAATAGTCTGTAAAAACAGCAGTGGCCAATGAAACAAGGGATTGCTGCTTTTGTGCTCTTTATCTTTGTGTCCATAAATGCATATATATAAATGGTAGCTCAACAGTCACCTAAACTTTATTGTTCTTGGCTTTTGAAGTATCATACCTTCACTCATTCATTAAACCAATTTTGTAATCTGAACTCTGGAGCCACATCAACTTGAATCAAGTAGTGAAACCAGTAACTTTTCATGTGCTTCCCTTTGTGGAAGGGGTTCTGTTCGAGGAAGTGGGGAGCACTCCAAAAGCTTTGTGTTTTCCTAAAGTGAGCTATGTCTGTACCTGTTGAATATGTCAATACCTGTTGAATATTTCTGAGGAGATAGTACTGGAAAAACTGATATGCCTCTATTATTTTCTTTTTCCCCCAGTGATGGAGAGTGAGCCCAAGGCCTTGTGCATGGCACTAGTGCCTCATTTTATTTTTAAAATATATTAGTCAGTTTGACAATTTAGTGTATATTATTTTGTAAAACAGAGTCTCTGAATTTGTTTTATAAATCTAAAAGAATACATTTGCAATTTAAAAAAAAACCCTGAATTTGAATTCTGCCCATACTTACCAGCCACATAGCCATGAGATAGTCACTTAACCCTTTTGAGTCTCATTTTTGTCACATTGAAAGACTCTCCCCATTTAGAATTCAAATTCTTTGGTTCTAGACCAATGAGGATACCTGAAAATAAAGGAAAAGATGTTTTTTTCTATGAATCATCTCATTTACTCTGTGTAATAGCACATGGAGGCTTCTAGGACAGATACAGTTGTCTCTATTGAAAAAGAAATAGGCTTGGAGCCAGTTGAGGTGGCATATATCCACTCCCAGATACTGAGGCAGGAGAACCACAAAGTTGAGGCCAGCCTGTCTCAAAATAAAATTTTAAAAAGGGGTAGGGATGTTATAGAGCAGTTGTAGATCATTTGCCTGATGTTCACAAGGCCCTAGGTTAGATCCCAGCACTGGGGGGAAAAAGAAAGGAAGTTTGAGGATGTCAGTTAACTTATCCAAGGACAGTCTATGTGGTTATGATGGAATTGCTCTGTTCTCTGATACTATGCCAACCTCACTTTCAGCCAAAATCATCTTTGTTATTATCCCAATTATATCGCTCTTACCATTTTGTAATAGCATTTGTGTTATTCTCTTTTACTATAATTCTTTGAAAGCTGATAATTCCTAATAATTGTACTTGGAAAATAGGCCCATTTAATTATTCTATTCATCTGACATTCTATTTAGAGTATTCTTATCATACTTGAAAAAAGTTTTTAGTAGCGGTTCCATTTTGTGATAATATATTCTTGAATAGGAGAAGACATTTGGCATCCTTTTTATTTTTACATACAGTCTTGTATTTGTAAGGAAAATGGAGTGTATTATGGAAAGCTTAATAGTCTTAAAATGTAAAAAATTTTGTCACCTTTTATAAGAAATTTTTATTTGAAGTGGTTTTATATTTTTCAAGAAAACTCCTGGATTTCTGGTATATTCGCAGCCAGTAATAGTTTATAGTTTTGTGACTTTTTAAAGGAACTAGTCATTGTAAGTCTGCATTTTGGTGTAAATTATGAACCTCCTTTGAAATAGGTTTATTTTGTTATTGTTTTTTTCTTTTCTAGGAACAATTGGCTTCTTTGCATGCTTTTGGTTTGTTACCAAAATATACAGTGTGGTGAAGGTTGACTGAAGAAGTCCAGTGTGTCCAGTTAAAACAGAAATAAATTAAATTCTTCATCAACAAAGACCTGTTTTTGTGACTACCTTGAGTTTTATCAGACTTATTGGCCTAGTAATCCTTCAGAAACAACATACTTCTAAGTACACCTCTTCCCATACACCTGTCCCCACAAAATGTGTTTTCAACACTAAAGCATTTGTATCGTGATTTGATTAAGTATATATCAGTTGTTCTCCATGAAGAGCAAGTTTAAATATAATGTGCATTTGTAAATACAATAGCTATAAAGTTTTCAGATCTTCTAACGGCAGAATAGAGAAGGCCATAATACTGATGAAATGCAGGACGGTTAATTGTAAATAGGATTTTCTAGGCTCGGTAGGTGGAAAGAATTATTTTTCTTTGAAGGAAATAACTTTTTATCATGGTAATTTTGAAGGATGATTCCTATGATGTGTTCATTGGGGGGAATATGGCTTTTAAGAATCTTGTATCAGTTGTAACTGTTCATATCTTCTTACTTTTCTGTGTTGGCTTCATTATTCCCATGGTGTTGGCCTTTTAAACTATGTGCCTCTGAGTCTTTCAATTTATAAATTTGTTACTTTAATAAATATTGTAAAAACGTCTTCATTGCATCATTACCTATTGTATATTCAAGGAGATTCTGTAAATACAAATGTATTGACCAAGGGTGTTTTAAATGATTTATACTATTTTAGCAGAATTTATTGAATTTTGTTAATGTAACACTTTCTGAGTTTTGAGCTAAGTGAAAGTTCAGTCTTTTGGGCTTTGTGTCAAGTCTAAAATATTTCACTGTGAGGCAATAACAAATTTCAGTCGTCCATATCTAGTCAGATCAATTATGTAAGTCTAGAACTTATGTGGATCTTACTTTGTTGTCATTAAGGATTTTATATTCTTGTTTTTTAAAATACAGTATTTTTGATTTTTTTAAAGTCAGGTTTTAGGATCTGTTCACTAGCAGACTAGAAAATCTTCGTCATGATTACATTGTTTTGTTTTGTATTTCACAAATAATGTTTTCTTTAGAGTGAAAAATCTCTTTTTCACATTCATCTGACTAATCAGGGTCTGTTTATGTGGAACATAGAAATTTGAAATGATTGCAGAGATATTAGTCTGCTTATATCTATGAGAATATTCATTTGTATTAAGGGGCTCACTGCTTGCTGCTATGAGAACAAATCAGACATTATCATTAAACTTATAACTACAATTATTAGCTGTTGTTTATATGATGTTTCTGGGTTGTTACTAAATTGTTTTACATTACTGTCTTTTAAAGAGAAAACAACTGACCTATTCTGAAGAGGGAAGGAACTCTGGTTAATTTTAAACTCTCTCACATGTAGGATATAAAAGTTGTTTTTTTTTTTGTGTGTGTGTGTGTGTGTCTTTTGCAGTGCAACAGGTACCAGTGAGATAGTCTGGTTTTGACTAAACAAAGGGCAAGTTTTATTTAGACCCTTGATTCAGATGCCACACTAGTTTTATTAGATCAAAGTTAAGCTTCCTCTCTGTACAATTAGTGATTAAAAACAATTAACTTTACTATTTTGTTCTGACTTTTATTTTGCTTCTAAAGTAACCATATTTCACACGTTGACAATGGAGAGGCAACTGGGAAAGTGAAGTATGGGTTTAGTATCCCTTATCTGAAATGCTTGGGATAGGAATGTTTCTTATTTCAAAGTTTTTCAGATTCAGAGAGATTTGCATAGACCTTACCAGTTGAGCATCCTTAATCTGAAAATCCAGAATCTGAAATTTTTTTTGTGTGTATGGTGCTGGGGATTGAACCCAGGGCCTTGTGCATGTGAGGCAAGCACTCTACCAACTGGGCTATATCCCCAGCCCCAGAATCTGAAGTATTTGATGATTATATGATGTATTCAAAAGGTTTGGGCTGGGCATGGTGGCGTATGCCTGTAATCCTGGCCACTCTGGAGGCTGAGGTAGGAGGATCACAAATTCAAAGCCAGCCTCATCAATTTAGTGAAGCCATAAGAAACTTAGTGTGACCCTGTCTCAAAAAAAAAAAAAGTTTTGGATTTCTGGGCTGGGGGTATATGTAGCCTAGGGGTAGAGCTTGTGGCTGCCATGTACTGAGGCCCTGGGTTCAATTGCCAGCACCACACACATACAAAAAAAGTTTTGAATTTCAGAGCTTTTCAGATTAGGAATGCCAACGTGTAAAAGTATTAAAGGAAAAATCAGAAGGAAGGCATGAGGCAAGTGATGAGGGGCAGTGGAGCAGACAGCCTCCTCTGCACACTTTGGTCAGCTTTGTCTTGAGGATTCGCTGCCATGATTTGTTTAGAAAGTTCTCCAGGAAAGTGCATCCTGCCTCAGCTTGTGCAGGTGGACCCTTAGGACCCATAGACCCTTCTTGCTTTGTGCATATCCAGGACAAACCTGATCGTGATATGAGACGTGAGCCTCAAGAAGCCCAAGGAGGAGTTTTAAAAGTTGTGAAGGAAAGAGGCATGCAGCAAAGACCTGGAAACCAGGTACCAGTGTTTTCTTGCTAGGGATATGTTGGTTTTGTTCCTTTTATCACCTTGGGTCATTTGTAGAGCTCTCTATTTTGTAGGACTGTCCTGAGGACTGTTTGAACTACACCATTTGTCTGCAGCCTGTCTCCTTACTCAGCACATCAAGGTCTCCCAAGCTTTCAGGCAGCACTAGGGCTGTTTAGCATCTTCTAGTTTCTTGCTCCACCTCTCTTCATCCCATGCTTGTTTCCAGCCTCACCTGGCCTCCTTCCTGTCTGTTCTAGAGTGGCTTCTCTTTCTCCTTCAGTTTTCCCTTTTATGTGTTCAAATCTTTTCTCTCCATTCCCTTTATTTTTAAATATGCCCAACTTTCGGCTAAACGTAAGAAAACACAAAACCTCTGTGGTCCATTTCTCCCTTTTTCCTTTCCCTGTGCCCATCTGTCTTTGCCATCCTGTCTTCTCATGTCCCCAGGATTCTGTTGGAAGTTCTGTTTCTGAGGTCTCCAGGGTCCCCCAGCCAGTGAGTACTTGAGTCTTCTGCATAGAATCACAAAGACATTGTTACAGACATCTGACCCTGCATGTGTTCTGAAGTACATTAAAATAGGAGACACCCTTTTGTCCGAATTTACCATCAGTCTGCGTCCTCTGGGAGTGCTCTCTTCTGCCACCCAGTAAGAGTTGATATTCCACCCTTTCCATCTTTGACTTACTTCTTCTCACTTGGTATTCTGTATTCGGTTTCACTCTCATTTTATAGCGATTGCCTTCAGCTCCAGTGATAGCCACCTGCTTGCTGGACAACCTGAGTGGGCCTCAGGAATCTCAAACTCATCATGTATAGAAGCGAACCCTGTCCTGATTCTCCATCTCCATCTCCTGTCAGCTACTTCATCATGGTAGCTGGATACTCAGGTCACCTGGCACCTCTCTTCAGTTAGTCACCAAGTTTTATGCATTCAACTCCAGATCCATTGCTTCCTGCCTCCATCACTGGGGCCTGTGGCACTGTCTCTCTGAGACCACTGCAGCCCATGCTAGCTAGTCCCCTGTTCCCCACATACCCCTCCACAGTGACACCTGCCATAGCTGCTCAACAGGATGATCCTCAACACCCGCACCACCCTTAACACTTCCCATCTACACCAAACTATGTGTGCTTTTGTGCTTTCTGATTTAGGAAACTGGAAAAAGCTTTCCTAAAGGTGTAATAAAGCAGCACAAAAATTTTAATGTTAAATCATCTTAAAACATGTACATTTCTTCAAGGGTTTAATCAATTCTTCTGGTATTGGTCATGTAAATTTTACTACACAAAACCCATAGTACATAAGAATTTGTAACATATTTTAGTGACAAAACCTGAAAGCATTTCAAATACAATTGCTTCAAAGTTCTATGTGACATAGGAACCTAAAGTTGCCAGAAGCTTTGTTTTAGATTTAAAAACTATTACAAAGTCATATTTTGCTTTAATATAGGCCTCTTTTATTTTTACGCAAGTAAAACAAAGTTGGCTCAGGCTGCCATGGTAATATAAAGTCTGTGTCTTAAGCAGTAGAAATTTATATTCTCACAGTGCTGGAAGCTGGATGTTCAAGATCAAGGTGTTGGTACGTTTGGTTCCTCTGGTGGCCTCTTTTGCTGTTTGGTGGTCACATTCTCTGTTTCCTCACATAACATTTCCTCTGTGCACATACATCCCTGATGTCTATGTGTCCAAATCTCTTATAAGAATGCCAGTTGGATTAGGGCCTTCCCAAATGACCAAATTTGGCCTTAATTATCTCTTTTTTAAAAAGCTCTGTCTTCAAATATAGTCACTTTCAGAAGTACTCGGAGTTAGGGCTCCAACATATGAATATACTTTCTTCTAATGATGCTGTGTCTGCGGGGTATGGTAGTGTGAACCTGTAGTCCCAGCTACGGGGAGGCTAAAGTGGAGAACCACTTGAGCCCCAGAATTTAAGGCCATGGGCAACAAAGCAAGACTCCATCTCAAAAATAATAATAATGCTCTATCTACTGAATCACAAAAATGGTAAGTTCTCTTTTTTTCTTCTTTTACCAGAATTGTTTCAGCACCTAAGTCAAAACCATCTGTTGAACCAAATGTCACAGGGTATTCATTCTTGAGTCACAGTTAAAGTCAATGACCCCTGCCAGAAGAAACTGAGTGTTGGGAGTCTGGAGCCCCCTCCTCTATCCAGGGCGCCCAGCCTGACAAACAGCCTGGTGGTTAACAAGGAGCCTGGGTTTCTGTACCATGCTGGGCTTCTCTGTGAAAAAAATTAGACCCCACAGGGAATAACAGGCTTCTGGGCTGGATTTGTATTCCACAGCTAGATAATTGTTTTGTTGGAGATGTTCTACTTCTGATATAATCAGAATTGTTCAGGAAAAAAAGAAAAGTGAACCTTGGCAATAGGTTTTTTTTAATAAACCCTCATTATAGAGATCTCTTCCTTCATACTTTACAATGCAGTTAATGAATTAGGTGTGTCTCCTCTGGTGAAATTATAAGTTCTTTGGGGACCGGGCCCTGTTCTACTCAGTTGCCATGGTGCCAGGCACGTGGGAGGCAGCCACATGTTCTCTGAAGTAAGAAATGAATGCTTCCAAATCGTCTTTTTTGTTGCTTCACAATTTGCCTAGTGTTATTTTCTCAGTCCTACCTTTTGGCTAATTTGATCATCTAGACAATGCCAATAAATAGAGTGGTCTTAATTTGCATTTTAAGTTTCAGTGCTTTAATTGAAAGGAAGGACTCTAAAGTAATGGGTCAATTTGGAGGAAGTAGGTGAACAAAGACCTTTCTTTGCCCATCACACATAGTTTGAGCCTAAGTGCAGCCCAGGGATTGTTGTGGGGTCATAAATGGTTACCTGGTGACTTTTCAGCTATTTTACTTAAAAATTACCAGTACCTTAAATCTGTGCATTCAATATCTTATACTTTTCAGATACTTCTACAAATACTGTCTAAAATTGCATAATGCCTTTGCAGGACCAATGTCACATGCCTGTAATCCCAGCTACTTGGGAGGCTAAGACAGGAGGATCACAAGTTTAAGACCAGCCTTGAACTTATCAATATAAAAAATAAAAAGGGGTGGGAGTATAGTTCAGTGGTAGGGCATCCCTGAATTCAATCTCCAGGGCTGAAAAAAAGGGGAAACAAAAAAAGTAATGATATGAATAACACAAGAAAATTTAAAAACCATAAAGCATTACAGATTTTTTTGGGAAGGTTGTGGTGCTGGGGATCGAACCCAGGGCCTGTGCATGCAAGGCAAGCACCCCACCAACTGAGCTATATCCCCAGCCCGCTTAACAGATTTTTTTGAATGACCAACTTTGGAAGGCTTTAAAAAGGCTTTTTTTCAGTCAGCTTTTCTTTGCTGTGACCAAAATACCTGGCACAAACAGCATAAAGAGATTTATTTTGGTTCACAGTTTCAGAGGTTTCAGTTCATAGTCTGCTGACTCCAAGGCAGAAACATGGTGGCAGAGGAAAGCTGCCCAGCTCATGGGAGTTGGAAAGCAGAGAAATAAGGGGGGTAGCGAAGGACAAAATAAAACCCCCAGGGCATCCCCCCGTGTGACCTACTACCTCTACCAATGCCTCACCCAGTAGTGCATTCAGCTATCAATGGATTAATCCATTGATGAGATCAGAGCCGCCCTCATTCAATCACAACCCCAAAGCCCCACCTTTGAATTTTGCTGCATTGGAGGCCAAGCAAACCTTCAGCACATGAAACTTTGGGGGACAGTCCAGATCCAAATCATAACATGGCTTGGGGTTGTTATTGCTTTTGCTTTTTGAGGTGCTGGGGGTGGAACCCAGAGGCTTACACATGTAAGGTAAGTGCTCCATCAATCACTGAGCTCCACCTGCCCCAGCCCATGCTTTCAGTTTTTAATGAATAAAATAACCTCAGTTAACAGAATGAATTTCTCACATTCTACCTGTGGATAGCAGGACATTTCTGTACTTCATCAATATGTAAATATATGTTATTAAGAAAATGTATTCTGGGCTGGGGTTATGGTTCAGGGGTAGAGCGCTTGCCTAGTATGCGTGAGGCACTGGGTTTGATTCTCAGCACACATACAAATAAATAAAATAAAGGTCTATCAACAACTTAAAAAAAATGTTTTCTAAATGTGTACATTTTCTCCTAAAACCCAAATAGATAGTGACCATAATTTCTCTGCCTACAATAAGATTGATATGTAGAAAATAATTATTTTTTCTCTTAAATATTTTAATTTTGATAGAATCAAAACTTTTCTTCTACTGATTTGTTTCCTTAATTATGTAAGTAAAAGTCTAAGTAGGGCTGGGGATGTGGCTCAAGTGGTAGCGCGCTCACCTGGCATGCGTGCGGCCCAGGTTTGATCCTCAGCACCACATACAAAAAACAAAGATATTGTGTCCTCCAAAAACTAAAAAATAAATATTAAAAAAAAAGTCTAAGTAGTAAAAAATTTGTTTCTGTATATTCCTCTCTTTCTGGAATTCTGAATTTCTTCAACCTACTTATTTGAATTTCATTTCTGCATTCACATTTGATTATCTTTTTTCCCTTTAGTTCTTAGATCCAATGATTATTTTGCTTTCTAATTAATAATCTATTTTGTTTTGAGAAGAAGAAAATATGGCTTTAAAAAGTCTTATATCCTAAGAGTATTTTTAGCAAAAACTAAAATGGTGTTGATCAACACCACATGGATGGTGTTGATCATGATAAATAGCCCTATAAGAGGTCATAGATGGTTGTACAAAGTGCAGTTATTCGCAGACAGAAACATGGTCAAGGGTGACAGCAAGACCATGTGGTTCCCTGCAACTTGGGTCAGAGGGAGGGGGCTTTTGTAATGGTCAGTGAGAGTGCCTGGTTGGTATGGAGCTAACACCAGAGACTGCAGGTGCACTGTCAAGCACTTTCTGGTGCTTCTGGCACCGAGGCTTGGTTATAAAGCTCACACACACACTAATGGCTTTGCTTATCTGTAGTATGCCAGGAAGCTATAGGGTTTGGGGACAGAGCAGGGTTCCTCAGGGGCAGTCATGGTGGTTGTGGCTCAAGATGACTACATACAGATGGAGTGGGATCCCTACAACAATACTTTGCATCTAATAGGCTTATATTTGTTGATTGAAATTAGGAATTTAAATGACAAGTGACACTGATTTTTAAATATTTAAATTATTATTTAATAATAATGGTTAAAAGATACTATTTCAATATTTTGTTTAGCTCTTGGATTCCAGAATGTGCTGTTCTGATTCTGTAAAATTATGCATTTTAATGTGCATCCAGCAGCATTATCTTGCACACTTGTTCTATGTTCATTGACAGTTGTTAAAACAAATCAGCACTGGCAGGACTTGGCCAGCTCCTCTCCACACTGAGTTTGAACTGTTACCCATGGAACCAGCCCAAATAGAAAGCTACAAAGAGGCTAATTGAAATCAGAATGCTGGGTCACTTCTCATTCAAACAAAACAGATGGCCCTTCTTGCCACACTTCTGTCAAACTAGGGGAGGGGGGAATTAAAAGCATTTTTAACTCCCACACATGCTGACTTGCTCCTTAAAAGAATTATGCATAGCTGCTGAAATGCTGGGGTGGGGGAGGGAGGGCTCTTAAATAGCAGAGCTTCTTTCCCTTTATTTCAAAGTTTCATGAAAAAGCATTTTGACAAGGATATTCAGGATTGAAGCTTCAACTTAGATTCTGAATATTTGGTTTTCATTTGTTCTAGTTCAGTTTTTCCCCCCTTTTGGAATAGGTAATCCATGCACATGGCACACAATTCAAAGTGTACAATAGAATATAGAAAAAGGTGGGCTGGGTTGTGGCTCAGTGGCAGAGCAGTTGCCTCACACATGTGAGGCCCTGAGTTCAATCCTCAGCACCACACAAAAATATAAATAAATAAAATAAAGATATTGTATCTGTCAATAACTAAAAATAAATAAATAAAACAAAAAGAATATAGAGAAAGGTAAGACTCCTGTCATGCCACCAACACCCAAGGTCTTGCCCTGGAGACTGCCACTGTAGGCAGTCTCCTAGGTATCTTTTCAGAAATCAAATCTTCTTTTTTAAATTAGGTCCTCAAAACCTCTTACTTGGATAACTATGTAACTGACCATATTAATAATATGGTTGGTTTTCAAATTGATGTGCAGGTTTTTTAAAAGCAACTGAGGAGATGGTGTTTTTATTGTACAGAGTACATTAGGCAAAGCATGGCTGACAGTGTTATTAAATGACACCTCTGATATTTAATAAATATGTAAAGCGGCATAGGCCACCTCTTGGGACCTGT
Organism: Marmota flaviventris; assembly: GCF_047511675.1. Classification (NCBI taxonomy): domain Eukaryota; kingdom Metazoa; phylum Chordata; class Mammalia; order Rodentia; family Sciuridae; genus Marmota; species Marmota flaviventris. The sequence goes on from NC_092501.1 coordinate 156,104,310, forward strand.
TAGGGGAAATTCAGAAATTGGAGGATGGAACTCTTGCTCTGTATCCTAAATACCCAGTTAGCTCACGGACGAGAGCACTGACGAAGAACTAACCCAGGCATCACCCTCGCCACCCGTTGCTACCCAGGAGGGAGGCCCATGACTAGCAACCTCTGAAAAACGGTGTGAAAGCAACCCGCTGTCTGGCTGTGACCTGCAGTTAACAGTTTGCCTTGGTGCTTCGTGTCCAGGTGTGGCTGGGGAGCCTTGCCTGGGCTTCCTCTGGGCCACAACCTCATCAAAGCTTCATTCCGGGAGAAACCTCAGGTGTGAAACCTACCTTTTGAACTACATCCCCAGCCCTTTTTATTTTAAGGCAGGATCTCACTAAGTTGCTGAGGCTGGCAATGAACTTGTAGTCGTCCTGCCTCAGCCTTCTGAGTTGCTGGGATTATAGGCATGTGCCACCATACCCAGCCTACTGGTTTTTTGTTTTGCTTTGTTTTGTTTTATCTGTCAGAGTGGTTGCATTTTTAAAAACTGTTTAACAGTGGAATGAGAAGCTTTTTTTCCTATAAAAACCCCAAACAGCCCAAGGATCAGTGTGGACAGGTGGGGAGTACAGCTCCCTCTCAGCACCCTTGACTGCTCCAGTGAGGCTGCCTCGGCCACTCTCCCAGTAGCTGGGCTGTGGCTGATTTGATGGCTTTGGAGCAATCCTCCCTGGGTTGCTTTGAATGGAATGCCCAGCCTACTGGGAGAACATAATGATTTTGTTTTCTCTTGGTGGTGCTGAGGGTTGAATCCAGGATCCTGTGCATGCTAGGCAACTGCTCTGCCACAGAGCTGCGTCCCCCAGGCCAGCATATTGAGTCTCCAACAATCTTTGAACTCAAATCCAGGTAGGTCTGCTTCAACCTATCTTTCCTGGGCTGCACTGAGTCAGCCATTAGCTGACCCCTTTCCAAGGCCACTGGAGCCCCATTGAGCCACAAGTGCATGCCCGGGGACCCACTGGGACTTTCTGCCAACAATCCAGGAATTCTGCCTCAGAATTTAGTAATTTGTCTTATTTAATCTGCCAAACATGGTCCCAGCCGTCCTTCAACTATTTGTCCACTTCTCCAAGTTCCCAGTTGAGGAAACCGGTGTCTGCTGCTTTAGATCATCTCTCATTGTTTTAGTGCTCATTCTATTGCAGAGGCAGATAGCAGCTCACCATACTGCAAAAAAAGGATTTAGCAAAATATCTTTTAAATGTTTCTGAAATATATTGATTCAAGTGCCTATTTTGTGTTAGGTTTTATGGTAAGAACTAAGTGAGATAAAGCCAGCCTTTAGCTGGGGATGTAGCTCAGTGGTGGAGCACTTGTCTGGCATGCATGAGGCCCTGGGCTCTATCCCCAATGCCAAAAAAAAAAAAAAAAAAAAAAAAGGCCAACTTTCACAGTCTAATGGTGAGAACAGCAAGGAGACTAGATTATTATTGAAGTAATGATCCAGAAAGTGCCCTGACTGTGCATGGCCTTCTGATGTTCCCATCCTGTAAAGGTGTGTGGCTTTGTCTGGACTCCCCAATGTTACAGGCTTTTAGGGAGCATATGTGAGTCACCTGAGCACCTACCTGCTAATCAGCATGAGGAATAATGTGAGGACAAACCATTGTCAAGAGGCTTCCTTGTCTCTACTTGGCTATTTTTATTCATAGGTATATCACAATATACTTTTGAGAAAATCTAGATTGGATTAGGAAAGAGAAAATAGTAAAGGGCCTGCAGTAGGTGTCAATTACAGGGTTGAGTTCCTTTTCCAAAGGGGCCTTGAAGTTCTAACCCCCATAATGCTTCAGAACATGCCTTTGTTTGGAAGTAGGGTCACTCAGATGTAACTAGTTATAGTGAGGTCATACTGGAGTGGGGGTAGGCCCCTGACCCAATACCATTGGTATCCCTATAAGAATAGAACAGGTGGGGCTGGGGATGTAGTTCAGTTGGTGGAGTGCTTGCTGCACATGCACAAGGCCCTGGGTTCAATCCTCAGCAACACACACACACACACACGAACATGTGAAGACACAGACACAGGGCAGGGCATGGCTGGTGACTCCTAGCAGGGAGGTTGGGGTCATACAGCTGCAAGTCCAGGAAGCCCAAGGATTGCCAGCCAACATGAGGAGCTGGGAAAAGGCAAGGAAGGATCCTCCCTATGGATTCCAGAGGGAGCATAGTTGTGCTGATACCCTGGTTTCAGGCTTCTGGCCCCCAGAATGGTGAGAGAATGAATCTCTGTCGTTGATGGTACTTTATTACAGCAGTCCTGGGAAATGCACGTCGTGAGTGACCAGTAATGTCCCATAGCTGGTAAGAAAAGAAATATGCTCTCAAGCAGAGACTGATGTGAAATAAAAGTACCCATCTGAGGGAGCTCTAGAGCCTTCGCTCCTCAGTCCTGCTTTGACTCTAACCTAGATGACCGGCAAACAATAGCTGTTTCCAGGATTTGCTTCTCTTAACCTCCTTTCAAAGTGATGGTCTTATTTTTAGTCTCTGTTCTATTGAAATTTGGATTCCAACCACAAATGCCTTTATTGCACAGAAAACCTCTGACTTACATGGGTCTTAGTGAAAGTGCAGGATTCTGAGGGACACAGACGCTGAATGACCCACTGACCAGCTTTGACCGCTCTCCTAGTCAGGGACAGTGTGACAACAGCTTGAATGAAGAGGACTCACCTTTCCTGCCTGCAGTTTGACAGTGGGACAGGAATACTTTCTTTTTCTTTTTCTTCCCCAGGGAGCAGGAAGCAGCAAATTCCGCTATCCTCCCGAAATTGTTATTTAGACTGACAACGTAGAAATGTTTCAACCTGCCCATTCTGCCCAGCTGCCTCTGAGGGACTCAGTCTCCTTAGACACTTGCTGCTTCCAGTGACTCTCAATGGGGTTCCCAGACCCCAAGTGTCAGTGTTACCTGAGAACTTCTTAAAGCTGCAGATTCTCAGGCCTGCCTCAGACCAGCTGGGTAACAAGCTGTGCAGGTGGGGCCAGCACTCTGGGTTCTGAGAAGTCATCAAGGTGACTCTGATGCCCACTAGTGTGTGAGCACCAAATTTGACTCTCTTGCCATTGCAACAATGCACTGTCTTAATTCTCCTGTCCGCCCAACTGCTGCTTCACCACGCCCTTCCTGGCTCCTTCGTCCTATATCCCTGTTTGTGTGTGCGTGTGCACATGCATTCATTCATTCATTCTTTTTTTTTAATATTTATTTTTTAGTTTGAGGTGGACACAATATCTTTATTTTATTTTTATGTGGTGTTGAGGATCGAACCCAGAGCCCCATGCATGCCAGGCGAGCGCACTACCGCTTGAGTCACATCCCCAGCCCTCATTCATTCTTTTAGAAAATGTCTGGAAAAGCTTATCTTGTACTTAGTTTGGTGGCTAGATCTAGATGGCTCAGAAGCTCTGTTGGTTAAGCCTCTTCAAGTTGTAAGAGGCAAGGACTGTGCTTTTTCAGATGACATTTATTATAGGAAATGATGGGTATGAGCATCTCTCACTACAACCAGGAAAAATATATTTAAAAGCAATATCTTTCTGTGGAAGAGAAGCAAGGGGGAATAAGAAAAGCAGCCCAACATCTAAGTTTCATGTGGTCTTTGGATTTTTTTTTTTTTTTTTTTTGGTGCTAGGGATTGAACCCAGGGTACTTTACCACTAAGTTGCGTTCTTTCCAGCCCTTTTTATTTTTTATTTTGAGATAGGGTCTTACTGAGTTGCCCAGGGCCTCACTGAGTTGCTGAGGCTGGCCTTGAACTTTTGATCCTCCTGCCTCAGCTTCCCAAGTTGCTGGGATTACAGGTGTACAGCATTGCGCCAGGCTAGAATGTTCTTTGTGAGCGGTAGTAACTGCCAGCAATGCCCATAGTCCAGCCCCAGCTGGGATTGCTGCTGGTTCTAGGAACTCCAACACAAGTGTGACAGCCCTTTGATGTGTCTACTTCTGTGACTATTTCTAGTCAAAGTGCTGCTGCTTAACCATAAGTTTGGTTGCCCAGGGAATCTGTGTGCTAAATTTTCTTATCTTCTTTCAGTTATGGTTGCCATGCCAAGTTCTTCTCCATCTCATGGGCACAGAACCCATAGAAAATGTCTCGTTGGGTCTTCCAGTGTCCTGTGTCAGCATAGAACTCCCCTATTTGCACCATGGCCAGTCTCCCAGTGGCAGCTCTTGACTCAGAACCAGTCGCTGTCCAATCAGTGTTGGCCAGGACACATGGAGATACAAGCAAGGTAGCTGCTGAAGGTCATGTGGCTCACCAGAGGGCTCTGGGTACAACTGGTGCTTGGGCAACATTGGACCCCAGTCTGGATTAGGAGAGAAGTCTAGGAGGGAGATGTCCATTCAAAAGTGATGACATTTTGAGTTGGTGGTAAAGTCTCAAGTGTGGTGGCATTACCCAGGGAAAGTGAGTAGAGAGAAAGAGCCAAGGAGCCTCACATCTCCAGTCTACCAAGGGATAGATGAAGGTCAGAAGGTCCTTTTATGGAGGACCTAGTATTTGCCGAGCTCTGGGCTGTGCTGCTTCACAACTTTTAACTGTGGTCATGGCTCTGCTTCTCTGCTTAGTTTTCCATGTGTAAGTAGAATGCTGTGGAGAGGACCCTCTCCAGCTGGCTGCTTCCCCTCCCTTTCCCCAGGTCACGGTCACTTATGGAAGAAGTGTGTGTGTAGTCATCTGTGTGTATAGTCTTTTCCATTTCCCCACATCCTGTCAATGATTACCATCATCCTTCTGATTTTTTTTCCTATGTCACGGGTATGAAGAGTTATCTTATTGTTTTGTATAATTTCCATTTCTCTGATGAATAGTGAGATTGAGTGTGAGCATTTCTTCACATTTTCTGTCTTATATCCTTGGTTCATTTTTTCTACTGGGTGCAGACATTTTCCTTGCTAGATTATTTACTTGCATATTCTATATAAGGTGTTTAGCAACTTTTTTTTTTTCCAAAGAACCTAGATAGCAGCCAGGCGTAGTGGCACATGCCTATAATCCCAGCAGCTGAGAGGTTGAGACAGGAAGATCATGAGTTCAAAGCCAGCCTCAGCAATGGTGAGGCACTAAGCAATTAATTGAGACCCTGTCTCTAAATAAAATAAAATACAAAATAGGGCTGGGGATGTGGCTCAGTGGTTGGGTGTCCCTGAGTTCAATCCCTGAATCTCTACCACACCCCCCCCAAAAAAAAACCACAGATAGCAGGCCAGATATTCTTTGCCATATCAACTCAGCTTTGCCAAAGACAATATGTAATGATTGGATGGGGCTCCAATAAAACTTTATTTATAAAAATAAAGATGGCAGAGCTGATGTTCCTGTGGACATATTTGCTGATCTCTGTTCTAGATGTAATTCCTTGTTGAATTTTGACATTATAGTTATCTTCTCCTACTTTGTGTACAGTGTCCTTGGAGACCAGAGCAATTTAGTTTTCATAGGTCCATATCCCTTGGGGTGGTGGAACTGGGGCAGTTTTGTTCCTCTGAGGAGTCCTGCCCTGCTGTCTCTCACCCTCCTCATTGGAGTGGACTTGGCTATGATGTGGCAGCTGGATAAGAGGGCAAACAGAAGCATGTGAAGGCCCCTCAACAGGTCCACAGTTTTCACTGATGCATGGTCACTGGCCAAGTTCAAAGTCAGGAGATAAAGAGGTCAACTACCCACAGTGAGTCTATGACAAGGGCACAGATGCAGAGAAGGAGGAAGAGTCGCAGTCAGCAAGTCGCCGAGAGTCAAGTCTAATCTCCACTGCCTGGATTTCAGTCTCACCCCATCCATGCTACTCCTAACCCTTCACTTCAGACTGCTCAGGTGGACCTTGGGAATCTGACAGAAGTCACACAAGATCAGGCAAACAGACAGTAGAGTCTACTCCAACTGCAGGCAAATTTAGCCTGCCTGGCTTTCCCACTGCCCAGAAGGAGAACTGTTTGGGTCCATTTGCAATTGGTAGCTTGTACAAAATAAACAAACATTAAATACTTTCTCCTCTAGGAAATAAACTGAACTAGGGATCTTTGTGATTTTTCTTTTTTTTTTTTTCCCTCTTGGGAAAAAATATCTCAAGGAATTATTTTCTCAATAAACAACAGCAACAGTTTATTTTTGTTGGCTGGACCGGATCCTCCCCCACTTCCCCTTTTTGGATTGAGAGGTTGACTGCAGAATTGAGAAAGAGATACAGTTTTATTCTTTTTGTGTGAGTGGTTTCTCTAGCTGGAAAATAGAAGCTCTGCATTCTTTCTGTATTCAGTGCACTTCAAAGTTGTAAAAATTTGGATAAAGTACATGAGGGTTATGGGTGTTCTAGATTTGGGTCTTTTTATAACTCCCTCATATTTCACATTTGTTTGACCTCAGGTTAGAGGAATGCTTTTGAAAAGAATAATGATTTGATCCTAGCAATGGATATAGCAAAAATACTGGGGTCAATAAGTTAAAAGCTTTTTTAAAAAAGAAGACGGAGAAGAAGAAAAAGAAGAAGCAAAAACTAGATTTTGCAAACTTTAAGCTTAGAGCTGCATGAAACAGAATTTCCCAGCTGTATGGTTATAAAAAAATGTATGGTGTGAAAATATTTTTTGAAGTTTATCAGAATAAAAAGTTTGAATTAGGGTAAGCTAACTTCTCTGAGGTCTGCTCCACAGACATTTTCTCTGGATTTGTCTTTAGTACTTTTACATATGTATTTAATTTCTTCTCTTTTGCACAAAAATCTGAATATCCCCATGTGTTTTGGGGTTTTACAAATATTACCTAAGATGTGTGTTTCAGTGATTTACTGAAGGGAAAAAAACAAGTTTCAAAACTGTGTGTGTGAGGGCTGGGACTGGGGCTCAGTGGTAGAGCACTCATCTCCCATGTGTGAGGCCCTGGGTTCGATCCTCAGCACCATATAAATAAAATAAAGGTATTGTGTCCACCTACAACTGAAATAAATTAAAAAAAAAAAAAAAAACATTATGTGTGAGCCTGGCGCAGTGGCACAGGAGGCTGAGGCAGGAGGATTACAACTTCAAAGCCAGCCTCAGAACTTAGCAAGGCAACTTAGCAAGACCCTATCTCAAAATAAAATAAATAAATACATAAAAAGGGCTGGGGGATGTGACTCAGTGGTTAAGCACCCCTGGGTTTAATCCCCAGTACCTAAGACAAAATCCCCAATGTGTGATGTGATTGGCAATTTGTAAGAACTATGAATATGTGTTTGGTTCTATCTATTCATCAATGGATGGACAGATCATCTGTCACTGTCTCACAGATATACATGCAGAGAGAAAAATGCTTAAGGCCCATCTGTAAGGAAGACATTAGAATATGAACAGTTACCTGACCTGAGGCTTTAGCTTTCTCCCCACACTCCCACTTTTTATTTTTGGTTCAAATTGTCTAAAATAAACGTTATTACCCATATAATACTAAATGGGATTTTTTTTTTTTAACAGGAGAGAGCTGTTTAACTGTGTTGCATACCAGCATTCTAAAAATAGGAAGGCTAAAACTCTTTTAATTCTAAGGAAACTAATAGCACGCCCTCCAGTCGGAGCCTTTGTATGAAGGCTGGAAATCATCTGGCTAGTGGTTCTGTCATTAATCAGAAAATCAGAAGGAAGAAGGAAAAGCCGGGAAAGAATGAGTTTGGATTCTACTCCTGACTTCCTCCTCTGGCAGGTGCTCATGGGCCCCAGAGCAACAGGAGTGGTCCAAATGGGCCAAGTTTATCGAAATTCATCTGTAATTTACATACTGATGTAAGGATTAGGCAAATTCTGCTAAGTGAGATATTAATTTATGCTTAGAAATCTTTTCTTGCATTGCTATTTTAATGAATAATGACATTCATTACAAAATTATGGCCAAACTTAGCGATACATTAAGGTTTAGAATTTTGCAAAAAAATTTTTTTTGAGACAGGGTCTCGCTAAGTTGCTTAGGGCCTTGCTAAGTTGCTGAGGCCCTGAACTTGAACTTGTTATCCTCCTGCCTCAGCCTCCTGAGTCATTGAGATTATAGGTGTGTGCCATCATACCTGGTGCAAATGGTATTTTATTTCTTACAAATCAGAAGGAATTATAGATCCCAGCGCACTCGCTCTCTCTCTCCCCCACCCTCCCTCCCTCTCCGTGTGTGTGTGTGTGTGTGTGTGTGTGTGTGTGTGTGTGTTGTGTGTGTGTGTGTGGTGTTGCTATGGATAGAACCCAGGGCCTGTGTGTGCTTGGCAAACGCTCTACCATTGAGCAATACTCCCCGCCTCTATAATTCTAATTTAAATTTAGCACTGTTCCAGGTGTCTTCTACTAAAATTCAGATTTCTGAGGACATTTCATTGGAGTATTTATGACAGTTTACGAGCAAGGCAACCCCTCAAGCATTTTGGAGAGCCCTTCATCTATCATCCATAGTACCTGTTGGTAGGAATACAGAAATAAATGAATAAATGACTTTTGCCTTCACCCTGTCCCAGAAACAGGTTTGAAATTTGCTTGTTCTTTTACTCATATAATTTTTAGGACAACAAACAAAACCAAGGGCGAGTGCACTGGAGAATCTCAGCCACATGAACAATCAGGAGGCTTCTTTGTTGGATGGACTATTTTCAATCCTGGATCAAGGTTGTTTATGCTGTTGTGGACAGGGTTGCACAGAGTTAGAAAATGGGGATTAAGAAACAGCTCCGAGCAATTAGATCACATAGAGTCCCAAATGTTTAGTTTATCAGGATGAATCCAAGTTTGGCTCCTGTTGCTAAAAGAAAAAAATAAAAAGCAATGCACATATTACTTCCGAGCAAACCTGAGGGCATGACGTCTATTATCAGCAATAAACAGATTTGATTCTTTTCTAAATGAGATTGGCAGGTCCCAGGGAATTTGTCAGCATCTGGATAATCCTCCCATCATTGGCCTGCCCTACCATGGTAATAGAAAACTGTAGGTAATAAGACTGGTTAACAATCTCCTTGTCTGGTGCATTAAAGATAATTCCACACAATCCAGATGGTCTTAACCAAACAGCCTTTATGATATGGTTCAGCAGTACACATCTTACCAGGCGTCACCTCCACCAAGGCTCCCAGACTTCTGCAGTTTGGGATCCAGTATGGGACATGGAGCCAACACAAAACCCAGTGGCCACACCATGCAAACATTCACACAGCATCACACTGCCTGCATGCAAAGACATGCCTGGGGCCCTGGGCCAGGGCCATTTAGTGACTGCAGCCTTATGAAGGGGACATTGCAGTTTCTCTATTCTTCATTTCAGCTTATTGTTCACCTTAGTTAAATGTACTGTTTTGAACAAGTAATACATAAACATGACTCACAAATTTAAAAATTGCAAAAAGGGACATAGTTGAAAACCTTCCTATCCCTGATTTCCACTGGCTTTGTTCCTACCTTCCCTGACAGGTAACTTTCATTAGTTTTATTTTATCCTTTCAGTTAAAAAAAGAAAAAGAATGTGAGTCCTGAAGACATCCCACTAAGCAAAATAAGCCAGTCACAAAAGGACAAATAGATTCCATTCATGGGAGGTCTTTGCAATAGTAAAATGCACAGAGACAGAAGTAGAGTGGTTGTTGCCAGGGGCTGGGGAGAGGGCGCGGAGAGGGAGTGCTTCATGGGACAGTCTCTGTTTCCAAAGATGGAAAAGTTCTGGAGATGGGTGGTGGGATGGTGCAGACCCATGCACTTAAAAATGGTTAAAATAGTAAATTTTGCTACATGGATTTGCCACAATAAAAAAGAAAATATAGGGGGCTGGAGTTGTGGCTCAGCAGTAGAGTGCTTGCCTAGTATGTGCGAAGGCCCCTGGGTTCAATCCCCAACACCACACACACACAAAAAAAAAAAAAAGGAAGAAAGAAAGAAACTCATTTTTACTCTTTTTTGTTACACAGAAGATAGAATACAATTGTTCTGCACTTTGTCTTTTTTACTTGACACTATTGTTTTCTTATGCTATATTATATATAAAATATAGCTCTATTAGTACATGGAAATAGTCCTTATCCTTATTCTTTTTACAGTGGAATGCTTTTCTGTTATTCCATCTAGCATACTTTTAAAGACTGATTTCCGTTGATGGCATTTATATTTTTCTTTTTCAGTATTTTGCTAAAAAAAAGCTATGATGCAATTGCACATAAGTTCTTTCACGTTTTGATTTTTTTTTTTTTCACCCAGAACTGGGTATCAAATCCAGGGTCTCCTGCAGCTAGGTAAGTGCTGAAACACTGAGCTACATCCCCAGCCCTTTTAAAAGTTGAGACAGGGCCTCACCAAATCTCCCAGGCTGGCCTCAAACTTGCAATCCTCCTTCCCCAGCCCCCCAAGTACCTGGGATTACAGGCATGCGCCACCATGCCTGGCTTGTTTTAATTATTTATTTTTTCCTTTTTCTCAAAGGGCTGTCTGGTAATGGCCAAGACAGGGCCTTCTCTCTAACTCTGTAATTTTTAAAAACCAAAATCTTAATGAGTTCTTGTATTTAATTTCCCCCAAACTTGAACTGTGAAGGGATAGCAAGGGACCATTTCTGAAGCTGGGTTTTTTTAATTGCCTCACAAGTTACAACCTGGGACTGCCTGCTTTTTTTCTTTCTTTTTTTAATCTCATCACTTTTAATTGCCTTTGGGTGGCTATCATTTATTTCTTCTGACAGGTAGGGAGGCCAGAGCGTTGCTGAACAATTGCTGGCAGCTGCTTCTCAGTCTTCACTCCAGTGTTGATTTAGCTCCTACTGTGTTCCGGGCCTCCTTTTAGGCATGGAAAATATGGTAGCAAACAGTCAACTTGGTGCCCACCTCACTGGACTCTAATGGAAAGTAACAGATCACAAACAGATTAAAGGACAGCAGTGGCAGGTAATGAACAGAGAGATGCATACTATAATTTCAGGTGTGATCCAAGCTTCAGATCTCTAACAGTCTAGTGTGGAGAGCTCTTTTAAAACCGCTCACAGATAAAGAGTTCCAATTGCATCTTGCAAGATTACTGAAGTTGCTCTTTTTAGAATCTTTCCTGCTCAAGGAAGCTCTGGCCAGAGCAAAATCTTGTTGATTCTACCTGGTACTGAGAGAGGTGTTTACAGTCATTTTAATCATATAGACTCACTTTAGTCTTTAGTTATTTTGGACTTTCAGATGTCTTAGAGCAGCCTTTCTTCTTCTTCTTGATTTTTTTTTTTTTTTTTTTTTTTGTACAAGGGATTTAGTTAGGGGCATTTTACTTCCAGCCCATTTTAAGTTTTTTTATGAGATAAGGACTCAGTAAATTGCTGAGGGTGGCATCAAACAGCCCCCCAAATTGCTGAGATTACAGGTATGCACCCCCTTGGTTGGTTTTTAGAGCAGTCTTTAAGAACTGTTTCCTAGTATAGGAACTTTTGGGAAGGTTTTCTTTTGCTAGATGTATCAGGCTCCTATGGCCACTCTAATATATTACCCCAAACCCAGTGGTTCCTGAGGCCAGAAGTTCAAAATAGCTTTCAAGGGGCTAAAGTCAAGGTGTGAGCAAAGAGGCATTCCTTCTGAAGCTCAAGGGCAGAAGCATTCCTCACCATTTCCAGCATCCATATTCTGCCCATATGCCTTGGCCTGTGGCCAGCATTATGTCGCCTTGTGCTTACATATCTCATCTCTGTCACCCTGACTTGCTCTTATAAGATCTTTGTGATAACATTGGGTCCACCCAGATGATCCCAGGTCATCTCCGCATCCTAAGATTCTTAACTTCATTACCTCTGCTAAGTCACAATCTCACAGGTTCTGGGGGTTCGCCTTCTGGCATCTGTAGGGACCAGTATTCAGTATCCTGACCATCCCAGGAAATTAAGAAACGGCAACTGTGGAACAGCATAATGATCACATAAGCAAAAATAACAGGGGAAATATGGAAAGACTACATCTAGCAGAAGATGCCTCCAGATTGAACACTGATTTCAACAAATACATTTTGAGCATCCTCCATGGGCCAGGCACTGTTCGAGGCGCTTGGGACACGTCCGTGAACTAAACAGGCTCAAACCCCTCGCCTCCTGGGGAGTCCATTCCACACACATCATCTCAGATGTAAGCGGTGAATACAGCAAGCGGCGACCGGGAGGGCTGGGCGCCACCTGCCTGCCGACACTAGGGGGAGCTGCAGCGCAGTTTTGGCGGCTGAGATTAGGAAAAACGATGATGTCATAAAACCAGACCCCGGCCTTTGGGAGCCAGAAGGAATTTTAGAGGTCATCTAACTTCCTCAGCCTACAGAGAGGAAGCCAAGGCCCGGAAGGCCCACAATGTGGTCGCTAGTTATTCTGCGTTTGGCCTAAATCTGAGCACCAGGCTCTTCCTCTCTCCCCGAGGAGCCAGACGCAGCGTCACCCTCATCAAACGCCCCGCGGCCCAGGAGGGCAGCTCGAGGGTTTTGTGTCAGAGCAGCGGGAGGGAGGGATGATCTCAGAGTGTAGTTCTCTCTGTGCCACTGTTTAAAAACCGCCCATAGAACTTCTAATAGGTCTCTTTCTAAGTGTGGGATTCTGAAGTCTTAAATCAGTGACACCGGCCAACTCATCCTTTGAGACTCAACTTTGGTGAAAATAACCTACATCGCCAGACACCAAAAGGAAGGGGAAAATGGATTCTCATAAAGAGGCACAGAAAGAATAAAGCAGCTTTATTTTCCTAATCATCCCTGCTCTTTACGATTGGAAAGTTATTTAAACGTTACTTACAGCATGGGCTAATTAGATATTTTTTATCCGATATCTCCTTGGGTGTGCCTATTTGCCAAAAATGGAGCCAATTTGTATTTCCACTTTGTATAATGTCAAATATTCCAAGAGTAAGGGTGAAAATTATTTGACTTTCATTACAGTTGCAAGACCACATGTGCTCATTTCCACTCAGGACACCTGTGTTTGTTCAAAGCAACATTGGCTAAGTAAGATTCCAGCATTCTGGGGCTGGGGATGTAGCTCAGTGCTAGAGCGGCTGCTTGGCATGCATGAGGTCCTAGGTTCCATCCCCAGCATCAAGCAAATAAATAAAAATTAAAATTGAAAATAAACTGAACATTCAGGTCATTTACAGTCTGAAGCCCACTGTGTTCTCTCTGTGGGCTCCACTTTCCCCTAAAGACTTTTCACCTGCCAGTCTTCATCTTCATCCTCTGACACAGGTGTTGCAATGTTCTTTCTGCAACACTGCCAAAACATTTAATCAAAGTTTCACATGAGGTAGGAGACTTCAGATATGAAGACCCAAAGACCCCAAAACTTTGTTTTTATGTTTAGGTTCCAAGAGATTGGACAGCCATGGAGGGATGTGATTGGACAGAGGATATGATCTAAAGGCAATAGATGGGGGAACCTAGCAAACCTATCTGTCCAGATTCTTCTTGATCTTTCTGTGTGGCAGTCTCTCCTTGTGGGTTTAGGGCAGGACCCCTCTGAAATGAGGGTCTTCAAAGGAGAAGAGAGAGAGAGTGTAGGTTTGTTGTGAGGGGGCAAAATTGCGACATATGCAGTTGAGGGGAGAAATAAAGAATGTCCACACGCTTCTGCCCCTTTCAAAGCTTTATTCACTCAATTACTCAATACAATTTCACTTATAGGTTCTTAATCAAGAAAATGACAATCCTTAATGCTGGGCACTGCAATAGACATAATCAATTCACAGTAAACAATTCTAGATTAATTAATTCACAGCAAACAATTCTAGATTAATTCTAAGCACTGAAAACACACTTAACCACGACAGGCTAATGACAGACATTCCTTCTGCGTGCTAAGTTCAAAAGTCTCAAGCCTTAGGCTTTATGTCCAGCAGATGCACTCTCAGACCGCTGTGATCAGGTCAGGAACCAAAGCAGGCTTTTCCTGTCATGGAGTGAACAACTGGTCAAGGAGAGGGTCCAAGGGAGAAGTTGAGGCTCTCACTAAGGTCCAGACAAGACAGTAGAGTTTGAAAGCCGTGAGGATCACGCAGAGGATCAGGAAACCATGACAAGTGATGGGATGTCAGGTCCTTATCAGGCTCTCCAGCTCGAGTGCATCCTTGTTTCGGCTGGCTGAATCCCTGTTCATTAGCTCTATTATTTATACTAAATTTGGGGGCTTTTGACCCCCCTTTTCAATCCTTATCAGCTACCACCAGATTTCTCCATGACATCATTTACCCTGGGGTCAGAAACATCTGGTCTGGTGGTCTCTACCCTGATCTTCTCCTCAGGCTAGGACAGCCTGCCAGAGGCTTCACTCTGTTATCTAGGTGAGGGGAAGTAACTTGTTTGTGGCCATTCAGGAGGGATCTGTTGGATGTGCCTGGGGAGACTGCAGGTTTCAAACTGGAGTTTTTAAAATGGAGCTGCTTAGGCTCAGGCCTAATGCCATCCTCACAAGGTTTTATGGGGAGAGGGGTTTTATTTTTCAAAAGCTACCTTGGAGAAGAGGAATTCTGGATTTTGTAAATCACTTTGTGGGGCTGGCAGGGGCAGAAGATAGGACAGGAGAATGTCAGAGAGCCATTGCTCTGGGGCCCTACCATTTTCCCTCAATTCAGAGTATTCAATATACCAAGGCACTGTATGTTGGAATACTGTGTCCTGGGCCCTGACATAACCACCACCCAGCTTCAATAATGATCAGAGTTGGTTGATTATTCTGGTCCCCACTGTTGCCACCCAAATCCATTATGCTCTAGAGGTATGATGTGTCTAACCTCCCCAACCCCTTATTTCCCCAAACTCTGCCAGGCTCCTACCGCAGTCTGTTGAGACTCAACAGAATAACGCCTCTCATGGAAGCATTCACCTTGCTCAGTTTCACATGCCCTTGGAAAAATAGGTGCTTCGATTTTCTTTTTGGTTTTGGAGACTGTAAGAACAGATTTGATTAGCCTCAAATGAGGAGCTCTGGATCCCTTTATTTGTTCTTTCTGGAAATAGAGCCTCCAGAAATCCACACACTGCAAAGAGAAAGTGACTAACGCTTTATTTTAACATACACTAGCATTAGAAAATAGTTCTTAAAACCCACACATTAGCTCAACAAAACCACAATCACCTGCAACTGCTTCCAACAATATCTGAGAGATTGAATAGTTAGCAAAAAAAGTCACTGTAGGATCTACTTTAGGTTCCAGGCATTTTTTTTTTGGGGGGGGGGGGTACTGGGGAACCACTGAGCCACATCCCCAACCTTATTTTGTATTTTATTTAGAGACAGGGTCTCACTGAATTGCTTAACGCCTTGCCTTTTGCTGAGGCTGGCTTTGAACTTGAGATCCTCCTGCTGGGATTATAGGCTTGCACCTCTGCGCTGGTCCAGGCATTTTTAATAAGGACATCTTGCAGTTTTCAGAATTATAATGAAGCTGGTGGGGCATTTTCACCTTGTATATTTTGGACACCTGCTCACTGGGTAGTCACTTCCCAGCAGTGACAAGACATATAAGGTCCCTGCTTTCAAAGAGCTTATGGTCTAGACCAGCAACTAGCATTTATTTTTCCATGCGTGACTGCCTAGCACATTTCTAGTCCTGCTCATAAGAGAACAATACTGCACCCCCAAAACCCACCTCATAGGAGGTGAGCAATCCCCCCCCCCCACCCTCTGAGAACCACTAGGGAAAGTAAATTCACAAACACACAAACAGACATTGTGAGACCTATGATTTAGTTGCTGTGACCATGAACTAGATGGGGGAGAGATTGTTAGCTCACCCCCTGTGAGTGGGTAGTATACAGGCTGACCAACCTGGAGGATGAGAAGGTGCAGTATGAGCATCTGGAGATGGGGAGTAGCACGTGTGAAGGCCCCACAGTAGGTGAGAGCTTAGTGAACTTAAAAGACATGGAAAGAACTGAGCGGTGGTACATGCCTATAATCCCAGTGGCTCCAGGAGGCTGAGGAAGGAGAATTGGGAGTTCAAAGCCAGTCTCAGCAAAAGCAAGGTGCTAAGCAACTCAGTGAGACTCTGTCTCTAAATAAAATACAAAATAGAGCTGGGGGTGGGGCTCAGTGGTCGAGTGCCCTTGAGTTCAATCCCCTGTACCCCCCCACCCCCCAAAAAATACAAAACAGGACTGGGGATGTGACTCAGTGGCCAATGCCCCTGAGTTCAATTCCCAGTACTAAAAAAAAAAAAAAAAAAGACATGGAAAGATGTCTCAAAAGATGGGCTGCAGGTGTAGTCCAGAGGTGGAGCGTGCTTAGCATGTGTGAGGCCCTGGGTTCAATCCCCAGCACTGCAAGCAAAATACAACATGAAAGGAAGTCAGGGGGCAACTAGAGGGAAGGTTGGAGAAACCTGCAGGGGCCAGACCTCCTGGGGCCTGGAGGATTGTGGTAAAGAATTTGGATTTTATTCTAAATGCGTCCTATTGGAAGCCACCAAAGCAATTTAAGAAGGATATCAGTGTAGTGATAATAGTAATGAGGAACAGTTAACACTATCCAACACTTGATCAGCTTATAAACACCCCCCTCACTCTCTCCTTCCTATATATAGATAGATATCCATGATAACCCAACATAATTGGATGTGTTTATCCAATTATGCTCATAACAACCCCATGAGGCTAATACAACCTATACCCTCATTTTATAGAAGAGGAAACTGAAGCATGGAGACGGTAAGTGACTTGTCCAAAGTCACACAGCTAGTGAACTGCACCAGTAATGCTTTTAAAAGGTCAGCCTGCCAGGTGTGGCGGCCCACATCTGTGATCCCACTACTTGTGAGGCTGAGGCAGCAAGACCACAAGTTTGAGGCCAGCCTGGGCAACTTAATGAGACCCTCTCTCAAAATAAATAAAGAGATAAAGTGTGTGCTCAGTGTGCAAGTCCATAGGTCCAAAGCCCAATCCTGAAAAATAATACAATAAAAGATCAGCCAGACTGTAGGGCAAAAGATTGATTGTAGGAGTGAGGAATGAAAGCAAGCAGGCTTGGAACAATCCAGGGAGATGAAGGTAATTAGAATGGGGTCAGGACCAGGGAGAGTCCAGTGAGGCACTGGCCTCAGATGCAAAAATTAAGGGGCAGCCTCCAAAACCTCAGTAATTAAGTTATATTTCAATATTCTGAAAATCAAGATAATGGAAAATTGCATTATGAACAAAATATTGAAATTTTAATTAAAGATAATATGAGTGTTTCTGATTTTTGCTTCTGTGTGGCTGGGAAAGCACTGGGAAAAACTGATCCTTAGTGGAGTAGGCAGGAGAGGCCTGGGGTGAAGGGTGGTGGAAGCAATCTCTCCTGTTGGTATCCAGTACAATAACACTTTTGTCCAGCAGATAGGCAGCATCCAAGTTCCCAGTCACATGGACTTTCCCAAAGAACTTGGAACCCACTCTGGTGGCACAGGTTCTGTTTGTTTAAACTGTTACACCTGTACCAAGGGCAAGATTCAGGTTTGCACAATTCTGAGAAATGTTTTCAGTGTAAATTCAGATGATGAATTTAGCATGATGAAATGATGAAAGTAGCAACAGCTGAAAAAGAAAAATGCAGATTTAGAAGGTAAAGAAAAGATAGTAGGTAGGGAGGAGAATGGGCCATACAATAGGTGGGGGCACTGCTGATCTCAGTAAGGAGGAGAAAAAGGCCTGTTTGAACACCTTAAAGCATTTTCGCCACCGCTGGATGGCCGGCAGGCCAGAGAGTGACGGGTTGTGTTTGCCCCCAGTCTCAGCCTGCATGTCTCTGCCCAGAGAGCAGCCAATAGCTGCTCTGACCCTATTATTGGCATGTACTATATGTTCCAGAGTGGAGTCTTCCCGCATTTTCTTTGACCACTCTTAAATTGCTAACCAAGGCATGCACATGTCGGGTTCACAAACTGTGTTAGATGGTATTTTGGCAAAATAAAGAAATCTCTAGAAAATTTAACCTGTTGTGGATGGAAAAATGCAAATTCTCTCAACAGTCAATTAAACCCAGAAGCGAGGGTGATTTGGATTCGGTCCTGGGAGAAACCGCTCAGGTGGAGACACCCGTGTGGGACCTATGCTCAGTTTCCCAGGGACGCGGGGAAGAAAGTCCTGAGGGCCAGCACAGCCCAGACTAGTTCCGGAGGGTGACCTTGGCCTTGGCTAGGGCCAGTAGGGACTCGCAGGGTGGGGCACGTGCGCAGAGGGGCGTGGCTAGAGGGCGGAGCCAAGTTAAAGCGCAATGGGAAGCGGTTGAGGGGCGTGGCTAAGAGGAGGGGGCAGAGCCAGGTGGGCGAGGGGGCGCGCACGTCGGGAAGATGGCGCTACGTCTGCTGCGGAGGGCGGCGCGCGTGACGGAGGCGGCGGCGGCGGCGGCGGCGGCGCTGCCGAGGCTGTGAGTGCAGGTCCCCAGTCCCCGCAGCCAGCCGGGGGTCGCGGACGGGCGGTCACCGCCACAGCCCCACTGGTCCGGGCAGCGCCTCGGAGCCCTCGCGGGAACCCCGCAGAGGTGGCCCGCTGCGGGTGCCTCCCCGGGCGGGCCTTGCGTGGACCCGGAAAGCGGGTACCACGTTGGGTCGAGTGACTGGACTTCAGCCCGGGAAAACCAAACCCGCCTCCCCCCGCAGTGGCACTCGGAACGCGCGCGTCTTATGAGGGGCCTGGAGGAGTCCGAGGCAGCTCAGAGTGAGACGCCTCGTTTGCTTGGTTCCCCGGTTCCCTGACCTTGGGTCTCAGGACCCTTTGCACGCCCCCAAATTTGGAGCGTCCCAAAGAGCTTTTGCCTGAATCTTATTGCTAACTATATTAGAATTGCAACAAATGTTTACAATAATTTGTTTTTAAAATAACAAAACCCTTTAAATTTTAACACAAATGATTTTTTTGTTTTTCTTTCAGTGCTAGGGATTGAACCCAGGGCCTTGTGCTTGCTAGGCAAGTGCTCTCCACTGAGCTACATCCCCAAACGTGTCTCCCCCCCCCCCCCCTTTAAATTAAAAAGTGAGAAGAGTGTAATCATTTTATATTTTCGAAATTTTCTTTGGCTTAATAAAGGATAACAGGAATCTTATGTTAGGCTGTTTTGGAGGAAATATTTGAAAGAAATTCTGGACTCCTGCAGATGACGTAACTAGTTGAAAAGAGGACCAGCAGGCCCTGTCAAAGAGTCTCAAGGACCTCAAGTTGTCCTCTGGCCATACTTTGAAATCCCTTATCTAGCACTTGCCTATTTGTTAATAGGATGAACGTACATCTCTTTCTTTTCCCCGACCACCATATAAAGAAATAAGTTGTTAGGTTCATAGGCAGAGTTTAGTTCAAGAAGCCAAATTTATGTCCCCTGGTTCAGAATGTTTTACTCTGCTTGCTCCCCCATGGCCCACTGTAGGACCCACATGGTCTTATGCATCCCACCTTTCCAGGGAGCAGCTGGGGGGGTGTACCCAGGCCTTCATGGAGAGTTAATTTTCCAACCTGTGAAGGTTCCAGTGATCACACAAAGTTCATGACTTCTAACATACTTGGGGCTTAATGCCCAACACTCTTGGTCTTCCTTAGCACTGTAGCTTCACAGCACAACTACATACTCCCCACCAAGGCCACCAAAGAGCCTAAATCAGGGGTTAAATAATCCTGGGTCTTGTCAGCTTTAGAACACACTAGAATGGGATATGTAAAGAGCTGTTGACTGCTTACCAATGGCTTGATTTCTTTTTTCTTTCTTGGCACTGGGGATTGAACCCAGGGGTGCTTTACTACTGAGCTTTATCCCCAGCCATTATTATTTTTTATTTTGAGACAGAGTCTCACTAGGTTGCTCAGGCTGGCCTTGAACTTAGGATCCTCATGCCTCATACTCCCCAGTTACTGTGATTACAGGTGTGTGCCACCACATCTGGCAAGTCCCAGACTATCTTGTCAATCATGCTGTTGTCTCTGGCCATACTGAATATATATATAAAAATACCCCACCCTCAAGGAGGAAGCATAACCCTTACCCAACAGAGCCAAGATATAGTTGTGTGAGTACTAGCTCCCTTGACATGCATATCTATAAATATTTCTATGTAGAACCATCTACAGTCATATTAAGCTACACATGAGTTCTTACTGATGTCTCTGACTCTAATCCATCATTACATGGACCACTCTAGCCACTTTCCTGTGTTCCTTGGTAAATTCCCCCCTCAAACAGGAAGAAGCCTGGCTCCCACCATCCACCATTCATTTACTTAATTGTTCAATTCCGGTATACATATGTAGCAATATCAGAATGGTTAACCCAAATGCCATAGGAAAGAAGATAATCCACCGGAGTACAGTGTTTACATACAGTTTCTTTCCCTTTATTCTTATAGGCGCCACTCATTTCCAGAGGTACTTAGGACAGTGCCCTTTTCTGTCTGTTCCCTTCATAAAATTGTTTCATGAATCTATAATACAAGTAGATGCTCTTGTCATAGGCTGCATGCTTTCCCAGTATTCTTCTACCTCCCAGATGATTTTTATTTATTTATTTAATTTTTTGTGGTGGGGATTGAACCCAGGACTGTGTGCATGAGAGTCAGGCACTCTACCAACTGAGCTATATCCCCGGCCCTCCCAGATGATTTTTTAATTGTAAATATTAACATTCACTTTTGTGCTATAAAGTTCTGTGGGGTTTGACAAATACATGATGTCGTGTATCTACCATGACTTTATTACAATATCATACAGAATAGCTTTATTTCCCTAAAGATCCCATGTGCTTTACCTATTTATCCATCCCCTCCTTCCAAGTTCCTGGCAAGCGTTCATCACATTACCATCTCTATATTTTGCCTTTTCCAGAATGTCATATAATTGGAATCATACAGTATGGAACTTTTAGACGGGATTCTTTAACTTAACAATAAGCATGTAAAGCTGGGCATGGACAAGTTCAAAGCCAACTTCAGCAATTTAGTGAGGCCCTGAGTAACTTAGTTACTCAGGACCTGTCTCAAAATTTAAACAAACAAAAAATGTGTTCAATCCCTAGTACCAAAAAAAAAAAAAAAAAAAAACAAAAACAAAAGCAATAAACCAAAACACATGTAAAGTTCCTTCAGGTCTTTTCACTGATTGATAACTCATTTCCTTTTATTGTTGAAAAATATTTCACTGTATAGATGTACCTTAGTTTATTCATTCACTTATTGAAGGATGTATTGGCTGCTTCTAGTTTTTCTTGATTATAAACAAACCTGCTATATATATTTGTGTGTAGGTTTTTGTATAGACGTAAGTTTTCTTTCTTTTTGAGATGGGCTCTTGCTATGTTGTCTAGAATTGAACTTGAGATCTTGCCACAGCCTCCCAAGTAATTGGGATTACAGGCATGCGCTGATGTATCCAGTTCTGACCTAAGTTTTCAAATCAATTGAGTAAATATCTAGGAGTATGATTGTTGAATTGTTTGGTAAGATTATGTTTAGTTGTATAAAAACTACCAAACTGGAGCTGGGGGTACATCCCAGCTTGCCTAGCATACCTTAAGTCCTGGGTTCAATCCCCAGTATGGTGGGGGTGGGGAGGATCACCAGTACTGGGGGAAAAAACAACAATTACCAAGCTGTCTTCCAAAGTAGGAGTCATTTTACATTTCTACCATCAATGAGTGAGAGTTCCTGTTGCTCTGCATCTTCACTAGAATTTGGTATTGTCAGTTAAAAAAAAAGAAAAAGTTAGCTATTCCAATAGGTATTTAGTGGTATCGTGTTTTAACTTGAAATTCCCTCAAATGATATTGAGCCTCTTTTGCTATCCTTATCGGCCATCTGTATGTATTCTTTGATGAAATCTGTTCAGATCTTCTGCCCATTTCTTAATTGGATTGTGTGATACTGTGATATAATAAGAAATATATATCTGGTTTCTGTCCCTGTTTTCTGGCACACAGCACCTAAAACCCTTGGAATCTCCAGAGTGATAAGAGTGTCTTTTGTATGCTAATGAGATGACTGGTGTTTGGGGGATGGGATGCTATCAGCTGTCACTAGAAAGACCAAAGCAGGATTTGAGGGTTGGAATTTTAAACCCCACTCTCCCATCCTCTGGGGAGGGAGTGGGGACTGAAGTTTGAGTTGGTCACCAGTGGCCAATGATGTAATTGGTCATGGCTCCATAAAAAATCAAAAGGACAGGGTATGGAGAGCTTTCCGATTACTGAACACTTGGAGGTTCCTGGAGGGGGGTGTACATGAGAGGGCAGGCAGCTCTATGCATGTCCCCACGTCTTGCCCTATACGTGCTTTTCCTCTGTATCCTTTGTGATATCCTTTATAATAAACTAGTAAATGTGTTTGCCTGAATTCTGTGTCCTGTCCTAACAAGTTAATTGAAATCAAGGAGGGGTTCTTAAGAAGCCCTGACATAGGGCCAATAGGTCAGAAGTGCAGGTAGAACAACCTGGGGCTTTTTATTTGTGGCTGTAGTGGAGGCAGCCTTGTGGGACTGAGCCCTTAACCTAAAACTCCAGGTGGAAAGTGTCAGAACTGAATTGAGTTACAGGAGACCCAGGTGGTGTCTGCAGGAGAAAAGAATTGCCTGGAGAAGGGGGAGACCCCCCCTGCACATCTGGTCAAAAGTGTTCTGTGCTGTGTTGAGGGTCTGCGAAGAGGAAAAACACTGGTTTTTCCTCTATCTGACACGTTGGCTGTTTTCTTTTTCTTTCTTTCTTTTTTTTTGGTGCTGGGGATTGAGACTAGGAGTGTTCAACCACTGAGCCACATGTCCAGCCCTTTTAGTATTTTATTTAGAGACAGGATCTTGCCCAGTTGTTAAGGGCCTCTCGAAGCTGCTGAGGCTGGCTTTGAACTTATGATCCTCCTTGCACCCAGCAGGTTGGTTGTTTTCTTGTTGTTCATTTTAAAGTGTTGGTGGTGTATATTGGCTCTAAGTTCAGACTTGTGTTTTGCAAATATCTTCTCCAGTGTATGGCTTAGCTTTGCATTTTCTTTCTAGTGTTCTAGAACAGAGTTTTCAATTTTGGTGAAGTACAGCTTATCAGTTTTTTTCTTTTGTGGCCAAACCCAAGGCCACATAGACTTTCTCCTATGCTTCATTTCTTCTTTTTCTCTTTCTGTCCTTTTCTTTTTCTTGTGGTATTGGGAATTAAACTCAGGGACTCACACAGGGTAGACAAGCGCTCTACCACTGAACTGCACCCCCAATCCCTCTTAATTAATTTTAAGACAGGATCTCTCTAAGTTGCTGAGGCTGGCTTTGAGGTTTCGAGCCTCCTTCCTCAGACTCCCAAGTAGCTGGGATAACAGATGCACCACATGTCTTTATTTAGTGTTGGTTTCTGTAGGCTTGATTGTTGTTGTGTTCCTCTAGTCCTCCTTTGCTGCTTTCTTTAGCATTAAGTGAATATTTTCTAATGTGATACTTTAAAGTTCTTTAATAATTTGTTACACTATGCATTTCAAGGTTAGTTTTCAGTAGTTGCTCTCGAGGGTTCATCCATAATATATACTTCTTTAAATTGTGGATATGTGTATGTAAAGTTTTCCTTTTAGCCATTTTAAATGTAGTTTGGTGGCATTATTATGTTTCAGAGTGTTGTGCAACCATCCTCACTATGTACAATTTTCATCACCCCAGATAGAAACTCTGCATTACACAATAACTCTCAATCCCCCTGCCCTGAACCTCTAACTTCGTGCTTTTTCTGTGAATTTGCCGACTCTCTAGATATTTTATGCAAGTGTATTCATCCTTTTGGTTTTGGCTTATTTCATTAATGCAGCAAAACATTTTTGAGGCTCACGCGTGGATCAGAACTTCATTCCCTTTTATGTTTGGATGATAATCCATTGAATGTATATTATCGTATATATCTTATCAAATCTCCTTTTGATTTATACTAACTTAATCCCTGGAGATACACAGATGTTACTTCCACATAGCTCTTTTCCTGTTGCTTCTTTTTGTGGCATTATTTTTATACATTTTATATCTATGTTACAAACGCAGAAACATATTACTGAAATTATTACTTTATATACTTTTACATTTTTTAAAGCTTAGAGAGATGCAAATACATACTTCTCTCTCTATCTATCTATCTATCTCTTATTGTATTGGTTGTATTCACCTTTTTATTTACCATTCTTGGTTCTCCTGGTTTGTCCATGCAGATTTGAGTGCCTGTCTGGTGCCATTTCTTTAGCCCAGTACATCTTTGCTCCTGCCTACCTATCTTCTTTGTTCTGTTAGGAAACATACATTTCTGTATGTAGGCCTTTCAACACAATTGTTTAATATTTCTTTTTACAATTGCTGTGTGTGTGTGCGCGTGTGTGTGTGCGCGCGCGCATGCGGCACTGGGACTGAACCTATGCACTTAACCACTGAGCCACATCCCCAGTCCTTTTTGTTTTAAATTTTGAGACAGGGTCTCACTAAGTTGCTTAGGGCCTTACTAAATTACTGAGGCTCACTGTGGTCCTCCTGCTTCTGCCTCCCACACCACTTGGATTATAGGCTATACAATTACTTTTTAAATTAATTAAGAGACATGCATTTATAATCACATGATTACCTTTGCCACTGCATGGGGGGTTGAATACTGTGTGGGGTCACTTATTTTCAGTTTAATAATTTCTTTTTATTTTTTTGTATTGTGGAATTTAACCCAGGGGCACTCCACTGCTAAACTTTATCCCAGTCCTTTTCATTTTTTATTTTGAGTCAGGGTCTCATGAAGTTCCTGGGGCTAGCCTTGAACCTCATGCCTCAGCCTCCCAATTTGCTGGGGATCACAGGAGTGTGCCACCACACCTGGCTTTAGTATTTCTTGTAAGGTGGGTCTGCTAGCAAGTTTCTTTTGTTTACCTAGAAATGTCTTTACTTTGTCTTCTTTTTTAAAAAATTAAAATAATTTCTTTTTGCAGTGCTGGGAATCAAACCCAGCACTTCATGCATACTCACTCAGCAGGCCCTCTACCACTGAGCTGTGTCCTTACCTGCTTGCCTTCATTTTTGAAAGTAGTTTTGCTGGATATAGGATTCAAGGTCCACAGTATTTTTCTTTGAAAGGCTTTGAATATATTCTCTTACTGTCTTCTTGCCACCATTATTTCTGATGAGATATCAGCTGTTGATCTTATTAGGGTTCATGTAAGTAATGAGTCATTTCTCTTTCTGTTTTCAAGAGTTTGTCTTTGAACAGTTTTATTATGGCAAGTGTGGATCTTTTTTAGTTTATCCTACTTAGAGTTTATTGAGTTTCTTGGATGTTTATTTATCAATTCTGTGAATTTATTGACTATGATTTATTCAAAAGGTCTTTTTTGCTCCCTTATCTCTCTTCTTTCCTTCTGAGACTCACATTATGAATAAGTTGGTACAAATGGATTGAAGGGTGATGGTGTCTCTCAGGTCTTTGAGCGTCTTTGTTCATTTTTCTTTCTCTTCCTCGGCTGTATGATCTCAACTGCAACCTTCAAGTTTGTTGGTTCTTCCCTGCTAGCTTGGATCATTTTCATTTTAGTTATTGTGCTTTCCAAATCAGAATTTCTACTGAGGACTTTTCTATAATTTTATCTTTATTGATAGTTTCTATTTACTGAGACATCATTGGCATACTTTTATTTAGTTCTTTATTTTTCAGATTTTATTTTTCTATTTTTAGTGTCAAGGCAGGGTCTTACTAAGTTGCTCAAGCTGACCTCAAACTTTTGAACGTCCTGCCTCAACTCTCCAGTCTCAGATCATGGGTGTGTACCACCACATCTGGCTCCTTTAATTCTTTATAGTTTTTCTTTGCTTTTTGGAATACATTTGTAAATTTCTGATTTAAATAGTAAATTTAGTACCTGCACTTTCCCAGGGACCATTTGTATCAACTGCTTTTTTCTTCTGAGGACGGGCCATACTTTGGTGTTTCTTTGTGGGTCTTATAAATTTGCGTTGAAAGCCAGTTGTGAACCCACAGTTCATGACTGTGACTTTGCCTTCACTTTCTGCTTGCACAGAGACTGAAGGTTGGTTAGACACGGAAGCTTAAGGTCTTCCGAAGTTTTCCTGAGCATGTATACAGCCTGGGCATGCACCCAGATACACATGTGCAGGCCTTCTAGATTCCTGGGAATATGTCAGAGCTTTTCAAATCTCCCTTTGGACATCTCATTCTCTAACTTTTCTTTTTAAGCTTTTTGGTTAGGCCATTGTTTGCTAGTTGTTATCCTCTAGCTCAGGTAGCTGTGATGTTAAACAGTCGCTTCTGATCATTTTGACAGATGACCTCAGAGACAGTGCTGTTTCCACTGTGTGAGCCCTGTCTCAGGTCAGACAAAGCCTTGCAAGTGGGGTCTTCCAGTGAACCACCAGACAGGTCACATAGTGACATTCTCTGGGCATGGGGCTTTGAAAGAACTCTAATCCTGTTTTTTCCCCTTCACTGGCTGCCAGGCTACTGGTTTTCACTGTGATTGTGGGCTGTTGGATTTCAAAGCTACTACAAAACTGGAGAGAGGGATAGGATAAGTTCAAACCCCACAAAAATTGCTGTTCTGAGATTCATCCGTTTTTCTTGAATAAATGCTCTTGAGGTTGTGCAAGCCTTTGAATAATTTCAAGAGTTCTGCAAAGGTTGATTCTGACCATATTTGCCAAATGCGTGATTAAAAAGCTGAAAAGCAGTAAGCAAAAATGTTTTGAGGCAAAAAGTAAGTTGAAGTAGTCCAAGAAATAGGAAACCAATCCTTTCAAATTGCTTGGGACTTTCCCAGTTTTAACATGGAAATCCCACATTCTAGGCAAGCCTTTAGTTTCAGAAAACCAAGATCATTGTTTACCTTAGAGATAGGGAAGGAAAGGCTGAAGAAGGAAGGAGGGTTATTATGAACAGGAGGAGGGTGGGGTTGGAGTACAAGGCAGAATTCAGGGCCCAGAAGGAGAGTAGTTGACAGACGATTGGAGAAAGGATGAAAAGACAGATGACCTTAGGTACAGACCAGTGGTTCAAGAAGGAGTGCAAGTCTCCTGGAGCAGCCTCAGTTCTAGAATGGAGAGGGAACATTCAGAATGTCTTAATGGAGAAACAAGGGCCAGTGTTGAAGATAGGCTGAGAGAAAGAAGAAGGAGACTGGAGGAACAGGCAATACCAGGGAGCCTGGAGCCAGGACGTGCCCTGGGGTGGACAGAGGAGTTGGTGGCAAATGAGATTTCCCAGAACAACTAGTGGGCCACAGTCAGGCTAGCCAGGCGTGGTGGCACATGCTTATAATTCCAGCTACTGTAGAGGCCACGGTAAGAGGATTACAGTTTGAGGCTAGCTTGGGTGATGTGACGAGACCTTGTCTCAAAATAAAATTAAAAAGGACTGGGGATGTAACTCAGTGGTATGATAGTGGTCTAGAACATATGAGGCCCTGGGTTCTGTCCCAGCACCATAAAAAACAAAAAAACATAGAGACTGAAGAGCAAGAACTGCATATGGGCCTGAACTGAGAGATGCAGATGTGTGGAGGGTGCCTCGTGGAGATGGTGGGGTTCCTGCAGGAGCTGTTTGCTAGTGCAGGGTTGTGCCATACCTACCTGGTGGCGTTACCTCTTCCTAAGGCTCTTGCAGCTGTGTAGGGTTTGTTTTCCAATGGTACCATGCCCTTGTGGAGTTGTTGTAGGGCCTGGAGCATGTGTGTGTGCAGGCAGGGAGCACACCAGGCAGTCCAGATGGCGGGAGGAAGCTGGGACTTAGTGATGAAATTTTTTGGGGGGGTGGGGGGCGTACTGGGAATTGAAGTCAGGGGCACTCCAGCACTGATCCACATCCCCACAGCCCTAGTTTGTATTTTAGCGATAGCCAACTCGCTGAGTTGCTTAGTGCCTCGCCATTGCTGAAGCTGGCTTTGATCCTCCCATCTCAGCCTCCTGTGCTGCTGGGATTACAGGCTTGCTGCCAGTGCCTCCTCCCTCTATTCCTTGCCTTGTGGATCCAGAGGAAAGTTGGGGAAAATTTTCTTACACATGCTCCTTTCTACTGTATTCTCCCCTGAAAGTGTGGCCACTGAGAAGACTGTCCTCACAAGTGCTCCCCTGAGTGCCCCTGTTTTGCATTTGTTAAGAATGGCCTAGCACTTCATCCTTCTAGAAATCCTCCGTGATGAGTTGCTAATAGCGGTGTCTGTGAATGGAGTGCTCTGAGTTATGTTTGAAGTTTAGAAAGTGCACACGCAGTCTTGCTTGTGGCTTAGTCTGGCGAAGACGAGACGGATGTTAAGGAGCTAGTGTCCCTGGGAAGCTGACCTGCAGCATCGCTGCTGTTTCCCCAGTGGTTGTTTTCTCCAGTGATGGTTCTGGACTGGCCCAGGTCTGATTGATGTCACTTCTGAAAACAACCTTTGGTCACAGTTTCCTTAACTAAATGGTGGCTGCTCTGTAGGAGCTGCCATTTTATGCATCACTCCCTTTGGGAAGCCCGCAGGTGCCCTGGCTAAAGTTTTAGGAATGCAACTTTCTTAAGAAAAAAGCTGGCAGCCTTGGGGAGGAGCTGAGGGTAGGTATTAGGCATTTTTTTTTTTTAAGATGTGAAGAGTTGTTAATTGTAAAAACAATAATACTTTCCTGCCCCTGAATACAACTGTGGCTGTGTTCTGTTGTTACACATTGCTCATTTATTCTACACATTGCTCACGATTTCAACAGGTTTAGAATTTTATTAGGCAATAAAGAAAATATTGAGGAAATGGTATTTGTGTTTTCATATAGGTCACTTGGGTATGAATTTAAATCCATTGTAATTCAAACAGGTTTAATTTATTTCATGTTGTTACTTGACTGTTTTATAGTTTATTGCTGTGGTTTGAATGTGTCTCCCACCAAAGCTCATGTGTTGGAAATTTAATCCCAAGCAGCAATGTGGAGGGTGGACCTTTAAGAGGTAATGAGGTCATGAGATTCATTCTTTCCTTTCTTCCTCTTTCTTTTCCCCCTCCACTATAAACCAGGTTTAGGATAACTTTTAATTTAGCTGCTTTGATTTCATTTTGTTTCCACTGTGGGGCATTAACCTAGCCTGGGAGCCTGGGCGATGGGTCCTATTGCCACATGACTCTAGAACTCTCTTTCTGTGTATAACCACAGTTCATTTATTCCATTTCCAAGTTTTCTCTTTTGGGAAATGCAGAGATGAATATCCCTATTCCCAAATCTCTGTGGGCACCCATATGTGAGACGCGGAGGTAACTTTCTATGTGTGGATTTGCTGGGTCAGAGCATGACATTTGATGCCCTTGGATGCTTGTTATTAGATGGCTTTCCTGAAAGGGTAAGTTGTTATATCCCTGGGCTGTGGGTGCCTTTTGGAGGTTCTTCTGTCCATTTCCCTTGACATTAGCAGGCTCATCTTAGTAAAGGAAGCACCCCAAATGCTGAATATTTTTAAAGACAACACTTTTTACTCTATTGTATTGTCTTACTTGCCACCCCCAACAAAAGGAGGGTCACAATTTAGTGGAAGACTGTTTTTGTATTCACTGTTAAATTCACAGTTCTACATTGTTTAAAAAAAAGTTCTTTTTTTTTCCTCCTTAATAAGGGCCTCTCTCTGAACCTATATATGGTCATTAAAAATTTTTATATATGTATCTCACATTTGCTCTGTAGAACTTGGGCTTGGAAGCAGCTCAAGCCTGTTTGAAAGCACATACACTTGATATGGCTTCTTATTTAATCCTACAGGTGTCCTTGTGAGAAGGAAGATATGCTCACATCTTTTTTGGACAGAAGCAAAGGTTTAGAATAAACAAATCCCAAACCTCCATGCCAGGTGCAGTTTGGTCCTGAGGCACTGGAGGGCGCTCTAGCAACAGGAGATATAACCTGTCAGTGCAGTCCTCAGGATGACCCTTAACAGGCTGCTTGGAGAAAGATGGGTGGGTTGGTTTTCTTGTTCATTTTAAGATAAATGAAAGACATGTGGATAGTAGAGGAAATATTCTGTACTTCCCTATTCAAGGTCCCTTTAAAGAAACTTAAGAAATAACCCTGTGCTCCAGCTCCTCCTCTCTCTCTGCCCTCTTGGAACCTCACTGGGCTGCCTCTGCTATGCTCTGTCCTTAGCCTGGGGCACTCTGTCCTGTGTCAGCTCAGATGTCACCAACCTCAGAGGTCTTTCCTTACCATCCTGTACAACGTAGCACCCCTCCCCAGCACCACCAGGTGCCTCTGCACCCCTCCCCCTGCCTGTCAGATGGTATTTCCGTCGCGGTTTCCACCAGATATATTATACACTCGTTTGCTTGTTGTCTGTGTGTCCTCTCTGTCAGTTTATTCTGTGCCTGTTGTATACCCCAAGCCCACAACAGTCAACATTCCATTGTCTAGAAAAGAATTATTGCCCTCAAATAAGAGGACCTTGGAGAATTCAGAAATACGGAGTAGATTTCTTTTGAGCTTTGAGTTATTTTGGTCCATTTGAGCTCAATTTGACCAGAGAGTGAAGATAATAAAAGCTTCATCTTCCCCAAACTTATGATGACAGTCTGCATTGAGCTGGTCCCCCCAACCCCAGGTGCTGGGGATTGAACCCAGGGCCTCAGGCACGTAAAGCTTGGGCTCTACCACTGAGCTACACCCCCATGCCCTCCCTTACTCCATTGGTTTATCCAGTCCTCGTGCCACTGTGGGAGATGTGTTTGTCTGTGCCGTTGCCCCTCTCCCTGGACATCCTCAGGAAGGTGGTGTGTTTCTCTTATATCTTTCTTGTAGCAGTGACTGCTGCTAGGTGCTCAGATTGAGCTTGCAATTGCAGAGGCTAATGACTGACACTGTGGAGAGGCTAGGATTTTGAAATAATGTAGATGCACTGGGAACTAGAACCTAAAAAAAAAAAAAAAATTAAGAGTATGAGGAGGAAGATGGGATGTCCTAAATTTCATTCTGATCATCAAGGTTTCAGCTCAGAGAAGTAGATACCTGATTTCTGGCTGCTCCCTACCCCTTTATCTCCAGCCTTGTCTTTGTCTTAACAGCCCTGGCACCCTCAAGCTGGCCCCCAAGTGCTCCAGAGCCTGGACCACAGTGCCCTTGTGGGGCCTACCTGTTCTAGGTCACATGGCCAGGAGTCCACCTTGAATGACCAATAAGTGCTGACATTGGATGTGTAGCCCTCCCCAAGCACTGCACATTTTTAAGAAAGGCCTCCTGCACGTGCTTCAACTCAAAGGAGTCAGCCAGGCAAGAGAGTCTCCACCAGGGAAGAAATAGCTTACGAGAGGCTCCCAGCCCTCAATAGCCTCTGGACAAAAGTCCAGACTGTGAATTCAGATCATTAGTGTCTGCCTGTGCTGCTGTAAGACAACAGGGACTTCCCTGGTGGTCTGGCGACATGGCTGCTACTGGGCACTGCAGAGAAGCTTTACCCTCAAAACTTCTCTCTCCACTCCCATCACATTGCTTCCTCACCCTGAGCTGCCCAAAGCTGGGCTCTGATCATGTTGCCCACCCCCTTACCCAGCATAACTTCCCTGATGACCTCCATTTATCTGCCTCATGGAGCCTGGAGCCCTTAACATGGCATTCCTGTGCCTCCTCTCCTGCCATCCCTCTTCCCACACTGCCCACCTCGCACTGTGTCCGTCCACCCAGATGCTGACCACTCCACACTCTCTCGCCCTTCCCCTCTCTGCTGTGCTCACAGTTCCCCAGCCAAATTCTGCTCATCCTTTAGGGCCTGTGGCCAGTACCACTTCCTCCTGGAAGCCTGTCTTCCTTGGACCTCTCAGATGGCAGCCATCTGTCGGGTCCTCAGAAGCCCTGCCCTCCTCTGAAGGCTCTTGCCACCTTCCCTTCATTAAGGTCAGGGAGGCTCAAAACTCCCAGTCGTCTTTGACGCCTCATCTCCCTTCCTGCCCGCACTCCATCTGCTGCCAGCTCTGTTGATTCCCCCGTCAGTTGCCAACTCTTTTCCACTGTCCTGGTTTTCTGTTCCTAGAACAGATTACCACAGACTCTGGGGCTTCAAACAAACAAAGTCTCACTTCTGGAAGTGAGGAGTCTGGCCTGGGTCTTGGTGGCTGTAACCCAGGCGTCCACAGGGCGTGTTCCCTTCCTTGCCTCCATTCGCTCCTGGCCTGTGCCTCCCTGGGGAAGCCTGCAACAGCAGGGTGAGCTCTACGTTGCAGTTTCTGTGTCCTCTTCTGCTTCCCTCTCCCCGAAGGAACTTGGTGATTGTGATTGTGTGGAGCCCACAGGGATCGTCCAGGCTAGTGGCCCCAACTGGAGGGCTCTGATTTCTCCACATCTCCCCCACCTTTGCTATTTTCTATTACCTTTATTTTAGCCATTTTAGCAGGTGGGAAGTGGAGTCTAGTGGTTGCCTACAATTTTTTTTTTTTTTAAATTTTGTACCAGAGATTGAACCCAGCCCTTTTTGTATTTTATTTTGAGACAGGGTTTTGCTTAAGGCCTCACTAAGTTGCTGAGGCTGGCTTTGAACTCAAGATCCTCCTGCCTTAGCCTCCTGAGCTGCTGGGATTATAGGTGTGTGCCACCATGCCCAGCTCCAAATAATTTTCTTTCTTTTTTTTTTTGGTTGGGGGTGCTGGGGGTCAAACCCAGGGACTTGTGCAAGTAAGGCAAGCACTCTGCCAACCGAGCTTTATCACCAGCCCCCATATCATTTTCTGAGTACACGAATTAGTTCATTTCATGACTGTTTAACATCCTCCCATTGCACTCATGAAAAGCAGCCCCTTTCCTTGACCTTGGAGTACGGTTGACCTTGCCTCTCTATCTCTTGTGTTTCTCCTGTGCTCCACTCACCAAGCACATAGGCTTCCTGTCTCCTTAAGCAAGACCGTGACCTTGGAGGCTCAGGGGGTTCAGACCCCAGGTCTCTTAGAATTAAAAGATGAGGGGCTGGGGTTGTGGCTCAAGTGGTAGAGTGCTCACTGAGCACGTGTGATACACTGGGTTTGATCCTCAGTACCACATAAAACTATATAAAAATACTGTGTCCACCTAAAACTAAAAAATTAAAAAAAAAAAAAAGATGAGATGAGGCACTGACTGCTGGGTGTGGTACCTGCCTCATTAGAACACCAACAAGCAGTGGATGGAAAAAGGTCAGATGAATACATAAATGGCCCCTTCTCAGAGGGGGACGATGACCTAGGGCCTGTCCTCCTTCCCACCCATTTCCCTCCCTCTGAGCATCCCATTCTTGGCATTCACCCAGTTGATCCTGGGATGTGAATGTGTGCATTTCCCTGTTGTATTTGATCTTCTCCATTAGATTGAAAACTCCACCCCTTCCTGCCAGTGCCCCGCACAGTGCCTGGCACACAATAAACACTGACTAGAGAATTCGTGAATGAATGTATCATCATATGGCCCCAGTAAGCAGAATTCCTTACTAATTATCGATTCGACATGAGAGTGTGGAAAGGCAGGCTTGTATGTGTGAGTGTGGGTGTATGTATGTTTTCCTAGATTATAGATTTGTCTAAACATTCCTGCTAATTTAAGATGTCAAATCTGAAGGTTCTTTCTTGGCTTGAGTTTTTGAATACAGGCCAGGGCTGTTTTCAGATTTCTTAATAGTCCCTCTTTTGTGAAAGTTTTCCAAAGCAGGACATAAACAGGACATCTTTTGTACATAGTGGTCTACTTTGTTGGTTTATGCAATTGAGTAGTGGGTAGAGGGGAACCCTTAATGTCAGCATGTGGCATTACCCTAGCCCTGGGGTGGCCATTATGCTGGCCATTATGTCTGTTTCAGAATTTCTCACCCATGGAATATACTTATCTTCCTCAACTCAGGACCAACTTGGCATCCAGAAGCTGTATTTTTAAAAAAATCTGTGGTTGGGAAGCAGCTCCGTGGTAGAGGGTTTTCTTCGAATGTGTGAACCATGGGCTCCCCACCCGGCACCACAGAGGGAAAAAGTCATGGTCTTTCAGGTGGGTGGATGCATTTTAGATCCAAAGCGACCTTCACTTCCATCCTGGAAGTTTCTTCTGTTTTTGTTTGTCCCCAACCCTGAATCATTCCCCAGCCCTTCCCTAAACACCCCTGGTGACGTACTGGGATGAGGTGGAAAGTGTGCACCAGTCAATCACCAGACTGCTGCGGGGAAGAGGGGGTGGGGTACCTGCAGCGTCGCCACCGGGACGCTGTTTGCTTGATGCTGGAAGCTCCTTGAGGACCAGGGCCCAGGTGGAGCTGCTAGCTAGCCGGCTCTGAAACCAGCAGGATGCCTGGCTGTTTGTGTGGGGGCTACTGAGTATTAGCAACTAGCCAGTGACCAGCAGGGATCAGCAGATTTTAGATTTCACAAACATTCAGTGTGTTAAGTGAGGATCCCCGACATTAACAAAGAAAGGATTTATGAAGATGGAAACAGGTGCATTTTATTAATTAGTCTACTATTTGGGGAATTATTTAAAAAAATGTTACTATCTCCTGGATTATTGTTAATGAGGGATACAAAACTTAACTTTTTATCTTTTTATTTTTACAATCATATGGTTTACTACTTGATGTGGATTTTTTTTTTTTGTACCAGAGATTGAACCTCGGGCGCACTTTACTACTGAGCCACATTCCCAGCCCTTTTTCTTTATTATTTTGAGACAGGATCACACTAAATTGCTGAGGATCTTGCTAAATTGCTGAGATTGGCTTTGAACTTTTGCATCCTCCTGTCTTAGACTTCTGAGTAGCTGGAACTACAAGCATATGCCACCACACCTGACCCCAGTTCTTTTATAACTTTTTATTTTGAGACAGTGTCTTGCTAAGTTACCTAGGCTGGCCTAAAACTTGCCATCCTCCTGCCTCAGTCTCCCAAATTGCTGGGATTATAGGTGTGCACCACTAAACCTGGCTCTTATTATTATTTTGTGGGGCTGAGAAGCAAGCCCAGAGTCTCATGCTTGCTATGCAGCACTCACTCTACCACTGAATTACATCCCTGGCTCTTTTTTTTTTTTTTTTTTTTTTGGGGGGGGGGGGACAGGGTTTTGTTAAGTTTTCCAGGCTGGCCTCAAACTTGCAATCCTCCTGCCTCAGTCACCTGAGTAGTAGGGATTAGAGGTGTAATCATCAAGAATGCTTGCCTTGATGTGTCTTTTTTTTTTTTTTTTTGCAGTACTGGGGATTGACCCCAGGGCTTGCTAGGCAAGTGCTCTACCACTGAG
This sequence comes from Marmota flaviventris, assembly GCF_047511675.1. Lineage (NCBI taxonomy): Eukaryota > Metazoa > Chordata > Mammalia > Rodentia > Sciuridae > Marmota > Marmota flaviventris. The sequence goes on from NC_092501.1 coordinate 156,139,455, forward strand.
CTATATCCCCAGCCCCAATTATATTATTTTTAAGTAAGAGGTATTTATGATAATGTTTCTTCTTATTTTTATTTTTAATATTTTTTCTTTTAGTTGTAGATGGACACAGTAACTTTATTTATTTATTTTTATGTGGTGCTGAGGATCAAACCCAGTGCCTCACACGTTACGTTAGGCAAGTGCTCTATCACTGAGCCACAACCACAGCCCCATGTTTCTTTTTATAATTCAGACACTCATTTATACATTCTTCTGAAAGAGTGAGGACTGTGTCCCAGGTCCTGATCATTATTACTGAGGCAGCTCCTTAGAGGAAAGAAGGGAAGAAAGGAATTGTGTGCTGTGGGGTGCCCAGTGGCAAGGGGCTGGACATGAAGCTGAGTGGGTGGGTTTGGGGCCAGACTGAAGGCTTCACAGGCCAGCCCAGGACGGGACTTTACTTACATCCTGTTGGTAGCTTGGGTACAGTAGAGATGTTTAATTTCTTTCGCCTTCCATCAAGTCAGCCCTCCAGTCTGCAATCTGGTCCTAGTGTAATTCCATGCTATTTCAGCCTCTTACCTCTTTAATTACATTCAAACCACACTGGAGGTGTGTGTGTGGGGGGTTCTAGCTTAGTGGTAAAGTACTTGCCCAGCATGCTGGAGGCCCTAGGTTCAACCTCCACACTGCAAAACAAAGCATGCTGAGAACGCTAATTGGAACAGAAAAAGTGGACTCTGCAGCCTAAGGGGCATGGTTCCTCCTCACCTATAATGTACTTACTGCACTTAAATAGTTCTAGTTGTTTGCAGCTTTCAGGTGACTTCATTGCTCTGAGCACTACACACTTAGCTTCCTACATCTGCAGTTAATTTGTTAAGAGACCTTAATGAGAAACTTCAAACACTTTAAATGTCAATTACCAGAAAGTGAGGTTTTCAAGTTCCAGTATTCTGGCTGTATTGGTCAAGAGAATGTAATCCCAGGTGGATGTAATTTAAGACAGATGACATTCCAGAGCTTCCGTTACAAAGACTTCTATATTTGGAGACTAATAATAAGCTGGCTTCTGTTGCTGCTCCCCTGGCAGGATTGCCCAGTTATGACATCTAGTCCGGGACTTCTCTTCACTGTTGCTCACTTTGGCGCTGTGTCTGCACTGGTGCTTTTGAATTGGAAAAGACCCCAAAGCTACTGTGTGCAGAGGAGTATATCCAGTATATAACAAAGGTAATAATTCCAGCTTCAACTCTACACCTTAGAGAAGAAAGAAGTATTTGTGATGTTATTATAGATTTAGCAAATGGGATAATCTTAAGTTTCTGACTCACAAATCCCAGTTTGTTTCTTGCCACTCCTTTTCTGGGTTCTTTCCTTTGTCCCTGTTTCTTTAAGATAAGATGCATGAAGAAAGGGTTGAACATGGTGATGGGTCTATGTTTTAACAGAAAGTAAAGCCAGAGCAGGCAGAATAAATTAAGGCTGCCTTTTCTCTGCAGGTCAGTTAGTGGGTGTTACATCCTTAGTCATTTGTGCTACAAAGTACATGCGTTTTGGCAGCTGGTTTAGTTTTCATCACTTTTGAGCCTATGATGAACGATCCTGGCAGATTGTTGGCCTTAAAAAGGAAAACTTTTGTGTGCAAGTTTTAAGTTGAGTTTTGTTATGTTTTGAAAGCTTTTTAATGTAAGTCATTTATGTGGAATTTTGTTTTGTTTGAATTTGAAATTTTTAAAAAGTTCTAAACCAAGAGCCTGCCATATTGAACTGTTTTTCATGTTTGGCTCTTAAAAGTTAATTTACTGATTTTATTGTTAATAGATAGTAAAAAATAAATACTATTAGTTGATTCCTTTTGAAAATTGAAAAATTATTTTTAGTTTGTATGGTTTTAGGGTGTTTTGTTTTTTCCAGATGAAATAATGTTGCTAATGAAGTCTTAGACTACTATAAAGTCACTTTCAAAGTGAAGGAAATACTCACACAAAATTATGTATATCTGAACATGTAATTTCATGTAATTTTGGGTAATCAGCCCTGTTTAAAGGCTTCTAGGAGTTGTTTTCTTTCAAAAGCAGCCCATCGGTTCTGTTTGGCATGTTGTGTATTGTTAAGACTTCATATAAATGTGAGGCACTAAAACGTGAAGTTTACAGAACCATTGGGACCTTTTTCTTGTGTGTCTAGCATGATCACTTCTCCAAGTTACAATAATCTTTGTGTTGTGGGCATGTTTACGAAACTCATGTCTGGTTTATCTGATTGGGAGGTGAAATTTAATTTTTTTCCAGGGGTTATTTCTCAGTGTGCACAATCAGCTGATAGGCCTCAATACAATATGAGGGTTCATAAAGTGAAGTTGCTTAATCAGCTTCACAGCTGTGAGTTTAGGAAGTGAATTCACTTCACCCTCTCTCCAGAGGGATGACTTGGTGACTTATTCCTGGTTTCCCTAAACAACATAGTAGAGCCTATTTGGATTAATCAGCAGCCTGGGGAGTTGGAGCAATCATTTGAAATATGGAGTGGAAAACTTCCTTGCTCTTGGAGCAGTCAGAGGCCAGAAATGAGAGCCGTGTCCTTGTCCTTTCCCTGGTGGCTCCTCACCTGTGAAGTTCCACCATGGTGCTAATAAAATTGTAGGAGCTCATTTTATGTGAAACCATTAGCAGCCTGAGAATTCAGGACTAGCTGCCTCTCATACTTTAAGACACTAGAAGGTGTCATTTATAAGCATAGTGGGCCCGCAGGAAGGCAGAACAGGCTTGTAAACCTCAGCTTTAGTCTCTGGACAGCAATAATTTTGTAATACAGTTTAAAGTCTTAGGTTATCAGAATCACAAATGTGCCTTTATATTTGATGGGCAAATCCCATGAAATATCTGTTTATAAAAGCAGATACAATGGCCAGTTATTTACTTCTTGTTGTGATAATGTTATTTTTTTTGTGTGTGTGTGGGGGGGCAGGTAATGCTGTTAGTATAAGAATATTTTGTTGGTAAAAAGTTTACCATAAGGGCAGTTCTACGTAATTGTAATTAATACAGACTTTTTACTTGGAAATCGCTGCTTCACCAGTTCCTACTGAATTGTGCCACCGATGCAGAATTCCAAGGTTGGGGTGGGGGTGCGACAGTCTTCCATTTGTCTGATAAGGTGGAGGTTTCACAGGATACAGGTTCATGGTCACCTGTGGGAAGGACAAATATCTCTGACACTAGGCCAACCCAGTTCCAATATTTTTGTTGAAAACTCCCCAAATGGTACCTTATCTGAAACCATGGGGGGGTGGGGAACAGGAGATTAGGTGAGAATTCAGAAACCTATTCTGTAGCTTGAGAGCAGCGTACAGACTCTGCCTGGGCGGGAAGACATGTGTGTCCAGGCCGGGGCTCCTCATGGGTACAGTGATGAAATCTGTTCAGTCCTCCCCTGCTTGCCCTTCTTGCCTCCCGCCTCCTGCCCCGGGGCAGGTGTGTCAGCTGACCCCCCTCTTGGCCCTGTCCCTTCCCCATCAGCTCAGAGCTCTTCTTGCTGCAGCTGTGCTGCTCCTGCTCTTGGGCTCTTCTCGGCTCTGTGGTCTGCCCTGCTCTCTCTTTCTCTGGCAGTGGAAGCACGTCTTCTGATTCTCCTGGGTGGCTTTGAAGGGCTCCCCAAGAGGAGCACTGATAGTTCTGTCCTTTGTCTCAAGGTCCATTTCTTTCCAGGGCACACAGGTGGGATGGGGCTGGGAGAGGTGGTTCCACACTGAGATCATACTCTCTGGGAGAAACACTGCGTCGCAGGCCCTGGACTCCTGCTGCTCACCGTTCCTGTTTTAAGCCTCCTTCCTCCTCAAGATTTCTTCCTTTACCAAGGATATTTCCTGCTCCTCCCCTCTTAAGGGTCTCAAGCTGTCCCAGCACCCACCTACCTTCCTTCCTTCCTTTCATACCAGAGATTGAACCCAGGGGTGCTTAACTGATGAGCCACATTCCCAGCCAATTTTTAAATTTTTTATTTTGTGACAGGGTCTCGCTGAGTTGCTTAGGGCCTCACTAAGTTGGTGAGACTGGCTTTGAATTTGCACTCCTCCTACCTCAGCCTCCTGAGCTGCTGGGACCACAGGCATATGCTATTGTGCCCAGCTTCCCAGCACCTCTCTGCTTGGAGATGGTGTGTGCTGGTTTGAAGGTGACATCTGCTAACATATTTGTTCAATCACAGGCATGGAGTCTTTTCCATTTGTATCGTCAGAAAGGCTGTGTGTACCCCACCCCCCAAATCCCCCCTCTGAGATGTGGCCAGAAGTGTTGGAGTGGCTTCTCTACTTAGATAGCTCTGCACCCCTGTGAGGTTGTTCCTTTGAACAGAGGCACATTTGGATGCTGGGTAACAAATCCTAGTCTCCTACTTCAGAAGCAGCTTGGGACATTACTTATTTAGTCTTCACACGAGCCACCGAAGTAATGCCTTTTTATTTTTTATTTTTCTTTTAGTTGTAGCCATCTACAACTAATACCTTTATTTTATTTGTGTATTTTTTTATGTGGTGCCAGGATTGAACCCAGTGCCTCATGCATGCTAGGTAAGCACTCTACCACTGAGCCACAGCTGTGGCCCCCCACCCCCAGCAATGCCTTTTTGAGAGGCAGATTGTCCTGATAAACTGTTCAATGACTCTTTTAAACCTATCCTACTTTTAAAAATTCTCCTTCCCCTTTCTTTATTCTGGAGTCACTGATGGTGTGGACATGAGTGTATTTGTGAGAAGTGGTCTTCCTGGCGATGAGGGGGGCTTTAGTAGGGCTGCTGGTTAGCAAGCGTTCTGAAAAAAGGACAGACACTGGGCTGGTAGGAGCCCAGAGGGTTGAGAGAAGTGCTAAAAGTGGAAGCGCTGGGGGCAGGGAGAGCATGCAAGGGTGAACTTTGCCTGTTTCACAGGTTTCCTGTAAGTAGTTCTGAACAAGAAAAGCGTTTGATGGAATCTTACCAAGTTCAAAGACATTATTTTTGGCCTCTCTTTTTTCTTTTCTCCTTTCTTTTCACCTTTCCCCTGTGACCTCCCATTCCAGCTGTGCCCCCTTGTCTCCCGTTGCCCTGTACTGTTGATCTTGTCCCCGTCGCTGCCCTCTCCTAAGTCCCATTCTTACTCTTGGGAAGACAGTATACTCTCTGGAGCTCTTTATCCATGCCAAGCACTAACTTTATATACCCGAACAACATCATGAGAAGAGTGTTTTGCCTGAGGAAAGTGAGATTCAAACTTACACAGTAGAATGGAGCAGGTGCCGAGCCTTGTCTCTGAAGACTTTTCGCTGAACCACGACATTTTGGCCAGCTAGTTTAGACAGTTTTGTTTTGTTTTTGGTAGTACTGGGGTTTGAACCTAGGGCCCCACTCATGCAGGGCCAATGCTCTACCATTAGACTTCTTTCCCCACGTCCTTGGTTTTCAAATTTGGAGACAGGTCTTTTGATTTGCTTTTTCCATTGAACTGAGGTTCAAGGCTGGCCTTGAACTTGTGATCCTCCTGCCTGGGACTGTGCACCACCTGCCTGGTTGTGCACCACCTCACCCAGCAAATTAACACCTTTGGAAAGGAGTGTTCTTTTACTGTTACCAAAAACTGCCATTATAAAATGTCCATAAACTGAAATTCATAAATCATGGTATAGTCATACCATAGTAATGATGTAGCTGTTAAGACCTTGTAGTTTCCATGAATGATGAGTAGCTTCGTTGTACTAATGCCCTTAGATTCATAAGAATTATTGTAAGGTTCCAGAAAGCAAGCAAAATCAGGCAGAAAGTAGGGGTGGGCATATAAAGAAACTGCAGTGGATGAAGGTTGCAAGTTTATGACTTTTAACCAGAAAGCACTCCCAAATCTACTTAACTTTAATGGCAAAAAGCCACAGTATTACTCTGTTGAGGTGCTGGAGGGCAGCAGTGGGGACTAGCAGAATGGCCAGAATCAGGAGGGAAATCCCAGTGATAAGGGAGCTACAGAGCAGGCAAATTCCAAAGTCTTCATTTAAAGTGGCAGGAAGCCTTAGCTGGTCACTAAACTGTATGTGCAGGGGAAATCCCAAGGGGCCTGATTAAAAAAAGACGGGGGGAGTGAGGGTGGATAGCTGGACTCTGAAAGAACAGTAAAGATCTGAGCTGCTGCTGCCCACAAAGGAGACAGAATTTGGTGTTTGTTTTCAGCCTTGAAAACTGTGTGCTAGGAAAAAAGTATTCTTCAGAGGAATGTTCAGAATCCAGCATATCATTCATAATACCTAATGTACTATCAAAAATCACTAAAAAGGTAAATAAGGGGAAAAAAGCAGTTAATAGAAGCCAAACTCAGATCCAAACTTGGTGGCACATACCTTGAAATCCTAGAGTCTTTGGAGGCTGAGGCAGGAGGATTATAAATTCAAGGCCAACCTCAGCAATTTAGTGAGACCCCGTAGGGCTGGGGAGTACCCCTGGGTTCAATCCCTAGTAAAAAAAAAAAAAAAAAGCAAGCCAAACTCAAGATGTTATAACTAACAGACAAGGAAGGACGTTAAAGCATCTATATACAGATATGTGCACAGTAACAATCAGGAAATATCAGCCTAGAAATAGAAACTATGAAACTATGGAAAAGAGCTAAAGGTTAGTGTTTGCCAAGGGCTCAGGAGGCAGGAATGGAGAGGGACTGCTTAATGGGGTCTTCTTTTGGAATTATGAAGTGGTTATAGTCCTTGTGTAACATTGTAAAGTGTCCCAATGTCACTGAATTGTATGCCTTAGAATAGTGAAAACTGCCTTGTGTGGTGGTGCAAGCCTGTAATCCCAGGGACTTGGGAGGCAGAGGCAGGAGGATCACAAGTACAAGGTCAGCCTCGGCAACTTAGCGAGGCCCTAAGAACTTAGTGAGACCCCGTCTCAAAATAAAAAATTGGCTGGGGATGTGACTTAGCGATTAAGTACCCCTTGGTTCAATCCCCAGTATCAAAAAATCAAAAAAAGAGGGCTGGGAATATAGCTTAGTTGGTAGAGTGCTTGCCTTGCATGCTTAAGACCCTGGGTTCAATCCCCAGCACCACAAAATAAATGGATGAATAAATAAACAAACAAACAAAATAAAAATAAAAGAAAGAAAGAAAGAAAAAGTGAAAATTGTGAATTTTATGAAAAACATACATTAACTAAATTGAAATTTTTACCGGCCAAGCTCAGTAGCAGATTCCAGGTAGCAGAAAACTTCTTAGACTGAAAAATGGATTGGACTGAGATGTAGCTCACTGGTGGAGTGCTTGCTTAGCATACTTAAGACCCTGGGTTTGATTCCCCAGCATTTCAAAATAATAAAAATGGAAACCAGGTCAATAGTATTTACTCAGTTTTAGAAACATAAAAAAAAAGATTGAAGAAAAGACCTCAGAGACCCATGGGACAATATCAGGCCATCTAATGTGTGTGTAACTAGAGCTCCAGAGGAAACTCGAGAAAGAATGGGCAGAAAATATCTGAATGAGTAATGGCCAGGAACTCTGCAAATTTAATGAAATATATTAACTTACAGACCAATCAACAAACCCCCAGCAAGATAAGTTTGTTTGGGGCTGGGGTTCAGTGGTAGAGTACTTGCCTTGCACGTGTGAGGCACTGGGTTGGATCCTCGCACCACATAAAAATAAATAAACAAAATAAAATAAAGGTATTGTGTCCATCTACAACTAATATATATATATATATATATATATATATATATAAAAAGATAAGTTTGCTTGTTTGTTTTTGTGGTACCAGGGATTGATCCCAGGGGCACTTTACCACTGAGTCATCTCCCCAGTCCTTTTTAGTTTTGAGATAATCTTGCTTAGTTGTTGAGGCTGACCTTGAATTTGTGATCCTCTTGCCTCGGCCTCTCAACTCCTTGGGATTACTGGCATGCACCACCACACCCAGTGACAGCAGATTCCTAGGAGAAACAATGGAGAGTAGAAGTAAATGTACTGAAAGAAAAATGATTGTCAGCCCCCAATTATGTATCCAGCAAAACTTTCCTTTAAAATTTAAGCCAAGTTATAACAACAAGCCCATTATTATGTACAACTATAATGCATCAATGAAAAATGTGGAAAGAACTGGGTGTGGTGATACATGCCTTTAATCCCAGTATCTTGGGAGGCTGAGGCAAGAAGATCCTGAGTTCAAAGCCAGCCTCAGCAACTTAGCAACTCAGCTAACCCTGTCTATAAATAAAATATTTAAAAAGGATGGGGAAGTGGCTGGGTTCAATCCCTGGTACCAAAAAGAAAAACAAAAAAAAAGTGGAAAGAAGGAAAAGTATACAATGGGCATCATCATGTCAGGAAAAAAAATGAAGCCAAACTGAGCATGATGGCACACACCTGTGATCCCAGTGGCTCAGGAGGCTAAGGCAGGAGGACTGCAAGTTCAAGGTCAGCTCAGCAACTTAGTGAGACCCTGTCTCAAAAAAAAAAAAGTGCTGGAGATGAAGCTCAATGGTAGAGCACCCCTGGATTCAATCCCTAGTACCACACCTACACACACACAGTCAAAATAAAAACTTGGCTTTAAAGAAAAACAAAGGGAACGTGTTACAAGGAATCTGCACTGTGAGAAATGCTAAAGGAATTTCTTCAGCATGAAGGGAAATAACCCCAGATGATAATTTGATCTACAAGAAGGATTGAAGATCACCAAAATGATGAAGAATTATCAGGCCCACCCACCAAGTTTAAGGTCTTTGGGGGCACTGCCTGCAGGGGGGAGAGGTGTGGCCTCTCAGCGTCTTGGTGGTTACAGAGGATGACCAGGAAGGGGAATGAATGGCCAGGATGTTGCATCCTGAGCCCCAGGAATACAGAGCAGGTGACCTGGTCATCACCAACAAGAAGGCTACTCACACTGGCCCCTCCTGGATGGATGACCTCCTGGAGGGCGCCGAGAAGCAGCACACAAGTGTCCTACCTTATTTTTTGGCACCTGTAAAACTGCATTTTTAGGCCCTAAAGACCTTTTTCCATATAAAGAAGCAAAGACATGTTTGGAAAGTCAAACACATGGAAATGATTTAATGGATTGTGGGAAATAGACAGTAACCCAGGAGTGAAATGTACTGGAATCCACGCAGCTCAGCAGCAGGGCTCTTCAGAAACCGAGGGAGAAGGTGGGCATGCCACAGATGTGGGCAGCGAGGGTGAGAGAGAAGCTGGAGAGGGCAGCCCAAGAGTGGAGAAGCCATGCGCTTCAGGGAAGTCCTCTAGGAGTCCTGGGAATCTCCAGGAAGCCAAGGCAACAAGACTGCAAATGAGAGGACATCAGAGCAGCCTCAGGGCTGAGAGGCCCGTGGCACAGCAGACACTTGAGACATGAGGGAAACCAGTGGAGGCTCAGCTGCCTAACTTGCCGGGGTCCGGGAGGCCTGGGGAGGTGAGATGGCTGGGCCTCTGATGTTCTTGGGTTTGATAGGAACTACAGGTAGTCCTAGTTCTCATGGACAGAACCCCGGTTTGCGTGTACACTGTTCACATTGCTCTCTGTGGTGGGAGGAGACATTTTAGTCTTTTCTGAAGGTTATTGATTTACTTTCATGTTATTTGGTTGCATGAAGTTGCCCTTACCCACCAAGAATTATCAAAGTTTTTGTACTGACTTCTACATGTCTAGGAGCCTCTTTCATCAGTTCCATTCCACCATCACCATTCAGCTAAATATTAATTAGCGTGCTTACAATGGGATATTCTCTCTCTCTCTGGTTCTGGGGATTGATTCCAGGGGTGCTTTGCTACTGAGCTGAACCCCTAGTCCTTTTTTCTTTTATATTTTCTTTTATTTATTTGTTTGTTTATTTATTTGTTTGTACTGGGGATTGAACTGAGGGGCACTCGACCACTGAGCCACATCCCCAGCTATTTTGTATTTTATTTAAAGACAAGGTCTCACTGAATTGCTTAGAGCCTCACCATTGCTGAGGCTGACTTTGAACTCTTGAGTGCAGGGGGATCCCCATCTCCCGAGTCTTTGGGATCACAGACGTGCCACTGTGCCTGGCTATTTATTTTTTATTAGACTCACACGAGAGCAGAAAGCTGTTCGCTTCATTGTACATAAATGGAGCACAAATTTTCATTTCTCTGGTTGTACATGATGAAGAGTCACACCACATGTGCAGTCATACATGTACCTAGGGTAATGATGTTTGTCTTATTCCACCATCTTTCCTACCCCCATGCCCCCTCTCCCTCCTTCCCTCTCCTTGGCTCAATCAAAGTTCCTCCACCCCACCCCCCCCCCACTTCCCCATTATGGATCAGCATCCACTTATCAGAGAGAGCATTTGGCCTTTGGTTTTCTGGGATTGGTTTACTTCACTTAGCATGACATTCTCCAGCTCCATCCATTTACTCCTAGTCCTTTTTTTTAGTTGTAAATGGACACAGTAACTTTATTTTTGTTCATTTATTTATTTTTTTATGTGGTGCTCAGGTTTGAACCCAGGGCCTCACATGTGGGAGGCAAGTGCTCTACTCCTGAGCCACAACCCCAGCCCATCCCCTAGTCCTTTTTATTTTTCATTTTGAGACGTGGTCTTCCTAAGTTGCTGAGGATAGCTTCCAGCAATCCTCCTGCCTCAGCATCTGACTCACAGGGATTACAGTCGTGTGTTTCCATGCCCCGAATACAGACTGAATTTCAGTGCATAAGGTTAGTGAGTTATTCAAAATAAAGCAATGAGGGCTGGGGTGTTGGCTCAGTGGTAGAGCATTTGCCTAGCATGTGCGAGGCCCTGGGTTCCATCCTCAGCACCACATATAAATAAGTAAAATAAAGGTATTGTATCCAACTATAACAAAAAATAAATATTAAAAATAAATAAATAAAGCAATGATTTATATTTTTCTGAAGCCAATACAATACAATTTCAAGGTGGAGGCCTTGCATTTTAAATATGAAATCATCAGCCCTTTGGAAAGCATTAGCTTTTAAATATAACTTAAAATGAACTCTATTATCTTTTGGAACTGGAATTAGAATGGTTAATGTTTACCCATAAATCGTTAGTGTATGTACATTATGGTGGGAGCTGCCACATGGGAGCTGAGCACCCCCTACCTGTGAGTGATGGAAGTGCGGAAGTGCAGGGGGATCCCCATCTCTGCTCAGAGGAGGAGCACAGCTCTGGGAGTGGGCGTTACCCAGTGGGAGTAACTGCCCCTTGTAACATTACCCTTCTGCCTTATATGGATGGAATGTTCTTTTGGACAGCCTCCCGCAATAAAACCCGGGTTTGAGGCGTGTTCCCTCTCTTTCTTGCCTGCCTTACCTCCTTTGTGGGAGTTGGGTCAGAGGGGCCGTCACAGAACCCAAAGAGAAAAGTATTTCTCTCTCTCTGTCATTATTTCGTTCCAGCCCAGTTCACCTGGAGTGACCTTGCCTGGTTTAGTCATGTGTCCTGACACATTACTGTTGTTATGATATTTGATAATTTGTATGCCAGTTTATATTATAAGTATATATTTAGTTAGTTTGGGTTTTATCAATCCTGTTATGCTTGTCCTCGAAACATCTTTTATTCCCTCATGCTGGGGATCGGACACAGGGCCTTTTACATACTGGGCAAGCCGCTGGACCACTGAGCTGCACATACCTACCTAGCCCCAGAACATCATTCTTAGATTCAGTATTTGTAGTTGAAAAGTTTACTGTAAAAGAAACTCAAAACCAAAAACATTTGACTGTGGTGGTGCACACCTGTAATCCCAGCTACTCTGGATGCTGAGGCAAGAAAAGTGAGACCATATCTCAAAATTTAAAAAGTTAAAAGGACTGGGGTTGTAGCTCAGTGGTAAAGTGTCACTGGGTTCAGTCCCCAGTACAAAAACAACAAACAAAAATTACTATTTTTTTCAGAATAATTTATTGCAATGTGTGAAAAAAGAAAATGATCAGATCTACATATGTTGATGTAAGCATGTAATAGTAATAATGAATATAGAGCAATTAGTATTCTGAGTGCTTTAGATATATTAACTTATTTAACACAACAATCCTGTAAAGTGGGGTACCATTATTAACCTCATTTACAAAGGCAAAAACTGAAACACAGAATAACCTGTCTATTGTCTCACAAATGTAGGTATCAGAATGTCTCACAATGTTGGATGAAAACTGAGCATTCTGACTCCCAAGGCCATTCTCTCAACCACCATACCAAGCTACCTCTGAAGATAGATTATTACATGAACAAGCAACATGACATATTATATGAACAAAGCATTGTGCTTGTAGCATGACCCCATTTGTGTAAATAAAAGTATATGCTAGGGGCTGGGGCTGTAGCTCAGTGGTAAAGTGTTTGCCTCCTATGTGTGAGGCCCTGGGTTGGACCCTCAAGTATAGAGAAGATATTCAGTTTTTTTCAGAGATACACAAGAACCCTTTAATAGTGGTCAACTTCCCCCGTAGAAAGGGTGAAGAAATTGAAAGCTTGGAATGTGGAAAGGAAGACTAAATTTTTGTTTTGTTCTTTTCTAGATCATTTGAATATTTTAATGTGCATTTATTGCTTTTACTTTGGTGCTGAGGATTGAAGCCAGGGCCTCAAGAATGCTAAGCATTAGGTCTACAACTGATCTACATCCTCAGGTCCTTTCTTTTATTTTTAAAATTAAATTTTAAATGTTTTGGGGCTAGGGTTGTGGCTCAATGGTAGAGCACTTCCCTAGCAATTGTGAGGCACTGGATTCGATCCTCAGTACCACATAAAAATAAATAAGTAAAATAAAGGTATTGTGTCCATCATAAATATATTATATACATAATATTTTTAGCTATACTTAGATACAATGTCTTTATTTAGTTTTATGTGGTGCTGAGGATCGCACCCAGTGCCTCACATGTGCGAGGCGGGTGCTCTACCACTGAGCCACAACCCCAGCCCCAATTAAAAATATTTTTTTAAAAATTTTAAATGTTGTGAGATAGCTGGGAAAAACAGATTCTTGAAGGGAGAGAGGAAAGTAATATTGCGTCTCCATCTTATAAGAATATGACAGAAATAAAGAATACGTAGACCAGGAGTCGGGACCCTGGGTGTCTTGCCTGCTCTGTCAGTACACAAGGGCTGTGGAGGAGGGAACAGATCTGGCTTTTGACCTTTCTTCTTTTCTGGCATCTTTTCCCCCCATCCCTGGGCTTCCCCTTCACTCGGGCTACCTCTTGCTCTGCAATGATCTCAGCGCTCTCTTCCCACACGCAGACTGGTGGCATCCATCTCAAATGTGAATGACAGCCACTAGGACACCAGGACCTGTTCTTCTCCTGGCTTCTTCATCTCAAGTGGTGACGGTTCCTCCACTTGCCTCTTGCCCTCACCAGGAGCCTAACTGAGTCCTCCTTGATTCACCCTTTTCACAATCCCCAGGCACATTTCCTTAGGTCCTTCCAGTTAACCCAAATACTTCTCAAATCTGTCTTGCTCTCTGTCGTTATAGAGCTGTGAGCTCAAACTTCAGACTATACCTGCTTGTTTATAGAGTAGGATCCAGTTCTTTAGCTCCGGGCCTTTGAAGCCCCTGTCCCAGGTCCCCCTTTGTGGAGCACATGCTGGGTTCCACCTATTACGTGAGCATTTTGGGCTCTCCTTGCCACACCAGCCAGCTGCCTGCTGGGCTCACATCCTTTCTTTCTCCTGTGTTCCCCCCTTACCTTCTTTACACAGTGAGACATTCTTACCTTCAGAAATAGCTCAATCTTTTCTGTACCACGTTGGACCAGTGTTCCTGTTTTCTGTTTCCATGACTCATGAATTCTTCTGTCCTGCCTTTGGAGAGACCATGGAGACTGGTGGGAAGAGGACAGGTTTGAAGTGGATACTTTCGTTTTCAGTTTTGGTCTTTATAAGCTCAGGCAAATTATTTAATCTCTCTAGCCTCAGTTCTATGGTCTGTATTTTACTGAAACAGAAGGATTGTAATATAAAGTGCTTAGCATGGCTCTTGTTATAGCTGTTGTCCGTTCAACACTTTCGACACTGTGTTGAGTTTACCTGATCAAATGTCTTTCTCTTCCACTATGCTATACATTCCTCGAGGCCAGCTGTGCTGGATGAATATTTATTGTATTGAACTCTTGACATGCTGAATTTTAGGAAAGTAGACTTGCTAAGTTAAAGTGATTATGATTAACTCTAACTGTGGGATTTCATGTATCATGAAATTCAGAGCTTTATGCATGTTTCATCAGACTCCTCAGATTATATGTATACATACATACGTACATACATACATATGTATATAACTTGTTTTGTACTGAGAATTTAACCCAGGGGTGCTTTACCACTGAGCCACATCCCCAGCTCTTTTCATTTTTTTATTTTGAGGTTCTTGATAAGTGCTTAGGGCCTTGCTAAATTGCTGAGCTTACAGTCCTCCTGTCTCAGCCTCCCGAGTCAGTAGGATTATAGGTATGTGCCATTGCGCCCAATCTAGATTATGTTTTTGAAGTAACAACTTACTCTCCCCAAGTAAAACATGAATCCCGCTTCTTAGTTCATTTTGTGTTGCTATAACAGAATACCTAGTAGTGGATTATGTCTAAAGAAAAGAGGTTTATTTTGATTCACAATTCTGGTGGCAGGAAAGACCAGACAGCATAATGCTGGCATTTGGTGAGGGCCCCTTTGCTGCATCATAGCATGGAAGAGAAGTAAGCAGAAAGAGAAGCAGCTGAATGCAGAAGGGGCCAAGCACACGGGTGTCCTTGCTCTATACCAGCCCGTTTCTGATGAGAACTCCTCCAGTTGTAGGAGACTTGCACTCCATGAGAGGGGCCTTAATCCCCTCCCAGGGAGGGACCCCAAGTCTGATCACCTGCCAGGCCCTGCCTCTTAAGGTTTCCACCACCTCAGGACTGCCACACTGGGGACCAAGTTTATAGCACTCAAATCTGATTTGTTTTGGGGAACAAATAGATCTAAATTATAGCACTCCCTTTAAAAATGCTTTCTGTAGATATTTTAGCCTGTTCTCCTTTGCTCACCCTGCTGCAGATCATTAACAGTATGGATAAATGGAGCTGTTAATATTTACCCAGGTCTTAAAGTCTTGTTGAAGTATTGATTGAACGTTCTATGAAAAGGTCACTTGTTAGCTCATGGTGCTTGAAAACAGGCAGGAGCAGGTGGTGGCTGAACGTCAGCTGATACATGCCAGCCAGTGCTGGGTGGACACTTTAAGAAGCAGGTTCTGTGGCCATCTCTGCTTGACAGTGGGAGCTACTCCCTGGCACCTTGAACACCTGCTGCCTATTTCCCACCACCCAGCCCTTTCTTTTGCCAGAGTATCATTTCTTCCCTGCTCCCCTACTTCTGGAGAGAGACAGAGAGATCTCTGATTGGGGACAGAATTTAAAGCAAGAGGTTTCCTATGTAACAGCAGGCATGATTAACTAAGATGTATATGGCTTGCCCTGGACCTGTTTTCTTGGCTAGTGTTCAAATAAATGATGGTTCTACTGGGCGTGGCCATGGTAAATAGGAAGGATTGGTGCTTCTAGATTCTGTGCCTGGGTATGCTCACCAATGCAGCATTGAGTCTTAGCAAGGCCTTGACTGTTTGCACTTTGTATCTTTGAGAGAGCCAGGGAAGTAGAGGCTGCCCACCTTGCTAGTATGCTCACCTGAACATGAAAATATGAAAGTGGAGTGAAAGAATTCCCAATTATTAGGCTACTTCTTTTTCTGAGTTGAAAATACTCCATGAAAACCTGTCTTTGGATCAGTCTCCTTCCCTAAACTTTTCTGCCAAACCTGGTCTCTGTAGTATGTGGTCTTGCCACTGAGATGCGGTAAAGAAGAAATAAAGCTACTAAAGATGTAACGTATATAAACTGTAAAATTCCCACACAATGGGAAGAAGAGGCTATGTCTGTATATGTGCACCTTCATTCATAGTTCTGAAAAACTTTAGAGGCCAGTTTTCAAGCTTAGCAGATTCATTAATTTGCATATAAGGAAGCTAATTATAGCTCATATTTATCCAGTTATTGAAATCAGCTCAACAGTGCTATTAAACTACACCTATTAACATCCTTCTACTTATTTTGTGACTAAGAAATAATTGACATTGCATTTCTTTCAAGGTTTTTACTAATTTAGAGGGCCTTCTCTTTTCTGATAGAGCAAGTACTCTACTGTTGAGCTACATCCCCAGCCCAACTTGTTTTTTCTTACTCCAATTTTGTGTGTGTGTGATGGGGCGGGGGCAGGGGCGGGGGGGTGGGGAACGACAGTGGTACTGGGGATTGAACCCAGGGTGCCGTACCACTGAGCCCTATCCCCAGCCCTTTTTATTTTGAGAAAGGGTCTCACTAAGTTGCTGAGGCTAGTCTTGAACTTGCAGTTTTCCTGCTTTGGCCTCCTGAGTCACTGGGAATATAGGCATGTGCCACCGCACCCTGCTCTATTCCAAGTACTTGAGAATTTTATTAATACACAACTATATAGACACATATACACCCACACTCATACAATATATGTGTGCCCTAATCATCTCACAAAATCATCTGAACAAATGTTTTTTAACCACCTATTGGGTTTAAGTCTCTATGCTAGATGTGAGAGGTTTAGCAGTGACCAAACAGTGTCTGCACCCTTGGAGTTTAACAAAGGGCAAAGGTGGCTACTTGGGATGTAGCTCAGTAGCAGATCACTTGCCTAGCATGCACGAGGACCTTGGTTTGATCTCCAGTGCCTCAAAAAAAGAAAAGAAGAAAGCATCAAAGAAATACTAAAAATACAGTTTATAGCCATAAATATATGTATGCTTATTGAGCACTTAATATGTTCCGTGAACTGTGCTAACACTTTTAATATTATTCCATTTAGTGGTCTCAACTGCGTTGGGAGAATTGTATTTATTGTCACCATTTTTCTAAGGAGGAAACTGAAACACAGAAATACCTGAGGCAAGCTAACTTTATAAAACGAAGCAGTTTACTTAGCGCACAGTTTTGGAGATTCGGGGGCATGACATGACCATGGTATCAGCTCTGCTCTGGTGAGGACCTTGTGGCATCATGGTAAGAATGTATGCAAGAAGGAGATGACATCTCTGAACAGGAGGCCAGAGAGTTCCATTATCTCTTTTGAGAGCACATCATCACCGACTCTTCCATAAGTCAGTGCCAGCTTAGTCTCTTACCTGCTTTTTCACTCAAAGCTAAAGTTTAGGTCAGAGTCTATGGCATTTTGAAAAGTCACTCACTTGAAGACCCTGCTGATGGTAATCAAGGCCATTGGAAAACCAGCCAACTCTGAATCTTCACATCAATGAGCAGGGTGGCCTTAGAGGCTGACATTTGGAATCTGGACACTTGAGAGTAAAAGGAGTGCAATTAATATTGTGCCAGGACATCAGGAATCAACCAGGGCTGGGATGTGGTCAATGACAGAACACTTGCCCAGCATGCACGACACCCTGGGGTTCAATCCCCAGCACAGAAAAAAAATAATAATAATGATCAACTAGGTGAATTGGGGCTATATCTCCAGCCCCTCCCCAGCCCTTTTTATGTTTTATTGTGAGACAGGGTCTCACTAAGTCGCTTAGGGCCTTGCTAAGTTGCTAAGATTGGCTTTGAACTTGTGATCCTCCTGCCTCATCCTCTAAGCCTTTGGTATTACAGGTGTGTGCACCGCACCCAGCTCATTATAGGTTTTTAAAATAATTTATCTTGAAGCTGAGTATATTTCACTAAGGTTTTTGTTAATCTATATAAAATGCAATCTTTGGTTTTTTTTATTAGCTTCACTGTATTAGACTGAAGGTATTTTTTGTGATATCACCCACCTTTTTGTGTTTTACTTAAATCCCTATTATTTCAAGTAGTTTGCATTATTGCTAAGGTTAGTAGAAAGTATTTTAAATATTAAAAAATCAAAATTATTAAAATGTAAACAAAAGAAATTTGTTCCCTCCTTTCACCCTCTATTATGTTTTACTTTTGAAGGGATAGTCTTAGCAAAACATACTTCAATGTCAGAAACATTGCTATATTTTATAGATACAACATCATCTAAAATGAAAAATTGAGTGTGGGTTTGAAGTCGACAAGTGATGAAAGTAGCCCTGAAGTTGTTAATTAGAACACAAAGGTGTGGAAGGGTTCTGTGGCACATGCCTATAATCCCAGCGCCTGGGCTCAGGAGGCTGAGGCAGAAGGATTGCAAGTTCAAAGCCAGCCTCAGCAACTTATTGAGGCCCTAAGTAATTCAGTGAGACCCTGTCTCTGAATAAAATACAAAAAAGGGCTGGGGATGTGGCTTAGTAGTTAGGCACCCCTTTGTTCAGTTCCCAGTAGGAAACAACAAAAGGCCTGGAACCCGGCCCTCAGTGGGCAGTGCCCCTAGTATTGGTCCTAAGGCCAGTTGGATTTTACTGCTGTGGACATGTGTACATTCCCAGATGCAGGCCTGCATGCATAGACGCCCAAGCACTTGTCTGCAAGTATGTGGTGGGAGGTGCCAATCCCAATCACTCACAGTTCTCAAAACACTCCTTTTATGGAAGAACTTAACAAAATTGGTGACTTGTCTTACTTTATTTCACACATTGTATTTCTAACAGAATTTTCATTAGATGGTTTTATGAATTGTATTTACTAAATGACATATGAAAAATACATAATTGTTGTCTGAAAATTCTCAAACTGAGACTTGAACTCAGAGGTACTCTAATATTAAGCTACACCCCCAGCCCTTTGTATATTTTATTTTAAGAAAGGGTCTCAGCAATTTTGCTGAGGTTGGCCTCAAAGTTGTGATCCTTCTACCTCAGCTCCCCAGGTAGCTAGGATTATAGATATTGCTGTACTGCACCCCACTACAGCAAAACATTTTTGAAAAATGCTCCTTTAGGGGGGATTTCTGACCCAAGGAGGTGACTTTCTTCAGGAACTGTGGGATATGAATAACCAACTATCGATTTCCAGGTATCTTCTTTCCTGTGGCTGAGAAACTCCATGATTTAAACCTAGGCTTCTTTTTCTCATGAACGCACCGGTACAAATAGTGGCACTCTGGGACACTGTGGGGTTTATTTGGCTTTCATTAGCTATCCCAAGGGCCTGCCATTTGTAGTATTTTCCCATTGGGATTCGTTTTCATTTCCAAAGAAGCAGTTTCTTGGTGAAATATTTGGATCAGTACCTGGTCCTCAATTTGGCACTGCTTTTATACATTTTCTGTATGTAATAGAAGATCTATTTCTGCCTTAAGTAGTTTGTCTTGCTTGTTTGTCCACTTTAAATTTCTTAGGAGAGGGCTTAGGGTGCATGGGGTGAGAAGTGTTGCTAAGGACAGAGGGAGGCCTGGGTGGCACTGCCATCAGAATATCTGTGCAGTTGGCTGAGCATCTGGGCCCCTTCCAGGCCGGGATAGAAGGGCTTCTTCCTGCTTCTGTGTGAGTGTCCTCGTTGTAAGCACCCTCGTGGCCTCCTAGGATGAGAAGTCTCCTAGTTGCAGATGCCAGTGTGGCCTCGTAGATTTTAACACAGGAGCTCAGGCTAGCTCATGCCAGGTCTGGCTGTGGGCCTCCAGTAGACTTGTGTCGAGCACCCTTTCTGTGCTGGGTATCTTCTGGGGTCAGGGACACTGTGGTGAGCAAGGCAGGCAGAGTGCCTTCTGTTCTAGTGGGGCTGCTGTGGGGCCATCTGCACATGCTGGCCTTTTGGTCCATTGGGCATGTGGCTGGTGCCAAGCTGTGCAATAGATTTAACCTTCCAAAGTGCATATGGGGTCTCAGTTCCACTCTGCTCTCATTAAGTAGAGCCAAGTGTCCAGTATTTGAAAGGCTCACAGGAGAGACTAGAGGGAATTCCTTCTTGAGAAATGCTACAGATTCTTTAACAACAGAAAGCAAACACAAAATCCTTAGTAAGGTTTTGAGAGCCTTGACTCAACAAAATAGGAAGTGGGACATGAGCTGTGCATAGACAGCACTGAGAGGCTCAGTGTGTGCTCCTAGGCTGTGGGTAGCTCAGTGGTGGAGCGCACGCCAGGAAGGCCAGAAGCCCTGGGTCAGTTTCCAGCACTACATACAAGACTTCCTGCTCAGAAGGGCCTTCCTGAGGAAGCTCCCACCACACCTTCAGCTTCCCAATTCTATAGCATCTACACCCTTGTGAAATCCACCCATGTTGCACTGCCACCCCCCAAACAACTCCATGGTAGGAAGAACTTATTTCAGTGCCCATTTTTCTTCCTGAGATTTATAAAAACAAAATGTGTGAAGGGAATGTATGCTGATTCTCTTGGGACTAATTAAACAAACAGATTCAGAGAAAGGAAGCAGAGAAGATTTAGGATAGTTAAGATGGGGGGGGGTGGAAGTAATTTTTGGGATAACAGCCGTCAATTTTTCCACTTGAGTGTTTTTCCGAAGGGCAGAGGGCAAGAAGCATCGTACATCCTCTCAAAGCTGAGACACATTTCAACATGGAGATATTAAAAGCAAATTTGGTGCCCAAGGCAGGTGCCAGATTTTAATTACAGTTGGCATTTCTGAGCTTGCTTTTGGCAGAGGTGGCCATCTTGTTGGAAAAGCCATAGATTTTGACACTAGCAGTATGGGTGCCCAGTTGAGAATGATTGAAAATCATTTCCCTCCTATTTTCATCCTGTTGGTTGTGAGAAAACTTCGGTGGTTAATATTTAAACAAGATAGTCTCTGTTCAGAGCAAACAGTTGTTGGTTGGAATTGTCTTGGTGGTTTGGTGTGTTGGCTCCCTGAGTAATAATTTCTATCTTAGTGCCTTTAAAAAAGGAAGCCCAGTTAAAACAATAAAATAGGATGTTTCATTACAAGAAATGAAGTTGGCATGCACCAGGTTTTCCATTAAATTCCAGGTCACAGACAAATGAAGAAAGTATGTTAAGGGGAAAAAAATCCTTTTTAAAAATAATTAGGGAGCTGTCTATTTTGTTCACCAGATGGAAAATCCGTAGTTGTGGGTGGTCTGTGTTGGAGAGGGCATCTCACAATTGGCAGGACTATGCCTTTAACTTTTCAAGTCCTAGGACAAAAATCTCAACCCCACTGACTGTTCAGAAGGCTCTGAATATATGTTAGCCCTCCTGGGCGCTGCTTTCCCAAATTTTACCCATTTTCTAAAAAATAGCATATAGGTAAAATGATTATGGAATGCCCAAATTAACAGTCCACAAATTGTGCTTTGGATTCGGCAGCAGTATTCCTGTGAGCCTGGTTTTCATGACTTCTCTTGATGTCAATACATTATGATGATAATCTGATTAGTGGGACTGTCTATGTTATTATTTGGAGCCCCTTTTAATTCATTTATATATTCCAGAGCAGATAGGCTATCCACAAGTGCCTAAAGCTGAAAAAATTATTAGATTGTTATTTATTAAAGAAGCATATTGTACCATCCTCGATGTTTAGGGTCTTTAAAAGCTTAGTTTGATGTTCTGGTCAAATTAATTCAGTGAAAAGATATGCTTTTCTTACTGCTTTCTTGGATTAATAATAGAAAATTAATCATCTGTCTTCACTAGTAGCTTTTAAAAATTGACAGTTTTTTAAATATACATCAAAGTATCATTTTTTCTAATCCAGTCTTACATCATATGACTTTACATCTCCAAATTACTTTGAAATGTTTTATGTTTGCACATAAGGAGGTATATATGTTTATATCGATATTTTATTCATAAATTGCTCAGCCCCTCCAAATTTTTAGAAAAACCCTGCTAATGATTAGAAGAAAGTTAAATTAATAAAATTATCTAGAATGCTTAAGTGCATAAAGTTTCAAATTGAATGAAAAAAAGCCCAGGGACTGAATCACTTTCCTCAGACAGCAGAGGTGTTTGGTTTGGATGGACATGTGGTCCTGCCCGTGTGCACTGAAATGCAGTGATTTATTAGCTCCATGTCCCCACACAGATGCTGCACAGTCTGTCCCATTTCTGGGTATTAAACAGTGGGTTTTAAAAACATAATTTCACTCAAGTTTTCTGCTTGCATTCTGGGTTGTACTATTAATAGCAACCTTTGTTGTTTGTGCCAGCTCACTTCCAGCATGAGACAATAATGTGCGGAAACCAGTTTTAACTAAAATACTAATTGGTGCCCATTTTTCATGATAGTCTAGGTGCAGACGGAGAAGAATAGAAGTTTCCTAAAATACCAGCTATGAAGCTGGGCACAGTGTCTCATACCTGTAATCTCAGCTACTTAGGACACTGATCAAAAGTTCGAGGCCAGCCTCAGCAACTTGGGAGACCGTCCCAAAATAAAAAGTAAAAGGAGCTTGGCAGTGTGGCTAAGTGGTAGAGTGCTCCTGGGTTCAAACCCCGTACTGCACAATGAACCAACCAACCATGTGATGAGGGTCAAAAGGTTAACCCATGTCACAGTCAGTAGACTTCAGTGACAGGCACCTTCTTGGTGCCATTGTTTCTTTGGCAATGTGTTTCTTTGCTGCTAAGAGGGGATGAAAGGTGGGGAAAATGCAAATAGTGATGAAGGACTTCTGTGCTAAGAGTTCTGTGCTTCTCCAAGAGGAGGTTTTCAGGAGGGGAAACAGCAAAGTGGGCTTCAGAAGTCTCAGGTGTTCACCTGCTTTTACCCACTCTGCCTGGAGACAGAAACTATTGCTAAACCCCTGTTTATGGGTGAGATGAGTCTTGGCTTGGCCAGAGGTAGAGGCGCCCTTATGAGAACTAAGGTCAGCAGGAGTCCACGGTGCTGGCCATCTGAGCTGGCCATGCACTTATCAAGGCCTTGCACCCTGTAGCCCCTTTCTATGTCTTGTGGGTGAAATCCTTGGTGGTGTTTTCTTCTTTTCTCTTTTTGTGGTGCTGGGGATTGAACACAGGGCCTCACGCACACTAGGCAAGTGCTCTACCTCTGAGCTACATCCCCAGCCCTTGAGTTATTATTATTCCATTCAAACCTTTGATTCTGTGTATCTCCAGCATGGCTCCAGCCAACCCCTCCTTCCCATCCATGTTCTGGAAGGAGTTTTCAGAATACAAATCTCATCCCACTCCTCTCTAAAACTTCTCCAGCTCCCAGTGCTGAAGAGTGAAGACCTCACGTGGCTGTCCAGTGTCCTTTACACTGGATCTGAGATTACCTTTCCACATTCATCTCTGTCCTGTCCCATGTCCCTGACCCTCTAGTCACATGATGGTTCTCACTGTGAATACTCAGCCCAGCTCTTTCCTGTCCCTGCTCACACTGCATCTGCTTGTAGAGGCCCCTTCCATCTTCCACATGGTGAGATCTGCTATTGGACATTGCCTCTCTGTGATGTCCTAGCAGTCTTCCCATCTGGCTAGCAGAAGCCTACCTCTGCGTTCCATAGCTGTGCTCATGTGTGCTCCTTGGCCTTTCCTAGAGCATGGGGCTCCTTTTTGTAGCTGTTTGAAAGCCCAGTATCTATCCTGGTACAGAGTACATGACAAGAAATGGATAAATATATATTTTTTAGTGAAATGGAATTCTGAGTTTAGCTTTCTGTTATGTAAGGCTCTTGGTTATAAGCGGCAGACTGCACATGTAGCTCTCTTAGTCAAAGGGGCTTTGTTGTAAGGACATGGGCATGCTCAGGTCAGTGGTAAGGTAGCTCTGGGCTGGGTGTTGGAATTGACATCTCTCCTCCATTGTGTCTCCTCTCAGCCACTGCCCCAGCCTATTCAGTCCTTGAACTCTGCTCAGGAAGCAGACTCCAGGAGCAGAGAGCCTAGTTGGTCTAGCGGTTTGTACCCTCAGGCTGTGGGGGAGCTGTGCACCTTGCTGATAACCCCTGCAGACTGGAAGCTGGGAGTAGGACAGAATGGAATGGATCTTGGGACAGTCAGTACCTATGCATCTTCACCTTGGATCTGAACCTTCCACTCACTGCCCGGGGTGCCTATCTGGTGTGACTTGTTGGGGGTTCTGAGCAGGAAAAGAAATCCTTTATTAAAATATCTAGATATCTCAGGCAAGAGCTGAGACCAGAGCGCGGTTAGCCAGCATCAGTTTGCCAGAGACCTGCAGATGCAGGGTACGCGGGAGGCATTGACAGATGAGTTGGAATGGTTGTGAGTGTTCTGACAACGCTGTCTAAACCCTCACGTGACGACGCATCCTCTTGTATCTCTACACGTGTGGTTGAGGCCTCTGAGAGGTCTCCACACAAGAACAGGCAGGCTTTTGGCCGGGTCATGGAGGCGAGGAAACCCTGGAAGCACCCTTCTCTTTATAAGTCAGTCACATTGAGGTGATGGATACCCTTCTACAGGTGGCAGGGTTGTGCTGGCCATCTGAGTGACTGACAGAGGGTGGGAAGAGTTGCAGAGCTACGAGAGACACGGCATGAACAATGACGAGAGAAGGAGGTAGTAAATACAGGCACACGCAAAATAATGATGCCTGAGTCAGTGGCAGGCCCTCTACATGACAGTGGTCTCATAAGATTATATCACTGGTGACATTTCAGTTGTGTAAGTACACTGTGATGTTTGAACAATGACAGAGTTGCTAATGACACACTTCTCAGAACACGTCCCCATCATTAAGCAACTCATAACAATATCACTCCCAGGATGAGTGGGTTTTGAATATTGCTTGGCGATGGGTGGTGGGTGGGGGAGGCCTGGGGGCACCCTGGGGGAGGTGGCACCATGTGAGCAATGTCACAAGATTCTGGGATGTGTACAATATTGGGAACATAGAGAGAAGCTGAACCAACGGGCAGGGGTGGGCAGGGGTTGGCGTCGGGAAGCCTGGGAGTGGGGTTGGAAGGTTGCCCTTGGCCAGGTCACAGGGAGCCTTGGATTCTAG
Organism: Marmota flaviventris; assembly: GCF_047511675.1. Taxonomy (NCBI): domain Eukaryota; kingdom Metazoa; phylum Chordata; class Mammalia; order Rodentia; family Sciuridae; genus Marmota; species Marmota flaviventris. The sequence goes on from NC_092501.1 coordinate 156,164,282, forward strand.
GCTCAGGAATTTAGGTGCTTCTCTGTGGGCAGCTGGGCGTGCCCAGAGAGCCAGAAGGGATTATGGTGGATGTGCCCTTTTTAAAACAGCAGGATTATTCAGCTACCTCTACTGAGGTGCCCCTGTCCTGAGGCTGACCTGAGGACACAAAAGACTGGTTGGAGAAAACACTGGGATACAGTGGGGAGCACTGGGATGGGGGGTCCCAGGCCCCGTTACAAACTGGCCCATAACTCCCCGCTGCTCTGAAGGCACTGGGGCTTCCTCACAGTGAAACAGTGATGTCTGTTAAAGGAGACGTCGGCTCTGGCCCGGGCTCCTGTGGGCCAGTCAGGGGTTCTATACAGGAAGCTGCAGGCCTGCTCTTTTCCTGGTGTTCATCTGTGCTCCGGGCTTTTCTTTTCTTCCTCCTTGCTAGTTCCATTAATCTCCCTTCTACTTTGGAGTCTCACAATGGGCCGGGTCTAGTAAACCAACACTACAGTTTTAGCTATTTCTTCTGCACAACCGTAGGCGGGTCGGGTGATAATGTGCTAGGCATACTGGGCTGGAGGGGTGTGTCCATTCACACTCATCCAAGAACTAACTAGTGTGTAAACTAGGATACAGGTTTGAGTGCTGTTGGCAGAAGACCCCCAAAGACAGTGACTTTATCAAAGATCATTAATTTCTCTCTCACCTAAAACCTGGGAAGGAGGTGCAGGACTGACCAGGGCTCCGCCCTCCTTGATGCCTATATATCTCACCCAGGACAGCTGCAGAGGCCTCCCCTATCACCTGGGCATGGGGGGACTGCCCCATCATTTACAGGTACAGAGTCTTCTGTTTATCCTGACTGCATCCCTTCAGCTAGGATGTTGTCCCAGGAGAGTCTGGGAAAGCATTCCTTGCCTGGGCATCTTCAGGAGCAGACAGTGTTTACACCTCCGACCTGAAGAGTGCCTGAGAATTGGCAGGGGGAACAGGCTGTACAGGCTGCCATGTCACACCCATCACGTGGGCCTGAGCTGGGAGTGCAACAAGGAGGGTCCATTGGGACTTGGGGCCTTCACCACCCATCCCCTTGACCCAGGCTCCGTGGTGTGGTAGGGTCGGCCTGTTCAACCCTAACTCACTGACCCCAGATGTCTCATTCACATTTCATTATGCTGCTTTACCACACTGTAGTCTTGCTCACTCTCAAGGTCTCTGTTACTTGACTGCTATGTGCAGGGCAGTGGGTAGAAGAAAGTGACCAGAGCACATGGTCTCTCCCCAGAACCCATGATGAGCCAGAGCAAGGGGCACACCACCACTTTAAATTAAGTAGCATTTTAATATAATGTCCAAGGGTCCTCCTTGCCAGAGCCCACCAGGTGAAAGTGTGGAGCTTGTCTCAGTACTAACCATGAGAAGTAACCTGCTCCTAGTGAGGCACCAGTCAGTACCTCAAAGCCCATGCTGTCACCGTGCTCAGACTATTCAGGACCTTCCCTGCTGTTCTGCCTCAGAATGGTCCTCTAAGAGTGGTCCTGATGTTAGAAGAGAATATTAAATGAGGCTGACATTGTCCAAATGAGGAGACATGGTAACCAAGGTAAAGACCTTAACCAAGGTCACACAGGTAGGAAGCTAGACCTGTGTCCCCAGGTCCACTCCCTTCAGAACCCACACCCTCCATCTGAGCCATACCACATGCCCCTCTCAGCACCAGCAGAGAAATGGAAACAGCTGTTGAGCCACTGTGCCCTGCCTTGTCCCCTGTTGCCTCCCTTTCTTTCTGCCATCAGTGAATATACCCTCCTCGGTTGTCTCTGAGTGGGCTGGTGGCGAGTATCTCATCTCCTTTCAGTCTGACGCCAGCCCTGTGTGGAAGGTGGTACCCAGAGATTTGAGTATCTTGCTAGGATCAGTTGTTCACTGATGCTCAGCAGAAGCAGGATTTGGGCCCAGACCTGCTCCAGAGCCTTTTGTTACCCCCTGGGCAAGATGGCAGGTCTGTCACAAGAACCGCCCTTCCTATGAGCCAGCGAGCCAGTGGGAATGAAAGCCCAAGCCAACAGTGTTACTGTCTCGGGATAAGCTCTCCCAGGTGCCTGCATACCAAGGTGGGACTCAGAGGGAAGAGGAAACAGTGGCCTCTAGTGGCTGAGACAGACCACAGGCCAGGGGCTCTGGGCCTCTCTGGGCACCAGTAGTGATGAATTACAGGTGCTGGCTGGGTGGCAGGATAGGTGCTACTGGGAGGTGTGCTTGGCAGAGCTGGGGTTGTCATCCTCTTCCCCAACAAATGACGCAGTGATGATAGGTCTGCTGTGGAACTTACGATCCAAGTATTTGGAGCAGGGGAAACTGCTGGCCTTGCTCTGGTGCCTGTTGTCAGTAGGTAACATACCTTCCTGGGTACCCGCGGACTGCCAGGATGGACTCACATTGTGAAAAGGAACACCACTTACGCCACATTGGACTTGACTCTGAATATGTAGAACCCCAAGGAGGTCTTGATGAGTGAGCCAGTGCTCAGTCATAGAGGCCACTAGTTCCCCACAAAAGGCTAACATACAGGGGTGGGCTGTGTGGGGCACACCTATTCATTGAGTCTGGTTCTTTGGGTGTTGTCAGAACAATGCCTTATGCCAAAGCGCCACTTTGGTGGCTTCCCTGGGGTGGCTTAGGGGCAGCCTCAGAGACCAGAGGAACCTGTGATACCATGTTGCTTTTCCTAGGCCTACCCCACCAGTGGGCTCATCTCTCTTCCTGTTTTGCTTTCTGAGGCTTTCGGTTTCTTACTCTATTTTGTCATGAGGGTAAAAAAGCTACAATTATTGGGCAAAAGGGTTGGGAGTGCTGGAGTGAGCCAGAGTTAGGTGGAAAGTGGGGGCAGGGAGCCACAGGCCAAAGTCTAGAGGGTTTGAAGGTGCAGACTAGGGTGCCGTTCTGGGATGACCACTAGATGGCACTCACATACTAGCATTCAGACTGGTCCACAGCATTTTTCCACTTGGGATTTCTGTAAAAATCTCAAAAGGGATGAGCCAAAGCTTCATATCTGTCATTTTCTTCATCCATTCATCCCTCTAACCTCTCTTGAGTTTCTATAGATAGGTATATGGGCAGATATTCATCTCTTTCTAGTTCATTTCACTCTCAATATTTAGTGATCCTAAAAATATGGCCAAAATATCTTCAAAGGCTTCAAAACCATGTTAACTGCATTTGCTATATTTTCACTATTCTCCTAAGCACATGTTTACATGACAGCCCATGTTTAAAATAGGTCAAAGTGGGAAAATTGTTTCTCTTCAGTCATTCTGAGATGTGTTCAATAAAGAGAATGGATATTGGGGGTAAAGGTATTAATTAATTTTTTTATGGTACTGGGAACTAAAGTCAGACCTTGTACATGCTAGGCAAGTGTTCTATTACTGAGCTATATTCCCAGCCCCTGGTAAGGAAATTGTTAAAAAGAATAGTAGATAAGATACATGTTTTTAAAACATTTCTATTCAAAATTGTGGGTTAGTAAATTGTAATTTAAGATGAATGTGTTATTATATCAGTTCTTTTTGTTGTTAGAGAATTTTCAACAAGCCAAGATTAAAATGCAGAATGTCTTGTTGCATATGGTTGGAGCTAGGAGGGTGGTGGAACAGACTGGAAATCCCAATTGATATCTTTGTAAGGTGTGTGTGGTGTAAAAGCAAAACCCCATCTTAAATTCATCATCTGTTTTGATATTTTAAAGAAATAAAAATTAACTTCTAAATGTAACCTGAAATGGATTCTGCTCCACCCAGTTCAGTTTCCTCTCAGCTGCGTGGACATCTTGGGGAGCAGCTCTGCGGTGCATGCAGACGTGCTTCATCTGTGCATGTCTTAGCTGAGATAACAGTGCTCTGAGCCCCACTGTTAAGGTTAACCTGTATGCTGCAGAAGGACAACAGATGGAAATTCTGGTTTGCAGCCACTGCAGAAAAATAAAAACATGTTCCAAAGGGAAAAGGATCTTGTATTTCTGCGTTTGAACCTTTGATCTTCATTCACATCTGAAGGGAGGGCTAAACCTTTTGGTGGAGACACATGGCTTTGCATCTGTGAAAACACAGCTGTATAGAGCAAAACAAAACTAGTGGAAAATACAATGGTTTTGCTGTGTCAGGACCCTGCTAATGCTCCCATTCTATACAAATATTGTCTTTCGATAGCTGTTTCAAAAAATCATTCTTGGCTTTCCATATAATTGCTTAGTAATGTTATTCCTTGAAATTCGGATTTTGGTCTTTTTTCCAAATGAAGGCACACATCTCTTTCTCCCATCCTTTCTTTTAAAAAAGTATAAAATAAATGGGTTGTAGTCAGATGGTAACATTGTCTAAATCCTGACCCAATTTGTGGCAGGGAGGTGGAAAAAAATTTAAACCCTTTAAAGGACGATTAATGTAAAGTTCTAACTTGATCTTATTTATTTATTTATTTTGTTTTGTTTTAGGAAATACTGCATGGGCTTTGTACTGAACGTTCTGGGCAAAGAAGGGCCTTTGAAGACTCTCTAAACTTAGCTGCTTTGTTTTGAGCAATTAAGATTTGTTACTGAGCGAATTAAGCAGCCCTGCTTTCATTCATCTGCAAATAGTGGTCTTGGCGGGTTTCTTGATCCCGCTTCCCGGGAACAGAAGCCAAGTTTGTTCTGTTCGAGGCGCTTTCCTCCAATCTCCGCATCCCTCGCAGTCCCCGCGGAGCCCGGCCTGTGCCTCAGCTCCCTGCTGTGGGTCCCCTGGCCCCTGCCCGGGCAGGAGCGAGCGCAGGGGTGTCACTGGCAGAAGCAGAGGGTTGGGTGCGCGGAGAAGGCGGTCCGCGCGCCCCTCTGACGGAGACGTTTTGGGAAGGGACGCGGGGACAGCCACTGGGCCGTCCGGCTCCCACCTTCCTCTCCAGCACCCGGCCTCGCCAGCGCCCGCTCCAGAGAGCGCAGGGTCGCTTTGTCAAAGACAGAACCTTGTGTTTATCTGTCATGGGAACCACCACCTTGGGCCCTCCGTGCGGTGGACAGAGCACGAACTAGATAACATGTCCTTCCAGGCACCCAGAAAGTTCCCCTTTGAAGTGCTGGTCCCGCCTCCCCCTCGCAGGAGGGAAAGAGGGAAAGAAAACAAGGGCGGAGACCCGGCCTCCGAGGAATGCTGACTTGCGTCTTTCCGCGGCCTCGTCCCGGCTCGGCCATCCCCTCCTCTCAACTCCCTGCCCTTTGAAACTGCGGAATTGGGTGGCCAGGCCTTCCAGCCGGGCCCTGGCCTGGCGACAGGCCTCTCTGCGAAGGCAGTGGGGGGCGGGACGAGGGACCCGAGGGCGAGCAGGAGGAGGAGGTGGGAAGCGAGCCTCCGCAGGGCTGGGCCTCCGCGAGTTTCCGCCAGGGCTTGATCAGTTCCACGAAAGAAAAACCAAACAACAAAACCCTCCAAAACTAAACAACAAAACCCTTCCTCCAGCCCGGCCCCTCCTTCACAGCTGCACTTTGTTCCTGGGACTGTTGGTGTCACCAGAGTCTCTTTTTTTGCAATTCGAGGCTAAATTGCTAAGGACTTGTAAAGCCTATTAATTTTTCAGGCAAAACAGATCAAGCCTGCCTTTGATGCGGCTGTTTCCTAATTTAGTATTCAAAGGTAAAGAATCCTACCCCTTCCCTTCCCTTTTTACATAATTAAGAGATTTCCCTCCCGGTGGCAAAGAACTAGTCGCTTAGTATTTTTTGAAGTAAAAGGTCTAACTTTTTACATTGCATCTGTTTTTTCGCTCTTTCCTAAATGTAACCAGTGTTTACTTTAACCAGTACTCAGATGCATGCCACTCACCCCGCATTTTCCTTTCGACAGATGGGGGTTGTAAATGCTATTTTCTTCTCTCATTCCCCTAAGCTTTAAATACATATGTGTGTATGTATTCTTGTATGTATGTATTTCTTGTCTATCAAACAGTGCAATTGAAAAATAAAACCATCTAGAATCATGGATTACCCTAACTGGTTCATGACTCTCACTTTAATTTTACACTTTCCTGTTCTAAAGTTCCGTGAAGTGGACTTTCACAGGTTTCCATCTGCTGTGTTTAATCGCAAATTGTGACCCTTCAAGGCCTTTTGTGTTCTTATCTGTGCATTTCAATACTTGCTGGGGGAAGCGCCTTTGGTTTCACTACATATGCAAAAACCTCCACTTGAATTTTTTGACACCCCCCTGTCCATTTGTTGGTGGCCTCCTGTTTTCCATTGTTTTGTTGTTGATGTTGGCAAAAGTCATTTATTTAACGATGCCAGGGATGCTGTGCCTTATTCTTTTATTGGTATGCAATCCCAAAACATCCCAGAGTAGTTTAAAAATTAATGCATGCTGTTGAAACTGTTGCATATTAGGATAGTTTTATTTTCTCATCTAAAGGTAGATAATATTTTCAAGGTACTGTGCAATAATAGTCACCAGAAGCCAATTAAAACCGCTAACATTCTATCAAAAACCTGTTTGGTGGCATAAATAATTGATATCTGGAAATGCAGCCGCCGCTCTCTGGGCAAGGCCTGCCGCACAGGCCTGGGTGGCGGCGGCAGCCTCTCCCTGCGAACCACGGGAGGATTTCTGGGCATTCTATCACCTGGGTTTTAAAAACTTAATAATAAGGCCACACACAAACACATTTTAAAAAGAATCTCCTTAGCCTACAGACAAAGGAAGGAGATAGTGACATTATTTGCAGGTGTTTGAGAAAAAGAAACAAATACCAGGCCCCTCATGAGCTAGGTACCAATGGAATAAATTGAGGCACTCTACCGGAGCATCCAGCTTTTTAAAAATGATGTGATTAAAAGGGACATCTGAGAACAAATTTATGAAGTTGTTATGGCAACTGAAATACTTGGATTGAAATGTGTGTATCTAAAACATGAAAGATTGTAGGAAGCCCGAGAAACAAGCCCGGCATTGTGTTTGGGAAAGGCAATTGAACAGTGGTAGCCAAATATTATTCCTCGGCGGTCATCCTTCAGGGTAACTGCCTCGGTTTCCACTTTTCAAAACGCATGGTGATTGATGCTTTCACGGACTGTGCTGCCCAAGTCCCCAGGCCTTGTACCAGCGTTTGCTCATTGGTCCTTTGACCTGTGGGGAACACAATCTCGCATTGTGTGCGATGCGGGATGCATTTGGAGCTCCACTGCGTTTACCCATAAGTTTATACTTCTGTGTTCTCCTATTAATGTCCTTCTTTGTGAAAGTCTTTCTTGTCTTTTCATTCACTGCCCCCCCCCCGTCCTAACCCACCCCTGGCCACCTACAAACAGCCACACTCAAAATTTGAGTCCAAATATTTAAATATTCCGTAAAATTCTTGGCTTTCTTCTGAAAGCAATATAGCCCTTCCTCTGATTTGATTCTATTTTAATTTCCCATGTTTTTTTTTTTTTCCCCTCACCAGTGCTGGCAAGGATATTTAATAATTGTTGTTTTAAATCACAGGCAAAGATTAACACATACAAATAAATGTCTATTGTAGTGTTGTTACAGTTATTGGAAAAATCAAAGTTCCTTAAGCTGCATCCATCCGAATGCCTCAAATTTTTTTTAGTCATTAGATTTCAGATGCATGTAGTGTCCAAAAACTTGTTTTTAAAAAGTCATTACAAATTCCTTGTGACATATTTAGGGTTTTGTTACATTAAATGTCAAATATTAAAAATCCTAGTAGACCATCAGATATGAAATATACTATTTTAATTGAAAAAAGGTTTGACAAAATATTCATTTATGCTGAAAAATTAAAGTTGTTTTGACTTTAACAGTATTGATCGATGAATGTTAATTATCAAATTATTTAATCTCCTTAATTTTAAGTATAATACTTTTTACTTTGAATAGCCTTTATTCCTAAAGTTAAACAAAGCAAAGTAAGTGGAGTGTAGAGAATAAAAGTAAAAAGTTTTCAGAAATTTATATTTCCCTTAAGCCACGAGTTAGAAATCCTTTTCACTGAAATGACTCAATAGTTTTTTAAGTTGGATATAAGCAAACAATACAAAAACTTCCCTTCTGTAATGGATTGCTTTCCTAATTCTTTAAAGAATGAGATCAAAACATTTTTCTATTTTATTGTGAAATAAACTGCTGTTAATCTGTTGGGCTAATTATTTTCAATATTTTACTAAGCCTGCACATCCTTTTTTACATATGCACGTGGATATACACTTCTTTAGTTCATCTTGATATAACTTTTATTTTGAAAATCCAGATGATATAATTAAAATAATGAGAAGGAGGTTGCAAATGTAGTAAACATAAGCATTTGGGATCTTTGTACACAGGTTACAGTAAGAGATCTCATTTTTCTTTCGTGTCTTTCCATTTTAAGGATTTTTCCCCCCCAAGTATGATTTTGCTGCTTCCAAAGTGGATACTATTTTATTTCAGGTGGGTCATTTAATAGTTTGTTGATGTTTTCAAGGTCTCTAAACAAAGTCTGATGTGTTAACAGTCTTATTAACGATGTTAAAATAGAATTAACAGCTTGTGGATGCCTCCAGAGCACAATAGCTTGTCAGCCGCCCCTGCCCCCTTATAAACTGTGCCCCTGCTGCCTTCCCTTTGTTTCAGGCCCAATCAGCAAACTAAACTTTTGTGGAGGGAGAAGGCAGTTCAAGTGTTTCTGCCGCAGCTGAAGGGAGGAGCTAATGTGGAATTTATTGGGAGACCAATCAGTGCTGGAGGGAAGAATGACCCCAAATTGGGAAGAAGGACTTTGTTGACCTGCTTGGCTCCCTGACCTTTCCTCACTGTTTTGTCCCTTTAAAGAGTTTTACCCTGGTTGTCCCTCACTTTATGATGCTTTCACTAAAAGCCGCAGAAGTTTTAGAAGTTTGGGATCCTTTAAGATACATCTCAGCACAAATACAATTGTTCTGTGTGATTTTTGCTAACTTGACTAGACATTAGCACTTAGGGTCATTTTTTAAAAATCTGACACAAGCTATAAATATTGTTTTTTAAAGGGAGTAAAAATTTCATCAATTCTTTTGAGCCAAAGTAAATTCTCTCTTCTAGTGTTTCCCCCATCACTACTGCCACAGAGAGAATCAGATCAGCTACTGACCTTAGAAGATTTATTCTGTTTTGTTGAATTTCTGTTTTTAAAAAATAGATGTTTGTGAACCAGGTCTTTGAAGCATTGTCTTTGTCAGGCAATATCAGGGTAAGCCAAAAATAAAGATTTTTAGGAGAAAGCTATTTTTTTTATTAGCATTGTAACAAATTTGACAAATTATCCCATTTTGAAGTACAGATTTATGGAATAACCTGACAAATGGGTGATGCCACCTTATCCCTTGCCACCATCCCGTTTAGCACATATATAAATTATTTCCTGGTTCTCTCTGAGCATTACACTCTTGTTGGTAAGAGATAATGAGATAGTGCGAAGAAGTAAGTATTTTTCAGGTTGCATGGGAACTTTCCTTGTTCCTTATTGGCCTTGTTCTCCTTGTCTATTGTGGTTTGTTGCTTATGTTTAGTTATGGATACTATTTCAAGAACTTCAGCTGCAGTCCTGAGATCTAAGATGACATTGCTTGTACAAAGCAAAAACCGTGTCTGGCAGCATGTAGGACTCTGAGCGTTTTCTTTAAACTAAGGTTCCATAAATTTACTGAAGTGCACCCAAATACAGGGAATGAGATATAACTAATGAAGTGTGGTTTCAAAATATGATTATTTGTCAGGGAATGTGCTATCAGGAAAATGGGGCAGTGCGAGCTTGTGCCTTCTCTTAGCTCATGTTGTGCTACTTAGGTAAACCCCAACGGGAATATTTTCTTCTACTTTATGAACCCTAAAGATATGCATCCATTGATTGAACAGTGTATGAAACCGGAGCAAACAGGGCTTCATTTGATACTAGCCACATGCATGGATATAAATAATAGCGTTTTCTGGTTGGCATCCTTGAGTGTTGCTGCTTGATTAGGGGCATTTTTACCTGGCCAGGAAGAATGTCTCTGTGGTAGTTCTCTCATTTGTAACTGCTTATCGTTTTTACCCACAGCATATATTGCTGCTTACCCCACATCCCGTGGCCTGGTGTCTTCACATTTCCACTGCTGGCGAGCAGAACCGTCTGGTACCCAAGTGCAACTGACCTCTTTTTTGGTGTGCCCATTGGATGAGTGTGCCAGGCTGTGGAACTGGGGATAGGCCTGGGATAGGGCACCAAGCTGCCAGCAGCAATACCGCACACCTGATAGAGGTGTGCAGTGCGTGTCCGCATGACTTGGGGACACTGAGAAAGCCAAGGGGATTAGCAACAAAGAAATCTTGTCACCTTTGTGCAGAAGCCAGCTGGCATCTCTCCGGGACAACCTGATGGGCTCCATTTTCACTAAGGCTGTTTACCACTGCTGACTCCAGAGCCTGTTGCAGGCTGGGGTAGTGAGGGCTGGGGGAGGCTGGGAGCAGGGGGGTGTGGCCCATTCCTTTTGTTGCAGGTGACATGGGGGTGGGGTGGGGTGGGGTTGAAACTGCAAATGCACTGAAACTTTCATAATCAGTACAATTTTTCTCCTTAAGGACTTTATTATAAATAGCATTTATCCTTCAAAAGTTGGTAACTTGACTAGACATTAGCACTCAGGGTCATTTCTTAAAAATCTGACACACACACACATACACACACACAAAATCTGACACAAGCTATAAATATTTTTTATATTTATATTATCTTTTTATCTTTTTTATAGTTATATTATCTCTTTCTCTCTCTCTGATTTATTTTTAGAGACTTAAAGGGGGAAAAAAATACCAGTATTCCTAGCATTTCCTTCAGTGTGTGACCTAAATGGATTATAACTCTTGACACGACGTTTACCAAGATAAGTCAGTGTCACAGATATGGGCTTGATGCCATGTGGCTCATAGGATCAGTCCCCTTGGAAAGAGTTCTAATCTCTTAGAAGTCTGGATTGGCCACAGCACCTTGTAGGAAGATAAACAATACAAGTAAAGTTTCTGAAGGTTTGACTGTTTGCTTTTGCATTTTAAAATTAAATGTTAAGTTATTGACAAATTTTAGAAATTATTTTTCTCTGGAATCTTTGTAATTCCCTGACAGTGGATACTTTAAAGCCAGTTGTGAAATGCAGCTTTAAAAATGATCCATATAAATGTCCTTCTTTATTTAATCATAAGGGAGATTTAGAGAAAGAATCTTTTATTTTTTAGTAGTTGTGCCATAAAAATGTTAAGTGATGATCATTATGATTACAAAATGTACCTTTGCATAGCACTTCATAATTTTAATGCAGTTTTTTTAATATTTATTCTTAAGTTTTATGTGGACATAATATCTTTATTTTACATTTATGCGGTGCTGAGGATTGAACCCAGTGCCTCGAGCATGCTAGGTGAGCACTCTGCCACTGAGCCACAACCCCAGCCCCTTTAATGCAGGGGCTTTTATAAACATTATTACATATAATAATTCTCAGAAATAATTCCACAAGAAGGTATTGTTATCCTGGTTTTACAGATGATGAAATGACAAATGCACACATTTTTAACATGCCACATGGTCGCATGGTGCCGGCTTTGTATTTACCAGAGAATTCTGTTTGAAGAAATTTATCTGGTATGTAAAATGGCTAGAAAACACAAATCTGGGACTAAAGAAGTTTTGATTCCACATGGGACCTACAAAAAATGACTGAAAAAAAAAGAATAAAATCACATGATTGTGTGCAGTGCTTTCTTTTCTTTTTAAATTGTTTTTTCTTTAAACATTTTTTAGTTTTCAATGAACCTTTATTTTATTTATTTATATGTGGTGCTGAGAATCGAACCCAGGGCCTCACACGTGATAGGCAAGAGCTCTACCACTGAGCCACAACCCCAGCCCTGCAGTACTTTCTTTTAGTGGATAATTGTGTGAATCTTGAATCTTGATTTTATTTTTATGACAGCTTAGTTTTCTTTCTTTCTCTCTCTTTCTTTCTTTCTCTTTTTGTAGTTCAGTGCTTTACAATTGAACTACATACCTAGTCAGTTATTTATTTATTTATTAAAAAAAATTTTTTTTTTTTTTTTTCCGCTGCTGGAGTTGAACCCAGGGCTTTGTACAGTGTGAGGCAATCACTCTACCAACTAAGTTATATCCCTAAGCCCCTGGTCCTTTTTTTTTAAAATATTTATTTTTTAGTTGTAATTGGACACAATACCTTTATTTACTTATTTTTATGTGGTGCTGAGGATTGAACCCAGGGCCCTGCTAGGCAAGCGCTGTACGCTGAGCCACAACCCCAGCCCTCCCCTTTTTTTAAATTTGTTTTTATTTTAGTTACTGGGCACTGAACTCAAGGGCACTTAACCACTGAGCCACATCCTCAGCCCTTTTAGTTTTTTTTATTTTGAGACACTCTCTTGTTAAATTGCTTAGGGCCTCACTAAGTTGCTGAGGTTGGCCTCGAACTTTCGATCCTCCTGCCTCAATCTCCCGACTCACTGGGATTAGAACTGTGTGCCATGCCAGCTAAGTTTTCATGTGTTTTTAAGATACTGTAATATGCTACATAATTATTGGATAAGAATAAAATAGGAAAATTATTTCCTCCATATTTTTTAAAGTTTTCTCTCTTTTTTATTTAGTTGTTGATGGACCTTTATTTTATTTATATGTGGTGCTGAGAATCAAACCCAGTGCCTCACACATGCTAGGCAAGTGCTCTACAACTGAGCCACAGCCCCAATCCCCTCCCCTCCATATTTTTAAAGACCAAAATTAGAACTACCATACCATGGTATAATCATGTCACCAGTTACAGGTAATGTGGTTAAAATATGATTTTTTAAATGAAATCTCAAAATGCCCCAAAACTTAGTTACTCATAAGGATAATATTTTTCCCCGCTTGTTAAGAGCGAGGCAGCCAGAGTACTTGCTTTGGGGTAATTCACTGCGTCATTCCGAAACAGAGCCACAGCATTGGGCATAGGAAGGTCTGGCTAAGGTTTGTAAGAGTTAGCATAGCATAGCCAGGTGAGCAGTCCTAAATGCTGAGAGTTAAAAGGAATTTGTAAAAACTACAGAATGACCTTATTTATTTATTTTTTTAAAAAAGATAAGAAATACATGTTTCTTAAGAATAATTAAGATTTCCTAAGTGATATTTTAAAATTTGTTCATAATGACACTTGCCTATTATTTTCATAAGAAATATTTTGGTTGAGGGGAACACAGGAGGAAGGATTAAATTAACAAAACAAAAAGCTTCCACATTTTAAATACCTAAAATCTTATCAATATACTTTTCAGTGAAAAAAATAATGATAAACTTTAACAACATAATCCTAAGAAAAGCCACCCCATATGGTCCCAAAGGTTTAAAAAAAATAAAATGTGGGGAAATAATTTTATGAAAAGAAGTCTATTCAGAATTTCACTGGGGCCACTGTTAGAATCCAACTGTTGTTCATTGTGATAATCGGGTACATTTTGTATTCTGGGGGTTGAGAGGAGCTATTATACATGTCCGTGGTTTCCTTTAAACAACTCTAACATCAAAATGGCCAAACTGTTGGACGGATGCATGTTAGATAAAACAGATGGGATTCTCAGATCGTGCACCATTCAGCCGTTTGATGGAATTCGCGCCACCCTGACCAGCGAGCCCAGATGGCGCTTAAATCTGTCACTCTTTAACGACCCTACTGTTTTTTAAAAATATTTTTATATTTGAGCCCATTCAGTTAATCTGAGAGATTAATCATTTCCAGAATCTGTCTGGGGAGGGCTTCACTGAAGGTGCTTGTAGGAGCTGAGACAGGGGAGAAGAGTGACACTGGGCTCCCTGCTAGAATGTCCTGGGCAGGAGGCACCTGGTGGGCTTGGGCTTGAAGATATTTATGGGAAGCAGGGTTGAGAAGACTGCTGCAGAGAAGTAGCAATGGGGGCTAAGGGACTAGAGGATGGACATTTGGGAAGACCCCAGGGAGAGGGAGGTGAACACTCATACTGTCCAGAGAAGCTATTGCCATTGCTAAGCTTCGGTCCCTGCAAGGAACCCAGTGCTGGCTGTGGCCACACAGGGTGACTTCGAACAGCCTGACACTTACCAAATCAGAAGGACTCAGGGGGTGTGCCACCTGGAGCAGACCCCAAGATGAGACCAATAGGATGAGTTCCCTTAGATGGTTCTAGGAAGAACCTCTCACCAGAACTCACAAATCTCATCACTTTCTGGAAGGGGTTTTTCCTTCTTAAATTATTGTTTTGAGTTGGTCAGTCTCCTGTAATGCTTCAGTGATTTGGGGCATGAGATGCTGGCCAGCACCTCCCTCCAAAATCTCTAACCTTGGATACATTTGCAGAGTGACTTGGAATTGCTTTTCGTTCCTGCTGGGATGGGAAAGGGGAAAATGAATGGTTTTTCATTATGCAGACACCATTTTTTTCCTGTATTTGAATCAGATGTAGCAGGTGTCAAAATATGGTGCAGAATTTACAGCATTAATGTGAATATTGCCACTGCCCTAAAAAAGCCACCAGCAATAGGCATACTCACCTACATTAAAAAGTAAAGAGGCTCTACTGCCTTTAAAGTTATCCCTGGTGGTATGTGGGTGCTCTGTGGTAGTTTTCCATGGGTCCTGTGGATGTGAGGGAGCCTGATGCATATCACACTGCATGTGACATGGATCTGAATGTCCTGTGCCCTACCTGAGTATGTGCACATTGAAGATATGTTCCTAAAATAAATGACCTTCATGCAGATCCAAAAGCGGGCAGAGAAGCCAGTTGTATTGCAATGTTGTTTGGAAACTTCAGGGCTTCAGGCTTCTTGAGGTCTTAGAGTCTGTCAGCAATCACTACACAGTAGGAGCTGATACTTGTAACCAAAACCCCTCCACAGAGATGCCACATGTAACCGTCCCTGGGGACGGACCTTGAGATGTCCTGCACAGAGTGAAGACACATCAAGCCTGTAATATGTTGTTTTCAACTTAGCTCTGCCACAAGCACACAGCAGCCGGGTTTCTCCAGCATGCAAGCACAGCCCAGTTAACGCGGGGATTGCAGCGCAGCCTGTTAAAGAGTGTTGCATGTGTGTAGTCAGTAAACTGCCACTGAGGAGTGGAAAGGCCACGGCATCCAGTCTGTAGCAGCAGGGTTAGTATCTGATGGTCACAAGGAGGACAGAATTCTGTGTGTGTACTGGCTTCAATTTCCTAGGAATCTGCGAGTTTACAGGGGGAAATTGAACATTTTAGGGGAAGCAACTTGTGGTTCCCATATTAAATTTTTTTGGGGGTTCTGGGGACTAACCCAAAGAGCTTATTATCGCTAAGCTACATCTGCAACCTTTTTTTTTTTTTTTAATTTAAAGCCAGGCTCTCGCTGAGTCGCTTAGGGCCTCGCTGAATTGCTGAGGCTGACCTGGAGCTTGTGATCCTGCTGCCTCAGTCTCCAGAATTGCTGGGATTACAGGCGTGCACCAGCACAACCAGCTAAAAAATTGTTTTTTTAAAATTTTTTGATAAAGTCATAGAATGTATTGATTTTACCTAAAAATTGATTTTTACTAGATTATATATTCCTATAATCATATTAAATATTCTCCTTTGAAATTTTTACTGGCAACTCATTCCACACTCACCTGATTTTCTCAAAAAACTAAAATCTTTCTAATATTGGTAAATAGTCTGTTTTAGAACAAAAGTGAACACGTATTCATGCACACACACACACACACATACACACATATAATTGAAGAATTATGTGGTAAGCTGAGAAATAAAGCTTTTGCCCACCATTTTTCATTAAAGTTTACCAAGTAATAAGTATGAAAAGATGAGGAACAAAATTAATCTTCACCTTTAATATAACATTGGCTATTTGTTTTTATAGGTAGAAGAAAGAGAATAACTGAACTGTCCATTGTCTGTGTCATAACTTCCCTCCTGGGTGGGAGGACTGTCTAGCAACCGCAGCCTGGCTTCTCAAGTGCCAGCCGGTGACAGCCTAGCCAGGTCCAGGTGCTGGAGCCAACCCCGGAGATGGAAAACCAAACTCAAAGAACATGGTGTGGCTGAATCAAGGGTTAGTCCAGATGAGGAGAGCAGAAGTCATGTGCAAGGCAACCCGGGCTTCGGGGCAGGACCAGCTGGCCTAAGAAGGGGAGGTCAGGAGGGGAGTCCCAGAAGGATTCCTCAGCCATGGACTGAACCACAGTTTTTAGTATAGGCCTTTAGCTTTGAATGGGGAGTAAGACAAAAGGGCGGCAAGATACTATGAAGAACATGTGGGTCCCCGCCCCTCCCTCCCTCCCTCCCTCCCTCCCTCCTTCCTTCCAGAGCCTTCTCTAGGTATTTGCAAAGATTCCCCAGACTCTTTTCATAATAATCCTTTAAGAATCCGTTTGTGGGGATTCATAAACATTAAAAAAGGTGGATACTCCCAAGAAGTCTACTTCCAAAATAGGAATTGGCCAGTTGGCTGGCAGTTTCAAGTCCTTGTTTCATTTTCTTCACTACTGAAAAAATTCATGACAGTCTACCTTTAATTGCCTGGATGTTGGAAAGTTTCTTTGTCATTCCCCTCAAAGATCGCCATTTTTAGGTTTTAAGGGCTCTCACAACTGAGAAGTAAACACTCTTCCATACCCACATAGTCAGGTCTCACCACTAGACGCAGTTCCTATAGCTGCTGACAGCATGGGGTTTGAGTAGAGTTAGGTTTTCTTATGGCCATATTTCCTTGTTCCATTGTTTTAGTGTGAGGCCTGATAAAAATTTCCATGTGTGTAAATAATACCTGAAAGTGTTGCCTATCCAAATTGTCTTATGTGGAATTTCCCATGGCAGTTCATCATTTCCTAAAACAAAATTTGCAAGTTCTAGATACCTGCTCTAAAAACACATATTCCTTAGCCCAAACTTTAATGGAATCACCTTCTTCCAACTGTTCAAATAAAAAACTAAACTAAGGTATTTCTACACATTGGTGAAATTTTTCCTGACTTTTGGGGATTATATTTGTTTTTAGTAAAAACTGCAGCAACAATAAAGATGGGTTAATTGCAAAATTTTCCCACTGATCTCAGCTAGACCTCGGTTCCTATCTACCATCCAGACCATACTCCGCCCGTGAGGGATGAGTAAGTCTCTGTTCACTGGGGACACAGGGCCATGAGGGTTCAGTGTTCTTCTCCTGTTCTTGCTCCCCGCATTTCATTCTGTGAACAACAGGCTAGAGAATCAGCATGGCTTTGCCCTCCTTATAATCTTTCAAAAGCTTAGCAATGGAACCAAGGGCATGGATGTAGCTCAGTGCATGCTTAGCATGTGGTGAGGCCCTAGGTTCTGTCTCTAGCACTGCCAAACAACAACAGTAACAAAAACCACATTGAACTTGGAGTAAAATCCTCACTCTTTCCCATGGCCAACAAGGTCCTGCATTTCTGATTCATGCCAACCTTTCGACGTCATCTTAGACCACTCTTCCTTTGTTACTTCCCTGAAGCCACACTGGTCTCCTTTCAGTGCCTCTAATATGCCACAAGCTGCTGCCTACCCCAGGACCTTGGCACCAGCTGTCCAGCTGCCCATTTCTTTCTGGCTGTTTTTCTTCTTAGGACCTTAAAGCCTTCCCTACCATTATATTTTTAGGACTCTTCCTCAACCCTGGGCCATGATTCTCTGTCACAGCATTCTGTTTCTTTCCTTTAGAGCATTTATCACTGTCTATTTTTTGTTAGTGTGTTTATTTTCTCATGTTTGTCCCTATTGCAAATATAAACTCCCAAAGGTTGAGGCCAGTCCTGTTTTGTTCTATCAGAGTATTCCTGGAGTCAGCAAAGTACTCAGCATATAGAAGGTGCTCCATAAATATTTATCAATTGAATGGACCAATGAAAGGGCTCAGGATGCCCCAGGAAGCTTGAGGCGGAGTCCCCACTGACCTAGCCCTGCAGTGCTCTCCTGGCTCAGGTCCTGGGAACCAAAGTGGGGGAGTGTGACACCTGAGTGCACTGTGTCTCCTGTTAGTGGAACTCAAGGTGGCACTGAGTGGTCCTTTTTCTCTCTCCAGGTGTGTGTTTAGTGTGCATTAAGAGGGAAATGTAATAAATGCTTCAAATCCAGGATTTCAAATAGAGTATTGCCAAGACAAGGCTAAAGAATTACGTCCATTAAAAAAGCTAAGTAAATTTAAGGACAAATAAACAATAGCACGGGTAACTTGTGGATAGGGCAGGTATGTGACTGTGAGCCGAGTGTGGAAGATCTGGGGTAGCAGGAGAAGCCCGGTGGAAAAGGACTTCCAGTCCCAGGCCACGGGGTTTGAACTGCACAGAGAGGAGCCGCTGAGTTCTCAGTCAGGGAAGGGATGTGATGGCATTTTACAGCAGTGGGCACAGAGGACTTCAGGGCTTGGTGAAACAAGAAAAGCCCCAAATAGAAAATCATTGTGAAAGTCCCACTGGGAAGTGATGGGGACCCAAACTTGTAGGTGGGGAAGCAGGTAGGTGTGAGGGACTCCCTGCCTGCCTGGACTCATTTCCCCTCCTCAGCACCTCTCCTTCAGGTCACCCGTCCTTTGTCACCTCTCCTCTCCTCCAGGTCTGTGAGCTGCTTCTCCCTGGAGTGTTCTCCTGAGGCAGCCTCTGCAGGCCCCCAGGGTGGCTGTGGAGTCGGGGACCCTTCTCCTGCCTTTATACGGAGCCACAGCACTGTTGCTGCTGCCCCTACAAAGCCTTTCTCGGAGAGGAACAAATCTACCCAAGGAGACTGCTGAGATTTTTTTCTTTGGGGAATGTTTTTAGTCTTGATTTGAAAACTTACTAACAAAAAATTTTCTTTAGTATGTAACATTTTGATTTAGGATATGGCCGTGTCTCCCTGACCTCATTGGAAAATTTCAAAAAATGTTTCTAAAACTGAAAAGCGCGGTTAATGTGTTTTTGTTTCTAAACTCAACAATGTGTTTCCTTAGAAGAGGCCCAGTGTTAGGGCTGGGATGTAGCTCAGTGTCAAACCGTCTTCCTTGCATTCGCAAAGCCCTGGATTCAACTCCTGGTTCCAAAAAAAGAACCCCACCAGAAGAGGCCAGGGTTATATACAAGATAGGCCACTGTCCCTTTTCTCCTTTGAAGCACCACTTCCCTAGAGCTCTGAGTTTCTCTCAGATTCTTGAGTCAGATGGACACCTCCTGTGATCTGCTTGGTCGACTCTACTCCAGATATTGTGCTTATGTTCATTCTCCTCCTTGGCCTGTGAATTTTCATTTGCTAGATGAGTGTAGATACCTAAACATCCACCATTTCTTGGGAGAGCCCAGGAGTTGAGAGAATCCCTTCCATGTCACCTTGACTATTTCAGAGCTATAATAGATATTAAACAGCAGCAAAGGGGCATGATAATGGACATTTGAAATCCCAGCTACTTAGGAGGCTGAGGCAGGAGGATTCCAAATTCAAGGCCAGCCTGGCCAATGTATTGAGACCCTATTTCAAAATCAAAACGTGAAAGAATTGGAGATATAGTTCAGTGGTAGAAGACATACCCTAGCAAGCATGAAGCCCTGAGTTTGATCCCCAGTAACACACACACATACACACACACTTGCACACCTGTACACACACTTGCACACACAACATCAGCAAAAGTCTCTACCTCAATTTTCTCCACTGTTCATTTTATTTAAATGTATGACTGGGCACAATATCACATGCCTGTAATTCAAGCAACTGGGAAGACTGGTGCAGGAGGATTGCGAGTTTGGGGCCACCTTCAGAAACTTAGTGAAACCCTGTCTCAAAAATTAGAAAAGGTCGGGGGTGTGGTTCAGTAATAGAACACTCCTGGGTTCAATCCCTAGTACTAGAAATAAAAAAAATCTGTGTAGCAAAAGTTAATGTTCTCGAGAGCTGGATGCGGTGGTGGCACACCCCTGTAATCCCAGTGGCTCAGGAGTTTGAGGCAGGAGGATTGCAAGTTCAAAGCCAGCCTCAGCAACTTAGCAAGGCACTTAGCAACTCAGCAAGACCCTGTCTTTAAGTAAAATATAAAAAAGGGCTGGGGATGTGGCTCAGTGGTTGAACACCCCTGGGTTCAATCCTCAGTACCAAAAAATAAAAAATGAACATTCTTCACCCATAAAGTTACCATGGGCCTGATGCTGGCAGGTGAGGGGTCCAGAGGGATTTTTGGTAGTCACTCACTTACATGTCAGACAGGTATTGAGCAAGGAGACCACTCAGGAGATGGTCACTGCTGGGCCTGGTGGCGCACATCTGAGTTGCCAGTGATTCCTGAGGCCTCATGAGGCAAGAGGATCACAAATTTGAGGCCAACCTCAACCCTGTGAGGCCTTGTCTCAAAAATAAAAAGGACTGGGGTTGTAGCTTAGTGGTAAAGTGTGCTAATGTTCAATTCCCAAGACAAAAAAAAAAAAAAGAAAAAAAGGTGGGGGGATGGCTGCTCATGAGCCAGGTGAAAGCTGAGAGGTGACGGGGGCTCATGTACCTTGATAGATTCTGAAGAAGAATCAACTAGATTGCTGGTGCACTAATATTTCTCCTTTGGAAATAAAGAGGAGTTGGGGGATACTTTCTCGGTTTCCGGCCTAGGTGACTGGGAGGGTAGAGATGCCCTCAACTGAGATGAGGTTGTTGATAGATGGGGCAAGGTTTTGCTGGGAAGAGGGAGGTCTGGGGTTCGGCTTTGGACATGTTTAATTTGAGAGCTCTTAGAATCCAGCATGTGGGGTTGGTCAGCAGTCATTGGGGTCATTGGTGACCTCAACAACACAGGACATGGGGGTCATTGGTGACCTCTACAAGAGCAGACTTGGTAGAAATATGGTATGGGTTTTCCTAATACCCTTCCTCTTCAAAGGTAGACAAAATTTTAATCATACTGCAATTTGGAGCACTCATCAATCTTATGGTTGGCTTGAACCTTTTGTTGTCATATGTATTTGGAACTAGGGATTGAACCTAGGGCTGCCTTAGCACTGAGCCATGTTGTAGCCCTTTTTATTTTTCGGGGGACAGGGTTTTGCAGGTTGCTCAGGTTTGCCTTGAACTTGCAGCCCTCCGGCCCCAGCCTCCTGACTTGCTGGGATTACACGTGTGTGCCATGACACCAGGCCCCTGTCATGTATATTCAGGAACAAGGACGCTGCATTACTGGATATAAATGATTCCTACTTTATATATATATGCCTTGTGTGTATACACATACTTTGTGTGTGTTAGCTTTATTGAGAAATAATTTATGTTCCACTCAATTCACTCATTTAAAGTATACAAGGTAGTGCATGTTGTGGGTTTTCAGTTTGTTCACAGTGTTGTGCAACCATTGCCACAATAGATTTTATTTATTTGCACATTTCATTAGCCTGAAAGTAACCCTGTACCATCCCCCAAATCCCTACGCCTAGACAACCACTAGTCTACTGTCTCTATGGATTTGTTGATAATGGGGAATTCATATAAATGGAGCCAGGCAGTGTCCTTTGACTGACTTCTTTCACGTGTTTTCAAGGTTCATCTATGTCAAAGCATTATTCATTCCTTTTTATGGTCAGATAATATTCCATTGTATATATAGACCACACTTTATCTATCCGTTGATCAGTGGATGGTAATTGGGATGTTTTTACTTTTTGGCTATTGAGATTAATGCTGCTATGAATATGTATATTTCATCTTTGTCTGGACATGTTTTCTGGGGTATATACTTAAGAGTGGAGATTTCTACTTTCATTATAAGAGTCCCAAATGGCCTGTATCAATATTGTCATAATTTCAGGACCAAAGGTCAAAACGCTAGGACAGAGTTGAGAAGACGGGCTAAGAGAGTGACTGTCTTCTTCTTTGTACCAAGAATTGAACCCAGGGGCGCTTGACCACTGAGCCCCATCCACAGCTCTCTTTTTTTGTATTATTAGAGATAGGGTCTCACTGAGTTGCTTAGGGCTTCACTAAATTGCTGAGGCTGGCTTTTTTTTTTTTTTTTTTGGTTGTAGAAGAACACAATACCTTTACTTTATTTGTTTATTTCTATGAACCCGGTGCCTCACACATGCTAGGCAAACTCTCTACCACTGAGCCCCAGCCCCAGCCCTGAGGCTGGCTTTGAACTTGTGGCCCTCCTGCCTCAGCCTCCCGAGCTGCCAGGATTACACGCGTGTGCCCTCCTGCCCAGCCAAGCTGTCCTTTTTCTTTCTCAGTCTGTGGTTCCTAGAGCTGCTTTAGTCATGGTCACTGTCCAGTGTGACTCCATTGCTAAATGGCCATTGTTGGTTTGTCTCTGGAGAAAATGCGCTTGTAGGTTGCATCAAAGAGAGCAGAGACTGGGGGAGAGAACTGACTTCATAGGCGTTTGAAAAGACTTGACTATTTCAGAATCCATTGTTTGAGTTGCATAAAAATCTTCAAGTAGACTTTCTTACAACCTCTCAAAATAAAGATGCCAGGAAAGACAGCCAAACACATTGACTTTTGGGAGAGAGAAAGGGAAAAAAAGCGGGGTGGGGGGGGGCTTGTCATTGCCTATCATTCTGTGGATTTACTTCTGGGAAGCACCAATTAAAAATCTCAAACATGGGGCTTTTTCAGTGGAATTATATCAGTATGAGAAGGGTTTTTACCAAATAGGAGTGTGTGTGTGTGTGTGTGTGTGTGTACGCGCGTGCTCCCGTATGTGCGTGCATGCACGTGTGTGTTTTAAATATTTCCATAATGAGTTCCCAAGTGCTTTTTTGGCCATGGTTATTAAAGCTTGTGTGTTTGCGATTTATTTGGCAAAATGCCTCCAGTGAAGAAAAGATATAGTGTTCTCTTGGTTCTTTGCCCGAAGTAATTTTGGAGAAGTCTGTGACTGGATTTAGTTCATGTCATTCAGTGAAGACAGTCATTGTAATTACATTTGATCACAATCAGTTTACAGTTGTTTTATCATGTTTTCATGCTGAATATCTACTCAGACATCATAGCAGAACTTAATGGCTACTGTTTTATTTGTACATAAAATGTTTTATAGCCTTTTTTTTTTTTTTTTTCAGTACACATCAGGTTTCAATCATCACCACTGCATAGCAAGAGGAAAGCAATGGATAAAGAACTATCAAAAATCCTTGACTACATAAAATTTTATTTCAGGTCACCTTGCCATAAAAGATATTGAATGTATTTTGTGGCTTTTTCTCCTGACATGCTCACTGTTGTAGAAAGGTTGCAATATTTGAGGAAACCATATGGAATATGGAACTTAATTCATCTGGATACCTGACATTTGCTTGTGTTTTCAATTGGAATGTGCATATCAGTGTTTTGAATGGCCCCTGGATAATAGGATAAAAGACAGCAGCATATTGATATTCTTGGGTATTTGAAAGGGGTTATTTTCTTCTTTTGCACTTCTAGGAATGGAACCCAGGGCCTTGCCCAGGCTGCCTCCCCAGCCCAAGTGGGTTATCTTCTTAACCATAAGGCTAAACATTGTGTGGTTGTTTTGTGTTTGCTTTAACATCTGCACTGAGGCAAAGTCTTTTACTGCTGGAAACTCTCTTGTCTGGGACAGTCCCTGATTTGCTAATCATGAAGCCTCGATTCACAGTGAATTTGGATGAATTCACTCATCTCAATTCTCACCATATCCTATTTCCCCTAAAAGGTTGGTCCCAAGCCTTTCTGAAAACTGCTCTTGGTCTACATGTTTGAGTCTAGGTTGCTGCAGAAGCTCCTGTTAGAAAAGTGTAATTAATAGGAAACTTTGACATCCAGCTGAGAAAATTAGTTTGCATCAAAAAAGGCAAGATAGAGGATTAAAGAAATTTTAGTCCTAATCTAATTAACACCAATTAAAAGATGCAGATGAATTTGCACCAGCAAATTGTTAATTATGCACCAATTTGCCTTTTGTGCAACCAAACCAAAATTAGGAAAGTATTATCTTTTTTGTTTGAGGAGATTTACATAGTGGGTTTGTTACAATCATCTTTTGTATAATTAAAGAAAGGGTAGGTAGTAAGAGCTAGAGTGAAATGTTTCATTCTCCTGATATTTTACTTTAGCTCAATTCTTTAAAAACAGAAAAAGAACAGGGTAATTTTGTTGGTGCTCATTCCTGACCACACATTCACTGAGGACCTACTGTGTGCTCTATTAATGAAAAACGGCACTTATGCAATATTTTTTCCCCTGACACAAAAAGCTTTTAAGTGGTAGAGTGTTTGCCTAACGTGTACCAGGCCCTGGGTTTGATCACCAGGCAGGGAAAATTGTCCTTCTTCTGCTCTTTAGAAAAGAGCCTTTTGACCAACATTGTAAAGCTAATTAAACTCTGCCCTGCATACACGTTAGGAAAGGAGAGTTGAACCTTTAAGCCTCCAGAAGTGCTCTTCCTGGCTCCTCTTTGACAACAGGACCTTTTAGGGTTCCCAGCTGAAGTCAGTGTGCTCTGGTCTGTTTCTGTTTACCAGTGTTGCTCAGATGGCCACTGTGCTGGGATTTTTTTTTGCCTTGTGAATCACTCTTATAGCTCCTCAGATGGTGATCTGAGTAATTGTGCAGGGGGTGGTGAAGCACAGACCTGTTATATCTGCAAATGACACATCTGTCCAAATGTCGTGTAATGAGTAACCGCAATCCACTTTATATAAACCGTATTTCTTCTGTTTCCAAAATGGGAAGGGAAGGGTGGGAGGGATGTTTCTGGGAGGAACATGAAGGAAAGCATTTCTATGGATTCCTCTAGCTGTTTGTTAACTGTACAGACAATGCCACCACTGCATATTATCAAACTCCATTCAAAGAGAATGTTTGGCCCCCTCGATCTTGGTGTGCAAAACAACATCCTGAAGAGCTACGAGAGCTGGGCATGGTGGTGCGCATCTGTAACTGCACTTTTTTAACAAAGGGCTGGGGATGTAGCTCAGTGGTAGAGCCCCCTCCACCGCACACACAAAGGTACGTATATTACTGTCTAGTGCGTGTACTTAGACATTAAATAATATTAAATGACCATGTTGTCTCCTTGGAACAATAGTTAATATAAAAATTTAGGCCAGGCATAGTGGGCACACTTGTTATCCTATCTACTAGGGAGGCTGAGATAGGAGAATCTAAAGTTCAAGGCCAGCCTTGGCAACTTAGTAAGACACTATCTCAAAATAAAAAATTAAAAGGGTTGGGGGATGGAACTCAGTGATAGAGCACCTCTGGGCTCCATCCCCTGAATTGTAAAAAGAAAAAAAATTAGGTTGCCTAGTTGGTGTTTTTCACTATTTGTGCTAGAAGCTCCCCCACCGCCGCCAACCACCACCTTTTTTTTCTTTCTGTACCAGGGATTGAACCCAGGGCCTTGCATAGGCTAGGTAAGTGCCCTGCCACTGAGCCACACCCCCAGCCCTGCATAGCACTTTTAAGTCCAGCCTGGGCAATTTAGCAAGACCCTATCTTAAAAATAAAAAAAGGCTGGAGATGAACTCAGCAGCAGAGAGCTGGCCCAGCATGTGCAAGGCCCTAGGTTTAATCCCTAGTACTTGAAAGAAAAAGAAAAATGTGATCCACCTGCCTCAGCCTCCAGAGTTGCTGTGATTGGGCTAGCTGGAGTGACAGTCCTGTGCCACCATGCCCAGCTACATGCTGGAGACTTGCATTCCTGACTTTGGCTGGAAACAAACTGGCTGGTGCTTTCACAGGTGGTGGTTTGAAGTTGGCCTCCTAAAGGGGGAATTTCAAAGTGGCAAAGTCTGTGATAGCAGAGGAAAGGTGTTCTTTACAAACATTGTCTTCCTCCGGATTCACAGGATGCAGCCGATGCCCACCTTTGACTTCTGGAATGCCTTGTCACTTCTCTGTGGCCCACTTCTCTGTGGTCCTGCCTGCAGGTCTATGACAATGCAGTGCTGCCTTCACAACAAAGTAGTCCTGGCGCCTAGTTTCCACTTTCAATGTGACTGTTGTGAACCAGATTAGGAGGCAGATAACTTGGCCTGAGCTGGCATCAGTTGGATTAGGAGAGCAGAATTACTCGGTCGATATTCCTGTCCTTGAAATAAAAGAATGATGCTAAGATGATCAACTTTATAAAAGGTAATTTTCCACAAGGCCTTGAAAGGTGGTTGGCAGGGGCTGGTCAGCAAGCAGTCCCCCAGTTCCAAACCCAGAGTTTGTCACCAGTGGCAGGAAAGCTTGTTTTATACCTGGGTAAGACCTTGAGTGACTCAGTGTGTTTCTGTCACAGAAAGCCCCCTGCCCAGGGTTGCACAGGGGTTCTAAGAGTGTTTCTGGGATCACTGCCATGCGCCTACAGAACCTCCATGCTCCGCACCTAGCCTCCCTCTGACCAGCAGCATTGATGTTGTGGCTACTAAAACTCAGGGTCCAGTCCTTGGCCTTAGGACGACCACTTGGGCTCCCTTGCTTGCTTAAAACCTCCGTTGCAGTAGCAGCCAGCGTGGACTAAACAACAAGCTGCCTGGTCGATGTCAGCACCCTTCTCAGGATGCTCTACTTCCTCTCCCATGAAAGGAATAAAAAGATAATTTCTTCTATAAATTACCATTTCTCTTTTGTGATTCTTGTGAGTCAGAGCCACAACTCAGAAGACTATGGAGTCATTTGTCTGTAAAAATCCTTGAGAAGGTGGTGGGATTATAACATACTCTGTCTCTGTTGGGCTAGGGATATAGCTGCTCAGTTGGTAGAGTGCTTGCCTCTCATGGACAAGGCCCTGGGTTCAATCCCCAGCTACACACACACACACAAAAAATAATAATAATAATAATAATAATAATAACAACAACAACAACATACTCTATCTAAGGAAGCAGGAACTAACACTGGGATTCTGGATCAGATCTTGGGCATTCAGGAATATTTTGTGCTACCCTTGTAGCTCATCTGTAGGTTTGAAATTATTTAAAAATGGAAAAAAATTAAAATAGAAAAGTTGGATTCTCCTCAAATTAATGAACTTTCTTGCATATAATTCTGGAAAGAAGACAGAGGACGGATTCTCAGGCCACTGTTAGCACTACCTCACCTGGAAAGGACAGACTTCTGAGCCACTTGCAACAGATTCTGGGGATGAACGTGCTCCAGGGTAGACGGGCTATTTTCAACAGTTTGACATATTTCTGCAATACCTACCCAACCTGAGGATGCAGTGAACTAAATGATCCTTTCAAAATGACAAATAAGAAGATAAAATGTTCCCAAGCCCATTTATTTCTCACATCTACCCACCCTGTGAAGACCACATTAAGACCAAGCCTTGGGTTTAAGTGAACACTGTATTGTATGCTCCTGTTCAGAGGACTTCACAAAGACCTTCTTTTGTAAAGAAAACAACCAACCAATAAAACGGTATTAGAGTACATTATATATGTGACCAATCGTTTTATAAAATCTGATATAAGTGTTCAGGCATAATTGGAGTTCTTAGCAAAATACTTTAGTTTTTAATATTTCTATGACCTTCTAAGGGAAACTTAACAATTACTCTTAAATTTTCAAAGTGGTGCATGGAGTTTTAGCTGTGTGACTTCCATTAAAGCCCATAGGAGTCTTGTTGCTAAAACATCACACAACTCACGAAAATGTGCTCCTTCTTGTGAAACTGTTAGAAGTAATGGGTATGGACGTGCAGCCCAGCATTTCTGGTACATTTATGGCTTTCCACACTTGTTTCAAATCTTATACCTTTATAAAAACTCAACTGTTCTTTAAGAATTGAAAGGAAGAAAAAAGCCTATTATGTGTTTTCCAAAAGAGAAGGGTAGAAAAAATATAGAACAGATAAAAAAAATTAAAGAAATTTTAAAATAATTTTTTAATATTTATTTTTTAGTTATAGGTGAACACAATATCTTTATTTTATTTATTTATTTATTTTTTTTGTGGTGCTAAGGATTAAACCTAGTGCCTCACACATGCTAGGCAAGTGCTCTGCCACTGAGCCACAACCCCAGCCCAAAATAATTCTTTAAATATAGCCAAATATTTAAAAATAATTGTCATCTTTATGTCAAAGTTAATATAGCAGCTTCCAGATTTTTAAAGTATACCCTAAAACTAAAGTTAAAAAAAAAAAGCAGTTGGTCTGGGGATGTATGTGATTCCTTCCATAGCACCCCCCCAAAAAAAAAGATAAATAAATGAAAAAGATGGTCTTTCACTATAATCACATACGATTTGATTTTGGGTTCTCTATAACCTCCACTGTGGAAACGTACATAGCTTAAGCATCATTCAGGCAAAACTTCATTTCTTTAGGTAGGAGGTGGTCTTCCTTGCGGATCAGGTTTTGGAGGCCCCTCTGTGATGGGACTCTCCTGCATCCCGGTGCTGTTATTCCTATTGTACCACCAGGAGGAGGGTCAGAGCCCACATCTCTCTGACCCAGAGACCAGGTCTCTCTATTCAGTGCTGTGCTATGTGTGAGAAGAAAATGCAGCAACTGGCAGGGACTTGTGTGGGCTGTTGCCAGCACATTCTGAGCCAGGTAGGGGGCCTCTGGGAGAACTTTCTCCCACCAAACTGCACAGAGGCCCTGAATTCTTCTGGAGCACATAGCTGCTCAGCTTGAACTGCCCTCCTGTACCCACAGGGGCCTGCCTTGCATAAGCAGCCAGTTCCCATCTTAGTGGCCTGGCAAAAACCATGGACTTCAGGGATGCAGCCAAGTTGCTCCTAGGGCAGAAACATCTCTGGAATTCTGTTTCCACAGTCCTTTGGGGAACATGGGAGGCTCATAGTTGTATTTGTTTCATAAGAGAGAGAGAGAGAGAGAGAGAGAGAGAGAGAGAGAGAGAGACTGAGACTTAACTATGGTGTCTTCAGTTAACTGTTGGCTCGGTTTCTGGGGTGCAGGGTTTTTCTGTAGATGTGTTTACTAAGCAGTACTGAAGATCATTTTTATCCATTATTGAATCTCAGGAAGATCCTGTGGACATTATGTTCTCCTGAAATCTCTCTTAATATCTGGAGAATAGACTTCAGGGCAGATTTTTAAATAATGGTGAGTTTGATGCATAAGCCATTTTTCCACCTAGCATGGAATAAACAGCATCAGTTGGGAATGAGGTATACCACGGATTAAAGTGTCCCAGCTGGGGTCAGAATTAGGGACTGTCTAAGGGAATTTCTGAAGGGCAGGGGAGAATATCAAGGTACAAATGGGAGGAAATAAGCCATTGTTCCTTTAAAAAGCTTAGTAACCTCGGTAATGAGAGGCTATGAAATAGTTCTTTTTAGAACAGTAACTTCTTAACTTCCCAGTTCTAATAGCTCCAAGGGTCGCTTGCAGAGAGCCCTGGGGCTACACCTGCCTTGCATAGATTAGGGCCGCTGCAGCTGTCTTCATTTGCAAGCCTAAGGTGTAGCTGAAGAGGCTGTGGCTCCCGGCAGGGAGCCCTCCTCCTCAATCTCAATAGGCTGGCGTCGCGGATTAAGATGGCCTTTGCAAGCCAGGCTCAGAAATTGCACGATGAGGCAGGTAATGATTTCCTGGGTTTTATGTGTCAGACCTTCCGAGGTCTGAGGCAGGAACCTTCTATAGGCCTGCCTTGAATTAGCCAGACCTTTTACAATCAGTTCTGCGCGGAGCAGCTGCCTACACTGCCCAGCAGGTCTATGGGCCAGGCACGCCTTTGGCACACAAAACCGTTTGTGGGGAGCTTGTGAATGTACTGGATGATCTCTCCATGAGGACAAAAGGCGCGAGGGCTCTGTGGAACCTAGAGTTAGTTGCGGTCTGGGGGTTGGACGTGCTTTGTCCTGAAATGTGCATTCGCCTACCAGAAAATACAATTAGGATAACTCTTGTGTGTTCTCTACAGGAAGGAAGTGGTGTGCTGCTTGTGAATGGTGGGCTAAATGAGGGAACCATTAAAGGGGTTTTAATAGACTTTTGAAGCAAAAGACATAAGAGGCTCTAGTTATGTTGCCTTAATTGAGAAATATTTTGCAGTGTGAGGAGACTTAATCAAGTTTTCATTGCATACCTAGTCAGGGACCAGGATGAATGTTTCTTTAAGCCACTGGATAAAATGCACATTGAAGGCTCGTTAGTTATGTGGGAATATGTGTGACGCTTACGTGTCTCCCGTGGGCGCCCAGTATCAGGTACTTTTGGTTTACTGTGTTGGGTTGAAAGCTTCTGTTCTAATTTCTAATGAACTTTACCACCAGACTACTTGATCATGACTAAGCCCAGGAACAATGCAAATGGAATTGCCCCCTGATGGGGAGGAATGGGCCCAGATGGCCCTTAAAAGGTGATAATTAGGAAATATAGCATATCTGAGTAGCTAGAAAGAGAGAAACTTGTTAAAGACACTCAATCTGTTTGAAGCAATGGTCTTTCCCTTAATTATATGCATTTTCATTTGGAGTAGCTTTAAAGTAAATTTTTCTCAGGAAAAATTACCAGCAGCTAGAACCTAGAAACCACGCACATTTTTTTTTTTCGCTACTGTTTCAGAATATTTTGAAAATTCTTCAAACATTTTTCATTTTCTAGATCTGTGTAACAGGCTTGCTGTGTGTGTTTTAGGGGGCCGTTTTAGGTTATTTTAGCTCTTATGCTAAAACAGTGGGGGAGTAATTAAAAGTGAGAAAAATATTGGTATATATTTGTAAACTGAGCTCTTAAAATTAAAATAGTTGCAGAATATTACAGTCTGTGATTTAATATGCTTTGTAAAATTGCCGTAAATGTATTGCCTTCTTGGCAGTGTAGAATCCAGATACTTTGCGAACGTGTGATTAAAATAATTTTGCCCATGAGGAATTGGACTTTATAAGACATATTTTTATCTGAATTAGCATGTTTGCATTGCTAATGATACCACTCATTTGGCTTTTCTTTAGTCAGATTTTTTTTTTCCTCTTAAGTATATAAACTTGGCATTACCTTAAGAATGACAAGTGACCTGGGAACCAGCAAGGGGTGGCCTGAAGAGTGAAGAAATATGCTCACCCTGCCCCTTCCAGCTCCTGCCTGGGATGGTGGACAGTGAAAGGGGCTGCTTCTAAAGCACTAAAGCACAGTGCAAAAGCAGAGTGGCCAGAAAGCAACTGTCCCCTCATTTGTCAAGTCAGAAAGTCACATCACATGGAAGCGCTAAATAACATTATTCTGAATATCTTGGCAGTCCTATTTTGGCAGAGGAGTTGCTTTCCTGAAATTACTCAACACTATCATTCATCCTGACAAAAGCCAGTGGTACAGATGCACCTTTGGAACTGAGGCCAAGGTGAAACCTGCCTCTTCCAGATCTGCCCGCTCAGGTTTGGAAGGACTCTCCAGAAAATGGGCCTCCCACTCCAAACATTGCCCCTCTGTCCCTGTCCCTAGGGCTGGCTGAAATGTAAGGTCCCAGGATCCAGTTCTTACTGTTTAATATGAGTTCAGAGTATCTTCCTCCACACAAAAATCTCTAGAGTCCTTGACATTTTAAGCCTTGTTATTGAGGAATGGTTGCAGTTCATTCTCAGTTTCAGGACTCCAGAGGAGGACTACCCAGGCATCTGCTGTCTTTGAGTGAGCTTCAGGGGGAGGTGACATGCTCGGTGAGCCATGGGTCCACCCTTTGTATTATGTTATAATCCCAAATGAAGTAATCTGGCTCAAACTTGTTATCAGTGAAAAATAAAAAATTATCTGGTGCGGCCATGCTTAAGGAAAGATGAGGAAAACTGGAGCTAGAAATCATTGCTGTCTTTAATTTTGTGATTCACAGCAAGCAATGGTTTAAATCCCATGTGCCCAACTATACCTGTGAACCAAAGTATGATCTTGGAAGATTATATTCAGTAATTTCAACTTGAATTATTAGTGAATAAGACTTGGTGCCAGGTTTGCCAAACAGTTACAATTATTTACTATTATTTTCGAGATGCAACTTGACTTGAAACTTTTATAGTTGAAATTTTTGCCCATCACTAGCTCTGAAGAGCAGCTTCAACTTGCTCAAGTCTTTTTTTTTTTTTTTTCAGGGTAAATGTTGAGTAACAAGGAGTTTGTCAGTGTAGCTAAGCTAATACTTGATTGCTCTAATGATATTTGTAAAGAACCGAGTTGAAGTTGCCCAGGAGGTGGATGGCGATTAACTCCGCATTCCTTTTGAACTGTTTTATTAATTAGTTCTCTGGACTCAAAAAGGTTACATACTCTGAGTAGTAAATTGCATTCCATTTGTAAGCTCTGTGGACCAAATTTGCATGTGGCCTAAAACACATTGTTGTGTTAAGTAGCATTTTATCTCTCCAACCCCTGCCTCCTCCCCCACTCCGGGTGAAAGTTTGGTCCACTTTTCTTTTGGGAGGGGAAGATCCCCTGTTTGGGCCACTTGACGCCATCTTCCTCTTTACTGTTCAACCCACTGAACCCCCAGTGCCAGGCTGTGGCAGGCGAGGCCCTCCGGGTGTTCCAGTGGGCTGAGCACTCGAGCTCTTCCTATTTATTGATATGGAATGTTTCCAACCTGTCTTTGCTTTAAGAGTCAATTCAAAGGAAACGTAAAAGAAAAAAATAAAAAGAAGAAGATGATGATGATGAAGAAGAAGAGGGCTGGGGATGTAGCTCCGTGGCAGAGCACTTGCTTACCCCCCATGTCCAGGCCCTGCGTTCCATGCCCAGTTCCCAAAAGGAAAAAGGCAAGAGGAAAGAAAAAAGAAAGGAAGTAGTTTTTGGTGTAGGGTTCTTCCTCCTGCCCCCTGGAATTTTCCCTGTTTCTCAGCCTCTTCACCCCTCCACTGCTGCTTCCTCCGTCCCCAGGAGCATGGGAGGTTTTGTTTGGTTAACTTTAAAAGTGTTGAGAAACCCCACCACCCACCACCACCTCTTCCATTCCTCATTATGGTTTGAGAATGTTCCTGAACAGGGGCCCTTCCAAGGATGCTGGTATTTAGACAGACCTTCCTGTCATTTATTTGACTCCCAAGCACAACTCTTTTGAAAGAATTAATATCAAACTTACATAGGAAAATCTACCATTTAATGAGATGGGCTCCTTTTCAATATATAGTTTTCAATTCAACAGAGGGATCTCATCTATTTTAAAAAATCATTAATCACATACTTCTGACATTTTCCCTTTCAGTTTCCTCAGGGGGAAAAAGTTATTTGAATAACAAACAAACAAACAAAAACCCCTCACCACAAGTAGCTGTCAACCTCCTACTTGAACAAAAGCTTTCTCTCATACTGAGGCCTACAGTGTTTTGTTTAGTTGGAGGCAGCAGGGTGGTATGGATACTATGCAGCAGGGCTGGGGTTGATAAGCACTTTCTGGAGTCAGTGTCTCTCCTGATTAACTCTTGGATTACTTGCTTTGAGTTATTGACCCACTCTGGCTACCCTCTCCAGAATTTCCAACATGGTAGTCTCCCCCACAGATGCCTTCCCTGGGTACAATGAAGGTAGACAGCATGGACATTAGTGAGTCCTGTGATTTTCAAATGAGCTGAAAACAAAAAACAAAAAACAAAAAATCTTAAGCATTTTTTCTTGTTTCCTTGACCTAGGTACATTTTCTTAATGAACATCCAAGTTGACATTGAGTTGTAACTTAGCTGTACAAACTAACTTTTAGACACGAGCATTTAGTTCAAATCTCATAGAGAAAATCTAAAGGGGGGGTGAATGGGAAGCGGTTGGGGATCAATCAGAATTGCTTCCCCTTACCTTTAGTTTGGTGCTTCCCAAAGGAGCTTTAGAGCTCACATTTAAAAATAATTTTGTTATTGAAATAGGACTATGAAGATATTCTTTCTTGTGACTATGAATTAAATTAAGCCATATGAAGTTGCCAATATTTGACTAATTTTGACATTAAAAAAATGACACTCAAGTACCAACACAGGTTTTAGTGTAATCACCTCACCTGATAAGGAAATGAAGAAGTGAGAAAGCTTGAGAATTAACTGGACTCTGAGCTCCTCATGAGCAAATAGCAACTTCCTTCCGTGATCACCAGGTGAGTGCCTTCTGTGTACTGCTGGTTCTGGGAACATAGAAATAAACATAGTCGCCACCCCCAAACCACTCACAGTGTTCAGGACAAATAAGTACAGGGCAAACCTGTGTGAGGAAACAGAGCTCAGGTCAGCTCAGTGTCCATCCTTCAAATGCAAGAACTTTGCAAGTTGAGCAAAAAATTCAATGACTTACATTTGTTCTTTTCACTCCTATTTCCAAGAGTTGCTTAGATTCTGCACTATTTTTTTTTTTTAAAGAGGGAGAGAGAGAGAATTTTTTTTTTAATATTTATTTTTTAGTTATCGGCGGACACAACATCTTTGTTTTTGTATGTGGTGCTGAGGATCGAACCCAGGCCGCACACATGCCAGGCGAGCGCGCTACCGCTTGAGCCACATCCCCAGCCCCTCTGCACTATTTTTAATACAGCAGCTCTGTGTCCTTAGTCACAATTATTCTCAACCCTAAGCTACCATAGCATGTCAAAATAATAGCTCTATTGAGATATAATGCAAATGCCATAAAGTTCACATTTTAAAAGTATGCATTGATTTTTGGTCTGCTTGCAAAGCTGTGCAATGATTATCACTGTCTAATCCTAGGACATTTTTCACACCCTTGAAAACCCCTATTCCACTGGCATTTACTCCCCATGTGTCTCTTTTTCCTTTCCTTGACAACCACTAATCCACTTTCTCATTCTATAGATTTTCCTGTTTTGGACATTTCATATAAACGGTATGCAGAAGTGGACTTTTTTCACTTAGCATGGTATCTTCAAGGGTCTTCCATGTTGTACCTATGTCAAAACTTCATTCCTTTTTAGAGGGGAGGGTACCGGGAACTGAACTCGGGAGCTCTCGACCACTGAGTCACATCCCCAGTCCTGTTTTGTCTTATATTTAGACACAGGGTCTCACTGAGTTGCTTAGTGCCTTGCCTTTTGTTGAGGCTGGCTTTGAACTCATGATCCTCCTGCCTCAGCCTCTTGAGCTACTGAGATTACAGTACTTCATTCCTTTTTATAAGCCAGTAATGTTCCATTGTAGGAATATACCATATTTGTTCATCCATTCATCTAACAGTGGGTTGTTTCCACTTTTGGGCTAGTATAAATAATGCTGCTATGAATATTTGTGCAAAAGTTTTTAGTTGGATAACATTTTCACTTCTGTGTGCCTAGGAGTGGAATTACTGGGTTATATGGTAACTCCCTCTTGAACATTTTGAGGAAGAGGGAGACATAGCATTTTGCGCCCATATTTTGAAACTAATTATGCAGCAGCTTCTGTTCATTATCATTAAGCTTATCTCTTCCACTGAATTTTAAAATTTTTGTGACAGCCATCATCCTTGTATCCCCTACAGTCCAGCCCTACCCACGAAGGCACATAGTAGGTTCTCAGAAAATTCTAAGGGATAGAAATGACCAGTGCAACATCCTGCTGCGTGTGAAATCACCAGCACCCCTCATATTCATATTTTCTCTCTCTCTCCCCCCACCCCTCTTTTCTTTCTTGTAACAAGTGACAGCTTATCAAAAAGAGAAGCAGCTTGGTACTGTCCATCAAGCCTGGGAGCTGACCCTCCTTATCTGCTGCGGGGCCTTCCTTCCCTAGGATCCAGGTTGCCTCATCCTGTGGCAGCGGTTAGGTGACTTATGCAGATCCTTTAAGAGAGATTATTTTAAGCACCACTGAAACCCAAGCAAGGCCCAGGGACACCCCAGCATTTGGGACAAGCTCCTTGTTCAACATGATTCAGCAGTGATTCACACTTCTACTTTAGGGGGGATTTTTGGAGGGGGCACTAAGATACCTAGCCAGGCTTTGGCTTGGGAGCATTGTGCAAGAGGTTTAAGAAAGATTATTTTAAGACTCTCAGAAGGCCAGAGCAGCATCTTTCTGATTTATTCTGCTAAGTTTCCTTTGGAGCCTGTGATTTTAACGCGTATCTCAGGTTGGATTTGAGAGACAGAGCCTGCTCTACTGAACTGGCCACCTTTGATGTTACAGTACTGAGGAGGGGAGCGACAGATGGAACAAAACTCCTAATTGCCTAAATTTACAATAGGTTCCCAGCAGCAGCCAGCACAAAAGAAATGTTAATGCAATAAACTGTAAATGGAAGGAAGCTAAGCAGGATTTATGGCTGGAGCAAACCTCCTTCCTTCACTGCTGAAGCATTTCAATGGCCTCAGTAGAATTGAGCTCATTTGAAAGTTGGTGACCACTCTGCGTCCTCCCTTTCTTATATGTCCCACATCCCCTCCACAAACCAATGACTATAAAAACCTGGGCAATCTCACAGAAAGAACACTTGCAGGAAAATATCAGGCACGGAGGGTCAGGCCCCGCAAGCCTGGCAGAGGTGGGCATATGTCAGGGTGAATGTGCTGCAACCAAAGAATACGTTTTTCTTCCCCTGGTCCATGTTGGGGACCACTGCAGACACAACATGTGCCGTGGTGTTTTCATATTGTAGCCACGAAGTAAGAAGGCAACATGGCACTCGCCAGTCAGGCCCTTGTCCCTCACCAGGTTCACTGCTGTAAATGGCCCTTTTCACACACAGCTTCCTGTGGGTTCCATCTCCATGCCTACCTTTACCTAGATTCAGGTGTTGGTTGTCTCCTTGGCCAGATTGCTGGCTAGTGTTGTCTGTTAATTAGCTGAGGACAACAGTCTAAATGGAAAAATGATTTTGAGATCTCTGCCCCCTGGTTCCACACTGTGAGGGGCCTTGTGTAATTAAACACATTTTAGAAGGGATTCTCTTGCCAATGTGCTCTGGATGCCCAGGGCCTTCTCCACTGGCTGGGGAGTTCTGGTTTAGGTAAGGCTTCCATATTAACAATAGGTAGAATTAAAAGCAAAACTGCAAATCAGAGGACTAAATGTGGGGGATTTTTTTTTTCTCTTTTGTAGTTGGGGGAAAGAACTCATTGGTAGGAAAGTAATTTCTGTATCATTTAGGCACAGGAAAATGGCAGTGCCACAGAGGCCACTAGGTGAGAATTTGGGAGATCAGGAGCCAAAGATTTCAGTAAATTCCTGTCCTCGGTCTCAGGTGTTGTTATCTATACAAGGAATGTGGCAAGACTCGGGTGGGCTGCGACTCCCCTCATCATCACAAGATTAATTCTAATTTTTATTTTATTTTTAATCTGTACAATAGATGACCAAGAGAAAAGCATATAACTTTACTTAGTTCAGGTTTTACATGACATGGAGCCTTAAAAAATGAAGACCTATGCCAGGTGCGGTGGCGCACACCTGTAATCCTAGCAGCTCCGGAGGCTGAGACGGAGGATCCCAAGTTCAGAGCCAGCCTCAGTAAAAGCAAGACACTAAGCAACTCAGTGAGACCCTGTCTCTAAATAAAATGCAAAATGGGGCTAGGGATGTGGCTCAGTGGTGGAGTGCTCCTGAGTTCAGTCCCTGATACCAAAAAAAAGAAGACCCAAAGACCCAGGGAAAACTGTTTTTGTGGACATTCATGCAGAAGTATGATAGAAGGACACAAGATGTGATCTAAAGGTAATGAAGAGGGAGAAATTAGTAAGGCCTGTTTGTTCAGCTTCTTCTTGGAGTCCCTATGTGACATTTCTTCCCTCTGGGTACAGGGCAGGACACATACTTATCATATGAGCATCTTTAGGGGAAAAGTAAGAATGAAGGAATCCTTTATGAAGCTTTTGCTGAAGGGCTCAAAATGGAAATTTTGAGTAATGATCCCCAGGTGAGGGTGGCCACTGGAGAAAGCCCAACTCTGTGTAGAGTGGCAGGCTCTTCTCTGGCATGTCTCTGCTGTAGCTGTTTTCCAATCAATGTGTAAGCAAAGTTATGGGGTATAGAAGCCGGACCCCAAAACCACGTAACAGATTAGTCTTTAGTAAAAATTAATGGAAATTTTTTTATTTTTACTTTGTGGTGGTTCTGAGTATTGAACTCGGGGGCACTCTACCACTGAACTACATCCCCAACCTTTTTTATTTTATTTCAAGACAGGATCTCACTAAGTTGCCTCAAACTTGGAATCCTCCTGCCTCGGTCTCCTAAGTAACTGAACTTACAGGCATACTCTATTGCTCTGGTTTGCCCTGACCAGTCATGATGTCACATGCATGGCCTGGGCAAGACCAGCCTGGGCACTTTAAAGTGAGATCCTGTCTCAAAATTAAAACAAAAAATGGGGATGTGGGATATACCTTAGTGGTAGAGCACCCCTAGGTTCAATCTCCAGTATAGTTTTAAAAAGTGGGGGACATCTTACTACGTTGCTCAGGTGACCTCTAACTTCCAGGCTCAAGTATCCTGCTGGGATTGCAGGTGCGTGCTGCTGCACTGACTTGGGCCATCATATTCTAATGCCCTGACCCATTGCACTAAGTTCTCTCAGCATTTTTTTTTTTAATTAGTTTTGAGTCTTAGTTGATGTTAAGGGGTATGTGAGAATAGAAAACACATGGGATTGGAGTTGGGGGCTTTGGAGGGTCCCCGAGTTGCAATGCAGTACACTGGTTCCATGATCTGTCTAATGGACATAATCCAAGTCTTGGATGGGCAGTTGCACAGCACCATGCAGACAGGGGGGTCACTAGGGTTTGCAACAGTCTTGCTATTTGAAGTCATCTGCAAAGGTCACTAGCTTTTGATTTCCTCTTATAACTTCTTTTGTGACATTGCCTATCCCTGCCTCAGGCTCATAAAGCATTAGGTCAGTAGTGCACTGGGTCAGCAGGTATGTTCCGTTCCACATTTGTGTGTTTGATTCCATGGTAATAGGAAAGAGGCTGATTGAGAATGTTAGTGTGGCCTAACACTACATCTCAGGAAGTTTCACAGGATACACAAAACACAAATCCTTACAATACACATGGGTTTGCATGCTTCTGAACATTTTGGAGACATTTTGCCACATGCTATTTTTTAAATTGTCAGATCAAATAGGCTTGGTATTGTGTGTCTTGATGGAGTTGCTAGTCAGGGATTGGTGTCATTTCTGGGCCCTGACCAGAATTACATTTCAAGCTATAAGTAGTTATGTAAAGTCGTAGGTTAAATGATTTGGGAATAAAATGTCATTTGATGTGACAGAAATGAACTCTCTGAGGCCCATATTTCCTCTGGGACTTGGTCTCACTTACAGTTCTTGTGTTAAGTAATTTTATTAGCTGAGGCAAAGAGGGCCATGTGGTGACAAGGGAAATATTTTTTGCCAACATTTTAATCCTAATCACAAAATTTATTATGTACGATTGTATACGCATTTGTAGCAATAAAACCCTGGAAGAAGAAGAAAGTAAAAATTAGAATGTGTTGTTTCTCTTCCCAGGTGTTGTTTTAAGCATTGTATGATTTGTCAAAAAGATTAATTGTTGCTTGCAGCTAAACAGATGATAAATTTAAAAATTATATTATTACTGTGTGTCAGCATAAAAGCTCCATGTCCCAAGTGTGTCACCTTTTTCTGTTGCTGTTGACAAGGTTCACATTTTTATAGCACACCGCCAGAAGGTGTTGACATATATTCAGATTACTGATTAAATGTTTTAAAAACGTGCCACTCAGAAACTAACCCTGATGTTCTATCAAAGAGTCACTTTTAGGAATAAGATTTTTTTCCTTCATCATTGCCATGGAAAAAATCTTAAACATCGCTATTTAAAAAGCAAACCCAACACGATTACGTTTCCCTATTTTGAACTGCAGCAGGCAAAAGGAAACCGGCCTCAGCATTTTCAGAATTTCTTCCCTTCTTCACAGGAAAGGCCACAACATGGTGTCAAGATATCTCCGAGGAAGGTGCTAAATGGCGACTTGTAAACACCCCTGGTCAGGCACTGGACCCAGAGCACGGGAGGCGAGGACCATCCCCAAGTTGTGTGTGCCTTGTGAGGTCTCTCATGTTTTGAGTCCTTCAAGGTTTTTTTTTTTTTTTTTTTTAAATATTTATTTTTTAGTTTTCGGCGGACACAACATCTTTGTTTGTATGTGGTGCTGAGGATTGAACCCGGGCCGCACGCATGCCAGGTGAGCGCGCTACCACTTGAGCCACATCCCCAGCCCCCCTTCAAGGTTTAAAGCTGACCCAGCCCTGTGCCACAAAGTCTAGACGTCTACGTGGTCTTGTCACACTATAATGCTTAAAGAGGACACTGGTCCTTTTTAAGCTTTTTGGATTTTTGGAGGGGGGGGGTTTGTAATAAAGTGGGCTGGCCCTTAGTCCAAAGACGCAGGGAACCTGAAGGGGTGTTTGCTGCAATGATAAATGACTGTGCTGCCTCAGGAATCAACACTTGAAAGCTTTTCTTTTTGGTGTTAAGGTGTTTGTGGGATACTGTCAGTATACTCTCCTCTCTGAGCACAGCATGAAAGAACTTTAAAACAAATGATTTAATATTCATTATGGAAAAGTTGGAATTTCCCCCTCGCTGGTTGTCAAGCTTCCTTTGTGGATGTCAGTTCTGGGGTGTGATGTTCCCCTTCTTACAGAGGAGTCGACACTGGTTCAAGATGAGGATGAGGACAGCCAGGAGCCCCTGTCATTGTCACCCCAGCATGGTGCAAGGTTAGAGATGTTGCATTGACAGCCTGAGGTGCCCTCGGGGCACCAAATCCCCAAATCATCTCTGTGACCAGAAGTACATAGGAGGTTGCAAATAGCTCACAGCAACAATAATTGAAGCTGCCATTTATGGAGCACTTAATGTATATTGGACCACTAACCACTCTATACTGTCTCATTTAATTCCAGCAACATAACAGCAGCTAAATGAAGTGCGTTTTTATCCCCATTTTACAGGGGAGTGAATCAAGACTTATGTCCCCACCCCAACCCTGCACTCCTGCCCCAAGGGGCAGCTGACATGTGAACCCAGGTATGTCAGATTTGAGAGCCACATTCACGTTCACTCAGCAGCTACTCGCTGAATATGCACTGCGTCGGGCACTGCTTTTACCATAGCCCATTGTGTGGCGGGGGTGCTGGCCATGAGACCCAGGCCTCACGCACATAGGGCAGGCTTGTATAATTAGGGTGCACCTACCCCACAGCTCTCTCTTTCTTAATATTTATGTTTTAGTTATGGGTGGACACAATATCTTTATTTCATTTATTTATTTTTTTAATGTGGTGCTGAGGATGGAACCCAGTGCCTCATACATGCCAGGTGAGCGCTCTACCTCTGAGCCACAACCCCAGGCCCCCCAACTCTTTTTAATCTACTCTTTAATTTATTCTTTTGGACTTTTAAGAAGTTGGCTCACCATTGAAAAATGGAGCCTCACGTACAGTCTCTGCAAGTTTAAATAAAACAATGTTCTGAGAGCCTTGAGGGTTGACTTTAGATGAGGAAGTAAAAGATTAAGATAATTCTGTTCTGGCTCCACCTCATCCCCTTTACTGCCTTTAGTATTTCTGGATTTATAGCTAAGTTCCTCCCTCCCTCCCTCCCTCCCTCCCTCCCTCCCTCCCTTCCTTCCTTCCTTCCTTCCTTCCTTCCTTCCTTCCTTCCTTCCTTCCTTCCTTCCTTCCTTCCTTCCTTCCTATGCTGGGTATTGAATTCAAGGCCTTGGGCATGCTGGGCAAGTGCAGTATCACTGAACTACACCCCTAGCCTTTTTTTTTTTTAAATTTCGAGACAGGGTCTCCCTAAATTTCTGAGTCTGGCCTCCAACTTGTGATTCTTTTGTCTCAGCCCCACCCTGAGTCACTGGATTACAGGTGTGCACCACTGCACCAGTTAGCGCCATTTCCCCTAAAAAGCCACTTTGGGTAAACTAATTGAAATTTGATCAAACCCGGACTGTCACACACACAGGAGTAGCTCCCTCTTTATTCTCTTTAAAAAAAATGTTTACTCTTTGAGTTAGTGGGTTGCTGTGCCCCCCAGTTCCTGTGTGCATTTGTCATCTCACCTCTTTAATTCCACAGATTGCAGCCTCTTAGCAAGATGTCAGGTTTTGCTCTCTTCTCACCTCCTATTTGTTTTTTCTAAGTGTGGATGCTTTTGGAAGGTGTTTGTTTATTGTGTATGTTCTTTTATTGACATAGGAGACACATTGCAGGAAGATTCCTTATCCATCTATCTTCCTTTATATAAAACATTTGGGTTTTTTTCTTCTAAAGTTAATTTCTGTACAAATATAATGCACCAATTTAAAAAATGTGGGGAAAAAAAGTACAAATAAATCTCATCTACTAGCTTCAGAGAAGAGTGGAAAATTTGGCCTTAATCTTCTCCAACCCACTGATCGGAAACTTTCCTATTTTTATGTCAACAGCATAACAAAAGTTGTACATATATGATAATATGTGACCTGCATAAAGATATGTAGAATGCTATGTTTCATAGATTTCATGTAATAAAACAGAACTTAAGTTGATGCTTGTAGTTGTCAGTGGCTTCTGGGGAAAGTATGGCTGTGAGGGAGACACAGCTGTGGAGGGTTCTTATGCAAATACCCCAGCTAGTGGCTGAGAGGAAGACTGCTTTATATTGTTAATGACTTTAGGTGCTTCCTTAGAGTGAGGTGTCCCTCTGAATGGGTGTTCTCATTCATTTCCTCTGCCTTCTGAAGTCCTTCCATTTCTCCTACCCATTCCTGGGAGGAGCTATGGGAGAACTTATTATTTATGTTATTTGGATGGTTTCATTCTCTAGTTGGAAGTCTGGTGACCCACTTATAGAAATGTTCACAGAACATTTAAAGTTCAGTTCTGAATTATGAAATAGCACGATTGGCAAAGTTGATTTCCTGCAAGCCTTAATCATGATTGTAAATTAATTCAGATGTTAATAGGACTCAAATGATGATCATTTCCACTTATTAACTTGTTTGCCTAACAGTGATGTATTTCTTTCATTGATAGGCTACATATTAGTATTAGTACTGTGACCTGTGCACAGGGGAACCCACCAGTGTGTTAGGGAGTTTCTGTGTGCCCGGGGCTCAACCAGGTACAAACTCAGAAATGCCAGGACCATACCCCAGGATTAGAGGCTGTTTGAAGAAAGCACTCAATCTAATGTCTCTTGTTTAAGTTGATGAAATTAACTAAAAAGGAAGTAGCATGTAATAGTAGAACATGTCATTGTCCTAGAATAGTAAGCACTTTGTTGTCAAAAGCCCTGTTTTTTTCATATGCACAGATCATCCTGTGAAGGGATCCTAAACACAGTGGGTTTTTTATGTTTTTTCTTTTTTTTTTTTTTTTGTATTTTGTATTTGGGTTTTTGTTTTTTTTTTTTCTTTTTTTGATTCTGGGGATTGAACCCAGGGATGCTTTGCCACTGAGCTACATACATCCTTTTATTTAAATTTTGAGACATGGTCTCACTAGATGCTGAGTCTGGCCTAGAACATGCAATCTTCCTGCTTCAGCCTCTCAAACTGCTGAGATTACAGGTGATACACCACCATGCTTGGCAAAACTCTATACCTTTTAAAAATGGTTTAAATGGTAAGTTTTATGCATTTTTTCCCACAATTTAATAAGAAAGGTGAAACTGTTAGAAAAGCTATAAAATGTCCTTAATCCAAAATATTCCCCAAAGAGCAGAAAATATAAAAATTGTCAAAATTTTTGTAAATTCAGTAAGTTTAGTTTGCCACCTTCCAGGATGCTCTGCTGGCTCGCATCCACCCTTCCTGGGCATTCGGTCTCAAGTTGGCATTAAAGGGCAAAGCACAGGGGTCAAGCTCATGTCGCTCATGTTCCTTTGGACCCTGTGCCTGTTGATTGGATCACAGATGCATTTCCCCTCCAGCCCTGGAGCAGATCTTGGCTTCCTCACAGAGTGCCAGAAGGAGAAAGTGACTCCATTCAGACTCAGACTCTAGGAAGAAGCATCTTTTGATTTTAAACACAGGCACCATCTCACAGCCTCCAAGACAGGTTAGAGGCTCACAAAACCCTGGCCACCTGGAAGTCTTCTGTAATGGTTGCGGCTTTCATTTTACTCTTAGTCAAGTGCTGAGCCAGTCACACTGCTCAAATGATTTC
Source organism: Marmota flaviventris (assembly GCF_047511675.1). Lineage (NCBI taxonomy): Eukaryota > Metazoa > Chordata > Mammalia > Rodentia > Sciuridae > Marmota > Marmota flaviventris. The sequence goes on from NC_092501.1 coordinate 156,208,288, forward strand.
CCACTCCTTTACCTGTTTTTCTTTTTCTTCTAGGCATAGGGAATTGAATGTTGACTACCTTACACATGTGATGCGAATATCATTATCTTTTTTTGAACGATTTGGCCTTGATTTTTGTATTAATGATTTTGAGTTATTACTTCCAAAGGTAAAACACTCAGAACTTTGAAACACTAGTTACTAAAAAATGGGTCTCTATGATGGCGGTTAATCGTGTACTGCTGCAAGGACAGTGGCTAGAAGCTTGGGGATTTGTACAATTGCCCATGTTGTGTTTTTCCCAGGGTTGCTACTCAAATGAGTGGTAGAGCTCCGGCCTAGCATGCAGGAGGCCCTGGGTGGATCTCCTGCACCAAAAAAAGAAAAAACATTTTTTTGAGGCAAACAAATCATTCATGCCTATGTCTCCTACCACCAAGCACCATTCTGATGGCCTTTAGCCTCTGTGCTTTCTGCTAAGTGTCTCTTGGCTTTCACTCTGGACTTAAAGACTCTCTACAAGTAACTACTGGGTGTTTTGGACAATGTTCACACCTCACTGGGTAGAAATTCTCAGTCATCTACAGAATTTGCTGATTCTTCATTCATTTACATTATTCATTCACTTGTCCGTTTGTTGATAGATTTTATTACAAAGATAGCTGAATGTGTGGAGCACTGTGATTTTTATACTGTTATTATATATAGTATAAAGGACAGATAGTGGTTAGCAACTAGGATGCATAACGACCAGGTTCTGAAATCCTAGCTCTGTTAATTACAGTTTATTATTATTATTATTTTTTTATTTTTGACACATTACTTAATTTCTCTGATTTTCCTCATTTATAAAATGAGGGTTATAGTTAAAACAATTATAGTAAAATGTATTCATAGTACCTGAAACACATTAGGAGCCCAATAAACACTAGCTGTTGTCATGCCCCCCACCCCGACTTTACATGTTGAATCCTAACCCCCAGTAAGAATGTGACCTTGTTTGGAAATAGGGCCTTTGCAGATGTAATTTGTTAGGATGAGGTTATTAGGCAGACCCTATCCCAGTATGACTAGTGTCCTCATTAAAAGGTGAAATTTGGTCAGAGAGACAGACAACAAAGAAGGAAAATGACACAGGGAGAAGCGGCCACCCAAGGTCAAGGAGAGAGGCCTGGAACAGACCTACCGACACCCTGAGTTTCAACCTACAGCCTCCAGAAGAACATTCTGTGGGGTGACCCCCACCCCACCACAGTGCTCTGTCGCAGCAACCTAGCAGACCCTCTGCCTGTGGCCTTCTCAAACACGAGGCCCGCCTTTGCCACACTGCGGTTAGTGGGCAGTACAGTGACTTCTCCTCAGGTGAGGGATGTCCTTTCCATCACTCAGGGAAGAAATGTCCTTGTCAATCCTGCCTCTTCCCCAAGAGCAGCAGGTGGGAAGAGCGACTGCTTTTATCTCTCCTGCATTTCTTCTCACCTTCTCACTACATTTTATTTTCTTAGAAAAACTGTAGGACTAGGACATAGCTCCGGGGTAGAGTGCTGCCTTGTGTGCACAAGGGCCCCAAAAGAAAGAAGAGACTGTGACTCCTTAGCTGTAGAGATTGCACACCTGTCTCCCAAACTATTGACGAGAAGTGAGAGTTTATTTTATTTAAATCTTTTAACAAAAAGAGAACTGTCCATAGGAAATGAAGCAATAGGAAAAGGCCTTGTCAACAGTAGAGCCTTGTCAGTCAGGTCTGGTGGCACCTGTGTGTAAGCTACTAGGGAGGCCCAGGCAAGAGGACTACAAGTTCAAGGCCACCCGTGGCAATTTACCTAGACCCTGTTTCAAGTTAAACAGGGCTGGGGATATAGCTCAGTGGTACAGCACCCCTGGTTTCAATCCCCAAGACAAAGGAAAAAAAATGGTAGCTTGATTTTTGTTTTTGAGGAAAGTTGAGATTGGTCAGTGTTCCTTTCTCCTTCCTCTCCCAAGGCCCAGAGCCATGGAGCAGGGCTGCATTCTGGACTAGGAAGTCATGGGGCACATAGAACATTTGTTCTTCCCAGGGACCGTCTGCTACATTTCTCTGCCCCAGTGGAGCTGGGAGAATGATAAAGCTGTTATTATTTATACTGCACAGCATTTTTGTCAGTGGTCTTTGTCATTGAGATTTGGGAAACAATGTAGGACTGGAGGGAACTTGTGAGCTTTTATCCAGGCAGAGAGAAAGGTAAAGGGGGTATTCATTTTTCAGGAATGTTGCTTTCCCAAACACCTCCAGTGTTCCCCAGTCCCTTTTGTTGCTCTTTACTGTCCTTTCAAGTGCTTTTGTGACCTTTGAACTCCCTCCTCCAGCCCTTTGCCTCCCTCCTTCCCCACCACACTTCTGATGGCCCCTTCTTAGCTAAACTACCTCCATAGCTCCTCACTAGTTTCCCTGACACTGTGGAATATCTAAAATACTATTCTCCATGGTCTGTCTCTTATTTCATTAAATATCCTGTTTTAAGACAAAAATGAAGTGATCGTTGATCTCTAGAAGTTTCCAGGCCCTGGCCCAAGCATCAGGGACGACTGTAGGACCTACCTCCACCTTGCCTTCTGTATGGACGGGAACCTTCTTCCTGCCTGCCTTTCTCAAATGAGAACTTTAGTTCCTCCTCTCCAGGGTTGGCCTCTCCTCCTTTCTTCCCTCTCAGGGAATCTTGGAATGGTGCTTAGCTTCTCTCTCTTTTGAGTTTTACTCCTTGTCCATTTATGTGATATTCTACACACATCTCTGTCAAAAATGAAGGAAAGCTAGGCAGGTGTTACACACCTTGTTATGCTCGAATTCGGGACCCCCAAAAGACCACCAGAGACCCAAGATTGATGTAAGCAGCAAAGAGGTGTTTATTGCGAGCTAGCTAGGTCCTCCGTGCACACACATAGCAACTGGTGATGCTGAGAGGCCCCGAGCCCAGGGTTTGCAGCAGTTTTATACATTTCTTTGGAGAAGGCAGGGACCCCCACATACATCATAGCATCTCCTAGCAAATCATCACACACCGTGGGAAAATCAAATAACAACTCTAAAACATGATTAGCACATTCACTGGCGGGATCAAGTTGGATAGGGGTGATTGGTCACTACAAAAGGGGTATTCATTTGAACTGATTGGTTTAAATCGTGAGGGGAGTACGTGCCAAACTGCAGGGCTTCTAGTTTAGATACTGGTCACCACACCTAGGTGGGGGCCATCTGGAATTTCAGATATGTGGTTATCTTGGCCTATCTTAGGTGATCACCATCTGCAGAACTGTTTTCACAGAGATTTTCTGTAGTATTTTCCTGACTTTAGGACTACAGAAGGTCAGAGGTTAAGTTTCAGAGCAAAATGGGGTCCCAAGCAGAATGAGATTGTTTAGGTCTTTCAACCTGTAATCACAGTGACTTGGCAAGCAGGAGGATCATAAAGTTCAAGGCCAACCTGGGCAACTTATTGAGACCCTGTCTCAAAATAAAAAGGGCTGAGGATGCAGCAAGTAATGGAGTGCAATAAATAAATAAATAAATAGACCCACGTGCCCTTGTAGGCACACTTTAAGCCCTTGACATGTCTCCCAACTTCTCTTGTAGCCTAGATTCTTGGGACTGGTCTATATTCACCCTCCCTTCTGCCCATAAGGTCTTTTTTTTTTTTTTAATATTTTGTTTTAGTTTAAGTTGGACACAATACCTTTATTTTATTTTTATGTGGTGCTGAGGATCGAACCCAGTGCCCCGCACGTGCTAGGCGAGCGCTTGACCACTGAGCCACAACCCCAGCCCTGCCCCAAGGTCTTATTGGATTCCCCAGTGACTCTGAAACTGATGCCTTCTTCTTTGCCAAATCCTAGGCCCCATTTTAATCCTCCTCCTCCTGGACTCCTGCTCTTGATGAAGAACCATCCTCGTGTTCTCCAAGTTCCTCACCCTCCCCACTGCTTGGAGACAGCTCAGCTCCCTGGACTTTTACCCTTCTGTCTGAACAGCCCTTCTTGGATTCCTAAAGGGTTTTTAAGTCCTTCATTGGACCCTCAATCTAGATACTTGCCCAGGGAGCTCTTTTCTCCTCCTGTGTCAAATGAGATAAGTACATCCTTTTCATCCTTTTCCTTCATGATGGTTCCAGACTCTTATTTCAACCTGGATGTTTGTATGGCTGCTCAAGTTTTGTGTTTGCCAAACTGGCTTCATTAGCTTTCTCAAAAACATCTATTTGTTTCTGACATTGCCTCTAAATAATGGCTCAGGTTTTTTTTTTTTTTTGTGTGTGTGTGTGTGTGGTGCTGGGGATCGAACCCAGAAATAAATAATGGCTCAGTTTTAGCATTTACCATGTTGTTGTATGATTTCTCTACATCTCTGTCAATCCAACTAAAATTTGAGAGCCACAAAGGCAAGAATTGTGACTTTGTTTTTCAATCTCATATGATTGTGGATGGATCACAGGAATGTTGCTTGATCTTTTAAATGTAAACTTAAATTTTTATGAAAATGTACAATTTATAGTTGTAAAGTTAATAAAAAGACTATCATTCTTCCAAAATTCCTGGTTTGCAACCCAAGGCAACCTTTGAACTCTTCTGGTTGTTTTATCTCATGTACCACCGTGAGTCTAAATAATATATCATTCTTCTTGATTTTTATTTTATTTTTAATTTTTATTTATTTATTTGTGGAGCTGGGGATTGAACCCAGGGCCTCACACATGCTAAGGAAATGTTCTACCACAGACTACATACCAGCCCTTTTTATTTTATTTTGGAGACAGGGTTTTACCATGTTACCCAGGCTCATGTGTTTCTCCCACCTTAGCCTCCCAAGTTCTGGGAGTATTGGGTACACTTTAGCTAAAGTGGTTCCTCATGTTAGACTTTCCATCCAAGGGCTAGGACTACAGGTTTGTGCTTCCAAGCCTGGCTTACTTTTTATTTTATTTTAAACATCCATTTGTCTTAATATCTTTAGGCTGAGTGGCTTATAAACAATAGAGATTTATTTTTAACAGTTCTGAAGACTGGCAAGTCCAAGATCAAGGTACAAGTAGATTTGTTGTCTGAAGAGGGCCCACTTCCTGGTTCACAGATGCAGATCTGCCCTCACAGGACAGAAGGGATAAGGAAGTCTCTCTCATTCTCTTTTTAGAGAGCCCTAATCCCATTCATGACACCTCTGCCTTCTGGCCCTAATCCCTAATCACCAAAGGCTCCACCTCCTCATACCAGCACAGTGGGGGTTTGGATGGGATTTATGATACATTCAGTCCATGGCACCATTGACTTCCTGCCTGAAAGACAAAGGCCTAGTTCTCATTTGTCACCCCAGGCACACTTCAGGGTTTATACTGTGCTGATGAAAATAGTGTTCACAGCAGAGCCACATAGTGCTCTATTATTAAATTTCCTTTCTCATACAAACTTTTCCTTTCTGTATAACTTTTTGTTCTTCTCCAGTTTCTATTTGGCTCTTTAGTTAAAACCATTTTTTTCTCCAAACTTTGACAGTGTCATTAATATTAAGTAATATGTTTTGGGGATGCAGAAAATAAATACTACCCAAGGGCTGGAGGGTACAGTGTAATGGTAAAACATTTGCCCAGCATGCCCAAGGACCTGGGTCCTTGGTGGGGGGTGGGGGAAAAAGAAAAGAAAAGGCACACCTGTAATTCCAGGTACTAAAGAGGCTGAGGAGACTGCAAATACAGGGCCAGTCTGAGCAATTTAGTGAGACCCTGTCTCAGTATTTTTTAACCATTTTTTTTCACCTGTTGATCCATATGGTATTTTCTGGATGTTTTGTTTGAGATGGGTCTGACTATATTGCCCAGGCTGGTCTCAAACTCGGAATCAAGTTTTCCTCCTGCTTCAGGCTCCTGTGTTGCTGGCACGGCTGGTGTGCCCCACCATGCCAGGTCCATATTGTATTTTTCAATAGCTTGTTGCCATCTCTTAAGGAATCTCTTATTCCTATTCTATCTGTGTCATCAATTGATACTCTTTCTCCCTTTAATGTGACCTTATGAAAGGAAGACGAGGGAGACATTTAGATGATCTGCTTATATTATTTAACAAACTTTATGACTTTTAAAAAAAAATATTTTAGTTGTCAATGAACCTTGATTTTATTTATTGATTTGTGGTGCTGAGAATCGAACCCAGTGGCTCACACATGCTAGGCAAGTGCTCTGCCTCTGAGCCCCAGCCCCTTTATGAACTCTTTTATTGACTTTTAGAAATTGTGAATGATGATTGAGTTTTATCAAATGCTTTTCTTCCAGCTTTTGAGACATTCATAGGCTTTTTCTTCCCTAATCTGCTAAAAATGAGCTATAATAATATACTTTGTAATGTTAATTCACCTTTACATTATTGGTATAATACATCATTTTTAAAGCATCGTCTGTATTTAGTTTGCCAAAATTAAGGAATTTTGCATTTCTGCTTATAAATTACACTGTCCTATATGTTTCTTGTATTCAGCTTCTTTGGTTTTTATGCTCTGCTCAAAAATGAATTGAGCTGGGCACAGTGGCATATGTCTGTAATTCCCAGTGACTTGAGAGGATGAGGCAGGAGGATCACAAGTTTGAGACCAGCTTGGGCAATTTAGTGAGACCCTGTCTCAAAGTAAAAATTAATAATAATAATAATAATAACAACAACCACAGGCCTGGGGATAGAGCTCAGTGGTAGAGTGGCCCTAGATTTAATCCTCTATACACTAAAAAGAGAGAGAGGGATTGAGAAAAGTTGAAAAGAGCTGGTGCTGGGTCTCAGTGGTAGAGTGCTGGCCTTGAGTAAATCTCCACTCTGGAAAAAAAAAAGTAAAAGAAAAAAGTTGAAAAAATTATTTTCTTCTTATTCTAATCTCTGAAACAGTTTGTATTAAGATATAAATTATCTTCTTAAAGCCTTGTTAAGGGGCTGGGGTTGTGGCTCAGTGGTAGAGCGCTTGCCTAGCATGTGTGAGGCACTGGGTTCGATTCTCAGCACCACATACCAATAAATAAAGAAAATTTAAAAATTTGTCAACAACTAATAAAAATATTAAAAAAAAAAAGCCTTGTTAAAATTTGTTAGAAATTATCTGCACAGGGCTGGGGATGTGGCTTAAGCGGTAGCACGCACTGGCATGCATGCGACCCGGGTTCTATCCTCAGCACCACATACAAACAAAGATGTTGTGTCTGCCGAAAACTAAAAAAAAATAAATATTAAAATTCTCTCTCTGGGGCTGGGGATGTGGCTCAAGCGGTAGCACGCACTGGCATGCGTGTGGCCCTGGTTCGATCCTCAGCACCACATACAAAGAAAGATGTTGTGTCCGCCAATAACCAAAAAATAAATATTAAAATTCTCTCCCCCCCCCCGCCCTCTCTCCTCTCTCTCTCTCTTTTTAAAAAAAATTCTCTCTCTCTTTCTCTCCCCCTCTCAAAAACAAACCAAAAAAAGAAATTATCTGCACAATTTGGTTTATGTGTGTGTCTTGATTCCTATTTTGCTGGGGATTGAACCCATGCTTTAACACTGAGCTCCATCCCCAGCCCTTTTTATTTTTTATTTTGAGACAGGGTCTCACTAAGTTGACAAAGCTGGCCTCGAACTTGCGATCCTCTTGCCTCAGCCTTCCAAATTCTGAGATTGCAGTGTGTGCTTCAGTGCCTGGCTGGTCTCCACTCTCAACTTAGTTGAATCCAAGACTAAAGGCTGTTTTCCCTGAATGCTTTGCAAATATTATTCCCTTTTGGGGGGGCGGGTATAGGAGGGACTATTTTGCTGCTTAGGAACAAGTTCACTTTGAAGCAAAAAAAAAAAATGTTTTTTTAATCATATGTTCTGTAGCTTCACAGTTGTGTATTTAGGTTTTGATTTGTGATTATTTATGCAGCTCATGAGTGTGCTTCTCCATTGTGAGAACTTAAATATTTCTTTGTTCTGAAAAATTCTCAGTTATTAGTCCTCATTCTTACTATTCTCTCTTTGACATTTGTGTAATGGCCCTTCTTATTTCTTATCTTCATGACTTCCTCTCCCAACACTCTGTACCAGGAATGTTCTATGTGATTCCCCTGCATCCATTCTATTAATTTTGTATCAGCCATGTCTAATCTACTGTTTCACTTATTAATTTCAGTGACTCTATCTCTATTCCTTCTTCCTTCTTCTTCTTCTTTTCTTTTTTTAATGTTGGGGATTAAACCCTGGGCCTTGCACATGCTAGGCAGGTACTCTACTGAGTTACATCTGTTTTTTTTTTTTTTTTTTAAGTCATTTTCAGGCAGGGTCTTACTTAATTGTACAGGTTGGCCTTAAACTTGTGATCTTCCCGCCTTAGCCTCCTGGGTGATTGAGATTATAGGAATGTATCTGGCTCTTTCTGTGTATCTTAAGCAGGCATAGGTCTGCATCAATTCGGTATGTCATAAACCTCATTCATCTTTGCACTCTGCATTCCAGAAAAGTAACTGATTCATACCAGATGCTGGGTGCGTGAATGAATGAATGAATGAACAAGTGAATGAATGAAATTTTCACTTCTAGAAGCAGATGGAAGCCTTATCCCAGTGAGCAATGCTTCCTGTCTCTCTAGGCGCCCTGGAGCAAGCAGAATTTATTTTTCTCTGTTGATATAAGTAAAAAGAGTTTCCAGTTTAAAAATGGAGATGGAAGAAGACTTCTTACATGCTTTTTCTTTAAGTCCCAGAGCAATAGAAACTGTCTACGGCTCTGTACTGCTTGATGTATGAAGACAGACTGATAGCCGAGTTCCCAGACCATTTGTTGGTGGCTTCATTCCCAAGAGGGAGGATTAAAGAATCACAGAGAACAGGACACTAGGCCTTCCCCTCACTCCTTCTGAAGAAGAGCCTGCCTTTGATGAGATATAGCCTCAGGCTCTTGTCTTACATCTTACGTCAGCTGCCAGCGTCAGAGGCTGGTTATTGATGCCATGCCCTGTTTAATTCACACTTCCCTGCTAATCAATTACAGCGTTTATCCATTCATCAGGCTTTCTGACAGGGTCAATAACTGCTTTTTGGGTCTTGTGGGAGGCTACGGCTTATCAAGGAAGGAATAAGGCTCAAGAGTGAATTTTAAAACATGGTGTGACTTTACCAGGCTGGTGGACTTCCAGAACAATGACCATCTAGTGGGGATTTCATATGGTGGGTTTTCATATATTTGGTTGATGGGATTTTCTCACAAAACCCTTCATTAGCAGGGCTCAATGTTAGTGAAGTGCTCTAAGAAAAACAGAAACACCAAAAGGTAACTGTTCCCATCGCCCGACCATGACTGTGTTCACCTAAAAGCAACGTTAGATCACGAGCTTCCTTCCTTCACATTACATGCTTACAAATAATATCTTATTGGCATTTAGGGTTTGAGAGTAAAGAAATATAAAGCCCAAATGTTTAGAGCTGCTGCAAGGTGAAAATCAGTCCAAAATTTAGATCAAATGTGTCCCTGACTATAATGTGAATCGAGAGGACTCTATTTTCTAAACAAGAGCTCTCAGCAAACTTCCTGAGGCTCATCTTCCGCAGGCAGTGGTTTAAACCTCCACATCCCCGTCCCCAGACCCGTGTGCACGCACATTTTTCAGTGCCCCTTAGCCTGAATGATTCGCTCCGCGTATTCAGATGTTGTAAATCATCTCAGAAATGAAAAACTTTCCGTCTCAGCAAGCGTGAGTGAGGAGGAGGCTGCGAGGCATGGCTGAGAGTTCCCGTTGGTGCAGTGAAGTCACCATACGTTGGGATGGTCCCAGGTTTCGGGGGTCTTTTTATGACAGATGTCCCGACATTTAATTGTTTTTCCTCGAGGGTGGAGAGAAGAGACACTTGTATGGATTTTTCAATTCTCCTGCGTGTCACTTAGCTGTCCTCGGCATTGTCCGGGCCCCTTTCTCTCATCCTTTTCCCTGCAATGAGTTGTGTCATTCCCTCACGGTCAGCACTTTTGTTGTCTTTGTTTTTCGCTCTACCTCAGAAGTCCATCTTTCCTTTCATCTCCTTCCCATTCATGCATGAGGGAACAGTTGTGCCCTGTTGTGGAGATGTTCCGCTGGCTCTCAAACAGTAGGGTTTCTTTTTATTCTCTTCTGACTAGTACAATGGGGCTGAATGTCTGTTGCAGAATGCACACACTAATATGCCAGGTTATTTGGTTTCTAAGAAGTCAATAAAAATACTACATTTAGGCTCGGTCCTTGGCTTCCTCTTTCCCGGCTTGCTTTTTAAGACTTCGGTTATAAATCTGTTTGTTTGTTTCTGATCGTAAAATATAATCTCCCATATTAAATGGAAGCGTGGAATCAACAAACAGAAAAAACAGTTTCTGGCGGTGGAGTATTTTCACACCAGGCAGGTTGGCAGCAGCACCTCCCTCCCTCCAGAGCTGGAAACAGCCGCCAGAGCTAATTAATGGCAGCTCCGACTCGGCAAAGATGGAAAAAAGAATGCTTCCCAAGTTGGTCTTGGCGAACTTTCTGGTGTAAGCAACTAGCACATGGCCGCGTTGAGAGGGGCGCACCTCGGAGGCTTTGTGCAGAGGGCCCTGCTCAGGTCGAGTTTTGCGAGAGGCGAGTCTGGGCAGAGCGCGCTCCAAGGCCCGTGCAGCAGCAAAAGGCTGAAAACATGAAAAGCTCGAGATGTCTTAAGACACTTTGTTCTCATATTCAGGAACAATCTTTAAAATCCTCCTTAATGAGGTCATAAAAGAAAAAAATGGAACAAGTGTTCCTTGTGTACCTCACTAGGGCGTGTCGTCAGGGTCACTTGCCACCAGTATCCTATTTAAAAAGGGATTGGGGTAGTTCAATCAAGCATTGCATTAGGAGAGAGACTTTGATTAATTCCTTCTCTTCTCTTTTGTGCGACAGATAATTTCAGTAAATGTGTGATACTTTCCTCTTAGCCATTGCTGAGGCTTAAAGTTCTGGATGCGTCCTGCTGAGTATTAGCATTTATCGGGCCTACTTGGCTCTGGTGAAGAGGAGCGGATGTTGCAGACAGCTCTCTAATCCCTGACAAGCAAGCCAGGCTGGTCTTTAAACATGACCGTTATCTGGGATCTTGACTTAGGAAGGAGCCCGCTTTGGGGTTAGTTGCAGAAACAAAATCTTGATGTGAAAGAAGCAAAGAGCCAAGAGTAAGTAAGATGGTGATTTTCCGTGGAGGATGTTTTTAAAGGTCCGGGACCTGCCTCTTGCTCAGAGACTCACAGCTTGGGTAAGCTCCAGTGTTGGCTCTCCAGGGGAACAAAGGCAAGAAAGGGAAAAGTGAGGGTTGACAGTGTGCGCTTTCACTGGGGCCGTGGTGGGAGAGTGGAAGCGTGGCCCCTGGATGGGCAGGATCAGGTAGGAAGCCCGATTCTGTTCTCATTTCTTTTCTTTTCTTTATCCAACTTTTTTGTTTGTTGGGAGACCATCAGAGAGATGAAGGGACATTTTAGCACCATTCTGTAGAAAGCCTGATGGGCATGTTAACTCTGGTTGTTTTGTTCTAGAGGCTGACTAGGGGATATTTAAAGTGTTTAGTTAAAAACCTCAGTCATATACCTATTTAGTATTTTAAAAACGAATTTTGGAAATGTGTACAATGTTTATTTACTGGAAGTGCAAGTTCTATTTGATATCCACACATTTAGAGGCCATTGAAGAGTTGGATTTGGAGGACTGGGGCTGTAGCACTTTCCTAGCATGTGCAAATCCCTGGTTTCTGTCCCCAGCACCTACAAAGGAAAAAAAAAGAAAGAAAGAAAGGTTGGATTTGGGTTCCGATGGACCGGAACGGCTCCCAGGGAGGCATTGTGGTATCTGTTGAATCCCCCTTCATTTTCGGCTTATACTGGATTCACTGGATCTGTTCTTAGGGCAGCTCTCCCGGTCCTGTTAATCTAGCCACTGCACATGCGCAGGAAGGCAACAGGCCAACAGACCTGATTTAGAAGGATGGTTTTGGGTAATGACAGATAGAATCCCTTCTTTTCCATTTGCAGTATGTTTTCTACCAAAAGCAGAGAAGTTGGGTTTCTTTTCATGAATTTATACAGATATGTTTATATTAACAAGTTAGGGTGATAGTTCAGAATTACATTTAGAGTATGTTTCAGGATAACTGCTACTATCCTGCTAAAAGTTTAAAACTTCAAAAATTTTTTTGTTTAAAAATCGATACAGGGATGGGGATATAGCTCAGTTGGTAGCATGCTTGCCTTGCATACACAAGGCCCTGGGTTCAATCCCCAGCACCACACACACACACACAAATCAGTATGATATTATACTTCTCATTGATTCCTTTTTGGTAGTGTTCCCAGATTATGATCCCAAAGATGAACTAATTTATTCATCAAATATTATTTATTAAATTCCTGCTTTATACCAGGCTTATGCTATTATAATATCAGTGTTATGACTACCAATATAATTGTTTTTAAATGTGTATGTCCAATGCTTGTGGTAAACAGTGGATTCCCCCTAAGTATCCTGGGTTTTGATAATCAGCTTTCACTCTCTGTGGGGGTGGACGTGTTCTTTCTGAAGCATGTCTTTCAATAGATTACTCCAGCCTTCCCCTAGTTCTTGGAATGCTGACTGAAGTTGTGTGACTGATAGATTTCTTATGCTTTGAAACTGGAAAGATCCATGGAGGCAGAGTGGTGTCATGGAGAGGACACAGGCAGTCTCTCCTTTTCCTTGCCTGAAAAGGGAAGAGCCAACACCTCAGGGCTCCATGTGAGAATTCTGGCCCACTGTGCATTCTCCATGACCGTCCTGTCCCTACCCTGTGTTCCTGAGAAATTGGTTTCTCTAGGGCATCAAGCACACTGAGGACAACCAGGGAGGTTACCTGATCGATATTTTCTCTGTGTCATATAAAAAGAGTGCCAGCGTTTCTTTCCTGTTTTTTTTTTGGACTGGGATTTTAATTCAGGGGTGCTTTACCACTGACTTATATCCTAGCCCTTTTTAAATTAAATTTTTAAATTTTATTTTGAGACAGAGTCTTGCTAAGTTGCATAGGGCCTTATTAAGTTGCTGAGGCTGGCCTTGAACTTGCTCCTGCCTCAGCCTCCCAAGTTTCTGGGATTACAGGAGTGCAGTCACCATGCCTGGCTCAGAATTTCATTCTTTTTTTAAAAAAATTAATTAATTAATTTTAATTAGGTATATATGACAGCAGAATGTGTTTTGATTCATTGAACACAATTGCAGCACAACTTTTCATTTCTCTAGTTGTATATGATGTAGCATGGCACCATATGTGCAGTCCAGAATTTCATTCTTAATGAAAATACCTCCAAGACTCTTTTCGGTCTCATTTGATTGTTTGACACATGATTGCAGATTTTTTGTTTTGCAGTGCTGGGGATGAAACCCAGGACGTCAGACTTGCTAGGCAAGTGTTGCCCACTGAGCCACACGTCAAGCCCTGGTGGATATTTTTAATACTTCCTACAGTGGATTTCCTTTTTCTCCCAAATGCTGCTTTTTCACAAAACCATCATGCTGAGAAGAAAGAACTCCCTTAGAACCAAGCCTGCTTCCCCATTTCTTCCAGGATTGCAGATAAAGTCTCAGATGGAGGGGTGGAAGGTCTTCCCTTGACACTGCAGGATTGTGATCCCCTGGGCACTTTGCTTTCTGAAATCGCCTGGAAAAGGGAAGGCACACAAACATTTCACCCTCCCCCAAGAAACCTTCAGGTGAGACCTAGGATCCAGAAAGTAGCAAAAGTAGGCCACCTGCAAATGAGTCTTTCCTTTAAAGAACAGCAAGAGCTCTGGGCTGGTCTAGCTCATTCTCTCCCGTGGTCCATGTGCAGGAACTGGTCGCTGAAGAAAATTGTCTTTCTATCTCAGGGTAGATAGCTTTAGGTCCCCTCTGTTCATGGAGGATATCAGTACCAACATCATAGGTCCCATTGTGCTTCTTTGCTTGAGTTTTGTAATGGGTAGTCTCTAAAGCTCATTTAATATAAATTGGATCCTTCTCGATGCTTAATTTTTATGTAGCAGTTTCTGATATATTCAAGACACCTGTTCCTCCTGCTTTGGAATGCTCAAAACATCTTTCTGCATTTGTTCTGGAAGTTCTGTCGGGCTTTGCTACTAGAGCCAGAAAAAGAATGGTAAAGGCCGGCAAATGCTCTTCTTTCCACTGGGCGGGATGAGGGGCTGCATTAAAAGGTCCCTCTCCTTTTAAGCTGGGAACAAGTAGCACTGAAAGGAATGCTCTGTTTTCTCCTTTCTTTTCTAAGTGTGAGCTCTAAAGGGGAAAGAGTGTCTTTGTGTGCTGTAACGTGCCTGACTCGTTGTTGGTGACAGACACATGTACTCAGCCATCTGTATGGAGATAATGTATACGTGATCTTAGCCCAAAGACCCTCTGCTTATAGATCAATTACTAAGCCTTTCTTCAACAGCCTTTCTGGTTGGTCTCCTTTGTCAACCACCTGCTTGAGTATCAATTATGCTCAAGGAAAAGACGCAGGGAATGGTGGTTGGTAGTTGACATAAATGTGTCCCTGAGGGGCAGTTTCATCTAGTCAGTAAGATATGTGCCTTTGGACACACCAGTCTGTTTTGGCTGAATATCTTCTGAGTTTGCTGGGCTTTGGGAATATGCAAAATGGGAGGAGGGGAAAGAGAGGCCAGAGAATACACCAGTACTCCCCTAACCTCCAGAAGGGCCAAGCCATCACTTGAGTCACTGAAAAGATTTTTTTTTTCACTGTCAATTAGCAAATTGTGATTTTCCATTGTTGATAAAGTTGGAGAAAAAGGGTGGCAGAGGAGTGCCAAGCCCTGGTCTGCTTTTGCCCGCCTTTGAGTGCCCCCCACGGTATTGCCCTGGCTCCTCAGTGCCACCCCTACTGCTAGTACTGGCCAGTGTGTTTGGTGCCCTTGACATCATCTTATAGTGGTTAGGGTGATACCAGGGCAGCCACTTGGCAGGGGAGCCAGGGTCTCTCACCAGAGCTGGGCTCTCAAGGTGCACCTGTGGGCACTCAGGAAACTGGTGTCTTGGTTAGGCATTTTTCTTGTGTTGATGCATTCCATTTCCCTTACCTGACTCATCCTCTAACATTGGACTGACTCGGTGGTAAGAGGGGCACCGGGGATCTGACAGGCCTGGCAGGAGGCTCAGTAACATGGCCCCATGGCGCAGCCCTGGCCCCGGCAGGGTGATGGGAAGAAGGCATTTGGCTGCTTTGCTGACCGACCACTGACAGCTTTGTTAGTGAAAACCCAAGACTGCCACTTGAAGCACTTTCCTTCGAATCTTTCCTTAGGACAGGGGCTGCGAGGCCAAGAGGGGCAGGGTGGCTCCCTCCTTGTATGGAGATAGACAGGTACAGGTGCACCCCTGAGCAGAGAGCCCCAGAGGCTCAGGGACAAGCGGCACAGCCCAAGACCATTCTGCAGGCAGAGGGACCACGGCCTGGGGTCTCAGGGGGCTGCCCGCACAGGCCTCACTGGGGGAGAGGCCTCGTAGCTCGGAAAAAAACTACCAGAGGCAGAGCAGCTTCCCCATGTTTCCCCCACCAGAGCGGGTGGGGGACTAGGTGGGGTCTTGGCTTTGTGGTGAGTTGTTAGCATAAGCCAGATATTGACAAGTTGCACTATACAGGGGTGGGAGGGTTTTATGAATTGGCAAAATTGAAATGGAACTAGCAAGGTCTTGTTTAAAAGTTGAGATGACTTTCACTTTTTTCTTATTTAAATAAAAATATTCCAAATAGAATAGATGACTGTCTAGCTTGCCTAAAAAAAAAAAGAAAGTCAAGTCCGGTGGTGCATGTCTTGTAACTCAGCTATACTCGGGAGGCAGGATAATCATAAATTCCAGGCCTGTCTGGGCAACCTAGTGAGACCCTGTCTCAGAATATAAAAATAAGAAGGGCTAGGGATATAGCTCAGTGGTAGAGCGTTAGGGTTCAATCCCCAGTACCTGGGGCAGTGGGGGCAGAGAATTCCTCAAAGCATTGAAGTCAGACTTATTGATGACCTCACCAAAGAGCAGATGTGTTTGCAGTTGGTCAGGATTCAGTGGGTTGAACCAAGGGGAGCTCTTCCACTGGACCACATCCTTAGTCCTTTTTGTATTTTATTCAGAGACAGTGTCTCATTAAGTTGCCCAGGCTGGCCTTAAACTTGTAATCATCCTGCCTCAGCTTCCTGAGTCTCTGGGATTACAGGTGTGTGTCCTCATGCCCAATTTATTTTGCTATTTTAAATGAGTTTTAAAACCTGTAGCTGATTCTTGACAGTGGGGGAACTACCCATAAATTTAATTTAAAAAATAGAGCTAAAGTATAAAGATATAGTGCTATAATAGATATTCATTACCTTTTCCTTCCCCATCAATCTCAACAGGACAATTTTATGAAAGCCATAAGAATATTTAAAAAAATATAGTTTAATGTGAAACTTCTAACTATGTCATTGCTTTTCATTTGATGACTAACAGAAGCGTACTGGTTAGTAGGTAAATAGTGTAATACCACATGCTGTCATTTTCAAGTATTTTACAAATAATTAATATCACACAATTATTGGAAGTGTAGATAAAGATAACAAGATATTTGGCTTTTGTATTCATGTATTTATTCACTATATATTTAAATAGTATCTACTATTTATCAGGTATAGTGCCAAGTCAGCAAAAAGAATATGTCCTGCTATTAGAGTACTCCCTAAAACCATGGCTTTGGGGATCAGTTGTCTCCTGCCTCAGACATTACTCCTGTTTTGTGTTGTCATTGTGATCAGAGATTTATTGTATTTTTAAAGCTCTCTTAAGCCCAATGATTTAATGTGTAATAGAGATGGCTAGAGAAGAAATAATCTTTAAGAAATTGTTGTTATTCAGAAGTTGACTCTACCAGGGAGACGAACAGACTCATCCAAAATAGTCCCTGAAGACAGAGACACTTGCTAAGTTTGGGTGGAATCCCGTTGTAACCTGAATGCTTAAAACTCTTTCCACTTCATTGTCAAAATTACTGCCCAAACTTCCTCCTCTTCCTTGTTAGCCTCTCTCCCCGGCCTTTCATCTTGTGCACTGTACTGTTCGGCATGGTGGTGTTCACCTCCTGAAGGCAGTGCCAGTCGTCAGGATACCAGTTCATTATGGATGAGATACATGGGCATTCAGCCCATCCACTGCAAGACCGACTAATTTGGAAAATATGGTTCCTTCCCTCAAAAGAAACAGCTTCTTTGGGCACATGCAAAGTAGCTGAGTGCATTTCTCTATTCATGCTGAGCAACTAGAATTAGCGTACCCTGCCTGATGCTAGAACTGGAATTTAATTCATAGTGCGAGGAAGCTTTACCTAGAATGTCTGTCCACATAAAGAGGGGAAAGCTGGACAACTTCTGCCTTGCGCTCGGTTTTTGGTGGGCTTTCGACTTTTCTTCCCTGTGATTATTATTGACTGGACGTAACCTCGAATCTTTCACCAGATGTTGTCTCGCCATCTTAAAGGGAAGAGGAAAATTATAATGGATGTTTTGAATGTGCTCAACTTTTATTTTGTTCAGATCCAAAGGGAACGAGGCAAAGAGGTTAAAATCTTTTCTTGTTCCATCTGAGTAAGCATGAAAACCTGCGATCCTTAATCTGCTGAAAGAAAAATAACCCTCCTCTGTTTGTGGGATTTCTGATTCATTTCTTCCACCCTGCTCCCTGCTCTGCATTTTTGTAGTCAAATACTGTCTGGACTTTTGTGCGCCAATCACCTCCCTCCTCACCTCTTCCCCTCCGCCCCTCCCCTCCCCTGTGATCACACAAAGAGCAGGGAGCCCACAAAAGACCGAGTTTCTGGTTTTGTATTTTAAAAGAATGAAATACTTGCTATACTTAGAAACACAAAATTGATCTGTTAGAACTTGCCCCCCAAAGAAATTTATTGCCATCAGGATAAGAGGAATAAGGAAAGTGAGAGAAATTGAGATTTTTTTTTAAAAAAACATGCAGTAAAACAGAGAAAAATATAACAGTGGCTTTGTGATCCACACTGAACCAACTTTCCTCTAGTGCAGTACAAGCTGGTAGGTGTAGCAGCCACTTCAAACCTCCCAACTAGCCAGTGAGCCAGGGCGCCCCGAGAGCTTTCTCCTCGCTGATGACGCTGAATGGGAGCTGGTGCTGATACACTGGGCTGCGACTCCAAAGCCCAGGCCTTCCGGCCAGATCCTTCTGTCCTGCCCCCATGATGTGGCCAGGGATGTCTCTGGGACCTAGGTCCCCTGTGAAATGCTGGGACTCCAGTGTACACACACCTGTCTACAGCTTCTAAACCTGAAGACGAATGATCTAAGCCAGGGTCCATGGCCCAGGTTCACCTGCCACCTCCTCTGTACAGCCCTCTGCTTAAGAACATTTCTTTCAGGTGAATGATTTGATGACAGGGAGCATTACCTTTGAACCTCAACTAAGCAAAATTCTGTGTCCCCAAAAAGAAGTTCAGATTTTTTTCATATGCCAACTCTATTACTAAACAATTATACTCAGTTTTATTTTGAATTTCATCAATAACACATCAATAGACATTTGTACTCTTTTATCACACAAGTACTTATAACCTTATAAGACAACAGTCTCTCAGCCCACAAAGGCTGAGGGTTTCCTATGTGGCTCCTCAGATGGGCTTTCTGAGCCCCGTTATAAACTATCACAAGTAAAGACACTTTTGAGAGGAAGAAAAGGCATTCTTATTCTTTGCCTGAATCTGTTGTTTTTAAGTAAAGTTTTTTTTTGTTTGTTTGTTTTTTGTTTTTCTGGTAAATGTAGATGTGAGTTAATGTGCTTGGGCTTGTGTGGTGCTACCAAGTGTGAATGGTGGTAAGATTGTCAGCGCTACCTGTTTGAAAAATTAAATTACAGAATAAATTTCTATAACTTTTCCATATATAAAATGTGTTTCCATATATAAAATAGGCAGCAATAATAGTACCTATTCATAGGGCTGTTGAAAGGATTGAGTTAATGCAAACAAAGTTCTCAATAAATGTTAAAAAAGAAATCTCCCATTTTTAGATTTTCCTGCCTCAGTACAAGTCTGGGTACTTTTTTTTTTTTTTTTTTTTTTTTTTTGTGGTGCTCAGGGCCTAGTGCATGCAAGGCAAGCACTCTACAACTGAGCTATATCCCCAGCCCTGGGTACCTTTTATTTTAACATATTGCACCTGTTTACTTCTGTAATTACTTCTGGGAATTACCATCCCCAGTACATTATAGGTACCTAAATAATGCTTCTCATAAACTTCAGCTAATACAAATGTAATCTAGTTATGTATGTGTGTGTATGTGCGTGTGTGTGTCTATGTGTGTGTGTTTGTGTGTGTGTATATGCTGGCGATTGAACCCTGGGCCTTCTGTATAGGGGATAAGCACTCTACCAGCTGAGCAGTATATTTTCAACAATAAGTTTGATTTTAAAGAAAGTGTCTCCTGAAAGGAGGACCTTACCCATTTGAAATAGACTTATTACTTAGGTCCTAAACAGTTCTAAAATAATTTTTTTAGGGGGTGCTGGGGATCGAACCCAGGGCCTTGTGCATGCAAGCCAAGCACTCTACCAACTGAGCTATATCCCCAGCTAAAATAATTTTTAAAACATAAAAGAAGCTTTTTTGGTTGGGAAAATTTTAGAATATTAGGTTTTCGCTGTTTAGCTTTTATCTAGTGCTTATACCTGGGAATCCCTCCGGTGCCTGAAATCAACCGATAAGCCTTAGAGGTGTGTGTGACATTTGCAGGGAGAAGGACCTATGGTGCTGAGGTGAAGTTGATGGGCCCACCTATGGTCCCCACCCTCTGCTCCCACGTTGCATTTGCCTGTGGAGTTTGTTCTTCCCCTTCCAGGGTCCAATTCCTTGTCACTGCCTCTGAGAGCCTTCTCTGAAGCCCCAACTGAATAAGCCCTTCCCACCCCGGGCGGCTCAACCTGGTGTTGATCTTGGTTTCCCAGATAGCTGAATTCTCTCCTCATTTGATGTTCCCAGGGCCTGGCTTAGGGGCCCTGTCTCTACTCATTGAACCAATTAAATGCTGAATAAAAATTTGTCTAACATTAAAATAAAATGAAAGGCAAAACCCTGGTGAAATTTCTTTCTTTTAAAGTGTGTAGGCTAATATGCATAGATAATCACAAAACTATTTTAGAGCTGATTAAAAATTCATAGAGTCACAGGGATACGACTCAGTGGCAAGAGTGCTTACCTAGGGGGCACTGAGAGTGGCTGCAAGTCTACCTTTGGTGACTGCAGTGCCAGCCCCTCAGCATGGAAGTGGGCTCCCTGGTCCCCTTGGCAGTTGTGTTTCCAGACGTGGCCGTGTCTGCCACTGTGTGTCTCAGTCCTAGGTGATACTCTGTTCCCCACCAGGCATTCTAGCTTACCAGGATCAGGGCTGGGGTACCCTCTTGATCATAGTCCCTATTACATTCGTGTGATGTGGTGCTGGGCTGGAACCCAGGGCCTCGGGCCTGCTGAGCAGGTGCTTTGCCCCTGAGCACCCCCTGGCCTGTTAGTCACTTTGCATGTGAGGAGGCATCCATCAAGTGTCACGCATCTCATTAAGTGACTTCTAACTAGGCCTACCATATCCAACTCACAAGATGTACCTGAGATTCAGAAAGGCTAAGGAGCACGTTCAGGATGCCTCCAGCCCACGACTGCTGGCTGCCAGAGCTGCCAGCTCTTCACTGCTCCGTCTTCCTTCCCCTCACCTCCTTCCCAGCAAGAGTGGGGGCGCATAACCCGTTTCTCCACTGAGCATAGACTCTAGCAGTCCCATGGGCAAGGATATTGGTCATCATTATTTTTCACCTTCTCTGAAAAACTGAACCTCAGAGTTAGGAATTGCATCCTGGTGGCCAGGTCCCGGGTCCTCCCTAACCCAGGGCAGTCTTCACAGCACAGATGAGACCAGGCTCTAAAATGAAGGCGAACTGCAGCACAGTGAAGTCCTCCGACTTTTGGAAAGGGTTTCTGTGTACTCCAGTGTTTGTAAGCTTTTTTGGTGGCTCAGAGGAGATGACATATGAGTTAAGTCCATGGAGTATCATGTGCTGCGAGTTCTAGGCAATGAGAAATGAGCTTCGTGGTAATTGAGAATGAAGTTAAGGAAGAAAATTTTATTGTTAATCAAGGGCTTAATTGCCTCTGGGACATTTTAAATAAATGCCATGCAGTACTTAAGGAGCGATGCTCTGTAAGTGAGATGCAATAATTCTTTAATTAAACCATCATGGGTATTCCCTGATTGAAATATCCGCCTTTAACTTAATAGTTAAACCTTCATGACTCATGTAACAACTCAATCAGGGATGGAGTAAATTAAGGGCTCTTTGAAAGAACAAATCAATTGTATAAAATTGATTGAAATTACTTCTGGGATATCTTACTTATACTTCTTTGTATTGATCAGAGCATGTTTTGGTGCATTTTATTTTTTGTTGTCTTTAGTAAGCCATGTCTTAGCCTGCAAGGGACAGATTGTAGCTATGGCATGGGATAGCACAGACAGTTAGTAGAAGGGTTTGAAAAAATGGGACAAATGTAAGGGTTTCTTGGCCATTGAGAACAGAGACTTTTTCCCAGATGATGACTTGGCTGGTTCCTAGAATTAACCAGGTAGGAAGCTGCTAAGTCAGTCATTCAACCAGTCAACAAACCTGAGAACAGCTGGGTACAAGGCCCTGTGCTTAATGCTGATAAGCTTATGTCACTGTCAAAAAAGCTAAACAGAGACAGAGATTTAGGTGACTTGCTGGCCTCTTATTGAACATAGGGAAAAAAAATTGAGATTCCTAAGTTTTGACTTACTAGATAGCTCAATTTATGAGTGGAAGAAGTGCCTCACAGGGAACTGGGTAAATTCTTGTGGAAAGAAGAAAGGAGAGCGGGGGCAGGTGCTTGAGAGTAGGGAGGGGAACCAGGCGCCAGTGCATCTGTCACTGCACGGCAAGGTGTCCTCTGTCTCGTTGGACCCTCAGCTGTGACTCCTGTGCCATTAGCAGAAGTTGTCATGAGAATTCAGAGTACAGAGGAATATACGTCAGTGACATTTTAAAAATACAGGCATAGTTTGTTTTTCCAAGATAACACTGTGACTTCCTTTAATTATTAAGGGAAAATTGCACTCAAAATTTTCCAAAATCCTAAAACACAAAATTATTTCTATTTAAAAAAAATTAATTTAGGTTTACTGATCAGCAGATAATGAGCCAAAATAGTTATTAAAGAATGGTGTATTATAAAATGGGTTCAGACTGAAATTCTTACTTCTTAGGTTCCATGTTCACGATGTAAAACAGTCACACCCTTTAGGAGGGGTTGCTTTTCCAAGTGAACATGCTTACACACCCTTTGTGAACAGAATGCTTGACAAATGGAAATGAGGGAGGGGAGGACAATAGGTGAAATCACACTTTCAACACGTGCTGACAGACATAGGCCAGGCTGGAGAGGACAGGCCCGACCTTGCTTGCTATCTTGGGGCCACCCTGGACATTGTGTCTCTAAAAGCTAACTTCCTCTGGAATCCCTATTAGGGACACACAGGAAGCCCGAGGGATGCCCAGCAGCTGCAAAAGCTTCCCAGGGATGGTGTAGACTCAAAATCCCACTCAGCTCCATGGCCATGTTCTAGAAGCCAGCGCTGTTACGCCCTGGTGAGTATAGACGTCCCTTTAGAATTGCACATGCTGATTCAGAGCCATTAATTACATTCTGATTTTCATGCACTGGGAAGAACTGTATTTGCATAAACCTAGACAAGAACATGTGTATCTGGACATAGTCTGTGAAGAAAGGAAGATAGCCCTGTGTATCAGTACACACCTGTCATCCCAGTGACTTGGAGGCTGAGGCAGGAGGATCACAAGTTTGAGTCTAGCCTTGGCAATTCAACAAGACCTTCTCTGAAATAGGCCAAGCACTCCAGAACAAAGCTTTGCAGCGAAAGTCACTATAAATAGGTCTGCTCCTCAATCAGTTTCCTAATGATTCAGACTTATTTAAAGAAAAGTTAAAATTATCTTGGCATTCTCTAGTGTCACATTATTTTAATGGTCCTTAAATGCCAGATGAGATATACTGGTGAATTGGTTTCTCTGATGGTAATGCACCTGCCTTTTTGGGATCAATGGTGAATACACAATCAGACATATCCAGAGAGGTTCAAGATTTTCATGAAAAATTGTCCCTGTACTTGGCAGAGCAATGATGTCGTAAGCCCTGCTTATTCATTGGTTTGGCTGCGCAGGGTCTCAAATCACCTCAAGAATATCCCCACGTGAGCTTCTTGTTGCACGGCTCTGGTGTTAGATGTTTTTGCTGCTGTGTGGGTTCCGTTTGATCTGTCTCCCTCTCTGTCCTATGCATTCTATGTGCTGTCTCACCCTAGTTCATATGCATTCAGGAGAAGGTATCATTAGTGACTTGATGCCCATATTATGACTTAACGAGCTGGAAAGACAGCGTGTATAGATTCTGCATCTCTCAAACTGAGATTTTTGATTCTGTAGACAGGTCGCCTGTAGACTCTTCCCGGAGGCGTTGGCTGCTTGGGACACAGATTGTAATCACAGTAATTAGCACTGAATTTTCAAGTCCTGCTCTCCAACTTGACCTGGCAGCGTTTAACCAGCGTGCACACAGCTGGATCAATGGCAGGAATTGAAGGGCTCAGTTGTGGGGCTGTTGCTGGATCCTGTCGTGGGCACCATCCCTGGGGAGTTCTCAGAGAGCATCAGGGACAAGGGTCCCTGCAGATCTCTGGGGCAGGAGGGGAAAGAAGTATAATATTGATAAAGCACCTGTCGATGGGAATTATGCTGAAGATTGTCACTGGAGACAGAGGCAGTTCAAACTTCCACCCCAAATTCATCTCCAGAGGATTTGTGTTTCTCCCTCTTTTTAGAGCAGTTTTGGGGTATTCCTAAAGTATCCTTGCTAAAAGTTTACACTTTCTTTACCTAAGAGAAAATACCTACAGATCTTAATCCAAGTGAAAAAAACTGTAAGATACAAAACAGATACTTTGAGGGCACAGTGATGGCAAAGAACCACCAATGCCCATTTATGGTTTAAATTATCTGGGAAGTATTGTGGTGGGGAGCCCGGAGTCAAGTTTTGATAAGTCACAAGTTGCTCCTCTGTCATCCAGTTCCTCTCCAGAGACTCCTGGAAGATAAAAGCGATGGCAACAGGACAGTAAGGGGATGAGAGACCCTTGTCCCCACCACCTGAGGGGTAGTGATTCCACTGAAGATTGACAGCTGAACCATCAGTAGGCTTCAGTTTATGAAAATACTTAACAATTTGAGCATACGTAGTATCTCTAACCATATAATCAGTTTGGTTGAAAAAGCATGGTAGCTTAAACTTTTGGGGGGATACTTACACATTTTTTGGAAGGAGGCATTGTGCTGACTTACATTGCTAGATTATTTATGTGGCAACTCTGTTTAAATGAACTGTTGTCAGAGATCTTACTTGACAGCCATTTTATGATCTGAATGCTCAGTTGACATTGGACCTCACATGTTCACACATGTAGTTTTCAGGCCACAGTTCTATTTGCCACTAATTTGTACCTTAGGATGGCTTCCCGGGGCTGCTGCGCAGTACTGTTCTCTACTCCACCATATGGACTGTCCTCTATTTCTAGAAGCACCTGCTGCCAGGAGTTACCTGGTCTGGAAAAGCTCCTTCCTTCCCACACCCACTCAGGCGCTTCTTCCTGAAATTCTTCTGTAAACCCACAGGAAGCCGCCTTTCCCGTTTTTATTATAAAAAAGGAAATGATGGTAAAACTCACTCATATTGTTATTTTAACATATCTTACATTGTCTTAGTTGAAGGGTTGTTTCTTAACTTAAAAATATATTAGCAGAGGCTGGGGTTATGCTCAGTGGTAGAGCACTTGCCTAGCATGTGTGAGGCCCTGGGTTCAATTCTCATACTGCATATAAATAAATGAGTAAAATAAAGGTCCACTGATGTCTAAAAATTATTTTTAAAATAATTTGATGCTCTTAGGAGAGCATCAAAATCAGAGAATTATGCCCGTTTCCTACCTCTGTCAACAGTGGCTCTTCATTCTTTTAGAGGTACACAGCAGAATTCATTTTTGTTGATCTAAAAACCAAATAAATAAACCCAAAGCCTTACCACTTTAATTTCTTTTTAAAAAATGGGTCTAGGTTGCTTTAGAAATGTGGGCCAACTTTTTTTAAAAAGTACTTCTCACACCTTGCCTTTATAAGTAACTGTAGGCACACTGTAATTTTAATCTGTATTTTCTTAATAAGTTTGAATTTTCAGAAAGCCTCTATTTTTATGTTATGGATCACAGAAGGCTGCTTCCTGTTGAAGAGACCCAGCCAATATTATTACATACTTTTTTCTTAAGTGCAAAAATTGGTCGGGGATGGGGGACTATTTAATTTGGAAAACATCAATGATCCCCCACTCCTTCGTTTCCTGTGTCGATTTCATTTTGGAACTGGGAGTTGTGGATATTTTCTCACTTTGGACTTTTGCCTTCTATTTTTTCTTTTGCTTTACAGTCTGTGCTAGGATAACGTAGTGGACTTTTTCAGTTTTTATTGTTTTGGTTTGTTTTTTCTCTTCCTTTCCTTTCTTTCTTTCTTTCTTTTTTTTCTTTGCATATTCCTCCCTTTCCAGGGAGAGATTATTGCTGACCAAATCTAAAACACTTCGGTGTTTAGGATCCCTGCAGGGCCATTTTAAGTATTTGGACCCGTAAAGGGCCCCAAGCAATAACTACCTGAATTGCTTTTAATTACACAATATAGCTGCATCATTTTACTTCAGATTCTTTTTGATTGATGCTGCAAGGCAATTGTAACCGCGGATGATGGGATTAAGTGCCTCTTGAAGTGACTTTAGCTTCTTGTGGGAACAAAGGGAAAGAGGAGAACACTTGGTTCCTTTTTGCCTGAGCGGCCTTTTTCTTCACTTGCCTATAAAGAAATACAATTAACAAACATTATCCCCAGAGGTAAATTGAAATGTACATGCAGACAAGAACCACTCTTGACTGCAATTAGACATATATGATCCAAGGTATTCTGGCCATTCATTAGTGCTAATTGTTTGAGAAACAAGCGCAGAACAAATGATTAAAATGTAGGTGCCATAACTAGGATTAATAGCACGTGTGATAAAATGCACGCCCTTAGCTGTACCCGTGAACCACTTTGGAAAGCGGCTGTGTTTCCAGGAGTGCTTGGTTCGGCGCTGTGGTGAGCTCTCGGTGTTTGCTCAAGACCTGGTGGTGTTTATAACAAACAGCTTGTATCTTTCTTTCTTAATTAGTGGGAATTACTGTGCAAATGTTGGTATTTTGTAATTTAATATCCTGTTGCCTTCCTGTGCCTTTGGGTTGCTCGTGCTGTCCACTGGTATTGGTGGGGAGGGCATAAACCGAATCTTAGGTTTTATTTCTTTGCTTTCTTTAAAATGTTGGAAGCCACAGAGAACCACAGGATAGTCTGCATCCCAGCTTGGTTTTGGAAGAGTCACTCATCCCATCTAGACCACGGTTGCAAGGTTCTCTGGCATTTGGAGCTTGTATTAAGGTCCCAGAGATCTGACAGGAACTACCTGGGAGCTGCTCTGCTCGGCGTCAGCGTTCTGCAGGTCCTTAATGGCTGACGGGCTGAGTTGGGGTCTGGCAGCAGCAGGTGAGAGGAGCTAAGCCTGACAGGACCTGCGTGAGTGGAGAAGGCTTTGCCCAGCCAGGCTAAGTGGCCACAGGAAAGAAGGACCCATTGGGAGAGACAGATGGTGATTAAATTCTCCCCAGAAATACACTTAGGGGTTGGGGTTAGCAAGTCAGCAAGAGAGAGATGGAAGGCACAAGGGAAAGGGAAAGAGAGAAGGCATGAGAGGGAAGCATGGGATGGGGGCCCAAGAAGACCTGGGAAATGTGTCGGCAGGCAGGCCTGAAATCCAGGTAGGACTGCAATGGTGTTCGTCTCAGGCCTCCTCATTTGCAGCTCAGTGTTCCTCTGTCCTCTGCTCCCACTTCTGTAACCAGTCAGGGAGGCACCATTTGGAGATTGTCCCTTTTATGCCATGAAAACCCACAACAGCGTTCGAATCTCAAGGGGTCTACCTTTGTCACCTAACATACTTCAGAGCCACCTACCTCTTGGCATATCATGAGCCCGTTCCAAAGGAAGAAATGTCCACATTAAAGTTAGTCTAGATAGGGTATAAGGCTAAATTAGCTTTTAAAATCAGTTACCACATTCCAGAAACAAACATAAAATATCTTCTAGTGGGGCTGGGGATGTGGCTCAAGCGGTAGCGCGCTCGCCTGGCATGCGTGTGGCCCGGGTTCGATCCTCAGCACCATGTACAAACAATGAATTTGTGTCCGCCGAAAACTAAAAAAATAAATATTAAGATATTCTCTCTCTCTCTCTCTCTTTAAAAAAAAAAATATCTTGTAGTGATTAAGGTCTTTGGATGACCCATTCCATCTTTCTTTGCCATTATCACAGGAAACTGTGACTAGAGTCACAGGAACATTATAACGTAGATGATCATAGACAGAGAGCCTGAGGATAAGCTTCACCTCTTAATGTTTAATTTTATTCCCGTTATATTTACCATGAAAGTGTTACTTTCTGAATTTTTATCAGTTCAGTTGACAGAAAACTAAGTGATAATATACTTCCATAAGTGTTTTTTTGGTGGTAAACTGAAAACAAACAAGAAGATGGCTGGGCTGGGGCTCAGTGGTAGTGCACTTGCCTGGCATGTGTGAGGCACTGGGTTCCATTCGCAGCATCACATATAAATACATAAAAAAAAATAAATAAAGGTCTATCAGCATCTAAAAAGAAAATATTTTAAAAAACAACAAGAGAAATCATTTTGCACTCAGAGCTGGTTCATTGTTGAGTGTGGTGCTGAATTAAGAAAAAAAAATGTTAGTCTCTCCTAAAATTAGAACTTCTAGGAAGTCTTGTCTTAAATAGTTATTTTAAGGAATTAGTGCTTGAAACACATTAAACATACTTCAAAAAACAAAACAAAACAACTATGTTAGAAAAAGCCTTCGTGAACACATCCATATGTTTAGTTTTAATTTTCATCACACTTAGCTCTGAATAATTAAGAAGGAAAAAACAATCTTAATCTCATTGTGGGTCCCACACAATCAAAGCCACATACACGTGACTCGGGATCACAGCTTGTACTCACAGCTTTCCTGTGTGTGGTACGGGTCTGGCAATTAGACTCAGACTGTGTTTTTTTAAAAAAATTATTCAGTGTGAGAGAGAGATCAATATTAAACCCTCCCCAAAATCTACAGATCAGAATAATCAAGGGATTGTGGATAACAAAATATCCAAATTCTAAGCTGTGTAGCTTATATAGCTTATGTCAGCTTCATTTCATTAGAGACTGACACTTGGAAGGAAATTTTGAGAGAATCTAGAAAGAAAACGAGGATTCCATCGACCCAGATCATTTTTGTGATGGCCACTCCCCCTGAAAAAAATTAAGATATAGGAAGAAAGTGAAGAATTATTTTCTCAAAATTGCAGACATTTTCTGGAGGGGAAAAAAATTTCTGCTGTGATTACTTTTCTATCAAAGAACCCAGTTGTGGGGGAAATGCATTAATTTGACATGGTTAGTAGCCTCTGAGCTTTTGAAAAACTCTGTAAAAGAATTTGTGGCTGTATGAGTCAGATTGACGGTCCTCTTTTGTAACCTTTAAAAAAAATTAAGGAGAAATTGACCTTTCTAGTTCACATCTGCTCAGTTACCTTGAAAGCTTGAACAAGCCAGGAAATAATTGTCTCAGCTTTATATATATTATTTTTCTGACATAGAATTACCCACAAAATCTATAAGTAGAAAAGTATAGTGGATATTTCTTTTTTAAGAAAACATATCTTATTTTGGGTTCATCTTTACTTTTTACAAATTGCTTTTACATCCATAATCTCATTTGATCTCCACTACAATTCTATAGTGGAGGTGTTATTTTTTTCTTTTTTCTTTGTTTGAGACAGTCTCACTATGCTTCCTGGGCTGGCCTTGAACTCATGAGCTTAAGCAATCATTATGCCTTAGACTCTCCGGTAGTTGGGACTACAAGCGCCTTCCACCATGCCCACCTTGTGACTTACCTGTCCTTCCTCCCTCCCTCCCTTCACAGTGCTAGGTACCAAACCCAGAGCCTCATGCATGCTGTATTTCTTCTTCTTTTTTTAAAAAGTTTTTTTTTTTTTTTTTTTTTTAAATTTTCAGTGTGTAGTGGTTACACATACTATTTGGCTTCATTTTGACCTGATCATACAGACATGAAATAATATTTGCTCCACTTCATTCCCTGGTGCTTTCTCTCTCCCTCCCTTCCCTCTTTTCCTTGTTCCTTCTCTTCTACTCCACTGGTCTTCCTTTTATTTATTTATTTATTTATGTTTAATTGGTGCTTTATACCTAAAAGTGGAATTCACTGTGGTATGTTTATGTACACATAGCATAATTTTGTCAGTTTCACTCCACAGTTCTTCCCTTTCTCATCCCTCCTCCCTCTCCCACCACCCCCTTCCTCTACTCCACTGATATTCCCTCTATTTTTGTGGGATCACCCCTCCCCTTTTCCCCCTTATTTTGTCTGTCTTCCACATATGAGAGAAAACATTTGGCCCTTGACTTTCTGAGTCTGGCTTATTTCGCTTAGCATGATGTTCTCCAGTTCCATCCATTTACTAGCAAATGCCATAGTTTCCTCCTTTATGGATGATTGAAGCTCCATTGTGTATATAGACCACATTTTCTTTTTCCACTCGTTGGTTGGTTGATGGGCACCTGAGCTGGTTCCGTAATTTGGCTATTATGAATTGCACTGCTATCAATATCGATGTGCCTGTGTCGCTATAGTGACATACTATAGTATGCTGATTTTAGCTTTTTTGGACAAATACCAAGGAGTGAGATAGCTGGGTCATATGGTGGTTCTATTCCTAGTTTTTTGAGGAATCTCAATACAGCTCTCCAAAGTGGTTTATACTAATTTGCAGTCCCACCATTTTCCCTACATCCTCACAAGCATTTGTTATTATTTGTTTACATATTAAAATGATTTTTTATTATTTGATGATTCTATGGTAACATTATTTTCAGATACTCTCTAGGGACTGTTTCAATACATTAGCTACTAAATATTGTCTTTTCTGCAACTGATTTATAATTAGATCTTACTCAGGAATATTCAGTTCCTAACTAGAGGCTTCTGCTTTGAATGTTCACTTTTGGCCAGTCATGCAACAATTGTCCTCTTTCTTGCTAACATGCAGTTTCAGATCCAAAATTATAAATGGTCTCTACTGAGGCAGGGGGAAGTGGGCCTGGCATATCCTTGAGGTTTTAATAACAGTTTACCAAGCACTCTCCCATCACAGCCTGACGGGTGCTGAGATTGCGCTTGGGAACCCATCCGTCAGTCTCCAGGAGTACTCGGAGTTCTGAGCAGCCATTTGTGAACCAAGTTCTCAGCAGCCTTAAGAGTTAACTGTTAGTGAGTGACACCCTGAGCCCTTTGTGTTTCCAGGAGCCCCTCCAGAAGCAGCCCAGCAAAGCAGAGATGCTGATCTCATTGTGTCTGAAATGTGGCCAGTGATGAGTGCAGGTTTCCCTCTTGACCCCGGTGGCACACAGGAGAAAACCTTCCAGTCTTCTGTTCACATAACCCCTTGGCTCCTCCTTCTCTCACCAAAAGGAGAGCAAGGAAGTGGGATTAAGGCAAGTGCCTACCAACAGGCACATGCTCTATTGTCATCCCTCTCAACCAAACCAGGAGCTTTGCAGGGAAACAGAAAGCCCCTCCCTCCCTGCCCCCTCCTGTTCCCCCCTTCCCCTTTCCTCCCCAAGCCTCTCCTCCATTTCCCAAGTCCTTTTCCTCCTGCCTTGGCCTTTTTCTAGTCCCTCAGCTCCCCTCAAGCTCCCCGTCCCCTGGCCCTGCTCTTTTTGCTTTCTGCTGGTCTGTCTTGGGCTTAGCTCCTTTGAACCCTTCCTCTTCACCTTCCTTTTAGAAAAATGTCCATCTTGCCCTCAGAGTTGCTGGCAAGTGCCCAGCGGCCTGGGTGGAGCCACTCTGAAAGCTGCCACTGCTGCACTGGTTAGAGAGGACAAAGCGTGCGGTGTGGACCTGAGCAGGGGGCTTTCTTCTGGATCCATTTATAGTCACCACAGTAGTATGGGGCTTTCCTGTTCCTGGGACTTCCTGCCCCTCAAGTCACGCAGAGTTCTGTGGCCGTAGCAGTCAGATTCAGTGGGTGCCAGAGAGGTGCTACTGGACAGTTAGCTCCTCATTGGAGCTTGTGGGGCCCATAGCCCTCAGCAAGGGCCTGCTTGTAGGTGGACTCAGTGTTTAAGATCGGTTCTGAATGGGATCAGTCCATTTTTGCGAATGAAATGATAGAATGGATATGACAAGGCAAACTGCTTTGGTTTGGTGACTTTAACTGTTTTTTTTGTTGTTGTTGTTGTTGTGTGTTTTTCTTTGAGATCTCACTATGTCGCTCAGACTGGCCTCCGTGCCTCTGACTCCTGGGCTCAAACAACCTGTGGCCTCAGCCTTCCTAGTAGCTGGGACTACAGGCACATGTTATTGTGTCTAGCTTTATTTTTTTTAGTGGCCAAATATACAGAACATAAAGCTTGCTATTTTAACCATCTTTAGGTACATAGTTCAGGGGCTTAAGTACATTTTAATTGTCATGGAATTACAGCCACCTATCCTTCTTCAGAACGTTTCCATCTTCCCAAACTCGAACTCTGTACCCACTAAACAATAGTTAACCCATTCCTCCTCCCCACAGCTTCTGGCCACCACCGTTCAACTGTCTCTCTGAATTAGACTCCTCTGGGGACCTCACATAAGTAGAATCATGTAGTAACTGTCCTTTTTTAGTCTGGCTTACTCAGCATAATGGGGAACTTTAACTTTTGACAGGGTATTTGTTTCCGTTTCCTCCCATGTGAGAAAAGACTCCCATCATCGGCGTCACTTGTAGGAACTAGCTTTGCCCCTCATTGTCCTCAGAGGCTGTGCTCCATGCTCAAACAGCATGACCCCACCTTCACCCATCTGGTCAAGGGTACCGATGCTGCTTTTTCCTCTACTCTTGTGAAGTCTGTCCTTTATTCTATGGCCATCCCCTTTCCAAGGGTTTCCCTGACTAGGAGAGAGGCAAGAGGAGGCCAGGAGAGAAGTCCACACCATGCCCTTGTTTTGTACATGGAGCCTCACAGTAGCCATAAGGCTGGCTTGTGGCCCATGGCCTATGGGGTGCCCCATCCTGAGCCCCAGGTCACTCCTTAGAAGCAGACTACTGGGGGAACTCACACTGCTATCCAGTGTGTCCACTTTGGACCCAAGACTACTTCTTCCTTTAAGCACAAAATGGAGCCCTTGAGTGGGGTACAATATGATCGTTCGTGAGTTTGCCCTGAAAATGTCTTCTAGGCTTTCCTGAAACGGGCTACACATTTATCTGTATTTGCACCACATGTAAACCTCACAAAGGACCTATTCAGCCTATGGGAGCACAAATAGCTGTTCTTCGCTTCTGTGCCCATGGAAAGCTCCCCACCTCTCAGTGCACCGTTGCCATAGTAACTGAAACATAGTTCTTCAAAATGAGGAAGGAATCTCTCCGGCACTTGGGAACTTAGCAAAGTGAGAACATAAGTAGGCCTCAATTATAGATACTGGCGTCAATAACTAGTTATTAATAGCCATAAGCATGGTGGATATTAGTAAGTGAATTTTGCAGTCATTTGGAGTGTAGGAAAGGATGGGTGAATGGAATCTTCACTCCGTGCCATGGATTCTTCTGTGACCATCACCAGGGGCACACTAGGTCAGGTGCGCTGGTCGTACAACATAGGACTCAGCTCTTCCGGTTCATAACCAAAGAAGAGGCGATGACAGAGCCCAGTTGTGCTCCTTCAGCCCTCTCAAGAATTGCAGAAGCAGCCTTAAATAGAGGACTCCATTACAAATCTGTCATTCGCTGTGGATATGTGCTAACCTTTGTGTAAGAAATTTTTATTTTTATTTTGGGGGCTGAAAGTATAGTGGTAGGACACTTGCCTAGCATACCCGAGGTCCTGGGTTTTATCCCAAGAATTGCAAAAAAAAAGGAAAGAAAGAAATTTGTTTTTTCAACCTTTATTGGTTCTTAGAATGAAAAATTTTTTAAAAGAGTTTATAGGACATGGCATAAATATGTAACATCCTAAGTGGAAATTTGTTAATTATTTTAAAGCGATGCTCCCCCCCCACACACACACACCAATACTTAAGAATAAGTGAAAACTTACTGAATTTTATTAGAAATTATCTGGCTTCTTTCTGTGCCTCAGCCACCTGACTGTCTGAGCAGTCACATCACTAGAATTAGAGGCATTTTCCTTTCTCTTTGTGCTTTTTCCAGGAATCTGGGCCCTGTTGCTAGAATCAGAGAGGTTGAAAGCTGTATCTAGCCAACAGGCCCCCAGTTCTGACACATATGTACCAACATAAAATTTTCCTTTCCCAAAGTCGCCAGCATATTTTGAAAAGCCTGTCAAATGTTCCAACAAAAATTAAATATGATATGTTAAAATCTAATAGCTATTTAAAAAATAAATAATTGCTCTGCTAAAAACATTTTTAAAAAATTTTGTCTAGTTGTAGATGGTCACAATCCTTTCATTTTTGTTTATTTATTTCTATGTGGTGCTGAGGATTGAACCCAGTTCCTCACATGTGCAAGGCAAGTGGTCTACCACTAAGCCACAACCCCAGCTCCATAAAAACATTTTATCTAAAAAAAAAAAAAAAAAAAATGGTTACTAGGCCAATAGTGACTGGGTCCAGCACATGTCAAACCCAGGTGGGTTTTTACTGGGATGCGATTGATGAGAACTCTCCATGGCCAGCCAGATGGATGGGGCTCTTGGCTGGAGTGATGATGGGGTCTTAGCAAACTCGAGGGCAGGCTGATGTTTCTTATTTTGAGATTCTGTCTGTGCTGCTCTCAACCTAGTTCTCTGTAAGATGTCAGAGTTTCCCTTCAGTCATTTGTTAAGTGTTTTGTCAGAAAAGATGTCAAATGCTTTTTTTTTGCTGGGTGTGGTGGTGCACACCTGTAAACCCAGCAGCTGTGGAGGCTGACACAGGAGGATCGTGAGTTCAGAGTCAGCCTCAGCAAGGCCCTAGGCAACTCAGTGAGACCCTGTCTCTAAATAAAATATTAAAAAGGGCTGGGGATGTGGCTCGGTGTTTAAGCACCCCTGGGTTCAATCCCTAGTCCCCCCAAAGAAAATGCAGATAGTGTAATCTCCATGTTGCACAAATATGGCTTCATTTTCTGTAATGACTCTCAATTTGGTAGGAATTTCCCATTCCTATACGTTGGCAAGAAAAATACTAACCAACTTCCTATGTGAAGTGAGTCTTTCTTCTGGTTTAGTTTTTTTCTCATGGACGCAGTCTCTTTAATGCCCATTCAGTGTCATGACTCTGCCTTCCCCTCCTGTTCTGGGTTCTGGGGGGCCCAGAGGAAACCTGTACATCTGTGTGACAGCAGCCTTCTCTGTGAACTCTGATGAAGAGTCACTTGTGTCTCGTGGCCCTCGGCCTGTGGGTCTTGATTAGTGTTGATGGTGGTGACTTGTGGTGTGTCCTTTGGGTATAGGAGAGGCAGAGTTTCCCGGGGAGTGTGGTCCTGGCCCTGTTGACTGGTAGGCTCCCACTCCCTGTCCAAGGTGTGCTTAGTTATGAGGCTAACCATTTGTGTCCTCCTGCCCAGCCTGGGTGTCTGTTTGGATCAAGGTGCCCTTGATCCTGCACTGCACCCAAACCCTTGAGGCATACTGCAAAAGGGTCATGCAGAAAGTTCCAGTTTCTTCCACATCTTGGGGATTCAGAGCAGACCACTCCACTGCTTCTCTGCCTCAGCAGCGTGTATCTCTGCATCTGCTGTCCTCCCTGATCAGGTCGATGGAGCACGCATGGAGTATTCTTCCAGAGTATGAAAGGGAAAGAGGACATAATCTTTCCCTACTTTCACCTCTGCCTGGAGCTTCATTGGAAGTTCTCATCACACTTCTTTTTTTTTTTTTTTTGTACAGGGGATTGAACTCAAAGGCTCTTGACCACTGAGCCACATCCCCAGCCCTATTTTGTATTAATTTAGAGACAGGGTCTCACTGAGTTGCTTAGCACCATGCTATTATTCTGTCTCAGCCTCCCAAGCCGCTGGGATCACAGGCATGCACCACCACGCCCGGCCTCATCACATTTCTAACCACCTTCTCTACCCTGCAGGTTCCTGAGCTGAGGGAATCATCGTTACCCCAGCTGATCACTTGCACTCTCTCTCTGAACTTCTCTCTGCCAGTGACAAGGACTTACTTTGCTTCAAATCTCTTGTTCCTTCCTCACTCAGCCTTCTGGGAGCTCAGATCCTGCAGCTGTTAGAAACAAGAAGACTTCCTTCTCCCTTAACAAAGACAAGTTTATTATTTCACTATGGACTTTATATGAGAACCTAGCTTTAGTTTCAAGCTCAGCAAGGACTTTCAGCGTTCACTTCCTGCCACGCCCAGACCTCTGCAGTGATGGCCACTTCTGATTCAGTAGACAGAAAGGATAGAACAGATGTGGCAGCAGCAGATGTGAAAACTCCTCAGGTGATCTCCATGTGTTGCCAAGTTTGAGGACTGATCACCTGGAGTAGTTCTTTGTAAACTCTCCTGGGATCTGCATCATCTGGTGATCTGGTCCACACACAGATTCTGAACAGGCAGAGATGGGGCCCCACATTCTGCATTTCTAACACACTTTTGTGATAACGGATTCCTCACAGGGAGATGGGAGAGTCTCCTAGGAGAAGAGACAGGAGGCCAGTGGTGCTGGTCTGCAGCCCCCAGAGAGCTTAAACAGTTGCTGAAGCCTGGCTGTTACCAGTAGAGTCAATTTAATTGTACTGAGTGGCCTACAATTTGACGAGTTTTACAAGCTTCCCAGGTAGTTGCCATATTGAATCCCAGGCTCAGAACTCTGTGGCCTAGGGACTAGCTCTGTCTCTAGTTATATAAATGGTTAATTAAGGGCATCAGGTGAAGGAGGAAAGGGGGAAGACAGAAACAAGGCCAGGAGGGGCCCCCTCTGGAATGTCGTATCTAAAAAAAGGTTCCTCTGTAGAGAGAACTCACCATAAGGCTACCAGATTTTTTTCAACTCATGTTAAGCCCTTGCTTTGCATATTGTTTGAATACATTTACATGTTGACTATCAAGAGGCTCTAACTCCAAATATGTAAGATAAAATAAGTTTGATCTTGTCACCTACTGCAACTGTATTTGTACACAGTGTCAGTGCCGAACACAACTCGAGTGTAGAACAGATTTTGGAACAGCCTGGGCAGAGGGATGGCAGAGAATCAGAGGAGGGAGGCTGGGGAAGTCCTCCTTCCTCCTCCAGAGCTGTGACCGCATGATGGGGCTTGGACAGACCCCTCCAGACTGTGGAATCAGCAGTAGAACCTGATCCCCACCCCCATCCCATGCCTTTCTTCCTATTCCAAACAGTGCAGGTGCCTTTGATGGTTTTCCCTCCCCCTTCACTATATGCTGTTTTACAGGCCACTCCTCTGGGTGTCCCTCCTTGGACCTGCTGGGCATGCCCTGTTCCTTGGGCTGCCTCCCCATCATGCTCAGCACCATGCTTAGCACTTTGAGCCCTTGCATATAATTGTTCAGGGTGTGCCCTGGACAGGGCACCTGGCAAGGGCACTAGTGGCCCCTCTCCACACCCCCAATGATGCTGCAGCAGGAGCAGGAGGTTCCTTCTTGCTCTTAATCCTGGAAGGTGCAAGGGGGTGCCTTCTTCTAATTTGCACGTCGATGCTGCCCTGTGTGGTGGGGAAGCCCAGTGCAAGTCCCCTATCAGGTGTTTACCACCTGCTCACTAATGAGAAAACTAGAGGCAGCAGGGTAGGTAAGAGGCATCATTTACTGAATAAAACTTCCTTTCCCTATTGAGTGGCCTTGGCACTCTTGTAAAAAATTATTTGACAAGAGTGAAGGCTTATTTCTGGGCTCTATAGTCAATTCTATTGGCTTGTATGTCTATTTCTAAGCCAGTGACACATTGTTTTAATTATTGTAGTTTTTTGGGTTTTTTTGGTGGGGGGTACCAGGGATTAAGCTCGAGGGCACTCAAGCACCTTACTAGTTACATACAGATTTTGATTTTCTGTTTCTTCATGACTTAGTTTTGGTACATCTTATGTTTCTAGGAATTCATCCATTTCATCTAATTTCATCTAGTCATCAATTTGTTGGGATACAGTTGTTCATAGTACTATCTTAGGATCTTTTTTGTTTCCTCGCATTGTTAGTATTATTCCCATTTCATTACTGATTTTAGTAATTTGAGTCTTTTTTTTCCTTAGTCCATGTTATGGTTTAGATATGAGGTGTCCCCCAAAAGCTCATGTATGAAATAATGCAAGAAAGCTTAGAGGTAAAATGATTGGGTTATGAGGGACTTACCCTAGTTCATGAATCCTGGATTAGGGATTACCTTGGTCATAACTATAGGCAGGCAAGGTGTGGTTGGAGAAGGTGGTCACTGGGGCATGCCTTTGGGTTGCAGATTTTTTCCGAGGTAAGGGGAGTCTTGCTCCCTGCACCCTGGTGCCGTGTTCCCAGATGTTTTCCTCCTTAACACCCTTCCTCCATGATGTGTGGCTTCATCTTGGGCCCAGAGCAATGGAGTCAGATGTCTAAGGACTGAGACCTCTAAAACCATGAGCACCCCCCCCCCAAAAAAAATTTCCTCCTCTAAAATTGTTATTGTCAGGTCTTTGGTCACAACAGCCAAAAAAGTGACTTAAAGAGTCCATCTTGCTAAAAGTCTGTGAATTTTCTTGATCTTTTCAAACAATCAAATTTTGGTTTCATTGATTTTCTCTATTGCTTTATTATTCTCTATTCCATTTATCTCTGCTCTTATTTTTATTATTTTCTTCCTTCTGCTAGTTATGAGTGTAATGTTTTTCTTCTTTTTCTAGTTTTTCAACTTGCAAAGGTAGGATGTTGATTGTAAAAAATTGTGCCAGGGGTGCCTAGCATGTATGAGGCCCTGGGTTTAATCCTCAGCACTGAAAAATTATTTTACAAAATTACCTTCAGGCTTTGTATATAAGACATATATGATATATAAATTAACTTCATGTTATATTTAGGTACAACCCCTAAGATTTCTCATTCTATGTATCCAGAATTCCAAGATTCCAAAAGTCTGAAGCACCAAACACTTTTGGTCCCAAGCATTTCAGATGAAGGACTTTCAACATGTGGTGTTGTTTGGTACCTTTTGGATATATGGTTCTCACTTTTTTCCTCCATGGTCACCATCTGGACAGTACACTGATACTGGAAGTTTTTTCCAAGAAGAAATAGGCACACCTTTCTCCTTCTGTCAGATGAGAATGCCAATAGTGCTATTTTAAAAACCTTATCCAAAATGACATTTTGTTTTAGTTATTTTTCTTCTGGTGTTTTCCTAGTTGTAATGTGTTCTGTCATGATCTTGAAAGATTGTCCATGTGTTCTAATTTTGCCTTAAAACCATCAAATAAGTTTTTCATAGTTTTTAAACACAGAGGTTCTATTGTGGACTAATTTCAATTATGTCTCCTACAGGAAAGCATCCCTGGCAGCCGACGTGCCCAGGCTTGGGTACAGTTCCTTGCCCAATCACAAGTACATTCCTCGGAGGGCTGTGCTCTATGTGCCTGGAAATGATGAAAAGAAAATCAAGAAGATTCCATCCCTGAACGTGGACTGTGCGGTGCTTGACTGTGAGGATGGTGTGGCTGCTAACAAAAAGGTAATGGCCTGGTTTTCAGATGGAGGAGAAATGGATTGAAATCCACTATTTTTGTGGCAGCATTGCCCATTATTTGGAAAAATTCTACTGTACTCATGGTTTACTGATTAGGATTCAGTATATATATATTTTATATTTTATTTGTTATTTATTTTATTTGTTCATTTATATGTGGTGCTGGGGACCGAACCCAGTGCCTCATGGGTGCTAGGCAAGTGCTCTACCACTGAGCCACAACCCCAGCCCCCTAAAATATATTTTTAAATCATGACAGTCAATACATGTGATGATTGTGTGTATAGATATAGACAATCAATTTTGGCCCTGATATTTTCTGGTTTAGGCAAATGAGTTATATAATTCCAGAATTGTAGTGTAAACTTTTCAAGCCAACAGAGTACAATCAAGGAATTTATTTGTTCTTTTTTTAATTTTTTATTTTTTTTAGTTGGAGATGGATACAATATATTTTATTCATTTATTTTTATGTCATGATGAGAATTGAACTCAGTACCTCACAAGTGCTAGGCAAGTGTTCTACCCCTGGGCCACAACCCCAGCCCCCCATTTCTTCTTTTTACCACCAGCTATATTAATAATGTTAATTAATTAATTAATAATAATTAATATTAATGTCTGAGACAAATGCTAAGAAAATAACTGCTAGTCTTCCATGGATAAGTCACCACCTCACACAGAACCTTTGAGTTGCATGCAGTTCTGCCTGATTTTCTCATGGCCTATCAGAGAAATGAGCATTAGAGAATTTCCAGTTTGTAAACAGGTGCAGAAGGTTCTTACTTGGTAATTGCATGGTGGATGCTTTTAGTTTCATTTTGTTTTGCTTAACTTTATTTTTTCATATTTGTACAGTAAACGTGGATGTGTTCAATAATTAGGTGGAATATGTAAATATTTATGTTAATCATTCATGTTTGCATGGAATTCTTTTGGTTCAAAATATTCTTGCACTCGACCTTTATCTAGCCAGTCCCTGGACAATGTGGTTGGGCTGGGAATGGATTGTGGGACTAGGGGATGGAGGGAGCCAGCCATCTGGATTCATAACTGTTTGGGGCCCCAGGTGATCTGAATAACCTGCCTGTACTATACAACTTTCTGAATTAATTGCTTTCCTTGGAGACTCTAGCAAACAAATATTTGCCTTAATTTAAAAAATAAAGTTAATTTCCTGCATCTTCCTGGTAGTCAAACCAAGGCTTTCCAAGTATTTGGAAAAGGATTAGAATAAGCATGTGGAATCTAAAGCCTCTACTCAACATCTTTGGCATGTGCCAAGGAAAATACAATTAATCTTCTTTTTCCCAGAGATTAAGGTAAATAGGCCTTTTTTTTTTTTTTTTTTTAAGGATATAATGTGATTCCAGTATGCTCCCTCCCAAAACTCATGTATCACACTCTGAGATTAGATAGTAAATTGTAATTCCAGTTCTGTGTGACCCAGGGCAATTCACTTTACTTCTTTACTTCAATTTCTTATCTATACGGTGGGGATAACAATATCTTCTTTTGTCAGGGACAGGGATTATTATGAGAAAAAAGTTGATAAATGTCCGGGAGTAGCTTGATTTCCTATAGGAAATAGATTAGATAAAGCCTGCAGTAATCATGATTAGAGAGGAATTTATTTTAGCATTGTAGCACAGTGAGCCATTAGGAGCCCTGATAAAGTTCTAATTTTATTTCTTTGCAAATCTTGAGGCTATTCCCTCAGACTCACCTGAGGATGTTACCTGTCCCCTAGATGAGATGGAAAGGTGATCTATTTCTGCCTTACATTTCCTTACTGCTTATCTGTGTCCTCAGCCATCATCATATCCAGAGTAGTAACAGCTGAGCTACGACTGAAGAGGAACCCAAGGAAGAGAAGGGGAGAGGAATTAGCTGTGGGCAGGCTGTGCTTGCCATCGTGGAGTGTCATCTTTGTCCAGTGTCTTTATTCGGACATTCCAATTCTCTTAATGCAGCTCTACATTGCATTAATTGCTAGACACACACTCTTCTGCACGCTGATCTGGAGTGGACTAAAATTTCCATCATAATTCACAGAAAGTTCTGATAAGCCAGGATAATACTTATAAAAAATTATTTTTTTCCTTAAAATTTCTATTTCTAAATAATTAATCTCATATTTCATTTCATAGCCCCCTAGCCTGTCAAGTTCTTTTTGAATTTTGATTTTATCATTCAACATTAATATCATCTGAGAATTTGACGAGCACACTATATGAAAATTTAACAAGTTTCTGAGGAACCTGTTGAAGAGGTTGGAGCCAAATACAGCACAAGCCTGCCCCTAAGAACCTCTGTTTATTTAACAAATATTTATGTGGTGCTCGCTAAAAGCCAGGCACTGTAATTTGCATGACAACCCAATGAGGTATTGCTATTATATTTCTTTTATAAATTGGGAAACTGAGGCATAAAGAATAATGAATAAAACTGGTGATGTGGTTAATCAGTCACCTGACACCTAAAAAATCCAGTCTTTTCATGAGGATATTATGAGATTTTCATCAAATACCATTTTAAAATGAGGGTACACATTCTGGGAGTTTCTGCTTTTAAGGACTCATCTGAGTGGACTGGACACTCCTAGAGGATCCAGGCTCCTCTTCTCTAGCTTGAGGTCCTCAATTATAATCACATCTGGAAAGTTCCTTGTCCATGCTGAGTAGCACATACACAGGTTCCAGGGATTAGGACAGGGGCTTCTTTGGGGAGCAAGGGAGGCATTATTCTGCCGGCCATGGCCTCTGCAAGAGTCACCTGGGGGCTGGCGCTGTAGCTGTAGCTCAGTGGTAGAGCGCTTGCCTCGCAGGTGTGAGGCCCTGGGTTCAATCAGCACCACACAAAACATAATAAATAAATATATTTTTAAAAATGTCTTAAAAAAATCACCTGGGTTTCTTGTAATTACAACAAAACAAAACAAAAAAACAAAAACAAAAAGTCCTGCACTTTATGCTAAATTGACAAGATAGAACTTCAGGAAAGTGCATTAATTTACACTTTTAAGAGCTTCCCATACATTTTTATGCACATTAAAATTTGAAAGTCAACATAACCAACATGACACTGACTCAGCATTCTTCCTTTTATTCTCTTTCCTTCTCTTATTATGAAAAATAAAATTGGAAACTCAATATTAAAAAAAAAATAAGGCGCATTCCCAAGGTACCTGTCCAGAATATCTTTTCACCCAGCACTAGAAAAATTTCCATCCTTCTTGATGGAGGAGAGAGTAGGGACCATTTTAAGTGTGTTTATTTTTAACTAGAAAAATGAGGTCAGGTAGATAAGAGTCATTCTTAATGAATCCACGTCAGTGCTTAATTGTTACTGCCTCTTTTTGAAGTGGCAGAAGTAAAGAAAATGGTTTACTGAGAATTTTCTCTGTAACAGGTGCCATATTGCATAGATTAGTATTCCTATATTCTATGTATTATTTTCATATATAATCTCATTTAATCCTTACAGCAAAGTTTCAAAATATGTCCAAGGTTATATTATCATTAAATGGCAGAACTAAAACTTGAATTTCCAAGAATTTTTGATGGAATCAGCCTCACGCTCCTCATTGGCATGTTTTGTGATTCCCTGTTCTTCCCTATTTGGAAAGCCAGTGCACTAGCTATCTATCTTTTGTCAGCTTTCCATTCTCCATGATTTCTCAAAGGCTAATAACAGGAACTCTGGATTTACATATGAAAATTCTTTCAGCATCCTGGGATCGTGATTCATTTGGACCTGGGACTTCAATTCACTCAAAATGTCCAGAAAAGCCTGAAATTTCTTATATATCTCAAATTATTTTTTCTTAAAGTCACTTATTTTTTTTGTCTGTCCATTTTTTAAAATTTATTTTTTAGTTGTAGTTGGACACAATACCTTTATTTTATTCATTTATTTTTATGTGGTGCTGAGGATCAAACCCAGGGTCCCACATGTGCAAGGAGAGCGCTCTAGCACCTAGCCACAACTCCAGCCCCTGTCCATCTTTTTTTTTTTTAATTTTGATTTTTTATGTATGACAGCAGAATACATCGTGATTCATATTATGCATACAGAGCACAATGTTTCATTTATCTGGTTGTACACAAAGTAGAGTCACACCATTCGTGTCTTCATACATATACTTCATACATGTAATGATGTCCATCTCATTCCATTGTTAAAGTCACTTCTTAATCAGTTTTCTTATTTGAATGTTTTTCTTCTTTATGGAGGAGAGAGTAGGGACCATTTGAAGTGTGTTTATTTTTAACTAAGAAAAAATACAGGCCAGGCATGGTGGCACATGCCTATAATCCCTAAAGCTTGGGAGGCTGAGACAGGAGCATCGTGAGTTCAAAGCCAACTTCAGCAATGGTGAGGTGCTAAGCAACTCAGTAAGACCCTGTCTCTAAATGAAACACAAAATTGGGCTGGGGATGTGGCTCAGTGGTTGTTTGCCCCTGAATTCAATCCCTAGCCTCCCCCAACCAACCACAAAAAAAAAAAAATACTTATAAAACTCTTATTTCAGATTTATCTAGTTGTAGTTTTGCTAATTATTGCCCAATTCAGCTTCTTGGAATTATGAAAATATAGTCAGTTCATTTCATATCTCATTTTGTCTCTTTTTTATTACTAGACTAATTCCACAGTTCATTGGGTTGCCTCTATAGAAGTATGGGCTTATAATGA
This sequence comes from Marmota flaviventris, assembly GCF_047511675.1. Taxonomy (NCBI): domain Eukaryota; kingdom Metazoa; phylum Chordata; class Mammalia; order Rodentia; family Sciuridae; genus Marmota; species Marmota flaviventris. Next base: position 156,251,963 of record NC_092501.1, read on the forward strand.
AAACAATAGGAGTTTCCACAAAGCAGTTTATGAGTATCTAATACCTTCCAGCAGTCTCTAATCCTGTCCTGCTAATCCAATTTGTGTTTAAGTAGCTCCTTCATGTCAAGAGTGGCACTACCAGCTCACCTTGCCAAGTACAGATGAACAGACGGCCCCCACTCCCTCTTATCTTCTTCTCATTGGTAAATGCAGGACATACAGGGCCTCTAAGCCAGTGCTTGCTGGGCCACGGTGAAAACATACCAAATAATGCACAGAATTCTGGTGGATCATCATGACACTGGGCAAGGCCAAAAAGGTAGGAGTGGAGAAACTGGAGGCAGGATTCCAGGGCTGCCATTTTCATCAACTAATATTTAAATTTATTTTATGTTTAAGTTTAAATATTAAAGTCAGTAGTGAGTGGGTAAATATTAAGTACCTACTCAACCAGGCATCATGGCAGGCAGGAGAGATACCAAGATGGTTGCCTGGTCCCCACTGGGAGGAGCCATAGGCCAATCATAGGCATAGAAGTAAACATTAGAATCCAACAAGTTAGGCCTATGAGAATGCGTTCTTTTTATTTTCACTTGATCTAAGTGTAATTCCCATTTTAATCTTTTGCTTGAAATATGAAATACAAAATAATGCTTCCCAAACCTTGTAATGAAGAAAGTTTTGTTATTTTGGTTTTTTTCTTTCTTTTCATTTTTTACATTTCCAATCTTTTGTGGGCTAATACTTTTGTAAAATACAATGAAAATAAACTGGTAGAGGCTGGGCAAGTTGGTGAGACCCTGTCTTAAAAATAAAAAATAAACAGGACGAGGGATGTAACCAGGGTAGAGTGGCCCTGATTCCCATCTCCAGTACTTTGGAAAAATTGTGGAGAAATCCAATGTTGCCTTGGTGTCAGCCACGTCCCATGCTGTGGGAATTTCTGAGATCTTACTCTCGGTGTGTATTTACCTCACGATGGCATGGTAAGATTGAGGCAGAGACCACACTTTGAGTAGCAGGCACTTGAGATTTTTAAATTTCCAAGTATTTTTGGAAACAAAATTTCCAAATTTGTTTATTTATCATTTAGCTGCTGATCTTTAGAATAGTCGCATGGTGGTTAGAGAATGTGGTGCAAACGTTAATGATTCTTTGAAATTTGTCAAATCTTGCTTCAAGGCCTAGCACATGAGCCCTTTTGATAAAATGTTCCATGTGCTTAAGAAGAAAGTAAATTTTCCATTTGCAGAGTTCTAGTATTTTCCATTAGACCAACCTTGTTAATTATCTTGTTCAAATATCCAGACCTTTTATTGATTTCCTTTGCTTGATAGATCAATAATTGAGAGAGGCTAGTTGAAACCTAGCCTATGTTGGAGAATTTGTCAATTTCTCTGAGTTCTATTAATTCTTGATGTTGATAATTTAAGCCTATGTTAACAGGTCTATATGAATCTAGAATTATCTTCCTGATATCTTGAGTCATCAGGCAGTATGTACTGTTTTTATCCCTTATAATACTTTTGCTTTGAAGTTCATGGTCTGTTGTCAATATAGCTCTACCAGCTTTCTTTTGGTTACCATTCACCTGTTACATTGTTGTCATCCTTTTGCTTTCAACTTCTCCATATCTCCATGTCTTTTTTTTCCCCTTTTTTTTAAATCCATGTCTTAAATATGGATCTTTATTTATTTATTTTTTAGTTTTCGGCGGAAATAACATCTTTGTTTGTATGTGGTGCTGAGGATCGAACCCAGGTCGCACGCATGCCAGGCGAGCGCACTACCGCTTCAGCCACATCCTCAGCCCTTAAATATGGATCTTATTATTTAAATTTTTTTGATATCTATGTTGATACTTTCTGTCTTTATAGAATATTTATCTTTTTTTTTATTTCTTTGTTCTCAAGATTGAACTCAGGGATTCTCTACCACGGAGCTACATCCCCAGGCCTTTTGATTTTTTATTTTGAGATAATGTTAGAGTCTATAAACAAGTCTGGATGGCGCCTGGCATTTTGCCAGAGGGAGTGGTTTGTGAAGTAAGGCCAGCGAGCCATTAAGTGTGGAGATTCCTTATTGGTTGACTGCTGTATCTAGTTTATGTTAATTAAGATAAGCTGTGTGGAATGTATAAATACCTCTGTTGTCCTACAATAAACAGCTCCCACTCCTGCTTTATCAATGTACACAAGTTGCTAGTAACCCGCCGCCCCCGGTTATTTTGCTGCAGCCGGACTGCGGCAAGATAGCACCTCACTAAATTGTCCAGGATGGTCTTGGATTTGCCTGCCTCAGCCTCCTGAGTAGTTGAGACTACAGTTGTGCCTCCCTGTCCTGGCTTGAACCCAATTGCTTTGTATCAGTATTTCTTGGAGAAATTCTCTACAATGTTTTATTTTCTATATTTTTAAAATTGGTGCATTGTGATGTTATATAATTGTTAAATATTCATATATATATATATACACACACACACACACACAATGAAACAGTATAATTTGGTCTGTACCATTCCCCATTATCGCCCCTTTGCCTCCCCCTTCCTTCTGGTCCTCTTCCTCTACCTTACTGGTCTCCCTTCTATTTTCCATTTACTTTTCATGTAATTACTAACAAGTTTAGGTTTATTACATCATTATATTTTGTCTTATTTCCCCTCACCTGTTCTTTGTTTCTTTTTCTCAACTTTCTTTCCTTTTAAAAGATTATTTGATTTTGGTTTCTTTTCTTTTCTTTTTTAAGATAGAGATAGAAAGAGAGAGAGAGAGAGAATTTTAATATTTTTTTTTTTTAGTTTTTCGGCGGACACAACATTTGTTTGTATGTGGTGCTGAGGATCGAATCCAGGCCGCGCGCATGCCAGGCGAGCGCGCTACCGCTTGAGCCACATCCCCAGCCCCTGGTTTATTTTCTTGATGTAGTTTTTCCTCTTAGTTTAGAAATTATGACTATGTTCCTAATTTTTATTGATTGCTCTTGAAATTTTATCAACTATACTTAATAAAGTCTAAAATTAATCCATACTACAATCTGGACTACACAAGAATCTCAGAGTTCTTAGATCCACTCATCTTTGCAGTTGCAGTGCTGGAGAGCAAACCCAGGACCTCACATACGCTAGGCAAGGGTTCCACCACTGAGTGACGTTCCAGCCCTGATCATCTTTTTGAATCCCATATGTTTTACATTGTTACTATTTTATGTATACTGTGTTTACTTAGGTTAACCTAGGTATTTTTCTAGTTTTTTTGCTCATTATTCCTTCTTTCATCTTCAATCTTCTTCTCGGGGCCATCTTTCTTTCTCCTGAGGTGCATTCTTTAGAATTTCCCTGTAGTCTTGGGGCATAGTTCAGAGGCAGAGTATTTGCCCAGCACATCTAAGGCCTAGGGTTCCATATCTAGAACCACAAAGAAGGAAAAAAAAATTTCCCTATAGCAGTTTGCTGATGATAATCTCAGTTTTTATTTGAAAATGTCTTTATTGTTTGATCCTGTACAAAAATCTAGATTATTTTCTCTTGGAACTTTAAAGACATCATTTCATTTTCTTCTGTTTTCTACTGTTGTTATTGAAAACTCCTTTTTTTTTTTGCTACTGGGGACTGAACTCGGGGGCACTCGACCACTGAGCCACATTCCCAGCCCTATTTTGTATTTTATTTAGAGACAGGGTCTCACTGAGTTGCTGAGTGCCTTGCCATTGCTGAGGCTGGCTTTGAACTCATGATCCTCCTGCCTCAGCCTCCCAAGCTGCTGGGATTACAGGCGTGTGCCACTGCGCCCAGCTGAAAACTCCATTTTCAAAGGAAGAACTAGGTTGCTTGTCATTTTTCTTTTCTTTTTTTTTTTTTTAACATTTTATTTTTATTTTTTTTTAATTTTTTATTGTTGGTTGTTCAAAACATTACAAATTTCTTGACATATCATATTCCACACTTTGATTCAAGTGGGTTATGAACTCCCACCTTCACCCCATACACAGATTGCAGAATCACATCAGTTACACATCCATTGATTTACATATTGCTTGTCATTTTTCTTTGGCTTCTTTAAGATATCTGTGGTCTATTGGCGTTTTTTTTAAAAACATGACTAACGCCTTTGCCCTTTCCCTTCCTCCTTTTTGTTTGGTGTAAATTGTTTCCCATGTTTGTAGATTTGTGTCTTTTATTAGTTTTACAAAATCTCCATTAGCATTTCAATCGTTGCCTTTTTTCCATCCTTCCTATTTTTCTTTCACAGGTGTTAAGTATACATATTTGGGAACTTTACATTCTATCCTCCTTGTCTTTCAATATCTTCTTCTTCTTCTTGGCCTCGAACTTGAGATCTTCTTACCTCAGCCTCCCAAGTCATTGGGATTGTAGGTTGCACCAACATGCCTGGTTCATAGTATCATTTTTAAAGAGAGAAAACTTAGAAAATATGGAAAATGAATATCATTTTCCTTCAAATGTCCCTTTCACATAGAAGAGTATAATTTGATGGTCAAGAAGACAGATATGAGGCTGAGGTGTAGCTCGGTGGTAGAGTCTATGCTTCGTGTGCACAAGACCCTGACTTTAATCCCCACTGTGCACACACACGCCTGCACACACGCATACAAACACACAAAGATACTCTTGGAGCCAAGTTGCCCATGCCTGTGTCTGTATCATGAGAACATGTCATCCTGACAATGTGACTTTGGGCAGAATCCCATTTCGATGTGCCTCAGTCTCCTCTACTGTAAAATAAAGGTAATGATGATAATAACAGTATTCTACCCCACAGAATTAGATTAAATGGGCTAATGTATTTAAAGTGCTTGTGACAATGCCTAGTACAGAAAAAGTGCCATGAGTGATACAGAAACAGGGTTGTCTTACCTGTACTCCTGGCCAGGGTTCTGACATGTCAGCTGGCAGTTGACTGGAGCGCCAAGGCTTACTGGGGTGGATCAGTGCTCTAGAGTCCTGCCTTTCACAGGGGAATGCAGGGGACAGGCAGGCTTTTCCTGTGAGGGTCATGGAATTAGCCAATTATGTGGGTTTTTTTAAAGCTTCACCCTCAGTCATGGCAGACATATAGAGGAAAGGCTCTAGAGACAGAAAAATACCATTTTTTCTTTTTTTTTAACTTTCTTTTTTCTTTTCTTTTCTCAATGTTGGGAACCCACCCCAGGACCTCACACATGCTAAGCAAATGCTCTGCTTCTGAACTACTTCTCCATCCCAAAGCACTATCCTTTCCCTTAAGCTTCTTCACAGGCTTCTTAATATGAGGGTACCAGAAATGTTCTCTTAGAAATATCTTCTCTGGCTAGGGTGGCAGCCTGTAGTTCCAGCTACTCTGGAGGCTGGGGGAGGAGGTTGGCAAGTTCAAGGCCAGCCTGAGCAATTTAGGGAGACCTGTTCTCAAAATTAAAAGTCAAAAGGACTGGGGGTGTAGCTCAGTAGTGGGTCATATTCAAACAAACAAACAAACAAACAGGTGAGAGAGAGAGATCTTATTTTCTTTCCCCTCTCAGGTACCAGAGAGGAAACTACCCTTCTCAAACTGCACTTGAGCAGTTCTTAGAGAAAAGACAGTAAGATAAAAGCCAAAGAAAGCAGGAAAATGAGCCCATGAGGCAAGGCCCCAGGCTCAGCACAGTGATAGCTGATTGCCAGCCTGGAGGAGGCCCGCTTCCAATGAGCTTCCAGTACGGAAGGAGGTGGGCAGCCAGGAGTAGGAGAGCTGGAGCCTCAGTACAATGGTCCTGGGAAGCACCTCTTCCCAGCCCCCTGCTCCCTGTGGCAGAGGACTCAGGGCTGCCAGGAGTGCTGGCTTGTCACAGCTAACCTCCATGAGAAAAGCAAGAGGAAGCCATTTGTTTTGTTTTTTGTGGTGCTGGGGATTGAACCCAGGGCCTTGTGCATCAAGGCAAGCACTTGCGAACTGAGCTATATTCCCAGCCCACAAAGGAAGCCATTTGCCTTCCAAGTGACAGCAAGGATGTCAGCAACACCAGTGGGCTGTATGAAGGCTTCTGCTCCCTCTCTCAGGACACTTCAGGTTGGTGGTTGTGGAGGAGAGAACTAGGGAGGTGGCACTGCAGAGGCAAGGGCTGTGCGACAGTGTCTGCCAGAGCAGGCCTCTTCCTGAATGCCTTTTCCCCAAACAAGAACCCCTCTCGTCCGTCCACCCGTCACCTGGCAGACTGCAGAAGCAGGAAGTCATCCCATTGGCAGTGTGACCCACCAAGTATCAACCAAGGTCACTGCTTATTATTGCTCTTTTCTCACTATCACTGTGCCTTCTGACCCTCATCGTTCTGAATCAGCTCAGGAGTTCCTCCGTGGTGTACAGATGGCAGGTGCTTCTCCACCCAGCACATGTATCCACTCTCATTTGCACTTCCTCCTTTGCGTGCCTGCACATTGACACACACATAAGCACACATACACGAAAGCCCCGTTTGTACTTACATACACTTCCACAAATCCAGTTGGCTAAATGTTAAATTCCTCGTATGTTGTCACTTTTGTTGAAATCAATCACTAGAGTGGCTAGGTGTCTTCTCCCCACAGGGAGAAAGCTAAGGGATGTGCAGGGAATGATTAAATGTACACAGGGGCTTGGGGAGCTGACTTCCCTTCAATGGGGTGTGAATTGGGATGGGAAGACTCCTCTCCCAGGTGCCTTGCCTTTGTTAAAAGACTTAAGAGCTTGGGAGATTTCTTCAATCGCAATTGGGGTATCTGTGAGTCTTTTTGGAACAGTATGGAAAGCTGAACTGTGCTTAGGAACTCTGCAAGGTCTTTTTGATCCTTAAAGGTTCTGATATAAAAACCTATCCAGGTTTTTATAAAAGTAGTAAAGTGTTTTCAATCTTTTATTAATCCCTTCATACCCTTAAATAACCTTTCCCCTTTGGAGGAGTAATTGTTAAAAAAAGAAAAACAAAAAACAAAACAAAACCACGCCCCCCATTGTTTTATTCATCAAACCAGGCATCTTCTTAATGCAAAGATTCGAGCATTAGGGTCATAATAGTCAGCAATTTCCATTTAATGAGCTCAGCAAAGTCTCTTTACAAAGAGATCTAGGCTTTAAATTGTCAGTTATTTCTTTTCCTGCAATTCCTAGGAATCCAATTAAGTAATGCTGAGAATCTGCAATATGATATATCTGACTACAGAAGGCCCAGGCCTACGCAATAAAACAGATCTTTGAGTTCTAGCTTAAAGTTAAGACTACCAATAAAATAAAATATAGAACCCAGTTTAAATGAGCCAAAGCTTTATCAATGTGGAAACTGTAACTGTTTTTTCTAAAATGTAATGAGACAGCTTGGAGACTGTAGTGAAAAATCATAAAAATTACTTATTCCAAATTTAGCTATTAATTAAAATCCATGCTTTTTTTTTTTTTTTTTTTAAAGCATGGAGAAGGACCACAGGCAATTTTTACAAAATAAGCCCAAGATGTTTCTATTTGCTAAATCTCTAACCAAAGAACCAAGTATGTATAGCAACCACCAACATAAAGGAGGTAGCGTGAAATCTTGCAGAGGAACAGGTTTGATATTAAAAAATGATATGTTGGGCTGGAGTTGTGGCTCAGTGGTAGAGCACTTGCATAGCACATGCGAGGCACTGGGTTCGATCCTCAGCACCATGTAAAAATAAATAAATAAATAAAATAAAGGTTAAAAAAATATATGTTTTCCAATTTCACCGGCTACTATTCATAGCAAAGTATTGAATACCATCATATTTCCATTAATAATTTAATGTGTATATTAAGGCATAATTTAATATTATGATTTATGGAGACAATTAAGAAATGCCATACTTTTGCCATGTGTTTTTAAATACATCAGAGCATCTTAGAATAGCGACAGTGGTGGTGGTGGTAGTTTAATTCTCATTCTATGTAGGCTGGGGAAGACGGTCTTTTACTAGCAAAAGAAAAATGACAAGTGTGGCTTGTCAGGTGCAAATGTCAAGTTAAGAACTGATTCAAGGCAGCCGAATGTGGTGGTGCATGCCTATAATCCCGGTGACTGAGGCTGAGTGAGGCAGGAGGATCACAAATTTGAGGCCATCTTCAGTAACTCAGCAAGAACCTGTCTCAAAATACAAAATAAAGGGCTGGGTTTGTGGCTCGTGGTAAAGTGGCTGGGTTTGTGGCTCGTGGTAAAGTACCCTGGATTCAATCCCCAGTGAAGAAGAGAGAGGAGGAGGAGGAAGAGGAAGAAAAGAATTAACCCTAGGCAAAGTCTGTCTTTCTACCAAACATCAACTGTCTCTTTCAAGCATATTTTTGTAATATTCCCCACGTGATACCATTATGCTAGCTATTCATTGGTCAAGAATTAGCCACCAGAAGTTAGCAGTGGGGCCCAGAATTCTAGCCAAGTCCAGTCTAGTCATCAGTGTGTTCCTGGGCAAGTTATTGATTAGCTCTGAAGAACTAGGACAAAAGGATCTCCCTAGATGTGTATCAGAAGAGCTCAAAGCCTAAAAAAATTGAGCCAGGGAGCTGGCCTGAGATGAAAGTGGGTTTTTGCATCAGAGGGTGAATTCTTGGAACCTTCCAAGGTAGAAATAGAAATCTGGTGTTGAACACCACATCTACCTTGTCTAATTCCCCTTCCATAGTAGCAGGTGAAGGCTGGTGACCTGACCTCCCTGGTTCAGGTCTGCAGGGAATGGTGTGAGTGTGTGTGTGTGTGTGTGTGTGCGCGTGTGCACGCATGCATGCACACATGTGTGCCAAGAGCATCTAATTCCTACAGCTCTGGATAGTTAGAAGCATGGGGGGAGGCAAAGTGGAGAGTTAGGGTCAATAAATGAAAAAAACAAAACAGCAACAACAAAAAGCTGTTCTGCATAGTCTGGCAGAGCAAATGGAGCCTGAGGTGGCTGTGAGGGCCCACGTTTGAAATCAGGACTTGAGAGGGGCAGGAAGAACCAGCTCAAGGACTTCGCATTGGTCAGGGCAGCCCTGGCTTCTGGGCTAGGAGCCCTGACTGGGCTGTCGGGTACTTTTCACTGGAGACATGCTGTGTGCATCAGTCTTCAATGCCCGGGTCATAAGGGGACAGATATCATCACACCTACCTCCTAGATTCAGCTGGAGGACAGCAGCCCCTTGGATTTGGGTCCCTCCTGAGCTGGAATTTCCCATGTTCTTTCCAGCCTCTGCCCTTCCCAAGGCTAGGCCTTGGAGCTGACCGTGGTGCTGACGCTGATCTGAGAATGATCACTCAGTGAGTACTCTCTGTGTGCTGGGGCTATTTCTAAGTGCTCTGCTTGGATTTACTGATTCCAGGCTCACAGCAGCTATATAAAAGAGGTGCTGTTATTATCCCCATTGACAGATAAGGAGTTAGAATACAGAGAAGTTAACGAACTTGCCCAAGGACCCACAGCTAATAAGTGGGGAAGCTAGATAACCCTACACCCAAGACCTGCACTTTTGATCACTACATCTCATCAAAATTGTTATTAACAGAGCCATGCAGAACATGTGGAGTTTTCATTTGTCCAATATCATCATAGCAGAATGAGCCAAGGTTCCCTATCTCAAGTCACCAGACAGGTTGCTGTGGGCTGGCATTTTGGAAAGCCAGACACAGTATTGGAAACCAGTTGGGTACATGCAAAAGTAGACAGCCTACCTACTCCATCGTGATGGCCACCTGCCTTTATGACTCCTTCCATGTCTGCATCACTGGTGGGCTCTTGGCTTTGTGAAGAAAATTCCATATCTTAGCAGAGTGCCCTGTAGTAGGGCACTACTAATATAGTAGGTACTCAGCAAGTATTTGATGAATAAGTGAGTTGTATGTGATTAATAATGATAGCTATTACTAATTCGCATATTATTTCAGCATTAAGCTGTGGTAGAAATTATAGTCCCCCTGGGTTGTGTATTTATCATGCCCCGTAGGGGAGTTTATGTAAGTGTGGAGTGCATCTTAAACTCTAATAGATTCATCTAAGAGACAAAAGTGAAAGAACTAAAGTAATGATGTGGACAGTTTTAAATGCCTAATCACATGTATGATTGAGATTTTGTTATATGTTCGATTTGGAATCTTGTACAATATTTTATATTTGAGAACTTATAGTATCTCAAGAAGGTAGCTCTACTGACATGAAAATAACCCCAAACTATCTATTTTAGAAGGCTTAGAAGCAATGCATGTTAATCGTGTATAGTGGCAGGTGAAGCATATTCCAATCAAATGTCTTATTTTGGAGCTAAGTTTATTGCCTATTTGTTGTTTGATTTTAACCAAACCATATTTTTGTTATGTTTTAATAACATGTGAAAGATTCCCATATCTGCCATCCGTGTGTGTGTGTGTGTGTGTGTGTGTGTGTGTGTGTGTATTTAAACAAAACTCCACAGCTGAGCTCTTGGAGGACCAGGCCTATTTTGACAGCACCCCTTAGTCCATGTATCACCAAGCTCATTCTCTGCCAATATGTTTCACATGATTTTGTGGACATGTGTAGTGCGCCTTTGCAACTTGCAAACACCCATACATTATTACAATAATAATTGGGTTTTGATGCAACTGGAACTCAGTACTACCAAGCTGCCAGCATTTCCTTTTGGCCACCAGTACCAGGCAGGAAAATTATAGTCTAACTGTCTTCCTGTTTATTGATAAACAAAGTGGCCAGCCCAGCAATGGAGCCTGATTAGCAGTTTGCACCCTTTGTGAAAGGATAAACAGAACCCTACTGTTTTCTGTGTTTGACTGCAATTTGCATCTTTAAAGAGGTTTGACTGCCCTGAGATTCGTGTTCAACTTCCCAGTGCCTGGATAGTCTTTGATATGTTACATGTCAGCCTCCTTGTTTTCCTCTCCTTCATCTTGAAACAATATTTGCCAGTTTCTGTGTTCCCATCTGGCTTACCATAAGCTTCCCGATAGTCACCTGTCTGAAGAAGGCGGAGAGGGGGGTGGCACAGAAGAAACATGTCTCTGTTTCATTGTGCCTGAATTTTACATTCCCAGAAGGCCCTTGAATGCTCACTCCATTTTTTGAAGTGAAAGTGGTACAAGGATGACGACCCAAAGACAAAAGGGAATCCCTTTACCACGCACTGTCTTTGGCCCACAGGATCATTCTGGGCTCCTTCCTCCTCCCTCATCTTTACCCACTAACCACTTGGTAAAGTGAAATACAGGATTAGGCTTGTGCCTGAGTTTGGTATAGTGTTCTGTTCTGAAATTTATTCTAACCTAATTATGTTCTTTAACTAAATGGTAACAGAACAAATAGTGGACTCCCCCTATAATTATTTTCAAATGAAAGAAATGAAGATCATTTTAGCTCAAATTTGCATGATTTAAAAGGGAGCATAAATACATGTAAGCATGCATTAATCTGTTTAAACAAACTTTCCCTATAATCCTTACCGTATGCAAACAACATTTGTTCTGCCTTAGAGATATTGCATGATTGGACCCACGAGACTCTAGTTATCCCACTAAACTGTTTCCTTTTATAACTTCAAAAGAAATGTTATATATTTATTGGAGGTTGTAGGGTGTTAAGTGTAGTTAGACATAAATTGTACCTCAGTTATTTCTTTAATGCCAATAGGGATTAAATTAGATTTTATAGCTGTTGTAGGAGTCTATTTGGTAGTTAACAAGTGGGATTTTTAAATCCTGGAAAACATAATCCTATTATAAAACAGGCAGCTGAATTAACATTATTCAGGAAGGAACTCTTCATGGATTAGCATTTATTTTACAATAACAAAGAAAATCATCAAATTCTGTGGGGATATTACATGCTTTTCTAAAAAGCAAGAGCAACGAATTGGGGAAAGGGAGCAAGATAAATGGACAAACATGCTATTACTCAGAGACTGTTACTTTTTAGGGGAAAGGGCAGTGGAGGCTGAGAAATAAAGCTGAGTGTATCTTGTCTACACTACCTACTCATGCTGGTGTTGGAAATGGGATTTTGCTGATTTATATGTCTTCACCCTCAGATTTACATAGTTATTTGCATCATGATTCCCTACTGCTAGTTCCTACTATAGTCATTAATGGGCAAAAAAGTCACTAGGAGCCAAAGTCTATGAACACAAACACAAATTGATGTGTGCATAAATATCTGTTGCTTTCTTTGAAATTTATAATATTTTTTCAGTTATTATTACACCAAATCTGAGAATTTTAGAGCTGGAAAAGCCCTTGACATTTATTTAATTTAATTTTTGTGGTGCTATGCCAAGTTTTATTTTATTTATTTATTTAAAAAAATTTTTTTAGTTGTTAATGGACTTTTACTTTATTTATTGATACTTGGTGCTGAGAATCGAACCCAGTGCCTCACACATGCTAGGCAAGCTTCCGCCACTGAGCCACAATCCCAGCCTAAAGTTGGATCTTTCTTTTCAGTCTCTCTCCCCTCCATATATGTGTGGCTATATGATTTAACCAAGACACATATAAACATATTAATATAGACATATACACATACATGCTTAGTGGTGTATGTGTGGCTTTTTTTAAAAAAAGCTTTCTTAAGTCTTACCATTGGTTTTCACTTGCTGGTGAGGGTTATTATTAGCGCTCGCAGGACTTGCCAATTTTCATTTGCTCGGGTATCATCTTAGCAGATAATCACATGGGTATCAATCACTGGCATATCATTGTGTTAGATAATTGCATGGGCATCAATCACGTGTGTATCTGGAGCAAGTCATCACATGGGCATCAATTTCATTTATCTAGAAGAAGGTAATTGCATTGGAAGCAGGGAAGGGTGTGTCTTGGTGGCAGATAATCACAAGGGGATCAATCACGTAGGTATCGAGGTAGATAATCGTGTGCATATCCATCACATGTTTCAAGTGGCTAATTGTGTGGATATCAATCACATTGCCACCCTGGTTGTCTGGTACAGGTTTACATGTGTAGCAAACATGTCGCATGTTTGCCTGTGTGGGAGAGGAGGCCTGGGGTGCGTCCTGGGCCCGGCCTTCCTCAGAGCGGTGTAATCGCCATGAATATAGATCCAGGTCTTTGGAGGCTTTGGCTCCTGCAAAAATGAAAATGCTTCTGGGAAGAATGTGGATAAGTGCAGAAACCCACTGTTTGGGCCCCCTGGGAATCCACTTTTCCTTCTCAGACCCACTCCCCATCTCATTCACCCCCAGCAGGTGTGGTCCGGGTGTGGCTTCTGCCTGGGTGGAGTCCATCCAGCGCTTTTCAATCAGTGCCACAATAATTGGCTCGGGCCAGGGCACGTGACATGAGCCTGGCCAATCAGAGCGAACCTGGGGTGGTGTGCGGACAAAAGCTGGAGCTCGTTCTTTTCTGGCAGTGTCACCTGTCAGGAGGTGAGCCCGAGGCAGCAGCAGCCCCAGTTCCCGGAGGGGCGCAGCGGGGTGTGCCCACCCCAGGAGCTGGAAATGAAACCTCCAGGAAAACTCAGGGCTGGTGGCATCCTTGGGCCTGAGTGCAGCAATCGCCGAGGAGAAATCCCGGGCCTGAGGACGCTCACCTGAGCCAGTGGAGTTCCTTTGGCCAAAGCCAGCTAGAATTGCTTCTTTTGCCCACTTGTTTCAGAAAGAGCCCTCGTGGGAGACACTCTTCAGAGCCTTTCCTGAGAATGAGGTTGAACAGGAGGAAGGAGGGTAGAAGTGGAGGCCCAGGCTCAAAGAGCAGTCACCTTCACCTTCAGGCCGGGCGTGGAGCAGCCCCTGGTGCCTGTCACTGGGGCCCTGACTCACCTTCCTGTTGGAGTGCCTCAGGCTCCTGGGCCATAAGCCTCTGAGCTCAGGCTGTGAAAAATTCATTAAAGACCTTTAAATGCAGCTTCCGGTTTTCCCTTTCTCCATGACTATTCCTATTATTTTGATATTTATCAAATACAATATAATAGTTACAATAATGTTAAAGCAGAGTTTCCATCACAGAAAAGAAAAAAATATATATTGGTAGGTGGCCTTATGGCAAGAATCATATGGTGCTAAGGTCTTCTTTTATTGTCATTTCAATAGATGTTGGGATTTTGTTCGTTTGTTTGGGTTTTGGTTTTGGTTTTCAGGATCAAAGTCAGGGGTGCTCTATCACAAAGTTATTTTTTACTATGGGGGATTAAACCCAAGATCTCTTTATCACTTAGTTACATCTCCAGTCCTTTTTATTTTGAGAAATGGTCTCACTAAGTTGAGCAGGCTGGACTTGAATTTGGGATCCTTCTGCCTCAGCCTCCCAAGTCACTGGGGTTACAGGTGTGTGCCATGGCACCTAAGTTGGATTTTTTTGCAACAGCCTGAATGTTATATCTGATGATTACTGGTTAATTTGGAAAGAGCCAAAAATTTTGGAAAATAAAGTAAAAGGAAGTGTTTTCCCTGAAGTGAAATTTACTGCTATTCCAAATAGAATGTTTCTTGGAAAAATGAAATAGACTTCATGTGCTTTGTTTGCCAAATTCTGTGAGGAAGCAGCTGTGCCTCTTCTCTTTCAGTTTGTGTTCTTACTTTCCACATATGCTCAGGTTCGAAATCAGAAGCAAATATGACAATTCATAGAAACGCCTAATAAGAGAACACAAATCATTGAAATTTACTTATAATCTTTGTGGTAGTCAGTTTGGGCTGCTATAACAATATAAATTGTGTGGTTTAAAGAACTTACTTCTCACAATTCTGAAGGCTGGGAACTTCAAGATCAAGGATCTGGCAAGTTGCTGGGGAAGACTCTTCTTGGTTTGCAGGGGGCCCCTTCTTGTGAATATTCATGTGGCCATTCCCTCCCTTGTCTCTTCTTATAAGGGCACTAATCCATTCATGAGGACTCCACCCTCATGATCTAATTACCTCCCAAGGTTCCACCTCCTAACACCACCACCCTGGAGGTTAGGGTTTCGTAAGAATGGGGTGGTATATTCAGCCCATACCCATCTTTAAACTTCAGTTTATCTTAACAATCCCAAACTCTTTTGTGTCATTGTTTAACTCAAACTTTGGAGAAAGCAGAAAGTGGCCAGGTACAATGAATGGCACATGTCTGTAATCCCAGCTACTCAACAGGTTGACACAAGAGGGTCTCAAATTTGAGGCCAGCCTGGGCAATTTGGTGAGAAACCCCATTTCAAATTATAAATAATTAATAAGGAAAAAGGACTGTGGAGATGGTTCAATGCTCCTGGGTTCAATCCCTAGTACTGGGGGGAAAGAGGGAGAGAGAGCAAAAAGTCCTACTTAATGACCTCTTTTGGAGGGTCCAGACTCTAGCAGAAATTCGTTTTAACAATAGAATAGCT
Organism: Marmota flaviventris; assembly: GCF_047511675.1. NCBI lineage: Eukaryota > Metazoa > Chordata > Mammalia > Rodentia > Sciuridae > Marmota > Marmota flaviventris. The sequence continues at coordinate 156,267,234 of NC_092501.1, forward strand.
GAGGGGAGAGAGGGATTGCAATTGGAGAACTCGTCCCAGCTCAGAATCTGGTCTGACTGGACCAGGAAGGGGCCATTCAGCCCTCCTTGCCTGAGCTTCCTGTTCTTTGGCTGTGAGTGATGCACAAGGGCTTGCTGATTGATTCTAACGTGGTTAGCCTTCCTCTTGAAAGGAAACTATGGTGAGTCAGTCCTTCTTTCTTGCTAAAGTGACAAAGGGACAGGTTGCTACAGTCACTACTAAGGACAGTCTGCCTTAGAACAAAGGTAACACTGTGGGTAGCAGGGATGGAGAATTAATAGACATCTCTGATGACATTGTTGGGTTCCTGGCTTCAACACCCCACTGCTGAATGTTGTTAATTGGATTTTCTAATCTTTGCAGCCTAATGTAGCCTAGCAAAAACGGAACTGCTGTGGAAGGCAGATGGGCTTTGGTGTCAGATGCAATGGATTTGATTCTTAGTGGTATGAACATAGGTCTGACTTTCCTAGTATGTGTGATGGAGAGAGCAGTGCTTCTCACATGGGGTTGATGTGTGCCTTACACAAAAATACACATGTAAAAACACGGCCCAGAGTATCCAAAACAGATCAAGTACTCAACAAATGATATTTCCTTTTCATGTAGAAGACGTTTCACATTTTGACTTAATCAACAATAAAATGAATAAACTCCCAGGTCCTTTGAACATGAACTGTCCAGGAATTTGGAGTTCAGTGTGGGAGTCAGGCACATCCACAGGCTTAAGCACAGTGGGGCTCTGCATCAGCCCTACTTGCAGAACAGTATCCAACTAAAGACAAGTGCAAGTACTGGCTAGCCCATATCTGAAGGCTGACGTTCATGTCTTGAAGCCATGGACCAGAGGACAAGGAACAGTGTAAGATACTGATCAAGAAAAGACTTGAAGCCAGGAAAAGATTTTCACAGAGGAGAGGGATTAGAATTGTTCTAGGCTGCTATAGAGGTTGGGCTCAGGGCACTTTCCCAGCCTCAAGTGACAGATTCAGATGTAAATTTTCACTCATGAAGAGAAAGAACTGCCCAAGAATTAGCAGAACATAGATGGCAGAGGCTGAGAGCCTCATCAGCATAGAACCACCCCACCATCCAGTCATTCGAAAGTGCCCTTGGCAGGAGCTTGAATCAAATGACTTTCAACAGTTCTTGCAAAGGTCTGGATTTGGCATTGAACTAGCCATCATACTTGTGTTCTTTGCAGATGGAGCTGGACAGCATCTCGGTTGTTTATTATTTTCTGACTTCCCTCCGTCCTGTTTTGTTTTGGTGGTATTGGGAATGGAAACTAGGTCCTCACACACATAGGTAAGCTCTCTACCACTGAGCTAAACTCCCAGGGCCCTCTGTCCTTTTTCTTGGAGGACTACTGCCACAAAGACCTCCTCCTCTCCCCGTTCCCCAAGCCCACCTTTCCCCTCTGCTTTTTCTACGCTCCCCTGGTGGCCAGAGCGATCCTTATTTGTGGGCAAAGGAATGGGATTTGTGTAGATACAGTGCAGTTCCTAGAGAACTAAAGGCTACATGCCCTTTAGGTTTTCTGTGTGGCCTGATATGATGCTTGAACTTTCTTCATCTTTCAACTCAGCTGTTGCCTCCAGGAAGTACTTGGTAAGTTAACTGGGAGGGGGGATACCATATTAACACTGTGTACCCTTTTAAAAATTGTGGTGAAATACCCATAAAATTTATTATTTTTTGTATTGCTGGAGATGGAACATGCTAGGCAAGCACTCTACTGCTGAGCCCTAGCCCCAGCAAAACATATCATGTGTTACTGATTTTTTTTTTTCACGTTAGCTGATTTTAACTTTCGAGTTTAGTGTAAATTTGGGGCCAACCATCATCACCATCCATCTCTAGAGCATCTTCATCTTCCCAGACAGGAACTCTATGCCCATGGAACAACATGGTGCCCCAGGTACCCACCATTCTACTTTCCATCTATGAATTTGCCAAACGTGGGTTGTTCATATAAATGGAATCACACGGCGTTTGTCCTTTTGTGTCAGACCTTTTTACTTAGCGTAATGTCCACAAGATTCATCCATGTTTTATCAGGTTTCAGAATTTTCTTCCTTTTTAAGGCTTAAAAATTTCTATTGTATGTAAAACCACATTCCATTTATTTATTTATCTAGGGACATTTGGTGCTATAGTTTGGATCTTGTATGTCCCCTAGAGCCTCCTGTGCTAAAGCCTTAGTCCTAGGGTGGTGCGACCTTTGAGAGGTGGGCCTATGGGAGGTTCTAAGGTCATGGGGGTGGTGCCCTCAAAGAAGATGGGGAGATTCCAGACCCCTCCTCAACCTTTTCTTTGCTTCCTGGTAATGAGATAAATGGTTTTGCTCCACCACATGTTTCTGCCATGATGTGCACACCACAGGCCCAAAGCAAACAGGGTCTGGAGCTGCTAAAACCATGAGCCAAAAGAAACCTTTTCTTTTTATGAATTGATGATGTCAGTGTCACACCTGCGCTGCTTCTGCCTTCTGGCCACTCGGAAGAGTGTTGCTGTAAACATGGGCACACAGGTTATCTGTTTGAGTCCCTGTTTTCAATATTAATTTATTATTTTAAGGAACTGCCTTACTATTTTGATGTTGCTGAGAATTGAACCCAGGGTCTCATTCATGCTAGGCAAATGCTCTACCACTGAGCCACAACTCCAACCCACCCACCATATGCTTAAAAAAGAATATATATATATATATATATATATATATATATATATATATATATATATATATTTATATATGTCTGTATACATATATACATTAGTTATAGATAGACACAATACCTTTATTTTATTTTATTTAATTATTTTATATGATGCTGAGGATCAACTCTAGTGCCTCACGCGTGCTAATCAAGTGCTCTACCACTGAGCCACAACCCCAGCCCCCCACCATATGTTTTTAAAAACTACATATTAACCAAGGAGAAAAGAACAAGTTTATTTTGATGAGAGATCAGAAAGTATGTGTCCAGAACCTGTTGAGCTCTGCAAGTCATGGATAAAAACAATACAAGGTGAAGTAAACACTCCTGCTGAGAGAGAGGTCCAGACGGGACACTTCCGCACTCCAATGTGCCCAGTGTTGATCCTGCCCCTTCAGGACACTAGAGCTGGGAGGAGGAAGGGTGAGGAGGAGAGGGCACCAGGGAGGCACCACCCGGTGCCTGCAGGAGTTATTTCCAGGTGCTTTTGCATCCATTAACTTATTTAATCATCAAAACAGCCCAGCAGGTGTCCTTATTTTTATAGACAAGTCTTGTCAGGTACTTAAAATTTTTAATTTTCATTGCTTTTAACATCAGTATAGAAAATCTTTAAAAGGAAAGGAATCATTCGGAATGCACCAATTTCACACAAAATTCATTCTAATTCTTCTCTATTTTTTCCAGTCTTGATCTCTTTGCAGTCATAATTTTTACATGACTGCATTATTATATTCTGCTTTTTAAATAGCTACAAAAACATTTGTATTTATTATTTTAACAGATATATAATATATATCAAATGGTGTTGCTTCAGTTCAGTTAACCATTCCTGTACTGCTGAATATTTAGATTGTCTCTAGGTTTTCACTGTAATTTTATAGTTAAAATCTAAAATTGATGATTTTAACAATACAGAGCTTTGTGAATACCTTTTTCTTCTTAGTCTTACTTCTGTAGGATATATTTGTAGGATTAGATTACCATGGGTAGAATTACAATGGGTAGAAACATTTTTATGACTTTTGTGAGATATATATAATATATATACACACATATGTGTATATATATATTATAATTTTTTGGGGGGTGCCAGGGATTGAACTCAGGGGCACTCAACCACTGAGTCATATCCCCAGCCCTATTTTGTAGTTTATTTAGAGTCTCACAGAATTGCTTAGTGCCTTGCCAGTTGGTGAGGCTGGCTTTGAACTCGCAGTTCTCTGTCTCAGCCTCCCAAGCTTCTGGGATTACAGGAGTGCGCCACCATGCCCTGATTTTTGTTATATATTGACAAAGCATTTTACAAAAGGGATACGTAAAACATTATTTTTCAGAGATTGATAATTTATTTTCAGCAGCAATATTTTAATATGCCAATATCTACACATTAGGCATTACATTTAACTCTGTTTTACTTTTCTGTATATGTAAAATTATATTTTGTTGCTTTGATTTAAAAGCATTCCTGGGCCTGGTGGTGCTCACCCATAATCCTAGCAGTATGGGAGGCTGAGGTAGGAGGATCACAAGTTCAAGTCCAGCCTGGGCAACTTAGCAAGACCCTCTCTCAAGTGAAAAAATAAGAGAGATAAAAACGAGCCTAGTACAGTGAGGGCACACCTGTAATTCCAGTGGCTTGGGAGGCTAAGACAAGAAGATTGCAAGTTTAAAGCCAGCCTCAGTAATTTAATGAAGCCCTAAGCAACTCAGGGAGACCCTGCCCTGTCTCTTAAAAAAAAAAAAAGGGCTGAGGATATGGCTCAGTGGTTAAGTGCCCCTGAGTTCAATCCCTGGTACCAAAAATGTAATTAGAATAAAAATTTAAAAGGCTGGAGATGTATCTACCATGGAGATATATAGCTCCATGATACAGTATACCTAGGTTCAATACCCAGTATCAGACATTGTATGGTTTTCATGTGTTTAGTAAGTGTGTTTTCACATGTATTTTATGTTTTTACACCCTTTTTTCTGGTTATCTATTGGATAACTTGAGTCATATTGCACTATAAGCACTGTAATTAATACTCAAGATTCAAGAAACAAAGGTAGATTCAGTCTCTCCCTTTGTTACTTCCTTGATCTTGGGCACCTTATATTTTATTTCACTAAGCCTCAGATTTCTGCTTTCAACATAGAAACAATAATAGTCCTATCACATTATTATTACTGCTTGATAATAATTACTTATTATTATTAAGTGAGATAATATATGGACCACTGTAGCATAGTGCCTGGCACATAGAATATGCTCAGTAAATATTAGATATCATTATTGTTACTTAGAGTTGTTCTTCTAGTAATTTCCTCCTCCTCCTTATCATATTCTTCTTTATCATATTCTTATTTTTTTCATATTTATTTTTTAGTTTTAGTTGGACACAATACCTCCATTTTATTTATTTCCATGTGGAGGTAAGGATCGAACCCAGGGCCTCACAGGTCCCAGGCGAGTTCTCTACCACTGAGCCACAACTCCAGCCCTATCATGTTCTTAATCTTCTCTTGCATTACCTCTACCTATGGGTGGTTGAATTGCTGAGAGTCAGAGATAAAAGCAGTGGGTTTTTTTTTTTTTTTAATTTTTTTTAAGAGAGAGAGAGAGATGGAGAGAGAGAGAGAGAGAGAGAGAATTTTTTTTTTTTAATATTTATTTTTTAGTTTTCGGCGGACACAACATCTTTGTTTGTATGTGGTGCTGAGGATCGAACCCGGGCCGCACGCATGCCAGGCGAGCACGCTACCGCTTGAGCCACATCCCCAGCCCCAGCAGTGGGTTTTGTGCACACACAGGTGTGATCTGGTCAGACTAAACTATGTTTTCACTGCAGGTGTCTATATCTGCATTCTTGTTACGTGGACAGTAGTCACCAGTGGGTTGCAGGGTTGAGGGGGTGTACTGAGCCCCATTTTAGCTACCTCAGTTTTTCTAGTTGTTGAGATCGAGTCATCCTATTTGCAAGTATAGTCAAGAAGAAAGTGGCCTCCTTGTCAGCCTGTGGTCAGCTCAGACTCCACTGGTCATCCTGTGACTGATCCTGTGCTGCCGTTGCAAAACCCACATCACTGTTTTCTCCTTGGACACAGCAGAGGCGGCAGAGAGGCCAGTTCCCATCTTTTCAGCATCTGTACTTGGTAGGCACTTTCTGTCTGCTTTCTTACAGACTTGGCCCTGGCATGCATGTGGCTAAATCACCGAAGGTCTGATCAGATGCAGAATCCACCGGGCAGCATTCAGCTATCTAGAAGAACTGGGACCCAGTGCGCCCATGTTCACCGCAGCATTATTTATAATAGCCCAAATGGGGAAGCTACCCAAGTGTCCATCAGTGGATGAATGGATAAATAAAACATGGCATGTGTGTTTTGGACCGTTATTCCTTAAAAAGAAGGGCATTCTGACCCATGCTACAAAAGGGATGGACCTCAAAGACATTATGTTAGATGAAATAAATAAGCCAGTCACCAAAAGACAAATGCTGTGTGATTTCACTTATGTGAGGTCCCTAGAGAGTGGTCAAATTCACAGAGACAGAAAATAGCACAATGGTTTCTATTGGCTGTGGGGGAGGGGACACAGTGAGTTATTGTTTAATGAGTCCAGACTTTCTGTTTGGGAAGATAAGAAATGTCCCAAGGATGGATAATAGTGATGTGAATGTGTTTAATGCCACTGAACTGTACACTAAAAATGTGTAAATTGGCAGGGTGTTGTGGCCCAGGCCTGGAATCCCAGCAGCTCATGAGGCTGAGGCAGGAGGATTGCAGATTCAAAGCCAGCCTCAGGAACTTAGTGAGTCTGTCTAGCGAGACCTTGCTCAAAATAAAAAATAAAAAGGGCTGGGGAAATGGAAGCACTCTTGGGTTCAATCCCTGGTACAAAAAAAGAAAAAAAAAATAATGCTTAAAATGGTAAATTTTATATTGGAAATATTTTACCTCAAAACAAAATATTTTTAAAAAGAAAAAAATAATAATTGAGATCCCACCCAGAGTATGAGAAAAAGTAGAAGACATGTATAACTCAAAGCAGAGGAAAGAATTAGTTTAGGTTGTGGTGAAGGCTGGAGAAACCCACTGTGTCAGATGGGTCGGACCTTGAAGGCCCTGGTGTTCGCAGCACGGATGCAGGGCTCTGTATCATCCGGGCAGAGGACAGTGGCCTGGGCCTCTGGGTGCCGGGAAGGATCTCTGTCCTGCAGCCCACCTCAAGGCCCAGAGTTTACATCAGTAATTTATAGATTTACTGCACTCATGAAGTATCTGGGAGATTTTGCTTATTAGATCAAGCATTTGAAGGACTTAAAAAGAAAGTGAATACATTAAATTCATAAATGTAGTTTTGAAAGTTTAAGGAAATTTAATAAAGTAGTAAATGGTACTAAATGAGACTTTAACCTGTTTAAATCTATTCAACTTGAATTAATCAAATTTTTAATAAATATAAGATTATAGGCAGCACACAAAGGTCTAAGAAAGGGATTTTTTTTTCTGGTATGGTACTGAGGATTAAACCCGGGGTGCTCTCCTATGAGCTAGATCCCCAGCTCTTTTCATTTTTTAGAGACCAGGTCTTACAGTCATTCTACCTCAGCCTCCCCAGGTGCTGAGGTAAGAGGCATGCTCCACGGCACCCAGCGTAAGATGGATTTTTGAATTGGTAGTTTTTTTTTTGTTTGTTTGTTTTTTGAATTGGTAGTTTTAATGAATTTATTGTTAATTTGAAAACCAAAGGTACATACCTCCCACCTTTTCTGTGCACAAAATCTCCCCTCAGACATCAAAACTGCACATTGATGGCACCGACCTCATACTTTCTACCCCAAAGCATAGTTATCAGTTTAGTTGTGGGCTTTTCCTACAGGCACATAAGCTCCTTGAGGCCACAGGCGCGTTTGTATCCTAAGCATCCACTGCAGCTTGAGGCACACAAAGGACACTTGACAGATGGTTGAGGGAGGCGGATCAGGGAGGAAAATATGCTTGAATTTACCCAGGTGCATGCTTGTTAATTTTGTACATGCACACTCCCCAGAGACCTGGGACACTTTCTATCTTGGTATCTACTTGGACATTTGTTAGATGAAGCCATCACTTATTTTAATGAATATCATAAATACTTTTATAATAAACATACTTTAATGAGGAATGACGAGGCCCGTTGTTTATTGGATCTCCTGTAGAAGCTCGCTCATGGCGTCCACACGATGGGTGCCCAGTCTGTTTGCTCAGCCTCCTGATAGCCCAGTGTCACTGCTGGGAGGCCCCTTCACTTGGAACACCACCCTCTACCACGCTGAGCTCAAGATCACGGCTCTGAAGTCCAGAGGCACTTCGTTTGGACAGAAGCATCAAGATGTCAAGCTTGGCAAGAAGTAAAGAGAGGGCTCCCCGAGCAGCGTGTGGAAGCTGGGGAAGACGTTTCCTTTCTGGGAGGCAGGAGCCCTGTCTTCATGCCTCACTTCCTCTTTTGGCACCTTTCCCCTGTGGGGGGACAGATCCCAAGTGAAGAAAGGGATGGCTCTAGGCCCTTGGCTGTCACGCTGTCAGTGATGAGCTGTTTTCAGCAATTATGCTCCTCCAGCCAGGGTGTGGCGGCTGGCGCCTCTGGTAATGAGATGACTCCAGGGCCTGCGTGTGGAAGGCCCTGCCGGCTTCCTCTTGGCCCCGCTCGCCGTTCTCCTTGGCAGCCTCAGAGTTTACTGACATTAGCACCAACGTGGCATGTTCCTCTTGGCCAACATGAAAACTCAGGGAAGACATGCCAGTCTGCCATCAGAGGGGCCCATGGGAGCCGTGGGGAGGAACAAGAAGCCGAGGGGTGGGGATTCAGCTCACTCAGCTGGACTGGTGGCCCCAGCTTCTCAAGAACATCCCACGCCCAAGCCTTTGTAGCAGGTAGACATTTCTCTTCCACATTGGAGTGGTAGGAGTTCTCTTACCACAGAGGAGTGACCCTGTTGGTAAAGCCAGACAACTCAGTAGCTCATCAAATAACCATCAAGCACCCCACTATCTGGCAATGTGAGGCCCTCATTGGAGGCAACAGCGGTGGCAGAATAAGTGCAGCGCTTTGTCTCATAGTGCTTGTGGCCAGTGAGGCAGACATCAGCCCATTAATCACCAGGAGAGCATAGTATAAGACTCCAAGCTGCAGAGAAGTCCCTCTGGAAAGAACATTTGAACTAGGATCTTAGGGATGGACAGAAGGTAACTAGAGTAAGTATAAACTTCTGGGGGACATAAGACGGAGGGAGTAGAGACAGAGGTATGTGCAAAGCACCAGGGGCAAGTTCTTTTAAAGAACTATGACTGGGGTTCTAACTCAGTGGAAGAGCGCTTGCCTGGCATGTATGAGGCACTGGGTTCAATTCTCAGCACCACATATAAATAAATAAAGGTCCAACAACAACTAAAAAATATTAAAAAAAAAAAAAAGAAAAGAAAGAACTATGAAGGAGCAATCTGGCTGGAGGGTCCAGAGCCCAGGCGGTGCACAACAAGGCCAGGGAGGGAGGTAGCAGCTAGATGGTGCGGGACCATGGACAGTGAGGATTTCACATGTAAAATAGTGAAAGGCCGCTCAGGCTTTTAAGCAGCCAAGGTATGTGCCTTAAAAATGTCATCCTGGGGGCTGGGGTTGTGGCTCAGTGGTAGAGCGCTCGCCTAGCACACGTGAGGACTGGGTTCGATCCTCAGCATCACATCAAATTGAAATAATGATATTGTGTGTCCATCTACAACTAAAAAATAAATATTTTTTTAAAAATGTCATCCTGGGTGCAGAGCAATGGATTGGGGTTGAGTGAGCATGGATGGGGAGACCAAGTACAGGTTGTCACAGCGGACAGTGAGAAGCGGGGAGGGAAGAGGGTGACAGATGATGTCTGAGACAGAATTCCCTGTCCTTGTTTCTTTCCTTCCTGCTCCTACAAACAGACTCACGCTGTATACTTCAAAAGGCAATCATGGTCCTTTCTCTAGAAGACCTTTCCGGTTTTCCATGTGAAACTCCATCTTCCTGTCCTTATGGGGAAATTCCTCAAAGAACCGGTACCTGCAATTCTGTGCTAGATGAACAATTTGAGAAGGGCCACATTCCAGGTCTGAAGGAGCACAGAGCCTCTCCACGAGTGCAGTAGACTCTCTTGTGCCACTCTGAGACCACTGCATCCAGCCCCAGTAGAACCCCCAAAGTGACCCGATTTCCATCAATCCTAAAGCCAGCCAAGCAAGATCACATTTATAAGACTCCCTCCCACCGACAGTCTAGAAGACAGTGAAAACAGATGCAAACCCCGCTGTGGTACAGAGCCCACTTTGGGAACCAGGGGGTCAAGTGCCCATTATCCAGGTAAGCAGGCTCTCCCTGGGAGACCAAAAATGCATGTCAACATGCCAAGTGGAGGGGGCTGGAAACGCCAGGGCCACCTGGGAAGGGAGGCCTCAGCCAGGCAGTACTAATAAAACCGGACAATGCCACAGTGCTGGCGTGGCTCAGCCAGGAGCCAGGCAAGGACAGGGGTGGGAGGAAGGGCCTCCCTTCCTCCAAAATCAATGTCCCTGTTAACTTGGGCAGAAGAAAATCTGACAGCTCTGGAAACCTGCCCAACTGAGGCGAAAGAGGAAGCTGAGAAGCAGTTGGAGCCAGAGAAAGCCCAGAAATGGCAGGCGAGATCAGTTGCCCATTGGGGACCTGGGGCAAGCGCTCTCTGCTCTGCTTTTACTGATGCCCAGGGCACAGGTGCCACTGTCATCCCCACACAACCTCCCAGCTGCCTCCTAAAGCAGCCTGCTCCTCTGGTGGTCCTGGCCGGATCTGTTTTATAAAACATCCACGAAACAGACAAGGCACTCAGCCCCTGGACCCGAGTTCCCTGGGGGCTATTCCATTCTGTTATATGGGAATAACTGAGAGGGAACTGGAATAATCAAAGTCTACAGAGAAATAGAATTGTCAACCAGAGGATTCTAGTGGAAAAGCACCATTTTATTGACAGAGTGATGCTAAAAAACTTGTCCATGATATGTATTTCAAACCTCTTGTATGAAGAGAGTGGTGTGAATCCATAGTCCTTTGTCCACAATTCCAAAGTCCAAAATGTGAGAAAATAAAATTATTTTATCGTAAGTTTTCATCTGACTCATTTAGCAAAAAAACTTGAGCTAAATTGATGTGGGACTGTTGACCTCATCCCCTTGGTGTGGTTATTCTTGTATTTGTCCCAGGTTTCAGGGAGTGAGGATATAAATAGATTGTCCAGGTACCATTTTACCTTCCTAAACTCCAGACCAGTCGTTTTTATTTATTTCTCTTTCCTTTTTGGTATAGTGTGCATGTGCATACATACATTACTTGGGAATTGAACCCAGGGGTACTTGAGCTATAGCCCAGCCCTTTCTGTTTTTTATTTTGAGATGGGTCTTGCTTAGTTGCCTGGGCTGGCCTCAAACTTGTAATCTTCCTGTCTCAGCCTTCCAAGTGGCTAGGACTGCAGGCATGCGCCACCATACCCAGCAAGTCCAGACCATTCTTAATTCCCAAACACATTTGCCTCTAAGGGGATTGTAAGCTTGTTTTTATTTATCTATTTTGTTTGTTTGTTTGGTTCTGGGATTGAACCCAGAGTGCTTAACCACCAAGCCACATTCCCAGCCCTTTTTTATATTTTATTAGAGACAGGGTCTCACTGAGTTGCTTAGGGCCCTGCTAAGTTGCTAAGGCTGGGTTTAAACTCAAGATCCTTCTGCTTCAGGCTCCTAAGTCACTGGAATTATAGGCATGTGCCACCATACCTGGCTGTAAACTTGTATTATTATGGGTTTGAGGACTTACAGGCTAATAGAAAAACAAGAAATCCCGGAGAAGATTCAGTAGAGCCCTTTGCACTATAACTATTTCATAGACATAGATGTTTGGAGTTAGGGAATTGCAGAAATTCCCTTTTGTACAGTCTGAGCACAGATTTCAAAAGAAATAGCATGTGGTGAGAAAAAGTATGGGTTTGGGGGCTGGGGGCACAGCTCAGCAGTAGAGTATATGCTTCACATGTGGGAATGAACCCAAACACCACACACATACATGCACACGTATATATAAAGCGTGTGTTTAGTGATCAGAGGGACCTGGTTATAATTAGTTGTTTATGTGGCCTTGGGCAAGAGTTTCTTCTAAGATTTTATCCATGAAATGAGTGATTTGGACAGGGTGATAGCTATGTACACTTCCAGTTTTTAGATTTTGGGTTCCATAAACTGACCTTGGAAAGGTGGAGGGTAAGGGATAAGAAGCAAGAAGCTCAAAGGTGGACTCTTTCCCATGCAGTGGACAAGGAGGGACAATCACATGCTTTGGACCCTCACTGAGGGATGGAAATAACATAAGCTGCTCAACTGGAGTCCGGTGACTCATGCCACCAGTTATGGAGCTACTGGCAGGTCCTCGGGTGGCTGGGCACTCAGTCTACCCAGGACCTGAATGGCAACAGCCTGGTGACAAGTGAGACTGAGGAGGGTCCCTGTTGTGCCAAGGCTGTGACATCGCATTCTGCTGAAATCGATTTGGCTCCATTTCATGCATACCTAGCAGATTCACCAGATTGTGAAAATGAATGTTTTCTATGCGTGTGGCTGATTTTTGCACGCATCTGTTCGCTCATCCAAACCTTAGTTACATCCTGCTAGGAGAATGAAAGGCTATAATTTCTTCTTTTTGAATCAGGAGTGCTAGAGGCACCATGATTTCTGCTTTAATATTCAGCACCAAAATGGTGAACCACTTTTCTTCTTATTGTCTCAGAGAGAAGATGAAGTGATATAGCTGTATTTTCTTCTGGATTTGCAAATCCTGATCTTAATGGGGGTCCCATGCTTGAGATGATGGTTCTCAGAATAGAAATATCCAGTGGAATGCAAATATGAGTGTTTAACCATATCACTTGCATCTGACATTAATAAGCCCTTGCTGGCTGTCACACTTCCATTTTAGATGATAGTGCTGTCTTCAAATGTCAGTGGTCAAGTGCAAGAACAGTAATGCCAGTATATATTTAGTACTTTGCATTTCTGGAATGCTTTTATTGCCCTTAATTAGTAAACCCCAAATTGCTTCTGCTCAGTAGCTTGTTACTACAATCTTCAGTGTTCACGGGGGAGTACGCTCTGGTGACTGACAGGATGGGTTTGGGGGCTGGGGGCATAGCTCAGTCAGGAATCAGTCACTTAGATTTAGGCTCTGCCTCTGCTGCTGACTTACTGGGTATCTGACTTCAGCCTCAATTTCCTCATCTGTACCTGGCACAAAGTAAGTGCTCAGTATGACTTTCCTGTGAACCAAACATCAGCTTGTTCACTGTCTCCTCCTCGGCCAGCCTTTGGGAGTCAATGGTAACTCTATAAACCACTCAAAATGGAAACAGCCATGGGCCATTGCCATGGACCAAGGTCCCACCCACTGTCCTTCCTACTCAAACTGTTAGAGCCTCCCCATTCTAACTACTTTATTCTGGTTTTCTCTGTTTCTTAATCTAACCTATCCTTACTGAGGACTGTCTTTCCATTAGCAAATGGCCCACACCTGTTTTGTTTGTTTATTTATTTATTTATGGTACCAGGAACTGAACTCAGCCACACTGAGCCACATCCCCAGTCCTATTTTGTATTTTATTTAGAGGCAGGGTCTCACTGAGTTGTTTAGTGCCTTGCTGTTGCTGAGGCTGAGTTTGAACTCGTGATCCTCCTGCCTCAGCCTCCCAAGCCACTGGGATCACAGGTGTGCGCCACCTCGTCCAGCACAGGTTTTGTTCTTAACTGAATAAAAGATAGTTCTTTCTACCGTTAGTTTTTTGATACTAAATATATGGAAGGTGATAATTAAAATAATTGTGTGTGTGTGTGTGTGTGTGTGTGTGTGTTGCTGGGGATAGAAACCAGAGCCTTGAGCTCGCTGAGCAGGCAGTCTACCCCTGAGCTATACCCCAGCCCAAAATAACATTTTTTTAAAAAGTTTTTTTCCTGAGGAATCCCGTTACCAGCCATTATAATGTCACGTCCTCTCCTCTCATTACATAGGTTTATGGTTTTTTTAAGCACAGGTTCAAGAACTGGGCAGTCCATTGGAGAGCAAGGAGCTTTTACCCAAAGTCGTACAGTCAGAAACAGTCTGAACTCAGCTGTGGAACCAAGTTTCCTTTATCCCTGAGGCTGCATTTCCCCTTCCACACATCAAAATTTAAAATAGGACAGGAGGAGCCATGATGAGATTTCTGGAGTGCCCAGGGGTGCACACCCCACAGGATCTTAGCCTCTGGGGGTGGCACTGCAGGCCCCACCGCTCACCAAGACAGTCAGGATCACCGTATGGAACAGTTCTGGGGAGCTGGGTTTCCAAGACGGCAGCGTGAGTTCACAGTCCTGGAAGGAGCCACACCTCGGGGGCAGCCTGTGGTAGCTCTTATGGTGTGTGGACGGCCTGTTGGGGGGACGTGTCCAGATTGTGAGCAGGGCTGGTGGGAAAAAATGGATGGACAGACCTATAAAAAGTCTGGAGAAGACCTGTCGGGGCACAGCGGTCTGGCCACATTTCATGCAGTTTGTCCATACTTCCTGCAGCCGCTTCTGAGTTCTACTCAGACAACATAGGGAGCGATCACGTTCGTAATGATCGGCTCATTGCTGCCCAAGTACCCAAATAGCAAGGGCATTACATTGGTTGGTCTTGGTAGAGGACAGAGACCTACAAAATAGCAACCATGTTTTTCACATTGTCAGATCTAAGCTCTGACTGTAACTTAGATTTTGTTATAAACTACTCTCATGAAGGACCAATAAGGTTTGGTGACTTGTTATTTGAACTGATTTGTTCACTAAATGAGATCATTTGACCTCAAAATGCCAAACTTGAGAGATATGTTTTCCAAAATGCTGAAACCTACCCCCAAATAGTATTTTAATGTGCTCCTTAGGGTCTTTTTGTTTAAAAATGACTCTCAACAATTATGCCCTTACTTTTATGGCCATGACCAGGGCTGAGTTGCTCTGAAAAATAGACAGTTGTCTTAGGACTCAAAAAGTTGGGCAGTGCCCAGTAAAAGAGGCCCTGCTATGGTCTGAATATCTGTGAACTCCAAAAATTCATGTGTTGAACCTTATACCCAGTGTGATGGCATTGGGAGGGGAGGCCTTGGAGAGGTCATGAGGGTGGAGTCCTCAGGATGAGATTAGTGCCCTTCTAAAAGTCTCCCAAGAGCTCCTTTGCCCCTGCTGCCAGGTGCCTACATAGCAAAAAGCCATCATCTATGAACCAGAAAGTGGTCACCAACCCCAGACCTGCTATCGCATTGATCTTTGATTTCCTCTTTGAAAGAGAGAAACACAATTAAGAGAAGATTTGAAAATTTAAGTGCTGAGTTAAAGTCAAAAGATCTGAATTCCAATTCTTGCCTTACTTATTATGGTCAGATGTGAGATTAGCCAGTTTGTCACAAAAACCACTTCTTCCTCCTGGCATACAGATTATATCTCCTAGCCTCATTTGCATCATATGAAGATTATGTTTTGGCCAAAAAAATGTGGTAGAAGTAATGTGTACTCCTTCCAGCCCTGATGCATGCAAACTTTCCATTCTGTGTTCTTTCATACACACACACACACACACACACACACACACACACACACATATATATATATATTATTTTATTTTATTGATTTATATGAGGTGCTGAGAACCCAGTGCCTCACACATGCCAGGCAAGTGCACTACTGCTGAGCCCCAGCCCCAGCCCTCGGTGTTCTTTCTTCATAATCTTTCACTCTCTCTGTTCTTTCCCTCTCCTTGGGCTGATGGCTAATAGACTGACCTTGGGAGTTGTGGGTAAAGATGGTACAGCCACTGGCAGCCTGGGTCCCTAAAGACTGCCTGGGGTAGATCACACACACACACAGTACCCATGGATTTGAGATGAACAGGAGAGGCACTACTATTGTGTTGTGTTGAATCTCTATAATTGTGGGGTTTCTCTGCTACAGCTGCTCAAATTGCTGTAGCAAGACATGTTGTGAAATTGTTTTAACCTCTTCAGTTTCTATAGCTGTAAGGTGGGCTTTGCTTTTTACAAAGCTCCATTTAATCCATTTGAGATTGAAATGTGATGTGTGTAATACACTTTCCATATTCCGTGTTATTTTCCAGCCTAGGTATCTTGACCTAGCTGTAGTGAGCTTCAATAGAATTTTATATTTAGCTCTTTCCCCCTTATCACACCAGAGCATTTTCCCACATGGTCACCATCTTCATAATTATAAATATTAATGACTGCTTAATATTTCATCATGTTGATGTATCATATTGTCTAGAATTGTTGTGGGATGCTGCTGTCATGCCCTGCTTTGAGAAAACCCAACATATCAAAAAAATTTTTCAAAGCCTGTATGGTGGGACTTTTAAATACTGAGTTCCCCTAGCATTTCTAAGATTATAATTTAAATTACAAGAATGTAACCCTCAGCACCTACTATATAAAGCAAGGTACCTGTATTGTTATTGCAAATATATAGACATGGTATTAGTCTGGGCTCTCTAGAGGAACAGCCAATAGGATGTACAGATGTATGAGAGGGGACTTACTGTGGGAATTAGGGATCTGGAGAAGCCAGTGATGTAATTTATTCTGAGTCCCAAAGCCTGAGAACCAGCAGGGCCCTGGTGTGAGTCTCCCAGTCTGAAGGTCTGTCAACCAGAAGATTTGATGTCCAGTGGCAGAAAGAAGATGGCTGTCCCAACTCAAGAAGAGGGAGAAAGAAGAGAGAATTTGCCCGTTTTGTTCTATTCAGCTGTTTATTCTATTCAGGCCTCCAACAGATTGGATGGTTCCTATCCACTGTGATGAAGGAAGATCTTTTTTCCTCAAAACTCCCTCACAAACACACCCAGAAAAAATATTTTACTAGCTGCAGGGTCATCCTTTGGCCCACTCACATCGACACATAAAATTTAAGTTAGCCATCAGATACACACCCATGAAGCTGGACCCGGGCACTCAGTGGCTGCCAGTTGGCTCTCAGCTTCCCTAAGGCAGACCTGACCCGGGCGACTGACCCAAGGGTCTGACACCTCCCGTTGCATCCCTTCTGAGCTGTGTCTGTTCCTTAGCACAGGATGAGGGAGCTGCTGCTGCTGCACAGGCTCAGGGGCTGGGGGCAAGTTTCCTTGTCAGGTGGCGAGGCACCTGAGCATGAAGCGACCCCTGCACGTGGGCCAGCCAGGCACTAAAGACCTGGAGGAAGCACCTACACTTAGAGTTCAGCCATAATTTTTTACATGCCCACCCGTGTGAAATCTTGTCCTTACTGCACAGACAAGAATGTAACAGTGATAACAGAATCATAGAAATGGGAAAAGTTACCAGAAACTCATCACAGCAGCAGACTGGGTACAGCTTCCAGACTGCTTGGTACACTTCGCCCTGCCACACACAGAACATACACCCATCCGTAACCACCTGTGGACAGCTGTGTTCGTTCCCTTTGTCATGAACCATTTCCAGGTTGATAGTCTAAATCTTAATACAAGCCTAATATTATACCATTGGACTAGTCACTACAATGACCTGCAGAAACTTGTACCCTGACTTTACCATCTGGATCCAAATTCCAACAGTTTTCATGTGTATGCAGGCAGACATTTATGTTTGCATGAATAAGATGCTCTAAACATCTTAAGGTCAGGAACTGTAATATATTCACTTAACAGTACCTGGCATGAGTTAGCTTAATTCATATTATTCAATAAATAAATAAATAAACAGCAGTATCTCAATTTATCCAAAATTGTTCTAATTATTAGACAAGGATATTTTTTTTTTTTTTGGTACTGGGGATTGAACCCAGGGGTGCTTAGCCACTGAGCCACATCCCCAGCCCTTTTTGTATTTTATTTGGAGACAGGGTTTCACTGAGTTGCTTAGTGCCTTGCTAAGTTGCTGAGGCTGGCTTTGAACTCACGATCCTTCTGCTTCAGCTTCCCAAGCTCACCACCACACCTGGCTAGACAAAGATATGTTCAGTTTTCTTCTTCTTCTTCTTTTTAATGGTAAATCTGGCTTCTTCCTCTTTGTGAGGGTACAGCCAAGGAATTTTCACATGTGTTGCAAGACCACACCAAGGCACTGCCATACATGTAGTCTCCAGCTGTCCCAGGTGTGGCCAAGCCAGTGGTATTGAGTCCAGACTAAGGAGGACCTGGTTCCTTTTGTAGAAGCACATCACTTTTGTTTTCTTCCATGCTTCCATGCATGGGTACTAAAAGAATAAAAAACTAAAGCCCTAGTGAGCTTACATTCTTTTTGGGAACAAAAGAACACATCCACTTCCTGGATATACTAGTACACACTTGAGGACTTCTGAGCAGAGATCAAGCAGGAACCCAGTGTATAACAATGAAGAGGCCTTTGGTGATATCCACTGATTCATGTATCTCACATCATCCTTCTGTGAGGTTGCTCCCGACATCGATTCTAAGCTGGGCATGTGACTTGCCCTAGTCAATTGAACACATTAGGACTTGCATGACGAATTCTGCCACCTTAGGAAGGACCCTAGGCTCTCCTTTTCAGACCCACAGCCCTGTGACAGCCTGCACCAACATTCAGACAAGTGAGTAGGACCATCTTAGATCATCCAGCTCTAGTCAAATCACCAGGCAACTGACCTTCTGTGGCAGCATAAATTCTGACCCATAGCATCGTGGTGAAATAAAATGGTTATGACTTTAAGCCGTGAAGTTTTGAGGTGGTGTATTACACAGCAATAAATAACAGTAGTCACACCATCCAGTTCAAGTAGGAGGTTAGAATCTAAACAGGAAAGCACAACAGCGGGACAGGTGGACAGGAGGCTTAAAATAGACAGGCTCAAAGTCATGAAAGAAAGTAAAGAAATGGCTCCGAAGTACAGCTGACGCCAACTTGTGAAAGCTGAACTCCCCCTGAGTTGGCGTTTGGTGCATTGGCAGGGGCAGGCGTGGTGACTTACAAGAGCCATGCTGGACAGGATCAAGTGCAACACAACTACAGATCATTCCAGGGGGCCTTGGGGACTTTGGCCATTTCCTCGTGGTAGGCATGGACTTGTGCTGATCCCTTCACAGGCTGTAGTTCAGTTTCCATTGGGACAAATGGTACCGATTTTTTTTTTTTTTTTTTTTTTTGGTACCAAGGATTGAACCCTGGGGTGCTTAACCACTGAGCCACATCCACAGCTCTTTTATGTTTTATTTTAAGACAGGGTCTTGTTAAGTTGCTTAGGGCCTCACTTAGTTGCTGAGGCTGGCTTTGAACTTGCGATCCTCCTGCCTCAGCCTCCCAAGTTGTTAGGATCACAGGTGTGCACCACTGCGCCCGAGTGGAACAGATTTTCAATGAAATGAAGAATAAAGTGTGGTCCGTGTGCTCAGAGAAAGCTAATAGCTCTGGCCTTATTAATATTGTCTTCCCAATAAACAACTGTGCATCAAAACACAAATTTGGGAAACCTAGCTGATTTAGGGGTGTCCTTTCTGTTATAGTAAGGCTTATAAAGAAAATCAACCTTCCTTAGTCTTCCCAAAGTCTTATCCTCTAAAAGAAAGAATTTTCAACTCTTTTATTTTATTTTTTTAAACATTTTTATTCGTTGTTGATGAATTTTAAAATTTTATTTATTTATTGGTATGTGGTGCTGAGAATTGAACCCAGTGCCTCACACATGCTAGGCAAGTGCTCTACCACTGAGCCACAATCCCAGCCCAACTCTTTTAACTTTATTGCTGTTTACCTCCATTTTTGTAGATAGTCTGGTTATATATACATTTCTTAATTTTTTTATTTGAGATTATTATCTACTGACTTCCTTCTATAACAATTGAGCATTCTTACCCTTTTACCTTACCCCATCCTCCATGTATATGAATATATATATATATCTATACATATAATTATATTAATATTCACTTTATTTAACCTAAGTATATAACTACTTTCACAACTGATCTGTATACTTTATTGATTATATTTGCTTTCTTATTTTTGCTAAAGTTAATAATTGCCTTAGATTTATTTATTAATTTAAATGTTTTTTTATTAACTCAAGTCCATAGTTTACATTAGAATTCACTCTTAGTTTTGTACAGTTTGTGGGTTTTAATGAATGTATATTATATAGATAAGTATTTATTATACAGGATAGTTTTATCTTTAATGTGTATTGCCTAAAAAGTATGGCCTTCCCAATAAACAACTGTGCACCAAAGCACTAAGGAATTAGGGAAACCTAGCATTGACATTCAACCCTGAAAATATACCTTTGCTCCTATGAGCCTCCGGCAACCATTGGTCTCTGCAGTTTTGCCTTTTTCAAAATATTACATAGTTGGAATCAAACCATGTATAGCATTTTCAGACTGGTTTCTTTTACCTTAATAGTATACACAGGTTCCTCTGTTTTTTAGTGGCTTCGTAGCTCATTTCTTTTTTCTATGAATCATATTTCATTGTCTTGATGTATCTGCTTATTTATCTATTTACCTATTGAATTTGCTTTATTATCTACCACTAGGACAATTCCTAACTCTCCAGTGGAGGTATAGAGTGCCTTAAAATACATGAAGTCACCTCTAGATTCCGTTCCCCGCCTCAAGTTGTCATCCCCAGCTGCAATTTGAACTGGTTGCCCACTAAATTGGTACTTGGTAGCTTCTTTTCCTTTCATCTGGGGAAATCCTCTGGCCTAATATCTGAGTTGGAGCTTTTGTTTATTAGATCTCCTGTTTTTTCTTTCCTGATATATTCTCTCAGTTTAATAGAATACATCCTCTAGTCACCTCCTCAGAAAGAATATATGGGAGATTAAAAAAAAAAAAGATTTGGCATGTCTGAAAAAGAATTTATTCTATCCTTATAGATCAAACATTTCTAGACTTAAATCCCAAGAGAAAACTAGTTGGACTCCTGGTGGCTTGGCATATGCATGCTATTAATGTTTAGGATTCTGTTTTTTCTTATGTATTTAGTCCAATTTTTATTAACTACTAGCCTGAAAGCTTTCTGACTAATATCCCTCCACCTAATGCTTTTGAAAATTGTTTGCGTTGGCCTCACATCATTAGTTGGGCATTGGAAATGTTGACCTCTGAGGAGGGATACATATTACAGCACAAGAATGGTTATGTTCACTTATTAGTATTTTCTCTTCTCACTTTCAGATTGAAACAAGTACAGAATAATTAGATCAGAGACTATTTCTGGCAAATAACAGAGTTAATAGTTGGAAAGGTATGTTTTAGCGAAGACTGTTTATAAACACACCTCTTGCTGCCAAGATCTTAAAGTCTAATTAATCAGTATCACCCCAGCCCCGCCTTCCCATTCCTATCACTTTCATCTTTCTTCATTTATACACACGCACACTCTCACCCTCGCACACACTCACACACATACACAACACGCAGGAGCACACATGCTCACCCTCTTGCTTTCTCTCTTCTTCTTTCAGCCTGCAGGAGTTTAGCGCTGGCTTGCCTTCGAGCTGTGCTATCTCCTGACTCCATCAAAAAACTATCCTCTACATCTCTAATTTCATTAAAACATGCCTAAGAATGTCACATGGAGCAGAAGTGCTTAGTCCAGAGGTGGCGTGGCCAGTGATGATCAGCTGAGGAAATCACCTTTTTTCCTTATTTTTTGTTGGGATGTAAGTCCTCACTTTACAGGAGAGACTCACCTCCTGCTTCTCACAGCCCCTCCCCAGGCCTCTTTGTTGTGCAGGAGCCTCCTGCACTTCTGGTAGAGCTTCCCTGACAGGTGCAGGGAAAAGGAAGAGGGGGTGCCTGTGCAGGTGTGGGAACCCTGCCTTCAACAATGCTTTTCCATTAGCAGAGAATCACTTATGGTTTATTGGATGGGCAGATTCTAGCTGCATTTATGCTACTCCATGAACTAAGGTTTGAGAGGTTGAGCTGGTCACCAGCAACAAGCCCTGGAGGCATCTAGGTAGCCCAGGGTGGAGCTGGGGCAGAAGATCAGCACAGTTCAGTCCCTGCTCAGCAGTCTGCAGGCTGGATGACACAGGAAAGTCACTTCCCCCCCCCCCCCCAGCCTTAGAGCCATCATCTGTTAATGGGGAGACTACCTCAGCCTCCCAAGGTTGCTGCAAGGATAAAAATAAGAATATGTGAAGGCACTTTATCAATGATTAGGCACCATGTAAATGTCATTTATTACTAGCTGACTTTGGAGATAAGAATCAAATTGATATGTTTGTATTCTGAACTTTTCCTCTTTGGTTTAGTCTTCTTTTATATGAGAGATGATGTGTTGTTTAAAGAATTCTGTAAATGTAAAAATTGTGAAAGGAAAGGTTTGGCTGGTGATTAGTGGGGAAGAAGCTCATGTTTCTCATGGATGAGGACATCCATGACCTGTTTGGTGGTCTTGGTCCATGAGGTTCACCCCCATGCTGACAGTACATCCTGCTGGAAGACACATATGGTGAACACTGGAGAGGAGGAATGACGGAGCGCCGGGGCCAGGAGCTGGGCAGGTGGCCACGCAGACCACCGTTCATCTCCTTGCTGTATTTGGAGTAAATGCCTCAGAGACACTGGCAGAAACAGAATGGAAATCATAAAGTAGGTGAGTCTTCCTCCCCTCTGTTTTGCCTTGTTCACCAGTTCCCCTTCTGCTCACCAGGAAGACAGTAAGCCGTAGATCACTAGTATATCCTGGCACATCTCTGGGGGAGCAGCTTGCGGGACTCCTCCATAAGGGAGAGGGCTGGAACCTTCACAGACCAAAGACTTCTGTTATTTCTCTATAGTTTGGAAGAAAGCAACTAGTATGGTCAGTTTTAGGTGCCAACTTGACTAAAGTATTGTCCCCACTTTGTTAATCAAACATAAACCTAGATGTTGCTAGGAAAATATTTTGTAGGTGACACCCAGAGTCAGTTGATTTTATGTATGGAAAATTATTCTCCATAATGGGGTGGGTTTTATCTAATCAGGTGAAGGCCCTACAAGCCCAACTGGGGCTTCCTGGAGAAAAAATTCTGCCTGCAGACTACATCAAGTCCTGCTGACTTTGGACAAGCCAGTTGCTTAAAATAAGTTTGTCTGTGTTTCTCACTATCTGTCCTGGAGGGCCTTGACCAATGCTACTACGCTGTCTAGAGGTAACTTTTTTCATTGACTCTGTTATAATCCAACATATGGCAGTCCTGGCCATGAAATATACATATTTTTTTTTTTTTCACCAGGAAAATCAGCAGCAATCCTGGAACAACAAACCATGTAAATGAATTCCAACTTATAATTCAACTCTGATTTTCTTGAATTCTGCTAGGCTTTGATAAAACCAAAGTACTTGTTTTATCTTTTAAAATCTTGATCAATTTTACCTCATCAAAAGCTAGAAGTTTAAAACATCTGCATTCTAATCCTTGTCTTGGTTCCCATGACTGTACCATCTCTGCTGCCTGTCATCTTATTGCCTATCAGTAAGAAATCTCAACATGGGGATGAGTTAGTCATTGTCTCAGGGTGCTGAGGCAGTGGAACTCAAATTGTAGGCTGTATGTGGCAATGAATTTGTCTTTCCTTCCACACGAAATTTGTGAAAGTGGTTGTATCATTATTCTGGCTTCCAAGATCTCTCAGGAATGAAAAATTCCTCCATGTTTAAGTAGCTGTTTTTATTTTCAAGGGCTTTTCTGGAATCCTTTACATACATTCTATTCACTCTAACTCTGAATCACAAATGTCACAAACGTCACCTCTAGCCATCCCCAGGCAGACTTAGTCAGGGTGTGGGTTCCGTGAGTCATTTACCACAGACTTCAGTTTGAAGCAGTTCCCTGCGGGGTGACGTGTGAGCCTCTTCAATTGTCCGTGACTATGTTCCATATACACATATCGATCCCCCTCTCTGACTCCTGGTGCTGCGGCCCTGCCCTTCTGTCTGGCTTGGGCGGAGCCCCTGAGGGGTGAGGAGAACCCGGCGCCTTATGCCATCAGGCGTCCCTTAATGGTAATCCTCCAAAGAGACCATGAGTGTGGTTTTGTTGATGAGGAAGGTAGCCACAATCACACACAACACCCCTAGTCCTTGCCTCAGGACCCCATGCGTGGCCCATCATCCCTGCTACAGAAAGAAACTGGACAGGCCCTCCCCTCAGGAGCCTGTCAGCTCTCGTCGCTAATCAGCCCAGGGGCTACTCAGAATGACTGGAGGCATGCACTTCCACCTCCTGCCAACCGCACTGCCCGCTCTCAGCCCCTGCCACCTGGGGAGCCCCACACCAGGGCAGGGCCATCAAGCCTGGCTTCTGCATACCGTGCAAAGCTTGCCATCAGCCAAGTGCCTGAAATATTTATAGTTATACATGCAGGGCTCGGATGACCACTTTCTACCAAGAGAAGCCTTAAATGTAAGGGTTGGTAAGGTTTGGGAGGGCTCACTCATCCCTAGCATGCCTCCCAGAGAGAGCTCACCTGGGCAGGATGGACTGGATCTCACCTACCAAAGTAGCCCAAAAGTTGGCCATTGCCAAGGAGCCAAGCATTGGAAGAAACAGACATCAGAAGATTGTCTAGTCCCCCCTCCCTTAACTCAGAGATGTTATTTTCATTTGTATGCAAGAAAAAGTCAAAATGTTCCTCCTGCTGAATGCCCCTCTGGGGACTCAGGACCAGCAGATGGTGGTGGGTGAACACAATAAATGTGTTTATTTTCAAAGATGGCATGAAGTGATTACATAGAGCTTCCATGGTTATCTCTTTTGAAGAGATTGGTAAAAAATCTATGGAAGGGAGAGAGACAGACTCGAGTTTTCAGCAAAGATGGATGAGCATGCTGGAGATTAAATTAACAATTGTTTCCAAATGTTCTGATGAACATACCTCAGACACAAGTTTCTGGTTGAAGACATGATTCAGATCCCTCACCAACAAACCTGAGAGTCAGGTGAATTTTCTTGTAGCAGTGACAACTGTCTACACTGAAACACCCCAATTTTTAAGCTCAAAACTGAAGGTTTCACTAGCTTGAGCTTCTCATCAAATTGGTTTTGCACGCATGGGAATTACTGTTAAGTACTCTAAAATGGTTATCATTTCCTAGTTGCAAATTATTTGGGTGTATTTTGAAGCTAATTAAAAAGGAAATGTCCTATTTTGTAAAGAGCAACATTTCTACATTTAAAAAATCAGATGTTCTCAGTGGGGAGCAGGATTTTATCTTTGTCAGTGTTGGCTTTTGCTAAATGCATCCCAGATTGAAAACCTAAATGGAATAACTACAAGGAAAGGCATGGGGGAAGTTTATGTTGGAAAAGCAGGAGGGAGACACAGACACATATATAATACATAGACGATTTATCTGTGAATTTAGAAAGCCTTTTCATGTCGTATTTTTTTTTCTCTCTTGCTAGTTACTCATTATTTCACTGTGAACATTGCAAATATGGAAGGCTGCAGAGGTGCCAGGCTCCATCATGGTGTCCAAAAATTGGCTTTGTACATATGCTAAATTAGAGATTCGCTGGCAGAAGCAGTTCGCAGATCCTAGATTGGCAGGGATTCCTCACGAAGGAAGACAGGGCGACGAGCCCGCGGGACTCACTCTGCAGCCAGCAGTACTGCAACATGCTCCGTCCAACATGCCAAAACCTGTTTTAGAATAAATTTTGAATCTTCATCAGGCATCAGATTCGGCCCAGGTAACATACTCCACCAAAGCCTAGGCCTCTTTTCTGTAAACCAGGAAGGGATTGTGTGGGATGTGTCGGAGGACAGAGCTGGAAGATTTCACCAAACCACCCAGGTCATTTTAGTCAGCTCCTCCAGGCAATCCCAGCACCAAAGCAGGAAGGTGAGAATATTACAGATGAAAACAAAAAGGTGTTCTTCTCCCTTGGACAGAAGCAAACTTCCACGATGGTTCTGATATGAGAAGAATTGATGCAGTGAAGGAACATATTAGACAGCCGGAGCACATAAGTCTATGCCAAGAGGATCTGCCATCTGGGTCTTTTTCTGTCACTGTGTCAACCAGAAAATGCCTCTCTCATTTGCGAGTAGCTAGTTGATGGTTTTACTCTTCCCAAGAGATCGACTTTATTTGATTGACAATGGGTTTTAATAAATACAGCTTTGTTACTGGGGCTGTTGTTGTTGACCTTGAGTTCCTGTTTAATTTTAGAGCTGAATAAAAGAAAGGAAGTGAGGAGACTTATTTCTAGATCAAGAGTGCTTTTGACTTAAATGATGACATTGGGCACTTCTTTGAGCCCTTAAAGTGGAGATATTAGCTCCAACTATTTTTCTTTTCATCCAAGGGCGTGATGAAGAATCAAAAGCTGAACAAGGTGACTTTAGTTCCATTCAACTCCCAAATGTGGCAGCAGATCAGAGCCTCATAGCCTTTTGGATACTGTGTAATCATGACTCACCTGAGTGTGCAAGCTCATCTGCCTGGAGTACACACTCAGTAAATATCATTGACTGTATTCATTGAATGGGGCCATGGAGGTGTGTCAGACGTAACAGGAGCAGGCTTTGTGTCCATCCTGCACACCCTAAGTGATGTAGTGAACAGCTGCTTGGATGGGCACCAGGAGACTTACATTCTAGACCTGGCTGAGCCCCAGGATGTTGAGTGGCCTTCAGCTATTTGTTTATGGCTCTGGGACTTGTGCTTCCTCCTCTCTAAAATAGCTAGATAATTGTGGTCCTGCCTTCAGCACTAACAGTATCTGATTTTACGGTTCCGGATCTTAGCCAGCCATCTGAAAATGCCCTCTTTAAATGATGAAAGCCATCTACTAGTCCTCAGTTGAAGAGGCAGCATTCTCAGTGGGAAACCCATGTCATGAAGGCAGTGGTTCAGAAGTATCATCTTCCCTTTCCCCTTGAGAGGTGTACTTCCAGGAGAGGTGGGCAGCAAAACGGAGAGAATGGGCAATGATGTGCAGAAGGAATGTGGTGGCTGATTGCGTCTGCAGACAGCACTGGGATGTGTGATGCAGGATTAGAGGGATTCAAGAACAAAAAGGTGGGCTTGGCATTTGGGCAGTGTGGGTGCCACTGGGGCCAGGAATGTTGCCAAAGAGTCGTGTGAGTTAGGGTTACCCCCAGTCACCTCTGAGATCTGCTCAACTCACCTACTTTGTGAGTCTGTGACAGCCCCAAGACCCCCAAACCAAAGTCCTCAAGTAGTTCAGGCACTTTTACTCTAAATGGAGCAGGGAGGAGAGGGAGAGATGGGAAAGGGAGAACTCACTTTTATTATCATACTGCTTTCTAGTAGTTCCTTTAAGGTTTCATTCATTCCATTGTTTGTGAAGCAGACTGCCTGTGGTAGATTGAATGGTAGCTCCTAATCCCTAGAACCTGTGAATGTGATCTTCTTTAGAAAAAAAAGATTTTTCTTTTCTTTTTCTTTTTTATTTTGGTGCTGGGGATGGGATGGAACCAGGCCTTGTGCATGTAAGGAAAGCACTCTACCAACTGAGATATATATATATACCTCCCCAGCCCCCTAGAGAAAAGGTTTTTGAAAATGCATTTGGGTATCTACAGGCGAGGATCATCATGAACTGTCTGTGTGGGCCCTACACCCAATGACAAGTGGCCTCATAAGAGACACATAGAGAAGCCAGAGGCAGAGCTCGGAGTGATATGGCCACAAGGACTTCCAACAGCTGCAGAAGTGGCAGGAGGAAGGAAGGCTTCTCCAGGGAGGGATCTCAGTCCTGCTGATAAAGTTATATCAAATTTCTAGTCTCTGGAATGAGAGACTAAATTTCTGTTGTTTTAAACTGCAAAATTTGTGATTATTTGTTATGGTAACTTAGGAAACTAACCCACCTCAGTTGAGTGTATTTACTAGTTGGGAGCTCCAGTACCTCTTTTCCTATGGACCTCATAATTGGCCTTACTAATAATAAACCTAAAAGAACCCTAACCTAAACCATATTAATAATTTATTATTATCAATATTTTTATTATTATTGAGGTAATGAGGATGGAATCAGGGCCTCACACATGCTAGGCAAGCACTCTAGCACTGAGCTACATCCCCAGCCCTTTCTATTTTGAGACAGGGTCTCTCTCAGTTGCCCAGGCTGGCCTCAAACTTGTGATCCTTCTGCCTCAGCCTCTGGAGTTGCTGGGATTATAAACATGCACCATGACACGTAGCTTATCAATAAATGTGGTTAATGGGAATATTAGATCTCTGTTGGCAGTAACTAATTATTTTCCCAATATTATAGCTGTCTTATGAATGAACCACCATTTTCTTAAGTTTTTTTTTTCCCCAAAAGGAAACACCCCATTATCAGAGATAGGGCCCCATTTTGATATTCCTCCATCCTTGGCTTTGTTTTGGTAACTTTGTTTTTGTACCAAATCTACACTCATTAATTAACCTCTCCATTTTAGAGTAGCTCAGCTTCAATTAGTAATACTATCAATAAAATTCTACTGTCTTATTATGCATTTATCAAACAGTCAACTATCTGGTCTTTTGGCCAGAATTTGTTGGCCTGTTCTCAGAGTTCTGTCTCAATACATCTTTTGAGAACTGTTTTCCAACATCGCCTTCATTTTAATTTTAGAATATGATGTTCACCAATTTCCTAGCTCACAATTGAGGATGAACAGCTTACAGTGTTTGTGACAATATTGGATTTATGTCTTTCCAAATGAGTAATTTTTAAATAACAGCACATTGTGTTCTTGTTTGTTTTTCACAATCCAGTTTTAGCATCTGAGCAACTTTGCTTTGATGATTGACTTCCACCAGGAAAACTTGCAAAGCAGTTGCCTTGGATGGTATTGCTCTCGATTCTTCCTGGAAACTCTGCCTTTCCATAGTGCACAACCCTGGGCTGTACCACTTGTTTCTCCTTCCATGTCTCAGACGCTCTCTTGAAAGAACCCATTTGCATCTACTTTTCATTCTTATTATTCAATTTGATTCAAGAATCATTTTATTAAATACATACAAAATGGTAGCCAGTAGAAGGGACTACCATATAGGCAGGTCATGTCAGGAGATGGAAAGGCAAAGGACGATGGGGCTAAGTGCCTAGAAAATCCACACTAGGTGGAGCTGAGCCAGTGGGTTCAGATTTATATAAAAACTGAGAAATAACCTGAAAAGGAATGTTATTGACAGATAGCCTTCTGTGGCTTGAAGTGATATTCCAAGGGAGCTCAAGAACTATTCCCATAACTGGACAGGGCAAGCAGGCCATTTACCACTATTCAAAATAAAAATTAGGAGCTTGTGTATCATAATAACCCAGGGTTTCTGGTGGTCACTGAGTGGGAGCAAAAGGTCAGTAGTGGCTCCATGTGATTACCAGAGGAGGCCAGTTGCATTCAGACGTGTCATATCAAATCTATGAATGGAGCCAGGTGTAGTGGACATGCCTATAATCCCAGTTACTCGGGAAGCTGAGGCCAGAGAATAGCGAGTTCAAACCCAGCCTCAGTAACTTAGTAAGGCCCTCAGCAACTCATCAAGACCCTGTCTCTACTAAAACATAAAAAAGGACAGGGGATGTGGCTCGGTGTTTAAGTACTTCTGAGTTCAATCCCTGGTACAAAAAAAAAAAAATCTATGAATGGAAGACAGAGAAAGAGAAGAAAAGAAAAAGAACTCCAGTAATTCATTATATAACCATTAATGGAGAAGCTTAAGAGATCTTGAAATATTGTCATATGTTCGTTCATTATGTAGTTTATATTTCTTTATTCCACCAGTTCTTATTGATTAAAGGAAAGGAGGATTAAGTAATTCATAAATGTTACATTATACTAGAATCTTTGAGTTGCCGCTATAGCTACATAATAGTGTGGGAGATAGTAAAATCATTTTTTCACCAATTTGTGGAAAAGAACAAACTAAAAATGAGTGAATCAGGGAATCACTGAATAGATGAATGAGGCATTAGAATTGCAAGCAGAGGTCCCATAGTCAAGTCCCCTAACACATATTCACAGACAGAGCCATTCTGAGCACACAAGCACTTGGCACTACCAAAGCTCTGACATCAGCATCAGCATCAGGTGTGTGACAAGAAAAACTACCCTGATGCTTATCATGAGGACACCTGGGTGCTTTGAGCTCTGCTCCTTGCGGGCAGGATCAGTGCCTAGTGAGAAGTAGGCATAGCTGGGTATGCAGTGTTGGGCAAAGAAAAGTCAGAGAGTTTCATGGGAGGGCAACCTTGGGACCCTGTCAAGCTCATGTGGCTTAGGATGCTCCACAAAGATGGGAAACCCATCAGGCTCACATTCTACCAAGGCTGCATCCCAGAAGACAGCAGGGGAACCTGGGAGTGACCCTGTCTCCCAGAGAGGAAGGACATGCCAGGACTTCTGGAGAGCTCATAACTGGGAGTGCATAAGAGTAGATCCTATCCCAGAATAATGACTCAATTCTGATCCTTTTGCGGGGCTTATGAGAGACGGAATTATAAGGCCTTCCCAGGGGAAGCTGTAGGATCCTCAGAAATCAACATGGTTGTGAGGAAGTCTCTTTCCTTTACAGGGACCTTGCTAAGGTAGTACTCCTGGCTTCTCCCTGTCCCCATGCACATCTCCTTTGATCCAGGGTTGCCAGCCATGTGATAATTCTGGTATAACTGGCTCTGCCACTTCCTGTCTCCTTCTTCAAGGGAGGGAGCTGCCCACTGGGAGGGTGCATAATCCCCTGATCCCCAAGTGCCCACTCTCGGCAGGATGAGTTTCTTGTGATTCTACCACCAAACTTGGACCAACTTGGACTTCAGGTTTAACAGTTCCAACTGATACCATCATAGCATCCTTGATTCTTGTTCCCTTTTAATTCTCCTTTGCTCTTGCCTGGGCCTGAGATTTGGTTTGCTGGAAGAGAGAATACATTCACTCTTTGTTCAACCACTCAAGTGTGTGAAGCCCTGTTGTGGGTCGAGGGGATTTAAAAATGCACGCTTCTTTCAATGACCAGAAATGCAAAAATTCAGTGTAGAGAAACATGTTTAACAGTACAGACATGGTGTGGTTCTTGCACAGGGGTGTGGCAGAGGTTAATGGCCTCCTTCTTTTAAGTTTGAGCATACAAATGGTCTACCTTTCAAAGCCTACAAGTCCCAGCCTCAGTTGCAGTGAGCATATAAATTGCATAGGAATGTAGATGACATTTAATTCCTTAAAAGGAAGCCACCTGTCCTCTACTCTCTCTTCCTCCAGTCACTCAGGTGGGAGTGTGGTATGGCAAGCCAGTTTTAGCCACACAGATCAGGATGATGGAGCACCAAGTGAGAAGCAGCTGGGCCTCTGCCCGAGAGGAGGAACCTCTCACTGACCCCTACCACCAATCTATGTGTGGGAATTTTTGAGTAAAAGACAAATTATTGAGTGAAAGACAAATCAGCTTTGGGTCTGTGGTTGCAGCAGGTTGACCTTGCTTAGCATAAGAAGGAGCTAAGCAAGTGCATGCGGTTGTGGGGTGATGGTGAGCACGGTGTGCAACAGGGGCAGAAGAGTGTTGGAAGATGTAACAAGGTGAAGGCAGACGCTCAGCTCTCGGTGCTTGGCCATCTTCTTATTGACTTGGAAAATTCCCTTTCTCATTCCTTTGTGTGAGACCCAAGTGTGACCACATCACCAAGGTGGGTGTTGGAAGATACTAGGGTCATGAGATGGGATTTCCCTTGGGCTACAGGGAGACATTTCTACTGATGAGCACAGCAAGGATTTGAAAGGGGGACTTGGACTCCTGCGTGTGGCGGAGTAATGGTATGGGAGAGGGACAGTGACATGTATGAAGAGGACGTCTCCGTCTACTCCTGACCCTCCTTGCAGGGCAGTGCAGTCTTCTTCCCCTCAAAGGAAGCAGGACTCAGCCAAGCAGAAGTTCCAACAGAGTAGATGGTGTTGCAGGGAATGGTTGTAACATTCCAGAAATTACAGCGCAATAGTTTAGGGGCTTGGGCCAGGAAAACATAGACCTGAGCCAAATGGAGGTGATAAAGAATGGACTCAACCAGTGTTGAGTGACTATTGATTAAGAGTATAAAGGAAGCAGGAGGCTGGGACTTGGGAGCAGTGGCCCTGGGCTGTTCTGACTTTGCTCCAACACTCCAAATGGTGATGTCATGGTGTGACCATGTGTGGGATTACAGGTATCTATTAAAATACAGGTATGCGCTTTCCTATAAAGAAATATATTCTTTTTATGGTCAGAAAACAATATCTTTTTAAAAATCCTTTTCTTGGGCTGAGGTTGTAGCTCAATAGCAGAGTGCTTGCCTAGCATGTGCAAGGCACTGGGTTTGATCCTTAGCACCACATACAAAAATAAAGGCATCCTGTCCATCTACAACTACAAAAAAATTTTTTTTAATCAAAATCAAAATCCTTTTCTTTATTTCTTTTTCTGAGATGGGGTCTTGCTATGTTGTCCAGACTGGCCTTAAAGTTGCAGTCCTTCTACCTCAGTCTCCCAAATTGCTGGGATTATAGGCAATGCCAGGTCACCCAGCTAATGGGGAGATTATTTAATTTCTTCAGTTCTTCATTTGCTCATCTGTAAAATGCAGGGCTGGCCTCAGTGGCCTCCCAGACTATGACTGCCTTCCTGCTCCACTTCCATGAGGTTCCTCCCTTCAGTGCGCAGGTGGGAATAGCAAACCAAGGACCAGGGGTAAATCAGCAACCACAGCAAAGATCATGACAGCACATTGCCAGTATTTGCCAATATGTTGTAAACAGAAATGGCACGTGGTAAAATGGAGGGAGCTCATGGTGGATTATGTGATGGGCAGTGTGCTGTTTGAGGATCTGTGGCAGGAGCCCAGGGGACCGCTGCTTCCTCTCCCCCCAGCAGGCCTTTCTCACCTGAGTGTAGGGGCTGCTTCTGGAGGGCCAGGCATTTGCTCATGTACCCTTGGGGCAGGGTTCTCAGGTTGACTGTTCTTTGGAACTGACTGGGAGGCCTTTCAAAGTACCTGTGTCCAAGCCCCACCCAAACCCATCAGATCAAGTAAAACAAATATCTAGATCAAAGATGTCAATTTCTAAATACTAAAATAGGCACATCACATAGCTTTTTAACCATTACAAATAGTTTTCATTGGATATTTCTGATTTGCCCTCTTTTCTTCAACTGCTTTAAAGTTCTCAAAATGCCTGGGCTTTTAAATCAGTTAATGCTTCTTCAGTACAGTTTAAAGAGGGTAAGGGGCTGAGGCTGAAGCTTGGTGAGGGAGCGCTTGCCTGG
This sequence comes from Marmota flaviventris, assembly GCF_047511675.1. Lineage (NCBI taxonomy): Eukaryota > Metazoa > Chordata > Mammalia > Rodentia > Sciuridae > Marmota > Marmota flaviventris. The sequence goes on from NC_092501.1 coordinate 156,300,280, forward strand.
TGTGTGCAAGGCCATGGGTTACAGCCCTAGCACTGCAAAAAAAAAAAAAAAAAGGAAAATACAAGTCATCTAAAGATGGTAAACATTATTCTTTTAATATGTCTCATAATTATATATTAGATATAGCTATAAAGGTAAATATTAACTTTCAGCTAACTTTTTAAACATCATTTTCATCTGAAATGACAAAGACTGAAAACTTCTATGATTCCATCTAAAGAGTGCTCAAAACATTAGATATTTTATATTTTTACCATAAAATATATAGTAAATCTAAATATTAGGCCAGCAATGTGTTATCATTTCTACTCAAAAGAAGGTAACACAGGTGAGCATTTCCACTGTTTGGAGAGCACATTCTCTTAAGACAACTAACCAGAGGACAGTGACACAGAGAAGGTTGAGTAGTGGAGACAGAAAGAACCTCCAAATTCATCTTGCAGATTTGGAAACTGAGGCCCCAAACACTCTGAACTTTTATCTCAGGAATACCATCATTTGTGGCAGTGTATTTCATGGCAGATAAAAATAAGCACTCCCTCCACCCCAAGACATTCTGAGTTGTATATATATAATGTTTTTAGCTTTGGAAGGATGCTTATAGTGACCCTCATGAAATTTGGTACTAGCCGGGCATGGTGGCGCTCACCTGTAATCCCAGCAGCTCAGGAAACTGAGGCAGGAGGATCAGAGTTCAAAGCCAGCCTCAGCAAAAGCGAGGTGCTAAGCAATTCAGTGAGACCCTGAGTTCAGTCCCCAGTACAAAAAAAAAAAAAAAAAAAAAAAGTCGTACTACTCTTTCCGCATTACTATGAATTGTTAAACATTTTACATTTTTAAATCTTTTTTGGAAAACTGAAAAATCAGAAAATGGTTATATTGAACTATGAGCGTTCAAAGACAAAAGTCTCAGGCATTTGCAGGACTCAGATATTTGTAGGACTGTTCAGTAGCCATGATGGTAACTTCAAAGGCCCTCCTAACTCCAAGACTGATTCTCTGTGATTCTTACCCTAGGACCTAAGTTACTGATCATGCTTACAAACTATAAGAAAGTAAGGAAGAATACCACCATGCCTAAAGATGGGACATCTACTTCCATCTGCAAGAACCTAACAAACATGGAGAAAATTGCTCTGTGTGTGTGTGTGTGTGTGTCTGAGAGACAGACAGGTGGATCATTTTTGGTGGGAGAGGGGCAGACTGCAGTGCAACTCTTCAGTTAATCTCACAAACCTTTAATTCCCAGCTGGGCAGCTACTCTGTGTCCAGCTTATGCTAGGAATTTTGAGTGCTTCACACCATAGTTGTACCCTCTCTGAGCTTAGCTCACCTATCTGGTTTTAGCAAGAAGGTGAATCCTAGGCTAGGATTGTGGCTCAGTGGCAGAGCGCTTGCCTGGCATGTGTAAGGCACTGGGTTCAATCCTCAGCACCACTTAAAAATAAGGTATTGTGTCTATCTACAACTAAAAAATTTAAAAAAAAAAAAAAAGGTGAATCCTTAAGATGATCAGAGAGACCAGGAGATTTCAGGGAAATACTCCCTTGTATTATTCATTATTTTCATACTCCTCTCTATCCCTTGCTCTCCTTTCTTTAAAAAAAAAAAAGGCATAACTCACTGTATACAATTAACCCCTCAATCACCTCTGTTCAAAGCACTTACACATGCACGCAGCCTGAAAACCATGGAGAACCTCTCACTCCCTGTAGCCTTCTGGGTTTGCAGCCCAAAGGGAGCATTTGTGGCTGGAACTAACTGAAGGAGGCCTGAGAAATCAGCTTACCAGAGCCAAGTCATCTTTAAAATCAGCATCGCTCCTGGGCCATAACAACAGCAGCTAGACAAAGGAAGAAATGGACAGTGGTCACATTTTGCACTGACAGCATAGACCCAAAGATTGTGGTGAGTAAATGACCGTCAGCAACCAGTGGCCTTCCATTCCTGCCCAGTTACTGATCAGGATTCGAGAGTTTAGGTTTCTAAGTTGGAATGAAGCAGTAAGAGGTTGCTCTGTATGGTTTTATTTTTGTTTTTGAGAGATGGAAAGCATACTAAATACCTGGATTCCTGCAGAATCCAACAACCTGAAGGCTTCCGTGTGTGGAGGAAAGTAGACTCTAGATATTTCAGGTCTGATTTCATGCAAAAGAAGGGGTGTGTGATTAGATGATGCTCTGGAACAAAAGAATATCTTTTCCTCGCCTATCACAGGGTTCACTGCCCAGTCACCTATAATAAGAGACAGATTAACAAGAGCAAAGCATATGCATTTATTTTATACAAGTTTTACATGACCTGGGAGCCTTCATAAATGAAGGTCCAAAGAAATGGGAAACTGGATTTTACGCTTGGATTTGATTCAGAACCAACAGTCATGCAGAAGCCTCGCTGGACAGAGGAGGGGGACTTACCAAGGCCTGTGTGTTCAGCTTCTCCTTGGTGTCTGTCTTTCAGGGTGAGGATGCTCCTTTCCTTCGAGTTTAGGAAGGACCTCTGGAATGAAGGTTTTATGACCTGCTCCAGGGAGAAGGGGAAGGAGTGGGGACAGTGGCCTCCCTTTTCTGCTGTTCTGTCAAATGCCCAGGGCCTGTGTATGGGAGTAGCATATGCTGAATCCCATCCTTGGACAGGCTGGTTGCCATTATGGGGGAGTAGATTGACCTGCCTCAGTGCCAAGTGATGCAAGTTCCCTGGGCTTTCCTTTTGGTTAGGCTCTGGGGACACCAGACCCGCATTGTGAATTCCATGTAGCCTGGGAGCTGTTTTCTACATTACATAAATTAGTGCCTGGCACAGAAACATACTCAGTAAATAGTTCTTGAATGAATGAATTATAGGGAAAAAATGGAGAAAAATTAGATCTTAATCATCATGGGATTGACTGGGTAAATAATGGGGCAGCCATCAACAGTGTACCCCACAGCCCTCCCCCATGCTTACGTAGATCATGCCCTACACAGAGGCACCTACTTGTTGTTGATTTAAAAAGACAGGTGACAGATTGCATGTAGAATGTGATCCTGGCATTAGTCAGGAATTCTGGTAGCCAACCGCAGAATCTTGTCTAAAGGAGTTTAAGCAGAAAACAAAAGTTTACCAAGCCCATAAGATAGCCCACTGGTCCCCTAGAGTGCAAAGAGGGGGATCTGCAGGTCGAACAGGAGACTGGGAGCTAAGAGTGAGTTCTGCTCACCTTGACCATGGACTAGTTGAGGGGCTCCACATAAGTCTAACCTCTCTGTTCTTCAGACAGGTATGGTAGGAAACCTGCACTATCTACTCCTGGGGACTGCGAGGGCAGAGGGCACAGCTCCCGGCGAGCCCAGTGATCCTGAGGGGGAGCGGAGGGAACCCCACAGCCTGCCCTGCTGCTAGCCAAGGTGTTTGGTGGGTTCAGGGTGTGAAGTGCACTTTTGACTTGTGACATTTTAAATCATGATGGGCTTATCAGAACGGAACCCCACTGTAATCAAGGATTGTCTATGTATTTCATTCCAAAGCCTCGCTCTGGCATTCACACCACTGGTCCTCCGTTCCTAACATCGGGGAGTGATAGGGTGAGTCATTCCTGTTCTTTTCCTCAAGGCTCACTGACCTTGTCACCTTCAGGAATGGGCCATTCTCATCCCTGGGCTATGTTGGAAGCTGCAAGGCTCAGCTTCTCCCCAAAAGTCTGCCCGAGCAGCAGTGACCTTGTCACAAGGCTCACGCCTAAGTATCACATTGGAACTTCCCATGCACCAAATTTTCATACGTGGTTCAAGCAATTAACTGGGAATATATGAAAGGCCAGATTCAAAACCTTTCAACTTTCCTTACAATCCCACTTTTTTGTGTGTAGCCTCTTTCTATACTAAAAAGAAAATCCTTGGTTTTCAGGTCTGCACTTGATTAGTGGAAGACTAACCCGCCTTGTGATGTGACAGGCGGTTGACAGCTGATGGCACTAGGAGGACCTCAGGGTCCCGAGGCCAGGTGCGTGGCTAGGTGGAATGCCTTTGCCCTCTCCTGCATGTCTGGAGCCCTTTCCTGGCAGAACTGCCAGCCCAGGAGAGTCTCATCTCCTTCTTGCAGGAAGGCTACAGCTTCGTTTTGATGTGCCGTTTCCAGAGGCTGCAGAGGGGCCGCACAATCTGTTCCGCTACAGGGAACCTGGTGCCGGTACCGGACGGGCTCTGGCAGGAGTTCTCGCTGCCGGGCCTCGGAAGCCAAAACCCGGCAGTGATGCGGGGCGCCTGGCCCACCGCGCGGGAAATGAACCTGCTTATTCTCACGTTAAACGCTTTATGAAAATTCACTGGGCGCAAAAGAGGGAAGAAAACCCAAGTGGTTGCGCAGTGCGCCTGGCTGGCACCGGCCAAGGAATGGGACTGCTGGGAAGGCGACGTGAAGGGCTGGCAACAGAAAGGTGGAAAACGCAAGGAGAACCAAATGCGGTGCCCACCGTGCTTTATTTTGTTAGCATTTGCTCAAGGGAAGCATTTAATTACGGGAGATCCAGTGCTCCCAGTGTTGGGGACTGGGTGGCCTGGCAGGCTCTGCAGCCTTCTCCACGTACCTGACTTCAGCTGCCTCCGGCGCACTTGGTCCTGGAGTCCAGCCCTCTGCTGTCACCAAACCTCAGGCCTCAGGGGCTTCCCAACCTGCCTATTCAAAAATAAAGTGTCCTGAGGGCTCATTGCCCCCATCCTGTGTTTTCTTTTCTTTTCCTTGTTGATTTTTGAAAAAAGTAAAATCAATTAAGAACAGGATGGAAAAGTACTACCCTTCAAAACAATGAAAAATTTGCCAACGAAAAGAAATAAAGCCTTGGGCTGGGGCTGAGGCTCAGTGGTAGAGCACTGACCTCACATGTGTGAGAGCCTGGGTTCTATACTCAGCACCACATAAAAATAAATAAAATAAAGATATTGTGTCCATCTACAACTAAAAACATATATTTTTAAAAAGCCTTTTTAGTTACAATTTTCTTTGGGAAATAATTAGGAAGCAAGACAAGTCACAACAAATAAATAAAAATAAATGATCAGCTGCTACAAAATGAGAGTATTTTTGAGTCACAGCATTCAAAGTATACAAAGATGGACTTAACTGGTGATAGTTTGCATGGAGAGTTTTTATTTATTTGTTTGTTCTATTCATTTTTAGTTTTGAAGACTTGTCTACCTTAAAAACAGTTTTTGAGAATTGTGGTCCAGTTTCATGTACCTGCAAGACATGTTTCTTTTGTGTTTGATCTCTGCCACCACACATTACATTGTGTTACCTGATTTCTTCATTCCTGGCTGCCAGGAAGACTAATTAATGCACCAACGAATCTAAAGAATCCTGTTTAGGGAAGCTGCTAGGCCATACTGCGTCCACCTTCATCTGGAGACGAGAAGTCAAGGACTCGCTCCTGCAGCCAGCTCAAGTTAACATTAGCTTGGCTGGTGTCATTGCAAGACCTAGACACTTCCATCTGTGAATTTTTATAAGCTTCCACTTAAGGAGACAAGATTCTTTGTCAGCACCTTAGACAAGTGATGTTGGGGCAGCTGGCATAGACAGGGGTCTTCACTGGCAATATGGTTTATAACCCACCTCAGCCAGCCTGCCGGGGAGTGGCCCACCTCATCTCCAAAACTTGCTACCTCCCAGGAAATGGATGTTTTCCTCCATAAAAATGAAGAAATCTTTTGCACTTTAAAAAAATTGGTTGTCAATATTTACATGAAGGGAACAATTTGGATTAGTTTCCAGCAACAAATTTCAAGTTGGCTTGAAAACTAGAGAAAGTCATCAGCCAAAACCTGTTGCAAGCATCACTCTAAAATCACTCAGGCCAGGGACAGGTGACTTGTCTGTTATCTGGTGCGCATATGGAGCCATGGAAAAACTGCCTCATTAAATTATGATCCTATCACTCTTGATTTACCCTTAAAAAGAATGAAAGGCCCTGGACCCTGCCCTGCATGGGTGATCCACAGCACCTGCAGCAAATGGCACATGATGAAGAAAGGTAGGTGCAGGGTCCTTTGATGACAGTCTTCCCTTTTGCTTGTTTACTTTGATTCTCCCACGCAGACTGGGACCCAGCAGGAGGGCTTTTAAACTAAAACAGTTAATTACCTCCTCTAACCCAGAGAAGTCTGAAACATAAATACAGCAAGAGAGAGGGCAGCTTTGCTCTGGGCTGGACTTTATACCAGTAGGAGAAAGGAGCCACCTACTCCATCCTGGTCCTCGAGGGGCAGGGTGGAGGGAGACCAATTAGAAGGTACCTGCAAGGGAGGTGGGCCAGAGCGTGCACCCTGCAGTGGTGATTTGGTCTCTGTGTCAGTACACTGGACTGTGAATCCCCAAGTCCAAACCCATGTATGAATACCCATTCTAGAGACAAAAGCAGTAGCTCTTGGGCAGGTGGGATTGAGCAGGGACTTTTCCCCTGACTGGAAGATGGATCTTCCCCAGATGCAGCCAGGGCACGGGGCAGCTTCTCAAGAGGTTCCCTCCAGCTGAACTGCAAATTCACATCCTACCAGCACCATCACCCCTTCCTCCCTAGTGGAATGCAGCCTCAGCCCTGTGCTTCTAAATCATGACCTTGCCCCTCTGCCTTGGACTCCCCTCTGCCTTTCTGACCATCCCCTGGCTTAAGCAAGGATGCTCCTCTGGCCGAATGTTCTGCCTTGGTGCTCCCATCTGCCTTTCTGTCCCTCACTGTTCCTGTCTATGCCCTTGGCCCATTTTTAGCCTCCTACTGGGTGCTGTCTCTCTCTAGACCTGTTGAAATCTTGACGGAGCCAGCCCAGGCCATCGTCCTCCGCATCTCAGCAGGCATTGCGGTCCCCTGCCTCCAAGGCCCAGGCTGTAGGTCTGTTCTGCTGACTCGCTGCTCTTCCACTTCTCATTCCGTGGGCCTTTCACTGCCAACCCCAACGGGCTGGTGGACTCCTAGAGTTCAACAGGGAGCAATTTATATATCTCTCCTGATGCCCCCACACCTGTCACCTGTCCCAGCACCTGGCATAGTGGATAGCATTTGAATAATCCTTTCCTCCTGACTAAAAATCTAAATATTGCAGCCCAGGGTCTTCAGGCAGAATCTGGGCACAGTGCACAGGAAGTTTTCTCTTCAGAATCACAAACATCCTTAAAGAAAAAGAGAGGCCCTCTTGATGCCTCGACATTTTCAAGGGTCTGGATGTCTTACCTTAAGTGAGTGACTATGTTGTCATTTCCCCCTGGATCCTCCCCATCACATAAAAGTGACCAGTGGCCCCCGGAGAGAGTGTGCTAATGCACCCCATTCCCCCACTCACAGATTGTCCTGCAGGAGCAGATGTCCTGGCTCCCTGTGCCTCTGCCACCCCACTAGAAACCAGAAGTTATAACACTGCCTCACTAAGGGACACCTGAGAACAACGGACTAGAGAAGGAAAATCAGACAAGTTGGCAGAGCCACTTGCAGACGCCACGCTGCAGCCCAATCTGAGCATGGCGTTTGGTATTTGCTTGAGAAGTTCAGCACGGGCCTTCCATAAGTAGATACTTTGGCCTTTTAAAAAGGTGTGTGCACAGTATACCTCAAAGCCACGAGTCATAAGTTCTCCGGAATACAGAAAGCACAGGTAGCAAATCTCACCGCCAGCTCCACATGGCCCTCTGCATTGTTTGGGTTTGGGGCACCTCAGAGGCCCATGAGGATGTCGGTTCAGGGTCTCAGAGATCTCAAGTACTGCTGCATACTTGTGGAAAATCCTCCAGGAGGAGGTGGGGGACGGGCAAGAGAAGGGGGAACGTGGTGGGAGGTGGATGGGCCACGGCAGCGGGGAGGCCAATCGCAGCCAGGTGCTGTCAGGGCAAAGCCAAGTGAAGGCCAGTAGCGGTTAAGCCCCTTCTTTCCACTTGAGCTCTCTCCTTCCAGGGAATTTTCATCGTTGAAAAATAAAGACCAAAAATATCACAATCCTCCTATCTCACATCATATGTAAAAATGTATACTCAAAATAAATCACAGACATACACGTTAGAGGTGAACCTATGAAACTCCTAGAGGAAGGGGAAGACATACACATAGATCTCTCTGAAATGGTCTCAACATGATAAATAATGCACAGGCACCAATAACAAAAAATGGACTTTAGCAAAATCATAACATTTTTATTTCATAAAACACCGTCAAGAAAGTTGAAAAGACAATATTTGCAAATGATTTGTCTAATAAGGACCTAATATCCAAAATATAGAAAGACCTTTTTTTTTGGTACTAGGGGCACTTAACCACCGAGCCACATCCCCAACCCTTTTTATAGTTTATTTTGAGACAGAGTCTTCCTGAGTTGCCTAGGGCCTTGCTAGATTGCTGAGGCTGACCTTGAACCCAAATCCTCCTGCCTCAGCGTCCCTAGCCACTGAGATTTCAGGTGTGCATCATCTCGCACAGTTTACAAAGAACTCTTATAACACAGCAACAAAAAGATAAACAACTCTGTTCAAAAGCAAGCAAAAGACCTCAACAGACATTTCTCCAAAAAAAGACATACCAATGCCAGTAAGTACTCAAAAAGTCCTTCATACTGGGCTCAGTGGCACATACCTGTAATCCTAGCAGCTCAGGAGGCTGAAGCAGGAGAATTGTGAGTTCAAAAACAGTCTCAGCAACTAAGCAAGGTCCTAAGCAACTTAGTGAGATCCTGTCTCAAAATAAAAAAGTCTGGGGATGTGGCTCAGTGGCTCTAATACCCAACCCCTCCCCCCAAAAAAGTCACTCAGCATTATTAATCATTAGAGAAACATAAATCAAAACCACAAGGAAGGGCTGGGGTTGTGGCTCAGCGGTAGAGCGCTCGCCTAGCACGTGCCAGACCCTAGGTTTGATCCTCAGCACCACATAAAAATAAATAAATAAAATAAAGGTATTGTGACCAACTACAACTAAAAAAAAAATTAAAAAAACACAAGGAAGTACCACATCACACCCACTAGGATTGCTATTATTTAAAAAAGAAAAACAAACAAAACAGAAAATGATGAGTGTTGGTGACAATGTAGAAAAATCTGAATCCTGGTGCGTTGCTGGTCGGACTATAAAATGGTGCAGTTTCTATGGAAAACAGTTTGGCTGTTCCTCAAAAGCTAAATGTAAAATTACAGTATGGCACAGCATAACTCAAACCCACTCCTAGGAATATACCCAAAAGAACTGAAAAGAGACACTCAGAGAAACTTGTATGCCAATGTTCACAGCAGTATCATTCTCAATGACTAGATGTGGAAACAGTCCACGTATGCATGTACAGATGACTGGGTAAACAGAACATGCTGTGTTAGACAACGGAATATTACTGAGCCATGAAAATGAGTAAAATTTGGATACATTCATGGTACGACATGAATGAGCCTTATGATATTGTTACGAGCTGGGCCCAGTGGCCCATACCTGTAATCTAAGCAATTTAGCAGGACCCTCAGAAACTTAGTGAGAACTTATCTCAAAATAAAAAGAGTTGGGGATGTGGTTCAATGGTAAAGTGCCCCTGAGTTCAATCCCCAGCACCAATAAAATAAGTAAACAACTTAATAAATAATAAAAATAAAATGGATAAGTAGGACTGAGTTGTGACTTAGTGGTAGAGCACTTGTCTAGTATGTGTAAGGACCTGGGTTTGATCCATAGCACTGAAAAAAGTTAAATTTAAGATGAAAGATTTTATGTTATATATTTTACCACAATTTTTAAAACTGAGCAAAGGATTGATAGAGATTTCCCCAGAGAAGAATTAAAATGGCCACTAAGCACACAAAAAGGTTTTCACTGCTATCAGTCAACGGGGAAATGCAACTCAAAACCACGAGAGACCACTTCACACCCTCTAGGATGGCCAGCTCAGGAACACAGATGGCAGCAAGTGGCGGTGAGGACGGGGAGTGACCGGAAGCTTAGAGCTACTGGTGGGAACATAAATTGTGCAGCCACTTTGGGGCGAGCCGACAGGGCTAAACCTGGAGTGACCACTGGACCTGGGAGTCACACTTTCTCTCAGATACACACCCAAGAGAAATGGCGATATGTGTCTACTCAAAAACATGCACTAGAAGAGCAGCATTTCTCCTAACAGCCAAAAAAATGGAAACAACCCAAATGTCCATTAACTGATGGTAGGTGAACAAAATGTGCTCTAATCACATGGTGGAACATTATTTGGCAGTAAAAAAGAAGTACTGATACATGGCAAAACATGGATGAACCTCGAAACACTATCCTAAGAGAAAGAATCCTGTCACAGAAGAAAGAGTATGTAGGCATGGCTCCATTTATAAATTCCAAACCTATAGAGATAGAGAGTACATTAGGGTACACTTTAAATGGGTGAATTATATGCCATGTGGCTTTTATCTCATTAAAACTGTTACAGAAAAAAAATCATAGACCTAAAAATTATCTTCCTCCCAATTTTTTTTCTGAAACAACAAGCAAAATAAATTTTAGGTTGTTAGCCAGTCTTTAACTTCTTATTGTGCAAATATTTGAATATACACAAATGTAAAGACAATAGTGTAAAAAGTCCCCATATATTCATTAATCAGCTCTGAAAAAAAATCAACATTTTAAAGGTATCTTTAACATTTTTTTCTCAAACTTTATTAGAAAAAATGTCATCCAGTGAGTCCCTGGGCCATATTTTCCCATGGTTTTGTTGGCCTGCTTTTTCTGTCTGCTTATCTGTCTGTCCTCCTATCTATCCATCAGTTCATTTTTTTTTATTCATTTCAAAGTGAGCTGCAGACAGCAGGTCAGTTCCCCTTAACTACTTTGTGCTTGTCATTGAGTAAAAGATGATATTTGTTCTTAGTTCTCTTTGTGCTTTTGAGATGTGATTTATATACCGTGAAATGCACAAATTTAAAGTCTGTCTTCCATGATTTTTGACAAATGTGAAGGTTTGTGTAACTCAGGTGAAAGCTATTGTTCCAATGTCTTTTCAAAATATTTTTAAGCATTCAGAGGCCATAAAAATATATTATTTTCATAGATTTTTGTATCTTAGAGTTGTGTTGTGTAGGATTTCCTCTTTTTTAGTTAAATCTCTGAGAGCCAGAAATTCCAATTACATACTATAAGCTTCCCATCCAGACACATCCTGAGCCTTCTCATTCCTTCAAATGAAAGCCAAGTTTGTATTTTTACAATAAACCTGTGTTTTAATGTATTTTTCATGATTAACACATCAAAAACTTTGCTCTACCAAAATCCACATTTTCAGAGTAAACCATGTCTGACATGTAGTAGTTGGTGGGAATCAATGCATGACACTTTAAACCACTTAACACATGGTATCTTCAATATTGTAGATATCTTTTTTGGGAAATAGGCAATCCAAGATTTCTTTTGTGTAGGAAAAAAAAAACAGTGGGATAGACAGTCAACACACCACCTCACGTAAGGAGACACCCCACCAGGCTGCAAGAACCTGTGAGAATTCATTTCCCTTCTCTTCCTATGCAGTTGCTACTACCTACTACAGTCCCTGTGATCATTGTTGTCATTAATTTTGATGTTAGAAAGAAGAATCGGGGCTGGGGATGTGGCTCAAGCGGTAGCGCGCTCGCCTGGCATGCGTGCGGCCCGGGTTCGATCCTCAGCACCACATACCAACAAAGATGTTGTGTCTGCCGAAAACTAAAAAATAAATATTAAAAAATTAAAAAAAAAAAAAAAAAAAGAAAGAAGAATCCAATATAACTTACTAGTGATGACCTGTTTTAGGTCACAGGCACTTCTGTTTTTTTAATATAAATGTATACAATTAAAAAAGAGAGAGAGACCCCTCAATGGAATAATTCACTCCATTTTTTTGTTTTAAAACAAACTTGACCTTGACATTTTCAATAAAATTTTCTTAAAGATCCTGATATCGGGGCCTTCTACTTAGAATTTGGGTCACTCCATGCTGGTGTCACCATTTTACAAATGGAAATGAGATAAGATGGGCAAATCCAGAAAAGAGAATTTGCTAGTGTTTCTGAATACATGATGTGATGATTTTGCTGAATGAAAATAATAATCGTGTGTGTGTGTGTGTGTGTGTGTGTGTGTGTGTGTGTTTAACAATGGCTGTGCATCTTCCTGGATTGGAAATACTCCCTATTTCTTAATTACCAAGTCTCCCGCCCCAGCTTTCTGGCTGCTCCTGTTGCATGCAGGGTCAGGGTTGTCTTTGTGATTTCCTCTGGAAAGGGCTGTACATTAACATTCAAGGTTTGGGGAGGAGAGTGGAAGTTGAAGGAAAAGGTGTTAATTCAGATGTTATGAAACTGTGATAATGCTATTATTTAAGGCACTTATTTGGGTGTGTTTGTACTTTGTAGTTTTATAAATAAGCCCAAGGGGCTCCTCGGGAGTCTCGATCCTCCTTGAGTCTCGTATCCTGTCTGTCTCATCCTATCCGACAGTAGAAGTGATGCCGCTCTAATCCCTGCAAGTTCGGAACTAATGAACTGACTGCTGAGCTGCCGCCACGGAGCTTGGTCCCAAACTATACTGTACTTCACACTCGATTTATTCTCCAGATGGCGAGACTGTGCCGCCCTGCCGCGAGGGACCACCTCTTCCACTGGAGTGTAAAAGTGGACGGATGTTGTTTTCTTTGCAGATTTGGTCATTCTGAGCTGGAAACTTGCGAGGATGATTAGTTATTAGCTTTAATGGGTGCCAATGGAACCAACTGCACGCATATTTTCTCCTTTAATTTTGGAGCCTGTAGATCTCGGGGAGGGTTGATTTATCTCTTTCTGACGTCACCAGAGCGTGTCTCCTCCCCAGGTGATAAGAATCCAGTCTCTGAAATCATAGCACGCCTTGGTTCCTGGCCCAGACACAGTCACATAATACGATGGCTTATGGATAAGGACAAGTTTATTAGCCCCTGGTCCACTGCACTGAGCAGCCCATGGCACGGAATATCGATTGACTGCGGGAACTTGGGGAACACCACTTTTTAGAACAGGGTCCTGCAGAGAATCCGATCTGTACCAACTTTCTCTGCAACCTCTGCAAGTGTGGGATCAAACATGCTTCAGAACACACCATGGCGATTAGTCCCTTCGAAGATCTGATGTAACCATTGGTAAAGGCCTTATTTGGTCTTTTGCGGCTTGTCAGATCTTAGGGACACAGTTCATTCCACAGTGAGAACACTCCACCAGGGTGTCCCAGTGTGACACCTGAGTGCAATGCATTTTAAACCTCATTGTGTACAACCTGAGTTGCTTCCAGGATCTAAGTTCCCCACCAAAGTTCTTTCTCAAGTGGCCTCTTTATTTAAATGTCCTTTTTCTTCTGTCCCCAGGAAGCACTTCCCACCCCCAATCCACCAGGCCACCCTGAGGGCACTCATCCACCTGCGCAGGTGGAGATGGAGGGGTGAACAGGGCAGGAGGAAAGTGTGAAGGGGACAGAGGGATGGAGATGAGAGAGACTGTGGCAAGAAGCAAGGTGTGTGTGTAGAGGGAGAGGGAAAGGGCAGAAGAGCAGAATTTCTTGTTTTTCACAACTGGGCGGACTGTAACTCCCTCTAACTAAACACCCAGCATTAAACTTGATTGTTCTTAGAAACTGCCTTCCTTTCAGCCCAACAGATGGCATGGGTGTGTTTTGCTAGCAGTAACATATTTCACCATTAAAATACCAAAAAGAAAAAAAAATCAACATGCTTGTTGGTTGGTGTAAATTCAATGAAGTTGTTGGGTATTTTGGGATACATACCAGAGGGATGCATACTTAGTTTATGTAAATTGCAACAAGCAACAGCCTGTTAATAAGGGTGTTGTATGGCAATATACCTCAAAAGCCATCATCTCTTTTTGGAAAGGTACAGCGTGATGAAGTGGAAAGAGCTTGGTTTTTAGTTCTGAGCCAAAAATAAATAAATAAATAAATAAAAGAAACCAATAAAATGCTGAGTATTCACTGCTCATTATTATAACATGAAAAGTACTAATCAGATTATGCCTAAAGTTGGAATTAGGGACTTCATTTGGAGCCAATTTCACAGAGGCTGAATTTTACTAAGTAAACCGGAATGTGCTGAAACCATGGCAATCTGACTTTAGATAAAAATCACAAACAGGTTTAGAACACAAGCTTTGAACAAACAGTCCCCTTCAAATCCAAATGAAACCACCCAACAGCTCCTCGAGGTCAGATTCAGTTTGTCGCCAACATTAACAATTCAGGAAGTTGATGTTGCCAGGGATCCTGCAAAGTTGAGCACACATGCAGATTACAGGATGGATATGAGGACACAATGATTTTCAAATACATTTCAGCCTAAACAACCTAGTGAGTTCCCTTCAATTTTCCATTCACTGTCCCAAAGGACCCTTTGCAAGGAGGCTGACTTGCTACTGAAAGAGAATCTAGAAGCTGGAAAATATTTACCAACTGGAGCAATCCAGGGTCTGTAGCTGTCCGGGCTACATGGAGCATGGTCATGGTCTGGGTTCTCTGAGGCTATGGATCTAAAAGCCTGCACTGCTGTAGAGGAGGAAGCATTTCTCCTGCAGCTCTAGGCGGCCTTGGAACCATGATACCAAGCTAACTCTTGCACTTAGCCCCCAGTGTTTCCATATCTAGTTCATGGTGGAGCTGGAGTTTTACTGTTGTGGAGTAGCCAAAGGTATTTGATTTGGAACTGAACCATCATTGACTACCATCTCTCTAACTTTAGCTGACATGAGCTCTCTTGCTTTTGTCTAAACTTGGCCTAATTCTTGGCAGTCTAAGCTCTGTAAATCAGGACTTCACATGGCTGTCCTCAACTGGTCCTCAGCACTGTTTCCATCTGACCTGACAACGCTAAGCTACCGTTTCCTCGTGCTGTTTAACTCAGACCACATTTGGAGCCTTCCTTGCTCCACTCTGTTGTAGACCCACATCCGTCTGGTTTAAATCTGTGTCCAGCTTGTCTCATTGATTGGACTTAGACTCCGCATTGGCTTAAATAATTCTTTCTTGTCTCCGTTTTGCTATTTTCCTAGATAAGTACTGCTATTCAAATGGCTATATATTGTTAAGACTTTTTTTTTCCCTAAACCATATTCATCAGCAGTGAGAGGCTTTCAAGTTTTATTAGTATCATAAAAACCCTTCCCAAGTGAAACTACTTTTGGTAAGTGTTCATTCTGACAAGGAGAATTTGTTGAGGGCTGTTGGCAAGTTGGAAGAATTTGTTTTTGAAAACTGAAATTGGCAGGAAGTAATGACCCCAAGTGTTTTCTTTCTGTTGACACCAACCCCACACCCTTCTCTCTCCACACCCCACCCCCAGCGCCCCCAAGCCAAAGCCAATAAATAACATAATTGGTCTCATACCATTTTTCTTGGGTTAATTCAAATATTGAAGCAGAATTTTACCCTTTCAGTTTTTCTTAACTGTGGAGCAAAGATTGTCAAATTCAGGGGGAATAAAACAAACTGTATTTGTCAAGCACTTCATGAAGGAATTTCTTGGTGATGTTTTTGCTTCCACCTAAATAAGTGTGAGCATTTCTTGTAGTATGAAGTGTCAGATTCCTGTGAGCACCTGCCTAATTGAATGTCAAGATGCAACTCAGTTGCAAAAAATAAAACAAGAAAGAGAAGTAAAAGAAGCACACTATATGGGGATAAAGAAAAATAAACCATTTTTTCCCTAATGTGAATAGGCTGACAGATGAGACTGCCACAATCCAGATGTTGCCCAGTTTCTTATATTTATTAAATGAGAAAATGCAAGGACTTAGAACCATGCGTAGGCCTAGTTAATGCTCCATCAATGAATAACTGCTTATTAGTTTTTTGTACCTTTCCAACTAGAAAGCAGCACCAATGAGCAAGATGAAGCTGACATTTAGAATACACTAGTATGCGTGATGGCAAGTACCGGATGAGTGACATCCTGTGAACGAAGTCTACCAACAGCTCAACAATCACATTGGATAACTTATTTCACTTATTTCTTTGGTGGGCGGGCAATGTATAGACCTGAGAAAGGTGCTCACACTGAATCCACGCAGCAGTGTCACACCACACTCAGTTGTGTTCCCCTTAGAAATTAAACTAAAAAGGTAACTTTTTATTGACACAGAATGAAGCTCGACTGAGAATAGTAGAAACTCTTGAAGGCTTTGATCTGGGCCCAACAGAAAAGTGCGTGAGAATCAACTCGGTGTCTAGCGGTCTGGCGGAGGAGGACCTTGAGACCCTTCTGCAATCCCGGGTCCTTCCTTCCAGCCTGATGCTACCAAAAGTGGAGAGTCCTGAGGAAATCCAGTGGGTGAGTAGCCAGTGCTTTGCTTAAAACTTAGGACCATCTAAGAGAAGGGGTTTGGGTGCCACTGGTTTTGAGAAGGCTGCATGGATCAGAGAGGAAGGAACTGAGAAGGAGGAGTGAACACAAGCAGCCATCTCCTTCACCTGAGCGCCCGCCTTTGCCCAGAGTGTTCTTTGGAACAATTGTCCTTTAGACACAATGCTTGGGTTTCCTAATCGGATCTGTGGTTTGGACAGAACTGGCTCCTTGCTAGCCCTCCCAGAGCTATCCTTGGATGCCAGGTTGTCAGAGCACCACTCCTGCCACCACTGTGTAGGCCCAGAGCCTAGGCTTCAACCAGGAAGGGTCATGACATAAATGGCTCTTACCAAGTTGCGTTTGAAATCATCACAGGCCTCCAGAGGACAGCAGCCGCATATGAAAAAATGAACCCAACATAGGGGAAGAAAAGGTCACTCCTTAGGGCAACTAGAGGAATAAGCAGGAAGCTTTTAACTAGTGGTTTTAATTAGCACAGATATTATTTCCTGAACAGTTCTCTAGTGCGTCCTTTTTAAATTGCTGACAGGTGTGTTTGTGTTTCATGACAGACTTTTCAGCCAATAAAAACCTGAAATGTAAAGTGGTTGGCATGTCAAATTACTTAAGAAAACTTCAGAATGGGCCCAATTATACTATGATTGTTTTAATTGTGAGACAGACGGGGGACAGGGTTAGATTTTTTTCTGGGGTTGCCAGTATTGTGCAGGTCTCTGATGAATGAATGCCATTCCAATGTGCCAATCTGGGGCAGAGCCTGCCAGATGTGCTGGATGTTTGTTTGGTGGGCAAGTGAGCTGAGGGGGTTCAAAGCCACATCTAGTGTTGTCTGGATGGTTATGGATGTAAGCATAGTGATCCAATGAGGAGCTCTGATACCTGATGAAGTTTTAATAATCTGAATGTTGAGTCTGTATGGTCCAATGCAGGGGCCACCTGCCACGTGTGTCTATTGAGCACTTGAAATATAGCCAGTGCAAATTGAGATATGCTGTAAGTATAAAATACACACTTAATTTTGAAGACCTGAACCCCCCCAAGAGGGGGAGAGAATGTAAAATACCTCAATAATTTTCATAACGGTTGCACACTGAATTAACATTGGAATCTAGTGGGTACAATGTAAGGTATTATGAAAATCAACTTCACCTGTTTCATTTTACTCTTTGAATATGCCAACTAGAAAGTTTAAAACTGTACTTGTAGTTTCTGTCCTAATTCTGTGGGATGGTTCTGTTGGATTCTTCTTGAAGCCCCGTTGTCAAGGACCCGGATTTACTTATTGAACTTGGAGTTCTCTCCAAGGGTATCCTCAGAAGCGGTGCCCTCAGATTCCAGAGTGTTGGTATCCTGAGGGCTCTGGCCCCATTCAGATATGACTTAGGTTGATGCAGATGGACTCTGAAGTCACTCTTAGCCTTTGGTTTCATCCTTGATGCCTATTTATCACGGGCCTTACCTTTATTTTGAGAGGGGGCTCCACCCCAGCCCCTAGCTGCGGCCTGTTTGCTGATTCAGATGCTGGGTTGTGGGGAACATGCTGCAGTTAAATAGAACTTCTAGTTAACAGAAGTCTTTGGGGCTGTTTATTTTTTCCTCTCCGTTTGTATTTATGCGAAGCGTAAAGCCCAGAGCCTGATGCACAACTGAAAGATGGGCTTACTTGTTTTCTTTTGTGTGAGAATCTCTTGCTCGCCTTTTGTCGCTAGTGTGGGTTCTTGTTTGACTGGCACGGCTTATTGGACTATAACAAGCGTAACTCTGCCTCTTTTGTCGTGGGACAATTCTCCCACAAATCCCGAACAGTGTGCATTCTTCCAACACACTATTGGGTGTGCACTGGAATTGAAAGAATTGCTGAGCCCTGCTACTTCATCTCCTCCCCAATCTCTTTGTAATTTTCCCCCCTTCTTTTCCTACCCCCCTCCCCGGTCCCCTCCACCTCACTGAAATGAACACTTTACCAGGCCGGAAACATTTAATCGTCTCCTTTTGAAAAAATTAATTGAAACTTCTCCACTAGTTACCTTTTGTGTTAGTACTTAATGCAATTTTTTAAGAAGAAGAGGGAGGGGGAGGGGGGAGGCGGGGCTAGCATATTTAATTTTTAAATGCCCCTATTGGCTTAAAAACAAAAAAGCACGGCAGATTTTGCTCACTAAGAACAGGGACTCTCTTGTAAAGGGTTTACCTAGTTGTAAACATTAAGGTTTTTGTAGTTCTAACGGTTATCACAAAGCACTGGGCAAATAGGAGTTCAAGTTTTCTTTTTGGAAGGAGAAAAGAAAATCTCCGGCTACCTACTGAACGTCCAGACCACTAACATTTCACTACCCATTTTCTAGCTTAATTGTGACATAAATCACGTTGTATTTTCCTTTGCACCGAGTGCCATGCATTTTGTCCCCTTGCAGAGCGCGTACTGCCTTCTGGTCCCGGCCGATTCGGTCATTCCTTCCCTGCAAAGTTCCTAGGAGGTGATGCTGATGCTGTCTGAGGAAGGGAGGGCAGGGAGCGACGGGAATCATTCTTCATTACTGAAAGCTGTGATTTATTTTAGCCTAATTGTAAAGTTACTGCAAATTGCTCAAAAGCTTTTTAAAGATCCCAGTGATTAGATTTTTTTAGGGGGGGGGGGGTGTGCACAGGCGAGGAGGGGGCAGCTAAAAGGGGAAATAACACCTCTAATCCCGCTTCTGGTAAATAGGCTGCCAGCTTTTAAAATGAGTTTCCTTTCTATTAGTCAGAATATTATGCTAAGCCTTAAGCATTAGTTTTTTTATGTTGCCATAGCAGCCTTATTCCTGCAGGGTGGTGACCTGTGATGATTACAGTACAAAGCTTATAGGGTCTTGAAACCCCCTTTGAAGATGAAAAGTCTTTGATGGTTTATATTTATGCAAATCTCTTAGATATGATTTACCCAACTGAGACTGAATGGAGAGATGATTAAAATTCCCTTTTCCTTTGATATCCATTAATGGCTGAATATTCCTTAAATTTAAAATGGATATATGTTTTCATCTTTATTTACAAAAATATCTTTATCATACCTGGGTTTCTTTTTTTTATCTCCTCACATCTTATTAGATCTAGATAGACATAATAGATTTACAATTTAGATTGTGGGTTTTTTTTTTTTCCCCCTTTTGAAAGGGGGGTGGGGGATCTGTGCGAGAGCTTTGTATGTTTCCAGATGATAGATTTTGGAATTTGGGCTACCCCACTGGCAGCGCAGAGCTGGCTGTGAACTGGTCTCATGGAAAAAATTGGCGAGCTTTGGTCTTCAAAGAATTAAACTTCCTTTTTAAGGTCTTCCTAGGTAAGCTAAAAAAATTATGAAGAAACCCCTTCGGAACAAAGGGTAATGGTGCTATAATGGATGGTATGGACTCGGCGTAGAAGGCCAGGGAGCACTTACACTGATGTCAGTGCCCGGCAGAAACAAAAACAGACGTGCAGGTAGAGCAGGGCGCATTGTTTTAAGGGCCTACCATTTGCATTTAACGCAGAGGGCGAGAGGTCTCCAGTAAATATGTTTTCAAGGGAAGCATTTAAACCGGGGATCTCTAACTCCTAGGCCTCAAGTTGCTCCTGGTGGGGGTGGGGGGAGGCGGTGACGCTCGGGGACTTTGCTATTTAGTTTGGTGGGAACTTTGTTACCTTTTTTCTTTGGTCTTTCCTTTTTTAAAAAAATTCTTTTATGTGGGTGAGGAGGCTGGGATATTACTCCCTCAGGTCAAAGATTTAAGTACTATTTCTATGTCTACATTGCAGTGATTGTTACTTCTGTTTTTATTTTATTTTATTTTTTACCACTAATCACCTGACACTTTTGATTTTAGTTTTCAGACAAATTTTCATTCCACTTAAAAGGCCGAAAACTTGAACAACCAATGAATTTAATCCCCTTTGTGGAAACTGCAATGGGTTTGCTCAATTTTAAGGTAAGAAAACCATAACGTGGTTACATAAGTTAGTGTTTTATTTGTCACCTAAAGAGAACTTTTGTTTTCAATTTCAACATCTACTAACATTTTTTTAGAAAGATTTATAAGCAAGGTAAACCGTGAGCACCATTTATTTTCTTTATAGTTTAAAAACCAGGTTTTCAGCATCTTAGAAAACAAAGAAATTGGTTGAGTAGAAAGGAAAAGCTTCCCACTCCTAAATATTTCAATGAAATATGCACATGTTCCTAGTAATAATTTTAATTTAAAAAAATCACTGTATACTATACCTTGAATTGTTAACATTTATAGATTGAATATAAAATAAATGGGAATTTTACAATAAAGGTATAAAATAAATGGAAAATCTATTTTGTCACTTTAATGAATTAACTTTGAATTGTTCTTTTTCTATCAATAGCTTTCCATCGAAAAATTTTCTGGCCTCTTTATAGCAGCATTATCCATAATGTCTAGCAGATCAGACAACTATTGTTTTTAAGTTCATGTACACAAATAATTTGTAGTCCGTTATTTCAATTTGTCGCATTGAACATAAAATATTTTCTAATAACCACTTGGAGAGATTAGATGAGCCCGGGGTTTTCAGCTTTAAACTACCTGCCTGACCACATTCAGAGCCAGCTTGTGTTTTCCTTCTGTATCAGTGGGCATTTATATTGTTTTCCAAAATATGCTTCCCATTCCACCTGACCTGTGAGTAGCAATCTAGCACCCCCTGCACCCCCTGCTCAGAGTTCCTAGCCCACCATTTTTTTTCCTCCCCCCTCAGAGAGCAGGAGAAAGAAATTACCAAAAACAAAAGAAAAAGGTAGTTGACCTGAACTGGAGAGAGAATGTGTGAGCAAATGCTCACTTTGAGACCTGTGGGATTATGCAGGAGGGGCCCAGTGCAAACGTTTGGGGGCTGTTTCAAGCCTTGTCTCCTGAGCAGCTCTTTTACACAAATAACCACAAATTCTCCCAGCTGCCCCAGAAGCCTCGGAATATAATCAAAAGCACATCCCTCAGATGCAACCAGATTCATACAGTGATTTAATTTTAAGCACTGTTTTGCCATTTTATTTCATAATGTACTTAGGAGCCCTTGCAACACCTGAAATTAATCAACAGTGTCCCCACTGGTTCCTCATTTCTTTCCCACCCCTATATATATATTGGCAGGTTACATCTGCACCTTTCGGGATTCACAGTTATGTCTACAACAAATGTTATTAATCTTGACTTTCATTTAGAAATGTCAGGGCTGCTTTATTAACACGTCGTGGCTGACTTGTTGCACTTTTATTTTCCCCTCTGAAGTTGTAGGTTTTGTATTGTTTGTCTTTAATCCTGAGACCATTTACTGGATCCTAATGCAAATAATCCAATTAGTTTGATTTTAAAATTCCTTCCTTCTTTCCTGTGGCTTTATGTTTATTATTTAAGAGTCTCTTCAAGCAAAAACAAATTGGGGGAAATATAAATAACTTAGCAGTAAAATCAAAAGTAGCTAACTCAAAGTTTCTCTAGAAAGTAGACAACTTAAATTTTGAACTATATTACCAGATTAATATATAACAATAGTATTTAATATCATCCACTAAGCAAAGTAACGATAAGCAGGATACTTATCTGGGGCAACATTAAATGACTTTTGGCTGCAGGGTCAGCCTGCTTTCAGGCAGACTGGGCTAGGAGCTGGGTCTTCCTGAGGTGCTCGGGCTCCTGTCTTATGCCTGCGCGTCTGTGAGAACTGGTTCTGTTCTGCTCTTTTCCAGGCAGTGTGTGAAGAAACACTCAGGATCGGACCTCAAATGGGTCTTTTTCTAGATGCAGTTGTTTTTGGAGGAGAAGATTTTCGAGCCAGCATAGGTGGCAAAACCCTTTCTCTCTTCCTCTGTGTGGTGCGTGTGTAAGGGAGAGTGTGTGTGTGTATATGGAATTTTTTCTTTGCCTTTCAAGAATGAGCATTTACATAACAATGTAGATTTACCAACCATGACAATGGCTTTTCATGACAATGGATGGACACCACTTCCTGATAATTTAGGGTTCCCCATAGCAGTCCTGCTTCAGAACAATACGTTACTACTCCTGCTCATTTATTAAAATAACTAATAAAAAGCCTGTTGCAGCTCCAGGCTCATTCAAGAATGGGGGCATCTACTTTTCTCTTAATAAATGTGTTTACAACCTCACGATTGCTTAAATATTTGGTCTTCACATGAGTCTGAGGGCTGCCGAAGTTTCCAAAATAAATTTAAGGCACTTTCACATTGGTCGTAGTAAGCTGTTTTCTACATTAAATGTGATATATAAATTTAACATGGTGCCTTAGTTTATCTTACAGTGTATTTCAGAACCCTTTTCATTCGATGTCTACTGAGATGCTACTGGTTTCCACTGATTTCCCCTCTCCCTGGAGCACTCTGTTCTGGCCTGGGTGTGTGTGTAGCTAACTGGAGCCTGGGAGGGACAAGGCCACGGAAAGTGCTTTTGGAACCACATCGCAGTGGCCTGGAGACACTTTCCCTGAGCAGTGAGTGTGGTGGTCCAAGTATAAATAGTGACACTCCCACCACCCTTCTAGGTGAAAACAGGAATTTATTTTAATACCAGTCTTTCCAAGAGACTCCTGTGTGGCCCACAGGTCAGTGGACTACAGAGGGCTAAGTGACACTTTCTGCCTGCCCCCAGGTACATGCCCTTGCCTTTCCCCAGTGCTCCATCCAGACTCTGCAGCTAAGGTACTTGGCTCAGTCTCTCAGCTGGGCCTGGGCATCGCAGCCCCTGCACGGTTGGGCCAACCCCAGCACAGCCCATCCTGTGCCCAATGTGAGAAGTAAGTGTCCATGCCCAGCCTCCTGGCCACTTTTTGTGGCCTTATCTTTGGACTGACACTTTCAGAATCATGACCAGAAAGAGAAAATCTATCAGGAGTCACTGTGGCCCTGATTCCACCTCCTGGCGGGGAGTGGCTCGTCTTGGTGCTTGGCAGAGTGATTGTGTTGAAGGAAGCTTGCTAGTGAACAGACACATGGAGGCTTGGTGCTGCCTCCTTGTAGCTCTCTCTTGGTTCATATTTGAATAATCATTTTGCTGGGAACATTCCCAGGGAGACATAGATGTCTTTACAAACTGAGTTTTTATAATAGATGTCTGAGTTTGGTTTCCAAAGTTATGACCTCCCTTTTTTGTCCTCTTACGGCTTTCAGGTGCAACAAGTAGTAAAGAAACCCAGGACATTCTCTACGCCCGACAAAAGATTGTTGTCATAGCCAAGGCCTTTGGCCTACAAGCCATAGACCTGGTGTACATTGATTTTCGGGATGCAGACGGGCTTCTCAGACAGTCAAAAGAAGCAGCCGCCATGGGCTTCACTGGTATGATCCCTGATGGTATCTTAGAAAGCAGTGTCTAGATCAGCAAGCCTTCCAGAAAAACAGGAATGTAACCAGGAATCACATTTCTCGAGTCATCGTACGTCTCACATACGCATTCCACTGTTTGGGGCATGGAAAAGCCGAGCAGAGTGCCAACCCCCTGAGAAATTGTCATGCTTTTCTTTGGCTCTGCAAACCAAAAATCAAACCACTCATTCTTCTTTCCTCTTATATTTGTTACCATTTTTTTTTCCTGACCTCTTTAAATATTTTATATAGTTTGCTCTGACGGAAGGGCAGAGTGACAGAGTGTTTTTGAGTAAACTGCTGTAAGAATTTGAGTTGACGAAGAAATTTTTTCTAAAATGGTCACAATATTGAATTAATTCTGAAAAAATTGATGATATTCTCTGTGGGTTGTTTGTTTGTTTTTTGTTTTAATTAGTGATACATGACAGTACAATGATCTTGACATATCATACATCCATGGGGTTTTTTTGTTTTTGTTTTGGTTTTGGTACCAGGGATTGAACCCAGGGATGCTTAACCACTGAGCTACATCCCTGGCCCTTTTTATTTTTTATTTTGAGACAAAGTCTTGCTAAGTTGCTTAGGGCCTCACTAAGTTGCTGAGGCTAGCCTTGAACTTGCAATCCTCCTGTCTCAGCCTCCCAAGTTGTAGCGCTTACAGGCATGTGCCACCATGTCTGCATTTTCTGTGATTTGATTTTTACTTAATACTTGTTTTTTGCTCTTCTGCCACTTCAAGCCCCTCCGTCCCCTTCTACATCCCAATAAGTGTCTGTGTACTTGGTGACACCTGTGGGTGTCAGCTGGCACTAAGATCAGTGAGTTCCTTAAGGCTACCTTGGGGTATAGGTGGACATTGACAATTGGTGTACCAAATCACTAAAATACCCATGAACTTGGGGATCAGCCCAAAATTATGTTTTTGCAACAGAAATCAATTTTTTGAAAAATCACAATAGAATCCTATGCATAAACACATGTGTGCAGTGGACACATGCACATGCAAACACATACACATATGTGCACACACACACACACACACACACAAGCAACCAAGGGGAAAACATGATACATTCTTTTATTCTTATTTGTTCTCATACTGCAAGTTCTACGAATGTTAATACTAGAAACGTACCTGAATAATAAGGAAAAGAGACAAGCATTTTAGAATTATATCTCTTATGTTAGGGGTTACGGAAACGCCTCTGAAAGTGCCCTTAAATGTAAAAGATGTTTTAATAGATGATGATTTAACCTGAAGTAAAATTGAAAGACTTACAAAGCAATAGTATAGTTACGTTAGAATTAAATAAGTTCTGACCTTTTGTGTTTTTACCATAAAGAACTAAAATAAACATGAGCCCCCAGTTTTTTAATTAAAAAATATGATCCCTTATAGAGAAACGTTTTTCAATTATGTGAGCTATTATTCATGAATCTTCCCTACATTTCCTAGTGATTGAGAAAGAGGGGCGTCCCTCTGCCATGTCCACGGGGCTGTGCTCGTTCCTGCCTCTTTTCAATGACTGGTTAGGATGTAGCCCAAATGCAGAAGTTGGAGAAAAGCTCCATGCAATCTATCTAATAGACCCAATGTTGTTGGCCGTGGATGTGTGGCATCGGCTGCCAGGCAGCCAGATGTGGCTCTGAAATGGGAACTAATTCATTGAAAAGAGAGCGAGCCCTGGTCTCTGTCAGCAGCCCTCCTTGCAACCTGGGTTTCCTTAGCTTCCTCTGGGGTCATGTTTGCCCCAGAGCTCCTAAGGGAGCTCCAGAGGTCCTTGAGGATGCAGGGCTAAATTAAATTGGTTCCCAATTCAGTTGCAGAAGACAGACCACTTCAAATCAGGCTTAAATTTCTAGACGGTGCCCAACTCAGCACGAGGAACTTATGAACCTGGCACTGTTGTTTCTCCACGACGGGGAGTAGTAAATCACAGCGAGACGGAGAAACGGAGGCGGGAGATCAGGGAGGAACCAAGGGCACAGTGCCCACCGCTATTCCAATGACCGAGGCAGCAGACTGGGGGCGGGGGGGCACACGCCATGGCCATTTTGCAATTTTCAGAGAGAGAAGGTCTTTGTTGTCCTGATTATATTTCTACATACTAATAAATGGTAATTAAAAGCATGAGATGATTTGAAGTAACTTAAAAAAAAAAAAAAAAAAGCTTCTGCTAAGTACTTTAGACTTCTCATGATCCCATGATCTGTTAGCACGAATTATTTGGCATTTAATTGCCACACCTTGGGCCTTGCCCAAGAAGGGAGGAGAGGCAGGGAGGGAGAAAGAGGAAGTACTGTGCCCACCTTCTGAAATACCCATCTGAAGCAGGTGGACGAAAGGCTTAAAGTCATATGGAAACACTGTTATACATAACACTGAGAAGGAAGACTGAATCTGGGCTGTAAGAATTATGTCCGTGAATATGTACAACACGTACACAGGTACCTGCACACACATATGTTAATGAAGTCATTTTTTAAAGTTAGTCATATACTAAATAGTGGGCTATAGTTTGTTTTCTGCGGTGTTGTTTCATGGGGTCACAATCTATGTTGATAGATTTTAAATTAATACATTGGTTGTATAAATAGCTGTTAACATTAGGGTTTTTTAAATAAAAAGACACCCAAATAAAAATATTAGAATAAAGCTTTACTAACTGACTTGGTCACTGCAGTTACTCCAGTACTACATGCTGAGAAGAAAGATTATAAATATGAAGCACTATAGGTTTTCCTCTTTTTTGTAGAAGACAAAAATGACACTATCATACAGTTACCTAAAAGACTTGACAGGTATTGATTTAAAGCAAGATATATCAAGTGGTACTGTAAAAAGGATTTCATGGTCATAAATTTTAATGTCGTCCAATTTTGTACCCTCTCAGTAACTTGCCAATAACAACTCTTCTGGATAAAATATTTGCCTTGTTCTCACATTAAAGCCTGTTAGACAGTTGTTGGAATATGTACCATGCAACAGAGAACTTCACATGTGAATGTACATGGATTTCTAAAATCTCACGTGCGTCTTAAAATTATCCTCATTATCAAAATACAGGTACTTGAGTGCCATCAATAATTTCACAATATTTTAAGTAGTTTATGCTTGCTTCTCAAATCATAGTGCCTGACTCAGAAGGTCCCATGAAATCTAGCTTTTTATACATCAATGTAAATTATGTCTATAAATTATGAAATTCAGGGCTAACAATTAGTAGGAAATAACCACAGAACTGACATCTTTTATTAATAATATTGCAACAGCGATTAGATTACTTAAATATAATTTCAACACCTACTATTGAAAATATATTTCGTTTATCATTCATGTTATATTTCCAGAAATTATTGTTCAAATAATTTAAAGCATCTTTATTTACATGTGTTTAATGTTTTATAGTATAAAACAGATAAGAATGAAATAGCAAGGTGAGGCTGTTTTAATTATGCTGTGATAAAGAAAAGCTATTGTTTTATCTGTCCACTTAAACCTCTTTTCATGAAACACTAAAAATATATATTTTTTACATTGTTCCTTTTTCTGTTCAACAAATGACAGCAGTAACAGAAATTCGGCATTTTATAAAACATCCAGGATATAATCTGTACTGGCAAAACATTAATAAAACAACTATTTCAAAAGCAAAGCAAATTACTATGCCAACAAATAGATTGAGCAGAGTAAACAGAGTAAATGACCATTAAGTGTACATTCACTTTTAAGGAGGCATATTGTGTCTATAACTTTATCATGTAATATAATATGATCTCATCATTATATTAAATTGCATTTTATTAATGATCTGATTAGACTCCACACTTCCTGATTTTTAAATTATTTTTTAATGACAACACTATTTCATAGAATCCTTTGACTCTTATAATTGTATTTATGTTTTTATTAAAATCCTTAAATTTCAAAAAGAGTTCTAAGTACCTTTGAAGACATTTCTACAGAGGTAGGGTTTCTTTTGGGGGTATGAAAGGTGCTTTAAGGGGAAAGTAGCCAATCTCCATTCCATAAGCAAAAAGGGGAAAATATGGATTTTTTTTTTTTTTGGATAGAGAAGTTTTCTGAAATTTTTCTTTTCTAAAAGATTTAAATAGAATAGTCTAGAGTCTACAGTGCTCAAAGCCGCCTTCTATTTTGCTGTACTGAATATACTATTTTCATTGAAATCCAATTTTCTACTAGGGGTTAGAAATGACACATGTTCATCCTAGAGAAAGAAAATTAAACATGTCAATGTAAGACAGTATTAGATAGTAATATAGTTGTAATCTCTGCTCTGTAAGCTTTATGAAAACCCACATACCACTTCTACAAGAAATCATGGAAGTGGCATAATCCTACAAAATAAGTAAAAGATAATTTCTAAAATTCGAGGGAATTTCTATGTAATTTCATTCTACTTTAATTCAAAATTAGGACTCTAATTTGGAGACATTATCTTTTAAAGTGCCAGGCAAAGCAGTTATTCACGAGCTGCCTCAGTCCACCTGTAACTAAAAATGAGAGATTATCTGCACCGAGGTGGCATTTCTATAGGACCCGAAGCACAATTACTTCCATTGTTGTGTTTGTTCTTATGTGGGATTCTGGAAAAGCCTGCCTGATTGCAGGTTTGTTTTTTTTTTTTTTTTTTCCTTCAGTAAAAGTTCTAAATTAGTTATTTAGCATCCAGTGTGTGAAGCATTCAGGAACCTCTTGTGGTGGAAACATTTTGTTGGAACATTTGTCTGTTGAGCTTCCGATGTTATTCATTTCCTCGTAGGTAAGCAGGTGATCCACCCTAACCAAATTGCCGTGGTCCAGGAGCAGTTTACCCCTTCCCCAGAAAAAATCCAGTGGGCTGAAGAACTGATCGCTGCCTTTAAAGCACATCAGCAGTTAGGAAAGGTAAATGTTTTTTTAATGCCTTGGGTGAAATTGGTGTTGAAAATACTATGGGGAAGAATGAGAAAAAAAGAAAGAAAGAAGTATTGTTTGAATGGTTTTAAGGAAACACATTGTATTGGGGATGGTGGTGAAGGCTGGAACAGAACAGGATTCAGCAGTGAGAGGGTTGCTAAAGGTAGATTTGCCCTTCCTCGTCCCTAAATATCTTACCAACTGGCTCTCAAGTCTCTCCTTTTATTCTTTTCATAAAATATATTGGCAGCCTTAGAGAAAATAGAAGTCTGTTTAGTTTTTCCTCTGTTGATTTCAATGTAGCATTCATATGAAATAATTTTAGATCAAAGTGAGAGCAAGTTGTAATGAAATAAACACAGTTTGACCAAATGGTTCTTGTGGAGAAAAGAAATAAATTTCAAGTTATTTTAATTTGGGGGGGGGGGGGGAAAGTACAAAAATCTCCCCCGCTTCAGTCATTTAAGAGTGGGAGGTTGTATATGTGTTTGTACCAATTTCTGGACCTGAGATTTGGATAGAATAGAAAGCAAATTAACACTGGAGTACGGTTGTTCCTAATTTAGTGCATCATTGAGTCTCGCGTTTCCTGCTCTGTGGGTTTCTGCTATGTAAATATTGCAATGGTGATGCACAATCTGTCTCCACTTTGTGCCAGTAACACTTAAATTAGGTGTCGCCTGAAGGAAGATTTTATGCTAGTTGCAGCATTGTCAGTTAATTATCTTAAAGGTTATTTGCAATAATACTGTTTGCCTCTTTTTAAGAGGCTAGGAAGGAAACTTGCATTTATAAATCTATCCCTAGAGGTAATCTCTAAAACTCAGCCTTCTGACTTCCATAAGGAATGAAGTTTTAGTGTCTTTGATGAAAAATTACTTAGGAGAGAAAGAATATTTAAAAATTATTAAAGTTCAAAATGTTAAACATTTGCTCTTGCAAAATAAATAAAGAAGAAAAAACAGGCTTTTGGTGTTGAACCTGTGACATTCACGTGAGAATTCTCCCTTGCACTTTCACTGGTAAAAGGAACACCTGAAAATCCCAGGACTTGCAAAAGTGGGTAACAATATTAAATAGGTCATTCCCTGTGAATGTCTGACTTCACCCTTGACCATGCATGTGTGCTCACACTTACACACACACACACACACACACACACCACACCACACACACAGGTTCATCTTTGCACAAACTCACACTTAATATCCAAAGGCAGGGCTGAGGATGTACCTTAGTGATAGAGTGCTTGCCTACCTAGTATGTGCAAGGCTCTGGGTTCAAGCCTCAGCACCACAAAAAAATAAAATTAAAAAATCCAAAGGCAGAAGTCAGAATATGTTACATTGAATACAGTCAATTTGGACATACATCAATTTCATGATAAATGGTATCCTTTCATTTCACATTGACAGTAACCAGCAAAAAGACAATGCATTTCACAGAAAAATATTTTAAAATTGACATTGTATTTTATGTCCATTTCTATATCTTAGCCCAAAGCAAGATCCTTCACAAATAAACATAGATATTTACCTAGAGAGAAGAGCTATGGACTCTTTCATTCATATATGCAAACAACTCCATCCATTTCCTGTCTCACATACCTGCCTATACACACACACACACACACACACACACACACACACACACACACATCCTCTCCTCTGCTCTGGACCTTATGCCAGCTACAGTGTGCAGGGATAAACACTTCCTCCTGAAGTAGTAAACTGAGGCAGCACCGCGTGTGCTGCTTGGAGGCAGGCAGCAGACTGGCAGCGTGGGCTGACATTGCCTCATTGAACCATCCGAACTAGGTTTCATGTTGGAGTCCACTTGGCCTTGTGAGCAACTGGGGTGTGGAAGGGGCCACCCTAAATTTCACCAGCCAGCAAACAAAGGTCAAATCAGAACCATTCTTTTCTTGGCATTTAAGTTCTTCAGTGAAGAAAATCACCCTTTCCCATTGTATATTGAAAATGCTGCCAGGGGAAATTGTCCCCCAGTTGTCATGCCTTTTGATGATGGCAACTTAAATATAAATTCTGAGCTGTTTTGTTTTTTAAATAAGAGATGTCTCTGTTGGGGCATGGGCTTTCACAACAGTGCGGCAGGACGGCTTTTCTTAACACAGTACTGCAGAAATTGGAGAGGACAGACCAACCATTAGGTCATTTCTTCCCTGCCCCATTCGCTGAGGCTTGTTTCTTACAGCAAATTCTCCTGGTGCTTTGTCCAGCAAGGTTTCAATGACTGGTGTAATGGGGCTTCCAGTAGGGACACATGGCTATTTTATCCAGTTAGCATGTTTCTTTCACTTTGCCTGTAAACTTGCTGGTCAAAAAAATTGGGACTGCAGGTAGGTGACTCTGGGTCTTGAGAGGTTCTTGGGGTTTAAATAGTGTGGGTTCTGTTTGCAAAGATTTCACATAAATAGGTCGCTCAGTTGTGGAGATATCGCCTCCAACAAGTATCTAATCTGTTTTATTTCAAATGTGAGTCGCTGATGGCAACGTGAACCCTTGGATACTATGTCCAAAGCACAGATGACTCTCAAAGATGGGAAACTGATGGCCCTTGTCCCAGTGAGACACTCAAACTCCTAAGAGACCTTTTCCTCTCTAGTGAAAATCTCATTCAAGTAGTGTTTTTAAGTAGAAAGGACCCAAGAAGGCAAAAGTGTAATTTTCACTGTAGCCCACTTCTTCCTGCTCCCATCTTACATTATATTTCTAAATACTCCAAGGCATAGCTGGAGCTCACAGCTAATGCTGGGTCACTTGTGTTTTCTGCAGTAAAAATAATAATCATTATCATTATTATTTGTCAAAAACAAAAGTCCTGCTTTTTCTTTCTAACCTTTCGAAATTTCATAGGAATACTTAGGGGCAAGCAGATAAATCTTTGATATCATAGAATTTTATTTTAATTAGAAGTTCAATGTAATGTCATTTGAAAAACATTTTATGTTCGAAAAGTAATGATAATCAGATCATTTAATCTAGTACTGTCTGTCAGATACTGATACTTGGAACTGTGTTGTTTAGAAACTCAAAAATATTTTTTGGGCTAAAGAGTTTTGCTTGGCACAAGGCTCCCTGTGAGTAAGAATGGGGGTAACAGATTGATACTGGGGACTCCAGGCTATCTTCTCTTACTAAAATGGTTCAGAAAAAGTTTGAACATTCTACATAGTCTAGCTCCCATCTTAATTTCCAGAAATTAAGATTTTTAATTTAACTGACATCAGTTGTAATATATTCCTCTACAATATTAGTCAAACTATGGGGCTCAGTGGCAGAGTGCACCTCACATGTGTGAGGCACTGGGTTCGATCCTCAGCACCACATAAAAATAAATAAGATAAAAGTATGTGTCCGCCTACAACTAAAAAAAATTTTTTAAAAAATATATTAATCAAACTAATTCTTTTTCCAGAAAAAAATGCATTTTGAGATAAAATCTATATGTCATAATTATTTTAGCTTCAAACTATTTGGTAAAATAATTTAGCCACAATAAACATCTATGTGATTTGCTTTAAGTTTATAAAGGATTTTCTTAAAAAATTGATTCCATTTCTTATGTTATTTTTCCATAATAATGGTAATTTCAACAATATTTGAAAATTCTCCCTTCAGAACTGAATTTAGTATTCACTTACTAAAGAAATAGGATTATAGCAGTTCTTTTTTATCAACTAGGAATTTTATATAATATGAAAATTGGACAATGAAAATGAAAACTTCTCAAGGAAATCATTAGTTAATATTGATAAATAAAAAGTAGAATTTATATAGAAAAATACAAATATTAATACAATATCTATATATTCAAGTATGTTTGATACTATGTTTTTTTTATTTCTATATTAAGATTTATTCTTTCCTTATTCCTAACTTATTAGGCAAAAATGACAGTTAATGGAAACTGTCAGTTACTTTTGAAAAATGATCTCCTGTTACAGGAAATCTTAATATAAGAATTCACATTTCTTTTTAAAATGGAGACTCTAAGAGAAAAGTATGAATGAATAGCCAAAAAAAAAGTATATATGGATATAGATGTACACACACACAGATAGATTTTTTTTTTTTTTTTTTGGTGCTGGGGATTGAACCCAGGGCCCTGTGCTTGCGAGATAAGTACTCTACCAACTGAGCTATATCCTCAGCCCCGATAGATAGATTTTTAAAGGTTACTTTGCTAGACTATTCATACTTGTGCTGTATCTGGCTACAAATGTGGCTTTGCTTTATTTTCAGTTTTTCAAGGAGTTTTTTATTCATGTCGTTGCTGTAAGTGCTTTATTTGGGTTTGGAAATATTTTGCTTAACTCTTCAACATCTTTCATTCATTATAGCTTCATAAACACGCTAAAGACCAGAAAAGGGGAAGTGTTCATCTTTAAAAATCTACGTTCAATTAACAATTACAAAGGTCAAAAACAAGGTCACTACCTGATGTAACAACTGTAAATGTCACATAATGGAAGCCTTCTAACTTCGATCATGAGAGAACAATAGTGCAGATTAATGAGTTAACATTAATAAGCACATCCTATACTGGAATATAAATTAGGAACTCATCTCTTAATAAAGAAAGAAAACAGAAAGTAAAAGTCTTTTTCTCATGTAAGTCTCTTCATCTAGAAAATTACAAACAGTAATAAATCCCCCCTCCCAATATCATAAACCAATTCTTTTCATGGGCATTCGATTACAGCTCGCACACCTTTCGCCTATGTTTCCAAATGCGAGGCTTTACAAAAGAAATACTGCTTGGTCCAGATGGCCTTCTCGAAGGCTCCCTGAGAGAACTCAGGAGAAGTCTCTCTAGCCAAAAATATTGTTTCCGCTGATTCGAGTGCCAGAAGTCCCACTGCCACCCTTTCACGCAGATCAAATAAACCATCTAAAGATTTGGTTGTTGTCTTTGTCAACTGAAAGGGTTGATTCCACTAATAGACGGCAGCGTGCCCTCCCGTGCCCACCGCCCCCACCACCCACAGCCTTTCCCCCTTTATTTGTGAGCAGGGACACTCAAATCAGAACCGAGTGATTTCTGGTGAAAATGAAAGATGAAGGGACAGAAATTGACTTTTGTGATTCTTAGTAATTGCTTGTTTCCTTTTATGTCCATGTTCATTTAATGTTTTCAGAACTATGTGCCATAATTTTGACTTTCAAAAGTCCAGATCTTAGAAAGGCTGAGTCTGCCAGTGATGACTTTGTGACTGGTTCCATTCACACAAATAGGAACTTTTTCAACATTTAACGCGAGGCCGTGAAGTTCTGGCACTCAGCATAACCTCCTTCCCACATAGCCTCCTGTTTTTAGTGGCAAATGGCTCATTGTTAGAGGATAAGAGATTTTTTTTTTTTTTTTTATGCAGGTGAAATGTGATAACTTTTTAAACTGTTTGTTTCAACCTTAATTTATAACACATTCTTTAGGATATGTTTTCTGTTTATCTTTTCCAGGAATTTTACTGCTCAATTTTGGATTTTTTTTAAAAAAATGTCATTCTAGTTGGGCACAGCAGCTCATGCCTATAGTAACCACAGCAGTTTGGGGAGGCCGAAGCAGGAAGATCACAGGTTCAAAGCCAGCCTCCGCAAGTTAGTGAGGCCCTAAGCAACTCAGTGAGACCCTGTCTCAACAACAAAAAGGGCTAGGGATGTGACTCTGGGCTCAAGCACCGCTGGCTACCATCCTGGTACCAAAACAAATAAACAAACAAAACAAAGTCATCCTTTTAGCTGTATAAAGTCTCAGAAGTCTTCTAGTCAGGTCCTTTCAACTTATGACTGGAACACAAGAAGGGTTCAGAAGTTGCCCGGCATCACTCAGGGCTAGGCGATAGGGCCATGACAAGAA
The DNA here is from genome assembly GCF_047511675.1 of Marmota flaviventris. Taxonomy (NCBI): domain Eukaryota; kingdom Metazoa; phylum Chordata; class Mammalia; order Rodentia; family Sciuridae; genus Marmota; species Marmota flaviventris. The sequence goes on from NC_092501.1 coordinate 156,334,790, forward strand.
TTCAGGGTGAGGGGTTGGGGATGTAGCTCAGTTGGTAGAGTGCTTGCCTCGCATGCACAAGACCCTGGGTTCAATCCCCAGCACCAAAAAAAAAAAAAAAAAAAAAAAAGAATTCAGGGTGATAATTCAATTATTCAATTTGTAAATAAGGATATGAACATAATTAGCATCGTGTGGCTTCAGCTGGGTTACGGTGAATACCTGTGCTAATGACTCAAATAGGTGGAGGCTTAGAAGTTTTCTGTCACAGTCAAGCTGTGAATCTGGGTAGTTCAGGGGGGTGTGTGTGTGTGTGTCTGTCTGTCTGTGTGTGTGTTGGAGCACAAGCAGAAGCTGGTGAGGGAAGGAGCAGAGTGCCCGTGTGCCCGCCCCTGGGCTCTCTCGCTGCTGCTCCTTCTCAGCCTGCCCCCCTCTGTCCACCAGCCAGCCCAGGCCCTGGTCCCGTTCACCCTGTTCCCTGCTATCCGTGGTCACTGGTTCTACCTCCCAAGGTAGAGCCAGAGTGAGGCTGGAGAACCTTCGGCAGATGAGGCCACAGAGCTCAGTTCCATCTCACTTGGGGACACACACCCAGAGTCCCGCCCTCAGCTCTAGGCGCTGCACAGACGCCCTGGCTTTCAGTGTCTGTAGGTCACATGCACTAAGGGCAGAGGGCGTCCTCCTCCTCCTCCACCACCTTGCTCTGTTTCCCTCCTCACTGTGCTCCTGCCTTTTAGGCTCTCCATGTAGATTTGGTTTTCTGTTTGGTTGGCTGGTTGGTTTTTGGGCTTTGGGTTTTTTCCCTGTACTAGGAATTGAACAGGAGTGCTCCACCACTGAGCCACATCCCAGCCCCTTTTTTTTAAATTTTTTTATTTTGAGACAGTTACTTAGGGCCTCACTAAGTTGCTGAGGCTGTTGGCCTTCTGCCTCAGCCTCCCAGGTCACTAGGATTACAGCCGGGCACCACCTTGCCCAGCTTGGAGCCCTGTTTCGAGTATGTCTTCCTTGTTCCTTCCTCTTCTCTTTCCCCGAGCTCTTTGTTTCCTATTTTTCTTTAGACCTCTTTCTTTCCCACCACACCATCTCCACACCTACCATCATCTCTTGCCTTCTCTTCTTTAACTGATTATAATAGAAGTTTAGAGCGTCCTTTTAACTTTTTGTTATATTTACTAAAGAATTGTGTCCTTATTTCTATATTAAAAACAAGTAAATGGAATTTTATTTTATTAAAAATGTAAATTAAGCGTTTCTAGAATTTTCTATCTTCTTCCCCTTGAGGGTAGTGGCCCTCAATGGGAAAAAAGTGGGGCAATTTCCCACACTACCCAAGAAAATAAATTTCGTTTTATCACATACCTTCCTGCAGCGTCTAGGACAGAAATAGGGGCACAAACACATTTAGTAAATACTAATGAGCTAAATGCTTCTCAAATTTCTGAAAGTGATAAAAAGTGATTGCACGCATTTTAAACAGTATATATGATGCTGTCCTTTTGCTGCCTTCTAGAGAAATGGAAGAATATTTTTCATCAATTAGTTCATCAGTTATTGTTCATCTGTTGTACTTATAAAAATGCCTCAGTATTTGGGGCTGGGGTTGTGGCTCTGTGGTGGAGGGCTTGCCTAGCATGTGTGAGGCACTGGGTTTGATTCTCAGCACCACATATAAATAAATAAAATAAAGGTCCATCAACAACTACTGAAAAATATTTTTTAAAATGCATCAGTATTTTAGTAAATCTTAGTATCTTCTAGCTCATGTCCACTTATTTATAGCAACTTTCCAAAGAAAAGCTTAGAAGTTCAGCATTATTGGTCTGTGCTGCACACTGCTGTAGAATGGTGCTCATTGTCTTTCTCATAGGAAACAGCAGCTTAAATTTGACATAAAATATTTTTAATCAAATAAAAAATATTTGAATATTTGGACTACTGCACAATTATCTTACTATTTAAAAATAAGAAAAATTAAACAATTTTTAAATTCTTAGTTTCAAAAAGAAATCTGAAAGAAAAAAAAATAAAAGATTAGAAAAAGAAATCTGAGGGCTGGGGATGTAATTCAGTGGCAGAGAGCTTGCCTGGCATGCATGAGACCCTGGGTCTAGTGTCTAGCATCGCGTATGCGCGCGCGCGCACACACACACACAATCTGAGGTGGAGGTGATAGTTGCAGAACTCTGTGTAATTACAAGAAGGAAGGAAGGGAGGGAGAGAGGGAGGGAGGGAGGGAGGGAGGAAGGAAGGAAGGAAGGAAGGAAGGAAGGAAGGAAGGAAGGAAGGAAGGAAGGAAATCAATGAATTATATATTTACAAGGGATGACTTTTATGATATACAAATCATATCTCAGTAGAGCCAGTGGAAAAGCCTGAGAAACTTAAGCACAAAGTCTAATTTCCTGGCACATTTGAAAACTGCTTAGATTTCAAGACTCTTATAAATCTAGTTGTTTTCACTTTACATGTGACACACTTGGCTTGGTTTTTCCAGCTGTCTTTATCAAAAGACATTTAACATAAAGATGTCTATTTCTGTCTGATCATTCTGCCTGAATACTTTCTAAGGTCAATCTTGTTACCTATATTTCAAAGGCTGTGTGTTTTTGAAATAGAAGGCACCCTTAGTCTCCTCTGTAAGTTTGTAAAATAAGGATGGCTCTGGTCCACTGAGACCCTCCATCTGTGGATGACTGGGTACTGGTCACATATTAAGATAAATGATCCAGGCATTCACCCCAGCTCTCCTCCGGTTCAGTTGCCTCAGTCGTCCTGCTTTGCACCTATCAAATCCATTTTCCAGACCTTCTACTTCTTTCTCCTCTGACTTTGTGAATTTTTCTACTTTCTCTACAGGACTAGAGCTAAATAATTCCATGCTTCCTTTCTTTTTTTTTTTTTTTTTTAAAGAGAGAGTGGGGGAGAGAGAGAGAGAGAATTTTTTAATATTTATTTTTTAGTTCTCAGCGGACACAACATCTTTGTTTGTATGTGGTGCTGAGGATCGAACCCGGGCAGCACGCAGGCCAGGCGAGCACGCTACCGCTTGAGCCACATCCCCAGCCCCCCATGCTTCCTTTCTATAAAGCAAAATGTCCGTGCTGCCTGTTCATCTTACATCCACCCCATTTCCACATTCTGTGGAATTTCCTCCCTTTTTTTTAACAAGCACGTCTGGCCAGTCCTCTTTGTGACACCTCTTCCTTTTCCTAACTGTCCTCTGCTGAAGAGCTCTGTGCTGTTTGGGGGCCTCCTCTGGTATAAAACAGGCTGCTGGTGTCAGATTATCTACATTTGATGAGGAACTTCCCTAGCTGGACATCTGAGTTTCTAAATTCCTTTAAATCTGTTTGTTTAGTAGCTGATGCTCTGACAAAAAGATAGCGCTCCTGAGTCTAGTTCTTAAAGGACAGCTAAGGGTGTGCTTTGTCACTGCTGGGGGGTTCAGGGGGCTTGAGGCATACACCTGCACCTCCTCATCCAGTTTCCAGCAACACTGGGGTCTTCAAAGTCTTGAAGCTCTAAAGCAACTCTGAGGTCGTCACACCCTGCTGTGATGCACGCATCCTGCTTCTCACTGGCTGAGACAGATGGAATGCAGTGGCCTCTGGCTAGCAGTGACAGTAGCAATGCCAGGAGCAACAGTGGTCCTAGTAGTGGTGATAGTAGTCAGAGTAGGGGTCTGAGTACTGGGATTGGTTGTGGCAACAGTGGTCATGGCGACCTGTCCCAGCTGTGGTGATGGTGTTGCAGTAACAGGTCCCATCTGCTGATAGACTGTTATGTGACGAGCCATCACATGCATTATTGTCTTTAATCCTCATGACAACCCCACAAGGAAGTATCATTCCCATTTCACAGATGCAGAAACTGAGGCTGGGGCACACAGCAAAACTAGACATACTGATTCAAGTTCAGGTGTGGCTGAGCCCAAAGCCCATATTCCTAACCTTCTACCTCAAGTGACCTCAAAGGAAGAACCCAGAAAAGCAAGTCCCTTCCATCTGTGTATCTTTCTGAGCCTTTCTTTCCAGCTGCACACCCCGGGTGGGTCCTATTTTAGTTTAGCAGGGAGTCCCAGGGCAGCTAGATGGGATAGATGGTCCCCAGCGTCCTCTCAGGACAGTGCTGACCTGGCAGGTGGAGCTGCACAGGGCCACAGGAAGACCTCTGTTCCGTTCCCATTAATGATTGTGCTCTGGGTTTTGAAAGCCGGAGAGCTACAGGGGAAAGTCTGGGAAGGAATGGAAGGGTCCATGGGGGCTTCTCCAGGCTTTAACTTGGAAAATAAATCCTGCTGCCCAGGGTACTGGATCCCCACTCCCCACACCTGCTCCGAGCCCTGCGTCTGAGGCAGGCTGAGGGCCTTCCCAGGGCGCTCAGGATAGTGCTCCAGCCAGACAGTTCTGAGCAGACCCCAGGCAGGGGCAAAGCCACCCCTTCAGATATTCCACCTGTTACATTCTTACAGTCATTTAAAGGGCTTCCCATCAAAGGCCAGGGGACGTCGTCTGTCTGAATTCCAGCGATAGTGCTAAAGACAGATTAGCACAATATGAATCGTCGTCCATGCTGAATGACTTCAGCTGAACTTTTAGAAATTTCACGTAGAGATACATTAGCATCTGTAAATTATCTGGCAATAGGAGTAAATGGCTGCTGAATTTTAATTCAAAATATTATTAAAATATCTATCAAATTATCACTGCAATTTGAAGTGTTAAAAAAAAAGAAAAACATGTTCTGTTTCCCAAGTCTTCCATAATATTCTTTTACCATTTTGAATGACAGTTTTAAAGATTTGTACCCATAAAACAAAGGGTTACTGATATTTGGAAGCAAATGTCAAATGCTCCCTCTTTTAATCCTTTTAGCAAATGGTTTCAAGACTTCAAATATCACCCACATATTGTATTGTTGAATTTTGGTATTTCTGATACCATAATAATTATAGAAAGAGGTTTTAACTGGAAACTATAAGTGAAAGTTGTTATATTTTAGTTCTCTCCAAATTTATTGTTAAAATTGCATTTTCTCATTTTCTTACCTGGCCATTACTTATACATATTTTTTAGCCTCATCCTAGTAATATCTCTTGAATAATAGTATAGATATGCCAGGTATTTTTTTTACAAATTACATCAAAATAAAAATTTAAAATATATAGTACATAAAATAGATACATAGTAAACCTTTAAATTTTTTTTTTTGCTGCATTCATCTGAGGCACTACTGTTTTCACCCATAACATGGGCAGACACTAATATCTGAGGTACAGCTTTAGCTTTTTTTAGTAAGTTCCTTAAAAAGGTTAACTGATATTGGACCCAAGTTGTTGCATCTGTAAAATTGAAATAATCATGCCTTCCCCACTACAAGGAAGAAAGTGTCTTTGAAAATGTTATGTATGGACTGGGGCTGTGACTCAGTGGCAGAGCACTTGCCTTGCACATGTGAAGCACTGGGTTCCATCCTCAGCACCACATAAAAATAAATAAATAAAATAAAGATATTGTGTCCATCTACAATTTTAAAAAAGAAAATATTATGTATTAGTATGAAGTCTATCAAATGAAACCCCTTGGGGTTGGGGGGTAGAGCACATGCTTAGCATGGGAGAGGCCCTGGGTCCAGTCCTCTGGCAGGGAGGACCCTTCTTTTTTTGGTAGTGGGTCTTTCTAAGAACACTGCCCTCTTCCAGTTTTCAGATTGGAAACTAATATTGCAGGGGTTCCTGAGGGCTGTAGTTGCTAAGGCTTCAGATGCTAAGGGAATCTCCATGTTTCCTCCTCCAGGGAGAACTCCATCTTTTCCCCACTGTCTGTCTCCTCTGTTGCCCAAAAGCCGGTGCTGGCCAGGCAACCCACCAGTAACCGTCCTCCCTGGCAGCAAGGCTGGGGGCCGGGACTGCTCTTAGCTTTCCCAGCTCATCTGTGGACAGAGGAAGAATGTCCAGGATAAAGCAAAGGAAAAGTGCCTCTACGTCCTCCCCTCGGGGTCCAGGGAAGTGCCAGCCTTGGGTGGCCCCCTGTGCTCTGACAAGAGACTGAATCTCTCTGTGCTTGGTCATGGGGGAGACTTCCAGCTAACGAGTAGCAGAACCAAAATTGTACAATGTTGTCTTTTCCGTATCACTTTAATTTAGGCTACTTAGGTCCCCTTTCCTCAGGCCCTAGACGACCTCTTCAGCCACAGAAAACGCCAGCCTCTATCCTGTGCTTTTTTCATTTGTCTTGTTCAGGGAGTCATTGGTGACCATAGGCACAGGGCCCCTGAAGAGGAAAGTCAACTCCACACCACTTCTCTCTGGGCAGTGCCAGGATTCCAGGCCCCTCTCTAGACCTTCACTGTGTGCCCCTGACTTTTTCTTTTTTTGCAGTGCCAGGGACTGAACCCAGGGCCTCATGTGCTACGGAGGTGCCCTACCCCTGAGCTGCTCCCCTGCCCATCCCTGGCCTTCTAAACCTTAGGAGGTTTAGAAGTACGTCTTCCTCAAAGCCCTTCCCTGGCCAAACTGCCCCCATTTGGGTAGCTCCTTCTCTCTGTGGCTCCTAAGCCCTTAAGCACCACAAATGTGACATTCTCACTGAAACTAAGTCCAACCCCAACCTGACATCACAGTTTTTGAGGTCAGTCACTGTGCCCTATTGGAGGCTCAACAAGTGCTAGCCAACTGTCCAGTGAATGTCACTAGACTCAGGAAAGATCAAGGGCACAGAAAGACACTTGCAGATAAAGGGGAGAGTAATAAGAAAGGAAATAGAAGGCTCATGGGGACCAGGGGTGGATCCACATTCTCAGTCACTCTCCCTTCAATCCCCTGGCGTGGGCCCCACAAAAGGGCCAAGCTCCACTCGTAACCGCCATGTGGCCAGATCTCTTCCTTCTCTCCACTCCCCCCTTTCCCCTGAGAGGCTGCTACTCATCCTTCACATCTCAGCTTAAACATGGCTTTCCAAAGGAAGGGCCAATTGACCAGGTCAGCCCCACCGCCTGCAAATGCCCTTAGCTCCCTGTGCCTTCCTCCTGGAGCATTTGCAGGTACACAGTCAGTTCTAGAAATGTTTGCTCACTGTCTTTCCCCCATCAGGCTGGAGGCCCCACAAGGTCAGGACCCCATCTGCCCTGTTCCCTGCTCTAGCAGCCCAGTGCCCAGCCATGCCAGGCACACAGTAGGCTCCAAATACGTAGGGGTGGCACATGGGCTGAGGATCACAGAATCGGTCCCAGGTCCTGCAGAACCTGATCAGGTGGGTGGCAGATCCCCAGGTCCCTGGGACCACTGGGTTAGAACTTTACTGCATGTGTCGGGGTGCCATGGGGACCCTGCAGAGTCATGCTGCAGCAAAGCTTTTACCAGACAACCACAGTCCCTTCCTAAGGTCCGAAACTAAAGAGAAATGACCCAAATCACCCCCCATGGAACCGAGCCTCCACGTTCCATCAGGTTCAAGTTGCTCCCCTCGCTCCCTCTTCCTTCCTCTTCACCTTTGTCAGTCCAGCTTTACGGGGCATCTCCTATGCACCTGGTGTGTCCTGGGTGCTGTGTTTGGGCCATCAGAGGCACATGAGCCCTGGCCTTGTCCTTGAGGGCCTCCCAGCAGAGTGAGCCATTACAGGAGGGTAGGATGGGCCGCACCAGAGGCTGCAAGGAAAGGAAGGAGAGGTGGCCTCTATCAAGGGAGCCTGGACACCTTCCCAGAGGTGGCATCAGGGGTGTGTGTCTTGTGGGGAGGGGTCAGGGCCCTAAAAGACTGGCAGGATGCAAGGCTGAGAAAAGGGTAGGACTGGACTGGGGGTCCCTGCTCATGATTCCATAAATCCAAAATGAGCTGAGACAGGGCTTAAGCAAATGGATGATCCCATCTGATCTGCCTTAGAAAGATAACCACCTGATTCCAATTAGGGAAGTGCAACACACACACACACACACACACACACGCCATAAGGAAATATCTCAGCTTTCTACCAAAATGAGACCTCTGTCGGCCAGCCCAGGAGCCAACAGCCTTCCCACTGAGCTTCATAGACCTGGCACCCAAACCTATCCTTAAAATGAAAATCATGCCTGGTGTGGTGGTGCACACCTGTAATCCCAGTGACTCAGGAGGCTGAGGCAGGAGGATCACAAGTTCAAGACCAGCCTCAGCAATCTAGTGAGAACTTGTCTCAAAAATAAGTGGCCGAGGATATAGCTCAGTGGTAGAGCACCCCTGGGTTTGATGTTGATGCCCAGTGCACCCCCCAAATCACAATCCAATAGCAATGGAAACAAGGCCACATGAGGGCTTGTCCAAGGACTCCACAAGTGTGAAAGGTTGCGACACAGGAAAGAAGGGAGAGTGCCTCGATGCTGAGCATCCCTAAGGACTGCCATCCCTGCCTTCGTGGAGGATGGAGTAGCAGCTGACCACTGGCAAAGAAGGGCCACCTTCAGCAGGTCAGGCCGGGCTGAGCGACTGCAGCCAGTGACTGCACAACCAGGATCCCAATGGAGATCCAGAGATGAGCAAAGTGACTGAAGGTATTAGGAATTCACTGGGAACTGTCATTGAGCAAAGGACTGAACACTACCTAGGAAGAGGGTGTCCCTAGAAGGAGAGCATCTAGCAACTGCACTCAAGGGCCATGAATGCCACAGAGATCCCTCTCTGGGCGAGTCACAGCAGCAACATCATCATTGGAATGTGCCAGAGAGAGTACCCCAAATGCCCCAAGAAGGTGTCTAAAAACAAATTGAGTTGGGGGTGGGGGTGGGAGTAGATCAGTTGAGGCAGAGGTGTCGAGCAAGCCTGAGGCACTGAGTTCCATCCCCACGGCAACAAAATTTTTAAAGAATTCCATCAATTTGTGGATCTTAGCAAATGACTCCTACTCTAGAGGGGGAACAAAAGTCTAGTACTAAATACCAGAAATGCAAAAGATGTGAAGAGCCCACAGCTGGGATCCCTGATGTCATCTCACCATCCCCAACACTTCCAGCTCAGGAGGGGTCTCCCATGGAGGACGACAGGGTCTGAGGAAGTTATTGTTATTTCTGTGCCTGTCATGTCACCAGCAGTGGCCAAGGTGCTAGCAAACCAGTGAAAACACAGGTTCTCAAGTGTGAATGGGCATGACAACATCAGGATCCCCGGCCAACTCCAGACTTTTAGCATCAAACCATGTGGGAGTGGGCCCTGGAATCTGCATTTTAACAGGCTGTGAAATTGAAACTTCTCTAAATTCTTTATTAAGGAATATTTCAGCTGAGCACGGTGGTGCATGCCTGTAATCCCAGTGGCTGGGGAGGCTGAAGCAGGAGGATGGCAAGTTCAAAGCCAGCCTCAGCAAAAGCGAGGCACTAAGCAACTAAGTGAGTCCCTGTCGCTAAATAAAATACAAAATAGGGCTGGGGCTGGGGCTCAGTGGTTGAGTGTCCCTGAATTCAATCCTGGTACCCCCCTGCCCCCCCCCAAAAAAAAGGAATATTTCAACCCCTCTTAAAAAATCCAAGTAGCTTTTTGAAAAACTAATTTTTCCAAATTCTGACCAACAGACAATTTACATTTCCCATGTAGATCCATATATTAAAAAACAGATTATAGGTTGATATGTGAACGCACTTAAAACATTCATAGTAGGCAATCTAATTCTTAACATTAAAATCCCCAATTTGCACAGATGAAGGAAACATAGAACAAAAATGCTCAATTTTGTTTTCCATCTTAGTAAAGCAAATCAAGCAGAATCTGCCATCACAGAAGAAAGAAATGATCTCCCTGTCTTGAAAAGCTACAGGAAGCATTTTTCATCTTTGATGTGCATGTGGACCGCAAAGCAGTTCCGGGCAACATGGCATAAACCCAAAGGCATCATTTTGATTCTCTGCACATCGTTTTGGATTCCATGTGCATCTATGCTAATTTTCTCTCTCCAGCCTATTATTTAAGCCTTCGAAGGACAGATGTGCCGCTTTATAGGGCCATAATCCACTTGGTGGGCGGATAACGAAGAGGCCTTTGGTCTTCCTCATTTACTCCAATAAGAAAAGTAGAGGATTGCCTTGTAAAACAGCATGTCACTCATGCCCTGGTTTCCATGGAATGTAACCTACAGAACTCCTCAGACCAAATGCATAAATTCATCATGGTCAGAGAGATGACCCGAATTAGCTCCAGGCAGAACAGAATGATGCAAAGGCCAACCTGGGGGTATAAATAGGAAAAGCAAGAGGGTCACAAAGTGACTTCCAGAATTTTAGGCCACACAGGTATTCGTAGGACTGTGGTTCACTGTTCTGGGGATGAGAAGGCAGAAATTCCAATCCTAGTAGGTTCTTAAATCTCTGGATTGAATGATAAATTCTGAAATCATTGCTAAGGATTCCCTGCACATTCCTTTCCTTCTTTCTCTCTTTTTAAACCTCCATCCCATGCATGTGGAACCCTGAGTGACCTCATGATGGGACTCCAGCACACCATGCAAGACGCCCTGGTTAAGGACAGCATTGGCTGATGAGAAGTGGCACTTGTACTTACAAAATCCAGAAATGGGCTGCACTATCTCCAAATGAACCACCAACAACAAAGATTAGGGTTGCTGCAGCCCACGTCCAGTCCCAGAAGACCACCTGCTCCACGCACACCAGCACCCTTGCCAGCGGGTAGGAGGAAGAAGAGTTCATGAAGGGCTATAATTGCAAGCAGCAAAAAGAAATGATTAAAAATACATAAACAACCAGACATTAACTGTGGGTTCTGGACACACCACCTCTGTCTGTTTGATTTTTCTTTTTCTGAGAAGGTTTGGAACTCTTGAGACCCAAGCGCTGGGCACAGCTCTGACTTTCCTAGTCACATAACCTTGAACGATCCCTCGATGACTCTGGGCTCTACCTTCCCAACACAGAACAGGGCCTAGGTCACATGAAACACTGAGCAAGGATTTGTAGAAGGCTTGAACAATAGAAAATCTGCAAAATGAGCACATACCAGGGAATCTCAGAGAATGTGTTCCAGTCTCAACATTCAGCAGGCCTGAGATTTCTTTGTCACAGACTCACGTCCCTGTCATCCTACTCTTCTGCAAGTGTGTCCCAACAGACTCATCTCTTGGTACTCAGGACATTGCTACCTTGCATTTCGTCATCACCATACAGTTTACGACACCCCTCAATCATATCATTTTTTAAAAACACTAATCAATAGAGCTTTTAAAGTCCTATGCAATATTTCACAGGCTATATAAAGAAGTATTTAAATTTTCCTTCCACCGTTGTTTCCTGCTTGATTTCAAGAGTTAAATGAGCAGTTTCCCATGCTTCCTGTCTGGTATGTTTTTCCTCTCCATTAAAATGCTAAAGGTTCCCCCCTCCCCTTTCAGGAGGAAAGAAAGAAATCTTTCCCCTGCAATTTACTTTGGCTTTCTTAAAAGTTGGGCAGGAAAGTCAGTGTAATTCAGGTGGAATCGAAAATGTTCTTGTACAAGTGTGCGCAGAAAGAAAGCCTATAATTTCCGAGCATTCTTTTAGGAAGTTTGTATTCTCTGTTTTCCAGGGAGCCTTTACTTTCCAAGGGAGTATGATCGACATGCCATTACTGAAGCAGGCCCAGAACATTGTCACGCTTGCCACATCCATCAAGGAAAAATGATCTGTTCAATGCAGCTCTCATCAGGTGGGCTGAACATATACAGTGGGTTTCTTAAAGACACACCGTACCACTCAGGGCACCTCGTTAAGCATGCCAGGTTTGGACCTTCCTTGGTCTACAGTTCACGTTAATCACGATTTTTCCCTTTGTTGTCTTACTGGCCAGCTATGCCTCTAAAAATGGACTTTCTTCCTTTGGAGTCCAAATTTATGATTGTATTGTTGTTTATCAATGTATGACGAATATGGGTTTATGATTTCACAGGGAGAGAAAATCACGGGAAGGATGGGCAGTGAGAGGAAATTAGGTCTTTCATGAAACAGATCTTTCCCAAATGCACATATGCCCTGCACTCTTCTCATGTTGGGAAAGGTTTCCCACGTTATTCATCTCTACAGCCGGCATCACAAATAATTTTAAGAAGGGCCAGGTTTTCAAAGAATAAGAACAAAATTAAGAGTTCCTGTCTATTTCACTGGTGATCTGATAAAACATTATTAATTGTTATATTGGCTTGTAAGATACGTTCTAAAAATACTTTCAAAACTGATTTCTTTAACCTCCATCCCCCAAATGCAACCTCCACACCCTGGAACTGCTCACCAGTACAGCTCCCGTCCTGGGCGTTGGATGCTTTGGGTCAACCGTTGCCAGCAATTAAAAAATAAATGTGCAGAAACACAAGACCATCCATTCTCCCCTTTATTCTCTCGTTTAACTGTTCGCCATTGAGGCCATTCCCCCTCTGTAAATGTATGGCCGGGACAGGACTCCCTCAGCCATAAACTTGTAGCCTCTCGGAAGACACAAAGCCATGGGGCTGGTGCCTATGGCCCCCTGCAAGATTTGCATCACATTAGAGATGCTGCTCCAGGTCATATGGGTGGTGTGGTTAACGGGCTTAGTAAAGCTGTTTTGAAGAGGTTAACCCAGCTTGTAGTAAGGGTAAATAAACATAACAACCAGCCATTGTTCCCTATTCAGCACGTACTCTTATATTGAAGGCTAAAGGGTATTGAAGCTGCGGAGGATCAACGTGTGCGTGCCCAGAGGACGCCAATGAAGTTTGAAACACCAACAATCAGAGATTTTGTTTCTGTTCCTCATTAAATCATGAGCTTTTGTGTCGAGACTCTGGACGACTGTTCTTTAAGAAATTAACAGAATGGGAAGTTTTAAACTCTACACCAACCTTTTCATGACCTACACAGCAGCGACACTGCTGCTCTTAGACGAACTCCGCGGGGAAGGCTGTTCTGTTTATTTAAATTTGTAAATAGAAAACAGTTGTTTTTCAGTTTCATTTTTCACCTCCTCCTATGCCCTTGTGGCTTATTCTCTCCGTGGCCCCTAGCATGTGCCCCAACCATGGGTCTGCTTTCCCCACCCCTTCCCATTCCTACAGGGAGCCCAAGAGGTGAGTAGAGGTGAAGTTTAGTTACAAGCAGAGGTGCCATTACACCCAAGCCGAGTGGGAAACCCCACCACTGCCATGGGACCCCACCACCCAGCGCAGGGCAGGAAGGGCAGGACCCTATTCCAACTAGCACTTGGGAGGACCAAACCCAGGCGACATGGCTCTGGGGAAACATATTCTTGGGACATCAGTATCCCCAAACAGGGGTCCCGAGGAGCCAGATCTTAGGTTGACATGGGACATCAGGCGGGGCCACCTGCTTTGGGCAGTACATCTCCCCTGCCCCAAGCAGCCACCCAGGCCCTTCGTTAGGACCCATCACCCTTCCTCCCTCAGTGGGCAGGAAGGAAGAAGATGGCATGTGGCCACCTTCAGAGGTGATGGGCCGCCCGCTGAGCTGCACATCAGGACCGCAGCAATGGGCAAGGGCAGCAGTTCCCCAGGAGCACCCCAGGCCCGGCAGCTACAGCCGGGAATCATGGACCCCAGTGCCACAGTGGAGACAGAGCATGGGTGTCCACACCCAGTGTCTGCTCAGAACACCGGTGGGAGGACTGCTCAAAAGTCTCTCTCTCTCTCTCTCTCTCTCTCTCTCTCTCTCTCTCTCTCACACACACACACACACACACACACACACACACACACACAGGGCGTCAGAAGAAGCACTGGTCCAGGCAAGCCCTTGGCTGTGAGGGGACACAAGGGCACACATTCTGGTCTCCATGCTGCCATGCAGGCAGCCTCCACACCCACACAGGTGGGCCTCCTCAGGTCAGGCCTTGTGGGAAGCTCTGGCCTCCTCCAAGGGAGTCCCACCTGCCTGGCAGAAGCAACAGGAACTCAGAAACAGCAGCCCTGCAGCCTGTTCTTGGCTTGGGACTAAGAGCAGGGCCTGGCTGGAACTCCTACCCCATTAGCAACAGGCCCATAAGTTCCTAGGTCCTCACCATTGGTGGCCTGCTCACCAGACCCTTGTCCCAAATTTTGTTGTTTAAGTCTCCCCAGCGTGATCTTACTCAACCCAGTGGTCCCCTTACAGTAGAATCATGACACTGGGACTGGCCAGAGCCAAATACTGGAACCCAGGTTCCACTCTGAGCAAAGACTCTAATGAGGGCCTCAGAAGAGAGTTGAGTCACAACCCAAGCCCCTTCCTGCCTCTTTTCCCTGACTGACAAACGGAAGGATAAGGAGATACGGAAGATACTGTCACTCTTCCTCCTCCCCCCACTTCTCTGGTGCCAAGGATGAGCAAAGGTGTCACTGGGGAGGGGCAGGCAGCTGAGGGTGGGTAGCGACAACCCCTTTCAGGCACTCCTGATGTGGGCAGTGAGGTCTGCCCAGCTCCTGAGCTGGGAGCTGAGCACAGGAAGAGGACCTTGCAGCTAATCAGATTAATTAAAAACCATACCTGTTTATATTTTGTGTAGCTCATCACTGCTCCACCATATCACCCCCTTGTTATTAATTCTTGGGGGCTAAATTATGGGTAACACTATTAAAACATTATCAGAACTAATGAGAAACAATTACTTAGAAAATGAGCCAGGACAAGATTGAGTCGAGAACATCGGTGGTGATCGCCACAGATTAGTTTAATAAATCATCAGGTGCCAGGCAGGACTGACTGCGTGTATGCAAAGCCCGTCACGGGAAAAGGAAATTGAGATTTTTTTTTGCATAATTTTTTCATTAATCTCAATAGGACCCGTGTGGTGTAGATTGCTTTATTCCCCTAATACCTTGCCGGAGGGGGGGTGGTGCCCAATAATGTCTTCATTGTTTTACTGAGGTCTTAATGACAATCTGTGACAACCTCATTTTAATGTATAGAGGATTATATCGATACAGTCATGTTTTATTGAAGTGGTCAGGGGAACTCCAATTGGAGCGAGGCACTTCTGTGAGCACAAGTTAGTAAGTTCTGGGGACCTGGGTGCCTTCCCTTCTGATGTCCAAGTTTTGAACTGCCGCAGCCTCAGCCGGCTGCCTTGCCGCCTCTCCTCCAGGGACTGCTGGGGAAGCCGTGTCCTGCAGAATGAAGACTTCACTGCCTCCAATTTGAATTTGAAAGTCACTGGTTGCCTGGCACATTTTGCTGGATAATTGGAACAAACCATGTGGTTGTGTTCCCTCTAAAATAGAAGTGTATTATTGTTCACACCTTTACACCCAATAGTTTTGTAGAAGTTTGAGTAACTGGCTTTCTTCCTTGAAGACGCGAATTTTCTAACGATGCCATATAAGGAGAAGAAAGGATACAGGCTTCTTCATTTGAAGGAGACTCTGCTTTTAGGATTTCAGTTTGCCGTGCAACATGAATCCTCCGTTTTTATTTTTATTTCATTTTCCCCTCTCTAGTAGTAGGAAATCAGTTGTTGGTACAAAGCCCATTATAAATTTCCAACAGGACTTTGTGCAGAGTGGTGCTGGCGAGAGTCACCGGATGGGTCTGTAACGGCAGAGCATGTGCCTCAGGCTTGGGGACACGGACCTCCCAGTGCAGAGCCCCCGCCCCCCCACCACGTCTTCGCATTGCCATTCAGAGGGAAAGTAATTACCTGACCCCAACATTTAAATGTTAAATCTTTAGTCTTAGTCTTGCCTTCCGCTCACTGTTTTGAACTGGGGTCGGGGGAGGGAGTAACTAGGAGAGCGACCAAAATAGAAAGTCAATCACTTTCGGATTCGTAACTTGGTACCTGCAAGCTTGCGCAGTGGGACCCGGCAGCTTTAAGCTGTTTTGAGTCGGTGATTTTTGTCGTTGTTGTTGGTTTGTTTAAATTCCAGTAATAATTTGGCAGCACACCTCCTTCCAAATCAATAAGGATTGCCAACGACACAAAGTGATCTGTAGGGAGGAACCGAGATCCTCCCTGGCGCCTTTTTGTGGAGCCTGTTTGCTGCGATCAAACCGTTCAGCCCGCAGAACATTTAGTTTGAAAAAGTCTTTCGGGACTTTGTGACTGTGTCCTTCCTTTTTAGATTTTTTTTCCCCTTTTCTTTCTTTGTTTTCCCATTATAAATGATCGACTGGATTTTACTTTCGCTCCTTCCGACGGGAAGGGCACGGCGAGCCTGGGACCCGCGCTCCGCGTGGGAAGGAGGTGCGCTGGTGCGTCCGCGGCGCGCAGTGCGCGGGTCGCGGCCCCATCCGCGAGCCGCCTGCGCGTCCTGGAGGCCTGCGGTCATCGGCTGGCGCGGCCCTCGGGGTGGGCTGCGGGGACCCGTGGAAGCCAGTGGGGCCTCCCCCAGAGAGGCTGCGGTCCCTTGCCGGCCGGCGAGATGCTCGCGTGGAGCTGCGCTCGGGACTCGCGGCCAACGGGGCGTCCGGCCCTGCAGGGCCACAGTGGGGAGCCCGGCGGCCCAGCGGCCAGGCCTTCGGCCCCGCTCACTCACCCGCCCGCCCGCCGCGGGCCGCCCGGAGCCTGCGAGCTTGTCGCGCAGCCCCGCTGTAATGGTGGCAGATCAAAGGCTGCCCCGTGTCCCCGCGGAGCCAGGGACAATCCCGCGCCTTTGTGCGCTGTTGCTAGGAGCCGGAGAAACTAAGAGAAAGTGTCAGGAGCATGTTAATCAGACTCGTTACAGTGTAACAATAACGTCTCTCTCGGGTCTCCCAGGCCCCGCGCACCCCAGCGCACCCCGCTCACAGGCCGGACACCTGCGTGGGGCCCTCGCGCCCGCCCTGAGCACCGACCGCCCCTGTGTCCCTCCAGCCCCGAAATCGACCCTGGACCAAGCGCAATGACGAGGTCCGAGAGACCGTGCAAGTGCCAGGAACATCTCCCGGTGGTGGTCCCCGCGATCCAGGCGCGGTTAACCTGGACTGCTGGAAGCTGGCAAGGTGGCCCGAGGGAGGTGCGGGAAGGTAGAGTCCCATGGCTTCGCTTCTCACTCGCGGAGCTGGATTGCTCACGTTACTCAGATACAATGTTTGAATCAAGAGAAAAAGGAGCCTTGCATTTCAGAGAACTTTTGGCTTAAGCGTTTCCCTGCCTATGTCTATTTGTCTTGCACATCCATGGAGGATACCATCAATGACCATCCCCAGTTTAGGAAAGAAAAAAGAAAAACTTTGTCAAGATCTGTCAGCAAATCAAGATTTCTCTGAACTTTTCCCAAGGAATCACTTCATTGGCTCTTTTAGTCATTCCACAAACACCTGTTGAGTAGACTGGGTATCACACAGTTCCCTGAATATCATAGGATTTGCCCCAGATGAACTTTTCTTTTAAAATTAAAAAATGGCTTTGCTGGCCAGGTGCCTGGAGCTTGGAACAGGACTGCAATCTCAGCTACTCAGGAGGCTGAGGCAGGAGGATCACAAGTTTGAGGCCAACCTGGACAATTTAGCAAGACCCTGTCTCAAAATGGGGGAGGGGAAGGATGGACTGAGGATGTAGCTCAGTGGTAAAGGGCCCTTGGGTTCAATCCCCATGCCATAAATAAATAAATGCCTTTGTGGAAGTGAAGGGAGGGGCAAGGCTGTAAAATAAAGTCCAGTGTTAAAACAAAAATGCCATGGGCTACAATCGTGGCAATAACAATAGGTGTGAATTAAGAATTTTAAATGTTTGGAAAACTGTAAGTCATATGCTTTGCAACCAGTCTGGTTTTCTCCCCTTTCATCTCCTTGTCCCCTCCTTTTCGCCAGCCTGAGGTCTGACAGCATCTCAGAGTTACTGCAGGAACCCACTCAGTCTTGGCCCTCCCCCCCCCTTCCCCTGCTGAACCATACAACAGGAATTAGAAAGTGTGCTCAGGCTCAGGGCAGAGGGCGGCCAGGGAGAGGTGATTTTCTCCTACATGACTTCTGTTCACGCAGCAGGAATGTTACTAAGGAGCCAGACTTCCAGAGTAGATCTGCTGTACCCTAAGTCAAAGATAAAGCTTGCAGTTCCTAGAAGGGGTAGAACCCACCTCTTAGATCACCTGCGCTTACCTGCTGACCCAGGAAGGCCCCTCTAACTGTAGAAGGCTTCTCCATTGATCACCATCGATTCTCATGCACTGCTGTGTGCAAAATGTAATCATACAGAAAACTGGACATATTCCCAGAGGCTAGAGTCCTGGGCCTGGAAAGAACTTTAGAGATTCCTTTCATTACATAAATAAGAGAGCTAATCAACTGAAAACTCCATCTTATGAAAGGCAAGGGGGAACCAAACAATGGCTATGTCACAATAGCTAAAATATCTGCTACGAGGGGGAACTCAGGAAAAAGAAGATAGATTTTTTTTTTCTTGGTCTACATAATGCCAAATAGCTGGCTTGGCTGTTTGATTTTGTTTTATTTTTAGACAATGAATCAAATTGCCTTAGTTATTCAGACACACTAATAGAATCAAGAGAAAAAGGAACATTCAGTTTCAGATAGCTTCGTGTGGATGGTTTCTTCAGAGGAAGGCACACTCTAGGCATCTGGCTTAATATCTAAACAGGAGGAAGGCAGGAGGAATCTTCTGAGTTCCAGAAAGGGAAGAACACAAAAACCAACATGAATTTCTGGCTTAGATTTTCTGGGAGAATTATGCTAATAATCTTGACTACCAGATGAGGACAGGCGCACATCCATTTTCCACACTGGGTTTTCAGGAGCTGTAATTCCTGCAGTAGCTTCCATGGAAGCTCTGTGAGGCTTCTCCCAGGCTGGCCTGCAGGAGCTCCAGCGCTGTGACAGCATTGGCAACCTCAAAGGGTGTCACCATGTAGCTGGGCTGTGTTGTCTGCTGCTATAACCACACAGATATTTTGCAAAGCCCTTGCACAAGCTGCAAGCCTGTGGGCAGACAGTGTCACACCCTGAGACTCCTAACCAGTAAGACACACTGTGTTCTGTGAGGTTTCCCCAGAACCCCAGAGACACCTTGCTGGGCTTTCCTCAGTCCTCCCAAGCCCAGGGCTGAATGTCGTTGTAGTACTTGTTTAGATATGTGTGCCGCCCCAGACAGTGCAGATTTCCTGAATATTGGACATTGTCATGGATTCTGATCCCTCTCCTTCTCTCACTTCTCACCCCCAACACAGATTGCTGAAAGTGTGTTCATTAAAGTCAGGAACTCTTTCCCCACCACACTTGATCCTGTCTCTCCAACTAACAGGTTATGTTACATTTGGACAAGCCATTTATTCTCTCTGGTCATCAGTTTCTTCAACTATACAAATAATAATCCCTAATTCCAAGAGTTGCCATGAAGATGTAGTACTCCTGGAGATGGTACCACCCAGATGGCCCTCCAAGGATCCCCACTTGCCCGGCTGGGGAGATGGAGTGGGCAGGCAGCAGTCCACAGCTCCTACAGCATCTGTCTCAGCTGTCTTGCCTGAGGCCAATCCCTTCCCTGGATGGCCTGCATCAGGGATGAACAGGAATGATGAGGTAGGGACGTAAAGACCCAGCTGTTTGGTCCAGATGTGGGACACACTAACAATTGTATATGTTCCAGAGCTCCCAGTAAGGTTGACCAAGACTGGTGGGTCTGTTCCTTCACCCCAATCCTGATTCCTTCTCCTTCCTTTCCTGGGCATTGATCTTTAATATCTCTCACCCTAATGTCTATGCATCTGCTCCTGTAAAGCCTATACTATAAAATAATTAAATGAACCATTGTATTTTAAAGCACTTAATTACAGTGGCACACACCTGTAATTTCAGCTACTTAGGAAGTTGAGGCAGGAGGATTACAAGTTCAAGGCTAGTCTGGGGCAAATGATCAAGACCCTATTTCAAATTAAATATTAAAAAAGAGTTAGGGGTATAGCTCAGTGACATAGCCCTTGCCTATATCAATGTTGGCTATATCAATCCCCAACACCTCAAAAAAAGTTAAAATGGTAAATTTTATGTGTATTTTACCACAGTTTTTAAAAGAAGAATGAATGTGAACTAAAGATAAAATGAAACTAATAAATAATTGTAGTATTTTTTTAAAGCACCTAGCATCCTTCTTGGCACATAACAGGCACTCTACACAGAGGCCAGATTACTTCCATACAGATCCTGACCTCACAATGCAGCAGAGGATGGGAATCCCACAGCAGCAAAGCTGCCTGAAAGAGCATTTCTATGAAGTGAACTCCCTGTCCTCATTTAAGTGAAAGGTCTGTTGTTCAGAAAAACATGTTGGTGGGGTGAATGCCCTGGATACAGACACACTCGGCAGCCACAAGCATTCCAGAAGAGTTTTGTGACTCTGTTGTTGGTGTGAAGAATGTCCTGGGGGTGGGGAGGGGCTGGGTTGTGGCTCAGTGATAAAGCACTCACCTAGCATGTGCGAGGCACTGGGTTCGATCCTCACACCACATAAAAATAAATAAATAAATAAATATAAAGGTATTGTATACAACTATATATAGATAGATAGATAGATAGATAGATAGATATAGATATAGGTAGATAGATAGTTTGGTTTATAGTTTAGAAATCTAGCTTTCTAATCATGTGATAGATAGATAGATATAGATATAGGTAGATAGATAGTTTGGTTTATAGTTTAGAAATCTAGCTTTCTAATCATGTGATAGATAGATAGATATAGATATAGGTAGATAGATAGTTTGGTTTATAGTTTAGAAATCTAGCTTTCTAATCATAAAAATAAATAAATAAATAAATAAATATAAAGGTATTGTATACAACTATATATAGATAGATAGATAGATATAGATATAGGTAGATAGATAGTTTGGTTTATAGTTTAGAAATCTAGCTTTCTAATCATGTGAGCTGCCTGCAGGACATTGGGCAATCCTTCATTTACTGTGAACTTGGCACGAGGTATTTATTTACTGGAGAGACCCTGAGTGCAGATGACAGCTAATATATATAATATTTTATATAATATATATATTATATATTATAAATATATATTTTTATATATATAATATATTTATATATATAAAATCTCCTGGCCCTAGCTAGGCATGCAGCTCTGTGGCAAACACTTGCCTTCCATGTTTGAAACCCCGGATTTAATCCCCAACATCTCACACACACACACCACAAAGAAATCTAGCCTCATCGCTAGACTATGGAAATGTCTCTGTGCTGCAGATGTTTTGACTATAAACTCTTTTATAAAGTCCTTGATTTTGTAGACAACAAAGCCCAGGGGGGATTATGCAGTACCAACTCCTAGCTGGAGGGGGCACTGTGCACACAGAAAAATACACGACTAGGGCACTCTGGGAGTTGTGCAACTACTGACCCCATTAGGGGACTTGCCCAAGGTCATGCTGCTAACCAAACCAAGTCTACAACTCAGGTTTCCAGATTTCCTCCATTAAGCCACACCTCATCCCAGGACTCCTCAGATTCATGGTCCCACAGTAATATCCCCACTTTGATTCTGTGGAGAGAGGAAGCTCCGAGTGAGCTTTAAGAAAGAATGAGGCGAACAGTGGAGCCTCCTTCAGCACTGCCTCCCTCAGGGACAGGGTCTGTGCCCAGCAGAGAAAGCTGAGCTTTCATTCCCAGGTGAATACAGACCCTAGCAAATTTTGCAGGATTTTCCACAGAGGCTGGTTGGAATGACTGGAGAATGTCTTGGGTTGGCTAAGAAAGAAGTCCCAGGAGAGGGATAAAGAGGCAGGACACAGACAGACGTCAAGGACAGTAGAAAGGCCACAGCAGCCTCTTGTCTCGCCCGCCGGCTCTCAGGGCCATCTGTGCTCTGCTCTCGGGCTGCTTCCTCTTCCTTTAACCCTCAATTTTACCTTCTCTTCCCTCCCCCTTCCCAATTTCAGAAGCAAAAATAACCAATGGAGGAAAGAAAAAAACAAAATTAGGGGGGGAAAATCCCCTAAGTCTGTGCCCATGTTTTGGAGGGAAATCTAGCTTTCTAATCATGGAGCTGCCTGCGGGACGTTGGGCAATCCTTCATTTACTGTGAACTTGGCACGGGGTGTTTATTATGCCCATTTTACTGGAGAGACCCTGAGTGCAGACGACAGCTAATGTTGTACTTTGGGAATCAAAGTAGAAATGTCAATGAGGCTGCTAATTATTTAGTAAATTAAATATTGCTGCCAGCGTGCTCTTCTAATGCCCTACGTCTGATCATGCTGTCTTAATGCAAAGCCAACATTCAGATTCTAGTTAGGCAATCAACAAGATGGCAAATTCGTTATTGGTTCTTTCCGTTTTAGTAGAAGATATTTGAGTATGCGGCTTGAGACTCTTGTGGGAGTCTGGAGTGATACTTATGAAGGTAAAGTTTAACTTGAGTTTGCAGACATAAATTTATAAAATAGCAAATTTATATATTTGTTATCACATTATTTATAACTTACAAAATATAAATTTTATATATTAATGTCATTGCATTATTTATGATATAACACATAAAATTAGATTTCTATTTTTTTTCTTATGCCTTTTGGGGCATGTTACTAGAAATGCAACAACAAATAATTATAAAAACCATTATTTTCAGACTATGATAAGCATTCCATTTTCGGAGGTGACTCCCAAAAGATTCTTGTTATAACTTTGCCTTATGAAAACCTTGTTTAAAAAGGATGCATCTTTGTATCAGCTAGGGAACTTGAAGTTGTGGAATATATTTATGAACATATTTAAAGTAAATATTTTCAAAATAAATAGCAAGCGATTGGTCATGAATTTGCATGCACCGCCTCTGAAAAGCAGCACATTTTGAAGAGGTCTGTTGAAACCCTCCACTGGCCTTTCCCTTCATTCTTAAAAGGCATGTGGGTTCGATTAGCACTCAAAAAAGAGAGTGTTTTCATAGCCTCCGGTACAGCGTTTATAAAAATTGTGATGATTTCAGGGACTGCACCTTCATTTTTTGAATTTTCAAAACTTGTCCCTTTTTACTCTTTTATTTTCTTTCAACAAAACAAAGACCGAAAGACCCCTTTAAGAAATTTTATCCATTCTCACAGAGCCCCAGTTTGTTGACCTTCAGGCCACAGAGTAAAACCTTTCTTTTAAGTCAAGCATTCCCCATTGGGAAGCACTCCAGCTTTTTCTTTTTATGAGGAATTTTAACTGCTGGACTTAATTTAATTATTGTATTTTGTACTTACTCCCAGAAGCCCCAGGGCAGGAGCTTTGCTTTTTTCGAAACTTTCAAATAAATATCTTTAGAAATGCACATTTCTGATGGCAGTGTTATTTCTTTGACTTGTCTTCTGATCCAAATCCCAAACATGGGCCTTTCAATTTCCTGACTTCCACACGGGTGGGTTTCCACCTTCGCACCTCTTTGCCAGGCCAGCCTTGGGGAGGGGAGCAGGCAGGCTGGCAGGCATTGAGGTCCAGAGAGTAGCTGTCCAGGCTTCTTAACAGGAAAAGAAAAACCGTCTCCAACGTGGACCGGCATTTTATACACAAGCTGGATCTGGGGACATGGAGTTTAATGAGAAGATCTCCTAGGTAGACGTTGCAAGGAAATGAGGGGATGCTGTCCCCGTGACTGTGACTGCCTCTGCGGAGTTTCTATAAGGTGCCCCCCATCCACCGCCCCTCCCTCACCCCAAGGAGGCACATCGCAAACACACCGGGGGGCGGGGGGGAGTTGTCATCCCAAGCTAAAAGCCATGATTCAATATCTTTATTTCTCATCTATCTTTATGTATACCAATTCCTATCTGAGCCTTTTAATTTCAATCTTTTGAGGTTTTTTTCCACTACATCCAGACTCTCAAAGGTGAAAAATAAATCTGTGTTTTGTAACTGACTTAAAATTCACTTAGGAATATTGAAATGCACAAGATCTGCCTAAAATACTTTGTGGGGGTTAAGTCACTTATGAAGTGGATTAAGGACTTCTGTGACCTCTGACTTTAGGAAGAAGAGGATTCTAAACAGAATTATCTGCAAAGTGGATTGGATTTCCTTGTTTACTTTTATTTAAAATTTTAAATTTTAGAAATCACATCATGTTGGAGCCAAAGAAGGGCTTTCAAAGAGATCATCTGGGGCAATGGGCTGCACCCTGTCTGCGTTCTAGAATTGCCTGGTAGAGTGAGGAGGGCACCTGCAGACCCTACTACTGTGCTGGGGAGGCTCAAATCCTTGAGCCCAGGAATTCAGCACCAGCCTGCCCAACAACAACAAAAAGAATGATCTGGTGGGCTTTCCATAGCTGCCAATATCCAGGACCCACCCTAGATTAATTAAACCAGACTGGAGCACCACCCATCATTTCGCAGATTAAAGAGAGAAACAAGCAAAATTCAGAACCTTCAAAGATGGAATGTGGCTTTGCATTAGGAGTAGCATGATTGGGAACTCCCAGCTCTACAGAAGCTTAAGAAGCAAACTTCAAAAAGTTTCCATAATGATGTGTTGGGCCACACGAATTGATTCTACAAGTAAAAGAATTGAAGAATTTCTCCCTCGTGACCTAATTTCTCGTTTTATATACGTTCACATCCCTGGCTGATGGCAGAGGGGCTGGAAATGGTCATTGTCTTGAAAGGTCTCACAATCATTTTTCAAACTCAGGCACCCTTCTATGGGTGGCTGTGCTCCCATAAACTTCCTGAAAACTCTGGCCAACTGGTGATATAATTGAGCTTCGTGGTTACTATTCTGTGAATTTTTTTGGCTTGTGTGTATTTAAAATGTATATAGAAAAAGCAGTATTTGCCCCAGTGTCCACTAACGCTGTCAGATCACCTTTTTTGTTGTTGTTGTTTTTTTACTGGAGATTGAACCCAGGAATGCTTAACCACTGAGCCACATCCACAGCCCTTTTTATTTTTTATTTTGAGATAGGGTCTCACTGAATTGCTTCGGGCCTCAATGATAAATAGCTGAGGCTGGCCTTGAACTTGCAATCTTCCCGCTTTGGCCTCCGGATTACAGGTGTGTGCCACCACGCGGGGCTGTCAAGCCATTTGTGAACTGTTGAACTCTACACTGGCCTGTTTTGTTTGTTTTGATTTTTAAATGGAAGCAAAAGCCAGGTGTGATGGCACACACCTGTAGTCTCAGTGGCTCCGGAGGCTGAGGCAAGAGGAATACAAGTTCAAAGCCAGACTCAGCAATTTAGCAAAAGTCTATTTCAAATAAATAAATAATAAAAAGGGGACTGGGGATGTAGCTCAGCGGAAAGCACCCCTGGGTTAATTCCCCAGTACTGGGGGAAAAAAAGGCAGACACCATGCGGGGAGGGTGATCCACGTCCACAGTTCAGGGATCCTCTGGAAGGGTCTCGAGACAGCAAAAGGCCATGGGAAGAGCAGGCTGCTTCTTGAGACTCAGCAGACTTTGAGCCATCCTGGCAAACAGCATGCCCTTGCCCACCTCCCCAGCCCTTCCCCGCCAGGGCTGGCCTGCTTGTAGGCAAAGGGGGCTTCAGTTATTTTGACTGCAGGGCCTGGTCCTGGGCTGGCTGTTCTCTCAGGCCCTGAACCTCCCGGGAGAGGTCCAGGAAGCTTTGATCAAAATTATTTGCCTTGGGCTAAGAGACCTCGGGGTTGGCCACTCCTCGATCGCCCTAATAAGGCCGGGACCTAGGATCACAGATGAGAACCTCTTGTTCTTTTTCTTTTTTTTTAGCAAAGGGAATGCTGAGATGCAAGGACTCCAACTATAGGGTTACTACTAGGAGAGGGTAAGTGAAAACACAGTGGATCTGTGAAGAAGAATACCTTCGACCCTCTACTAGGAGCCTGGGATAAGGAGCAGGACTTCACTGTGTTTGTGGCTGGCTAGGAGGGCCACCCGGAGGCACCCAAGGCCCCTGGTTAGTCATTCCATTGGATGTGAAAACCGGTGGGCAGTTGAGCCTCCTTATTCTACTTTCCTCCAAGTTCGAATTCTCTTCATTATCTTTTAAAACATGCAAATTAGTCAAGGACCTAGCGACCAGCTCTGAGGCAAAAAAAAAATGCAGGGGAGGGGGAAGGGAGAGAAGACTTTCAAAAGTGTCTTAGAGAAAGATTCTCATGTAGCCATTAAAAAGAATGTTTGTAAAAAAGATTAGAAATATTTAAAGTTAATGAAATACTGAATTTGGCTGTTTGGTTATTTCCCTCATAGTCTGGGTTTTTTATACTTCCCTCTACCCTCCACATGGACACAGTGAACATACATCACTATGATAATTAAAAAATAAGATAAATACTAAAACAAGGAAATGCAAGTAGATGTGGCTTTGGAGTTTCCATCTTTCCTAAGATGGACATTGATAAGTTTTTGGTTTTGTTTTTGATACTGGGGATTGAACCGAGGGGTGCCACATTCCCAGTCCTTTTTATTTTTTCTTTTGAGACAGGGTCCCACTAAATTGCTGACGCTGGCCTTGAACTTGCAATCCTCCTGCTGGGATTACAGATGTGCACTACTCGACCAGCTAGCTGTAGATTGGTTTTGTTTGTTTGTTTGTTTTTGGAACTGAGGATGTACAGGGTCTCACTGAGTTGCTTAGCACTTGCTTTTGCTGAGGCTGGCTTTGAACTCACATTCTCCTGCCTTAGCCTCCTGAGCCGCTGGGATTACAGGCATGTGCCACTGCGCCTAGCTAGCTGTAAATTTTAAAATCAGAAAAATGGTCAAATGCAGTGACGCATGCCTGTATTCACGGCCACTTGGGAGGCTGAGGCAGGAGGATTGCAAGTTTGGAGGCAGCCTCAGCAAATTATCAAGGGTTCAATCGCCAGTACCAAATTTTAAAAAAAATTAAAAGCTAAATCGGAAAAAATGTTAACATTTCATCTCATTGTTGCTGTAAATAAGAATAAGTATCTGTGAGGAAAACAAGTCAAGCTTAAAGTCAGAATTTGAGGGATACCTAAAGACACCAGAACTTTTTCCCCGCATTATTATTACAGGAGTCATCAGAAGGCGGACTGGAGAAAATTGAAGACAAGCATATAAGGGTTTTCACCATAAAATTAATTCATCATTATTTGAGTGAGACCCTCCAAGGATCCTCGCTCAGGAGACGAGGGGGCGGGGCTACAGTCCTCTTGGAAGTGACTTGACAAGCGTCAGCAGAAACGTCATTCTCTTCATATCTGCATCTGGGGATGTATCCTAAGGAAATGCTGTGATTCTAGATAGAGAGAAAGGCTCATTCACACTCACGACCTTATTCACAATTGTACAGAGGAAGGGGCGTTGACTTGATGGAATATTAGGTAGCTACGAAAGGCGTTCTCCCGGAGATGAGAAGAAAATGCTGCAAATACTAAGTTTAGCCAGGCACGGTGGCGCAGGCCTATGGTGGCTCCGGAGGCTGAGGCAGGAGGATCCTAAGTTCAAAGCCAGCCTCAGCAACTTAGGAAGGCCCTGTACAATTCAGTGAGTCAGGGTCTCACTAAAAAATAAAAAATTAAAATTAAATAATAAAATTAAAAATAAAAAAGGCTGGGGAAGTGGCTCTGTCATTAAGCTCCCTTGGGGTCAATACCTGAGGGGAGGGAGAGACAGGAAAGACAAAAGAAAGCAGGGGCTGGGGACACAGCTCAGTTGGTAGAACCCATGCACAAGACCCTGGGTTAGATCCCCAGCACCACCTCCAAAACAAAAAACCCACAGATCTAAGCTGCATATGCAGAGTCTAGGGCTCCTGCCTGGCTCTATACTTCATAGGTGTGTGACCTGAACTTGGCAGTGGTGTCCCTGGGCCCAGTTTTCCGACTGAAATGACTTAACACATGCAAAGAACAGTGCCTGTCCCATATTGCGCCCTTGACAAATGTAAGCTGCTGTTATTCTTGCAGTGTGATTATGACCAGGTTTAAAAGAAAACTGTTGCAATGATTGTGTTTGGATGATGGCACTGCTGGGGATTTTTAATTTTTTCTTCTTTTTACCTTTTCGTTGTCCAAATTTTTCATTAAATATGTCAATTTATTCAAAAACTAAGTTGGAGCTCATCACAAATAAAGGTCTATTGAAACATTGCTTTTGTTTACGGTGGAATATGCCTAAAAGACCCTGAGTACAGAGAGCCCCAGAGGAGATCTGGAACGCACAGCTGCCGGGACCCTGGGCATGCGGGCCCCTTCTGCCTCCACTGGAGGGTCACCTCGCCCAGGGAAAGATGGTGCAGCTGTGCTACTCATAGTGGCCTCACTGGCCAGTGTCCCCTCTCTTACCCCCACCCCCCCTCCCTGCAGCTTCTTGGAAAGAGCTTCTTCGCCTTTCTCTACACAGATGTGACTCATGAATGTCCTCAGTAGTGACAGGGAACTAGGAAAGCAGCGGGGGTGTTCTAGAGGTGCAGGCTGGCAGTATCTCAGCAGTGGGGAGGCCAATCCTGAGAAGCTTGCCTGAGCCCGGCTCTCCCTGGGCCCTCCTCCCATCCCAGGATCCGCTCTGTTTACACACCTGCACCCAGGGCCTGCGGTTCTCTGTCGTGTGGGGGTGGCTCCCTGACCATTTGTGGGACCTTCCTGCTTCCAGGCAGCCTGCTACAGGCAAGCCTTCAAAGCGGTTCAGAAGCCCAGTGTGCACTGTCATCACTTAACACTGGTAGGCGGCCACAGGACCAGCGGGAATGAAGCAGCCCCGCCCCACAGGGAGGGAGCCCAGCGCTTCCCAACCAGCTCGCCACCAAAAGGTCTTTCCCTAACTTTAACCATTAGCTGTGACCCCAGGGTGACCAAGCCCCCCCCCCCCCCCCCGCAAAGTAAAACAGGAATGAAACGACGTCACAATTGGACTTCATCACACAGCACTGTGGGAAGGGTACTGAGTGGTTGTGACCTCAAGTAATCTAGCATCATTTTTTGGTAGAACGGACAGATGTGTCCATGTGAAGACAGATCAGCCGTATTTTTCTGTAGCATATCTTTGTGTAGTTGGAATTAAGCCACAGAGGCTGAAAGTTGATCGGCTCTTCATCGCTGGCCTCTAGCCTGGTGCCTGCTTCCTCGTGAATTTCCATCCACTGAGTGAGTTGATAAATGGGAATGTTCTCTGTACTGTTAGGTGCTGGGAATACAGAACTCCACAAGGCAGAGTCTGGCTCCTAGATTCCCACACCAGTGGTGGAGCCAGACTCAGAGTAAGAAGTATTGAAAATACAATGTGATTTTCCTAAATCCATAACACTAGTCATCAGTATTTATGGTTAAGCTCCTCCTATATACCAGGAGTTTATAACCCTCCCTTCAAAAGTTCACTGTCTAGTCTGGAAACAACTGTGAAGTAAAGTTAGCAATACCACATAAAAAGCAAAACAGAAATAAGTGCATGGCGACACATCGCCCCCCCCCCAGTGCCCCCGCCCCCCAGCCCTGGGGATTGAACCCAGGTTCTCATGCATGCTAGGGAAGCATTTTACCACTGAGCTACACCACCTGCCTAGTGCAGTATAATTTAACCACACAGATACTGCCATCAAGCCGTTATTTAACCTTTCTGGGCTTCAATTGTCCCATTTGCAAAATGAGGTCAAAGGATGGTACAGACCTATCTCATAGGTTGTTAAGAGAAATCAATGAGTTAATATCTGTTTGTAAAACACTCAGGTTGGTGTCTGGTAAGGACTGAGTAACAGATATAAATACACGTGAAATAAATAAATCTCATGGAAGAACCCACTTGGCTTCCCCTTGGTACCTGCCTCACAATTTTCTGATAGGACTCTTTTTTTTTTTTTGGTCCTGGGGATTGAACTGAGGGGCACTGAGCCACATCCCCAGCACCACTATTTTGTATTTTGTTTAGAGACAGGGTCTCACTGAGTTGCTTATCACCTCGCTTCTGAACTTTCAATCCTCCTGCCCAAGCCGCTGGGATTTGGGGCGCTGATAGGACTCTTGACCAGATACAGCTCCAGGCCTCTGGTCAATAAGGGAAGGAAGAGTTCAATTTCTGTCTGTGGAAAAAAATGAGTATTTGGCAGAATGGAAAAAAAAAAAAATCTCAAAGCCCAGAAATGAGAAATGTCTAAACCAAGGATTGCAAATACATTCTAAATGCATGCCACTCCCTTCTCCCTGGTTTAAGGCAGACCTTGCTAATCAACCCCATATCCTTTCCAACAGTCAGACTAGCTTCGGCTTCGGAATCCATGTCCAAACAGGGCCCAGGCAGTGGCCACTTATCACGAGTGTTGGTGTCCCTGACTAAACCTCAGCTTTCTGGTTGGCCTCAGCGTTGTTTTGCCCACTGGACAACCTGGGCTGCCTTTCGGGGAACTGACCTTCCCCTCGCCTTTCCAGAATGTCCTCCACATTGACTGGTGCTGGGACCCTGCAACCCAACCGCCCCCTCCTGAGAGAATCCTAGTGGAGTGGGTGCCCCGCGAGCCCTGCTGGAGCTTCTTTGCAGCAGAAAGTGAGCAGGCTTGGGAGGGGGTCCACAGCCACTACCTAACGGTGGCCTCAGTGAAGCACATTACTCAACCTCTCTGAGCCTCAAATTTCTCCTGGGTAAATAAATAACCTCTCAGGATTGTTGCAAGAATTCAATGTGACAACGTACCTCAAAGACCCTGGCTGGAGCAGGCGCACAATAAATGGCAGATGCTATTATTGCTAATCTGGCTCTGCCCATCCACCAGCCTGGCACAGGGCCTTCACCGTCTCGTCTTAGTGTCCCCTGACAGACACTGCCACGGAGAAAGGGCTGGGAGGCTGCCATCTAAGCCCCACACCTGGACTCCCCACTGAAAGGGTGTTCACTGTGGGTGAACCAGAGAAGAGGTGGGAGGGGAGGATAAGGGATCTCTGAGATGCAGACCCTATTAACAAAGGATAGCAGGAGGAAGGGGAGAGGGCCCAGGAGGGCACCAGGGGACAGCTAGGTGGACAGAGTCTTCCCCAGCTCTTCTAGGGACCGAGATGCTCTAGCTCTGGAGGTCCTTCCGGTCCCTTACCCCAGCCCTGCTGGACCTCAGCATCAACAGGTATGAGTGTGCCTGCTTCAACTGGGAAGGGGTTCCATGCCAGGCTTAGGTTTAGACTCTCCCTTAGACCCCACTCTGACCTGCTCTCACCAGCTTATACTTGATGTCCCCCACCATATCCTCCTGCTCCCCCTTCCAGAAAAATCAGCCGTGCACCCTTGGACCCAGCCAATGCCCAAGCGCAGCACACTGGTCCAGGGCTGGCATCTCTCTAGGTCATCCGGGGACTGCCCCACAGGAGCTGACCCGGGACAGCTCTCATCTGCTGGGGAAGAGTGACCGCAGTAAACACCCCACCCAGCCACTCGTGCGGGGCCAGCCTGCCTTCCAACAGCTCCTGCGAGGGCTCTTCGTGTAAAAGGCTCTGTCAACATTTCCATTACAGGCTCCTCTTCCCGAGTCTACAAGCCACCTGGGAAAACAGAAGGAGCCCAGGCGGAAAGTTGCCTGGGGAGGGAGCAGATCCGGGCGGAGAGCCGAGCCGGGTGCAGCCGCCCTCGGGGAAGGGACTGGTGCTGGGACCCTGCAACCCCACCGCCACCTCCAAACCCGATCACAGGCAAGGCGCCGCTTCTTTTAATTGCTCCAAATAAATATCGTGGGTCGTTTTAAGAAAGATGTCTGCAGTGTCTTCCCCATTGCCAGGAAGTGCTTCGGGGTATTGTTTGCAGAGAAAGGTGTGATATAAATTGAAACTGCTCTTGCTCAGAGCCCAGTCCTGAAAGTCCATGCAGTGGGAAACATTTCTCACCGTGCACAAACTGCGAATGGTCTTCAAAATT
Source organism: Marmota flaviventris (assembly GCF_047511675.1). Taxonomy (NCBI): domain Eukaryota; kingdom Metazoa; phylum Chordata; class Mammalia; order Rodentia; family Sciuridae; genus Marmota; species Marmota flaviventris. Next base: position 156,366,441 of record NC_092501.1, read on the forward strand.
AAATTTTCTGATTAAAATCTGCATTGTTGGACCTCCCGCGGGCGCCCACCATTTCATGGACAGAAGACACTTCTTGTAATGGCAGCGAGGGAGACCTGTTATCATGGGCTGTAAACTGGCTTCGCGGCTGCCCTTACAAACCTGGAGGGCTCCATTGTGCACACGCTGCATTTTCCATGCAAATCTAGGACTAGTGATCCCCCAGCCAGGCTGCAAGCCGGTCAGTCGGCAAGGTAGAAGATGCAGCAGGAGGACCGGGCAAGCACACATATATTCATCTGCTGGTTTTTAACTTTTTTAAAAACATTTTTTCTTGACAAGGGCATTGTTATCTGAGACGTTAGATAAAGGAAAAGATGAGGCCTCAGAGGGGCTTAAATTTAGTAGCCCAGCCTGCCCCAGAACACATACAGCTTTTCCTTATATGGATTTACCTGCTGTCCCCTGTCCTCCACCCCCACCAGGCTCTAAGGCACAGCTCTGAAGTCAGGCTGGTAAAGCTTAACCAATAACTCCGCACAGCAGTACTGACAGGGGGGTCCAAGCTAGTTACTTTGTTTTACAAATGCAGAATGTGAAATCAAAACAGGAAATTCTGTTTTTGTTTTGGTCTAAAGAAGATGTGCACTCGGGAACACCAAGGACTGGCTTTTCATCTTTCCCATTTCCCAGCTTATGGTTTGGGTTTGCAAGTGAGCACTTTCGGAAAGTCAGTATCAGCCAGACACACACAATTTTTTCTTCTTTTTATCACTAACCATTAGAATAGACTGTGTCTGTCTCATTTGGTAATTCATTTCCTTGCTCAGGTAATACAAAATAGCTTTGACTCACAAAGAAAGGCAGAGGGTGGGGGAGGAAAGAGATTCTGCCAAATAATTGATATGTAGCAATATAGCTCCTATTTTTACCCAAAAATAAATAAATAAATAAATAAATAAATAAAGCGAAGCCAAAGTGAACAACCTGTCTGGATACAATGACTCTCACCAAATCTTTTTCTAGAAAAGATCACTAAGGGTAGAGACAGAGCTGGTGCTAGGGCAGGATAAATTAAGCCGCTTCCTCTGAAGGAGCAAACTCAGGGGAAGTGGGGGGAGGTGGATGGGAACTCCAAAACCACAGTTCAAAGGCTCAGACCACCTGGTGGACACCTGGACAAAGTGGGTGATATCACACCCACATCCACACACCCTGGACTCAGAATATCCTGTTTGCAGCTTCTTTCCCCTAAAAGCCAGCCCCCCCCACCCCGCACCGCAACCCCCTCCCACCATTCATATTCACCAGCCTAAGCAGGTCTCACCTGAGAATTTCCAAGGGTAGAAGTAGAAAGTGCTCAGTGGGGTTCTGGACCCAATTTCTAGGTAACCCTTTGCTTACTGAAAAGAGCTTGAAGAAATGACCACCATTTCACTTGCTGCTGTTTCAGTTGCATAAAAGCTAAATAAAATAGTTTTCAAATCCATAAATAAGTTCTCTTGGAAAATTATTCTGCTGGCTTTCTTTTCTCCCCTGAACTTCTCACCTATATTCTCTTACATGGTCTTGCATAGTATCCTCAGCCTTACCCCTAACCTGTGTTTCCTCCATGGTCACTGAGTAGAACCGTTTTCCTTTTGTCTCTTCTTACTTTCCATCCACACTCATGTCCTCTACTCAAAAAGCCAATAATAAAGTCAGTTGCAAGACAGGCCCGGTGGTGGGCACCTTTAATCCCAATGACTTGGGAATCTGAGGCAGCAGGATCACAGGTTCAAGACCAGTGTGGGCAACTTAGTGAGACGCTGTCAAACCAAAACTGGGGATATAGCTCAGTGGCAAAAGTGCCCCTGGGTTCAATGCCCCACCCCCCATTCTGCCAAAAACACACACACACACACACACACACACACACACACACACAAAGTCAGTAGCCACCTGTCTTGAGTTTCCTGGGTGTTAGGGCAAGAATGTCATCCCTCTTTCATGCAGGGGCTCTGCTGGCCTGGGGAGTACCTCAGAACTCCCAGCTCTACTGGCTTTGCAACTAGGACTCCCAGGTGAATCAACAAAAGGAGCTTCTCCTGATGGCGCCCCCTCCCAAGGGTACTTTGCAGCCCCGCCTCACGCCCAGTATTGGCAGAACTAAGCTGAGCTGCCGGGAGGATTCCTTTCCATGGCTCAATATCTCCTCTCATCCTGAGGTGTTGGGATGTTCCACTGCCTCATGCTTCTGCCCAAACCCAGCCATGTTCTGGCCCTAGCTTGCCACCAGCTTCTTTGAACAGGCAGTCATCAGTTGTTTCTATAAGAAAGTCGTCAATGATTTCCCACTGACTTTCCATAGTGAATGGCAAGGAGACTGATTCCTGCTGTTGTGTCAGGCATCAAAAATCAATAAGCTGGAGCTTGGTGCGGTGGTGCAGCCTGCAATCCCAGTGACTCAGGAGGCTGAGGCAGGAGGCTCACAAGTTTGAGGCCAGCCTAGGCCACATAGCTAGACCCTGCCTCAAAATAAAAAATGAAAGCAGCTGGGGTATAGCTCTGGTAGAATGCAGAAGGTCCTGGGTTGGATTCCAGCACCAAAGCAAAAGGAGCCAATGACACAGATTGACCCCAAATAATCCCAAATTTAGTGGACTGGCTGAACCCATCAGACCCTGCTCCAGTGTCCTGGCAAACACAGAGTGGGTGGAGCTTGGCAAGGGGCCAGAGGGGGAACTGGGAGAAAGAGGAGCTTCAGAGAGCAATGGTACTGTCATCCCTGCCCACCACCAGGGCACCAAGCCTGAGAACCCTACACTGCAGGGCCAGAGAGGGAGGGCCCCATGCCCTTTGGGACATTGGTGGCAACCCCTAAAGGGAATGGAAATTCTGTCTCTCCTAGGAGGTGAGTTCCCAGATAAGAAGCTGCAATTCTCAGGTCATCAGGGATGAGTTAAAGCGATCCCCTCCTCCCTCTTTTGGTCTACCCTTGTGTTTGTTTATTTATCTATTTACTTGGTACTGGGGATTGAACCCAAGGGTATTTACTACTGAGCTATATCACCAATTCTTTCTATTTTTATTTTATTTTGTCTTATTTTTTAAATAGGCTCTCACTAAGTTACTGAGGCCGAACTTTCAATCCTCCTTCCGCAGCACCCGGCTGGAAGTCTAGATGCTCTTAAGGGGGCTTCCGAGAGAGAGCCTCTGCTCGGTGTGAAGACCTCCCTGTGGTGGACAACTCACAAATCCCCTGGATCATCCCTGAGCTTTTAATAACACCAAAATCACCAAGAGAGACCCCAAGGTTAAGGGCTTCCTCCCCAGGGAATTTCCCTATTCTGCCAAACTTGAAGGAGGGAGATATGATTAGCGTCGCTCAGCTTTCCTCTCCATTGGTTCCCCAAAGGTAAAGGCCAAGCCTGATCCCTCGATGAGCCCACTCTTCCCCATCACAGCTAACGGCACCAAAGTGACCAGGCAAATAACCTGGAGGCATGGCTCTCCCCTAGGTCAGGATGGGATGGGCAATATCCTGTCACTGTCCTTCACCAGAGGGAAGAGGACCAATGGGTATGGCACGCCATGTTCCTCTCCACGCTCCCTGTTCATTACCCAACCTCGCCACCTCTCCATCTTTCTCTTGATCTTCCTTGTACATCTCGGTGCCTTCCAGAGTTCTAGTACTTTCCTTTGGGTTGGCAGACACCAGAGGGCAACCTAATCTCACCTACTTGCCAGTTCTCCCGTCTCACCAGTAGAGGGAAGAATTTGAGAGAATCTGCTATTCCGTGGTCATGAATTTGAAATATGGAATTAGCCAGTGCAATAGAACAGCTCCCTCAAAGGCATTCCCGTGCCAAGGCATTCTGTTCTCGTTGGTAAATAATCTGTCATAAAACTGTTTAAATGCATATTAACTCACCAGAGCACAACCCTGGTAAAATTTCCCTCCAGGCTGTATTTTGCAAGGAGACAGAGTTTCCACATGATGTGAGACCTGAGATTAAGCTAACAGAAGTCATGCATTTGTCAAGGTAATATTGACGCTCTGTACCTCACTCACCATTGAGATCTGATTTTTATTTTGGTTCAGAAATAGCTGATAAGGCATTTAGCTCTGAGTGTCTTCCTTGGGGTGCGTGCGATTTCCGCAATATAGGTGCTTTGAGGGTACATATGGGCTTACTTGGGCAAGTGAAGCCAAGTTAATTAGACTGATTATGAACCAAGCAGAGAGCCCTAGGGACAATAAGAGCCCAAGCAGTCCCCCTCCAACGTGGCAGTCCATGCAAGAGCACACTCACCACACCACCCTGTTCTGCTAAGCACACCAAGGAAATTAGAGGTTCACTTTGAAAAATGTTTGGAAAGGAGGAATTCAAAAATGCAACTTGTGCCATTGAAGTACTTACCAAATAATCATCCTGAGCAAGTTAACATTAAAACTTTTTAAGATAGACAACATGGAGTTCTGCAATCTGCTCAACCACTGCAATTTGCTAAATTGTTTGGATCTAATTACCTGGCCTGGATATTTTCTGCTTGGTATCCCCAGCATTTGAACCATTTCCAAAGCCGGAACTTTATAGAAATGATCTTTGAAAAAGAGTCTGTGATTCTATCCTTCTTTAGATGGATTTTTAAAATCCTAGTTGATGAGTTTTCCCACATGACTTTGTCTGTTTGTTTGTTTCTAGGGATTGAACCAAGATGACCTCTACCACTGATCTACATCCCAAAGCCCTTTGTTTATTGAGACAGGGTCTTGCTAAGTTGCTTAGGGCCTTGCTAAATTGCTGAGGCTGGCCTTGAACTTGACATCCTCAGCCTCCTAAATTGTTGGGATTAAGGTGTGTGCCATAGCATTGGATTGTCTTCATTTCTTCACCAACACTCTTTCTTTGATTCATGATCTGAGATAGGAGTTCTTATCCTGAGGTCTGGAAGTAGATTTGCTCATTATCAGGAATCACTTGGAATTGAGGGCAGGATACCAACTGTGTGCATTTGAGGTGTCTCTGGAGAGGGGGTCCATAACTTCCATTAGATTCTCAAAGGGCCCTATGATCTCCATCTTTCCACTCTGCATTCACTAGACCAGGGCCCCCAGTCAGTGTGCAGAATGGGTTACAGGTGTGTCCCTGAACCTGTGACCCCCACAGCCCTTGAGTGACAAAATGATCAGGAATGGCAGTAGATTCCAAGCTGAGCATCTCCTACCAAGGGCTGCCCAGTTGTGGGCTGTGGTGGGAGGTTGGGGAGCCCGGCACTCAGCTCATGGCTTCTCTCTACCCCATCTTTGCTGTCTGCATGTCTTCCCTCCTCTCCCCTTCCTCCTTCAACCACAGGGAAACTTGGCATCAGCCCCGCTGCCTACCATACAACCTGCACTTGGCACACACTCCGCCAAAAAACCAGCGTCTCCTCTTCCTAAAAATGCTCTGGCAGGCTCATCTTGGGGATTTGCCTTGCCAGCCACGTGGCAGCAAGTGAGAGCAGCTCCATTTCCCATTTCCTGGGTCATTCCTGGTACTCCAGTCCCACACGCGTGCACCTCTCCTGTGGCAGTTATCCTTTGTCCATATGTGCAGAGAGCTCCCCGTGCCAGTTCCCTAACTGGCTCCCAGCTGCATTACAAATATTCCTCAAAGCCCGTTCATGCATAGATTCTCTCCAAGCAAGAAACAAGCGTAAATCTTCACAGACTTTAGATAGAGCCACTTACATAACAAACAGGACAGGCACATTCCCATGATTTTCCGACTACTAGAGAACACCCAGAAAATTATGTCACAATGTACGCGTCATGACCACATACACCATCCAGGGTGGGTCTGGTCGCCAGAGCTCAAATTGCATTTTTTTTAACTCTTTATGATGCTGAGGCAGGAAGATCTCAAATTCAAGGTCAGGCAAAGCACTTAGGAAGAAATGGAAGCAAACATCACCAAGATGTCTCAAATAAGAAATAAAAAGGGCTGGGTTTGTAGCTTAGTGGTACAGTGCTTTAGAATTCAATTCCCAGTACTGGAAAAAAAAATAAAATAAAAATAAAAAAAACATGCACTTCAATTTCCTCAAGGTTTAGCAACACCATGCCTGGTTGACAAAATCTTGACAACGGCCTACTACGTTTCAGTTGAATGTCTCAAAGACTTGGTCACCTAATTCTTAAATACTCTTCTACCCCACTTCACAGTTGCATGAGAAAATGAAACTATCTTTCTTCATTTCTCTAGTGAGACAAGCTAATGGCCACAAATATATACATCTCACCTCTGAAAGAAGAGTATCAGTAAACCACAAGGAACTGAGCAAGTTTCTTAAATAGATTAGTCCAGGGTTACTAATGAGATCTTGAGAAACAAACAGGGAGCATGGGGTCAAGAGCCTGGGTGCCGTCCTTCTTTTGAGGAGCAGTGGGAGAATCTGCAAAACCCCTCAGAGAGCCCAGTGATTTGCAGATTACACTTTGTTACCCAAGAAAAGTCACAAGCCCACCAAGTATTTTCTTAAAACCTCCCACCATTAAGTCTAACATGACGGACCCGTTTTTCTTAGACTTCTTTCTCTGTAGTAGAAAGGTCCCCCATCGGAGAGCTCCTGAGCAACATCGCTGTCTGCATTACGGGGCCTTGCTGAGGAATATTTAGACCAAGACAAGCAACCTCCTACTTAACGAAACTGACAAACAGACTGAGCTCAGGATCACTTTACTTGAAGGGTGTAATCCCTGGAAAACCCTTTGAGAAAACAGTCACATTATTTTTTAATGTATTTTAGAAATAGGGGGAAATGTTTGAATAAGTGCCTGAAAATTATTAAGTCTTTTTTTTTGGGGGGGGAGTGTACTGGTTATTAACCACTGAGCCACATCCCCAGTCCTATTGTGAATTTTATTAGAAATAGAATCTCACTGAATTCCTTAGAGCCTTGCTAAATTGCTGAGGCTGGCTTTGAACTCACGATCTTCCTGCCTCGGCCTCCCAAGCCACTGGGAATAGAGGCATGCACCACTGTGTCTGGCTAGTAACAGTCATTTTTAAAGCCCATTTTTAGAGCTACTATCTGGAGTTACAAAAACCTGGGTGATAAAATCTCAAAAAAACTAAATTACATATATAATATATACATACATATCCATAATATATATATATATATGTGTGTGTGTGTGTGTGTGTGTGTGTGTGTGTGTGTGTGTTATTGCATATTCTTTTTAGAACAAGAAAATCATGTGTAGACTTACAAGTTGCAAAAATATTAAACCTTGGATGTGGCTCAGTGGTAGTATGCTCGCCTACCATGTACAAAAGCCCTGAGTTCAATTCCCATCGCTGACAAAACAAACAAAAAAATTATAATTAAGTCTTGTTTTTAAAATAGTTGCTGAGCTTACAGAAAATGAAATACTGAGCTCTCATCGGCAATCACATAACAATAAGCCATTGTTATGAATTTACTAGTTGTAATCTGCTGACCAGAAGTATAACAACTTTAGAGGGAGAGATAAATACACTTTTGGGGAAAAAAATTACCCATAGTAGAGATTTATAGGACAGCCATTAACAAATTAGTTTTTTGTTCAAATCATACACAATAAATGTCACACTTCTTTAATTTGATTTGGATGTTCAGACTCTAATCTTGAGGGCCTGGAAAATTACATAGTATTGATGATTAACAGTATTCCTTATTTTGGCAACAGTAGACATTTGAAATGAAATCCTGGTGATGTTTGTTTTCATCTCTTCCTAATTTTAATGGCAAAAGTTTGCAAAAAGTGTTTTTAGGCACACTCATACAATGCTGGTGGGACTGCAAATTGGTGCAACCACCCTGGAAAGCAGTATAGAGATTCCTCAGAAAACTTGGAATAGAACCACTATTTGATCCAGCTACCCCAATCCTCAGTTTATACCCAAAGTATTTAAAAACATCACACTACAGTGATGCAGTCACATCAATGTTTATAGCAACTCAATTCACTATGAAACCAACCTAGGTGCCCTTCAACAGATGAATGCATGAAGAAAATGTGGTACATTTACACAATGGGATATTACTCAGCCTTAAAGAAGAAGAAAATTGTGGAACTTGCAGGTAAATGGATAGAACAAGAGAATATCATGCTAAGTGAAATAAGCCAATCCCAAAGAACCAAAGGCCGAATGTTTTCTCTGGTAAGTGGATGGTGATCCATAGTAGGGGATGAGGGTAGGAAAGAATGAAGGAACTTTGGATTGTGCAGAGGGGGGTGAGGGGAGAGGTAGGGCTGTGGAGATGGGAAGGACGATAGAACGAGACAGACACTATTACCTTATACACATGTATGATTCCACTACTGGAGTGACTGCACCATGGACAACTAGAGGAATGAGAAGCTGTGCTCCATTTGTGTACAATGTGTCAAAATGCATTCTACCGTCATCATAATAAATTAGAACAAATTTAAAAAAATTAAAATTTATTTTATATTGTTTACTGATGAATTTAAAAGTACAATGTTTTAACATCTTTGCATTTTCCTTTTTTTTTTTTTTGGTGGTACTGGAGATTGAACCCAAGGTGCTCTACTATTGACTTACATCCCCAGCCCTGTTTATTTTTTATTTTGAGACAGGTCTCACTAAGATGCTTAGAGTCTCCCTAATTTACTGAGGCTGGCCTGGAGGCTGTCTTAGCCTCTCAAGTTTACGGACATGTGCCACCAGGCCTGGTTTCAGGGTAGTATTGAAGAAAACAGAGGTCTCACTAAATTGCCCAAACTGGCCTTGAACTTGCAATCCTCCTGTTTTGGCCTTCTGATTAGCTGAGATTACGGTGTGGGTCATGGTGCCTGGCTAATTCCTTTTGACAGATCTCATAGCTAAAGTTGCTTCCCGACATCCTCTGTTGTTTGAGCAGGTCTGAGTAAATAAGCAGTGCTTTCTACCTGACACTATCCTAACACATTCTATGACACAAGTTTTCTTTTCTCTTTTTCCTGTATTGAGGATTGAACCCAGGGTGCTCAACCACTGAGCCACACCCCCAGCCCTTTTTTATATTTTATTTAGAGACAAGGTCTTACGGCGTTGCTAAGTGCCTTGCTAAGTTGCTGAGGCTAGCTTTGAACTGGAGATCCTCCTGCCTCAGCCTCCCAAACCGCTGGGATTACAGGTGTGTGCCACCGCACCCGGCTATGACACGGGTTTTCAAACGTCAGGGGCATTATATGAGGACAAAGCCACAGGAAACACACAAAGACACATCAATGGCATGAGACCTACAGCACGGAGGTCTGCAGAACCCTGCTGATGGCCTTTCACCTTCCGATAGTTTCTCTTAAAACACAAGCATGCAATAGAAGCACTGAGTAGAGAAGCGATTCCGTGCATAGAACCGCTTGGTGGGTCCTTGGATTCTGGCAGGGTCCAAACCCCAATTGTATCTTGCTGCTGAGTGAGTTGTGCGTCACCTCCTCTTTGAAGCCTTCCCCATCCCACCATCCCCAGGTGTTCCTGGGCACCGTACAAACCTTCCACTTCAGCACTCATCACTTTAAGTTGTGCATACTTGCGTCTCTGGCTATCCCACAAATTCCTCCAGAGCAGGAGTGAGAGTCGGTCACACTCTGTAGCCACTCCCTATGGTCACTCTTTCAGAGAATGTGCCTAATACATATTTTTTTTTTTTGTACTGGAGATTGAACCCAGGGGCCTCACTAAGTTGCCGAGGATCTTGTTAAATTGCCAAGACTGGTCTCTAACTTGTGATCCTCCTACCTGGGCCTCCTCAGCCTCTGAGCTTACAGGCATGCACCACCACGTTGACTGAATGAATGCTTGGGTACTCTAGTGTCCTTATTTTGTTCTCTAAGTCCTGTTCAGTACATTTAACCAGGAACTGCTTGTCATTTAGAACAAAGATGAGTCAAGCCTTTTGGACTTTCTGAGTAAGATCCAGGTAGGGAGAGGTCCATGTTACTAATACCCAAGGAGTGGACAAAGCTAGGGTGGACAGACACGTTCAGGAGGCAGGGGTGGGGGGTGGGGTGGGGGGTGAGGGTATGTTCAGCAAAGGATGGGAAGAAACTGAAGGGGAGGTCACAGGAGAGAACGCTTCCCCAGGCGTAGCCAGTGACCCAGGAGCACAAGCCTCACCCCCCCAACGCCTGCCCACTGCCTGCGGCCTCCCCACCTCCCCCAGGCTGCCTGGCTCTGCTGACTGAACCAGCCTCCAGCTTTTCCACACCTGCACGCCTGCCCTGCCCGCCTGAGGCACTGTCCAGGTGATGGCCAGCCTCTGTGCTCACGCTCACCCCCTCCAGTTAACTTTTCCCCTGTTCACAGGTAAGCTTCCTGCTGCGGATGCCAGGCACCTGGCCAACCTGGTAAAGACAGACATTTTGGTGCCCATAATATCCCATTATCAAGGGCCAGCCTTAGAGACTCTCCAGACAGGGCCTGCCTTAGAGACGACTGAGCATCCGAGGAGCTGAACCCGGGGTCCTGCACCCTGAAGTTGTGAGTTCCTTTTTTTTTAATAGTTTTTTTTTTTTTAAGAGAGAGAGAGGGGGCTGGGGATGTGGCTCAAGCGGTAGCGCACTCGCCTGGCATGCGTAGGGCCCAGGTTCGATCCTCAGCACCACATACAAAAACAAAGATGTTGTGTCTGCCGAGAACTAAAAAAATAAATAAATAAATATTAAAATTCTCTCTCTCTCTTGCTTTAAAAAAAAAAGAGAGAGAGAGAGAGAGAATTTTTCATATTTATTTTTTAGTTTTCAGCGGACACAACATCTTTGTTTGTATGTGGTGCTGAGGATCAAACCCGGGCTGCACGCATGCAGGGCGAGCGCGCTACCGCTTGAGCCACATCCCCAGTCCCAGGTTGTGAGTTCCTTTGAAGAAGGACTCTTACTTCCCATTCAGCATGTGCCAGGTGCTGAGCTTCTGGTCCTTTTGGAGGAGGACTCTTTAATTACCCCACGATCCAGTGAGTCCCCCTCTGGTATACACATTCAAAAGAACAGGAAGCAGGATTCGTGAATACTTGTAAGCCCATGTTCATAGCAGCATTATTTACAATAGCTAAAAGGTGGGAGCCACCCAGTATTCATCAATAGGTGAACAGATAAACAAAATGTGGCCTACTTATACCCCGGAATATTATTCAACCTTAAAAAGGAAAGAAATTCGGACACATGTTACAACATGCGTGCATCTTGAGGACATCGTGCTAAGTGAAAGAAGTCAGGACAAATATTGTATGATTCCACTTACACACAGTCCTCAGAGTAGTCAAAAGTCATAAAACGATGCTTTGCAGGGGCTGGGCTGGAGGAGAAGGAGGAGTCATTGTTTGAAGGGTACAGAGTTAAAGTTTGAGATAAGGAAAAAAAATCTGGAAATTGATAATGCTGATAGTTGCACAACAATGTAAATGTACACATGCCACTGAACTCTACTCTTGAAAATGGTTGACAGGGCTGGGTGCAGTGAAGCACATCTATAATCCCAGCAACTCGGGAGGCTGAGGCAGGAGGATCTCAAGGCCAATTCAGTAACTTAGTGAAATCCTGTCTCAAAATAAAATTACCAAAAGACTGGGGATGTAGCTCAGTGGTAAAGTTTCTCTGGGTTCCATCCCCAGTACCAAATAAATAAATAAACAAACAAACAAAAAAAAAAAAAACAAAAGCAAAACAAACAAATAAAAAAACACAGTTAAAGGTTGAATTTTATTTATGTTATGCATATTATGCTACAATAATATATATTTTTAAATATCCCTTCCTGCCAGTTCCAACCCAACTTGACTATCTATGTATCTCCTAGAGCAATCAACCAGGGTTCTACCCCCCACCCCTCCACCCACAGACCTCCACTTGTCCCTGGCCTCCTCTGGCATCACATAGAACTCTCAGCTTGGGACCTTGGCCATTTGAGCCCAGGTTGGAGCCTCATCTCACTCATGCCCAGCTAGTCTGCTGACCTCATGATGGTTTGGCCTCTGCCTCTTGGTTGTCTGAGCTTGTGCTCAAACTCAGCCCACCAAGCCTAGGAGCAAACTTTAGACTCCTCCAAGAAAAAGAGGTGGAAAGGAGACAGCAAAAAATCATTTCCAACTTTGCCTTTAGATCACACTGTAGTGACTAAGCCCTTATCACGTACCAGGTACTGTGCTAAGCAGTTTGTTAATCACCTTATTTAATGCTCACCACAATCTAACAAATTAGTCCTTATTGTCACCATCATCCCCATTCTATAGATGAAAAGCTGAGATACCTGGCAACTTGCCAAGTTCCCAAAGCCAGGAAGGTTCCAGTTCAGGATCGGAAACTGGCTTCTTCCTTGCCACATTCAGCTCCCATGCCTGGCCACAGGAAGTCTGTCAAGAATCTGCATCCTGAGGCCGCCATCTTGATTCTTTCCCTCACTGCCGCCAAAGTTAACGTTTAGGGGAAAAGATAAAAAAAAAAAAAAAATGTAACTTCTGAGGTCACAAAAGACTAGATGTAAACTACGAGTCCCAATATGTATAGAAATATAAAGTCCCCATATGATTGGATCATAATGGCTCACTCTAAGAAATTCTGAGGCCGGGGGTTCAATGCAGACTATTTTTGAGTTTTGAACAACGGCTCCATTGACCAGAGATAGCTTTAAACCTCAGCGTCCACTGTGATCTTGGGAAAGCTTGTTAGCAGATTTTCCACAAGAGAGCACTGAGGACGAGCAAGTTCTGTTCTTTCCAACACAGATCAGCCTCTCCAGGGAGCAAGTGGGTTTCACGCGGAATTAGAGAGCTGCCTCGATTTCAAAACCTCCTGTGGGTGCACAGAATCCTCCGTGGCCGCTGGCAGAAATTCTTTGCAAAACAGTCCTCCTCCAGTTGTTGGAATCACAACCACTGGTTTCACTCCCTGCCTCCCTGTCACCAAAGGGGGTGTTTTGATTGGAATGACAGGGGCCCATGTGGACGAGCCGTGGTACCAATGTGCACGTGACAATGGACACTCCTCTGCTGACTACGCTGTTATTTCAGACACCACTGGACAGATGGGCTGTGTTCTGAGTGGGGAAAGGCCGCACCTTGGAGAGAAAGTTTTTATTAGGCTGTCATCTCGCTGTACACAAAGTGTCCCCCGTCACTTTGCTGGGTGGGAGCTGACTTGGGGCAGATCGCTTCTGAACACTGGAACAGTGGCTTCCCCCTCCCACCATCCTCTCTCGGTTCTGGAGCCGGGCCTTAGTTTCGGGGTCCTGGCTGTCTGCTGGCCCCTGTGAAGCCCATGCTGTGGCCATGTGCAGGGCATGTGCTGGCGGCCTGGCAGCTGTTGGAGCACAGTGAATCCATTCACATGCTGACACATCTCAGTGACTAATGCGGGCTTAGCGAGGAAACACAGAAGGGTTTGACAAGCAGAAACAACTGAATTACTTTTGGAGGAGGGAGGAAATGACACCCCCAACGGGCCTGATCTCACCATTGGGTTTGGACTGGTGAGCCCTGGCAAGCTCGCTGTGGGAAGCACCCGGATGTCATCCGAGCCATCCACCACCATTAATTCTGAGGAGAAGAGAAGCCAGGCAGGTGCTTGGAGAGCGGGAAGAGGTAGAAAGCGACGGTTGTTCTGAGATGGTGCTGGACTTGGAGAAAATAAATCATTCGCATGCAAAGGTCTGAGAGCAGAGGCAGTCTTGTTTGTAGCTGGGAGCGTGGGCTTCGGAAGCAGAGAGAACTAGGGTCAGGTCCTGGCTCTGCTTCTTCTTCTATGACAGAACTCTGTAACCTACGCCTCCATTTCCTCCTCTGTAAAATGGGACAGTAACAGGATTCCTGTACAAGAGGCTAGCTCAGGAATGAGGGGAACTACACATTAACTCACTGATAGGGATTAACTGGGTGGCGACTGTAGGCAGGCGGGTCCCTGGGGCGTGCCTTCGGGGTTTATATTTTGCCCCTGGTGCCCCCCTGAGCTGCTTTCCTCTTCCATACTCTCTGCCATGATGTCCCAACTTACCTGGGCCCAGAGCTATGGAGTCAGCTCTATAAAGACGGAGACCTGTGAAACCGTGAGGCCCAAATAAACTTTTCCTCCTCTAAAATTGCTCTTTTTGGGTCTTTTGGTCACAGCAACAACAAAAAAAAAAAGCTGACTAAAACCCTACTTTATAAAGCATGTGCGTATAAGACCTGGCAGACAACAAACGCTGGTGGTTATTAATCATAATAGTACTTTTCTTTCTTTTTTTTTTTTTTGAGAGAGAGAGAGAGAATTTTTAATATTTATTTTTTAGTTCTCGGCGGACACATCTTTGTTTTTTGTTTTTTTTTTTTTTGTATGTGGTGCTGAGGATCGAACCCGGGCCGCACGCATGCCAGGGGAGCGCGCTACCGCTTGAGCCACATCCCCAGCCCATAATAGTACTTTTCAAATAAAGGAAAATGAGCTTTGGGTTTGTCCGGTATGCAGGGCGTGAACACAGAATTCACATTGTGCTGACCAGCCTTGCTCCTGAGAGTGTGGAGGTGAAACAAAATACAGGAGAGTAAACTCGCGAGACCTGTTGTACACATGGTGGCTTTGCTTAATAAGCCATGTGTTATATTCTTGAAAACTGCTGAGAGCAGGTGCCCTGGTGCACACCTGTAATACCAGCAACTTGGGAGGCTGAGACAGGAGAATCGAAAGTTTGAGGACAACTTCAGCTACTTAGTGAGACCCTGTCTCAAAAATGAAATGAGCTGGGGATGTGGCTCAGTAGCAGTGTTTGCCCAGCATGTGTGAGGCCCTGGCTCCATCCCCAGCACCGCCTCAAGACACGCTCCAGTTACCACCACCCACTGTATCAGAACAGAGGTGCCTCTGATACGCATGAGCTGAGGAGCCATCTGGGCTGGAAGACCCTGGTCCCCACCAACCTCTGTGTTCTGGATCAGACCTTAGCAAATGCTCTCCTGCCTAAGGTGGAACACTATTAAGAATAGTCTCCATGTCACTCCCCAAGATAGACGGCATCAACATGCTTTGTGCATAGACCTTTAGCCACTGATTTGGGGATCTTTCAACCCAAGAACCTGTTGGACTAGAGTTTGTGAAATAGCCACATGGAGCAAATAACAAGGATGACCTGCTACATCAAATACAAGGGGCACTTGATTTTTTTCCTTCCACAACAGAGGTCCCCATACCTCCACCGATGAAGTGCAATGCTGGCTTCCACCCACAGAACCCACCAGGCACCCTCCTGCAGCCAGGGGAGAGCGGAGTGGCTTGCTCGTGGGGACAATCCAACACGGTAAGCCAACCCCTGAGTCTTGGATGTGACATGAGTCCCCGCCACCAATACTAGGAACACTGGGAAGAACAGGACAAGAGAGAAGTGGAACTGGTAGTGCCAAACAGGGAAAGGGAGGGGTTCCACCTGCTTCAGGAAGCTCTCCCGCAGTGTCCTGGTGGCCAGGCCATGGTGGGCTGCACTGGGCTGACCTCCTGGCCTCACCCCCACCTCTAGACCACAGGTGGCCCCCACTTCCTGCCTTCCCTGGCCTCTTCCTGGGCTTACGTGTTACCCGGTTCCCATGTTTTGTTTTTTGTTTGTTTTTTCCTTTTATCAGACTTATTTTTTAAAACCCCACTAGGGTTTAAATCCAGGCCTTGAGCTCCACCGCTGGGCTACATCACCAGCCTTTTCTATTTTATTTTGGGTCAGGGTCGTGCCAAGCTGCCCGTCCAACCTGATGCTCCTGCCTCAGCCTCCTACATGAGAACTGAGGTGCTCCTGGTCTCCTCCGTCTCCCAGTGTCCCGGCACAGACGCAGTGCCTGCTTTCTTTAAGGAGCCCCTTATCTCCACCATCTCCTCCTCTCCGACTGGTGTTCCTCAGCTACTCCAGCCGCTGTCCACCCAGACTGGACGTGAGCATTTAAGCCTTGCACTGGTCAGGGTGACAGAATACACTGAACCTGGGGTCTCCAGAGTTCCTTTGAATTCTAACAACACTGACTTATTATAGGCAGCCATCAATGCCACGCTGTCTCAAGACCCAGGGCACAAGCAACTCTGAAGCTGCTGCTTCCTCACGCCTTCCTGAGAGCGTCTTCAAGAATTTAAAGCAAGAGAATTATTGACACCAGTTTCACGGATTTATTTCGTTGTCCCTTGGGTGGGCACAGAGAGTACCAGGCAGATGAAGGGGTGCGTGCATTATTTTGTGGTCACTGGAGAACTTTCAAGTATCTGCCCAGATCCCAAACTTATGCCAAGAGCAGGGAAGCCAAACGAGGAAAGAAAACTTCTGTGGATTCCAGGTTGGCCTAAGAGGGAGGTGAGGGTGCGGGCGGGAGGTTGATGAGGACCCAGGAGCTTGTTAGAAGGAGAGAGAGCTGAGGGGACTGGCCCAGGCAAAGAGCAAGGGGCCTTCTTGGGAAGGAAGCCGAAGACTACTGTCAGGGTGAGGGATCCAGAAAAGTCTCAGCAGGCCACACAAATCAGAGCCCAGCAGTGGAAAGACAAGACTGCACCTTGCCCAAGAAATAGGGACATGGACCCAGCAGCGCACCACGTGGGAAGTGTCACCAGTCAGAGGGTCACTGGACAGCCAGGACATTGTCACCACCAGCAAAACCCCTCAGAACCACCCATCCGTGGAAGAAAAGGAGTCGTATGTAGCATGGGAAATCAGCACAACCTCACCACGCACACGCACACCATGAGAAAAGAAGAAAACAGCTTGCTACCTGGTGACCCCAAGCAAAGCTGAGACCACCCCAACCAGACCCCTGAGGGTCTGGTCCTTGACCTATTTGTTGTGGACTGATTTCTAGTTCCTGGTGCAATTTATTTGGGAAAAGGAGCCTTACCCCAATAAAAAAAATCGCAAAGATTTTGAAAAATCATGTGATGAAGAAGAAAACTACTCAAGAACAGAGTGGGAAGATGAAGAAACTGTTGGGGGACCACTCACTTGTTTGTTTTCATGAACAGATTTTTTGTTTTGTTTTGTTGTTTTAGAATTGGGGATTGACCCCAGGGGCACTTAACCACTGAGACATCCCCGGCTCTTTTGATTTTTTATTTTGAGACAGGGTCTCGATGAGATGCTTAGGGCCTTGCTAAGTTGCTGAGGCTGGCCCCCAACTTGCGATCCTCCTGTCTCAGCCTCCCAGGTCCCTGGGATTATACACACAGGCCACTGCTGTTGAGGGCCACAGCCGAGTCGGGATGACGCATGGCATTTTTGCCAGAAGTAGTGGTTGAGAGGTGACGCCGGTGAGCCTTTAAGATGATGACTTTTGAGTTCTCCCGGAGTTCCCGTTGAGTTCTGGTTGAGCTCTCGCAGGGATTCCTGAAGAGTTCGCATTGGATGGTGAAGTTCCGGTGGTGGGAGTTCCGGTTGGTGTGTGGCGTTTGGGAGAGTTCCCGGGGAGTGTGGAGTGTGCTGGTGGAGTTCGGAAATAAAGTTTGTTCCTGCTTGAGTGGCTCGTGATTTGTGCCCAGCCAGACTGCGGCATACTGCCCCTGGTTTCATGGACAATTTTTACAGTCATAAACTTTGGTCAACACAACTCAGGGGTTCAGCCCCCTATTCCTGCTGATGGGCAGAACCACAGCCCCTGAGATAGGAGTCCCCTTTGTTTCTCCTTTGCTAACAATAAACCTTTTTCCTTTTCCTCAAGAAAAAACAAACAAACAAAAAACAACTCAGGGGTTCTTTCATAAGAAAGGAGTTCTAAATAAGAGTATTGTCACTAGTAATTGTTTTGCTGATAGATTCCTGGCTCTCCCCAAACCACTGAAGAATCTCAGAGGTTCTTGATCAGAAATGTCACCGGGAAGGGGGTGTGTACCTGTAATCCCAGCAGCTCGGGAGGCTGAGGCAGGAGGATCCCAAGTTCAAAGCCAGCCTCAGCAAAAGCAAGGGACTAAGCAACTCAGTGAGACCCTGTCTCTAAATATAATACAAAATAGGGCTGGGGATGTGGCTCAGTGGTCGAGTGCCCCTGAGTTCAATCCCTAGTACCAAAAAAAGTAAAGAAATGTCCAAAGGAGGAGAAAGGAGATGAAGGAAAGGAGGGGAGCATTGACTGAAGAGGGGGTTGGGCAGTGCCAGCCGTGATATATAAACTATGCATTGAGTTCAACGAATCTACGAGGCAACTATTTATCAAGCCTTTTTAATCCGTGAAGAAACTGAGGCTCTGACATCCCAAATGCTTTGTCCCAAGGATGTGACCAAGACCTGATCTGTCTCCAGAGCCCATGCTTTGTGCACAGCTGTCGTGGCCTATAAACCAAGAGCCGTACCCAGAACCCTGAAGAACAGACATGTAATGATGCCACATAATGATGTCTCAGTTAGTGACGAGTCAGGTGTTCAATGTGCAGCATGCAACGGGGTCCACAGATCTCGTCCCCTAGGGATGTCACATCAGCCTCCTGTGTCAGCACACTCTGGAGTCAGCCCACAGACCAAGCCAACTAACGATGCATTTCTCCTAACATGTCCCTGTCATTTCATGACAAATGACTGTGAATAGGATTTTCCCCATATCCCATTTGAGAGCTCAACTGGAATAGAATCGGGATTAGGTTAGAAAAATAGCCTCAAGTGCATTCTCTAGAGCTGAGGCCACCTGCCGCCGCAAGGTGGTGTGTAATTGGGTCACAGGTGTGTCGAGAACCTGAGTACCCCTTAGCCATCCGGGTGTCCAGCCTGGACTCAGGAGCCTCTGGGCCTGGACCCTTCAGACAGTGAGCAGCTCTGTCATTTCCCCATTGTGCTGTAAAACCTCACTTCCTGTGAGTGGCTCTGAAGGCAAATGCCTGGATAATAGCCCAGCACCACACTGCAACCACACAGGCTGCCCTATGTGCCTGCTTCCTCATCTATAAAATGGGAATGAAAAATAGAACATATCTCATGGGGTAGTTCTGAGAATGAAAGAAAATAAAATGCACAGAGTTCCCAGCACATTTATTAATAGCAATTATTCAGCAACCAATACCTGAGCTGGGGGGACAGCCCCACGGGCTACACCACTCACTAG
The DNA here is from genome assembly GCF_047511675.1 of Marmota flaviventris. NCBI lineage: Eukaryota > Metazoa > Chordata > Mammalia > Rodentia > Sciuridae > Marmota > Marmota flaviventris. The sequence continues at coordinate 156,385,449 of NC_092501.1, forward strand.
ACCATGCTACCTGCAGCGCCCCCTGGCCTTGTGCGACTGTGCATCCCTAACAAGCAGCTTTGCATTTTTTCTTTTATTTTAATCTGTTATATATGACAGCAGAATGCATTATAATTCATATTACACAATTTTTCACATGTCTGGTTGTACCAGCTTTGCATTTTAACCAAACCCCAACCTACTTCTCCTGCCTCATCACCCGCCACTAGCTCCCCAGTCCCACCCCCACGGAGCTCTCATTCTGTGGTCAAATACCAGAGTCCCATATACAACCCCAGGGATTATCAGGTGCCCTCTTTCTGTCTGGAATGTTCTTCTACTTTTGCCTGTTACCATTCTTTTTTTTTTAAAACTTTTTTTTTTTTTAGTTGTAGATTGACACATCTTCATTTTATTTACTTTTATGTGGTGCTGAGGATTGAACCCAGCCCCTCATGCAGGCGAGGATATAGCTCCACCACTGAGCTGTCTCCCCAGTCCCTCATATCCATCCTGTATGACCTACCTTAAAAGCCACCTGTACTTTGAAGCTTTCTCCCAAGCAGAGCTACCCCATCCTCGGAGTTCCCAGGGCACTTTGTACACATGTTTTAGAAAATCAGTGCAGTCCTGTGTGGGTTGCAGTTGGCCTTCATGCAACCTCCTTTGCTAAAGTCCCTGTGGTCAGATGAAACCTTGCTCCTCTTGGCATGACCTGAGTGACTCCCCTGCCCTGTACCAGCTACAGGCCATGTATGGAAGACCAGTCTGGCCACGATTCAATATCCTCCAAGAAAATTTCAAATACAGGCACATAGACCACTCCAGCATTCAAACAACACCCCTGACCACATCCAAATGAGACTAAGCTCCTCCGAGTATGGTACTAAACATGCCAAAAGGTAACAGGGACCTCTGAAGGATTCTGGCTTTTACATATGTCCCCTGGTGTCACAGAGATGGCAGGCTGGCTGCAATTATCCAAGTTGGGCTTCGTTTGATACGCGAGAGTCAAAACCAGGAAATGTGGCCCAGTTTCTCTTTTGAAATTCTTTCCTTCATTATATTTGAATCTCATGTCTCTCTGCTTTGTTTCAAACTAAATATCAAAAGTCTTCCCTTCTCTTATCTCCCTGACAGTTCTTCAATATACTGTATTAAAAACTCTCTGAGGACAAAGAACACACTTTTCAAGTGATGTTTAGGAACTTGCCAACCCCCGGCCTTTCTTCATTTCTGAGTCTCTTCCATGCCTCATGAAACAAAGGAAAAACGTGTCAAAATGTGTTGCTTTTGTGCTAAATACTGAGACAGGATTCTTCTCTCTTAGAGAGGAAGCAATACAGACCCAGATGTCTGACAACTGTCATGTAGCTCATGTTGGCACAAACTCCATCCCACAGGGCCCCTGTCATTCCCACCCATGGCAATTAAAGAAAATGACTTTTCCTTGGTCCAAATCCCTTCTGCTGACCTGCCCTCCCCACCAAGCAGGTCAGCCACAGGACGAGGGCATGATAGAACTGTTTCCCATTTCTCTTCTTGGTCATAAACTTGAGACACACCTCAGGAGGAGTCTGCTTGGGTCATTTTCTCATAAGCATCATTCATTATTTAATTAATATTTGAGTATCTACTATGTAAGTGACATGGTCATTAATGAAAGAAATGTCTGAGCCCAAGTGGTACACATGTGTAATCCCAGAAGGCAAGAGGATCGAAAGTTCAAGGCCAGCCTCAGCAACTAGTAAGACCCTGTCTCTACAAAAAGAGGCTGGGGACGTGACTTAGTGGTTAAGCACTCCTGGGTTCAATCCCCAGCATCAAAAACAAACAAACAAACAAATATAAAGGATTGGGGGTGTAGGTCAGTGACAAAGAGCCCTGGATTACTCAATCTTGGAACTACTGATATTCTGGAATGGATAATTCTTCCTTGCAGGGGGGTCAACTCTGCGCCTTTTAGGCTGTTTAGCAGCATCTGTGGCCTCTACCCACTGGAAAGGCCTCTACCTACTAAAGTGCCAGTGGTGCCTACTCACCATTAAGACTACCAAAAATGTCTCCAGGAGACAGGGCGAAAATCAGTGGCTCCCAGGGTTGTGGGGAGGAGGGAGGAACAGGCAGGGTACGGAGGATTTTCAGAATGGTGAAATTATTCTAAATGATACTGTCAAACTTAAAAAAAATGTACAACAGCAAGAATGAACCATAATGTCAACTACCGATTTGAGTGATAATGATGTGTAAGTTTAGGTTCACGGATTGTAACAAATGGGCCTTTCCAGTGGGGCATGTTGGTGTTGGAGCAGGCCAGGAGACAGGCAGGGATACGTGGGAAATCCCGTGCTTTCTGCTCAGCTTTGCTATGAACCTAAACTGCTCTAAATACACGGTCTATTTATATATAATTATTAATACTAAGTGAAAAAGAATGTCTTTAAGACATTGCAAATGTCCTGGAGGGTGGGTAGGATAGCAAATCACTTATTACTCTGTTACAGACATCACCTACTCACAGCGAATACTCTTCTAAGGACTGTGATAAAATATACCTAGGACTGACTATATCAACCATTTTTAAGGTAGACTGGTTAGCATTAAGTTCGTTCAAAATGTCAGCAACTCCACCACCGTCCTTCTCTACAATGTCTTCTGCTTCCCAACTTGGACCTCTATACCCATTAAACAGCAGTCTCCTGGGTCATCCCTCAGCACCTGGTAGCCACCACTCCACTCTGTCTCTATGAATCTGACTTCTCTAGGGACTCACGGAGCATTTTTTTTGGTGACTGGCTTATTTCACCAGCATGATGGCTGCAAGGTTCATCCATGTCGAAACAGGTATCAAAATTTCTTTCCTTTTTTTTTTTTTTTTTTTCTGGGCACCAGGGGTTGAACCCAGGGGTGTTTAACCACTGAGCCACATTCCCAGCCCTTTATATTTTTTATTTTGAGACAGGGTCTTGCTAAGTAGCTCAGGGCCTTTCTAAGTTGCTGAGGCTGAATTTGAACTCACCATCCTCCTGCCTCAGCCTCCCGAGTTGCTAGGACTATGGGTATGCACTGCCATACCCAGCTATTTCTTTCCTTTTTAAGGCTGAATAATATTCCTCTGTATCCCGACACCACCATTTGTTTATCCATCGTTAACATGCTTGAGTGACTTCCACCTTGCGGCTATGGTGAATGATGCTGCTATGAACATGTGTGCAAATATCTGTTTAAGTCCTTGCTTTGCATTCTTGTGTGCGTATACCTAGCGATGTTGAGAGCCACAGCCAGTCACAAGGATGCCTGGCATATTGCCAGAGGGAATGGTTGAAAGGTGACGCCAGCAAACCATTGAGATGATGATTTGAGTTAAGCTGTGTATAGTTGCTGTGAGGCTGGATTGATTGAGTTGTATATGGACCCTGCTCCGGGAATAGGGCAGCTCTGGAATCTGCCTCAGGCACGGGCTCCCGCTACTTTGGAGTTCCCGTGCAGTTCTCACGGGGGTTTGTGGAGATTGGGCGCAGAGAGCCCGGTGGAAGGACTGTGTTCCCGAGTAGTGTGTGTGCAGTGCCCGAGGGGGGATTTCCGGTTGGTGTGTGGTGTGTCCCGGGAGAAGGCTGCGTTTGTGGCGTTGCAGGAGTTTGGAAATAAAGTTTGTTCCTGCTTGAGTGGCTCGTGATTTGTGCCCAGCCAGACTGCGGCATAGCAGAGGAATTGCTCCATACTTAGAAATGTGACAGGTTTCTGATCCTTTTTTTTTTTTTTTTTCGCAAGAGAACACATGAAATCATGGCGAGTGATTTGTTTTGTTTTGTTTCAGTGCTGGGGCTGGAACCTGGGCCTCACACATGCTAGGCAAGCTCTCTGCTACTGAGCCACACCCCCAGCTCTGCGGTGAGTGGTTTGGTTATTAGGCAGAAGACAGCGGCCAAGAGGCTTTCGACCCTAGGTGACACCTGCAGAGTGAGTTTCTTAACCTTCCTACCCTGGGTTTCCATGGCACCCAAAGAGCGTGATGGAAGGGCCCGGCCATATGTGAGAACTGAGGTCCCGCCTGCGGAGCTGACCACGCTGCTGGGCACTCAGCAAGCAGCCCACAGGTGCCACTTCCCTAAGTCCTCAGGAAATCCGGCAGCGTTCCCAGTCCACCCACCCTCTTTACTGCTGTGGTAGCTACAGTGGGCCGGGTGCTGGATGCCTGCCCAGTCCTGACTGTGTTTGGAGTGGTCACGGACCCAGTAACATGCCCACCCCTTGCCAACCACCCCCAAACCAGCCCTTGCAGGTGGGAAGAAGATGCACCCTTGATTTCAAAGTCAGGAGTATGGAATACAGTGTGCGCCCGGTTTCCCCGCTGCCCTGTCTCCTACCCTGCACTCCTTTCCCTCATCTGCAGGTAAATACTGTCCTTTTAGTCTGCTTGTTTCCCTTGCAGATGTGACCAAGTGTCTGTGCGTGTGTGTGCGTGTGTGTGTCTCTCTGTGTGTAAGTACACGTCCTTCCTTATGTGTAAAGGCAATGTGTGCCTATCTCTGTTCTCCTGGCCCTTTTCTATTTCAGACTCTTGAACCTCAGGGTTCCTCCACTGCTGCCTACACGGTGCTCCTGTGTTTCTTTCTGCTGACAACATTTGGCAGTGTGGCTACGTTAGATTCTCCAAACTGCCCCTTATTGACTACTCCTTAGGGGCTCCTTCCAGTTTCTGATGATCATAAGTAATGCCACAATGCATGACTTTGTGCATGAGTCATTTTGTATTTCTGCCTGACACCACTTGGAAACAATTCCTGGAAGTGGGGTTGTTAAGTTGAAGGGTGATAATAATAATAGTGATAATGATAATGATATATGTTCGGGTGTATTTGTGCTATCTCTGCCCAAATTCTCTACCATAGGAATCGCCATTTTGTCTTTGGAAAGACTTTAGTTTGCCTCTTGCTCTTTTTCTGTTTCTTTTCTTCCTCCTTTCTGCCCGAAGTTGATTCTGGAAAGTACAGCAACCATCCCACACCTGTGAGGATAAAAGTCACCAAAGGCAGCTGAGCTGGAACCCAAACAGTTCCCCAAGGCTTCTCTGGTCAGGGTCTAGTCCTCCACTGCCTACCGAGCTTCTTGTTATGGGAGACATACAAACCCCACCTGTACGGCTGGGTTACTTGTACTGGCTACTGGGTTACCCTCCACTTAAAGCCAGAAACGTAATAACTGAGTAAGTGCAATTGAGATGACCTTAAATAAAAAGCTTATGGCTCATTAGTGACTTGGTACTTACTGCTACAAGATGTGCCATACAATATGGAAGCCACTAGCCACACATGGCAGTTTAAATTCAAGTTAAATAGAACTGAAATTTCAGAGCCTCGGTTGCATTAGCACCATGTCAAGTCCTGGCAGAGGATTCTGGGGGTCACTGCATAGCACAGTGTGAGCACCCTATCACACAGGGGGCTCTGCACTGCTGCACTGAGGGGTCACTCCAGTTCCCACCATTTATTTATTTTTTTACTTATTTATTTATTTATTTATTTAGTACCAAGAATTGAACCCAGGGGCACTTGACTACTGAGCCCCATCTCCAGCCCGTTTTACTTTTTATCTTGAGACTGAGTCTTGCTAAGTTCTTTAGGGACTCATTAAGTTGCTGAGGCTGGCCTCAAACTTGCAATCCTGCTGCCTTACCCTCTGGAGTGGTTGGGATTACAGGGGTGTGTCACCTTGTCTAGCTAGTTCCAACCATTTAAGAAGCTGCTATTCTGATGACCTCCTAAGTCTTCTAAAATAGTTCTGAAAAAATAACTCTATGTGAGATTAGGTTTATTGACCAATTGATTGATCCAGTATTATGATATGAGATGTGACCTGCCTCAGCTTCTTCCATTGTGGAAAACCCCACTTCCTGGGTCTTTGCCTCCTTATCAAGGGGATCTGTGCTATGGAAAATAGCTACCATGCCTTTCAGAGGTGTAGCCCTGGGCTGGGGCTGGGGCTCAGGGGTAGAGCGCTTGCCTAGCATGTGTAAGGCACTGGGTTCGATTCTCAGCACTGCATATAACTAAATGAATAAAGATTCATCGCCCCTATGACGAAGAGCAATGCATCTTTCAGAAATAGGGTTTATAGGTCAAATATATTTATATTTTAATAAACACATAACATGTTATTATGTAAAATAAATACACACATATTTATTTCTAAAAACATATATGCTTGTTTCAGAAAACACCATCACGAGAAATGAAAAGTAGCGATGATTTCACCCATAATGCAGACAACAGCTCAGGATGGTGGAGAGCATCTACAAGGCCGTCCTGGGGTGGAGAGCCACAGCGGTTGGGAAAGGGCTCCCCACCTCCACTTGGGCTTTGCAGAGAAAGGCGAGGGCTGGGAAGCAGAAAACAGGGAGGACGTTAGCAAGTTTCTGAAGCTTTGGGGGTTTTCACACAGTGCGGGAACCCATATTGTGTGATGAGATCAAGTGGAATCATCTGTCAGCCTGTCTGTTCACATAGCTCTGCTATTCATAGAAAACATACCTCTCTCCCCATGTAAAACACCATATGCCTCCTCTCTTACCTAATTAGGGGCAGGGTGTGCGGGTATCCTAGGGACCTGTGCTGCTTTCTCAGGTCTCTGGAACGAAGTGGGAGGAGGTAATGGCAGTAACTCAAGGGGCCATTCCGGGGCCTTCTGCAGAACATTCTGCAGGGATGTCAAGAGCAATAGGGAACCATATTAATTAATAAATTTGAAATGAGTTTTGACTCCTGCTGTCTATGGCATCATGAGAAAGGAAAGGAAAGAAGATGTCACCATCTTTGGGAGTCTCAAGGCACCATTCAGCTACCGCTTAAACCTCCAATCGCTTATGGAGCCCCTTATGATTCACTATAGTAATGGCCACTTGGTACCACCCCTTCCCCCCAGGCCCCCCACTGCCTGCCAGCCCTGTGTACCTAGCTGTCCATGCACTGCCCCTGAGCCCTCGGGCCCAGTTGCCAGGGGCTGGGGAAGGTGAAGGGAGGGTTACTGTTTAGTGGAGACAGGTTCTTGATTGGGGATGATGGACAGCTTCTGGAAATGGATGGTGGTGAGGGTCACATTGTGTGACTGTACTCAATGCCAGTGACCTGTACACTTGAGAATGGCTAAATGGTAAATGTATGCCATGTATATTTATTTATCATCTTCGTGTGGTAAAGGGTGCTGAATCCAGGATTTTGCACATGCTAGACAAGCACTCGACCACTGGGCGACATCCCCAGCCCTTCTGTTCTGTTCCATTCTATTCTATTCCTTTGAGACAGGGTCTCACTAAGTTGCCCAGGCTGGCCTTATGATCCTTCTGCCTTAGCCTCCCAAATAGCTGGGGACATGCATCACCATGGCCAGCTACCACAATTAAGAAAAAAAAAAATTCAACATTACTGACCGGCCTCATTTTAATTTCAAATGTACGAATAGCAAGTCGCCATTTGACCCTGACCATCGATCCCAATAAACTTCCTAGTTTTCTCGCTTTCACACTCTGCAAATGACTCATCTTTCGGCTCCCTTCTACTCCCTTACCCCTGTCCTCTCCCTAGGCCTCAGTGAGAACTTGGAGCAATCAGACAGAGCCCCACCCATACACCCACTTATGTTCCCATGCACTTGTTTAAAAAAAAAAAAGGTGAAAATGCAAATTTTATGTACTATACATTTTATCACAATAAAATGTATGTTTTTACATCTCAGTCCCTGGCTTGGGCTCTGATCCATTCCCCACGATGTCTTCCTCAGCGTCAGCGTCCTCTGTTTATGCCCCACTAGGCCACCAGCTCCTGTCTGGAAAAAACTGCCATCTGCCCCCCCCCGCCCCCTTCAGGCCTCTACCCTGCTCCCAGCACAGCCTGGCTCCTGACAGGGCCACTCTGTCCCCACCTCACCTACCCCCTCAGCCCTCCACCCCTCTGCCCACAGATTCTGTCCACACAGCTGTGGACAAGCTCTGTCACCCAATCAGGCACAGCTCAGCCTTCTTGGTACACTTTTGACCTTCCTGACGCGTCCTTTCTAGTTCACCTCTCACTTCACAGAGAGCTCTTCTGGGTCTTTCTCTGGTTCCTTTTCTACCTGCTAAACGTAGGTCTCCAGGACTCTCCTCTGGGCTCCTTCTCCAGTCCACTCACACAGCCTCCCTATGTCATCTCAATCCATCTTGTGGTCTTTAAATACCATAAAACTATCTCTCCAGTCCTCACCTCTCCCTGGGTCTCTAGAATTTTTTATCCTCTGTCTAACCTGGTACCTCATATAAATGACTTCCTGTACCCTACTGGCACTGCCCTACTAATGACACGGTGCTGTGGTTTGACAAGTGTCCCCCAAAGGTCCATGTGGTTAAGGATGGATCTCCAAGGTGGCATTGTTGGAAGCCGGTGGAACCTTTACAAGTGAGTAGGTGGGAGGGAGCCCTTAGGAAACCTGGGCATACTCTCAAAAGGGATTGTGGGACTCTGCTCTCTTTCACTATCTTTTTTGCTTCCTATTTGATGAACAATTTACCATTTGCTCCAGTCATGGTGTGCTACTCGGCCAGAGGTCCAAAGTGATGGATGGGGTCACGTGATCATGGACTAGAACTCCCCAAATCAACCTTTCCTCTTTATAAGTTAATTGTCTCAGGTATTTCATTACAGGGATAGGAAGCTGTCAGATATGCACAGCTCCCCACCCAGGTGTAGAGCATTTCGCTGACCTTTCCTGCCTCACCCGTCCCTGTGGATTCAGCAAGTGCTGCCAACTAGTCATAAAAACATGCCCTGACCAAGGGCAGTGGCACAGGCCTGTAATCCCAGTGTCTAGGGAGGCTGAAACAGGAGCATCACAAGTTTGAGGCCAGCCTGGGCTTCCTGGCAAGACCCTGTCTCAAAATAAAATAAAAAGGGCTGGGCTGGGGCTGGGCTGGGGCTCAGCAGAAGCGCACTTGCCTGCATGTGGGAGGCACTGGGCTTGATTCTCAGTACCACATATAAATACATAAAATAAAGGTCTGACAACAACTAAAAAAACGATGTTAAAAAAAAAAAGGCGGGGCTGGGGCTATAGCTAGGCCGTGTGTGCTGTCCCCAGCACCACAGATAAATAAATAAATAAATAAGCATGCCCTCTGTCTGCTTGTCTCCATCCCCAACCCCCATCACCTGGACCCCTGCAAGAGTTTGCACTCACACAACAGCCAACCACTAACCCCAAAATCAAATGACAAAATTCCACACCCTGCCATAAACAGCTTCGCGATGGCTTTCTGTTGCCCCATATGTCACCTCAGCCTTCCTCAGAGTCACCGTCCAGCTCATTCACGGTGCTGGACCCTCACTCAGTGCTCTCCACTAGGAGTGATTTTGCCTGTCTGGGGACATTGGCCATGTCTAGAGACAGCTTTGACTGTTGCAGTTTGGAGGACATACTGTGTCTAGTGTATAGAGGCCAGGAATGCTGTTAACAGCCTACGGGCACAGGAAAGTCCCCTTGAAGTGTTAAGGAGGTATACATGTAAGATATCACTTCCATTATTTTTTCTAGAAACTCCATCCAATGCCTTACTAAAAAAAAAAAATGTGCTTTTTATTTATTTATTTATTTATTTTGGTACCAGAGATTGAACCTGGGGGCATTTAACCACTGAGTCACATCCCCAGTCCTTCTACAAAATGAACTGAGATGACTTAGGGAGGTTGTGTGAGTAGACTGGATAAGGAGCCCAGAAGAGAGTCCTGGAGACATACCTGCTAAATATTTTAGCAGGTAGATAAGGAACCAGAGAAAGACCCAAAAGAGCTCTCTGTGAAGCGAGAGGTAAACTAAAAAGGACGTTTCAGGAATGTTTTATTTAGAGACAGGGTCTTGCTAAGTTACTTAGGGCTTCACTGAATTGCTTAGGCTGATTTTGAACTCATGATCCTCCTGGCTCAGCCTCCTGAGCTGCTGGGATTACAGGCGTGCTCCACCGCATCTGGCAAAAATACATGCATTTTAAGTGTAGATGAAAGAAAGCAAGTTTTAAAAATGTTTTTCCACCTGCATGTTTCAGAGAAGGCAGGCAGGCCCTGAGGGCTGGGTCCCTAGCCCCGGGCAGAGCCAGCAGGGCAGATGCTTCTGCAGTGGCTCAGGGATTGCTGACTTGGCTTCCACTCTCACCACTGCAGCAGAATCGGTCTCCCCTTTTTAAAAAGCAAGCCAGACACAGGATCCTTCCCCAAAAGGAAATGCCAGCAAAATAGCCCTCCTTATTTTTGAAAGGAAAAAATGATTTCCTTTTAGTGTTTAGTCTAATAAGCAGGAATCTGGAGCCTCTGGCTCCATCCTCTGCATTGTGATATTGGGAGAATTTTTGCAAGACTTTCGAGCTATTTATTCAAAACCTAGGAAAATCCCAGAGAGGCAAGACTGCGACTAAGAATTTCTTCGATTTGTGAGTATTTCGAGGTGTATCAATTCATACTTTCTTAGCCTTCCCTTAACTCTTTCTCCCCTCTCAATTATAAGACTGAATAGCAGGAACATTACTCTACTTAAAAAAATAACTAGGGCTGGGGGTGCAGCTCATTGGTGGAGCGCTTGCTTAGCATGTGCAAGGCCCTGGGTACCACCCCCACCAATGCCCCCCTCCACACACACAAATCAACCCTGAAGAGATATGGAATGACTTGAGAAACTTTCCAGGAAGAATGGTCTTAAGCATCGTTTAATCCCTGCCTTTCATTACAGCCGAGGGCCTGGTCCCAGCTGAACTGGAAGGGAGGCCGGTTTCCTGCTTGAGATAAGGCTGCATCTCATACCTCTTCCTGGGGTTTTGCATCCCTTAGATTTCACTCCCGGCAGGTGCCCCAGGAGGGAGTTCCTGCATAGTAAAGGTCAAAGATAACAAAGGCTGAGCACAAAAACCCACCAGGGTCCTCTGTGCAGGAGACCACACCTTGGAGGAAGGGTGGAGTCAGGGCCTGCAGGGACACTCCAGGTGGTATCCAAAAGGGGCCAAAGCTTGGACTCAAGTCAAGTTACCAGATAGGAGCCAGGAAGAGAGGGGGGCCCACTCCCTCAGCTCAGGGGGGTGAAGTAACTGATGGGATGGGTGTGTAGGCTCAGAAAGTACCCAGGAAAGATCCAGGGGGAGCTGGGGAGATTAGTGGGGGGGGGGGGGACAGAGTCAGGGGGGACCAAAGAGAGAAAAGGGATGGGACTGTGAGTTGGAGTTGAAAAGACCTGATGGGGGAGGGGAAAGAGGCTGGGGGCAGAAAAAAAGACTCTGGGCCACCGCAGAGCGGCTGCTGGCAGGAGGGGGAGCTGAGCGGACTGGAGGCTTGCTTGGCTGTGGCCCAGAAAACTTGAACTCAAAGGAGTTATGTGAGTTTAATACTCCCTCAGGCCTGTGGAGAGGGGAAAGAATTAAAAAAGAAGAAGGAGGAGGAGGAGGAGGAGGAGGAGGAGGAGGAGGAGGAGGAGGAGGAGGAGGAGGAGGAGGAGGAGGAGAAGGGAGAAAAAGTCAAAAGTCTCAAGAGGAGGGCGCGTCTTGTTTTAAAGGACTACCACTTGGGCTTGTCCCCAATTTTCTAGGTTTTGTTCCTGGTTTATAAGGAGAAGTTTTATGTCACCCGTGAGAGTCTGCATTTTTGTGGGATTCAAATATTCCTTAATTAGGTGTTGTCTCTTTACAGAAAGAAAAGACGCCCTTTATTTCATTTTACTTTGCCATTTTAATTTACTCCCTTTCGTGTTTAATAACTAGGTAGGGAAATGTTAAACAGCTGCTGTAAAATATTACAAACCCTGCTCCCTGGAAACACTGAGAAGGAACTTTCTAGTACTATCTCCCACCCCAGAGTGGGGTGCCTGGGGAGGCCCCAAGAATCCCAGGCTTGGCCAGCCAAGAATTGGGGGTGCTCGATTCCTCTGTCCCACTGTGGCTCACCCCCACCCCTTCTTCCCTCTTTGGCTCATGTTGGGGGTGGAGTGGGGGAGAGTGTTTGAATGGAGAGGGTCAGGCACTGGGTTGCTGGGAAAATATCTTCCCCGCCAAGTGACCTGTTTGGTTTGTCCTTTTCCTTGGGTGCCTTCTAAACAGGGTTCAGCCTTCTCTATCCCAAACCAGGGAATGTGCCCCGGTGAAACTCAGGAAAATCAGGGGGAAAAAAATCTATCTATCATCTATCTATCTATCTATCTCACAGTGGCCAGGAACATGTGTGGCCTTGGTATACCAACTACTGGTTTCTTATTGTGTTCTCAGTTTGAGGAGAATGACAGAAAAGGGAAGGGACTGTAGTGTTTCTACAGCTCAAAAAGTAAGGGGGGGCATGCTCCCCATCCAGTTCCAGATTAACACTGCAGCAAAAGGTCAGTAGTTGTCTACAAATTGCAGAGACTTCCCAAGGGATCTGGAAGGCAAATTTGCAGGGCAGCCCAGGGCACGGGTTTCCATCCACTGAGCTGCCTATGATGCTCATGCACTCATTTTGCTGGCAAAAGAGCCTGTCATAAAATGTAATACTGACTATAAAACAAATCAGCGCTTTGAAACGACTTGCTTCAGATGTTTTCATAAATCCCTAATGGCTCAGGCACTGCCTGCTATTGATAATATTAATGTGTTAATAGTTCCTCCGAAGCAGGAGCACTGGTAGGTCTGGACACACACGTGCACACGCACTCAGAGGCAAAGATAGGAATGACACAGAACCCAAAGAGAATGGTTTGGCTCTCCCTTGAATTTCAGCGGCACCCTGTTGACCTTGGAAAACCAGGTCCAAGGGAGAAATGTGACATTCTTAATTCTTGGTGGGAGCCCCCTTTAAAGAACTTTACACTGCTCATTTAAAAAGTTTATCAGCTAGGTACACATGTCCTAAAAAAGTACATGAACACACCCATGTTCAGAGCTGCTTTAGACACAGCCGACAAAAGGTGGAAACAACCAAGTGTCCCTGGGAACGGATAAACTAAATGGAATCCAGCCAAACAATGGGATACTATTCAGCCATGAAAAGGATCAAAGTTCTGATGAAGTTACAGCATGGATAAGCTTGAGGCCATCTGCTGAGCGAAATGAGCCAGAGACAGAGGCAAATATTGTATGAAGTCCCTCGAACGGTCAAATTCAGAGGCAGGAAGACCACTAGTGGCTGCCAGGGGCTGTGAGAGGAGAGGATGGTGAACTGCTGCTTGATGTGTACAGAGATTCTGTTTGGGAACAGGAGAAAGGTCTGGAGATGGACGGTCATGATGGCTATAAAACACTGTGAATGTTCTTAATGCCATTCAACACCTGAAAATGGTTCAATCAGTAAATCTTACGTTGTACACATTTCACCCTGATTTTTTTGGGGGGATGCCAGGGACTGAACTCAGGAGCACTCGGCCACTGAGCCACATCCCTAGCCCTATTTTGTATTTTATTTAGAGACAGGGTCTCATTGAGTTGCTTAGCCCCTTGCTTTTGCTGAGGCTGGCTTTGAACTTGCAATCCTCCTGCCTCAGCCTTTGCAGCTGGAGCCACTGGGATTACATGTGCCTGGATTTTACCTTGATTTTTTAAATGGTGGAGAAAAGCAGGTGAAAAATGGATATTTGGCTTCTCTTCAACTTTCTCCATATTCTCCTACTTTTGTTGTCCTGCATCAGGCGCCCAGATCTGTTCCCAGTTTGTGTTTACATTCACCAGATCTCCATGGAGGCTCCAGGAAGCCTTCCCATTAAAATCCAGGTCCTTTTTTCCCTGTTTTTGGTGGGGCTGGAATTGAACTCAGGGCCTTAGCACATTAGTCAAGTACTCTACCACTGAGCTGCATTCCCAGCCCCAAATCCTGATACCATCTCTAACAGAGATTTACAGAGCTAAAATGATGCTTTTCATGATGTAATTTGTTTGCTTCCTTCCTAGCAGGCTTCAGATGGAAGAAGTCAGAGAAAATACATGCTCTGATCACCACACCAGAGGCCAAAGATACTGAAGTTCTTTCAAGGCACATTTCTAAAGTCTCTGGACCACCTCAGCTCTCTGCTTTATGGACCTGTAATCCTAGTGGCTCAGGAGCCTGAGGGAGGAGGATTCCAAGTTCAAAGCCAGCCTCAGCAACTTAGTGAGGCCCGAAGCAATTTAGCAAAACCCTGTCTCAAAATAAAAAGTATAAGGGGGGCTGGGATTGTGGCTCAGCAGTAGAGCACTTGCCTAGCACATGTGAGGCACTGGGTTCGATTCTCAGCACCACATATAAATAAATGAATAAAATAAAGGTCCATCAATGTCTAAAAAAATATATTTTTAAAAAAGTATAAAGGGGTATGGATGCGGCTCAGTGGTTGAACACCCTTCAGTTCAATCTCTGCTACCAAAAATAAATAAATAAAGGACCTAGAGTCAAAGGCTAGAAATGGAGGGGCACCATGGGAGGGGCGGCTCTCCTGGAACTCACGCTACCTCTTACTACCAATCCTTCTGGGTCTAGGGGCAGAGAGAAAGCTCCAACAGAGGACAGGGCCTATCTAAAAGTCTCTCTCAAGAGCACAATAGACACTTGTCCCAGGTCATGGCTTTTCTAATGCTGGCTCTTTGGAGTCAGTTTATTTAAGACATGGCCAGAGTGGTCAAATCTTTGGCCTCAGCCCTAAAAGGAGACAAGCACTGGCAATAGCCCACTCATGAATTTCCCTTACATTTCATTATGCAAAACCCAGCTGCCAAGAACTCCAGGGTCCCCTTGCATAGGCTTTTGCCTGGCTTTGAACATAGAATGTGTTCGGTGCCAGACCTTCTCCATGCCAGGTCAGGAGAATAAAACTCACAGCTCATGACAAGAGAAGCCCATTCAAAGCCCTCCTGAGGAGAGCACGAAGCCTAGTAGTTTTTAGACTGAGGGGCCACTGGCAAGGACCCCAGTCACATAAAAGGGTGGGGTTAGAAGGGTCTTGAACAAGCCTGCAAGGGAAGCCCCAGTGAACAGGGGCAGTGGGCATAGAGCTGAGGGCTCCTACAGTTCCTGGGAGGGCCTCTGGTGGGG
This sequence comes from Marmota flaviventris, assembly GCF_047511675.1. Taxonomy (NCBI): domain Eukaryota; kingdom Metazoa; phylum Chordata; class Mammalia; order Rodentia; family Sciuridae; genus Marmota; species Marmota flaviventris. The sequence continues at coordinate 156,400,460 of NC_092501.1, forward strand.
CTGCCCAAGGACAGGCAGCCCAGCTAAAGGCAGAATCAGACCATGGGTTCAATTAATGAACGAATGAATGAGCTCAGGTTAAAAGCTGTCAGGACCTGGATACCAAACATTCATAATCTGAATATCATTAAGAAAACTTTGCAGTCAACATTAATTTTCTTTCTTTTTTCTTTTTTTCTTTGGAACTGGGGTCTGAAACAAGGGGTGCTTAACCACTGAGCCACCTCCCCAGTCCTTTTTTATTTTGAGATAGGGTCTCAATAACTGATCCTCCTGCCTCAGTCTCCAGGGCTGCTGGGATTACAGGTGACACCACTGCACCCGGGTCAACACTGATTGTTTTAAATCAACCCACTTCACCAAATTCTCTGCCAGCTATAAAATGGCTTCCTGACTTGCCTTTCTTTTTTTTTTTTTTTTCCCCAAGCAATGCTGTTTATTAAACAGCTTAGGAGGTGAGAGACAGTGAAAAGTGGCAAGACAAGTCAGGGGAAACGACATTTTACTTTTATTTTAAACGTAGTCTTCCTCAATCTCCTTTAAGGCTGTCCTAAATTTGGTTAGGGCCAGGATGTGTAGGCCATGATCATTTGCAAGGATCAAGTGTAAGTTTCACATGCTTATTGTTTCTTACACTGGAGCAGATAGATACATGCACAATAGACTATAAGAAGTATTCATGTTCACAGTATTTGGGTTCTGGGTATTTTCAAGAAAATAGCATTTTGCATTTATGCACACACATTAACTTTTCCTGGTGATTCTTCCGGAAGTCTGACCATTTAAAAAAATTTTTTTTTTAGTTGTAGGTGGACACAATACCTTCATTTCATTTATGTGGTGCTGAGGATTGATCCCAGAGCCTCATACATGGGAGACAAGCTTACTCTACAGCTGAGCCCCAGCCCCAGCCCCAGCTCAAAGTCTGACCATTTTATTTATTTATTTTTAGAGAGAGAGAGAGGGAGGGAGAGAGAGAATTTTTAATATTTATTTATTTATTTTTTTTAGTTTTCGGCGGACACAACATCTTTGTTTGTACGTGGTGCTGAGGATCGAACCCGGGCCGCACACATGCCAGGTGAGCGTGCTACCGCTTGAGCCACATCTCCAGCAAAAAGTTTGACCATTTTGACTACTTGGATGCAACTCACTCTGGGATAAGGAAATGGAAAAGTATACAAAATTACAAAGGGCTTTTTATATTTTAAAGTGTGCTTTTCTGGTACTATTACCCTGCTTATTGATGGCTGACCCATGTTCTCAGAACATCTGGGTGGGTCTGCAGCTGTCTCCAGCCCCTCCCTCATCCTTGTGTCTAGCAGGCAAAGGCTCCCTAAGAGCCTTGGGGTAGATGGCCAGGTGATCTGTGTCAACTTTGCAAAAAGGAGGATGGAAAGAGAAGCCATCATGAGTGTAGGGTGACCCATGAGTGTAGGGTGGTGAGACTTGAGGAAAGGGGAAACAGGATGGAAGAAGGTAGGACTAGGGAAGCTGAGGGCTTAGTACATCCTCCTGAGTTACCAAGTCATTGTCATGGTATTGACTCACCACACTGGAGACCTCACAGATCCCAGCACAGGGGCCCTAAGCCACCAGACTCACACGTGTCCAGTTAGACAGTGTCCACCGGGCACAGCCAGCAGTATGGAGAAACCTGGGGGCCACATCTCAGCCCTCCCCTTCCCAGTTCCCACTCCAGGACAGACCATGTCTCTCCAGGCAGTCACCAACTGAGGCCCAGGTTCTGGTTGGACCCAGTACAGCACAAACACTCATACAGCCTGTACCAAGGTCACAAAGTCAGAAAACCACCTTTTCATGACTTTTCTCACATATTGATCGCCTCCAAGTGGTTCCCCAAGGAGCCCAGCAAGGCCAGGCCGGTGGGGTCTTCAAACTGGTGGAGAAATCCAGGACTGTCCCCACAGCTCACTTACACAAGGAGTGTACTAGGAGACCCACCAGAAGGATCTCCTGGGACCACTGTGTCTTCTAGGTGTCCACTCTGGGAGTACACGTCTCCTCAGATGCCTTGTAATTATACAGTTGTTCACACTACCCTGCTCCTTTGGGAACCTGCTGCGAGATCATCAATGACCCCTCACTAGCTCAGCCCCCTCCATTTCCTGAGCTGGGATCCCCGGCAGAAGTTAGGCGTTTCCTATTCTGGAGGGACTTTTCCAACTTGGAGCGGAAAAAAAGGACTCCAGGGCAAGGACTTAGGGACTTGTCGCCACGTTTTGGACCCCGGGAGGCGAAACTCCTTGGATGTGCACAGTATTTGGCCCGCGCTACGGCGTGTGGGGAAATATTATTACACTCGGAAGGAATCAGGACTCCTAGCCGGGCCATTACTCGAGCCTCTCGGCACGCGCAGGTTTTGGCCTGGCTTTCAGTGACTCCCCCTTCTCGCTAACAACTCTCTCGTGGGCCGCAGCAGAGCTGCGCCCGGGGCTGAAGCCCCCGAATTACAGCACTTCTGCAGCCCAGACACCCAGAGAGTTGCCTCCGCGCCCTCCAGGCCCAAACCTACCTCCGCCCAGTTCCCCAGCTGCTGAAAAGGATGGGATTCCACCACGCACAGCCTGCGCGCACACACTCACATGCACTCACGCACACTCGCAGTCCCCCTGCAACGCCGCCTGCACACGTGCACAAGCCTGGCCGTTTTCCTTTTGTGCTCGCTTCGCAGGCCGGTGTTCCTGCCTCTGGTCCCATCCTTCCTCACTTTCTTCCTGGGCTCCCCGGGCCTGGCTCCTTTCCCTTCGGCCCCTCTGCCCGAGGGTTGTGCCCTTGCCCTTTCTACCCGGGAGGGGTAGATGCGCCCCGCCTGGGGGCTGAGTTCTGGGAGAGGCTGGAACTGCAGGGCTGGCCTCCGGCCTGCGCCCTGTTTGTTTTCCCTTCGCCCCCTGAATGCTAGATTAAGACGTAAAGATTACCCGGGCCGAATAATGCCGGGAGTCAACACTCGAGCAAACAAAAGTGCTTGCACAACTCGCCAACCCCGCTGGGACCCGGGCCGCAGGCTGGGGGAGAGAACGCGCTCCTCGCTGCTAATTACAAATAAATGATGATGTGCTCACTAAGTAATTGATTTAATGAAGTTCCTATGAAACTATTAAACCCGGGTGGAGGTCAGGCTGGAGGCGCCCCAGAGCGCCCATTGTGGGCTGTTTAACTCCACCAGGCTCCTCGGAAAGACATCGGGGCTAATAGGTGAAGTCACAGCTGCTCGCGCTGACTTCTCAGAGCGCCCGGCCGGTCGCGGGCACCCTCGCACCCTCCTCCTGTCGCGCCCTTGTGTCCCGCCGCCCGCGCCCCGCGCCGGCCAGCTTACCCACGCCACTCCCAGCCCCGCCGCCAGCTCCCGAGGGCCTCTCCAAAGGGATCCCGGGTCTTGTTAAGAGCGGGAAGTTGAGCACTGAACTTGTGCGCACCGCCAGCAGTCGGCGGCATGCACCGCGGCCCACCCCTCCCTCCTCACCCCACCCCCGCCACTTGGTGCTGGAGCTTCAGCCAGTGTGCCACGCAGGGTGCTCGCGCGCTCTTGGCAAGGTGCCTGGAGCCCGGACGTGTGCCCAGTGCATTGGTTGGGGCGGGGCTGGGGGGTGTGAGTTGTGCATGACTGTGTGTGAATGTGTCTGGGTGTGCAAGCGCGCTTGCATGCGTTCCGGGCCCAAAGGCCACCTTTCTGCATCCACTACCTGGCCAGAGGCCTGTTCGGGCGAGAAAGTAGAAGTAAGGGGAGAACAGAGAAAGGGAAAGTGGCCAAAAAGGGTCACTCAGGTGGGCGGTTGGGCCTGGGAGCTCCAGTCCTAGGTGGAGACCTAACGCGGGAGTAGGGTGCTCTAGGGTGGCCCTTTTTTCTCGCGCTCCCTGCTGCCCACCTCTGGACAACGCCAGGCGGTCCCCAGCCCTAGAGCGACGCCTCCAGGTCTTAAAGGGGGCGGAGGGCCCCAGGCCTGCATCTCCAGGCTGAAGTATAAAAGTTCGCTCTCCTCCTCCTCCCCCTGCAGGGAAGATGGAGACTACTCCCCCAGCATGGCTCATGGTGGGAAATGTGATCACCCCTTATCCAAAAAGACAGAGGGAGCCCTGAGGAGACACATCCCAAGATGGAGAATCAGACATTGCAGATGAATCTAGAGTTAAGGATGCGAACCCTGGAACCAGCAGCAACGGTCCAAATCATTCACACCCACAGAGGAAAGAGCATTTGACTGCATCTCCCAGCCCCCTACCCCCATGCACACCTGCAAGGGGCCTTGTGGTAAAAGAGAAGGCCTATATCCCACTGGAAATCCACACAGGGGGAAACGGGGGTGCCCACGGGGCTTCTGGATGTAGAAATCAATCTGCCAGCATGCCCTGCCCCCTCCACCCGGCCAACTCTTGTCTCTTCTCATGGAGAATTGCTAGTTAACAGAGTTTCTTAAAGCATGCATTTGATTTATGCCACAGTTAGTCGGCAGTAAGTTTATTGTTGTTGTGTTTTGTGCACATTTTTTAAAAATTTCTAAAGGCTGAATTCAATTTCCATTTGATTTTGAATCAAACACTTGGAATTGGGGCGGGGGTGTGTGGAAAGGATAGTTTGGGCCTGGTTGTGGGTTGACCTGCCTGGTTCTTTGGTCTCAACCTTTGAATCCTCAGGAAATATTGGCAAAAATCTTTTTTTGAGGGGCTGGGAATATGGTTCAATTGTTAGAGTGCTTGCCTTGCATGCACAAGGCCCTGGGTTCAATCCCCAGCACCACAATAGATAAATAAATAAGTAAATCTTTTTTGAGACTTGCTCAAAGTCTCAGTTTCGCCATCTGTAAAATTGGACCTAGACCTGGAGATCCTTGGCTGCGGTCCTTTAGGCTCTATTTGTTTGTGATCTGTGAAGGGGCCACCATAGGGAGGAGGAAGTCAGCAAAGAAGTGAGCTTTTGTCTTCTCTGTAGAAGCGAGTCCCTTTGTAAAATAACGCCCTGCCAGACTGCCTAATGGATTTCTGCAAGGCTGGGGTCTTAGTTTTCCCCACGCAGGAGCAACGAAAGAGAGGGGGACGTCCAAACCCGGCGAGTGCCGCCTGGCTGTTATTTGCAAAGCGGTGTTCACCAAAACGTGCCAAAAGCCGTGCGCGCGGGCGCACTCTCCTCCTCTGCCCAGGGCAGCTGTTCGCATTTTGTTTCCGCCTCCTCTCAACCTAGTCCCTTGTATCCCTTTAACGCCTGCAGCCGACTGCATCCCTGCTGCCCTCAGTGTAGGATGGGCACTTCTCTTCAGCCTGCAAATGAGAAGTGACATTTGCACTCGGCTCAGCCAACGCGTGAGCAGAGCGGCCGGACACAGGCCCATTGACCGAGAGCGGTCTAGGGGCCGGCCGGCTAGGCGGCATCAGAAGCTGCCTTAATTAATACCATCTTAAATAGTCCAGCAGCCACCGAAGACAAAGTTGAAGAAAGACTTTAAGGCTGAGTGCCCCTCGACAAGCTCTTTTTCCCGTGTCATTCAATATTTAATGCGCCCGCTTGTAATTCTACTACTGGTGTTCCTTTCTCAGCGAGGACATTATTTTTTCACGGTGCCCATAGCCAGGGAAAGCCCTTTAGGCAAAGAAAATCAAAATGTTTGTTGTTTTGGATGACTTATAACTCTTGTTTAACACAAGTACTTTCAGGAAAGTATAACAGGCGCAGCCTCCAAAGCAAACAACACAATCCTTGTGACAGAGTCGGACACAAAAAGCACATTGTCTTGCGGACTACCCTTTCTCTGGTGCTAGATGGGGGCCTGTCTCCAGTGAACACCACGATGCCATTTCACTTTTGAACTATTGTTTTTGAGTTATGCCATGTGGTCAAAAGGAGCGAGAAGGGGGTTGTTTCCAGGCTCCTAAGACAAACGAGTTGCCTTTTCAATGAAATCCCCCTCGATCCTTGAAAACCGAGTTTAAATGTCACTTCGCCTTTCTAATGGGCACAGGGCTGGAGGCGACCCTTCAAAGAGTCTCGGTGATAAACGACCCTTATTAAATATGGCCCAGACTGCTGGGAAAGTCCGAGCTCGGCCTGGGTGCTCAAGAGCGCCCCTCGCTGGAGGGCCCTGGAGGAGCCCGAGCTTCCCCGCCACCGCCGAGGCCACAGCCCCAGGCTCGGGCTCGGGTGAGAGAGAGGGAGCTGGGGTGGGGAGCGCGGGTGAGGGGGGCCAGTTGTAATACAACTTCTTATCTGCCGCCCCCAACACGCCCGTGCGCCCCATCCCCAACGACTCGGCGTGAAAGGTTGGTGCGTTTCCCCCCTGACTTCTTTTTGTCCGTGGCCGAGTGGCGTCTGCAAGTCTGAGCTGCAAAGTTACTGATTTGCAGGCTGCATGTTAAGGCAGCCCATGTAAGTAATTTCTCCGGGCACCCCAGCAAAGGAGAACAAATCGCTGACAAAGGCGAGCGCTTTCGATTCAGCGGCGTCGTTAAGGCAACCCCAAAGTATTCCTCCTATAATAAGTTCCACTTCAAAGGGTTTCTCATTCAGCGGTGACTGCCTCGCACTTTTATTAAGTCCGGGCTTTTTCACTCGGAGGAATCATCTGTTTGGTTATTTTTCATCATGTTTATTTTTCACCATTCACACAGTACTTGTATTAAATAAACAAAGAACAATCGCTCTGCAAATAAAAGTACTTAGGTGGGGAGAGAAGGAAGAGGAACTGGGGCTCTGGTGCCCCTGCCCCTCTCCCCCCACCCTCTGACATCACCCGCCCCCCACCCCCACTCGGTTTTCTCTCCTCTCTCCATTCTTTCCCTCTCCTTTCTCCCAAGCTAGGAGGTTCTAGGAGGGATTCCACCAAAGAGCGAATAGATATAAGTATGTGTATGTGCGTGTGTATGTATTTCTGATGAGATGAAAATTGACTGGACTAACTTGGCATGAAAGTAAAGGTCACTGCAACTGTATCTTAATAGAGTGTCTCGAATCGCCGTGGACCGACTGCCAGCGACTCCCCTGGCCCTGCCCATTGCCATAGCAATCCCGATGCTCTGCGCCCATGGACCATAAAAGCAGTAGTTTGAATTTCAAAGAACATGCCTTTGAGCTTCTCCCCGCCTGATTAGGCACTTGCTGTTGTATGCGAATGTGTGCTCGGGAGTGTTTGTGCGTGGCCGTGGATGTGGGCATTTCTGAGAGTTTTGTTCACGGAGGGAATGTGCTGGTAACAACGGGGAGCTTTCGCTGTGAATCTCCTTCACCGTCCTTCCCGACCTGGAAGGCTTCCATGGTCATGTGTCAGGTGTTTTGGTACACGATGGGTGGATGGGCAAGCCCATAGTACTGCCATGGGGTGACAGGATGGAAGTATTAATAAGCGGGATTGTTTTGTTTACCTTGTGATCTGCCTTCCTTTCTTTCCTGATGTAAGGTGATCCTTTGGGAAATCAGATTGCCTCTCAGGCAGTTGTACTTCCTAACCAAACTGGGATTTTCAAGTATTGATGTCCAGTATCTCTCCTACTTCAAGTATAGATAGAGATGATAGAAAAAAACCACAGTGATCTCCAAAAGCTTCCACAAAATGAAAGATATCAGGACAAATATGATGTCTGCAGACAGCTGGGCTCAGCTTTTGAGGAGTGTGGGCCTCTTTTCCTCCAGTCCCCAATGTGACCACACTTGTATGGCCATCTCCTACTGCTCAAGAGTATAGAATTTCCACCCTTGAGGTCTTCCTAAGTACCTTAGATTTTAGGAGCATTAGCTTTCTGCAAGAACATCTGAATGGGGGGAAAATATGTACACAAGCAACAAATAATCATGTGATTGAAGATTCTTCTAACCAGCAAAACAAAGGTATATGATTTAAACAGTGTTTGCGGGAGCCACATCTTGCCTAGGGAAGATGAAGTCTTTGATGATAGCCAACTTAGTGTCAATAAGTGGCTTTCTTTGAGACATATTCAGATGGGAACGTCTTGCTTGCCAATTGCCATAGAAATCTTAACACACCATGAAGATTGTCCAAGCGCCAAGCCTTCCGTTCTGGACTAAATTACTTTGAAGTGGCGCAGGACGAGCAGTGGTCAATTTTAACTCTATAGACTGGACAGAGAACGCTGGGAGTGGGAGATTGTGCGTTTTAAAGCAGAAAATAAGAAGGGGAAACTTGTTTTATACACTCTATACAAGGTTCTGCTCATTGTCAGATATCTTTTATCTTTTATATTTCCCATGAATGATTCATGTCTTGGTGGCTTTGTGTCACCCTTCTTTTCACAAGAAACTTCATTAGAGAGCTATAAGTTTTCCCATTGATAGGAGCCCTCATTTACCAGTGTTTTTCTCCTTCGTGTGCTGGTTATTGTCATCTGGCTTAAACAGCTCTTGGCAACCTGTTTCACCTTTACTACATTTAACAAACCTGACTTTTAAAAGCCACTATAACCTTTTGGAGAAATGCTTATTGACATTACTGATTGTTTTTAACTACTTGCCTTTTATCAGTTTTGTATCAGCTAGCATAATAACAAAACTCCAGGCTTGTTAAGGTACATAGGCAAATACATTAATTTAAGCTACTTGAATATTTTGTTGCCATGAGAAAATCCAATTTCTCCTTAACACCTGCCCCCAATGCTGAGCGTAAGTTACTCCAATTCCAAAATGAATGACAATAAAGTCCTATTTTGAGGCCCCCATGACCTATGAGAGAACTCCTTAGCCACTACTCAGATTCATCCCACATCCATAGCATCTCCTAGACCATCTTACTTTATCTTCCTTTGTGTGTGGAAGCTTCTCACTGTCCTTCCCTCTTTTTCTTCATTAGGTTTTCCCCTTTAGAAGGTAGGCACCAAAGAAATGCTAAAATGCACTTTTCAGCTTTTCACTGAGTTGAATCACTGTGTATATTACTAACTTTAACAAATTAATGCAGTAACCCCTGAGGTGTGTGTGCTACTGTAGGTACAACCTGCAGGGATTAGTTTCCATAAATATCTGGTATTTTCTAGATTAAACTGTAAGTTAAACCAAGCTGTAAAAACATATTTGGGGGTGAGGGAGGCTAAGAGATCAAAGGAGGAAAACTATAATGTTCACTATCTCAGCAACTGTTCTGTTTGAAAAGAATGACAGAGATATGCCATTAGGTAAAATGTAGCAATACATAGGAAGAATACCTTTATTACATTTCTTACTTCATAGTCATTCTTGCTTTCTTTCTATTGGAGGTACACATTTTAAGCTTTTATTTTAGGTGTATCAGGAACCAATAAATCTGTGGCAGAGTTAACCTATGCATGGCAAAATACATAAAATACATATTCCTTTGTTTCATAATAAATAAACCTGTAGCATAATAAAGAATAGTGCAAACTACCATTGAAAAAGTTGTATAAATAAAACAACTCATTATACATCAGGAATATTTTGTCCTAATAATTTTACAATACATAAATTATCCCCCCAAAATTCATACCTTATTTTTCTATTTGAAAGGACTTTGAAAGTGATTAATATGAAAATCAAATAAACTTTTAAAATGTAGAATTATTTTATATTCAAGTTTTATGGTCTTTTTCTTTATAAAGGAGGGTCTGCATGATTCATAATTACTGTAACAATCTGAGGACAACATTGAAAGGCTTTCCAAGTGACAGCACCATGCACTGTACTAGTAATATATCTATAAACTATATATAATCTCATCAACACAATGCAAAAAAGACATGCAGGAAGAGTCTTGGTTTTCACATTACGTTGTTCATTCAAGTAAGCGCAAAAATATATTTTTCCATTTCCTTTCCTTTTTTTAAATAAACCATGAATCATAAATGATAATCTTTCACCAAAATGTATAATATAATTCTTTGGTGTGCTTTGAACTCTTCCGGGGAGTGGGAGGGAAGGGGGGAAACAATGTCTGAAAATAAATTAATTCAACTGTACAAATAAAAGTGTTCACATACAAGTTATTAACAATGACAAGACTACATCAACCACTCACAGCACACAAATTTCTACAAACCCTGGGGAGGGGGTGTCTTCAGGGTCTCTGAGGATAAATTAGTGCTCTTTAGTATATTTGTATGATGTTTCTGATGGACTACATTTTGCACAGGAGATGTGTTGTACCAACCGAAAATAAATTGACTAAGAGTTATTGTCCTAGGTCCTTGACCTTTTTTATCCTAGCTTGACAGCTCTGGCAAAGGTCACACATTCATCAATGTTTGGTAGTAACTATAAACCTTTTAAAAATTTTAATATGTATAGCAACTCCCTCCCCTCTTTCAATGTAAGTCATGTATTTCACATTATCATTTTCAAGAAGAGAGTTTGGGTGCTCAGTACTCAGGTGGAAGAAAATGCACTCAAATGCATTTAGGCAGTAAAAAATAGAGACTTTTTTTTTTTTTTAAAGGTTGACACAATAGTATAAAAGAGGAGTTGGCCCGTTTCAAATACAGCTTTCAATTAAAAAAAAAAAAAAAAAAAAAAAGGCATCACACCTCCTCAGACTTGACTGTCAATGTTGGCATCCCAAAGAATTTATGCTCAAAAACAATCTCTTTATTACACAAGAAGTTTGGACACAGTAAGAAGGCAGCATCTGAGATTTCAGATTTTAAAAAAAACAAAACAAAAACAAAACAAAACAAAAAAAAAACTCCAGAGAGGAAAAAGAAAGCACTTGAATTTCTTCTATTTTATAAAAGATCACAGTTTCACAGTTGTCTCTTGCAGCAGCTTTTCTTCTCTCCACTTTTGCTTGAACAATCACAGTAGCACAATACATGGAGATAGATTAAGGTTGCTGCACTTTTTTTTTTTTTAAATCACACAAGGAAGGGTTCTGAAGAAATAATCCTGTATAAAAATATCATGTTAAGATGAGATCAGTAATAAAAGCATGAAAATTAAAAATTATAAATATTAGAACTTAAAGGGCTTTTACAAATACTTTTGGACACAGGCACAGTCCAAGATCTGTTGGCGATGCAGCAAGTGTGTGGTTTACAATCAAGAGGCCTTTGCAGAATTGGGGCTTGACAAGGAGGCTCAAAAGCAGCCTGCGTTACGGTGTCAAAGGCATTCAAGAGGCACTCCGGGAAACGCAGAGGGCCTGGTTGCTGTGTGAAGTTCTGACTTAATGCTCATCTTCTCCCCCCTTTAAATATATACACATACATGCATATATGTGTGTGATATATATACACACGTATGCACACACATATATATGTATCGGCAGTGTGTATCTCGGTTAATGTCTCCATTCATTTTCCTTGGTACAATTCGCCCTCAGCCCTGTCTCCCTGCAATGTACAAGTCCAGCTTGGTTGTTTTTTGTTTGCTTTTTTGAGAGAAAAAAAAAAAAAAAAGCCCAAATATCTTAATTAAATTAATTAAATGTACAAACACCATAGGGTTTCATACTGAATAAATAGGGCTAATTAGACCAGTAGCAAGTCTGAGTCACACGTTTGTCTCAGGCTCGGCATTGTCTCAGGTTAGGATATGGTCCAAGGACTCCCACTTATTAATAATGATAAATTCTAATGTATCGTCCGCACAACTTCAGGGTTCCCATACATTTCCTCATCTTCAGACTCAGAGGTGGTTCCGTTGCTGGAAGGTGTGTGGAGGTGGCTGGGGGCCCCACTGGCCTGGCAAACGTACCACTCATTGAGGTTGGTCACCTGAGGGGACAGAGTGCTAGAGCGGCTCCTGGCTGGGTCCAGCACAGGGGACAAGGGGGCACCCACCGGAGTCCCCACTGATGAGTAACCAAGGGCTCCTGGAGAAGGTGGGGGGGACTTGCAGTGAATCTTCATGTGCTTCCTCAGAGAACTCGGGTGAGTGTAGGATTTGTCACAGCCTCGGATCTTGCAGTAGTAGGGCTTGTCACTGGTATGGACATGGGAATGTTTCTTTCGATCACTGCTATTGGCAAACTTCCTATCACAACCATCGAATTCACATTTGAAAGGCTTTTCCCCTGCAAGGAAACACAGGAAAGGTTAACAATGGCTTTCCAGAGACTAGCTTGAAAGAAATCTTGGAGCAGAACTGGGGATGGAGTTTCCCATTCTCCTAAAGACTGACACCCAGCCTTATTTCTATTCCTAATTCCTATATTCCAAGATGCACAGGAGAAGAGATGCTGCAAGGACTGCCCTGGGCCCACTTGCCTGGAGGTTCTGCTTGGATCTGGATTGAGAGGCCAGATGCCAGCCCCCCAGATACTACAGGGGTCAGGGTGAAATCCCCATGGTTGAAGCAAGGCCCAGGATGTACCACTGAAGCCCACCTGGGCCCTCATAACAACCTCATTCATCTCAGGGTCGGGACACTCAAATATACAAGTAGAAAATCCTCTATCAAGATAAACACTGATAAAAAGATACTCTCAGAGTCACGGGTGGAGGTGAGAACAAGAAAAATGGAAGAAAGATAAAACATATAACATTAAATTAAAAGTAAGCTGGGGATGCAATAAAATGATGATAATGGCACTTTGTTCCAGAGTGTTCCCAGAATTTCATTGCTGGGAAGGAGCAGCAGGAGAGGATGTGGAGTTAGGAAAGGAAAGGAAATAATCCAACATTCTCCCTTTAGAAATAAAGGCACCTGTGAAACACAACCCCACCACCAGCTTTTGCAAGGCTGGTTGGGCAGAGAATAAGCTGCTGGTCTCCGCATTCTGCCAGCTTCCCCCACAACTTGCAGGGTGCTGGACAGTGTGGCAGAACAGAATCTGATCACATGTGGGCAAAGACCACAGCCTCGGCACACAATCCATCATTTACCTTAGGCCTTTAGTACACTTATTCTAACAGCTTTCTCCATTACTTATTCATTAAAACCACTTAAAAAAAATCAGGGTCTTTGGCCTGTTACCCCTAAGCTGGTCTGACCACACCAGGCACACTATGACTTAAACACAAGGCCACTAGTCCAAAAAGTAGAGATGCTTAATAACACAACCAGAAAAATTTAACCATTGCTCCTGGGGATTGAAAAACAAAAGGGAAGACTTCACACTGACAGCATAGCTGGGCTCTCTCTCTCACCTTAGTATCTATGAACTTATAATTTTGAATCCATAATTGAACAAGTCATCACATATTCTTTTATAATATTTTCCTCTGACATTCAGATGACCTAAAAAGATCACCAGCCACTTTGGTGACATACTAGGTAGGGCATCTTTCTTTGTTTTGGATAACTTATTTTTAAAAAGAAAAACCATTAAGAATCGGTTTAATGCACATACATTTCTGTGGTGAATCTTATTCCCTCCACACAAATATGTGTTTGTTGTTTTAAAAAATATTTCACTAATGGCCACTGCTTCAATGCCAGAATATGTTAACACATCTAAAAATATCCAGAAGACTGAAATATAACTTTCCCTACCTATCTTTGTTTAAAAATGAAATTAGACATTATTGGAATACAACTCTTAACCTATAAATAGCAGGAAAACAGAGAACTCACAAAAAATCACAACCTTTAAAAATTCTTTGGGGATGAGTCACAGCAAAAACAAAGCTAATTCCTTTCTACCAAAACATCAGTGACTTGTCCTGATTTTTGTATTACATTTTAAGTTGGAGATAATACTAATTTAAAATAGCAGTCTTCTTTTTTTTTTACAAAACAAACAAAATAAGATAATCAACCTTCTTCAATAGGGAGGCTTATGTGGTTTTATTCATTCTATGCACAAGTCAATGTTGTTTAGAATTCTTAGGTTTCTGCCCAACTTACATAACCCGGATTGTGAAAAGTAAAGCTTTGAACATTGCTAGTCCCTCCACTACTCACAAGAGAGAGAAGCAGTAAAAGTCAGTAAAGGGAGAGAGGAAGTGGAAAGAAAGTTGGAAATTAGGGATAAAGGAAAGGTGGAGGGACAAAGCAGAAGAAAAAGGAAATGTATTAGAAGGGCCTGGTGTTGTTCAGGGGGCCCACAGGAGCTCTGAGTAAATTCCCCCTAAATAGAAACACTGAGAGACCTCAGTGTTTACATTCCAGATTCTGACAGAGGAGTCACATCAGAATTTAACTATTTACAGAGTTTTGGAGATTTGGTGCCTGCGGGAAGGTAACGGAAAGGAAATCGAGTTGTGGATATCACTCAGGGCTTGCCAGCTTCCTCTAGGGTTGTAAACCCAATTGAGGGCAAACAGGTCAGGACAGAAGACTTCAGGAGTGACCTGGGGATTAGTCCGTTTGACCAATCTGTTCTGGGGTCCTGATAACCCCCCAAAAGGAGAGAAGTCTATACTAGGGAGAGAAAGAAGTCCACAACTGTCCCTCTCTGGACACAATGTCCAATGGCTGAGGACCCAAGGACAGCCAAAACACCAGGCCAGGGGCGGGTTTGAGTTGGACTGGGAGTCGCCAGCATCCCAGGTTGGGGTGTGTGTGGAATCCCTGCATGCTTTTCCTGGTGGGGTTCACGCTAGCAGCAGGAGTTGGGAGCAGGAAATTCTATCATTCTCACAACTTGGAACCAGAAAACCAGCCACCGGTCCCCTGCCCCCCACCCCCACTCTCTCACGGAGCAAAATCTGTCCAGTGCTGTGGGGTCCCGGCAGAGGGGCAGGGAAAGAAGGTCCACTCCCCTCCAGAGGCCAGGGAAGGAGAGGGGCGGAGGCCACATGCGCCTCATTTAGGGCCTCCTTTTGGGAACTCGGTTAGGGCGGGGACTTCAGTCCCAGTGCTGGGCACCGAGCAAGCAGATGGCTTAGTGGGCCATGGCAGTTTTTATAAAAGCCTCGTGGGAAGTTTCCTTTTGGAAAAGCCATTAAGGTGGATTGATCTGGATTAGAAAAACACAAGGCTCAAGGGACAACGTGCTCCCAGCCGGTCTTCTGCAGGTCCACATGGGAGGCCTGTGAGGTGTCAGTCCATAGGAGCAAGGCCTGGAGCGCCAGCCTGGGGCCACCCGGACGCGGCTGCTCCTGGACATATAGAATAAGTCATACACACCCCTAACACCCGCGGACTGCCGCTGGCCGGGTCGCGGCCCACGCCCCCGGGCTGCCTCCTCACCGCCACCACCGCACCGATAAATCAGCCAAGTGATCACTGAATGTAAACTCCAGTTACTTAAGTGTCCTCTGAGGGGTAATATTGTCTGTCCCTATAAATCCCGGCTATGCTCAGCAGCTCTACCGCCCGAGGAACTCCTTGGTTCAAAGAGGGCACACGACCCTAAGGGGCTAAACCGTCGCCCCATGCTGCAGCCACCCTCACCGGGCCACGGCAGCCCCAAAGGCAGAGCTTGGAGTGGGATGGGAGGGTCCCCACGGCGCTGGGGACTCCGCACCCCCATGTTCCAAGGCGGGTTAGGCCTCAGCGACCACGAGAGGTCTCATCTTCCTCCAACTAGAACCTTCCTTAAAAGGACAAAACCCAATTCTCCAGCATCCAGCACACTCGAGGTTGCGTGGGAAGTCTATGTGTGTGATCGCTGTGTGACAGCGCGTGTGTGACTGCGGGTGTGTAAATGAAGTAAGGGCACATATGAAGTATGAGGGCGTGTGGGTGTCGCAGAAATGGGGTGGAGGAGGCCGGCAGGAGTGTGTGTGAACTGGTCTCGGACCATGTACGTGGAGGTGTTAGGAGTGGGGTGTGTGAGTGGGGTGTGACTGAGCGGAGGTCTCCGGGGCCGGAGGGCGGGCTCCTCTTGACATCCGCACCCATCCCGGGAGGCACTAGACCCCCGCCCTCCGACGGGCCACAACTCGCGGCCCCAACACCGTAGCAAATCCCACGCGCCCTTCCCACCCCCCGCCCCCCCGCTTTCCGTGGTGCAGCTACCGCGCAGGGTCTGCGACCTGTAGGAAGGGAGGCACCGCAGGGGCGACTCCGGCCCTGGCCCTGATTCCCCGTGGCCCTCCCCGACCTCCCGGGGCCGGGCGGATGGGGGCTGCCGACCGTCCTGGGCGCCTTCCTGCTCCTGCTGCTGCTGCTTCTGCTCCGGGGAGGCGGCGGCGGCGGCGGCTGGAGCGCGTTGCCGGTCCCGGCCGAGGGGCTGAGGGCGCGCTGGAGACTCCGCCGTGTGGGAAGCCTGCGCGGGGCCTGTGTGTGCTATCGAATTACTTATTCATAGAAAAAAGGGGGAGAGAAAAAAAAGAAGTCACATGTCCGGGTTATACGTATGCGAAGAGAAGCAGCAGAAGGAGGGAAAAATTAAGGCGAGCAGGAGCAGGAGGAGAAGCAGCGGCGGAAGCGGCGGCGGCGCAGGAGGAGGCGGCGGCGGCGCGGCCGGGGACAGACACCCACCTGTATGAGTGCGCTTGTGGATCTTGAGGTTTTCAGAGCGTGCAAAGACCTTGCCGCAGCCCGGGAAGGGGCAGGGGAAGGGCTTCTCGCCAGTGTGCACGCGGATGTGGTTGATGAGCTTGTATTTGGCCTTGAAGGGCTTGCCTTCGCGTGGACAGTCCTCCCAGAAGCAGACGTGGCTGCTTTGCTCCGGGCCGCCCACGTGCTCCACCGTGACGTGGTTCACCAGCTCGTGCATGGTGCAGAAAGTTTTGGAGCAGGGCTTGGCGCCGCCGGCCGGGGGCGGTGGCGGTGGCGGCCCGGCCAGCTCGTCGGGGTCGATCCACTTGCAGATGAGCTCCTGCTTGATTGGCTGCCGCATGTAGCGCAGGAAGGCCCCGGCTGCCCCTGGGAGGTGGGGGTGGTGCTGGTGCGGGTGCTGCGCGGGCGCCGGCGGCGGCGGCGGCGCCGGAGGCGGCGCGTGGTGCTGCAGGTGGGGCCCAGGCCCCGCTGCCGCTGCGGCCGCCGCTGCAGCCAGGTTCAGGTTTAAGTTCACGGCTCCATAGCCGTGCAGGGCGGCGGCCGCAGCGGCAGCCACCGCCCCGTAGTGCGCGTCCCCAGAGCGTGGAGCGAAGGGCGGCTCTGCTCGGCCATACAGCTCAGCAGCCGCGGCTGCTGCCGCCGCCGCCAGCCCCAGACGCATTTGGCCGTTGAGCGGGTGCGGGTGACCGCCGGGAGCCCCTGGAGTGTCGTGCAGCGCGGGGAAGAGCGCCGGGCCACCGCCGCTGTCCGGGCCCGCGTAGGTGCCGCTGGCAGAGATGAACATGCTGGCCGAGTGGGGAGGCGGGGCCGGGTGCTGGGGGGAGCTGGTGCCGGACCTCTGCTCCCCTCCGAGCGGGGCCCCGTGCATGGCCGCCGCGGGGGCCGTGGCGGAAAGGTCCCTCCGGAGGACGAAGTCCCTGCTGTGGCCTTTGCCGCTGCTGCCGCCGCCGCCACTGTTGGTGGTGGTGTAGCCCGAGAGGGCAGAAGGAGGAGGCGGGGGAGGGGAAGGAGGAGGGGGTGAAGGGGAGGGAGGAAGAGGAGGGGCTGGGGGCGGGGGCGCGGAGGACTGCGCGCCACTGCTGCCCCCGCCGCCGGGGTAGGTGCCGGAGCCTGGTTGCGCGACTACGGCCACAGTGCGGGCAGCAGCCGCTGGAGCCTCGGACGGCGCCGGGAGCACCTGGGAAGGAGGGCTGAGGCTCTGAGCGCTCGCCTGGGCCATGTGCTCGGGTCCAAGCGCAGTGACGGCCACGCCGGGGTCAGTACCCAGGTCCCGCGGGTGGAGGTGCGCGGTAGCAGCGCGGAGTTGGGAGTGGGCGGGCGGGCTGGCCAGCGCCGGGAAGCCTGTCATATTCTGATGCGGCTGGGCCTGAGCCGTTGCCAAATCCGCTAATCTCAGCTCTGGCGGGTTCCTCTTGCTCAAAGGGGGCTCCATCAGAACTACACAATCAGGCTCATAGACCCTCACTGGGGGGACCTTTTTCCCTCTGCCCGCCTTCAAAAACATGTATATATTAGGCGCTCTTTAACTTCTTTTGTCCTGGCCTCCTAACTCTGCTTATTCCTGTTCCCACTCTGTCCTCCAGCGATTGGCAGAGTGAGCACCACATTTGAGCTGCACAGTGGGACTGAGATTTTGGAAATGGCACGGGTGGGATTGGAGGGAGCCGCGTGATTGGCAGCAGACTCGGCTGCCCGATTGGCTCCCGTTTAGACCCTAGGCCCAGCGGGGAACCGCCCCTGTGCTCGCCACCGCCTGCGCTTTCACTTCGCGCCCCCTCCTCCCCTGGAGCCCTCGGTCCCCGCCTCCCCAGGGATGCCCAAGTTGCACTTGCAGAAAGTTTGTGCTTGGCCTGCGCGCGCAGCGCTCTGCGCTCTGTTGACACGCCTATGGAGAGCGTGCGCACGCAGTCAGAGTACACCGGGTGGCAAGGGACTGGAGACCCCCAAGGGGCAAAGGGCGGGGCGGGAACCCCTAACTTCAAAAACCTACGCCTCACTGCTCGCAGTACCTTCCAGTACCCACTTTCTACTCCTCCTACTTTGGAAGATGCCTGAGCTGCCCTCTGCAGGAGGGTGAACATCCCGTCTTCATACCTGTAGTGGTGATGCCAGAAACGTTTGGACACCCAATCTGCCCAGCTCTCACGTAGGGAGCAGACAAGAGACCGACCGAGGAAGGTTATTAAAGTCTATTGATTGCAAAACAACTGGAGTGATTTGGCTCCGCAAAACACCAGGTGAAGTCAAAATAAATCTTTTCCCAAAGGAACAGTTTTATTTCTACTTTTTAGCTCATGGAGTCCCTTTCAACATGGTTCAAAGGAGTTGGCTCAAAGTGTAATCTCACTACTCATCGGTTCTAGATCTGCCACTTCCAATTAGATCTACCGGAGGGGCGGGGCGGCATGGATATCCGGCAGCAATGCTAACTTTTGCCTTTCGGAGATACAGTGACAGGGCAGGCCAAACCTCATCTCTCCTGAGCGAAGCAGTGCTAAGCAATGTCCTTTAAGCAGAATTTCTCTTTCTTGTCCAGAACGCACTTAATGTGTGTGCCTCATTTCTTTTAAAGGACCACAAATTCAAATAGATACAATAAAATTTATCTTATTTATTTATAATAAAGTATCATCTCACCTTATCATTTTCAAGTAAACTGAGATGTCTTATTTGAAAACCATAAAAGCTGGACCTCATTGCTGTTCTTAGTGAACACCATCCCTTCCCAGCAGTTTGCTACCAAATCAGTTTTTAAAAAATAACATGAAGTCCCTATATCACTGGGGGGATGGGGGGGGGGCAGAAAATTCCAAAGTAGGTTATAGTGTACCAAATTGTCACTTCAGATTTTAAAAAGGAAACATTTTTTTTAAATGTGTTAGTCCAAAATGTTCTAAAACTAATATCAGGATTAAAAATTTGCTTTCCTCCATAAAATTATTTGTTAGAGGTCATAATAAATAAAATGTGTTCCCCCTCCCCTTTGGGGATACAATAAAACATGTTCCTAGCTTAATTCGTTTACAGTTCAAGTAAAAGTAGACCACACAAAGCCATCCTCAGGAAATGGTCCTGGGAAAAAATAAGGAATATTTTTCAAAAGAGTTGATTCCATAGCCCCATTGACATGGGTGTGAACAATGCTAAGTGAGAGCTTCCCCATGAGCCTTGGGAATGTCATTTCTCTTATAAAACTGACAAGCAAACAAAGACAATAATACTATCAAATTTCAAATGAGCTTTTTTTTTTTTTTTTTTTAAAAGCTTCAGTGAAGTTCAAATATAGGGAAATTAAAAAGGCAGGAGTGAAGCACAGAAAATTTTAATAGGCAGGAGTGACAAAATCCACATCTGTATTTTAAGAGACCATGTCCTTCCATCTTAAAACATCTGAAACCAATCACAGGAAGGTGGATTGAGAACTGTGCCATCTCTACGGATGGTTTATAAAGAAAGCATCATATTGAGAATTATCACCACTTTCTTTCCTCTCAAAACATTTCAAGTGAATTTCCTTTATGTGAATTTCTTGGCAGTGAATGTCCATATTTGCAATAATGGCAGCTTTGAGTTCCATCCTGCAGGTTATAAGTAAAAACAAAACAAAACCAAGAAAAGGAATGAATAAAGAAAAAGAAAATAAATACAGCCTCGCCTATAATATGGACTGTTGAGCATTTTTATTGTGCAATAAAATGGGTACCTCCACCCCCCTCAAAATAGCTTTTCGTCAAAATTATAACTGCTTTGTTTTATTGAATTGCTGAAATTTAATGGTTTAATGGGTGGAGGCATGAAGGAAGGGCTGTAAAAATGTGAATGATGCTGCAGCAGAGCCGTGCGGAATCTGGAACCCGCCTCCTTGTACAGCTCTTGTTAAACACAGCGTGATATGTATCTGTCATCGATTTAATATGTCTTAATTCAAATATAGCTCCCTGATCAATTTCTTTTTATGGAAGCCTTAAAAAAGAAAAGAGTTTCTTAGGAAATAACAGAGATTTGGGTAGTGACTGGAAAAAACAGATATTTACAAAGTGAGTTTAATGAATATTTGCAAATTTATGACCAAATCCAGACCCTAAAAAGATAATTGACTCAGGTAAATCGACTTGAGCTGCTAATTCTTAAGAGAAAGGATTGGGAGCAAAATTTCAATCAACACCAATAAGGCGCCAATAAACCTCCTGCCAATTAAACCTGAGAATAGGCCTAGCTAGATGGTCATCAGGAAGGCTTGCAGTGGATTTCCGGGATTGCCTTTCTTTATAAAAAGAGCTTTTTTGTTATTTTGTTAGACGCGCTTTTTTGTTATTGTGATGACCTGCCTGACCCCAGGTGCGCTGTTTCTTTTTCAAGCTATTTGGGAGCCAAGTAAAATCTCTTTAAATTCCCAGTTTCTAAGGGCCCAATAACTGTGTCACTCTTCTTAAATAAACACCAACAACTTCCAGGGCGTTGAAGAAAATAATGTATTAATTTTAAAAGCAGGGGGCTATAGAGGCAGCTATGCCAGTTCTCCTTCCGTGGATTTAGCCCCATATTTCCACGGTGGTGCTGATCCTCAGGGCCAATCCTCAAAACGTATGTCCTTGCAGCAGAGGTGCTTGTGTGGAGGTAGCAATGTGGCAAGTCACTGAAATGCCCTTTGGGGGGCTTTTTAAGGCCGTCAGTTTCCAGACCTTTTGGTTGCACCGCGAACCCCAACCTCCTTCAGGTCCTGAACAAAGGCACCGAGAGTCTGAGGAGGTGAGAGGCACAGTAAATGCCCGGCTGGCGGGAACCTGACCGCCACGCCGCAGCTCAGCTGCCCAGAGAGGCCACTGAACGGGTCTCTGGGGATGCTCACGCGGGCGCTTACGGCTTCCCGCTGCGTGGAGTGAGGAACGCGGCTCCTAGGCTCCCCGGTGCCCTCCGTTCCTCATTGAACACCGCCAAGTTTCCTGCGATGGGTGTGGGTAATAGTAAACTCTAGGGAAGTGAATTGGACATTTCCTGGCTTTTGAGCCTTTGATTATTTCTGAAGGCTAGGGAAGAGGGACACTTGAGGACTGTGGGGTGAACAAGAAAGAAGCTGGGGGACCCACCAAGCCTCCTTTTATTGCCCCTGCAATTGCTTTATGACTCGCTGATCCCGCGTGGTTTCTGAGAGAACGACCTCGTCGTAGAAGGGCTGGGTCCGGGCGGATTTGGAGAGTCTAGGGGCATTTGGGCCGCGTGGGAGGCGGGTTCAAGGGCGAACGAGACACCTCAAGTTAGTTACTGGAGAAATCGAAGGACCTTTGAAGCCTAGCCCAAGGATGCCCTTGGGTGCTTAGCGGACGGGGTGCCGCCGCGGGTGGGGGATTAGCAAGCAGACCCTGGGAAGGTGGTGATGGTTCACTGGAAACTCCACAAGCCAGGGCCAGATGGGCAAAGGGGACGGCAAAGCTGCATTTTGTAGAGCTTTGTCAGGGCTGGAAGTGATGGGAATTTTCGATGCAAGGACATCGCCACCCATCTAGGCAGCAAGGTCCATGGGCCACCTCCCCTGGCCCTATCCGCAGCGGGTAGGGACTAGATCCTCTACCCTCCCACCCTCACCACTAGCGATCTGCCTTGGGTGGGGGGCTGCTGTGAGGGCCTTATTGCTCCTAACTGCCCCACCCCCAGCCATTCGCTGCCCTCTGAATGGCTCTAAGAGGATTGCCTCTCTTTTCTGTCCTCCTAAATTCCCGCAGAATCCTCAGGCTCCTATGTGCGGGGCTAAGAGTGTCCAAACATGTGCTTTGTGGTAAAGTTTATGACCCCTGTCACATGCGCATGAACACAATGAAAATAAGGTGGAAGTCACTGGCTGTGTGGCCAGTGACTGAGATGTTGAATTCCGTGGGGTTTTGTTTTGTTGTTAATTTCAGTTTTGATGGTCAACAATTAGACCTTCTCATGTCCACTTAACCTTTATGGTTAAAAGCTGCAGAAACATTATCCCTCTACTTCCCCACTACTAAATAAATTGTATAAAACTGACCTTTCCTCAAATGCTTTCATTTGGTTATCAAACTTTAAAAAACTCACAGATAGTAGTTGTTGGAGAAAGATCTTTGACTTTGGCCTACATTTGACCATCAGGTTTGGTAATTTCCTGGGAGACACTCCTGTGTTCTAAAATAAACTCGGAAAGTGAAAACAAGAAAAACAAAACCCTCCCTACATGCTCACAATTCATATAACCACCTAATAATCATACTGGCCCCAGGATTTGCTTCTCCCCCACTTCATCCCTCATCCTTTAGAATGTTTTTGGATGCAATATTAAGAAAAAAAAAAAGGAGCAAACAGAGGATATGTAGTTTTTTAAAAATCTCAGAGTTGTGGGGTGGTTACCTCCACTCAACACCCTTTCAGTATCTATGCTTCAATATTTGAAGAAGCTGTTAAGATAAATCAAATAGTGACACGTTGATGGATTTACTTGTGTAAGCAATATGGTTGACATATGGCATTGTTATTTATGAATGACAGCATAAATTGTATTACAAAGTCTATTGCAATAATACTGCAGTTTATTGGAAAGCTGCTCGCCTGTCATCTGTATTCAACCTCCCTGGATGTGGTTCGCCTGGGAGCCCAAAGGATAACGGTCCTCAGGATAATTAAACATGTTCACATAAACTAATGCCTTCTGGTTTTTGTTTGTTTGGTTTTGTTTTATTTTGCAGCAGTGGAAAAATTCCCATCAGGAAAGAGGAGATGAAGTAGGAACAATTAGTTCCCTTCCTTTCACAAAACCACAGCCACTATCACCAACCCAGGGGTAAAGACAGGTGTGATGGATCCCTTCTATTTTTCCCAGAGTCCTTTTTTGACAAATATACAAGTACATACCCGTATCACTAAACTGCTGGTGAGTACATATTTTTATACATATTTTAAATAAGCCCAGTTAGAAAACAGAAAATTTAACTGTAGGTGGAAAAGAAATTCTTTTAGCAGACTGGAGAGGGCCTTATGCTATGACACCTCCTCTCACCCCTGCCCTTTTAAAAATGGTATTTAAAAGTTACAATATTGGCTGAGATTTTTCAGAATTTCCCCTTCTTTTACATTACACTTTTCTAAAGTTCTGACAAAGAACATTTGCTCTAGGTGGGTTTTGCAGAGGTAGCTTCCCTACCACACATGTAGTCCTTTCATGGGTCAGGGGTCACCCAGCCCAGGAGTGGCTGAGACAGCTGAATCAAAGGTGACCTGCAACTTAATATCCTGTTGATGATCTTGTTGAATTTATGAGTCTGTGATATAAACGATGGTGCTAGAATCCTGAAAAATTCTCCTTTTTATCCAGGTTACGCAGTTTCCATACTTGTTTCTCTCATCTCTTCTCTCTGCTTCTCTCCCCCACCCCCTCTTTCCTTCAGAGGAAAATTAAAAGTTTCAATAATAAAGTGGCTTTCCAATTTAACAATTGGCTTTCATTGTTTGTTTTTTAGCTTCTCCCGTGGAACAATGTATATGTGAGAGCCACAGAGTGTGCACTGTTTGTGTATATGTACACAAAATGCACATCATACTACAAAAGAATTCAAACAACATTGTTTCCAGAGGCCCAGAAACTAAAAGGAGGTTCTCAGTTGATAAGTGTCGGGGTGTGTGGTGGGATTTTCTAAGTTTTGAATATACCACACATTCCAGATCCTGCTGTGATTCCCTCTCTTTGCCAGGAAATGAACGCCCCAACGCACTCCCAAGGTTTTCCGGATCTTCACCAGCCCTAGGCTCAGGTTTTGCCTGGCTCAGGCTTCTTCAGGATTTCAGAAGAACAATTTTGGGAAACTCACAATGAGGGGACATGGAACTAGTTGTGGGTCCCTCCAGTCTGACAATGCTGCAAAAGTGTCCTTCCAGAAACCTGTTGAAAAACTGAATTCATGCACACGGTTTATAAGAAAGCTTGACCGGGGTTTTTCCCCCGCTTTTCCTTTCCCTTTCTTTTTCTTTTCTCCCCCCACCCCCTTCCTGCCAAGGAACAGGAGTCCACTTTTGAGGCGATAACTCTGAAAGCCTTTGCAGTTTTTTTTTTCCTTCTTGTTCTTTCTCGCTCTTCCCTCTACTTCCTTAAAAAAAAAAATACTGTCATTGAAGGAAAAGGGTTTTGCGGTTTGCAGAGAAATAAAGCATTTCTGAGAGGGGATGGAGACGTGACTTTGAACTTGGCTCAGCTCCTCTGTGTCCTGCAGAGAGAGGAGAACTGGAGCAGGGAAAGAATAGCCAGGAGGGCCCAGCCCGCGGGGTCTCCGGCGGGAATTAAGGCGTCTGCCCCACTGCCCGGCAGCGAGCAGCCCCCGGAACCTAGCGCAAGTAAGCGCCCAGCCGCGCTACCCCGAAACGCGGGCGCAGCAAAAGAGGAATCAAAGCGAAAAGAGAGAATGGGTCAAAGAGGAGAGGGAGGGAGGATTGGGGAGGGGTGAGAAAGTGGTAAAGGAAGAATACTTGGAAGTCTGATGCCTTGAAAGAAGGAAAGGAAGTGAGTTCTTTGGATATGCAAGATTGCTTTCTCACAATCTCTAGGAAGGATTTTTTTTTTTTTTGTAATGTTTGGAATAAGCCATTCCAGGTACTCTCCCTTCATCTCCCCCATATAAATTCATCAATTTATACAGTAAACAAACATGAAAGACTGCATTGGGCAATTTTAAAGGGCTCAACGTGGCAGGGCAGCCTTTCTGCCAGGAGAAATTCATTCTCTCCCTTTTTTCTTACCCCCACCCCCTCCTCTCTCGGGGGCCAACTTGGCAATTGCCCTCTGCCCCTTTTAGAAAGACATAGGGAAAGACGAGCGCCTCCAGCTTCCAGACAAACTCCTAAGCTTTAGCCATGTGTCTCAGTCCCCTTCCTTTTTGCCCCCCTCCCCTTGGCAGGGAAGAGGGGAGGACAGAAGGAGGGCACAGGGCCCTTTATGGAAGGGGCTACAGCCAGTTCCAACACAGAGAGAGACCCGCTTCAGCGGGCAAAGGCAGTCTGAGCCCGCACACGAAAGCTCGGGTTATGCTAGCAATAGTGAGAAGATTCTTCCCGCGTTTTGGATGATTTCATTTTAAGATTAAAAATTTGAAGTGCATGGTGATTATTTTCTTGCTTGAATTTTTATTTCAACTCCCAGCGATTTGTAAATAAAAGCAGTTTTCCAGGCCAGCCAGGCAAAGAAAGGCTGGTCTTACACTGTCCCTTCACACCTCCACAGCCTGGGAATCCGCGGTTCCCTCTCTGGTTACCTCGAGAGCACGAGCTTCGGGCGTTGGGACAGAAAATGTCCGCAGCGACTCAGGGTGCCGCGTAGGCCTCAGGGCCAAGGGGGCTGGCCAGGGGCCGCACCTGGAGTAGCTTTGTGGCCAGCTCACGCCCACCCGAGAAGGGGCACACTCTTCACTCCCAGAGAAGTGATATTTACCTTATGGAGGGGTTAAGCCCTACGAGTCTGGCGGTTTCCTCTCCCCAGGCCCTGAGCCTTACCCTCAGCCAAATTCTGGCCTAAGCCTTGCTTGGCTGCTAGCGTCCCCATCCTTCTCAATTCATCGTGGCAGCAGCCCCAGACTACTGGGCATCTACCCCTAGGGTGACACCGTCTTTAAACGACTTCCAGACAACCCCCTCCTTCGTGGAGGGGGGGCACTGCCCAATGTTTATTGCTGTAATCGGAGCAGGAGGCGAGCGGCGGGGGAACTGAGCGCGCCCAGGGGCGGGTGGGGACCACCGCCCGGCGTGGGGGCGGTGTCTGGGTGAGAATCCAGAGAATCGAAGGAACCGGCAAGACTATACACCCACCGTCCTTCACCAGTTTTCAATACCATAAAGCAGGTTCACCAACGGAGGGGAAGGAATAGGGAGCGTGCCAAATCGGCAAGAGATTGGCCCCCAGGCCGCTCCCTGCTCCGCGCTCCCGGCCGGGCTATCGGCCTGAAATGTCCCAGGGCGCAGGACCTCCGGAGTGACTACCGGTTGCCAGCCACGTCTCGGGCGGCACGGAAAGCCCAGGCCCGCAGTTCCTGGGATTTAAAGTTGCTGGGAGTGGCTCGGATCCCTGGGGAGTCGGTGGCCGGGTACTGTCCCGCTTCTGGCCAGCGACTAGCTGAGGGCGACGTAACCCCGCGGCCTGGGCCCTCGCAACGCTTGCTGCGCGATTCCCAGGGGCGACGCTGCCGGCCAAGCCCAGAAGCCGTACCACCGAGCGCGCCGGCGAAGCGCCTTAGGCTGGCAGGCACGGCCCGCGGGCACATTCGGCGGATGCCTGAGCGGCTTGGAGCTCTTGGGGCGCGGGGGAGGCGGGGCTGGCCGGCCTAGGGGCGGGAGCGCCGGATTGACGAGGCCGCAGCGACCAATAGTGGCGTCAGGAGGGCGGGCGGGGCGGGAGCCGCCGTTAAAGGGGCGGTGTGACCGAGAGGCCGGCCCTGGAGCGGGAGATAGAGAACCCGGGGCGGGAGACTAAGGGGGACGCGGGGGAGGGGAAAGGAAAAGGAGGAGACAAAAAAAAAAAAAAAAAGAAGAAGAAGAAGAAGAAATAAAAAAATAAAAGGCTGCAGCTGCGGCGGTAGTGCCCACCGAAATAAACAGGCGGTGGCGAATGCAGCCCCTTGCAGCCGAGAGGGGGAAGCCGCTTTGGCCTTCTCTCACTTGCTGGGACCTGGGACTCCCTCCTGTCCTCGCGGGTGCGGCCATCCGCTCCCGGTCCAGCACCCAGGGCCGACCTGCCTGAGGAAGGGGGCGAGCGAGAGATCACTTTTTTATTGTTGTTATTGTTTTTCCGCCCAGCCCCCCTTCTCCCCTCCCCCTCCCTGCCTACTCCCCTCCCACAGCCTCCTTCTCCCCCCCACCCCGCCCGCCTCCTCCTCCGGCACAACTTAAAGAAAGAGGGAGCGGCGCGGCTGCTTCCTTCATCTGGGGGAATTCGTGGCCACTGCAAGTTTACTACTCGAAGCGCAGCCAATGCCAAGCGCGGAGGACCAGGAGGGCTGAACACCGCAGCCGCGGAGCGGAACAATACCCGCAGCGCGCGGGGCGGCGCGAGCAGGGCCGCGGGGGAGGGAACGGCCGCCAGACCGTGCAGCGGACCCAGCGCCTGGCCTCCTCCTGTTGTCCCGGAGCCCCAGCCGCGGTCAGGTGGAGCCGCGGGTACACTGAGCTCGAGCGCCGGACGCTGAGAGCGAAGCTAGCCTCCGTCCTTTTCTCGCTCGCCTGCCGGGCCTGAGGACAGTCGCCGCCCTCGGGCATCCATCCTGGCCCTGCAGCTGCAGTGATTTCATTCTGTGGGCGCAGCTAGGCGCAGCCGGGCCCGGGGTCTGCGGGGCGAGCGAGCGAGTGAGTGTGTTCGTGCGCGCGCGGGTGCGCGCAGGGGTGGGGGCCGCGGAGCTGCGCTCGCCCCCCGGTGGCCCCCCTCTCCGCTCTGCTCCCCACACCTCCCTCTCGCTCCCTCCTCCCGCCCGCCCTCCCTTGCCCTGCCCGCCCGCCCCCGCCGCAGCTCCTTTAATACACTTTGGTTCTCCGCCTGGCTTTGGACTCTTCTCCTCCTCCACCTCCTCCTCCTCCCGCGCCTCCTCCGCCGCCGCCTCCTCCTCTTCCTCTCCGCGCCTTCGCTCTGTGCCCGGCCGCCGGAGGCAGATCCAGGCGGTGGCGGAGGCGGCAGTCACAGGATCGCGGCTGCCCGGACTGAAGCCGCCTCTACCACCGCCGCCTGCTCCCGGAGCCCAGCGGCCACTGGACGCACCGCGCGAATTGGGAGTGGGAGCCGAGGCGGCGCGAAAGCGCAGGGCTCGCCGGGGCCGACAGGGCGGGCGGGCGCACTGGCCATGCTTCTGGACGCGGGGCCGCAGTTCCCGGCCATCGGGGTGGGCAGCTTTGCGCGCCACCATCACCATTCGGCAGCCGCAGCAGCGGCGGCGGCCGCGGAGATGCAAGACCGTGAACTGAGCCTGGCGGCAGCGCAGAATGGCTTCGTAGACTCGGCCGCTGCGCACATGGGAGCCTTTAAGCTCAACCCGGGCGCACACGAGCTGTCCCCTGGCCAGAGTTCGGCGTTCACGTCGCAGGGCCCCGGCGCCTACCCCGGCTCTGCGGCGGCCGCCGCCGCAGCCGCCGCGCTCGGGCCCCACGCTGCGCATGTTGGCTCTTACTCCGGGCCGCCCTTCAACTCCACTCGGGACTTCCTGTTCCGCAGCCGCGGCTTCGGGGACTCGGCGCCGGGCGGAGGGCAGCATGGGCTATTCGGGCCGGGAGCGGGTGGCCTTCACCACGCGCACTCGGACGCGCAGGGCCACCTCCTCTTCCCTGGCCTCCCGGAGCAGCATGGGCCGCACAGCTCGCAGAATGTGCTCAATGGGCAGATGCGCCTCGGGCTGCCTGGAGAAGTGTTCGGGCGCTCGGAGCAATATCGCCAGGTGGCCAGCCCGCGGACCGACCCGTACTCGGCGGCGCAGCTCCACAATCAGTACGGCCCCATGAATATGAACATGGGTATGAACATGGCAGCGGCCGCGGCCCACCACCACCACCACCACCACCACCCCGGTGCCTTTTTCCGCTATATGCGGCAGCAGTGCATCAAGCAGGAGCTCATCTGCAAGTGGATCGACCCCGAACAGCTCAGCAACCCCAAGAAGAGCTGCAACAAAACTTTCAGCACCATGCACGAGCTGGTGACCCACGTCTCGGTGGAGCATGTCGGAGGCCCGGAACAGAGCAACCATGTCTGCTTCTGGGAGGAGTGTCCTCGCGAAGGCAAGCCCTTCAAGGCCAAATACAAACTGGTCAACCACATCCGCGTGCACACAGGCGAGAAACCCTTTCCCTGCCCCTTCCCGGGCTGCGGCAAGGTCTTCGCGCGCTCCGAGAACCTCAAGATCCACAAAAGGACCCACACAGGTAACCGCAGGCAAGGACCGGGACGAAGTGCGGAAGGGAGACTTAGGGAGAAATGCACAAGCTGAAGTGTGTGTGTGTGTGTGTGTGTGTGTGTGTGTGTATACGCGCTCGAGCGCGCTGTCGGAGGGCGCCAACCGCTAGCCCGGGCCCTGGGACGGGAGATGTTTTTTTGTGTGTGAAAGAGCGAGCGGCTTGTTTTTGTTGGATGATGAAAGACTATTATTGGCCTGGGTTTTTCCATGTGCGGAAATTGAATTTTAAATGACCAGTATAATATCAAATGTACGTGTGGGGTGATGCAACTGCTTCGTTTGCTCAGCCCTGGTTAATAATTTGCGTTCTAAATAGAACGCACAAAATAAAACTGCTCTGTAACTCGGTGCCCGGGAAGCGAGCCTAGAGAGGATTTTGCCAGCTTGTCTGAATGTGCTTTTCTGCTCCGGGTGCGTGTCTGTGTTTGAGTGGCTTGTGTATTTTCCCACGTCTTTTACTCGTGGTCCAAACGCCCTTCCCGGGACTGTTTCCCATTAAGTAAGCCTGGTGTGAGCCTGAGCTGTAAAGCATTTCTCATTTTCAAAGTTTTTTTTTTTTTTTTTTTTTTTTTTTTTTTTTTTTTTTTAAAGCCCATCTCGGGGTGGGTCGCGGGGGCTTTACGGTGGTTTCGCAGCAGTTTGTGAAAATCTCTAATGGGCATCACAGGGTTTGCGATTCCAAACTTGGACCCACAATCCGGTCAACGAGAGCCCCAGGCAGCGCGTCCCCACGGGGGATCGCGTGAGAAGAGAGAGCCGCAAAAGAGCGCGCCTCCCGCCTCATAGATTATTCATCTATGACCAGGTCTCAGTCAAAATCTTGCCAGACGATTTCCTAAAAGAAAGCCAAATGTTTTAGCAACTTCCCTCGTCAATATTTACTCCGAAGTGGGGATGCGCCAGAGGCCTATTGTTCTCTTTTGGGAAGGGAGGGAGCCGAGGTGCGAGACAAGCTTTTAACAAGGTTTAAAATTTGAGAAATTTATTTGCATGAAATGCTAGCTTTCGAGTCCTGTCTCTGAGCGGATGTCTTTAAAAAACAATTTAGGTGCTAATGGAATTTAACGTTAAACGATCCCCTTTCCAAGTGGAACAACGTTTGAGTTCTCACACCTCTAAATGACTCCAAGCATTTGGAATTCTGGCAACAGGATGCTGGGACCACCAGAAAATTAAACGGGGAGATTTTGAAAGGTTTTCCTGACTCTGTTCCCCACCCCACCCCCCAGCTTGGCCCCTCTGCAATCATTATAAGACTACCTTATCTCTACTATTAACCCCCCCTTTTTCAAACTTATTTTTAAAAGACTGATGAAACTAGAATTACAGTTAATTCAATATGCAGAATTTTGGATGAAAAATACTGGCTCAGTTAATATCCACAGCCCGTCCCCCAAACAACACATAGCTTCTCCAAATGTAATTGCCTACTGGCGGCAGAGAGAAACCGACAGCAGCCCAGCAGCCTGTGTGATTTTGATAATGCCCCAAATATTTTGTCATAATAACAGCTTCTCCATGGCGAGACCAACTTGTTAGAAGCTGCGCATCCAAGAAGTCCTATAGAAAAGCAGGCAGGGCCAGGATTTACCCCAAACTTGTTAGAAATTCGAGGAGATGGGCTTCAGTGTAGAAGAAAGTAAAATATGAAATAAATGATCAGGACTGTCAGGTGGAAAAGGGGTTAATTTCATCTTGGTCTGCCACAGAGGGGATCCGACCTATTTAAGGAATTCAGCCCTTCTACCCCCAAGTCGTCGCCTTGCCTGCCCCCTAACCACCTGGTGTTCCGGGACTCTGTGTGTCTCAACCAGCGACAATGTTTGCCGCCCACAGGGGAGAAGCCTTTCCAGTGTGAGTTTGAGGGCTGCGACCGGCGCTTTGCCAACAGTAGCGACCGGAAGAAGCACATGCACGTCCACACCTCCGATAAGCCCTATCTCTGCAAGATGTGTGACAAGTCCTACACGCACCCCAGTTCCCTGCGGAAGCACATGAAGGTACCACCGCGGTAGCCGGGAGGAGGGCGAGGCCGGCCTGGCAGGCCGCCTCGTAGGGGCCTGGAAAACCGCAGCCCGCCCGGGAAGGTCCCCAGGGAGCCCGGGTGGAGAGGGACGTTTCTGGGGTGCTCCCCCTCGGGGGCCCCGGCCTCACAGCAGCTGCACTCACATCCAGTCCCCTCTGGTCCCCCCTCCCGGCTTTTGTCTTGCAGGTCCATGAGTCCTCCCCTCAGGGCTCTGAGTCCTCCCCCGCCGCCAGCTCAGGCTACGAGTCATCCACGCCCCCGGGGCTGGTTTCCCCCAGCTCCGAGCCTCAGAGCAGCTCCAATCTGTCTCCCGCGGCGGCGGCGGCGGCGGCGGCGGCGGCAGCGGCGGCGGCGGCCGCGGTGTCCGCCGTGCACCGGAGCGGAGGCTCCGGCAGCGGCGGCTCGGGAGGCGGCTCCGGCGGTGGCAGCGGCGGGGGCGGCGGCGGGGCGGGCGGCGGGGGCGGCGGCAGCTCTGGTGGGGGCAGTGCGACAGCCGGGGGCCACAGCGGCCTCTCCTCCAACTTCAATGAATGGTACGTGTGAGGGCCGGGGCCTCCCTTCCTCTCCCAGTTCCCAGCGCCGCTGCCCTCCCCGCAGCGAGAGGCGAGGGCGCCTTGTGATCTCGTCTTGTTAAAATTATAGATCTGATTTTTATGATGATGAAAACGATTTTACCAGCAGAAGGATTTTTTTAAAAGTTATTATTTTTTTTTTAAGAAAAAAAAATTTAGGCATGAAAAGCAAGGAAAAAAAAAAAACCCTTCTGGAGTCTCTGAAGCTGAAAACATAAAATAAGAAATAAAAAAGTAAAAAATAAAAACCCACAAAAATATTGAATCAAACCTCCCTGCCATCATCCCTCATGCCCCCTTTCCTTCCCACCCTGTTCCGAGTCTTCAGACAAACTGTACATAGCAGACTCTTTCCTTCTCTGAGTGATTTTAACGGCTTCTTGGTGTATAGAAGTTTTGTCCATTTGTAAACTCTGGGTTGCGTTCCTTCCTGCCTTCCTTTCCTTCCCCAAGTGATGGGTTTTTTCTTTTCTCTTTAGTTTACCTGGTTTCTTTTTTAAGTAATGTGGAAGAAAATGGTTTATTTTGTATTGTGGTATTGAATATTGTGTTCCTTTTTATGAGGCAACTTGATTGTAAACTTCATGCAACTATAGACTGGAGGAAAAAAAAATTGAGCCGTGCCAAAGTCTCCCTTCTGTTTCTTCGACACACCGACCCATAGCACACACACCACCAACAACAACAACGCTTGTGAATGTATTTTTCTGTTAGTTGGGTTTACATGTGATGTTTTAGTGCTTTTGCAAGTTCAATTTGTTAGTTCCTGTATGAAAGATTGTGGGGGGAAAATAAACGTTGTGCCGTTAGCTTTTTCCGTAATAACACCCTCCCTTCTGTAAATACCCGTTACCATATTTATCCATTTGTAATTAAATTATGGTATTAACTTGCTACAGAGGAAACAATATTTATAAAGAATGTTTCTTAACTATAAATATGTACAATTGTGGGCATAAACTGTTTCAGATTTTTTATTTGAAGGTTTTAAGTGGTTTGATCATTTCTTGTGATATGTTTTGAGAGTAATGCATACAGAAATATAATAAAATGTGTTGAAACTGCATGAACATACTGTTTTTTTTTTTCCTAGCAAAGTTTTTAAAGCAAATGAGAAGGAAGCAGCTTGAAGGTTGACATGGGTCTGGATCAGGGTACCAGGTGTTGGGAAGCACCATCCAGCATTCTGGAGAGGAAGGTGTATGTATGCAGAGGAAGGAGGCCAAACTGCCCCTTTGGCAGAAAGTCTCAAAATTATTTTCTACATCCTTTGTTTAGTAGCTGAGAGTGAATTAAATTTTTGGAAATCCCCTGTGAGGAATGGCGGCAGGAACCTTCAGAGTTTCTAATGGCTCCATTATCTGAGGGAATGCCTTTCTTTCTTTCAGCTATTTGGACTGGATTTAAGAGCACTAAACATTTCCTTATTCTTTGTTTTCCCCCTTCCCTGCCCCCTTCCTCTCCCTCCCTCTGAAAAGCTGAGGTACAGTTATTTTTAATTGCACGTTTAAAACTGAGCTGAGTACTTTGTTTTTGAACTTGGCCCAATGATTATGGTTTAAAAGGGCCTGTTTCTTCCAGAAGTTTTTTTTTTTTTTTTTCATGAAATTTTAAGCAGAGAGCTTGCTCAAGAAGTCCTACTTATCTTAAGCAAAGCTGCTCTGCACCAATAATCAGGATGTTCAAGAGAAAGTGATGGACTACATTTTAATTCTCTTTTGAGAGAATAGAGAAGCAACAAACCGTTGGCTCCAAACGAAAGAACCTTTGCAAAGAATTGACAAATAAAGTGCAAAGGCTAAAATTGCCAGGTGGAAATGAGCTGAAGCACCTTACTGAAAGGTTTTGCAGCCTCATTCGCCCCTCCCCCCACGGGACTCGACGAGTTTCCAAACACGCTGCTCTAAGGAAGAAAGGAAAAATAATTTTAATAACCAAAGGGATGAATGGGGGAAATTATTTTTAAGCCCCTGGACTATCAAGACATCTCCATCTTCCTCTCCCTGGGTGTCCTGCAGCTCGGAGAAGCCCCCAGCAGCCACGGAGCTATCTCCCCAGCAGTAAAAAGCCTCGGGGGCGGCACGGGCAGCGACACCTCGGTGGGATCGCCCAGCGCGGCGCTGGACTGCGCCAGCGGAGGCTGAGAGCGCTGGGAACTGCGGTGGCGACCGCTGCTTTCTCCTCCTCCGGCCTTTGGCTGAGCCGCGGGGCCAGGCAGTGCAGGCCCAAAGGGCCTTAGTGGAGAGGAGGACAATGCTGACCTCCCTGAGGCCATGCTACCTGTTATGTGCGGAGGAAAGGATTTCAGTTTGGGTTATGCGTGCGGGTAAGACTCAGGGTGACAAATGCCAGACTTTCCCTCCCCAGCGGCCCTGGGAACTGCCTAAGCGCCAATTCCTGAAGCAATCAACCCTCTATTAAAAACAAATTTATAACCCCTAATAATATTAAGCAAAATTATTAAAATAATTGGCATGTGTTACTGAACCTTGGGAGAGTTCATTGAACACATTATAAGCTGTGAGGAAAATCGTTTAGGGTTTTCCAAAGCCCCTCACTCCCGGGGGTGGGCGGGGGGGGGGAGGGGAGGAGAAGGATCAGATTAAATATTCATCATAATTTGGGCAAGAATGAAACTGCCTATGGCACGGCTTTAACTTTTTAATTTTGGGAAAGGAAGTTGTTGTTTTGAGACACCTCCCAAATCTAAGAAGGATGAAATGGGGTGTGTGGGCAACTTTCACATCAACTCAAGCCTTAGGGGGGTTTCTCTCATTTGGGGGAAGAAGCAAGAGAAGAACGATCTCACAGCATTGAGGTGGTTCGATCACTTCAGATCGGAATGTGGGAGAGTGACCGGAGGTCCTTCGAGGTTGGGGGCGCTGATCTCAGTTTTCAGCAGGAAAATAAAACGACAAGGGACAAGGCAAAGAGGAACCAGCCTGGAAGTGGTTTCCTAGTCCTAGATGTAGGGAGCTCGTGGGAGCAGCTTTCCTGCAAAATGGCTCCCTGTTCCTCCCTCGGCTTTGTCCAAACGAGTCTCCAACCCCGGGATGTGGCCCAGTCTCCCTCTCTTGCCTTTCTCTTCGGCCTTGGAGTCTCAGGACTGGATGAAGGGAGGGAGATTGCAAAAGTGTTAAAAGTATTCAAGAGGTCACCCTAGCTCCACTCAGAAGGCGTGCGGGGGGCTTGCGGCCCAAGAGCCAGACAGCGATCTGTCGCCTAGGCCTGGGGGTCCGGCAGGGGTGCGCGAGTTCGCCCGTCCTCACCCCCGCCCCCACGTCTAAGCCGAAGGCTAACCTGCCTTTGCCGTGACTCCGGAGTCACAAAACTGAAGCCCATCCTCGCCTCCCTCAGGGGCCCAGAGCTGCGCTGGAGGTCGGACTGCGGCGCCTGGAGGACGCTTTCTGTCCGCCACCGCCGTCAACTTGAACTTCAGGGCACCCAGGCTCGCTCCATTAGCGCTCCGCTCCATCCACCACCGAATAACTCCCCTCAAAGCGAGAGTCGCTTTATCCGGAGGCAGCTGGAACCCCCTCGGGAGGCCCATCATTATTATTATTAATTATCGTGATCCTCACTGCATTATTAATGACCACAATGATAACTGGCATCGGTATCAGCTTCTCCCAGTTCAGTGATGTCCTCCCAAGTCCCTGGCGGGGAGGAGGTGACTACCACAGCGGAGGCCGCGTGGGTTCTGCTCTGGCGGTGGGCAAGGGGAAGCTGCTAGGGCTAAGCCCTGGCAGAGCGCAAATAAAGGAAACACGTACTAGGCCCTGTACACCCATCCAGCCCTGCCTCGGCCCCTTTCCTCTCTGCCCGCACCTTCTTCGCCCTTCCACTACCCCATCCCCCAACCCCTTTGTCTCTTTTTCAGACGGATGTTTTCAGTCTGAAGTGGTTCTATCTTCCGCACAAAACCCTGAGATCAAGGGCAGATCACAGGCTGGACCGGAGGCTTGGATTTCCCTGTACCCTGCTATTTGTTCTCCCTCATCTCAGGGTTGGCTAGGATAGCCTGACCCCTCAAAATGAGGAGTCGCTTGCCTAGGTCGGCAGGAGAGGGGGGAGGTGTGTCCCGGTTGGTGAGCTCATTGGTAGCACACGAGACTCACGGGGGACTCATCCAGCACCCACTGGGAACTCAGGTCCTTTCCTTTCCTACATAACCTCCCACCCCCAAATCCAAGGGGCGGGCTAGGCCTACTTCCAGGGACTGAGAAATAAAGGCCTCAAAATAACACCCTATCAAGACCGGGTTGAAGTTTTGGATGTGTTATTTATTTATTTATTATGCTTAAATAGACATGTGCCTCGGGAAGCAAACTTTGGAATCCGAAGTAGGGATTCAATAAATACTTGTGAATTGATGGATTATAGTCTGATATAAAACTTGGATATAAACAAAAACTTGGAGCCCTCAGCCCACAGCTATCCCCAGCAGATCTCAATGAACAGTTTCTATTTTTAATTGGCAGCTCAGAACCTGGTCCAGAGAAATGTCATTTTTTTCCTTGCCCTCCCCACACCCACCCCAGCTCCCAGCTGATTGTTACTGGGTTTTTATTTTAGGAAAAAAAAAAAAATCTCTCTTTCCAAACTGGATCAAGAGGTAGAACATTAAACCCTTAGGCCAGTCTTGCTGGACTCCTCTGAATGAAAAGGCAGATGTAGTGGTTTGAACCACCGGGTGTTACAAATAAGAACTCCTGTAAACCATAACTAGGACAGCCCCAGGGTCCGAGTTCACGGTCAAGGATGGGGGATGACTGAGGCCAGAGCATCCAGGTCCTGCCCTGCCCCTGAATCGCCAAGGCCCAGACCTCTGCGGGGGATCTTCGGGCTAGGGTCCTCCCACTGCTGCTCCTCCCCTTCAAAACGCAGTCCGGGAATCTTAGGTGCTTTGGCTGCCTCTCACCCTCCACGAATTTTTTTTTTTTTTTTTTTTTTTTTTTTTTTTTTTTTTGGTTTCCAGGGGCCCACAAGCATTTGAAGAGGTGACATCTGGTTTCGTCTTCTCCTGCTCTGTGCCCTGCCCTCGTCCAGCATCCCTCCTGCCTGGTCCAGTGTGGTGGTCAAGCGGGGGCTGGGTCCAGCTCAGCCGCCAGGCAGAGACTGGGGGAGCCCCAGCACTTGCGCACTCGCGGACACACACACACACACACACACACACATACACACCATGCACTCACACATGATCACCTCCTGTGGCTTCCCAAACTCTCAGTCCCCGGCTGGTATGGATGAGAAGGGACTGAGGCCAAAGGGGTGACAGAAGGATCCAGCAACTGATGTCCCCTTCACCCTTGCGCTCACTCCGCTCTCTCAGCCCTTTAGGTTCAGGATCCAAACGGGCCGGGCCTACCCTGCACTCTCACCCCGTGGCGCTCTCGTGGCGCCTGAGTCTCCACCATGGGAATGTGATGGGGCGGGGGGCGGGTATGCCTAAACTTGGGGTCCCCCAAGCCCACTCCCAGGAGGTGACGGACCCACCTGAGCTCCCTCCGTCCCTTGGTGCGTGCGTATGAAATAGCTAATTCTGGAAGGAAGACCTCCTGGACTCTGCCCCAACCTCCTAAGCCCTCCCCCAGCCCCAGCCAGGTTTTCTCAGTCCCCAGGCTGAGCCAGTGGCCCTGGGGAGCAGACGCAGCGGAGGGCCGCTGGGGAACGTGGGGGGTAGAAATAATAATAATGTTAATAATGTCAAAGATAATCATCGTAGTTAATGCTCCGAGACTGGGTTGCTTCTCCGAGGTTGGTGGAGGCCTGGGGAGGCTCTTGACTGGGTAGAACGGGGAGTGGGCGTGGGGTTCCTTTTTCGGGAGAACTCTGGCTTCCCTCAGCCCAAAACCCAAAACCTCTGGTCTGGAATCAGGCCGAGCCAGCAAGGGCCTGCCAGGAGCCGGGCTGGAGACGTGCTGAAGACAGCCCCGGGATTTTTTTTTTTTTTTTTTCATTTTTCTTTTTCCTTTCTTTCTCTTGGGCCCATAGCGGTTAATGTGGCCGAATGTGGTTTCCCGAAACTCTTTGGAGTCAGTTGGTACTGCTTGCCCGCTGCCCCCACTCCCCATCCCCGGCCTGTACCCCCCCCCCCTTCTCTCAGCCCGCCTATGAATGGTGGATTTAATGAGCGCGGGTAAGGCGCTGGCCGGGTGGTTCAGAAGATGCTCTGACCTGTAGGGAGGGCGCGAAAGGTCAGGCTCACGCAGGGCCCGACTTGGGTTCCTCCCAGGCCCACGCTGCTCAGATATTGATCCTGGGAGAAAGATAAACAGAAAGGCTGGACATTCAGTCATGAATACTAATGAGCCGATGCAGGGGTTTTAATTGCTGTGGACTTCTTTTTTTCTAGTTAATCTTTATTGCAAACTTCGCTAGTCAACCTCCTCGAGCTTCGTTCTATTTTCTCCCCTCCCCTCTCCTTATATTTTAATGTGAAATGCCCAGGAGAAAGAGAGCCGTGTCAATCTTGACTCTCAGTGCTCCTGTGAACGTAAGAATCCACAGCCCTCGTTCCTAGAGTGGGTCTGCTCACTAATTCTGGAAATGTAGGAGATCCTATAAAATAAATTGTTTCAATGTGGTTTTGGTGAGTCTGCTTCTTGACTTCCTCACCCTCATTGTGTCCTTGGCCTTTAAACTTCCTCCTTATATCTGCATCTTTCTACTGGTCCGGAGCTCCTTTCTACTCCAAAACCTGTGGGTGCATTCTAGTCCCAAACGGTTCCGTGTCTCATCTTTCCAGGATTTGGCTCTGGCTTTACCAACCGCAGCGTGTAAAGATTTCAATCTAACATTGAATTTTCAGGCAAGCTAATTCATCAGTTCACATCAATTTAACGTTTTCTTTGGTATCTACAAGGGACACTGAAATATGGGGCAAGAACCTAAGGAAATTTTCAGAAAGATTTCTGCCTCCGTCCTTGATGTACATTTGATAATTTAGCCATAACTACTTTTCTAAAGTGATGCCATTGTTGCACTGAGTTTTTTTTTGTTTTGTTTTTTTTTGTTGTTGTTTGTTTGTTCCCTCAAAACTGTACAAATACACAGTTAAGTCCCATACAGCTATTCCAGCCATGTTATCAGGAGAGGGGAAAAAATTTCGAGCCCATTTCTTCAACAGACTGGAAATGTGTTGAGACCCATGGGGGGGGGGGGCTGCTAAAATAACTTCCAGTATTATTTTGATCCTTAAAATTTTGGACAAAATAAGCCCATATTTCACATCATTGCCAATAGGTCCCAGCACTGAAGTCTCCTGAGGGTTCTGTTTCACTTACACTTTTCAGTCCAAACTTTTTTTTTCTTCCCACAATGATTTATTATGTAGGTAATTTTAGGGGATACAGTTTACAGCTTGAATTATTAGACTGAACACCTCTGGCTGACACCACGACGCCTTTTTTTTTTTTTTCTGCCTGCAGCTGTGAGTCACAACCCCATTTTCATATCCAGCCTCTGCACATTCCTTCACAATGTATACTTCCTTCTTGCAAAGATCAAACATGCTTTGGTCAAAGTGTTTATTTTAAAATACAGGAAAATTAAAACTAAACACAGCACTACCGATAAAATCCCCAAATGTATCATATTTTTCTCCTCTTGTGCCCACAAAAGAAGTAACAAATTGCACCTCTTTCTGGAATAAAATTTTGAATTGCAGGAGAACACACAGTCACATACAGACACCATTCTCATTTTATTATTGTAACACACCAGAAAACTCCCACTTTTGTTCATATTTGGATTCCTGTTTGAATGTCTTTAGTCCTTACCATTAAAACATCACAAGTCAGCAAATAACAGCATATAATTAAGAAGATTCTGGCAGACATCTACTTTATTCACCAACCTACACACTTTGTCCCTGTTCATTTTTTTTCATCTTAGTCTTTTTCTTTTAATTGTATCTTCTAGAATGTAACTTTAGGGGGAGAAGGATATTTTGAAGTATTTGCCAAATGGAAAACAAAAGATCTCTCAGTAACTCAGAAACAAGTTAACAATTCCCAAGCATCTGTATGTTCTTCATGTATGCACATGTTTTCTTTTTCCTTTCAAATTAAGGTGAACATTTACAAGGTAGAATCCTTTTCAGCACCTAAATCTTGTAGAGTGGATTTTAACTGTGGGTTTTGGTGGACAAGCTGCCCTTTTGTAGCCCACTCACTCTCTGCTTTCTTCAAACTTCCCTCTATCCCCTTGTGAAAGAGACATAGACCTCAGCCGGCTCCTCTCTAAGGCAATTTACTCAGCTTCTCCAGCCACACAGTTCTTTAACGGGGCAGAAACTGTTGGGCTGTTTTTAATCAAGTTTGGAAGCTGAATCTTTTCCCTCCCATGACTGTGCCCAGGGGTGGATCTGGCTCAATGTCTGGCTCTGTGGGCAGCGGGCTCAGCCACCGGCTTTTCAGACACAACACCAGAGAATGGCATTGAAATAATCGCGTATGGCAGAAATGTTTAAAACATATTAACCTCTTTTACTTCCCATACTTCCAAGCTAAAAGGAAAAAAAAAAAAAGTCAAAAGGAATCTGAAATGATGCTTGTTCACCTACTCAAGGCAGACGAAGGGATAGTAAAGAAGTTTGGTGCTTTGAAAATGTACCCTACAAAATCTTTTGAATCGGATGCTACTTAGGATTAGTGGTAGTTAAGATTCTTATAATTTGTTTGAGAATTTTTTAGACATTAATGATTAACAGATCAAAAGCTTCTTTTAGGAAAAATTGGAGTGCATACAGAAAATCATCCTAATGTGATCCTCTTCTTTATTCTTTAAGGGGAGACAAATTCAATGCATATTATTTGGATTTTTTTATATTAAAGAAAGAAAATAAAGGTATTTAGCTTTCATACACTATTGAAGATTCTTTGCAAAGGAGAATCAATGATTTTCAAGACTGAGAACAAAACAAAGAATCAGATTACAATCTTCCTGTGAAATACATTTCTTCCTTCTTTGTTTATTTGAACAACCTCTTCAAATTAAAATGCATTGAATTTTTCTCCCTAGATAACTTAACTTTAAACATCAAAATATTTCTAAAAGTTATAAATGGAAATCAAAGACTTTTAATAAAGCTTTAGCTAACATTTCATATCATGGTCCAACCAGTGCATTTGACCTTCCTTTTATATCTGGTTGATTATGAGTTACAAAAAATTTCTCACCTTGAAAATACCAATTCTTCTGTTGATCTTATTCATTTGAGAAACTAATTTTATGGCATACAATTTAGGGCATTTGATTTCATTTCCACTGAATTAATCTAAAAACTAGATTTGGGCTAGAGGTGAGATGTTAGCAAGAAGTCTAAGTATTAATCAAATACATCTCAACTACCTTCCTGTATTCTCTCCATACACATCCTTCTTGAGAAAATGGTTTAACTGAAGAGAGCAGTCATATCAGCCATGTGACTTTAAATTGTCCTGTAGAAAGTTCTAATATAGCTATTTTGTAATATGGCAAAACTATCATCTCAAGTTTTGGGTAACATTTTTTTTTTCCAAATCCTCATGTGATAAAATTTACTAATTCAGAAATGGAATAAATCATACACATTGTTGGGCAAAATATTGCTTCATCTATTTAGATGAGGCACATAGGGTGCTATTGCAATTTATATAAATTGTCTTTTTTATACAATTAAGCTTAGTTGTAGGCAATCTACTATTCTCTTATGTATTTTAAAAATGGAATGTTGGCTACTCAGGTTGGAACCAAACCCAGTGCCTTGTGTGGGAGCAAACGATGTTTTCCTTTGATATATGCTTTTTGGAGTGCCCTTTCTGCTAAGCCATCTCAGAGCTAGGTTTCATCATTTGCCTTTTTTCTCTCAGGTCTGTGGTCCAAGTGACAATCTTTCCTGCAACAGACTATAGTCTCTGTCCCATAGTGGAAATATCACCTATTTCTTTGCTTGCAGTTTCTCTTTGTGTTTAAAATGTCAAAAAATAAGTTTTAAAATCATTTTAAAGAGAGCACTCTCAAGAAGCACTTCCTTTCCTACTGCCAGACAGCGCTGCTCCCCAACCTCTTGGCTGGAACCCTTGCTTTCGATTTGTTTGTTTCAAGCATTTCCCTAAAGAACCGGGCTCTTTGCGCGCTGTTTAATTCTGCTTTAAAAATGCATCATTTCTGTACTGAATCCTACTCTGAACCAAATTACTAACGAAAATGTATCCGATTCGTTCCAAATATGGAATTTGCGTCAATATTCCCATGCTACAATTTAAATTGTTTTTGTCGCAGAAATCCATACTTTTGCAGTGTATTTTCAATTGAAGTAGGACTGTCTGCATTTCTCATAATAAACAAAAAATAGTGATCACCATCTGCTTGGAGCTTCCTTTATTATTATTTTTAGCGCGTGTATCATTACCTAACTGGTATGTGTTCTTCTGTCCAGCTCTTGATGATCTAGTTGAATTCTAGACATTGTGCCAAGAAGTGTATTTGAAGCAGATAAGTATGTATAATACAAATGCGTTTTGTTAGACCTGATGGATGCTATTTTTCTTTTAATAGGTTTGTAGCAAACTAACACAATAACACAATGTATTCCTTTTCAAGGTACATTGTTGAAACAGGTCTATTAAGAGCGCGTTGAGCTATTTCTCGCTTCTATTGAACAGTCTGTTGCTCAAACACAACAGCCAACAAACGCCAGCTGCCTCAACAAAAGTAGAAACCTAACCCTTTTATGTAATGTTTTAACAGAAAGGGTAGCTCTGTTTAATTAAAAACATTGATGATTCAGTGAAACAATGGAAACTCAAGTTCAAGTGGTGCTCTATTGATTTAAGATGATTTTTACTAGCAATGGGTATAATTCAATACTCCCCCCCCCCTTGTGTAAAGGGGTTCCTTCTTGGGGCATTATTTGGGTGAATAGGAAAAGACAGAGATGGCTATTGCCTTAGAAACCTGATTAACGCACATTGCTTTGAGGGTAAGGTGTTTAATTTATAAGTGCACCCCATATTTTTTGTCAGTTTATTCGCGGTGGGGAAGCTTTGAAAGTAGCTCTTCTCAGCAGGTTAAAAAGTGAAGTCTGTGTCCTGGCATTTAAATGTCTTTGTCATTGTGTCAAGCAAGTTGTTGAAAACTACATGCCCGGAATACTAAGGTTGGGCAGCTAGAGGAGCCAAGTTGTGTGTGTGCGTGTGTGTCCACACGCGCGCCCCTGGACGCAGGGCCGTGTGTGCGAGGACAATTATTTCCATCAGCTGCTCGCTAGCCTGCGCCCGACCGCTCCTCTGTGCAGAACCGACGGCCTCGGGGCTTTCAACTCTGGAAGTGAAGCAGGACGAATTCCTCCATGGAGACTCCCTCCTTGGGAGCGTCGAAGTCTCAGCCCTGGGACAGGGGCTCGATCAAGGGTATCCCGGTCGCCGCCCCCTCCCCCGGCAGGGGAGCACTCGAGGGCCGCGCGGTTCACGGCTCCGCGATCGCGAGACCCCCGTGGGGCGGGCCGGGAGGGGCGCCTGGGGCTCGTGGGGCTCGTGCGCCGCGGCCTCCCGGTCAATGGGGGCGGGGGCAGGTGCCTCCCTCGGTCGCGCCCCGCGGCTTGCGCCGTCCGGGCCGCCGGCCGACCTCGCGGGTCGGGCTTCGTGCTACCCGCAACCTCGGGAGCGCCAGGGGCCCTAGAGGCCGCGGCCCCCATCGACTCCAGCCCGCAGAGCGCGTGCGAGTGTGCCCCCGACGGGAGCTCCCGACGCCGGCGAGAGGCCGCCGGGGGCTGGCGGGCCCCTCAGCCTAGGGCGCCCTCCTCCGCCCGCCCACGGGGCGCGGAACACCGGCCTCGCCGGACGCCTCCCCGGACGCCTCCCCGGCGGCCCCACACGTGCCGCTCCTTCCCACCCCGGCGGCCCCGGCCTGACCCGCTCCCTCGGGGTGAGGTGAAAGGGCGCTGCCACCCGCCCGGAGGGCCGCACTTCCGCCCACCGCCAACGTCCGGCGCGCGGGGGTGAAAGGGCGCGGCCGCCCGCCGGCTTCCGGGGTCCGCGCGGCGCGGGGCGCGCGAGGCACAGGTGGGCCCGGCCTGCAGCCCGCCCGCGTGGCCGCGGCGCCCGTCGGGCCCGCCGTCGCGGTGAGAGCCGGGGAGGACGTCCGCGCGGGCCCTGAGGCCCAGAGCGAATTATTTAAGCTGTTCCTGGTGTTTAAAGAGGTTTTTCAGTTTTTAAAGAATGTTGTAAAAAAATATCAGCCCTTGTTAACTCCCTCATTACATGCCCCCCCTCCGCTGAACAAGCCCCGTTTC
This sequence comes from Marmota flaviventris, assembly GCF_047511675.1. NCBI lineage: Eukaryota > Metazoa > Chordata > Mammalia > Rodentia > Sciuridae > Marmota > Marmota flaviventris. The sequence continues at coordinate 156,444,561 of NC_092501.1, forward strand.
CGGAGGCCGAGGAGCTGTGAGTGTTTCAACATGTGTCAAGTGTCTTATAAATAATACAGATTCATCCAGAAGAGGAGGGGACTCGGCCGATACCTGAGTGCCTGGCACAGCTACACTTCACTTCCAGGTTATTTTTGGCTGTGGAATTGCAGGGAGAAAACTGCCCCGAGATGTGGCACCTGACACTGGGCCGGCTCCCTCCCCGCCTGCGGGTGGGCGTCCTAACCCGAGCCTGGGAGGAGCCTCCGTCCGAGTGCTCGCGCTCCGAGCAGTCCGTGAGGCTGGGGGCTCCGGTCTAGGGCTTTGGAGTCGCCTGTCCTTTGCTGTCAACTCCTATGCAGCTCCCTGTTTGTTCGGTTTTGCTCTTTCTCTAAGTATCTGTTGCGGGGACGTTGCTGGGATCTTCTCCCCTCCTTGTTAGAATGAGGGTGAGTGGCTATAAAGAATAGGAAACATGAGGTTTGGGCTTCCATTTGGGATCTGCACCACCAAACGCCTTAAGTTTTGGTATTCATTCTCTTTCCTAGAAAAGCTTTTAAAAACGTGTTTCCCCCACGTATTTTGAGAACTGAGGAAGGTAAGTACAAAGTATTATTTTGTGATGAAATGGCATCTGTTGTGTGGAAATTAGATGGAACGCTAGTGTTTTGTCCCTTCTCTCTCATAGAAAGAAAAATTAGTGTCAACTCCACTTTTAATTCGTTAGATGACCTTTCTCCTATTGGTTTTCATCCTGAGGAAGATGTCTGTGGGCATTCAATTTCTAGCTGTTTTAAAATTTCTGAACTAGAGGGAAGTGTAGAAATTTTCAGTTAAAATAATCGAATGTTCTCATAAAGTCAAAAGTATTTGATTTAAAAAACATACTCATAGTATAATTTTCTTCAATACACTAGATTAACAAAAATTGACTATTATAGATTAAAGGAATAGGTTACAAGTTTATATTTCTAAATCGTATTCTCTGAATAGTCTTAGTTTAAGGCTTTGATGCTGCTGTCTCATACCTTGAGCACGTTGTTAAGTTAGCCCTGATCCTTGTGCAGCTTGCATCACCAATGTTCCTACCCCATTTTTTAAAATGGCACCCCAGCTGCTGGTAGTATTCCATCTGGGTATTTCTAGCATGCTCAAGAGATGTCTTAGGTACCTCCCCCAACAAGTTTAGTAAACTTCCTGACTTAGTATACAAGAGTATATCACATTTTAAATTTCTTCTCCAACCAATTACCCGTTTGTAAGTTTCGCCAGGCCCTGTGTTGTTTGCCTCTTCTGTATATACTGTTGACAGTCTTGCTTAATGTTGTTCCTATTGCCAGGCATCTCTCCTGTGCTTTTTCTGGATACAGCTGGTGATGACAGTACTGGTAATATGTAAATCCCAAAGCTTTGTGATGTTCATTGTTGATTATCTGTGATGTACTCACTCTGAGGTGTACTATAATGTACTCTCTCACTGATTTCAATATAAATAGATATTTTTATTTTTACTTATAGTCATTTCTCTTCTTAGAACCCATATTTGAATACAAGGTAGTCTGAGGTAGAGATAATTCCTAGTCCAGGAACTATGGTACATTCAAAGTTACTCCTTTCCACTAAGCATGAAGGCTCCTTGTTTCTAGGTCATATATTAGGTACCTAGTATATGCAAGGTACCTGATCTCCTCTTTGCTTAAGATGATATGTGTACTCCCAGGAAGTTTTTCTTCTGTCATCTAAGTAGAATTCAGATGTTTGTTCCTGTTCTTTCAGATATGCTCAGATATGTATGAACCCCAGTGATGGAAACAGCCAAGACTGTATATTTGGAGCATAGTTCTTTTCTCACTATGCTTACTCAGTCACAGATCTGTATACACTCAAATTGGTAGATAAAAACTTTGCTGAGTTTAAAAAACACCTTTTTTTTTTTTTGTACTGGGGATTAAGCTTTTACCAGGAGTACACTAAACTACATCCCCAACCCTTTTTATTTTTGTTTCCTGATACAGGGTCTTGCTGAGTTACAGAGGTTGACCTCAAACTTGTGATCCTCCTGCCTCAACCTCCCAAGTAGCTGGAATTACAAATGTGCACCATAGTGTCCGGATCATGGCGCCTCTTCATAGGAAAAGATGTGGAGCATTTAGTATATTGTTTATTCTTTATGGTGCTGGTAAGGCAAGTGTGGAAAAATGATTAAATAATACAAAGTAAGTAATATTAAAGTATGACAAGTGGCTAAGTAATATAGTGTAAGTACCTTAAAAGAAATATCAATCAATCTTTGTAGGATGTTCAAAGATGGACAAGATACCATTAGAAACTGTAGAAAGATTATATACAAAGAAACAGCATTTAGGCTAGCAGCATACTTCTCAGCAGACATGATGAAGACAAAGGAATGATATTTGGAAAGGACTGAAAGAACATAACTGTAACCCAAAAGGACATGCCAAATTGAATTATTATTTAAAATGAGGGCTAAACAAAAACAATTCCAGACAAAAAAAAAGTGGGAATTTAGTTTTCACATACCTCTGATAATCATTACAGGAAGTATAGGATGTGTAGGAGGAAGAAATACATTAAACACAGGAGGAGAGAATGGACCCTAAGAAGAAGTGCTGCACAAAGAAGTCAGTCACAATGTGGTAATAATTATTACATATGTAAAATAATAATGACTAACTTAGTGTGGTTAAGAACATATTGTGGATGTGGTTCAGTGGTAGCCGCTAGCCTAGTATATGCAAGGTTCTTGATTTGATCCCCAGCACTGGAAAAATACTGGGAACACAACTTAGCAAAACTGAGAGAAGATGAAATAGTAAATATAAATATGATATAGAAAATAAATATAGGGCTGGGGCTGGGGCTCAGTGGTAGGGTGCTCGCCTAGCATATATGAGGCACTGGGTTCAATCCTCAGCACCACATAAATGTAAAATAAAGATATTGTGTCCACCTAAAACTAAAAAAATAAAAATAAAAAAAGAAAAGAAATATAAATATATAGAATACACATACAATATTTAAAAAAAATTTATATTTATTCTTAAGTTTTAGGCAGATATAACATCTTTATTTTACATTTATGTAGTAAATGCCTCGTGCATGCTAGGCGATCACTCTACCACTGAGCCATAACCCCAGACCCCTAAAATATTTTTAAAATGTCAATGGACCTTTATTTTATTTCTTTATATGTGGTGCTGAGAATCGAACCCAGTGCCTCACACATACTAAGTAAGTGCTTTACCACTGAGCCACAACCCCAGCCCCCATACATATAATCTTGTTATTTATTTTATTTTATTTTATTTTTTTAGTACCAGGGATTGAACTCAGGGCACTTGGCCACTGAGCCACATCCCCAGCCCTATTTTGTATTTTATTTAGAGACAGGGTCTCACTGAATTGCCACTCTGCAGCTGAGGCTGGCTTTGAACTCACATTATCCTGTCTTAACCTCTGAGCTGCTGGGATTACAGGTGTGTGTCACGTGCCTAGCCACACAATCTATTATTAAAAAATTGTTGAAGCCTGTCATGGTGATCCATTGTTGGAATTTTAGCTCCTTTTTTTTTTAATAGCACTAAGTTTATTAAATAAGTTCAATTTGTAATTTTTTTTTTTTTTAAATAGCGAATTTTAGCTCCTTGGAAGGCCAAGGCAGGAGGATCTTTAGTTCAAGGATTGCCTCAGAAATATAGGGAGACCCCCATCTCAAAAACAAATGACAACAAAACATTGTGAAATAGTCACTCCTGCTTCTAGCAAAGATGGAATATCTAGTGCCAGAGTATAAACCACTATAACACTGGAAAAAATACATAAAACAACTTTTTGTATATTTTTTTGTTATTGGAAAAACAGTGCAGAAAACAAGTTGAGCTTCATAATTTCTTTGATAATATCTGTGGAGGCACTTTATGATCTGTGGTGCAAGGATGTGGAATGCTTATAGAACATGGTGGTCTTTAGGAGTTGAAAGATTGGAGATATTGTTTGGGTCTGTTGATAATTGTAATTGATAGGTCAGGGTACCAGAGCAAATCATCCCCCAAAATTTACATAAAGACCTCATCAATGTTTGGCAAAATATAAGCTATGTGTATACTAGGAAAAACTCAGCAAGATCTGGTAGGTAATAGTGACAATGGTCAGCTGAATGGAGATTTTGGAGATCACATTTGTGCTGGGTATTGTTGGAGATCTCTCATTAAATACTCCTGTTAACAGTTTAGGAATGGCTATTCCAGTGTTAGAGTAATATGTCTTCAAGATCCATGAACACAGTTCAGATGTGGTGTCCCCTTCCTGTAATCCCAGTGATTTTGGAGGCTGAGGCAGGGGAATCAAGTTCAAGATCTACCTCAGCAATTTACCAAGAACCTATCTCAAAATAAAAAAGGCCTGGGGGTGTAGCTTGGTGGTAACCCTTGGGTTAAATTTAGCCCTTGGGTTGAATGCCCAGGATGGATGGATGGATTTGGGGAGGAAGGAAAGCAGGAAAGAAAGAAAGCATCTGAGAACCTAGCTTGCATGAGCTCTGGGTTCAATATCCAGCACAGAGGGGAAAAAGAGACTGAGAGTTGATAGAAGTATTGGAATAAACAGATAAGGACTTAATATGACCTTTATAAATGTTTTAAGAATTATAAGAAGGACCTAATGAATAGATAGGGAATCAGAGAAATGGGATCTATTTAATGAGAACCAAATAGAAATTCAATAATTGAAAAAATATATCTGAAGGGCAAATTATACAGAATGGGCTTGACAATTTGACATTAAAAAAAAATAAGAAAAAGCAGTGAATTTGAATACAAGGCAAGAAAGACTCTATGGTTTGAGTGAGTCCCCCCAAAGTCCATGTGTTGGAAGCCTGGTCTTCAGTATGTGATATTAAGAGATGGTGGGACCATTAAAAGTTAGGGCCTAGTAGGGGGTTATTAGATCACTGGGGGTGCGGCATTTAGAAGAGATTAACACAATTATTATGGGAATCCTGTTCTGGAGAGGGTTGTGAGGAAAGAGTGAGACTGCACTCTTTCTGGTGTCTCTTGCTATGTGATTTCCCACCTTGGACAAGTTCCCACCATGATGTCATCTGCAATGTTGTGACCCAGACAAGGGAGCCCTCATCAGAAACCAAATTGATGGAGCTAAAATCGTGAGCTAACTTAACCTCTTTTGGGGGCTGGGATTGTGGCTCAGTGGCAGAGCACTTGCCTGGCATGTGTGAGGCACTGGGTTCAATTCTCAACACCACATATAAATAAATTTATAAAGGGCCATCAATAACTAAAAAATAGTTTTTTAGTTGTAAATGGACCTTTTATTTTATTTATTTACTTATATGTGGTACTGAGGATCAAGCCCAGGGCCTCACACAAGCCAGGCAAGTGGTCTACTACTGAGACACACTCCAGCCACCACTGAAAAATATTTTTAAAAAAGTTAATTAATTAACCTCTTTTATTCATAAAGTGTCCAGGTACTGGTGTTTTGTTACAGCAACAGAACATGTACTCATATACTATCCAAACTGAAGTGGAGAGAGTGAAAGGGCTGGGTACAAAGTAAATGAAGTTTTAGTAGCCTGTGGACAAGAATTGTGAAACTGGAACCTCATACGTATAGGAGAGAATAAAGAAGAAAAAAAATTTGAAGCAACAGTGGTTGAGGAAAACCATAAACCCATAGACTCAAGATATTTAAGAAATCCTAAGTAGGATAAAAAAATGAAAACATACCTCAGCACATGATTTTTAATTTTGTGTGTGAGTGTGCATTTGTGTGTGAGTGCATGCATATTTATGATGCTAAGGATCAAAGCCCAGGGTCTTCGATATGCTGGGCAAGTGTTCCACCATTGAGTGGCATCCCCAGCCCCACAGTTAAATTTTTAAATTTTCAAGTAACTATAATTTTTTAAAAAATATTTTTATTTGTAGATGGAACAGTACCTTTATTTTGTTTATTTAGTTTTTTGTGATGCTGGGGATCGAACCCAGGATCTCATACATGCTAAACAATCGCTCTATCACTGAACTACAACCCAAGCCCCAGGAACTATAATTTTTTTTTAAAATTAAAGACAACAAGAAAAAATTATAGGTGCTGGGCATGGTGACGCATACCTGTAATCCCAGCAGCTCTGGAGGCTGAGACAGGAGGATCGCGAGTTCAAAGTCAGCCTCAGCAATGAGGAGGTACTAAGCAACTAAGTGAGATCCTGTCTCTAATAATACAAAGTTGGGCTGGGGATGTGGCTCAGTGGTTGAGTGCTCCTGAGTTCAATCCACCCCCTCCGCAAAAAATAATTACAGGTAGCAATGAGAAAAATGACTTTTCATCAGGAACGATGAGAGCCAAAAAATAAGGGGATGATATCTTTAAAGTGCAGGGTGAAGAAAATGTCAGTGTAGTTTTTTTTTTTGGTGTATGTGTGAAGTACTGGGGATTGTATCCAGGGCCTTGTTAATGCTAGTGTTCTACTACTAAGCTACATCACCAGTGTTTTTTTAACTTTATTTTGAGTCAGGATCTAAGTTTCTGATGCTAGCCTGGAACTTGGATCCTTCTGCCTCAACCTTTAGAGTAGTTGGGATTATAGGCAGACAGCAATGCACTTGGCTTCTATGTAGAACCTTTTATTTTCTGGTACTGGGGATTGAATCCAGGGGAGCTTAACCACTGAGCCACATACCCAGCCCCCTTTTATATTTTATTTAGAGATAGGCTTTCACTGAGTTGCTTATGATCCTGGATACATTTCTGAGGCTGACTTCCTCCTGCTTCAGCTTCTGCAGCTGCGGGGATTACAGGCATTACAATGGGATTACAATATGGGATCCTATGACCAATGAGTATATCCTTGTAAACTGAAAAAAAAAAAAAAAGAAAGATATTTTTAGATAAATAGAAGCATCAAGAATTAGTCACTGGCAGACCTGCAGTACAAGAAATGTTGAAGGCTGAAGGAACCTTTTTTTTTTTTTTTTTTTAATTGGTTGTTCAAAACATTACAAAGCTCTTGACATATCATATTTCATACATTAGATTCAAGTGGGTTATGAACTCCCATTTTTACCCCAAATACAGATTGCAGAATCACATCGGTTACACATCCACATTTTTACATAATGCCATACTAGTAACTGTTGTATTCTGTTACCTTTCCTATCCTCTACTATCCCCCCTCCCCTCCCCTCCCATCTTCTCTCTCTACCCCATCTACTGTAATTGATTTCTCTCCTTGTTTTTTTTCCCATTCCCCTCACAACCTCTTGTATGTAATTTTGTATAACAATGAGGGTCTCCTTCCATTTCCATGCAATTTCCCTTTTCTCTCCCTTTCCCTTCCACCTCATGTCTCTGTTTAATGTTAATCTTTTCCTCCTGCTCTTCCTCCCTGCTCTGTTCTTAGTTGCTCTCATTATATCAAAGAAGACATTTGGCATTTGTTTTTTAGGGATTGGCTAGCTTCACTTAGCATAATCTGCTCTAGCGCCATCCATTTCCCTGCAAATTCCATGATTTTGTCATTTTTTAGTGCTGCGTGATATTCCATGGTGTATAAATGCCACATTTTTTTTTTATCCATTCATCTATTGAAGGGCATCTGGGTTGATTCCACAGTCTAGCTATTGTGAATTGTGCTGCTATGAACATCGATGTGGCAGTATCCCTGTAGTACACTCTTTAAAGGTCTTCAGGGAATAGTCCGAGAAGGGCAATAGCTGGGTCAAATGGTGGTTCCATTCCCAGCTTTCCAAGGAATCTCCATACTGCTTTCCAAATTGGCTGCACCAATTTGCAGTCCCACCAGCAATGTACAAGAGTACCCTTTTCCCCACATCCTCGCCAGCACTTGTTGTTGTTTGACTTCAGAATGGCTGCCAATCTTACTGGAGTGAGATGGTATCTTAGGGTAGTTTTGATTTGCATTTCTCTGACTGCTAGAGATGGTGAGCATTTTTTCATGTACTTGTTGATTGATTGTATGTCCTCCTCTGAGAAGTGTTTGTTCAGGTCCTTGGCCCATTTGTTGATTGGGTTATTTGTTATCTTATTGTCTAGTTTTTTGAGTTCTTTGTATACTCTGGATATTAGGGCTCTATCTGAAGTGTGAGGAGTAAAAATTTGTTCCCAGGATGTAGGCTCCTTATTTACCTCTCTTATTGTTTCTCTTGCTGAGAAAAAACTTTTTAGTTTAAGTAAGTCCCATTTGTTGATTCTTGTTATTAACTCTTGTGCTATGGGTGTCCTGTTAAGGAATTTGGAGCCCGACCCCACAATATGTAGATCGGAGCCAACTTTTCTTCTATCAGACGCAGAGTCTCTGATTTGATATCAAGCTCCTTGATCCATTTTGAGTTAACTTTTGTGCATGGCGAGAGAAGGGGATTCAGTTTCATTTTGTTGCGTATGGATTTCCAGTTTTCCCAACACCATTTGTTGAAGATGCTATCCTTCCTCCCCTTTATCAAATATAAGATAGTTGTAACTTTGTGGATTAGTCTCTGTGTCCTCTATTCTGTACCATTGGTCCACCCGCCTGTTTTGGTACCAGTACCATGCTGTTTTTGTTACTATTGCTCTGTAATATAGTTTGAAATCTGGTATCGCTATACCACCTGATTCACACTTCCTGCTTAGAGTTGCTTTTGCTATTCTGGGTCTTTTATTTTTCCATATGAATTTCATGATTGCTTTATCTATTTCTACAAGAAATGCCGTTGGTATTTGATTGGCATTGCATTAAACCTATAGAGAACTTTTGGTAATATCACCATTTTGATGATGTTCGTTCTGCCTATCCAAGAACAGGGTATATTTTTCCATCTTCTAAGATCTTCTTCTATTTTTCTCTTTAGGGTTCTGTAGTTTTCATTGTATAAATCTTTCACCTCTTTTGTTAGGTTGATTCCCAAGTATTTTATTTTTTTTGAGGATATTGTGAATGGAGTGTTTTTCCTCATTTCCGTTTCAGAAGTTTTGTCGCTGATATACAGAAATGCCTTTGATTTATGCATGTTGATTTTATATCCTGCCACTTTGCTGAATTCATTTATTAGTTCTAGTAGTTTTTTTGTAGACCCTTTTGGGTCTTCTAGGTATAGAATCATGTCATCTGAAAATAATGATAATTTAAGTTCTTCTTTTCCTATTTTTATGCCTTTAATTTCTTTTGTCTGTCTAATTGCTCTGGCCAGTGTTTCGAGAACTATATTGAATAGAAGTGGTGATAGAGGGCATCCCTGTATTGTTCCAGATTTTAGAGGGAATGCCTTCAATTTTTCTCCATTCAGAATGATGCTAGCTTGAGGCTTAGGATAGATAGCTTTTACAGTGTTGAGGTAAGTTCCTGTTATCCCTAGTTTTTCTAATGTTTTGAACATAAAGGGATGCTGTACTTTGTCGAATGTTTTTTCAGCGTCTATCGAGATGATCATATGGTTCTTACCTTTAAGTCTATTGATGTGGTGAATAACATTTATTGATTTCCGTATATTGAACCATCCTTGCATCCCAGGGATGAATCCTACTTGATCATGGTGCACAATTTTTTTGATGTGTTTTTGTATCTGATTCGCCAGAATTGTATTGAGGATTTTTGCATCTAGGTCATTAGGGATATTGGTCTGTAGTTTTCTTTCTTTGAGGTGTCTTTGTCTGGTTTCGGAATCAGGGTGATGTTGGCCTCATAGAATGAATTTGGAAGAGCTCCCTCTTTTTCTATTTCCTGAAATAACTTGAAAAGTATTGGTATTAATTCTTCTTTAAAGGTTTTGTAAAACTCTGCTGTATACCCATCCAGTCCTGGGCTTTTCTTGGTTGGTAGTCTTTTGATTGCTTCTTCTATTTCATCCATTGATATTGGTCTGTTCAAATTGTGTGTATCCTCCTGACTCAGTCTGGGCAAATCATATGACTTAAGAAATTTATCGATGTCTTCACTATCTTCTATTTTATTGGAATATAGGTTTTCAAAATAATTTCTAATTGTCTTCTGTATTTCTGTAGCATCTGTTGTGATATTGCCTTTTTCATCCCGTATGTTAGTAATTTGAGTTCTCCCTCTTCTTCTCTTTGTTAGCATGGCTAAGGGTCTGTCGATCTTATTTATTTTTTCGAAGAACCAACTTTTAGTTTTGATAATTTTTTCAATAGTTTCTTTTGTTTCAGTTTTGTTGATTTCCGTTCTGATTTTAATTATTTCTTGCCTTCTGCTACATTTGCTGTTGTTTTGCTCTTCCTTTTCTAGGGCTTTGAGATGAAGTGTGAGCTCATTTATTTGTTGGTTTTTCCTTTTTTTGAGGAATGACCTCCAGGCAATGAATTTCCCTCTTAAAACTGCTTTCATTGTGTCCCATAGATTCCGATATGTTGTGTCTGTATTTTCATTTATCTCTAAGAATTTTTTTATTTCCTCCTTTATGTCTTCTGTAACCCATTGATCATTCAGTAACATATTGTTCATTTTCCATGTGATGTAGGATTTTTCCTTCCTTCTTTTATCATTGATTTCCAGTTTCATTCCATTATGATCAGATAAAATGCATGGTATTATCTCCACCCCTTTATATTTACTGAGGGTTGCCCTATGGCATAATATATGGTCTATTTTTGAGAAGGATCCATGTGCTGCTGAGAAAAAAAGTATATCCACTTGATGATGGTTGATATATTCTATATATGTCAGTTAAGTCTAGGTTATTGATTGTGATATTGAGTTCTATAGTTTCTTTATTCAACTTTTGTTTGGAGGATCTGTCCAATGGTGAGAGAGGTGTGTTGAAGTCACCCTTAATTATTGTGTTGTGGTCTATTTGATTCTTGAACTTGAGGAGAATTTGTTTTATGAACGTCGCAGCACCATTATTTGGTGCATAAATATTGATCATTGTTATGTCTTGTTGGTGAATGGTTCCTTTTAACAGTATATAATGTCCTTCCTTATCCCTTTTGATTAACTTAGTCTTGAAGTCGATTTTATTCGATATGAGGATGGCCACCCCTGCTTGCTTACGAGGACCGTGTGCGTGGTATATTTTTTCCCAACCTTTCACCTTCAGCCTGTGTATGTCTTTTCCAATCAGATGTGTCTCCTGGAGGCAGCATATTGTTGGATTTGTTTTTTTAATCCATGTTACCAGCCTATGTCGCTTTATTGGAGAGTTTAAGCCATTAACGTTTAGAGTTACTATTGATATATGGTTTGTACTTCCAGCCATGTTTGATTATTTATCTTTTTTTTTTTTAATTTAGTTTGTTTCTCCATGATTAGCTTTCCCCCCCTGCCCTCTGTCTTTACTGAGGCACTTCCCACTGATGGTTTTGGTTATTGTTTTTCATTTTTCCTCGTGTAGTGTTTTGCTCAAGATGCTTTGCAATGCTGGTTTTCTGGCTGCAAATTCTTTTAACTTTTGTTTATCATGAAAGATTTTTATTACATTGACGTACCTGAAGCTTAATTTTGCAGGATACAGAATTCTTGGTTGGCATCCATTGTCTTTCAGTGTTTGAAATATGTTGTTCCAGGATCTTCTCGCTTTCAGCGTCTGTGATGAAAAATCCGTTGTTAACCTTATTGGTTTACCCCTGAATGTAATCTGCCTCCTTTCTCTTGTAGCTTTTAATATTTTCTCTTTGTTCTGTATATTGGATATCTTTATAACAATGTGTCTTGGCGTTGGTCTACTGTGATTTTGTATGCTCGGTGTCCTGTATGCATCTACAATTTGTATATCCGTTTCCTTTTTTATTTCTGGAAAGTTTTCTGTAATTATTTCATTCAGCAGGTTACTCATTCCCTTGGTTTGAATCTCTATACCTTCCTCTATCCCGATGACTCTTAAGTTTGGTTTTTTTATGTTATCCCATATCTCTTGGATGTTTTTCTCGTGATTTTTTTACCAGCCTTTCTGAGTTGGCTAGACTCTTTTCAAGATGATATATTTTGTCTTCATTATCTGACGTTCTGGCTTCTACTTGCTCCACTCTGTTAGTGATACTCTCATTTGAGTTTTTAATTTGGTTTATAGTTTCCTTCATTTCTAAAATTATTGTTTGATTTTTTTTATAATCTCTATCTCCTGATAAAGATGCTTAACTTCTTCTTTTATCTGTTTATGTAATTCATTTTCAATGTGTTCTTTCACTGTTTGAATTTGCTGTCTCATATCCTCTTTAAGGTTCCATTCCATCTGTCTAAGGTATTCCTTGAGTTCTTTATATGACCATTTTTCTGATGACTCTAGGTCCTCCTGAATATTTAGGCTGTCCTGCATTGTTTGTACTCCTTTTCTTCCTTGCTTTTTCATGCTGCTCATGTTACTTCTTGTTCTGTTTGACTGCTGAGTTACTGTTTACTCCTATAAATTTATTTGATGCTTGGGAGGAAAGGTATTAGAAGGGAAGGGAAGAAGTCACTAAAGAGAATGAGAGTAAGCAGGTAGAATTCAAGGAAGGGGGAATAAGAAAATTGAAAAGAAATGAAAAGACAAAAGAAAAAAAATAGAAAATAAAAAAAGAAAAAAAATTAAAAAAATAAAAATAAAAAAAATTAAAATTAAAATTAAAAAAGAAAATAAAAAATTTAAAAAACAACAACAAAAATGAAAATGAAAAAAAAACCCAAATTAAAAAAAAAAATTAATAAATGCAGTCTTAGAGTTTGATTAACTTCTCTTCCAGTAGGTGGAGCTGTGCCCACCGGGCCAAGCTTCTCCTCTCAATACGCAGGAACCAATCACTGTGCCGCAGCTCCTCCTCCCAGACTGGGCGGGTCTCCAATCCTGAGTGCCTAGGGCCTTCTCTTGTGTCTAGTCACTTCCCCACTTTTCCTCAAGCCAGGCCCCGCTCACTGGTGATACTCACCACAAACTGGCTACACGCCAGGTCTGCTGCTCCCGGGAGCCCTGTTTTCATGAACGACTGGGCACTCTCTCCCTGTTTGCATTCCCTCAGACCCTAAGTTTGTAGAGCTTGGGGCTGAGAACCCTCAGCGAATTTTGCTAGCCCTCCGTTAGCCAGGCCCCCGGTAGCTGGTGCAAGAGACCTCAGTTGTCAGCACTGGTGGGAGCGGTAGCTGGGAGTTCCGCGCCGCGGGTCCCCCGCCACTCCTGATTCCCTTGGTCTGGCTATCACGCTCACGGGAGAGCTGGGAGGGGCCCTTAGGGTTTCCCCGCTGTGTGGAGAGGGAAGGCTAGGGGATTACACACCTGTCGCCGCTGGTTTCAATGAAGTTATCTCCTTCGCCGCATTCTGGTGGCGTCAGTTCTCTGCCATGGTGGTATCCCGTGCAAATGGCGACTGTTCGTTCCCTTTGCTGGGTGACCAATGCAACAGGTGGGTCCTGAGTGTCTCTCCCAAGCCCCGTTTCAATCCTGTGGCCACTGCCTATGAAGGCTCGGTTGGTATTAACCTCCATAGGATCAGAAGGTCCGACCAGTTGTTTTAGCGGGATCGTTTAGTACTGAGTCACAGCAGTTTGTCTGCAAGAAGCAGGCGAATGGGAGCTTGAATTCAGCCGATCCGGGCTCGGTGTGTGTTCTGAGAGGCCCAGACTGTTCGCCCCAGATCCACGTCAGCTCAGCATTGCCTAGTGATCCTGAGAAAACTGCATTTAGACGGTTTACGACTCCCTATGCCCGCGCAGCTGAAGAGGTCAGAGACTTGATCTCTCCGCGCCCACCGCCATGTTGGATCTCCTTTTTTTTTTTTTTAAATATTTTCCCAACTACTAGGGAGGCTGAGCCAAGAAGATTGCATGTTCTAGGGGAAACTGGTAGCAAGACTTTTTCTCAAAATAAAATAGAAAAGTTTTGGGCGTATAGTTCAATGGTAGTGTATCTGCCTAGCACATGAAAGGTCTTGGGTTCAATATCCAGTGGCACAAAAAAAATGAAGAAAAATGATACCTGGTGGAAAATCATATCTACAAGAAGAAATGAAGAATACTTGAAAATGTTTGAGTAAGTAGAAAAAACTTTTCATTTTTAAATTTCTTTAAAATATAGGCATTTAAAACAAACAAACAAACAAACAAAAAATGGTTGTGGAGAGCAGTGCCTGAAATTGGGACCTCTGATGACCTCATGGTTGTGGCAATCTTGGTGCCTGGGAAATTTTCTGTGCAAAGTTACAGGTTGCCTAGCTGCTGTGGTAATGCCCTCCAAGAGGAGATTCTGTGCTAAAGTTTTACCAGCTTTTACCTTGATCTCAGGCACACAGCTCCTAGGAATAGAGGAAATTTCTTGCTAGACAACCTCAATGTTTCACCAGCTCTGCTGTTCCTGAACCTGCCCACCTAATAGTAATTGTAAATAATGGACTTTCTTGAGAGCTACACAAAACTCCTAACATTGCACATTGTAAGTGTAGAATGTAACTGCTGGGGTGCTGAGGTAGTGTAGCTCAGTGGTAGAGTGCTTGCCTTGCACACGTGAGGCACTGGGTCTGATCCTCAGCACCACATAAAAGTAAAGATATTGTTTCCATCTACAACTAAAATATATTAAAAAACAAACAAAAATGTATCTGTGGAATAAGCTGCATAATGTTGCTAACTCTGTAACTTTCATGAATACAAAGAATAATGCTTGCATAGTCTTTAATCTGATAATGAGACATATATAAATAAAGGTTGCTGGCTGGTAATTCTTTAGATCTCCTTCTCTATCACAGAGCAGCATTCCACCTGACCCCAGCTTTTATTTTCAAAATCTGTATCCATCAGTCTTTATTTTTCTTATCTCCCTTCATCCCTTGCTGGAACTGCTAGATTGGCTGCACTAGTCAGGGCAGATGGTAATAATTGATTGTGAGGTTTAAACCACATAGAAGTAAAATGTAATGGACACAATAGCCCAATACGCAGCGAGGGGAAAATGGAAGTGTACTATTTTATTAATTCATGGTAGATTATAATAAAAATATGTGTCATTACCAGCTGTATACTCATAATCTAGTGACTTGGGGAGCTGAGGTAGGAGGATTACAAATTCAAGGCCAGACTTAGCAACTTGGCAAGATCCTGTCTCAAAATAAAAAGGGCTAGGGATGTGACTCAGTGGTTAAGCACCTCTGGTATAGGAAGGGAGGGAGTGAGGGAAAGAGGAAGAAAAGAAGAATAAGTATTATTATCCCTGAAAAACTCAGTAAAATGTACTGCAAAGAAGTACAACTGAAAGCTAATAAAGAACATAAAGTGAGAGGACTAGGACTCAGTGGCAGAGCACTTGCCTATCATGTGAGACACTGGGTTTGATCCTTAGCACCACATATAAATGAACAAATAAAAGGCATTCTTTCCATCTACAACTACAAAAAAACAATTAAAAAAAAAGAACAAAAAGTAGAAAATAAAAATAATGGAAATCAAGGCATGGAAAAGAAAAAGGAACAGAAAACCAAAATAGCACTAATAAACAAATATATAACCTAAAACTCAACAATGTAAATAGTTGCACTAAGTTTAACCAGACCAAACACTCAAAGGACAGGAATACCAGTCTAGATTAAAAAACAAATCTAGACTCAACTTGTTTACAAGAGATTTTAACAATGAAGACACAGGAAGGGTGAAAGGAAAAGAATAGAAAGAGTT
Source organism: Marmota flaviventris (assembly GCF_047511675.1). NCBI lineage: Eukaryota > Metazoa > Chordata > Mammalia > Rodentia > Sciuridae > Marmota > Marmota flaviventris. The sequence goes on from NC_092501.1 coordinate 156,460,168, forward strand.
ATAGCTATGTAAACACTTATCAGCCAGGCGCTGTGCCGCATGCTTCTAATCTCAGTGGCTCAGGAGGCTGAGATAGAGAGTTGCAAGATCAAAGCCAGCCTCAGTAATGGTGAGGTGCTAAGCAACTCACTGAGAACCTGTGTCTAAATAGAACACAAAATTGGGCTGGGAATGTGGCTCAGTGGTCGAGTACCCCTGAGTTCAATGCCTGGTACCAAAACAAACAAACAAAAGAGAAATACTAATCATAAGAGAATAGAGTGGCAATTATTATTATTATTTTTTTCAGTGCTGGGGATTGAGCTAGGGCCTTGCACACACTGGGCAAGCACTCTACATTGAGCTATATCCCTAGCCCTAAAGTGGCTATTTAATATCAAAAAAGTAAGTTTTAAGGAGGGAATATTAGAACAAAAAACAGAAGGACATTTCATAACATTGGGAAAAGCAGTCATATATAGTCTGCTTACCTTTGAGAGATTGTGTAAGATTGTACCCTGAACCCTCACAAGTTTGGATGGCTTTATAACCATGCTGGAGACTATGTTTCTTTTCCTCTTCTGAGCTTGATGTATATTTCTTTGCTCTTTTTAATGCAAATACATCATATAGCTGGCTGACTCTGCTACTCTCTCTCTTCCTAGTGGAGAGGGATGGAGTCCTTCATTTGCATCACAAGAGGGGTTCCTTAAGATCATCTTCCTGCTTTCCTTGCATGATGGAACTCACTAGTGGTAAGGGACCAGTGCTCACTATTAAAGCTGACCTTGCTGTGTCTCTCCTCTGTGTGAGGAAAGCATTGTTCTTCTGGTATCTGTAGTGAGTTGTGTCTTTCTTGAAAACCAAGACACCTGTAAACAATGCAGAAGGTTGACATCTGGGATTGCTACTCCTTATGTAGGCAACAAGTGTCACTAACCCAAAATATGACAATAAAATTCATGAAGAGAATGTGAAACTGGCAGAGCTAAAGGCAACAAGGTACAATTCAATTATATCTGGTGAATTTAGTACTTCTCAATCAGAGGAGAGGATGTGTTGGTTCTTTGTTTTATGAATTTGAAAATGAGATCTATAGACATGAAGGATGGGAGCAAAGTAACAGTATGAAAGCAATAGAAAGCAGAGCTTCCACAGGGGGAGGGATCCCAAAGAGGGTTTTTGACAGGTGATTATTGTATAGGGTTTATATTATCAGGTTAGAGGGCAGTTAGGTAGCCTTGAAGACCAAAGGCTAGAGATTTTAAAGAAATGGGTCTTTGGAGATGGGGCTGTGGCTCAGTGGTAGAGCGCTTGCCTAGCATGTATGAGGTATTGGGTTTGATTCTTAGCACCACGTATAAATAAATGAGCAAAATAAAGGTTCATTAACATCTAGAAAATATTTTAAAAACCAGGTGGGTCTTTGGGTCCAGTCACATCAGGGTACCTGGTATTTATGTGCCCCTGTCCAACCAGGATGTTGATCACGTGCTGCTTCATCTCATGGACTGGCTCTGGATTCTGGTGCATACCTTCTGGCTTCAATGGAGTCACTGGTCATGAGCTGTCCACTTAATTTTTAAACTCCTGGGGAGAGGAGGTCTTAACCTTGTCTGCCTAACACATTTCTATCTCCTGCTCTCATTAGTAATTGATAGAACAAATAGAGAAAAAGTTAATAATTATATAGAAAATTTCAACAACTCTATCACCTTGGCCTAGTTAACATTTGTGTAACATTACACCCAAGAATTGGTTTAAATGTTATCAACCACTTTGACCTTACTGGCATTTATATAACACTATACACAATAATAATATGTATTCTTTTCAATTATGAATTTGAACATTTGCCAGAATAGACCATATGTCAGGTCATAAAACTAGTCTCAAGATCCTGAAGATTAAAGTCATGTATTCTGTGACCTAAATTAAATTAGGATTTGAAAATAGAAACTTGGAAAATGATCAAATATTTGAAAATTAAGCAACACAAAAAAATTCATTTAACCTATGGATCAAAAAAGAAATAACATAGGAGTTTAGAAAATATTTTAATATTTTGAACTGAGTGATAATGAAAACATAGAAATTTGGGGATGCAGCCAAAGAGAGAAATTTGTAGCTTTAAATGCTTTACTAAAAAATTAAAAATATCCTGAGTTCAATCTCTAGCATAAATCAATTGTTTAAAATTCAGGGCTAGTATGTGACTTTCCTAGCATGTATGAGTCTCTGGGTTTGATCCCCAGAAACACACACAAATTAATTAATTATATAATTAATTAATTAATTTGGGGGACTATGAATGAGTCCCAGGATATTGCATAATTTTGCATCCCCAGTTCTTTTTTTAAAAAATAACTTTATTTTACTTATGTGATGCCAAGGATTGAACCCAGTGTCTCACATGTGCTAGACAAATGATCTGCCACTGAGCCACAACCTCAGCCCTCCAGTTCTTTTTATTTATTTTTTATTTTGAGACATTTTATTTTTAAAATGTTTATTTTTTAGTTATAGGTGAACACAGTGTCTTTATTTTTTTTTATTTTTTTTAGAGAGAGAGAGAGAAAGAGAGAGAGAATTTTTTAATATTTATTTTTCAGTTTTTGGCGGACACAACATCTTTGTTTGTATGTGGTGCTGAGGATCGAACCTGGGTCACACGCATGCCAGGCAAGCACGCTACCGCTTGAGCCACATCCCCAGCCCCAGTGTCTTTATTTTACTTTATGTGGTGCTGAGACTGAACCCAGTGCTTCACGCCTGCTAGGTGAGCACTCCACCTCTGAGCCACAACCCCACCCCCCCCCACCCGCCCCAGACAGATTCTCACTAAATTGCTGAGACTGGTCTCAAACTTGGGATCCTCAGCCTCCTGAATTGCTGGAATTACAATGGTACCACATCTGGCCAAAATCTCTTATAAGAAGCTAAAAAATGAGCAAATTTTGTTCAAAATTAGCAGAAAAAAAATAAAGGTAATAGTAAAAATTAAGAAAATAGGAAATGGACAAATTGATAGAGAAAATCAACAAAATGAAAAGCTATTTCTTTTTCTTTTCAAAAGCCACCATGAGCTGGGTGTGGTGATCCCTGTAATCCCAGGTGGCTGAGACAGGAGGATCACACCAGCCTTCATAATTAAGTGAGACCCTGTCTCAAAAAATAAAGAAGGCTGGGTGTGTACGTTCAATGGTAAAGCATCCCTGGGTTCAATTCCAGTACCAAACAAACTAACAAACAAAAAGCAGACTATGATTATATGTCACTGAAATGTAATCTGTACAACTGTAATCCTTCTTTCCTTGGTTTATTGTTTGTTTGACATGGGGTCTCTCTGTGTTGCCCAAGCTGGCTTTGAGTTTGTGATCCTCCTGCTTCAGCCTCCTGAACAGCTAGGATTATAGGTGTGCACCAACATGCTCAACCAGAAGTCATTTTATTAAAAGATATTATTTATTTAGGTACTGGGGATTCAACCCAGGGTGGTCAACCACTGAGCTACATCCCCAGCCCTTTAAAAAATTTTTTATTTAGAGACAGGGTCTCACTGAGCTGCTTAGCGCCTGGCTAAATTGCTGAGATCTTGAACTTTCGATCCTCCTGCACGAGCCTCCTGAGCCACTGGGATTACAGGTGTGTTCCACCATGCTCAACTCATTAAAAGATTTTATAAACTTTAAGAAACCTATAGTTAAACAGACCAAGTAGAGAGAGCAAGAGAGATCCTGCAACAAATTACCAATATCAGAAATGAAAGACATCAAAATAATAATCAATTGCCAATAGTTTTTTGGTTTTTGGTTTGTTTTTGATGCTGGCAATTGAACCCAGGGCCTCAAGCATGCTAAGCATATGCTCTACCACTGAGCCACACCCCTAGGCCCAAGTTTCCAGTAAATTTAACAACTCTGATGAAATGCACACATTTGTTGAAGAAAGAAAAAATGACAGATCTAATAGCTTTATATCTAGTAAAGAATTTAAATTTATAAATATAGACCTTTCCATTTCAATATTGGAAGAAAAAGCAGCTGACAAAAGTCAATCCTTATTCATGGTAGAAAATGTCATCAAACTAAAATAGAGTATGTTTTTCAACAAGTTAAAGAACATTTATTGGCTGAGTGTGGTGCATACCTCTTATCCCAGCGACTTGGGAGGCAAGGCAGGAAGATTGCAAGTTCGATCGAGGCCAGCCTCACGAACTTAGTGAGGCATTAAGTAACTTAGTGAGACCCTGTCTTAAAATTAAAAAAAAACTGGGAATGTGGACCAGTGATAAAGTGCTTCTGAGTTCAATCCCCAGTACAAGAACAAAATAAAATCAAGAACATCTACAAAATTCTGCAGCTACCATAATATTCAATACTTTCTAACACTGGGAACCATCGTAGAGACATGGACAAGTTGGGTAGCTTAGTTATACTCAGTATGTAGCTTGTAAGGTAATTCTAGATTATGACATTTAACATGCTTATGTGAAAGAAGATAGCAATAAAGTAGGTGATTGATACCTGATGGCCTATACTCAGAAGCAGCATATGTTACTTCCAGGTATATTCCATCGCTGGTGAGTTAGAAGTAGAATACCATGCAACACTATGAATCCTCAGGAGGCCAACAACATGTACTGGTTACCAATCCTAGCAGAGGACTCTAAAACACCTCACCATTTTTTTTTTTTTTTTTAAACAGAGAGGAAGCAGAGCTCTCATAAGGGAGGGTCCCTAGTGGGTTGTCCACCTCACTAATTTCTGCTAAGATTCCGGCAGATTCCTGAGTCTGACGGAAGGCTTTACACAAATCCAACTGCCAGAGTTCAAGTCTGGTGAGAAAGAATATTTGCACAACAAGTCAGACAAAGTAGATTTATTATCCACTGATAGGCAACAAAGATAAATAAAGTTTAGGGTTTATAGTGAGCTGGTCTAACAAGCCTCAGGAAAGTTGCCCAGGGTGGATGAAGTCTTTATATGTGCCTCACTTATCCACTCTGTGACTGAGGGAACCCCAAAGCACTCTGCTCTGCATTTTATACCCCAGGGGAAATAGGGATCACTGTTGTAGGACATCCTGGGTTAAGAGTGATAAGAACAAAGCATGGTCTATTCTGGACAGCCCCTCTTCATCTCAAGGCATTGCATTCTTGGTAAGTTGTGCCTGAGAATTTTAAGAGGAGAAAAGATGGGTCAGCCAAATCCTTCAGGGATCTGTCCTTTTAAAGCAATTTAGTCACCAGGCTGCAAGTGAGATTGGGAGAGGTAGCTGGCTGACATATAGCTATATGTCTAGCTTTAATTTTTATTGTGGAAAGGGGACAGGTTTGGTGGAAAACTACTAGTCTCTGCAATAACTACATTAAAATTAAACATTTCTTCATGATATAATATCACCAAAAAACTGAATACTCAACCCAAAATCAAGTAGAAATTATTTTCAAGGTCTACTGATAACGATAATATATGCACACTTCTTTATATGTGCCTCACTTATCAAATGAACTGACAACCAAATAGAAACATAATAAAATAGTAATTTTAAAAATGAGGAAACTTAAATGGTTAATGACACTTATCTGTGATAATAATCAGGGGAATGCTAATTAAAATGTACAGAAAAGTTTTTCACACCCATCAGACCAGTAAAATTAGTATACTTGGTAGCCTGTGTTATTGGAAAATGTGGAGAAATTGGAACTCTTCTTTAATGTTGATAAAAATTTAAGTTGGAATTACTTCTTTGGAATTTTCAAAGAGATTTGGAACTATATAAAATGGCAGTAACTTCTGGTTGCTAGCTGCTTACCACAATACCAGAAATAGAATCCTCATTTTTTTTTTTTTTAGCCATATATGTGGCCATCCAGAATAAAGACTACATCTTTTATTCTTTCTTACAAGTCTGTATAGCCATGTGACCAAGTTCTAGCCAACTTTTGGAACCCAATGACTGATCTAAAGAAATTCTTGGGGCTGGGATATAACTCCGTGGTAGAGTGCTTGCCTAACATGCACAAAGTTCTGGGTTCAATTCCTGCACTAAAAAAAAAAAAAGAAAGGAAGAGAGAAAGAAATAAATTCTTACATATTTGCACCAGGAGATGTGATTGAGGATTTACAGAATCACTATTTCATATTTTGCTATTTGTCATAACAAATAGTGGAAACCATTGTCACTCAACAGGGAAATTAATATGTATTCATACAGTATACAGCATTTAAAAATTAAACTGTATCTACATGACTAGCATGGATCTTAAACATAATATATGAAAAAAGTAAGTTTCAAAATGATTTATGCAGTATGAATTTATGTAAAAATGTAAAGTGTAACAGTAGGCATCTAGTAAAAATACAAAACAGTCATGATAATAACTAACATGATAATAACTAGGATAGTTATCTCTTTGGAGGTAAGGTGAGTACAGTTAATGTATAGCTTTAAGTTGTATCTATAATATTTTCTTTCTCTCTGTGCCCCTCCCTCCCATTTGAAAGACTGAACTCAGAAGTACTCTACCTATGAGATACATCTTCTTTTTAACATTTTTTAGATTTGAGACAGGATCTTGTTAGTTGGTAAGGCTGTCCTGAAACTTGCCATCTTCCTGCCACAGCCTCCCCTAGTAGCAAGGATTCCAGGCATATGCCACCTCATTCAGCTTTTTTTTTTTTCCCCCTTTATTTCTCTTTCCTCTGTGGAACTGGGAATTGAACCCAGGAATGTTCTGTCTCTGAACTACATCCCCAGCTCCTTTTATTTTTTGAGATAGGGTCTCACTAAGTGGCCCAGACTGGCCTTGAACTTGGGATCTCTCTCTCCCTCCTTCCCTTCCTTCCCTTCCTTCCCTTCTGCCCTTTCCTTCCTCCCCTCCCTTCTCCATTGATCATATCTCCTCCCCCCCCCTCCTCTCCCTCCCCCCCCCTCCTTCTCCTCCTCTCCCTGCTTTCTTTTTTGAGGTGCTGAGGATGGAACCAGAGTCTTGTGCTTGCTAGGCAAGTTCTCTACCCATGAGCTACATCCCCAGCCCTCTCCTTTTTAAAAAAAGTGACATAAAGTAAATATGGCAACATGTTTATATCTTTGGGTGTCACTTAGTTTTCTGATATATTCTACATATTTGAAAAAATTCATAATTAAAATGTTTTAAAGTATTAAAGAGTACAGTAATTGGGCTGGGGTTGTGGCTCAACAGTAGAGTGCTCGTCTAGCATGTACAAGGCCCTGGGTTCGATCCTCAGCACTACATAAAAATAAATAAATAAAATAAAGGTATTGTGTCCAAGTACAACTAAGAAATAAATAGTTTAAAAAAAGAGTACAGTAATTGTTAAAACTATTAAGTTCTGGGAATATTTCATAGGATGCCTCATAGAGAATGCTTAACAGCCAAGTTTTTATTTTATTTTTTGGGTGGAGGATACTGGGGATTGAACCTAGAGGCTTTTTTACCATGGAGGCATATTCCCAGTCCTTTTTATTTATTTATTTTTAAATTTTGAGACAGGATCTCAAAATAAGTTGTTTAGAGCCTTGCTTAGGTGCTGAGGCTGGCTTTGAATTTATGACCCTCCTGCCTTGGTTTCCTGGCCACTGGGATTATAGGCTTGTGCCACCACTCCAGGCAACAGCTAATTTATTTTTAATTTAAAAAGAACTTTAGGATTGGGGTGTAGCCCCATGGTAGAACACTTGCCTAGCATGGGTGGAAGTCTTGACTTTGATCCATGGCACTCTTCCTACTTTCTGTCCAAAAAAGAAAAAAAAAAAAATTTAGTTAAACAGTTTTAATTGAGTTAATAAGTAGTAAAACGCAATTGCTTTAAAACCACGCTACTTTATAAGTTTAAACTGTTTTGTGAGATGTCTAAAGTAGGAACCCCTTCTGAATCTTTTTTCTAGTTATGGAATAAGTTAATATTGTTCTGAAATGTCAATCACTTTGAATTTATGGTTTGTCCAAATGAATTTGAGAGCAATAGGTGATTTTGATGTTGGAGGATCTGTGGGTTTGTACAGTGAAGCCAACAGTGCTGTTCTGGAGGCAATTTTGCTTGTTGTCTTCACCTTATTGATTTTTCTACTTGCCTTCCTCCACTAACATACCACACCTTGCATGATCTGCTCTGAAGGAAATCATAGCAACACACCAAGGCTGCTGTGGCCTGGATCTGCTGAAGACCCACCTGTAGAATGCATGGGAACTCCATCTTCTCTGATGGAACCCACCTTCTGTGTAGGTGAGCACTAATTTAGTGATATAGTATCAAAAAGAAGAACCAAATAAGGTAATATATTGATGAGACACAGATAGAAGAATGGTTATTAATCAAAATAGAAATTTCAGAAGGAGCCATGGATTTTGGGAGAGATGATGTATTTGGCTTTTATATTAAAATCCACGTTCTCTAGCCAGGCATGGTAGCTTTTGTATCCCAGACTTGGGAGGCTGAGTCAGAAGGGCCACAATTCTAGGTCAGCTTGGGAAACTTAGTGAGACCCTGTCTCAAAATAAAAAATTAAAAGCGTGGGTATAAAGCTCAGTGGTAAAGTGCACCTGGCTTCAAACCCTAGTACTACAAAAAATAACAAACTGAAAAAAAAAAAAAACCCTCAAAACAAAGGAATATTTTCCCACTGCCAATTTTATTTTATTTTTTCTTTTGTCTGTAGAATTGAACCCAGGTGCATTCTACCACTGAGATACATCCTCAGTTGTTTTTACTGTTTTGAGAAAAGGTCTCACCAAGTTGCTGAGGCTGGCCTCAAACTCTCGATACTTCTGAGTCACCGGGATTACAGGCATATGTCACTGCTCCCAGCAACCCCCAATTTTAAAACAGTTTTGAGATGATCCAAGATTATCTGTTATGCAACTCCTGTATTTCAAAGTACTTACATTTCTTTCTTTCCTTCTCTCCCTCCACCCCCCTCAGTGCTGGGAATTGAACCCAAGGGTGCTAAGTTTCTGAAACTAACTTCAAATTTGTGAGATTCCTGCCTCAGCCTCTGGAGTTGCTTAGATTACAGAGGTGTGTCAACATAACTGGCTATATTTTTATCTTAATTAACAGTAACTCAGTTAAATGTAGTTGCCTCTTGTGATCCAGAAACAATTTTTTTGAGATGGGATTTCAGGCTCGCATCAGACTTTGGGACTCAAGTGAGCCACCTACCTCAGCCTCTGGATCAGGGACTACGGGCCAGATATGATTCTTAAATTTATTTTAATTAGGAAAAAGAATGTCTTGCTATATATACAGAGATGAAGTTCTCAAAAATAAAATTTAAAAGAAGAGGTTTAGGGTAAAAGTGCTCTCAGTAATTTTTATGGTGATTCTTAACAAGTATATTGGCTATTTTATTCTTTTCAGTTTAATAAAGTCATAATTGTATTGCTAAACATTGTTTTAGATTACTGGAAATTTTCTGTTGCTATCTCCTGTATTTCTCACTCTTGAATTTTCTTCCATTTGAAATATCTCTGCAGAAATAAGCAGTGGAAAATAAGTTGCCACTACACTTGGCTTTGAAGATTTTGCTTGAAATTAGCAAGCAAGCATACTGAATTATTGGAACACTAAAACAGGCCATACGAAAATCTTTTAAATATGTAAAATATATGTGGGAAATTTTAAGGAAAAAATAAAAATATACATGGTGGCAATAAATACCAACAAGTAACAATGATTAGGTGGGAAAATATTTGTAAATCAATTTATAAAGAGATTTGTGTTTGATCCCCAATTCTGCAGAAATTGGTAAAAAAGAAAAAAGAAAAAAAAAGCAAGAGGTAAGATTCCTAAATATAAAAAGAGATTTTAGGAATAAATCAAGAAGAAATAGTACAACAAACTAGGGAGAAATATAGAAAGTATTTAACAGTTTCAGAAAAAGAAATTTTATAAGTATGTGGAAAGATATTCAAGCTTATTCATGGATTAAAACCATACCGAGATAAACTATTTGTCACCTATAACGTTGGTAGAACTTGGAAAGTTTACTAGTATACTTTGTTGGTGGGAAAATAAATGCATGGCTGGTGAAAGTACAAAAGAAAGTGTTTTTTTTTTTTTTTGTACCAGGGATTGAATGCAGGGGTGCTTAACCACTGAGCCACATCCCTAGCCTTTTTAAAAATATTTTATTAGAGACAGGGTCTAGCTAAGTTGCTTAGAGTCTTGCTAAGTTGCTGAGGCTGGGTTTGAGCTCGCTATTCTTGTTTCAGCCTCCTTTGCAAGTCACTGGGATTACAGGCCTGTGCCACCATGCCTGGCTAAGGCTCAAACTTTATGGAAAGGAATTTGTTAATGTATAGAACCTTTACATTTGCATTTTCCCTTTGTATTAATTTCCTACTATTGCTACAGCAAATTGCCACAAACTTAGTGGTTTAAAATCAGTACACATAATCTTAAATTCTGGAGTTCAAAGTCTAAAATGAGTCTTTAGGGATGTGTTCCTTCTGGTGACTCTAGTGGCAGAAATTATTTCTTAGTCACTTTTAGTGTCTGCCTACATTCCTTGGGTCATGTCCCCTTCCTATCTTCAGAGACAGTAGTGTAGAAGCTTCTCTCCTCTGTGACCTGCATCCCTTTTAGAAGCACACTTGTGATGACACCCATTTACATTGAGGGCAGATGTGAAGAGTTCCTTAATTCAGTCACATTTGCAGCATTCCTTTTACATGTAATTCAACATAATCACAGGTTCCTAGGATTGGGAAATGGATATCTTTCAACGGTGGTGGTAATGGTGGATTATTCTGCCTACCACACCCTTTAAACTAGCATTTCTCTTTTAAAAATCTGTCCCACATATATTTTCTGCATACATAAGGATATTGTGTGGCATTGCTTATAATCGTCAAAGATTGGAAACAATTCAAGTGTTCAGCAATAGGAAACTTGTTAAATAAGCAATAATACATCCACAAAACATAGTGTTATGTGGCTATGAAAGATAATGCATAAGATTTTTAGGTCCTGATATATATACAGGAAATATATATATATGAAATATATATTTATATATATATTTTTATATATATCATATATATATATATATATATGAAATATATATATATTTCAGTATATATAGTATATACTGAAAAGTACAGAAAACAAGGGGGTGAATACTAGACTGCCCTTTGTATTTGAGGAAAATACATTTTTCTTCTGTCGAATAAAGAAATACTGGAATTACAAACAGCAAGTGAATAAAAAGGCTTATCTTTCTAGATTGAGAGAGGCTAGAGAGGTAGCAAAAGTTTCTCTTTTTGCAGTGCTGGGGATTGAGCCCAGGGTCTTACACATGCTAGGCCAGTACTGTACCATTTAGCTACATCCCCAGCCCAGCAGCTGAAGCTTCTTGTGAATATTTGATTTCTGAATCATGAAAATATATTACAGTAAAAAATAAGACCTCATGAAGCAGACAGTTTATTTTCCTCCTCCTCCTCCTTTTTTTTAAAAAACATTTTTTATTTTTTGGAAGTAGTTGGAAACAATATTTTATTTATTTATTTTTATGTGGTGCTGAGGATTGAACCCAGGGCCTCACATGTGCTAGATGAGTGCTCTACTTCTGAGCCACAACCCCAGCCCCTTCTTCTTCTTCTTCTTCTTTTTTTCCAGACAACTTTATATAAGACTTAATTGAAAGAAGCTCTGAGCCACTGGCTTGCTATCAAAATGTGTATATTTTATAATTTGAATCTTTGACTTTAGTTAACGTCCTGTGTTCAGTGGGCCTCAGTTAAAATGCAAATGTGTTATATGCTAACCCAGATGATAGTCTGTTCATAATTTAATATGCTTTAGAATTCAGGTAGGGCATGCTGGTGCACACCTGTAATCCCAGTGACTTGGGAGGGTGAGGCAGGAGGAATGCAAGTTTGAGGCCAGTCGCAGCAACTTAGGCTCTAAACGACTTAGAGAGACCCTGTCTCATATATATATATATATATATATAAAAATTAATTTATACATATATAAAATTTATACATATTTAGTCTCATATATATAAAATTTATATACATTTATGTATATATACATTTATACATATATACATATATGTATATAAATTATATATATATAATTTGGCTGTGGATGTGGCTCAGTGATTAAGAACCCTTGGGTTCAGTCCTCAGTACAAAAAAAAAAAAATTAAAGTTTAGGTCAATAGCCAAACTAACCAAAAGGAAAAGAGAGAAGATTCAAGTTAATAAAATAGAGATGAAAAAGGAGAAATCACTACAGATATCACAGAAATTCAGAGGCTCATTGGGATTTTTTGAACTTTATACTCAAATTTATACTCGAATAAACTGGAAAATTTAGAAGAAATGGAACATTTTCAGACACATATAACCTGCAAAAATTGAATTGAGAGGACATAGAAAACCTAAACAGATCAAAATTTGTAACGAGATAGAAGCAGTAATAAAAAGTCTTCCAACAAAGAAAAGCCCAGGACCAGATGGATTTTCAGTGAATTCTACCAGACCTTTAAAGAAGAACTAATGCTAATAATCCTCATATTACTCCATGAAATAGAGATGGAAAACTTCAAAATTCATTCAATGAAACCCAGTGTCACTCTCATACCAAAACCAGATAAGAAAACATCAAGGAAAGAACTGCAGACCAATATTCCTGATGAAGTTAGATGTGAAAACACTTAATAAAATATTAGCAAATTCTATTCAACAACATATTAAGAAGATTCTACATCATGACCAAGTTGGTTTTCTCCCAGAGATCCAAGGATGGTTTAACATATGCAAAGCAGGAATGTAATTAATCACATAAAGAGAATTAAGGACAAAAATTTGTATTCGATTTGCCAGAATTTTATTGAGCATTTTTGTATCTATGTTCATTAGAGATATTGATCTGAAGTTTTCTTTCTTTGATATGTCTTTGCCTGGTTTGGGGATCCTGATATTGGCCTCGTAGAATGAGTTTGGAATTACTGCCTCTTTTTCTATTTCCTGAAATAAATTGAAGAATATTGGTATTAGTTCTTCTTTAAAGGTCTTGTAAAACTTGGCTGTGTATCCATCCAGTCCTGGGCTTTTCTTGGTTGGTAAGGTTTTGATGGCTTCTTCTATTTCCTCATTTGATGTTGGTTTGTTTAAATTGTGTATATCTTCTTTACTCAATCTGGGCAAATCATATGATTTGAGGAAATTTGTCAATGCCTTTGATGTCTTCTATTTTATTGTACTATAAGATTTCAAAATAATTTCTAATTATCCTCTGTATTTCTGTAGTGTCTGTTGTGATGTTACTTTTTTCATCACGTATGCTGGTAATTTGAGTTCTCACTCTCCTTCTCTTCTTTACTGTGGCTAAGGGTCTGTCAATTTTATTTATTTTTTCAAAGAACCAACTTTTTGTTTGTCAATTTTTTCAGTTGTTTCTTTTGTTTCAATTTCATTGATTTCAGCTCTAATTTTAATAATTTTTTGTCTTCTGCTTTTGCTGCTGGTTTGTTCTTTTTTTTCTAGGGCTTTGAGATATAGTGTGAGGTCATTTATTTGTTGACTTTTTCTCCTTTTGAGGAACAAACTCCATGCAATGAATTTTCCTCTTAGTACTGCTTTCATAGTGTCCCAGAGATTGCGATATGTTGTGTCTATGTTCTTATTTACCTCTAAGAATTTTTTAATCTCCTCCTTGATGTCTTCTGGGATCCATTGTTCATTCAGTAGCATATTGTTTAGTCTCCAGGTGATGGAGAAATTTTTATTTTTTATTTTGTCATTGATTTCCAATTTCATTCCATTATGATCTGATAAAATGCATGGTATTATCTCTACTTTTTTGTATTTGCTAAGAGTTGCCCTGTGGCATAGTATATGATCTATTTTAGAGAAGGATTCATGTGCTGCTGAGAAGAAAGTGTATTCACTTGATGCAGGTTGAAATATTCTATATATGTCAGTTAAGTCTAAGTTATTGATTATGTTATTGAGTTATATAGTTTCTTTATTCAACTTTTGTTTGGAAGATCTATCCAGTGGTGAGAGAGGTGTGTTAAAGTCACCCAAGATTATTGTGTTGTGGTCAGTTTGACTCTTGAACTTGAGAAGAGTTTTTTTGATGAACATAGCTGCACAGTTATTTGGGGCATATATATTTATGATTGTTTTGTCTTGTTGGTGTATGGTTCCCTTGAGCAGTATATAATGTCCATCTTTATCCCTTTTGATTAACCTTGGCTTGGAGTCTACTTTATTTGATATGAGTATGGAAACCTCTGCTTACTTCTGCAGTCCATGTGAGTATTTTTCCCAACCTTTCACCATCAGTCTGTGATGTCTTTTCCTATCAGATGAGTCTGCATACAAAAACACATCAAAAAGATTGTGCACCATGATCAAGTAGGATTCATCCCAGGGATGCAAGGTTGGTTCAACATATGGAAATCAATAAATGTAATTCATCACAGCAATAGAGTTAAAGATAAGAATCATATGATCATCTCAATAGATTCAGAAAAAGCATTTGACAAAATACAACACCCCTTTATGTTCAAAACTCTAGAAAAACTAGGAATAACAGGAACATATCTCAACATCGTAAAGGCTGTCTATGCAAGCCTCAGGCCAACATCATTCTAAATGGAGAAAAAGTGAAGGCATTTCCTCTAAACACTGGAACAAGACAGGGATGCCCTCTTTCACCACTTCTATTCAACATAGTTCTTGAACCACTGGCCAGAGCAATTAGACAGATGAAAGAAATCAAAGGGATATGTATAGGAAAAGAAGGACTTAAATTAGCACTATTTGCTGATGATATGATTCTATACCTAGAAGACCCCAAAAACCCCAGCAGAAAACTTCTAGAACTAGTAAATGAATTCAGTAAAGTAGCAGGATATAAAATCAATACCGATAAATCAAAGGAATTTCTGTGTATCAGTGACAAAGCCTCTGAGAAGGAAATGAGAAAAACTACCCCATTCACAATAACCTCAAAAAAAAAAAAAAAAAAGATACTTGGGAATCAACTTAATGAAAGAGGTGAAAGATCTATACAATGAAAACTACAGAACCCTAAAGAGAGAAATCAAAGAAGACCTTAGAAGGTGGAAAGATCTACCTTATTCTTGGATAGGCAGAATTAATATTATCAAAATAATATTAATTATCAAAATGACCATACTACCAAAAGCACTATACAGATTTAATGCAATTCCGATCAAAATCCCAATGGCATTCCTCATAGAAATAGAAAAAGCAATCATGAAATTCGTCTGAAAAAATAAGAGACCCAGAATAGCTAAAGCAATCCTTAGCAGGAAGAGCAAAGCAGATGGCATCACTATACCAGACCTTAAACTATACTACAGAACAATAGTAATAAAAACAGCATGATATTGGCACCAAACAGACTGGTAGACCAATGGTATAGAATAGAAGACATGGAGATAAACCCACAAAATTATAATTATCTTATATTAGACAAAGGTGCCAAAAACATGCACTGGAGAAAAGATAGTATCTTCAACAAATGGTGCTGGGAAAACGGGAAATCCATATGCAACAAAATGAAAGTAAACCCATATCTCTCACCATGCACAAAACTTAACTCAAATGAATCAAGGACCTAGAAATTAAACCAGAGACTCTGCATCTAATAGAAGAAAAAGTAGGCTCTAATCTTCATCATGTAGGATTAGGCCCCAACTTCCTTAATAAGACCCCTATAGCGCAAGAATTAAAACCAAGAATCAATAAATGGGATGGAATCAAACTAAAAAGTTTTTTTCTCAGCAAAAGAAACAATCTGTGAGGTGAACAGAGAGCCTACATCCTGGAAGCAAATCTTTGCCCCTCACACATAAGAGCACTAATCTTTAAGGTATATAAAGAACTCAAAAGGCTAAGCACTGAAAAAACAAATAACCCAATCAACAAATGGGCCAAGGACCTGAACAGACACTTATCAGAAGGGGATATACAATCAATCAACAAATATATGAAAAAATGCTCATCATCTCTAGCAATCAGAGAAATGTAAATCAAAACTACTCTAAGACATCATCTCACTCCAGTCAGAATGGAAGCTATTATGAAGACAAACAACAATAAGTGTTGGTGAGGATGTGGGGAAAAAGGTACACTCATACATTGCTGGTGGGACTGCAAATTGGTACAGCCAATATGGAAAGCAGTATGGAGATTCCTTGGAATTCTGTGAATGGAACCACCATTTGACCCAGTTATCCCTCTCCTTGGACTATACCCAAAGGACTTAAAAACAGCATATTACAGGGACACAGCCACATCAATGTTTATAGCAGCACAATTCACAATAGCTAAACTGTACAGCCAACCTAGATGCCCTTCAGTGGATGAATGGATTAAAAAATGTGGCATATATATATACAATGGAATTTTACTCAGCAATAAAAGAATAAAATCATGGCATTTTCAGGTAAATGGATGGCATTAGAGAAGATAATGCTAAGTGAAGTTAGCCAATCCCCCCAAAACAAATGCAGAATGTTTTCTGTGATATAAGGAGGCTGACTCATAGTGGGGTAGGGAGGGGGAACAAGGGAGGAATAGATGAATTCTAGATAGGGAAGAGGAGAGGGAGGGAAAGGGAGGAGGCAGGGGATTAGCAAGGATGGTGGAATGTGATGGACATCATTATCCAAAGTACATGTATGAAGACGTGAATTGGGTGTCAACCTACTTTATATACAAACAGAGATAGGAAAAATTGTGGTATATATGTGTAACAAGAATTGTAATGCAAAAAAAGTACATGTATAAAGACATGAATTGGCATGAATGTACTTTATATACAAAGATATGAAAAATATGTGTAATAATAATTGTAATGTATTCTGCTGTCATGCATTTAAAAAAAATTTTAAAAATGAAATAAAAAGGGCAAAAATTACTTATTTTAATAGATGAATGAAGGCCTTTGACAAAATTTAGCACCTGTTCATTATAAAGGCAGTGAGGAAACTAGGGATAGAGGGAACCCACCTTCACATCATGAAGGCTACATATGAAAAATCTGAACCCAATCTCATAGTAAATGTGAAAAGCTGAAAGCATTTCCTTTAAAATATAGAACAAGACAAGGATGTTCATTCTCACCACACCTATTTAATATAGTGTTGGAAATCCTAGCCAGAACAATTAGGAAGTAAAGGAAATAGAAGGATAAAAATAGGAAAGGAAGAAGTCAAACTATCACTATTTAAAGACGTTATAATCCTATACTTAGAAAAGCCTATATAATCCTATACTTAGAAGAAAAGACTGCTAAAGCTAATAAGCAAATTCAGTAAAGAAGTTGGTTACAAAATAAACATATCAAACATCCATAGCTTTTTAGCCAAGGTGAAAAGACCTCTATAATGAAAACTACAGAAAATTGAAGAAAAATATTGAAGACAAAATAAGATGGAGATCTCCTATGTTTATGTATTGGCAGAATTAATATTGTTAACTACCAAAAGCAATATACAGATTCAGTGCAATCCCCACCAAAATACCAATGACTTTCTTTACAGAACTAGAAACAACAGTTCTAAAATTTATTTGGAAAAATAAAAGACTCAGAATAGCCAAAGCACTTCTAAGTCAAAAAAGCAATACTATAGGCATCGCAATACCTGACTTCAAATTACACTACAGAACTATAGTAACAAAAATTGCATGGTACTGGCATAAAAATATACACATAGACTATGGTACAGAATAGAAGACAGAGGGACAAACTTATGTACCTATAGAGATCTGATCCTTGACACAGGTGTCAAATATACATTAGAGAACATATAGTCTTTTTTTTTTTTTAATGTGTGTGTGTGTGTGTGTGTACCAGGGATTTAACCCAGGGTGTTTAACCACTGCACCACATCCCCAGCCCTTTTTATGTTTAATTTTGAGATAGGGTCTGGCCTGGTTGCTCTGGGCCTTGTTAAGTTACTAAACCTGGCTTGCAATTCACCTGCCTCAGCCTCCCAAACTGCTGGAATTACAAGTGTGCACCACTCACTTGGCCAGATAGTTTTTCCAACAAATGGTGCTGGGAAAACTGGTAATCCATAGGTAGAAGTATGAAATTAGACTCTTGTCTCTTATTCTGTACAAAAATCATCTCAAAATGTATCAAAGACCTAGAAATTAGACCAGAAACTATGCAACTCCTAGAAGAAAATGTAGGTTCAACAGTCCAGAATATAGACACAGATTATGACTTTCTTTTTGTTTGTTTTTTTTGGGTGCTGGGGATTGAACCCAGGGCCTTGTGCATACAAGGCAAGCACTCTACCAACTGAGCTATATCCCCAACCTAGCCAATGATTTTCTTGATAGGAACACTAAAGCTTAGGAAATAATACCAAGAGTTAATATATGGGATGTCATCCACTTAAAAAGCTTCTGCACAGCAAAGCAAACAATTAAGAACGTGAAGAGAGGGTTGGGATTGTGGCTCAGTGGTAGAGTGCTCATCTAGCATGTGCAAGGCCCTGGGTTTGATCCTCAGCACCACATAAAAATAAATAAGCAAAATAAAGATATAAAAAAAGAAAGTTAAAAAAAAAACTGAACTTAAAAAAAAAAGAACGTGAAGAGAAAACCTACAGAATTGGAGAGATATTTGCTAACACTATTCTGACAGATAATTAATATCCAGAATATTTAACTAACTCAAAAAACTTAACCCCCCCCAAGTACCCCAGCTAATAAATGGGCTAATGAACTAAATGGACATGTCTCAAAAGAAGACATACAAATGGCCAAAAAAAATACATGAAAAAATGTTTTATCATCATTAGCAATTAGGGAAGTGCAAATCAAAATTATCCTGAGATTTCATCTCACTGTAGTCAGAACTTTTACACTGTTGGCAGTCATGAAGAATAAAACAATAACAAATGCTGGAGAGGATGTGATGAAAAAGGAATACTTTTACACTGTTGGTAGAATTGTAATTTAGTACAACTACTATGGAAATCATTATGGAGGTTTCTCAAAAAACTAGGCTTAGAGGGCTGGGGATGTGGCTTAAGCGGTAACACGCTCACCTGGCATGTGCGGGGCGCTGGGTTCCATCCTCAGCACCACATAGAATAAAGATGTTGTGTCCACCGAAAACTGAAAAATAAATACTAAAAAAAAATATAGGCATAAAACCACCATATTTCCCAGCTATTCCACTCCTGGTATTTATCCTGAAGAATGAAAGTCCTCATAATATAGTGATACATGCATATCCATGTTTATAGCAGCATAGTTCACAATACTCAAGCTATGGAGCCAGCCTAGGTGTCCATCAACAGATGAATGTATAAAGAAAATGTGGCAGATACACACAATGGAGTTTCATTCAGCCATGAAGAAAAATGAAACTATGTCATTTGCAAGCAAATGAATGGAACTTAAAACCATTGTTAAGTGAAATAAGCCAAACTCAGAAGTTCGAGGGTCATATGTTTTCTCACATATGTGGAAATTAGAGAGGAAAAAGGAGAAGAAAAGTGAGGGAATCTCATGAAAATTGACGGAAGAGCAGTAGGATAGGAAAGGAACCAGGGGAAGGGAGAAAGGAAGAGAAAGGAAAACCACTGGGTGATGATGTTGGCAAAATTTTCTTGTTATGTTGTGTGCATGTACAAATATATAACAACAAATTCCATCGGTATGTACAACTATAATACACCATTAAAAATATGGGGGAAAATAATTTAAAGTTTAGATCATTAATTTCATAAAACACAATGAAAGTCTAATGGAAGTCAAGAGATTGGGAAATATCACAGTGAAGGGCTCTAATGTGTTCTAGGGGTGGGCCCTTGGCACTTGCGTGCTTAGGGTTTGGTGGTAGGGGGAAGAGTTTCAAATACAAGTGTCAGCTAAGAGATTCTCTTTTGTTTAATTTAGTTTTTTTTTTTTTTTCTTTTCTTTTTTGATACCAGGGATTGAACCCAGAGAGCCACATCCCCAGTTCTTTTTATTTTCTATTTTGAGATAGGGTCTGGCTAAGTTACTTAAGGTTTTGCTAAATCAGTGAGGTTGGCCTCAAATTTGCTTTCCTCCTTCCAAAGTTAGTCAAGCTGCTGGGATTACAGGTGTGCTCCACTATGTGTGGCCCCTCATTTAACTTAGTTTTAGTTTAGCTTTGCCTAAAAAAACCCATGCTTGGGCTGGGGTTGTAACTCAGCGGTAGAGCGTTTGCCTAGCACATGTGAGGCCCTGGGTTCAATCCTTATCACCACATAAAAATAAATAAAATAAAAGTATTGTGTCCAATTGCAACTAAAAAATAAAATATTAAAAAAACCATGCTTTCTTGGCCTGGGGTTGTGGCTCAGCGGTAGAGTGCTCGCCTAGCTCGTGCGAGGCCCTGGGTTGGATCCTCAGCACCACATAAAAACAAATTAACAAAATAAAGGTATTGAGTACAACTAAAAATTAAATATTAAAAAAAAACATGCTTTCTCTCCTATGCCATATAGCTTTGATTTTTTTTCCTTAAGTAGCACATTTCAGCAGAACAACAGAAGATTCAGGGTTGAGTCTTAGCACCCAAGTAAATTTAGACAAGTTGCTATACCTCTGTGAGCCTCACGGTTTTGTTTTTTTTTGTTGTTTGTTTGTTTGTTTTTAATACTGAGGCTTGAACCCAGGGGTGCTTAACCACTGAGTCACATCTCCCAGCCCTTTTAAATATTTTATTTAGAGACAGGGTCTCACTGAATTGCTATCTGCCTCACTCACTAAATTGCAGAGGCTGGCAATTGAACTCATTATTCTCCTGCCTCAGCCTCTCCAGCCACTGGGATTACAGGTGTGCACCACTGTGCCTAGCAAGCTTCTGTTTTATCATTTATGAAATGGGGCCAAAATACAAGGGTAGTTGTGAATTAAAATAACTACCAAATTAAAACCAAATAAATTACAATGAAAATATGGGCTAAGCCCTGGACAAGGAAAGTTGTTTCCACCTTTTTAGAGAGATGAGCAATCAAGTCACCTTTGAACTGTTGAGGCTCAAATCAGGAAAGGTATAAGTCCTGGATAGGAAACTCTGAAGAAGAAAGAGAGCAGGGATGGGTAGCAGATTGGCAGAGTCAGGGTGAGGCATAGCTGTATATATTACAATTCTTATTACACATATACAGCAGAATTTTTCATATCTCTGGTTGTATATAAAGTATGTTCACACCAATTAGTGTCTTCATACATGTACTTTGGATAATGATGTCCATCACATTCCACCATCCTTGCTAACCACCTTCCCTCTCTCTTCCCCTCCCACCCCTCTACCCTACTTAGAGTTTGTCTATTCCTCCATACCCCACTATGAATCAGCCTCCTTATATCAGAGAAAACATTCTGCATTTGTTTTTTTGGGATTGGCTAACTTCACTTAGCATTATCTTCTCCAATGCCAACCATTTACCTGCAAATGCCATGATTTTATTCTCTTTTATTGCTGAGTAATATTCCATTGTGTACATATGCCACATTTTTTATCCATTCGTTTACTGAAGGGCATCTAGGTTGGTTCCATAGTTTAGCTATTGTGAATTGTGCTGCTATAAACATTGATGTGGCTGTGTCCCTGTAGTATGCTGTTTTATTTTAAAAATTTTTTATAATAACAAAAATGCTGGAAAAAATAGTACATTGGACATCTTCAATTAAATTAAACAATTGTTAACATTTTGCCACATTTGCTTTAGCCTTTACTCTGTACAATAATTTAAATACACATACTTATAACTATAATATATGTGCATGTGTATTTATAAAGTATTTGATAGCATGACACTTAATCCATAAAGCTTCAGCATGTATCTGTTAAGAATAAGGACATCCTCCAGTCTAAGTATTATTACTACTTTTTTTTTTTCCTCCTGGTACTGAAGATTGAACCCAGGGGCACTTTGCCACTGAGTTATATCCCCAGCCCTTTTTGTTTGTTATTTTGAGGTCTCACTAAATTGCTTAGGGTCTCACTAAATTGCTGAGGCTAGCTTTGAATTTTCAATCCTCCTGCCTCAGCCTCCTGAGTTGCTAGGATTACAGTGTGTACCACCATGCCCAGATACATTATTACTACTTCTTTTTTGAAAAATATTGTTTAGTTTTCAATGGACCTTTATTTTATTTATTTTTATGTGGTACTGAGAATTGAATACAGTGCCTCACACATGCTAGGCAAGTGAGTGGGTGATTTTGGCCTTTCATGGATATTTGATGATGACAGAAGACATTTTTGGTTGTTACAACTCCAGGGCTCTACCACTGAGTCCCAGCCCCAGCCCCATTATTACTACTTCTAACATCTGTACAATATTCAAATTTCTCCAATTGGTTCAACAAATATCTTTTATAGTTTTAAAGATCTAGTCAAAGTTTTCATATTGTTGTGTCTCTTTTGTCTTTTTGATTCTAAATAGTTTTTCACCTTTTATTTTCTTTTTATTACATTAACTTTTTGTAGGTTTCAGGCTATTTTTCTTATGTTCCACATTGTGGGGTTTTTTGTTTGTTTCCTCATGGTGTCCCTTAACTTGCTAGATTCCTTTTCTTTTATAAATTTGATGTTAGCATACAGATGCAATTATACACAGGTTAAGGTTTTTTTAAAAAATATTTTATTCTCTAGTTTTTCTAGTTGGACACAATACCTTTTTTTTGGGGGTGGGTGCTGGGGATTGAACCCAGGGCCTTGTGCATGTGAGGCAAGCACTCTACCAACTGAGCTATATCCCCAGCCCCAAGTGAACACAATATCTTTATTTTATTTTTATGTGGTGCTAAGGATTGAACCCAGTGCCTCATGCATGTCAGGCAAGTATTCTACAACCCCAGCCCTACAGGTAAAGTTTATGATGTCATTCTGTCCCATTAATAATGATGTTACATTTGGTCACATGGTTAACTTAGTGATTTCCTATCATAAGATACATTTTCCCATTTGTGGTTACAAATAATCTGTTCAGTGATACTTTAATATTATGCAGATATTCCTTCACCCAATAATTACATACATTTTTTTGTCTTACTTGGTTTTCCCTAATGTATCATTGATTAATATTCATAGGTTAAAATCAGAAGACATCTCTATGTAGATTAGTAGGTCTCCAGTGTGGGTGATTTTGGCCTTTCATGGACACTTGATGATGACAGAAGACATTTTTAGTTGTTACAACTCCGGGGTAGTGGGCAGATGAGCTACTGATATCTTGTGGGTAGAAGCCAGGGATACTGTTAGGCATCCTACAGCACACAGGGCCACCCCACATAGGGAAGAATCACTCAGCCAAGAAGGTCAATAATTCTGCTGTTGAGAAAATTTAACCTAGGTGCTTCTTTCTCATACACAGTTCATTGACCTTTTGAAGGTTTTATTAAAGTTTTAGAGTCTATCTTCAGCCATGGTAGAATCCAAGCAGATGTTAGAATCCATTGACACTTACCCATGATTCAAACCAAGCAGATTTTTACTACCTACCTGTTCTTTTTATTTATTTATTTATTTGGTTGTCAATGGACTTTATTTATATGCGGTGCTGAGAATCGAACCCAGTGCCTCACACACGCTAGGCAAGAACTCTACCACTAAGCTACAACCCCAGCCCCTACCTACATGTTCTTTTTATTTTCTTTGTAGGTATCTTCTTAAGAAGGATTTAAATTGCTTTCTCTATTCTCAGTAAACTAATATAAGGATAAAAATGTCAAAACAAAACTCAGAATGAACATGTCAAAGCATTTGGTCTGCTTTTGTTTTTTCAAGATGAGTTTGGAATGTCATCTTAAAAGCCTAAGAGCCAGAGAAGAGAAAATGGAGAAATACCAAACCAAGTTAAGAATTCACTGTTACTAAAATGGCCCAGAGAGAATGACCAGAGTTCAAGAAAGGGCAGGGGAGTGCAGAGGGCATTTCCACTCTCACACCTGTAAGTTATTAATGACCTTTGAAGTGATTGTTGATGGAAGAACTTGTACATTTGAGCTGCTTCACATGTATACTGAGTGTATTCAGAGGACTGTCTAGCTTCTGGAGCTTTGGAATATCTTCAAGCTGAATCAGAGATCAAACAGCAAAACCCATGACTTGGGAATATCATGTAGCCATGTGACATGTGGAAGGACCCAGAGTATGAGAACCAATGCCTAAATGGCTATGCTGTATATGTTTAACTCTGAGAAATATAACATTGCGCACAACTTTTAAAATAGCAACCTCAGAGAATAATGTCCCAGAGTTCCAAGATAATTTAGTAGGATGTTTGTTTCTGTACATTGTTCGCATTCATAAACCTGTTCATTGAATATTAGAACCCAAGTACCTTATTTTTCTCTGAATTTTCATTGGCCAGCTTTTACAGAATTTGCTTATTTTATATTTTGTACTCACGCACGTTACATTTTTTGTTGAGATCTGAGTCAACAATTTTCTTTGCATTTTATGAAGACTGAATGTTTGCACTAGAGAGCTAGCACATGAATATACTCAATATTACTATATTTCACTTTTAAAAGGAAGCAGCAAAATACATAGGTCAGTATCTTTATTTTTGTCCCCCCCCCTTTTGTTTTTTCAGTACCGTGAATTGAACTTTCAAGGGAGCTTTACCACTGAGCTACATCCCTAGCCCTTTTTATTTTTATTTTTTGAGGTATTGGCGATTGAACCCAGGGGTGCTTTATCACTAAGCTGAAGTCCCCAGACTTTTTTGTTTTTTATTTTGAGACAGGGTCTAAGTTGCTTAGACCCTCGCTAAGTTGCTGAGGCTGGCCTTGAACTCGCAATCTTCCTGTTTAGCCTCCTGAGCTGCTGTGATCACAGGTGTGTGCTACAGTGCCTGGCTCCCTGCCCTTTTTATTTTGAAGCAGAGTCTTGCTAAATTACTCAGGCTGGCTTGGAACCTTCAATCCTCTTGCCTCCACCTCCTAGTTGTTGGGATTTCAGCAGGCATCACCACACCTCACTCAATAATTTAATTCTATTGATAATTATTTGTTATTTCCTATATTTGCTCAATTTCTACAAAATATGAACGATGGAATAAAAATCTGTGACATGGTATAGATCATTAATCATCTCCATAAATGGGATGAGAGAATAAGGAAAGAAGAATGGGAAGATGATGATCTCAATTATTCTAATATCTGGGGTCCTATCATTTCTGTCAGCAATTTTTTTATCTTTGAAATTCTCTTTATTCTTTGTGAAAGAGATTCATTTAGAGCAGTATCAAAAGCTAACAAGGATAGTATAAGAAATGTATAGGATCATCTTATTCATGAATCGCAAGTAAAATCTAAGCAAACTAAATCTAGTGATTCAGTCATTCAAAATGACCAAATTGGATTCATCCCAGGATTGCAAGTTAGTTTATCATTGGAAAGTTGACTTTACCATAATTAATATATGTAATTTATAAGGTTAAGAAAATAATTAAAATTTTTTAAAATTTTAATTTTAAATTTTACATGATAGTAGAATATATTTTGACATATTAGACAAATAAGGAATATAACTTTAAAACCATATTACCATCTTAATGCAGAAAGGGAAAAAAAACCTACTCTAAATAAGCTAGGAATATGAAGAAACTTCCACAACCCAATATAGTCCATCTCTGAGAAAACCACAGCAAATATACTTTACTCTTCTTTGTTTGAGATAGTCTTACAGTGTTGCCCAGGCTGGTCTTGAACTTGTGGGCTCAAGGGATTCTTCTCCAGCCTCCACCTCCCATTTTTCCCAAATATGCTTAATGGAGAAATGTTGGTGACATTCCTTTTATGCAGTAAAGACAAGGATGGTCCACATTTTTATTTTAGAGTTATTCTCAAATATTATGAAAAGAAAAAGAAGGTATAATATTTGTGAAGAAGGAAACAACGTTATTTATAAATGATATGGTTGTCACTCTATAAAAGCTTAATGATCAACAAAAGAATTATTAGGATGAATAGGATTATTTAACAAGATTGCTGGATATGAGAGAAGTATTAAACACTCAAGTACATTTAAATACCAGGGACAAGTTGTTAGAAATATAAGTTTAAAAAAGATTCTGTTTATTATAGTACTAAAATTCATAAAGTACCTTAGAAAATGTAGCAAAAAAAAGTTTGTTCAAGATATCTAAATAAATAGAGATAGTCTATGTGGATGATCAAAACCCAATGTTTTAAGAACACTAATTCTACCAAGAAAGTCATTAAAATTCATGCCTCCAACAGTTTTTCCTTTACTTAGAAGCTGAATCTATAATTGATATGAAGGAGGAGCCAAGGTCTAAGATTATCCAAGACACTCCTGAAGAAAAACAGTAAGGTTGTATTAGATCTTAGAATGTACTGTACAGGTATAGTAACTGGTACAGTGTTTAATTGGCACAAAGAGAGAAGTAGACCAGGGGAGCAAAATAGAGAACCCAGTGTCAGACCCCAACACAAACACACACACACACACACACACGCACACACACACGCACACACATAAAGGGGGGGCGGAGAGAAAGAGTAAGGGCATGCACATCAACAGGTGTGAAAGATAACTACTAACTATATGAATGGAAGAAAAGCAAAGGTCCCTACCCCCAAACATATACAAAAATCAACTCCCAATTAAAGATTTAAACAGGAAAGGCAAAGCCATAAAACTTTTATAAAGACAATCTGTCTATACAACTTCAGGATAAGGAAGGATTCTGTTAACAGAAAACAAAAAGTTGAAACCCAAAATGAAAGATTAGTTAACCTGATGTTAACAACAAAATGAATTTGTTTTTGTTTGGGGAAAAAAAAGACATCTAAAATTTAGAGTGAAAAATATAACTTAAAACTGGGAGAATATAATTGTAACACAATAACTGACAAATAATTAACATCCAGAATATATGGAAAAATCTTACAGATCAATAAACAAATAAGCAAAAAGAACAAAAGACAGGAGCATCATTTCATAAAAGAAAAACACAAACAACTCGTAAGTATGTGCAATTCACTAGTCAAACTCATTAGTAGTGGGGGATGTGCAAATTAAAGCATAATAAGATAACATTCATATTTATCAGAATGTGAAAACTTTAAAGTTGGATAGTACCAAATACTGACAAGGATTAGGGAGTAAAAGAATTTATTATATGTGAGATGGCCCACTCTGTAATCCCAGTTACTGAGAAGGGTAGGGCTGGGGAATACCATGTTCAAGGCCAGTGTTGGCAATTTAGCAAGACCCTGTCTCAAAATGAAAAAATGGGCTGGGGATGTAACTGATAGGGCACTTGCCTAAATCTTGCATGAGGCCCTGGGTTCCATATCCAGAATTTTAAAAAATGAAACAATAAAAAAAAAACTCATATGCATTTGATAAGAATATACATTATTATTTTGTGGTACTGGGGATTGAACCCAGGGGTGCTCTATCAAGTAGCTGGCATACAGGTCTGCACCACTACACCAGTTGAGAATATAAATCATTACAATGACTTCAAAAAATATTTTGGCATTGTCTAGCAATCATTGACAGTACTAGTCAATAGTAAAATTGAGCTCTGGTGCCATGCCAGCTATGCTATCCCCAGGAATGTATCCTGGGGAAAGTTGATGTGTATATTCATCAAGAACAAGTGCAAGAATGTTAATGGCAACTTTGTTTAATAAAGACATGGGAACAGAGCAACATGAATCACCAATGATAGTAACCTGGATAAATAAATTGTAGTATAGTTGTACAAATTGATCTATATTATAACAATGAAAACTAATGAGTCTTGGGCTGGGGATGTGGCTCAAGCGGTAGCGCGCTTGCCTGGCATGTGTGCAGCCCAGGTTCGATCCTCAGCACCACATACAAACAAAGATGCTATGTCCGCCAATAACTAAAAAATAAATATTAAAAAAAAAAGAAAACTAATGAGTCTTAGTTTGAATGAATCTCAAAAAAATGTAGTGTTGAGTAAATAAAAAAGAATCACAGAGAAGTAAATATCATTCTGTTTATATAAAACGTAAAATAAACACATTATATTGTTAAGTTCTGCATACATTTATGATAAATAAACCATTGACAAAATGATTAAACAATGATTATGAAATTTGGGGTAATGATTACCTGGAGTGGAAAGATGGTAGTGGGCCTTGAGTTATTGACAGTGTTCCCTTCATAAGCTACATCCTAGGTGCACAAAAAAATGTGCGTGTGATTATTCCTAAACCATGTGCTCATAATTTACAGTTCATTTGTGTGCTAATTTTCACATTACAATATTTAAAAAGAAGAATTCATTAAAAATTATGACTCTTGGGGCCGGGGTTGTGGCTCAGTGGTGGGTTGGATCCCTGGCACTGCATAAAAACAAACAAATAAAATAAAGGTATTGTGTCCATCTACAACTAAAAAAAATTTTTAAAATTATATGACTCTTGGTCTTTTTACAAATTTACAAATAAGTCATCTTCTTGGAGACTTAAGAGAGAGAACACCTTTTTGCTTCGAAATAATTCCAAACTCACAGAAAAATTGCAAGAATGGTACTTGAAATCCTTGCTTATTTTTTTCCTAGATTCACTTTATGTTAATATTTTATCTTACTTGCTTTATTGTTAGATTTATTGCCTCTTGACACATACACATTTATGTCTAAACTATTCAAGAATAAGCTGTATACATTATGCCCCTTTCCCTCTAGGTACTTCATTATATATTTCCTCAGAAAAAGGACATTCTATTATGGAACCACAGTACAGTTGTCAATGTCAGGAAATTAAACATTGAAAAAATACTTTAGAAAAAATCTACCATCCACATTCCACTTCATCAACTGCCCTCATAATGTCTTTGATAGCATTTGATTTTTCCTCCACTAGAGGTTGCAGTACACGTATCAGTTATGTTCTTTAGTCTCTTTCATTTGGAACAGTTTCTCAACCTTTGTTTATCCTTTATGACAATGATACTTTTGAAGAATACTGATTTTTTAAGACAATGATTTCATTTTGAGTTTGGTGTTTTCTCATGATTATACTCAGATTAAGGATTCCTAATCAAAATGCTATATAAATAACATTCATCTCAGAATATCACATCTTAAGGTATACAATATCTATTTGACTGTCTGTGGTGATATTAATTTTGATAATTTAGCCATGATGTGCATTTTCTCTACTCTAAGGGCGAGGATTTCTTTGGAGAAAGCTGCTGGGGTGGGGGGGACTGAACCCTGCTCTCTTCTAATGGAGAGAAGTAGGTGATTTTCCCCTCATCTCAAGTAAAAAGAGAAAAGCTTCAATGAGAATAATTCAGCAATCTTCAATGTTATCTTCTAAATGTATTAGGTCACAGTTCACTGATGTCTGATTCCTTGTCAGGGAATCTGGAGAGAGGAGGGGGCTGTCTTGGTGCTTGGAGGTGAAGCAGAGGAGAGTTACTAATAGATAAGAATTAGCTTGTTCTTTAGGAATTTGTTAGGCAACAGTGGACTGGATGTGAAGGACAGCTATTTAGGGTCATTTCATTGTCTGAGTTACAGGCCACCTAAAGGAGAGAAGCTGGCAGAGGCCCATTGAATTCCTACTAGTTAGGAAAAAAACAAAGTACCTCTTTGCAAAGTACACTCTTGCAGGTCAAGGGTACTGCAGGAGATTTGGGGTGGGGGTATCTCCTAAGAACCCATGGAGGGCTCCAAATGGGAGTCAGCTTTCAATATCTGCAAGCCCAGAAGGCATGAAGCCATCTTTGGACTTACCTGTAGAATAAGAACATTGCTCTGCCTCTCCACTGGGTGAAAGAGAAGTTAGTAAAAACCACAGGAGGAAGGTGGCAGCTGAGGGACAGAGAGCCACGCTTCCCTCTGGCACTGCAAGATATTAGTCCACTGCAGGCCCCATTGGGGAGAGGACAGGGTCTAACATGCAATTAACTTTGAAGCTTTCATCATTTCATAGGATCAAACATGAAATTGTTTGTGATGTAAAGCAACTACAGGACTTTTAATTAAGTAAGAATGGTCAGAAAAGTCATGTCACTGCTTGAGTTTTTATTTGGGGGGTGGGGAGAACTTACTCGAATAAATTTCGTTTATTGTTTGAAAAATATTTTTTGAATCAGTAAAATAATACATAATCCAAAATTAAAATGGTATGAAAAGTGTACACTGAGAAATTTCTCCTTACATCTGTTTTAAAAGGTAGACATTTTTATGCGCTTATTATTTGTTGTTCTAATATTCTTTTTTCTTTCTTTCTTTCTTTCTTTCTTTCTATTTTTGCAGTACTACAGATAAAATTCAGGGCCTCTCACATGCTAGGCAAGTGCTCTGTTACTGAGCCATGTCCCTAGCTCTCTGATATTCCTTTATACAAATACAAGAAAATATGAATATGTAATCTATGCTCTTGTTTCTCACAGAAAGGAACATACTTTTTAAAACCTGATCTTTTTTTTTTTTTAATTGTGGTAAAATGTGCATAACATTAAAAGCTTACTTTTTTTGTATGGCAATACTGGGGATTGAACCCAGGGGTTCTCTGCCACTGAAGACCCCAGTCCTTTTTATTTTTTTCAAATTTCTATATTTTTATTGTTTGTTATTTTTATTTAAACTTTCCCAGAAGAAAAGAGTGGAAGAAAAAGAGGTTTGATCCCATGGGAAGATTCGATTCTCTGCGACTCACTCTTTCTATTCCATCTTTTCCTTAAAGATCCTTTAGAGATCCTCTGCTTCAAGACAGATAGACATGTCCTACTTCAGGTTTGACAGCTGTCCAGGAGAAAAACATTCCCATTCTCCAGACCTGTAACATATCATGTCACACCACCAGATATATTATTTGCAAATATTTTCCTTTATCCTATGGGTTATTTTATTCTTTTGATAATATATTTTGATGAAAATTTTTTGTTTTTAGTATTGGGGATTGAACCCAGGGCACTTAACCACTAAGCCACATTACCAGTCCTTTTAATTTTCTTTTTCGAGACAGGGTCTTGCTAAATTGTCCAGGCTAGGCTCAAACTTGAAATACTCCTGCCTCAGCCTTCCAAGTCTCTGAGATTACAGGTGTGTGTCACTATGCCCAGCTATTTTGAGACAGGGTTTTGCTTAATCAAAAATGTTAAATTATTTCTTTTTTTTCTTTTATTGTCTATACTTTTGGTATCATATCCAAGAAAAAATGCCCTACTTAATGTCATGAGAATTTTCCCTGGAATATGGGTTGCTATCCCTATGGCTGACTGCTGGGAGGATAATGGTCAGTAGCCACTATGTCAAAGGTCAAGTTTTATAAGGCTCTTTGTAGAGCTTGGCCTTGGATGTTGCAAGTGTTTGGACTATAAAATTCTAAAGTAGTTACTTCAGACCGTTCTGCCAATTGCGTGCTTGTTCGGGTGGAAGGATGGATTCCTGGAGTCTCCTGGATGTGTAAATTCCTGGATATGCATTTAAAAACAAACTTGACAATATATCCTGGAGATCTATTTATGTATCAGTTCATTCAGATCTTTCTCATTCTGTTTAATAGCTACATATATTCTGTAGAATGGGTACACCATGGTTTATTCAACACATTATCCAATCATTCTTTTTTTTATATATGACTGCGGAATACATTACAATTCTTATTACATATATAGAGCACAAGTTTTCATATCTCTGGTTGTATACATAGTATATTCACACCAATTTGTGTCTTCATACCTGTACTTTGGATAATAATGATCATCACATTCCACCATCAATAATTACCCCATGCCCTCTCCCTTCTCCTCCCATCCCTCTGCCCTATCTAGAGTTAGTCTATTCCTCCCATGCTCCCTCTCCCTATCCCACTATGAATCAGCCTCCTTATATCAAAGAAAACTTTTTTTTTTTTTTGGCGGGGATTGGCTAACTTCACTTAGCATTATCTTCTCTAACTCCATCCATTTACTTGCAAATGCCATGATTTTATTCTCTTTTATTGCTGAGTAATATTCCATTTTTATATGCCACATTTTTTTTACCCATTCATCTATTGAAGGGCATCTAGGTTGGTTCCATAATTTAGCTATTGTGAATTGTGTTGCTATAAACATTGATGTGGCTGTGTCCCTGTAGTATGCTATTTTTAAGTCCTTTGGGTACAGACCGAGGAGAAGAATAGCTGAGTCAAATGGTGGTTCCATTCCCAATTTTCCAAGAAATCTCCATAGTGTTTTCCATATTGGCTGCACCAATTTGCAGTCCCACCAGCAGTGTATGAGTGTACCTTTTCCCCCATATCCTCACCAACACTTATTGTTGTTTGTCTTCATAATAGCTGCCATTCTGACTGGAGTGAGATGAAATCTTAGAGTGGTTTTGATTTGCATTTCTCTAATTGCTAGTGATGATGTGATTTAAAAAATCTTGTGTGTAGATGTGTATATATGTGTGTGTATAAACATATTACCTATACAGGTATGTCTGTAGGGACTTATTTCTGAAATCAGAAATGCTAGGTCAGAATAAATGCACTTTCAGTTGTAAATATTGCTAAAAGATCATTCATGGGAGTTGTATCCTCAAAATACCATGAGCAATGTATGAGAGAGCCTGTTTCCCCAAAGTTATAATTTAAAAGTTTCAATTTTAAACTTTTGAAATTTTGCCAATTTGGTAAGTGAGAAATGTCATCTGAATGTAATTTTACTTTGCATCTTTCTTATGAGTGAAGGTGTGTATGTTTTTAGATGTTGCAGAAGTGAGTTCCTTAGAAAAATTGAAGAGGACACAATGAACACAAATTAAATGATCTTCTTTGGTCTTGCTTGTTCAGGGTAGTGCTTGTGATCCTAACTGGGGAAGCTGTTGCTGGGAGGGGAATTTGCTGCTGCTTCACAGGAGAAGACAGAGCAGGAGTGAGAAGAGTGGAGAACTAACTTGCAAGCTGGGGCAGGAGAAACTTTCTTTAAAAAAAAAAAATCAGAGTGAATTGAAATTATCATAACTTCAACTGTCCTCACATTCTTGACTGTTTCCTTTGTTGTGAAGAAACTTTATGGTTTGATACCATCCATTTATTGATTCTTGATTTTACTTCTTGCGCTTTAGGAGTTTTATTGAGGAATTTGGTTTCTCAGTGGAATGGTGTTTCTCAGTTCTCCCAATCTTAAATTTTTATTTTTAAAACTTGTAAACTGACAAATTTTAGTTGTATATATTTTTAGAGTACAAAGTGCTATTATGTCAGTGTAGAATAATTAAACTAATTAACTTAGACATCACCCCTAAACTTACAATTTTGTGATAAGAACATTTGAAATTCACTGTCAGTAATTTTGAAATGTACAGTTCATTATCATAAACTATATTCTCTATATTGTGCATATATCTCAAAGAAATAAACCACTTACTGCTCTTAATTGAGGTTTTGTACCTCTATTTTTTCCCCCAGTATTGGGGATTGAATTAAGTGTTATGCTACCACTGATCCACATCCCCAGCCCTTAAAAATTTTTTTTTGGGGGGGTACCAGGTATTGATCAGAGGTACTTGACCACTGAACCACATACCTAGTCCTAATTTGTATTTTATTTAAGGACAGGGTCTCACTAAGTTGCTTAGCACCTCATTTTTGCTGAGGTTGAACTCGTAATCCTCCTTCCTCAGCCTCCCAAGACTCTGGGATTACAGGCATGAACCACTGAGCCCAGCACAATTTTTTGTTTTGAGACAGGCTCTCACTAAGTTGAGTAGGATGAGATCCTCCTGCCTCAGTCTCCTGAGTTGCTGAGAGTAGAGACATCTGCTACCACACCCAGTGTATATCCCCATTCTTTTAATGGCTTTGAGGGAAAGCTAAGTATGACTATTGTAGGATATGAATTAAAGTAGCTACCAAATTTTTTTCATTTTGCAAAGTTGAAACTCTATACCCATTAAACCTAACTTCCCATTTCGCCTTCTCAATTCCTGGCAACAACCATTCTATTTTTTTTATTTCTATGAATCTGACTACTTTAGATATTGCATATAAGGAAAATTATACAATATTTATCTTTTTGTAACTGGTTTATTTCACACAGCACAATGACTTTAAGGTTCATGCACATTGTAGGATATGGCAGCATTTTCTTCCTTTGTATATATGCACCACATTTTGTTTATCCATCTCTTGACTGCTGTTTGAGTTACTTCTACCTCTTGGCTATTGAGAGTAATGTTTCTGTAAACTTGGTGTGCAAATATATCTTTGACATCTTGCTTTCAATTCTTCTGCATGTATATCCAGAAGTGGAATTGATGGATCATATGGTAATGCAATTTTTAAGTTTTTGAGGAGCCTCCACACCACTTTCCATAGTTATTGTACTATTTTATCTTATTTTGTTCTTTGTGAACAAAGAAGACATGACAATAGAATGTATTTTATTTTATTAAAAAATTTTTTTAGTTGTAGATGGACACAATATCTTTATTTTATTTTTATGTGGTGTTGAGGATGGAACCCAGTGTCTCATGCATGCTGGGTGAGCATTCTACCACTGTGCCACAACCCCAGCCCCTAGAATGTATTTTTTAAAATTTTTTTGTGGTTGTAGATAGACAGCATGCCTTTATTTTGTTTGCTTATTTTTGTATGCAGTGCTAAGTATCAAACCCAGTGCCTCACATGTGCTAGGCAAGTGCTCTGCCACTGAGCCCCAGCCCCAACCCAGAATGTATTTTGACATATCATATATACATGGAGCATAACTTCCCATTTTTGTGGTTATGCATGATGTGAAGTTACATTAGTCATGAATTCTTATATGGACATAGGAATGTTGTATCTGATTCATTCTACTATCTTTCCCATCTCCATCCTCTCTCCTTTTCCCCCACTCTGCCCTGTCCAGTCTGGTGAATCTGCTATTCTCTACCCTCTGCCTATTATGAGTCATGATTCAAATATCAGAGAGAACATTTGGCCATTGGTTTTATGGGATTGGCTTATTTCACTTAGTATGATAGTCTCCCATTCATCCATTTACCAGCAATGCCATCCTTTCATTCTTCTTTATGTCTGAGTAATATTCTATCGTGTATATATAACACATTTTCTTTATCTGTTGAAGGGCACTTAGGTTGATTTCATAGCTTAGCTATTGTGAATTGAGCTGCTACAGACATTGATGTGGCTGTGTCACTCTAATATGCTGATTTTAAGTTCTCCGGGTATATGCTAAGGAGTGGGATAATTGGGTCAAATGGTGGTTCCATTCTGAGCTTTCTGAGGAATCTCCATACTGATTTTCATAGTGGTTGCATCAATTTTCAGTTCTACCAGCAACGTATGAATGTACCTTTTCCCCAACATCCTTGTCAATACTCATTGTTGCTTGTATTCTTGATAACTGCCATTCTGACTGGAGTGATATTAAATATCAGTGTAGTTTAATTTGCATTTCTCCAATTGCTAGTGATGTTGAGCAGTTTTTCATGTATTTGTTGATTCATCATATTTCTTCTGTGAAGTGTCTGTTCAATTACTTTGCCCATTTATAGATTGGGTTATTTGTTTGTTTGTTTGTTTGTTTTTGAGTTCTTTATATATCCTGGAGATTAATGCTCTGAGATGCAGATGGCAAATATTTTCTGCCATTTAGTAGGCACTGTCCTTACATTCTTGATTGTTTCCTTTGTTGTGAAGAAACTTTATGGTGTGATACCATCCCATTTATTGATTCTTGATTTTACTTCTTGCGCTTTAGGAGTTTTGTTGAGGAATTTGGTTCCTAAGCTGACACTTTGTAGATTTGGGCCTACTTTTTCTTCTAGTGAAGGGTCTCTTGTCTAATACCTAGGTCCTTGATCCACTTTGAGTTGATTTTTATGCAGGGTAAGAGCAGTTTAATTTTATTTTGCTACATATGGATTTTTAGTTTTCCTAATACCATTTGTTGAAGAGGCGATCTTTACTCCAATGTTTACTTATATTCCTTTGTCTAGTATAAGATAACTGTATTTATGTGAGTTTATCTCTGTGTCTTCTATTCTGTACCATTGGTCTTCATGTATGTTTTGGTGCCAATCCAATGTCATTTTTGTTACTACAACTCTGTTGGATAATTTAAGGTCTGGTGTTGTGTTGCCTCCTGATTCATTTTTTCTTGCTAAGGATTGCTTTGGCTCTTCTGGGCCTCTTGTTTTTTCAAATAAATTCTATGACTGCTTTTTCTATTTCTATGAAGAGCAGCATTGGAATTTTAATAGGGATTGCATTAAATCTGTATAGTGCTTTTGGTAGTGTGGTTATTTTGACAGTATTAATTCTTCCTATTAAAGAACATGGGAGATCTTTCCATCTTCTAAGGTCTTCTTCAATATCTTTCTTTAGTGTTCTTTTGTTAAATTGATTCCCAAGTATTTTACTTAATTTTTTTTGAGGCTATTGTGAATAGAGTAGTTTTCCTAATTTTTTTTTCAGTTGATCCATCACTAATGTATAGGAATGCAATTGATTTATGGGTGTTAATTTTATATCCTGCTACTTTGCTGAATTAATTTATAAGTTCTAGAAGTTTTCTGGTGCGTTTTTTTTTTTTTTTTGGGGGGGGGTCTTCTAAATATAGAATCATGTTTTTGGCAAATAGAGATAGCCTGAGTTCTTTTTTTTCCTATTCATATCCCTTTAATTTCTTTCTTCTGACTAGTTGCTCTGGCTGGAGTTTCAAAGACTATGTTGAATAGAAGTGATGAAAGAGGGCATCTCTGTCTTGTTCTAGTTTTTAGAGGGAGTGCTTTCAATTTTTCTTCATTTAGAATGATGCTTGCCTTGGGCTTAGCATAAATAGCTTTTACAATGTTGAGGTGTATTCCTACTATCCCTAGTGTTTCTAATTTGTCAAATGCTTTTTCTGCATCATAAAGATACTGAGATGAGGGGCTGGGGATGTGGCTCAAGTGGTAGCGCGCTCGCCTGGCATGCGTGCGGCCCGGGTTCGATCCTCAGCACCACATACAAACAAAAGATGTTGTGTCCGCCGAGAACTAAAAAATAAATATTAAAAATTCAAAAAAAAAAAAAAAAGATACTGAGATGACCATTTAATTCTTTAAGTCTATTGATATGATGAATTACATTTATTGATTTCCATATTTTGAACTATCCATGCATCTTTGGGATGAACCCCACTCGATCGTGGTGCACTATCTTTTTAATATGTTTTTGTATGTAATTTGACATTATTTTATTAAGAACTTTTTGCATTCATGTTCATCAGGGATATTGGTCTGAAGTTTTTTTTTTTTTTTTTCTTGATGTGTCTTTGCCTGGTTTTGGTTTCAGGTGATACTAGCTTCATGGAATGAGTTTGGAAGGGTTTCCTCCTTTTTTATTTCATGGAATAATTTGAGGAAGATTGGTGTTAGTTCTTTGAAGGCCTGGTAGAACTCAGCTGAGAATACATCTGGTCCTATGTTTTTCTTTCTTGGTAGGCTTTTGATGGTGTCTTCCATTTCATTGCTTGAAATTGATCTCTTTAGATCTTCTGTGTCTTCCTGATTCAATTTGGGTAGGTCATATGTCTGTAGAAATTTGTTATGTCTTCAAGATTTTCTATTTTATTAGAGTATAAATTTTCAAAATAGTTTATGATTATTGTCTGTATTTCAGTAGTGTTTGTCATGATATTTCCTTTTTCATCATAAATTTTAGTAATTTGCATTTTCTCTCTGTTTCTGTTTGTTAGCTTGGGTTAGGGTTTATCAATTTTATTTATTTTTTCAAAGATCCAACTTTTTTTTGTTGAATTTTTGAATAGTTTTCTTCCCCCAATTTCATTGATGTCAGCTCTGATTTTAATTATTTCTATTGCTTTTGGTGTTGGTTTGTTCTCTTTTTTCTAGGGCTTGAGATGTAATGTTAGTTTATTTATTTGTTGATTTTCTTTTCTTTTAATGAATGAGTTCAATGCAATGAACTTTCCGCTTAGAACTGCCTTCATAGTATCCCAGAGATTTTAATATATTGTTTTGCAGGGCTGAGGTTGTAGCTTCAGTGGTAAAGCACTTGGCTAGAACCTGTGAGGCACTGGGTTCGATCCTCAGCACCACATAAAAATATAGAAATAAAATAATAAAGGTATTGTGTTCATCAACAACTAAAAATATTTTTTAAA
The DNA here is from genome assembly GCF_047511675.1 of Marmota flaviventris. Lineage (NCBI taxonomy): Eukaryota > Metazoa > Chordata > Mammalia > Rodentia > Sciuridae > Marmota > Marmota flaviventris. The sequence continues at coordinate 156,498,303 of NC_092501.1, forward strand.
TGTGTTCTGCTATTATTGTTTACCTCTAAGTTGTTTTTTTTTTTTTTTTCCATCCCTGATTTCTTCTGGAATCCTTTGTTAATTCAGTAGTGTACTATTTAGTTTCCAAGTGTTAGAGTACCTTCTATTTTTAATTTTATCATTGATTTCTAATTCCATTCCATTGTGATCTAATAGAATACAAGGTATTATTATCTTTTTTTTTTTTGTATTTGCTAAGAGTTTCTTTGTGGCCTCAGATATAGATTATTTTAGAAAAGGATATGTGTGCTGCTGAGAAGAAAGTGTATTCAGTCATTGATAGATGAAATCTTTTATATAGGTGTGCTAAGCCTAAATTATTAATTGTATTTTTTATTTCTATAGCTTATTTATTTAGTTTTATTCGGAGCATCTATCCAGTAGTGATAGAGGTGTGTTCAAATCACCCAGTATTATTGTGTTGTGGTCTGTTTGATTCTTGAAATTGAAAAGGGTTGTTTGACTTATGTAAATACTCCATTATTTGGGACATAAATATATATGATTGTTACATCTTGTTGATGTATAATTTCCTTAAGCAGTATGAAATATCTTTCTTTGTCCCTTCTGATTAACTCTGGTTAATCAGAAGGCCACTTTATCTGATATGAGGATAGAAACTCCTGCTTGTTAATGAACAATGTTTATTCCATCCTTTAGTGTATGGATGTCTTTGCCTATGAGGTAAGTCTCTTGGAGATTTTGCTGGGTCTTGGTTTTTAATCCAATCTTCCAGTCTATGTCTTTCGATTGATGAGTTTAGGCCATTTACATTTAATGTTATTATTGAGAAATTATTTTTATTCCCTACAATTTTGATTTATTTTTGTTTTTAATTTGAAGTAGTTTCTCCTTTGATTATTATAGCATAGTTCCCCCCTTTGTTGGTTTTCACTTTTATTTTTCATTTCTTTTTCATCAAATATTTTATTAAGTATATATATTGTAGAACATGCTTTCTAGTTGTGAATTCTTTTTACTTTTGTTTATCATGGAAGGTTTTTATTTCATGAATTCTGAAACTTAATTTTGCTGGATATAGTATTCTTGGCTGGCATCCATTTTTTCTTTCAGAGCTTGGTATATGTTATTCCATGACCTCCTAGCTTTGAGGATCTGTGTTGAGAAATCAGCTGAGATATGGATTGGTTTCCCTCTAAAGATGATCAGTCATTTTTCTCTGACAGCCTTTACAATTCTATCCTTATTCTGTATGTTAGGCATTTTCAGAATAATGTGCCCTGGAGTAGGTCTGTTGTAATTTTGTATGCTTGGCGTCCTATAAGCCTTCTGTATTTGATTTTCCATTTTGTTCTTTATGTTTGGGAAATTTTCTGATATTATTTCATAGAAAAGATTGTGCTTTCCAAGTCTTCACCTATCCCAATAAATCTTAAATTTGGTATTTTCATGTTATCCTATATTTCTTAGAGTTCTGTTCATGGTCTGTTAACATTTCTTTTCTATGGTCAACTTCATTTTCAAATTATATATTTAGTTTTCATTGCCTGAAGCTTTGTCTTCTAAGTGGTCTAGTCTGTTGGTGATGCTTTCCATTGAATTTTTATTTAGTTTATTAATTCCTTCATTTTGGGGATTTCTACTTGATTCTTTTTTTTTTTAAATCTCTCTCTTTATTGAAGTAATCTTTCACTTTCTGTAATTTCTCTCTGATTTCACTCCTTACATTGTCCTTTACCTTGGAGATCAGCTTAACTGTGTACATTCTAAACTCCTTCTTTGACATTTCTTCTACTGTATTGTCAATTGATTCTGTTATTCAAGTATATAGGTTTGTCTGGGGCAATTTTTTCCCTTGACTTTTCATGTTTTTTTTTTTGTGTCTCCCATCTAACAGTATGGATCTACACCTGTGGAGTTTCTACCCTGTTGACTAACAGTGTCCCTGAATGTTTCCAGTACCTCACTGTTTGGGGAGAGAGAAATAATAACAACAACCAATGCAAACAATATGCAGCATTAAACCAAATAGTTCCTGCTATGATGTCTACAATGTTAATTGTCACAATAAATAGAAATGACATGATCTTACTGCCTACAATAAAAATAGTAAGTTTGCAAAAGTGTTTGCTATTTTTAATGGCGGACATGGAGAGAACGGAAGTGATGTAGGATGGGATGATTATGTGGGAGAAAGAGAGGAGAGAAGACAGGAGTGAAAAATTAAAGAAAGAGTGCAAGAGAAAACAATAGAGATTGGCTGTTATCAGAAGAAATGAGAGAAAGAGAATCAAGGGAAACAGAAAAGTGAGAGAAAAAATATATATAAAGTAAAAATTTTAAAAATTAAAATAAAAAATACAAAACAAAAGAAATATACTAATCAAACATCCTAGTCCTCAAAATACTGATCCATGAAACATAACTGACTTAAAAAATGCTAGAAATGAGAAAAAATACGAGTATTTATAAATGTCTGTGAAACTTTAAGGTCACAATTATACAGAGAAAAGGAAAAAGAAATCTTGATGAAAAATTAAAGAGTTGTTTCCATTGGAGTTGAAAAGATTCTCAGTTTCCCTACTCAGCTGTGCTACATGGAGTCAGTGAAGTGTGCTGCTTGCTGCACCCATGTCGGGCTTGCTGGAATGAGAGAGGTGATTCTGTAGGAGGAACTCCTGGAGCGTTAGGTTAGGTAGGCTCCAGGTTCTCTGCTGAGAGTCAACTGGTCTGAAGATTTAAGATCAGCACACCTCTAGGGCCCAGCAATTGCCAGTCCATGCTGGAAGACTGTTCTGCAGGAATCTCCCCTGTGTTTCACTTGTGTGGTAGAGTAGCCAGTTCTTAGTCCACTCATCATGTGTGGACTCCATGTTTCCTGGTCTCTGGGTCAGTTTCCAAATTCAATTTTTCCTGCCCCTACCCTTATGAATTTCTGGCCAGGCATGTTTCTCCTAGCTGGTCCTGCAAGCAGCTGATTGGAAGGGGAAGAGGAGAGCTGGGTGCATTTCCACGACCAGTATTCCCCCATATAAACCCTTCTCCATATTTATTTTCTCTTGGTCACTTAGGCACACTCTATGTTGTGCAGTGTGAGTTTGCCAGGAATTGGCTCCCCCAGCTGCTGGCCCCTGTACTGTGGCTGAAAAATGACTCCTTCCTCTGTCCTCTGCAGGCAGTCAGGAGAGATGTGGCTTCTTTCTCACACAAGGATCTTGTGTAGAATGCCTTTCCTTTTAGTTGGGCAGTGTCTTTGATCTCTAAACTCTCCATACCTAGACACACCTCAGGCCTTCTAAAATGCAGGTTCCTTTAATTGACTTATCCCTTCACTTTGCTTATGGGGGACTGCTCTGGCTGGTTCCTCTGGCCTCGGCAGTGGCTATGGATTTCTTTCTTATTTTATTATATCCAACCTCCTTAGTCCCTGATATCCTTTGAATGACCCGAATTAAATTCCAATAAAGTCCCTTCCCCCCCTTTCTTTTTCACCCACCTTGCTGAGAAGCTGCCTATCTTCTTTCTTTCTTTCTTGTACTGGGGATTTAACTCAGGAGCACTCAACCACTGAGCCACATCCCCAGCTCTATTTTGTATTTTATTTAGAGACAGGGACTCACTGAGTTGCTTAGAGCCTCACAGTTGCTGAAACTGGCTTTGAACTCTTGATTCTCCTGTCTCAGTTTCCCCAGCCTCTGGGATTACAGCTGTGCACCATCACACCCGGCTACCTGTGTGCTTTCTTGGTTTCATGCCATGGAGCAGCCAGGAAAATGAACTTCTCTACTCCACCATCTTGCTGATATCCCTTATTGTCCTTTTGATTTGAATTTCTCTGCTGATCATTGGGTAGCATCTTTTCATAGAATTGTTACCCATTTGTATATCATCTTTGGAACAATGTCTATTCAGGTTCTTTGCCCATATTTGTTTCTGCATTATAAGAGTTCTATACATGTTCCAGATATAGCCCCTTATGATATATATGATTGGCAAATATTTTCTTCCATTCCATAGGTGCCTTTTATTCTGTGTTCTTTGATGTACGAAAGTGTTAAGGTTTGATGCTGTCTCATTTGTCTAATGCCGCTTTTGTTGCTGTACTTTGGCGTCATATCTAAGGTATTATTGCCAACTCCAATGTCAGGAAGCTTTTCCCCTGTTTTCTTCTAGTTTTATACTTTTAGGTCTTATGTTTTGTTCTTTAATGCTTTTGAATTGAAAACATCTTTTTTTCCACCTTCATTTTTGATGATACTGAATCTTTTTTCTTTTAACATATCATAACTGCCATTTCATTGTCCTCCAATATCTTTAATTTTTTTAAAGAAATTAGTTTTCAAACATTGTTGCCTCTTTGAAGGTCATATGTCATATTATCCTTCCTTCCTTTCTTTTCCTTTTTGGTAGTGTTCTGGACTGAGCCCAGGGTCTCACACACATCTTTATTTATTTATTGAGACAGGGTCTGGCTAAGTTGTTGAAGGCCTCGCCAAGTTGCTGAGACTGGCTTTGAAATCAGGATCCTTCTGTCTCAGCCTCTTGGGTTGCGGGATTATAGGCATGTTCTACCTTTTCAGGCTAATATTCATTTTTAAGGTTTTCCTCTTTATATTTCTTTTCTTCAGTTTGACAATCATATACCTAGGTATAGTTTTCTCTGTATATATCTCACTTGTGATTTATAAAGAATATTGAATGTGTGGCTTAATAACTAGTCATCAATTTTGGAAAATTTTTGCCTATTATTTCTTCCAACATCACTCTCTTTGGGGATAGAGATTGGACCGAGGGCCTTGTATGTGCTAGGCAAGCTCTCTACCACTGAGCTCTACCTCTGGGTCCTCATGCTGCTTCTATGCCAATTTTTCTCTCCTTTGCTTCTTCAACTCCAATTTCATGGATGTTAGACCTTGTTATCATGTTCCATATAACTCTGTGTTTCTTTTCTTTGTTTTCCATGTTTTTGTACTCTCTGTGCTTTGATGTGGTTATTTCATACTGATCTGTTCTTCAATTCACTAATTCTGTGTTTTCTTGTGTCTAATCTAGTATTAACCCATCAAATGAATTATGAATTTCAAATATACTCACTTTCTGTTGTAGAATTTTCATTTGCTTTTATAAAATATTTAGATCCTTGTTCTTCAATGAAATGCAACTTTTTTTGTGTGGGTGAGTGTGTGGCACTAGGGATTGAATCCAGAGCCTCTGGTATGCTAGGCAAGCACTCCACTTCAGAGCTACATCTCCATCCCTTCCAGACCCACCCACATTTTGTGTGTTTGAACCCAGGGTCATTCTACCAGGGCCACACACATACTAGGAAAGTGCTCTGCCATTGTGCTACATCTCTAGATTATGAAATATTTTTAATAATCTCTGCCTTAATGTATTTTTTATTTGTTTTTCAAATTTTTGCCTGTGTGTGTGTGTGTTTGTGTGTGTGTGTGTGTGTTATTGGGGATTGAACCTGGGGTGCTCTATCACTAAGCTACAACCCTAGCTCTTTTTATTTTTTATTTTGAGGTAGGGTCTTGCTAAGTTGCTGAGGCTGGCCTTGATCTTCCTGCCTCAAACTCCCCAGTGGTTGTCATTACAGACATGTGCCACTGCGCTCTGCTTGTTTATTTGTTTTAACTTGTTTTGAATTATTAGTTTATGGGTTTCTTTTCTTTTGTGTGCATGTTTTTAACTTCTCCTTCATTACCTTTAGGTATGTTATTGAGGATATTTCTATTCTTTTTTAAAATATTTTTTTCAGTTGTAGATGGACATAATATCTTTATTTATTTATGATTATTTTTTTAATGTGGTGCCGAGGATCGAATCCAGGGCCTCACGTGTGTAAGGCAAGCAATCTACAACTAAGTCACATCCGCAGCCTGATATTTCTATTCTTTACTTGCTTTTTTCTCATAATAACTTTGAGTCTTTGTTCTTCCACTAAGCTGTGTTCTCACTTCCTCAAGGAAAATATTTTATAGCACTCCCTTGAAATAAAGCTCTTGTCTTATCCATGAAAATATTTATCTTTAGTAAATAATCTCATATTGATCTTATTTCCTCATAATCATATATAAATGTAAATGTATCTAACAGAAGCCAGGAGAGTATATGGTCTTACTAGTGGGGGTGGGTAGTACATTAAAAAGAGTAAGTTAATGGGCTGGGGCTGTAGTTCAGTGGTAGAGCACTTGCCTCACATGTTTGAGGCACTGGGTTTGATCCTTTGCACTACGTAAAAACAAATAAATGGAGATATTGTGTTCATCTATAACTAAAAAAATATTTTTTTAAAAAAAGTAAGTTAAGCCTAGAGTGGTGGCACACACCTGTAATCCCAGCTATTTGGAAGACTGAGTCAGGAGGATTGCAAATTTTGGAGATATAGCTCAGTGGCAGAGAACCCCTGGGTTCAGTTTCAGTAAGGCAAAGTAAAATCAACCAACCAACCAACCAAACCAAAAACTACACATACACACATATATACACACAAACTCCAAAACAACAACAACAATAACAAAACAGTAAATCAAGAATGAGAAGTACCTACATTGAAAAGATGGGTAGATGAAGAGAAGCCAATAAAGGATAGAGAGAGGTGAAATCAAAGACTTTTAAGGTAGACCAGAAGAGAAGGTCTCAGAAAAGCCAAAATGGAAGAGAATGTCACACTGTGCAAGTGTTCAATAACGCCAGATTATACAGAGAAGTTGATTGTATTCTGAAGCAAAGCCATTGCATTTAGTAGTTAGGTGGCCACTAAAGATTTTTAGTGATTTTGTTTTGCTTTTGATACTTAGTGATTGCTAACAGTTAATTATTTTAGAACTATTTAAAATATTTATGGCACAGTGGTGTGTGCCTGAAGCCTCAAGGCTGAGACAGGAGGATAACCTCATCCCTTGTCTCAACCCCTGTTGAGGTCATTCTGAGCAACATAGTAAGATCCTCATCTCTAAAAAACAAAGAAAGTAACCATTTACATGATGCCAAAGCCAAATATACAAAACATACCTAACTTCATATCTAGTCCTTCCTCCACTCCATTAGTAACCATTTCATTTAATATCTTTTCTTTGGGGGTGGTTATGGTTACTGGGATTGAATTCAGGAGCAATCAACCACTGAGCTACATCCCCAGTCCTTTTTAATATTTTATTTAGAGACAGGGTCTAAGTTGCTTAGGCCCTTGCTAAGTTGTTGAGGTTGCCTTTAAACTCATGACCTCTTGCCTCAGCCTCCAGAGCAGTAACCATTTCTTTTTCTTTTTTTTTTTTTTTTAACATTTTTAATTTGTTTTAATTAGTTATAGTTATACATGACAGTAGAATGCATGTATGCACTTTGATATATCATACATAGATGGGGTATAATTTCTCATTTTTCTGAGTGTACATGTTTCAGAATCATATTGGTCATATATACACACACACACACACACACACACACACACATACACAAACATATAAAGTAATAATGTCTGTTTCATTCTACTATCTTTTCTATCTTTTCTATCCCCACATCTCCTCCCCTCCCCTCCCATCATTTCCCTCTGTCTAATCTAAGGTAATGCTGTTCTTCTCTAGTGCCCCCTGCCTTATTGTGAATTAGCATCTACATATTAGAGAAAAAATTGGGCCTTTTGTTATGTGGGATAGGCTTATTTTGCTTAGCAAGATATTCTCCAACTCCATCCATTTACTGGCAAATGCCATAATTTCATCTTCTTTAAAGCTGAGCAATATTCTTTCATATTCTTTAAAGCTGAGCAATATTGAGTATATATACCACATTTTTTTTTATCCATTCTTCTATTGAGGGACACCTAGGGTTGGTTCCATAGTTCAGCTATTGTGAATTGAGCTGCTATAAACATTGACGTGAGGGCTGGGGATGTGGCTCAAGTGGTAGCGTTCTCGCCTGGCATGTGTGCGACCCAGGTTCGATCCTCAGCACCACATACAAACAAAGATGTTGTGTGTGCCCAAAACTAAAAAATAAATAAATATTAAAATTCTCTCTCTCTGTCTTAAAAACAAACAAACAACCCCCCCCCCCAAAACATTGATGTGGCTGTATTACTGTAGTATGCTGATTTTAAGTCCTCTGGGTATAAACCGAGGAGTGTGATAGCTGGGTTAAATGCTGGTTCCATTCCCAGTTTTCTGAGGAATCTCCATACTGCTTTCCATAGTGGTTGCACCAATTTATAGTTCCACCAGCAATGAATGAGTGTACCTTTATCCCCCACATCCTTGCCAACATTTATTGTTGCCCGTATTCTTGATGATTGCCATTCTGACAGGAGAGAGATGAAATCTTAGGGTAGTTTTGATTTGCATTTTTCTAATTCATCTAATTGCTAGAGATGTTGAACACTTTTTCATATATTTGTTGATCGATTGTATTTCTTCTTCTGTGAAATGGTTATTCAGTTCCTTAGCTCATTTTGATTGGGTTATTTGTTTTTTTGATGTTAAGTTTTTTGAGTTCTTTATATATCCTAGAGATTAATGCTTTATTGGGGGTGCACATGGTAAAGATTTTCCCCAATTTATAGGCTCTCTCCTCATGTCATGGATTTGAAGTATTTTAATTTGAATCCATTTATTGATTTTTTATTTTTAATTTATTGATTCTTAATTTTACTTCTTGTGCTTTAGGAGTCTTGTTAAGGAAGTCAGATCTTAGGCCTAATGGTGAAGATTTGAACCTATTTTTTCTTCTATAAGGTACAGGGTCTCTGTTCTAGAGCCTAAGTCTTTGATCCACTTTGAGTTGATTTTTATGCAGGGTGAGAGAGGTTTAATTTCATTTTGATATATATGGATTTCCAGTTTTGCCAGCACCATTTGTTGAACAGGGTATCTTTTCTCCAGTAAATATTTTTGGCACCTTTGTCTAGTATGACATAATTTTATTTATGTGGGTTTGTCTCTGTGTCCTCTATTCTGTACCATTGGTCTACAAGTCTATTTGGGTGCCAATACCATGCTGTTTTTGTTACTATAGCTCTATGTTGTTAGGGTCTGTAAACAAGTCAGGATGGCGCCTGGCATTTTGCCAGGGGGAGTGGTTTGTGAGGTGGCGCCATCGAGCCATTAAGTGTGGAGATTCCTTATTAGTTGACTGCTGTATCTAGTTTATGTTAATTAAGATAAGCTGCGTATAATGTATATACACCCCTCCTGTCCTACAATAAACGGCTCCCACTCCTGCTGTATCAATGTACACAAGTTGCTTGTCACCCCTGGTTATTTTGCTGCAGCCAGACTGCGGCAGATGGTGGCCCGTCTGGGGAGCCCTGGGACACTCAGGGGTAAGTGACGAAAAAAAAAAGCTGCCCGTCCCTAGATAGGACAGGAGCAAATCTGCTCGTCCCTAGATAGGGTGAGAGGAAAAATGGCCATTTTGAGAAAATGGAGAAGATTGATACAGTATGTTTGTGTCTTGTTTTGTCTTGAAATGTTGTATTGTCTTTGTGATGAAAATATGGAAGTAAGTAAATTACTAAGGGAAGAAGGCACCCCAGTGGAACCAAGAATAGTTAGGGCATGTGTTGATAAGAGCCCAGGAATTCTAGTCAAAAAGAAGAAAGTTCAAAAGAAGAAGGATTATCAGGAAAAAATTTGCAGCAAAAGGCTATTACTAAATACATTTTGTTACCGGAGGGTGCGTGAATCAGCGTGGCGGCTGCCACATGTGCGAGCCGGTCACGGTGCAGCAAGGACTTTCCAAACGGCGGCAGCGGGCTCTTCCCCGCCCCCCACCCGGGGAGCAGGATGCCACTGTGAGAGCCCAAATCCAAACCTGACCCAAAAGCACAGTCTTGCAGGCTCTTTCTCCCTGTGCCCAGTGGTAGTTTGCGTCCAGAACACTCCCCGGGGCCATCTGGGGCTGTCCGGGGACACTGTAGGTGGAAGACGGCCCTCGTCCCTGAAGTTTGATCATTTCCAATGTCAGTAACTACAATGGTTCTCCCACACCTGTAAGCTAATGAGTAATGAGTACTATTAAGGCCTATTTCAAATGTAAAAAATCTTGAGATAATGTACTAAATTGTTCAAAAGGTTGTTTTCTTAGCGCCTGCTGGAATACTACAGGATTTTCTTTAGCATCATTGCCGGAGTTCCTGCTTTCGTCCCAGTGCTAATAAAGAAGAGGGTGGAAGAATTTCCAGTGTTGCTAAGAACCTGACGAGACTTCGGATCAAGCTAGCTGCCTACAAAACTTACCTGGACTGCAGAACTTACCTGGACTGTGATTTACATGGACTGTGAGTTAATCTATTGAGACACTGCTTTACCTGGACTGAGACAACAAACTGTAATCTACAACAAATTGTAACTCGGTATCTTTGCAAATGGTGTCATTGCTGGTATAATTTTTCCAAGGGCTTCTTGCATGGAGCCATCAATTGGCTTGGTATTGTGGCATTTTGTATCCTCCCCTTCTGCTTGTAGCAGATTATTTATGGTGTTTGTGTAAAAACCACTATGGTCATTATTTAAATTAAACAAAAGGGGGAAATGTTAGGGTCTGTATACAAGTCAAGATGGCGCCTGGCATTTTGCAGAGGGAGTGGTTTGTGAAGTAACGCCAGCGAGCCATTAAGTGTAGAGATTCCTTATTGGTTGACTGCTGTATCTAGTTTATGTTAATTAAGATAAGCTGTGTGTAATGTATATATACCCCGCGCCGGTCCTACAATAAACGGCTCCCACTCCTGCTGTATCAATGTACACAAGTTGTTCGTCACCCCCCAGTTATTTTGCTGCAGCCAGACTGCGGCACTATGTATAGTTTAAGGTCTGGTATTGTGATGCCTTCTGCTTCACTTTTCTTGCTAAGTATTGCTTTAGCAATTCTGGGTCTCTTATTTTTTCCAAATAAATTTAATGATTGCCTTTTCTATTTCTATGAAGAATGTCATTCGGATTTTAATAGGAATTATATTAAATCTGTATTACACTTTTGGTAGTATGGCCATTTTGACAATCTTAATTCTGCCTATCCAGGAACATGGGAGATCTGTCCATCTTCTGAGGTTTTCTTCAATTTATTTCTTTAGTGTTCTGTAGTTTTCATTGTAGAAGTCTTTCACCTCTTTTGTTAGATTCATTCCCAGTTTTTTTTTTCTCCTAATTTTTCTTTCAGTGGATTAATTGCTGATGCATAAGAATGCATTTGATTTATGGGTGTTGATTTTATATTCTGCTACTTTGCTGAATTTATTTATAAGTTCTAGAAGTTTTCTGGTGGAATTTTTTGGATCTTCTAGATATAGAATCATGTCATCAGCATATAGTGATAGTATGAGTTCTTCTTTACCTATTTGTATCCCTTTAATTTTTTTCCTTTGTCTAATTGCTTGGCTAGATTTTCAAGGATGATGTTGAATAGAAGTGGTGAAAGAGGACATCCTTGATCCAGCTTTTAGAGGGAATGCTTTCAATTTTTCTCCATTTAGAATGATGCTGGCCTTGAGTTTAGCATATATAGCTTTTACAATGTTGAGGTATATCCCCACTATCCCTAGTTTTTCTACTGTTTTGAACATGAAGGGGTGCTGTATTTTGTCAAATGCTTTTTCTGCATCTATTGAGATGATCATATGATTCTTGTTTTTTAAGTCTATTAATACAATGAATTACGTTTATTGATCTCTGTATGTTGAACGAAACCTACATCCCTGGGATGAATCCCACTTGATCATGGTGCACTATCTTTTTAATATGTTTTGTCAGAATTTTACTGAGAATTTTTGCATTGATGTTCATCAGGGATATTGGTCTGAAGTTTTCTTTCCTTGATGTGTCTTTGTCTGTTTTGGTATCAGGGTGATATTAGCCTCACAGAATGAGTTTGGAAGGGTTCCCTCCTTTTTGTATTTCATGGAATACTTTGAGGAGTATTGGTGTTAATTCTTCTTTTAAAGTCTTGTAGAACTTGGCTGAGAATTCATCTGGTTCTGGGCTTTTCTTGGTTGGTAGACTTTTGATCTCATTTCATTTCATTACTTGAAATTATCTGTTTAAATCGTATGACCTCCTCATTCAGTTTGGATAGGTCATATGTCTCTAGAAATTTGTTGATGTCTTTGATATTTTCTATTTTATTGGGGTATAAATTTTCAAAATAGCTTCTAATTGTCTTCTGTATTTCAGACATGTCATTATGATATTTCCTATTCATCTTGTATTTTAGTAACTTGAGTTTTCTCTTCATTAGCATAGCTAGGGGTTTATCTGTTTTATTTATTTTTTCAAAGAACCAACTTTTTGTTTTGTCAATTTTTCAATTGTTTCTTTTGTTTTCATTGATTTCAACTCTTATTTTAATTATTTTCTATTTTCGACTGCTTTTGGTATTGATTTGTTCTTGTTTTTTTAGGGTTTTGAGATGTAGTATTAGGTCATTTATTTGTTCACTTTTTCTTCTTTTTTTTTTTTAGAGAGAGGGAGAGAGAGAGAGAGAGAGAAATTTTTAATATTTATTTTTTAATTTTTGGCGGACACAACATCTTTGTTTGTATGTGGTGCTGAGGATCGAACCCGGACTGCACGCATGCCAGGCGAGCGCGCTACTGCTTTGAGCCACATCCCTAGCCCCCTTTTTATTCTTTTAATGAATGCACTCAATGCAATAAACTTTCCTCTTAGTACTGCCTTCATAGTATCCCAGACATTTTGATATGTTGTATCAGTGTTCTCATTTACCCCTAATAATTTTTTTATTTCATCCTTGATTTCTTCTACTATCCATTCATCATTCAACGGTGTATCATTTAGTCTCCAAGTGTTAGAGTAGCTTCTATTTTAAATTTTATCATTGATTTCTAATTTCATTCCACTGTGGTCTGATAGAATGCAGTGTATTATCTCTGTTTTGTTTTGCTTTTTTTAAAAAAATTTACTGAGAGTTTCTTTGTGGCATAATATATGGTCTAATTTAGAGAAGGAGCCATGTGCTGCTGAGAAGAAAGTATATTTGCTCATTTATGGATGAAATATTCTATATATGTCTGTTAAGCCTAAATTATTGATTGTATTATTTAGTTCTATAGCTTCCTTATTTAGTTTTTGCTTGGAAGATCTGTCTACTAGTGAGAGAGGTGTGTTAAAGTCACCCAGTATTATTGTATTTTGGTCTATTTGACTCTTAAAATTGAGAAGGATTTGTTTGATGTACATAGATGCTCCATTGTTTGGGGCACAAATATTTATAATTGCTATGTCCTACTTATATATACTTCCCTTAAGAAGTATGAAATGTCCTTCTTTGTCTCTTCTGATTAACTTTGGTTTGAAGTCTGCTTTATTTGAGAATGGAAACTCTTGCTTATTTAAACAATCCATAAGAGTGATAAGTTTTTTCCTATCCTTTCACCTTCAGCCTGTGGATGTCTTTGCCAATGAGGTGAGTCTCTTGAGGATAGCATGTTGTTGGGCCTTGCTTTTTAATCCAATCTGACAATCTGTCTTTTGATTGATGAATTTAGGCTGTTAGCTTTCAAGGTTATTATTGAGATATGATCTGTATTCCCTATCATTTTGATTTATTTATGGTTTTTGATTTAACTTAGTTTTTCATTTGGTTGAATGTTCCTTTAGTGTAGATCCTCCCTTTGCTGGTTTTCACTTTTTTTTTTTTCACTTCATCCTCATTCAATGTTTGTTGAGAATGCTCTGCAGTGTAGGCTTTACAGTTGTGAATTCTTTTAATTTTTGTTTATCATGGAAGATTTTAATTTGATCTTCAAATCTGAAACTTAAATTTTGATGGATATAAAGTTCTTGGTTGGCATCTGTTTTCTTTCAGAGAAATTCACTTTTATTCATAGGTAGAAAGAACCAATCAAATATAATTAAATATACAAATGAAAGGAAGTCTAATAGAATAGAGGAAGGAAAATGGGATTGGGTAGGGAAGACAGGAAGAACAAGGGGGGAGGAACGGGGAAGATCATGAACTGAATGGAATTGCATGCATGAATGATTTGTCAGGATGAACTCAACAACTATGTATAACTATACAGCTTTAATAATAATAATAAAAGAAACATATTCCCTGTTCTTGGATAGGACCACTCAACATAATAAATATTCAAATCTCCTCAGTTAACGTGTAAATTTAATCTCATGCCAATAAAATATCGCCAGCAAAGTTTTTCTTGGAACTCAAGCTTGGATTTCATATAGAAAAATAAGTAAGCTAGAAATCTAAGAATATCCTGAAAAGCAAGAGAGGACTGACTTTAGCAGATATAAAAAATTATTATAAAGATAAAAATTATTATAATTAAGACACTGTGATATTGGTAATTGGCTAGACAGACTAACCAAGTCATGTAGTTCCAAATATGTATGGAAATTTAGCCTATGACAAAGATAGCCTTCTCAGTCATTGAGAAAAGGTGAACTTTTATTTTGTGATGGGGGGGGGTGTCTTGCTTTGTTGCCCAAGCTGGTCTTTAATGCCTGGGCTCAAGTGGTCTTGTTACCTCAGCCTTCTGAGTAGCTGGGACATTATTTTGGTTTTGAGAAGCTGAGGATGGAACCTGAGGCCTCTTGCATGATAGGCAAGCACTCATAGAAGAGCTGCCAGCATGAGTGTGCCCTAAAACCTCCAGATGAAGTGCCCCCCAGTCCTTAGGAATGTCTTTGTATGTCACTTCCTCTACTCAGCTAGGGCAGAAATCACCTTGCGTTGTTCTGAGCTGGTTGCCATGGGAATATCTCGACTTAGTTTCAGTTTTCCTACAACTTAAAAATTGTTGGTAGTGGGAAAATATTGTGCTTTTGCTTGTTCTTGCACCAAACTGGGGATTGAATCTAGGGTTCCTCTAATGGGCTACATCCTCAGGCCCCTTCTTTTTTAATCAAACTTTTTTTTTGTACTGGGAATTGAACCTAGAGGAACTTTACCACTGAGCTATAACCCCAGTTCTTTCTATCTTTTAAATTTTGGGACAGGATCTCCCTAAATTGCTCAGGTTGGCCTTGAACTTGCAATCCTTCTGCCTCAGCTTTGGAAGTAGCTGGGATTACAGGCTTGAGTCACCATGCCCAATGGCCTTACAGAATATGAATACCCTGGGTGTAAAGCTATGAATGAACAGGGTGCAGTGGCATACAGTTGTAATCCCAGCTACTTGGGACGCTGAGTTCCAGGCTCAGCCTTGGCAAAGTACTGAGGGCCTGTCTGAAACAAAAAAGAAAGAAAGGTGAATGGGTTGTTTTGAGAATGTTTTAGCAAAACTATTCATGTCTTTTGATAAAACTGAGTATACCACTGGACTTGGTAGTGCACACCTATGTTCCCAGGGGCTTGGGAGGCTGAAATAGGAGTATTGAAAGTTCAAGTTGCCTCAGCAACTATGTGAGGCCCTAAGCAACTTAGTGAGACCATGTCTCAAAATAAAAAAATTAAAAAGGGCTGGAGATGTGCTTCAATGGTTAAGTGCCCCTGGGTTCAACCCCTTGCACAAAACAAACAAACAAAACTGAGTATAACAATCCCACTGATATTTGATATCTAGAATAGTCCAACTTAGAATTATAGATGCCTGGTGCTGGGTGAGGGGAAAGAGGGAGTTAACATTTAATAGGTATACGTATAATAGGTTTGAAAAAGTTTCTGGGGGTAATAGTGGTATTGGTAGCACAATAGTATGGATATACTTACCACCACTGCATTGTACACTTAAAAATAATTAAAATGTGCTAGATGCAGTAACCTGTGCATATAATCCCAGTGACTCAGTTGCCTGAGGCGGAGAATTGCAAGTTTGGGGTCAGCCTCAGCAATTTAGTGAGACACTGTCTCAAAAAATAAAAAGAGATAGGGATGTGGCTCAGTGATAAAGCACTTGCCCAGCATGGGCAAGGGCCTGGGTTTCATTACCAGTACCACAAAACCAACCAAACAAATAAAATACAAATACAATCATTTCACATCCTGGATTAAGAAAGAACAGGGATAAAAACACAAGCATCTAAACTGGACTAAAGCTCTGGGTGTGGCAAACTGAACTGCCCTTTTCATGTGAGAAGTCTTTTGATTTCCCAAAAGAAGTGGAGAATTTGGATTTTTAATTAATTTTTTGCTGTGCTGGTGATGGAACCCAGGATCTCATGCATGCCAGGTAAGTATGCTACCACTGAGCTATATCCCCAAACATTGATAAAGAATTGTTAAAGGTGGTCATGGTGGTGCGTGCCTGTAATCCCAGCAACTCTGGAGGCTGAGGCAGGAGGATCTTACGGTCTCACACACTTGATGGACTGCTAAGAGCCAAGTATATGATGCATGGCATTTTTGGTCAAAAGGTGACGCCAGCTAGCCATTGAGATGATATGATTATGTTAAGATTTGCATTCATATGGATATTGGACTCCTGCTGTTCACCTAGGCCGGCTACGGGACTCCTGGAGAGTTCCCATTGGTTGGGGAAGTACAGTAGGAGGGAGTTCCGGGGGAGGAGCTCTCTCTGCCTCCTGGTGGAGGCCGCGTGGGTGGATCGAAAATCTTCCCGGGGCTTATGGGACATTTGGCGGCAGTTTCAAAAAATAAAGTTTGTTCCTGCTTGAGTGGCTCGTGATTTTGTGCCCAGCCAGACTGCGGCAATGGACCTTTATTTATTTATATGTGGTGCTGAGAATTGAACCCAGTGCCTCATACGTGCTAGACAAGTGTGTGCTCTACCACTAAACCACAATCCCAACCCCTCACCCCTCATTTTTAATTGCACAGACCTTACATGCCACGGGCCAACCCTAAGTGATATGATTACATATTCTTGTAAAGAAGCCTGGATTTTGTAGGTTCTAGCTGCATGGTTATGTGCCCAGCTAAAACTCAGTAGTTCTCTTATCAGAATTGAGATAGTTTCTTTAACAATTGACATTCATGGAAAGAACTTCTATAAGTAAAACAGAACCTAAAGTGAACTAATCCAAAGAATAAAAAATGGAGGAGTGGAGACAGAGGAAAAGAAAAGCGATTTTCTGGACAGGAAATTAGTTCAGTCTTAGGTACCTCGGGTACACAAATGAGAAATCCTGTAAAGATGTTATTTGTTTTCATTTTGTCATGAAAATTCCTATTTACATTTAAAAATTGCACTCAATATTACCTTTCTTATACCTCCAAACATCTTGTTTATTGCTTTTGGCATTAACATGCTGTGATGTGTTCTAAGTCATTCCTTGTTTTGTAAATCTCTCAAGGTGATTTTGTAAGAGAGGCAAAATAGTTAAGAGAAGAAATCAGGGTACTGAGGTATTTATAGGTGAGATTATTTGCTGATATTTGCTTTAAAATACCCCAGTAAACCGGGCCCTGAGGCAAACGCCTCTGATCCCAGCGGCTGGGGAGGCTGAGGCACGAGTTCTGGCTAGTTCAAAGCCAGCCTCAGCAATTTAGCAAAGCACTTAGCAACTCAAGGGCTGACTTTGAACTTGTGATCTGCCTGCCTTAACCTCCCAAACCACTGCATTACAGGTGTGCACCATTACACAGGCCTGTTTGTTCTTGAATCCTTATCATTCTGTAATCTTTTAATCTTCACTGGCCACATCAGTTCAATTGCAATTGTAAGACTTGTGTACATTTATGAAAGAGGCAGTTTGGGAAAGATGTGTGCATGAGGTTCAGTGTGTTGCTCAGGTCACTTCATTGGGCCTTAGCTTCTTTTCAGGTCTTGTTTCTAAACATCTCTAAATAAAATATAAAAAGGCTTGGAGATGTGGCTCAGTGATTGAGCACGCCTGGCCAAAACAAACAACAACAACAACAAAAAACCTCAGCAAAAATGAAAAAGGGGAATCGATGAAACAAGACTGGTAAAATGTTGATTTGTTGAAGTTGTGTTATGGGAAACTGGATGATTATTAATACAATTTAATATTTTTTTGAGTTCGTTAAAACATTTCCATAATGTAGCAAAACCTGGTTCTTGAATACATTCGGTTCTGGGTTCAAATCTTAGTTTCACCATTTACAAGTTAAGTGGTTACTTCTCTATTCTTTGTTTCTTAAGATTGGTTCAATGTATAAGATTCTTGTACAGTTTAAAATAAGAGAGAATCTGAGGCATCTGGCAGCAGCTCCTGCTGGAAAGTGACAGGAACCCATTCGGCTTAGGGCTCAATTCCCCGGACACGCTGATGTGAAGTGGCAGAAGTGGGAGCTGAGTTCGGACTTGTGATTTCTAGACCTGGAGCTTTTCCTGTTACCCCACTGGGAAACCTGACCACGGTTTGTGCTCGGCAAGTTGCGCTATCAGTTTGGGCACAAGCCTGGAGTTTAGGACTCTGGGATTCCAGGGTGACTCAAAGACCTAACCGGCACGACCGAGCGCCGCTGGCGAAGCTGACGCGGGCACAGCTCGCGATCGCTGCAGGCGCGCGTCCAGGGTCTCTCTCCCGCGGGGGTCGGCTCGGGCGCGTGGCCTCCCGCTAGGCTCGCAGCGGGACGCGCGGCAGCCGGCTCCCGGAGGGTCCTAGAAAGCTCCTCTCTCGGCGCGGCTCCGGGCCAGGGCGGTTAGAGCAGAACCCTCGCAGCCCTCCCCTGGCGACTGGGGGTGGGGCTTCGGACTTCTGGCTCGTGATTGGCCGGGGCTCGGACGCTCCCCTTCCGCCCCCTTCCGCGGGGTGAGAGGTCAGCTGAGCTCTGATCGCCCGGGCGACAATGGCGGGGCTCTTGGTAGGGACATTCGCGCTGGTCGCGGCCGGACGGCGGGGGCGGCGGCCCCCTCCTCAGCTGATGCGGAGCGCGGCGCTGTGGACCCTGAAGGTGAGACTCGGTGGGGCTTCTGGGCCTGGGCTCCCAGCCGGCCTCTCTCCTGGGGGCCGGTGCCCCGGGCCAGACGTGTCCTCCCCGGACCTGGGTTCCCGGCTGTCTGCGCCCCTCGCTCCTCCTCCATCCCCGAGTTCGCCGTGGAGCCGGATCGGGAGGCATTCCTCGTAGCAGGCATCTCTCCAGGGTCCCGAGGACAGAGGCCTACGGAGGCAGGCGGCTGTGCATTTTCTGCTCTTCCAGGCAGTGAAGTACCTGCACAGCCTGTGGACAGACTCCAGTGCCTCTAGGGTACTGGCTTCGTGTTATGCTTTCCAGATGTGTTTTTAAGAGTCCTGCCCCTTTTGAGAGTTGTTAGGAATGGCTGCTCAAGTTGGGGTTGTGAGTTTATCCTAACTTTTAAAGTAATATATGATAGGATTGCTAAATAGATTTCAGGTTTGAGTTGAAAGCCTGCCCAAATTGTAGGGCATCACACTGGTACCGTATGTGAAAAAGTCTGTGCATTTCTTTCTTTCTTTTTTGCTGTGTAGTAGCTTGGTTTGAAACGTATTTCAGCATTGTTCACCCTATGGTGTTACCGTGGCAATTTCATCCACAGGTTGGTGTGTTGACCTGTGCTGCTTGATTCTTGATTCTTTCCCCCTTTCACTTGGAGTCCTTCGTAACTCTGGGCTTAGTGTATGCAATACAACCCTATTAAGTCATTTGAACCAATTCTTTAAGATGAAGGCCCCTGAAAACCATTTGTCCGCAGGTTTAGTGTGCTTGTTAAACGTTTTTCTTTTTTTTCCTCCAACGGGGATTGAACTCAGGAGCTCTTAGTCACTGAGCCACATCCCCAGCCCTATTCAGTATTTTATTTAGAGACGTGGTCTGAGTTGCTTAGTTCCTCGCTATTGCCAGGCTGGCTTTGAACTCTTCCTCCTATCTTAGCCTCGGGAGCCGCTGGTATTACAGGTGTGCGCCAACGTGCCTGGCCTTTTTTTTTTTTTTTAATGAAAAATCCTTAAAAAATTTCTACATAATTTGATTTATAGTTATTGAAATTTAGATTTGGAAGACATTTCAGAGATGATCTGCCCTCTCTTACTCTTTTTGAAGGTGAGCGAATTGAGGCCCAGTTGGGCAGTGTGAGAGAGCTGGAAGTAACCTTGGCACCTGTATTTGCTTAGTGTCAGTTGCAGAAGGCCCACTCTGGCTGTTCTTTGTGTTGCTATATGCTGTTTGTTATTTTATTTTTTTGGTGTCTGGGATTGAACGCAGGGGTGCTTAACCACTGAGCCATATCCCCAGTCCCTTTAAAAAAGTATTTAGAAACAGGGTCTCACTAAGTTATTTAGGGCCTTCCTAGGGCTGACTTTGAACTTGTGATCCTCCTGCCTTAACCTCCCAAACCACTGCTTTACAGGAGTGCACCATTACACAGGCCCGTTTGTTCTTGAATCCTTATCGTTCTGTAATATTTTAATCTTCACTGGTTACATCAGTTCTATTGCAATTGTAAGACTTGTGTACATTTATGAAGGAGGCAGTTTGGGAAAGGTGTGTGCATGAGGTTCAGTGTGTTGCTCAGGTCACTTCATTGGGCCTTAGCTTCTTTTCAGGTCTTGTTTCTAAACATCTCTATTGAATAACTCCTGTGTTCCAATTCTAGGGCATGAATATGATTTGTTTTCTTAGAAAATTTGGTCTATTAGTAAGAGAGAAAACGCTATTGGGGAGGGGGTTTGATGTTGTAATAAAATATAGGGATTTGACCAAGTCAATACTTTCAAGTTCTCTGTCCCAAGGTACTATTCTGGTGCTTTACTTGAGTTAATGTATTTAATCTTCACAATAGCCATGTAATCCCCACTTTTAGAAGAGGAAATCAGGGCACAAAGTGTTATGTGACTCGCTCAAAGTCAGAACTAGTAAGCGGCAGACCTAGTTCTGGGTTTAGAACTCCAGAGGCAGTGCTCTTTTAGAAAATTATTTATTATTATTACTATTATTATTATTTTGTGGTGCTGGGGATGGAACCCAGAACCTTGCATGTGCTAGGCAAATACTTTTACCATGTGTCACACCCATATCCCTCAGAGCCAGTGCTCTTAATCATATTGTAAGGGAGTACTTACTTTGGGAATGAAAATTATGATAAATATTGAAGGGTGAAGTGACTTTGTAAAAAATTAATTAAAAATTTGGTTTTTGTGGTGGTGGGGATTGAACCTAAGGCCTTGTCCATGTGAGGCAAGCCCTGTACCAACTGAGCTATCTCCCCAGCCTAACTTTTTTCCCCTAGGTTAAAGAGAAGTGGTAGTGTTATACATGGGAGAACAGCAAATGGAAGGGTCCAGTGGCCAGAGATTTACAGATCTTAGAAAAGCCTATTGGGGGTGTGGTGCAGGGATGTCTTGGTGCTAGAGAAGTAGGCAGGCATCAGACTGTGGTCGGCCTTGTTGATGCTGTTACAGAAATTTAGTGTTTATCTTAGAGCAGTGGGAAGCCATTGGTGCTGAAGGTGGGAGGGATGACATTGACATTTTAGATTGAAGATGCTAAGAGGAGAAAGTTTTTACTGTAGTTACTGTTAGACACTTACTGTATAATATGTAAGCTTTGATTTTTCTTACCTGGTTTCTTCCTTTTAATGTGTCAGCAGAGTCTGCATCTTGTCTATTTTTATGGTCTTAACACAAAGTTTGACACAATAGGTGCTGCATGTCTGACAGTGGAGTAGCATTATGTTTGTGCCAGCAGAGAATTCCTTGTTGAAATAAGAAGCATCTCTGAAGTTCACTATCAGTTTAGGGAACTTGAGCTGCTGCTTAGTTCCTCTCCATGCTTCTTTTCTATGAACCTGAAATATGCTCCACTGAGTCTGTTTGAAGCAGAATCTTTTGAAGATTTTAATCCCTCCTGCTACTTCTGCAAACCTTTGGGTTGGATGAAAAGCAGACAGCTAACTTTAGACTAGTCTAGAGAATTCAGACCATTCTTTTAATCAGCTAACAGGATTTGTTTATTTTTAGGTATATGTAGAGTTAACCTTTTAAATTTTATTTGTTATAGATATCAACTTTTAAAACATATTCTGTTAAATACCTAATTGTTTCCACTGCCTGTATTCAGTGGCTGGAAAATATTGGTTTTATAGGAATTCCTACAGTTTATTGAACTTTTATATGCCTTAAGTGTTTTTCATATATTATCTATGTAGCAACTACATAAAAAAATCCCAATTTCATAGAAAAGAAAACAAAGCTCAGAGCAGTTAAATAATTTAAGGACACTATTGGTTGAGGTAGAATTTGAACCTTGGACAGTATGATTCCAAGGCCTGGCTTTTCTGATTACAAATTGTCTCTCATTTGAATGATAGTCTCACTGTGTGGTACATTCACAAAGTTTGAAAGCTTAGGTTCTCTATGTTCTTCAAAACCTATGATTCATTTCTAATCCATAAACATGGGAAAAAATGTTTTAGGCTTGTCTGAGTGCTTTAGAATTGCCTCAGGAAAATCTTTGTAACATGTTGACACATTTCTGACAGATCATTTGGGAAAATTTTTTTCCATGACTATTATAGAAACCGGTGTAATCAGATGTTTATAGACATCTGTGTATCTACATATCTACTATTTGGATTTCTTCCTGGTCTTAAGAGCTTTAGAACAGAGGTAAAAGCTGTGATAGCCTCTTTCTAAATAAGGTGGAAAATTGGTGACATTTTTGATAGTGAAGGAAAAGGAGTTATTCCAAAATTTTTTGTTGTTGTTGTTTATTTTTAAATGTGGGTAAGTCAGGAAATAGGAATGAAAAGGGGATTTGGGAAGAAAAAAACTTTTTTTTAAATATAGAAACATAGTGTTTCATCTTCAGTATTTGGTGTTACAAGCCTGTAAGAATTATGTTGAGGTGCTGGGAAGACAGGAGAATCAGTGGCTGGTTTTTGGGTCAATGATTGGAGGCAAAAGTTACAGTTGGAACATGAGCCCTGAGGCATACAGTGGGTAAATAATATTTAATTGAGTAAACACTCCCTCTTACAACACTAAATTAGGATTTGGAAGAAGGAGGAAGAGGTAATAGGATTTTGAGGAATGGGTTGAGAGGAGGTAGAGCTATTAAATGAGGGAAGAACTTTTTTTTTTTTAAATATTTATTTTTTAGTTGTAGTTGGATGCAATATCTTTATTTTATTTTTATGTGGGTCTGGCACATGCTAGGGGAGCCACAATCCCAGCCCCGAGGGAAGAACTTTTTTAAGAAATTGGATTTATTTATTTTAATTAGGTATATATGACAGCAGAATGCAGTTTGATTCATTGTACAGAATTACAGCACGACTTTTCATTTCTCTGGTTGTACATGATGTAGCATCACACCATATGTGCAGTCATACATGTACTTAGAGTTACGATGTCCATGTCATTCCACCGTCTTTCCTGCCCCTATGCCCCCTTCCCACCCCTCCCTTCCTTTGCCCTACAAGTTCCTCCATTCTCCCATGGCCTTCCCTCCCAACCCCCATTATGGATCAGCATCAACTTATTAGAGAAAACATTTGGCCTTTGGTTTTTTGGGATTGGCTTATTTTGCTTAGCATGATATTCTCCAACTCCATCCATTTACCTACAAATGCCATAATTTTATCTCTCTTAATGCTGAGTATTATTCCGTTGTGTATATATACCACAGTTTCTTTATCCATTCATCAATTGAAGGGCATCTTGGTTGCTTTCACAGTTTAGCTATTGTGAATTGAGCTGCTATAAACATTGATGTGGTGGATTTACATTTTGAAAATGTAAAATGGCTTAATGTGAGTGTGTGGGGTGGGGAAGATGGATGCAGGGAGACAAGTCATGAGGCTGTTGGAGAAGTTCAAGTTAGAGATCATGGTAACCTGTGCTAGGGTATAGCACTGGAGGTGGTGAGAACTTTGGTAAGAACTGGTCAGATGTGGGATGTATTTTGAAGCTACAGTAGTAAATGAGATAGCACTACACATTGCTTTGAACTCCTCGTGCATAGGAGTGGGGGCAGACCCGAATGGACTAATCAATAGCACTGGCACTGGTACTTTTCCAAGTCCTGTTTAGCATAAAGTTTGACCAATAGCGTTAGTACTTTTCCAAGACCAGATTTATATAATTTTTAACCAATAGCTATATAAACCTCTAGACTAATGCACTTAAAGCAAGCCCTACTTGGTCCCTTCTTGCCCTGCAGAAAGCTCTGTTTCTTTTCTTCTCACTTGAATAAATCCTACTCCTTTCACTCTTGCCTTCTGTTTATTGTCCATGGATTTCATTCTGCAAATTTCTAAGACAAGAACCTGGAAAGAAATTGGCAGTGAGCTGCTGGGGTCTTCTGCAAATTTGAAGGGCATAGCCTGCAATTCAGAGCCTCAACTCCCCAATTGATAGTAGTGGAGAAGAATCCGGGTTTGCAGGCTGCCACCCCAGAGCTTATGCCAGCAGTCATTCCCTGCTGTGAATAGCTGGTAACATTGAAATGGGCTTTCTTGGCTGTACAGGCCTGAAACTTACCAAACCCACCTGCTAGCAGAAGTGGAGAATCTAGTTTCATCTCAAACTTCAGTTTCAGTAGCACTTGCTTTTGGGTTAGGAGGGAGATATCTGGGAAGAGAAAAACCAAGAATGACTCTTCAAAGACACAAAGGGCACATGTTATATAATTTCACTAGGTGTCAAGGCCTAGGAAGAGAGAGGATAGGAATGAGTGTCAAGTTAAGGTTTTCTTTCTGGGGTGATGAAGAATGTTGTGGAATGGATAGAGATGATGGTTTCACACCTTGTGAATATATTAAAAAGCACTGAATT
This sequence comes from Marmota flaviventris, assembly GCF_047511675.1. Classification (NCBI taxonomy): domain Eukaryota; kingdom Metazoa; phylum Chordata; class Mammalia; order Rodentia; family Sciuridae; genus Marmota; species Marmota flaviventris. The sequence continues at coordinate 156,522,929 of NC_092501.1, forward strand.
GTATACTTTAAAAGGGTAATTTCTATGGTATGTAAATTACATCACAATAAATAAGAATGACTCAAGTCAATTTCCTGAGATCCTGGGTTTGATAATGTCTTAGAGATAGGAAGGCTGATGCTTGGGAAAGAGGGAAGATCAAAATAATAGTTATGGCTGGCCAGTGGGGCACACCTATAATCCCAGCTACTTGGGAGGCTGAGGTAGGAGGATCCCAAGTTCTAGGCCAGCTGGGCAATTTAGCTAGACTTTGTCCCAAAGTTAAAAATAAAAAGGGCTGGGGATGTAGCTCGGTGATAGAGTACTCCTGGCTTCAATTCCCAGTACCGTATGTACACACACACAAAGACTATAGTTTATATTAAAATAATTGTTTTGAAGCACTGTACAGATTTAATGCAATTCCAATCAAAATCCCAATGACATTCCTCATAGAAATAGAAAAAGCAGTCATGAAATTCATCTGGGAAAATAAGAGATCCAGAATTGCTAAAGCAATCCTTAGCAAGAAGAGTGAAGCAGGTGGCATCACTATACCAGACCTTAACTATAGTTATACAGAGCAATAGTAACAAAAACAGCATAGTATTGGCACCAAAATAGACTGGTTGACCAATGGTACAGAATAGAGGACACAGAGACAAACCCACACAAATACAGTTATCTTGTATTAGACAAAGGAGCCAAAAAAACATACATTGGAGAAAGGATAGCCTCTTTAACAAATGGTGTTGGGAAAACTGGAAATCCATATGCAACAAAATGAAATTAAGCCCCATTCTCTCACCATGCACAAGACTTAACTCAAAGTGGATCAAGGACCTAGGAATTAAACCAGAAACCCTGCCCTAATAGAAGAAAAAGTAGGCCCAAATCTTCATCGTGTTCAATTAGGCCCGATTTCCTTAATAAGACTCTTATAGCACAAGAAATAAAATCAAGAATCAATAAATGGGATGGACTCAAACTAAAAAGCTTCTTTTCAGCAGAAGAAATAATCAGTGAGATGAAGAGAGAGCCTATAGAATGGGAGCAAATTTTTATCAAACACATAGAGCACTAGTCTCTAAGATGTATAAAGAACTCAAAACTCTAACACCAAAAAAATAAATGACCCAATCAATAAATGGGCCAAGGAACTGAACAGATACTTCTCAGAAGATGATGTACAATCAATCAACAAATATATGAAAAAATGTTCAACATCTCTAGCAATTAGAGAAATGCAAATCAGTGAGAATGGCAGCTATTAAGAATACAAACAACAGTAAGTGTTGGTGAGAATGTGGGGAGAAAGGCACACTCGTACATTGCTGATGGGACTGCAAATTGGTGCAACCACTATGGAAAGCAGAATGGAGATTCCTTGGAAAACTTGGAATGGAAACCCCATTTAACCCAGCTGTCCCACTTCTCGGTTTATACCCAAAGCACTTAAAAACAGCATACTATAGAAATGCAGCCACATCAGTGTTTATAGCTGCACAATTCACAATAGCTAAATTGTGGAACCAACCTGGATGCTCTTCAGTAGATGAATGGATAATGAAACTGTGAGATTATATATATATATTTTAATGGAATATTACTCAACATTAAAAGAGAATAAAAATCATGGCATTGGATAATATTATGCTAAGTGAGGTAAGCCAATCCCCAAAAACCAAATGCTGAATGTTTTCTCTGATATGAGGATGCTGATCCATAATGGGGGTTGGTGGGGAGCATGGGAGGAATGGAGGAACTTTAGATAGGGCAAAGGGAAGGGAGAGGAAGGGAGCGGGCAGGTGGTAGGAAAGATGGCGGAATGAGAATGGATATTATTACCCCAAGTGCATATATGAAGAAGTGAATGGTGTGACTCCACTTTGTGTATAACCAGAGACATGAAAAATTGTGCTCTATATGTGTCTTATGAATTGAAATGCATTCTGCTATTATATATAACAAATTAGAATAAATAAATAAATTTAAAATAATAATTGTTTGGATTGCATTTATGAAACACAGAGAGTTGTAGTTTTCTTATTTGTTGTATGTCTGATCACATAATTGGTGCAGAACAGGGCAAATGGTGAGAACCCAACATTCTCAGGTTGATGGAGGATTTTGGGTTGTTGAAAATGAAAATTGTTCTGGGGAGGTGGGGTGGTCAGGTACCTGGCTTTTGTGAAGGTGGCCTCAAGAGGAGTGAAGGGGGTGGGAAGCTAAGCCAGGAGGGCTTCCCAGCTGGAGACCACTGTTCTGTTGCAGGGGTGCTCTAGGGCCCAGGTTCTCAAAGCATGGTATCCCAGCCAGCAGCACCAGCACCAGAACTTCTTAGAAATGCCCCTTCTTTAGCCCCATTGGAAGACCCACAGAAACAGAAGATCTAGGGTGGAACCCAGCAATCTGTTTTCCAAGCCCTCCAGGTGATTCTAGTTTAAAAAAATACTGTATAAGGTGAGCTGCACATGTAATTAGATTTCTTCTAGCATTCATATTGATAAAATTAACAGCACATTATCTTTAACTTAACATATTCAGATTTTTATTTCAACATGTAAAAATTTACATATGAGGTCTTTTACATTTTTTTTCAGTGTCAAAGGAAAAGAAATACAGAACTTTAAAGATATGAATTGGTAGCTGGTTGCAGTGGCACACGCCTATAATCCCAGCAGCTTGCGAGGCTGAGGCAGGAGCATCTTGAGCTCAAATCCAGCATCAGCATCTTAGGGCAGCCCTATGCAACTTAGTGAGAACCTGTCTCAAAATAAAACATGAGGACTGGGGTTGTGGCTCACTGGTAAAGCACTTGCCTAGCATGTGTGAGGCACTGGGTTCGATTCTCAGCACCACATATAAATAAATGAATAAAATAAAGGTCCATCAACATTTAAAAAAAAAAAATATATATATATATATAAAAACATAAAAAGGGTTGGGATGTGGGTTAGTGGTAAAGTGCCCCTGGGTTAAATCCCCAACACCCCACCCCAAATAAATAAAAATAATAAATAAATACATAAATAAATAAAATAAAAAATAAAGATTTTAATTGGTTTTATTTTCCATTCTAGAACTGGGCAACACTTCATGCCATAAAATTAAAAAAAAGTGTTTGAAGGAACTGAGGAGAGGAAGTTGGTTTTAGAGAAAGAAAAGGGGTGGAGAAAGAACAAGCAGGAATGAAGAAGAAATTGGTCATTTCAAAGTTGTAAGGCATAGATAGGGAGAAAGAACAATGGAAAATGCCTAATCAGTTAACATCAGATTACTTCAGGTCCTTTTTTTTTTTTTTTGAGAAAGGATTAATTCCAGAGACTTATCATGTCAATTAAAACTGGCCTATTTGTGAAACTCAACTGTTCTCTCTCTAATGCTGATCTCTGTAAAGATCGGATAAACAGCTTAGTTGAGTGCAAACCTTTGGCATGAGTGTCTCTTTTAGTCTGCGCCATGGGGCCTAGTGTAGGAACTTAGTCCAGAATAATGGCCTCTGAGTTTTTTCTTTTCTTCTTTTTGGTATTGGAGATTGACTCCAAGGGGGCTTAACCACCGAGCAACATCCCTGGGCCCCATTTTTTTAAAAATGTTTTTTTAGTTGTAGATGGACACAAAACCTTTATTTAATTTATTTATTTTTATGTGGTGCTGAGGATCGAACCTAGGACTTCCCATGTGTAAGGGGAGCGCTCTGCCACTGAGTCACAACCCCAGCCTTTTTTTTTTTTTTTTGAGACAGAGTTGATTAGGACCTTGCTAAGTTGATGAGGCTGGCCTGGAACTTGAGGTCCTCCTGCCTCAGCCTCCTGAATTGCTTGGATTACAGGTATGCACAACCATGTCTGGCTAACCTGTGGTTTTCATTTAACACCTACAAAATCTGGTGTGGCATTTACTCTTATAGCCCATTTGAATTTGGACTATTTGGAGTTAGTCCCATTTCAAGTGCTTAGGAGCCACAAGTGGCCAGTGACTGCCAAATTGCAGTTCTAGAGCACAGATTGGGCTCTGGAGTTGGTTCCACCTTGGAGTGAAGGCACTGACCTTTTGAACCCTGTGCTAGTTCTTTGCTGTAGGCTGGGAGAGGGTTTTCAGTCTTGATGGAGAACTCCTATGTAGTAGAGGAAAATGGTCTTAGGGAGCAGTGTGAGCCATTTGTCCTCAGCACAGCAGCAGGGAGATGCCATACTACTGTGTGAGGGGTCTGCATGGGCAGCCACAGTGTCTGCTAGGAGGAGTGGCCAGGCTGGGAGGCAGAGCCTGGACAGTCTTGGGATTTGACTGTCCTGAAGGTGGTGTTCCCTATGGCTTTGGCAGCCAGTGAAGACCAGTCAACGTCTGTTTAAAAGACAAACTATACTGTAGTGACAACCTCACTCCCTCCTGTGTCTTTAGAGGGCATTACCTTAGAAGGTCCCTTTGGTCTGTTAAAATGCTGAAATCAATATTCAACCGATGGTTCTGAGCATGGAAGCCAGGACCTTCCTTCACCTGGAAGTTTAGAGCTGCAGTGTTAGCTTGTGGTCACCTTGGTAAGGTCATCTTATGGCTCCATTAACTTGCAGTTTTGAGGACAGGTTCCTTCTTGGAATTGACGTGTCCATAGAATTATTTTAGTATCATTCACCTGAAGGCCACTGTGGCTATGTCAAGAGCTATAGTAGTTTGGGTTTTGGCAGAACTAATGCTTCAATTGTTCTTTAAGATAACTGTAAGTGGATTTACCAGTTTTGCCTGTGATATGGCCATGTGTTGAATGTGGGACATCCTGGGCCCAGATGCTGTTTTATCATATCAAAGAATGTTTGTTTCCCTGCTTGCAGTGACTAGAAGACATGGATCCATTTTGTCTAAAAATTGTACCATTTCTCTCATCTTTTGGTTAACAGTTATTGAATGATGACTATAACACACATGCACCTGTGCTAGGCATTTTATACATTCTTATTTAGTCCTCATAATGGCATTATGACCTAGGTAAGTGCTATTACTATCCCCATTTGCAAATGGGTGAATTTTCCTGTATACCTAAGAAGTGCCAGAATCAAGATTCTAATTTAGATTAGAATTTGAGTCTAGGCCAGAGTTTTTTTTTTTTTTTAATTTTAATTTTTTAGTTGTAGGTGGATACACAATATCTTTATTTCATTTCTATGTGGTGCTGAGGATAGAACCCAGTGCCTCACACATCCTAGGCGAGCATTCTACCACTGAGCCACCACCCAGTCCTAGGCCAGAGTTCTTGATGACTCCTTTCTGCTAATGGTAACTCACCAATGGCTGTGATATAATTTTAAGAAAGAAGGGGAAGGCTGACTACTCCTGTTTGGTTTTTGTGTATATCTTACCTTCCTACACTACCCTCCCCCACTTTGTTTGTAAAAAAACTCATTTGATCCTCTTAACAACCTTTCTTGTGAAACAGGTGGAGGCTGGGGCCCAGAGGAGTGATTTGCTGCTTGTCTCTCAGCTATGAAGCTGTGGAACTGAGTCAGCCCAGGTCTTGAGATGGGGGTCTTGCCACTTTCATTGCCATCCTGTTAGCAGGCCTTTCTCTACTAAGTGTGGAAAATACAGGAAGTTGTCCAAGGCAGGAATCCTTGGCAGTATGTTTTTGGGAGAACCGTTTCCACACCTTGGCATTTCTCCTCTATGACAGGCTTACAGGTTGTTATAAACAGAGTTGATTTAAGTTTTTTTCTCAGAACTTTGTTGCTAGAAATTAAATGAATTTTGGACTGGGCTTGTAACCAGTTTCTTACATACTTAACAAAAACAACAAATGTTTAAAATTCTGTGTAGAGGTCTAGATCAACAGATTTTTACTAACTTGTTCCTTGCATTTTAAAAATAAAATTTTATGTTCTGGTTTTACCAGAATTATCTAATTTTTGACCCATCATCTTTTTCTTCTCCTTCCCTTTCACTGCAGATTGAACCCATGGGCTTTCTACCTCCCAGCTACATCCCTAGCCAGCTATTTATTTATTTAGAGATAGGGTCTTGCTAAGTTGCTGAGGCTGGCCTCAAACTTGTATCGATTCTCCTTTTTAAGCTTCCATTAAGATCAGCCTGGAGTAAACAAAAGAAAGAGCGTTTATGGGGCTGACTCTAGGTAGTTCTGACTCTGGTGAGGGCTCAAACTCTTGCTAATCAGAAGCATCCATTCCTTTTAAAACTTTGGGCCACATAATTGCAAATTCACGTGTACATGGGCTATATACTTCCTTTTTTGATAATGGCAGCAAAATGTGTTGTGTATTAGATCTTCAGAATCAAATATTTTCAAATAATAATAAAAAGATTCCCAAAACATTTTTGCTCAATTAGGGATACTGGTACATCGTCTTCTGTGTTTTGGCCAGGTATGACTTGGAATAGATTTGATTGCATTTTAAGAACTGTGTGGTATAGAAACTTTTCAGTCTAGTTTTATATTATTGACACTTTTCTATAAGTAAATATATTTAGATTCAGCTGATCCAAATATTCCTCAGAATTTGGTTACTTAAAAAATTCTGAATTGTTTTGGGTTAGAAACTCTTCTGTGGCCAAGGTTTAATTTAATTTAGTTCATTCTTCATGAACTAAAGAGCCTATACAACCTGACGTGTTTATTCTGCAAGTTATCTGGAAACTGAATGTGAAATTCATACTTATCAAAATTAATGATATTAGCTCTATTTCTGCATTTTTTTTCTTTCATATTTCCGAATAGTTCAGCAGTGAGATCAGTGTTACAATTATCTTGGCCCCCAGTAAGTCCTCCAGTGCTCTTGTACAGGTGTGCTAAGGTCTTGGTTTTTGAATAAAAGTGGTTTAGGTCCGTAAGGGACCTTGGAGAAAAGCCATTTGAGCTTTTACTTAGCAGAGAGCAGAGAGTTCCAAGTGGGTTGCTTGCTCAAGTCACAGGGGTAGTGAGGTTGAACCTGGTGAGTGTGATTCCTCTCTGGAGTTCTTTCTCACATGGCGATCTGCTTTCCTGGTTGTTCCTTCACCCAAGCAAAGGCATCACTGTTTATTTTCATTTTCCAAAGAGAATTAGAATGCTGAAAATGTCCAGATTGTATTTTCTCTCTTGAAGACTCACATTTGGTTTCTGCCATCAGGAATCAGTTATACCCTTTGTTAGTGATTAAACACACATGAGTTTGCTTTTTGTAAAAGAATATGTTGACATGTTACTGAATAGACCATTTTGTGGCTACAATGTTAGGGTGAATTAGTGAGAGTGCAAAACTCTTGCTGTCCCATTTTACAAAACTGATAGAAAGCTGGCGAGTTATTAACTTGTGAAACTTTTCTAGTGCTGCTTTATAGCAGCACAAGTGTTGAAAAATTCCCAGGTAGTTTTTGCTTCTCATTATTCCTAGGGTTTGTTTTTGGCATTGGTTGAGGCTATAAACACATAATTTTTTTGGGGGGGAAAGACTGTTATCTTTATGTTATTAAGTTTGCTGTAACAGTCAAGTTTCTAAATTATGCCTATTCTGTAGTGGGCAGAAGATTGAATTTTTAGTTGAAAATACAGAGAGTGGTGAGGCCCTTTTGATGGTCAATTTTATAAAACTCCATATCTTCCAGTAGACATTAATGTCAGTGTGGGAGGTGCCATTATTTTTATTATCATGTAAGAGAAAATACTTCCAGAAGCTTTTAACAAATCACGTTAAATCTTGTAACCATTAAAGGCCATCCCTGTGATCTTTGAAAAATTGAAATGTTTGGGATTCAATTTCCTCATGAAATTGGGGATAACACTCTTTTAACTCATGGGGATGCTTGAAGGAATATATGAGACAATCTTGGTCTTTAATAGGGACCAATTAACAATGAACAGTTAATTTTCTTCCCATTCTAAGTTCATTATTATTCCTTTTTACTTGGTAGTGTAAAGGCTTTATTTTATACACTGTGTCTTTCATGTCTATTACCTTTACTTTTGTATAGAGATTATATTTTGCAAAAAATGAAAAATAAAATGAAAAGAAAAAAAGAAGAGATTATATTGTACAACTTGAGTCTTAATATTCTTTAAAAATAATTGTATATATCTTTGGAGTTCATTTAAAAATGTTACTATAAGAACATTTTGTTTCTTATTTGAGTGATTTCCCTTGTAGAAAGTTGTAAGAGGTAATACTTGTTGGCTTTTCCTGATTTTTTTTTTTAAATTTCCAGTAGCAGGGATTGAACCCAGCTCATGCTAAGCAAGTGCTCTGCCACTGAGCTACACATCTGGTCCTCTTTATTTTGAGACAGAGTCTTGCTAAGTTGGCCAGGCTGGCCTAAAACTTGAGATTGTCCTGCCTCAGCCTTCTGAGTAGCTGAGATTACAGACATGCACCAACATGCCTGGCTTTTTTTTTTTTTTTTTCATTTTGGGGTCTGGCTTTCAAAGTGATTACTGGCTAATCAATTTTTTTAAACCTTGATTACAATTTTTTTTGGGGGGTACAGGGGATTGAACTCAGGTGCACTCGATCACTGAGCCACATTTTGTATTTTACTTAGAGACAGGGTCTCACTGAGTTGCTTAGTGCCTCACTTTTGGTGAGGCTGGCTTTGAACTGGTGATCCTCCTGCCTTAGCCTCCCAAGCCCCTGGGATCACAGGCATGTGCCACTGCCCCCAGTCCTTGATTACAATTTTTATTAGTCATTTTTTAAGGCTGAAAGCGTTAAGATATGCTTTCTCTGCAAACAATAAATTAGAAGTAAACCTGATTATTAGTATTACTTTTATATTTTTATCAATAAAATCACTTTTGTGTAAGAAAAAACAAAATAAGAAGTCATGCTGAAGACACTGGCATATTAAAAACATTTTATTACTTTCTGGTCACTGATGAACGTGAAGCTCCTTGAAGCCAAGACTGGTATTTTGTAAAGTTCTTTATGGTATGTGACATTTCTCACCTTGCTCTGTGAGTCCATGTTTGGAAAGTCCTTTCTTCAGATTTGCTTAGTTCATTGGCTTATATACTTCTTTGGAGGTTTTTTTTTTTTTTTTTTTTTAATACTAGGGATTGACCACAGAGGTGTTTTACCACTAAGCCACATCTCCAGCCCTTTTTGTTTTTTATTTATTATATTATATTTTATTTTTTTGTGGTGTTGGGGATTGATTCCAGGGCCTTGTGTATGCAAGGCAAGCATTCTACCAACGGAGCTATATCCCCAGCCCCTGTTTTTTATTTTGAGACAGAGTCTCACTGAGTTGTTTAGGGCCTCACTAAGTTGCTGAGACTGGCCTCAAACCTGTTATCCTCCTGCCTCAACCTCCTGAGTCACTGGGCTTACACATGTACAGCACCATGCTTAAATTTTGATGCCTTTGGTTTCATTTGTGTAAAGGGGATGATTCTGTAGTTACAATTTCCCTTCTATAATTATGGTGTACTGCTAATAATTACATATAGTGGCTGATAAAACATTGTAGCTAGAAGAAAACTGAAAGAAGTACTCTGAAAGAAATATTTCAAAACCCATTTAAGCATCTAATTTATTTCATTTTCTTTCTTTCTTTTTTCAATAGCATGCTCCACACTATTCAGAACGGTGCTTAATAGTGTCCCGTTGTCTCAGTTCAGTGGGATATGATCCTAATGAAAAAGTAAGTATTTAAAAAATAATCTTAACAGCTAAGTTTTTCTATGTTCAGTGGGGCAGATTAAACTTTAATAATATTGTACAATTATTTATTGCTTTATCATCATAAGTTTTACAGATTCTCAATCTGTGTTCTTCTTTTCATTGTGGGCCACAGCCTGAGTCCTTTAATTTTGTCTTTGAATCTATACCAAAACTTGAATACATTGGTAATATATTTCCTTTGTTTTTAGGAGAATAAGTAGATATCATTCTTTGTTAAAGACTGGGCACTTGCAAGATTTTGTTCAAATTATTGAAGTTTTTGTTTCAATTATTAATATTTATGACTCATTTGGATTGAGGGCAATTAGGCATATTGAAAATTTTGGGACAGGGTAATTCCAACTAAAATCTTGGTATATGACAATGTTTGAGCCTTGTAATAGGAGAGAGAAAGAGATTAGAAGTGGTGATGGGAAATAAAACATGTTTTAGTCGTGATGTAGTCTTCAAAGAGGGCAGAAAATTTTGGTCAAGAAGAGATTTTTCAAGGTAAATGTCATTGAAGTGTAACTGCTGTGAATGATTAATTAAGAGTACCATATTACTGAATTGCACAGAACTACTTTGCAGATTCTTTTGAATCTGAAGATTTGAAAGAAGAGGAGTCTACATTTTTGCCATTCAATAGAAATATAATGCAGGGGTGGGGTGGGGTGTGGTGTGTAGCTCAGTGGTAGAGTGTTTGCCTTGGGTTGTATGCACAAGGTCCCGGGTTCAATCCCCAATGCCACAAAACTGACAAAAAAGAAATAGAATTTGAGGTACAATGGCAGGAAAAATATAAATTCAAATTTTCTATTTGCTATATTATGAAAATAAATAGGTAAAATTAATTTTAATATATTTATTTAACACCTAAAATGTTATCTCCACATATAACCAATATAAAAAGAATTAATGAACTGGGTATGCACGCCTGTGATCCCAGCAACTTGCTCCCAGGCTGAGGCAGGAGGATGGCAAGTTTGAGGCCAGACTTGGCAACTTAGCAAGACCCTGTCTCAAAAAATAAAAAGGGCTGGAGATGTAGCTCAGTGTTAAAGAATCCCTAGATTCAATCCCAATTAACGCTCCCCCCCCCCCCCCGCAATAAACTAAAAAAACACTTTAGATTTTGTTTTTGAATGAAGTCTTCTAAATCTAGTGAATCTTTTTGTACTTTTCTGGAACATCTCAGTTTGGCAACATTTAAAGATCTCTAGTTCATGTGGACAGTACAGGTTTTCATAGATTAGCTATGAGTGAAATTTTGCTGTTATGAAATCTATAGTTTGATTTAAAAACTTTACCACAGACAATTTGCTTTGGAGTTCATGTGTACATATGTTTGTGCACACAGTGGACCACCTCCTCCAGCCACTCCCTGTCTGCCTGTAGTTTTCCCATTTGTAAAATGGGGATATTATCAAAACTGACTTCATAGACTTTTTTTTTTAATCTTTTAGATTAATGAATTACTTTTTTTCATACAATATAAAGAGAATTATAACCATTATCTGATAAGTGAAATAATTCACAGAAGGGTTTGCCACAGTGGCTGCTTTATAGAAAGCACACGGCCTAAATGTTGCTGCTTAATATTACCCTTAACAATTCAGTTTTGCACATTTGAATTCTGAGGCTCCAAACCCCTTGATAGGAAGCACTGGTGCATTCTCAAGCCTCTCTTTCCCAGAGCTGATGGGCTTGCCCATTGCGCTGTGGCCTTTCTCAGAAGTATCCAGCAAGTGACTCGGGGTCTGGAGTTCTGCTGTCACTCCTTCCCCAAGTACCCAATGGAGCAGGCCAGCTCAGTCCTTCTCCAGGTTTCTGGATGAAGTGCCAGCTGTGCATTTAGACCCCAGCAATGAGGATCTAAGTACAGGGAAGGAAGAAAAAGAAGTGGGGGTGGGTACAGAGACATTGCATGAAAAAGATCTCAAGAAATCTCAGGAGACTTTGCACCACAGACTGCATCATTTGTACAGTGAAGAGCAGATGCTGTGGGTTCCCCTGCATCTCTTCCTATACCCAGAAGCCCCTCTGTCTTTAGGAATTTAAACTTCTGGTTTATATTTGTGGTTTTCATTTTCTTTTTCCTCAGAATGTCTTTGGGGTGTCTTCATGTAACTCCACATGTAGAATGAAGTCCTGGCTTTTAAGTGGAATTTTTGTCCATCATCTGCCTTTTTGTCCCCCAGGTTTATCTGGACAGTTCCCCATACATGTTGTGTTTTGAGCTGTAGAAAAATGCCTTGTAGTTATTTGTTGTCGTCCTCTTCCTTCGGTGTCACTTTCTTCACACATCCTGCCCATGCTCTCCCTTCTCTGTACCCAGCATCCTGGGCACAGCTTCAGTGTAGCACTTAACATGATTTGTTGTGATTGTGTCATATTGTCCACTGAAGTCATCAAGCATAGTTGATATTTACTTGTAACTGACGCGGAGGGGGAGTTTTAAAGTTGATTTAACTTGATCGGCATGTATGTCCTTGGATATGCGTGGTCTATCTGGAAGAATATACAGGAGACTAGTAAGAGCAGGAAACTGGAGTGCTTTTAAAATTCTGAACCATATGTTTCTTGATTTATTTAAAAGAAAATTTTTATGTAGAGAAGATTAATATGTGTTTGAGTTTGTACACTAATTGGTAATATATTAATAGCTTTGAGTAGAGACGATGTGTCAGGTGCAAACACATATTTTTGTTACTGGGAATTGAACTCAGCGGCACTTTGCTACTTACCCAGTTCTTTTTATTTTTTATTTTGAGACAGGGTCTTGCTAAGTTACTTGCTAAGTCGCACAGGCTGGCCTTGAACTGTGATCTTTCTGTTTCAGCCTCCTGAGTTGCTAGGATTACAAATGTGTACCTCCATGCCCAGCCAAATATTTGCTTTGATACAATTTTTCCTGATTAGTCAGGGGCATACTCCTAGATTCCTAACAGTCTGGCATGTGGTTCCGTGCAGTAGAATAACAATACCTGTAGCTAATACTTGTTGAGTATATATTATGTGCTAGGCACTGTCCTGGGTACTTTCAGGGTGTTAATTTGTATAATTCTCATGACCTCTTATGGCAGATACTCTTATCCTCATTGGTATATCAAATGAGGGACAAGAAGTAGATAACTTGCCCACGGAAGAACATTCAAGAAGAACACGTGGGAGTTCTGGGGTTTTTCAGCCTGGATAATTTGGCTCCAACTGACTCCTAACCACTAGTTCTGCCTTCTGAACAGAAAGCAGAATGGGATTCTTCCTTAATCCTTGTAATTGGTCATACATATTTGCTTTAATGCCTCAGAATTCAAATGTGCTTAACGTGTAATTTACAGGAATGCTGTCTGCAGTGCTCTTATCAGATGTAGTTGTTTAATGCTTCATAAAATTTCACAGTTTTAAATGCGGTTCGAGGAAGTGTAAGCATTGTTTTCTAGGACTGTGCCTCCTGTTTAACAGGGATTTACTGTGACCATTTGGATAGGAAGTTTTACAGAAGTCTCAGGCCTGAGGTGAAAGCAGGTTATTTTAAGGGTCTCTATGGTTCCGGGTTCTGTCACATCGAGAGCTTGCTAGTTTACAACAGCAGCTAGTCTCAGGTTGGTGAAATGAACCATGTATGAGGTGAAGGTCAGACCAAGAGTTTGAAAGCCTTTTCCATTCTGAGATTCCGGACTTTCCCTGTGGGTTAACATGGTGCTTTAAGTTATAGAAGAGTAATATTTTAGAAGATCACGTAGAACTTTAACTCTTCTTTTAGAAATATAAAACATTTTTATGGTTCTCTCTACTAAACTTAAAACATTTCACTGACCCATGAATAATTATGTACATATGTGCATTGCATCCATATTACTCCTAATTGTGTGTTTTCTTCCCTTCTTCCTTCCTTCCTTCCGTTTTTTTTCTCTGTGTTAAGGATTGGGGATGGAATCCAGGCCTTGCTCATGGTGGGCAAGTGCTCTACCATTGAGCTATATTCCTTGCCAATTGTGTGTTTTCTAAAAAAGAGATCAGTCAGCACAATTTTAGAGTTGGAAGAAAGCCTTATGGGATACTTATTCATTAGTGTACTATCAGTTTATGTATATGGAAGTTAAGAAATTGCTTAAGCCAAGGTCATCAGTAGCAAAGCTGGGCTTGAGACTTAGGTCTCCAGATACACACCAGAAGCATTTTTCTTATCATTTGATTTTAGCTGCTTCAAAATGTGATGATTATTCAGACTTAACACTGAATTCAAATGGTATGACCTAGTTGGTCTGGACATCTTTGGATATAAGCACAAAACAACTCAGGATGCTTAGGACTTCCCAGACTTTATAAAATAAAATTTAAAATAAAAATTTTAAGCATTTTTGAGTTAAAAGTTTTTTAGTTTTTTAAAGTATCATTTGAAGATTTGCTTTTGTTAAGAAAGTTTATTTCCACTTAAAAATAAAGTAACCTAGTCAAGTCATGCTATAACAAAGTAATTAAGGTCAGATGATTTTAGTTATTTCTTGGTTTTAAGTGCACATATTATCCTAGAAAGTCAATGTTTCCTAGAATAATGTCCATTGTTGATTATGGAAAAAACTTGATGTTTTCTGGTCTCAAACAATTTTACCATTTTTTCCTTCTTTTTCAGACTTTTGATAAAATACTTATTGCTAATAGAGGAGAAATTGCATGTAGGGTGAGTAGAATTTGAATTCTCTTTTCCATTTTACTCAATGAAATTTATTATTGTTAAATCCCTTTAAATATGAATTACTATAAATTAGATAACATTCATGTATTTTAAATAGGTTATTAAAACTTGTAAGAAGATGGGCATTAAGACGGTTGCCATCCACAGTGATGTTGATGCTAGTTCTGTAAGTATATTTTAGTTTAAATCTGAACTTAATTTTGAGTTACATACAACAAAAATGAAAGCTATTCTATTTTTTCTTGGCCTCAAAAATGCATATTTTAAAACTTAATTGTTCACTGTTATATTAAGTAAAATGGAAGTGTCATAATGTCATCTCTGTGTGTCCTAATTCTTTGTTTTTAAAGCTTAAAAACCAAGAATAGACTAAAAAATTGCAAAGCTATTGCTGGTCAGCAAGTAGATTTAAGCAAAGCATGAGAAAGTTAGATGGAAGATTAATGAACTGTTTACACAATGCTCCCTTATGAAAGCACGTTTCCCCAGCATAACTCCAGTGTCACTAAGGGAATGCTGTGGTTGTTTAACCTTTCCTAAATGGCTGATGTGTTCAGCTGAAAGTTGATAAATGAGAGATAGGCTGATGCTAATTGGACATGAACAAAAGAAGGTATAGCATAAAGCAATGAATGATATATAATTTTATCTGGCATTTTTAACACAGCAGGCATTTTTTAGCTGTAATGAACTATGAATGAATAGAAAAAAAATCCCATGGGAAAAGAATGTAAATTATTGGAACTTTATGGAATGAAATATAAGTAGTTGTACTTTAATGTGAGTTGCTATTTTTCAAAAGTGTGCTTTTGATAACCAGACCTTTTGTTAATGTTAGCTTTTATAATATAGTAATTTAATACAGTTTTCAAGTTTTGTGATCTTTAAATTTTTGTTTTATCCAGAATTATGTTGTTGATTTTTGTCTTATTGTAATTCTTCTCCTTTTTAAGAAATAAAATGGAAATAACTACAAACTAATTTACCGAAAATAAATGCTAAGTATATAATTTATTTGGCACCTGCATTTAAAATATCTATCTTTTAATGAAAAGTAATGGAACATTTTGCATATGTATTGTTTGATATTCTTTTTTTTTAACATTTGATTGTGGCTTCTTTGCAAAAAATCGTTTAAACTATGATGGCTTTAATGGTAATTTACGTTCCTCAGATATTCATCAAATAATGAGAAAACTGTTACTTTTATTAATCTGTTTCTTGATTGGTAAATTAAGGTATTTATTAACAGCAAATTCCTATAGGGAAAAATTTTGTTAAAGTCAACATCAAGCTAGTAATAGATTTAAAATTCATATTTTTCCTCTTATGTTTATTATCAGTGTATTAGCTTATGGGATATTTTCATCTATGGATAAATTGAGAGAAAAAAATGTTTGAATTGTAGGCACTGTTTTATTTCAAGACTAACAGGGACCTTTTGTTTATTACTTTTCCATATTAAAATGTAGTTAATTCTCTATGCTATGTTCTCTTGGAAGTGACTATTATATGGATAGTTAAAAATCATTGACATTTTTTTTTTTCTTTCACACTTACATTTCAGTGTTGGTGCTGTAGAATAATCTGTAATCTGTAGTATCTTCTGCAAAGTGTTGTCCCAAATAGCATTGCCAACTTTCCCATTCTTACATTTCTAGCTTTAGACAAATTCTTACATTCTGATTTAGACAAATTATTTTTCAGATTCTGTAAAAGCTAGTTTCAAAAGAGTTACTGTAAGTTTTTTATCTTTCTTATGCATGCCTTTCCCAAAGCAGATGTGGGAATTTTCTATTTTAAAGAAATTTGAGGCTGAAACTAATAGTAGATCAAGAATTATAATATATGATTTAGAATATGATTTCCCAGGCTCCATAGTAGAAGTACTGCATTCTCTGTCAAAACTCAACAGTATGGTCAAATCAGAGAAAGGCATTTGGTTTCTGCTTCAGTGGCAAGAAGGCAGAAAAGGTGAATTTCTTTAATAATATTTTTCCTTCTTCAACACTTGATCACGGAGGTTTCTATCATATCTAATCAGCTTTACAAGATCAGTAATATGAACAAGCCATGCTGTTCAAATGTTATCGTTAGGATGTTTGTCATTAAGAAGTGGGAATTTATGGAACCAACCTAGATGCCCTTCAATAGACGAATGGATAAAAAAAATGTGGCATTTATACACAATGGAGTATTACTCTGCATTAAAAAATGACAAAATCATAGAATTTGCAGGGAAATGGATGGCATTAGAGCAGATTATGCTAAGTGAAGCTAGCCAATCCCTAAAAAACAAATGCCAAATGTCTTCTTTGATATAAGGAGAGTAACTAAGAACAGAGTAGGGACGAAGAGCAGGAGAAGAAGATTAACATTAAACAGGGATGAGAGGTGGGAGGGAAAGGGAGAGAGAAGGGAAATTGCATGGAAATGGAAGGAGACCCTCAGGGTTATACAAAAGTACATACAAGAGGAAGTGAGGGGAAAGGGAAAAATAATACAAGAGGGAGAAATGAATGACAGTAGAGAGGGTAGAGAGAGAAGAGGGGAGGGGAGGGGAGGGGGGATAGTAGAGGATAGGAAAGGCAGCAGAACACAACAGACACTAGTATGGCAATATGTAAATCAATGGATGTGTAACTGATGTGATTCTGCAATCTGTATATGGGGTAAAAATGGGAGTTCATAACCCACTTGAATCAAAGTGTGAAATATGATATATCAAGAACTATGTAATGTTTTGAACAACCAACAATAAAAAAAAATAAATGTAACTTGGAGTTAAAAAGTTACATACTTTATATGTTGACTTCATAAATTGAAATGTAATTATTTATTGTAGTAGGGAAATATTACAAAACTTGACTGTGAAAGTTATTAATTTTTTGTTAAAGCAACTAATTTTTAGTTAACCAGGGAAAAATGTTAAGCTACTACTCAAGTAATACATCATACAAACAGGTAAAGCCAGTTGCAGAAATTGATGTTAATGGAAAAGTCTTCTTGAAAATGATTGTGTAGTTCTTCTGTCAGACCCTCCCTTCAGTGGATTCTTCAAAATTGTCTTTAGGATTCTTGGCTCTTTGTTCTTCCATATGATTTTAGAATGAGCTCCCAGAGTTATCCCATCCCAACTGAATTTTTAGTGTCTTTTTTTAAATTTATTTTTTAAATTTTAATTTGTTATACATGACAGCAGAATGCATTACAATTCATATTACATACATAGAGCACAATTTTTCATATCTAGTTGTATACAAAGTAAAGTCACAGCATTTGTGTCTTTATACATGTACTTTGGGTAGTGATATCCATCTCATTCCACCGTCTTTCCTACTCCCATGCCCCATTCCTTCTCCTCCCCTCCCCTCCGCCCTATCTGGAGTTCATGTAATCCTCCCTTGCCCCCCTCCCCAACCCCATTATGAATCTGTATCCTTAAATCAGAGAAAAATATTTGGAATTCCGAATTTTTAGTTTCTATGAACAGAATTTCTATAAATGTACATATCTTTTTGTGAAAATAGACTTTTATTTTTCTTGGTTAAATACTAGGAGAGGGGGTTGGGACTTGTAACTCAGTGGTAGAGCACTTGCCTAGCATCTATGAGGCCCTGGGTTTGAGTCCCAGCCCTGCAAACAAAAACAAAACTAAAACACCTAGGAAGGAATTTCTGGGTCATTCAGTAGATGAGGGGTTGGCAGCTTTTTTTTTTTTTTTTTTTTTTTTCCTTTCTTTCTTTTGTTTGGATGGTAAATATATTTGTTTGGAGAATAAATATATTTTAGACTTTGAGGGTGTCCATTGCTGCTGCTGCTGCTGCTGCTGCTGCTGCTGCTGCTTCTCCTCCTCCTTCTCCCCTGACCCTCCATTTTTTTGTGATATCTTTGGTATCAGAATGATCCTGGCCTCGTGAGTTGGAAAGTTTTCTCATCTATTTTTTTGGCAAGAGTTTGTGAAGAATTGGTATTAATTCCTCTTTAAATGTTTACCAGTGAAGCCATCTAGGATGTATATTTCCAAGATGTAGTTTTTTCTTAAATACTAATTCTTTTGTTATAGATTTATTCATATTTTCTTTAGAGAGTAATTGTAGTTTGGTTCTTTCTAGGAATTCATCATTTCCATCTAATTTATCTAGTTTATTGGTATAAAGTTGTTTATAGTATTTCCTTATTATTTTTATTTCTATAAAGTTGTAGTATTGTCTCCCTTTTCATTCCTGGTTTTAGACATGTGAGTCTTCTTCCTTTTTTTTTTTCCCCTTGGTCATTATCTTTGTCTGTTCAGGTTGTTATAACAGAACATCACAGACTGGGTGGCCTATACCCAGTAGAAATTTATTTCTTACAGTTCTGGAGGCTGGGAAGTCAAGATCAGGCAACAGCAGATTTGGTTTCCAGTGAGGGCCCCCTTCCTGGAACACAGATGAAGCTATCTAGCTGTATTTTCCCATGGTGGAAGGGCCAAGATCTTTCTGGCATCTTCTGTGAGATCATCAATCTCACTCATGAGTTCTCCACTACTATTTAACAGTATTCTTAGACGTAATAGCACTTAGTCAAGAGCTATAAAATGGTGGACAGCAGGGCAAAATTAAGAAGGTATTACTGAGTTCCGACTTGTACAGTTAACTGAATGACTCACTAGAAACAGAAAAATCTTATGGGAACTGGTTAAAGAATAATAAAGAAGCTGGACGAAGCTGGACATGGTGGTGCATGATGTGGTGGTGCATGAATAGCTGAATCACAGCTATTCAGGTGGCTGAGGCAAGAGGATCGCAAGTTTGCAGCCAGCCATCAGTATGGACAATTTAGCAAGAATCTGTCTCAAAATTAAGTAAAGGAAGGGCTGGGGATGTGGCTCAGTGGCAGAGCACTGGCTTAGCATGCACGAAGCCCTGGATTTAATCCCCAAAAGAAGGAAGAAAGAAATCTCTATCTTTACCTCATATATGAAAAAAATGTATATAATTTAAAACTAAAAAAATATCTAAATGAGATAAGAAATAGAACTTTAAAAAATAAAACTGGCTGGCCATAGTGTCATATGCCTGTAATCCCAATGATTTGAAAGGCAGATGCAGGAGGATTGTGAGTTCAAAGCTAGCCTCAACAACTCAGCAAGGCCCACAGCAACTTAGTGAAACCCTGTCTCAAAAAATGAAAATAAATAAATAAAGGGCTTGGGATATGGCTCAGTTAAGTGCCTCTAGTTCAATCCCTGATACTAGTATGGAAACAATGCATACTTAAGACACAATTTTTAGAACATACATGAAGACTTCTACTTTTATATAGGAAGACCATGTATTTTAAATGCTAGTTATTACTGAATTAATCTATACATTTAAAAAAATATTTATTTTTTAGTTATAGGTGGACACAATATCTTTTTTTTTTTTGGGGGGGGGTTGTTGAAGTCTGTTTATTTGTGTTAATGTAAAGCCTAGCAGCAATTAGAGTATAACCAAGAAAAATAGTTCAGACACTGTGATTTGTCTGGAGAAGGCAGCACTGGTGTTATTATTTTAACTTAAAAATCCAGCAGTATTTCAAATGTTCTTTTATAAGCAAAGATGCCATTCTACCTCCTTAAAGTACTATAACTGATTCTTTCCCATAAAAGTAATTTACATAGTTTTAGCAGTTTTTGCATGAAATTATACTGTGTGATGAGCAGATAAACTTACTGATGGTCACATTATCTTTGTTTTGTTTTTATGTGGTGCTGAGGATCGAACCTGGTGCCTCACGCATGGTAGGCAAGCACTCTGGCTTTGAGCCACACCCCCAGCCCCCACATTATTTATTTAAAAAATATTTTTAGTTGTTGATGGACACAATACCTTTATTTTATTTTTTATTTTTATGTGGTGCTGAGAATCAAACCCAGTGCCTCACACATGCTAGGCAAGTGCTTTGTCACTGAGCTACAACCCCAGCCCCTGTACATTTTCTTAAGTCTGAATAAATACAACAAAAGTTTTCTTTGGAAATTGACAGAAGATTAAATATGCAAGAATGTATTTTCCCCTTAGTTTATTCTGAGAAAAATTGGCAAGGAGAATAGCATAACATATTAAAATATATTATAAAGTGGGAACATTCATAAAATGTTGGAGTGAGGAGACACACAATGTGTCAAAATGCATTCTACTATCTTGTATAACTAATTGGAACAAATTAAAAATACAAAAAAAAAAAAAAAAGAAAAGAGGGAGACACCGATCTATGGAATAAATTTATTGAATTTTAGGCAGAGAGCTAATGTGGGAGATTTCTTGATTGCTAAAGGGCTGTATCAGAAGGCAGAGGAGTGGCATCCTAGGGCTGCTTGCCTATGATTTTGGGTAGTTCCAGAGAAGAAAAGAAACATAAGGAATGAGAGCTGTTTAATGACTAGAAGTTTCTTGTGCAGGTAGGTACTACAACATTAATTTGATGAGTAGTGAGAGCAAAGAATTTGAGAATTTAGATTTATTAAACTTGTACTCTTCAAAGTGCACCTAGATAACATTCATATTTTAAGTAAAAAGACCAGAACATTTCTCCATTAAAAAGTAGCAAAATATTACATATACAAACTGTTAGAATTAGGGTTTCAATTTTTTTTTTAATTTAAAATGACATTTCATTAGGTTAAGTGAAAAGTGTCCAGAGTATTTCAAATGAGAAAAATGATTCTGTACTTTAACCTTTGACCATGTTTTCTGTCTGTACTCCTAAATTGAACTTATCAATATTTGGTCGCTTTGTGTATAATCATGTTGAATTTAAATGTGAAATATCTGATATTTACCATGTTGAAACAAGAACCTAAAATCAGAGAAGTATTCACTGTGACTCACTTCTTATGCGGGCAGCCTGCTGTTTAAAGTGTGATTCCTGGTGTGTTCTGGAGTCTCAGCCTTAGGATTCCATAATGAGATTGAGTGGGGTTTCCTGTGAGCACTCTGGGATGATTGACAGTAAGGTGAGGGCAATCATCACTTTTCATGCCTACCCTTGATAATATTTCCCTGCTGTCTGGGGAGGGACTGAGAACAAATAGGACTTCGTGATGTCTAAGTAATTAGTGTATGTTGGTTCCAGCTGAACAAACTGGAGGGTAATGATCAGGTAAATGGAAATGGAATACATTAATGTAGGCTAAGGTATAAGAGACCTTAGGGGAAAACTTATCAAAATTTTATGGGATTGTTGGGATATCTTTATTTTATATCTTTTGATATATATATATATCTTTATATATACATATCTATCTATCTATCTGTCTTTATTAGCATATCTTTGCATTTATTATAGATGCACACAGAGATTAAATCAATTTAAATGTAAAAACCTCAAACATTTATTTATTTTTTCTTTGGTTTCAGGACATTTTTCAACCTTTTAAAATTTCACAAATTTGTTAGTGGACATTATTTGTAGCTGATGCTGTCACTGATCCTCAGTTATGAGTAAATGACTAGGGTCAAGCTTGTAAAACTTTTGGGGGTTGTTAACTGAAAATATCTAGTGACCTTTTGTGTGTGTGTGTGTGTGTGTGTGTGTGTGTGTGTGGTGTATTTAGTGATATTCTTAAATTGCTTGTACTAGTTAAAGGAGATGTTAAGATGGCCATCATGATCCATACTTCCTAGTTAGTCTTAATTAGGTCAGAAATATTTCCAGATGTTTAGTTTGCAATATAAAATTTATAGGCTCTTAATTATTGCAAAATATTTATAAATTGTCATCCTTCAATATTACATTTTCTTATCAGTAACATGAAGTCCCGTGGCAAAACCTCTGCATGGTGACTATAGTATAGCATTTAACAGGAAGGAAGGAAGGAATTGGTTTCATTGATGTGGTTTCGGATTTTAGAGTTCTGATAATTAGGTAATCAAATGGTTATAAAATGGCGTTCTTGCTTTAAAACTTAACTATTGCTCGCTGTTCTCATAAGACTTGGCCTTCAATAACCTTTTTAGATTAAGAACACAGTGAATCTATGCAAATTTGAAACACTGGGCTTCTCAGAGAAGCACTAAGTGTAATCAGGAGAGGAAAGCATTTAAGATGTTTAGACATTTTCTTTTCTTTTTTGCAAGTATTGTTTTTGGAAAAACTTATTTTGCAGAAACACTGTGCCCTATCAATTTTAAATGTTTTGATTATCTTTAGCTTGGCTAAATTACTTTCTCTGCATTTTGGGTAAAATGGAATAGGATAAGATTCCTGGTAGGAATTTGTTCACATTAATATGGCTCATCAGGGACATTATATTTAATTGGAGATCCTGCAGAATAGTAGCAGGAGGCTGAAGAGAATTATTTAGCATTAGCAATGGCTCGTCTGGGAGTTGTGCACTAATCAAGGCGCTGGAGTGTTAGCGGTGGGGATGATGGGAATTATGACGATTATGACATGTAAGCATGTCTGCGTGCAAACTGGACAGGCAATGAGTTAATCAAGAAGTATATTAAATGGCTCCCATGCTGATTCATTATTATCTACCATAGTGCTTGTCAGGTTGTGTATTTAAAAAATACAATTATTGTTGAGTTCAATGTGTATGTGAGCTGAATTCAGCCATCATTCTTTGCTTTTCAATAAAGCAATCTTAAATTGCCTTATACATATAAAAGTAGAAAATTGTGTCAGTTGTGGTTTGTGTTTTAAAGTGTAGTATCTTTTTTATCACTTTAGAGTCAACCTCTAATTTTGGACTCATTTAAAAATTTGTTTGCTTTGTCCTTTTTTGCATTCATTGTAAATACTCTTTGCTTATTTCTTACTGCATAAAGGATTTGGATTCAGAAATAAAATATATGTACCTTTAGTTTTCAAGTTGAAAATAATTCTAGTATTTCAGAGAGAAATTAATGTTTAACACATGAAGCTATGGAAAAATCAAAGCTTCAATGTTTCCACCATCAAAATGCTCCAAAATCGGGAGTGGGGCGTGGAAATCTCCTTTGCTGTAGTGGGTGGTCTCTTTGTGCCAGGTAGACCCATTCTGTGCCCAGCATGGTTAGAGCCATCTGTCATGAAACTATCAGTTAGAAATGCTAGAAACGTACATATTTTGGGGAAATGGAACTAATAAATTGAATTCCTTTTAGAAAATAAATTGAAATGCAGCATAAATTCATGAGCAAACTAGATTATATCTGTAGACAAATTTATAGAGTTGCTATACAGATGAACAATTTTTTTTTATTACTGTAGGCGCTGCCAAATTTAATAAAACTTTCTACCAAACGGACCTTCATGTATTAACTTAATTAAAGCAATATTATGGATAATGCTCAAAGTGTTAACCTGTGGGTGGTTGTTATTGAAATCCATTATCTGTGGAGTCAGTATTAGTGGTCAGCAACATCAGAAGTAAAACTTGCAACCAAGAGCGTCCCTTGGGAGCTGTGAGCCCAGCAGGTTAAATCGTCAAAACCCAGCAAAGCTTCTTAAAAGACTGATAGTTTAAGCCCCCTGGAGTGAAAGGTAAACCAGTCATTCCAGTCAGGAAAGGACCATGACTTTATTTAGCAGTCAAGCAAAAATTACATTTGGACAGGAAAAAGGGATTTATATCAGTATCTTCATGTATGAGTTATTTTATTCGTATATATGTTCATGTACTTTAGCTTTAATAAAAACATTCCAACTTCTTGTTTTGGTGCTGGGAGTTGAATCAGGGCCTCTTGCGTGCTAGGCTAGCACTCCACCAATGAGCTACATAGACCCTCATACCCAACTTTTTAATATGCTGAGAGTGACTTGTGAAAAATTTGCTTTATAAAATGAAAAGATGTGTCCCAAGGCCTTCCACGTTTTTTGTTAATAATAAGAACTTTATCCTTTTTCTTACACTAAAATTCAGTTTAGAAAAAATTTGACTTAAAAAAACTGTACATATTAATGGGGTACCGTGTAATATCTTCATAGATCTATACATTGCTTACAGTTTGAATTAGGTTAAAAATATGTATTTCCTCAAACGTTTATCATTTCAAAGTATGGAAAGCTTTACAGACTTGCGTGTCGTCCTTGCACAGGGGCCATGCTGGTCTCTGTATTATTCCAACCTAATTTTTCTGTGCTGCTGGTGATCAAATCCAGGGCCTTGTGCACGCTAGACAAGCACTGTACCATTGAGCTGCACTCCACCCCTGTATGGTTCCAGTTTTAGTACATATACTAAAATTTTAAGACTAAAACTGAAACTTTATGAATACATCTTTTTGGTTTTGTTTATTTAAAAAATTCTGGTGAATTTAAATGAAAGTTTTAAAGGGAACTTATGTATTTTAGTGTTTTTAGTACCTGGTGGTATGGAAAAGTACCCAATTATACATATATTCTTCTGTAAAAATCTAAAGAATGATTGGAGATACTATCTTACTGAAAAAGCATATATTTAATGACTATTTGAAAATACAGCTTGACTTTATTCCATTGTTTCAGTGTTTACAAGGCCATAAATCAACCTGTATATATTACAGCCTCTTTAAGACCTCTTAATGGAAGAAGTCATGATCATTCTAAATAGTACCATATTTATCCCTTATTGAGTATCTGTGGCATAGTAGAAACACATAATTATATAAGGGGATTAGTATTGTCACTATTTTAAATTGAGAAAATTGGAGCTTCCAGATATAAAAAAGAGTGCCAATAATCTTTTATCTAGTAAATGGTGGAGCTACTTCATGTAGCTAGAGTTGTATTCCTTCTGTTGTAGCACATTGTTTTCCCTACTAAGTATAAGGAAAAATGCCCATTCTCCTTAAAAGGGTGTTTGAAACTGGATTTTATTAGTGGCTGGGTATTAGGTTAGGCACTGGAGGTAGAGAATATGATTTCTGCTCTTATGGCACTCAGCATGCAGTGGTAGAGACAGATATAGAATAGGAAAAGATGTGAAAGTTATAGATTGTGGTGTTATGAGGGAAACAAGTTGTTGATGGAGAATCATGGGGGCCTCCTTATTAATAAAGTGGTCAAGTAAATCCTCTCTGAGGGATAAAATATGACCTGAGACCAATGGGTGGGGGTCGGTCCATCCTCAGCTAGACAGGCAGAATAGCATGCACAGAGGTCCTGAGCCACCACTCTACTAAAGGAGTTTTATTAAGATTACCAGTAACTGTCTCAGGCTAAATCCAATGGGTTTTTTCAGTCTTCTCCTATGTGACTTCTCAACAGTGTCTGACACTGTCAGTTACCCTTCTGCCAACATTCTCTTGTCTTGGCTTTAGTGACATCTTAATCTCCTGGTTACCTTTCTGCTTCTGTGATTCTCTGTGTTGTCTGTGTAGAAATGACTCTGGCATCATTGGGAGGCTGGCATACTCTCTCTTTCCCTTGTTCTGGAAACATTTTATTCTTCCCATTTTTCTGTGGTTTTGATCAGCTGTAGATTCCTAATTTTCTTTCTTGCTTTTTAAAAATATTTTTATAATAAGTTCTTTTTAAGTATACATGACAGTAAAGTGTATTTTGACATATTATGCATACATGGAGTATAACTTATTCTAATTAGGGTCCCCTTCTTGCATTTGTGCATGATGTGGAGTTTTACTGGTTGTTCACATATGAACATAGGAAAGTCATATCCAATTAGTTCTATTGTCTTTCCTAATCCCATCCTTCCTCCCTTCCCTTCATTCCCCTTTGTCTAATCCAATAAACTTCTATTCTCCCCTTCCCCTCTCTTACGTTTTAGCATCGTCATATCAGAGAGAACATTTGGCTTTTGGTTTTTTGGGTTTCTGGGACTGGCTTATTTCACTTAGCATGATACACTCCTAATTCTGTCCACACCCTGCCAACATCTCTACTTGGATACATCAAAACTACCTCAAACTTAACATGACCCAAACTTAACCTTTCATGTAGGTTTCATGTAGCTAAGTCCTCTTGCAGAAGCAAAAAATAAAGGAATTTGTCTTCACCACTACTTTATCTTTGACTTTTCAAATTCTAATCCATGAATAAATCCTTATTCAAAATAATTTGTAATCTAGTCTTGTTCCTTCCTTAATGAGGTCTTTTTTAGCCTATTTTACTAGTGAATCTTTTCTATTTGATCCTAATAAAATTTCTTCAAGGATGGAAGGTATGGCAGCTGAATAAGGGCCTCCTGGAAATGTCTAATTCCTCATCTCTGAGGCCTGTGAATATTACCTATTACCCCCGAAGCGACTTTGCAGGAGTGGGCAAGTTAGGGATCTTTATATGGAGAAATTATTTTGAATTTTCTGACAGCCCAATGTAATCACAGGGTCCTTATTAGAAGGAGGTAGATTAGGGTAGAGTAGGAAGGGTGAAGACAGCAAGAAGTTGGAGGGATGTGAGGAGGCAGCTGAAAGAGAGGGGAAGATGGATTCTCCCCTTACAGCCTCCAGAAGGAACCAGCCTGCCGACATCTTGATGTTAGTGCCATAAGACTCTTCTCTGACTTCTGTCTAGAATTATAAAATAATAAGTTTGTGTTATTTCAAGTCACCAACTGTGTGATAATTTGTTGTAGCATCAGTAGGAAATGATCATAGAAGCACTGGTTAGATTTCAGAAATTCTATCAACGTTTTAACCATATATCCATAGACCTAGAAAAATCTCAATATACACTTTTGTTCTTGAAGAAAACCTAATTTATTGTGAATTCTTTGTCAGACTGATAATTTCATCTGTAATGTTTTGTCTGGCGTGAACTATTTTTTCACCAGTGAAATTTTTGGTGGCTTTCTTAGCATTAGATTTCTTAATGTGTTTTGGAATTTTGGTGTGTAGTCTCTTTTTAGATGAAAGTTTGAAAATGTTCATTCCTCTACCTGTTCCTCCCTCTCCTTCATCCTTCCCTCACCCCTTGCTTCCTGTCTTTCCCCTTCCTCTGTCTTTCCTGGTTTTTCTCTCACCCCTACCATCCCCAACCAAAACAAAACAAAAACCCACCATTTCTCCCTGACCAGCAGCTTTGTGGTTGCCTCACAGGTGTTTAAGTTTAGGATGCCTAGTCCATCTAGGCCTTATAACCATGATGTGGGCACATGGCAGGTCAGTCACAGAAGCAGGTTCAGATTTCCACCCTGAAGCTGTAGCAGCTCAGATGGTATTTAGTGGCTTTCTCTTTAGGACTAGGGAAGCTCCTCCTTAGCCTGATTTTAGCTGGTGACTCTGGCTGTCTTCCAGCTTCTGTACAACATTCTTAATGGTCTGATTTTTGCATCTGGCACTTCCTGCTTCTGAAAGAACCAGTAAAGTTTGCCTTGTTCCTTGTTAGGCATTTTTCTTCTGTTTTGAGTTCATGAAATGTTTACTACCTATTTCTGGTTTCTTTTTCTCATGGTTTTCTTATGTAGATTTAATTGTGATTGCTGGACATTTTTAGCAGAAGGAAGTTTTGAAGCATGAACTCACTATGCCAGCCTTTTTTCAAAAAATATTTATTTTTTAGTTGTAGTTGGACACAATATGTTTAATTAATTAATTAATTAATATGTGGTGCTGAGGATCAAACCCAGGACCTCGCCTGTGCTAGGTGAGTGCTCTACCGCTGAGCCATAACCCCAGCCCCTATGCCACGCCAGCCTTTTTTGTGCTAAATTTGACTTACATTTACAAAGACCACAGAAAAATGCCAGTCTCAAAATTGTGTTTTTGCTCAATTTCAAGCACTAGCATCTAAGTTCTGCATTTGATGTCTGACTCGTTGGTTATGCAATTAGCTACAGCATGCTAGTGTGTCTGGGCGTTGTCTTGCCAGTTCTGGGTTTCTGGCCATAGCAGTCATTTGCCTAATCTGGGGTAGATCCCTTGGCTGTGTGTTCTTGCTACTGGAAGTGGCCAAAGTGGCAGCCACCAGGTTGGAGTAGCCAAAAAGGGAGAATTTCATTAGGCATCTTTAGGGAGATTAAAGGCTGTCTGAGGATGACCAAGACAGACTTGTGTCTGATTTGTGCATGTGAATTCGAACCTGGAGTTAGAACAAGAGAGCCTCTAACTCAGGTGAACAAATCAGATGACAATCCACTGTGGACATCTCCAGTCATTTATTTATTCAATAATGCACTGGGTATAGGTGTGGTGTATCCAGTGGAAAGTTTGCATGCTTTCTGAGGGCAGGAACTTGTCTGTGTGCATGGGAAAGCGTTAAGTTCAGGTAAAACTGCTTATGAATAGTATTCGAAGATGTCTTGTTTTGTAAACATCTGAGTGTTTAGTTGTTTCCAAGTCTTCCTGTGAATCAATCATAAATTAATCCCCAAATCTACACTGTGCTTCCCAAATGGATATTACACATTTTAGTAAAGGGCCCTATATAATTAAATCTTGTAAAGTATCTTCAGTGAACTATTCTAATTAAGTGTTATAGATCCTGAGGTTGCTCCATTACAGCTCAGCTGGGATGCTCTCAGATGCAATATGGGAGTTCAGTTTCAAAGTTCAGTACACAAAGCTATTTGTGAAGGTTTTATATACAGATGTTTCAATTTGTAAATTTTGACTTTATAGTGCAGCGAAAATGATACATGTTCAGTAGAACTGTACTTGGAATTTTGGGTTGTTTCCCAGGCTAGCAAAGTGCAACTTGGTCTCTTGAGGTGTCAGTCAGTGGCAGGAGCAAAGCTCCCAGACAGCCACTTGAGGGTCTGGAAACAGACGACACTCTGTGTATACCTTGTTGATAAGCTAGGGTGGTCTGTAGGTTAGGTATTGCTAGAGTTTAGATCTTAAAT
The DNA here is from genome assembly GCF_047511675.1 of Marmota flaviventris. Lineage (NCBI taxonomy): Eukaryota > Metazoa > Chordata > Mammalia > Rodentia > Sciuridae > Marmota > Marmota flaviventris. The sequence continues at coordinate 156,551,988 of NC_092501.1, forward strand.
GTGCCCCAAAGGCCCATGTGTGAAAAACTTAGTCCTCAGCTTGGGACTATTGGGAGGTGGTGGACACTTGAAGAGGCGGGGTTGTCATGTGATGTGTTCTTGTCATTGGGAATATGCTCTCAAAGGAAAGAGTGACCCTAGCCCCTTTTCTTCTTTTTTCTCTTTAATCCTGGCCATGAATTGAACAGTTTGCTGCACTACATGCTCTCTGACATGAGTTACTGTGCCACCATGGGCTCAAAGCCATGGAGCCAATCTGGTCATAGACTGAAACCTCCAAAACTGTGAGGCCAAACAAACCTTTTCTTCTTATAAAGTGACTATTTTAGGTACTTGTTACACCAGTGGAAAATCCACTAGCACAAATGTATTCAGTGCATTTTCAACTTAATATTTTGAATTTATGGTGAGTTTATTGGGACATAGCCCCATTGTAAGTGGAGTATCTGTGATTTTTCCTTTCAATAAAAAATGTTTCCATGTGTTAGTTTTTTACATTTAAAAATTAATTTATTTTCAACTGTGGTAGAAACACGTATAACCTAAAGTTTTCATTTAAAAAAAAATTTTTTTTTTAGTTGACACTGGACCTTTATTTTTTATTTTTTCATTTATATGTGGTGCTGAGAATTGAACCCATTGCCTCACACATGCTAAGCAAGTGCTTTACCACTGAGCCACAACCCCAGCTAAGGTTTACCATTTTTAACCATTCTTGAATGTAGTATTCTTTGACATTAAGTATAGTCACAGTGTTTTGCAAGATGAAAAAATTTAGGGAGGTGGATGGTGGTGATGGTTCAACATACCAATTTTAAAATAATATGCTTTATTGTTTTTTAGTGTTTTAAAGCATTTGTAAAGATTTGTCTGTCCTTATGGTATTTTATTAACTTGCATTGTGTAGGTTCTAGGGAGTGACGGATATTCAGTCTTTAACAAATATCAGTTGAGTGCCTGTCATGTGCAGGTGTGCCGTGTTTTCTGAACTAGGCAGACATGCCCTCATGTGGCTTCCAATTCAGGAGGAGGAGCAGGCTTTTTAAATGACATATGGTTGTGATATATAGTTAATGGAAATTGTAGGGTGTTTTGTAAATATGGGACAAGAGGATCTGAGCCCATGGCAGTGTGTGTGTGTGTGTGTGTGTGTGTGTGTATGTAGGGGCAGCTTTCTTGAGGAAGTAACATTTAGAGTCCTAAAGAAGAGCTGGGCTGTAGCTCAGTGGTAGAACACTTGCTTAGCATGTGTCAGGAACTGGGTTTGATCCTTAGCACCACATAAACATAAATAAAATAAAGGTACTGTGTCTATCCACAACTGGAGTGGGGGGAAGACAGGAATTAGGGCTGGGGCTGGGAGGAGAAAAGGGCCGAGGTGAATGGAGCTTGGTAATTTTGAGAAAATCAGGTAGGTCAATGTACCTTTATTTTTTTTTAAGAGAGAGTGTGAGAGAGAGAATTCTTTAATATCTATTTTTAAGTTTTCGGCGGACACAACATCTTTGTTGGTGTGTGGTGCTGAGGATCGAACCCGGGCCGCGCGCATGCCAGGCGAGCGCGCTACCGCTTGAACCACATCCCCAGCCCCTCAATGTACCTTTAAATAAGAGACCCATGGTATTGTTTTTAGTATTCATCTATATCTAAATATAATCGACTTTTTTCTTTTGTGTACTTCTGTGATTTTTTTTTCTTTTCAGGGCTGGGGTTTGAACTAGCCAATAGCACACTGGGGATAAAGAGCAGTTCCTTCACCCTGCAAAGCCCCTCGTGCATCCCTTTACAGTCACATCTTCTGCACCCTCCCTCTGGCAACTACAAGTGCACTGTTGTCATTCCTATATAGTGGGTGACTCTTTGAGTTGGTTACTTTCATTCGGCGGAAGCTTTTTAATTAATCCAAACTGTTGTGTGCCATTAGTTTGTTCCTTTTTATTACTGAGTAGTATTGCATCGTGTGTGTGTGTGTGTGTGTGTGTGTGTATTGTTGTTGTTGTTGTTTTTTTCATTTATCCAGTGAAAAACATTTGGGTTGTTTCCAGCTTTTGACAATTATGAATAGAGCTATTTTAAACATTTGTTTACAGATTTTTATGTGAATATGTTTCTTTAGGATAAATGAGGTGGGGTTGCTGGTCATATGGTAAGTATATGTTTAACTGAATAAGAAACTGCCAGACTTTTGCAGAGTAACTGCATTTCTACCAGAATGCATGAGTTGTGTATTGCATTCTCTCCAGCACATAGTATTGTCAGTATTCTAAATTTTGACCATTTTTGTAGGTCAAAATTGGTATTTCATTGTGGGTTTTTTTTGTACTGGGATTGAACTCAGGGGCACTCAACCACTGAGCCACATCCCCAGCCCTATTTTGTATTTTATTTATTTAGAGACAGGATCTCACTGAGTTGCTAAGCACCTAGCCATTGCTGAGACTGGCTTTGAACTCATAATCCTCCTGATTTGCATTTCCCTAGTGGCTAATGGTATAGAACATCTCATGTGTTTATTTGCCTTCATTTTTAGTAAAGTCACTGTTCAAGTTTTGCCCATTAGATTTTTTTTCCCCCTGTTATTGAGTTTAGAGAGTTCTTTATATATTCTGGATACAAGTTCTTTGTTGATAGATGATTTGCAAATAGTTTATTCCTAGCAGTAGCATGTTCTTTTGTTCCCTTGACAGTGTCTGCTGCTGCAGATCAAAAGTCTTTCCTTTTTTTTTTTTTTGAGATGGTTATTACTTTGTTACCTGGGTTGGTTTCAAACTCTGGAACCAGGTGATACTCTGACCTTACCATCCTGGGTAGCTGGGACTATATGTGTGTGCTCTCACTCTCAGCTAAAAGTCTTTAATTTTGATAAAGTCAGTTTTCACAATTTTTACTTTTCTCCTCTGTTAAGTGTACTTTTAGTAGCATGTCTTAGAACTCTTGGCCTTGTTCCAGGCCATGAAGATTTTTTTCTAAGAGCATCAAAATTTTATATTTAGGTATGTGATCCTTTTCAAGTTTTTTTTTTATATAAAGTTTAAGTGTTTTTTTAAAAAAAACATTTATATTTAGTTGTAGGTGGACACAATACCTTTATTTTATTTTTATGTGGTGCTGAGGATCGAACCCAGTGCCTCACACATGCTAGGCAAGCGCTCTTTCTCTGAGCCACAACCCCAGCCCCTTAAGTTTTAGTTGAGTTTGTGTGTGTATGTAGATGTTGGATTGGTTCTATGCCATATGTTGAAAATGATCACCATTTATTGAAAATGATATTTTTCTATTGTATTGCTTTTGAACTGTGTAAAAAGTTAAATGGTATGGTATTTATATGGATCTATTTTGGGACTTTTCCCTCTTTGATCTATATATATATGTCTATCTTTTTGACAATGCTACATTGTCTTGATTATTGCAGCTTTATAGTCAGTCCTGGAATTGTTTTCTTTATTAACAAAACCAAACCAAACAATGTTTAGGTATTACGTGTAATAAAAAAACAAAAGATGCCTTTACTTCACTTGTATTAAATCTAATAATAGTCAAAAGAAGGGCTGGGGTTGTGGCTCAGTGGTAGAGTGTTTAGTTAGCATGTGTGAGGCACTGGGTTTGATCCTAAGCACCACATATAAACAAATAAATGAATAAATAAAGGTTCATCAATAACTTAAAAAATTAAAGAAATAGTCAAAAGAAGACATATAAATAGCTAAAGCAAATTAAAAAATCATTTTCCCTAGGGGAGGGGAGCGGGGATAGTAGAGGATAGGAAAGGCAGCAGAATACAACAGACCCTAGTATGGCAATATGTAAATCAATGGATGTGTAACTGATGTAACTCTGCAATCTGTATACGGGGTAAAATTGGGAGTTCATAACCCACTTGAATCAAAGTGTGAAATATGATATATCAAGAACTATGTAATGTTTTGAACAACCAACAATAAAAATTAAAAAAAAAATCATTTTCCCCATTAGATTTGTTGAGAGCCACAGCCGAAGGGGCCCCAGCAAACTTCCAGCTGCCAGCAAACTTCCAGCTGCCAGCTGATGATTGGCTCACAGCCGCCCCAGCAAACTTCTAGCTGCCAACTGATTGGCTCCTCTGTGGTGATGCTCATTGGGCTGTTTCCCCGCCCTTTCAGACCACGGAGCTGCTCATTGGGGGACTTTTTTTGGCTCTGCGCGAGACCCAGCCAATCTGCCTCCAGAGCAGGAGGAGTGGGGGAGGTTGAGAGGCTTGTGGGAAGCCGGTGGTGGCAGTTGGGCTCTGAGGGTTTTTCCTGAGGAGCTGTGTGGTGTGGTGTGTGTGTTCTAAAAATAAAGTTCGTTTCTTTTGACAAGTGGCTCCTGAATTGTGTCCAGCCAGACTGCGGCAAGATTAATAAAATTAGACCTACTATGTTCACTGATGGTGTGATGTGGGAAATTCATCTCTAATAGGGTGTAAGTTGATAGAAGATCTGAAGCATGTCATTTGCAGTATTTATATTTTCACATATTTTTCTTTTTTTTAAAATAATTTTTTAAATATTCTTTTTTGGTTGTCAGTGGACCTTTATTGTTTATTTGTATGCGGTGCTGAGAATCGAACACAGTGCCTCACACATGCTAGGCAAGTGCTCTACCACTGAGCCACAACCCCAGCCCCTCACATATTTTTCTTATAGAAAGATATATAGAGATTGGCATGTTTAGGGATTCTTATTACAGCTTATAGTAGCTGCAAATTAGAAACCATGCCTAATACTAGTAGAATGGTTAAATAAGTTATGGTTCATCCATATTACTGGGGAAATTGGTATTAGTTAAAAATTGTGAGGTAGAACAAAACTGTTGTGATAGAATGAGTTCCAAAATAATATGTGGTATGAGAAGTTTTATGCCCAAGAAAATCTAAAATGCAAAATAAAATGATTCCCTGTTATGTCTCTATATATGAATTAAAATGCTTAGGTAAGTCTAGAAGGATACAGCAAAACTGATAATAGTTGAGTAATAGAAAGTGGGACTGGGAGGCCTTTAAGGGGATGGGAATAATGGTTATATGTTACTTGAATTGCTCAATATATTCTTTTAAAATCAAACTAGTGTGTACATATATTATTTTGATAAATAAAATTTAAAAATTGAGAAAATCTGGATAACTCTGATGCATATAGCACATCATAGCTGCTGGGGGTGCTTTGAGATTTCTTGACTGTAGTGGCTACTCATGTTTTATTGGAACTGATATTTAGCTATTTGTATGGTTTGCTGAAACACTTTTTAAAAATTAAAATGGAGTGTTTCTTTTATTTGTTCAAATTAGTTCTACATGACAGTAGAATGCACTTGGACATATCATACATGAATGGAGTATAACTTCTCATTCTTCTGGTTGTACATGATGTAGAATCACAATGGTTGTGTACTCATATATGCACATAGGGTAATAATATCGGATTCACTCTACTATCCTTCCTAACCCTACACCCCCTCCCCTCCCTTTGGTCTAATACAGAGTATCTCTATTCCCCCCACTCCTCACCCCTACACCCAGGCCAGCACCAGTAGCAGCCTCACCATCTGCAGTTGGCTCACCTGCTACTGAACCCTAGCAGCAGATCTGATGGCCCCAGATGACAACTGCTGCAGCTGGTGTGGCTGTGGGCCCTGTTGTTGGGCATACACTAGGCAATGTCATCACTGAGGGTGTCAGTGGAGAAAGTAATGCTGAGCCCTCAGAGCCTGACATCACTTACCAGGAGCCTCAGGGAACCCTGCTGGCATAGCAGCAGGCTTGATGTCCCTTGCTTTTGTGAAGTAAAACAATTTGTGGAATGTGCCCAGGAAAAGCACTGTGAGGGTTTCAGTGAGGTGCTGAAACAGTGCAGAAATGTAAATGGATTAGACTAATCAAGAAGTGTAAAGGCAAAAAGTAGAAAATCAACTCTGATGACCAAGTTACTTTAGAATAATAATGTAACCAATAGTCAAAATATGAGTTATAAAACCATAAGTTGAACCTCTCTTGCTAATGGCTTCATTGCTTCTGAAGGGCAGTGGAGAGGGTGTTCTAACTGCATAGAAGTTCACTTCACTTAGTTGGTGTGGAATTTTGGGCTGGGCAAATGTTTGTGTGACCTTCTTAAGCCAACTGTTTTCTTTTTTTGAGTACGTGGGATTGAACTCAGGGACACTCAACCACTGAGCCGCATACCCAGTCCTATCTGTTGTATTTTATTTAGAGATAGGGCTCACTGAGTTGCTTAGGGCCTCACCATTGCTGAAGTTGGCTTTGAACTCTTGATCCTCTTTTCTTAGCCTCCTGAGCCTCTGGGATTATAGGCTTGAGCCACTGTGCTTGGCTGATGTTGTTTGTTTGTTTGTTTTTTTGGTGAGTTAATTAGAGTATAGTGATCTTCCTCCCACTCCAAATATAAAGCTTTACTGAAACATATCATGCCCACTAGTGGTTACATATTATCTATGACTGTTTTTAAAACTCTTCAAGGGCAAAGTTGAATAGTTTTTTTTTCTTTTTAAAAATATTTATATTTCAAATGTAATAAAGATAAATATAAAATATAATAAATGAAGACGCAGTATCTTTATTTTTACATTTCTGTGGTGCTGAGGATCGAACCCAGTGCCTCGTGCATGCTTGGCGAGCACTCTACCACTGAGCCACAACCCCAGCCCCTTTCTTTTTCTTTTTCTTTGTCCTAATTAGTTATACATGACAGTAGAATGTACTTTGACACATCACACATAGATGGGATATAACTTCTCATTCTTCTGGTTGTATATGATGTAGAATCAGTAGGTTGTGTAGTCATACATGCACATAGGGTAATAATGTCCAATTCATTTTACTCTCCTTCCTACCCCTAGACCCCCCCCCCCCTTCCCTTCAGTCCCCTCTGCTTAATCCAAAGTAACTCTATTCTTCTCTAGTGCCCCCCACCCCTTGTGAATTAGCATCCTCATAGTCAAAGAAAACATTCTGCCTTTGGTTCTTTGGGACTGGTTTATTTTGCTTAGCATGATATTCTCCCAGCTCCATCCATTTTACCTACAAATGCCATCATTTCATTCTTCTTTAAGGCTGAATAATATTCCATTGTATATATAAAGCACATTTTCTTTATCCATTCATCTGTTGAAGGACACCGAGGTTGGTTCCATAGTTTAGCTATTTTGAGTTGAGCTGCTATAAACATTTATGTTGCTGTATCACTATTGATGGAGAACCAGGGCAGCACTGCTGATACTCTTAAGTATCATAACACTAGAATATTTGCTAGACAGTCCTTTACAGGGAAAGTTTGCTCACCCCTAGTTCTAGTGGAAGTAAAGTAGCTTACAGAATCTCCAGCAGGGCAAAAAGACCTTGGGTAACCTAGTCAGGAAAAATAGATCTGTTCTGGAACAAACTCCACTTCTATTACTGAACACATTTGGCGATGTGATGCTCTGGAGTGGACGCAGAAGTTCTTCAGAGTAGCCCAGATGAACTGAGGGCTTTATATCCATGATTGTTAGGGAGGCAGTCCACCTGCAGGGGTGCCACATTATATTATTGTCCCTTCTTTACCTGAGAATCATTTGGATTTACCAGATGGTGGAGCACTTAGCTCATATAGATGTACTTTATCTAAAAGGGAGTCTGGAAATTGTTCTTTTTTGCTTTATTATCTCAATAGTAGAGGGAATCAAACTATAAGGACTGTTGGAATGGCTATTTAATAAGTCTACCTGCCATGGAAGTTACCATTCACCTTCAAATTCCCTTTCCTTTTAGAGTTCCAAAACATAGGTTTCTCTCTTTTCCTTCTCCGCTCTCCTGCCTATAAATCAAACACAAACAAAATTACTAGGATAGTTTTATGTTAGGGAATTACCCCACATTGTAGAAGATGATATGTGCCACATATGTGATATGTTCCTGTAGTCCCAGCTAGTGGGCAGTCTGAGGCAGAAGAATTATGTGAGCCTTAGTGATAATAGAGGTCAGCCTGGGTAACAGGGTGAGACCCCCATTTCAAAGAAGCAACAAAAACAACACTGCAACAGCCCCCAGTACATAATGGATGCACCAGTATGGAAACACCAGTCTGCTGCTTCCAGCCCCACAGAGTGACATGGGCCTCTTTAGTGCTACAAATACCAAGGGTTGTGTCACAACTAAGGAACACACAGCTGTCAAGAGTGAGTTTTACTCAACATGTTATAAGTTGCTGTCAGACTCATGGATCCTGGTGTAAGTTTTAAGACTCTTGAATTAAAGGACAGTTTATTCCTCACAGCCATCACGGTGCTTAGAGTCTGAGCAGTGCTGCCTTGGTCCTTCAGGATGATGCAAGAGTGTCAAGAGGATGCCTGCTGTGCAGTGGGTTACTTTATAGGGAGGAACTCAGAGAGGTTCTTCTCACAGTGTGAACATTTGCCCCAGGGGGAGACACACACTCTCTTCCAAGATTTTTATGCAAATGCAGTTTGTAACAAAGGGGTTTGCTTGCAAGATGTGCAGAAATGTGAAAGACCCATGGAAGATTCTGCCCAACTACCGCTCAGGACTCAGTATCTTTTGTAGCAAGCAGCAAACAACCCAGTTCTCTTCCTCCAGGAATCGAGTAGTCCCACACAGTCATACTATGGTGGCTTATCTTTACTTGTTCATTTCCCCCCTAAGCTAATAAAAAAGAAAGCAAATAAACCCAAACCATGTATCAGTCATCACTTGGCTCTCCCAGCCTTTACCTCTAACCACATCAACACTCCCCACCCAGACTTCCCTTTTCATTCTCATCTCTGTTTCTTCCCCTGCTGCTGTACCCCACCCTCCAGTTTTGCAGACATATGCCTTTACCAAGGTTTTCCCCAGGACTAGGTGTCTGCATGATCCTCCACCTCCACTCTTCCTCTCTCACTTGATGCTTCAAGGAGTCTGTGTGAGAAGATAGTTCTAGTGTTGCTGTTTTTCATTCTTCTGTTGTGCACTGTGTCCTCAAGAATGCATCCCTGCAAGACAAAGGCTTGGCGGGATGGTGGTGGTGATGGTAGTGGTAGTGGGGGACAGACCAACTTTGCTTGGTCCCAGGATTAATACAAAATCATTTCTCTTTTGTGATATGAAAATGGAATCGTAGAAAATGTTCCAGGAATTTTGCAACCTGCAAAAGCCTGTTTATTCTCCTTTTTTCCTATAAATTTTAAGTTCCAGTTTTACTACTTTGATAATTATATAAGTTAGAAAAAATGATTAAGTCTTTAATTCTGTTATCTAAAACAATCATGAATAAATATGTCTTAGTGCTACACAAAATGAAATCGAAGTGAATGTAATACTTAGGGCCTTAGGGTAAAAAAATCATTCTTTGTTTACTAGGGATGAAACTGCCTTTCTGGAAAGTGTGCCATAATGCTATAGACTTGAAACTTGTAAAGGTCTCTTTAGATACTTATAAGAAAGAAGAAGAGTTTTGATCTCTCTCTCTCTCTCTCTCTCTCTCTCTCTCAGAAATAGAAGTTTTTATCTGGTTGTTCAAAAATATTTTTTTCATTTCTTCAAATTTAGATTGATGCAGTTAACTTTCTTTAATTTTTTCAGTCTGTATGAGTAATTTCCTTATGTTAGTAATGTTTGGAGGATTCGGTGGCTTCTAGTTCTGGCTGGATCCTGTGAGGCACTGCAGTTTTCAGGTAGGAACCCTTCTAGTTTGTATTACAGCCAGCCTCCTGGTGTTCCTTCCAGACACTGATTAGCATGGAAGGAAATCCAAGGAAACACTGTGGTCATGGTAAATAGTGCCCTGTGGACCCCTGTTGTAGGCAGATTTTGTTGAGTCATAGGCTTCAACATCTCCCAGTGTGAAGGAACATCTTCAGTGCTACATATCTTCCTTATCTTCCTCAACCTGTACTAGTTTAGAAGGCATTGAAAAGCTTTCCCTCAGACAGTTGAGCTTTATGCTAAATATACCATCTGACCTACTATTTTTTAACACTTAAGATGTAATTTTTATCATAAGAATAGGAACTCAGTGGAATCTCTTTTTCAGTATGTATTAGTGACTGACTAATAGGAATTTTTCTATTAACCCAAAGTTTTAAAATCCAGGCATAATTTTAACCTGTTTATATCTACACATTTAAATTTATTTTTGAAAAGTCAGTAGGAAAATGACTTTTCAGTTCTATAAGTTGAAAAACACACATTTTATCTTGCTAGTTCATTGCTTGAAAAACAATAGGCTGGTACAAGGAATTTTCCTCTAAAGAGTAAAAAACATTGAAAATTTAAAACTGTGCATGCATGGAGGAGAAACTAATATGCTTTAAGAAACTCTCAGTTTTCTGAGAATGAAAATGTTCATGAAAACTGACCACTGCTGGATTTAGTATTAGTACTTAAAATGAGTTTTCTTTTTTGTAACATCGGCAAATTCTATTTGATTAATTTGCCTCAGTTTAAACTGTTATATTTGTTTTAGTTTTCTTTTACTATTAAAATATATAAAAAGAACCTGTATGTTTCCAGATGTTGAAATTTTTGAAACATGAATACATCTAATCAGCCCAGGCAATGTTAAATTATTCTTCACAGTTGTATTAGTTCTGTTTGCTTACAGATTGTTCTGCATTAATAGGCAAAAAACAAAAAGAAAAAGAAAGAAAAAATAGTTGCATTTGGTAAAACAATTTCAAAAAAATCAAAACTGACCTTTAAAAAAATTTTAAACTGTTCTTTCCAGGTTAACTCATCATTTTCCCTGAGAACCACAGGGGCAGAGGATTCTAGTGTTTTCTTTCAAGTTGGTTTTACCCAGAATATCTGCTCCAAACCAATCCGGGATTAGAACATAGTTTTGTTGAGATGTGAATATACCCTTCCCCTTGAAGTAAGATTTGTTTCTGAAAAACAAAAAAGAATCAATTCTTCTTTAGAAACAGTTGGTGTTTAGCCCTTTTAATGAAGCCCTTGTGCTATTTTGACCTGCTTTTGATGTATTAACTTATTTGAATGTTTATTATTTGCATTAGCTGTGAATGTGTTAGATTCTGAGGTAATTCTTGGTGTGTATACAAGGAATTTGTGATAATATAGGAAAAATATCTATTATGATAGTTTAAAAAACCCAAAGAACCAAAAATTATATATGTAGCATCATTATAAAAGTTTAAGATTGGAATTGAAGCCAAATTACTATTAGTATTCTCAACTCCTTTTCATTTTTGATTCATGATCATTGTATAAATTCTGTAAGTATAAACACACATATACATATTTCTGTCTTTTTAATTCTTTTTTTCTGTACAATTGTCCGTTGCAGCATGTGTTGCTAAGATTGAAAAGACTTCATTTAGTTGTAATTAGATTTTTACCTCAAATCAATGGCTTTTACCATTTAATGATGAAAGTTAAGTGCCATCCATATATATCCATGAGTTGATAAGCTTTTAGCACTATGCTAGAGGAGATTAAAAAAGAATTTAATATAGTCTGTGTCTTTTAGAACTTTATCTGGTGGGGGAGAGTGTGCAAATCATAACACACATTGTTTATAAATCAGTTTAAATGAGGTTGCTGAGTAGAATATGATTAAATGTCAAAATTTGTGCTATGTACTGTTGGAGTTCAAAGTAAAGGAGATTCATCCAAATCTGAAGTATCGGGCAAGACCCAGATGGAACCAGAGCTTTAAGTTCATGTTGGGTAAATAGGTAGTATCCGAGGGAAATAAAATATATAGAAGAGGGTGAATTTAACTTTAAATAATAACTTTATCTTTACCTGGCTAGTGTGTGTGTGTGTGTGTGTGTGTGTGTGTGTGTTTTAGACCTTTATTTTATTTTGTTTTATTTTTATGTGATGCTGGGGATCGAACCAAGTGCTTCACTCATGCTAGGCAAGCACTCTACCACTGAGCCACAGCCCAGGCCCCTAATGTGTTCTTTTTAAAGGATCATTAAGAATTCAGTTTCTTATAGGAATAGAAATCAACAAAGCACCATACCCGTAATGACAGCAGCAAAACTGATTGTCACTGGAGCTGAACTGGGTGAGGAATTTTAGTCTGAGGGTCGAAGAGACACTTGAGGTTGGGGAGAAACCAGGCTGAGGTGAACCAGGAGGTTTCTTTGAATATTTAAAAGCCCTTTGCAAACAATGGCTGCCTTTCTTTGCAACTGATGTTATTAAAGGAATTACAGAGTGTATTTTATATTAAGATAATAATCTGTAAATCCCTTGGGCAGGTTATCTTTACCTTGCAGTATACATTTTTTTACATTTATGATTTGATAACAAGAATTCTGAATCTTTCTAAAAAGACTACTTTTTAAAAGATTTCATTTAAAACAGTAGTTTTTAAAAATTCTTTCAGAACTGAAGACTATAACAGAGAACACTCAAAATCATTTGCCACAATTGGAAATGGAGTGTGGGGGGTGGGGAGTGGGTCATAAAATGTTTCAGTGTCCATGTTTGTGCTCCAGCTTTATTTATCTGCCTTGTGAAATAACTATCATCTGATTTTGAGTTGCTTAACTGGAAAACCATTAAGAAAAGCCAGTTTAATCCCTTTACTATTTTTAAAGAATAGTTTCCTTTTGAAATTATAAACAGTTTACTGTTTTCAATATTGAATGCCTACCTAAATGAATATTTAAAATATTGTAGCATGAATAATTTTAAAAATAGAGAATACATTCCTAGATTCTGAATAGATTTAGAACTTAATACACATATCGGTTTTTTAGGGATGAATGTAAAATGGACAAGGATCGAATGTGAGAGTATTTAAATGGTTCTCAAGATTTTCTGGTTCATGTGTTGTGATATTGAACTCTTTAGTCTTAGGCTTTAATTTGTGCCTGGTGCTGACCTGATGCTGTGCAGGGACACTCACTGCATCCCTCCATTCAGTCCCTCTAATTATCCCAACTTCCTGGGGAGCTTGCTTAGAAGTGGGCATGAGCGCTTGTTATTAAAATATCGGGTTCCTGGCTACATGCAACAAGGTAGTTTTTGATATCAGATTTATGTATAGATGAACTGAATAGGAAGCTACGGTTGTTTGCTGTGATTTTACTTAAATAGGTAGGGGATATTATGAAAATTATTTGGTTAGACAATGGATTATTAGGCTTTTAATAAATGAAATTGTGGGCAGTGCAGTTCCTGAGCCTTTTTGGTGCTTTGTTATTTTTTTAGTGCACATTCAAAAAGAAATCCAAGTCTGTAAATGATAGGTGAAATGATCAGATTTGTGGTTTTGTGTATATTTGTGGATGACTGTGATTCCTTTTGCTGGGAGCATCTGTTAATGCAGGGATTTGTCTCTTCAGGTTCACGTGAAAATGGCGGATGAGGCCGTCTGTGTTGGCCCAGCTCCCACCAGTAAAAGCTACCTCAACATGGATGCCATCATGGAAGCCATTAAGAAAACCAGGGCCCAAGCTGTGAGTCTGAATGAGCCCATCTACTGCAGCTGTTTCATATGTAGTGAGCAGAAAGCTAGAGTTTGTATTAAAAAAAAAAAAATAAGAAAGAATGATTGAAAATGCTGTTGCAGTTAGTTCATGTCACATGAGTTAAATGTGGCCGAATTCGCTACTGGAAATCAAAGGCTTTGTAGCATCTGGCAGTGTTGGTCGCTGATCCTGCAGGTGGCTGCTGGATTCAGCTTTCACACCAGGGAGCAGTTTCAGTTCATTTCCAAATTTGCTAGGAAAAAGAAATCCCAATTAGTTTTGAGTATTAACCCTTTCAGTGTAATAAGAGCATTAAAAAACCCACCAAAACCAAAAAAAAGGAAAAAACTGTTATAAACAGAATCCAAAAGACCTTGTTTGAGTTTCATTTTAGTCATTTAAGAATTATGTACACGTAGTTAAATTTCCAGAAATATAAAAAGTATATTTAGTAGTTATTTTGGTTTGTTAATGTCAATAAAATGCCCATAACTTACTAATAAATCTATAATTTTCTGCGCCTCAATTTGCCTTGAATGGAGTAGGATCCACAATGAAGTGGATGGTTTCTGACATGAGAAATAGTGGGTTATTTTGTTTTGTTTTTAATATCAGGGAACTAATTACATAAGATGTTAAAAACTATGCAGAGCTATCTCTAAAATTGAGTGGAAGCAGCCAACACTGGCAGTTAGCCTGGAGTGCTTCAATTAGTGCTCACAGTTCTTTGAAAGAAATGTTTTAGTAAGATACACGTTTAAATAAAAAACTGAATTCATGAACCCATATTATAGATTTTCACAGTTTATCAGCACAGTTAAAGAAAGTAAAACTCTTTCAATGTTTTTAACTATAGCTTGTCAGAAGACAGCCTTTAGTTGAATGTTTATATAAAATGAAATTGGTGGAAAACTTTTTTCATAAATTTGGAAATGAAGCAAATTTAAACTCCATAATCTAAATTCTTCTGTGTCATGTTAATAAAACTCAGTTCAGTTACTTCTAGGTTATGATATTGGCTTCTTCAGAAATGTGACTTTCCTTTCAGCAGAATTGTTTTACTAGAAATTTGTTCAACACTGCCTGGTACTGCAGTGGCTAAATTTATGTTTGGCCCATGTGATAGAATAAAAACTGACTTGATTAGAGTAGGATTTAGATTGTGGCATATGGGGGAGGGTAGCATAGTGTAGATGTGAATGTCTGAATCTGGGGTGAGGAAGAAAGAAGGAAAAAAAATTCAGAGTACAAAGTAAAAGTTAAAGCAAAGCCTTGATTTTAGTTTAATTTGAGGGAAAAGGCTCATTGGCTAGTGGCTGTGTATCTTATGCCATCAGGAATAAAATGTGTCAGTTGGCTTAGTAGCTGGGTTTTGGAAGATGGCAGTTCCTGCTACTGGAAAGAAGGGGAATTCAGAGTTTTTCATCCATCTTGCTGAAGTTTCCTCTAATGTATTTCTTTGAGGTATCAGCCATGGTGAAATTCTCTAAACATGACCAAAAAATAGAGGGAGTTTATGTTATGTAGACAAAGAGCAGGAAGATTGTAGGTATATGGCTGTGATTAAGGTTGGGACAAAGCAGGGATTTGATTCTCTTCCCAGAAGTGTGTGTTACAGCTGATCAGTGTGTGAGGAGTAACTTCAGTCAAGGACTGTTGAAGAACAAACACATGCATACACCACATCTGCTGCTCATACAGGTTTTGCAATATGCTAAAATTGAAAGAGCTTTTTATTTTCATTTCTAAGGTACATCCAGGTTATGGATTCCTTTCAGAAAACAAAGAATTTGCCAAGTGTTTGGTAAGTTTGTAATGAACCAGAAATTGTTAACCTAGATTTCAGAAAGCAATATCGTGGCATGGCTTTTGTAAATGTGGGTAGTGATAAATTATAGAATTCTAATTCATCCTATCGATTCTTCTTCTTCTTCCTCTTCTTCTTCTTCTTTTTTTTTTTTTTGGGTGCGGGGGATCAAAACCAGGGCCTTGTTGCATGCAAGGCAAGCACTCCACCAACTGAACTATATCCCCAGACCTCAAATCTTTAAAAACTGTGAAAAATGAAGAGTTTTTATTCCATACCTCAAGTCTTGATTTGAAAAGTAATTATAAAAGTAGAAAAGCTGTAAAATCATATTATATCTAATTTATTGTATATTGAATGGTCTTTAAATTTTAGATTTTAAATGTAAATGTGTCAGGCAATTTAGTGATACATTAGTGATTTAAATATTACACCATAAATATTGAATATTAAATTAGAAGTAAGATTCTAATTTTTCCCCTTTTATTGCAAATCATATGTAAAATCAAATCTTATTGTTTCCTAGTTTAGGATTTTTTTTTTTTTTTTAAACGAGCTCAATATTCTCCTAATATCACCATCCTAATTAGATTAATTAACCTGAATTTGCTATTAAACTTGCTTTCCAGGAGTATTTATCAGTAGGTTTTAGGCACAACATATGATTTTGATTAATGTTTGTTAATTTTTTGGTGATTAGAGAAATTATGCCATATGTTACATTGTCTTCATGCTAATATGGTAAGACTTTTTTTCCCCCTTTGGAAATTTGCATTTTGTTCTGTAGATTCAAAATTATTTAAAATCATTTTCTAGATGAAATTTCCATGTAAAAATCTGTAAATTTACCTTGGGAAAGTCCTTAATATCATAGAGTCCTACCTTAGAATTATCTATTTTAACTAGTTTTATGGATTAAAAACTAAGGCCTAAATATATACCTGGAGAGGAAAAGTTTGATGGAAGTATTTAAAGGTCTACATTTACCAGATTTGATCCAGCATATTCCAGTTTTTCTTGTGTAAATCTCTTTTTCTTTTTCTCTTCTTTGGAATTTTGAGTGTTATAAAAATGATTTGAATATAATGCTTATGTTTAAATGTTCATGGATAATATAATACATTAAATTTGTTTAGATGAAGTGTTAGCAAACTATAGTTCATGGGACAAATACAGCTGCCCTTTGTAAATAAAATTTATTAAAACACAACTAAGCCCTTTGTAAATAAAATTTATTAAAACACAACTATGTGCGTTATCTGTGGCTGCTTTTGCCCAATAACAACAGAGTTGAGTAATTGTGACAGAGATTGGCTTGACGAGCCTATCTTATAGATCCTTATGAAGTTTAGCCTAGCAGCTTGGGAGGCTGAGGCAAGTGGATCATGAGTTCAAAGCCAGCCTCAGCAAAAGCAAGGCACTAAGCAACTCAGTGAGACTCTGTCTCTAAATAAAATACAAAATAGGGCTGGGGATGTAGCTCAGTGGTCCAGTGCCCCTGAGTTCATCCCCTGGTACCAAAAAAATAAATAAAATAAATAAAAAATGTAGCAACTCCTAGTTTCATTCATATATTTAGTCAATATAAATATAAATATATTCATTATTAATACAATTAATATATAAATAATATATTAATATATAAAATTATATCCATTATTAATATAATTAATATATATTAATATATAATTGCATATATTATTAATATGATTAATATATTAATATATAATATATTAATATAAAACTAAATATATTCATTCATATATTTAGTCAATCATTAAAAAATGTTTATTTGGAATTTATGTCTAGGATATTTGATAAGGATATGAAAATAAATCAGATATGAGTTTGCATTCCAGAACTCATGTTGCAGAAAATAAGTCAGCAAGTGATTTCAATTCAGGGAAGAGAAGAGATCAAATTCTCTACAAATGAAGACAAGAAAAATTATTTCTAGCCTGTCATGGTGGCACATGCATGAAATCTCAGCTGCTTGGAAGGCTAAAGCAAGGGCTTTGCGAGTTTGAAACCAGCTGGGCAACTTAGTGAGTCTCTCTCTCTCTCTCTCACACACACACACACACACACACACACACACACACACACACAGGTGAGGGATATAGCTCAGTGGTAGAGCACCCCTGGGATTAACCCCCAGTACTGGAAGGAAAAAAAGTCCTTTAAAAAA
The DNA here is from genome assembly GCF_047511675.1 of Marmota flaviventris. Classification (NCBI taxonomy): domain Eukaryota; kingdom Metazoa; phylum Chordata; class Mammalia; order Rodentia; family Sciuridae; genus Marmota; species Marmota flaviventris. The sequence continues at coordinate 156,569,438 of NC_092501.1, forward strand.
AAAATTTTTTTTTTTGAAAATTTTTATTTACAGATGGACACAATACCTTTATTTCATTTATTTATGTGGTGCTGAGGATCCAACCCAGTGCCCTATGCATGCGAGGCAAGTGCTCTACCACTGAGCTACAACACAACATAAGATCTTTGGATTTTATGTCCCAATCCAAATATGGCTGGCTCTTTCCTGTCACATGCTTTTCTTCACTATCCTCAGTGGCATGCCTGCCACATTTCCTACTCTCATTCCTTGAAGGCTCAGCTCCTTTGTTACCTTTACTGGGAGAGCTTTCTTCATCCTTCTAGAGAGATGTAATATTTTTCCTATGTCTTCTAGAGCACTTTAAAAAATTTTGGAAATTCATATTTGGTGTACTGCCCTCCATGTTATGTTAAACTTGTTTCTGTTATTTAATCTCTTGTTGAAAAAAGAACCTTGATTTCATTAGTCTCCCCCACCCCTCGCCTGTGTCATCTATCCTAAAGATTTCTACAAAGTAAGATCAATAAATGTTTATGGAGGATTAAATAGTATTAATAAAAATTACAAGACATTCAGCCTGTAAGAGAACTTTCTCCTATCATCAAAAAGACTGTTTTGTAACTAGAAGGCAGTATTGCTGTCTGTTTTTATTCCCTATGAAAATATGTGGCTTGTAGTCCCTCTTCTTTCCTCTGTGCAGGAGGGTAGATTCTTGTTTGTGACATAGTTTCCTTAGTGTTAAATATTTTCCCATCAGAGTATACCATTTAAGATATTCCTTTTAAAATACCTGATTCTAGGTGGTAAGTTCCATAAAAATAACAATGAAATAAAATTACTTAAAGATTCTGTCATGCACATAAATGGAATTTGTGTGATTGGTGGCCAAATGTGGTAGTTTTTATTCTAATCAGGGTATATTCTTAGAAATCTGATTATTTTGAGTGCCATAACATGGATTGCCACATTGATGGTAACTTTTAGTAAGGAAGACTTGCAGAAGATTTAAAGTCTTTCTTTTTTAGTTTGGTATTGTGGAATTCCTTTATTATAAATACATGTCATGCTTGAAATTTAATCAAATGTGGAAATTTTTCATTAGTTTTTGATTTTCTTTATTGTCATACAAATAGTGTGATGATTTTTTTTTTTGCTTATAGAGAATCTATTTGTGCCTTATCAATCTGATATGTTCCCACTTATTATCTGTAAAAAAATGATTTTTTCTGAATAATTGGCTATATATGTTTGCTTTAAATATGTAACAAACTAAATTCCCCCAAATGTAAACATATACTAAATTTTATAAGACTGATTATTCTTTATGCTTATTTTGCATGAAATGGGATTGGATTACAATGATCCTTCCTGTACATGATTTGAACAAAACCATTTCTTATTGTTTGTTATTGCTTAATTAATTTATTTTAAAAATCTATAAATAGCTCATGAAGAGTAGCAGTTTTCAATAATTTTAATGTGTTGAGCAAACAGATTGCATTTTCAAACTGTTTTCCATTCTGTATTTCTCCTCTGGGCTTTTTAAATTCTGAACAGTAAAAGACCAGCAATAGGAGAATGTAAGGATTGTTAGGATTAAGTTCTTTCAGAGATTACAAAAAAGCTTTGAAAAGTAAAACTACCAGCTTCTGAAAAAAGGGATGTTGGTTTAAAGGCATTTTGTACTCTTGCAAGTTCTCTTTCTTTCTGGTATGTTTGTGTATATATGTATATTTTAATCATATCATGTCATTTTAGTCCCACATAGCAGTATGTTATAGCATTTAGTCTTACAAGACATTTATATGTTAGATTTAATAATTGTGTATTATGTTTGGGTCTTATCCATGTCCATGACTGTGTGTATAGACAGTTCTCTTCAGGATGCTTATCACTGAAGGCATAGATGGGAAGTATGGGATGCAGTTGAGGTCTGTGGATTGTATTTTTTCATCTTCTTTCCTTACAGAATTTTTAGCAAAGTAAGGACTGTAGGACTGTAACTGTAACAAAAAATAATGAGATACATTTAAAAAAAAAATTCATTGGATTAGCCAAAATAATTTTGAAGAGCTTTGACATCTAGTGTAGGCAAGGGTAAAAGAAAGTAGTTTTGTTCTTGGAAGTGTAAATTATTTCAGCCCCTCTCCCCATCCCTGGCATTTGCTAGTATCTATAAAAATCTAAAACATATAAACATGTATTCACATAAAACATATATTATTTGACTCAGCAATTCCAGTCATAAGAATCTCATCTGCAAAGATATAATTGAAAAAAATGTTCGTTGTGAGGTCTTTTGTAATAGCAAAATTTGGAAATAGCTCAAAAATTTTTCATCTGGAAAATGAAGAGAATGACAGCTTCCCTGCAGGGTTGTTGTAAAGATTAGAAGCAACAAATATAAAGAACCTAACATGAAGGCTAGCATTGCCAGGCAAATCACCTTCATCATTACAGATGGGAATAATATTACTTCAGTTGGTGGGGGGGCTACTAAATATTTTTCAGGGGAATGAAACAGTTAAAATTAGTGTTTTTGGGAAATTCATCTGATAGTTTTTATGTGTGTTTTGGAATTTAGGTTTCTTCTTGTTGAGATGAATGATTTGGTACAGCACTACTGCTGTATACAGAAGCATGGTCCTGTAGTTTAGACATGAATGATCTCTCATTTAATTCACTCAAACATTGGACACTATTCACTCTAACAAAAAGAAAACAGATTCAGGTGCAGCAACTGGTTAACAATCACACGATGCTGGTTAGCAACAGAAACAGGACATCACTGTAGTCTTAAGTACAGAGCTCAAGAAAAGAAAAATAAAAAAATAAAAATATAACAAACAAACTATACCTACCTGGCTCAGTTGGAAAGAATGAAAGCAGTGAAATAGCCCAAGTGTTAAGACCAAATCACTAAAGAACTTAGTGAAAGCCAGTAGACACCCCTCCCCGCCCTGCGCCTCTTTGGATAATAAAGTAGTTAGCACAAGATGGAATTGTAGAAAATGATTGGTGTAGCCAGGTGTGGTGGTGCACTCCTAGCGCCACCAGTGCCTCGGAAGCTGAGGTAGGAGGATCCTGAGTTCAGAGCCAGCCTCAGCATCTTAGCAGGGACAAGGCCAGAAGCAACTCGGTGAGACCCTGTCGCTAAATAAAATATAAAAAAGGGTAGGGAAACTGGGGATGTTGTTCAGTGGTTAAAGCACCCCTGGGTTCAACCTCCAGTACAAAAAGAAAGAAAAGAAAAAAGAAAATGACTGGTGTAGAGGGAAACTTGAAGAATGGCCTTTTGCTGAGTCTTTGGTACTCAGGTGTAAGGCAGTAAGTAATCTGTAGTGTGCTGTAAGGCCTTTGTATCTTTGAAGTTAGCAAGTTTGCCAATAATTTAACAATTTTTTTGGTCTTAAAATAGTTTAGGGTGAATTTATTTATTTATTTTTTTTTTTAAAAGAGAGAGAGAGAGAGAGAATTTTAATATTTATTCTTTTTTTTTTTTAGTTTTCGGCAGACACAACATCTTTGTTTGTATGTTGTGCTGAGGATCGAACCCGGGCCGCACGCATGCCAGGCGAGCGCACTACCACTTGAGCCACATCCCCAGCCCCATTTTTAGGGTGAATTTAAAGTAATGCATATTACACTCATATTTGGACTCCCCCCCCCCCCCCCCTTTTTAAGAAAAATTAGACCTTGGAAACCCAGAGTTGTTTGTAACTTTAATCTATCTAGGCTATACTCTGGGTAGCTCATGGGAGTATGCATTGTGTGTGACCCTTATTATTAAACATGTTACAGCTTATGAAAGGTTGAGAACTGTTACTATATTTTGTAGACATCTAGTTTTAACTACATAATTTTTCTTAACATTATTAGATTTTTAAAAAATTTTGGACATAGACTTTTAAAAAATATTATTTTATACCTTTATTTATTTTTATATAGTACTGAGGATCGAACCCTGTGCTTCACACATGGTAGGCAAGTGCTCAACCACTGAGCCAAATCCCAGCCCTGGATAGACTTTTGATTTTAGTATATTGAAATTTTATTTTTTTGAGAATATAAAATTTAACGAATTTAAATCACATGAATACATTGACCAAGTTCCTTTCCACCTATGAACTTCTGATCCCAGCTACCAGTTTAAATCCCTAGAGGGATTTATTATATAAGATACTCTTATTTGCTGAAATAGGATTTTGTTTATAAGAAAATAACTGGCCCAGAACTTTCCTTGTTTGTACAATAAAAGAGGCCCTCAGGATCTTAAAAATGCCTGGAACACCAATTTGCACCATTCTTATTTAATCTTCATGGCAATATTGATGTGTTATTATTACTTTTCTTCTTTTGATGGAAGAAAACAATCTCAGGTTAAAGAAATGCTTTGCCCAATGTCACATAGCTAGTTAATGAGATTATAGATCCCAGGCTGAATGCATGTCCCAAACCGCCTCTAAAATGAATGGGAACCAGACTGGACTGTTAGTGGTAGTTCGTTAATTTATTAATTAATTAAATTGATGGCTCTAGCTGGCACCTACTTACATTGGTGGAAGCTTCTCTCTTCTGCCTCCTCCCATTGATGTGTCATTGTTGAGATCTAATTGTATGTTGGTACTCCCCTCCCCCCACAATCATGCATGCAAGTGAAAGTAACTCTGCACTTGGATTTGCTGACTTCATAAGTGAAGTAACAGCATGGAACTACTGATTTATGCCCTTAGTATTTTTAGGTAGAACTAATCAAGTTTCTGGATTGGGAGGAGAAAACTCTCTGATTGTTTTCCTTTTGATAATAATTCCCTAATGTATTTCTTTCTTTTTTTTTAGATGCAATTTTAAACTAAATTTATTGAAAATTATGCATAATTTTACACATTTATGGGGTACAGCATGATCTTTCTATATATGTGTGTAACCTGTAATGATCAAATCAGGGCAATTACTTGCAAACTATTGCCTCAAAGATTTATCATTTCATTGTGGTGAGAACATTCAAAATCTTCTCTTCTAGGTCTTTTGAAATATGTGATATATTGTTGTCTTACTATCTTTCTTATGGATATATATATATATTCAAAAGAATTTGTAAGAACTAATGAATGAAACTTTATAAAAACACTTATTATGACAGAATACCTTATGAAATGTTTAAAACATGCTTCTTTTCCTGAATGTTGGATTAAGTTCAGCTTTTAGAATATTTATTGAAGATTTTAAAGATGGTGTTGAAGACTAGATGCTCTTGAAGTGAATTCCTGAAAGGGGAAAACAAATCTTTCTTTATTTTGGAAATATTTTAAGGATGAGATGAGACAAAATGCTTTTAGGGCTTTGAAGTGTGAGGGAGAGTTTCAATAGGAAGGTTGAAAATCTGATTTGGTAAGGCTGAGGTTTTCTTTCCTCTGGTAGTTACCTTCAAGTTGTGTACTCCAGCTTTTCTGCTTCTCTCTCTGCTGCCCCCTTGCATGTAGCAGCACATCCTGGAGTCAGAAACAGTTACATTGCTTATTCTGCCACTTAGTAGCTATGTGATCTTGGACAAGTTGCTTTGTGTTTAATTCTTAAGACCCTGTTTTGTTCTTACTATTTGCCTAAGATGTGTCTCTCCATCTGTGTAGTTGGGTCATGCTTTGGAAAATCATTTTGATAATCTCTGCTCTTTAATTGTAGTATTTTAGTCTATTACTTTTTTTTTTTTTTTTGGTTTGTTTGCTTATTTTTTAAATAAGAGCTTTATTGAGATTTAATTCACAGACCATAACACTCATCCTTTGAAGTATGTAGTTCAGTGATTTTAGCATATTTATAGTTGTGTAGCCATTATTACATGCAATTTAATTAATCATTTATTAATATTTAATAAACAGGGGCTGAGGATGTGGCTCAAGCGGTAGCGCGCTCACCTGGCATGTGTGCGGCCCGGGTTCGATCCTCAGCACCACATACAAACAAAGATGTTGTGTCTGCCGAAAAGCTAAAAAATAAATATTAAAAAAATTCTCTCTCTCTCTCTCTCTCTCTCTCTCCACTCTCTCTTTAAAAAAAATATTTAATAAACAATTGATATAGCTAAATTTATGTGTGCCATTTTATTATAGATTTCATCTTTTCCATTTTCCTCCATATTCTTTGAATTGTTTTTAATAATTTTTGAAATTCTGTTTAAATTTATCTATTGGATTCTTTTTTCCCCTTGATTTTTACTTTTTTTTTTTTTTAATTCCCCAGAGGTCATAGTGCACATCCTTAGCTTTTCAAGTTTTATTTAGAATTAATACTGAACTACTTCAGGTCCAATAATAGAAATTCTGTAGTTGTCTAATCAATTCTCTGTCCCTTCCCATCTCCATCCTGCATGTATAGCTGTCAAATGTATTTTACCTGCATATTATTCCCATGGAATTTATAACTTTTGTTTTTGGACATGTTTGAAAGTTTAGGACATCTCTTTCATGAATGATTATAGTATCATTCAGTTGAAATTAAAATTCATTTTGGTTCATTTTTAAATATTTTACTTTTACTTGTTTTTTTTTTTAATTTTTTTATTTTTGATGTTGATGGACCTTTATTTGATTCATTTATTTATATGTGGTGCTGAGAATTGAACCCAGGGCCTCACACATGCTGTGCAAGTGCTCTTACCACTGAGCCACAACTCCAGCCCCTACTTGTTTTTTTATTACATATATATATATATTATATATATTTATTGTAGGAAAACATATACAGCCTAAACTTTGTCACCTCTCCATTTTTTTAGGTTTGCATATTTAAATTGACAGATAACATTGTGTGTATTATATATCACATGATGTTTTGAAGTATAAATACACTGTAGAATGGTTCAACCTAGCTAATTAATGTATCATTACTTTTTATCTATTACATAGTTATTTTGTGGTGAGAACAGTTAACATCCACTCTTAGAAGAATTTTCAAGAATATAGCATATTAATTGTGATCATCATGGTGTACACTAGGTCTCTTAAATTTTAATCATCACAATTATTTTTTGGTACTGGGGATTGGACCCAGGAGCATTCTGCCTTTTAGCTGTAGCCCCAGTCCTTTTTATTTTTTATTTTGAAACGAGGTTTCTCTAAGTTGCTCAGGGTGGCCTTGAATTTGTGATCCTTCTACTTTAGCCATCTGAGTATCTGGGATCATAGGTGTGCTGCTGCGCCTAGCTGCAGTTTCATTGTTTTTGAGTGTACAGTTCATTGGTGTTAATTTTATTTGTAATGTTGTATAGACAACATTACAAATAAATAAATCTTATTTAGCATACCACCACCCATCTTTAGAACTTTTTAAAAATCACCCCAGAGTTAAATTCCACATCTTTTAAGTTTCACTTCCTGTCTCCCCATTACCCATTACTTGGTGATCTCTATTACTCAACTTTCTGTCTCTATGAACTGTTGTTAGTCCTTTTGTGTCTGGCTTAGTTCACTTTGCGTGCTTTCACAATTCATCCAATTATACCATGTGTCAGAATTTCCATCCTGTTGAAGGCTAAGTAATGGTCTTTTTATTGATACAGTACATTTTTGTTTCACCATCACCTGTTGATGAACATATAGGATGTTTCCATCTTTGGATATCATGAATAATGAGGCTGTGAACTTTGGTACACAAAAGTATCAGTTTGAGTCCTTGCGTATATAGCTAGGAGTAGAGTTTTCCATAGTGACTATGCCATTTTTTATTCCCACTTTTTTTTTTTTTTTTTTGGTGCGGGGGAGGGAGCAAAGCAGGGAAAAGCAAAGTTAGAGGATTTATTTAAGCAACAGAGATGAAGCAGAGATTCTGTAGTAGCAGAGGTGTCCCAAGAGAGGGATGCAACTAGGTGGCTGTTGTCTAGGGCTTTTTAAGACACTTTAAAGAGGAAATTAGTTGATTTCTACAATTACTGGCGCACAGCTCCAGGAAATGAGTCCCCTGGACCCTCATTTTAAGTCACTTGTTGTTCATATGCTCCATGTGTAATCAGGGTACCTCAGGGACTGGCTTAGGTTTCCAGTGCATGTCCTCAGGCCCCAGTGGAGTTACTGGTCACACACTGTTTACTTCATTTGCAGTCAGTGATAGAAATGTGGAAGCACCTGGGGAGGGGCCCTTAACCCTAACCCATTTTCTTTCTCTTTCCCTCTCCTATTCTTATTTCCCCTCTTCTGAAGAAGTAACCCTAACTGCCTAAGGATGACTGCTCTGGCTACTTCAGGCTGATAAGGGGCATTGACAGCAGAAAAACTCCCCAGAGGATCTGTCTGACGGGCTCCTATAGGTCAGGTGGCACTTCCATGGCAGCTTGCATTTCCATGACTATCTGAGCTTCATGGAGTCTAATCGAGAGTAAATAAATCTTATTAGCATACTCAAATAAAAAGCTCAAATTATAGGAAAAGCGTGAGGGGTAATAAAAATGGAAGGATCCATATGAGTATGTTGTGTCTCCATCCTGTGAGCAAATTGGAGAACCATGAACCAGTGCTGGTACCTTCCTTGAGCTTTTCAATGATCTATTTAATAACTTTTTAAGTTTTCTTTAACTAAATGGGAGTTATTAATCTAGAAACAAGTCCCCTTAAGAAGCACACATGTTTTGCCCTGTTTAGCTGTGATTGTCTAAGACCCTTTGGTTTTGTAGGACCATTTCTGCCAAGGAGCTGAGGCTCTCTTGTTAGGCTTTGATGGCCCCCCACAGTGGCTTTCCAAGACTCTAAAACCATTAAGGTTAGATTAGTATAGTAGCCTCTAAAAGAGGTATTCCCACAAACCAGTAGTTACCCTGGCTATGATATTTTTGAAATGCGTCTTTTTAAAATGGGATTGTGAGTAATGTGCTATCCATGCTAGCTTGACTAGTTCAGGTCAGAGAGTGAGCGGGCTCTTTATCAATCTCTGTGATTGAGAATTGATTACTTGTTTAGAAATGATCCCAAGTTAAGGATTGCCTTTGAAGTTGCCATTTGGTCCAGGAAGTATACCTCAAGATTGAGGACAGCTATGTACCACTGTGGTACATTGACCTCTGTATTTCCTGGGAATGACTTAGGTTCCACATAGGAATAATAGACCTGTGGGTGTGAGGTGTATTTCAGTGGTATGATGTTGGACTCAGACATTTTTGTAAGATGCTGACCAAAAGATATCTCACGGAGAGATACTGGCATTCCATGGTCTTCAGTTGTCCCAGTCAAGGGGTTTGGTCCAGTGGAAATGTTCAGCTACACAGTAAGGTGAGTATTCTGAGAAGCTTGAATTAGGGTGTGGAAGGGGCTCTAGCACAACAGATTCTTAAAAAGCATAGGGATTAGATAATTTTTTTTGGAAAGTGCCATTGGTAAGATTCAGGAGAGTTCCTGTCCAACTCCAATTTCCACATGCTCTCATGAGGTTGCTGAACACTATATGGGAATATGGCTGACCTTTGTGTAATAGCCAGTGGAATTGCAAGTACTCCTACCCCTTGTAAGAGTCGCATTCTGGAAATACACACCAAAGTCCTCCTTCTCATTCCATGGTGCCCATTTTAGCTTTGAAATTTAGAACGTAATTACAATAGGTATAGTTTAGAGCTCCAAGTAGAGGTACTGTGCCCTTCTTAGGTCTTCCCATCAGCAAGGGTGTTCCAGCTGTTGACTGGGTTGGAGTGGGTTTTAGATGAACCTGATCCTCTCCTGGATGAAGGCCTCCATTTAGGTTACTGCTGATAGTGGAATTATACAGCATCACTTGACATTCTGAATGTCCATTGTGGTTTTGGTTCATTTTTCAGTAGTTACTGGGAAAGTTAAAAGAAGAATATATCCTGTACATTCTTGTTCTTCCTCTAAACAATCTCAACATTGTGAAAAATTTGAAAGGGTAGCTAGGTTATTGACTGTTAGAATTACAGGATCTCCAGGGCTTGAGTTAAGTTGGGAAATGGAGCTATGGAAAGCAATGTGGGAATCTACCAAAATTTGAGATTCCCCATTTCAGAGGACATAGGGATGCCAGTGTCTGTGCAGGAACAGGATTGCAATGACTGTTTAAAACCCCAGATACAGCCACACATTTGCTCCAAGAGTCAAGAGCAACATCTGTCAGTCCTTTTTCCAAAAACACGATTACCCCAATTATCAATATCATGTCACAGGTCCCAAGGGATGTTATGATTCATCTCTTTTAAATGTACCATGTCCTGAGGATTTTTGGAAAAGAAGTTTGTAATCCTTCAGTGCTCACAGGAATCCTGGTGGGTTTCTGGGGATTCTCTCTAGGCGTGAGGACTTTTAGGTTCTTCTGTTGAGTTCCAAGGCTAAACAGAGAATGGTGGATCCATGAGTCAATCCTGACTACTGTAACTGCTATTGGAGTGGCTAGGATCCTTTTATGTGGCCCTTCCCAGGTGAGGCCCTCACACCGATCCTTGAGGAGCCCCCAAATATGAATGCCAAGGATGTGTAGGTTCTTTGTTTCAGGAATTTGAAGAATGAGATCCATAGGCACAAAAGGTGAGAGGAAAGTAACAGGATTTATTAAAGCAATAGAACGGAAATGGAGCTTCCACAGAGGGAAGGGTCCCCCAAAAGGGTTTTCCTTATTGTTTTTTAATAACCACAAAATCATGCTTATCCTTAATACAAGTGCTGGGTAATGAGTTGACTCACTGGCTACTTAAAATACAACTTTGGTTTCAAGTTTCACAGGTTTAATGTGACCATGTTTTCTAACCAATATGTGTTTTTTATTTTATTTTATTTTTTTTGGTACTGGAGATTGAACTCAGGGGCACTTGACCACTAAGCCACATCCCCAGCCCTATTTTGTATTTTATTTAGAGACAGGGTCTCACTGAGTTGCTTAACACCTCACTTTTGCTGAGGCTGGCTTTGAATTTGTGATTCTCCTGCCTCAGTCTCCTGAGCTGCTGGGATTACAGGTGTTGTGCCACTGTGTCTGGCACCAATACTTTTTTTTTTTTTTTTAAATTGATGCTTTATAGTTGTACATATGATGGGATTTGTTATTACATATTCATACATGCACACAGTATGCAATAACAATATAATTTTGTCAGTATCACTTTCCAACATGTTCCTTTTCCCTCTTCACTTCCCACCCCTTGGTCCCTTTCTTCTACTTGTTTCCTTTTTGATTTTTGTGAGAACTGCTCCATCATTTTTAAAAAATTTTTATTTGTTATTTTTAGGTATACATGACAATAGGGTTTATTTTGACATATTATTCATACATGGGGTGCAACCCATTCCAATTTTGGTCCCATTCTTGTGGTTGTACATGATGTGGAGTTATACTGGTCTTGTATTCGTATATGAACATAGGAAAGTTATGTCTGATTCATTCCACTGTCTTTCCTATTCCCATCCCTTCCCCCTTCCCTTCATTCCCCTTTGTCTAATCCAGTGAACTTCTATACTTCCCCTCCCTACTCTCCCTTGTTATGGGTTAGCATCCATATATCAGAGAGAACATTTGGCCTTTGGTTTTTTGGGACTGGCTTATTTCACTTAGCATGATATTCTCTAATCCCATCCATTTACTAGCAAATGCCATAATTTCATTCATAATTTCCATCCATTCATCTGATGAAGGGTACCTAGGTTGGTTCCATACCTTGGATGTTGTGAATTGAGCTACTATGAACATTGATATCCACCCTCATCGTTCTTTTCCTTTTCCTCTCTAGCTTCCTTATATGAGTGAAAATATATGACCCTTCAATTTCTGAGTTTGGCTTATTTTGATTAACATAATCGTGTCTAGTTCCTTCCATTTTCCTGCAAACGACAGAATTTCATTTTTTCTTTCATGGCTGAATAAAACTCCATTGTGTATGTGTACCACATTTTCTTTATATTCATCTGTTGATGAACGCCTAGTAGAAACCTAGCCTGGTTCCATAGTTTGGCTATTATGAATTATAAAGCTGTAAACATGGGTATGCATGTATCACTATGTATGATGACTTTAATTCTTCAGGATAAATACTGAGAAGTGGTATATATGGACCATATGGTGGTTCCATGCCTACCCTTTTCATGAACCTCATACTGATTTCCATAGTGGTTGTACTAATTTACAATCCCACCAACAGTGTAAAATTGTTCCATTTTATCCATATATTCTCCAGCATTTATTATTTGTATTCTTGGGGGAAGATACTGAGGATTGAACTCAGGGGCCCTCGGCCACCTAGCCATATTTTGTATTTTATTTGGAGACAGGGTCTCACTGAGTTGCTTAAGCTTCTTACCTTTGCTGAGGCTGGCTTTGAACTCGCACTCCTCCTGCCTCAGCCTCCTGAGCCACTGGGATTACAGGTATGTGCCACCGCACCAGGCCTTATTATTGTATACTTGATGACTGCTATTCTGATTGGTGTGAGATGAGTTTTGATTTGCATTTCCCTAATTGCTAAAGATGTCAAACATTCTTTTTTTCTGTATTGTTGACCAGTTTTATTTTTTCTTTTGAGAAGTGTCTATTTCATTTGCCTATTTATTAATGGGTTATTAGATTTTTTGGTGTAAAGTTTTTGAGTTCTTTATATAGTCTTGATTTTAAACCACTGTCAGAAGAGTAGGTACCAAAGATTTTGTCCCATTCTGTAGGTTCTGTCTTCACATTCCTAATTGTTTCTTTTGCTGTGCAGAAGCTCTTTAATTTGATGTGATTCTCATTTATTAACTCTTGGAATTTTTTCCCCAAGCTTTAGGGAGTCTATTGAGAAAGTCATTCATTGCCTATGCCTAAAACCTGGATTGTTGACCCTACATTTTCTTCTAGGAGTTGTATAGTTTCTGGTCTAATTCCTAGGTCTTTGATCCATTTTGAGTTGATTTTTGTGCAGGGTGAAATAGGGGTCTAGTTTCATTCTTCTACCACCTATGAATAACCAGTTTTCCCACCACCATTTGTTGGAAAGAATGTCTGGCCAGGCATGGTAGTGCATGCTTGTAATCCCAGTGGCTCAGGAGGCTGAGGCAGGTGGATTGCAAGTTCAAAGCTAACCTAGTTACTTAGCAAGGCCCCAAGCAATTTAGCCAGACCTTGTCTCAAAATAAAATATCAAAAGGGTTGGGAATGTGGCTCAATGATTAAGTAACCCTGGGTTCAATCCCTAGCCCCCCCCCCCCCAAAAAAAAAAAAGACTATCTCTTCTCCAGTGAATATTTTTGGCACCTTTGTCAAGGATCAGATGACTGCAGATGTATGGGTTTGACTCAGTGTCTTCTAATCTGTACCATGCCAATACCATGCAGTTTTTGTTTTAATGGCTCTTTAGTATAATTTGAAGTCAGGTATTGTCATGCCTACAGCATTGCTTTTTTGGCTTAGAATTGCTTTGGCTGTTCTTTTACCCTTCCAAATAAATTTCAGGACTGTTTTTTCTAGTTCTGTGAAGAATATCATTGGAATTTCAATGGGGATTGCATTGAATCTGTATGTGGCTTTTGGTTATATGGCCATTTAAACAATGTTAATTCTACCTATCCATGAACATTGGAGGAGGGGGGGCTCCATCTTCTTGTGTCTTCTTCAATGTCTTTCTTCAATGTTCTGTAGTTTTCATTGTAGAGGTCTTTCTCCTCTTCAGATTTATTCCTATGTATTTTACTTTTTTGTAGGCTATTGTGAATGGATTGTTTCCCTGATTTCATTCTCATCATATTCATTATTGATATATAGGAAAGCGATTGATTGATTGGTACCAGGGATTGAACCCAGCGGTGTTTAACCCCTGAGCCACATTCTCAGCCCATTAAAAAAAAATCTTTATTTATTTATTTTTATGTGTTGCTGAGGATCGAACCCAGTGCCTCATATGTGTGAGGCAAGCGCTCTACCACTGAGCTACAGCCCCAGACACATTCTCAGCCCTTTTTAATTTTTGGTTTGAAACAGGGGCTCGCCAAGTTGCTTAGGGCCTTGCTAAGTTGATAAGGCTGACTTTGAACTTGTGATTCTCCTGCCTCAGTCTCTGAGCCAGTGGGATTACAGACATGCACTACCATGCTCAGGTGTATGTTACTTTCTGTAATCTGCTATATTGCTTTTTATAATCTGCTATGTTGTATTTTATAACCTGCTATATTGCAAAATTTGTTTATTAGCTCTAGCAGTCTTTTCTAGGTATAGGCTCATATCATCTACAAACTGATAATTTGAGTTCTTCCTTTCCTATTTTTATCCCTTTTATTTCTATCCATGCCAGTTACTCTGGCTAGAATTTCTACTGCTGTGTCAAATAGAAGTGATGAGAGTGGACATCCTTGTCTTCTCCCAGTTCTTAAAGGTTATTCTTTCAGTTTTTCTCCATTTACTATGAGGTTTGCGGTGGATTTTTCATATGTAGTCTTTATGATGTTGAGATAGGTTCCTCCAACTTCTAGATTTTTTAGTGTTTTTTGTTTTTGTAGTCATGAATAGGTGCTGAATTTTGTCAAAGGCTGTCTCTGCATCTATTGAGATGATTACCTGATTTTTGTCTTTAATTCTATTTATGTGTTGAATTATGTTTATTGATTTGCATAAATTAAACAATCCTTTGGATCTCCGAAATAAAAACCAACTTGTTCATGGTGTATAATCTTCTTAATATGATGTTGAACATGATTTCCTAATATCTTATTAGGTATTTTTGTATCCTAGTTCATCAGGGATATTGGCCTGTAGTTTTCTTTCCTTGTATCCTTATCTGGTTTGGGTATGAGTGTGATACTGGCTTCATAGAATGAATTTGGTAGTGTTCCATCCCTATTTTTTGAAATAATTCAAAGAGTGTTGGCATTAGTTTTTCTTTAAAGGTTTGGTAGAATTCAGCTGAGAATCCATCTGGTTCTAGGTTTTTCTTTGTTAGGAGGCTTTTTATTGCTACCTCTATCTCATTACTAATTATTTGTCTGTTTAGGTTTTCTACGTCCTCTTGACTCAGTTTTGGCAGATTGTATTTGTGTAGAAATGTATCCATTTCTTCTAGGTTTTCCAATTTATTTGAGTATAAATTTTCAAAATATTTCCTAATGATCCATTGGATTTCTGTCATGTTTGTGGTGATTTCTCCTCTAATTTTATTTATTTGGGTTTCCTCTCTTTTTGTTAGTTTGTCTAAGGGTCTATCAATTTTGTTTATGTTTTCAAAGAACCAACTCTTTGTTTCATTGATTCTTTGTATTATTTTTTCTTCTCAATTTCATTGATTTCAGCTGTGATCTTAATTATTTCCTTTCTTCTACAGGTTTTGGAGTTGGTTTGTTCTTTTTCAAGGGCCTTGAGATGAATCATTAGATTATTTATTTGACATCTTTTGGATTTACTTACGTAGGCATTCTTAGCTATAAACTTGCATCTTAGAACTGTCTTCATAGTGTCCTAGAGGTTCCAAAATGTTGTATCACTATTCTATTTTGAGTCTAAGAATTTTTGAATTTCTCTCCTGATTTCATCTGTCATCCATTCATCATTCCAAAGTGAATTCTTTAGTCTCCTTGTGTTTATATAGTTTTGTAGGGTTTGTCATGTTGATTTCTAATTTCATACCATTATGATCTGATAAGGTACAAGGACTTATAATTTTTTGAATTTGCTAAGAGTTACATTGCAGCCTAAAACATGGTCTGTTTTGGAGAAGGTTCCATGAACTGCTGAGAAGAAAGTATGTCCAGCTGTGGTTGGATGAACTATTCTATAGATTTCTGTTAAGGTCCATTTAATTTATAATATTTTTCAGGTCCAGAGTCTTTTCCATGTTTATGTATGGATGACTATCTAATGGTGAGAGAGATGTGTTGAAATTACCCAGTATTATTGTACTAATGTGTATTTGATGCTTCAGTTTGAGTGGTGTCTCTTTTATGTGATTACTTGTACCCACATTTGGGGCACAAGAATTTATTATTGTTATATCTTTTTTTTGGATTGTTCCCTTTAGCAGTATGAAATTACCGTTGTCTTTTCTGATTAATTTTGTATTGTCAGATATGAGAATAGCTACTTCTGCTTGTTTTGGGGTTCCATTTGCATTGTGTATCAATTTCCATCCTTTCACTTTCAGCCTGTGACTGTCTTTGCCTATAAGGTGTGCTTCTTGCAAGCAACATAAAGTTGGGTCTTGTTTTTAAATCCATACTTCCTGCCTATGCTTTTAAATTGATGATTTGAGACCATTTACATTCAGTATTATTATAGAGAGATGTTTATTAATTTCTGCCATTTTGATTTATTTATAATATTTAATTTGGTCCTGTTTCTCATTTGCTTAGCTTCTGTTTATTTGAGTTTTGTTCATTTGTAAACTCTGTGGTTTGTGTTTGATTTCTTGTGTGTGGAGTATTTCATTAAACATGTTCTGTAGTGCCATTTTAGTTGTCATGATTTCTTATAGTTTCTTCTTATCTTGGAAGGGTTTTTATTTCTCTTAGGTTTTAAATGATAGCTTTGCTGGATATAGTAGTCTTGGTTGACAGATATTTTCTTTCAGGACTCAGAACACATTATTCCAAGTCCTCCTGGCTTTTAGAATTTGTGTTGAGAAATCAGAAGTGATTCTGATAGGCTTGCCTCTATATATGACCTGACATTTTTCTTTTGAAGCTTTTTATAATTCTGTCCTTGTTTTGCAGGTTAGACATTTTAATTATGTGTTGTGGAGAGCTTCTTTTTTGGTCTTGTGTATGTGGACTTCTGAATGCCTCCTGTATTTGTATCTGGATGTCCATGTCATTCTTAAGGTTTGGGAAAATTTCTGTTATTTCCTTGAAGAGGTTATATCCCTTTGCCATATCTCACAGTCCTCCTTAATTCCAATGATTCTTAAATTTGGTCTCAATGTTGTCCCAGAGTTCTTGTATATTCTGATCATGGTTACTTATTTTATTTAATGCTGTCTGAATGTCAAGGTTATCCACTTTGTCTTCCAGCTCTAAGAAGATTCTGTGTTCCACATGTTCTACTCTATTAGAGACTTTCAACTAAACATTTAATTTGATTTATTATGTCTTTCATTTCCAAGATTTCTCTTTGACTCTTTGTCAGTATTTCTATCTTCTTATTGAATTTCTCATTCATATCCTGTACTGACTTCCTTAATTCATTCAGTGGCTTTGTTCTTTTGGAATTCAATAATCATTTTTATAATGATTCTTTCAAATTCTTTATCTGGTATTTCAATCACTTTAATAGCTCTGTGGTCAGTTGCTGATGAATTATGAACTTTACAAAGTGTTGTGCAATCTTGTTTTTTAATACTTGTTGTATTTCTCTGTTGGCTTTTATAAAAGTATTTGGAGATATTTCTCTTCTGTTGCTATGTGTCCTAGAGTGATCTAGATTTTTAAATTCCCTTTGTGTTAATTCTCTGTTTTTCTGTAGCAGTGAATGTCCATAATTGGGACCTGGGGGAGGTCCACTCATATGTTTTTCTACTTGGGGCCTGGTCATTTGGGTTTTTGTCTTTTCTATTTTTATATTAAAGTATGACTGAATTATCAATTTTTATGTAGAGTAAGGTACATTGTCTTGGTTGTGTTTAGTTCTACAGCAATGTCTCCAACCTATGAACTTGTAGTGTCCCTGTACGTTTTCAGCACCTCACAGAATAGGGCAAAGTAAACAATAGCAACAACTGATGCAAACAATATATAGCATTAAAGTAAATACCCAGTTCCCATCATGACACCTATAACATGATTTACCACAAAAAACAGAAATGGTGGGATCAACAATTGTCAACAGTGGAAACGATAACCATGAACTAGATCTGGGCTTTAAAGCAAGTAGCAAGTGTAAGCTATTTAATTCATAGCAGTAATAATCTCATCAGCATAAATGGTAGGGTAGAGGTTATATAAATCAATTCTAAAAGATAGTAAAAATTCAGCTAATTAAGAGAAAAGAAAATTATGATAAGAAGATAGAAAAAGAGTTACAATTTCAAAAAGTGAACAGAGAAATTTTTTGTATGTAGCAGGTGATGGTTATATGGAAAAGACAAAATAAGGGGAGAGAGAAAGAGCAATAGAATTTGGCTGTTAGCAGGAGATCAACAAGAAAAACAAACAAATGAAAATAATAAAAAAATCAAACCAAAATATATAACCCGACAAATCTTAACTCTCAAAAAGGCAAGGCAAGGAATATAACTGCATTACAAAATTTTAAAAATGATAAGAAACAGATATGTATATATTATGTGTATATTTTCCTGAACCAATCAGTGAATCAAGAACTAACACACTCCTTCTCTCCCTCTCCCCCTTCCCATACATACATGGAAAGAAAGAAAGAAAGAAAAAGGGAATAAGATTCTTAATGAAAAGTGACAGAATTGTCTCCACTGATGTGTTCAGAATATTCAACGAGAATGGATGGTTACTGTGCCCAGCTGTCTTTTTTTCCATCTCTTCTTGAGCTGTGAACTGAGAGCAAGAGCAAGTGCTGGGGGTTGTTAACTCCTTTCCTGTTTTTGTATTGCTCTCTGAGCTGTCATTTGGAGTGGCTTAAGCCTGAAGTTGGTTAAACTTATTTTTAGCTTCCCTCTCACTGATATGAGGTAGCATGGAGTAAAATGTACTGTCAGGTGGAGTTTTGTTTATACAGAACAGATAGGTGCACTTCCAGAGTGGACTTGGTATAGATGAGTGAAGTTCTGGTGACTGGGGCATAGGTCTAATCAGACTTTGGGGATTTTTTAGGTGATACCTGCTCTGGAGAGATTAGATCAACACACCCATAGCCTGGCAGTTTTCAGTCTCTATTGGATTGGGGTAGGGAGTGTGGGGGGAGGGCTCGAGGACCTGGATCTCAGGAGCCTCCTAAAAATTTTACTTGTGGGGCAGGGGAGCCAATCCTCCATACACCTTGCTGTCCAGGAAAGCAGACTTCCTAGGCTTAGTCCTTGTGTCTTCACACCTGCCTGTTCTGATTCCTGACCCACTTCTGCTGGTCTCGTGAGCCACCAGATTCAAAGGAGAAAAGAGTTGGGCTTCTCTTTGCTTTTCCAACTTGAATCTCCCTGGGTTCAAGCCTCTCGGTGCCTGTTTTGGTCCTGTTCTGCTACAGTCTTGGCCACATGATAGGCACTTGCTGGGGCAGAGTGGCAGTGTTTGCTGTAATCTCCCAGCTCCACAGCAGCAGCTGCAGCATGATTGCTTCAAGACGGTTCTCCGTGGCTAGGTGGGAGATACAGGGTACTTTTCAAGCACCCAGTGCATAATGCAGCCTCTGGAATTGCTCAGTTCTCTGGTCTCAGGTTTTCTCCTACCAACTCTGCGTTTCTCTCTGTGGTGAAGCAGCACTGCTGCAGCGGCCACTGCCACAAACCAGCTTGGCTCCGATGTACTTTTTCTTTGTTCAGTGCACCCAGATTCCTGAGTCTCCAAGACACCTGACTGTCCAATATAAATTTTACTGAAATCCCTTTCTTACCCACCTCATCGAGGAGCAGTGCTTCCACTGCTTGAATCCGAGCCATGGAGTGACTAGCAATGCAGCCTTCCTCTGGCCCTCTATCTTGAATCCTCTTCGTGTCTCCTCTCACCTGTGCTTGTTGGTCTAGTAGTACTGCTTCTGAGATCCATTGCCCAGACATGTGGGAGGTCTGGGGCCGATGACCATGGACATTCATTAATAGTTTTATTAGCAAAACTTACTGTATACTTTATGTATACCCTCATGAACTCATAATCGCAATCAGGATAAAGGGACAACTCCAAAGAGTTCCAGGTGCACCTTTGCTGCTGTTCCTTTGGCCTCTTTCCACACCTTCCTCCTGACTCAGCCAGGGCTGGGTCTGCTGTACTGTAGGTGGTTTGTTCTCACTAGGATTTCACACAGTTGGAATCCCATAGGATGTGCTCGTGCTGGATGGACTTTTTTTTTTTTTTTTAAATATTGTTTAGTTATAGGTGGACACAATACCTTTATCTTATTTATTTATTTTTATGTGGTGCTGAGGATTGAACCCAGGGCCTCACACGTGCTCTACCACTGAGCTACAACCCCATACCTGCATGGACTTTTTTTTTCACTCAGCAAACGTTCTTGAAAGTGATCCATGTTGTATCACTAGTTTATTCCATTTTATTTCTGAGTAATACTGTATTCTCTTGTGTGGATACATCATAATTTTATTTATATCCATTCATTTGCTACTAGACATCTGATGGTTTCCACTTTAAAAAAAATTCTCTCTTTTTTTGTAGTTGTAGATGGACAGCATGCCTCTATTTTATTTCCTTATTTTTTTAAAAATATTTTTTAGTTGTTGGTAGACCTTTATTTTATTTATTTATACATGGTGCTGAGAATTGAACCCAGTGACTTCCACATGCCAGGTAAGTGCGCTCCCGCTGAGCCCCAGCCCCAGCCCCATATTTCCTTATTTTTGTATGTGGTGCTGAGGATTGAACCCACGCTTCACCCATGCTAGGCAAGCACTCTGCCACTGACCCCCACCCCAGCCCCTAGTTTCCACTTTTGAGCTTTTAAGAAGTAAAGGTGCTCCGAACAAGTAGTTAACCTGGACATATGCTTTCATTTCTCTTTGGTGAATACTTAGGAGTGGAATGGTTGGATCAGATTGTGTTTGGTCTCTGTTGAATCTGCACACTGAGAGGGACAAGTTTACCTGTCTGCTAGTGTCGCGTGGGAGTTCTAGTCGCTCCACATTCTTACCACACTTTCAACTATTCCATTGTGTATTTGGTGGTATTTTATTGTGGTTCTGATTTGTTTTCATCTGATAATTAATGATGGTGAGCTTATTTGCTGTTGTCTATCTTCTTTGCTGATATGTCTGTTAAGTCTTTTGCCCTTTTTTCACTTGTGTCGCTTGTCATCTTATTGAATAAAAAGCATAGGGCTCTTTATATATTCTTGCTAAATCTTTTGTTGATTTATATAAAGATATTGAAATGTAGTAGAATGAACATCTTTCACTGGTGATATGTGTGTGTGTGTGTGTGTGTGTGTGTGTGTGTGTGTGTGTGTGTGTTTAATTGCCAGGAACAAGCAGGTGAACTGAGTTGAGTTTACCTGCCAAAGGATAAGTATCTATGTGGATTGTGTTTGCTCGTGGTTTCTCCCACCTGGTGTGCACGCAGCAGGCTGTGACCTGCACTGAGTTGCTCTGTGGTGTATAGAACAACAGTTTTCAGGGTGTTCCTAAACCTTTGTTACTCCATTTTGTAAAGTAGTTGTTTGCCATAAACTACTCCACTTCAAGTTTAAGTGCAGCAGTAGAATGACTCCACACCTTGTTTACCAAGGAAATAGCTACTGTATCTGCCTGGTACAACCATAAGGCATAAACTGATAAATTAATTGTGTTAATAAAAATGACCCTCCTTGAACTTATCACATTATCAAGCACATGGATACTTGGGTATATCAAAATCAAACTCTTGTGAGAAAAACCAGGTCCATGAACTTATGGAACAAAACAGATCACCAAATGATGCAGCCCCCTCACTTGAGGCCCATAAAGGAGGGGCATCCTGAGATTGGACATGTGGCACCCTGACCCTGTCTTCTGGTCACTCATCACGAGTCTTCTTTCCAAACCTCTGGATCTGTTTCCTCACACTTTAGCAGAGTGTGAACTCTCCTTCCCATGATGACTGTGCTCCAAGCTGACACCTGAAGCTGGCACTATGAAACTGCTGTCTGGTCCTTCCAGACCTTGGCCTAGCAGTTGTTCTTGTGCTTTGACAGCTCTGCACCCTGAACAGGTTCTTCAGCTGGTTTGTGACCTGAAGAACATCTGCAGTGACTTTTTGCATTCATATCTGCTATCTGTCTTCACTTTCAGTTCAGCCTCTTGAGCCCTGTGACTGCCTTAATCCTCTGTTAGCCTTTCTTTAAGACACACATACACACACACACACACATAAAATTGTGTAAAGTGTGATGTGTGACATGAGGGTTATAGGTACTAGAAATTGAGATTGGAATAAAAGAACTTGTGATTGCCCAACTTATGACTACCAGGTTACTCACAGGTATTCAGGGAACTGCCGCTGATGAAAGTGGTATAGCTAGTGAATTTATTGGTATTCAGTAAATTCTGATATTACTGATTCAAATGTGCTTGGTCTGCGTTAATGACTTAGCACGACAATGTAGTTTCCTTTTAATTTCTAACACTATAGATGCTTTCAATGGAGTCATGTCCCCATAAACCCATTGTAAGTGGAAAATGTATCAAATACCTCTAACCGGCCAGACATCCTAGGTTAGCAACAAAGGTCAATGTGGGGCGTCAGTTGTCCCCCTCATTGATCTTACGTCTGATGGGAGCTGTGCCATGCTGCTACCACCATGGCAAGAGAGTCCAAAGGCATATCGCTCGCCTGGGAAGAGATCAAATTCAATGTTTGAAGTTCTTACGAACGACTGCTTCATGATAGGCATGTGGGCCAGTGTGATTCATGGCAAGGGAGGGGAGCTTCCAGGGAATGGTTTCATTTCATTGTGTGAGGTAACATTTTTTATTATTTAAGCCATCCTGAGATGAGAGTTCTTGTTAAATATGTTTTATTATTTTATTTTCGGCCACAATCACCAGGCTGAAGATGCATGTTCAATTTCTATTGAATCTTAAAATATAATATGGCTTCTGATTTTTGTGTTAAACTTTATGAAATAATTAGAAACAAAACACTTTATGGACTACATGGCAAATAGGGTATGTTTCAACTCTAAGGGGATTCTTTTAATTTTTCTTAATTCATTTAAGAAATGATCTCTTGTCATTGACTGGAAGATGCAAATAAAATATTTTTGTGTACTTTTCCTTATTTCATTTAAGTGTATAGGTTCAGTGTTTGTCACCTTTTTCCTCTCGTCAGCATTTCTGATTTGCCTTAGATGATGTATGTGAACTTTGTTTGTCACTGATCTGTGTACTAAAAGGCTGCAGTCATGCCTTGTAGCCCTTTGGCTTTACTCAAGAGGCTTTTTTTTTTTTTAATATTTATTTTTTAGTTTAGGTGGACACAATATCTTTATTTTACATGTATGTGGTGCTGAGGATCGAACCCAGTGCCTCATGCATGCTAGGCGAGCCCTGTACCACTGAGCCACAACCCCAGCCCCCAACTCAAGAGACTTTCAACATGTGCTTGCTAGTGTTCTGTTTGAGAGAAGTTGATGAATTAAAATTTTAAATTTGGAAATAAATGTATAAATATTTTGACATGCATCCCTGTATTTTTATGTTGTAATGCTATTTTTAGCTTAAAATTTATTTTTATTGGTTTATTTGTATGTGATGCCTAAATTTAGAATTCAGTAGAAAACAGGTATTTTTTTTCTTTGTTCTAGTGAAGGTAATAAATCATTGGAGGATTTTGTTGGATAAAATGAAGTAACATTACTTATCACTGTTATATATGGTTAATGATTCTTATTGCCCCAAAATGTGTTCTAAAATTAAACTTTTAAGTGCATGCTTTCTAAAACAGACAAAGAGACAGGAAAATAAAATGATTGCTGGGGCTTTGTTTGACTGGACCTTATCTAAAAATATAGTTGCAGTGTTCCTGAGGCACCCTGTTGACACAGTGTCTGATATGCTAATGTGCCAAGTGGAGCATATTGTTTTTTGTTGTCTGCATTTCTCATCATACTGATAATGTGAGTACCTGTGAGCAGCTTGCATGTGAGCACATGTGTGTATTCCTAGCCTTTTTTAGCTCTTGGTTGTTTGAATACAGATGTTAAGAGAAATAAGAACATATCATGTTAAAAATGACATTTCATTTCTTAACCACAGTGTTTTATTTATAGGAGAATGTTTCAATAGCTATCATATAATCAAAGTCTTTATGTATAATGTTGCTCATTAGAAAGCCAGTTTAGAGAAACTATATTGAATGTGAAAAACAACTGGAAATATGTTTACATACTATTTATAAAGGAGGAGTCTATTGCTCTAGTGTAGACTAGGTTAGTTCAGTGTTTGATATTAATTATATGGTGGTATATTTTGAAGGCTAAGTTTGTTATAGTATTGCTGAAATATAAATTTAAAACTAGTTTTAAAATAATTGCTGAATCTGAATGATTAGTACCTAGAGATACTATTTTATCTAGTATTGATTATGTTTGAAAATCCGTAACAAATCTGTAAAAGGGAATGCGTTAGGCCCAGAAGTATGTTCTCACATCTGATATTGCTCTGGGATGCCAGCCTGTCCCAGGACACACAGGATTCAGCGGTAACTTGATGGCTTTGGAGAACAGGCTGTAGTTCTCTTTTACATACAGCATCCGAGCACTTTAGTGATCGTCTTTGAAATATTCCCCTATAATCAAAGATACCTGCTTTTACTCTTCTTCATTCCTTACAATTCATATTTTTGTGACCAGGAGAAAGAAAACAATGTTTTATCTTTATTTATCTATTTATTTTATTGCTAACAGAATAGACACTAAATCAAGTCAAGTAAAGTATGTTATTTTAAAAGTTCTTCCAGGTCCTCTTATTTTATCACATCTTAACTCAAGTGTTGTCTCCGTAGTTAGTAAATGATCACCCTTCTCTGCTGGGGTTGTGGCTCAGAGGTAGAGTGCTCACCTAGCACGCCTGAGGCACTGGGTTCGATCCTCAGCACCACATAAAAATAAAATAAAGATATTAAAAAAAAAAAAAAGCTCACCTTTCTTAGGTGTATGAACTGCTTATTAGGGTCGAGTGGAAATAGGAAGAGGATACTCTGTCCTGAGTGATGTTAGTTCTGAAAAGAAACAAATCCCCCCAAATACTAAGTTGTTTAAAAAGCTTAATCTAGAGCAGTAAGGGGTAATTTTCATAATCCTAGTATCAAATTAAATATTATTCAGTCACCGTGTGGTGATGGTAAGTTACTTCTATGAAGATTGTCTGTTTATGTCTCAAAGAGCTTTCACTATGGTATGTTGTTAAGTGTGCTTGGATTAAAGTAGACAAAATTATAATTATACTCAGGGCCAATTAGTTGCCATGAAATATAATCACATTTTGATTCATTTGCATTTTATTTAATAGAATTAGCATTTAAGAAATTAAATTCTTATTTTTCATATTATTGTATCAGACTGTTGCTTCCCTGCCCTCACGAATATCCATTAATACTTGACACTATTTGGAAAAAATGATGTTAATGCTTTAGAATGAACAGCTTCCACTGATGGACTATATGTACACATATTTTAATTGCCAGGAATCAAATGGGTGAACTAATTTGAGTTCATACAGCAAAGTGTAAGAAATCTGCATGGATTGCTTTGATGATTAACAAAAATGAAAAGGAGATCATTATCATGTCATCGTTGTCGTCGTCCTCCTCCTCCTCTTCCTCATCTCCATCATCAGTGATACTAGGGAGCCAAACCAGTGTGTGCTAGGCACATGCTCTACACTGATCTGCCCCACAGCCAAGAGACCATTATTTGATTGATCTAAGAGTTTCAATCACATGCTTTCTGGTGTGAGTGAGTGTGAAATAGAAAAATACCATGCACCAGTTTCAAAGAATAGGAGGGACTCACTGCACTGGAGGACTCTAAACACCCTACCAGGCCTACAGAGTTTCCCAGATCTGGCAGGAGGTTTTGCATAGACCTAGCAGCCTTTAGGGTCTGGGTGTGTCAAATCAGAACCTTTGGACACATCAGGCAAAGCGCACTTACTAGTCACAGATAGGCATGATAAGCGAATGCCTAGGATCCATGGCAAGCTGGTCCTTCAAGACTTGGGAAGGCCGCTCAGGGTGCATGGAGTTCTCTCTGTACATGTCCTGCTTCACGCTACAGCTGAGGGACCCTGGAAACTCTCCACTCTGGCTTTTCTGTCTCGGGGTCCACTTGGTTCCCTGCGCTGAAGAGAACAAAGGTAAGAGATCCTATTCTAGGAGGAGCGAAAACAAAGCCCTGTTCCTTTTTTTCTCAGGCACATTCTCTGCCAGAGAACTATGGGCAAGAGGTAGAAGAACTGGGTTGGCCTAGTACTGGGGGCCAACAATGAAAAAATCAGATGATGATGTGAGCAATGAAGGAAATTAAAGTGGCCTACACTGGAGCATCGGCTCCCCACTCCCTGTTCTGGCCACCTGGGTCCCTTGAGGTCTTTTGAGACTCTGAAGTGAAAACTGTTTTCCATAATACTCTTTTCCCTTCATCCTCTTAGGATTATGCAGTAGAGTTTTTCAGCCAGTCCATAATGTATGTTATCATAACAGATTGAATGCGGAAACCAGAGATGAGAATCCAGCTATCTTCTATTAAGCTAGATGTGAAAGAGATTTGCAAAAATGTAAAACATGTCCACTTTTACTAGTAAATTTGTCATAAAATGTCAAAAAATGTTATTTTTAATTGTTCACATTAAATGGGCTATTCTTTTTAAAGAAAGAAATTTTAAAGCTTGTCTTTATTTTAATATGGTAAATATTGGTAGTTATGACACACACGAGCCCAAACTCTGAGATTGTCAGGTTGTACAATTACAAAATATTCTGAGCCCCCAAAGTTGGGTCCACAGGGTGCTGGAAAGTAACTAAGTGACCGCTTCAGATCTCGTAATGAGGGACCTTGCGGAGATCCCATGGGGAGAGCATCCTAGACCAGCTTCCTCTGCCCACTCTTCCCCAGGACACTTTCACATTCTTTTGGGGCCTTATTACCATTAGTTAATTATCATTATTTCTAAGGATCTTGACTTACTTATCTGAATTCCTATTGCTTTATCAATTTATTTATGCTTCTTCATCTTATAATGTAATATACTTTCAAACAGGAGAAAAAATTTTTCAGTCTCTTTGCTGTTTACCCCAAACTAATTTAAAATGTATTTTAAAAACAAAATGTTGATGGGGGCCTGTATTTCCTAATAAATTCATTCCTTTTGCATGAAAAAAATTGTGTATTAGATTTTTGTACACAACTCTAGTTTCTGGGGCATTGTCTTCTGTTCTTATTTGTAGTGGTAAGTTTGCTTTTGCATTCTTCATAAGATTTAATTTGGACCTATATTTATTAATATTTAGGACTTTGGTTTTTATTATCAGTCCTGCTAGCTTCATCCTTTATCATACTGTTTTATAAGCAATAGCAACTTTAAAAGTGAATTGTAGAGAAAAACAAAAAAGTAATAACAGATTTCTATAAAACCAGAGTACAAGCAAAACAGAGTTGCCTGTGGCTGTGACAGGAATGGATGAGACTTCTAGCTTCAGCCAGTCGTTAACTCTTTTTGAGTACTTTATTCCAGGAACTCTTCCAAACACTCATCATGCACCAACTCCTTTGCTCTTCACAACAGCCCTGGTGGTGGGCTCGTTGCTTCCCATGACAGGTAGAGCAGCAGAAGATTCACAGGGTCACCTTCTGGTGATCAGTGCCAAATCATGCCTCATGCTCCTAACTAAGACATTGAATCACTTGCTGCAGGGCAGAACAAACCAGACCTTAAAATGTCTTCAGCTCTCTGTCTCTCACCCATCATTACCTTTTCTCTGTAAGACTGTTTCCTTCAGCCTCTTGCTATCTCTAGTTTGTAGGGCAATTCAGGGTCCCACAGGGACTACATAAAGAACTGTCTGTAAAATGGCCACTTTGCTCTCAAAAACCAGAAGTGGGAGAAAGAAACAGAAGAGATAAGATGACAAGTATGTAGAAGGAGGAGAATGGTGATCTGTCATGGGCATGGGTGGTGGCTCTAGGTGGCACCAAGACTGCACATGTTGGAGAACTCGGATTTTAGATGCCTTGGCCAGGGTGGTTTTAGTGATTGGGTGCAGGGGATAGTAGTGACAGTGTTTGATAGATATTAGAAATAAGGGATGATGAGCTGCAGATATTGAAAGAAAACAGGAAATGAGATGGGTGATAAAACAGCTTTCTGTGGTGCAAAAAAGTAAGCAGTAATACAAATGCGTATTCTAGAAACAGTAGACAAGTGTTTTTGTCCTCCCAAGAAATTGCCTGGATAGGTATACATTGTCTTCAGGGTTAATGAAAGCCCACATCTCTGAACTTATGATAGGTGAGTATATATCCAAATAAGAAAGGGGAAGGATGAGGACTGAGGAATAATTCTCTCATTTGGGGAATTGTTGACTATTTGGGGAATATTTTACATGTGCTTTAAAAATCTGCATAAAGACATAATGCTGCCATTATATCTATGAGGAGATATATAGCAAAAAAAATATGATTTTCTTAATCATATCCTAGCATGTGATCAGCAAACAAAAGACCAAAAGAGGGCTGTGGCTGGGGCTGAGTGATAGCTCACTTTCTTGGCATGTGTGAGGCACTGGATTCAATTCTCAGCACCACATATAAATAAATAAAAAGGTCTATCAACAACTTTAAAAAAAATAAAAAAAAAAAGACCAAACGAAGAAATAATCTGGGTTTTATTGTTTTCTTGAGCAGTATTTGTTATGCTTACTCTTTTGGGGGTTTAAGAATCTGGCAGGTGCTAAGCATAATGGTGCGTGCCTGTAATTCACAGTTACTCAGAAGGCTGAAGCAGGAGGATGGGAGGTTCAAGGCCAGCCTTGGCAATTTAGCAAGAACTGCTTTTTTTTTTTTTAAAGAAAGGTCTGTGGATGTGGCTCGGTGGTAGGACAACCTGGGTTTAATCCCCAGTTTTGAGGAAGAACAAACAGAAATCTAGTATGCTTTTTAGGTTAACAGAGAAAGATAACAATGTGCTAATTGATATGCTTCCTTGTATTAATGATATCTTTATCCATTTATTCTCTTGCCTCATTTATTTGAAAATTTTCATTAAAATTTTTATTCTAAAAATTATTAAAGGTAATACTAGATGTCTGTTTTCATTTAAGAATTTTCCACTGTAAGTTGCCGATTTTGGTAAATCAAGTATCATCTTATGTGCTCCAATAAACAAGCCCATGATTATCTGAGATATGTTGTTTGTATTAATATCCAATTTATTGGTTTATATAGTTTTTGTTTGTTTGTTTAACAAATTCCTAAACTTTTCAGAACCTGTGCTATGTCTCTGGTGGGTGTTTCAGTAAGCCCAGAGTTTGTTGACTAAATTAATGAATAAACCAGTAGATTAGCAACTTGTTGATTTCTTTCTTCTTTCTTTCTTTTTTTTTCACAGCCAAAGGTCTGTTTGCACTCTTAGGAAACTGAAATAACAGCAACATTTAGACAAGTTTCACAAATCTTAACCAAAGCTGACCACATGTACAATAGTATTTTACACAGTGTTTTTAGTAAATTAAGTGTAAAAATTGCATATGTGTCTTAGCTTTCCATCTATGAGATATGAAGGGTGGTGACAGCGTTGCTTTGTTACTGTTTTGCAGCTAGCTTTAATTGATGTGGAATTGTGGCTTCCCATGCACAGGGGGTTAAGTAAAAAGATTTCAGGCATCTAGTGAGCATTTTTCCTTTAATGTGCTCATTAGTGGTGGCAAGTCCAGATTTCAGCACATGTCAGTAATTTACATTTCATTGCAGAGAGGCCGCCCTTGTTCCAGAGTTGCTTCTAAGCCTGATGAATATATATTGGGAATAAACAGAGTAGAAGAATCGAAAGCCAAATACCCTGCTAGGCCTTTCAATTGGTTCTGAAGCTTCCAGTGGATCTCTGATTAGCAATGCATGAAGCAGGAAGAAAATGCAAAGATGGGGCCCACAAAAGTTGCCCAGGTAGACTCTCCCCTTAAATCCTCTTTTTGTGACTACCTTTCCATTTCATCCTCTCCAAATTCTTTTTGTGTGGCAGGCTTTCGGTTAAAGTGTAAAGTCTGTGTTAGATGTAGGAAGCAAACGATACAGCTGTTGAGCCAAGTCTGATTGTTAGGCCTTGGGTCTTTCTGAGCAAAGGGCTTGATAGGCCTTGGATCTCCCAGAGATCAGATGATTGTGATTGGGATCTTTGTAGTAATGCCTTCTGGGATTCATTTCTTCCTTCCCCTGGTTGGTACCAGCTTGTCTGGCTTTCCAAGGTTTGCGTAGATCAGTCCAGGGAACTGGGGAGGCTCTGGTCAGTGGTGTAGGACACAGGGCTGGGGCTCTTAGTAATGCTGTCTTTCAACTGTGTGTTTGGGAAAATCCAGAAGTTTTCTTTCTGTAGAGAATTTTGATATAAAGAAGCTGTTTTTGAACATGGGATTTTATTACAAGTCACTTCATGATAGATAAAGTAAAGGTAGCAAACCCTAGCATAGTTATCTGTAGAAGGAACTCCAAATGTGTTATACATTTGGAATTTTTTCACATTAATGTAAGAAATTAGGTTGAGTTTAAGAAAGTAGATTTTACTATTGTCTGTTGTATATGTGTTTATGATCCTTGTGATCTTCTGTATTTATGGTGCTAGCCAAAATATTTAATCTAAGACATTTTTTCCCCCCAGAATTCATGGTTAGAATCCAAAATGAAGCCAGGTATGGTGGTGCACACCTGTAGTCCCAGCTACTTGGGAGGCTGAAGCAGGGGGATCACAGATTTGAGGCCAGGTTCAGCAACTTGTTCCTGTCTCAAAAAGGATGTTGCTCAGTGATAGAGTATATCCCTGGATTCAATCCCCTGTACCACCTGCCCCCAAAGAATCCAAAATGAATGAATTTATGATTCACAATATAGAAAAATATCTGTATTCAAGTCAGATTATTATTATTTTATGATAAATTCAGTTAGATGATTTGGTAATCATTTAAATATAAAGTCATGCTAAGCAAAGTTTAGTAAGTATATACTTTTATCAGGTAAGGTTTTTAATGGAGATGTAATAAGAAGCAATGTGGTGTTTGGAAAATTTTTATGTATGAAGATGAAAATGCAGATCTGGAGAATATTAGTTTAGTAATGTTCTGATCAGGGTTCTGATTGGGGTTTTACAGGCCTCTGTAAAAATGTAACAATAAATTTGACTTCTAGATGACTACTAGAAACTGTTCTTTTTGGATGCTTGCCAGAGAAAAGCCCCATGGAATTGAGTTCTGGAAAATCACTTGCAAAGTTGTGAGGAATATCAGTAACTTTGAATATTTAACTGTCCAAACTGTCATCTGCATGCATTCTATCTCTGCATTGAGTTAAAAAAAAAAATTAAGTTTCTCAGCCAGTTAGAATTAAAGGTGACATCTGCTTTTAATTGGTGTTTTATTTTCTTCCAAGTCAGTAAAAATTCAGTAAGACATGAATTATCAAATTTTGCAATGCTAAGCAACTTGTCAAGTGACAGTGAGCACTACCTTGAGCGCTTGTACATATGGGGAGTGTTAAAAAGTTGATTAATCTTCCAGAGTCCCGATTATGGCTTGAGAAGGCCAACGCTTAAATAATCGCTGCCAGTTCTCTAGTGTCAGAATAGTGTTTGTTTGTTAATTTTGTAGACTTTGTCCATTACTGCTCCTCTCTTGTGTAGTGGGTATTTAGCCGGTTTTAGTGATACTTGGTTTGGTAGACTTATGTCACATAAGGCAATGTAGAATTCTCCTGTTTTTCAAGTTCATTATTTATCTAGCAAATACATTGAATTCTTTTTAATAAGAAAAGGGGGAAAAAAGCCTAAAGTGAGCTGTAAGTCATATTCACACATGATCTTCCTGTGTTGAGATGGGAGTATCTGACTCTTGGCGAAGGAAGCCTTCACGGCCCCCTGTTGGAAAAGAAAATTGATTATATCTGTTTTTACCATTTGCAAAACATTTAAGATATGAAGCATAAGGATAAAGAAATTAGTTCCTTCAAGTAGAGCATGTAAAAATAACTTAGGACCTCAGACATTTTCAGAACCATAAATGACGAAAGAAAATATTACTACTGTTTGGATTACATTTTAATTTTCTAGTTACTGAAAATGAGAACATGGCACCAAATAGTCACTCTATACAAAGTTTTTGAAAATTCACCTGTGAAAGAGACACAAAGTTCCCTGCTAATGGTTTATTTTAATGGTTTTTTTCTTAGTCAAATGTTTTGTATATTTGAGGTACATTTCTGTTTTTCATAGTGGTTACGGTTTGTGGTAGTATTTCTGAGATGGCTTTCTCAGTATTGCCAGACTTCAGTTCAATTTAGGTTTTCTTTTTTTTTCCGTCCACTTAGGAGTACCTGATAAATGTGTTATGTAGCAATGCATTTTTGCTACCAGCAAATCATTGGGTTGTTAATTTGATTTGAGAAATCTGTCCTGTATGGTTACTTGGATGTTGTATGGAATTTTTTTTTAAGCTTAAAAGATAGAAAAGGTGCTTGGGCAAATGAGCTAATAGTCCTACCTACTAAAATACAATTGGTAAGTTGCATCTTTAAAGTAAGGGGTAAGCTTAGAGATTTTATACATTTTTAGAAAATAATTACAAGACAGAAAATTTTGGTCTCTTTGCTAAACTATACAAAACACTTTCATAATCATTTTGATGCCTGATAACTTCAGGGTTCATTGCCCCTGTACATTTTTCAAATTATTTGCTTCTCAATACATACGGCTTTAATTTACCCCCCACTGACAAGCCCCAAATGGGTTTTTAAGAATTTTGAGAGTGAACTTCTATAGTTCTGCTTCAGCTCTGGCTTTAATCGCTGACACAGAATCTTGTAAGAAGCACCAAATTTAGAAGAATGGGGTGGAGGGGGGGTCCCAGCAGCTTTTCCTATGGCAAGTGCTGAGGTGATTTTCTTGTTTTGTTTTGGATACAGAATTACCATTTTCTCTGATAGAATTTTCCTTTGAATTAAAAAAAATATTTTGTTTTAGCTGTAGTTCATTTATTTATTTTTTATGTGGTGCTGAGGATTGAACCCAGCGCCCCGCCCATGCTAGGCGAGCAATCTACTGCTGAACCACAATCCCAGCCCCCCTTTGAATTTTGTTTTAATGCCTATTTATTTAATAAAAAATTTAGATATCAGATAGTTGTCACTGGGGCCATTTCTTGTTAATTAAAAAAAATTGTGTGCTAAGGATTTTTTATCTTGAATTTTATGGAATAATAACAAAGTTAAATATTTATACCTTTAAGTACCAAATTGTAATAATTATTGTTCTCACAAGAAATTTTGACCTTATGAGTAAATATAATTTATATACAAATAAATAATAACTCAAATGTGCATTCTTTTAAAGGCTCAAAATGACTTTTAAGTCAGTCTCTTATGCTTACTGTGTTCTCAAGGCATGAGACAAACAGATGACACCTGCATTTTACTAGAAAGAAGATGGACACCCACAGCTAGTGCTGGAATTGGGGTAAAAGCCTGTCACGTCTTGGGCCCCAGCTGCTCTCATGACCCTTTAGGAAAGTGAGCCGGGCTTGTTAATCTTTTCTATGTTTTCAGCGCGTCTGGTCAGGAATACTTGACTTGCAGCTTATATTCTTGCTTGTGTTTGCCTCTTGGCGCAGTTCCTGTTGGTGAATGACCCACCATGCTTTCTTTATCATGGGATCCTGTTACTGTGTTGACAGTTGATTGGATCAGGGATTAATGCTGGACCCAAGGCAGTCATCTGTAGGGGCGTCATTGTGTGTGGGTGAGGGGCTGTGGGGGACAGTGGTGGTGGTGCAGAGAAGCTGACATTGGAACTAACAGCAGAAAGACAAGAGGGAGCAGCCAGCACTTGCAGAGATGGGCAGAGGGAATAGTAGGTGGGGATGATCTGAGTCCGGGATGATCTGAGTCAGGGATGAGGGCAGCATGCTGGGAGAGAGCAAGGAGCTGGTGTGGCGGGAGAGCTGAGCGAGGGAGCACGGGGAGCACATGGTGAGGTGAGGCTGGAAAGGAGGTGCTTGGAGCAGATCATTGGGGCCATTGCAAGAAGTTGGGATTTCAGTCCAAATGTACCAGGAGCTGCTGGGGGAGTTTCAAGCATGTAGTGACATATTGGCATTCTTGTTTTGGGCCAGGGGTAGTGATGGGGATTGACGCCTCATATGATTGAGGCAAGTGCTCTACCACTGAGCTCCAGCTTCAGCCTGACGTGATGCACTCTATTACTACCACAGTAGTGCACATCAGACTGAAGAATTATGTGATCAAAAACCGTTAGGATATAGGAGTAGGAAAAATTATAGCTGTTTACAAAACATGATAAGAAGCAGTGCTCTAGAAGTAATTAAACTCTCATGTGCATCCACCTGTGTGTCCACACTCTGTAACTTTTCATTTACTATTCTCGGGATCAGGATCCCATCTCTCTGTGGAAACAAAGCTATCTTCTAATTTACACTTTGCAGGTCATCAACTTTTCAGTAAACCTCATCCTTGCCTACCAGGATCAATACCAAGATCCAAGATTCTTCTTTCCACAGTGGCTTAGATGACACAGTCTTGAAAAACACCCCAGAAAGACAACTCCTGGAAACCTTTGACTTAGGGGTGGATGTGGAAGCCCGAGGGATCTTGCGGTATCCAGTGTAAGGTAGCTGCTCTGAGTTCTGTCCTCTGGCATCTTTCCCCTGGTTAATTACTAATATGCTTTCTTTTGGGCAGCACTGGGAATGGAGCCCCTGGGTGCTCTCCCTCTTCCCCAACCCTTTTTATCTTAGTAAATTTTGAGACAGGTGTTCGCTGAGTTGCTGGGACTAGACTACGTCCTTAGCCTCCAGAGTCACTGAGATTACAGGTGTGCACCACCATACCTGGCTTCATCTGCTTCTTTAACCTTCTCTGTTGTTAAAGTGTAGTACAAATATGCTTGAAGGAATACTTGCATATGACCAGACTTTTATATGGGCTCATGTTTGCACCCACACACTGGGCCACCTTCCTGTGGACAGTTTACTTTTCCAACATCCTTTCCACCACAGGTGATTTGTTGAAGCCAGTCATGATCACCTTATCTTCTCTGACATTTAATGATTTGGATTAAGCTAGTTTGGACCAATGAAACATGCTGGAGAAGCTTGTTTGGCATTCCCGGGAAAGGAACTTTCTCATACCTGAGAGAGAGGCATTGGAAGCCAGGTGCTCTTACTCCTCCTCCTCCTTCCTGCCTCCTTTTGTGAATGAGAGGGCTTGGTTGCTTCAGGCAGCCTATTGTGGCCATGCAACAAAGCCGACATACAGAATAAGGCAGTTCATTGAGAATGGCAGAGAAGTCTAGAATTGGGAGATATATTTTTAGAATTTCTGTCTAAAAGTGTTGGTAGGAGCTGGGTACAGTGGCACACGCCTGTAATCCCAGCAGCTCAGGAAGCTGAGGCAGGAGGATTGTGAGTTCAAATCTAGCCTCAGCAAAAGTGAGCACTAAGCAACTCATTGAGACCCTGTTTATAAATAAAATATGAAATAGGGCTGGGGATGTGGCTCAGTGGTTGAGTGTCCCTGAGTTCAATCCCCAGTACAAAAAAAAAAAAGTGCTGATATTGTATTTAGAGGAAAAGTGGGGGTGTTTCATGACAGCATTTTGTTCTTTATCAGATATGTATTGAACAGTTTCCTAACCCATTGGGATGGACACTGAGGAATTTAGTTAAAAAACAAAATGGGATACAGAACTTGCCTTTGCAGGAAACATTTTTGTGGGTATTAGATTTTTTTATCCCTATTATAACTCTCACTTTGTACTGGGTTTGGGAGTGAAAGAATACTCGGTTAGTAATATTTAGTTTAAGGTTTTAGAATTTCAGGGCCTAAAAATGTTAACACTTCTTTTTTGTGGACCAATGTCAGGACAGTGAGTTGCCTTTAATGATGTTGCTGGGCAAGCAGGACACATGGGTACCTCGAGAATCCAACAGTGACAGCCAGGCTTGAAGAAAGTGCTGGAAACTGAGACTGGCCAGCTCTCCCGACTTACTGGACTGAATTTATGCCTCTCTAGTTTCCTCCTCTGCTCGCTGGCTCTCGGGGCCCTGTGGAGCACGCTGGCTCTGTCGTGCCTGAGCTTCCGTGTTACCCTGAAAGGGGGAAAGTCTCTTTCTCTCTGTCCTCATTCCTGGTTTCTAGCGTTGGGACTCAGTCATTCTAGTTTGGTTCAGCTGCCTTCTGCCATAGTCATCTGTGTCCAGGGAGCAGGGTCCTGTCATCCAAAAGGGCTGCAGCAGAGGGGCTTCTGCTGTTGGGTGAACGATAGTGCAGGAACATTGTGAGCTGGTTACCTCTCCCCAGAGTGTCCCTCATACCACATGATTCTGGGACAGCACGGCCGCTGCACTAGCACAGTCTAGAGTAGGCATTGCATGAGGGTGTGCGGAATCTACTGCGGGGAGTGGGTACGGCTGAAGAGAAGATTGTCAGACTTCAGATAAGGGCGCGTGTGTGTGTGTGCGTGTGTGTGTGTGTGTGTGTGTGTGTGTGTGGAGGGTCGAGAGAGAGAGGGAGACAGGGAGAGAGGATTAGTAAGAAAGAGCTGCTTGATTGTATTTGTATAGGTGTTGGTTTCCTTCCTAGGAAATTCTTCTTGTCATAAAGTCCTGGGCTCCCGTGAAGCTAAGTTTAATTGTGGTATCGTCAGTTATCAAACACACCGCCTAGGAGGGACTCATGGCTCGTTGAGCAGGAAAGCCCTGAGAACTTGCCGAATTTGTTTGAAGTGGCAGATCCTGGAGAACACACTGGTGAAGCTGGCTCCCTACCCTGAGGAGGTTTACGGGGCAGATGAGACAGTTTAACTGAGGAGAGTCGTAGATGCCGAATGAGGAAGTCTGGTGACATGTCTGTTTTGATGGGGAGATGTTTTTAGAAAAGCTTCGTCCTGAGGTGGCATTTGAACTGGTCATTGGAGATGGGGGGCAGTTGGGTAGAGGGGATGACAGAGTTGAGAAGGGACACACAGAGTGGACAGGATGCTCCAGGAGGGGTGGGCAGTGATGTGGGTGAGGCAGAAGAAACCCTTCCTTTTGCTGTGGAGGAGTGGGTTTTGATGGACTGTCATGTATGATGTAAAGGTAAACTCAGATGGCAAAGGACTGTGGGTGCCGGGCTTGAATTAGTGTATACCTTCAAGCTTTTCCGAAAACTCATGATCATTGCAAATGCTTCATGGGATCAGTGTGACAAGCTTGCTGTTCCTGCTGTGTTCCTCAGTTCAGTAAACTGCAAGGAATTTGTCATCACTTTTGCTGATAGGCCACATTTAACTAACCTTGGCTTCACCTTCACGACAAACCTAGAATCGGACCACTGCTTCCCACCTCCAGTCCTACAGTTGATTTCCACCACCTCTTTTACTTGCATCATGGCGTTGGGCTCTCTTTGGTCTCTGTCCTTACCTGCCTCCAGGGTGTTCTCCGATTGCCGGCAAAATGACCTGTCCACATAGAGGTCTGGTATCAGTATGCCTCTGCTGAAAACCAGACAATAAAATGCCTGGAATAGCTTCCTGTTTCATCCAGAGTAAGACTCTAAG
The DNA here is from genome assembly GCF_047511675.1 of Marmota flaviventris. Classification (NCBI taxonomy): domain Eukaryota; kingdom Metazoa; phylum Chordata; class Mammalia; order Rodentia; family Sciuridae; genus Marmota; species Marmota flaviventris. The sequence continues at coordinate 156,606,774 of NC_092501.1, forward strand.
TCCTGCAAGGCTTCCCGCACATCCTTTTCCTCCTGTTCACTGTGATTTGACTGTTCCTTGAGGTCAGGCAGGCTTACCACCCCAGGGCCTTTGCGCTTGCTGGATTATGCCTGGTTCACTGTGTCTGCAAGTATATACAGGACTCACTCCCCTCACCTTCTTTAGGCCACAATCCGGTGTCAATTTCTTCAGGGACCTTTTATTGGCCATCTTATTTAAAAGTACAAAGTACTGCTGCCACCTCACATTCTGAGTTCCATTTTCCTAATTTATTTTTCCCTGTAGCAGTTTTTGCTGCTGGATATGTATTTTGTTTACTTTGTCTCCCACTGGAATATGACCTACACAACCTCGAGAGTTTTTCTCTTTTGATCATTATTATTTCCTTAGTGCCCAGAACACTCTGGCTTCTTTGTATTTGCTTAATGAGCAAAAATAAGTCTAAGGGGGTAGATGGTCTCCTTTTATTTTAGACCATTCATGGGACATATTTGATGCTTTTAAGTAGACAAACACTTTCAAATACAAGTCTCTCCTAAGGTGTCTCTGTGTACTGGGTATTCAGCCTGAGATGACTGGACTCAACCTTCTTATTGCATGAGTCACTGTTTGGCAAGCTTTTAGCCTATAAAGAGCCAGATAAGAAATATTTTAGGTATTGTGGGCCTTATTGTCACACCTATTTAACTCTCTCCTAAAAAACTCATTTCTGCAGTTGTAATTGTGAAAACAGCCCTAGCTATGGTTCAGTGAATCTGTATATCTATGTTCCAATAAAACTCTGTTTATAGACACAAAAGTTGGAATTTTGTGCAACTTTAGCATGAAATATTACTCTCCTTTTGATTTTTTCAACTATGTAAAAATGTCAAAGCCTTTCTTAGCACATAGACTATGTAGACACAGGAGGTGGCTGAAGTTGGCCCAGGAGCTGTGGTTTATGAATACCTGATATAGGCCTTTCTGTCTCACCCTTAATGGTTAGAAAATCTTCCCTGTTAACAGGAAACCTATTTAGAATATTTACCTATAGTTTCTATGGTGAAATAGAATATGTATACTGAAAAAATACACAAAATATAAGTGTACAGCTTAACAAATTATTGTGAACACCTGCATATTATCTGGGCCAAAAGGACAAATCTCAGCACCCAGAAGTCCTTTGTTCCTTAAAAATAACCTCTGCCCCTGCAACCACTATCTGACTTTTATGGAGATCATTTCCTTTTTTTCTTTTTCCAATTTTGCAGCCTTAATATGCTTCCTATAACTGTGGTTTAGTTTTGCCTGTTTATTTTTTTAAGGTGGGGTCTCACCGTGTTGGTCAGACTGGTCTGGAACTCCCGGGATCAGAAATCCTTCTGCCTCAGTCTCCCAAAATGGAACTTCAGACATGGGCCACTGTGCCCACTGCTTATTTTTTGAATTTTATTTAGAATCATATGCTTTTTTCCCCCCATAGCTTCTTTCACTTAATATTATATTTGTGGGTTTCATTCAAATATTCATCTATTCATCTATTTCTTTATAGTAATATTCTCTTGGGATATACTATAATTAGTTTATCTAGTCCACTCTTGATAGACATTGGGTTGTTTTCTGTTTGTTATAAACTATGCTTCTTCCAACACATTCTCATCTTCACCAATCTCTTGGTGTGCCTCTCTGTTGGATATTTGCCAAAAAAGAGCTGGGCATGTGGCTTAGTGGTTAAGCCCTGGTATGTATGTATGTATGTGTAAATAAACAAACAGATAAATAGAACTAGGGATCTCTAGACAACTACAGCAGAGTGTAAAGCCAACTGAGTGCTGTGTGTAACCTACTGCCCAGGTGGCACATCCCTAAGAAAGTCCAGAGTGGTATCTCGGTATGGTTCTTGGTTTTTGGTACTAGGTGCTGAACGCAGGAGTGCTTCACCACCCAGTTATATTCCAGTCCTTTTTTCATGCACCCCCGTGTCCAGCTCTGTATAGTTTTTTAGCATTTTCCTAATAGCTCCTGCCTTTTTTTCTTTTCTTTTAAGCTCCACCAGGGACTACTGGTCTTGACTGTTTTCTACTGACTTTTCTCTTACATTCTGAAGTTGCTTGGTTGATCCTGTGGTATAGATGTCTTTCCCCACCCTGTGGCTTTCACAGTCTTCATTTCCATGAAGAAATTCTCTTTTCAATGTTCTAAAGTGTATCAGGCTTTTTCTTTTAGGTGAGTGCTTTTTTTGTCATTTGACATTCATCTTATTCCACTTCATTTAATTGAAAATACACCCTGGTCATGATCCATTAGGTTGAGTTTACAATTCACTAATGGGTTGATACCAGTAGTTTGAACACACCACTCTAAGATATATTTGGAAAGCAAATGGTCTCTTAGTTACATTGACAAGCTTTGGTGAGGCAGTTTCTATGTCTTTATCATTGAATTTCACCTCCTTCTGTTTGGATGGTTGAGAAATTATAGAGCTTTAACTGATCATTCAAATTCTTGAATTAGAGATGGAGACTCACCCTTTTGTCAACATTTTTCTGCTGACTTGTTTGGGAAATTGTTGGTTTTGTAATTTCACAATGGCAATTCGTCAGTGGTCACTGTAGTCAGGAGGAACACCATGGGGGGTTGTGGGAGACCACCAAGGTGGCAGCTACCTGACTACTGACTGCAGAGTTACTAAGGTAACCAGGACCTTTGGACTTTGCTAACCTGGGAGCTGTTGCTATTAGTTACACTTTTCCCATGAAGGAAAGCAAGCTGGCTCTGGCAGTGGGCTCATCTCAGTTTTCCTGGAGAATTTACTTTCAGTTGTTTTCCTCTCTCTTTTTTTTTGGTAGTGGGGATTGAACTCAGGGGCACTCAACCACTGAGCCACATCCCCAGCTCTCTTTTGTGTTTATTTAGAGACAGGATCTCACTGAATTACTTAGGGCCTAAGTTACTGAGGCTGGCTTTGAACTCTCGATCTTCCTGCCTCAGCCTCCTGAGCTGCTGGGATTACAGGGGTGTGCCACCGCGCCCAGGAGTCATCACTGTTTTTGCCCATGTATTGAAGACCATGTGGAAAGGGAATTCTGTTTGTTAAATGTCCAGAGCATTAGCTTGGCTGACTGTGTCTGTGTAGGGCAGGGCCCAGCAAAGAAGAGAAAAAAAATCACAGTGCTAGAGGAGGAAGCCCAGAAGAAACCATGAAAAAAACCCCGGCCTGGGTGGTCTCCATTCTGCTGTCATTAGTGTCCCTGCATGCAACTCCATAACTGTGTGCCTCGCGTTTTCTTCAGTCCCACATCTCTTCATGTCATGGAAGTGTAAGTTTGCAAACTAGGACCATTTTTCATTCATAAATATTTTAATAAATTAACCTGGAATCAAAAGGAGATGGAACTCAGGTAGAATTGAGTTACAATTCTGTTCTTGGCTTTTTTTTTTTTTTTTTTAGGTTATGATTTTAGCAGTTTTATTTTTCTTTTGGAGGTGCTGGCTCATTTTTTTTTTCATTTTAAAAAATTGGTTTATTCTAATTTGTTATACATGACAGCAGAATGAATTTCAATTCACATTACACATATAGAGCACAATTTTTCATGTCTCTGGTTGTTAGGTTAGTGCTATGTTATCTTTTAAAAAGTCTTATTGTTTTGGCTTTCACAAGTGGACCTGGGTAGATAGGGTTTTTTGGGGGTGGGGGTGAGGGGTGAGGGGTGTGCTCTTCAGTTAAGGATCAAGTTTCATTCTTTTTCCATATGGACATTCAGTTGTCCCAGAGCTACTTATTTAAAAGATGACTTTTTTTTTTTTTTTTTTCACAGTTCTAGAGTGTACTTTAAAAATAGTCCTTGTGCCCAAATATGAATGAGTCTATTTTGTGCTCTCTATCCCATTGGTCTATTTGTCTCTATTTCACTATTGCATTGTCAAATTTACTAAGATTTTATAGCAAGTCTCTTTCTCTATTTCAGAATGTTTTGGGAATTCATGGACCATTTTGTTTAGTATCAGTTTATCAATGTTAATGAAGAAAACCTGTTGACATTTTATTTATTTATTTATAAATATATATGTTTTTAGTTGTGGATGGACACAATACCTTTATTTTATTCATTTATATTTATGTGGTGCTAAGGATCGAAACCAGGGTCTCGCACATGTGAGGTAAGCGCTCTACTGCTGAGCCACAACCCCAGCCCAATACCTTTATTTTATATATTTATTTTTATGTGGTGCTGAGAATCAAACCCAGTGCCTCACATGTGCTGGGCAAGTGCTCTACCACTGAGCTATAACCCCAGCCCAACTGATGACATTTTGATTGGAACTTCATTGAAACTATAAGTCAACTAAGGGAGAAATGATATCATTATGTTACTGAGTGTTCCAAACCAAGAACATAGTGTTTCTCCATTGATTTTAGTTTTATTTCCTTCAATAATGTTTATTAGTTTTCTGCTTAGAAGTACTAAACTTTTTCACTATATTTGTTATGTGAGTTTTGATTCTTAAATATTCAGTTTTCTATTCAGTTTCAGTCTTATTTTGTCTAGTTCAGACAGCTTTGAATTAGCATTTTGTGATTCTTTCTCAGCTATTGTGCATCATTAAATTAGGCAATCAATATGTTGGTGTAACTTTACCCATCAGTAAAAATGTTCATTAAGGAGACTAAAGGTAGAGTATGACTTTTAGTTGAATATAAACTATTTTGTTCTGATATGATGTTTGAAATAGCTATTTATCTGTACAAATATATTTAGTTTAATAAACATTTTGCCATCCTTGTCATAAGCACATATTTATTTATGATCACTAGAAAGAGACATTGGGTGACCATATGTGTGAGTCACATTTTTGTTGGTGTGATGAAATACTGATAAGAACACCTTAGAGGTGGAAAAGTGTATTTTGAGCTCACAGTTTCAGAGATTTAATCCATGGCTGGCCGACTCCGTTGCTCTGGTTCCAAGGTAAGGCTGAAGGGCCTGCCAGAGGATTGCTGCTCTGTTCCTGTTGGCCCCGAAGCAGACAGAGAAAGGGCAGGAGCTGCAGGGAAGATGCCCCCTTTGGGGCAGGCCCCCAGTGACCCACCTCCTCCAGCCACTCCCCACCTGCCTACAGTTACCAGCAGCTAGTCCATTCAAATGAGATGGACTGATCAGGTCACAGCTCTCCCAGTCTAGTCATTTTACCTCCAAACATTTCTTCATTAACACAGGAGCTTTTGGGGGATAGCTCATATAAAACCATAAGACTATGTGAACTAAAAAAAAAAAAACATGGTAAAGCTATTTCTGCTGTCAGATGGGGATCCCCGTATGCAATGAAATGGAAAATACAAAATAGTTAGTATGGAGGAAACCTGAGAATGTGTTCTGTAGTTTAAATGTACATAGCCAAATAATTATATTTAATAATATTAGATTTTCATTCTCTTTAGTACATGCCAGTTGAGAATGGAGAAAGTGAACTCAGAAGTGTTTTGAGGAATTATTTTCAGAACTTAAAATTTTCTGAGATAATTGAAAATCACATGATAAAACATGTAAAATTTAGTAGGTTATGTGGACATTAGTATTAGGTTATATTTCTAAAATTTCTGGTTTTCCCAAAGTATTTGAATTATACTTTAGAGGCAAGGATTTCACTCCCCTATCCTAAATATAGCTCTTCTAATGTAAGAATTGGAAGCTGATGATTGCAAAGTTGGTGTAGAAACAAGTTTAAAAACACCTCCTGTAATCCCAGTGGCTCAGGAGGCTGAGGTAGGAGGATTGCAAATTCAAAGCCAGCCTCAGCAAAATCAAGGTACTAAGCAACTCAGTGAGACCCTGTCTCTAAATAAAATATAACATAGGGCTGGAGATGTGCCTCAGTGGTTGAGTGCCCCCGAGTTCAATTCCTGGTACCAAAAAAACAAAACAAAACAAAAACCTATTCTGTGGGTGTTTAATAAATTCATATCTGTTTGTTAATTTTTGAGTCTGTGGATTAGATGTTGTTTTCTTTGATTAAAAAAATTAGAGAAAGAGATAAAGCACTGTAAGAAAGAATCAGAATTCTGACCTCACAGGTTGAGATTAACTTGGGAAAAAGGACTTCTCAAGCGAAATGAAATGTGGGAAGCGCTGGGTTTTCAGGCAGAGGCAGGAAAATAGTGCTATTGTTAGCCCATTCATTTTCATGAGGCTGACCACAAAGTGGGGGTGATATATTGTATGTGGTCTCAGGGTGACCTAGGACATCATTCAGAGTTGTTGCAATAGAGATTTAAATTATTTTAAAGAAAGTTTTTCTATTTTTATTTGTAAATTTATCAATGGTATGCTTAAAGCAATTATTTACAGATATATTTTGGCCATTTAGTTGTGCCAGCAATGATTATAATTTTTTATTGTTTTGTAATTCTGTATCATTTTTATTTTAAATCCATAAATTTTTATCTTTACAGCCTAAGATAAGTTCTGTATTGTCTTTTCACCACAAAGCTAGAGAGCAATGTACATGTTGTTAATTTGAAACTCTGCGCTCACCAGGACAGCCATGTTGGAAAGGCCTGATTGTTCTGAAGGCTTTGTTATTGGTTAACAGAGAGGAGGAAAAAGTGGGTTTTGTGTGAATTGTCATTTTGTGACGTGTGGACCTGGATTTCTCCGCAGGTCTTAACTAGAATCTCGGCTCCTCTTACAGTAGTTGGAAAGTCCATAGACCATGTGCATCCTGTGATGGAGCGCTGTTGTCCTGTTGGTAAGGGGCGGGCTGAGTGGCATGCCGCCCCCTGCTCATGCTTTCATCCTTGTGACTGTTCATGTATTACGCTGATTTCTTATAGTCCCTGTATTCAACTTCTGGTGTGAACTATAGAAGCCCCAGATCCGACAGGACTTTTCAAGTCTATATGTAACTAAGTAGCATTACAAAAACAGAGTCCGAGCCTTGTCAGGTGCAGTAAATGCACTGTCCAAATGGAGCATTTGAAATCAAAGCATTCTCAACCGCAGCATGCCTTTTGCACCACTGCCTCGTTCCTCACCTCTTCTTTCTACTCCATTCCCCCTGCGGTTATATTCCTTATGAATTTGTTCTTTTTTTTTTTTAATTTCCATTTTCTTTCACAGATTTTATTTATTATTATTATTATTTATTTACCCTAATTTGTTATACATGATGGCAGAATGCAATTCATTTCATATTACATATAGAGCACAATTTTTCAAGTCACTGATTGTGCACAAAGTATTTTCACATCATTTTGTCTTCCTACATGTACTTAGGGTAATGATGTCATTCCTACCCCCTTTCACCATTTTTTCCCCTCCCTCCCCTTTGCGCTATCTAAAGTTCTCCATTCCTACCATGCTTCCCTCCCATCGCCATTATGAGTCATCATCCTCATATCAAAGAAAACATTCAGCCTTTGGTTTTTTGGGATTGGCTTGCTTCACTTAGCATTAGATTTTCCAACTTCATCCATTTACCTACAAATGCCATGATTTTATTCTCTTTCAATGCTGAGTAATGTACCATTGTGTATATATACCACAGTTTCCCTATCCATTCATCTACTGAAGGGCATTTAAGTTGGTTCCAAAATTTAGCTTTTCTGAATTGTACTTCTGTGATCATTGATATGGCTGTAGTATGCTATTTTTAAGTCCTTTGGGTATAAACTGATGAGTGGGATAGCTGGGTCAAATAGTGGTTCTATTCCAAGTTTTCCAAGGAATCTCCATACTGCTTTCCGGATTGGCTGCACCAATTTGCAGCCCACCAGCAATATATGAGTGTGGTCTTTTCCCCCACATCCTCGCCAACACTTATTGTTGTTTGTATTCTTGATAGCTACCATTATGACTGGAGTGAGATGAAATCTTAAGAGTAGTTTTGATTTGCATTTCTCTAATTGCTAGAGATGTTGAACATTTTTTCATATGTTTGTTGGTTGATTGTATATCCTCTTCCAAGATGTGTCTGTTTAGTTCCCTGGACCATTTATTGATTGGGTTATTTGTTTTTTCTTTTGGGTATTAAGGTTTTTTTTTTTTTTAATTTTTATTGTTGGTTGTTCAAAACATTACATAGTTCTTGATATATCATATTTCACACTTTGATTCAAGTGGGTTATGAACTCCCATTTTTACCCCGTATACAGATTGCAGAATCACATCAGTTACACATCCATTGATTTACATATTGCCATACTAGTGTCTGTTGTGTTCTGCTGCCTTTCCTATCCTCTACTATCCCCCTCCCCTCCCCTCCCCTCTTCTCTCTCTACCCCCTCTACTGTCATTCATTTCTCCCCCTTGTATGATTTTTCCCTTTCCCCTCACTTCCTCTTGTATGTACTTTTATATAACCCTGAGGGTCTCCTTCCATTTCCATACAATTTCCCTTCCCTCTCCCTTTCCCTCCCACCTCTCATCCCTGTTTAATGTTAATCTTCTTCTCCTGCTCTTCGTCCCTACTCTGTTCTTAGTTACTCTCCTTATATCAAAGAAGACATTTGGCATTTGTTTTTTAGGGATTGGCTAGCTTCACTTAGCATAATCTGGTCTAATGCCATCCATTTCCCTGCAAATTCTATGATTTTGTCATTTTTTAATGCAGAGTAATACTCCATTGTGTATAAATGCCACATTTTTTTTATCCATTTGTCTATTGAAGGGCATCTAGGTTGGTTCCACAGTCTTGCTATTGTGAATTGTGCTGCTATGAACATCGATGTAGCAGTGTCCCTGTAGCATGCTCTTTTTAGGTCTTTAGGGAATAGACCGAGAAGGGGAATAGCTGGGTCAAATGGTGGTTCCATTCCCAGCTTTCCAAGAAATCTCCATACTGCTTTCCAAATTGGCTGCACCAATTTGCAGTCCCACCAGCAATGTACAAGTGTACCCTTTTCTCCACATCCTCGCCAGCACTTGTTGTTGTTTGACTTCATAATGGCTGCCAGTCTTACTGGAGTGAGATGGTATCTTAGGGTGGTTTTGATTTGCATTTCTCTGACTGCTAGAGATGGTGAGCATTTTTTCATGTACTTGTTGATTGATTGTATGTCCTCATCTGAGAAGTGTCTGTTCAGGTCCTTGGCCCATTTGTTGATTGGGTTATTTGTTATCTTATTGTCTAATTTTTTGAGTTCTTTGTATACTCTGGATATTAGGGCTCTATCTGAAGTGTGAGGAGTAAAGATTTGTTCCCAGGATGTAGGCTCCCTGTTTACCTCTCTTATTGTTTCTTTTGCTGAGAAAAAACTTTTTAGTTTGAGTAAGTCCCATTTGTTGATTCTAGTTATTAACTCTTGTGCTATGGGTGTCCTATTGAGGAATTTGGAGCCCGACCCCACAGTATGTAGATCGTATCCAACTTTTTCTTCTATCAGACGCCGTGTCTCTGATTTGATATCAAGCTCCTTCATCCATTTTGAGTTAACTTTTGTGCATGGCGAGAGAAAGGGATTCAGTTTCATTTTGTTGCATATGGATTTCCAGTTTTCCCAGCACCATTTGTTGAAGATGCTATCCTTCCTCCATTGCATGCTTTTAGCCCCTTTATCAAATATAAGATAGTTGTAGTTTTGTGGATTGGTTTCTGTGTCCTCTATTCTGTACCATTGGTCCACCCGCCTGTTTTGGTACCAGTACCATGCTGTTTTTGTTACTATTGCTCTGTAGTATAGTTTGAAGTCTGATATCGCTATACCGCCTGATTCACACTTCCTGCTTAGCATTGTTTTTGCTATTCTGGGTCTTTTATTTTTCCATATGAATTTCATGATTGCTTTCTCTATTTCTACAAGAAATGCCGTTGGGATTTTGATTGGCATTGCATTAAACCTATAGAGAACTTTTGGTAATATCACCATTTTGATGATGTTAGTTCTGCCTATCCATGAACAGGGTATATTTTTCCATCTTCTAAGATCTTCTTCTATTTCTCTCTTTAGGGGTCTGTAGTTTTCATTGTATAAGTCTTTCACCTCTTTTGTTAGGTTGATTCCCAAGTATTTTATTTTTTTTGAGGATATTGTGAATGGAGTGGTTGTCCTCATTTCCATTTCAGAGGATTTGTCGCTGATATACAGCAATGCCTTTGATTTATGTGTGTTGATTTTATATCCTGCCACTTTGCTGAATTCATTTATTAGCTCTAATAGTTTCTTTGTAGACCCTTTTGGGTCGTCTAGGTATAGAATCATGTCAACTGCAAATAGTGATAATTTAAATTCTTCTTTTCCGATTTTTATGCCTTTAATTTCTTTTGTCTGTCTAATTGCTCTGGCCAGTGTTTCGAGAACTATGTTGAACAGAAGTGGTGAGAGAGGGCATCCCTGTCTTGTTCCAGATTTTAGAGGGAATGCCTTCAATTTTTCTCCATTCAGAATGATGCTAGCCTGAGGCTTAGCATAGATTGCTTTTACAATATTGAGGTATGTTCCTGTTATCCCTAGTTTTTCTAGAGTTTTGAACATAAAGGGATGCTGTACTTTGTCGAATGCTTTTTCCGCATCTATCGAGATGATCATATGGTTCTTACTTTTAAGTCTATTGATGTGGTGAATAACATTTATTGATTTCCGTATATTGAACCAGCCTTGCATCCCAGGGATGAATCCTATTTGATCATGATGCACAATTTTTTTGATATGTTTTTGTATCCGATTCGCCAGAATTTTATTGAGGATTTTTGCATCTAGGTTCATTAGAGATATTGGTCTGTAGTTTTCTTTCTTTGAAGTGTCTTTGTCTGGTTTAGGAATCAGGGTGATGTTGGCCTCGTAGAATGAATTTGGAAGTTCTCCCTCTTTTTCTATTTCCTGAAATAGCTTGAAAAGTATTGGTGTTAGTTTCTCTTTAAAGGTTTTGTAAAACTCTGCTGTATACCCATCCGGTCCTGGGCTTTTCTTAGTTGGTAGTCTTTTGATGGTTTCTTCTATTTCCTCAATTGATATTGGTCTGTTTAGGTTGTCTATATCCTCCTGACTCAATCTGGGCAGATCATATGACTTAAGAAATTTATGGATGCCTTCACTATCTTCTATTTTATTGGAGTATAAGGATTCAAAATAATTTCTGATTATCTTCTGTATTTCTGAAGTGTCTGTTGTGATATTGCCTTTTTCATCCCGTATGCTAGTAATTTGAGTTCTCTCTCTTCTTCTCTTCGTTAGCATGGCTAAGGGTCTGTCGATTTTATTTATTTTTTCAAAGAACCAACTTTTAGTTTTGTCAATTTTTTCAATTGTTTCTTTTGTTTCGATTTCATTAATTTCAGCTCTGATCTTAATTATTTCTTGCCTTCTACTTCTTTTGTTGTTGTTTTGCTCTTCTTTTTCTAGGATTTTGAGATGAAGTATGAGATCATTTATTTGTTGGTTTTTTCTTTTTTTAAGGAATGAAGTCCAAGCAATGAATTTTCCTCTTAGAACTGCTTTCAATGTGCCCCATAGATTCCGATATGTTGTGTCTGTGTTTTCATTTATCTCTAAGAATTTTTTAATTTCCTCCTTGATGTCTTCTATAACCCATTGATCATTCAGTAACCTATTATTCATTCTCCAAGTAATGCATGATTTTTCCTTCCTTCTTTTATTGTTGATTTTCACTTTCATTCCATTATGATCAGATAAGATGCATGGTATTATCTCTACTCCTTTATATTGTCTGTTGCCCTGTGACATAATATATGATCTATTTTTGAGAAGGATCCATGTGCTGCTGAGAAAAAAGTGTAACTGCTTGATGTTGGGTGGTATATTCTATATATGTCAATTAAGTCTAGGTTATTAATTGTGTTATTGAGTTCTATAGTTTCCTTATTCAACTTTTGTTTGGAAGATCTGTCCAGTGGTGAGAGAGGTGTGTTGAAGTCTCCCATGATTATTGTATGGTGGTCTATTAGACTCTTGAACTTGAGAAGAGTTTGTTTGATGAACATAGCTGCACCATTGTTTGGGGCATATATATTTATGATTGTTATGTCTTGTTGGTGTATGGTTCCCTTGAGCAGTATGTAGTGTCCCTCTTTATCCCTTTTGATTAACTTTGGCTTGAAATCTATTTTATTTGATATGAATATGGACACTCCTGCTTGTTTCCGAAGTCCATATGAGTGATATGATTTTTCCCAACCTTTCACCTTCAGTCTATGTGTGTCTTTTCCTATCAAATGCGTCTCCTGTAGGCAGCATATTGTTGGGTCTTGTTTTGTGATCCATTCTACTAGCCTGTGTCTCTTAATTGGTGAGTTTAAGCCATTAACAATTAGGGTTATTATTGAGATATGGGTTGTTCTTCCAGCCATATTTGTTTATTTATGTTACTAAACATGGTTTGTTTTCCTCTTTGATTATTTTCCCCCCTTTACTGTCCTACCTCCCACTGTTGGTTTTCATTGTTATTTTCCATTTCCTCAAGTTGAAATACTTTGTCTTCATTGTCTGATGTTCTATCTTCTAAGTGTTCTACTCTGCTGGTAGTATTCTCAATTGAGTTTTTAAGTTGGTTTATTGCTTCTTGCATTTCTAGGATTTCTGTTTGTTTGTTTTTTATAACCTCTATCTCCCTGTATAGTTGATCTTTTGCTTCCTTGGTTTTGTTTATGTAATTCATTGTCGAAGTGATCTTTCATTGTCTGATTTTGCTGTCTAATGTCTTCCTTGAGACTCCAGATCATCTGAAGCATGTAAATCCTGAATTCTTTATCTGACATTCCATCTGCTGCAGCTATTACCTCTTCTAAAGTTGAGTTGACCTGCATTGCTTGTGGTCCTTTCTTTCCTTGTCTTTTCATACTGCTTGCATTTCTTTCTGCTTGGTGAAACTGTTGTGTTTTTGAAATTTTCCCCCTATATATTTATATTGCTCTTGTATAGTTGAAAAGTCTCCCTTGCAGGGTCGGGCGGCGGCTGTGCTCCTCCTCCAATTGGGGTGATCTGTCTACCACGCTGACGGTCCACTGGGCCTGTTCTGCCGGTCGGTCGCAGGTCTGCCTACCTTGCAGGCGCGGGCGGCGGCTCTGCTCTGCTCTGCCCCTCCTCCAATTGGTGAGACGTGTCTACCACGCCCGCGGACCCCTGGGCCTGTTCTGCCGGTCGGTCGCAGGTCTGCCTACTTTGTAGGCGCAGGCGGTGGCTCTGCTGTGCTCTTACTCCAATTGGGGTGACGTGTCTACCACGCCGGCAGGCCGCTGGGCCTGTTCCAGGCGCGGGCAGCGGCTCTGCTCTGCCCCTACTCCAATTGGGGTGACGTGACTACCACGCCGGCGGGCCTCTGGGCCTGTTCCGGGCGCGGGCAGCGGCTCTGCTCTGCCCCTACTCCAATTGGAGTGACGTGACTACCACGCCGGCAGGCCGCTGGGCCTGTTCCGCTGGTCAGTCGCAGGTCTGCCTACCTTGCGGGCGTGGGTGGCGGCTCTGCTCTGCCCCTACTTCAATTGGGCTGTTGTGACTACCACGCCGGCAGGTCGCTGGGCCTGTTCCGGGCGCGGGCGGTGGCTCTGCTCTGCCCGTACTCCAATTGGGGTGACGTGTGTACCACGCCGGCAGGCCGCTGGGCCTGATCCGCTGGTCAGTTGCAGGTCTGCCTACCTTGCAGGCGCAGGCGGCGGCTCTGCTCTGCCCCTCCTCCAATTGGTGTGACGTGTCTACCACACCTGCGGACCTCTGGGCCTGTTCTGCCGGTCGGTCCCAGGTCTGGCTACCTTGCGGGCGTGGGTGGCGGCTCTGCTCTGCCCCTACTCCAATTGGGGTGACGTGACTACCACGCCGGTGGGCCGCTGGGCCTGTTCCGGGCGCGGGCGAAGGCTCTGCTCTGCCCCTCTGGCTTGATGACAAAGTGAGTGAGACTCGGGTGTTTGTGACTCACTTTCTTTACCAGGAGACCCACTGTTTCTGTTGCCGCTGGTATCGATGAAGTTCTCTCCTCCGCCGCTTTCTGATGACATCAGATCTCTGCCATGTTGGTATCCCATGTGAATGGCAGCATTTCGTTCCCTTTGCCGGGTGACCAAAGCAATGGGTGAGTCCTGACCGGCCCTCACATGCCCCATCTCAATCCTGTTGCCACTGCCTATGAAGGCTCGGTTGGTATTTACCTCCACAGTATTCAGCAGGACCCGGACCGAGAAACAGTTTCCGCGGGTTCTTTAGCCCTGGGCCAGAGCAGTTCCGGGAGCTGGAATTTGGCCGCCCCGGGCTCGGTGTATGTTCTGATAGGAGCAGGCTCCAAGAAGCAGTTTCCACGGGTTCTTTAGCACTGAGCCTGAGTAATTTGTCTGCGAGCCGCAGGCGAATGGCAGCCTGAAATTACCTGTTCTATGGCTGAATGAGCTGCGGTCAGTCGAAAACAGGGATGGTGACGTCAGCTCTCCAAGATGGTGGCCGCTGGCTTCCTCTGTGGTCTGACCGGTGTGGAGAACTGAATTGGACCGCTTCCTTCCCCCGTCTCAAACCCAGAATTCAGCACTGAGCACAGTGATTGCACAGCTGGCAGAAGCCCGCAGGATCCGCAGCGCTGTATCTTTGCGTTGGTATCTCGTTTCCCAGCGCGCGCCACAGACTAGCTGCGGGTGATTTGCTAAATAAGCAGCGTGACCCTCCGTGCGGACAAATCTCTCGCGTTTGAGCCCCCGTAGCTGATCCTCGTGTGATGGAAATACTTCCTCTAGGTTTTGGAGCACCCCAATTTTGCTGGAAATTCCTAACAAGATAGCCTTTAGCCGTTCTAACTCGTCATTCTCCCGCACAGTGACGCGGTACACGGGGGTGATGCACTCCCTTCGCCGCCATCTTCCCCAGGGTCATGAATTTGTTCTTTACCCGCCTCACCTGGTCCAGTGAGCTCTTCATTTTCGCCTTCCCATGGAGCCACCTGTGGCCAGCTGATCTTTCCTAAGTCTTCAGACTTTCTCAGAGGCTTTCCACTGTCTGAGGAGCCTGCATTCTCCAAGCTGGTGTTCATGAAAGCTTGATTTCTGTCTGTTTTCCAGCACCATCTGTGCCTCTTCTCACTGTGATAGGATAAATGGTTGTGTATGATGGTGGACACTTTTAATGTTGACTCTGATTCCTTTTTCCGTCTTCTGAGAACAGTATCTTGCCTCTGCTTTAGCCACATAGTGAGCACAAGGATGTAGGCAAGCTGAGTTTTGGGTAGAGGAAGGCATAGCCTTTTT
The DNA here is from genome assembly GCF_047511675.1 of Marmota flaviventris. Lineage (NCBI taxonomy): Eukaryota > Metazoa > Chordata > Mammalia > Rodentia > Sciuridae > Marmota > Marmota flaviventris. Next base: position 156,621,930 of record NC_092501.1, read on the forward strand.
TCTTCAGAATGGGCCTGGTTTAGTCATGACTGAAGAGGCAACAGCAGTACCACTCTCAGGCCTTAGACTCCCAGATACTGAAAAAATCTATACTCAGGAAGGTGGGGAGTCCTTACCAGCCAACAGGTGTACAATTGTGACTCCTGAATTCCTTCATACTCAAGTAGTACTGAAGTCCTAATCTTCAGTAACTTCTGTACTAATTATTTCCCATGTTGATTCATGTATTGCTCACAGATAAAGAAATTGAGGCACAGAGTGGTTGTCACTCATCTGTGGCCAACTAGGTTGATATGATAGAACTAAAATTCAGGAGGTGCCACAGTCCCTGCTTTTATCCATTAATCTACTGCCTCTAATTACTGTCTTTTACACATGAGTATAATTTAAAACTCTGCCCAAGAATTTTAAGTCTAGTAGTATGGGAGGTGGTGTGGGGGAGGTGGTCTCAGCCTTCAGAAGGCTGCGTGAGTGGTGGTCATGACATGCACCCAAAGGGCGGCAAAACATTTTAAGACTTTTGTTAAGATTAATGTTTATGCTTCCCGTTAGTTGATTTGGTGCTAATTTTACCCACATCACTCACAAGGCTTGACTTGAATGAAGGGACACGATTACATTCTCAAGTCTTATTTAACTAGAAGGTTAGGATGTAGGATGGCACTGCTTGGAATTTTTGAGAAGGATGGAAGTCTTAGGTCATCTGACCATGTGGAATTGTAACACTGTGTGTGTGTGTGTGTGTGTGTGTGTGTATTTTGCAGGAACCTCTGTTAAGTTTGCTCACAAAGTTTGCAAACCCCTGTTATTCCAGTTACCACTACTAGCTCCCCAAAGTATTCTGAACCCCCCCCCCCCCCCCCCGCTCCGGGGTGCTTTATTGTGCTTTTATTGCTTGTTCTATTTTGTCTTCCTGGTTACTTTGTTAATTCTCTGTCAGGGAATCCCCAAACTTGGCCCACACAGACCTGAAACTAGCAGGTACTTGGCAGCCATTTGCTGAATGAGCGCATGATGACTTCCAGCACTCAACAGACACCGAAGTAGTATAAAATTGGGGTCTGGTTGTAACAGGACTCAAGGAAAAGGGAAGAGACCCTTGTGGATGAGCACGAGCTGAGTGTGGCCTTGTCATCATTCTCTAATGATCAAAGAACATTTTGAAGTCAGCAAGAGAGCTGCTTTCCTGCATGTCTAACCCCTGCCCCTTTTCAGTCTCTCCTGGTCTCCCCACCCCTACCCACTAAAGGCTGCCCTTTGTACAAGCCTTCTTTAATTCCCCTCTTGGACTCCTTCACTGTATCTGATTTTTACCTCTGTTGGTGCATTGGCTGACCTCGCCCCCTGTGTGATTTTTATTGTTGGGTGTGCGTATTGTTTGCTTTTCTAGACTATAAACTCTGTGCAAAACCCAGGTCTGTCCAAACCAGCCCTTTTCTGAGTGAGAAGGGTCACCAATCAACCTGATGTGTGGTTGCTTCCCAGAAATCAACCTGTGGCCTTTGACTTGTTACCTAAGCACTGGCCACCTGAACCTGTCTCCAGGCAGGTGAGATGGTGGAGAAAGTGGCAGAGTTACAGCGGTTTGGGTCATAGTTTTTTGCTGCGGTTTTACCAGTCTGGTGACATGGGCAGTTTACGTCATCTCACAGATCCTCATTGTACTGACATGTTAAGTAGAAATATCATTTATGTTTTACTGGTTTCTTAGACCTCCCCCCATTTTTGAGGAAGAAATGATATAAAAGACACTTTTTTATGGGTATGAAATGTCATGCAGAAGTAAGAGATAATTCTGGAATAAATTGAAGATTTTACAGCTGTGTAAACAAACTAGACTCTGATGTCTGAAATATTAATCTATAGAAAATGGTTTTTAGGGTAAAGCCCTAATGTAATTCCTTGTAAGTAATGCTTAGTAAATGAGTATTGTGGTTGTTATTAGCAGTATTATATTCCTTTTTCAAAACTTCCTTTATCGTAAAAACAATGATTCCCATCCACAGATTAACCTTAAGTTTTATCATTCCACTATGTCTTTATGCCACTTTGACTTTCTTGTGTCATTGAAAGTGACTACAAAAAGGTATAAAAGTGACAGGATTTAGAGAAGAGTGAGGAACTAGTAAGCATTCACTTAAGGCAATTAGATAGAAATCATGCCATCTCCTATTTTAGTGTTTTGTTCAGTTTTTGAAATAAGCTTCATAATGTAGGCCATACCAGAGCCCCGCAACTTAAGTGTGCTGACAGAATGGGACGTCCCACATGTAGGCAGAGCACTTGCTCCAGTCCTTATTTCCCACCTGCTATCTAGAAATACATGGTATGTAAAATCTCACATTACCTTTAATTGCAAATATACGTCAATCGAAAACCAAGCTGACCTTGATTCAAAGAAAGGAGACACAGTACAGAAAATAGGGAGGAACATTGACTGTAGTAAATGTAAAAGAAATAGAAGAACCACACAATTCAACTTTATTTATTTCCTTTATTTTTTTGTGCTGGGAATCAAACCCAAGGCCTGTTAGACAAGTACTCTGCCATTGAGCTACAACCCCACATGATTCGGAGAATATCCTAAGTTGTAAAATTCAATTTGATATGTGATCCTAACTAAATAAAAGGTCTCTTGCCTGTCCCTAGCATCCCAGCTTCCCATTCTTTATAAAGAATTTTTTTTTTTTTTAGTTGTCAATAGATCTTCTTCTTCTTTTTTTTTAATAGATCTTCTTTTAAATTTATTTATATGCAGTGTTTAGGATTGAACCTCACACATGCCAGGCAAGCAGCTCTACCACTGAGCCACCAAGCTTCCCATTCTTAAGTGCAGGCAGCTCTGTCTGTTAACAGACAATGAGAAGCCGGACATCTACATCTTCATGCTGTTTGAATTGCTATCAGACCCCCATTTTTCTCTGCTTTTACTATAAAATTGCTCATATAAATTCATAGTTAGTGCAACATATTTTGCAAAATTAAACTAGAAAGACATTATTTTGTAACCAAAAAGTAAAAATTAATTTCAGTATTCTTGAAGCAACAAAAAGAATTGAATCAGGGAGCTATGAAAACAGCTTATTTTTAATATCCAAACTGTAGGGATATAAAACGAGAGGGTTATATAAGAGGTATAAAAGGAAGAAATTACAACTTCAAAAAACAAGTGATTCCTAAGATCATTTTGTATAAGGAGGTTCTTACCAATACCTGCCAAACTTGGCATGAAGCCATCTTCCCTCATCCTCTTAAAAGCCACATCTAAAAGAAAAACTGTCAAATTTGTATTTTTAGTTAAAAAATTATTGTGATTATAAAGCAAACATAAATGTAACTTTCTGAAAATGCTAGATAGCAGAATGATATTTAGTAATTTCATTTAAGGAACTTTAGTGTTATTTAACTGATTACAAACTTTCTGCAATGCATTTTTCATAATGTTCTAATATTATCTCTTTAAAAGAGGGAGACAAAAATCATTCCAAAGACTGGTGTTTTTGTTAACTCCCATTTTCTCAGTGGCGCTGCTAAACAAGTTAGTGAGTTTTCTCTGGGTATCTTCTCTATTGCTTTTCTTTAATTCTTGCTAGTGCTACAGTCTAGCTAGCATTTTACATGATAAAGGAGATGTATGGAACTAATCCTAGAAACCTCTTTCTGCTTTCTCACGGAACACCTCCAGGCACTGAGAAGATAGAATACTTCATTTGCATTCTTAAACATTAGGGACTTGGAACCAGTCTTTCAGCTGGAAATGTTATTGCATTTACTGTCCCCAGGAGAAGAAAGGTTAAGGGCCCACTCAGGTTTGTTAGCTCATCTCTTTTTAGTATCCTGATCTGCACAAAGAGCATAGAATGTTGAAGCATAAATGCCCAGTCCCCTTTCTTCTTTACAATCAATGAGACTAGGGAAGTAGATATCAGTGCCGATTATAGGGAAATAAAAAGAAGAAAATCAGATATGCATAAAAGAAATGGCAAACAACAACAGACTGAAATCTGAGTCTTCTAAGAATTGAACATTTCCAAAATTAATATGAAACATACTAATATGAATTTTAAAAAATATTTTTCCCAAAAGTTTAAAGTTTACCTAAAAAGTACAAAAATATCCAGAGGTTTACACTTTGTTTAAATGGGTTTTCTTTTTTTGTGTTGCATGGGCTAGAACCCAGAGCCTCTGGCATGTTGGGCCAGTGGCCTATCATTGAGCTACACTTCAGCCTTAGATGGTTTTATTAAAGTAACAAGTACCAAGAACTTCTTTTTTTGCCATTTCTCAAGTAGTTTGGAAACTTCAAAACATTTCATAAGAGAAATTCAACATTTTTTTGAGTTAATATTAGCTGAAAAATAGAAATGGAAGTTATTCCATTGCCAAATATTAGAAAGTGTCCTATGCCCTTATGCTCATTTCCCACCTATGTGTGAAAAACAAGGTTTTAGATTTAACTATATTCCTTAAAATTTACCTAACTAGAAAACCTGACTTCTGCCAATAAAGTTGAGAAAGTTCCTACTATTCTCTGTCCTTAACTAAACACTGTACATAGCCGTCATCTGGAAGTAATATTGCAGCCTGAATGCATCGTGCCAAGTAGACATTTAATACAGAATATATACCAGACCAAATGAAATCCAGATCCTAGCAATACTGAAGCAAAGACACAGGTTCCTTTGGTTAAACCAAGTCGCAGAATACACAGTGTACCAGAAATTAAGTACAGTTTGTAGATTTCAGTTGAACTTGTACTTAGCATGCTAAACAACTTAAAATACTGTATTGATTTATATTTTTATCTAGAAGCTTACTATAGACGCTTTGCCCTCTTTTGCTACCTGTGTCTCATAACCATCAGCTTCCTGTATGTTCTTATCCTTTTTGTGGGGACTGGGTGGGGGGGACTGGGGACTGAACTCAGGGGCACTTGATCACTGAGCCACATTCTCAGCCCTATTTTGTATTTTATTTAGAGACAGGGTTTCACTGAGTTGCTTAGCACCTCACTTTTGCTGAGGCTGGCTTTGAACTGGTGATCCTCCTGCCTCAGCCTCTGGAGCCACTGAAATTATAGGCTTACTGAGCACCAGCTGTATGTCCTTATCCTAATGAATCACAATTGTTTTTTTCTTCATGGTTCTGGGGATCAAGGCGAATTCTGTGCCAATGAGCTACATCCCTAGGATATAAATTGGGTTCTTAGTTTATCATGAGTTGACCAACAGTAGAATAAGATAGGTTTTGTGCTGGCTGAGGGCACCCTGCTTCAGGTTGCTCTGCTCTTAGAGGGTGCTGCCATTCAGTGTTGGGGAGGATCATCTGGGATTCACACTCTGGCCTTCTCCAACCTGCATTGTCTCAGTGCTGGGCTCAGGATACTCTGTAGTAGTGGTGGTGGAGCTCTTCCTTACCCACCGGACTGGTATTTTTTTCATGACCATAAATATTGCAGTAGGAATGTGCCTCCCTTCTCTGTTTAAATGTTCTACCCGCCCCCCCCCCCCCCCCATGATTATTTTTTAAAGTACACTGAGTTTACGTTAAAAACCAACATAGAGGGCTGGGGTTGTGGCTCAGTGGTATAGCGCTTGCCTGGCATGTGTGAGTCACTGGGTTTGACCCTTAGCACCCCATATAAATAAATAAAATAAAGGTCCATTACAAAAAAAGAAAGACCAACATAGATTTCAGCATGCATTTCCTAAGCTGGAGGACAAGCCTGCCCTTTCTTACACAGTAACTCTTAGGAGCTCAGGTGTTAATGTGCCTAAAATTCCTTACTGGTGTTAAAATGAATTGTTCATTTGTTTTTCAGTTTTTTAAAGAAAGCACCCAAAGGTTAAGTAATATTACATTGAAGGACCAGAAGTTGCCTTGTTGGAAACAAAAAACTATTTACATTTAATAAGAAATCTGTTTGCAGGTTGTGTCTGCCACATTTACAGCACAGTGTAATATGCTGTTACCAAAGGCATAATGAAATACAGCTTGTGGCACTCATGCAGTATAGCATGGTTGACCACCAGCGAATCCACTGGAGGTAGGAAAGGAAAGCAGGACCAGGCCTCCCATTCATCCATTTCTCCTCTGTCACTGCTTGGGCAGCCCTCTGTAGAGCCCGTTGCTATGCTCCTAGCACAGGTGGCCTGAGGTACCTGTTTCGGGTGCTTAGAAAGTCCAGACCCAGCTGTCTGCGATTCCAGCAACCTTATGGCATGGGGCAATTTCTTTCCGGGCAAACACTAGTAGGTCGGAACACCTGATCTTATGAAGTATTATAGGGCAAATAAGTAAGCGTCCAGTTGTCATCCAGATGTAAACAGTTGATCTGATCCCGGAAGGCCTGCCCATGTGACCCATCCCAGTCTCTTTCTTTCTTTGTTTTCTTTGCAGTGCTGGGGATGGAACCCAGGGCCTCATGCATGCTTGTCAAGTGCTTTACCACTGGGCTACACCCCAGCCCACTCCTCTCAATCTTCACCTCCAACTTCTCTCTATGAATGTCCCCACGACTTTGACTCTTATAGTAATCATTTCCTTTTATTCTAAAACAGCTTTATTGTTTCAAGATGCCTTGGTTTGTTTGTTTCTCTTTTTCATGTTAGTTTATTTGAGTGGTATTTGGAGACCACAGTTGGGGTGCTAGGCATGGTCATTTCTATGGATTGATTGATCATTTCTTCTAGTCCTTTAAATTGACAGTGCTGGAAGATAAAGTGTGTATATTCACAGTTTTTTTTTTTTTTTTTTTTTCCATTTGGTGGTGCAGGGGATTGAACTCAAGGCTTTGGGGGTATGAGGCAAGCACTCTACCAATTGAGCTATAACCCAAGCCCTATTCACAGGTTTTTAACAGGTATGTTTTAACAGAATGTGTATTGTATTAACTTCTGAGGCATGCTTCATCAGTATTCTCTTACCATGATCTCATTCTTCCTTTTATTTATTTATTTGTTTTGGTCACAGAATTATGGAAGTTGGGATACTAGGATATTGCTTTCTTATTTTGCTTGAATTGCATGTGAGGGACAACCTCGGGAGTCCTCCATACATGGATAAGAAGGAGCTAGTTGTTTGGAACCTTTGTTTGAACAGTCACCCACCACACTAGTGGCTATTTTTCCTTTGTGTTGGATGGGACAAAGAATAGTCACTAAATACTTGATGTGAGCATTTATCTGGACAATTTTGCATTTTGGGGTGAGCAATTTTCCTCAAATTAGAATACACGAGACAAATCTGGTTAATCAGTGGTCCAGGTCTTCAGGCTCCTGTTAATCAGAAGTTTTACTCTATAATCATAATGTATTTTGGATGTTCTCATTTACATTGTCTCTTCCATCTGTGTGGGTATTCTGATTGCTTGATTACATCTGCCTGGCATAGTGGTTTTTAAAACAGCGTTTATAATGAAGTTTTTCTGTCTTAGCAGGTAAAATGAGAATATGGAAAGACAATTGGTGTTGAAGCATGATTGTCCCCTCTTGCCTTCCATAGCATTTAGTGAGTGGCAGGTTTGGGATAAAGAGAAATGAGTATGATTACTGCCCTGGTCCATAATGGATGGCTTATAAAGATGGAGACCTGGTTTGCAGGGAGTGGTGGGTCTGCCAACTCTTCTCAGGTATAACAGCTCCACTTTTCATGTGTTTTATATTTTTATGATTTTGTATAAGATTTTTTTTTTATGACACTAGGTTCTGCTAAAACTAGATTCAAACATTTGATGGAGAGGTACTTTATGAGCATCTTTTGTGGCTAAAGAAGTTTCTTACCCCAAATTTGCCATTTGGAATACTAATAATTGTAGGTATTTGGGTTCCTATAGTCTATATTGGAGTTCTGCGGACCGAACTGTCTTATTCTAGTGTTCGCTGTCTGTTGGGACTTCTGGGTAGTGGAGAAAACCTAATAATTGTCAGTGAAGCTCCATATCCTGTACAACCACAAGACTGGGATCTTGATTAGAATCAGTTATATCCATGTATGTATAATATGTCGAAATACACTCTACTGCCATGTTTATCTATAAAGAACAACAAAAAAATTCTGTTCCAGAAAAAACAGACACCTAATAGTTGTGGTATACAGCTTGGTGCTTCACTTTATAATTGATGGGCCTCAGGCAGTTACCCCAAAATATGGCCTCTAGGCATATTGAATATTGTGAGCTGAAGGAGTTGGAGAAAATACCAAAAGCAGAACCCTTTTCCATCATTCTCCTGTCAAGCACACGATATAACCTAGGGATTTTTTTGATGTATCTCTTAAAAAGGTTGTAAGGCCTTTGCTGGTCCTGGAGGAAAGGGTGGAGGGACACAGAGCACGCCCGAGTAAGTGAGCAGGCCTTGAGAGGTTCCCCAGTTTACTGCGATTGCCCTGTCATTTCCCATGACTGACCACACTTTATCAAGTCTGTATAAGAAATGCTCAAGTTTAACTCTCTCTTTGGGTCTTCATTTTCTTATGAGGGCTTGTGGGTCAGGTAAAACTTACAGTACATAAACCCATGTGCTTCTGTTCTGTTAATCTGTCACTAGTAGTGGATGACTCAGCCATAAACTTGGAAGGGTAGAGTGAAGAGGTGTTTTTCCTCCCTTATGTTATTTTATTTAATCCTAAAATCAAGCATGGAAGACTGCTGGTCACCCAAAGAAACAGACTCAGAATCTAAAATTTCCCTTTCCCCATCTTGCTTTTGGGCAGCAAGGAAATATACAGTAGAGGCAGTGGCTTTTCGACACATTTGTTCTGAATGAGTTCAGTTGCCATTTTTAATTTCCTCCTATACTCGGTAACCTTTTATGATCCATATCTCAGCCTGGACTTGCCTTATTGGCCTTCTAGACAGGGTTACTTGACTGTCCCTTGGGCATCTCAGCTCAACATGTGCAGAGTTGAAGTCATCATCTCTTCTCCCGATTATGTATCTTCTCACATATTCTTTTTGTTGATTCCCGTTCTGTTTCTACCTCCTGCTCTGGGTGGGTTTACTCCTCTTCAGCCACTGTGGCTGGGAGGCTTGTCCAAGCAGCAAGCTGTGAGGGCTCTGGTTACCAGGAGAATGGCGCTCCTTTCCCTTGCCAGGATCTTCACAAGCAGCCACCCCAACAGGTAGAGCAGGTGATGTAACATGATATACAAGCATTGTGACTTATGGTCACCCCAACCCTGACCATGGGTCCTAGAAGAACCAGTAGTTAGGCATCCTGCCTGGGGATGCCCAGAATGCACATCAGCTTTTTCCTTTTTTATATTTAATTTTCTTTGCTTAATGACGTCATCCTTTATGTCAGAGAACATCTGCCTTGCCTCTAACTATATTGTATTCCATTGTGTCCCTACTTACTATTTTCAACCTACCATTTTGCTTATTATGACATAAACACACAAAGGTAGACCCGTTGTCAGAGAGCTGTTGTAACTTATACAGAGCAATTCGCTTATTTATTTATTTATTGGAAACCATAACTCTCTTGTTGAGTTCTCACTGTATTCCTGACTCACCTTTTGTAGTCACAGGTTGTAAAACAATTCTGCTCCTTATTTCTGGGTTATTGGTCATCTGCTCATGTTTCCTTGGATTTGCTAATATCCTGTAGTCTTCATCCATGTTATCCCCTGACATGTAACTCAAAACCTGGCACAGAGTTGGCATTCAGTATGTGTGGGTGTTTTGTATGAAGTTCTGGGCTGCAGGATATTGAGGATACAAAGGTTTACAAGGCAATTTAAAGGTGAACTTACTGTTTTGATTGGGTGCAGGGTACTGTATAAAAATATCTTGTCATAGAGGTTGCTTTTCCAAAGAATACTGTTGCTGTCGAGTTGCTGCATTATTTTCAGATCTTTTGTGACCTGAATTTGTTCAATATGTCTATGTACACATGTACTATAAGCAATACAGCATTGTATATTTTAATGTGTTGGCGCAGAGGTTTACTTTTCAGTTTGATATATAAATATAATAATTATAGTTATTAATATGTAATTATACAAACATGTATGGTTTTAAAAAAAATAAAATTATGACTCCTTATCATGCTATGTAATGTTTTTGTTATAAATTTCAACTTGTTTTTCTCCGCAGGCAGCAGAAGATGTTATTTTCATTGGACCTGACACACATGCTATTCAAGCCATGGGTGACAAGATTGAAAGCAAATTATTAGCCAAGAAAGCAAAGGTTAACACAATCCCTGGCTTTGATGGGGTAGTAAAGGTGAGAAACTGTATTTCTGTTATCTTTATAGTACCCGACCTCCAACCAAACATTTTGTGACAGTTCTAGGATGAAATGTAATTATCATTTTTTTGGATATACATGAGGTTAAAAAAAAAATCAGTGTTGTTTACACTTGGATTATTTTCAGTGTAAAGAGAAGTGCCTTAAGCATTGTATTTAATGAATCAGTATTGACTTAGCCTTTCATGAGAGAAAAACTTGGTGATTGAAAATGGTGCTGTCAGATCTATGGATTTCATGTAAGTTTTGAACATTGTGATGTTGTCTTTACCAATATAAATTATAACCCTGTTTCTGGTGAGGCAGTGGTAGAGCCCTGGGTGACTAGATTCCCAAACATTCCGCACATGACTTGCAGCTGAAAGCTGCTAAGGGGGAAATGCAGAAACTGGATGTGTGAGTCCCCCCATCCCAGGAAAAGTCATTTATTTTTTCTGGTGAGAAGAGAGACTTTCCATCTTGTGATCTGAGTGAATCTGCAAAACTCTTAATCTCCGTGTTTCTTTTGTTGTGTTTGGCATTTCCTGCTGGACAGTTTTCTGTTGTGCAGGTCATTCACAGATCACAGGGCAGGAGGCTGATGTAGAGTGTAGGGAGGGATGTGCTCGGCAACATGCCAGCACCACCCCATGGCACAGAAGGGACCTGAGCATCCTCAGGTCTTGGTATTGTGGTGGGGAGAGTGTGGAACAGTCCTCCATGGTACTGAGGGACACCTGTAGTTACCTTAGTCTTTTTTCATTCACGTCATACCTTCTCTCTCATCATAAGGAGGAGGGCTTCTGCAGCTTGTATAGAATTGGCTCCTCCCGCACCCCAGACTCACCGTCTCAGCCTTTACAAGCTAGTTTTTACAGATTAGTTCTTCTGTTTTCTATCTTAACACTCATCTTTTTTTTTCCATTGTATTTCCATTAGTGTTAGAAATGCTCAGTCTGCAGCAGTATTGATCACTTGGCTGCACGAGAAGGGTGTGGCGATGAACAGAACACACAGGATTAGTGGAAAGGCACAGATGGTTCTCCGTTCCTAAAGCACGATGCCCTTCCTTTTAGACCTGCCTTACAGCTTTCCTGACCACACCTTTCAGTCCTCTTCCTTCTGCCGCAATCTGGCTTCCCTGCTCACTGCCACTGGAGTCTCTTGCCAAGGCTCCCAGCACTCCCTCCCTTTTGCTCAGTACAACACATAATTTTAATCCTGACCTTATCTAAATCTCTTCTGAGCATTTGCATCTCCTGGTCATCTTTCCTTCTTGAAATAACTTCTGCTGCCACATTATTCAGTTCTGGTTTTTAGTGAGTGTTTTTGACTTGCTAGGATGCTCCTTCATAGTTCTTTTGCAAATCCTCCCTCTTGTTTTCACTCCTACGTGTTGGTTTTCTTTCGGATTCTCAGGAGGATATTTTCTTGTGTTGTATTTCATGACTTCATTTATCATCTTTTCTGCCAAATTTCAAATAAACAAACAAACAAACAAACAAATACTCCAGATATATCTTCTGAGCTTCAGAATTCATATCTAATGTCTTCTTAAGCAGCTGTCAATACTCAGTGTCCCTTGAGGCACCTTGAAAGTTACAAGTCAAAAACTGAACTCATCATCTTTATCTCTAAACCAAGGATTGTTGCTAGAGCCCTATGCTTGCTTGTTTTCATTAAAGTTTTATTGGACCACAGTTATGCTTGTTTCTTTACATATCATCTATGGTTTCTTCTCTGCTACAGTGGTAGGGCTGGGTAGTTATGACAGAGACCATATAGTCCCCAAATTTTGCTGATGCCTATTCTAAACTTCTTATCCTTCATTCTTTTTTACCTAAGAAAGTGGTGGCATTTTTGATGCTTTTTTCTCAAACTAGAAACTTGGAAAACTTGGAATTATTCTTTATCAATACCACTGCAGAAAACTCACTTTAGTAGCTTTCTAATCCATTCACTTCTTTCTCTTGCCAAGCTAACACCAAGTTCAGTTGCCATTATCTAATCTGGATTACTTCATCAGCTTTCTAACTGGTCTCCATTGTGGTTCCAATCCAGTGAATTCTCAACATCTCAGCTTTAGTGATCTTTCTGAAATCCACGCTGGTTCATATGCAAGTCTTCAGGAACTACTGAGTAACTAGTCATTCAAATCTTTTAAATAGCTGGTTCATGGTTTCAGAGGTTTCTCTCCATGGTCACTTGTTTCTGGGCCTGCGATGAGGCAGAACATTATGGCAGGGAGCATAATATGCTCACCTGTGGCAGCTCCAAAGCAGAGAGGGACAGAGAGCAGAAGGTCCTACAAGGACTCACCCTCAGTGGTTTACTTCCTCCAACTAGGCCCTAACTCTTAAAGGCTGTACAACCTCCCAATAGCACTCCCAATGAAGGCTGGGGACCAAGCCTTCAACACATGAGCCTTGGGAGGATGTTCCAGATACAAACTACAACAGAGGTTAATTGTTATTATCTAAGAGTCAGCAAAAAAGCTGAGGCCCTCAGTCATACAGTCACAAGGAGACAAATGTTACTGTCCAACCTCAGTGAGGTTGGCAGCAGATTTGTCCCCTCTTGAGCCTTCAGTGAGAATGCAGCTTGCTTACTCCCTGATCGCAGCCTTGGGAGACCCTGAGCAGACTATGATGAATCTTTGCTTTCTCAGGCCTTCAGTTGTTGGGCATTAGTCCAGCTTTGCCATCTCATTTTAGATTTGGGCAGATTTGGGTAGGGATTTGGATTAGTTGTTATGAATCTTGATCTAGTCAGTCTGTATGCTTCTGCCATTATATTTTTTATTTTTATTTTCTCTGATATTGAATCAGGCCTTTTTAGATTTTCAATTTGGGCTTAATTTAGTCCCAAGTGTACTGATGACGCAGTTCAGATAAATTCTGATTTGATGGTGAATATGGAGTCCTTGGGGGGGGGGGGGCGCTCAAGGAGGGGTGGCCAGGAGGACATTCAATCTGCACTTCTGTTTGCACAGTGGACTTTTTCTTATGAAGTTAGTGGGTGTTGTTCCTCATTGGAAAAGGGGACTATCTATTGATTAAAGGTCCAAAGGTGACAGTTGTGGGTAGGGACACGGGAAATGTGAGGGATACTCTTGATAACCATGAACCAGTAGTTTGTTGACTGTGAGGGAGTGCTTTCGTAATCATGGCAGGAATTAAGGTCAATCTTGTATCACCTGAATTGATGAAAATTACACATTTAGTTTTATGTGTAAAGCCTCCAGCTTTTTCTGGGTCTTATTTGACTTTTGTGTTTAAGCTCTTGGAAAATATACAATATAGAGTTGAAGAGCTGACTATGTGGTTCTTCCCAGTCCGTTTTTGCTCATTTATAAATGTTCTGTTTCTGGCTTGAGGCTCCTTGTAGATGGTGAGGAGGGAGCTGGAGTCACAGCCACTTCCAGGGCTACTCCTGAGTGCTGGTGACATGTGGTGAAGAACTGTCCTGCAAATTTGGAGGAGCCTGTTCCTTCCTTGCTGGCGCATCTAGACTGGAGTTACCAAGAGGTCTCCAAGAGGCCTTGTCCAACATTCACCGTGTTTCCTAAGCTTCTCCGGTTTTTCTCCCTTCTCATCCAGTATTTTCTATCTGAGGTTCATACTAGCAGTGTGAACTAATGATATAAATCAGGAGACCCTGAATGTTCTGGTAGGTTCTGAAAGTCTTTGCCAGTGCTCAGTTCATGGAGAAGCCTGGGCTTTCATTCAGTCCTAGGGGCTTTCCCTGGCAGTGGCTTCATTTCAAGAGATAGTGTTGCTTTGGGGGTTTGTGACCAGGAAGAAGGAAAGGGGAGCAGCTCAGAGAAAGAAAGCACAGGGCAGAGAAATGGGGATTGCCATAGAGGAAGAGAAAAAGCAGGATGAAGACTATCAGGTTCAAGAGAGTTTTCAGCTTTTCACACGTTCATTTGTCTTTTCTGCTTCTGTATGAACTTTGTCTTCTCCATAAATTTTGTAGGAAAATAATTTTGGAATCTGAATTCCTTTTGGAAGCTTCCTTATATGAATGAAAAAATGCACCACACTGGATGTCTGAGATTTTGCTTCCTTTTTTACCTTATGGCTCTCTTACACAACTCATTCATACTAAAAGTTTCCAAAACAGTCAGCTGTGATTCTGAAATATGCTTAGTGAAATGGTGTCGTGTAAGAAGATGCGAACGTGGGTTTGAGTGAAAGATTGAATGTGGTTGAGGAACAGGAGGCTGATTCAAAGAGAGCTCAGACTTGGCCTAAGAAACCCCGAGAGTCTCACAGTGGAATATTGAGTCTTGGGCTGCCAACCTAGGGGTTGGCCCTCTCTAATTACACGCCTGCCAGTATCTGCCATGCCTCAGTGGCCTAATATTTGGAGGCCTCTCTCCCAGGCCCAGGCTTGAGTGAACACAACAGGTCGTGACAGGAAAGTGCTCAAGGTTCTCAGGTAAGTTTCCTTCTCTTTGGGTGTTGGGCTCCCGAAACATTCTGAACCCACTGTCTGCTGGAGCCGGCATGATGATGGACTCATAGACCCGCCTGTCTTCCTCCATGTGAACTTTGACTTATGACTTTGAACAAAAAGAAAGTTGATATTTTGTCAGTAATAAGGAAAGTTTTTTCCTCCAGTAATAAACTTTTTCAAATCCGGTCAGATAACCCAATCGTTTCTCATTCTCAGGGTTCTTGAAAAGGAGGTCAGAGCTCTACCAACTGTGAGGCTCATCTCACCTTGTGTTGGGGAGACTTCCAGTGGGGCAGCAGCAGCGGGCATCAGAGGAGAATGCAGATGCCAAATTTAAGATCTGAAACTGTGATTGGGGACCAAGCCCAGGGCCCTGTGCATCGCAGGCATGTGCTCTGCTACCGAGCCACACCCCTGACTTCAAATTGAGGTTTCTTGATGCGAATAAATTTCTTGTGGTTTTAGCAACTGTGTTCACAATAGTTTGCATTGTGCTAATTTTAGTATAGATAATTCTTTTTAAAATTCTATAGTGTTCTTTAAAATTAGCCTATAACATTTTGAAGACTAAGCTTTTTTTTTTTTTTTTGACTAAATTGTATTCTACTTTTTTCCCTGAGTAATTGTCATCATCAACTTGAGTAAATTAGCTAGGTTTCAATTTGCTCTATTTTCCCCTTCTTATTTGATTATTTAGGAGATGGTTTTTCTGCACTTTAAAAAAACAAAAAAACAAAAAACATTGCGAAGTAGTACTTAAGTGGTCATCTGGCACTGTTTTCTTTATGGCTTGTTATTCACTCTTGAATCATTCTTTTTATTAGAGAGAAACTAAGGTTTTAAAATGTAATTCTCGAGTGGTCCTCTAGTATCAAATATTTGCCTTTAACAAATTTGGTTTTATTCAACATCTTATTACCTTGATCTCAGGAGCAAGTGTGGACAGCAGAGAGTGCTTGTGACAATGTTGGAAAACAGGAATTAGAATACTAACTCATTTGCTTATCCATAGTTACATGCCATAGCTCTGACTTCAGAGTTTAAAGGGAGGTCTACCAGTCCCAATGCATTTTAACAAGCCCAGGGTGCATGGAGCCCACATAGGAGTGGCATAGAACCTAGTTTAGGAGATCATGTCAGGGTTTCCAGTGGAAATTCAGCCAAGTGACTCCTGAAGTTTGAGTAGTAGTGAGTTAGCTCAAAAGCGAGAGAGATGGGGAGACATAGCTCTGTTGCTGGTGAAAACATTTTATTGCATCATGATGCAGCAAAATAGATAATATTGACAATGATGGTGGAATTTGGCAGGATTATATGGTCTATTTAATGTCAAGTGTGAGGCAGAGTCATGAATCTCTGATGACTAGATTGCCTCATTTGGTTTTAACACCTATCATTGTACTGTGCTTTTAAATTTTTTTGTATTTGGGATTGAACCCAGGGGCACTTTATCACTGAGCCATACCCCAGCCCTTTTTATTTATTTATTTTTACAATTTTGAGACAGGGTCTCCCTACTGAGGGCCTTGCTAAGCTGTTGAGGCTGGCTTTGAATTTGCAATTCTCCTGCCTCAGTCCTCCAGCTGCTGGGATCATGGATGTATGCCACTGCACCCTGCAGCACAGTTTTTTTGGGGAAATTTATTTAATGTCTCTGAGTTCTTATATCCTTAAGAGGGAGCAGTAATACCCATTTATACCACAGAGCAGAGTATGGTAATGTGTGTGCATGGCTTTTGTAATCTATAGTGTACATTTGAAGTAGTAATTGTTTTTACCACCTAATTAGTCAGTATGATTTTAAAAACCATACTCTTGCTTTAACAGAAAGAAGCAAATAACCAAAAAAAAAAAAAAAAAAAGCTAGTGTGAAAGAAGTCATTAAAAAGCAAAAAAAGAAAGAAAGAAAAATGGCAGCAAGCTCTTCCCTTCTTCCCTAGCAGTTAGAATTCTACTATTAGACATCAGTGTATTTTTCCCTGCTAAACCAAGAATAACTGATTTTTCCAATGATGCCTAAAAGTTTTTTTTTTTAAAGATTCAATTATGTTTATTGTGCTGCTTTTTTAATTATAGAAAATTGTACTAAGTTTTCAAAAAATTTGAAAGTATAGTTAGTTGATCCTGAGTACCTCTGGGTGAAGTATCTCTAGAATTAACCAACCTGGGTTTGAAAATATTAGGAAAAAATTGTACTGAACGTATACATACCTTTTTGTCTTGCCATCCCCTAAGCAATAATAGTCTGACAACTGTTTGTGCAGTGTTTAGAGTGTGTTAGGCATTATAAGTAATGTAGAGACGACAGAGTGTATGAGAAGATGTGTGTGGGTTATATACAAATGGTATGACATTTCTTACATGAGACCTGAGCATTTGTACATTTGGTATCTTCAGGTGGTCCTGGAACCACCCCATGGATTCTGTGGGACAATTGCATATTAACATAGAAGGGTTCTGTTGCTTGTCTTTGATGAACTGGAAAATCCAATCAGCTGGAAGCCATTTGTGAGCCCAGGATTGTTAAGAAATTTTATTTAACTTTATATATTTATGCAGAATAGTTTGAGAATTACTTTTTGTGTACAGATTAGCTCTTACTCCTGGTTCATTATGTCTTAATAAAACAGTGATTATTTATTTATTTATTTGGTCCTGGGGATTTAACCCAGGGGTACTTAACCAATGAGCCACATCACCAGCCCTTTTTATTTATTTTGAGACAGGGTCTCACCAAGTTGTTCAGAGCCTTGGTAAGTTGCTGAGGCTGGCTTTGAACTTGATCTTCCTGCCTCATCTTCCAAGATGCTGGGATTATAGGCAGGTGCCACCTTGCCTAGCTGATTTATGTATTTTTTTGTTTAACTCTTTAAGTTGTAGATGGACACAATACCTTTATTTTATTTATTTATTTTTATGTGGTACTGAGGATCAAATCCAGTGTCTCACACATGGTAGGCAAGTGCTCTACCACTGAGATACAGCCCTAGACCTTTGTGGAACAATTGTTCTAGAACCAACCGAGAAAAGTGGATCTTGGATGGTATGGTCAGGATTCAACACTAATGTCACTGTAAAAATATATTGTGTGTTTAGCATCTGGGGAGAGTGACTGAGTTTGCTTGTCTTTGTTGTAGTTTTTCTTGCCCTTCCTGCCCTTTTCCATGCTCATCAGCAATAACGAGTTCACAGGTCATCTGATTCCTGTGATCAAGAGATGAAACACCCACTTTGTGCAGTAGTGTAGTGCCAGTGTTAGTTCTGTGCCATGCAGATTCAGAGATGGGTAATCACACAGGAGGCAACAATTAACGCTGGGCAGAGAGGGAACACACTTGTAGTTTGGGGTGTGGGCTGCCCATTTTAATGACCACAGATTGCTAACCTTCATCGAGTTTCTGCTGTGGGCCAGGTCCTTCTCCATGACCCCACGACAGAGATTCTCTTACTATGTTCATTTTCCAGGTGAGGAAATTGCATTCCAGAGAGGCATACTAGTCCCAGAGCCCACGCCTTTCGCCCCTGTGCCTGTGCTCTTAACTGCTACTCCTGTCGGCCCCCAGGTGGATGCTCTAGGGGCCTAACAAACAGACTTACAGAGAAGGCAACTGATTTTTGGCAGATCTTTTGTGTATTTTTGTGATCTCCTTAGTTGATTTTTGCAGCACCCCCTGCCCCAGCCTGCTCAGAGTCACGCAGCAGTTTTCACCATTACTCCTGGATTGGAAGGTGTGAGTTGTGCCATTGTAGAGGAGTCAAGGGGCTGAGCACTGGTCCCTGGCTGCTTTCCTCTTTCTCCATTTCTTGAATTGTCGCTTTGGAGTTACGTTCTTTTCTGTACCCCTTTCCTCATCAGAAATTCAATTGCTTCAGAGCCTGAGCATGGCTGCTCTGAGGACCTGCTGGGATGAAGAAACAATGGATGGAGGGATTTTTGTTGCTTAGAAGAAGAGAATAAAATACGGCTGTGGACTATTCCTTTTTTTAACTTCCTGATTTGAACCATTAGAATATGTGTTTGCTGACATATTTGTATTTATTTTTGTTTTTTTCTCTGCTTATTACTTGTTTTATGAAAATAAAAATATTCTGAGTACTCAGTTGAAAATAGTGTAAGTGAATGAATAGATCAGATTTGTTCTTTCAGCTGAAATTTTTATATTTTACTTTTCTTCCATTTGGGGGGATTATTACCCATTCTGTTAGAAATTTTATTTTAATAAATTTTAGAATATTACTGTGTTGAAGAATATTTTTAGTAGAATCTACTGTCTTGAGCCTATGAGTATTTTCACCTGTTGTACTGGGTATCATATCATTATCCGGTCTGAGTGCTGTCTTAAGAATATTCTAAGGCTAACACTGTTGAACTGAATCAGCTTTGCCCTTTCAAATAATGCCAGATTGGATTTGCAAAGTGGTAGTAATGTTTTGCTTATAAGAGATTTATATAAATAAAGAGCAAAGTGGGTTTGATAAAGTACGGGTTAATGATTATTTTATATTATTAGAAAGTTTGATTTTTATTTTACTTAATTAAATATTTAACTTAGAAATTACAAATAGGGTCTGGTATGGTGGCCACATGCCTGTAATGCCAGGGACTTGGGAGGCTGAGGCAGGAAGAATGCAAGTTTGAGGCCAGCCTCAGCAACTTAGTGAGACTCTGACTCAAATTAAAAAATTAAAAGGGCTGGGAACATGGCTCAGTGGTTAAGCAATCCTGTATTTTACCCATGGAACCAAAAAAAAGGAAAGAAAAATATTTCAAATAGGGCTAGGACTGTAGCTCAACAGAACATTTGTTTAGGATGCTTGTGGCCCTGGGTTCAATTCCCAACATCTCCACCCCAAATTACCAATAGGGCAGTACTCTATTGTTTGTAAGAAAAGGTTTTTGAAAGATAAATTTCAACTTTTGAAGTTGCATGGTGTAGTGAAAAAAATGTGCTAGGCTAAGAATTCAGAGATAAGAGTAAATATTGAACTGGGCGTTTGCCAGGTATTCCACTGAGTGTTCTTTGTTTTGAACCGAAACTGTACTGAAACTGAAGCCTGTCTGACTCCCCATGCCCTGCTCTGAATCCTTCCTGGCTGTCTGTCACTCAGGTGAATTTGAACAGGCCACCACATCTCTTTGGAAATCAATTTACTTGTTTACAAAACTGATGCTCTAGAGATGAGTAGTTCTTTTGCATTTATGAGATTGTGCCTTATCTTCGCAATCTTTTTTTTTTAGTCAGGGTCTTGCTAAGTTGTAAGGCTGGTTTCAAATTCATGATCCTCCCACCTCAGCCTCTCAGTCAGCTGGGATTACAGTCCATGTTACTGTGCCCAGTTCTAACACACCTATTACTTTTAAATTATGCTTATATTTCATGCATTATATTTATACGTAATACTTGGGTTCATTTTGACAAAACCGTACATGCATGGAATTCAATTTACTCCATTCCTGTCTTTGTGCACCCCCCACTTTCCCTCTTCCTGTTCTTTTCCCTCTATACCACCAGTTTTCCTCACACTCATTATTTATTTACTTTTAATTGGTGCTTTATAGACATACATAAAGGTGGAATTCACTGTGGTATATTTATACATGCACATAGCATGATTTTGTCAAATTAATTAATTTCCTTCCCTTTCAATCTCCTACTTCTAGTCCACTGATCTTCCCTATATCTCTGTGATGTCTGATCCCACCCCCCCCCAACACACACCTTTTCCCCCCCTAACATTTCTCTAGTTTCAGAAAACACTTGACCCTTGACTTGCTGAATCTGGTTTGTTTCACTTAGCATGGTGTTCTCCAGTTCCATCCATTTGCTAGCAAATGCCATACTTTGATTCTTTTTTGTTGCTAAGTAAAACTCCATTGTGTATGTACACCACATTTTCTTTATCCATTTGTCTATTGACCAGCACCTGGGCTGGTTCCATAACTTGGTTATTGTGAATTATGCTGCTATAAACATTGATGTTCCTGTATTGGTATAGTATGCCAATTTTAGCTCTTTTGGATAAATACCAAGTAGTGGTATAGCTAGGTCATATTTTTTTTTTTTTTTTTGAGGAATCTCCATGCTAGTGAATTTTGGAGGAATCTTCATACTGCTTTCCAGAGTGGTTGCACTAATTTGTAGTCCCACCAACAATGTATGAGTGTGCCTTTTCCCCACAGCCTTGTCGGCATTTATTACTACTACTACTACTACTACTACTACTACTATTACTACCACCACCACTACCACCACCACCATCACCACTAGTACTAGGAATTTAACTTAGGGGCACTCAACGACTGAGCCACATCCCCAGCCCTATTTTGTATTTTATTTAGAGACAGGGTCTCACTGAGTTGCTTAGTGCCTTGCAGTTGCTGAGGCTGGCTTTGAACTCTGATCCTCCTGTCTCAGTCTCCAGAGTCACTGGGATTACAGGCATGTGCCACCGCACCTGGCTAGCATTTATTATTATTTATTTATGTTCTTGATCATTGACATTCTGAATGGAGTGAGATGAAATCTCAGTTTACTTTTGATTTGCATTTCTCTGATTGCTAGAGATGCCGAACATTTTTTCATATATTTGTTGGCCATTTGTGTGTCTTCCTTTAAGAAATGTCTGTTTACTTCTTTTGCCCATTTATTGATTAGGTCATTTTTATTTTTGGTGTTGAACTTTTTGATTTCTTTATATATTCTGGGCATTAATCCCCTGTCAGAAGAGCAGGTGGCAAAGATCTCATTCCCTACCCTCTGTCTTTGCACTCTTGTTTCCTTGGCCGTGCAGAAGCTTTTTAATTTGATTCTGTCCCATTTATTGATTCTTGGTTTTATTTCTTGAGCTTTAGTGGTCTTGCTAAGGAAGTCGGTGGCTGCGTCAATGTTGGAGCATTGACCCTACATTTTCTTCTAACACCAGCAGATTTATTTTTATGGAAGCTGATGAGAGTTGTTTATTCATTGAACAAATAATGTTGGATGGGAGGCCTGGAAAGGCATCCCAGAGAGAGTAGCATTTAGGTGAAAACACAAGCATGCCACAGACGAATTCTAGAGAAGATGCTGGTTTTTCTTTCACCCAAACTGCTGCTACCCCACTCTCTTAGGACCCTGCTCTTCTCCCAGTGTTGCCTTCCTGTGCTCTTGTGTCCCCCCACCTTCATTCCTTCATTCAACAGCTGTCTGTTGAATAGCTGTTTTGTGCACTGCTCCAGGCATTTGAGATACTCAAGGAACCAACTAGACAGGAGAAGGGAGATGGAGATTCAAGGATATACACACGATAAATAGGTAAAGTTCATGCCACACTTCTTCTAAATGCAGTCAGAGTGAGGCCTTGCATTCCGCCCTTGGACTGAAGCTCTGTCTTTCAGTGTGGCTCCTTGAGGCTCCAGCCACTGTTTTCCACCATGCTTTTATTTGTCAGGTCCTTTTTTTTTTTTTTTTAATTTTTTAGTTATAGATGGACACAATACATTTATTTATTTTATTTTTATGTGGTGCTGAGGATGGAACCCAGTACTTCACGCATGGAAGACAAGTGCTCTACCACTGAGCTACAACCCCAGCCCCTGTCAGGCCTTTTTAAAAAGTCACTCTGCCTGAGAAGATTTCTAGGAATCTGTTTTTGAGTTAGAGATGCTGTGTTGTCACGGGTCCTCCTTACCACTTGTATGTAACATGGGTGACAAGTGACATTTCTTAGCTTCTATGTAATCACATTTAAGATCTGTTTTTTCCATTAGCTTGTAAGTTACTGGATGGCTAGATGGTGCCTTTCCTGTTCCCTCCTGGGTCAGAACGTGGCCCTTCTTCCACACAAAGACCAGGAAGGGGCTGGACTTCAGCTCACTGCTCCAGAAATATTCAGAGATTGGGAGGAAAATAGGTTTATTCAAAGCCTCCTTTGAAGGAAGATAGATAAAACAATAAGTGCAATCTCTAAAGGTGAGCAGGGTTTTTAAGGGACGGGAGGCCTGGGGGAAGAGACTGGGGCTGAGACAGACAAAAGGCAGGAAATGCACATATGCAAACTGGTTATCCTGAATTCCAGGCCTGCTGAGGGGGCTGAGTCCACTCTCAGCTTCTTTGGCACCTGTTGTGAGGGGTGGGGGCTGTGGTCCTTCAGCCCCCCCTCAGTAGGAGGAATTTGCATGTGGGGGGGGGGAGGGATGAGTTGTCTCAGGAATTTTCACCCAATTCCATGTGGGGGGAGGAGGGACAATTCAGTCCACCCCTTGCTTTCACTACCCCTTCCTTTCCCCCAACAAGTTAGGGTAGGTGTGACTTGCACATATTTAGCACTTAAGAGTTAAGGTCCCAAAGCTTCACCATCCCAGCCACTGGAGCCTGGGCCTTAGGATTCGGTGCCTCACCGCCCCACCCCCTTCCTTAGTGCATTTCAGCTTCAGCCTTGTGGACTTTCTGTTTCTAGAACATATTAAGTTCCTTCCTAATTAGGGTTTTTCACCTGTTGTTTCTGTCCGGGATCCTTTCTTCCTGATCTTCTGAAGGCAGTGAGCCGTTTTTGTCCTCAGGTTCCAAATTTTACTTCAGAAGGGCCTTTTCAGAGTAATCTATCAAAAACAGGTTCCTTTTCTTATTTTCTAGAACTCTTTGTGCAGTGTAACATTTATTTTGACTCTCAATTGATTTCTTTACTCCAGTTTCTGTTTCCCATATTAGGCTTTGACAGGCTCCATGAGGGCAGAAAATGTATTTCATGCACTGTTGCTGAGTAAACATTTATTGAACTAGTATATAAATGGATGAGTAAGAACATATGGACCACCCTCATTCTTTTTAAAGGCCGTGTAATATTCTGTTTCTTATAAATGTACCATTTGTGTTCTAGTCTTCAGAAGGCCTATCAAATTGGTTTTCAGAGTTTTTCCTTTCAGAACAATAACACACTGAAAATAACACATTTCTTTTATAGGTTGGTCTCTGTATGAATGTGTATGAGGATATCTATAGGATAATTTCCCAAGAGTAAAATCGATGGGTCAAAGATACATGTCTTTGTACTGATGGATACTAACAGTTTATTTTTAAAAAGATTATATTTCCTGCAGCACTGATAGTGTGAGAAGTGCTCTTCTACCTGAGTCACCTTCAGGTCACTCCTGGCCATTATCGACTTCAGTATCTAGATGAGAAGTGGGATCTCCTTGCTTTAATCAGCCTTTCCATGATTAGGACTGAGGCTGGACATATTTCATATGTATTCTTGTGGATTTTTTTTTTTCCTTTTCTTTCTTTTTTTCTGTTTGGCTGTATTGGGGATGGAACCCAGGGCCTGGCAAGTTCTTTGCCAGAGCCATGTCCCCAGACCCTTTTACTTACTATTTTGAGGCAGTCTCACTATGTTGCCCAGATGGGCTTCAAGCTTTCGATCCTCCTGCCTCAGCCTTCCACGTAATGGATTTCTTTCTATTTGAACCTCTTATTTAATCACTTTCACATTTTTTTTTTCTGATGGTTGTTGGTCTTTTCATAGGTGTTTCAAAGTTTTATTAAATTTTTTTTCTTTCTATAACCTGATAGGGAGGTTTTACAATGTCATGTGTCAGTGCTGTTGACTTTGGAGCCAAATGAGCCTTTTTATCTTTTTAAAAGTAGTTTTATATATTTCAGTAATAAAACTGCATGCTGAAAGACCGTGTGGGAACTGAGTGTACTTGACAGTTTATTTTTTGAAACTGATAATAAAGTTTTCTAATGTCTAGTACATAATTTTTTGGGGAGAGGGGATGAATGGGCAACAAGTATAAAGTTAATTTTTAAGGCAGTTTGATTTTATTTGAAAGTTTGTTTAGTAGGATTTTAATTTTCACAGTAAGAAAATGTAAGCATACCAGTTAAAAGATAATTTTTGCGGCAGCTTACAGAAGTGATTGGTAGCAGTTAAAGAAATTTTAGAAGCTTTTCTGTGTTTATATATCATTCTTTTTATATATACACACACACATCTCTAGTGTTTGTGTGTGTGTGTGTGTGTGTGTGTGTGTAAATGATAAAATATTGCTAATGAATTATCCTTTAAAAATTTCCTATTAGTTCTCTACAGGTAACTTTCTGGATAGCAGTTTAATTTCTCTCAGATTATCATTGGTAAATATACTCTTAGGCATCTGAAAGAAATGTTAAAAGTTTCCTTCTGGGCTTATTATAATCCAGTCTTCATCAGCCATCACTCTTCCTGTATTTTGTTGGAGAGGCACTAATTGTTCGCATTTGGCAGGTTTAACACTTCCTGACAGAGAGGCCATTAAAGGCAAGTATTCTCCAATAACTGTCACTGGCTGGAACAAAGAACCTTCCAACTCAATGTGTGGAAACCACTAACGTTCTTAAATGACCCTTTTCATGGATTTTTATCCTTTTAAGCTAAAATTTGGAGAATGTGAAGTCAGTGAATACAGCAAGGTGTAATAAAGCAGTAAACCTTGATTTTGGGGGGCGTGGGGTGGGAGGTTATAGATTTATCTCTGACTTGAAAACAATTGTTATTTGGAAATCTCATTAGCAGATGTGACTGCTTGGAGTAAAAAAAAAAAAAAAAGACTTAAAACTGATGTCGCTTTCAGGACTGCTTTGAACTTAACAAGCACCTATTTGTGGAGCAGACTGGCTAATGAAAGGAAATTAAATTTTTCTGACAACTTCCCCTGCCAACCTCCTTATTCGGGGGACGTTATTAGGTACTGAAGACTTTCAAGGAAGATTTTTTTTTTATTAGACATAAACGAACCAGTTATAAACATCCCCCACTGCCTTTTGGGGGGAGGATTCTGACATGGTCACTCTACATTTTAAATAAATTAGCTTTAAAAATACCAGACTTTAGTATTTTGAAGTTGTTTTCTAAAACTTCAGTCATTTTAGCTTGTGTCACTGAACTACAAAAAATAATAAAACCAAGGAGGAAACTTGGAGTTCAGAATTTTAGCGGTCTTTCTATGGGAACCTGTCCGGAGGGTCCTGTTGGGTGTGTTGGGTGGGGGTTAATGGGTGACATAGATGCAGGAAACTTGTTGCCTTTCAGCTAGTGAGAGATACAGTGGCCTTGGTTGATGTTTAGCAGTGACTAATCCTTATATCAATAAACTCTTCCCTTGTGGTGTTTAGGAAGGCATTTGTATTTGGCTTTTTGTAGTTTTTTTTTTTTTTAAACCATACTAGTTTAGTTGATTGAATTTAAAGTTTTGCTTTGTGTAACAGACTGCAACCTTAAAGATAAAATATGTACCTGAAAAAAAGGTGAAATAAAATAGAAAACGTCAAGGAGATCACTAAAGGGATTTCTTTGAATAATTGGTAAGTCCTATAGATCCTGGAAATTTACCTTTTGACTTCTGGAAAATCGATCAAGCTCCTCCCAAACAATAGAGAATCAACTCCCCCTGCTGACAGAATCCAGGAAAACATGACACCCAAGTATCCGACACAGAAACAAGCGGGCTGCAGACAAGCTTTAATGATCTGATTTATGATTCGGTATTGATTGTAAACATCTAAATTCTGCCATTAAATTCCGGCAACTGCACCAAGTCATTGGCAATTCTGGTAGTGCTTCCTGCCAGCTCATTTCAAACTGCTTTGAGTTTCTTAATATAATAATGATGAGGTAGAATTTACATTCCACTTATGGTATTAATTTTACATTTCTCTGAATGAAAAGGGTTAGAAGGTTGTAAAATTGAGCATTAAATGAATCAGAGGAGACAGTAGTGCAATATACGACTGCCCTAAGGACATTGCGCAGTGCCTCATGGGATTAATGTTGAGTCTCATTTCCTGCTTTTACAGGATGCAGATGAAGCTGTCAGAATTGCAAGGGAAATTGGTAAGTTCTTAAATTAACTTTGGTAGGGTTTCTATGTCTTTGAGCAGATACGGTTGAGTAAACGTGTAATAAGTAATTCCCATAGAGCAAATAATATTTTAATAGTTTTAGGTTTCTGATTACTTGTCCCTCTGAAAGAATTTATCAGTTGAATTATCATATTCTGTTATTAAACTGGACTTTAAAGAGTAATTTGACCTTAGCTATAGCTCTTTTGTAAGATGAAATCACTCACTAATTAAAGGAAGGAATTGTCAAGAATCCTCAAGATTGGATGTAATATAAATTTGTATGTAAGCAGCTGAATGCAGTTTCTAAAGTTAAGGAATGTATATGATTAACGTGAACATAATATGTTGGACAAAATTCTCAAAATTTTTGCCTTTCCCTAAGATGTTAAATGTTGACTTAATGATCTTGCCAGGAAAGATAAAATAGAATGTGGGAAATTAGGACAGAGTATTCTAAATTGGAGTAAAAGGTAAACTGGAAGACAGGTCAGCAGTGGCTATTGTACTTTTTAGTTTCAAATATATTCCTACTACTCATGAGCATGATTGTATTTTCAGTTTCTGCTGAGAAAATGTATAAGGGCATACTGTTATCATGGGTTAGCAAAGCTATTAAAAATTGTACCTTTTATTAATCAAATCAGCAGTCATATTGGTTTGACAGAGATTTGTAGACAGATGAGAGAGATAAGGCCTGGTAGGGACTCACAGCAGCTTAAGCATTCCTACAACTCCTGTACCCCACTAGCAGTTCTATAGTCGTGTTTTCTCATTAAGGTGATCATTTAGAAATGAGGTCCGTAGGTGGAAAGCATTTGACTTGGCAAAGTGCGTATAGTTGTGATATGTAGAAACATTGGTCTGAAAGTGATCTCACAGCCCTCAGTAAGCGCCTGCAGTTGGGACAGGCTTGGGCCTTGGTGATTTGAAAGTTGTTTTGCTTGATGTATCCCTGTTTCTAGTTGGATCTGGTTAAATTATTTTTGTTTTGCTCATTATTAATTCTGTTTTGTTGTTCATTTGTTTTGCAAAAATGCCCTGGATTTGAGACGAGGCCATAGAGAAATCTTATTTTATCTGTCTATAACATCTCTTCATTAATCATTTTTTCAGAATTGTCAACATTTTCTAAAAGCATCTCATTACTTGACAGTGAGGTCTGCTGGATAAATCAAAAGTTGCTGTCTGTGATTTGAAATCATTGGGAGTCCTCATTTGCCTACAACTCACAGAACATACCTATTGGCTTTTGAAGAGACTTTCCTAATGTAGTTTAGTTTTATTCTAGCATATACTTTTAAACTTAAAGATCCTCTTTCTCATTCTGATTGGTATGTTATTATCTCCTACTTAATAGGACAGAATAATAACATTATCATAATAGTATCTACATAAAAACAATATTTGGAGGAATTTAGGGAAATAATAGAGGATTAGAAGGAAAATCTAGAATTCTGTTGCTGTGCCACACTTAGAATTATGAATCACTAACCTGTGAGCATTTCCTTGGTGCAGATGGCAAACTGCAGATGGCTTTGCTTGCGTTTTATGTTTTTCTTCTACCTTTTTAATAACCTGTGCTTCTGATTCTCAATACTTTGTTTTCTTCCTTCAACATTTGAATGTTGTGCTTTACCTTCTTTTCAGTCTTTTTTCTTCTGAGCTCCCCTAAATTCAGTCTAAGTCTCTTTTCTTTATACTTGGGCACATCCTTTGTGATTTCTTCTGCTTCCCTATTTTTACTTCTGATTCTGCCTCTATTATCCCTTCTCATTTGTGAAATAAATGATCACAATCTTGGTTGTTAACTGTGCAAGTGTTTTGCTTACAATGAAAGAAAGGGAAGCCATAAAATTTGAGGTGAAATAAAACATGATAAAGAACCAGGGTCATCAGTTTCTATAAGTGTTTGGAATTCCCCTGAGAACGTCTCTGAGTCACCACAGAAGTCCCCCATAAAACCTTTCCTTCAAGGGCTAGCTGCGAACATAAGTCAAATTGCATATTAAAGCCTCTTGGTTTCCCCCTGTTACTTTTATTGAGATATATCACATTTTAACTATTATTATTGCCATGGGCCATTTTGAGTTTATCTAAGAGGTGAACTAAACATTGATTCCACAGGAAATAATACATTCCTTGTTCTAAACAACTGAATAAAATCTTCCAACCTGTCCATTTGTAAGTTTCTGATTTCCTATCTATCAGACCTATTCATAGATTTCTTTTGTTTCTTTCTTTGATACATGCTGAAAAAAAAATCCATCCTGTTTTTTGTGGTTCCTCCTCATAAGAGTCTTCTCTTCTGCAAATAGGAATCTATGCTGCTGAAGTTGGAAACTGAGCATTAGGCCCCTTGTTGTAGCACATTTTCCTATGTGCCAGGTACTTTGGAAATGTTATTTTTAAAAAAATATTTATTTTTTAGTTGTAGTTGGACACATACCTTTGTTTTACTTACTTATTTATTTATTTTTTAATGTGGTGCTGAGGATTGAACCCAGGGCCTCTCACGTGCTAGGTGAGCGCTCTACCACTGAGCCACAACCCAGCCCCTGGAAATGTTATTTTTAATGCTAATTCTTGGGTTTAATTATTTTCATTTTCATTTATAGGAAATTAAGGAGTAGAAGTAGTAATTAATTTGCTCAAGGCCACCAAGCTACTGGTTTAAATTTAGATTTCTTTGATTCCAAAGACCATGGTTTTTTCATTGTACTTTGGCTAAACTAATGAGATTTCAGGATGGATGCTAAAATTTGAGTCACTGTTTAGTATAAAACGTCATAAGGTACTTATGTGTGTGGGACTGAAATAGACAGCAGCTGCCCATGGGTGGGATGATAGACGCTTAAGAATTAAAATGTTCCCTCTGTGTATTAGTTTTGTGGACTACCTTGCCTCCTACATTCAACTCCTGATTTTTTCCTTTGACCCCTAAGTGTAGAGAGAGAGAGCTATTGATCCCCAGTTTACCTTTAACCCCAAAGGTAGATATCAGTAATCAGTGAGCTTGACTTCCATTAAAGTAATCTTTTTACTGGACCAAAGGTCCTTAGTACAATTAAGTCAAATTGATTATTGAAAGGAAAAGAAATTGTAAGTCTAAACCTGCCTTTTGACAGTTTCTTGTTTATTCTGATTCTTTTCTTTTGCCTATGTTTCTCACGATCACAAATTATGCTCAATTTAAATTAAAATGTTTTTTTCTTTTATCCTGAAGTCCAACATCCTACAAACCCAGTCTCCCAAGATTTCCACATTCCAGTAAGTGTTACCCGATTCCTCGAGGCCCGGACCTGGGATGTGTCCTGGGCGCCTCTTTCCCTGTTGTCCTGTAGGATGGAAGTCCCTGTGCAGGTGCTGCCATCCTCTCTGCACACACCCCATAGTCACTGCCTGCTGTGTGTGTCACCCCCTCTCTCCTCCATACTACCCTTGTCATAGCAAGGACTATGGCAATAGTTTTTGTACCCCTTATTTAGCACCATTCTTCATAGAACGTCATGCAATGTTTTAAAACTTTAATGATCAGGGCACATCTCATCCCCTCCCGTCCCACCCGTCCCTGCTTTGCACCCGCTAATGACATAACATTGCCCTTGGATGAATTCACAGTACCCTGCTGATATGGATGCCATGTGATTCGCGCCTGTCTTTGTCTCCAGTTTTCTGCTACCTCCCTCCTTGTCCCATTGGCTCACTTGAACACACCAACTTTCAGAGCCTTAGGATTAAGGTCTTCTGGGGGAGGGGTATAGAGGAGACCTGGAAGACTCATGCTGATATCCTCACATAGATGACTTCATGTAGTCTTCATATCTGGGCTTAAATATCATGTCTTCCAGGGAAGATGCCCCGATGTTGCCACCCAGATACGTGTCTGATGACCATATTCTAAGTTTCTGCATGGTACTTGTGACTTGCCAGTAATTTACTTGTTCATTAATTTCCTCACCAATATTCTGTTTTGAAAAATTTCAATCAAACAGCATTTTCAAAGAACTTTATAGTATACTGTTTTTTCAACACCAAGATTATATATCCATATATAATATATTGTATTGTATGTATACAAAGACATGTTATATACTCAATACCACTGTTATCTAACCATATCATTAACCCATCTTGTTTTTTGTTGTATTTTAAAGTAAACTGCACATATTGGTACGTGTCCTACCAAATACTTCAGCATAGGGCTGGATGCTCACAATGCCTAGCGTTCCATCCCCAGTACTGCTCCCACCCCCTCACCAAGAAAAAGAAAGAAGAACTTCCATATACATGTCATAAACTGAATTCAGTATTTATATATAGTTTTGGTGCAAATTTGCATATTATGTGTAAATGTGAGTAAATGTTGCCTATATTTGCCGATTTTGATTTTAATATATGCATATATCTGTGTAACTGTGGACCCTACCAAGATAGTGAACATTTCTGTCACCCCGGAAAGTTCTTTCATGCTCTTTCTAAATTAGTTTTTACCCCTTATTCCTGGAGGCAACCTGCTTTAAATTTTTTACACCGAAGATAAGATGTTAAAAATTTGAGATAAAATTTAAATACTATAACATTCAGCCTTGCAAGGTACATAATTCAGTGGGGTTTTTTTTTTTGAGAGAGAGAGAGAGCGAGAGAGAGAGCAAGAGAGAATTTCAATATTTATTTTCAGTTTTCGGCAGATACAACATCTTTGTTTGTATGTGGTGCTGAGGATCGAACCCAGGCCGCACGCATGCCAGGCGAGCGCGCTACCGCTTGAGCCACATTCCCAGCCCAATTCAGTGGTTTTTAACATATTCATAAGATTTTATAGCCATCAGAATCTTCTGATATCAGAATATCTTCATTACTCCCCCTAGGAACTCTACCCATTGGTATTTACTTCCTATTTTTCCCCCACCTACCCCCAAATAACCATTAATTAACTATTGCCTTTATGGGTTGACCCAATCCAGATATTTTATATAAACGGAAGCATATAATATATGAAATTATGTACCTGGTTTCTTTCAATTAGAAGTGTTTTTCAGCTGTGGTCTACCATGTGTCAAAATTTTATTCCTTCATATGATTGAATAATCTTCCATTGTGTGTGAATATATATTTTGCTTATCTGTTAATAGACAAATGGGTTGTTTCTGCCTTTTAATTATTATAAATAGTGTGGCTGTGAACATGGGTGTGCATGTGCTAGTTCAAGTACATGTTTTCAGTTAGAGCTACATGCATAGGAGCAGAATTGCTGGGTTACATGGTAACTTTTTGAGGAACTACCAGACTCTTTTCCATGGGGGCTGTACCTTTTCAGATTTCTACCAGAAATGTGTGGTTTTTCAGTTTCCTGCCAAGAGTTGTTATTTTCTGGTTTTTTAAAAAATTTTATTTTAATTATTGCCATCCTAGTGTTCATGAGTAGTATTTCTCGGTGGCAGAGTTGTATTTTACTTAGAGACAGGGTCTCACTGAGTTGCTTAGTGCTTTGCTTTTGCTGAGGCTGGCTTTGAACTCCTCCTGCTTCAGCCTCCCGAGCTACTGGGATTACAGGTGTGTGCCACTGCACTCGGCCCATCATTCATTCTTGCAGACTGATCCTTGTTTATTAGGCTGGACTCATGGAAGTGTCTTTTTTTAAATATCTTTATTTTGTTCATTTAGTTTTTTTATGTTTGAACCCACAGCACCACATAAAAAATCTAGTGCTAGGCAAGCGCTCTGCCCCTGAGCCACAACCCCAGCCCTTGTGGAAGTTTTTAGTAATGTCAGATTCCAGTGTACTGGAACATCTTACTAGTCTGCGCTAACCTGGGACTTCTTTTTTTGGAAGCCGCGCTCTCCCGTTTCCCACTCTTTCATTAGTCTTCTGATGGCCTCTGCCTCGGCCTGTTTCCGATTAGTGCGAGGACCCTGGTGGCCTTTCCTCCCTGCTCTGGCTGCTTTCCTCCACCGTGCTTCCCACCTTGCTTTCGGTATGATATGGCTTGTTTTGTTTCTAAGGTCGCTTTTTAAAAGTTGGTTGTATAGAAGAACAAATTGTTCATATTTAAGAGGGAAAAAATACTACTCCTGAAATCTCAATTTCATGCTGCTTAGAATATTTTTAAATGTTGTTTATGACTCTTGGTTAAAGCTTTCTTGAAGGCACTTTGAGAAGATATTAAAATGTACCTTTTCCACAATCTTAGGTACTGTTAATTTATTTGCTAATTTGGTCTTCAGGAGAAGATAGGTTTAGTATCCAGGGAGGTGTAATAAAAAATGCCTAAGGAAAAGTTATGTTTAAGAAAAACGGTGCAGGGGTGTTGAACTATACTTCATGAAATCCATTCTAGGTGGAGAAGTTTGGGGCTGGAGGTGTGGCTCCATGGTAGAGTGTGCATGTAGCAAGCACAAGGTCCTGGGTTCAATTCCCAACACCCGAAGAACAAAAAGATTCTTGTGAAGTAGTGTGGTCATTTGAGGTTGAAATGATACTCCCCTGGAGACGGGAATGCATGTTCTCTTTTTGTTTCCCATCATCTTTTGGTGCATGTATTTCTTTTCCCACATACACATTTAGCCATAAGCATGATTCCATACTTTCCCTTTGTTTCCTGTGGAGTTTACTGTGCTGCCTCTGTCTGTGTTTCAGTCCTTCATCTTCTTCCTCTTGCGTTGTTGGTGTTCATTCTTGCATGTTTTCCTTTTTCTATTACTCTGTTGCAAAAGACTGCAAAACATTCAGGCGTGATGTGGAAACACATTGTAATGGGAAAAAAATGTTGGTTTTTGTTTGGAAACTTCTTGTCTGTGAACACCTTCTGCTCTAATCTGCACAATGAAGTGCACTGATTTCTGATCCCTGGAGCAGAGTAGGGGATCTATTGTTTTTTATTTATCCAAGCCAAGAAAAATAGGCCAGTATAATCAGGTTTTCAATAAAGTATAGTTGTGGTTCTCCACCAAATCAATAGTTTATTTTAACTTATCTAGCATACCATGATGGTGTCTGTGTGTGTGCAGTATTGATTCATTCTTATTTAATTATTTAAATGAATATATCATGTTTGATACTCAATGTATGGTTTGGATCTGAGTGTCTCCCAAAAGCTCATGTGTTGAAAGCTTTGCCCCCCAAGGCAGCAGTGTTTGTTTGGAGGTGTGGCTTTTGAAAGGCCACATAATTGTGTTTCAGTCCTTCATCTTCTTTCTCTTGCTTCTTGGTATTCATTCATGAGGGCTCTCACCTCATCAACGGATTACTCCAATGACGGTTTCATAATTTAATGGACTATGGAAGGTGCTGGAAACTTAGGAGGCGGGGCCTAGTAGGAGGGATGCGTTTTGGGGGTGTGTCCTTAAAGGCTACATCTTGCCCTGGCCTTTCTTCCCTTACTTGCCCTGTCTCTGCTTCCTGGCCCCCTAAGGTGAGAGCTTTGCTCCACCTCAGCCTCCCACCATGATGTGCTGCCTCACGAGAGGACCAGAAACAGGGACCCAGGCCACCGTGGACGGAAACTTCCCAAACCATGAGCCCAGGTCTCTCCTCCTTTAAGTTGTTTTAGTCAGGTTATTTTGTCACAGTGACAGAAAGCGACTGACTAGCAGCACACTTATTATTAATACATTTTAAATATATAAATTAAAAATAAGTATATTAAAATTTACATTGGATGCAATTTAGACAATATGTAATATACTAATAGAATATATTTATAAATATATGATTCAGTAATAAATTATTATATCTAATAAATACAACTCATAAACAGTTGTTTATGTATTTATGTATGTGTATGGACAACTGAGGAAAGGCAAGATATTCTGTGGTCACTTCACACCTTTTCTTTTTCCAACAGGAAAAACTGAGAATTAGCCATCTTTAGAGATAGTAGCAGTATGAATGTGGATAATTCATAGTTGAACTGCCAGAAATAGTAAATATATATATTTACTATGTTTCCTTTTTATTGGATATTATAGATCCCAAGTAGTATTGATGCAAATGTGTATCACCTCAGTCTAAAAGTGTGGCAAATCAAATGGCATGATTAACCTAGGTCCATAGGGAGATTAAATGTAACTAATTTTTAATTAAGAGAACAATAAAATCAATGGAAAATTATGATACAATACACACAAAATGAATGATGCATTGAAAATGGAATTCATTTTCCTAATTTGTTTGAAGTTAAATTACTTCTTTGATAGTATTCACAACAGGCACTTTTCAGTGTACCACCCTGGTACTTAGTGGCCAAATTCCCCAGTAGATTCTGAATTAGATTTTTTGGACAATTCTAGCAGTGTACCAACTTTTCTCTGATTCTGTGCAGTTTTCTTAAGTTCATCAGAGCTCAGTGCACCACATTTTTATTGTCCCTCCCCTTATTTTTTTTCTGTATTACACATGGTCTCTGCCTATTTGTCAGGTTGTAGGATGGGAAGGAAGAGTTGGTGTAGGCTGTACTTAGGCAGCTAGACTGATGGAGAATTTGTCATCTGCAGCGTTAGGTGTTATGGAGGCAGGAAGTAGAGGTCATAATTTTGATGATTAGTTGTGAAGCCTTCTCCATGATTTGGTATTCCACTGTTGTATCTCATGTGGTTTTTCAGTTTGTTTAAGAGATCATCATCATTATCTTCTCCTAAATATTTCTTGAACTCATCCACTTGTCTTTAATTTCTACTACTCCTTTCTTTAAGTTAGTGTCATCTCTTGCTCACAACACTATAATAGCTTTTCAGATGGCACCTGTATTACAATTAGAATCTTTGGAGGCAGACCGACCCTGGAAGTGTATTGGAAAAATACCCTTAAACACCTGTGGGAGAGTAAAGGAAACTAGACTAAGGGAGAAATTGAACTGAGTTGACATCATGTGTTAACAAAGGCCTCAGAGTTCTAAATGTGGGTTAATGTTTCACAGTTGTCAAGTTGAGGCAAAAGCTAACCGCTGGGGTGTAGGTTCCCCCTAGGATGAGACAAGACTAGGCAGAAAATTGAGGAAAAGTCAGCTGTAGTTGCCAATACTTCCAGTAGTTGGGAGAAACTACCAAACTAGGGATCTTGGCAATTAACCCTATTTTATAATTTTGATATGTATTTTTCATAATTATTCGTTCTAAGTGTTTTCAAATTTGCATTATGATTTTTGACATGTTATTTGATAAAATAATTTAGAATAATTGAAAAAATACAAAATTTTGTTTTGTTATTTCTAACTTAATTGCTTTATGATCAATGAATATATGATTTCTTTTTTTAATTAAGAATTTTCTATATTTGAGAACATTGTTTTTGGCCAGTCACTCTAAATATATATTCCATGTGTAAAAATGAATGCATAGTCTCAAAATATTATTTGTATTATACAGATGACCCATAGGTCAAGTCTACCTGTTAAGATATTTAAGTCTTCTAATGATGTTTTTGGATATTTAATCTGATCATTTATTTAAAAAGTGGATTTCCAAATTTTATTTTTTGCTTGCCAGATTTTACCTGTGTTAAATTAATAGGTAACATGTATCTTTTTGGTTAATTTTACTTTTTATCAAAAATTTGTGACTAATTTGTTATTTTTTTTAGTCAGATTTTATGTGATATTAATATGTCGAAACAAGCTTAACTTGGCCTTGTTCTTTTACCTTTTTCCATCTTTCATCTGCCAGTGAATTATTATTTTTTACATCCCTCTTGTAGGTATTTGAACTGATTTTTACTTTTTTTCTGTTCAGACTAGCAGTTCCTGTCTTTTAACTGGAGAGTTGAGTCCATTTATACTTGTTGTGTTTACTACTATATTTTGGTTTATTTAAATAATCTGCTTTTTAATTTTTGTTTGTTCTATTGTTTATATTCTCTTTTCTCTCTGTTCTTCGCTTCTTTTTGATGCTGATGATTTAAAAAAAAATCTTGTTCTTTTCCTTTCTCACCCCTTGTACTGTGATAGAAATTTTGTTCTCTATTTTTATTCTTTCAGTATTTGCTGTAGAAATTTAGACTTCAAGGTATCATTTAGCCGTCCTTCATCCTTGATAATATTTAGTTTTGTCAGGGTTTTGAATTTTAGCTATTCCAGTAGGCATGTGGTAATATATTACTGTGTTGTTTTAATTTGCAATTCTCTGCTGACATATGTGCACATTTTTTCATATTCTTATTTACATTCTATATATCTTATTTATTGAGCTGTTTTTTTTTTTCACATCATTTGCCCAGTTTTAAGTTGTTTTCTTATTGTTGAGTTTCAAGTGTATTTTGAATGCAATTTTTTTGTTTTCTTTTTTATATATATATAATTCAGGTATGTGTTTTATAACTATTTTCTCCCAATCTGTGACTTGTATTTTAATTCTCTTAAGCATGTCTTTTGTATAGAAGTTTTAAATTTTAGTAAAGGTTGATTTATCAGTGTTGTTTTTCCTTTCTCTGATTCTGCTAGAGATTATATAGTTTTACATCATAAGATTCATTTTGAGTTCCTTTTTGTTGAAACATAAAAACTGTCTAGATGCTTTCTCTCTCTCTCCCCCGCCCCGCCTCTGGTTCGAATATCTAATTATTCAATATCACTTGTTGGAAAGAAGTCTTTTACTTCTTGGTCAAGGTTTAGTTGAGTATACTTGTGTGCACTATTTCTGGGTTCTCTTTCTGTTGCTTTAATTAACTCATTGAGTCCTTCACTAGTATCCTGGTGTCTTGGTTGCTGTAGCTTCATAATGAATCTTTAAGTTGTAGAGTATCTGTCTTTTGAATTTGTCCTTATCTTTTAAAAGTATGTTAGTTATTGTGTGTTTTTGGCCTTCCCATATAAACTTTAGAATCAGTTTGTTGATATCCACAAAACCCACAGATAACTTGCTGGGATTTTGATTTATGTTCAGCCTATATGTTAAGTTGCAGA
Source organism: Marmota flaviventris (assembly GCF_047511675.1). Taxonomy (NCBI): domain Eukaryota; kingdom Metazoa; phylum Chordata; class Mammalia; order Rodentia; family Sciuridae; genus Marmota; species Marmota flaviventris. The sequence continues at coordinate 156,659,381 of NC_092501.1, forward strand.
TAATTGATCTTAACAGTACCAAATCTTCCTATCCATAAATGTGGAGTATCTCTCCATTGAAGTCTTCTTGATAACCTTAATCAGAGTTTTATAGCTTTCCTCATAGACATTCTATATAAATTTTGCTAGATTTACATCTATCTCAATTTTTGAGTGCTAATATAAATGATATCATGTCTTAAATTTCATATTTCAATTATTCGTAGATTGTATACAGGAATGCTATCAATTTTAAAGAACTACTTTTACTTGTAGGTGGACATAGTATCTTTATTTTGTTTATTTACTTTTTTTTTTAATTGATGCTGATCAAACCCAGTGCCTCCCATGTATTAGGCAAGTGCTCTACCCCTGAGCTACAACCCTAGCCCAGGAACACAATCAACTCTTATATTTTAACCTTATATTTTGCAATATTGCTATGATTGCTTATTAATTCTGGAGAATTTGTTTGGATTTTTTTTTTTTTTTTAAATTTTTATTGTGGGTTGTTCAAAACATTACAAATTTCTTGACATATCATATTCCACACTTTGATTCAAGTGGGTTATGAACTCCCACCTTCACCCCATACACAGATGCAGAATCACATCAGTTACACATCCATTGATTTACAAATTGCCATACTAGTGTCTGTTTGGATTTTTAAATAGATTTTCTTTGTAGTCAGTCATATTATCTGTCACAGCAGGCAGTTTTATTTCTTCTTCCCAATCTCTTTATTCTTTTTTTTTTCCCCCCTTCTTTTTGGTACCAGGGATTGAACTCTGGAACACTTGACCACTGAGCCATATCCCCAGCTCAATTTTTAAATTTAGAGACAAGGTCTCACTGACTTGCTTAGTACCTTGCTGTTCCTGAGGCTGGCTTTGAACTCATGATTCTTGTGGCTTAGCCTCCTGAGCTGCTGGGATTACAGGAGTGCAGCTGGCCATAATCTTTTTATTCTTTATTTCCTTTTCTTGACTGGAATGCTAAGAAGGTAAATCCTTGCCTTGTTCCTTTTTTGGAATTTTCAATGCCTAAAATTTTTTGAGGTTCAGATTTCAGGTTTTTGGATTCAGGATACTCTATTAGTAATTCTATGTAAATATTCTAAAATTGGAAAAACTCTGAAATCTGAAATACTTCTGTCCCCAATCATTTTGGGTTAGTGTACTCTGTCTGTAGTATTTGTGACGGATGTTTTAAGGATCTTCATTTGAGTTTGTTTCTGTTGCCTATTTTCTTTCTCATGGATCCCATTTTGCCTCTTCATCACACAGTCTCTTAATTTTTATTGAATTGTGGACATTGTGAATACTGTGTATTCGGATTTTTAAAATATTTATCTAAAAGTTATTGAAGTTGATTTTATTTGTCAGGTAAATTAATTGATGTGCAGGCTAATATCTTTCAGGCCTGTTTTTTTTTTTTTAATTTTTTTATAGTTGTAGATGGAAAGAATGCCTTTATTTTATCTGTTCACTTTTATATGGTGCTAAGGTTTGAACTCAATGCTGCGCACATACTAGGCAAGTGCTCTGCCACTGAGTCACAACCCCAGCCCTCCGGCCTGTTTAAAGTCTTTTAACATGTCTAGAATAGTCCTTTCTGGTGTATGAAAGCTACCTCTCTCTACTTCCACACATACCTGTCCTTGGGGTTCATGATGTGTACTTCAATGTACCTCTGTGGTTTTTTCTTAGTCTTATGTAAGCTCATCACAATGTCTGGCAGGAGGTACGGTTTCCTATATGGCTTAAAAGTTTCACTGACCTCGAGTGTGGCAGAGGCAGTGGTAGGGAGTTCTAATAGGAGGCCATGGTAGGAGTCCTAGCAAGGGATGGTTAGTTTGTACAATTATGATCGTAATTACAAAGAAAAGTGAATAAGTTTGATTTCTTAAGGAATCTATAAGAGTTGCACACCATCCAATAGCTGTACTCCCAGAACTGTATTCCAAGCACTTAGGCAGGGTTCTAGACAGCAAGTACACAGATATTCATGGGAGCATTCTATGTGTAAAAACAAGTGGATAACATCCGAGCCTTCATAGGATAATGCTATAACATATTCATGAGGTAAAATATATTACAGCAGTAAAAATAAATGATGTGGAGCTATTTAAATGGTTAGCTAGAACATTCATGTAGTAACTATGATTTTGCACATTATTGGCTAAGCCCTGTTTTAGTCAGTGGAGAAGCAACAATGAAGACAGGCAAAGATCTTTGTCTTCATTTTTAAAAAGCTCATTTGTCAGTGAATAATGTAGAAATTGATTAAAGTAAAAATCATTAATATTCATTATTACCAGTGGGTGAGATATTGTTTGCATATAAGATATTCATGGTTTCGAAGTGTCAGTCCAGTGACGGTTTGCTGGTTACAGAAGGAAAATGGCATGTTTTCTGTGAGGGAATTTAATATACACCACCCTAAGTACTCAAACCTAACTTTATGGGTAATGAGACTAGTGGAGTCTTTTTTTTTTCCTTGTGTGATACAAAAATCAAGATAGAATATCAGTTATATAGAATGTAAAAATTGCTTGTTAGAAATTTTTTGTTGTTAATCTGAATTAAATGAGTAAATTATCAAATACATTCAGATTGTGGAATATTTTGTAAAATGACCATACTAGATTCTTCAAAAAATGTCACTGTCATGAACGATATCCCCCCCCAAAAGCAAAAAAACACACCCCCCGAGTTCAGTGAACTGCTTTACATTAATTGAGCTTGAGGAAGTCTGAGGACCCCAGTGCACACCCTTGACTCCCTGATCCGATACCCAGCCTTTACCTGGGGGTCCTTCCTCTCTGTCATGGACCTTTTCTTCGGGGCCCTTTATTTCTTCTTTAAGGCCCATGATGGGGCCTGTCCTATCCATGGAGAGGACAGCGCCTACTCCCGGGCTACCTTTTATTTTCTTTTTACTTTGAACCTTTCTTTTAGGAAACAAAAGCCTTGCAATTAATTCTAGATTTCCCAAATGTTTCCAAAAGAAGACACCCCTCCACCACCAAGAGTCACACCTTCCCTTTGATCCACTAGAGATTTCTGATGGGCATCACTAAATTTGGAATAGGGCCTTTCTCCCAAAATATCATTTCCTCTTCCTTTTTGCTTTTCTTTTCCATTAGTTATTATTTCCTATGAAATTTTAGTTCAAGAGACTGTAGGTAAAAAGTTGAAATAAAATTCTTTATTCTGTGAGTTATGAATATTGGATCAAGTTTTTTGTTTCTTTTTTCTTTTGTATTTGGGATTGAACCCAGGGACACTTAACCACTGAGCCTCATCCCCAGCCCTATTTTGTATTTCATTTAGAGACAGGGTCTCACTGAGTTGCTTAGCGCCTCGCTTTTTGCTGAGGCTGACTTTGAACTCATGATTCTCCTGTCTCAACCTCCCTAGCCACTGGGATTTCAGGTGTGTGCCACCATGCCTGGCCTCAAGATGTTGTTTTATCAACTTCCGAGTTACCAGGTTATGCCCTGTGTGTGAGGCGGCATTTGCTTGAAGAGTAAATCATCGTGTCTTCCGTAGGTGAACAAAACACTGTCAGTCCTACAGAAGATTCTTCTTTTTGACTCGGAATCTATAGCTACACAGGAAAGCGCCTAAGTCCCTGGAGTCTGCCTTCATTTGCTTATCTTCCATGTCCAAACTATCACTGACTCAGATTCTAAAACAAACTTCAAGTCTTGTCTTTCTCTCTTGGATTAGCCAAATCTGAATCACAGCTGTCTGTCACCTGGAATGCTTACTGCAAAAGCTTCCTAATCAGTCTCCCAGGTCCCACAATTCATTCATTGCATGCAGCCAAAATGATCATAAATACTCTATCAGGTTACTTCCCTGTCCTGTCTGACACTTTGTAACTTGCCCTTTTGTCAGGAATATTCCTTCTTTGTTGATTTTTGTGAGGGCTAGCCTCTATTTATCATTCAGGTTCAGTCTAAATGTTCCCTCAGAGAACCCTTTTCAAGGAAAAGTTACCCTAATCACATTTCTGTGTGTTGTTTCTATGGTAGCTCTTATCCACTCTTACATTTGTGTTTGTGTGTGTGTGTGTGTGTGTGTGTGTGTGTGTTTGCGCGCACATGTGTATAGTATACATATATGTAAAAGTATATATGAGCGTGGTAATGTGTATTTGGGTGGATGCCTATTTGTATGAGGTGTATGCATATTCATGTGGCATTTTCTAGGGGTAGTAGGCTGTGTGAGATCAGGAATCTTTCTGAATTGTTCATCCTCCTATTCCCCAGAACCAGACCCATGTTTGGCAAATCATATGTATTCAGTAAACATTTTGAGCTAATGAATGAAAATCTGGTGGTAGAGGTAGAAATAAGGCTGCTGGCTCTGTGGTGGACAGTATGCCATGCTTTTTGTTGGGAGCCAAGAGAAGCAGAGAAGGTGTCTTGTCCCACAGTCAAACGTCACTTTGAAAGTGGAATCCAGAAAAGTAGGAATAGAAATCATTTAAGTGTAGCATTTGATACATTCATTGTTCAAGTGTAGCATTTGATACATTCAAGTGTAGCATTTGATACATTCATTTTTGGAAGTGTTCATTTCTCTTGTTGTGTAGGAGGGAAGTGAGGAATGGAGGTCCCCTCTATGTTGGATTCAGAATGTCAGCAGGCAGGTTGCATCTGTCTCTGGGTCTGGGGTATAGGGAAGGCAGTGGCAATAGGTAACCATGAGAGGACCATAAAGGTGAGAAAACAAATAACACTGGGCCTTGAGTTCTGCTTTTTATTTTTTAAAAGTAATCTTCAGGGCTGGGGTTGTGGCTTAGCAGTGGAGCGCTCGCCTAGCACTTGCGAGGCCCTGGGTTCAATCCTCAGCACCACATAAAAATAGATAAACAAAATAAAGATATTGTGTCTAACTACAACTAAATAATAAATATTTAAAAAGTAATCTTCATAACAGGAGATTTGAACACATTAACCCAGGAGACAGGACTCCCTGGTCAAAACCTAAGAACCAGATATAACAGGGTCAGGAGGAAGAGAGGGAGAAACTGGCAGAATGACACTAACTCTTAGTCTCAATTTTTGAGGTGTCTTCTGAAAACTTGTAGGAATTGTATGTAGTTGTGCTAAGGAAACATGTCAGTTGAAGAATATAAAATTAAATAAATGAATTGTAGACAAAAACCAAACAGAAGATCGAGGGCTCCATTGGAAAAGAGAATGCAGGAGAAGATTAGCTGGCATTTCATGTCCATTTGAGGTAGGAGGGTAGCAGCAATCATCAACTTGTTGATCATTTCTGATTTTTCTGGGAAAAATTAACTTTCACTAAATCTTTTTTCCCTTCTTCTTCTCTATCCCTATACCTTGTGGCTTACCTAGAGTGGTGGAGAGACAGCAAGAGAGTAGGGATGAGGGACTGAGCTATTTGATATTATTTAACATCAGCTGTGTGGAATATTCTTCTTTGGTTGTGGTTGGCTTGTTTCTTCATGGCATGGTGACAGCACAGAAATAGGTAATCCCAGAATCACTTTCATTCATTGAGTTATTTTGCATAAGAACTTGAGTAGAAAAGTTTACCTTTATATTAATTTCGAAGATAGCTCAAAAAGTTAGACTAACTGTCACTCTGCCAGTTTCTCCCCCTCTTCCTCCTGACCCTGTTATATCTGGTTTCTTAGGCTTTGATCAGAGAGTCCTGCCTCCTGGGTTAATGTGTTCACAGGCCTGATACCTCATTGTCTCCTTTTTGGGAGCCCAAATTGCCTTATTATGTCTTGCCCTATTTTCTAATCACTTCTCCCCTTTTCTGAACATGGAATAATTTCTTATTGCCAAATTTTATGGTTTCTTTTCCCAGTTAGACTCCCCGCACCCCCTTTTTTAAACCATCTGATTTTGAAACTCACAAATCACTGCATGGTCCAGGTCCCATCTTAAATGACTAAGATGAGATTAATACTAGAATGAAAAAAAAAAATGCCATATTTCCTAATCCTTAGAGGGATCTGAAAATGGTAGACACGTGGGACATAGACATCCCATCTCTTGTGGTTTCCTTCTGCAGAGATAGATAATATGTGGTGGTGAATTGATAACACATTTTTAGAGGGGTATGGATCCATTTGTCTAAAAAAGACCTTAAATTTTTGTAAATGGAATTTTGTAGGCAAAAAGTTCAACAAGGTTTGAATTGTTGGGGGGGCAGGCGGCGGCATTACTTTACTCCTAAAAAGCAGGCTGATTGTTCCTTACTGATTGCAAACTAATTCCTATATGTGACTTTCATTGTGAGGCCACAGCATTGACTGTCCCTCAGGATCAAACCTCATGCAAGATTTCATGCAGCTTCAAGAATGAAAGCAGGTGAAATCTTTCATATGCTGCCCAGTCTGTGTATTTACTACTTTTTCTTATGCTAACCCAAAGGTAGTCTGTACTCAACAGGAGTGTTTCACTCTCTTCTTAAACTCATCTCATGAGTACCTCTATTTTGTCTGAAATGTTCCAATCTTTCTCCTCCTCTGGAGCCTCATTTAAATGACACTTCCTATGTTGTATTTTTCTTACCCTTTTCTCTCCACCTTCCTGTGATCCTCTGCTCTTTGAGTCCCCACTGATAAGTTATTTGGGTGCTTTGCCTCTTTTCCTGAATTATAAGGCCCTTCATACAAGAACAATGTGTTATTTGTCTTTTTCTCACCAATTTAGCGTTTTAAAAAATGCTATCCCACATAAGCAACAAACAAAACATTTTAAATTGAATTGACTATAAAATATTCAGGAAGCAAGTGTCATTTTAACTAAGCTGAAGTTAAGGTGATGTTTTGTGGTGGAGGGGTCAAAGGTCTGTGACTTCTGGCCTTTCTTTCTTTTCCCTCAGGATCCTTTAGCTAGAGTTTAATGCTGCTACAGAATCACAGGCCAGGGAGGGTCCTTTAAGGGATCACTGACTGCTTCTTTCTTTGGGAAAGATCATAAACAAATGGTCTTATACATATGAGCATTTCCACAATGTTTCCAGCAAACCTCCAGAGAAGGGGATGTTATAGCTTTTCTTAATGTATTGTCAGGGTAACTCTTGCTGTCAAAAACTTTACCGTAACTAAATATTCAATCTTTTAACAACAATTTTATGATTTCCTTTTCTTTTATAAACATTAGCTGGAGATGCCCTTAGTTTTGGACCTCACTTTGTACCTTCATGATGCTGTGGAGTGGTGCTTCTCGCTTAGATCTTTTCTGCAGCCACGTGTGATTTTTCTCAATACCATCAGGTTTTTTTTTTTTTTTTTAATTAGTTGTTCAAAACATCACATAGCTCTTGACATATCATTTTTCATATATTTGATTCAAGTGGGTTATGAACTCCCATTTTTACCCCGTATACAGATTACAGATCCTGCAATCTGTATTCCATCAGGTTTTGCTGATAAAGCTGTAGGCATTCCCTGTGACTTTTTAGATGAAAATACTTATAGTACCTGGTAATCACAACTTTTGAAAAAAGGGAATTCAATTTGTTAAACATGCAAACAGATGAAGGGAATTTGTGTGTTTGTGTTTCTTAGTCTTACATAAGTTGCTTCTTTTATCTTTGGCTAGTTAATACTCATCTATTTCTGATTTTGGAATTCACTGTCAAATTATTTAGTTTAGCTCTTATTTTATTACCAGAGAAAATGTTATGTTTATTGATACAAGTAACCTTTTTTTTCTTTTAAAATGGTTACACTCTCATTTTAAAAATGTATATTTGATCATCACACTGGTGTTATTTTTTCGACTCTGAAGAAAGGAACTTTTAAATAAATTAGTTATTGTCTTCTGCGTTATTGAACATGTGGTCAGTTGTCATGTTCATACATCCAGATGATCAAAGTCTGAACTTCTGTCCAATTCCTCCCTGCGGCTAGGCTACCCGGTCATGATCAAGGCCTCAGCAGGCGGTGGCGGGAAAGGCATGCGCGTCGCTTGGAATGATGAGGAGACCAGGTGAGCCTCTGTCCAAAATGTACTTTTGATGAAAATTGCAGTTGCCAGAGTTTTATTAAGCTGGCAAGTAAACAGATACTAACAGCATAATGGAGTAATTACAATAATCACTTATTGAATGGGGAAAAATAGAAATTATGGAGAAGCCTTCATTTTTTATATTTTGAGATGAATATCCTATTATAGAGAGGCTTTTATAAGGGTATTTTAAAACATTAACAAGGGACTTTTTGTTTTTACAGTATATTTTTAAACAATTATAGTTATTCTGTTTTTTAGGCAGAAGTTACTAACATTTGACTCTAATTTGGAAGGTAATCTGAAAATTTGAACCAAATATATTTAAGAGTAGACATAATTTCATTGAGTGTTTATGTCAGGGCTGTGGGTATAGCTCAGTGGTAGAGTGCTTGCTCAGCATGCACAAGAATCCTGCGTTCCATACCCAGTACTGCAAAACCAAACCAAACCAAACCAAAAAAACAACCCCCCCACCCAAAAAAAAAAAACACAACAATGATAAAAAGAATTTATGTCTTACCTCATTATGTACTTGTTTTACTTTGCTAGTCCATAAAAGTAGTGAACTATTTTGGTATTTTATAGTGTGAAACGTATTCTTTTCTGAGTTTGAAATTGCTGCATGTCTTTTATATACAATGCACTTTGTTGTAAATTTAGGTCACTTTCTTTTTACTAGTTTCAGAAATCAAAAGTAACTTCCAAGAGACAAAATTTTGAAAATCAAACATATTGGTGACATTATAGTGATTAGAAAGGAGTAGTTCAAGAAACTGCCTAGTAGAAACAGGTTTAAGGAACTCTGTTCATATTTATTTTCCTTATTTTCAGAATTGACAGCAGGAGAGTTGTTATTTTGGGAGATGATGGGATGAGAAATCACAATTTTTTTTTTTTTTTTTTTTTATTGTTATGTTGTCTTTCCTGCCTTTTCTCCACCCAGAAGTCATCTGGCCTTTCAGATGCTTAATTGTGCTATTTCCTCCTTTGCTCATTTCTTTCCCCATTCACTTCCCTCATAAAGCTCCTAAAGACAGGAATTTGGATTTATTAGTGTGAAAGTCATCCAGTACAGTGGGACCAAACCTTACTAAAAACAGGAGGTTCTGAAGAGAGCAATTACCTTGAAAATCTCCTGGCTACTCTGCATTCTCCTTTAAGGCCTTATGGGAAGGCACTGTGTCTGGGACTTATGGAGTGTCAGCTCTACAGGACAACTGACTCACAACACCACTGTTTCTTTGGTTGACACCAAGGACGTGCTCGCTTGTTTTGTGAGGATGACAGTCTGTAAATTCCAACCTCACTCTCACAGTGGCTCTGCACCAGGAAATGACCAAGATCACAGAGATGCTCCTCTTCCCTCTTCTGCTAACCCAACAAGAAGAAATGCAATATTTGTTGAGAGCCTGCTGTTGACAGGTGCTGTTTTAGTAAGGCTTCAGGGACATAGCAATGAATAAAATCAGAAAATAATCCATTCCTTCACATATTTTATGTACTAGATCAGGGGTTCTTGGTAAGGGGAGGTTCATGTATGTGGATGAATGAAAACCACAGATTTCTCTTACCAGCCTCTGCCTGGGATGCATGTTTCCTCCTGGGTAACAAGCCAGGGGAATAGTAGTATCTGTAGAACTTTTTACTGCTAGAAAGTCACATGTGTTATCTCATTATGTTTTTGCAGATAAGTTACGCTGATCATTAGACCCATCGTTGGTGCTCATTATTTAACAAGGAACCACTTGTATTATATTCTAAATGTGTAAAAATTTTCAATATCTGTATTTCAATATTATTTTGTTTCCTCTGCAATCCTATGTATTTTTAATTTTTAAATTATTAATTGATATTATTTTTGCTGTTATTTGCAGTGCTGGGGATAGAACCCAGGGCCTTGCTCATGCTATAAGCTGTTATAATTATTACTTTTTTTTTTTTTTTAAAGAGACAGGGTCTTGCTGTTTTGCCCAGTCTGGCCCTGCACTTCTGGGCCTAGGTCATCTTACTGAGTAGCCGGGATAACAGGTCTGTCCTATCATGCCTGGTGACCCCATGCGTTTTATAACACTTTAAGCCTTATTTTGACAAAATGTTTCTGTGCTGTATCATCTTGTGAAAGGGATCCATGGCATAAACAAGGTTGGGAAATTCTGTAGGTGGTAGTAGGAGTCAAACAAAATCACTGTGGAAGGTGAGAATAGCATAAGAAACATAAAAATGGGCGGAGACTTGAGGAATCCTGGAGGTAATTCCCCTCAGACCACCTCTAGGCCTGTCCTTGAGGAGCCAGCACTGGAGCCAGGAGGTGAGGATCCAGGCAAGGGAACGGCAAGCGCAGCCGTCCTCTTGCAGGAGAACCAAGACCGGGTGGCATGGGAGGGAAGGCAGAAGGAGGCAGCACAGAGTGCCTTTGTGGGGTCAGGGGAGATCTGCTGGCTCTCAGTCAGATGCGAAGCTGCTGGAGTGATTTGAGTAGAAAAGACCATCATGGAACTTCAAATTCCCGACATTTGAAAGAGGATAGAGAAGAATTCAATGAACTTCTGGGTGTATTATCAGATTAACCATTTGTGGAGATTTTGTGACTGAGGTCTTACTAGGGCCACTCTGGTTGCTATTTGGTGGTGGACTTGAGGGGGGCAGAATCATGATCTTGAAATCAGAGAAACCAGTTAGGAGGCTGCTGTGATCATCTGTGCAAGAAAAATGGTGTGATTGGTGGCGGTGTCAAAAAAGAGTGTGATTTTGAACGTAGAGACAGGAGTGCTGTGGGACTGAGGCAGAGTGAGAGTGCTCATGGATGACGCGTGGACTCTCCCCTACTTTCTATTTGTCTTAGTGTTGAATTTATATGAATTGAATGTATATGACACAACTTTGTTTCACTTGAAAATTTCTTGGGACATGCTGAGAGATGAAGGTCAAAGTGAGGGCTTCAGTCTTCCAAGTTGAAGAATGCTGCATTGCTTTGGTTTTTAGCCTCTCTCTGGAACTCTCTCGGCCTGGCTTAGCACCTTTTCATAGAGCATGAATTAACTATGGGTGTGTGGAGTTGGGCTGACTGGATATTGTGTGGGGACAGAAGCACGCAGAAGCAGGGAGGCTGCTTAGTCCCATTTGACCTCACAGTCCATCCTATTTGACATTTATCTATCAAAGTTCAGGTTTAATGTCTCAAAGATTTTTTTCCTGTTTGTTGTTCACAATTTTAAATAGAACCCTTTGAACCACAGGACCCTTCCATGAGTGGCTTGATCTTCCTCACAGTCTGGTGGTTTGGGACTTCTACAAGGTGACCCGGAGTTATAAGATCAGTTGTTTCAAATCCAGATGGAAGCTGTATTACCTTTTTTTTTTTTTTTTTAAGTAGAGTATATTTTTTCATATTATATATGGCCCATTCTTAGAAATCACCCTGTTTCCCCTCCACCACCTTCTGGTGATTGCCAGGGAGTACTAGGTTCTGACCAAATCCAATGTGACTCCACTTCTTCACCTGGAGTGGCGGGATTCTAGAACAGCACCTGGATGGGAGACACTGTCATTGTCATCCTTGGGAAGACCGTTGCTACATACAGCCTCTTCATAGGAAAGAATGGCATAAGAAAGATGCTGGAAACCATTTACAGGTTTTGTGAGAGGTGTATATTCAGTGAACATTACTTTTTTTCCTCATTGTTTTCCTCTTTTGCGTGATATTATATAGCAATTTCCCTGAAAGCCCAACACTTATTTTTTATTGCTCCTCTTTAGTTCTCAGATTTCTTTTTTAAAAAATATTCATTTATTTATGTATCTTTAGTTCTTAGGTGGATACAATAGTTTGTTTTTATGTGGTGCCGAGGATCGAACCCAGTGCTTCATGCATGCTAGGCGAGCACTCTACCGCTGAGCCACCACCCCAGCCCCTAGTTCTCAGATTTCTTATCAGACCTGCTCCAGGCTATTGTAGGGAACAGGCTGTCTTATGGGAGGGATTGCTCTTCCCAGTTTCCTGGCAGTGGGACTTGTGCTGTTGTTGATCCTGAATTTTAACTTAGAGTTTAGTGTTTTCACGAAAGAAGTTATTATAGCCATTCATATGGCATCTTTTATTAAATAATTTAACCCTTACTTGGCAAGTAAATGGCACATTGATTCAAATTATATTTATATAGTTTGTAAATATAGATCATTTTCTACTGAAAAATATGACTCTGTGCAACTTGATAAACAAGCCATCTCTTTTGTTTAGATCAACAAAAGTGTAGCTCTGTTGGCTTTAATAATACATTATATGCTCTTTGCTTTTAAAAGTTGCTCTATGTCCTTTGTTCATTTGAAAACCCCCAAATTCCAGAATAAACGAGAGAAAGGTCTAATGAACACCCTGGTATTTAACTTCTGTAATAACTCATTGTGGATATTATGCCACAACTAATTCGTTCTTTCTTTTCCTCTCTCCCACTCTTGAAGAACTTTCTTTGTGTGTAAGCCACAACATTTTAGTATTCTTTGGAAGCAGTATAAAATTTAGTGACCATTATTTGTTTTTATATTTTATCCTAAGAGGTGTCTATGACTTGTCGTCGAATCGTTAGGACATTGGAAAGATTTTTATAAAAATGTTTGATATTATACAATAAATTGGGAAGAGAATAATGAAGGTGTTGAACACAGACTTAGATATTTTCATAATTATCTCTGGCTTTCTTTTCCCTATCCAAATTTAGGTGATATGTATGACATGAATATAATTGATTGTCCCACCCATTTGAATGTCCCCACTAGACTTTAGGCTCTTTGAGGGTGCTTTCTGTTTTATTTTTGTCATCCCAGGACCTACATAGTTTGGTGACTAGTAGTTACTTATTGGGAGAATGTTATGATTGAATACCACAAAAATTTTTTGTTTTTGTTTTTGTGCTGGGATCAAACCTAGGTCCTTATGCATGGTAAGCATGTGTTCTACTGCTGAGCTACACCTCCAGCCCCAAAGATATTCTTAATACAAATTTCCTTCAGTTTGAAATTTATCTGTGATACTTTCAAACTTGATACTGACCTTGGTGACTTTGGTTTTTTTTACTCTTGGAATTCTTGGTTTAAAAGCAAAATGAAACTTCTCAATCATTATAGCAGAGACAAATTGCAAAGCGCTGTGTTTTCTCTTTGTGAATTATAATATCCCATCTAATAAAAGTTGGTTATGTGGTATTAAAAACAATGATTCATTGTACTTCTGGTTTCTTTGAAGTTTGCAGTCTCCTGAGATCTGAACTCCATATCCCTAAATCAAAGATGTAATCGAAGACTAAGAAAACTCAATGCCTTTTATCTGAGAGCAGAGAGTTTTGCCACATTTGGAAATTTGTCTTCTAGTCATTGTTTACCTGCAATGTTATATGTTTCATGCACAAAAATAAATACATCAGGTAGTTATTTTTAATATCACCAGATGGACTGTTTGGAAATTAAAGGATTAAAAGAACTTGGTTTTAATGTTTTATGTTAAATACAAATGTTTAACTGTTTATTAAAAGTAAAAGGAATTAAGTTTTATATTCTGAATATATCAATGAGCATACAATACAATTCTCAATCAGTTTTAGTAAGTTTGTTTTTAATGGACTGGCCAAATATGCTGATTTTATATGCATTTTAGTAAGCATATTTTAATAATAATGACTTAAATTATTTTAGTTTGGGGTCAACATAGAGGAAAATAATTAAATTCATGTTATTTTCACAAATTCTTTTTCTTTTAATTATTGATTTTCAACAATTTAAAAAAATAAAAGGGCCTGTGTGGTGGATGGGAGATAATGGAGAACATTGTATGCATTTAGAATACGAGGAAGTGTTCTTGAGAATCTTCATACTGCATGTCTGGTCTCCTGGGTATGTTTGCTGTGGTTCTGGGGTAGTTGTGCCGTTTGCCAGGCCCTTTCTTGTTCTGTTTGCATTTTCTATCTTCTGAGACAAGTGGATGTACATTTTAATTGGGGGGCGGTGGTGAGTGCAGTGAAGATAGATTAAGGTTGAAGAAATGAGATTAATTTTAAATGCTTGGTTTAGTTGATTAAAATCTCTTACTTAACATTTGGTGAAATAAGGCCTGGTGTCAATAGAAAGTTTATGATCAGTTAAGTTAAATAACCCACTGAAGATCATAGAGCTAGTAATTGGAGGGGTTCCAGTTCAAGCAGAGTTAATTTAATTATCTGTATATTGATTAAGTTTTTTTCTGCTTTCTTCTGAAATATGCCAAAATAAATACTTAATTCTTTTTGTTTTCTTTATAATGAAGGTTGTATTTGTTTTGTTAGTCTGATTACTCTTCTGTTTTTTTTTTTGTTTGTTTGTTTGTTTTTACAGGGAGGGGTTTAGATTTTCATCTCAAGAAGCTGCTTCTAGCTTTGGTGATGATCGACTACTAATAGAAAAATTTATTGATAACCCTCGTCATATAGAAATCCAGGTTGGTGCATTTTAAGGTGCTTTCTAATTATGTCTTTTAAACAGTATCATTTGAAGTTATTGGAAACACATCCCTTCTTCCATTTAGAATGATTGTGAATTGTTTCGGTATGTTTGAATAAGTCCAAAATAAACTGACCACCTGTTTTTGGAATCTTGTATAATTCTGGTCAAAGTGCTAGGATGTTGGTTGGGATGGAAGCAATATAGAACCCACCTCCCAAAAGAAACAGTACTAAGATGTCTACCAGACTGAATGTATTCCACCTGCAGAATCATTCAGTCCCCTTCCAAGATTGGGCCATCTTGGACCATTTTTAAAAGGAAAGGAGTCCTGATCTGTACTTTGTATCATTTTAGTTCAACAAATGTCTGTGCTTCACTGTGGCAGGAGTTCTGGTGGGAGCTGCTTGCATGGAGATGAGCAAATCACGTCTTCTGTTTGGATTAAGATTCAATCCAGTTGTTAAAGTTGTGGATGTGGATGTCAGCAAAAAGAACACATAGAAGACAGGAACTCTGCTGAAGTTTTCATTAGTCAGAAAAGCCTTCATGCTAACTTTACACATTATGACTAAGAATTGGCAGGTCACACTTAAATTGATAAAGTATGAATATTAAATTAGAAACCACTGAATTTAAAACTCAGTGATCACTTTACATAGATACTATTTATGGGCAGAAAATCTTATAAATCTTCAAATTTTCTAGAGTAGAAAAAATGTGGAAGCATATCATCAGTGGTAGTTCTGAAACATGGAGCTCAGCTGTTTCTTTCCCAGGCTAGCCAGATCTGTTTTTGTTTGTTGGGTTTTGGTTTTAGATTTTCTTAATTGAGATATCATATGTATACAGTGAAGTCCATAAATCCTAACTGTACAACTCAATAAAATTTTTATATAGTATAAATATATAACCAACAAGATCTAGATATGAAAATTTCTATTAAATCAAAAGATTCAAAAATTTAAAAAAATATTAAAAAAAATAAAAAGAAGGAAACAGACAAAAAATATATATATATATTCTTTCACACCACTTCCCAGTTGGTCTCTCTCCTTGGCTAGTGCACATATCTGACTGCTGTTTTGACAGCTAGCATCATAGATTAGGAGGTTTCTTTCTTTCTTTTTTTTTTCTTCTGTGCTGAGGGTCAAGTGCAGAGCCTTGCCATGCTTGGCAAGCACTCTACCTCTAAGCCCCACAGGTAAACTTCAGGCATCGCTGAGGATGCAGGGATAGAGCTGAGTGATAAAGCCCATGCTTAGCATACCTGAGGCCCCGGCTTCCCTCTCCACCATCACAAAAACAAGCTTCTTCTGAATGGAATCATACAATTTATAATTGTTTGTTCCTTTTTTTCCCATATGATGTCATATTTTTGAGATCTATGTCTTTTGGTTATTTTTTGTTGAGTAAAACCTACCTCAGAATGCAGTGAAATAAATTCATTGTGCTGGAATACCACTTGTTATTCAGGCTTTAGATACCTGAGTTTGCTGATCGACCATGGGGTCCTTGAGGGCACAAACTAGGTCTTAGTTCTTTGCTCTTCCTAGCAACCACATTGATGGCACTCAAATAAATGTTTGTTGGTCTGTGTTAACTAATTAAGTAACTGCTTCAGCCTTTTAGCTTATTTTATTGTATTTTAATTAGCCATTGCCCATAATCTGCAAGATATTTTTAAACATAGGTGAAAATGTCTCCCAGTAGCTTAAATGGGCAACACAGTGGTTCCCATATCTGATCTCTACTCAAAAGTTTTTTTTTTTTTTTAATATATTTTTAGTAGTTGATGGACACAATACCTTTACTTTATTTATTTATTTTTATGTGATGCAGAGGATCAAACTCAGTGCCTCACAAATGCTAGCTAAGCGCTCTACACTGAGCTATAACCCCCATCCATACTTGGAAGGTTTTTGAATAATTGTTTTTATGTCGTTTTCATCTAATTATTTATATTAGATAACTTGTGCACATGATAAAGGGTATTCAGCAAAAGCAAGTCTCTCTTCCCATTTCCAGGCCCCCTGGTTTCTGTTCCTATGTGCATGCACTACTGTTATTTCTTGAATGTCCACCCACATCCAGACTGTGACATATATGTGTGTGTATTGCCTGTGGTTCTTTACGTGAACAACAGTGCATCTTCTGCAATACTGAAGCTGTGCCCTGGCATGCAAATGTCACCTCTGTGTTTTTACATTACGTCCAGTGATTTCTGAAGGAGGGAAAGAGGCATTCCCCAGGCCCAGCTCAGGGATACCGAATGGCTCGGGTTACTGGGAGCTCTCTGTTATCATGCAGCTTTTTATCAGGAAATAGAGTAGCTTAGAGATTTTTCCACAATCAGTGCATGTGTATCTATAAAGGGCTATATTTAAAGTTAAAACAGCTCAGGGTACCTGTAAGGATTAACTTCTCTTATAAGCACTTTTCATTTAATTGTTTCCCAAAAAATCATCTTCAAATCCTTTTTGTTCAATGGTTGGTAAATACCCAAAACTTTAAAAAATGAACTGGAGACTATAAATGAATCTAATATTTTGCAGTTGGAAATATTCCTGAGAACTACTGGTTATTTTGGATTGCTTTATTTTTTAAGTCTACTTTCACTTCCTTGTCAACTAGAATAAAAAAGGACATTTAGAGTTATTTTAATGATTTAAAATATTTTTAGCTCTACCTCTGAGTCTTAGAAATAAAATGCCAAGTTCTTGGCATTTTATTATTGTAATGTTTTCTTTCGTTACTTGGAATGATTATTGAGTCTTAAATACACTTTATTCCTAAAAATTAATGTTGCAGTCATATAGTAGCTATTCATTTTATAGCTTACTATACCT
This sequence comes from Marmota flaviventris, assembly GCF_047511675.1. Lineage (NCBI taxonomy): Eukaryota > Metazoa > Chordata > Mammalia > Rodentia > Sciuridae > Marmota > Marmota flaviventris. The sequence goes on from NC_092501.1 coordinate 156,676,688, forward strand.
GTTACAACTGTAATATTTTTTAATTTGATATTTCAGAAGCCATATAAAATATTAAGATGATATTATCTATGGTTTATAATTTATGAAGAAACAAAATAACTTGCCCCAGGAGGTCTGATAATTGAAATAAAATTAATGCCTCTGTGAACCTAAAATATGCATTCAGGAATGTACAAATGGCTGTCCAGACAATTCCACTTTTACCTCACAACCCCAGCTTATTTCCAATTATTACAAATGTGAAAAGTCGTAATCTTTTCACCAGTTTCCTATAATAAAAACAAATCACAGTAAAGATATCCACATATAAATATTGCATGCAAATGCACAAAGTATCACTTCCTGATGAACAAACGTTGAATAAGGTGAACAACAAACAGATATCTCTGGTGGCTCTCCTAAGCACCACAGGCAACCAAAGTGTGTGACCCCTCCATCGACACTTGAGTCCTTCACAGGGCACAGTGGATTCTAATGCTTTTTATATCTTATGTGAAATGTAACATGAGAATCTTTTCCTCAAAAAAAAATACACACACACACACACACACACTATGATTACAGGAATGCGTCACCATGCCTGGCTTCCTTAGATATTTTTGGTAAAAATGTTTCATTGAATTTTGTTGAAATATAAAGGTTTTCTTTATAACTCTCTATAAAGAGTGCTTCAAGAGGCATGTATGTTAAAAATCAGGAGCTGTTGTATGGTGGGGAAGATGTTAGCTGGACTCATTATCCATGGGTGTGGCTATGTGTTTTCAAATGACGATGACGCTCTTTTTTTTTGGTATCAGGGATTGAACCCAGGGGCACTTAACCACTGAACCACATCCTCAGCCCTATTTTATATTTTATTTAGAGACAGGGTCCCACTGAGTTGCTTAGTGCCTCACTTTTGTTGAGGCTGGCTTTGAACTTGAGATCCTCCTACCTCAGCCTCCCGATCTGCTAGGATTACAGGCAAGCGCCACTGCGCCCAGCTACAAGTGACGCTTTTTGTTCAGGTTTTAGGTGATAAACATGGAAATGCTTTGTGGCTTAATGAAAGAGAGTGCTCAGTTCAGAGAAGAAACCAGAAGGTGGTGGAGGAAGCACCAAGGTAAGAGTCTCTCCCCATGAACCTGCTTCCATATATCTTCTAGATTTCTTCTCCATTTTACTAGCCCAAATTGCTTTAATGTTAGCATAGACTCTAATAATGCCTATTTTTATAACTCAAAATTTGTTACTTGATCTTCTTCAGTACCATATTGCAAAAAAGTGAGGAGTATTTGAAGAAGAAGTGTTTTTATAAGAAGAGAAATTTGGGTAGATAATCAGCTTTGACTTCTGCTGACTTTAGGTAGTGTAGAACCTGCTGGTATTTCATGGAATTTCAAGGGTGCTAAGAGCCAAGTATATGATGCATGGCATTTTTGGTTGAAAGGTGACGCCAGCTAGCCATTGAGATGATATGATTATGTTAAGATTTGCATTCATATGGATATTGGACTCCTGCTGTTCACCTAGGCCGGCTACAGGACTCCTGGAGAGTTCCCATTGGTTGGGGAAGTACAGTAGGAGGGAGTTCCGGGGGAGGAGCTCGCTCGGCGGTCCGAGAGGAGGCCGCGTGGATGGAAAAAATCTTCCCGGGCGGTACCGGACATTGGCGGCAGTTTCAAAAAATAAACTTTGTTCCTGCTTGAGTGGCTCGTGATTTTGTGCCCAGCCAGACTGCGGCACAAGGGTATTGTTAATGGTTTTATACGTGGATCCTCAGTTTTTTCCTACCATGAAAGGACTTGTGGGGCTTAGTTCTTGACCATTGCTTGATTTATCAGAGCCACTTTGGGTAAACTCTAGGCTACCTTTCATGTGTTTTGTGTGGTGGTTTCCTGAAGCCTTATTTCTAAGTTGATGTTAGGTTGGTTGATGCATGTGTTCTGATATTTCTTCTTAAAAATTCCCAATTGAATGTACATAGATTTTTTTTTTTTTTTTAATTACCAGGCACCAAAAAAAAAAAAAAAAAAAAATCCCACTTTAGCTTTAATTAGCATAGCCAGCATACCTTGATACAATGAAGAGTGAATGTGAATGAGTTTTTATCCAAGGTAATGGTAAAATTAAACCATCTTTTAGTTGTAATAGTTTGAAAAAATCATATATGGTATAGTAGTTTGAAATGTTTCCCAACTCCTGTGAACTTTTCTCGTGGTGTGATGGGGGAGGGGACTGAGTTGTCTCCACTTGACCAGTGGAATACAGGTCCCATTTTCTGGCCCAGGCACCCGGAAATTCCCAGCTTCTACTTCTTGTGTCTTCGGATGCATGCTCTTAAAAGCCTGCCACCATACTGTGAAGAATGGCCCACTGCAGCCACGTGGCATGGGGCCCTGTGTCACATGGCCTAGGACGTAAGGGGGGAAGAAGAAAGGACAAGGAATGTCCTCCCTGGGTCTTTCCCCAGGAAGGGTCCTGGAAGCTGCAGTCCTCTTTGCTTGATATTGACCTTTCAGTTAGGCACCTAGCCAACTGCAGACTCGGAAATGTCTTTTTTCCTTCCGTGACCACGTGCTCAGCTGAAATTCTAGCTGTAGGGACCCAGGGGAGAGGACGCTGGCAGAACAGTGATGGGCTCAGATCCAGTTCTTTTGCAACTTCGTGGTTTTTTGCCTGCCTTGTCATCTCCATTTCCACTTTCTGTTTTAAATTTACTCAAGTCTTACCTGGGTTAGAAATCCTTCATAGACTGGGAACCTTGAATCATGATTTTTGTTTGTTTCTTCTGTCTATGACCATCTCATCTATTAATTTAGAGAAAAGAGGGAAATTTCAAGCAGTAGGAATCAAAATAAAAAGCTAGGACTGATCGTTAGTAGTGACTTGCTATGTACCTGGGCATTGTAAAATGTTAAAATAAATGGCCTAGGTAGTTTTCAGATCCTAAAGTAAGAATCTACCACTGTGCTTTGAAGGTAGTGCTAAACTGGCTATTATCTTTGTGGTTTACTGCTTAGGATTTATGGTAAGGGAAAGGATAAGACCAGACAGGGCAAAAATTGAGTTCTTAACTGTACTAAAATTCTCCATTACATTATCTTCCATTGGTTTTCTTCTTTTGTTGCATTAGTTATTCATCAACTCCTATATTCATTAAGTTAATGCAGAACAATATTTTTAATAGGTAAGATTCATAACACCTGAACCCATTGATAATCCTGACATCACCAAAGGGAAACAGTAGAAAGTTTATTTCCCACTTGCGAAGTATTCTTGCCCACCCCCACCATGATCCAAATCAGTCTGTTACAGGCATGAGTTCTAACTAGCAGTTTCTGTGGAATGGAAATACAAAGCTAGTGTAAAAGGACACCTGGGCTGTCTGCAGCCAAACCCAGAAATCAAGGAATGAGATAGGAAGATGACCTGGTCCTTACCTGAAAAAAGGGAAGAGAAGGAGCATTGTAGATTAAAAGAATCTTAAAATACCAAACCAACCAAACACAATGTCTGCACTGTACTTGGATCCTAATTCAAATAAATTTAGCTGTATAAAGATTTATGACTTAATCACTGAAATTTGAGTATTGGATATTAATTATATAGAGAGTGTTAAAGAGTGCTTAGTTTTTCAAAATGTGGTTGTGTTATAAAAAGAATGAAGGAATACAGATAGAAATGGATATGGGTGTTTTTGTAGATGAAATGATAACTAATTTGGAATTTGCTTTAAAATTAAAAACAGCAAAACAAAATGAATGGGCCTGGGCCTGGTAGAGAAGAGGGCATCGTAACACAGTTAAGCCAAGAGCGACTCTTACTAATCTTGGCATATTGACGAAAGGGATTATGCTAGTTTATAATAACATTTCATAACATGTCATCTAAATTTTATTTGAAAATACTTTAACCCACTAATAGAAAAGGAGTCAATGTTTTGTTCTCAAAGCCTTTATTGCATAAAAGCACAATGTGAAAATGTAGGCTATCTGATGGCATTTTTCTTCAGGGTTTGTTAAGAACATTTTAGCTTTACTTGCTTGCTGGAAGGTGATTTTGAAACAAAGGTGCTGTGGTTTATTAGATGTTAGTTGGCCCTTGTTATCTGTGGCAGCTATGTTCTGTAAAGTGTCATGAACACTGAATTAGCTGATACATTATTCCTAAAGGAAATACAGGGTAGGTCTCTGCAAGCCTCTGGCCATCACATTTTCACACAGTATCTAACAATTTTAGGCAACTAGTTGTTCATAATCTCACTTCCTGTAAGTTTTTGTTGAAGGGCACATTATTCAGCCTTTGTTATTACTTTATTAATGGTGAGCCCACAATTCAGGCCAAAGACCATGACACACCTGCACAGAGCCAATCTTACAATGGGTTTTCTCTGTAAGGCCCTTCACAGCCTCTGCTCTCAAGCACAGTATTCAGGTGCCAGGTAAACAGTGAAGTCAGCCCCACTCCCTAACAAATGAAGAAAGAGAAAATGCACAAAAATGAAAAACAAAACAAAACAAAAAAAAAACCCAGAACACGAAATAGGCCTAAGAGGACACTGTTTGGAGGTAGGCACTAAAATGAGGCAGAGTGTCATCTTGTCCAACCTCAGTATAGTAACCATCTCAAAGCTTTCCCCTCTGTGCTTATGTATTTATAAATTACCATGAAGGTATTACAAATATTGATTCTGAGATTACAAAATGATTTTGTCAAGTAGACAAACTTGCAAACATGGAATCCATGTGTAAGGAGGACTGACTTTATACCAATTTCTAAGAAATTATTTTCTCTTAATTTAGCTTGAAGCAACTCTGAATGTATGTTTATTAAATTTTGCTAATAAGTAGTTGTATATTTTACAAATAGATTGAAGTTATAATGTGAAAAGTTCAGATGTTTTATAAAAGTCTGAGATGGATTTGTTTAAGCATGTTTTACATAAGGCAGTAATATAAAACATACAAGGAATAGAACATTGTGAACTCACAAATTGATAGAGATGATCTATATCTGAGTAACATTTAAGAACAAGATAATTTGACTTTTGTTCAAAATGCACAAGAGTGCTTTCTGTATCCATAGCATTTTTCTGGATCCGGAGACTCGAAGAGCCATGGGAGAACAAGCTGTGGCTCTTGCCAGAGCAGTGAAGTACTCCTCAGCTGGAACCGTGGAGTTCCTGGTGGACTCCAGGAAGAACTTCTACTTCCTAGAAATGAATACGAGACTGCAGGTAACACCTGGTTCTGTTCCTCTCACCACTTCCCCCCCCCCCCCTTTTTTTTTATTATTGTGGTACTGGGATTTAATTGGGGTGCTTTCCCACTGAACTATGTCCCTAGCCCTTTTAATTTTTTTTTTTTTTTTTTTTAACTTTGAGATGGTCTCTTACTAAGTTGCTATGGGTCTTGCTGTGTTGCTGAGATTGGCCTTGAACTTGTGATCCTCAGTCTCCTGAGTCGCTGGGATTACAGGCATGTGTTGCCATGTCTGGCTTTTTTTTTTTTTTTTTAATATATGTTAAAAATTAGTTTCATAAACTGTTAAATAAAGATTTCGATTTTATGCTTGTGCTGTCTACCAAGAAGGGACAGGTAAGAATCCTGTGAACCTAACATCAGGGTTTAGGCTTCTGCTTTGTTACTGATAGTATTTGGTGGGTAGAAATTCCACTTTGATTTTTTTCTTGAGTTTTTCAGCATGAATTTGTTTGTCAGGGTTCATATGCTGTTCAGGGGCACTACGCTAGGTATTGCAAATAGAAAGGGAGTAAGTGCTTCCAGAATCTTCAAAAGGAAGGGAACCTAGAGTAAACTTTCAGGAATGATAGTCACAGTGCCCAGCCAGGCCTGTCCCTGTTATGAGGATCAGAAACCAGTGGCCGCCCCTGCATCTGTGGACATCATCCGTCAGTTCTAGCCAGGATCTCAGGAAGTTGCCAGTGCTATAATAGGTGGCTTTCCTGGCTTCCTCCTTTCTTTTGTTGTTTTATTCAATTTGAACTATACACACACAGAACATAATGCGATGTTGAGCAAAGCAAAACTCCGCGCGTGTTCCACCGTGTCTTCTGTAGCACTTCTTAGCCAGCTTCCTGTTTTCTTCTTTTTCTCAGTTATTCCCCTTCCATCTTCTCTAGCGTCAGCTCCTCTTCTGACTGGATTCTCAGCACTTTCTCATGTTTCCATATAGTTCTTCCTTCGAATTTTGTATACCCAAGTAGCATGGTTAGTTCTTACCTGTTTCTTTTCTTTACAGTTTGTATTAATGGGCTTAATCGTCTACATTGTTTTGGGCTTGACTTCTGACACTGTGTGTTTGAGGTTCTTCCAGGGTGTTTCATGTGACTCCTGTATGGTATTCCTTTGAAGAAAATACCACTATTTATCTAACTATTCAATCTCTATAGAATTTTAGTTTGCTTCCAGTTTTATGGGGTTTGCATTTGTTTGCTAGGGTTACCATAACAAATGATGATAAAGTGTGACTTACATAACAGGAATTTCACATTTCACATTCTTTCGCATTTCAGGAGGCTAAAGCCCGGCCTCAGGGTGCCAGAAGAATTGGTTTCTTCCTTGGGGCCTTGAGAAGGACCTGACCCCTGCCTCTCCCAGCTTCTAGTGGTGGCTAACACTCCTTGTCCTTCCTTGATTTGTGGCAACACAGCACAGTTGTCTTCTGGACTTCTCCCTGAGCATCTCTGTGCCCAAAGTTCCCTCTTTCTGTATGGACAGTAGTCATATTGGATTTAGGAGTCACCCCACTCCGTGACCTTATCTTAACTTGATTATATTTGCTAAGACCTGTGTACAAATAGGTCACATGCACAGATTCTTGATGGATGTGAATTTTGATGGGATTCTATTCAGTACATCATGCCATTCATAAAACACCTTTGTCCACAGAGGCTGGGATGGTTGGGTGGGGTTACAGGCTGCTGGCCAATAGAACTGGGGGAAAACACACTTGTGCCTTTCCACACCTTATTGGGCTGGGGCTGGGAGGGCTGGCTGTGGTGCTCCCAGAGGAAGCCAAGTCTGCCTTGAGTCTTCTTTTGTTGAGATGATTGTTCTTCAGAAGCCACTGGGAGCCTGAGGGTCTTTCACAGTTCCTCTGAGCCTGTCCTTCTCAGAATGTGTCTGCATACTCAGGCCCTTTCCCCAGAGGTGGACTATTTCTTGTGACTATGCTCGTTGCCTGCTGGTGGTTGCAGGGAAGAGTGTTTTGGGTTCCCTCCATGCCTTGTCTTCATCAGCCCTGTGACCTTGTGTCCTTGAAGTGGGTTTCCTCAGTGGTCCTGTCCTTCCCTCAACAATAGGGAATCTGAGGTCTGAGCCCCAAATGGTTTTCTGCCTCTTTGTTGGTAGTTGCCTTTTTGTGTTCTGTATCTGATTTTATCCTCTTCTACATGACCTCGTCAGCCAGACATTTTTACTTTGTCCCTATAAGCAGTGTATGATTTCCTAGCCAAGTCAACAATCTTTGTCTTGTATCTGCCTGGACAGTTTGGTCCATAGAAAGTTAATGTAAACTCTGATATATTTGTGGAATTTAGTTTTTTAATCTGTCTGTCTGTCCATCCATCCATCCATCCATGGATGGTGGATCCATCCATCCACCTATCCTGGATCTCAGTACGCTGCTCAGGCTGGCCAGGAACTCCTAAGCTCAGTTGATCCTCCTGCCTCAGCCTTCCAAGGAGCTGAGACTATGGGTTCACCAACCACATCTGGCTTGGTCTATTTGGATTTAGAGTCTTTCTTATGTGTTTTTTTTTTTTTGAGAGAGAATTTTTTAATTTTTATTTTTTAGTTCTCGGCGGACACAACATCTTTGTTTGTATGTGGTGCTCAGGATCGAACCCGGGCCGCAAGCACGCCAGGCAAGCACGCTACCGCTTGAGCCACATCCCCAGCCCCTCTTATGTGTTTTATAATTAAGTGTATGTAATTAGATAATTAACTAGAAAATCATGTCTTTTATTAAAGGGTAGATGTTATCGTGTCTTCATGAGAATAACAGCTTTTAATGTGATTCTGATAGAAACCGAAGTGACAAAGCCTTTGTATTTCATTCCACATACAAGAAATACAAGATTGTTTAATTGAGGTACTCATGGGTATTTAAGGAATTGACAACTAATATCTTTTGTTTTTTTAAGTGCAGTTTGTTACCATGGGCTTGTGGTTTTTCCTTTTTGGTTTTTGTTTTGTTTTCAGATGAGACCTTGCTATGTTGCCCAGGCCGGTCTCAAGTTCCTGGGTTCAAGTAGTTCTCCTGGAACTATAGGCATGCAGTACTGTGTCCAGCTGTTATGGTATTATTATTATTATTATTATTATTATTATTATTTTGGTATTTGTTCCTGGCTATTTATTTTAGCCTATAAGTTTATTCAAGATTGTTCTACAGTCATTTTAGCATAAGATCTAAAAGTTAATATTTAAATAATTCTGTGCTGCCGGTGAAAACCATCCAGGTACCCAAGTTTTGTATCTTGGCTAGCTTGCCAGGACATTGTGTGCTATGCCATCAAGAAAGGTCATAAATAAGTTTGTGGGGCGGGAGACTCCAATTCATAAAGATTGCATCATATCAGATCTGATAGTCCTGATCTGTGCTAATACCACACTTTGGTACATGTGTCTCCCATTTAATGTTTCCTCATCTTTCTTTTCTCTCTTCTATTTATTTGCAGCAACTCTGATCCTGCCAGTCAAAGAAATGCATTTTTGACTTGAATCATTTGTGTGTAGGGGTATTTGATGGTAGGATATTAGTGAATGGGCCCATAATCGAGGAGTCTTAGACTTTATGGTATTCGAAAGCCGTTCTTACTACACATGCCAAACATTTCTTTCTAACATTGTTTAAGCAATTGAAATGTGCTTTTAACTGTGGATTTTCTCTTTTAAATTTCTTTACTAACCTTAAATTATAATGTGTAAGGCACATTCACCAAATTCTTTAGCTCCTAAACTGTATCTTATCTCTAATTACTGTTTCAGTTTGAGCCAGGAGGGCTATAATTTTCTTTGTCTTTTTTTTTTTTTTTTTTAAACTTGAAATTTCCTGACTGAACTGTCACTTTTTCCAGCTTTAGAACTTGTATGTATTTTCTGGTAACAGAAATGTGAGGAGCGTGTTCATTTTACTAATTTCCTCAAGAGAGAAATTTGAGATAATGAATATGTTTCTCTATAAGGAAATGTGCCTCTGAGAAAGTCACCAAATTTGGCCCATGAACACTTATCCATCTGACTGGGTTTGTTTTCAGTGTGGTCAGAGTTTATGTGTTAGAATTATCTATGTTTTTTAAGCCACTTGCTTCAAGGCTTAAATATAAAATTCCAATGCGTTAGCATCACAGTAAAATTTCCTTCTTGTGGCCCTAATGGGACTCCTGCCCCTTGCTAGGGCCATCTCCCTGTGGGTGAGATGAGGCTCCTTTCTTTTCCCTGAATATCCCTTTTCGCCTATGTATACTTTGGAGTGGTCTCTGCCCACGTCTGTGGTGGACACTCACTTCTCCATCCACCTTCACACTCCACACCCCTTGGCTTATCATTTCTCTTACGCATCTTGCCTTGTCTCCACATTTGATAGATGGAGAGATGGAATAATACTCTATCAAAAAGATGATTTATTAATATGCTATTTTAATGAAGTATATCATGTATAATCTTGCTTAAATTTCCGTTCCTTAGTTTATGGAATGGTAATAGAATTGGTAGTATTCTGTCTAAAAACAAAAAATCCAAACAGATGTATAGAAAATTGGAATAGTGACTCTCCATACCATATTGAGCTGTCGTTTTTCTGGTGCTGAGATTCTAATCCAGCTAAGAACACATTCCACCTCTGAGCTGTACCCCAGCCCTATGACCTGTACCTCTTCCCTCCACTCTATACCACATTTTGTCACAGCTGTTTATTTTCCTCTGTAGAAGTAAACTCTGTTTTACTTAACATGACATCTTCAGGAGTGTGGCATATTTAACTTAAAACATTATAACCTTTATTTTAATGACTTGCAATAGCCTGTCAAATAGATGTCTAGTCATATAATTTCACCAGTTCTGTGTTGATCATTTTTCTAGTAGCTTTCTATTACAAATATTGCAGTTACCAGGAACCCTCTACATCCATTTTGCATATAAGTGTGCAGAATTTCCAGGAAAGCAATATGTACTTTTTTAAAAAAAGATTATTTTTTGTAGTTGTAGTTGGACACAAAACTTTATTATTTATTTATTTATTATTTTTATGCAGTGCTGAGGATCGAACCCAGGACCTTGCACATGCAAGACAAGCACTCTACCAATGAGCCACAACCCCAGCCCCACAATATGTACTTCTATTAAGTATTTTCAGGTTGCCTTGAAATTACAGGAGAGCTTGTTTCTTCTCTCCCTGGCCAAAAGTGATCTTTGCCTGTATGACAGTGAAAAATAGAATATTGTTTTTATTTTTATTCCCTTATTATGAGTGGGTTGAATTTTTCTTCATAGATTCATTCACATTTCCTGTTCTGTGAGTTGACTATTAGATCCTTTACCCTTTGAGTTTTCTTATTGAGTTGTAGAATGTCCTTTAGTTTATGATAGTAGAATGTTCTATGAATATTTGACATTTCTGTAGGACTGGGGTTTTCTAAGCAAAGACTCCCACAGTCTCCCCACCCCTGACCCCCAGCTCCTAGATGAAGGGATAACAACCCTAAAGATAGAGAGCTATGTAGAAGATGTCTCTGTTTTTTCAGAGCCATTTGTTGACAGTCCAGGTTGGTACATGAACTTGTTCAATGGAGGGGGCTTCCTCTCCTCTTGCCAGAGGGTTTGCTTACATTCCAGAGCAAAGTTTGCATATTCTCTGTCTCTGTCTTCCCAGAGCTGAGGAAGAAAAAATATGCCAATATCTCTTACATAAGCCCTGAGTTCAATGGTTTGGGCATTCCTGTCCCAGGTACATGTCTCTCTGTGAGTTTAGGGATGCCAAGCCTGCACCATGTTGTCCTTGGGGGCCTGGGTTATGGGGAATGGTTCTACAGTGCTCTGTGAGCAAGTGATTGTTCCCTTCTCTAATCTAGCAACCGTTCTTTCCTCTGGTAGGATCGACAAATAAATGCAGATATAAAAGCAACAGATAGGATTTGGAGGTATTTTCTCCTCATCTGTTGCCTGTCTTTTTGTCTTGTACAGTATTTTTTTCTTCATATGAAGAAAGTTTTTATTTGTTCATGGTTGACATTTGAATTTATTTTCACAGTTCTGTTGTTGTGGCGTGCTTTGGTTTTTCCTACTCCATGGTAAATCACAGTTTTCTTCTATGTATTCATCTAGTTCTTATTTTTCTTTCATGGTGAAGTCCTCTCTTCATTTAGAAGTTATTTTATTAATTTTTGAAAAATGGCTACCTGATTATTGAACTGTTATTGCATAGTGAGTCTTTCCATACCAATTAGAAGTTCATTGCATGCTGAATTCTCCTGTGTATGCGGATCTGTTACTTGACTTTCTTTTTTAAATTTTTTTTTTTAAAGAGAGAGAGAGAGAGAGAGAGAGAGAGAGAGAGAGAGAGAGAATGAATTTTTTAATATTTATTTTTTAGATTTTTCGGCAGACACATCATCTTTATTTGTACATGGTGCTGAGGATCGAACCCAGCACCATGCGCATGCCAGGCGAGCACAGTAACACTTGAGCCACATCCCCAGCCTGACTTTCTTTTTTTAATCTTTCTGCTTATTCATGTGCTAGTACCACACTGTTTTAGATATTATATCTGTATATTATGTATTATAATTTGTTATCCAAGAAAACTGTTTCTTTCTCATTACTTTTATTTTTCTGTGGTAAAAATTGCCTCAATGGATAGCTTATTTTATTTATATTTAGCATAAGAAATTAAAGTGATGGAATTGTTAAATGATTAGATAAATGCTTGTAATTTTCTACACATATATTAATTCTTAAAATATATTCTCAAGAAGAAAAGTGATTATGAAAAACTCATCTGTCCTCATTTTTCTTTATATTCTAATTTGAAATAATATGTTGCTTTCCTTTTTAAAAAATTAAGGGAACTGGGTGCATTTGTACATGGCTGTAATTCCAGCCACCTGGGAGGCTGAGGCAGGAGGACTGACTGTAAGTTCGAGACTGGCCTTGGCAACTTGGTGAGACCTTGCTTCAAAATAAAAATAAAAGGAAATTAAAAGGACTGGGATGTAGCTCAGTGGTAACATGCCCTATTACTGGGTTCTATCTTCAGTATTTTTTAAAAAAGAAAGAAATTGGTTTATTTTTACCTAATCCTGTTTTGTCCCTAAATTTTCATTTTTGTGATTTTTATTATTACTTTATATCATCATATTTATTTTGTTGTTCATGGGCATGTCTCTCCCAGGGGTTAAACCATGTGTATCTTAACTTGTTTTTTTGGATACCATCAGCCTCTTACCATAGCTTCATGATTAGTGATTTCTTCGTTTTGATTCAGCTTACAGTTAGGTTCTTTTCCTTTTTTTGAAATTGAGAATTTGTTTTGTCCAGGTACCCATAGGTACCATAGTCTCTGAACTATTATATGGGTGAAAAGATCCCCTTCCCCAAGATTTCACTTTTGTAGGGTTTGAAATAAAGCTGAGTTAACATGTTACTGGTGTTTTGAACTAGCATCAGCTGTTGAGTAACCACCACAGTGTAGGGAGGGGAACCAAGGAGAGATCCTTTAAACAGGAAGGGTCTTTGAAGTGACAAGTGGGTGGATGGGAAGCTGCAGCTCTGGGCAGGAATAACCAGCACCACACACACAGAGGGGAAAGTCTGAGTTTCCTCTGGTATTCTGAGTGCAGGATTCAGGACTGAAATAGTGGTAGTGTCGTGGTGGATGCATGTCATTATGCATTTGTCAACATCCATAGCCTTAAAACTAAAAACATTGAAACGGGTTTATCCATTGCAGCAAACTGTTACAATAATACGTTATGTTTACATAGGGGCAGTGGGGAGGGGGTTTAAGAAGGAAAGGTGTGGGAACTCTACTTAAAACTCATTTTTCTTAATGTAACACTGCTCTAAAAAATAAATCATGTTTATTTTAAAAACTATTTGTGATGAAAAACATTATATATCTGTTTCTGAGTCTAAAATCTGAGTCAGATTTCACTTGTTTCAAAAAATTTTTAGGGCAGAGATGAAACTTTGAAGCAAAAATCCTTGCATCCAAATCTTTCTTGCATTTCTTTACTTATTTCTTCTCTCGCTCCACGAGTCAGGCTGTTTTTCCTCATGGTGATTTTCAAACATATAAAAGTGTGAGAGTAGCGACGATAAGGCCCCAAGAACCTGAAACCTGGCATTGGATTTGCTTTGCTAGTGTTGTTTCCTGACCGTCCTTTTCTCCCCCGGCTGGACTGTTTTAACCCAAGATTCAGACATTCTGTGATTTCAGTATACAGCTTTAAGTTTTCTTTGCATTCCTAATATTTCCATGTTTATCTATAGTAGAATTTGGCATGTGTAGATTTATGACATGAATTTTGTACCCTTTATCATTAAATAGTAGCTTTGTCATATTTAAGGGCTTTAATTTTAAAGTTCACTTATATTGTATGTCCACCTTTCTGTTTTTATTTACCTTATCCTTTAAAGTATTCTTTATCATGTATTTTAATTGTTTTCTAAGTTTATAACCAATTTTTAAAACACCCAATCTGACCCTTTTTATTATGTAAAAATGTAGCCTCAATCTAATATACTTATTTTTATCATTTTTGTTTTCAAATTAATGTTTTTTCCCAGTTTTGCTTCTATTTTCTTTTTTCTTCTACTCTTGCTTGAATCAGGTTACTAACTATTCTTCTCACTGATAACTTGGAAGTTCTGTTCTTTAAAATTTTACTCTGTTCATCATCCTATTCAGACAAACATTGTATTTGTGAAGACTGTGTAACCAGCTCCCTGACTTTCTAACACTAAAGATTCGCGAGTTGATTTCATACTTCCAAGCTACTTTTGACTTTGCTTTGTACTTACCTGTTTCTAAAGTTCTTTTTCAGTTTCTCATATTATCTCACTGGAATTATGTTTCATTATTTACTGTATCTTCTTCATTTTTCCCTGATGTTGCGGTTTCTGCTCTAGTTTGTTTGTTTGTTTAGAATTTTTTTCCCTGAACGTTCCTCAGCTGCAACATGTGGACCGTATGTTCTGAAATGTCATATCCTCAAACATGTTTCTTTAGGCCTGAAGATGGAATGGTATTGGATTGAGTTTGGGATTCTTGGGTTTCAGTTCTTGTCTTTCAGTAGTTCATGAATTCCACTGTGTTCTAATTTCTGATATTAAGTCTGATTTCTTTTCCATTGTAAGTAATGAGTTCTTGCTGTCTGGAAGCTGGCCCGGTTTTCTTTTAATCACTGGAATTCATTGATTCCCAGTCCCCCATACCAGGTTACACCTAGGTGTGGGTTTCTGTCCATCACCCTGACTTGTATTCCAGATCCACTTTTAGTGTGTGGGTTTGATTCCTCATTCTCGGGAAAATTTCTATTATTTATTGTTTTCCTCCATCTACTCATCTTTTCCCTTGTTCTCTAACCTGTTATTGCAGATTAGATATACTGGATCAAGCCTCTGAGGCTTGTAGTTTTCCTCAAGACTACTGTCCTTTTTGTATTTATGCTTTGTTTCTTGTTATTATTTCTTTATATTGATCTTCGAGGCTATGAGTTTGTGTTCTGATAGGGACCATCCTCTTATTCCACAATTGGAAAATCATTATTTTGTTTTGGAAGGGCCAGTTGTGTGTTGGGGCATGCATCTCTGTATGTGTACACATCTGCATTGCTAATCTTAAAGTTTTTAAAATTTATGTATTTATTTATTTGGTACCAGGGGTTGAACCCAGGGGCATTTTACCACTGAACTACATCCCAGCCCTTTTTATTTTTTATCTTGAGACAGGATCTCACTAAGATACTCAGGTTGGCCTCGAACTGATGATCCTCCTTCCTCAACCTCCTGAGTAGCTGGAGTACAGGCATGCACCACTGCAGGGGGCTAATGTTGTCATTATTGTTAATAAAGCCTGTCAGTAGTCATCTGTAAAGTTGGTATACTGAGTCACAATAACTTCATATTCTTTTGTCATTTAGCTATAAAATTACTGTTAAGCAAATGAACATACTCAATATTAACCACTATGAAAGAGTTTTCTTTTAATAAATAGAGCATTTGTGTTAAGAATCAGGGATGGGGGTGGAGATGGAAATTTTCTAAAAATGAAACAGAGGGCTGGGGTTGTGGTGGTGGTACAGCACTTGTCTAGAATGTGTGAGGCACTGGGTTTGATTCTCAGCACCACATATAAATAAATAAAATAAAGGTCTATTGAAAACTAAAACATATATATGTGTATACATATACCCACACACATATAAATGCAACTAATAGATAAAAAGTATTTGCTACATTGATAAGCTAGCTCTGCTTACATGTTTGGATATGATTAATATCCAAATTACACCTTTCTAAATTCTAGTTGTGTGTATATGTGTGCAATTATTAATTTTCAAATGTTAGATTATTTTGAGATTTTAGTTTAGATTTTTTTAAAGCCACCTTTAATAGAGTCTCCAAAGATGATAGGAATTAGAGCATGCTACACATAGAGGAGTAAAATCTTTAATGATAAACAACTAAAACCCCAGTGTGATCAGTTGGCTCTTCCTTTATCCTTGAGGACAGAGATATACATTGTCCTGTTTTTGTCAGACCTGAGTCAGTAGCTTATATTGATTGCTACAGTGAAGGAATGGAATCTTGTTTTTTTGGAGAAGAGAAAGCATAATAGAATTGTTGAAAACGTATGAAAGCCAAACACCCTCATATTCCACCAGAGAGAATTCTGTGTCATATAGAAAGTTGATATTCCAGAAGGCTTTAGGAATTCTTTTTTAGTAACTTAATTCTTGCCCTTTTCAGTTTCATTTTTTAAATAATTGGGAATAATTACAGCCCAGGGCTTGGAGTGTAACTCAGTGGTTGAGTGCTTGCTGGGCATGCATCCTGGGTTCAATTCTCCAACACTGGAGAACTATTGCAACCCAAATTTTATTTTCTGACAATTGATTATAATTGGGCAAATACCCCATTCTATGTTCAGAGTAGGTTTTTTTTTTTTTTTTTTTTTTGGGCAGGGGGCGTGTGTGTGTACCAGGGGTTGAACTCAGGGGCACTCAACCACTGAGCCACATCCCCAGTCCTATTTTGTATTTATTTAGAGACAGGGTCTCACTGATTGCTCAGTATCTCACTTGTGCTGAGGCTGGCTTTGACCTTGAGATCCTCCTGCCTCAGCCTCCCAAGCTG
Organism: Marmota flaviventris; assembly: GCF_047511675.1. NCBI lineage: Eukaryota > Metazoa > Chordata > Mammalia > Rodentia > Sciuridae > Marmota > Marmota flaviventris. The sequence goes on from NC_092501.1 coordinate 156,693,052, forward strand.
CTAGGATTATAGATAGCACCATTATACCTGGCTAGAGTAGTTTTAAATGTTAAAAAAAGAAAAAATCAAGGACTTTCTAGACTAAAATATTTTTAAAATGGGATTGGAGCATTTGAAAGAATAATTGGTAGAAAGAAAAGAATTTATAGGGAAGTGGATTTTTAATTAATTTGTAAAATTTCCCTCTTGCTAGAGGGAAGTTTTGGATCTGGGGAAAAATGGATCTTTTAAAATTATATTTAGAGAGAGAAGAGGGGAGGGTAGGGGAGGGGAGGGGGGATAGTAGAGGATAGGAAAGGCAGCAGAACACAACAGACACTAGTATGGCAATATGTAAATCAATGGATGTATAACTGATGTGATTCTGCAATCTGTATATGGGGTAAAAATGGGAGTTCATAACCTACTTGAATCAAAGTGTGAAATATGATATATCAAGAAATTTGTAATGCTTTGAACAACCAACAATAAAAAAATTTAAAAAAAAAATTATATTTAAAGCAATAGAGGCTAGGGTTGTCAGGATGACTAGAGTCAGCCAGAACTGGGATATTCTGGAACATTTGAAGTCAGTCTGGTAGACTAAGGATAAAAAGTAGGACATATAATGCCTTCATGCTCAGCTTTCTTGTATTGCTTGCTGAGCCTGATGAGAAAGTCGCAGCACAGAAGTTTTGGCACACAGATGTGCCTAAGTAAGCATGTCAGGTCCGTACAGTTACTAGGGTTCTTTTTAAATCTTGTGGTAAGTTCTTCTCTGTCTTTGAGATCTGGAGTCCTTCATCTGTATTTTAATCCTTCACAGGGGTTCTTCTAGTTTACTAGGACTCCATCGCCTGGGGTGGCTTCAACAATAAGTTATCTTCTGGAGGCTGGAAGTCCCAGATCAAGGCGTCATTGGGGCTGGTTCTTTTGGAGGGTCCTTTCCTTGGCCTGCAGGTGCCGGTCCCCTGTGCCTTCACATTGGCCTTTCGCAGTGTCTGTGTCCTAATGCCTCTTCTGTAAGGACTTCAGTCGTGAGATTATGGCTCACTCTAATGACTTCATTTAAGCCTAATTATCTTTGGAATACAGACTCAGATGTGGGGGTTAGAACTTCCACATGCGACTTTGAGGGAGGAGGGACACGATTCAGTCCCTACAGTCCCTGATCCTGTTTTCATCTGTTCACTCTTGTTCGGTCGGCCAGGGAGCTCCAGGGTAGAAGCAGTGCTGTTTTCACAGCTCCTGTTGAACACAGCATTATTTTCAAGGTGAGTTTACAGGAATGGTGTGTTGGGACCTATTTCCCAACATGCTTTTTATCTTTGATTCCTATAGATCAAAATCTAATAACTTCAGATCTTTATTTTGAAATCCTATATTCTCAGGAGGTTAAGCTTCAGAATTTTAATAGGTACATGTTAGATTCTGTTCTGGACAAAGAATCTCTCTGAACCAAAAGAGTAGAACCAAAAATAATGGCATCAGCTATCTTTTTCACGAGGGAGTAACAACAAACTAAAAAGGTAGAAGCTAAAAAGGTAGAGACCTATTATGCCAAACACCGTTATGAAACTCAATTTTATATAAGAGGACAATTTGTCACACCTACATTGCTTGCTTGAGTTGAGTCCAACAGATTAAGCTTACAAAAGATGGCATTCACAAACCAACTCTTTGTCATCTGTCCGTTTAGACTGGATGTATTTAATAAAGACGTCACTTAAAATCATATTAATTCAAAATGACATTATTTGGAAATTACACATTCTTTCTAGTCTCTCACCACATGCCCCTTGAATGTGTCTCGCGTTCTTTCTCTGTAAATGATAATGGAGTTTTGAGCAAGGGTGTACATGTGGACACTAGCTGCTAGACAGTGAAGGCCAAAGACCCCTCTGTTCAGGGACCACCAAGTGCCTCTTCCCACCCTCAGTCATTGCCTGGATCAGCACACCTTTCATCCCTGTGATTCTGTCCATCCCTCTTCTCATTGCCAGTTTTCATTTGAAATTAATATATAAATGTCATTAAACTTTGCCTGAATCTCACTGTTCTTGAGGAAGATTTGCTTGTTATCTGGTTAGGTAAATATCACAGTAAAATATTTAAAAGTTTAGGTCCCAGAAAACATGTTGAATGAATTATCTGCTGTTGGAGGGCTATTTTTATTTGACACAGTGGGAGGATTCTGATTAGAGAGAAAAAAATGTTGATCAATCATCTTTATTTTAATCATGTTTTGTGATATGAAAAATAAAATCTTAAGTGATGTCACTTTATGATTATTAACTTTTATTTGAAGTGATTTCAGACTTATAGTAAAGTTGCAAAAGTACAGGGGATTTCTGTATTCACCGACATCTACCACCTTCCCTTTCCCTCTTTACACCTACACATATGTATAGGTATAAAGTGTGTATTCATATACATTTTCTTTACCTGAAATATTTTAGAGTAAATTGCAGGCCTGACGCCTCTTTACTATGAAATAAGTCTGTGTTTCTTAAAATAGGACAATTTTTAAAAAATATAACCACAGTATTTGTCAAAATTAGTACTTTAATATTCACATATTATTATCATCCTCTCTACCGATTATATTCAAATTTCATGAGTTTTCTCACTAAGGCTTGTTACTGTAAACGAAAGAAATTCTGGCTCAGAATCACATATTACATTTAGTTGTTGTGTCTCCTTTCTGACTTTTTTTTTTTTTGGTGCTGGGGATTGAACCCAGGGACTTGCGTATATGAGCAAAGCACTCTGCCAGTTGAGCTATATCCTCAGCCCTTATTGTTTCTCTCTTTTAATCTGAAATAAATCCATCTTAATCTGCACAATTCCAGTCTTTTTTGATCCATATGATCTGGAATTTTCTTTTTTGTACCAGGAATTGAACCCAGAGGCGCTTAACCACTGAGCCATATCCCAAGCCCTTTTAATATTTTATTTAGAGACAGGGTCTCACTAAGTTGCTTAGGACCTCACTAAGTTGCTGAGGCTGGCCTTCAACCCACGATCCTCCTGCCTCAGCCTTTCGAGCTGTTGGGATTGTAAATGTGCACCACCTCTCCTCGGGTGCTGGTGTTTTGAAGAGCCCAGTCCGTTTACTTTATGGAGTGCTCCTCCTCCTCTGGGGTTCCTGTGCTTTCTCCTGACTACATTTAGTCTCTGCATTTGGGGGATTCCCCACACTGATGTTTCTGGCATGGAGGTGCCTCTGTGAGACCACGGGTGGCCCAGGATGGTTCCCTGTTGGTGTGATGCTGTGGTTCAGGGCCTGTCTCCACATTTCGCTATTGTATACTTACTGTGTTTCCCTTCGTCATTCAGGAAGTGTCTGATAGGAGGAGACTTCAGGACTCACTAGTTTTCGCATTCTTCCTAGTTTATATTTACTGAGATGTAAGGCTCAAGGTGACAACTGAAGTGTCAGATTTGCAATTGTGATTCTGAGACTCATGAAGGTGGAGAGCAGCAAAAAGATTTAGTTTCTAAGTTCATCACTATGGAAATTAAGTGCTCAGATGAAGTAAAGCCTAGTTTACCTCAATTTTGTGTTTGATGGGCTTATTTTGCAGGGAAGTCAGTTTGATAGCATCAGATAATTAAGAGGGAGCTGCAGAGAGGTCTAGAAAAACAGCCTGATGGTTACTAACAAGATAAAAATTAATTAAGACATGGTCTCACTATGTTGCCCAGGTTGGCCTCCAACTCTTGGGTTCAAGTGATCCTCCTGCCTCAGCCTCCTGAGTAGCTAGGACTATAGACATGCCACAGTGCCTGGCTTGAACAAAACTCAGTTTAAATAGCAAGAAGATCTATTTTTTTTTTTTTTTAAGATAGCCATTTGTGAGCATCTGGTGTCGGTATGTAGAACTGTATAAATTCATTCTACTTCCTGCACATGATTATATCCCATGATCTGGCATTTGATGGTACCAACTGATTTATCAACTGCTAATAAACCTTGCAGCATGGCTCTACTGTGATGAATATATTTCAACCAGAAGTTTGTCTTTGATGATTCAAAAATTCTAAGTTGGTAGGGCTTACTCCTTTTTTTGTATGTGTTTTTTTTTTTTTTTTTTTTTTTTTTGGGTGGGGGTGTTGGTTAGGGCTTATTCTTGCTGACTAAACTACAAGGTCTATGCATTTAAATCCTAATATGTTAATCTACAATGCAAAATAAGACATAGTGAATCCGTTATTTATGTGTTCTTTGGAACAATAAAATTTTTGTTGGATAGGAAAAACCACAGGAAGCCAGGTTCTCAAAAGTCTGCTTAGTGAGTGTGGAATCACAGTAAGGGAATTGTTCTTTTGAAAGTTGAAAAGTGTGCTCCCTGGGATTCCCATCCATAGAGATGCTTTTGCAAAAGGGGGAAGCACACAAGACCCCTCCTCTTGCAGAGTAGCAAGGCATGTGACCTTCTAATGGCCGAGGTGGTGTCTAAAAAACTTGTGTTAGTCACACCTCCCTCACACAACAGCCCTGGGACAGATGTTTATTAGCATCAGACTTCTGTAGTTAGGTTTTTTTTTTTGTCTAGGTGAGACCAGAGGAACATTTGGTTCACCAGACATTAATCTCTAACTCATTTTTTCCTCTTTGTTTCAGTTAACCATTTCTTTCTTTCCTCCCTGTTTCTATCTCTCCCTCCCTTCCTTTCTACTTACTAAAGAGATTTTAAAACCTTCTATTCAGTGGTATTTAGGCCTGGGAGCCATTTTGCTCCAGTGTGTATCTGTGATCTGTCACTGGTTAAGAAGGAACCATTGCTGAGTCGTCAGAAGTGGGGAAAGTGTCTAATGAACAGTGTCACCCTTGGAAGATTCTTGATGCTGCTGCTGATACCACAAGGCCTCAAGGAAATTTTCACATTTTATTGAGTAGCTTTGGAGTTCAATGTCTAGAGAAGGGTTTCTTTCAAAAGTGTTAAGTTTTACTTTAAAGAAGTTATATTTTACCTGAGAAGTTCAGATGTGTGAAACTACTTTGTGGGCTTTGACAATACATGTACCTAAATGAATATTTTTTTTTAAATATTTTTTTTTTAGTTGTAGATGGACACAATACCTTTATTTTACTTATTTATTTTTGTGTGGTTCTGAGGATCAAACCCAGGGTTCGACTGAAACATGCTAGTTGAGCGCTCTATCACTGAGCCACAGCCCAGCCCTAAATGAATATTTTTTAAGACAGTTCTGTAAGTAAAGATTTTGTCTTTTTAAGCTTATTTTTTTTGGTTTCCTACTTTTAGTTTTGAATTCGTCCAGTCTCTCTAATTGTGAAATGTTATGTTATATTTGTTATACAAGGCCAAGATTGGAACAAAGTGAGTCCATTTTTGGTTTCCATTCAAAGTGAGTTTAATGTACTTACTTTTCTACACAGTTACAGGGATATCTTCTAAGGTAAAATAGTGCCTCAAAATAAATTTGGGTGTTGAAGCCTTCGTAGTGGTATGAACACAACAGCACATGGCTGCACAGACGTTTCTATTTATTCTCTGCTTTTGTGAGCATTTTCTTATGTGAAAGAACAGGCTGGAACAACACCTCTGGAGGGCCACAAGTTGCAGGCCTATCTCTGCAACCTGCTGTGGACATGGCTGGGATTGCTGTTCCTTCATTTATTTATTCATTCCACATGTGTTTACTTGCCTCATGTGTATTACTCAACTTTTCTGGCTGTAATAATAGCAAGAGGAAACTTGGCTCCTTCACTTTGCTTTTAAAATTATTTCTCCCCCAGCAAGGATGTGCCCGTAGCATCATTTTACATGGCGGTGGGCATGGGTAGATTTCTCCTATTGACCAGAGGGCTGAGATGCATTCTTCCATGAAATGGGTTCTAACGATAATCGAGACTTCACATTCGTTCTTTCTTTTTATATTTATCATATGGAGTCTTACTCCTCACAAACCATGGTTTACTTTCAAAAAATATATTTTAAACCATCTAATAATATCTTTATTTAGTGTCACATTTATTTTATAAAGGGTAGATGCTTATTTTAGCAATGATTTGTCATTAAAATTATGTCAAAATGTCTTAAAATGTTGTTGAAACTGTAAACAAACTCATAACACACACAGAGCTAATTATGGATGCCATCTGTTTATTTTTACTGAGCTTTTTTTTCAAAACCATGGCATTGTCTGCTTATGATAAGCTTCAAGATTATTATAATGACTAAGTCCCTGTCCTTCAATTAGTGTAGTTGAAGATGGAAAGATAATTTGCTTGTTCACTGACCTTTTCCTGTGCCCATGTATGAAATATGACATGCCATGGCAATGTAACTATTGTGAAATGCATTTAGGACATACTTAAGTTCTATAAGGAAGAAAATCAGTATCAAAGCAGCAGTTATAGCTAAAGTTTTATTACAATTCTAAAGTTTTTTTAAGATTTTCAAGGATGGGCAGATTATCTTCTGTACCGCCATAATTGGCTTTATTTTATCTCAAGTTTAGGAATTTATAGGCGATCGATCAAGTTATAATGACGTGTATCCCTGTTGGTGTGCCTGCGTTGTCAGTGCATGTTTTTGCACATATGCATCCCATGTGTTAGTGTGGAAGGCCAGGTACTCCCTTGACAGCACCAACCCGAGCAGTTCTCCGCAATTTGCTGAGAGCGCAGAGTGATTCACTAGCTCTGCTTTGCTATTGTGCATGCTAAGCACTGCCCAGGTCAGTCTGAAGGGAGAGCAACCTGCAGGCTCCATCTGCTCCTTTCTGCTGCACTGCATTGATGCAAGACCACGCTAATCTGGCTGCTTGTCAGGACAGGTTAGTGAAAGCATGCAGTGGCTGAGACGCAGCTCGACCAGTGCTTTGGAAAATCATAAGCAGCCCCTACAGATGCCATGTTAAGTGTAGCAGAACAGGCTGACTATCAGCCACAGCGAGACTTGCAGCACAATGAATGTGTGAATGTGTTTTTCAGTTGAGAATCAGTTTCAAGTTAAATTGTTAAATACTGTTGGGCCACAAGTAAATCAAAATTGGGAAAAGTAACACAGATAGTTTACAAATACTTTTTAGATCTGAATTTTTTTGATTATTGTGTTTAGTCTTTCATCTTATTCTCCTGTCTGAGGGTATTTTAGCCAAGTATAACTGATAAGTATAACTGACCTCATTTTACCCAGCACCTTTTGAAAACTCTCTTCTTTAATTCTACTTGCACACCTTGCTTTTCACCCACTGACAGGCACATCTTGGCCTTGCAGGTTGAGCATCCTGTCACAGAATGCATCACTGGCCTGGACCTAGTCCAAGAAATGATCCGTGTTGCTAAGGGTTACCCGCTCAGGCACAAACAAGCTGATATTCCCATCAATGGCTGGGCCGTGGAATGCCGGGTTTACGCTGAGGTAAAGCCAGTGGTGCTGGGAGCAAGGTTGGTGGTGGTGTCCAGAGTCAGGAGACCTGGTGTAGCTAGCCCACGGGTAATGCAGGGTGTTAGGTCCTGTGTCAGGTGTTTGATTATGTAATCCATAATCAAACCAGAAAAATGTTAGATGATTTCCACATAATTCACCATAATTTTAAAGAATTATGTATTTCCAGGTGGGAAATAGCTGCCATTCCAATCAGAGGCAACAAGCATTGGTTGAGCATTTCTGAGCATGAATGGACTATGGTTTTATTTTTATTTTGTTTGCTTTTGTTTTTCAACCCCATTAATAAGAAATAGTCATAACTTTCTGTGGGCTTTTTCAAAAGAGCCTACCCTGGGTACAGGTTATTGTTGATTCCATGTTTACTGAACTTTTTTCCAACAGTTTTTTTTTTTTTAATGTTTGTCCTTTATGATTACATGGACATTATGATTAAAATTTGAATGAGCTTTTCATAAAGCATGTACTCTTATTTCATAATTTTACTCATCAGTTCTTAGTTCAGTATTTTGATATTACTGTATAATTATATGAATCAGGAAATAGAGCACTCAGTACCTAAAAATGTGTTTTTTTCAAAATGATTAAGACAAGAATGCAAGGCAACATTTGCACCTTTACTTTTAGACTGTCTATCTAAAATGTCTATCCATATAGAAAAAAAAAATCACTGTGGTATCTGTGTTTAAGACTACTGAATGTTGTGTCAATCTTTTTAAAGTAGCTTGAAATATGTTTTGTCATCGCTGTTACTGCCCCTCCTGCTCTGCATCATGTGTTAAGGGGTATGTCTTTTTTGTGACACTGATCTTACTTATTATTTATTCTGATGATCTAAGATCTTTGTAAATGGAATACATATCTAGCAGCACGTGGAGCGATTCTTTTCAGGTCTTTATTTGAAGAGCTCAGATTCTCAAGTTTTACCATATGTGAGCTGTTTTGAGAAGTAAGAAAAACAAATATCTTTAGTGCAGCACATTTGTTGTTCTGAACTTGAGTATGTTTTGATGTAGAGCCTAGGTTATTTTATTTTTGCCCAAGGCATTCTAAGAAGTTTTATAAAAAGTTGGAATTTTACCAATTACAATAAAGTATGATCAAGGTCAGGCTAAATTCTGCTTGCAGTTCTGTTTGATTTTTAAATACACTTTTGAGTTGTCTAGTGGGTAAGATAGTAGCATTCCGAAATCTGTGATTCGGTAAATACCGTATGTTAAAAATAGAGCTATGAATGCTTCTTCGTTGTAGCTGACCTTACTTGTGCTGATTTATATTTCAAAGACTGTGCTTCCTTTCCTTTGAACTTTCAGGACCCCTACAAGTCTTTTGGTTTACCGTCTATTGGGAGATTGTCTCAGTACCAAGAGCCGATACGTCTACCTGGTGTAAGTCATTAAGCTGTAATACCAGCTGAGGGGTTAAAATCTTGATTTATGTCGTACTTTTATGTGAAAGCAAGTCAACACCAAAGGGTGTAAATTGAGGGACAAGTGTAATTCATGGGGAATCAGTGTTTTTGTTTTAAAAAAAATTTTTTTGGACTTTATAGTGTTCAGGAAAGACAGAATTCTTTTGACAAGGGAAGCTCAGAGACATCTGATAACATAAATGATAGTTTAAGAGGTTCCCAGTTCTTTTGAAAATTGTAATGAAAAAGATCATGTAATCCTAAGGAAGAACTGTAAATGATTGTGTGTGTGTGTGTGTGTGTGTGTTACAGTTTAATCTTTTCAGTAAATAGAATGCAGCTTCCCTAGATAGTCAAATGTCAAGAAACTTAAGCACAAAATCATCCCATTAATTGAACTGGATTAAGAAAAATAGAGTGTGCCTCAGTCCATTAAGTGTCACTGACTTTAAGAATACATATTGTTTATATCAGTTAAGAAAAAGTGACCTGTTTTATTCCACAGTCTTTCTATCTTTAATAACTGCTCTTTAAATAGTTTTTGTTGCATGAAAAGAACAAGGACATTCCCTTTCCCTTAATCAAGGTAGTAAGTGCACAGATATGACACCATGTTAGCTGGTGGATGACAGGGCTGCACCATCTGTGAATATGATTATTCAGCTTGATTACTGGCAAGAAGATGGTGAAAGATTACAGGAAGAATTCTAAATTTGAAGATGTTATTGGATATATGATTTATTTCACTTTTTAAATTGTTTTTGTCCATGTGCTTTCTAAAGGGACTTGACCCTTTCTAGGCTGGGAGACTCCATGCTGTGTTCAAAGCCTGAAGGCAGAAAAAAATTGTAAAGATTTAACAGGCATTGTGTGACGTTAAATAGCAGATGAGAAAATAAGTATCATAGGGACATATCTAAACACTTTTTTAATCAAACAAAAAAGTATTAAATAAGAATTGATAATGATTACTCGAGTTGTTAGAAGTTTTCACCACGTTGTAATAGCTAACAGGATGTCAAACATTTTGCCCTCGCAAGTTTTTGTAATTTGCAATTTTCAAACGTGAGACCTGTTGAAAGTACAAGTGATAATGGACAAACTATACCCCCTACAGGCTTTGTCCCACCAAATCTTTCTTCAATTAATGCTGCAGCAGGAGTTTTATGTAATAACATTTGCAGTTGTGAGCCATCCATAGAAAGAAAAAACAATTAAAATGCCTTAAATGTTCTGCTTACTGCTGTTATTTGCTTGTGTGAATGTTGCATGTCAGCTAAATGGACCAAGGAATAGATAAAGTGATTGGGTGCAGGAGAGTGCACACTAAGCTTTGTCTATCATTATTGCTGGGAGCAATCAAATTGATGTCAGCAGGACAGTAGATGCGTTGACAGCTGTAATTATGTATCTCCATGGTGATCACTTTTGGCCTGTCATGGAGGCCCATGAGTCCCCTCCCTTGGAAGCATTTAATCAGATTGGGCTGTCACTTGTCAGGTAGACATGGCGGGCTGGGAGTTGGGCTTCAGGGGAGAGGTAGATTGAGAAGGAAGGGTGGGAGACGTCTGATACTTCCCAGGGCCCACTGTGGTACTGGAGAAAGCAGTTTCAATTATGCTGGGGGTTTCTGAGCAGTGGTTTAGGAATCTCATACAGAGCTGTGTGGGTGTTCTTGTTGTGAGCGTCCTAGGTTTCCTCCTTGCCTTATTAAAACTAGATCAGTCAGTTTAACTTGAGGAACCATGTTTACTCTTACCTTTTTTGGTCACAAGCATACATACTTAAGAGTTGACTTATGGTTTGTACTTTTCACATGCATCTTTAAACCTGAAATTTATCAATAGGGCAAATATGAAGATTTCCTTTCTAATTCTTGATAATCATATTTTATTTTATAATTTATTTTCAGACTACAGTTTTGTTCTGCTCATAAAATTGGTTCAGTTTCCATTTGATTTTATTCCTAAAGCACTCACTGCAAATTTTTATGGCCTTTGTTTCCCTGAAGGAATGAGCACTTGATTTGACTCTTAATTGTTAGAAATTAGTTTTTTGGAAAAAACTTTGTAAACAGTAAATTATAGAACAGGGGTTTCATGCTTTGTTACAATTTCAAATTGGAAATGTCAATTTGCCTACATGTGTTGATTGCACATATTTTGATTTTACCCCATATGTTTTTAAATTAAAATGGCGTATTTCCCATGATCATGATTTTAGTAAATACGAGAGACATAGTTGTATGTAGGAGCTCTGAGTAACTTAACTTTTAGGATGGTATTATTCAAGGTAATTAAAATTTTTAAGTTATGAACTATAGGAGGATGTAATAAATATTCTTTATTGCCTGTTATTTCACCAGTGAGTTAAACATCAGAATTTCTCACTAGCTTATAGCTGTTAATGTAGCAATGATAGGAGATGTTGAAAGTCAAAGGTTTTAGAACACAGCCTCATTAGCAAGTATGCTGTGGTTTTACATGTGACGTGATGGTAAAGTTAGTTCTTTAACTTTTTGGCATTAAAACGGAGACAACTAAAGTACACAGTCATCTTTTTGGTTATATAACCTGATCGTCTGTTGCCCTTTGGGGCTACCTGAATGTGGGGAGAGTGTAGACTGATAGCATTGTTTCAAAGCTGCTCTATTTATTTTTTTCTAGTTCTTTTTAAAACTTTTTAAATTAACACCAGGAACTTAATAGAATTTAGTTTATGTTCTGAAGTATGTTTTCAGAAAATAGAAGCCCAAGTATGCTTTGTAATATGCTGAGTGGCTTTCACCTAAAGATTTTCATGTATGACTGTGAATAGAAATATCCATATTTTTGTTGGTGTTTGCAATTTTGGAAATAAAAGCCCTCTGGGCATAGTGTTCTCTTTTAAAACCTTACAGGGAAAATATATTGGTGTAATTTTTTTTTTCTTTTTGAAGAGAGTGAAACCATGGCTTATCTTTTGACGTCACTGTGTAATAAAGCCATCATCTTACCCTCATGTGGCTATCTTAGACAAGAGGTTCTACATGCGGTCCCTTGATAATTGCCTAAATTAAAATATTAAAGGCCTAACAGCCGCTGTGTTGACCTTTTCCTGCCTGCTGCAGACAGCTGAGCTGCTGTTTATGAGGCCCACTCTTCCCACAGGTGATGAGCGGGAGCTTCCGCTCTTCCCTGCCCACCCCTGTGCAATGTTGGGCATCAAAGTCCTGCTGTTCCAACAGCTTCGATTAAATTCCTCCATCCTCAAGACCCCTAGGATATGCCTGACAGGCTCCATATTTTGATTAGTTTTTAAATACTTCAGATTCCAAAACTTGGTCACAATAATGTAATAACTACTCTGTCCTCAGCAACTGCTCATTTTAGAAGTTGTACATGGCTAACCTCCGTGCCTTGCTGCTGATATCAAACTGGGAGATGAAAACAAGAATCAGTGATGTACTAACTAACTTGTTGGCTGATTAACAGCAATCTGGCTCTTCAAAAGGGTATTTTGAACTTTTGCTGTTTTTTCCCCCCCCCATGAAAATTGCAAAATCAGAACTCTAATTGGGGCTGTGTCCTCACAAAGCAAAGCCATTGGAAAAGCTGTGTAAACACGGAAGCCTCAGGGGACTAACAGTAACAGAAAATAGCGTTTTACAGTTGAGAGGGTGCGGCAGAAAGGAAAGTGTTGCCGACATGAAAGGCCAGAACGGTTCTGGCACTGAGAGGCAGGCAGCCAGGGCTCAGGCTTCCCCGGGCCGCTGAGAGGGATCGGGCAGGGAGTCCCCTGAGAAGGGGCGTCATCCACACAGGCAGAGAGCTGCAGATGCATCCTGGGGCACTGGTGTAGGGTGTATAAAGTCCCCGTTTCATTCCTTAGTTCCTTCATTTAGTAACAGAAGTGTGTCTTGTAGTGCATATTAACAGATCAAGACGGGTTGGTCTCTGTGCATTTTGAGGTTGTTTTTCTAATGTTCAGGAATGGGAATGTTACTTGAGATCGAAACTATCTAGTTTCTCTGTGGAAATTAACTTTGTGGCTTTAAAAAATTCTGCCCAATATGAAGTTCCTTTCATTTTTCTCTCTCCCTCCCAGGTCCGGGTTGACAGTGGCATCCAACCAGGAAGTGATATCAGCATTTATTATGATCCTATGATTTCAAAAGTTAGTTCCATTTCTTAATGGTTTCTTTCAGTGTTCTTTTGAACAATGTACGTATTTAGTTTAAAAGTCTGACACAGAGCCTTTACCTGAATCATGTATTATAATTAAACAAGTAATTATAGACTGATGTAAAATAGAAACTGCAGATTTTTTTCTCTTAAGAAATTTTAAGACCATATTCATTTGTCTGTCCTCCCCTCTCAGATCATCCACCTGCACCACCCCACCAACAAACATCCACTCAGGGGCACCAACCCAGCTCATAGTAGTAAGAAGGCATTAAGTTTTGTTTGCTTTTTGGACAAATTTAGAAAATTGCCTAAGGTAAAAAAGTGTCAGTTGATATCAAGAAGTTGGGCTGATAGGCAGTGTTTGTTGGAATGCTTTTGACCTATTCAGTTTTTCTTTGCAAATTAATAGTCCTTACGTTGTTGATTTGACATAGTTAAGTTTCTAGTTTTTTTCTTTGTTTTCTTCCCTTTGTGGTTCTGGAGGTCAAACCCAAGGCCTCCTGTATGCCAGGCAAGTGCTCTACCCCTGAGCTCCACCCCCAGTCCAATTACATTTTATAGAAGATTATAATTTGTGGTTTGTCCACCTGTCTTTTCCAAGTTTAACTTTCTAGATTGAATAATCAACTTAATTTATTTTAGTATTGAAATCTTAAGACTTTATAATATGTAAAGTATTACAGTAGTTAAAACTATATATTTTATTTGAAAATATTGTGTTCTCAAAAATGTTAAATCTACATTGAGGAATGTTTTTTAAAATTTTTCTTTATTAAACTCTGTTTCATAAGATGGTTTTTCCCCAAGAGTACTTTTTAATGTAATTGTAGTAAACAAACTAGTTATTTATTTATTTTTAACTTTGCTTTTACACTAATATTGTTAAAGTGAACCTTAGCTCTTTTTTTTGTTAGAGAAACCTGATTTAATTTAAAAATAAAAATACCTAAAATATATAAATGGAGTTTTAAATCGCTAAGATTCCATTTTTAGATGTATACTTTTCTGTTAATGGCTTATGAGTTAATTTTCAAGCTGGTTTAATGTTGAAGACCTTACAAAATTTACCAAAGTTATTGTTGTATACAGGATAACTAATGTCATTAAATCCTTAATGAATAGTTAAATTCTTATTTATTAATTTATATAAGGTATATTTAAACAGGCACAGAATTCTATAGAGCAGGAAGGCCTTCACGTTACTCTAGTACCAGTGCCCTTTGCTTCTGTGTTCTATTAAGTATGAAACAGAGCAATTCTTAAAATAGACTTTTTAAAACTTTCATCTTTTTATTTAAAAGTTTATGTACTTTCTTGGTGGCTTATCAACATGTTCCCTGTTCAGTGTATCAAAGTTGGAAACAACAGGAAAAAAAGGGAAATAAAAAAGTCTTACCCAGTCCCACATGTTTACATCCTGTCCCCAATCTTCACATTTGATGTATCTCCTTTTCAACTTTTGGCTTGTTTTTGTGATTTTTGTTTTTTCAAATAGCTCTTTACCATGATAATGAAATGTATAAGTTTGAAATAGCTAGATTCTAATATTTGTTTACTTGAAAAATCTTAACTGGCACATTTTATATTAAAAACTAAACCACTGTGAAGTTTCAAAAGCTATCTTGGGAAGTCTTTATGAAATACTTCACTTGTTCCTGGATTGAATCATTTATCACGTAGGTAACTATAAACGTCGTTTCTGCCTGTCTGATTTTAGTTAATCACCTATGGCTCTGATAGAACGGAAGCCCTGAAGAGGATGGAGGACGCACTGGATAATTATGTTATTCGAGGTAAAAAGAAAACTTTGTGACCCTGTTACTACATATGGTGTCTAGTTCTAGCAAACAGCTTGAAGTTTTACTAATTAGCGAATTCATGAAGCAGTTGTTTACTATGTATTTAGTAGAAATCAGAAAAGCTTGAATTAATTCAACTGACATACTAGACCTGCTTCCTTTATGTTATACGTGCTATATGTTATACGTGCATCTTAAGTTATTTAATAAACTTATGATTAGTAACCTTTCCTAAATAAGCATTTTCCATTTTGCAGTTACTATTGTATGTAAAACGAGAATCTATAGCATAAAGAACCATTGGCCAGTGCAGTTTGGTAACAATTTTGCTATATTATTGTCTATGGAGTTTTTTATTTGTTTTTTGAAGTAGGAAACTTGAGAATGTATGGAGATAGAAACATAGTGACTTACCGTTGGATAGATTTGGGGGAAGGGAGAATAGCTCTTTGCTTTAGAGTACAGCCTAGGGGTCGACTGTTTTCTAGGAAGTGAAGCTTTGTTCCCCCTGTTTGGAGCTGGTATTTGTAGTGCCTAACAAGATGAGATCCTATGAGCTATCAGAGGTACAGAAATAGGAGCAGCACTTGCATTTAAAGAATTAACTCCAAATTATACTTATCCCTTTTGGGGGGAGTAAGTCATATTCTAAATTTTATTAGAAATTTTCTATTAGTAGTAAGTAAATTATTTTAGCCCGACATAAATTGTTATCAGCTGTAGAATAATGGATTTTAACACCAAATTGAAAGGGGGAGATCCAAGCTAGCTTTGAATTTTGAACAAGTAGTGAGGGGGTCTTTTTATTTAAAAGTTCATGTACTTTTTTGGTGGCTGGGGGCTTGGTAGGGCTGGGAGGCTCCTTTGGGAGTCCAGGGAAGAGAGTAGCTGTCATGTATGATGCCAGCCTTCCTCAAGGCCAAAGGAAGCACTCTTGCAGATTTCAGAAAATCTTCTTTCAAGTGGACACAGCTTTTGGGTCCTGAGGCTTGGCAAGTAGACTCAGGCTTTGTGTGGAATAGAAAAAATGCTCTGTTCTCAGGGTTCAACGGGAAGTCCAGCTTGGCAGCAAGCACGTCGAGCCTTTGCTTTGCCCCCTTGACCGAGTTACTTTGTGCAGTGAACAGTTTGTACAACTGTCCAGTAGCAGCAATTTCATGACCCATTTTTTTCAGCAATCTACTTTCCCAGCTCATTTTTATCTGATGACAATTAACTCATGCAGTCCGCACTTTCCCTCATCCTTTCTCTTCTGATTTTTCCTTTGTTGGATCAGAACAAATTCTTCTTTCTCCTCCCTGTAAGCACTGCCTTCTTCCCTTCACTCGTGTTAAAGTGTAATCGTGATTTTATCTCGTCTCCTGTGTTAGGGATTCGTCCATGTCAAACAAGGAAAACGGGAAGCTTTCAAGTGTGATAATCTGCAGATCTAAAATTTGTATCTAAAAATCGATAAAATCCTCTTCATATTCTTTCTAGTTTATTTTCTACTTCCTTTTTTAGCCTTGATTTTAGAGTATTTACTGATTTATAACTTTGCTGTGTTCCTCTATTTTAAGCAGCAAATATTTTTTTTTTATGCATTGGTTTTATAGGCCCATGTGTCTGTATTCCTTCAGAAGTGATTTTTCCCCAAGAGGACATTAGGACACGTTTGGAACATTGTGTGTGTGTGTGTGTGTGTGTGTGTGAGTGTGCGCTATAACTACTGTACATACATGGTCATAAATTAGTTGTATGGGAAACTCACTCCTGGAGGACTTTTATGTCTTTGTGTCTTCTGGGAGTGGAGGGTCCCCTGACCTTGATCTTTGAATTTTTTTACTGTGGTTGTTGAATTATTAGATTTTGGTTAATTTAAGTTTTACTGCAACAAGCTCAAATGGTAAAATCTTGTGTTTGAAGTAGACAGTTTGAGTAAGAATATGTTGTTGTCACATGTCCATCCAACTGGTAGAGCACAATATGATGGTGTTTAAGTTAAGTGGCTTAAATACCAAAGTGGCTTCCCTTAGTCTCCTAACTTTACATGGATCACATGTAGAAATGTGTTCTATTGTGCATATAGATTTTTCTAAGCTGAGTCTGAAATTTTTGCCTTGAATCATCGTGATATAGTGGAGTGAACCTGGGAGACTGGGATCCACATCCTGTTGTCATGTCACAGCATGTAGTAATAGTGTGCATACTATTTTTGACTTATTGTCTCTGTGAGTCTCATTTTCCACATTTTGAAATGGAGTGACAGTCTCTGCCCCATCCTTAGTGGTGAGGTTTAGGAGAGATGAGACATGTGAAGGGCCTGGTACTCTCCTGATTCATGTTCTCCATGAGCTTTGGTCCATCTCTTCTCCCTCTCTCACCACAGTTACAAAACCACATTTTTAAATGTCATAAATCGTAGTATTATCAGTGGTGTGAAATTTATCAAGCCATAGATAAATAATAAGAAAGCCCATCTATAGTCATTCCCAGAGCTGTGTGCTGGGGTCATAACGCTCATGGCAACCTGTCCCAACCCTTCTTTGAAGCATTTACTGTCAGCGTAAAGAGACTATTAATTGTGCAATTAATGGCTCCCTGTTGGATCATCCCGTAAGAACATTAGGAAAGCGCAGGCACGATGGTGCTTACCGTGTTTAATTGTGTGTTACTGGTGCTGAGTAGTGCCTGGCACATGGTAGATGATGAATAAGTCTTTGTTGGGCAAGTGAGTGGTGCTGTCCCTGATTTCAGGGCACTTCTAACACCCCTGGTATGAAAAACACATGAACAGAGAAATACAACTGCGTGCTGTGGTCTTTTGGGAAGATAATGTGGTAAGATATTTTAAAATAAAAGTACCAACCTTTTGACTCAGCCACTCAGCTTTTGGGACTCTTTCCCATGGAGTTGATGGTCCCAGCTGTAAGATGATGTTCACAAGGACAGTGATAACAGCATTGACTGTCGTGGCTAAACGGCTGCGCAACTCGGTGTGTACTAGATGCACGCTGCTTGAATGAGCGCGCCGCCCGGCTGACGTAAAGCACTGTGTGCTGGTGACTTGAAGCCATGGCCATGTGTGCTGTTAAAGTGGGGGAGGAATTTGCAGAGCCTTATCTAATACGTTCTCACATTAAACTCCCTTCTTAGCCTAAACTATTTTTCATTATGTTTGGATGGACACAGAGAAAGGGGTGTGCACATATCAGATGGAATTTCATGAAGCTCAAAGTTTTTGTCAAAGGCGGTTATTCTTGCAGTGCTTTCCCTAGGAGTTTTATTTCAGGTGTTTTTCAACCTAGAGAGAAGTTGAATAAACGGGTGCCACACCACGCTCTTCCCCTGGCTCATCAGACGTCAGACTCTGACATTTGCTCTTTTCCTCTTTTCCCCTCCTTTGCCTTTCCCTCCTTCATCCTCTCTCTTCCTCCCTCGTTCCTCCCTCCTTTCTTTCCTGTTTTCTTTCTGTTCTGTGTGAGAGAAGGTTGTGAACTCCATGACATGGCTCCTAAGTGCTTCACAGGGCAGCTTAAGGGTAGGAGCACGCTCCCACAAACTGCAAAGCCACTATCACTGCAGACAAGATCCACAAAAACCCGATGCCATCACTGCCGTCCCACGCAGATCCCAGGCTCAACACTTTTCTCTCAAAGTGTGAGTTTTATTTGCTTTTTAAGCCCATTCATGGTCCAGACTTTGCACAATACCTTTGATTGTGTATTCTTATTCTCTTGCCCTCTTGTGTTTCACTAGCATTTTTAAAAGTTTTTAAGTTTATTTGTTCTAATCAGTTTTACGTGACAACAGAATGCTCTTTGATTCATTGTACACAAATGGAACACAACTTTTCATTTCTCTGGTTGTACCCAAAAAAGGGTCACACCATTTGTACAATCATACATGTACCTAGGGTAATGATGTCCATCTCATTCCACCATCTTTCCTATCCCCATACCCGCTCCCCTTTCCTTCCTCCCTTTTGGCCAATCCAAAGTTCCTCCACTCATCCCATGCTTCTTGTCCATTATGGATTAGCATCTATTTATCAGAGAAAACATTTGGCCTTTGGTTTTTTGGGATTGGCTTACTTCATTTAGCATGATATTCTCTATCCATTTACCTGCAAATGCCATAATTTTATTCTCTTTTACTGCTCAGTAATATTCCATTGTGTATGTGTACACACACACACACACACACACACACACCACAGTTTCTTTTTCTTTGTCCATTCATCTATTGGAGGACATTTAGGTTGGTTCTATAGTTTGGCTATTGTGAAATGTGCTATAAACATTGACATGGCTGCATCATTGTAGTATGCTCTTTTAGTCCTTTAGGTATAGACCGAGAAGTGGGATAGCTTCGTCAAATGGTGGTTTCATTCAAGTTTTCTAAGGAATCTTCATACTACTTTCCATATCGACTGTACCAATTTGCAGTCCCACCAGCAATGTATGAGTGTGCCTTTCTCCCTACATCCTTGCCAACACTTATTGTTGCTTGTATTCATGATCACTGCCATTCTGACTGGAGAGATGAAATCTTAGTTTTTTTTTTTTTTTAATTGGTTGTTCAAAACATTACAAAGATTTTGATATATTTTATACATTAGATTCAAGTGGGTTATGAACTCCCATTTTTACCCCAAATTCAGATTGCAGAATCACATCGGTTACACATCCACATTTTTACATAATGCCATATTAGTGACTGTTGTATTCTGCTACCTTTCCTATCCTCAACTATCCCCCCTCCCCTCCCCTCCCATCTTCTCTCTCTACCCCATCTACTGTAATTCATTTCTCTCCTTGTTTTTTTCCCATTCCCCTCACAGCCTCTTATATGTAATTTTGTGTAACAATGAGGGTCTCCCTCCATTACCATGCAGTTTCCCATTTCTCTCCCTTTCCCTCCCACCTCATGTATCTGTTTAATGTTAATCTTTTCCTCCTGCTCTTCCTCCCTGCTCTGTTCTTAGTTGCTCTCATTATATCAAAGAAGACATTTGGCATTTGTTTTTTAGGGATTGGCTAGCTTCACTTAGCATAATCTGCTCTAATGCCATCCATTTCCCTGCAAATTCCATGATTTTGACATTTTTTAGTGCAGAGTAATACTCCATTGTGTATAAATGCCACATTTTTTTTTTATCCATTCATCTATTGAAGGGCATCTGGGTTGGTTCCACAGTCTAGCTATTGTGAATTGTGCTGCTTTGAACATCGATATGGCAGTTATCCCTGTAGTACGCTCTTTTAAGGTCTTCAGGGAATAGTCCGAGAAGGGCAATAGCTGGGTCAAATGGTGGTTCCATTCCCAGCTTTCCCAGGCATCTCCATACTGCTTTCCAAATTGGCCGCACCAATTTGCAGTCCCACCAGCAATGTACAAGAGTACCCTTTCCCCACATCCTCGCCAGCACTTGTTGTTGTTTGACTTCATAATGGCTGCCAATCTTACTGGAGTGAGATGGTATCTTAGGGTGGTTTTGATTTGCATTTCTCTGACTGCTAGAGATGGTGAGCATTTTTTCATGTATTTGTTGATTGACTGTATGTCCTCCTCTGAGAAGTGTCTGTTCAGGTCCTTGGCCCATTTGTTGATTGGGTTATTTGTTATCTTTTGATTAGCATTTCTCTAATTACTAGAGATGTTGAACATTTTTCATTTTTGAAGAGTCTGGGGCAGGTGACTTGTATGTAGACTGTCCCCACTCTTGACAGGTGATGTTAGCACTGGTCCAGTGGTGGCACTCAGGAGTGAGCCAGCAGGATGGGGTTGTAGTTAGAACAGTGTGTTCTTTAAGTTGGTAACTTTGAATATGGTGCAGTTATTGAGGGTTTGGAAGTATTGGGGGATGACTTTGTATAGAGAGTGATGGCCAACATCTCATTGGAGGATTCTTCTTCTTGCCGAGGAGGATGTAAGCCACCCGAGAACTTGAGAACCTGTGTGCCAATTCACTTCTGACACTGTTGGTTAAGTACTCAGGCCCATGACAGCGCCCACTTCATGTGCCAGTTGAAAGGCCCAGGTTGCCACCTGTAATTGTACTGACTGGCTATAAATTGGGGATTCTCACAACCCCTCCCTCATTTTTGATAGTTTACAATGTGGATTGAGGATGACCCTCAGAAGAAAGTTTTGAATTTTGGAGCATTTGGTTTCAGACCTATAGAAATGTTCAACAAGTAAAGTCTATGCGAGTATTCCAAAATCCGAAGAACCCCCAAAATCTGAAACACTTTTGGATCCAAACATTTCAGATAGGGGCACTCCACCTGCCATGGCTGCAGAACTCTGGGAGGCACTTTGTCTACTATTACTGGTTTACTATAGAAGGTACACCTTGGGAACAGCCAAGTGGGAGAGGTGCTAGGAAAAGGATGGAGGAGGACCGCAGGACTCCCCTGCTCCCAGGGCCTGCCATACACCCAGCACTTCCTGGGTTCTTCAGCCTGGAAGCTCTCATGATCCTGCCCCGTAGAGTAGGCTTTTTATGGAAGCTTCAGAGACAGGGCGATGGTTCCTACTGGCCACTGGTGATTCAGTCCATCTCCAGCCGTAGGTTTGGGTAGGTAGATGGTCGGGCTAAAGGTCCTAAATCTCTCATTACATGGTTGGTTCGTCTGGCTCCCAGCATAAGCTGTCATCATCAGCATAAGCTCAGATATGGTCAAAAATAGCTTATTAGGATAATAAATGATGCTCTTCTCATCCCTATCATTCAGGAAAGTTCAGAGGTTTCATGAGCTCTGTACCAGGACCTGGGACTAAGACCTAAAATCACTTCTGACTTCTAGATCCATGTTAGTATTTCTGAATGAAGCAACATTCTTAGGGAGAACTCAAAACAGAATAGAAACCATAATGGGTGGACTATATTTCAGATGAATAATACAATCATGCTGAAGGGGAAAGGAAAGAAAAAAACTAACCCAAACACTTTTAAGAGAATTTTAACTCTGTATATCCTCAGGCCGAGGAGAAAATATGTATAAACAAATATTAAACTCTAGTTAGTAGGTGTTTTTCATAGTTGATGCATTAGCAGTACTGAAAATAATTTGGACATATTCTGGAATTGAGGAAATAAACACATGTATTGTGGATAATAAGAACCAAATTTTTCTCTGTTGGAGAAGGCAGTAGCAGATGTGGGAATGCATAGGGGTGGAATGGCCTCTGTGGTGTTGGGTTGAAATTGGAGGTCGTGTGAACTCCCGGGTTTTCACATAGACTGATACACTGTGTGTGTGTGTGTGTGCGTGCGTGCGTGCACATGTGCACATTATCTAGCTTGGGGCTTCTCACCTTTGGCAGTACTAACAGTTTGGAGCTGTGGGTGGCTGGCTGTATTGTAGGGTGTTTGTCAATACCCTTGGCCTCCACCCACTAAATAATTAAATGTAACCAGGGTTCTCTGATACAGTGGCTGATTTCAGCAAGAATATAAGGTGAGCTGGAAACATCTTGTGGAAGAAAGTAAACAAGTGCTCAAAAAATGATGATCTGTCAAAAGGACGTGAGAGCCAGGGCTCCCACTGGCCAAATCTGAGAAAATAAATAGTGCTAAATAGTGCCAGGAAGGGACTGTCACCCATGGAATGGAATGAGGCCCTGAGTTGATGCTAACAGAGAGAGAGAGCAGATATTCTGGGGAAAAGACAGTTCTACCTGTAGGTTTTTAGCTCATTAATAAATGTAGAAAAATCACCATCTGGTAAACACCAGATGTTTAAGTCAGAATCATCAGTGGATGCAAAAATTAATAGTGAAAATATGAGAAATGGGTATTTGCATATTTTCTTGACATCCCTCTGTAAGGTGACTTATTAACCATAAAGGGAAGTTACACTCCTTTGCTGTGTGCTAGCTGCCTAGGCAAGCAATCTCCATCCACCTCACCAGTAATGGATGAATCAGCATCCTATCCTTACGATGCTGAGCACCACCATTCGTGTGATATTTTTGCCAAAAATGCATAACCCGAACGTGATCCTGAGGAAACATCAGACAAACCCACCTGAAAGACAGTCTGCAAAACAAATGGCTTTTGCTCCTCAAAATGTCAAGGTCACTAAACACAAAGGGAACTGGAGCAGCTTGTCTAGATCAAAGCAAGCAAAAGATGCATGGGGGGAAGGTGGCCCTGGATTAGATTCTGGAACAGCAAAAAATGCTTTTCTTATAGTAAAGGTCATAGTGGGACATTTGGTGGAATTTGAATCAAGCCTATAGATTGGACAGTGATATCATTATCAATGTTATACTTCACTGGTCTTGATCACTGTGTGTGGTTATAGAGACTTACTTTCCTTTTAGGAAATATACAGTGACATATTTAGGGTTAAACTGGCATCTTGTCTACAATTTACTTTGAATTGTTTAGAAGGGAAAATTGTGTGGTCTATACATGCAGAGAACATTAATGATACAGCAAATAAATGTGGTTTAAGATGTTCTCAGCTGGAGAACCTGTACTATTTTGCAAATTTTCTAAAATTCCAAGCTTATTCCAGAATAAGAGTTTTAAAACATCATGAGGAGGAGCTTTCCTGCTCCTCTCAGCTCACAGTTCAGGAATAAAAGCAAAGATAACCTTTTGATTTTTATTCATCTGGATAATTCTAAAAGATTGGTGGGTTAGAAAAATTGTTTTGTGAAGGACAGATGAGGAAGAACAATTTACTGTCTTGTTTTGGTAATTGCTTAATTATTCAAATATGATTTCTTTCTCTGAGTGATTGTGAGCTTTTTTTTTTTTTTTAAATAGAGAAACTTTAGAGCAAAAATGTAACTTGGTTAAAGTTAATTCCTAAGTCCCCATGAAATGAGCAGTGCCTTTGGCCTCTGTTTGATCCTGGCAGTGTGCACAGCTAATGTCTGGCCAGTGTTTTGGAACCAGCAGGCAGTCAGGAGAAGGCTGCTCTTGGGGCCTCGCCATGGCTGGTCATGATTTCCCATACAGATGGGACCTGGTGAACTTTGGCAGAGGTCATCCTCAATTCCCAATCTGAAACTCCCAGTCATAATTTTTATGAGTATGTGATTAATAATATCATTGAGGTTGTAAAGTAACTCCCAAATAATACCTCTACTGTCCACTTACTTTTGCACAAAGAGCTGTTCAAATGGCACTGTCTTTTCTGGTACATGGGAAGAAAGTAAACTAAGTACAAAATGGGAACTTTCAAATATGCAGAATACTGTGTAATAGTTCAGTGACTGCTCTTTTCTGTCTGATGTCCTGAACGTTAAGGTATAAAATAATTTTCTGGCTAATCCCATTTTGACTTTAATTAATTAATTAATGTGCAGTACTGTTGAGAACATTTCTGCCATTAGCCATTATTTTACCACATAATCATTAGGGGAAAAACAGATAATGATTGATTTTTACATAGTAATATATAATACTTTCTTTATAGAATATTATTTATTTAAAATATTTATTATTCAGAGAATATTAAAGAAAAGATGCTTTTGTGTTCTAATTTTCTTCTCACAACATTGTTTAGTGAGATAAAGATATTTTTTCATGTTGTATTTACTATTCAAGTTGAAGGATTTTTAAAAAGTCCTACAGGATAAATGTGTACTTGAATGGCTCCATTCTTTGATATAAAAAATGTAAATTAATATTTGATTATAATTCCTTTGAGACATATTTTCTAAAATCAACACCTCTTTTTCAGATTTGAATGTGGAATGAAATTACAACATATCATTTATCCTGTAAGACTGCATACATTTCAACTTTTTTGGATGTTGCTAGTTACAAATTCATTTACTGGTCATCAGAAAATAATCTCTGTTCAAATTATTAACTATTTCTGAAAGTTGTGTTGTCTTTTACTGAAGGGAGGGTCTGGTTCCAGCTGTACTGGCATTGGCCACATACAGAGCTAGAAAATTTATACCTGCACAAAGCTGTAAAAGAAAAGCCAGTGAAGTTAAGTACGAAATAGTAAATGCATAAGACAGCAGTATTATTTTTATATTGGGAGAGGGAAGAACAAAAATCCTGAGAGTTAAAATGCCTTGCTTATAAGTTCCATTCTGTAAAAAAGCTTGTAAGTTGAAATACTCTGAATTGTTCATTTGTACCTAAGAACCGTCTTTTTTGGGAAATTAAATTGCTCCTGATCCTTGGTATTTCAACTTTCATCCTTCCCAGTCCCTCCTTTGGGGCCCTGTTTTCCTCTAAAACTCCTGGTATTGGGATACATGAAAGGTTTGCATAGTGCTGGCTTCATTCTGCACTGCTCTTCTGGGCAGTGCGTCACATGGACGGCTGTGTGCCTCGAGGGGCCTGCCTTCTGCCTGCGCCTCTGCTCGCTGTCGGACATCAAGTG
The DNA here is from genome assembly GCF_047511675.1 of Marmota flaviventris. NCBI lineage: Eukaryota > Metazoa > Chordata > Mammalia > Rodentia > Sciuridae > Marmota > Marmota flaviventris. Next base: position 156,718,174 of record NC_092501.1, read on the forward strand.
GTCATCTCACAGGCACTGCAAGTCCATCTTGCCCATGATGAGTGGAGTTGTCTCCTGTCGGCTCAGCCCTTGTCTGCACATGGCATCTTCTGTCCTACTGCCGAACAAACGTTGGGTGTTGTGCTCGGTTCATCTTTCCATTGTCAACCCCAGTGAAGTCACTCTGCCCTGTCTGCCTCCTGTATCTCTCTCTGGTCCTGCTCTTTTTCTTTGTTGGCGCTGTCCACACCCTAGCTGTGGACCACAGCCTGCCCATTCTTCACTGTGTGGCTGAAAGCTGATCCATTTTCCCATCTTCATTCCTGCCCTTTGCAGTCCCTTTTCCATCTCACAGCCTAAGTGGCCCTGGGCTGTATAAACAAGGTCCTCTCCCTCCAGCCTCAGCCATCCTCTTTGCTTCGAAGGGACAGTGACATCTTTGCCTGGTCCTGCCAGACCCTGAGTGCCCCATTGGCCCTGTTAGCCCCTCTGGCTCTCTTCTCTCCTACTCTTGGGCAAGGCTGTCTTTCTTTCGGTTTTCCCCACAGAAATAACTGGTGGTGACCATTTGCTTTTTACAGCAGTGAAAGATCCCTAAAGCACCCAGGTTTCTCCCTGATGGCATCCAGATCTCAACCACCCTAGGTGTCCTTCTGTATCTTTTTGTTTTCTTTCCCAGCCAGAAAAATGTATCAAGTCACAAATGTGTTCCTCCTCTGGAACTCTGCAGCTGTGGTTCCTGTGCATAGGGACCGCTCCGCCAAGTGAGATCCCTTTTCTTCTTCAGAAGTTCTTTGGTTTTGGTCAATGGATCAATTGCCCTTTGATGGCCTGACATCATTCAAGAATTCTCACCTCCCTAGTTTGTCTTTCTAAGCACACTGCTTCAGCTGAGCTTCATTTTTACTGATGTAAATGCTGAAATGTAACGTTTTTTCAATGAATCTTTAGGTATGTTTGTGTCATCAGAAATTTCCTATATCTTCTAATACATTCGTTATAAAAACATTTATTTATGAAAGCTCTTAGAGGAGTCTGATAACGCCCATGTCTCAGGCATGTAATAATTTCTGTGTATCCTTTCCCCATTAACAAGAGGGAAAGTTCTTAGAAATAGTAGCTATTGTGTGTGAGCTGGCATTGCCCACAGAGCAAGGCTGGAGAGCAGTGCATTTCTCCTGGGTGTGTGCTAGGAAAGGTACTTATTAGGACCATCATCTGTGTGTGGTAGTGTCTTACATGGTAGGAGGGCAAGGAAGATGAGGAGAAGGACAGAGAGGAGGAGGAGGAGGAGAACAAAGATGACGTATTTGTATAGCTGAAGGAATACCATTAATATTTGAGTTCTAGAACTTTCTCTAAATGTTTTAGGGTAGTTTGGATAGTTTGGGAATTGGCTTTTATAAAATAAGAACACAGCACATCTTCTGAGCAGGAACAGATGCTCAGAATTTTTCATATGGTTGCTCATATGATCTAATATAAAGAGATGCATAGAAAAATGCCTGTAAGGTTGTAGTAAGATGCTAATATTGGTAAGCTTAAAGATGGGAAGTCGTAGAAAAATATACTCTCTTCTCCCCCATGTACATGCATTAGGGCACCGGGTAATCTGCTGTGATAAAGATTTCTAAATACATTGGTGTAAATTAAGATAGAAATGTATTAGCTTTCATGCAATAGTCTTCCAGTCCGAGCTAGTGGGGCAGGTCAGCTTCATGAGGTCTTTCAAAGACACCCCCCACCTTGTGGCTGTGTTTCATTCCCCTTGACAAAGCTGAGTTCCCACCACACGAGGAATCTCACAGGAAGAGGGAATGAGAAGAAGTCTAGCAAGCGCTTTGTTTTATAAGCAAGTACAGCATGTAAGGAGCGCTCGCTTTAGCTCATGTTCCCGTGTCTGGGAGTTAGTTTCAGCCTGGCTGCAGCTAGGTGGGGAGATACAGGCTGTGTCTGGGTGTCTTGCTCATGTAAATCTTGATTTCTGTGGGAACAGGAAAAAGGTTTTAGGGGAGCTAGCAGTGTATCTTAACATGCTTCTATATTTTCAAAAACTTCTACACATACTGTTATTATAATTTTAAAAAATCTGTTGCATTCACGATGCAAAATTCAGACGGTGCCAACGATGCAGTGAAGAGGAAGCTGCCCTTCCGACCTCATTCCCCTACCCATATTTCTTCTCCTTGGAGAAAACTAGTGCTACCATTTGTTGCCATTGTAGTTTGTAATTGTTGAACTTTACATTATCCAGCCTCCCAGGACCACAGTTTTCTCACTTTGAGGCACCTCACGTTTCTTTGTGGTTCTCTCATTCCATAACTGGTTAATGGAAGTTTCCAAATCAGGTGTGCTCTCAGCTTCCTTCCTGTGGGATCTGATTGCCAGGTGAACGATAGGTGAGGAATAAATGCTGACTGAAGATCAACACTGTTAAGACCCAGGAACAGATGTGGGCTTCCTTGGCTGTGGACTGAGGGTTTTAGACTTTGTGAGCTACTTTTAAGGCCCTGTAATCAAGATGACCCAGGCTCTTCTTCATAAACCCTTCTGTGTCATAGGACTCTCCCACGCACCGTTTGTATTTCTCTCGCAGCAGTTACCTAGTTTAACTTTACTTTGAAATAGTCATTATCTGCTAGGCTCAGTTTTTTTTCTGCTGAGCACACATCTGTGGTCTCACTCTCCACACACTCATTGAAGTACATTTGACATAGAATGAACTTCTAACATGTAAAGTGTTCAGTTTGATGATCACTGACACAGTCACATACAGCCATGAAACCATCATGACTAGATGCTGAACGTTTCTGTCACCTCCAGAGGCTTCCTCAGGGTCTGGGTAATCCATGTCCCCGTTCTGTTGTGACCACATGATCTGCTTCCTGTTGCTATAGTTTGTTTTGCATTTTCTCAAATCTGTTCTTAGTAATTTATACTGTATGCATTATTGTTGGTCTTGCCTCTTGAATTGGGTATAATTATTCTGAAATTCATCCTTGTTATTTTGTATGTTGATGACTCGTCTCTTTTTACTGCTGAATAGAATTCCACTGTTTGGAAAAACCACATTATATTAATCCATTCATTTATTTGTTGATGGACATTTAGATTTTTTCCAAGTTTTGATTATTACAAGTAAAGCTGATATTAACCTTTGTGTATAAGTCTTTGCATGGACATATTTTTATTGAACTTGAAAATATTTAGGAGTGAATTGTCCAAATCATGAGATGAGGATGTGTTTAGCTTTTTCAGAAACTGCCAAACTATTTCAAAATAGGTGGACCATTTTATACTGCCACCTCCAGGTGGGGCCGTCCGGATTGTTCCCTGTCCTCACCAGCAGCCATGGTTTAATTTTTAGCCATGTGAATTGGTGTGTAGTGGCATCTCTTATTTTTGACAGTAATGATGCTGTACATTTTTCTGTGCTTATTGGACATTTTGCAAACTGTTTAGATCTTTTGCCCGTTTTTTTTCTTTTTAAGCTTGGTTTGTTTGTTGTCTTATAAGATGTATTGCAAAAATGTTTTTTTAAAAAAAAAATATTCCATGTTTCTTGTCTGACATATGGTGTTGTAAATATTTTTTCTCAGTCTGTGATTTGCAGCTCACTTTTTAAACTATCTTTTTTAATGTTTTATTTTTTAGTTGTAGATGGACACAGTACCTTTATTTTATTTATTTATTATTATTTTTTAATGTGGTACTGAGGATCAAACCCAGTGTCTCACATGTGCTAAACTATCTTTTGAAGAACAGACTTTAAATTTATTTTATTTTTATTTATTTGTTTTTTGGTACTGGGGATTGAACCTGGGACTCTTTACCACTGGACCGCATCCCCAGCCCTTTTTATTTTTTATTTTGAGATAGGGTCTCACTAAGTTGCTAAGGTTGGCTTCAAACTTGTAATCCTCCTGCCACATCCTCCTGAGTTGCTGGGATTACAGGTTTATACCTATGTGCCCAGCAGACTTTACATTTAGATGAAATACAATTTGTTGATATTTTTATGGTTCATTTTTTTTGTGCACTATGAATCTGCTTCCTACCCCAAAGTAACAAAAATTTTGTTTCTTTTATAAATCTTAAAATAGTTTTTAGACTTTTAAGACACATTTAGGTTTGTGATCCATTTTGAGTTGATTTTTGTCTCTGATGTGAATTGGAGTGAGGTTCAATTTCTTTCCCTCCCCGTCTTCCCGAGAATATCTAGTTTTCTAGTGCTATTTATTGGAAAGACATTATTTCCCAATTGAATCGATGGTAGCAAGCTGTTGAAGTTTACAGTGGATGTGGGTGTTTTAGTGCTACTTCATGTTCAGGGGTTTGCTGTTATTTGAGAGTCAAAGGGAAAAGTACTCTTGAGTGTTCTCCCTAGGCCATTGGACACTGATGATAAATTTCTTCAAGTTACAAGAATTAGGTTTTTAGCTGACTCATTGTTCCCCAATTTAACCTATGTCATTTTATTTTTAGGTGTTACACATAATATCGCATTACTTCGAGAGGTGATAATCAATTCACGCTTTGTAAAAGGAGACATCAGTACTAAATTTCTGTCGGATGTATATCCTGATGGCTTTAAAGGTTTGTATGATTGAAATATTTTAGTTACTCAAAGTTATTTTGTTACTTAAAGTCATTATTTTCATGCTTTATTGTCACACACAATTTTTCCATTTTGAAATTTTGGCCTTTGACTTATATTATACTTGATTTATTAACATATTTGCAATATCCTAGACTAGTGACATTCATGATTTTAAGTGTTCATGTGTGACTCTTGAATATACGAATCTGCAGTTTTATTGAGTGAAGAATGAAACCATGTGAAATGTTCTGTGAGTTTAGCCTGTGGGCAGAGAATGTTAATAGATCATTGTCCTACCTGACTTTCTGATATAGGTATATATAGGAACCCTTTTTTAGTGACTCTGTATATCCTTATGAAAAACAGCATTGACATTTTCAGAAATCCAGATGCTTGTCCTAGTTGATAAAAATGATGATGTCGGCTGGGCATGGTGGCACCTGCCTATTATCCCAGCAGCTCGGAGGCTTAGTCAGGAGTATTATAGGTTCAAATCCCACCTCAGCAACTTAGTGAGGCTCTAAGAAACCTAGTGAGACCCTGTCTCAAAATAAAAAATAAAGTGGGCTGGGATGTGGTTCAGTAGTAAAACACCCCTGGGTTCAAACCTTTGTACAAAAAAAAAAAAAAAAAAAAAGACAATGTGTAAGAAGACGATGGTTTTTAGTCTGAAAATGAAGTTTTCAATAAAGAAATGAGTGGAATATGATGTTTAGCACTGGACAGTTGTCAGTGAGTGTTTCCAAGTAATAGAAAAAAATGGTCGATGAGGAGAAAAAAATGAGAAACGGAGGAAACTCTTCTGTGAGTGTTGAAGACGTGGTTAATGTGTTATTAAGAAACTCACAGGATTTACCTGAGACTTCATGGAAAAGAGACAAGGTGAGATCCAGAAGCCTCTACACGAATTTCTGGTGATGGTGGGATGTACAAAGATTAGGTAGTCTTCCATTTAAAGTGTTCTAGTCTATGAAAGGACTTACATAGTCACGTCAGGAGCGATATGTAGATTCATGTAGTTGATCTGCTAAATGCATTTACAATGTAATTTTTAATTTAAAATTTACAATTTAGAGTTTTCCTAAGAAATAGATTTGAATCTTATTTTAAACATTAGTGCTAGAGTTTTATCATTAGTATCAAGGGGAAGGAGGAAGTTTTTTTATTTGGGTTCTTAAAATCCAAGGATTCAGGGGCTGGGGATGTGGCTCAAGCGGTAGCGCGCTCACCTGGCATGCGTGGGGCCCAGGTTCGATCCTCAGCACCACATACAAACAAAGATGTTGTGTCCACCGAAAACTAAAAAATAAATATTAAAATTCTCTCTCTCTCTCCCCCCCCCAAAAAAAATCCAAGGATTCAGGGCTGGGGTTGTGGCTCAAGTGGTAAAGTGCTCGCCTAGCACATCTGAGGCACTGGGTTCGATCCTCAGTACCACATAGAAATAAAACATTGTATACACCTAAAACTAAAAAATAAATATTTTTAAAAATCCAAGGATTTATTAGTACTTAAAAACTTACAAATTTGAAAGAGTATAAAAGAAAATGCATATTTAACATGATTGCAGTTTTATTTTTGTGTAATGATTTCATTAATGTCTGTTGGTTTCATGAGGTCAGGAATCACTTAAGTCATTGCTTCTTACTGTGTCCCTAGCAACAAACCATGACAGACATTAAGTAAACAATTGTTGAATTAATTAAAAGAATCTTATTGGTAGTTTTGATGAAGGGATTACTTTGCATATTTTTAATTATCTGTACATGTTTCCAGATAGTCCATTCACTCTGTTTTGATTCTACTGTTTTGGCCTCTTGTGCTTACTGAGATTTTAATTAAAAGTTGAGGTAAGTTGTTAGGTAGACTCAGTATTTTCTTGTGTCTGCCGACCAAATTCATCTGTGAAGGTGATATGATAGGAAATGGTGGGCCGAAGGAGAAAACAGGCAAACACTTCAGAGAACCTTTAGAACAAGCATGTGTGGGTATTTAAATATACACACACATTCACATGAGTATGCATAAATGGTAAAATATCCCATAGAAAAATTTCTAATTGGAGTTGATGACCATGTATTGTACATTTAGCAACAATAGGAAATGTTCCACATTCTGTAGATCAGGGAATCCCCTTCAGAAATTCACTAAAAACCTATATATTACAGTTTTCTGTAATATGCCTAATACATTTTAAATTTCTATTTTTGGTTAGGAATATCAGCAGGACACTGTAATTTTGCCTCTTAGCTTATACAAGAAAGGATTACAGTATTTTTAATTGTTACAAGTGTTAGAAGAACTTTTTGCAGTTATTTAAGCTCAGCCTTCATTTTCCATACAAGGAAACAAAAACTCAAAGCAATTGATGAGGCTAAATGACCAGTAAAATAAGGAAGCCAGGAACAGATCCTAGGATTTTCTTTCTTTTTCTTTTTCTTTTTCTTTCTCCCTCCCTCTCTTCCTCTGTCTCCCCTGCTCCCTCTCCCTTCTCCTCCCTGATTTGTTCATCCTCCAGTGCTGGGTTAACCCAGGGCCTTGAGCTTGCTACCCTCCACCACTGAGCCACATCCCAGCCGAATCCAGCGCGAGGGCCCTTTCCGTGTGCTGGGCTTCAGATTCATAAATCACCAGACGTTTCGGTTGGGCCCACTGCGTGTCGTCTTGCCGCCGAGGACTCGCAGCATGCACACCTGTGTCTGCCGTTCCTAATGCCTCCTGTTTCACTCCCGCCTACGGTTTGTGGTCAGTTTGTTCCTCTCTGAATGGCCACCGTCTCCTAGTGCTCGCTCTTTCCTTCCTATGTTAACCCAGAGCAAGTCTTAGATAAATTAAACTATCGTCTTTGACTGTTTGATACATGTGCCCGAAAGAGACAGCAGGAAGTGGCAACTGAAGTTAGTCCAGGACCCTCTCAACATGCTTGAGGCAGGGTCACTTTGTCCCTTTGGGCTTACCCATCTGCTTCCCATCTGTCCTGCTTTCCTGGGCGCTGCTCATAGACAGTGTCTGTCTTTATGACTGCATTAAAATTTTCTATTATATGAGCTTACCTCCCCAGATCTGTTGTGGACTAAGATAGTTTTACTGAATTTTCTTAAATTTGCACTTGGAAATTATTGTGTCCAAAATTAAAATAAAGCATACACAAGAAACTATTCTGGTCCACTCTTTATATTCTGATGTTTCCATTTGCTCAAATAAATCCCTAAAAAGCAATAAGAGGGGAGAAAACATGAATTCAGTCATTTCCTTTTACTTTGATTCTAAAGATAAGGAAAATGAAGAATAAGATATTTTGGTTCTGAAATCAAGAGGAAATAAAGAAGAAAATATTTTAAGAATCATAATTTCAATTGGAATGTAATAAACTCTTTGAACTTATTTCCCTATTGCCTTGCTGTATTTTGACCTGAAGCCCCATCAAAAGAAACTGTCATAATTATATATATATATATATATATATATATATATATATATATATATATATGTATTTTTGTGTGTGAAAAATACAAAAGGAAATTAGCAAATGCTACACATTCGGGCTTTTCTCCTTCCCCCACACCCAGTGGGTTGTTAAAACACTTCCCAGCAAACCACTGCCTAACCCTTTGACATGAGGGCCACTAGCGTGAAGAGGAAGAGGGTCACCCATCTGAGACGGAGACCTCAGCGGGTCCCCGAGGACGAAGCACAGATGCAGATGCCTGCACTCACTGAAAATGGACAGAGCAGAGAGGGGTTAAATTAGAGAAGGCTTGATGAGCCAAGACATTTCAGCAGTCCAAGTGTCTGAAGGTCACTGCTAAGAACCGAGTGACCCAAGGCAATAACTGAACGAAGTGTCCCAAAATATTTAGCAAAAAGGTAAAGAAAATAAAACCATTCAGGCAGTAAGAAATGTGGAGGGAAGATCCACAAGATTTTGCATGTAAATGAATATATATCATGGGAGTTTAATGGAAAGAAAAATGGACAAAACAAGGATGAAATAAGTTGTAGGGGAGTCTTGGTTTCACTCTTCTTTAGAAGCCTTGGGGTTTGGAAAGATCCACCAGATTTCAGATAGGATTAATGAAAAAACTGTGTAAGGCTTCTAGAAAGGAAGAAAGAAAAAATAAAGAATGTGGGCTGGGGATATAGCTCAGTTGGTAGAGTGCTTACCTCGAATAAGACCCTGGGTTTGATCCCCAGCACCACAAAGAAAAAAAGAAATAAGAAAAAAAGATATGCCAAGAATGTTTATTGAGATCTTCTTCAGACTCCATAAACCAGAAGGTGGAGAACCTAAAGGCAAGATCTGTTGCATAGGAAAGAAATTGGTTCCAGAGGACCGTGCTCAATCAAGACAGCCTGCATTTGTCAGTGTTTTATTTTTTTTTTATTGGTTGTTCAAAACATTACAAAGCTCATGATATATCATCTTTCATACATTTGTGTCAGTGTTTTAAAAAGGTGTTTTCAAATAAATAGAGAAATGTCTCAGTATGTGTATTTATTTTGAGGAAACTGCTGAAGAAAGTACTCCAACTAATTTTGAAGTAAATGTGATTGCTTAAATATGCCTATGCACTCCCGCTCCAAACCCCACTAAACTGAAGTTTTTGAAGACATGGGCCCTCAAGGGAAAGAGAGTGAATTGCATTTTAGAAAAGGAAAAGGTAAAAGATAATTTTTACTGACTTTGCAATATAGGAAAGTTGAATCCTAAACTGGCAAGGGAGAAAGAGTTGATCATTATCACTTTATGTTCCCACTGTGGAAACGGATGGACGAATCCCAAAGCATCTGAATACGTGAGTGTGTCCCAGGCAGAGTTCTGGGCAGGTAGGACTTGTCAGCAAGCAGAAGCGCTGGCTGCCCTCTGGGGATCTGCCTTCCTGCAGGCTGGCAGGCTGTGTGCATTCTCAGCTCCCCCAGGGCAGCTGTGCAGGCGGCTGTGGATGAGATCCTGTTCAGAAAAGAGAAGGGACCTTTGTCTGGCCTGTCAGCCTGGAGCGAAGAATGGAAACCAGCATTCTGTCACCAGAGGACCAACAGCGGGGAGCATTCAAGGAGAGTCCAGGGTCGAGCCAGGGCAGGGAGGCTGTATGGGTATCAGGCCACAGGGGAACTTGCAGGAGATAAAGCCACTCTGGTTATGAGGAGGAATAGCTTTATGCTAGAACGGCTGGTGGAATGGGTCAGTTATGATCAAGTCCTACACATGGACCTGAATACCTTTCAAAGTGGGCTATCAACAAAAGGGCGGAAGTTGATGTGGAGCATATCAGTTTGTCTGAGATGTGATGAAAGATGGTGCGTTCAATTTGGGTACTTCCTTTCTCCATATGGCCTGAGTTGGCACACCAGCAGGTGATCAGACCAAGTAAAATAGTAATGAATGTCTTGCCATTAAAGGGGTCCCAGAATGTGTTGCCTTTCCATTCCCGATGATATGTAGGATGCATGCGTGTCTGAAGAAGGGGCTTGTCAAGTCTTCTGTGAACCACTAGAGGAAATGCATTTCACACACACACACACACACACATAATTACACATAATTACACACAATTGTCATGAAAAATACTGTGTTCAAAGTGTTTTGATAATTGGTTTTGCTGAGCATGTCTCACTAAATTGGGTTTATGGACTGATTCCTTTTTTCCCTTTGTTCTTTATAGTTATATGTGACAGTAGAATGTATTTTGACATATCATATATTCATGGAGTATAGCTTCCCATTCTTGTGGTTGTACATGATGTGGAGTACACTGTTTGTGTATTCATATATGAACACAGGAAAGTTATGTCCAATTCATTCTACTGTCTTTCCTGTTCCCATCCCCCTCCCTTCCCTTCATTCCCTTTTGTCTATCCTCCCTCCCACCCCTTATTGTGTGTTAGCATCCATATATCAGAGAGAACATTTGACCTTTGTTTTTTTGGGATTGACTTATTTCACTTAGATAATAGTCTCCATTTCCATCCATTTACTGGCAAATGCCATAATTTCATTTTTCTTTATGGCTGAGTAATATTCCATTGTGTGTGTGTACCACATTTTCTTTATCTGTTCATCTGTTGAAGGGCACCTAGGCTGATTTCATGGACTGATTTCTTTATGCAAGTTGATAAATATGACCCAAAGCAGTTCTGTTTGAAGGTATGACATCTCTTGCCCTTAGAGCTTATTATAAATGCAGATTACCCAACCTCTCCCCATGCTTTCTACGGGTCACATGCTGCGGGTGGAATGCAGGAATGGAGGCTCATTTAATCCAAGTGATTCAAATGCCCAGTGACATTTGAGAAGAACTGATCCTCTTTATACTCCAAAAGGCATGGTGATTTTGCCACATTATAAATTAAAACTGGAGAAATTTAAAAAACTTTACTAATTTATTTTTTAGCTGGGTGTGGTGGTGCATGCCTGTAATCCCAATGAGAGGCCAAGGCAGGAGAATCACAAGTTCAAGGCCAGCCTCAGCAACTTAGCGAGACCCTGTCTCAAAATTTAAAAAATTGGGATGTGGCTCAGTAACAAAATGCCCCTGTGTTTAATCCCTAATACTAGAAAATTTAAAAAGTAAAAATTTTATTAATTCATTTTAAAGTTCATGATAATAAATCCATTTTGCTTTGACATAAGAGCAATGATGTTATCACATGTTGTGTATGTATCCCTCAGAACTAGGAACCTCTGCAGATCGAGGGACTCCTGATAGAATGAGAGATTTTTGTTTGTTTGTTTTAAAAAGGAAAATCAATCTTAGGACTATGAAAAATATTTTAACTTTGCAGGACCCTGAATGGCTCCTACACTGCTCATTTTGAGAAGAGTGGGGACAAATTTCTATAACACTTTCTTATAGGATAATTAATTATGAAGTTACATGGGATGGTTCCATCACTGTTCCAATGTCAGGGGATGACCAGGAACTTTCCAAAACCTAGAAGCTCCCATGGAGGTCTGTGGTTGAATTCCCAGAACCACATTTGTATTAGGGTTACATAGCTTCCGGGTTTGTCTTGAAGGGGAATAGATTTCTTGGGCTTTCCTGACCCTTCAATTTCATGAAACACCTTCCTATAGAAAAATGAGCTGCAGATCTTGAAAGTATTTATATTTTAATTTTGGATATTTTTAGTTTCATTTCTATTTAGCGTGATTTTAGACATAATATTCAGATTATTTCTTTCAAATAAATTCAGAATTGTATAAACACATCTTACTGCTGATGGTCCAGCACTCAGGTTGCTCCTGCTGTGCTGTTTAATGCTCTACTATTGCAGACAGTCCTGTGATAAATAGCTTTAGAAGTTCTGTGGTCGCACAGCTCTTGTGGGATGTCTTAGCCTTCAGGCCCTGGAGGGGGAGACTCCCCCCCCCCCCCACTGCACTTCTTGAGGAACTCTGTGCGTGGAGGAGGTTTCCCTGCTGCGCAGCTCTCAGCCACACCAGTGGTCCTCCCCAGGCCTTCCCAGGCTAGACCACTGCCCCTTGGGTCAGCTAACTTATGGTGGGAAGAGAGAGTGAGGGAGAGAGAAATTCACTGATCAATGGGTGGAAGAGGCCCCAGGCCCCGAGTTCACACACACAGGCAAGAGAATCACACCTTTATTTTCTTTGAATCCTTTGCACTAAAAAACGTGAACCTGCCCTTGTCCTTGACCAGCATCACTCCTCTTCTAGTCTCCATTTCCTTAGAAGTAAAATTGTGGGTGGCAGTGAGAAAGCAGCAGATGCGAGGAGCTTAAGCTTTTCCTGGAGATCTCTGTGGGCATGGCGTATTTACAGTTGTTTTGTTCTGTGAGTCTATTTAAGATCTCCTTTCCCAAATGTGACAGTAAACTTCCAGCAGGGCTTTTTGTCTTACTGAACAATCTTGCACCCTGACTCCTGCACCTTGTACGTTACTAAACCATAATAGATGCCTGATAAAATACTCGTTTGAATGGCTACTAATTCTCTAAGATGGAGGCACAACTGTTAACGTTGTACATATGTGGTTGATGGATTGATTGATTGATTTCCCTCAGGACATGTGTTAACAGAGAATGAGACACACCAGCTATTGGCAATTGCATCATCGTTGTTTGTGGCATCCCAGTTACGAGCCCAACATTTTCAAGACCATTCAAGGTACGGTGGATCTTTTACAACTGAATAAATGAGCAGAAAATGTTGCTGATCTGATCTGCATAGGAAATAGCCGATAAAAGATCTGGGTGGTCTCAGTACTAGATCTTCTGATGGTTCTTTTGGGGAAATACAATGAAGACATTGTTTAAATATGACATTTTGTATATTTTGTTCAAACAAGTTTTTTAAATTAAAGGAAAAAAGATCTTGGCCTCTTTGACTTGGATATTAGGAGAGGTGAGATTTCTGACATTTTTTAGAAAATCCATTCAATTTATTATTCTATTTTATTGCTTTGTTGGTGTTTTTAAAAGTTTTGAGAAGTGTTATAGTCTTCAAAATTTGGAATTAATCTGGGCAGTTAAAAGGTGTATTTCAGAAGCTATGAGGTGTAAAAAGGACTCAACACCAGTATGAGGTAGTTTCTTGGCCCCATGCGTACCTTTTAGCTTCCTAGGACCCAGGTGAAAGGATAAGTAAAAACACAGTCCCAGTAACACTGGTGCTTCTGGGTGACTGGACTTTGTGTGTGTGTATACTTGCTCGAGTAATTCTGTTGAGAAAATTGTGTTACTTCAATTTCTCTTTGTTCCCTTTTGCTTTTCTACAAGGATAAGATCAAAAACAAAAGGACAAAATGGTGAAAGTTGACCAAAAGCACAAATCAGAAACTCAGAAGTGATTTCTGAGGAAGCGGGTAGAAGAAAAACGAAAATGAGGTTAGGCTGTATTTTAATGGATGATGTGATTTTGCTCAGAAAATCTCACAGTAGCTGGTACTCTTCATTTGCGGTATTTCTCAAGAGCAAGTACAAGAAGCTTGGTGTGCACTTTCTTAACCTTACGCTCTGGTAGATACACAGAGAGAGGAGAAAGGATGTGGGTACCAGCACATCACTGCACCAGGGGAGGGAGCAGGGAAACTCTCAGCAGAACCGCGAGTCTGGTGCTGGTGTTTTCCTTCAGTTGTGTTTTCCAGAATACATGACAGCTGGCCACAGATGGCTATTAAAACTGACTTAGAAACCGCTTTTGTAGTCCCGTGAGCCACATGTGGTTAGTGGCTGTGTGTTGGGCTACACCAACTTCCTCTTCATCATGGCGGTTCTGTTTCCATCAAGTTCTGTTGGACAGAATTCTTCTAGAGGGATGTGTGTGCACAATCTCTCCTGCAGATCCTAGCTTTGGCCTTAAAACCTGAATTGCATACCTCATATTACTTTTTTGGGGGGGGGACACCAAGGATTGAACTCAGGGGCACTCAACCACTGAGCCATATCCCTAGCACTTTTGTGTGTTTTATTTAGAGACAAGGTCTCACTGAGTTGCTTAGCACCTCCCTGTTGCTGAGACTGGCTTTGAACTTGTGATCCTCTTGATTCAGCCTCCCAAGATGCTGGAATTACAGGCTAGTATAACTTTTTATTATTCTTTTGACAAATGCAATATTTATACTGATTCCCTTATCTCCATTTATTATTTGGATCTTTATTATTTCAGAAGTCTTAATGTAGCTAAAAATGAACTGGTTTGATTTTTTTAAGAAACAGATGCAAGTTATTTTTAGAGGGTGTTAACTTCTGGGTGAGAATCCCACAAGGGTTTTAAAAGATAAAAGGCAGCAAAAAGGTAGCTGGGCATGGTGGTATATGCCTATAATTTCAGCCTCTCTGGAGGCTGTGGTTGGAGGATTGCAAGTTTGAAGTCAGTCTCAGCAATTTAGCAAGACCTTGTCTCCAAAAAATTTTTAAAAAGGGTCAGACTGGGGATATAGCTCAGTAGTGGAGCACTTGCCTAGCATGTACAAGGTACTGGGTTCAATCCCCAGCACAGCTATATATATATATATATATATATATGCGCACATACATACACACATACTCATACATATGTACATATACATATCTGAGTGCACATGCTACATGTATGCTTTACATTATTAGATTCATACTGGGAATGTAGTTTTTATTCTGTTTTTTTTTTTAAACATGTTGTGAATATTTTCTATTTATTAAGTGGTCTTTGGAAACATTTTAAATCAATTTTTGATTATGGAAGCTCTTAAACAAATATGAAATAAGCAGAATAGTAAAACGAGCCCTGAAGTAATCATTACACAGCTTCAACAACATCAAAAATCTGCCTGCCTTGTTCCAGCTTGACCTCTACCCACTCCTCACTTTTTTACTTGTGTTTTAAGGTAAAATTTACCTACATATAAGTAGAGAGGTCTGACCTGCAGGATCTTAACAAATGGATGCTCCAGCGCAACCCACACCCCGGTATGTAGGTACTAAACATTACCATCACCTCAGGAAGTGCCCCCCCCCCCCCCGCCCCGCAGCTGTTAGTGCTGCCTTCAATAGATTTAATCCTTAAAGTGATCTTCCTTTGTATTTGTCTTCTGCATAATTTCTGCCTAAAATTATAAGTTTGCTAATTGCTACATTAAGAATCTTAAATATCTTATTTTTAAGCTCGTATCTGTAGATATTGAAAAACATTAATTAATAAAGCATGTAGATCAAAAGTTCAGTTATGCAGTTATGTGTCCATACATTTCTTATATAATTAGTCACTTGGGGGAGTTTAATTTTGGTTGAGCACATCATTTACTCAACAGGCCAGATTATTGTGACATTGTACCACCCATAACAGCAGAGGCCTCTGATATCTAGCAAAATATATTCCTCTTCTGGACAAGGCACAGTCTTGTTTGGCCAAGGTGAAGCTGAGGTTACTTTTGCTTGTTGCTAGAGGTCCCAGGCCCCATGTCCTCAGACCTGAGGTAGGTGCTGAGTCTGTACCCTGGGCTTCTGAGGCGTGTCAGATGACTGGCTCGGAACGGAGGCTGAGTCACCTCCAGGTGTGGCTCCCTGTGTTGTCGTGGGCGTGTTCTTGTCATGTTTTAGCTTCCAAACCAGTAGCCAGCAGCCCTTCCTCTGTGCTGCTTGTTTTGGCTACTGATCTTATTTTCCCAATTTGTCTGTGGGTTTTACTCTTTCATCATTTATGACTTGGAAAAGGACAATAATATGTATCCTTAATATTTAGATAGTAAAATGATAGCAGTATATTTTAGGGAAAAAAAGAAACATCAATGTCAGAAATGGTAGCAATTTTTTATTAAGAAGAGAATAAAATTTGAACATGATTTTTTTTTACATAAATACATGCTGACTTGCTATGGAGTTATATTTCTTCATGATCATTCTTTTTTTTTTTTTTTTAAACACTTTTGGGTTGGAGGGTGTCACTCCGTGCTAGAGTGCTGGCTTAGCATGCGCGAGACCTGGGTTCAATTCCCAGCACCAAAACCAACCAACCTACCACCTACCACTTTCTTTGTCAGAAATAAACCATCAAAAGCTGTATTAAATGACCACTTCACATTAGTTGAAGCCAAATGATTTCGTTGGCACTGAAGTTTGGTGTAATAATTTGTTTCACTGACAATGATTACCTGTATTCTTTTTTCTTCTAATCAGCTTTATTTTTGCTTGAAATGCCTGTTCTCCTAGAATCCCAATGTTGCTCCCTTTGCTGAGAATTGGGGTAATTTGCCTGGGTCCTGCCCTCGTCCACCTGGTGAGGATGCCATTCTGCCCTCACCAATGGCTGTACGTCCTTCTTGCTGCATTGTTTTTGTTACTGTGATTCCTTTCTTTTGGTCAGTTTTGTCACTCTGAAAATTATCCTCCATCCTTTCTTATCTGTCACTCAACCTTCCTAGTTCCATGAGTGTCATCTCTCTGCTAAGGTAACTCATCATTGTAGGGATGACCGGTTCTAGTGCTGGGCAGGCCACTTCCCCGTGGCGGAGTAACTGGTGACTAGATCCACCTTTCCTAGACAGGGCATGCTTTGCATGTTTTAAGATTGAGGCCGGGGCCTGGTTCAGTACAAGCCTTTAACTTCCTCTTAAAGATCATGCTGGGGGATGAGCCCTGCTGCAGGGGGCCTGGCGAGTGGTATCTGTTTGCATACATTTCAGGGTGTTTGAGTGCACGTGAGGGTAACTGTCAACTCTGAGTTTTATTAAAGTATTTTGCGGGGTGCAGTGGTTCATGCCTGTAATCCCAGTGGCTTGGGAGTCTGAAGCAGGAGGATCTTGAGTTCAAAGACAGCCTCAGCAACTTAGTGAGGCCTTAAATAACTCAGCAAGACCCTGTCTCTAAAAAAAAAAAATATTAAAAAGGGCTGGGATGTGGCTCAGTGGTTAAGTGCCTCTGGGTTCAGTCCCTGGTACAAAAAAAAAAAAAAAAAAAAAAGATTAATTGCAAATATGTAATAAATACATTAGTTTTATTGGATTCTTTTGGTTTGCTTGCTTTTCTTTCTTTCTTCATTTTTTTCTCCAGCCTCCAGAGGATGTGTTCAGAATCCTAAACGTTTATTTTACAAATGAACAATTAGAAACAGTAGCAACTCTTTTAATCTATCTGGAAGTTACGTATGATTAGGAGTACTGATGATATTTACATTTCTTTTTATTGTGGTAGAAAACACATAAAGATTTTTACCATCTTAACCATTTCTAAGTGGACTTCACCATTTCTAAGTTCAGTAGTGTGGACTGGATGCACATTGTTGAGCAATAGCTCTCTAGAACCTTTAGATCTTGAAAAATGAAACTCCATATCCCTTGAAGAACTGCCCCTTCGATGCTGCCCCTGCTAACCGCCATTCTGCTTCCTGTTTCTAGGAGTTTGACTCTTTCAGCATTTGTATTTTCTTTGTAACAGTTATTCCTTTGAATCACTTGAGATGCTTTCAGGCGATTACATCCTCCACTGATGGTGGCTCCGTGTCTTCCTTGCTGTGAGTCATACGGGTTTTCTGCTGGCTTGTGTGTTCATTACTTGTTTTGTTTATTTGAGACAGGGTCTTGCTGTGTTGCCCTGGCTGGTCTGGAACCTCCTGGGCCTAAGCGACACTCCTCCTTGACCCCTGAGGAGTGTGACTCTGGGCAGGGCCAGCATCTCAGTTATCTTGATGTGTGGGAGCACAGACCTCTGTGTCTGAGATGGATTTTTCCATGGTTCTGCCATGAGGAGATAGTAACAGTTTGGACAAAAAAAAAAGAGGTTTCTGTGAGATATAAACTACTTAACGTAGTGCCCACTAAACTTTAGCTGCCCTTCCCTGGTTTCTTTTTTTTCTCTGTAATGACAAAGATCTGTGTCAAGGGCAGTGGCAGTGACACACCCTCATTTTATTCCTAACAGAAAGCCTTGACCGTTGCAGTGGCAACAAGTATATTCTCTGTCAGTTTGAAATATTCTCTTAAATTAAGGATGGATCTTTTCTTTCCTTATTGAAAAAGAGAATCAAACATAGGCATTAAATGTCATCTGCCTTGGAAAGTGTACATATTGGTCATCATGAGTTCGAATTAGAAAGCTTAAGAGAATTTACCAAGGGACAAAATGATTAGAAGAAAAAAAAAAAGAAATTTCCACTCCAAGGAATTTAGGTTGGAGTGGAGGAAAGACAGGAGATCAGGAAGATCTCTAGTGTATCTGGTAAAGATAAATGTCCTGGTTGTATTAAGGAAAAACAAAACAGGGAAGGATGGGGTGGGTGCCCCTTAGGGTAGATGGTGGAAAGTTATGGTTTTAATTTAGACTGCAGGGAATGTTTTGCAGAGAAAATTAACATTAGCACAAAGGAAGGAAAAGAATGAGTCTTGTGGATATTAGGGAAGAGCCTTCTGGTGAGAGGAAGCAGTAAATGCATAGGGCCGAGGCTGGAGTATGTATACCTAGCATTTTTGAAAAATAGCAAGGAGGTGAGCAGAACTTTCAAGGAGAGAACAAGTAAGTTATACAGTAGTAGAAGGTAGAGTTGTCGGGTCACCTGTGGTGAGGACTGAGGCTTTGTCTCTGAGTGAAACAGGGAGCTGAGCTGTTGCAGGTCTTGAGTGAAAAGACCTTGGTGTGACATATGCATCCGCAGGCTTCCTGGCTGCAGCAGTGTCAGTTACTGTAGGTGGTGAGAGTGGAAACTGGGAGACCATGAGGGGTCGTGGTCCCAAGCCCCAGCCGCAGAATACTGCAGCACTGGTGATCCTGAAGGATGGAGAGGACCCAGCCAAGGGGGCAGAGAAAAACAGCAGGGGGAGGGCAGCACAGTGTGGGTGAGTTCAGGAGCCAAGTGGAGGAAGGGAGCAGAGAGGCTGGGTCCATTGCGCTGTGACCAGTAGGACCAAATGCGACCATTGCCCACAGCACTTAACAATGAGGCGGCCACAGGAGACCACACAAGCGCTGTTTTAGAGGATGGCACTTGCAGAGTGGGGGTTCAGGTCAGAATGATGGGAGCCCAATAGAGTGGGAAGAGAGAAGCTGGAGACTGCTTCTGGCCACTCTTGTCAGGGTTGTCTTGTTTCTAGGCACTTGCATAAAGTCTTATGCCTTCCTTTGATTTTATAGAAAAGGGGCCATTATACTTATACTTTTTTTTTCCCTAAATACTAGTATTTTGCCAACATTTTGCCATGTTACATACTCTTCAAAAAAGTAGTTTTCAAAAAGTGTACATTAGCACTTTTAAAAAATCAACCCATGGGCTGGGGTTGTGGCTCAGAGGTAGAGCGCTTGCCCAACATGCATGAGGCACTGGGTTTGATCCTCAGCACCACATTAAAAAAAAAAAAAAAGATATTGTGTCTACCTATAACTAAAAAATAAATATTTTTTAAAAAATCAACCTAAGATACAAAATCTTGCTCTGATGAAATTGATAAATCTAGAGACTCAATTTGCTTGAGAACACATTATAGTGCTCGCTGACATTACAGAGTACGATTGTGTCCGCCACATCTGAAAATGCACGCGCTCAACTCTGTACAGCTTGTTTATTTGTGGCATTTCCTCTAGTCTGTTATTCAGACTGGGAACCTCCAGGGTCAGTCGCCTTTGGTTCATTTGGCCCTGTCGCCTGGCCCTGAACTGTCAGGGTGCTTGGCCCAGTGCCGTGAGTGGAGCCAGCCCTGAATGAGGAGTCAGGAGTTGGCCCCTGGTCCACTGCCATGTATCAAGTGGCACAGCCTCTGGACAAAGTGCTCCAGTTTTTTGGTTTCATTCTCTGAAAAATGGCAGCGCTGGGCCGCTGGCTACTGAAGTTGTCTTCAGCTCTGATATGATTTGAATTGCATGAGCTCACAGGTTTTACTTTATAATTTCTCTCATGATATTTGAGCACAGTTTAAAGACTGGGAAAACGGAACACCCTCCCTGTGGCCTACGATAATATTGATGAAAATAGTTCAGCCTGAAAGGTTAAAATAAAGCATGCACTTTAGTGGAGAATTCCCTCAGCCTTATGGAGTCGGTGTATAACAAGCACTTTGTGCTCAGACTTTGGGGAACATATCAGGTGTCTTGACTGGCCCACGGCCCCGTCGCCAGTTAACTCTTTCAAGCACAGTTGATCGGGGAAATTACATTCCAGTGAATTCTCATGTGCTGTTGTGTGTATGTCTGTATTGCATTTTCTTTTCTCATCTGGCTTCCTGATAAAATAGAGGATCAATGTCCTAGTGATTCCAACCTGACAGATGAAATTATCTGAGATTTTTTTCTTGCTATTAAAAAAATGTGGCCTTTTCTGTTTTCAGATATGTAATTCATTTACCTGTGACTACGTTTTCAATTGGATGATAAAAATTTCAGGTTTTAAAATGCAGTCTTCATCATTGAAGGCCAGTGGTAAAGGAACACAGAAAAAAGTAGCCATGTGAAAATAATTCCCAAGGAAAAACCAATGTTGTTATATAGTTGTATTTTGACCTTTTTGTTTAAATGTCTTCTGAATTTAAAAGGAGATGCCATGTTATAACCCATGTACACCATCTATAAAAATAAAACATGGATTTTACATAATACTTGTTTCATGTGTATTTTCCGATAAGCCACATTATTACCACATTGAGGTTGATGTTCTAATAACCAAATGTATAATAAAAATGATACTTTGTATATTTACAAACACACATAGGCAGGCTATGTCTTTGGAAATACTTATTTCCATTTGCTCAAATAAATCCCTAAAAAGCAGTAAGAGGGGACAAAACATGAATTCAGTCATTTCCTTTTACTTTTTATTGTCTCTATTATGATATTTTATTTAATATGGCTATGTCTTGGATGACTTAGAAGACTCAGTGATATTAAGCACAGAATATTAATTAAGTGGATAAAAATGGCCTATTATATACATATATACGTGTTTTCTGCAAAACATTGCATTTTAAATATTTTTCTTAAATTTGATTGTACTATAAGAGCTGAATGGGAGACAGAATAGCCTCATTATTGTAGGAGAATTTCTCTCTTCCCTGCAATGATTCCAAAAGCTCTTGCACACTTCATCAGTATTATTGTAATTCTCTGGCTGCAGGATATTTGGCAGCTGTTGCACCCCACTGGCAAATCCTATTCATGCTTCTGTCCCATTCACCACTGCCATTGGAGAATTGATTTCTCTCTCCTCTACTCTAACCTTTCCCAATTCATTTTGGATTGTTCAATGTGAAACATTTTAATTTCATATCATACCGCTATTCAGCTCACAATCCCTTTTTTAACCTGTCACCAGGGTAACAGCATAGCATGCTTTCTTTAGGCAATCAAGTTTTTATTTCACATGCTTAATGTTGCATTAAATGTTTGCATTTTGTTTAACCCCCCTTAAATACTTTGAACTCTGGATATGTTTTATAGGGTAATGAAATCCTTGATTTTTGAATTGAAACTAAATCAACACCATCAGTGCATTTATAATAAAATGTCAAAAGATTAATTTACATAATACAAAGATTATTATTAAAAATTCAAGTTAGCCGATCTGTGTAAAGCAATTTTCTGTAGGTAATGGAGCAATATTTGTATATATTTGTGTTCAGCCTTGTTCCGAAGAAGGATTTAAATCGCTTTAGAAAGATTTGTCAGTGAAATAAATAAAAAATTTAAAGAGTAATGGAATTGGTACAAATAGAAAAATATGTCTTTTAAAGATATAACTTGATTTTTTTAGCATAATACTTTTTCTCTCTATTTTGCCACAGAGAGTTATATATTTGATGATGGATTAAGTAGAAGATATACTAGAGTAAGATTAAAGGTCTGTTTTAGCTGGATATGGGGGCATGGGCCTGTAATCCCAGTGGCTCTGCTGAGGCAGGAGGATCACAGGTTTGAAGCTAGACTCAGCAAATTAGCAGAGCCCTAAGCAACTGGGGGAGATTCTGTCTCACAATAAAAAATAAATCAACAAGGGCTGGGGATGTGACTCGGTGGTTAAGTGCCTTGGTACCAAGAAAGAAAAAAAAATGGCGGGAAGATGGGTCTGTTCTAGAAGTGATTTGGGCAGTGTGTTCCTTGACCTCTTGTTTTTCAGTTCCCTTTAGTACTGTCTTTTCTATAAAATAAATAGTTTGTAATAGATTAATAAGATAAAATTACATACTTCATTCTTGATTCTTTTAATTGACTTGACTAGACTTGAATTTCTCTTTATATAACTAGCCCTTCAGATTTTCAGCTTTATCCTAAATAATATTTCAGTGAAATTTGTTCTATGAATAGATTCTGTAAAATTTGGAATATACTAAGACACATAAGTATATGTGTTAGAAAAAGAAGAGCAGAGAATACTAAACTTGTTTGAAAGCATTATTGTTTTGAAAAATATTAGTACAGTGGCTTTAAGTGTGTTATATTTCATTATATAATCACTAAAGATTTCATGTTAATTTCTAGGACAAATTCTGAATTAGGCTTCCATCTTTCTTTTAACTTTTAATTGTGTGTATGTTATAAAATTCTCTTACTCTTGATTTGGTTCCTTTTTGGATGTTCTGGTTACTCACAGCCTATGAGACTGATTTGCTATTTTGAGTTTTCATATGTCACTAATGATCCTGAATTGATCTAGGTGACTAGCATTCTGACCATCTACTTCACAAAGGTCACCTTCTTTTAGTAAATCCCTCCAAAGTTTCAATTCAAATTCCTCTTTTAGTAAATCCCTCCAAATCTTTGCCTTCAGAATTAGTTCATCCCCCAAACAAGAAAAATGCTCCATGGTGATAAAATGCATGCGCTTAACAGCTACAACAAAACAGTCCCTGTCCTTGAGGCACCTTCAGATCTGATAGACTGATAGACACTCAGATGCCCCAGGGGAAAAGCAAAGTCCAGGTGGTTGTCCTGTGGAGGAGAGGAAACCTAATTTCCAAGAGTGTCACTTTAAAAAAAAAAAAAAATCTAAAATGTCTAGTTTTCAATGAAGAGTTTTAAGACATGCAAAGAAACATGAGAGTATGACCTACCCATTCATAGACAAAGAAGTCACTAGGAAGTGTCATGGAGGGAGCCTAACTAACTAACTGTTGGGTTTGTTACCCAGTGACTTGAAATAAGCCATTACAAATACATTTAAAGAACTACATGAAATAATTCACTAAAATATAAAATATCAATAAACAGATATAAATGGTAAGATAACAATAAAATTGGAAGTAGAAGTATAATGCCTAAATTGAAAAAATACACTACATGGTATCAATGATAGATTTGAGGTGGCAGATCAGTCTTCAATTGAACATATGTCAATTAAGACAGTATTACAAATGTAGTTCCCTGGTATTGCTTTTCATCCTTTTAACTTTCAATTTATTTATGTGTTTGAATTTCTTGCTCTACCTCTGAGTAGAGCACCTATCTTTTTAAAATTTATCCACTCTGTCAATTATCTATGCTTGATTGATAGGTTCAGTCTTTATAGACCTAATATTCATCATATTATTCATCAGATAGAATTTGCATCTCTTGTTTTACTCTTTGTTTTCTGTATGTCATATCAGTTTTCTTTATTCCTCCATTAATTATTGCTTTTCCTTTTTAAATAGATATTTTCTAGTGTTCTCTTTTAATTCTCTTGATATTTGTCTTACTATTTTTTAAAGTTATCTTCTTAGTAGTTATACTGGGCATTATAATTAGTAACTTACCTTTAAACAATGTTCGGATTGATGCTAAAGTAATTGCAATAGTATATAGAAAAACTGCTCCAAAAAAGATGGGGGCTAGAGTACAAGTCAGTGGTACAGCAATAAATAAACTAAAAGTAAAAAGGATGAAAAGCAGTTTCAAGGAAATATATTTGTAATACTGATATCAGTATTTTATTACTAATAATGCTGGTACCAAACTATTAGGGTAAAAATTGGTATTAGAGATAAAAAGGGTTATTTTTATCATGATAAAAAGTCAATTAACCAGTAAACCATAACAAGTCTGAATATGTGGACCTAATAACATAGTTCCCAAATATATGAAGCAAAGCTGAGACAAAGCAAGAAATAGACAATTCAATAAAAATATTAATTGAAGACTTTAATACCCCAATTTCAATAATGGATAGGGCAACTAGACAGATGATCAGGAATGAAGTATAAGTCTTGGACAATACAATTAACCAAGTAGAACTAATAGATGTCTATAGAATAATTCATCCACCAACAGCAGATTATACCCCTTCTCAAGTGCATTGTAATGTTCTCCAGGACAGGCTGTATCTACTGTGCCATATGATACACTAGGCCATCAATAGCCTCTGTAAATTTAGTAGGATTGAAAATCAAACCA
Source organism: Marmota flaviventris (assembly GCF_047511675.1). Taxonomy (NCBI): domain Eukaryota; kingdom Metazoa; phylum Chordata; class Mammalia; order Rodentia; family Sciuridae; genus Marmota; species Marmota flaviventris. The sequence goes on from NC_092501.1 coordinate 156,742,532, forward strand.
AATACATCCCCAAATAACAATTCAGTGAAATTAGAAATCAACGACCAAGGAAATTTGAGAAATTTGTAAATATACAGAATTATGTAACCAATAAGTTAAAGAAAAAGTCAAAAGGAAACAAGAATATATTTTAAAAACATTAAAACAAATAGGGCTTTTAAAAACACCACATTTGAAAACTTATAGCAGTACTTACAGGGAAATAAAGAGCTGAAAACACAAAACGTTGAAAAGAGTAGAAATAAATCAGATGCCTTATCTTTCGTCTTAGGAAACTAGAAAAAGCAGAGCAAACTAATTTCAGTAGGAGCAGAGGGAAGGGAGTGCTAAGGATCAGGGTTGAACCATTTGACGCACTCCTCAGTCTGTACCTAAAGGACTTAAAAACAGTGTACTACAGTGACACAGCCACTTCAATGTTTATAGCAACACAATTCCCAATTGCTAAACTGTGGAACCAACCTAGATGCCCTTCAATAGTTGAATGGATAAAGAAACTGTGGTACAAATACATAATGGAATATTACTCAGCATTAAAAAAGAATAAAATTATGGCATTTGCAGATAAATGGTGGAGTTGGAGAACATTGTGCTAAGCGAAATAAGCCAATCCCCCCAAAACCAAAGGCTGAATGTTTTCTCTGATAAGTGCATGCTAATCCATAATGGGAGTGGGGCATGGAATAAGTAGAGGAAGTTTGGATGGGGCAAAGGGGAGTGGGGAAGATGAAGGGGGTAGTAAATGTGGTGGAATGAGACAGTCATTACCCTAGGTACATGTATGACTGCACAAATGGTGTGACTGCTTCATGCACAATCAGAGAAGCGAAAAATTCAGCTCCATTCATGTACAATGAATCGAAGAGCTTTCTACTGTCATGTATAATTGATTAAAACTAATAAAAAAGAAATTCCATAAAGTTTTGCTTAAACAAAAAAAAGATCAAAGTTGAAATAAAGGAAATAGAGAATAGGAAAAAAAAAAAAGAGAGAGAGAAAATCAATAAAAGAAGTATTTTGTTCTTGGGAAGTTTACCAGAATGAAAATCTTTAGCGATTTAGAGGTTGGCCAAGAGAAAAGGAAGACTCAACTTACTAAGGCGGAGCTGTGTACCTACTGACCTTACAATATTATGAACAAGTTCTAATTAATAAGGATTATAAGGGAATACTGTTTGTGTATGCAAAGAAATTAGATAAAGGGAGACATTCCCAGAAAGACACAGGCTATTACTGACACAAGATGTTGAGTATCTGAACAGACCTATCATAAGTAGAGAGACTGAATGAGTCATCACAAAACTTCCTAGAAAGAAGAGTCCAGGGCCAGACGACCTCACTGGCAAAGTCACACCAGTCATCCTTCACAAACTCTTCCAAAAACAGAAGAGAAAAAATCCGAACTCACTCTCCAAGGCCAATATTACCATGATACCAAAAGCAGGTAAAGATATTACAAGAAGAAAATGAAAATTCAGTATCCTTCACAAATATTAATGCAAAAATCACTAAAAATATTAGCAAATCAAGGACTGGGAATGGAGTTCAGTGTCAGAGTGCTTGTGTGGCATGCATGAAGCTTTGCACAGAACAAAACAAACAAAGAACATCAAAAAGTAGAATCCAAGAATATGTAAAATGGTTCTGCCCATAACCAAATGGGACTTCTCCTAGGAACAGAGTGTTGGCTTACCATCCCCAAATCAAGCAATTTCACATACCAAATTAATGGAATAAAAGACAAATCCCACAAGATTATCTCAAATGCAAGAAAAACATTTAACAGAATCTAGTGTCCTTTCATGATTTAAAAATAAAAAACAACAGGAATAGAAGGCAGCTTTCTCAGACTGGTGAAGGCCACATAGAATAAACCCACAGCAAAAAATAAACGGCATCTAAATTGGCAAGAAGTTAAACTATCTGCACGTGACATGATCTTGTGTCTAGAAAATCCTGAGGAGTTCACTAAAAAAATCTATTCGAACTACTGTGACTTGTACAAGGATGCAGGATACAAAAATGAGATGATGCTTTAAAATTGCTTATGGGAGGCAGGTGCCCTACTCTGAGAATATACTGAGGATTGTTGAATTTGGCACTTCAGGTAGGTTAAAATTATGGCATGTGAGTTTTCTCTCAGTAAAGCTAATTGAGCTATTTATAGTTTGCTACTCATTTGGTATTTAAGAATTTGTTTTCCTGAAGTTATGATAGAACTTCAAAATTTAGGAATTAAATGAGACAGCATTATATCTTTCTTCTGATCTAATGAGTTCTCTTAAAGAGTATTTCTTTTCATAACTGTGAAATAAGTTTATGTGACTGCTCTCGGTTTACTGAACAGAGTAGCATCTGGCAGAAGAGTCGCCAAGTGTTCCTGGGCTGCCACCTGGAAGGTAGGAGCCTGTATTCTCCCCTTTCTTTTCTCTGCCTCTGAATGTGACATAAAGTTCAAACAGCATAGGAAAGTTCCAGTTCCTCTCATGGCACTGTAGCATATTTCCAAAAAACCCTTCTCACATGTCAATTGCTGATAGAAAAAAAATTACGACCCTTAGAAAGATGTGGATGAACACCTAAATATGACCCTTAAAAGCAAGGTGAGGGGCTGGGGTTGTGGCTCAGCAATAGAGTGCAAGCCTAGCATGTGCGAGGCGCTGGGTTTGATCCTCAGCAACACATAAAAATAAATAAAATAAAGGCATTGTGTCCAACTACAACTAAAAAAAATATTAAAAAAAAAAAAAAAAAAAAGCAAGGTGACCCTCCAGTGGATGCGTATTTACCCGACTTTTCCTGAGAGCAGTTGCTGTTGAGCATCCTGGTATGGCTGGAACTCAAAGCCAGTCTTGTTTGTTTGGTTTCTGGTGTCAGATGATGATCTTCAAAGTTGTGATCACTGCTAGAAATTGAGCAGGAATATCAGAACAAAGAGGGAGCGACAGGATGAGGAGTTTCATATCTGAAGTTAGCTTTCCTCCAGTTGTTGGTTGACCCTTGAAATATGCATAAAGAAATATGCAGAGGGAGGGACCCAGGAGTTCTGCATAAAGATGACCTGGGGAGTCCAGCATGTAAACACTGTCAGAATGCCCAGAGAACTGAGCGTAAATCTCATATTGCCTACCAAGGAGACAAAAATGCCAGGAATTTTGAGTTTCACCAATTTGAGGACCTTGTTAGCACCCCAGAAGGACCATAACTTGGATAAAATGTTGCTTCTAGAATCAAAAGTTTGGAATTTTTACTTACAAAAAACCCAAATAGGCACATCCTAGCAGAATGTAAAGGCAAGCCTCCATAAATTCAGTTGTAAGTAGTAGTTGAACTGCCTGCTGTAGTGATACTTTCAGGGAAAGGCAGCGTGTTAGAGCACTACATCAGCACCACAAGCCAGTGTTCGAGCAAAATCCACTTGGCAAACAATTCAAGAGCAAAGGTGCCCTATGCTGAAGAGAAAAGTAGCAGTAGAAACCAACTACGAGATTCCTAAGATGTTGGAATCATGGGTAAAGACTTTAAAGAGCTATTAAAATTATCTTCAAGTATTAAAGATCAAAATGAGGGCACAGAGATGTAATATCAGCATAGAAATGAAACTGTAAGGAATTACTAAGTAGAAATTCCCGATGTAAAATGTAGTACGTCTGCCACGGAATGGGAAAACATGTTGTGCGACAGTAAAGAATGGGCAGTTTTAAAGATGGAAGCACCGAGTTTATATAGTCTGAAAAAGAGAAAATGATGTTTCCAAAACTTGAAGAGAAGCCCAAGGACAGAATACCCTTTGTGGAGATCAGATAGGTTTCTTATCTTGATTGTGGTGATTGATTCATGGGTGTATACATATGTCCAAAAATACTCACAAATTGTATACATTAAACATATGTGGTTTTTTGTATGTTAATTATACCTCCAAAATGCTCTTTTAAAAAGTTGAAGGGAGCCTTAGTGACTTGTGGGATAACATCAGGAAGTGGAATTTACATCTATTAAGAGCCACAAAAGGAAAGGATAGAGAGCAAGGGGGAACAAGTGCTGGAAAAAACAAGGAATGTCATTTTCTTAAGATTGAGAACAAGAACAAATTGTCTGTTTTTATCAGTTCTACCAGTATTATTCTGGAGATTCTAGATGATGGAGCAGGAGAAAGAAAAAGAAACAAGAGGCATCTAAACACAAAGGAAGAAGTAGTCATTTTGATTCATATAGGACATAATCATTTGCATAGAAACCCTTACGAAATCTATAATTGTCTGAGCTAGTTAATTTAACAAGTTTGTAGGATAAAAAGTCAGTCAAAGTAAATTGTATTTCAGTAAACTAGAAGCAATGGGAAAATGAAAATTGAAGTTCTATTTAATGTATGGGCTGGGGCTGGGGCTCAGTGGTAGAGCACTTGCCTAGCATGTGTGAGGCACTGGGTTTGATTCTCAGCACCGCATGAAAACAAATAAAGGTCCATCAACAGCTAAAATACACACACACACACACATTAAAAAGTTCTATTTAGTTCAGCATAAAAGAAAAGAACTTAGGCAAGCATTTGAACAAAATGTATTCTAGATTTACTAGTAAGAATAAGAAGGCATGGGAAAATTATAGCACAAAGGTTGGAAAGAAAGTTTTCTGGGACAACTTAGAGGGTTACTTAAGAAAACTCATTGAGAAGTGTGTCATACAGCTGAAACAAAGGTAGGAATAGATTCAATAAAAAGATCTCAAGATTGCCATACTCTTTGAGAGAAATTCAATATCTAAATAAATAAGAGATATAGCTTACTCTTGGATTGGAGGGGAAAATATTGTCAGGATGTCACTTTTCCTTACATTGAAGTAGAGATTCTGTGCAGGCTCACTCACAGTCCCATTAGGTCTGTGTTTGGGGGAGGAGGTGGATGTCATTGGCATGTTGGTTTGGAAATTTCTGTGGAAATGCAAAAGGGCCTAGAAAATGTAATATAGTTTTATAGGTGGACTGAATTGCAGGACTTGGTCTGCAGATTTGCTTGTAATAGCGCCCATCCCATTTCCTACCACTCAAGGAAATTAGAAATCAGTCCTAGGTCTACACATAAAACCTTCAGAAGACTAGTATCTTCTGAACCTAATACCAAAAGATCTAGTGGTCGTGTTCCTTGGCATTTACCAACATATTGGAAACGAATGCCTGCACTAAATCCTGCATGTGGGTGTTTCTAGCAGTTTTATCCACAATTCCCAATCAGAGAAGTGGCAGCCAGGATGCCCTTCAGTAGGTGAATGGTGAATACACTGCATACAAGCAATTGAATACCACTCAGCAATAAAAAGAAATGAGCCATCAAGCCACAAAAAGATGTGGTAAAAACTTAATAATATTGCTGAATGAAAGAAGCCAGTCTGAGAAGGATGCCTTCTGTACAGTTCCAGCTATGACATTCTGGAAGAGGCAGAAATAGGGAGACAGTAACCATCAGTGGCTGCCAGGCAATTGGGGGAGGGAGAGATGGGTAAAAAGGTTGATCACAGGCAATATTTAGGGCAGAAAACCTATTCAGAATATACTGTTATGGTGGATACATAGAATTATAAATTTTCAAAACTCATAGAATATATAACACAGAATAAACCCTTAAGTATGAACTTCAGCTCATATCAGTATTTGATCAGTATTGGCTCCTTATTGTAACATGTCACACTAATATAAGGCGTTAGTAACAGGGAAACTGGAGGCTGGAGGGTGTGGGGATGGATATGGGAACTCTACTTCCTGCTCAATTTATTGTAAACTGAAAAAATAAGGCCTATTATTTTTAAAAACTTCTGGCTGAAAGACATTGCAAAAAAAAAAATTAAGAATCAAGTGACAGAGAATGCTTGAAGTACATAAATCTGACAAAGGTCTAATGTCCAAAATAAAGAACTTAATAAAGCCAACAACTAATAAAAATGGACAAAAATTTGAATACAAATGGCCAATAAACACATGAGGAGGTCCTCATCGTTATCAGTCATAGGGCAAATACACATTGAACCTTAATGAGATGAGTTTTCATAGCCACAGGCTCAGAGGGACCAACTGTACCAAATGGTGGCAAGAATACAGAACACCACCATTGCGGTGTTACAATGCTTTGGAAAACAGCTTGGCAGCTTGCAGAAAATTAAGCACACGTTTACCTTTAGCATTTTCTCCTCTAGATTTGCCCCTCAGGAGAAATTAAAACATGTCATAAAGAAAATTTTAAAAGGTCTTGTACAAAGAATATTTACAATAACTTTGTTCATAGTAGCTCTAAAGCGGAAATAATCCAAGTGTCTGTCAACAGAATAAACTAATTTTAGTCTATTAGTGTAATAGAACACTTCTTGTTAGTAAAAAGAAAGAGTGAACTCTTCAACCACATGGATGAACTTCAGAACATGTTGAGCAAAAATGTGACATACAAGAATCCATATTTTTCTGGGCACAGTGGTGCACACCTGTAATTCCAAAAACTTGGGATTGCAAGTTTGAGACCAGCCTCAGCAATTTAGCGAGGCTCTAAGCAACTTAAGGAGACCCTGTCTCAAAATAAATAAAAAGTGTTTTAATTCAGTAGTTAAGCACCCCTGGGTTCCATTCCCAGTACATCCCCCACCACCAAAAAAAGAATCCTTATTTTGGGGGTTTCCATGATGCTTTAGAATACGCAGGGTAATTTGTGGTCAACTTATGGAGAAAGGAGGGGTGGATGCACTGAAAAGGCAAATTAAGCCTTTTAAATCTCACTGTATATAAGGAAATTGTTTTCTTATATATGTTGATGGTGTGCGGTTTGCTAATGTAACCCATGTACACAATGTGTGACATCAAATCAGGGTAACTAGCACTTCCAACTCCTTAACATTTCCTGTTCTCTATATTGAGCTTTAGAATCCCTCTCTTCTGCTTCTTTGTAAAAATATAGGAAATTATTGTAAACTGTAGTCGTCCTACTGTGACGTCAAATATAAGAACTTACTCTCCTGTATAACTTGTTCCCCTTTCCTCTTTACCATCCCAAACCCTTGTGACCTCTGTTCTACTCTCTACTTCTATGAAAGCAACTATTATCACTTCAACACAAGTGAGTTCTTGCCAAGTGTTTGTTTTCTGTGTCTAACTTATTTCACGGAGCGTAATTTCCTACATTTCGTCTGTAAATGACAGGATTTCAAGGTTTTTTATGGCTGAATAGTGTTCTTTTGCATACATACACATACATACATGCCATGTGTTCCTTATCTTTCATCTGTTGATGGACACCTTAGTTGATTATGATTGTGAACAGTGCTGCAATGAACATGGCAGTACAGGAATCTCTTTGATGTACTGACTTCAGATTATATATTGATATTTTTTTAAAAAACTTGAGTAGCCTTGTCAAAAGAATAGAGGAAGATTTCAGATATTTCTACACTGAACAAATTATGATAACGGTGGTGGTGGCGGTGATGATGAGAAATCTTATTTAACATTTATGTGCCCAGCACTAGCCTAAGCATTTTATATCTTCTATCTCATTTAACCGCATGTAGGCCAGGTATTCTTGCTATCTCTGTTTTACTGAGGCATGAAGAGGCTAAGTGCTCTGTGGAGGTCATGACAACTGGACTGTGTTCTTTCTTAGCTGATGTGTGGCCCAGATCTATGTTGAGAACCTTAAGTCCTTATCAGTGGAAAGAGGAAATGGTGTATGCATAACATTAAAACATGTAAGAGGTAAGTCACATGGCTGTTCAATCTAGATTTGATGTTATGCGTGTCATCTGTAATGCTAACATCACCAAACTCAAGGGTGCTCCCTGTTTCTCAGCGTAGCTTTGTGGGGGATTCTTGTGCAGGTCTCCTATGTTTGAACATACATACATTTCAGATTGTGTACAGGCAAAATTGTAATCCTCCTCTGTGCTAATTTCTGGTTTTGAAGGGATTCTCTGAAAGTGCTTTTATCTATCTGTTTTCTGCAGTGATGAACTTTAATGCTGAACTGACTGTCCTAACTTCTCACATAATAAGGTGTACATTTTTGTTTGGTTTGGCAGTAGACTTCTGTTTAAAATTCTTTTAATCTGTTCATTCCATGCTTTCCATATTCATTTTGATAGCCGATGGTTCCCTGAACAGTTTTGCATGAGTTTCTTACACTCTTGAAACTTGCATTTGTGACTCTTCCTCAAAACTTGCTAAAAGTCAATTTTCTAGCAAATTGCTAAATTTTTGTCTTCCTTGGATTTGCTTTTTTTCTTTTTTCTTCCTCCTCCACTCTGGGGAAATAAGAAACAATTCATATACCAGATCTAAAGTTTCATTAAAATTGCTTATGCCCTGTCTCAGGCATTTTAAGTGGGCCATCTGTCTAAACATCTTTCTCTTTTTTTTTTCTGATCATTTCCTCGACTTATTCATGAGCCATGGGAGGGCTCCTTTGTAGTCTCCATGTAGCTGGTGTGTCTACCCCCACTGAATACGTCTATGTGCTTGCATAACATAGCTTTTCACCGTGCTGGAAATTCTCTGAACTTGGGTTCAGATGAATGGCCCACTTTCTGAAGGCCTTTTTCTTCCTGCGAAGATTTGTATGCAGGAACTGACCTCAGTGGCTGTGGAATGCAGCATATTATTCTAGATCATTTTACAGACCACCCACTGTGAAAGTTATGATGAAGCATTTCTTAATGATTCTTTGACCATTATCATTGTTTTAACTCAGTATTTCATTCCTGTATAGGTAGTGACACAATCGAAAACTAGTTTTTCTGATATAATGTTTTTTTAAAATAATATGCCTTTGAGATGATCACAGTCCTTGCTAATGGACATACTGTCAGTTTTTAAGTTTATACAGAAATCTACTTTTAAAAGTGACATGTAACAGCAATGTATTTTCATTTGTATAACTTGCACAGTTTTCCACCGTTAAATATATAAAAATTAGATTTTATTGAGCCTTCACTGGGGCTGGCTGGTGATAATCACAAGTGAACAGGCCCGGTTGAGAGCTGTTATTTGATTTGCTTGTGAGTTACTATTTATGTGGGTCCCACTTGTCTAGGGGTTTTGTTTCTTTTGTGAAGTTGTAAATTAACATCAGCTTTGCCGGTTGCAGTTCTTGCACCTCTGAACTCTTGGTGTGGTGGCGGCCTTTTTCTCTAGAAATGGACTCCAGCAGGGGCAACCGTGTTCTGGGTGTCATTACTGTGGCCTGTCCAAGGAAGCTTCCAGACCTTCTCCCTCTTTCATGGAGTTGTTTATAGAAATCTTCCTGTGCACTATGTTGAGTTTTGTGGATATGTGTGATTCTTTTCTAAAATTTAAAATATAATTTTAGGCACTTGTTACCATCATAAGCATGTGTTTGTTAAACTGAAATCAGCATTTCAAAGTAATTACTATTAGTATATTCTCAATGAATTTGCAGAAATAGAACATGAATACTTTAAGGTCTATATGTACTATTTTCCTTATTTATACTTTATTATAGCCTGTTGTTACTTCTGAACATATTTATGTTTGCTCATTAGCTAGCATATATGTTCAGTCCTTCTATTTTCTTTAAAAAACAAAAAAGAAAACAAAACTACTTTCAAACCTATGGAAAGTCAGAGGAATCCTAGTGAATTTTGTTTGTAAGAGTGAATTCGTAGAGAGATTCCCTGCTTTTGACTCTCTTTGGATTCTTAAGGTCTTTTTTCACACCAAAGCCTCTTATACTGCTTAATGTATCACCTTAAAAAAAACTGTTGGAAGAGTTGCACCCCAGATTCAGTGCCTAGAAGCAGCAGCTTCCCACCCCCTACCCTGGTCTGTTGGGCCTACTTTACAGGTGTGGGGGTGTTGGTTCCAAAGGGCTGACAGTGGTCTCGGGCATGTTTCTAGGGAGAGAAGGGCTGAGACTTAGCCTCAGAAGCCTGTGCTCTGACCAGAAGGTCTCTCCTGGGGCCAGCTACAACATATACGAAACAGATGTGGATCAAAATAAAACAATGGAAAAATAAATAGTAGCTGGGTCCCGAAGAGTGGCAACTGTGTCTCGCCACCATCTGCAAGATCACTTTCTGTGGGAAAATGTGTCTGGGTTGGAACAGGATGTCAGGATCAGCAGCTTCCCACCTCCTTGGAGGCAGAGGACACTTGCATCACTGAAAACGGTCTCCTCCGTTTACTTGAAAGAACTGCCGCCTCAGGCCACTGAATCTCGTCAAAGCATGACAGCAGGCCGTGTAGCACTGGCCCAGTAGAAGGGAGATCACTTAGAATTGAGGAGCGGTTCTTGAGGGAGGAGGTGTCCTCCTGTTGGAGCGCAGGGTGGAAAGGCATCCAAAGTTGTCTTAAAGGAAGAGGTCTAGATTAGGAAGAGGACAGGATAGGCCTAGCCTTGGGGAATCATCATAGTAAAAGTGAGCATTTATACACCCTATTTAATCCTTAGTACATCCCTATTACTGCAGACATTGTTATTATCTTGATTTTATGTATGTAAGAGAACTAAGACTTAATTTGCTCAGGGACAGAAGTAGTAATGGGCAAGGCCAGGTTTTGTGCATTTCCTCCGAGTTCCAGAGCTTAAGCTTATAGCCACAGCCTTGGTCCTCTGCCTCCTATTTGCTTGGCTTAAGGGTCAGGCCCAGCAGATGTAGAGGTCAGAGAAAATCAGAAATCAAGTGGCATGCAAGGGGGCTCGAGTGGTGGGTAGGTTAAGATTTGACTTGGGGTGAAGGATGGTGGAGTATTGTAGATAACTGAGGAAAGCCATGACTTGAGGAAGCCTGGTTGTAGGGTGATCTCAGCCATGGGGCTACCTCTGCCACCACAGTGCCCCTGAAAGGTCTGGTGTTTTGCCATTTGAAGGTGAGCAAGTTATGAAGTCTAGAGCTGTGATACACAAAGTCCAGGGGCCCCAGGGAGTATCCAGGTGTGCGAGGCTCCCCTCCACTCTGGGCAGGTCTGCCTCTCCTGCCCAGTTTGGCACAGAGCAGTTGCTTCATGGTCTTCTGCTGACCTCCTGGCACCTTCTCCTCAGCCTGTGGAGGGAGGAGTGGGCTGGGGTGCAGGGCAGCAGAAGAGCACTGGTCCAGTGTGTGCAAGGCTCTGGGCACCATTCCCAGCACTGCAGAGTGAGCTCAGGATGAGCAAATGGAAGAGACGGTCATGTTCTCTTAGTGGTCTCGGGTCAGCCAGGGAGACGAGCGCAGGAACTGCAATGTCCTGGGGAATGCCGGGCCCTCTCCTGCTCTGCTCTCTGCCCGCACCTCTCTCCTCTCCTGAGTTGTTCCTGGAGTCCTCCCCTTCCCTTCACTCTCCTTGGGGAAGCTCTTTCCTCTGAAACATTCTTCAGGTTGCCAGAAAAGCACCTTCCAAGCCCTTGCATGCAATGTACAGGGGAAACAAACCATTGATATTTCTTTCCTTTCCTTTCATTTTCCCCTGCTCAGTATTTAAAACATTTCCTCATCTTCAGGAAACCGATCAGGCTGTCGGCCAAATACAGATATTCACCTTAATTACTAATCATCACCCACTGGACATTGTGACTAGTGGTGATTTGTTAATGACGGTTTTTATGACTTTTATTTCTTTTTTTTACACTGACGACAGAATTTTTTTGAAATTTGGGAGGAAAAAGTGAAAACATAATCTGCAACTTAAAAAACAACAACAACAACAAAACTGACTTAAGCTGGAGACCGGATGCTACAAAGTGCTAATGTTTAGTGCCTAATAAATAACATTTCATAAGTATAAGTAATCTAAATACATAATAATTCAGAAATCATTATATTTTGTTAAATATTGTGGGAAACATTTATATTCTAAAAATGGTTTGTTTGTTTTTCATTTTTGCTGGCTGCTTGACCTAGTTTTCCTGGACTGTGAAATACTGATCATACACAGGAAAAGACCCATGTGATGGACTAGCATCGTTAAGAGATATGAAAGTTTGTTTGGATTTTAGGTGTTGGGGAAAACTGGGTTTGCAAAAGGCATACATGGTAAGCTCCCAAGAAGAAACCAATACTTACTTTGCTTAGGTGCTCCTGAACTCAGCACGGCCACTTAGTATTTAGTTTTGTTTTGATTTTTCCTTGAGGCTATATTCCAGTTCATATGCTCAGGTAATTTTTTTTCTAATTCATATCATGAAGGGACATTCTGTATGCATTATGGAATAATGCATAGAAGTTCCTTCTTAATATGCTTTTAATCTCATTGACTACGAGGGGTAAAAATCAAACCAAAACAATTCCCTATGCCAGATCACGCTGGCTCCGTAATTAATCCATTTTATGTCTCTGAACTTTTAAGATGTATGGCAGAGTGGTTTATTATAATTTTTTTTAAAACTGCCTTGAATGAAAACTAAATATTGAAAAAATTAGCATTGATTAATTTGCAAAGGACTGTCACAATTAAACAACTTAAATTCATAAAGTAATAGATGATGGCCCTTAGGAGAAATGAAGGCACCCAGTTTCCCCTGGATGACTGCTGTTGTCTTTGGCTGAACTGGTTTTTAAACCTCTGTAGTTTAAATCTGAACCCTCCACCCCAGGAACCTTTTAGAATAAAATGTTCAGAAATACATTCTTCGGCAGTTTTGCTCCACACACTTAGTGTCAAAGGAAATTTTGTTTAATGAGAAAGAATGATATAAAATTATTAATTCTTTTTCTTTTCTTGACTCCAGAATGCCTGTTATTAAGCCAGACGTGGCTAAGTGGGAGCTCTCCGTAAAATTACACAATGAAGATCACACTGTCATAGCATCAAGCAGTGGCTCAGCATTCTCTGTGAGTTTTATTTCTTTCTTTATTTGACAATCTTGAAATTATCTGTGAATATTTAAAACCACATTTGACCTGTGCAGTGATTCTCCTGTTTTGAATTGCTGGCATAGCTACATATTTGTTTCAGCTTCTTCAGGAAGCTGATGTAAATGAGACTGTGTTTTCTTATGCTAATTTGGAAATACATACCTAGATTTAGTTCCTTTCTAAACCTGCTTCCTGATACCTGACTCTTTCCCTTGAGTGTTTAATGAAAAGTAATATTTTGGCATTTGTTATAGAGAAGAACATCTTTACTTATAATTCCAAATGTGTGATGGCTGTGGTGGTAGGTGACCATTCTTTTCATACAGGTAACGTGAAGCCTCATACAACATTGTCTTCAGGCTTCATGTTGTGTGTGACATTCTTGAAGCTAAGTTCACTGTGTGGTGACATTCTTTTTGTTCTGAAAAATTTGGATGGTGTCCCTGATAGAATTGGCACTAGTTTGAGTTCTGGTCTGTAGTGAACAAAGTTCATTACAATTTCAATGTTTGTGCTGAATGATATATTTTAAATCTGTAACTGGGAATTGCCAGATAAATACCTGAAGAGTTGCCGTTTGAACTTTTATGATTTTATATTTTCAACCTGAGCTCAAGAAAGCTGCTATGCAGTTAGTGTGACAAATACTATGTTTACCCTCATTTCTCTTCGCACTCCCAAGTGGCATTGAGAAGTCATTTTGTTTTGGAGAAACAAACAACTTTTTAATCAGAAGAAGGAACAGGATGTGAAACTTAAAATGATAATATTTCGCTTAAAACCTGATGAGGCTTGAGGGGCATGGTGGTTTCTTGGTCTCAGTGACAAAATGTGACAAGCTGGGGATTCAGGAGAATTCATTGTTCCACAAGCACTTATTGCAGGCCTACTGTGTGCCAGAGGAGTGCTGGACTGTGGCCCTGAGAGGCCAACATTTTTGTGTGGGAATCATATCCACAAAAAAGGAGATAATTCATAAATTAAGTCTCCTTGATTTTCTTTAAGTTCTGTGAATCATTCTGCATGCCAAAATGCTAACTAAAGCTTTGCTCACTAAAAGATAATTCACTCAGCTCACTTAAACATGAAAGCTGTAATGATTAAATAATTATTTAACAATAACTTTGGTGATAAATTTTTGTCATTCTTTACATTCCTCTTATCTATATGATTATTTTTTTAAAAAATGTCAGGTTGAGTAGCAGATTATATGAGTTGAGTAGTAAAGAGTATTACTCTTAGAGTGCAGTGTCTCCCCAGGGGAGGTTGACTTTATAAAAATGTGAACTTCAGCCCAGTTTTATGTTCTATATTGAGTCACCACTGAAGCCGCCTTGCAATCCGATAGTGCAGTTCAGTGTTTTTCCTAGCAGCACCCTGCCTTAACCAGAAGGTTGCCCCGTGATGTCTTAGAGCTGTTAGTTCTTTGTGCTTGCTTCAGATTCTATGTTGGAAAACTAGAAACCCTTGATCTGATTGCCCAAGTGGTGTCTTTTGTATTCGTCTTTTAGAATTACCTCCTGCTTCACTTTTTAGCTCATGAGAAAAACACACTGAAATTAGTGCATTAAAACTTTCCCTGAAAAATATCCACATTGATAGATAATATAAAAAACGATTTCCCAATTAAAAAGGAAAAATAGTTAAAAGTTACCTGTTTCCCGCACTCAGGGTCTTCAGAAGCATCTTGTAGCCCGGGAAAAGCCTGTGCTCCTGCTGGGGCCCTGTGTCCTGGGCATATTTGAGTTGAGCTGATTTCATTTGACCTCAGCATTATGAAAGGAGGCAGGTTGAACAGTGCAGGGTAAGTGAAGGCACGCTGTATGAAGATTTCTGCAGAGTGATTATTTTCTTTTAGGTCACAGAACGGAGAACTGTGATTGTTGACTTCCTGTCACATCAAGAAAAAAAATGAGCCAAAATGTGACAGTGTAGATCCAAGTTAATGATTCCAGAAATTATATAAGCAAAGTCTTATTTATTTAGCTCTTGGTAAAGCTCAGGTACCACACATTTTCAGAGTCCTTTTTAAAAAAAATTAGGTATTATAAATTATATTTCACATGAGGAAATTACAATAAATGTATAGATCTTCTATATATATCTCCAATTTAAAAAGAAAAATATGTACAAATACAGCAGAGTCTTCCTTTTGTATCATTCCATTCTGCTCTCCTCCTCCTCGTGGCAGCTTCCCTGAAGGTGCTGTGTGTCCTTGTGCATGCCGTCACATAGGTACAGATCACAATAGCAGTAAAAAGAGTGATGCAAAGATATACATACTACTAAATGATCCCATTTATGCATGTTGTTGCAGTACACAAAGCAAATATAGTTCCATTTTCAATAACTTCAAAAAGAAAAAAAGCAGTTAGGAATAAGGGGCTGGGGTGTAGCTCAGTGGTTGTGCACCTTCGGAGCATGTGTGAAACCCTGGGTTCAATCCCCGGTTCCAGCTCCCTTCCCCCACACAAAAGTTAGGAAGGAACACAGTTAACCAAGGAGGCAAAAGACTTATACACTGAAAACTATGAATGTTGTTCAGAGAATTTAAAGACACAAATAAATGGAAAGAAGTCTTATGTCAGAGATTAAATGACTTAATGTGGTTAAGATGTCAGTGTTGTTTATCAGAGTCTACAGATTCAATGCAATCCCTATCAAAATTCCAATGACATTCCTAACAGAAATAGACAGTTTATCCAAAACTCCTATAAAATCTCAAGGGATCCCAAACACTGAAAATAATCTTGACAGAAGAACAAAATTGAAGGCCTCACACCCGCTCGTCTTAAAACTTATTACAAAGTTAGATTTAGCAAAACAGGAGGATGTTGCATAAAGAGAGATATATAGAACAATGGGCTAGAATAGAGAGCCAGAAGTAAACCCTCAGGTGTGTGATCAAATGGTTTTTGAGAAAATGCCAAGAGCATTAGAAAGGGGAAAGAAAGCCATTTCAATGTATGGTGTGGCCGAAACTGGATATTCACATGTAAAAGAATGAATTTGGGGCCTTGATCCTACTTTATATATGAAATTAACTCAAAATGGGATCAAAGACCTGAACATAAAGTATGCAAACAACAAAACTTTTCAAAGAAAATAAAGAGAAGAGCTTCATGGCATTGGATTTAGCAATGATTTCTTACATGTGTCACCAAGGTCATAGGCCACAAAAGAAAAAATACATTGGACTACATCAAAATTAAATACTACCATGCAGCAGAGCACACATTCAGCAGAGTGAAGAAAGGCAACCCACAGAATGGGAGAAACTATTTGCAAGTCAGATATATCTAATATGGAGTTATTATCCAGATATATAAAGAACTCCTACAATTCAATAGCAATTCAGTAGGCAAAGGACTTGGACAGATGCTTTCCAAAGAAGATCTACAGATGTCCAACAAGCACATGAGGAGTTGCTCAGTATCACTTCTCGTAAGGAAATTGTTAATCAAACCCACAGTAAAATACCACCTCTCCCCATTAGGCTATCAAGAAAACAGAAAAGAACAACTATTGACAAGGTATGGAGAAAATGGAACCCTTGTGCACTGCGGGTAGGAATGTCACAGCCACTATGGAACAGTGTGGCGTTTCTCCAGAAATTTAAAATAAGGTTACTGTATGATCTAGTAGTCTCGTTTTTGGATACATAAGTAAGAAATTTGAATGCAAGGCCTCCAAAAGATAGGAGCACATCCATGTTCACAGCAGCATTGGTCACAATAACCCAAAGGTAGCAAAACCTGAGAGTCCATTGATGGATGAATGGATTAGCAAAATGTGGTGTGTGTGTGTATACATGTACACACACACACACAGGAATGTTATTCATCTTTAATAAGGAAGTAGATTCCAATGTATGCTATGTCACAAATGAATCTTGCGGACGTTATGCCAAGTGAAACAAGCCAGTTCTAAAAGGACAAGTACTACATGGCTCCACCTACGCAAGGAGGCACCTGGAATAGTCAGATTTTATAGAGTCAGAAAATAGAGTGGTGGTTGCCAAGTTTTGGGAGAAGGGTGAATGAGGAATTATTGTTTCAACGGTACAGAATTTCAGGTTCCTGAGATCAGCGTTCTGGAGATATATGGAGGTGGAAGAACAAAGATGTGAGTGTATTTAACATCGTCCATCTGTATACTCACAAGTGATTAAGATGGCAAATTCTGTGTGTCTTTTCCACAATTAAAAAATACACAAAGCAATTCAGACTAGTATTTATAAGAAAATATTAGGCAGTGGTAAAAGTGAAATTTCTGAGAAATGAAGAATGCATGATTGAAGTCCAGGTGGAATGAAGAAGTAGAAGTGACGTTGTGCCTTAGGTCTTCACTCTGAGAACAGCAGAATTCATGAAAAGGATAAACTGGCTGAACTGAGAGGGCAAATATTATTAAAATATTTTCAGGATGATAAACATGCAACAATTACAAATACTGATTTTTATTTATTATCATTTTCATGATTCCCTTCTGGATCACTACGAGGTTTTCCATGTCTCTGTTGTGCAGTATAAAGCAAAACTGGTCAAAACAGCATGAGAAATGAAAAGATTAATGCATTCATTGTCTTAAAGATGATGAGGACTAAATTCACAATAATCAATAATCATTGTAATTTGAACCTAGTGTTATTGGGTTCCGTCCCTGGTACTGCTCAACAAAGAAAATGAATGGATAAATATTAATTTGCCTGACATTTCATGTTAAGTACTAATAAACTAGAAAGCAATCGCATATAATCCTAGATACAGAACATTCTTTGTGACCCAGCAAAGAAAAAAAAAAAAGTTTGTAAAAACTTTATAAACTACTACTAAAAAATAACCAGAATTCTTAGATTGTCAAATTTTGTTATACCACTGTAATCTTTATGCTAATGACTAAAGAAAAGTCTAAATGATCAAAAGTAACACAGTATGGTCCTGGCATTTGCAGGTAAATGGATGGAGTTGGAGAATATCATGCTAAGTGAAGTAAACCAATCCCAAAAACCAGAGGCTAAAAGTTCTCTCTGATAAGTGGATCCTGATCCATAATGGGGGGGTGGGGGGACTTTGGGCAAAAGGGGGAGCATGGGGGCAGGAAAGATGGTGGAATGAGATGGACATCATTACCCTAGATATGTGTATGACTGCACATATGGCGTGATGCTACATTGTGTATAACCAGAGAAATGAAAAGTTGTGCTACAGGTTGTGTACAATGAATCACAATGTATTCTGCTGTCATTTTTACCTAATTTAAATTAATTAATTAATTAATTAATTAAAAGAGTGTGGGGGAAAAAAGTAACACAGTATGCTCAATGAAAATAATTATTTTTTTTCAGTGTTTTAAAGACTTTTTAGTTTATTTTACTAAATAGGATTTTTTTTTCTTTTATCAGAAGATCAATCTTTTTGATAGGCATGAAACTACTGAAATTTAAATTAGAATCAGAATTCTTTCATTCTCCCAATTTCAAGTAAGTTGTATATTGATAAAATGTGTATTAAAAGTTAAAAGGCAGGGGCTGGGGTTGTGGCTCAGCAGTAGAATGCTTGCCTAGCAGGTGCAAATGCTGGGTTGGATCCTCAGCACCATATAAAAATAAATGAAATAAAGGTATTGTGTCCAACTACAATTAAAAAAAAAAAAGTTAAAAGGCAATGATCTACTTCTAGAAGAGCAGTCCATGGAAGGGGAAGGCTGGCTCCATTCCTAGGCACTCAGAGTAAGACATCACATCATGGCGGAGAGACGCATAACTCAATTTACAAAAAGGATTAAGGATCCCACTAGACATTTCTCCAAAGAACATGTAGAATGGCCTGTAAGCACATAAAAAGATGATCTGCATCATGAGGCATTAGAGAAATACAAATTCAAACCACAATGAGATAGCCCTTGATATCTGCCTGGATGGTCTGATAAAAACCAGGTGATAGGAAGTGCTGGAGAAGATGTCGAGCACTGGAGCCCTTGAACACTCTTGGTAGGGAGCGGAGATGGTGCAGCCACTTTGCAAAACAACCTGGCATTTTCTGGAAGCTTAACTATCTGGGTTGTCCAGAACCTTGGCTTATCTATCATGAGCATTTAGTGTTACATATTTTTAAAAGTACTTATTTATATCCTTGTGACCATGGTGAGTGTAGTTTACCTTCTAAATAATATCAGGTAATTTTTCCAAATAATAGTTGCTGTGCTAGATGTCCGCAACCCAAAGGTGTCTTAAAGTAGAATATATATATATAAAAAATATGGGAATACACACACACAGAGACACACACACACATACGCACACACACACATATACGCACACACACACATATGTTCATATCTATATAACTATTTATGTATATATATTCACTTAGCCTTTCTGCAAGCTAACTTAGTAACAATTCATCAGAGACCTTTACAAACATTCACATTGTTCCATCTACTAATTCCATTTCTAAAACTATATCCCAAGAAAGCAATGAAAAATTACTTAGTGTAAACATAATATTTCATTGAATACAAAGGATGAATTAAAGGCAGTGAGTCTTGGAATACCTGTATAAACAGGCTTTTCTTCTGATGGTAAAGGGAAGGCAGCCATGGAAGCAATTAAAATGGAAGTGATAAACATATTAATAGAGATGCTTTCACCCAGCTAGATCCACAAGAAGGGAAGAAGGAAGCACCCGCCACCTGGGGCAGGTGGAGTTCCACCTGGGAGACAGGATTGATGAGTGACAGCTGTGAACATGCTGCCTATCTGAGCAGAACTCACTTCACACTCATCTTAGAAACAGATGCAGGAAAACATTGGAAGGCAGTAGGGTGGGAGAACAAAGTTTGTTGAAATATTAAAGACATCTTCTGTATATAGTAACTAGTTTCTTACTATGAAAGTATGTGCTTTCTTACTTTTACTCTTTGCCATTAAAAAATGGAACGAGGGTTTCTCTTTCTAGCTGCATGATTATTTGCAATAGTTATCTTTGCCTATTCAAAAGCATTTTGATGAACCAACTGATGACTTTGGTCTACATTTACTATTTCCCTTGTCCCAAGCATATGGTAAGTGCTTCACGTGCATTATCTCATTTAGTCTTTGTAATAAGCCTGGTAAGTAGATATAACTGGCTCCAGTGTACAGATGAGTTTGGAAGTTTAGCTCTGCCATACTGTGCATAAATCATTGTCAATATAAGGAATAATATGCACGCTATTTCTCTTTCAATTAGAGATACTAAATTGGAGCAGCTATTAGTATTTTTAAAATCTAATTACCTCTTGTGGATGTTGATTTATTTTTCAAAATAATTGATAAAATTCAAAATAGTGATTTTTTAGTAATGATTTTTGCATTTTATGCAAGTAAGTATAATTTTTGAGAGCAGTATAAAGTTTGAGATAGATAAGATTTTGTGTCTGAGTTTGTACTTTCATTTTGTTTTCTTAGTAATGTTCTTTTTACTTGATGCAAAATTATCTCATCTTTAGATGCCTGTGGTGGAGGGAGGGAAATGTTTTGTAGTATTCATATCATTGAAATTACCACCCTGTGTTTTTCTCCTCAAAGAAAGGATATGGTGATGAACATAAGAATAAAAAATAATAATTACATATGGATGCATAGTAAGAAATAATTACATACGCATTGTTTGAAGTTTTCTCTCTCTGATATAACTAATTCTTTCTTCTTTGTTCTACTATTGTGTATTTTGTTCTAGATTTCTTAATTAAGAAAACATTCTGCCACATTTTCTTTGGATACTTGAAAAGCACTTTGGAAATTTGATTTTAAGTAGATGTTTAAACATTTTTGTATAACATGTTTGTAAAAACACAATAGTTGAATGACCTTAGAATATGCCAAGAAACAAACTCATAGACAAAATAAGCTTTCTTTATGTTTTCCTGTATATATAGTGATACTAAATCATGTAGTTACTACAATTTTTATAAGAATATGATAAGACTCATAGTTGAGTCTCAGTTCTTTTAAGTAATTAATTTTCAAATACCTTTCATAGAAAAATTAGGACATTATATTATCCTTTGGCCTCTACTGTCAGTTTTTAGAATAGGTTCTTAATATGTGTGTGTGTATTTAAATTTTTATTTTTTTTAGTTGTACACAATACCTTTATTTTTATTTACTTGTATATATGTGGTGCTGAGAATTGAACCCAGTGCCTTACACATGCTAGGGCAAGCTCTCTATCACTGAGCTACACATCCAGCCCCAAGTTTCTTATTCTTGAATATGAGAAGGATACAAACAAATAAATTCAGTTAACTATTACTTTTATGTCTACTGCAGATTTTTTTTTATTGAAAAAGTTATCCACAATTTAAGTGCACAGTAGGAAGACAGAAGAGAACAGTTCTGTAGTAGCTTTCAAAAAGGAATATTATAGGGCTGGGGTTGTGGCTAAGTGGTAGAGTGCTTGCCTAGCATGTGTGAGGCACTGGGTTCAATTCTCAGCACCACATATAAATAAGTAAAATAAAGTTCCATTGACAAGAAAAAAAAAAACTTTAAAAAAGAATATTATTATACCACTAGGAGCTTATGATAAAGGACTATAATCCTCTTTTTAAAATTGACTCAGTACATGATAAGCAGTGGGAAATTTAGGTAAGGTTTAGAAGTTATATGATATATCATACTCAGCACTTTTTCCTTTTACATTTTGATCATGTAAACTACTTCTATAAAAGTATACTAAACAAAGCAGCCAAAAGCTTTTTAAAAAATATTTTCTGTGGATGAATTTTTACAAAGAAAAACATAATATATAAACATTTTAAATTCTTTCACTTTGGTAAGAATTTAGTTTCTTGATAAAATAATTTTTCCATTTGAGAAAAAAATTGCTAGGGAAATAAGGCAATGCTGAAAAAATAAAATAATGTAAAGTTGTTCTTCAAAGAATATAAAATCATCATAGTAAAGCCATCAAACCATAGGAAAAATGGGGAAAGTCCTTTACATATAAAGAACTTCTACAAATCAATGTGAAAATGACATTGAACAACAATCCAGATGAAAAATGTTCAGAGATGTTTTATAGCAAAGGAAATATATATGGCTTTTGCATGTATGAGAAAAAGTTCCTAAATCACACTGAGAAATTCAAGTAAAATTATGATGAGATACCATTTTCCATGTACATTTATTTTAGCAAAAATGAAAAATTTGACTATTCCCTGATTTCATAAGCTGTAGAAAGATAAGATCTTGTACGTTATGGGTTGGAATACTAATTGTTACAACCTCCAGAGAAAGCAATTTGAAAAAAATTAATTTATACTTTTGGTTATGTTCACATGTAGGAATTGTGTAAGAAAGTTCATGAAGGTATTGTTTGTAACAGCAGGAGCCTGGAAACAGCTGAAACACCAGGCTGTCACACTGGGATAGTTCCTTCAATATGATCCCATCCTAATTCTGAGATTCCGTGCAGCATTGAAAAGGTTGTGGGCCTTTCCTATGAACTGCTTTATTAAGGGACAGAAGAAAAGTTCATTCACTGGTGTAAGACAGGACATGTGTATTCAAGCTTCTTAGGTGCAGAGAAGACCTTTGGCAGGAGCCATAAGAAACTGGTCACTGGTTTCCTTTGAGTGGGGAGCTGGATGGCTGTCTACTTCCCAGAACTGAGAAGGGGACTGACATTATACTCCATGTCTCTTTAGTATATTTTTGAAGTTTGAATCTTATGTATATTACCTTTTTATTTAAATTTCAGAATTGTATAGGGAAGGGTCTGGAAGATGTGTGACTGTTGAAATAATTGGGTTCTAATTATCTGCCAAGAAACTAATGCAGTGCTTTGGCCATCAGGGAAGCAATCAGATGAGCAGCTGGCTCCCTGAATAGATGGCAGTGGTCCTACTGTGCGAGTGGTAAGGACGCACAGTAGGACCACTGGAGCTCCTTTGGCCAGCACTCTGCACCTGGAGGTGGGGCTGGCTGTCACACTGCGGACTCTGTTTAAGAGACTGACTTAATCTGAATTAAGAAATTGGAAAAAGCCAAGAAAGGACTGAAACATGGGTCAGAGCAAGAAAGCTGAGCCAGAACAGATTTGGATAATTCCTCTGAAGCCTCCAATTTTTCCTTCTTTAGGTGTATAAACTACCCAAAGAGATTACTGTACAGAAGAGTTAGAGTTACAAAGGCTGTGAGCTCACTCCAACATTTTGTTCAGGGTCCCTGAATTCATAGTAACTCCCCTGGTCCTAATTCACTGGGTTGCTTTAGAGGAAGGGGTGATTCTCCCTCTTGCTGGTTTAGGGAAGAAGGTCCAAAAGTGGCTTGCCATACCTGGGCATCTTCTGAGCCCAGGCTGAAGAACATCCTTCCACAGCAAATGCTTCCAAACCAGCTTGACATCCAGTGGAAGGGGGTCAGATAAACAAGGCTGTAGAAACATCAGGCCCGAAGGGGAGGCTCGCACAGCTTGAGCTGTTTACTTTTTACTCACAGCCTTTACAGTGGGTGTCATACTCTACTTTGGAACCACAGGACTAAATTTTCATAAAAATGTGAAGATCCTGCCCATGTAATCTGGAAAATTGCTTGTCTAATTGAGAGCCCGGCTGCACCTGTGCCCTCTTAACTGGCTCCGTCATGTTGTGCTCAAGAGTTAAGTAACTTGTTATGGTGTTCAGTGGAGAACAAAAATAAGTTATAGAACATAGTTGCTTTAGAAATGAAAAACGCTGAAGACCTGTGAGAGTTGGCAAATACTGTAATTAAGACTTCAAGTGGTTTTTAGTAGTATCCCCTGGTTTTTCATCACTCTCTGAAAGATTTTACTTAGAAATAAAATGTCTAATGTTAACACCAGATATTCAGCTTATTTCAGTTCAGTTTTATAATCCTTTATTAAACGTACATAGTGGTTTGGTAGCCTGTGTGGGCAAAATTTCTATAAGAAAATGTTTTTTCAAAGTTACTGTACTAATTTTGATGTGATATTATCGGCCTCTCTTTAAAATATATTTTAAAATAAAATAAATGAAGTGAAGCCACCTGTTAAAAATGCCTTCGAGGAGCAACCTGGCCAGTAGATGAATTCTTATGTATCATGGCCATTATGCATTTATCATTTTAGTTGTGCTGTGATTTAATAGCTGTTTATTGAACGTGTCCTGTGGCCCGGGTCCTGGAGAAACAGTGGTAATCGGGAGAGAAGTTGTGTCTGAACTCCTCAGAGACTGTCATCTGTTGGGGGTGACAAAGGCTGTGTTTGTACAGAGAATGGTGACCCGGAGAGCACATTAGGGGAGCCCCAGACCTGCAGTGGAGGAGGTCAGTGAGGCCGTAGGCTGGGAACAGCAGCAAGCTGAGACCTGGAGATGGCAGTGGAGGGGCTGGAGTCCGGGCCAGAGTTTTGAGGACATACTAAAAAGATAAAGGGAACCCCAAGTGCATGACGTGTGTGAGGAAATGAGAGGGGTGTGGGTGCTGGGGTTGTGGGAAGCTTGGAGGCAGGGAGCTGGTGGCAGGGAGAAGGGTGAGGAGGGTTGGATGGTGGGAACCGGCAGAGACCTGGGCCTGTGTCACCAAGGCCGCATGGTCTGGACTGAGCCCGGGGCAGTGGGGAGCCACAGAAGCCTTAGCACAGCTGGAGGGTAAGACTGAGGGAGCCCCTCAGGAGGCCGCAGGAGCAGCGGCGCAAGGGGAGACGTGATCCTCGACTTGGGGTGTTTTAGCGATGGAGTAAAATGGCCCGACGTGAGAGATTTAAGATGTAGGACCAGCTGGAGCTACAAAAGGATGACAAAACCAGCACTTACTGACCAGTAATAACCCTAATATACCATTTCCTGTGTATTGGGCACTATAAGTGGCCCACACGCAGTATGTCATTTAATAATAATTATATGGTCACTTTAGTCTTTGCACCAAGCCTAGGAAATGTAAATACCATCATTATTCGTTTTAAGTGTAGGTAACCGAAGTGCAGAGGGGTTAACTACTTTTCCCAAGGTCACACAGCCAGTGGTAGAGCAGGGCTTCAGACCCGGGGTGCCACTCTGCTTCCTGCGCTGTCTCAGGCACATGCAAGCCGTCTCACCGTCTCACCGTCTCACCGCAGCCCTGACCAGGCACAGTGAAGACGGAGAGAAAGGGGAGGTGGGGAAGTGCCGGCTTGACCAGCTGATTGTCGACAGTGCCACCTGCTGAGATGCGGGGTGCACAGGGAGTCGGGAGTAGGAGGTCACTTCGGGGTCTGGAGCTGCTGCTGGCTCATTGCAGAGCAGGTTCTGTGGCCCAGGTGAGGGTGTGGGTAGAGATTTGATCTCCAGTAGTTAAGCGGCAGTTGAAGAGGAGCTAGGCTGTGAGGAAAGGAGAGAGGAGGGCAGGTGTCAGGAAGAAGAGACCCGCGGCTCACTGAGGACGTCAGGATGGGCAGCAGGCACTGCAACGGAGCAGTTGCACAGACCGCTTCAACTCGCGTGTCTCAGGATTTAAAGGAAGACACTCTTTTAAGAAGATGAAGAGGTCAAAGTCAAGGTCAGTGAATATTGAGAGGTCAGCTGAAAAACAAAAAAAGCAATCTGGACTAAAATGTGTCCACTGGACCTCGCAAAAATATGGGAGAGCAACGTCAGTGACGTCTTGGGGACAGAAATGAAATTGTGAGTTGAGATCCATGGACCAGTGGCATGAATGACGCTTTTAAGAGGTCAAGGAGGTGGGCGTGGTGGTTGGGAGAGGTTTCTTTCCTAAAGCCAGAATAAGGTTGAGCATTCAGTGCTGAGAGCAGGTACCAGAAGAAGGAAGCCCGCGAAGGTCAAGGGCTGAGGGGCAGAAAGGCAGAACTAGGAGAAGGGCCTCCACTCCATTCTTACCTGGAAGAAGGAAGGAGAAATGGCCATGAGGGGAAGGGGGGCATCTTTCGCCCCGTGGCTGCTGGGCTATGTGTGGGGAGGAGTGAGAGGAGAGTCACACAGGAGAGCAGGTGGTGGCATTAGGAACCCGGGTCGGTGCGTAGACTTGCCGGGCTGCTGTTGATGTCTGAGCGCTGGGACTGGAGAGGAGAGAGCTGCCTGGGCCGCAGATGAGGAATGGCAAGCACACTGACGCGGGTGGTTAGACAGCACCAGGGGCTCCTTGTGCTCCTTGTGCAGGGCCCAGGGAGGACAGTGGGAGTTACCACTGAAGAAGTGATGGTGGCCCATCCCACAAGCCTTCTAGACCATGTTTTTGTTTGTTTGTTTGTTTAAATTCTGCAGCTATTTGACATTGTGGCCATCCCCTGTAGGAACAATTTATAAAATATATTCTTGAGATTACTGTTGACCAACAAAAATTTTTCAAAAG
Organism: Marmota flaviventris; assembly: GCF_047511675.1. Lineage (NCBI taxonomy): Eukaryota > Metazoa > Chordata > Mammalia > Rodentia > Sciuridae > Marmota > Marmota flaviventris. The sequence goes on from NC_092501.1 coordinate 156,768,687, forward strand.
TCTCAATTGTGTTTACACTTATATCCTGTGAAAATTAACAGAATACGTGCTTTGCTCACTCTCGTGAAAGGATAAATCCACCATCCTCAGTAAACAGAAATCGAGACCTCGTTACGCTCTCTGGCCTGGCTGTTGTGGCTGTGCACAGGAGGCAACATCAGCTGAGAGGCTCTTCAGTGACCTTTTAGGTACTTGCCCTCATATCACAGTGTTTCTTTCCATGTCCACTTGTTGGATTCCAGTGTCTTCACCCCAAAATATAAGCTGTCAGGGTGAAGCCCTAGTCTTTTTTTTTTTTTTGTATCAAGGATTGAATTCAGGGGTGCTTAACCACTGAGCCACACCCTCAGCCCTTTTTTGTTTTGAGACACCTCGATAAGTTGCTAAGGCCAGCCTTGAACTTGTGATCCTCCTGCCTCAGACTTCCAAGGCGCTGAGATTATAGGTGTGTGTCACTGTGCCCTGCTGAAATCCTGGTCTTATTCACTGACACCCTTTGTAGTTGTCAGGAAATATTTGTTGAGTTGTTGGTAGTGGTAGGAAGAAAGGAAGAGAGGGAGAGTTAAAAACTATTTCCTAGTAGCTATAAAAAGTCTTAAATTAGAACGTTGCATCCAAAAAACACAAGATTATCTCTATTCACAATTATCCTTCAGGCATGCTTAACAAACTAGTTACATAACAGGGTGCCAAATTCAGGCAATGAGTTTTCCTGCTTAATTTGTTGTGATTAAAGAAAATAATGATTTTTATTCATCACAATTTTAAGCATCTAGGAAATTTAATTCCAAATATCAAATTGTAGGATTTCTTCATTCACTTCAAAATTGAAAATTTATTCGGAGTGGATTTGCATATGTACATATGAACATAATAAAACTATGTAATCCTTGTATCATTAAAAGGAAAACAATTCTTGCCTTTTATTAATATAACATTATAATACTTAAAACAGAGGTTTTAAATTGCCATCGGATATACTGTTCTGAATATTAGGTCAGAACTATGGAAATGTTCTCTGGCCTTCTGTGTGATAAATACCATGGCAAACATGGTTATGTTTGTCTACAAAGGGCACCTGGAGATGGGATGGACCTAGAGTAAGACACTGCCTTTAGGAGGACATGTTGAAGGAATGGTACGGCTTTTACATTTTGCCCTGGTAAAGTGAGTACAAAATGTCTGTGGCTGTACATAAGGTCAGGTGAGGTGTGGTCTTGGTTCCACTGGGTGGGGCTGGCTTGGGCTGGGCTTCACTGGGCTGGGCTCCCATCTGCAGGTCAGGGTCAGGTTTCCTCTGCACAGCTCCTCATGGGACTCAGGTGAGGATCACAGCCACTCTGTGGAGCAGGATGTTTTTTATAACATAAGGGGGGATAACTGGAATCCAAGCCAAATCATGCAAGCACATTTAAGCCTAATCTCATATCTGCCTGTGTTCCCCTGGCTAAATCAAAACACAAGGCCAGACCACAGTGGGGCAGACCGGAAAGGGACTCAAGTGATAATCCCATCCACCATGGATGGGATGCCTGTGATGGATGTGGTGTCCCCTGAACTCTGGAACTTAAACACAATAAAGAATATTGGGTTGAACTTTTTAAAAATCCAGTTTCTTTCTGTAAATTCTCCTAAATGTACTAAATGGAATATATAGGAATCTCTTAAGTTTTTCAAATGTTATTAGCAAAAAAAAAAAAAAGTAAAAATTTGAAGTCACCCTTCAATCTAATGCTAAAATTAAGAATAATCACTGTATATGGAGAATCCTTGGAAAACTGGGATTGGAACCACTATTTGACCCAGCTATCCCACTCCTTGGTCTATGCTCAAAGGACTTAAAAGCTGCATACTACAGGGACACAGATACATCAATGTTTATAGCAACACAATTCACAATAGCTGAACTATGGAACCAACCTAGATGCCCTTCAGTGGATGAATAGATAAAGAAATTGTGGTATATGTACACAATGGAATGTTATTCAGCATTAAAAGAGAATAAAATCATGGCATTTGCAGGTAAGTGGGTGGAGTTGGAGAATATAATGCTAAGTGAAGTTAGCCAGTCCCAAAAAAACAAATGCCAAGTGTTTTCTCTGATTTAAGGATGCTGATTCATAATGTGGTTTGGGGGGTGGGGCATGGGAGGATTAGATGAACTCTAGATAGGGCAAAGGGGAGGGAGGAGAAGGGAGAGGCATGGGGGTAGGAAAGACGGTGGAATGAGGTGGACATCATTACCCTAAGTACATGTATGAAGACACGAATGGTGTGACTCTCCTTTTTGTACAACCAGAGATATGAAAAACTGTGCTCTATTATGTGTAATATAAATTGTAATGCATTCTGCTATCATATATAACGAATTAAAATACAAAAATTTTAAAAACAATGACCACTGTAGATGTTTTCTAAAAGATCATTTTCTAAAGAATCATTTTGATGTTTCTGACGTGAAAGATTCAAATCAATCTTCATGTAGCATTAGTTTTTTTTTTTTTTTAACTTTCTTCAGGAAAAAGTATGAGAATTGCATATTTCCCATTATAAGGTTAGTCAAACCTAACTTGATGTATTAGTTAGGATTAGTTAGAATATTCTACAATAATGAAAACATTTTATACAATATTCTACAAAACCTCCCAAATTGGAATACCATAAAACACCAAAGATTTATTTCTTACACTTGTTGTATGCCTATGTGTACCTGTAGGCCCATCCTTACTAGGAGGTTGAGGCCTGTGACGTCACGAGGTACTGTGACAAAGGAGAAGGAAAGAGTGTGGGGAATTAGGTGCTGGTTCTTAGTACTCTGCCTGCAAGCTGTTCCTTTGAGTCACCTTACATTGGAGAAGTAGGTCACATGACTGTGCCTGCCTGGGGAGGGGGTTCAGTTCTACCACTGTCCACAGGGGATAACAGCCCTCATCACTACCTGGAAAGACACTTGGGGTTGAAAAACATTTAATTTTTGTTCAAACAAATGAGCTGCTTACTATACGAGATGTGTGCTTTTGAAGAAACAGAATACTTTTATGAGTAGATTACCTGCAGGATAAATGTATCTTGCATATTTCTGTTGAAGATTTTGAAAATCTTTACAAGAAAAAGTACATTTCTTTGAATGTTATATTTCATTAAATTTTAAATAAAATTAGTAAAGTTTAGTTGAGGCTTATATGGTTAACTGTTCTGATAGGTATTGTACTTTATCACAGTGAAATGCATTTTTGCAGAATGTAATTTGATTATTGAGGGACAAACAAATGGAATATGTTTAAATTTGTAAAATATTTACTTGTTGAAATAATTTTAGGTTACCAACAGGGTTGACTAGTATGTTTTTATATTATTTTAGATTTCCTCAGACTCTTAGGAAAGACAAAGTAAAAAAGTTTTGTTTTTCTCAGTGTTGGGGTTGGAACTTGGGGTCTCACACATGCTAGTCAGATGCTCTGTTGATCTGTACCCCAAATCCTAGAGAGTGTGTATGTGTTTTTTAAAAGCAACAACAAAACTTTAAAAAGCACTTGCCCTCTACCAAGAAGAACATAATTTTAATCTCTTAAAAGGCACATTTGGGGAACATTGTATACAAACGTAGTTTCTGGGCTGTGGGTGCAGTTCAGTGGTAATGTACTTGCCAGCCATGTTCCAGCCCCTGGTGGGTTCTATTCCAGCATCACCAAAACCCAAAACAGAACAGAACTTAATTTCTTCCCACTGCAGAAGACCTTAATAAAATTAGCAGTCCCAGCCATCAGGAGAGGATGGCTTCTGGCTTCTCCTTCCTGCCAACGAATCCTGGGTGAGTCACTCATTCTTTCAATTCTAGTGTATTTTCTCCTGTCAAATGAGAAGCTGGCATAGTGAAGCCAAATTCCTATAAGCTTTAAAATTCTGTTATCTTTTGCTTCAAATATGAATTCATGCAAACACTAAACAGATTTGTTTCAAATCCAACTTGTCAATTATTCACATGATGCAAACATGCTAAGTGCCCACTGCTTGGACGCCAAGAAAATTTGGGGCGTCGCTTGGCAGTTTAAAAAATTAACTCCAACTCAAGGGGTTTCAGGTCAGAGGAAATTTTATAGAAGACAGATTCCTGTACACAAATACATACTGCCATATTACTGATGGGGGTGAGTGGGGGAGAGACTGTGGTAGAAAGTAAAATAAATTTTTCTGTAAATACTGACATTATCTATTTTAAAATAGTGCCTGGATGGTGTTAGTTTTAACTATGTATTTGGGGGAAAAAAAGTTGAAATGTTGAATTTCTCCTGTTTAGGGAGCTTGTCGTCCATTGTCATATCTGATAGTTTTCTTAAAAAAATGTGATCACTCAGTATGATTTTATATGCTCACTGTGACCAATGACAGAAAGTTGTTAAGCCTTAGAATAGACCCTAAGCTTATTCTCTTGGGACATTATTCTAAATTCTGAATGTAACTTTCTTCTCCTACTTCACAACCCAACTAATAGCCATTACATGGCAAATTTTTGTCAAATCAAGTTTTTTTTAAAAAATATTTATTTTTTTAATTATAGGTGGACACAATATATTTATTTATTTATTTTTTATTTTGTGGTAATTTTTTTAAAATTTTTTATTGTTGGTTGTTCAAAACATTACAAATTTCTTGATATATCATACTTCACACTTTGATTCAAGTGGGTTATGAACTCCCATTTTTACCCCATATACAGATTGCAGAATTACATCAGTTACACATCCATTGATTTACATATTGCCATACTAGTGTCTGTTGTGTTCTGCTGCCTTTCCTATCCTCTACTATCCCCCCTCCCCTCCCCTCCCCTCCTCTCCCCTCCCCTCCCCTCCCCTCCCCTCCCCTCCCCTCCCCTCCCCTCTTCTCTCTCTACCCCCTCTACTGTCATTCATTTCTTCCCCTTGTATTATTTTTCCCTTTCCCCTCACTTCCTCTTGTATGTACTTTTGTATAACCCTGAGGGTCTCCTTCCATTTCCATGCAATTTCCCTTCTCTCTCCCTTTCCCTCCCACCTCTCATCCCTGTTTAATGTTAATCTTCTTCTCATGCTCTTCGACCCTACTCTGTTCTTAGTTACTCTCCTTATATCAAAGAAGACATTTGGCATTTGTTTTTTAGGGATTGGCTAGCTTCACTTAGCATAATCTGCTCTAATGCCATCCATTTCCCTGCAAATTCTATGATTTTGTCATTTTTTAATGCAGAGTAATACTCCATTGTGTATAAATGCCACATTTTTTTTATCCATTCGTCTATTGAAGGGCATCTAGGTTGGTTCCACAGTCTTGCTATTGTGAATTGTGCTGCTATGAACATCGATGTAGCAGTGTCCCTGTAGCATGCTCTTTTTAGGTCTTTAGGGAATAGACCGAGAAGGGGAATAGCTGGGTCAAATGGTGGCTCCATTCCCAGCTTTCCAAGAAATCTCCATACTGCTTTCCAAATTGGCTGCACCAATTTGCAGTCCCACCAGCAATGTACAAGTGTACCCTTTTCCCCACATCCTCGCCAGCACTTGTTGTTGTTTGACTTCATAATGGCTGCCAATCTTATATTTATTTATTTATTTGTATGTGGTGTTGAGGATCGAACCCAGTGCCTCACACATGCTAGGTGAGTGCTCTACCTCTGAGCCACAACCCCAGCCCACAAATGAAGTTTTTTTTTTGTAACTCCTTAGCTTCTTCTGCTGGCTTTTATTAACTACTGAGGAATCTTAACATCAAAATTTTTGTTTTATATATCAGAAAAACAAAGCTGCGTAACCACAGCAAATTCTTTTATCAATTTTTAACCACTTCTTAAATATATGGAACACTTTAAGTATTGTTTTAACCCCTCCCTCCTTTTCTGAGGTCTTGTAGAAGATTTACAAAATTAGAGTGGGGGGCCAGAGAGGATTTCAGGTAGTGATAAGTAAAAATACTCTTCCTACACACTGACTTTCCAGTAATGAAATGGTATAAACTCTTGAGATCTCTTTAATGGAGCTTTGTAGTCCAAAAAATAACACTGTTGCAGCCTCCAAGTGCCTCAGCTGCAACTGGATGTTTTGATGTCTTCGCTAAACGCGGGCGAGCGCTTTCCTTTGAAATGTGTGCGGCAGTTTGCGATGCTGCTTCTCAGATGGATTTAATTAGTCCTTCATAGCACTGGATGTCCGTTTGTTGCAGCTGAATTCTCATTTCATTCACCCATAACTAGAAACACCTCCCTTCAAACGGATTTCTTCAAAGAAAGAGGAGTTTAGGGTTCCGCATCTTACTGCTTTTTGATGTTGGTTTCCCTTTAAGAGAAGACCTTATGTTTAAACAACTGTTATTATTAAGGAAGCATAGCTTGCCCCACCGAGGTCCTTTGTGCTGGTTGTTGGTGGCAGGTCTGTGGAATAGCCCTGCTCCATCAGATGGCCGCAGCAGCTGTATGTTTGTATATTCCACTCCTGAGAGCCACAAACCAAAATATGGCATGAACTTGTGGAAGAATTCTCTATGCTCAAAATTGGAATGTCCATATAAAGTCAAACCCAGGGACAGAAAATGTTGTTTCAGAGCCTATATTAAGCACAAAAACAAAGTGAGCCAGCCAGTAAGGTTTCCATAACTCCAGTAGTAATTGTGTCCTGATTCACTGCGCCCTAAGTGCGGGGGTCATGGTATGCTTTTCAATAACTATGCAGAAATTATGAAAATATATTCTTCTTAAAAAAATCATGTTTTAAAAAATGTACCCCACTACCAGTATATTTTAATTTTCCACAGGCCTTCACATTTCATCAGAATGGCCTCTTGAATTTACCCTGTAAGTAATGTTCTTTCTTCTCTTGTCCAGTTAGCGTGTTGGGGCCTGGCATCAGGGCTGCTTTCATCTTCTGTGCCCACAATTCTAATTACATTTCAGGGGTTGTGATCTCCCCAGAAGCCTGCGCGTTCATTGTGTTTAGGACTAAAAGCCTCGGGGACTTGGGGGGCTGTTCGCTCACAGAACATCTTTAAAAGTTTGCATCTTTAAAGGTTTCTTTGCTCTCATATCTTGATTTGTCTGAAAATCCTAAAAATTACACTTAGAACTTATTACTCACTGCCTTTAAGGAAAGACAACAATAATTTAGTCTGTTCAAGCTTAAAATTGTTCCAAAGCCGCAGCTCAGAAAAAGATACAGTAATAGATCTCACAGTTCTCCTGGTGTCTCCATTCACTGTGTCCTCGAAGAATCTGGAGAGTCTCAAGCTTGTATTCCTGCCTATGTCTCAGCCATAACTAGTCTTTCCCATCATGTTCACTAGTCTTGGCACAGCTTAACTGGCATTTCTAAAACTCAAAGGTCAGAGATATACTGCCATTGAAGATGTTAAAAATGATCAACAAAGACTTAAGAATTGTTCTGTAAAAAAATATTTTGAGCAATTATAACAGTAAGTCAGAAAGAGATTTCATGGAAGGAGTCAACATACAGTTGGATATTGATCTCTCTGTTCTTGATTATGTATCTTGTGACTTGTGAATGTATTGTAGAACACCTGGTGTTAGGAAAATCGTGAATGTGGACTGGAATGTTTTATTACATTTATGTATATTTTTAATAATTTTTAAAAATTATAAGTGTGATTTATTTAATGAATTGTTTTAAGGGTTCATCTTTAATATGATATAAATATATCATATATATTGGTTTTAATGTATTTAAAATGCTCTAAAATTATTGGTAGAAATACCAAATTTCAAAGGACAGAACATGTGAATTCTCACTTTTATCAATCCGCAAGACAACTTGCTGGGGAACCCTATTATAGTAGTTGAAGCTAATAAGTAATATTATAGTGATCACATTTTCTGATATGCAGACTGGGCAGTTTTATAAACAAGAAACATCAATCACATCAGATGTGGACATTGGAACATAAGCGATCATATTCTTCCTCCGCTATCTTTACTTTATAAAAGTTAACCTGTCTTCTGTGTTCATTTACTAACGAAGTTTATTTTGGGGTTAAAGGGAGTGGTGCAGAAACAATAATGTAACTTTTTATTGAAAACAACAGTCTTTGAAGACAGAGGAACTTCCTTTGTCCCTCGCCAGTTATGTAACCAGTTAGGAAATGTCACTTAACCCTCAGAGCCACTGCTGCAGTGTTGTTTTATATAAGAACTGATATGAAGGAAAACGTAAAGCCCAAGAGTTTAAATGCCAGTCCTGGAGCTGCTGGCTGTGGAGTCCAGCAGGGTCAGCTATCTTTTCCCTCATCTATAAAATAGGAATACTGTTCTCCGGGGTGCTTGTAAAAACCAGTATACACAAAGACCAGTGCAGTGGCTGGCATGTAGCAGCACTCAGACTATTTCTTTTCCCTCTTAAGTGTAACATTATATATAAACCTATGACATTTTGCTTTTTAAGAGAATCTAATGGAGCTTTTACTTTGCAAACAATTTTTTTCCACTGTATGAAAAGTTTGTGGAACCTTGAAAAGATGAGCACACAAGCATTGGCCAGACTTGTCAGTGCCCACGAATATTCTAAGATTCCAACATTTTTTTGTATTGCTCATTTATTTTGTGAAGCCCTTTCTGAGGCTACAGCAGAATATCTGAAAAGTGGTTATAGGGATGAGCTTCTTGTCTTGGGGATTGGTTTTGGGGGAAGTTTGTCCACTGAGGCTGGTGAACCTGGCACAAGTGTCTCCTCCTCTCTCTCTTCCTGCCCCAGGAGGCTTCTGCAGCTCCTCCTCCTCCCTCTCTCCCTAGAGCTGCAGGCTTGCTCTTGGGGAGATTTGTTTAGAGCCCTTCTCCTCCATGGACACCACTGAGTGCTATTAACTCCAGATGTCTTGGATTTACCAGCAACTGTGGTGTCTTTCTGTCAAAATGCCCTTGCCAGCAGATATCTTCATTGGCTGGTGGAGGTGTGAGTGGCTCAGGCTGACTTTTGATATGCTATTCAGCTGGTTGTGGAACCTTAAGCAGTTGTTTAACTTCTCTGGGCCTCAGATTGGTCCCCTGTAAATATAATATATATGTATATATAGATATACGTGTGTGTGTGTGTGTGTGTGTGTGTAATGGTAACATCTCCAGTGTAGGATTGTTCTGAGAAGTCAATATGTGTTCCTTTGCTTTGGTTTAGATTCATTTCTCTGAATAAGTAACAAAATTTAAATAGCTGGGAATAAAAAGGAAGGACATCCATAATCTGGATATTATCAGTATCAAAATTTCTGTTTTGATTCAGTGCATTTTTTAAAGTATTTTTATTTCTTTGGGGGGAGTTATATAAAATAAAACATGCCATTTTCTAACTTGGTGTTTAAACCTCAATAAAAGTAGACATTGCTTGAAACTAAAGTTTAGTACAAACCTGGGCATGGCCATGTGTCTATCTTTGCTCTTGGTCATATTTATCATGGTAACATGGGGATAGACTTAGATCACTATTGCTCTATTTTATCACTGGGTTTTTTTATCAGTGGTTCTTTACCATTTTATCAATGTTGGTTCTGTTTAGATGTGTGATAGATGGCTGTCAGATGGAGTAGTCAAGGAAACCAGATGGAGATGAGACGTAGCACACTCCTCTAATGTAATTAACAATGGACAGATTTTTTGAGGAGCTACCAGATTCACTCAGCTGGACAAAAAGTGCTTCTGTTTTGCTTTGGAAGTCTAGTGACAATGACTTGTGAACTGGCTGAATGGACTTCTTCAATCCTTAATAGAAGAGTTGTTCTTATTGCTTTTGTGATCAGATCTGAAATAAGGCTTAGAAGAATTTATGATTTCATTTGTAGGCAACTAAAAATAAACACCAAATGAGTGTGAGACTGGTAGTAATTGGTAAGGGTGACAAAAGTGGGTGTTGCTTCAATTAGTTTATTGAAGATAGAATAAAGGTCTTTTGTTCCACCCACTGGCACAGGGGCATTAATTGATGATTTAACCAAAATTTTATCCTAAATCAAGTGTTTTAGTTAAACCTACTCCACTGTGTTTTAATGATCATATAAGAATGCTACTCCACACCCCACACCCCACACCCCACACCCCACATTGGGAATGTTACCTCAATGGGGAGGTGTTTGGTTGTTGGTTGAGTATAGTATTCAGCTTATAATTAAGCTGTAATACAAGAAATATACTAACTTACAAGAAGGATATTCTTGCTAGCATCCTGTATATATCATTTGCTTATTCAAGCATGTAAAACTTCAACAAGAGGAGGTAATTTTGCTTAGATTTCTTGATTTGAATTGTTCTAGTATTTGGCACTGGGTGGAAAAGGGAAAAATCATATTGAAAGCATTGTTCTGTTAATGAAGTTGCTTGTCCTTTTTTGTGCCAAATTTGGCAGGTAAAATTACCATTTATTCTACTTGCTAGAGCAGGAGAATAGATTGTTGAGGAAAAGTAGCAATTTAAGTAATGACACTAGATAGAATGGGCTACATTATATACATCGCCCATACTTTAGATATTGACATGCAATTTTTATCTCTCTTTAGTGTGTACTTTGTCTTTAACCACTACATTACTTCCAGTAGCTTTCATCAGCTGCAATTTGCTTCAATTGTGAAATTTTTAAAAATACCTTACTATTAATTATAATAAACCAAAGTGAAGCACTTCAGTCCAACAATAAATTAAAGATTGTTGTATTTGTTCTGGATAGTTTGGAAATATTACATGACTTTTAATTGTGAGTAAATGAAAACATTTTAAAAATGAAACATACTTTAATGTGAAGATATATAATAGCAAACTCCAGTTATTCGTGATTTCTTCCACATTAAATATCTCTTCCTATTCATGTGTGCTTTCATTTTGGGTTTGTAAATTATAAAGAAATTTTTAAAAACTCTTTTCTAGAAATGAGCAAACATCTCGAAATATGAATAGATCTTTTTGTTAGCCACATGAAATCTATAAATTAAATTTTGCTAAATTTGAAATATTGCATTTTGATTTATTTATAATACATATTTGTTTGATATTAATTTGAAGTAGATATATAGTCCACTAAGTTTCTTATAGAGATTTTTCTTTGTTCTAAAACTTGGGGTTTGAAACAATTTTACTGTTGTAGTTTACAATGGCTAAACTTGTCCCTCTTCCGTAAGAGAAGAAATAGATGATAATTTTCAAAAGCCGATTGGTGAATCTGTAGATTTGGCAAATGCCAGCTCTGAATGGTAGGGCTGAGTATCGCTGTAACTTGTAACCACCAGTCACTTCTTTCTGCAGCATACACTAACTGGTGGGCAGGTGCAGATGTTACAAAATCTAACATCGCAATTGACACTAATTGGCATAGTTGTTGGCAGTCTTATCAGAAAGCCGAGGGCTGAATGGTTGAATGGGCTTAGAGAACTTGAATGATAATAAGCATTTTTATATGCATCTTGAATTACTTTTGTGACCCAGACTAACAGGAACACTTTATTCTGACCTCATCCTTCAATGAATAGAAATTGGAGAAAGCATAATATGTGGTGTATGTGATTACTGATTGTTTTTCAGGTAACCTTTTGCAGCTAGCGGCTCTGTTGCCCACTTGCCCTCCTCCTGCCTCCATTCCCAGTGCTCGGAGAAGGCCATATTAAATTAATTCATTTGATTAATTTAATGCCAAAAGCTTGATGCATGCCATAGTATGGGCTATATTTAGAAAGCATTCATCGAGCCAGACGCCGTGGCACACTCCTATATTCCCAGCTTCTTGGGAGGCTGAGGCAGGAAGATTGCAAGTTCAATGCTAACTTTGACAACTTAGCATGAAATTGAATAAAAAGGGATGGGGATGTAGCTCAGTGGTACTGTTCTGGCCTAGCATGTACAGGGCTCTGTGTTCAATCTCCAGTACCACCCTCCCCCCCCAAAAAAATGTATTCGTTGAATTTATGGATGAAAAAAGAAGTCTGGTATTTGCTTTACTTAATCATCTTGGAGTATGTGCCAAATCATTAGGGAGATAGATGAAACAAGCCTGGCTTTTAGTGGATAAATTTTGAACTTGAATGATGGATGTATTGGGGTTTATTAAGCTATTCTTTCTGTTGCTGTATGTTTGCAGTTCTCCAGAACAGAAAGGTGGTTGTTTCCTTTGCATGGTGACCTCACCCCTTGCCACTGGAAGGTTTCTATACTTTCTAGATCCTTCCCAGGACATGCCTTTTCCCCCCAGTCCCTTTTACAAAAGTTACCCATCTAAAGTGAGAGCTCATGCATAAATGAGTTAATTCCTCAGCCATGTGGATCCTCATAGGCACTTTCTAAACACTCTGCCTTAATCAAAATGGATGACTCTTAGGTTGGAAATTTAGTCACTGGGGTAGCTGTGTGTGTCTGTGGACCACCCTGCACCCAACCGCAAGTGTTCACTGATGACTTAGATGTAACCATGGGTCTTTTTCTTCGCTCTGGGGGTCATGATGTATTTTTCTTCAATAGAAATACAATCCAAAAAGAAAGTACTTTTCCTTGGGTGAGTTAGGAGAGATTTAGCTTACATTTGCTTTTGTAGGTATTTCTGTGGTTTTGGCCCCCCACCCCAGCCCCGCAGCGATCCCCAAGCAATTTCCAGTCTCCTGTGCTAGGATGCAGGTGAGCCTTGTTTTCTTCAGTTGGGGGCTCCTGTATGCAAGGCACCCAGGAAAGAGCCTGCTGGAGGCTTCATCTTGGATGTGAAGGACTGAGAGCATTCATAGGGGTGCTGTATTCTCAGCTTAGGTTGATTCAAGTAAATTTTGGTGATTTTTGTTCTTTGATGCTATCTACATGGTAGTAAATGCCTATTTTGTCTCTGCTGTGATGGCAGTCCCCTAGAGATGTACTGAAGTCCTGCAATAGTGAGCTTTTTAGAATGTGTTCAGAATGTCCATCTGCGGCTAATGGGAGGTAGAGAAACCAAAATCATTTTTCGTGCTCTTGCTTCTTTTTCGGTGATTTTCATCTATCCTGAGAATTAATATAAGTTGACCCTTTTCTTTCTTTTTTCCCCAGTGTTTTCAAAATACTTATTTATTTTGATAAGTCGATCCTTTTCTTATTTCAAAGTGGCGTTGCTTAAAATAATTTAGATATTTTATAGCTTCCTAAGGAACTAAAATATAAACACGATTTCACCAATCCCCCCGCCCCCACTTTGTATCTCCAGAGGTCTTCGAGAATGAATGTCGTTTGCTCATTAAGGTTTTGTTCTATTCCTAATTGATCTCACTCATTCCTTTCCTTGCAGGCTCTCACTTAGGCTATGGTTCTGTGTATTATTTCTGGTCACTGCTACCAAAACTGATATATATTAGCCACACTCTTTTTCAAGTCTCCTGGAAAAATGCCAGTCTTATTCTCCTTTGAGTTTGAGAATGCAGTTTTACAAATAATAGAGTGGCCTTACTTTGTTCACAGTCATCAGAGTTAGAAGGATTCATCTAACAACTTGAATAGATAATTTTATTTCTGTGGACTTGAAAGTGAAACCCTACAAATGGGATAGAATTTTAAGTAGCATTTTTAATTTGTTTTAAACTTCTTTCTTATTGCCCGCCTTTCTTTAAATGGGCTATATTGAATGTGCTGGGCTGGAGACACAGTTGGGTGGGCTGGTGGGGCAGGAGGTGTTTAGCTCTGTGTGTAGATTTTATATTATAAAAGAGCTTAATGGAGTCCCTTATGTAGTTGGAATAACTGCTATCATAAACATTTATGGATTTTTGAGTACAATTATTACCAACACTTTATAGGACATTACAACTTAAAATATTTTGACTTAAATTTCTTTGTGAATCTTAGCCAGATCTACTTTGAGAAGTTCCAAAATAGAAGCATATTGTCAGCCATCAGCCATGGAAGGTGGAATGTGCATATTTGAAAAACATGCATTAAAGGGCGTGAAAGTGAATCATCATGCGCATGTCAGTGTCATGTTATATTTTAGTTTAAAAACATAGCTTTTGTAGTATTCCAGTAAGCCTGTAATCATAAAGTTAAAAGTAAGATTTTCTATCTAACTTAATTAATTTTTACTTAATATAATTTTTATCAAAGATCTCTCAGTCTTCAAGATCAGGACACTGGACTGAGCTTTGCATGAGGGACATGAAAAAATAATGTACTAGCTTGCCCCCATGAACTTGCAGATTGGTTGGGAGGGACCAAGATTAAGACAGCAGTGATGTGAACGTAAGGCATAGCTTGACGAGTGCATAGATTCGTAATTTACAGCAATTCAAAGCAAGGAAAGTCTCCCTCCAGTTTAGCAGAAGACAAGGGGTGATGTGGGTGAGCTCCAGGGGCATGACACAGGATCAAGGGCAGATGGAGCAGGTGCTGAAGCATGGACGACAGAACCGTTAGGCAGAATGAGCTACTCCAGGTTTGGGAATCAGTAGGAACGAAGTTGTGGAAGTGGTGCCTGCACATGCACGCTGAGTGTAAGAGAAAGGGGAAGAAAACTCAGAATGATAAATCACTAGATTGAGACTGTGGTTCAGGAGACCTAGAGGGCCATGTGCAGAAGTCAGGTTTTGATTTCTGAAGCAACCAGAAGCCAAGAAGAATTTAGAGTTCAGAAAACGCCTGGCGCTACAAACCTGCATTTCCAACTGGTCAGTGGTAGTGAGTAGAGCTGTTGGCAGGGGGATTTGGGAAGATTCTTTAGTTGTGTGTGGGGTCACTCGTAGGAAGAGAAATTGGAAGGAAAGGGGTTTATGTTTGGCTTAGTGGAATAACAGAATTCAGTAGGATAGACCAGAGAGATGTCAGCAATGCGGGGAGGGTCAAGAACCAAGCAAGCGACACTTGCTGAAGGGACTGTAGAGTTCATTTTTGTCATTCCTACTTGTGACATGACTCACTAAACCCATTTCTCCCTATGGCCAGGTTGGCTTGCTAATTAATGTATAATCTGGACTGGAGTTCTGCGGTACTTCCCTGTTCATGCCTGTCCAAATAATCGCTTTGACCTAATAATCTTTAGCTTTTTACTGTGGAAGTTTTAAAGAATTCACAAAATCGAGAGACTAGAACAATGCGTACCTGTGCTGTTCTCACTTACCTATCCTTGCCCTCAGAATATTTTATTTCAGACGATACAGAGTGTCCAATCAGTTGACCCTCTTTTCATTGGTAAAGCACTGTCAAATTCTTTTTCTATAGTACATACTCCTTTACTTATTTTGGAATACATTTAAGGCTGAAGATATATGTATATATTGGACAAATTGAGAGAGGAAAACATGGCTGCTGTGTTAGTTAACTGGGGAATGGGAAGCCATTTCTGTCTTTGAAGATAGTTCAAAACATGAAGGGAGAAGGCTGGAAAAAACCTGGGCACTTGTTTTTTGTTTTTTTTTTTTTCTTTTGGATAGGTATGGATTGAAATAGATTTCAAAGTATTTCCTTAGTGTTTATAATGAACAAACAAACTTGGCAGAAACCGTCTTAATCAGCAGTAGAGTAACCTCGTTGGTAATGGGACAATTGGCAGGCATCATGTGTCTCCTGACTGCTGCTAAAAACAGTACACCATTTCTGTGGCATTCCTGCTAAAATGCATAAATCATAAGGAAATGTTCCCCCAAATTGAGGGACACTCTACAATGTAACTGGTTTGTACTCTTAAGAACTATCAAGGTATTGTAGCTTGGGCTGCTATAACAAATATACCACAGACTGGGTGCCTTAAATAAAATATTTATTTTTCCAGTTCTGTAAGCTGGAAAGTCCAAATTCAAGGTGCTGGCAGATCTAGTGCCTGGTGGAGTTCCACTTCTCAGTTTGCAGGTGACAGTCTTCTTGTTATATCCTTACATGGGAGGGAAGGAGAGAGAGGGAGGAAGTGAGGGGCTACCAGAGTCAGAAGGAAGGAGAGTTGTGAGAGCTCCAGCCTCACAAAGGTCCCGCCTCCTAACACCATCACCCTGGGCTTGGAGTTCTCAGCACATGAATTTTGAGAGAACACAGGCATTCATTCCTTAGCACAAGGTAATAAAAGAAAAGACAAGGCAAAATTAAGAAATGGGGTCAGACTGATGGAAACCAAAGAGACATGAAAACTAAAATGTGTGGGCTGAAATTAGATCCCAGACCTACCTCAAAGGGAATTCTTGGGGTGATAGTGAAATTTGAGTAGGGTTTGTGAACAGATGGTAATATTGGTTGAGATCAGCTTCCTGATCTTGGTGCCTACTAGCATAAGGAGAGCGTCTTGTACTTTGGAACACAAGCTGAGGTGGTTAGGGACAGGCATCAGAAACCTATTCTCACAGCCTGAGAAATAGCATAAGCTACCATGGGGTAGTGCCATAAGTTCATGTGTATTGGGAATTATTTTATAAAAACATAACCAAATAAAAAGAAATACTTTCCTGGAATATTCATTAGAATGATAAAAGGTTATTACACCATTTTCCTCTTCTCTGTTACCAGCAGTAAAGGATTCTGGCAGCTCTTTTAACCTTGCTTACCTTATCAGTGACCTTATCAGGGAGGTTATGCCAGTGGTCTGCAGAGCTGAGAAACTGCCCTAGACTCTGCAAGTGTGTGATTTCTTATGAACCTAATGGGCAGTTCAGTTTTTAGCAGCATCTTCCTTAAGACATAATTGATACAGAACAAATGGCTGATTGCTAGCTCACCCACTAGGTGGATATGGTGAGTGGATCTTGGCCACCAATTCCTGCGTCTTACTGTATCTGTCAAAATGGGACAATCCATGATAAAAAATGAAAAAGGAAGACATTTTATTGTTCATGTTTATGAAGCATTCAGTTATTGAACCTGTAATCTATGAGAAATTTTAAGAACATAAATATATTTTAATTCTTTTGGCAGTGAATTTGCTGGTTTAAAATAAAACATAAAACAATCAAATATATGTTATTATAATTATAAAGTCAAAAGATAACAAATATCTTGGTACATATGTCACCAAGAAAAGGATACCAACCTGCTAGCAAATCTTTAGAAGATGGAAGCATAGAAAATGGAGTATCAAACATATTTGTTGTTGGCCAGGAAAAATGGGCTATTAGGGGAAACCGTGAGTGTCTGCAAATAGCATAAGGCTTGACTCTGACGGATAACATAAGTCAGCAAGACTGGTAAGAAATAGCATGTTGTAGCTGCAGTGTATGGGAATTTAGGAGGAGGAAAGACTTACACACCCTGGTGACCATCCTGTAGGTCCTGTAGCCTTCCCCAGTAATGTGTGTATTCTGGGAACTGAACTATCAGTTTAAGTAGTAGGATTTTTTTTGAGGCGGGTGTTGGTGGGGGCAGGAAGGGAGTCATCTATGATAGTGAAATGCATATGAAAAGCAAAAAAGATGCTAATAGGAATCAGATGAATTGAAGAGGATAAACAATGGAGGATGTATTGAGGAAGAATAAGGAAAAAAATAGAAGAAAAAGCAAAAAGTAGTTTGTTCATTTTGTTTTTGTGGTGCTGGGGATGGAACCCAGGGTCTTGCACATAGTAGGCAAGCACTGTACCACTGAAAACACCACCAACCCAGGATATGTTTAAAAGAGGGGGGAAATAGCTTGGGAATAATCTCTGTGGGATGATGGAAGAGTACATGGTGCCACTAGAACTACAGTGGCACAACTAGCATTTGTTGAGGGTTATTATGTGGTAGGTGCCGTTCTAATTTCTCGACTTATGCCTCACAACCCTGTGTAAACATGCATTTTACGTATAAGGAAATGAGGGAGCTCATCATTCCTGGATAATGATGATGATGAAGATGATGATGAGGTGGAGGAGGAGGAAGAGGAGGAGGAGGAGGAGGAGGTTTCAGCCGGGGCCTTTTGATGTGGAAATCAACCCTGGGCAGGACACAGGACTCTACCACTACCCGGCAGCAGAGCTTCACCTGCCCCTTCCATTCACTCATCTACCTGGAGTTATTCACTAAGCTGCTGCAATTTACAGTGCGATGTGCGGAGAATGACCTTGTCACACCAATCCAAAAGAAACTCCTTCCATAATTAAACTGTGGGCAAAATAATTCAGGATATTTTCTTAACCCCTAAGACTGAAATTAAAGTTGTTACTGATCAATTAATGAGGCGATAATTAAACAGAAACTAGACAACCTGGCTGATTGTAGATCAGTACCTAAAATTTGTTTTTTTTTCCCAATTCACATCATATGAGATGTATTTAATTACATTTATAACACATGCATATTTAATATAATCCTTTGTGACAGATTTACGGGTCTTCACTATCATTGTATCTGATTCCTTTTGTCATTATTACACGTATTTTTGGGGAGAGACATAGGACTGTTTCCAAGGCAATAGCGATAAGAACAAACTTATGGGAGACGGTTGTCTCTTTTTGTTTTCATAAAATAGTCATCTCATTTCTTTCTAGAAGATCACAAGAGGTATTATAATTATATTTTAGGATAATATTTTACTTTAAAAATTTATTTATTTTTATGTAGTGCTGAGGATTGAACCCCAAATGGTAGGTTTTCTTTACCCTGCTCTTCTATTTTAGGATAATATTTTAATAAATAGAAGAGCAGGATAAAGAAAATCTACCATTTTGTGTTATATTAAGATATAAAATTGTGTTATGTAGTTAATATTGAAATGCTCAGAATCATCCATTATGGTAACAGCATAAAAATGCCATGTTTTTTCATGCTTTCCCTAAGAAATGAATGTCGAGGAGCTGGGGTTGTGGCTCAGTGGTAGAGCACTTTCCTAGCATGTGTGAGGCACTGGGTTTGATTCTCAGCACCACATATAAATAAATGAAAAATAAAGGTTCATCAACAACTAAAAAAAGATTTTAAGTAAAGGGGCTGGGGTTGTGGCTCAGCGGTAGAGTGCTCACCTAGCACATGCTAGGTGCTGGATTTGATCCTCAGCACCACATACAAATAAATAAATTAAATAAAAAAATGTTGAAGCAAGTAATAGCATAATTAACACATTTATTAAATGATAGGAAAATTATGCATTTCTTATTGTCAGCATCTTAATTTGTGCTTCACAAATCAACTAGCAGTTTATGTACAATTCAGTAAACTAGAAATGTTAGATGGTGTTCATGTCCCAGGTTACTGACTGCATCATGCACAGATTTCTTTGTCCGTGGGCCTGAGGATATACCTCATTGAATACTGTCATTTTGTTAGCAGTAGGTGAGATAAGAACCAGTAAACAGCTCTCTCCCTGATAGTCTTTTGGAGCAGGACTCTGCAGTGAGCCTCTCCTACATGTTAACACTGTGTCTTAGTGCTAAGATTACTTTTGATGCTTTGGCTTTAATTTTTTTATGAATTTAAGAGTGTTGTAAGATGGTTGCTCCTGCAAATGGCTCCTACTATGTGGCTCTCTAATTTCTTTCTATGTAAAGTAGGGGAGGAGAGGATTGAGTTGGAGTATGTTACTTTGAGGACCCTTTCTGGCCTAAGAGTCAAGTCTGGAAGATGCACTTTTTTCCTTTTGTGTGTGTGTGTGTGTAGTACAATCATTTTAAAGATATACTCTGAAAGCCAGTTACAGGGGCAGGGATTAGCTATTCCTTTCTGAAATAGTTACAGCTTGATTCACGAGTCTGTTTTTTATCCTTCATTTTGTTTTCAGAAATGGAAGCAAGATATGTGGTTATGGTGGAATACCTGAATTTTTAATCTAAGATCAAACACTGTGCAATGCTAATCTTCTTAACATTTGATTACAAATAAATAAAAAAGAATTTAGAATTTGCCTGTTACAAAAAAGAAGGCATGTGGTGAATCAAAACGCTTTTACAGTCCATATCTTCCCAGAGTTTTATTATTTTTGGAAAAAAAAAAATTGGCAAGTACTTTGTTTTGTAAGTTTTATATTCCTAATGTTGAATAAAAATGTTCGATTTTTTAACAGGTGCCCACTGTAATAGAAACTGTGATATTTTTACTGTGTCATGAGGTATCTCTGAGGAAGTGCCTTTTTTGTTGTTGTTTTTTAGGTAAAGGATGTAAGTAATCTCTCTCAAATGTCAAATTAATTTAGGGCGTGTACTTTCTTTTCCCCTTCTGGTGACGTAGATAGGAAAATCAGATGTTCCAAACAACTCATGGAAAATGTTCCGCATCAGCATCATCAGTACTAGAAATGCAGTCAGATGCTCTTCGTGGCATGCAGGCTTACAGGGAGATTTTTAAATGTGGAAAAACGCCTTCTTGAAATTGGAAAGAAATCGTGTTTGAATTGTTGTTTTAAATGTCATAAATATTCTTATTTTGATTACCTTTCAACAAAACCTATTTCTGTGATCAGGCTGGGGAACGTTTTCAGAAAATAGAGGGTATAGGGATGAATTCCAGTAATCCCACCCATCCGAGCCTTCTGGTCCATTCACGTTCATAATGTCAGTGCTTTACACGAGCATGACATCTTAAATGACTGCAGAAAGTAAGCCGCTGGTGTCCTTGTGCTGGGGACTGCTGTTCAAGTCCTGTCTTGGAGTTTGTGCTTCTCAGCAGCAGGCCGCATCCCCTTCTGCTCATTCTCACGTTGGCTTTGGTCCCCTGTATCTTGGGTTTTGTAAATGACCACTCTTGTGCTTATGAGAAATTATCCTGGCTCTCATGATGAGATGGGCAGGATCTCTGCAGGAGACAGGTGTGCAGCAGTGGTCCCATGAGATGATGTGGTCCCCGGGATTGGGCAGAGGTGGCGAGGTGCGATGGAGAGAGGTCTTCAGGGCATTTGAGGGCCTCCCCAGGCCTCTGTTAGTCCCCAAATCTATGTCTTCCCTTGCTTCTATGCCCTCTGTATTGTCTCCTTTGTGACCTGTAGAGTCCCATGTATCCACCCTTTTCTGGAAGTTCTACTAAATCCTTGCCTTTACCAAAATCTTGTGGTAGTTTCTCTCTCAAACTCTGCACCTCAGAAATGTCCAGTGGATTCAATTGTGACTCCTGGTGTCACTCTGGACCATGGTTCCTGTCTCTCATAAACCTCGTCTTCTTTGAAACTCATGTCACAACCTCATCATCTCACCTTCTTCTTGGCAACTTTGGGTTCCTGCCCTTGCACCTCTCTCTTCGTGCAGTTGAAGATTAGCAACCAGTGTGTGGTTGATCTCTCTGCCGCTATGCAACCTGTATTTTCTCTCCGTCCCTGGACATCATTCTTATTCCTATCTCCTTTGTCCAGTTTAGATCCCCTGGCCTGTAATTACATCATTCACTTACAAGTGCCCCTGGCTTCCTCAGCCCTTCCCTCTTCCATCAGTTCCCCGTGTAGTTGAGTCAGCCTCACTTTCTCTGTGTCTAAGGCCACGTACCTGGGCATTGCTGGAGGACTTCATATGGCCCGGTGTCCTTCCTTGGCTGGTGATTTTCCTGTTCTCTGGTAAGCTTTCTCTGCTTCCTTCTCCTCGGTGACCTCCGTCTTTGTGCTGTTGTCACACTTCCCACTTTCCTTCCAAATGTCCTTCTCCTCCACAGTACCGGTGCTGCACTGAGCACCATCCTTTTTATTTTTGTTTGGTCTAATTCATCTCAAGCTGTAGCCGGAATGACTTTTCAAAGTATCACGTGGAGGGCTGGGGTGCAGCTCAGTGCTAGGGCACTTGTGTGTCCTGGGCATGTACATGTGTGTTTGCAATGTGGGTGGGTTGTGCTGCAGTTGGAACCTTCAGTCCCCGTTGCTGACCGCTGTCACCTTTGTCTTCTGGGTTCCTGGCACACTGGTGTGTCAAATCAGCTAGTTCTCTTACTCCACGGTTTCTTGTTTCATTTTGCTTCCTCCCCTCCCTGTGACATTCCTTCTGGAATATCCCTACCCATCCGCTACCACTAGCACACTTACCACATTCCTGCCACCTTTTGGTCTTAGCTTAAAGGTCACCTTCTCAGAGAGGCTTTCCTTCTGGCTGAGAAGTGAAGAATACCAAAAATCAAGATGATGGTCTTGTAGAATGTGTGTTTAGTAGCCAAACTGTAGAAGGTTGTGGGGAAGGTATGTAGTAAGAAGGTAGGTGCTGAGCTTGTTCTAGAACCTGTCAGAGAAAAGGAGAGACCTAGGTGGGTAGTTAGGAAGTCCTGTCTAGGTTTCAAAGCAGAGAGGACATAGCCAGTGTAGACCAAAAGTCAGAAATTCATTAAAAGGAACAAATTAAGAGGCAGAAGAGGTGTATGATGTGGGGAAAGACCATGAATGATATACAAGAAAATGAGAGGAGTCACATCTGACTATAATTTCAGTTAAAAAAGAGAAGGTCATCTGATAAGAATGTGGCTCAGTTTTAGTATAATAGTTAATAAAAGTTTGATGCACATAAATGCTAGGCCTGTTTAAGGATGTAACATAACATCTTTAGGTCAGTGTTTCTAGATGGAGGTATTGTGTCTTTTGAGTGTCCTTAAAATATATGGAGTCTTTACACAATTGAGAGTATTCTAGTGTTTTCACAGCGCTGAAACATTTCAGCAATGTCTGCCTTGGAGGGTGGGTGGTTATGTCGTTTGGCACTTCACTTTTGGTCTGTTTTTCTTTTCATCCCTACATTGAATTTGATTTCATTTCTTAGCTTCTATTGTCTTTTAAGTAAAGGATCATAAAATTTCATGCCCAAATGGAGGTGCTTGATCAAAACAAAAATTCCTTTCAATATTGGAAATAGCTCTATCAGGAATAACTGTCAGAAGACATCTGAGACAGAAGGGCTTCGTAACCACAGAAGCACAGAGTTTAGACCCAGCAGAGACCTTGGACACTTTTTCAGAAGAGGAAAAGACATTGTCTGAAACACATTGTAAAATTGGGTGTGGTAGATGAAATTGGTGCATCTACAGGCAGAGAAACTGAAAAGAGCATCACCCAGTTAACCAAAAGGCTGTTTTAAGAAAACTGCCACTTTTATTGCATGCCTACAGTGAAAGGTCTATCATGTACTAAAGAGGACATAGCTAATTCTCACTTTAAAGTGAACTTTAAATATATATAATACTCTCATCCCGGACAAAATTTTAAAGTACCACAGGATTCATAGTGAAAAGCAAGCCTCTCTTCCATCTCTCTTCCTCAGCCACTCTGTTCTGCTTACTCATTTGTTCAGGGATTTTCTATGTATTAAAAAACACACACACACACAAATGAGCTGCTGGGTACTCCTATAATCCCAATGACTAGGGAGACTGAGACAAGACAATCACAAATTCAAGGCCAGCCTGAGTAACTTAGCAAGACCCTGTCTCAAAATTAAAATATTAAAATGACTGGAGATTTAGAGTAGTGGTAAAGTGCCCTGGGTTCAAGTCCCAGTACCAAAACCAACTATAACCAGCCAAACAACAACAAGCAGACAAAAATCACCACATATACATTGCTATTTTTTTCCTTAACAAATGACGGTATATTGCATATATTATTCTGTATTTATCTTGGGGATAGTTTTGCATCAGTACCCATAGAGATGTCTTATTTTTTAAAGAAAAGGTCCTCTACGTTCTTACATGCCACAGAATGTCTATTTATAGCATACAGTTTAAGGAAACCTTGGCTGGGTATAAAATGACGGGACATCATTTCCTCTTGTCGGTGTTTAGACCACATTCTCCATAATTTTCTGTATCAGTTGCTCTGGGGTAATTAGGCTGACCCGATTTGTTTTTACTTTCTTGTGATTTCTTATTTCTGCCTAAATATATAATTTTTTCTTTAGTCCTAAAATCCACAAATGTCATCAGTCTATAAATTCAGGGTTTTATTTATTTTGAAAGTCTTATCATATTTTTGACTTTTACATTTATTCTTTAAGTACTTTTTTGAAGGAGACGGTTGTATTTTCTCTGTGTCCCCTGTCCTCTTCCTGTGCATCTACTGTCTTTGCTATAAGTTGCCTTTATAATGTTGGTCCTTTCGATTTTTGTCTTATATAATTTTTCAATGTCTTGTACGTCTTTTTAGTCACATTCTATTTTTGGTTGCTTCTTAATGTGGCTTTTATCTCTATAATGTTATTTTTCTCTTCGTTTTTTTTTTTCTGAGTTCTACCAGCTTGATTTTCATTTCCTTCTGTTGTTGTATAATCTCTTCTTTGAACCTTTGTTTTTCTTCTTGAGCTTTTTTTTCCCCTTGTTTTAAAGAGGGGTCACATTTCCTATGGTTGCCTTTGAGACTTTGGAGAATTATTTATCTGATCTCTTCCTGTGTTTCTTTGAGCAACTCTTCTTGTGTTATATGCTTTTTAATTTACCTTTTTTTCCTCATAATTTTTCCCCCAAAATTGTACTCTGAGACCTGGTGTTGGTTGTTTTCTGATTAGGGTTTGTGTTGTGGTGGGGGAGGCTGGCTGAGAGCTGGGACAGCCGGGCACGTCACCCTTGTCACCCCTCACCAGCACTACTTACTCATTTCCCACTAGTAGTTGGCATTGGGAAGTCGGGTGGTGTTCTTTAAGGAGCATTTCAGGGCGACCGTAATGACATGCCACCTTTACCTCCACCTGCTCTCTTCCGTCACCCTGGCCTAGAGGGCTGGATGTGAACAGGAGGGACGGCTCAGGAATCAGCATTGTCTCCTTCAGTCTGCACCCACCTTCCCATGCTGTCTGACTGTGGTTCAAGCAGGTGGTCTCTGCCTGCGCTCTGCCTTATCCTAGGTCACCCATTTAGTAATAGCACCTGTGCAATCTTTGTATCTCTTGGTTGGATTTATGTGTCTTGGGGATCTGATTCCCAGTAGCTGGAGGCCTGACGAGGCACCTGGCAGCTCTTAGCACATTTCCTTTCCTTGTTAAATTCTCACAGATGTGTTTCATAGTTTATGATTGGGGATTATTTCAGTTATATAGTGAAATTACAGTTTCACTCACTAATTATTAGGTGTACTAGGAAATGTGGTTTCTGAATATTTCCATCTCCTGCAGCCTTTCTTACACGCCCTCTACTGTTATAGGGGAAGGGGAAGAAAACTCACATACAGACAGACCTGGCCTCCGTGTTTAAACACCGTCTTTCGGGTAACATAATGTTTCAGGCAGGCCTCTTGCTCGTCCCCGGCTTCTGTCAGTGTGGGCCTGGGAGCATGTGAGGGGGCTTTTGGAAATGGTAGGGTGGCCTCGTGATGAGGACAGTGGGGAGGACAGCTCGACTCAGCACTGTTCTTAAGTCCTGCAGAGAGCCTGTTGTAGTGAGGCACGTGCTCCTTGGGCTGTTTGGGCCTGAAGGCATTGAAGAGGCCTTTGCTGCCCTTAGTCGCTGCTCTTGGCCTGCAGTCATGGAGTCACCTCTACCTTGTGGACTTCGTCCTGATCCAGACCTTCAGTGTCTTCTCACTAAGGCCTAGAAACTTCTGAATTCCGGGCCTGACATACTCAGGTGCACAGTCCAGCTACTTCCTCCTCCGTCAGGGCCATGCCGTCGCCCCCACAAGTCTCAGCAGCGCTGTGATACTGAGTGCTGGGCTCCCGGAAGCCTCGGCCTCCCCTAGACTGTGTCCTCAAGCTCGGAAGTTGGTAGGGTTCCTGATACTGGCGAAAATGTTTTCCCTAGTCTTCTTCCCTGCCATCCTCTACCTGTTCCCAAGGGTCCAACAGGAAACAGTGAGGACTCTCATATCTGGTTTTTAAGAGAAGAAATGGGAGGTAGTTTTTAGGGATCATATATCTTGGGTCTGCTCCAGGTTTATTTTGAAACTTGAGCAAACATTAAATATCCCTTTGTTGTCTATGGTAGACTTAAAATAATAATGCTATTTGTTTTTTTGCCTCTCATACTAATGAGTTAGGAAATAGTCATCGGTGAGTGGAAAGAAAAACCTTTTAGTATTTGTTATTTTAAGTTAGCTTTTATTTGTTTCTTTACAATTGCTTTTATGCTATTTATTTGGAAATTAATTTTTTTCTCTTAAGAGTGTCTCTGCTTTGCAAGATTACGAGTCTTTTTCTTTCTTTGCATTGTCATGAATGAAGACTTGATAAAACTAGTCATTTATGATTGATAAAAGTATGATAGAACTTTGCAAAGTTTGAATGATCTTTGGATATTCAATACCAAAGAATTTTGCCTAATTAAAGTCTGTTTAATTAAGATAACAATGCGTAGTCCTTCATTAAAATTACCACAGAAAAAGTTCTTCCTGGTCCTTGGAGAGGATATTATATGCAAGCCCTGTTGCGTGGGTTGCAGAATGTCACTGGAATTTATATGCATTACTTGTCTAATTGCAGTAAATGTGGCGTGTCCAGATAGGTTTCGAGTTAGATGGCTGTTTGTTACCTACTGGAAATTGCTTGAAGCCTCAGTACCAGAGGCAGCTGTTCGTAGGTCCTTCACCTCTCCCCAGAGATTGCTCGGAAGACTATGTGGTTGGACCCTGTCTTTCATGGCTGGAGCAGTAAACATGACAGGTTGTTGGGGAGCCATCTGTTTAAAATGGCTTCTGCTTTGTATGCAGCAGTGAACTTGAGATCAGTTTTCTGTCTTTCTTCATATAACAGTCTTATTTGGTGTCACAACAGGTGGAAGTTGATGGCTCGAAACTAAATGTGACCAGTACGTGGAACTTGGCTTCGCCCTTATTGTCTGTCAACGTTGATGGCACTCAGAGGACTGTGCAGGTGAGTGTTCTGACGATTTGCTCAGAAGCCTTCCTCACATTCAAGATCCTTGTCGGTACCCGTGTGGCTAGTGCTCACAGACATAGCGAGGAAAGCTGTATTGTATTCATCTTACACTTTATATGCTTGAAAACATTTTTTTTTTTATTTTAGAGGCTCTGTAGTTATATCTTAATCTGAGAAATTAATATTTTTTTCAGGCGATCTCAGAAGGTCAGTGTGTTATATTTTGTTAAATAAAGAATCAGCAGTTTTCTTTGCTGTTGTGGGTTTTTAGTTGTAAAATGTGGCTGACATGCATCATTATCTTCCTTATCTATCCATTGGAATTTTACAGTATAAGATTAAAAGAAAAATGAGCTGTATAGGTTGACATCCTATAGCACATGACTTTCTAACCTTTCTTTCCCCCCAGATATAAAATGTTTTGCATTGAGGAGATGCCTTGAAACTTAGAGTTGAAAGAATGCTCTTTGTAATCGGTGACCTCTGTTTTAAAGTGGGAAACTATGGAAAGAGATTCTGCCCAAATCCCCCCAAACACATGGAAAATGTGGTTATCATGTGAATGAAAATCACAAATCCCATAGCACTGAATGCTGATTCTTTAACTTGATTTTACAGAGAAAACTAATGTTTAAAACTTAGAGAAATGAAGAGCGTTAGAGGTAAAAACTGATTCATATCTACCTCCAGTAAAGACTGCAGGCAGAGGATTCAATTCACAGTAACATATGATGACTGAACTGATTTCCCAGCCAGACTCAGTTGGCGTATTCTCTCTGTGGTTTTAAGAAACCTTCAACTCTCACTACTGAGCCCTCCCTAGACTCTGACTTGAGTTTTGATGACTTGTCCCTGTGTAACGTTTTCTCTCATACTTTCTTCCATATTCTAACTCCCTGTCTTATTTCATTTTCCAACTCCGTGTAAATGTAAATCATGAGATGATACTCTTTCAGACACTTGAAAGAAATATCGCTACATAATTTCACGTCACTTCAATCCATTTATTATTGTGTCTTCAAAAATATGGTTTGTTGTACTTTTTTGGGTTCAGCAGAATGTTTTCTGCAGCGAATGTTCTGGTTCCAGCCGTCGTGTGTTTTGGCACACAGGGGGACCTGTTGGTGGTGAGAGGAAAGAGGCAGAGTCTTTTCCGCGAGATCTGTCCCCTGTTGCTCCTAGCGCTCCCCACCTGGACTTGGCAGACCCTCGACTCCATGGCCCTTTCACATGGAGGATAGACGGCCGGATGTGTGTTCAGAATAATCACCAGAAATATCTCCTGATGATGCTCAGCCAATCTCTCTCCAGTCTTGTCAGTCCTTTGCTGTGGAGAGCATGACCACACCTGAGATGAATGGCCCCTTGAAGGCAGATCCGTTGGCTCTTGGAAGAGGTCATTACATCCAGTCAGTGCACTCTAATTGGAAGGAAATAAACTTGTGCAGAGAAGTAGATGGCGTATTAGAAAAATGTCACTTACCTTAAAAAAAGGTGAGGAAAGATTTTCCATACGGGAGGGAATTTTGTCTACTTTCTGTGGATCTTAGCATTCAGTTCTGACTTTCCAAAATATAACGTGGCTCCTGCAAAATTAACGTAGCCATAGTAATCATAAATAAAGCATAATGCTTACGGTGTGTCAGATACAAGCAACGTAAGTAGATTAACTCCTTTAGTCTTCACGACTGTATGAAGTAGATACTGTTGTTTATATTTTTATCAACGAGGCCACTGAGCATCAGAGAAACTAAGTAACTTGTTCAAGGTTACACAGCTAGTGAGAGATGGAGTCAGGATTTAAACCCCAGCAGTCTTTCTGTGGGGTCCTTGCTAGGGTGAACTAAGTAACTTCCCTATAGACACACAGCTAGGCAGAAGCTGAGCAGAAATTTACCCCTGGCAGGTGACCCCAGAGTATGTGCATTTCATCATTATGCTGTAGCAGTTTTTGATTTTTCCTACTGGAGTTCAAATAATAATTTACCTTGCATTCATGCTGTAAACTAGTAAGCTCAAGCTTTGATGTGCTACAGAATCAACTTGAAGACTCACTGAAACTCAGATGTTGGACCCACCCATAGCATTCACTCTGAGTTAGTAGGTGGTGTGAGCTAACTCTGCATTCTAATAAGCCTCTAGGTGCTGCTGGTCTGGGGACCACAGTTTGAGAACCACTGCTTTCAACCTTTGCAATCAGAATAAAGTGGGAGGCATGAGCTGATGACTTAAGGAGGAGCCAGGTCACACAAGGCCTTCTTTTTAAAAAAAAATATTTTTTAGTTGTAGTAGATATGATACCTTTATTTGTTTGTTTGTTTATTTATTTTTATGTGGTATGGGCCTCACATGTGCTGGGCGAGTGCTCTACTGCCGAGCCACAACCCCAGCCCAAGGCCTTCTTAATTCCACAGTTTGGGCTCTGCCTTATCCACAGGCCAAGGGGAAGCCAAGGCAGAGACTTCAGTAAGGAGGTGACAGTGTAACAGAAGGGTAGCTCACAGGGAGCTCTGGGGGTTGTTGTGTGTGGGAGAGCAGACTGGAGGAGGCTGAGGCTGTGATTGGAGGCAGAGGGGGAGAAGTCAACAGGAATTAGAGAAAGGGAGGTGAGGAATCATTCTCAGCAGCAGTTAAGGGGGACAGCGGGAGGGGCTGGTGGCTTTGCAGGCTCCTTTGTCAGTTTTTCTCTGCCTGCCCGTAGGCATGGGTACGTCTCACAGGGTTAGTCCTGCTTCTCTCTGTCCTGTCTTCCTGAGCTGCATGGTTCTTAGAGGTCAGCTCAGCACTCACTCACAGAGCGTTCTGAGATGTTACCTGTGTTTGTATTTCTCTCTGCACTTGTTCATGGTATATTCTGAGACCAACAGGATGGATATTCCCGCAGATATTTTTCAAGTGGTTTGACAAAGTTACTGCTGGATATTTGTGCATTCATACAAATTCTTAACTACAAAATTGTTGTATACAAAATGATATGTATTGCATCTATATAAAAGCTAAAGAATAATAGTATGAAAACCCGTTACACACCCTCGATATAAAAAAGCCAGTGTTGCTAATGCTCTTGGTAATGTATGGTGCCTCTATGATGAAATACCCTTTCCTTGTGCACTAACAGTAACTGCCATTGTAATTAGGACATTTTCATATGCAGTAAAAGTGTGAACAATGTTTTGTTTAGCATTTCATGATTTCAGCTCTGCGTGTTTGATCCCTGTCTGTCTTCATTCTTCTGTGGGTTGCCTGACTGTCGGGCACTGTGCTGGTGAGACTGGTCTCTGTTGATACATGTAGCTTTGGTCTATTAATTTCTGTGCTCTGTGTTTGTGATAGTCAGCATTCATCACTGTAACAAAACACCTGAGATAATTAACTTAGAATAAGTTTATTTTGGCTCACAGTTTTGGATGTTCCAGTCCATGATTGGACAGACCCTTTGCTCTGGGCCTCTGAGGGCACACTGGGTGGCATTCCCAGGGAGCACATGGTAATGCAACAGCTAAGCTCATAGCTAAGCCACGGAAGGAGAGGAAGAGAGACCAGGGTCCCACAGTCCCCTTTAGTGACATGCCCCACTGATCTCCCACTAGGCTCCACTTCCAAGTCCTACCCACTCCTAGTAGCACCACCTTGGGGACCAAGCCTTTAACACATGAGCTTCTGGGGATACTCAGTGTCCAAATTATATTAACTTACAATAATCTATTTGTTTATTCCCCTCTAAATAGACATAAGTGTTATTTTCATTATTTCATTGCCACAAATGGTGCTTCTATCAAACATTCCTGTTGAAATAAGGGTTTCTCTAGGGGGTGTGGCGGCAGAACATCTTAATCTCACACACCAGTACTGCATGTGCTTCCCTATGT
Source organism: Marmota flaviventris (assembly GCF_047511675.1). Classification (NCBI taxonomy): domain Eukaryota; kingdom Metazoa; phylum Chordata; class Mammalia; order Rodentia; family Sciuridae; genus Marmota; species Marmota flaviventris. The sequence goes on from NC_092501.1 coordinate 156,799,153, forward strand.
GGCTGCACCAAAGTAAATGCCCACCAAAATAGTGGTGCTAATGGCACTGATAACACGACTAGCAGCTGGCCTCATTCTGCGCTCACCATGTCGGCCTCTGATTGCTCCAGGTTCTTCATATTTACTAGTTTATTTTATCCCCACAGCGACCTGATAAAGTATGCACTAGTGGAATCCTGTTTGCATTTGGGGAAATAGAGGCTTGTAGGGGTTAACTTGCCTGCCCAAGGCATTCTCCTAGTGAATGGAAGAACCAGAATTTAAATCCAGGAATTTGTACCCTTAATAATTTTACTTTATATTCAGGTGAACTCTTAGTGTTCCCAGACTACTAAGATTTCTCCTGACTGAGGAAAAACTTTAAATTGAGGTATAATTTTTAATTGAGGTATATCAATTTAAAATGCAGAGAGTAATGCTGAACTCCAGGGTCTCGATGTAGACTCTCTGGTCACTGAACACATCCCGGAGAACAAAGCACTGGGGGCGTGCCACCACACTTACAGAGCTTGTGGTCAGACTAACCCACACTTGGGCTCCCCTGCCACAGCGAGAGGGTCCTCACTGACTAGGAACAATGACCAGGAACAATTTGTTCCAGAAGAAGAGGTCACACAGGAGAAAAGATATCCCAGAAGCCACTAAAGAAAAAAAATTTATGGCACAGGAATAAATTCAGCATAACATAAATATAAATAAAAGTTTTTTTTTTTTAAAGAAGCATATTTAGGAAAAAAATCTTTGTATACATGGGAGTAGAAATACATATTTAAATAAACATAAACATAAAATGCCTGAAGCATAAAGAAAAAGAATGAAATCAACGATATTAAATCTCTGCCTTAAAACTTTACCTGGATAACCAAAGACTTAAAGACCCAAGTCCCACACTGGCAGAAGCGATCTGGAATACATAACTAAACAAAGGATCAGGGTCCACAACACACAAAGAACCTCTACTCATCAATAAGCAAATCATCCAGTTTCAAAAATTGGACAAAAAGTCATGAACAGGCATTTTACAGAAGAAAAAAACAGGACTGCTAATAAATATATTTCAAAAACACTCATCATGAAAAACCTGGAAAATATTCTTTGAGGTTACAATGAGATACCATTTAAACTCCTCAGCCAGGAGAAATCTTAGTAGTCTGGGAACACCAAGAGTTCACTTGACTATAAAGCAAAATTATTAAGGGTACAAATTCCTGGACTTAAATTCTTTCAGGGTGAGGTAAAGAGGAACCTGGCAAGGAGAGTTGATTTGAGCAAAGAGTCGCAATCTGGCATTTGTTTTCTGGCAGATGTTGGAAGCTGGGTGGTGGCTCCCAGGGTGCTTTTGTGGATTTGGGGATTCGTTAGAACACTTAGTGCACACCATGTCTCTTCTGATTGCCTTCTGAGCTGAGTGTAGATGTTCTCATTAGTCAGGGTCCCGCTGCATAATCCACATCTGGGCCACAGAAAGTAGTTATGAATCCTTGCTTCCTTAAACTGAGGTCCAGAGTGAAAGTACAAACTTCTGTCATTGCTCTGACACCAACTAGGGATCGATTGATGGTCTTCCTTAGAATCCCTCAGACCACAGGAGACACATGGAAACGAGATTCTCATCAAGTCCCTTTCACTTATGGTGTTCAAACTCACATTCTTAGCTTAACAGTCTGTCTCTTACGTCCTCTGGAGGTACGAGATGGGCAGCTGCTGTTGCCTAGGTAGCTTCGCCTAGCATCTTTCCCAAGGGTGCATGGACGCTTAACACCTGTTTCATTTTATTGCTAAATCCCTGTTATTACATGAAAATGGCACTCAATTTTATTATCTGGTTAGATGATGAAGTATTTGGGAGGCAGCCTGTGTTTTTGTGACAGTTAGCTCCTTATTCATCCAATCAGATTGCACTGTCCATGCACTTTCCTGGTTTTCATTGGTAAATATTACTCATGACTTTCTTTAAAAATAAATTGTATTTTGCCAGTACCATCATTTGGATCATGAGTTTCATAGGTTACTAGCTTCCTTTAGTTGGTCTAAATTAGATATTTCGAGTTGACTTTGAATTCCTACTACCTTCCTGAGTTCCTGGCATGTATAAAGGCTCAATAATGAATGAATAGGTGGGCAGGTAAATGGACAGTAGCCTGGCATTTTAGAATTTCAGAAATAAATATCTTACCTGGCACAGTGGCTCATACCTGTAATCCAAGCAGCTTGGGAGGCTGAGGCAGGAGGATTGAAAGTTCTAAAGATCAAAGTCAGCCTCAGCATTTAGCAAGGCTCTAATCAACTTGTGAGACCCTGTCTCAAAATAAAAAGTAAAAAGGGCTGGGGATGTGGCTCAGTGATTAGGTGCCCTGGGTTCAATCCTGAGCATCAAAACAAACAAACAAGCAAACAAAAAAAGCTTTCTAAAAAGCTGATGTATCAATTTTATTTAATTCTTAATCTTTCTACGTTTGCAGAATTCATATTTGTTAGATAGGGAGTTGGTGGTGTCCTTCAGAAGCAGATTCACTGTGGTTTCTGTGAGAAAAAGACTATCAAGAAGGCTCCTGAGGACCCACCCACAGGCGCCTTGCTTATCGAGCAGTCCTTGGCCTACATTTGCTCTGGGTAATCTTGCTGTGATTTTGTACGTTTGGTATCCTGTAAGCCTCCTGTGTTTGGTTTTCCAAACCATTCTTCATGCTTGGGGAATTTTCTGATATTATCTCATTGAAGAGACTGTGCATTCCTTTGGTTTGAAACTCTGTGCCTTCCTCTATCCCAATAACTCTTAGATTTGGTCTTTGGATGCTGTCCCATAATTCTTGGATACTCTGTTCATGGTTTCTTATTATCTTCACCATGTGATCAAGTTTATTTTCCAGATTGTATACTTTGTCTTCATTATCTGACTTCTTTCTTCCAAGTGATCTAGTCTGTTGCTTACGCCTTCTATTGAGATTTTTATTTGATTTATTGTATCCTTCATTACAAGAATTTCTGTTTTTTTTTTTCAGAGTGTCTGTCTCTCTCTCTCTGTCTCTGTCTCTCTCAGTAATCTTTTGTTTCCTGTATTTGCTCTCTTATCTCATTGTTGTAGTGAACAATTTTTGCCTGAATTTGCTCATTTAGAACATTCTTTAATTCACAGATCACTTTAATTATGAACCTTCTGAACTCCTTCTCTGACACTTATCAACTTCTCTGTCCATGGGTTCTGTTATTATAGTGTCCTGGTTTGTTTGGGGCACTTTCCTCCCTTGTTTTTTCATGTTGTCTATGTGCCTTCCTGTCTTGCAGTGTGGACCTGAGATATTACAGTTTCTTCCCTATATTCTTGTAGTACCCGTGTAGATTGTCTATACCTCACCTTGTTGTTGGGCTTCCAGACTCTGCTGGTGTCCCTCAATGTGTGTTATTGCATCCTGGACCTGGGTCCTGAGCAAGTTGGTGTGAACAGATCTGAGCCAGGCCTGGACTCCCGCGGTAGTCTGCTGGTCGGAAGGGCTGATCCTGCGCCAGAGGCTAGGCTCTGGCAGGTGTCTGTCCCACAGGTGGAAGGGTTGACTGGGCCTACTGTGAGCCTGGATCGGGCGTGCCCTGCTGTGGGCAGTCTGGGCTGGGTCTCAGCTCCTGTGGTAGTCTGCTGGTCGCAAGATAAAAATGTTTTAAAAGAGGCTGGAGATGTAATGGCCCTGGGTTGAATCTTCAGTACTGCAAAAAGAATAAAAAATAATAATAATAATGATAATTTTACATATATACTTATATTTTGTGTATATAAATAATGTATATACATGGTATGTATATAAATAACATAAGATACATACTATTTTATATATATTATTTACATATTTTGTGTGTGTGTGTGTGTGTGTGTTGCTAGTGCTAGAACCCAGGACCTCCCATGTATTAGTCAAGTACTCTACTGCCGCTGAGCTACATATTCAGGCCTACTAATATATTCTATTTAACCCATTATACACAGAATGTTATTTCAACATGAAACAATACAAAATGTCACTAATGTGACACCAGAAACAACCCAACTGTGTGGCATGCCTGCAACACTATCATGTCTTAAACAGTGGAATGATTCAAGTCCTACCAAAATAATGAGTTGTCTTTAACAGAAAAACTCATTATATTGCTTCACTGTTTAAATTAAAATTTAAAAATTATTAAAATTAAATATAATTGAAATTCTTCCATCCCGCCGGTCACATTTCAGGTCGTCAGTAGCCACACTTGGCTACTGATTTGGTATGAGTTTGAACAACTCATAAGCCAAGCTCTTTGTAAATCAGAGTGTTTTAGATGGAAAAGCAGTGATTCCCTCCACCCCCCAGTGTTCCCCCATATGTCAACCACAGTTTTGGTATTTTTCATTTAAAAATAAATTAGAACAATGAACTGAGGAATAATGAATAAATTCATTTTAAACAGAAGGTAAATTTATCATCTTGTTGTCAGATTTTCCTAATTTTAAATTTAGAACCATAACAAAAGTTAGAGCTATTTTTAAAAAGTGGAATGATTTCCTGCCTGTAGTATATAAGCAAAGTGACCAAAGGAAACAAAATATTTTACATATATACTTATATGTAAAATATGAGTGTATGCTGTGTCCTCTCCGTGTTGAGCTCTCTCTGTTTTCTCCACCACCCTAGAACCTTTGTAGTGAGGAACTTGCTGGATCAGTAGAACTTTTAAAAATTATTACTGTGGTCAAGCTCTGAGATTCCTGTAAAGTCATTTTTTTAAAAAAACATTGAAAGAGACTCTTCAGTTTTACTTTGAGCACTCAAATAGTTCTGCATTTCTCATACAATGTCGTTTGCTGGGATGGAACATATTGTTTCTGTTGGCATTTTACGGACTGCATTTTCACTGCCTACGCTCACGTTGTTGGAACATTTGCAAGCAGAGCCCACTAACTGCTATTGGCCTGTTTCTTTGTGCGGCATGATTTCTTCTATCCACCTGCTCACAGCAGGTTGTCTTCAGGCCCCAAGAGTAGCTAAACACTTTGGAAAATATCTGGAGATCCTGCTAAGGCCTAACAATTTCTGCATTTGTCTGATGTGGAGCTATTCATGGTATACATTTGAAGACTTTTTTCTTTTTCTTTCTCATATTCTTGCTTAAATGTTTTCAAGAGAAGATAAATTTATTATAAATAACGGTACAGAGCTGAGTGCAGCTCTATGCATTCTATATTGAATAGGTCATTGATATTCAACTAAGTGGAACTAATTTTCCATGTTTAAGCAGACAAATTTGGAATAGTGTCACAGGAATCTCATGCTATTTACTGCAGAATACCAGATTAAATGGATGACTTGTGAATTGATTGGAGTATTAAATAGATTATATAACATGATAACTTAAAATACTTAGTGGGCTACGTAATGTAGAATATAACCAAGCACATGAATATGATGGAGAAGATGGCACAGGTCTGCAGACTGTGTACACTCTGGGATGTATTTACAAATGTTTGTCCAAACAGAATCTGAATTGATTTTTGAAATTTAACCTTTTGTTTTGGAGGAAAATAAATTGTTAATATTTATATCCACTTAGAGTTTAAAATAAGTTATTTTCTTTTCAGTAGTTTAGATTAAAATGAAATATTTCCACAATGTTTAAAGGTAAACTTTAGTTTCAATCCTAGTAAGGATGCTAAACTTTAGTTTCAATCCTAGTAAGGATGCTATATTTTTGAAGGGGGTACCAGGGATTGAACTAAGGGGTGCTCTACCACTGAGCTACTTCCTCAGCCCTTTCTATTTTTTATTTTGAGACAGGATCTTGCCAAGTTACGGAGGCTGGCCAGGAACTTGGAATTCTCCTGCCTCAGCCTCCTCAGTAGCTCGGATTACAGGTGTACACCACCCATTCCTGGCTAAAATAATAATGATTATTATTAGTAGTAAGTGTTTATTATTATTATTGCTGTGGGACTGAACTATACCTCCAACCCTGAAAATTAATATTTTAATTAGAAAACTAAATGAAGGGACTTACCTTTCTGCCTAAACTTTGCCAATCCACAAACATGCTCACACGTGCATGCACGCGCACGCACGCACACACACACACAAAGTGAATTTGGAATAAGTGTTTTCCATGTTTTAAAGATGTTTCTTCCCATAACCACCACCTCTTAGAAGTAATTAGCTATTATTTTGTACTATATGTATGTGATTACTGTAGAGTCATCAAATGTAACATGAAACCATCTATTTAGGTTGTGTAGGATATATAAATATATAACTTAGAATAAGTAGAGGTTAGTATTTTTTTCTAAAGAAGGAGGAAATGAAAGAGTAATTATTAACCATCTCCTTTTTACAGTCCTGAAAACATCAATTACAGTTACACATCTTAGAAAGCAGCTCGCCAGAAGAGCAGAAATGACCCTTTTCATTCTGCTTAAAAAATGTAATCACAATCTAACAGCTGAGATGTATGTACAGCTGTAGTTTAAAATATTAATTTTGAGGCAGGCCTACCTGCCTTCAGACTGTGGTCCTCCGAGCTGAACCGTCACCTTGGTCTTTCCTGGCACATACTTCACGATTGGGAGTTGCTTGTAAAATGTTAACAGAGCGGGGGAATGTCCTTCTGGAAGCCACCCCCCCCCCCCCCCCGCCCACACACACACATGCACCTACTTTTTTCTCCTCTGCTGTTAATAGAAAATTATATTTTAGTGGCTGCTAGAGGAAGAGGATTTTGAATAGAATGAACATTGATTGTAGTAAACATGGAAAATAATACGAGCAGCTGCACTGGGGACTGGTAAGACAAATCCCGTGGTCATGGCCTTTGACGAATATTATCAATTTGGGAATCGGTGGGGGAGGAAGAAAGCGATCCTTTTCTCCCTTTTACTGCTCAGTGACATTACTTTTAAATGTTAAATTTCCTCTGATTTCATTATTGAAGATACTTTTTTGAGCATTTGATTTGTTTTGTGACTGTTTTGACTTTGTTGAGTAAGTTGCTTATATTGTATGAATTTCATTGTAACAAATGTTGAAACCATTTTTTTCTAAAATTTACTTTTCTTTAAAGAAATAAAAAGCACATTTTGTAAATGTTGGAGCAGACTATCAAAATAAGAAAAGAAGGAAATTTTTATCTGGCTATGAAGTGCCATTTAAAATAGAAAAAGGGGTAGAATATTTGGAGAAAATATTTTAACAAGGGTGGAATCTGTTTTAATAAGGTGGAATAGAAGTCTTAATTTGGACTAATACTTTTGCTCTTGGCTTATCAAGTGGTCAGTTCATGTTTGTTTTGGCATGCATCCAACTCATTTTTGTACATATTGAGTACTTGGTTTTTTTGTGGATTCTAAAAGCTAATTGTCTTAATCCTTCAGTGTGGGAAAAGCAAATGTTCCTTTTAGAAATGTTCCTTTTAGAAAGAGAATTAAATTCCCTTTTCTAGTTAAGTTTCATTCCCTCTCTTCCTTAGTTCCATTTGCCAAGATATGTCAGACTTTGGTACCTCCCTGTCTTCCTTCTCTGCAAGTAGTAGTCATAAGGTGAAAAACAAGACTGTGGTCCTTCTATTTGTAATTGTGGCCTGCCTTGAATGGAGTGCAAAGTTAGGTGGAACTTACTGGTACTTTATCTATGGATACACACTCAATGATAAAACTTTTGTTTTTCATATGACAATCTAAATTTTAAAATCTATTTTCATATTAATTATTGTGAACTACTAATGTTTGCCTGGGAATGAGTCCAGCCCTCCTAGGGCAAGGAAAAGCCACGTCGGCATTGTCTTGGTGTGACTCGGGCAGCCTTCTGGGCATTGCAGATAAAGCCGGAGCAAGTGACACAGGAAACCTGTAAGCACAGAACGCAGGCAATCTTAGTAAGACCCCGGAGGCTGGAGGAAGACCACTGGATAGGATAATGCATGGAAAGTGAGACAGGGCCCAGAGGCAGTCCCCTCTGCATAGCCAACACCGAGCTGAGACCAATGAGGAGAAGGAGAAAACCTTGCCAACGTCTGGTAGATGAAAGGTAGAAAGAATGTGGGGAGGAGAGCAGGGGAGCATGGGCGAGGACCGGGCCGTGAGCTAGGGCCCTTGTAAGCCAGAGTTAGGGTCCTACTCGTTGCCATTATGAAGCTTTTAGAGGGTTGTGCATAGGAGATGGAGAGATTGATAGGACGTGACTCCAGATCACTGCTGAGGAGGACGGGCAGCTAGCTGGGCCTGATGGTGGAGACAGAGATCATCCATTTGTCTGGTGCAGGCCTTGGTGGGAGGCCCCAGGGGCTTAGACCAGAAGACAACTGCCAGCCCACACCACCTGCTTCTGTGGACTCATGAGTTGAGTGGTTATTACATTTTTAAGTGGTTGGGACGGGGAATAATGTTTCATGGCTTATAAAAGTTATGTGAGATTCAACACTCAGATGGTAGCAGTGGAAATTCAACAAAACATAGTTTTGTTGGAGCAGAGCCATGCCGGTTCCTTTGCACGTGTCTGGGCGCTCTTGCAGCAGTTGCTGTGAGTAGAGGTGGAGTGCAGGGTGTGCCCTGCTCACAGCCGTGTAGGGCCTGGCACAGGTGAAGCTACTGTGATCCTTTGAGCTCGACCAAGATGAAAATTTTGCTGAACAAGAAGAACCACCCTCAACCACCGTTACCAAACACTGAATGGCTTTGAAATCGCTTATGCTGCAGTTTAACGAATTCAACCTACACTGCAAGATGAAACTGCTTAGTGTAAAACTTGTACTGACAACAACTAGCGCTTGAATCACAATAATAGCAAGCTGCTTTGAAAAAGTCTTTAATATCTTTATTTTAGTCGACAGGTACTAATTGTTCTTACCTGCGAGGTATGGTGTGACATTTCAGCACATGTCTCAGTTGTGTAGCAATCAACTCAGGATATTTAGGTTATCCATTGTCGCAGACACTCATCATTTCTTTTTGAGAAGCTCAAAAATGATAAGTGTCAGGCTTCTTTTTACACTTCCTGGGCTGTCAAAACATTTAATACAAGAAGCTAATTACAGTTTCAGCAGCATTTTTCCAAACCTCAATGCAAGGGCAAAGGGGATTTCTGTATTTTAATCCATTTAGCTGAACAGTTGAGGAGCTTCTGCTTGCCCTTCCTTGGAAGTGATTAAACTGCGGTGTAAGATAAGCTGAACGGCACAGATCAGGGAAAATGTCTAACAGTTCTGTAAATGCCTGCCACGCAGTGGATCTGCTCTGGTGGAATCATGTGCTTGTGGATTGAAGTCAGGCTTTGGCAATCCCTCTGTGTGGGAAAAGACATTGTCAAACATAAAATACATAAACCCCACTGCAGATCAGCAGTTATAGGCAAACATTTGCATTTGATTTTGATGATAAGGAACATCAAGCCCTATACTGGACAAACCTTTGTCCTGAAAATAAAAGAATTCCATTCTCCTTATTAGTGAACCAGTATTACAGAAAGTTGTGCTCAGCTACATTTTGAATTTTATATTTAAAAAGTTATGGAAATTTGTTTTCTCACATTATAAGTAGCCACATAATATCCACAAATTGTGCATCTGGGCTCATAGAACCTAAAATGTTTACTGTATGGCCCATCACAGAAAAAGTTTCCTGACCTCTAAATTACATCAAGATGGTAGCAGTGGAGATAGGAAGGGGACTAATGTGACATGTATTTTTGGTGGAGGGCAGAGAAGATTGGCAATGGATTTGCCAATTAGATACTGGGTAAGATACGGGGTAAGAAGGAAGTTAAAGAATGGAGTGTGAGGCTGGGTGTGGTGATGCACACCTGTAATCCCAGCTGCCTAGGAGGCTGAGGCAAGAGGGTCACAAGTTTGAGGCCAGCCTCAAAAACTTAGGGAGTCATTGTCTCAAAGTTTAAAAAAAGAAAAAGAAAGGGCTGGGGATGTGGCTCAGTGGTTAAGTGCCCCTGGATTCAATGCCCAGTTACCACCCACCTAAAATATGGACTGTGCCCTGTGGCTCTTCTTTCTGACCTAGGCTGCCAAGGACAGAAAATTTAACCACTACTGGGGAAAGTCCGTGGCTGGTAGTAATGGGGTGCTGTCACAGGGTATTTCCTCACTACTCTGAACCCCAGGAATGTGGTGGCAGGCATGTTCATTGATCACCTGTCCACAGTCCAGACCGTTGTGCACTACCCCTTTCCCTGATTTCTTAGCAGCTACACCTGTACTTCTCCCCAGCCAAATGTCTATGTTAGATGATCAAAGGATATATACCTTATTTTTATTTTTCATAGTATGTAAAAACTAAAGAATTTTGGTGAAGATTGCTCTTAGGTTTTTATTTCTACAGCTTTGATGGGGTATTGCTGGCATTGAGGAGAAAGTGTAAGAATTGATCCTTGACCTTCAAAACCTCTCCATCTGGGGCTGGGGCTATAGCTCAGTTGGTAGAGCACTTGCCTCGCACATGTGAGGCACTGGGTTCAATTCTCAGCACCACATAAAAATGAAATGAAGATATTGTGTCCATCTACTATAAAAAAACATTTTTAAAAAACCACTCTCCATCTAATTGACGATCAAGTGTAAGGCACTGTGTAGATACTGCATCCACACAGGCAGAGGAGGGGTGTGAGTCCTGTGCAGCACCAGTGCAGGCAGGTTGCTCTAACCTTCCTGTGTGCTGGGTCCCTCGTCTGTAAAACAAAACGGAGATCATCTTTGGGTTCAGGTGCTCTTCAAGCCCCAACCATCAGAGTTGCTTACCTCTCAGGTTTCCAGCGGTTTTGCTCGGTCTCTGACTCCTCTCTGTCCCCACTCTTCAATCTTGCCATTGTCTTTCTACAACATAGACCTGCCACGCCCCAGCTCTTAAGAATAAGAACTTTGTCAACAATGAGCTGCCCTGGACAAAGACAGACCTGGCTGCTGGCTCGGGCTGAGGCTCAGTGGTAGAGCACTTGCCTAGCATGTGTGAGGCCCTGGGTTCTATCCTCAGGACCACATAAAAAAATTAACAAGTAAAATAAACTTTTTAAAAAGAGAGAGAGCGACCTGGCTGTGTATGTCCTTGACTGTTTTCTTTCTTGTCATTTCCATTCTTCAGCCAACCTTCTCTCTGCCCACACTGAGCTCCTCAACTTTCCTTAAATATACTGTACTTGTTTTTAATCTGAAATTGGCATAAATGGTTCCATTAGCACAAAAGTTTCTCTGTTACTTCCTGTTTGAGAATACCTGCTCATTTCAGAAAAATAATTTTTATTGCCAAAAATGTATCTATTTATCACTCAAAAATGTTATATTTAAGAATGTGGACTTTACAGAATAGCTAAATCAAGCTAACTAAGATATATATTACCTCACATACTGATTGGTTTTTTTTTTTTTTTTGGTCAGAACATTTAAAATTTTTCTTGCTATCTTCAGTAGTATAATACATTGTCACCAACTGTATCTACTGTATCTACCATGTTGTAAAATGGACCTCTTGAACTAACTGAAATTTTATATCCTTTGACCATTAACTCTCCGCCTCTGGTAACCAACCTCTATTTTCTACTACTATTTATTTATTTTCATTTCAGCACTTGAACCCTGGGGGTACTTAACCAATGAGCCACATCACCACCCCTTTTAATTTTTCATTGTTATGGTCTCACCAAGTTTCTTAGGGCTTTACTAAGTTGCTGAGGCTGGCTTTGAATTTGCGATCCTCTTGCCTCAATCTCCTGAGCTGCTGAGATTATGGGTGTGTACCACACATCTGGGTTTTTTCCTGGCTTAGACCCAGGGCCTCTCCCACGCTAGGCAGCACTTTACCATGAGCCACATCACACTCTCTTCTTCTATGAGTTCAATTGTTTTAGATTTCACATGGAAATGAGATCCTCAGTATTTATCTTATTTCACTTACCATACTGTCTTCCAACATCATCTTTATTGTTACAAAGGACGAGTGATTTTCTTATTTTTTAAGACAAAATAGTATTCTATCGTGTATATTACAGAATTTTTTAATTCATCCATTGGTGATCTTGACTGTTATGAATAATGCTTAAATGAACCATGAGAGTACAAATATCTCTTCAACATACTAATTTCAATTCCTTTGAATATAAAACCAGTAGTAGGATTGCTGGATCATAAGGTAGTCCTATTTTTAATTTTTCAAGAAACTCTATTCTGTGTTCTGAATGGTTGTAATTCTGTTCATTTTTTTAATACCAGCTCTAATATTTATCCACAAATCTTCTTTAACTTTTCAGGCATTTAGTTGGTCTTTTACCCCACAGTACCTTGTACAACTTGTACAGTGGATTCATCATACTGAATTATACTTATTTAAAGTTGTGCTGTCTTTTCCTTAGTCTCCGAGAAGGCTAGCCAGCAGTGCTACACATGGTGGTCCATGGGTTGATGGGCAGTGAGAATGAGGACTATAGAAGAAGCCCCAGTATCAGATCTAGGCTTCCACTCAGGTCTTCATTGAACCTTTCACTGAACACTAAGGAAATAATTTATTTTATTCCATTCTGTGTTCTTTTTGTCACTTTTTGCCTTTATTCACTTATCCATGTCCATTTAAAAGGAAAAACAGGTAAGTGAAAAAGAAAAAGATCAACTAAATTTCCCAGAAATAAATTGTTTTATGTACATTATTTATTCTAGAATTTTCTATAATATATGGAGTTTCTTTATGAGACTTATTCTAACAAACTGATTAGTTCTTTCTTTTTGCACTTTGAAATATACTACAGGTTTAGCATCTCTAATTTGAAATTCAAAACCTCTTTGAGTGCTGTTTTTGGGGATTAGGAGTGTTCAACCAGGATACTCTATGCAAATATTCCAAAGTCCAAAAAAAGCAAAAACCAAAAACCCCCAACTCAGAAACATTTCTGGTCTCAGGCATTTTGGATAAGGGATATTCTACCTGTGTGAACATGTTTTGCATCTTTAAAATTTTTAGATGTCTTTGTGGATATACCGTAATTTATGTCATGACTCCTTTTGCTAGTCCTTGAGATTACCCGGCATTTTTCAGTTCTGTGAACTACAGGGAGATACCATATTTGTAGACTTATTTTTGTGCCTATCCATAATTTTTTTTCCTTAGTATTAATTCTTAGAAGTGAACTAAAAGGGCCCAAGTAATAGCATGGATATTGAATTCCCTGTTCTGTAGGATGCTGCCTTCTCTGCCAGCTGAGGATGTTTTATCAAATCACTTGCAATATTTGCAAGTTGGGGAAACATTTTGCATTTAACCATTTTCCTCCTCATTTCTCCAGCCTTCCCCTGTCAAGGAGCAGCGGGCTCAGCTGAACCCTGGAGGGTCCCTCGAGGTCCCATTGCTCTAGTGATCTCAGAGCTTAATGTTAGTAAACTTGCACTTTTGGAAAAGGAGTTTAATTAAGATACATCTGTAATAGTTCATGGCATGCAGTTCAGCGAAGGCCACTCAGTCTCTCCAGGACTTCTGGGAACTTTTAAATCATAGTAGCTCATTTAGAACTGCTTCATATGAAGCTCCTGGGCCATCTCTGATTAGTACAGAAAAAGGAAAAATTTGAGGAACACGTTAGGATTGAATAGAGCACTTTTCTCAAGAGAAAGATCTGAAAAGTCTGATTTACTTTAAGTAAACTATTTAGTCAGCCATTTTTAGCAATATTTTGACTTTTAACAAGTTTAAACAAGAAAGATACATGTAAATAGTAATGTATTTGCTTTGATCATATTTGACTTATAGATAAATGTATAGTGTAAAGGTGAAATCTGTTTTTTCACTTTTCTCTGGACACAAATGAATTACATTGTTTTCATGGTTGGTTTAAACAAATGCTAATTTATTTTAATAACTTTATTGAGATACAGTTCACATGCCATCTAATTGTACCCATTTAAAATTACAATTCAGTGGGGTCTGGTCTGTTCAGAGTACATAGTTGTCACCCCCAGTGTTATTAGAACATTTTCACATCCCAAAACAAACCCCATACCAATTAGCAGTTACCCTGTCTCCTCCCAACACTCCTCCCTGAGGCAACCACTAATCCACTTTCTATTCTAGACATTTTGACTAGATGGAGCCATGCATGTTCCTTGGTGACTGCCCGCTGTTTTTGCATGTGCTGTATTTCATTTCTTTTTATTATTTAGTAACATAACACTGTTCCACTGTGTGGACGTGTACTGTGCTGTGTTTCGTCATCATCAGTTGATGGACATGCCGGTGTTTGCCTGTTGTGAACACTCATGTACAAGGTTCTGTGTGGGCGCACATTCATTTTATACTTTTTTTTTTTTTTTAAGTGTCTTTCTCGAGAAGCTGGTGGACACATGAGCATTCAGTTTCTTGGCACAGTGGTAAGTACAGAAGAATAATTATTTGTGTATTCTCTTAATTTAGAGACAAAAATAGTATTTGGCTAATTTTAGCCCATGAGTTTCAACCTGCTTCATTGTGGGTTTAGTTTGCTGGTAAAGTAAGATGTTTGTATAAGAAGCACATGCCTTAATGTGTTACAGCAGTTTCCATGATAGAATTTTCATAGACACTTCTTATGAGAACATATTTTTTTAAAAATTAACTTATTGAGTATTTTAAGTACTTTTTTCTATTAAAAACTTTCTCTGTGTTTATATAATAAAAATAAGAGTGTATTACATAAAGTTGCTTTTGAAAACAGTGAGCTTGACCTTTATCCCCTTCAGTTTTCTTTAACTTTCTCTATAAGGTCCTTTTAAATCTAACTTTCTAATGAAATTTAATGATAATCCTACTTTTATTAATTTTTGTCTAAATCCTATTGTTTTAGATAATGTTATAAAATAATTATAAGCATGATTTAAATATAGCTATATCTAACATTATGATGGGTATCCTACTTTTATTAATTTTTGTCTAAATCCTATTGTTTTAGATAATGTTATAAAATAATTATAAGCACTATTTAAATATAGCTATATTTAACATTATGATGGGTAGATATGACATTTTATTTATCCCTGAATCTCACTGTTAGGTGTAGGCTACTATACTTTTTTTTTCTTTACAAATGGTATCATGATGAGCACCTTAATGTATTTTACTTCTTTGATGTTTTGAATTATTTTCAAATAAGTATAAGATATTTTAAAAATATATGATACATTTCTTGATGATGGAATGTGATGATCATTATTATCCAAAGTACAGGTATGAAGACACATGTTGGTGTGAATATACTATGTATACAACCAGAGATATGAAAAATTGTGCTCTCCATATATAATAAGAATTGTAATGCATTCTGCTGTCATATATAAATAAAAATAATAAATTAAAAAATATTTGATACATTTCTTCCTAAACATAATCAAAGCCATGAATATTTTTATGGTTCATTATAAATTTTCTAGTTATTTTATATCTTTTTAGAACCCTACCCATTATATATTAGAATACTACTTTGCACTCTCTCACTGGTATTATAGTTTTCTAAATTATTTATCTGCTAAAAAGAGGTTTGCTTGATTAAATATTAAATATATTAAATGTTTTCACATATAATTTATAATTATTAGTAGTAGCATTAAAAATTTCAGAATATTTTTTAGATAAGCACATTATTGTTTTAATTTTCACTTCTGTATTTATTGCTACCATCTTTGAATATTTTTCACATATCCATTTACTAAGTATTATTTATAATATGAGAAATGTCTACTCATGTCCTTTGGGTACATTGTTCAGGATATATATTCACATAGCAAGTTTCTGGTAGCTGGATGAGTTTATTGAGAATTTCAGAGAGGCCTGTGGCTTGAATAAAAAAAAATGCAATGATTTTGCACCCAGTGAGATGGGAATGATATTATAATATATATTCACAGAGCACTTCATCATTTATATATGCACAAAGATGTATGTGTAGTTTACATATACAAAGTATGTGTATATTCAGGCTCTAGCTCATTGATTGTAACCTAAATTTTAGGTATTGAACCTAAGGCTTATGGTTATTCTTATAAAATAATGCAACAAAAACTTTATTATTGAGATGTATTTCAAGAGAAACTATATTAGATTTGAATCCAATGGGTGAGTGTGTGTGTGCGCGCACACACACCCACATGTGTATAGAAGGAGAAATTGATATTGATTGATTTTAAGGAATTGCTTTGCTCAGTTGTGGATGGATGGCAAGTCCTGGCCTTCAGGGTAGGCCATTCAGATGGAGACAGTGGAAGTGTGCAGTTCAATCCCCCCAAAGGCCATCTTCTGACTGATTGCTCCTTGTTGGTCAATTGTTTTCCATTAAGACTCAAATGATTGGATGAAGCCCCCCCACATTATAGAGGATGATCCACCTTACTCCAGGTTCACTGATTTAAATGTGCATCTCATCCAGAAAATACCCTCACAGATGCATCTGAAATGACATTTTATCAAATATCTGGGTACTGTGGTCTCACTAAGTGGACACATAAATTTAACCATCACAGAAGTGAATATCCCATCCCTTAGAGGTGTTTAGTTCTTTACAGTGGCTCTTTATTCAGAGATAGAATCACACTGTGCCCCTGATCCACTGCTGAAGTAGTAGGAAAGTGATTCTGTATAAATGGAGGCTTATCGGCCTCTTGATCCTCTTCAGACATGGCCGGCTCCTTCCTCAGGGGCTCTGCACTCGCCCTTCTTCTGTCGTGACTGTTAGGAACATCTGCCTACACGTCTGCTGTTTTCTTGCTATTCTGTGCCAGGGATTGAGCCCAGAGCATCAACTGCTAGGCAGGGGCTCTACCACTCAACTGCTAGGCGGGGCTCTACCATGAGCTACAGCACCAGCCCTTTTCATTTTATTTTGAGACAGGTTCTCACTAAGATGCTCAGACTGCCTCAGACTTGGATCCTCCTGCCTCAGCCTCCTGAGTAGCTGGGATTACAGTTTTGCTTCACCACACCTGGTCTCATTCATAATCTTAATCACCCTTTCTGACATTTTATTTTCCCCCTTCCTGCTTTCTTCTTTTTCTTTAGCAACTGCCACTGTTTGACACAGTATACATGCATTTTTTGATGCATTGATTGTCTTCCCTTGCATGTAGCAAGCTCCATGGGCATAGGCTTTTTGTCATTTGGCGCAATGCTCTGAACAGGACCTTGTGGGTATTCAATAAATATTAGTTCAGTGAATGAGTGCCGTTGACTCGTGTGGGATTTAAGTATCAGACTTTTAAAAGAAAAATGAAAAAAATTATATAGAAAAAAATGTGTTAAAAGTAAGTGTGGGGGGGCTGGGGTTGTGACTCAGCTGTAGAGTGCTCGCCTTGCATGTGCGGGACCCTGGGTTCGATCCTCAGCAACACATAAAAATAAATAAGTGAAATAAAGGTATTGTGTCCAACTACAACTAAAAAATAAATATTTTTTTAAAAAAAGTAAGTGGGGGGGGGGCTGGGGATATAGCTGATATAGCTGAGTTGGTAGAGTGCTTGCCTCGTGTGCACAAGGCCCTGGGT
The DNA here is from genome assembly GCF_047511675.1 of Marmota flaviventris. Taxonomy (NCBI): domain Eukaryota; kingdom Metazoa; phylum Chordata; class Mammalia; order Rodentia; family Sciuridae; genus Marmota; species Marmota flaviventris. The sequence goes on from NC_092501.1 coordinate 156,816,643, forward strand.
TCAATCCCCAGCACCACACACACACACACACACACACAGTAAGTGTGAGGGTGTTTGGGACCTTAGAATTGAGCTAATCTGTCTTCCTCAGATAAGGAAAGTTGGCATCAGAAGAGACGGTGTGACCCACACAAGGGCGGTCAGAGCAAAGGAGGGTGCCCAGAGTCCTCCCCTCAGTCCAGCCCTCATTCCATCAGCAAATGCCCTTTCATTTTATTCCCTTTCACTCACATTAGGCACCCAAACAGACTAGAGAGAAAGAAAGAATTAAGCACATACACACACACACACACACCACACACACACACACCCCTCTAATAAACTGCTTACAAATGTCACCTGAAAAAATGAAAATAAGAGTTTCATGTGGCTGATGTTCCCTTCTCCCACTAGAAAGTAAGAGACTGTTTTCTGGGGTATCCAGAGGCTCTGGGTCCACTCTACACAGAGAAGGAATCCAGTCCTAACACAATTCTTCAGCCCAGCAGTTTGGAGACCCAGATAGTTTGTTGCATTGAATTTTTCCCCTGTGTATTATTAGCAGTAGTGGGTTAGTACAGAAGAGGCGAAATGGTGTGCAGTTCATGGACTGTCAGAACAGATGGAGATTGGCTGACACTCTCACGTGCTGCTTCAGTGGAAGGTGTCCAAAGCAGACATAGCGGCAAGGACACAGGTCAGGAGCAGTAGTCGCATGGTAGAGGTGAGGCCCCAAGTATGCATTGTCTTTGTGAGAATCCTTGTAGAATTTTCTATTAAAGTTGGGGTTTTGAGTATTAATAACAATAGCCTTCAATGTTCAAAAAAAGTTTAAATTTAAACTAAGAAAAATACTTCTTTGTATCACTAAATTTCAGTAGTGATATTAGCATTTCAACTGAGGGAAAGTAGAGATAAGGATAATTAATTTCATTCAATTTCTACTCAGAAATTTTAAAAAATGTGTTGTTTTTATGTCCTGTAAATCTCATGACTTTTTAAAAACTTGGTTTTATTAGATGACATTACATATTACAAAATATTATAAATATATTTTACATAATTGTACGAGTACATTTAAAAGAACATTTTATAAGCTGAGCACAGTGACACATGCCTGTAATACCAGCAATTACTGAAGCTGAGGCAGGAGGATGACAAGTTTGAGGCCAGCTTCAGCCACTGAGGGAAACTCTATCTCAAAATAAAACATAAGAAATGGCAGATGATGTGGCTCAGTAGTTGGACACCCCAGGGTTCAATTCTCACTGCCTCCCTAAATAATCATGACAAATAAATAAAAACTTATAATACATTTGTAAGCTTTAAAAAATAATGATAAATTCCCATGTACCCACTATACAATTTATTTTTAGAAATTACCATGACTTTTGAAGATTTCTGGTGTTCTTCCATGATCGTGTCACTCCCTGCCATGGGAAATTTCTTCCTGATTTTGTATTTATCATTCTGTCTTTTCTTTATAATTTTTCCACATATTTGCAACCCCAGATAATACATAGTTCAGCTTTGCTTGCTTTCAGACCTGACACACATAGGGTTATATTCTCTAGTCTCCCGTGACTTGGTTTCCCTGCTGGGCCTTGTTTGTGAGACCCGTTGCATGCAGCTGGAATTCATTGGTACCCACAGCCAAGCAGACTGTTCTTGGGTTGATAAGCTGAGCAGTTTTCAGCTTTTTGCCATAATTCTTAGTGCTACCATGAGCATTTCTGAACATGGGTACCGTGTCCTAGAGGCACACGTGGGGCGACACTGCATAGTTATATGGATTTAGTCCATTTGTATGTTGTTTGGATTTTTAATAAGGCAGAAAGAATCAGGTTGGGGAGCATATGACAAGTTCTGACTCTGAGTTACAGATAGAAGCAACTGTCAAGAACTGCGAGCAGTCTGAGATTTCCCTTTCTTGCAAGATGCCAAATTGATCTGCTACAATTTCATGGAGAATGCTGGAAAACATGAGACTCCAGGTCAGAAGTAAAGGACAGTTGATTAGAACAGTAGCAGTGGCCAGAGGGTCATTTTTGCTCCATTGCCCTGAAGCTACATTCCCCTGGGGTGATGCAGGGAGAGAGGGAGATGTTGCCTGCACACACTAGGGACTGCACCCGAGCTGGGAAGCCGAGTCTTTTATAATGGGCACTCTTCATACCTTCCCTTTGTTCCAGTCTACAAACATCCCACAGAGCAAGGAACAATTGATGTTTTACTCGTAAGAAGTGGAAAAACGTGAGAGACCCATGGAGACTTGTCTCCTTACAGTGATGAATGAGTGTCACTTCCTGGTCAGAGATGCCCAAAAGCCAAATGTGAGCTCTCAAGGCCCCTGTTGTGTTCCCATTGGAAGCTGTAGCACAGATGCGACTCTGCTGTCCTGGTCTGTGGGTGAAGAGTGGGGCTGAGCATTGCCACCCCCAACATTCAGTTGCTGAAGCTTACCTTAATAATAAAGGAACATAAAGGCCCATCTTCTATCTATAAAACCTCATGTCCACTTTAATAGATTTCAGATGCATGTCAGGGGTATAGATTTGAGATTCAATAAGTGTATTCGGTTGACTGTAAAGGCTTTGCTCAGAACTTTCAATCCAAACCTGAGGTCTCCTTTCTATCATGCTGTTTGAAGTATAGTTAAAATTTAACTTTAGTGTCTATCAACCTCATCACACTCCTACTCCTAAATTATAGTTTGTAGGAGTGTGTGTGTGTATAGTGTATGTATATATGTGTGTGTGTGTGTATATATGGTTTGTAGGAGGTGTCTGGGGCTGCTGCCACACATTATCACCTACCAGAAGGCTGGAAACAGCAGCAGTGTCTTCTCTCACGACTCTGGAGGCAGACATCTAAAGCCCAAGTGTGGGCAGGTTTCCTGAAAGGCTTCAGGGAGAGTCTGTTTCATCCTCTCCTCTCTCCTGGCTTCTGTAGTTGCTGGCAGTCCTTGGTATTCCTTGGCTTCTAGCTGTGTCCTTCCAGTCTCCTCTTGTGTTGTCACATGGTCTTCCCATGTCTCTGTGTGTTCATTCATGTGACTTCAGGGGCACCAGTTACCAGATGGGGCTCACCCTCATCCAGCAAAGCCTCATCCTGACCATGCACATCTCCAAAGGCTGTTTCCAAGTAAGACCACACTCATGAGGTTCTGGGGACATGATTTTTTTTAGATGGCACTGCCCAGTCCATGTACACTTTATATAGACCTGAAAGCTTTTTAGATATATATGAAAAGAGAAAATTTATCTAAAAATACATGTTAGCAGTGGTCCTTCTTAAGTGTATGCTTTACTGAGATCTCAGTTGAGGTCTGCCCTTTATTTCCCAAGTATTTTCATGCCTGTTATCTCCCACACAGCTGAAGTCACCTTCCCAGCTCAGACGTGCCAGAACACCAACGATGGGTGTGCATTCTTAAGTGTGCAGAAAAAGAAAAATGTAAGCATGATATCCAGCAGCACCATCAAAACCAAAACACTATCATGATAATAGCAACAATAATTAATAACAATGATAATACAAGAAAGTTAAGTAACTATTCTGTTCTATAACTGATAGAATCCGATGCAAAACCAGCTTTTTTGACTTTGAAGTCCACCAAAGTTCCTTAAGAGTGAGTTGCTCCACTGCCTTCTCCAGAAGGCTGCCAAGCACAGTTGTTCATGTAAGTCATCTCGGGCTGCTGTGACGAACGCGTGGACCAGGGTCGCTGAAACAACAGACATTCATTTCTCATGATTCTGGCAAGTTCAAGAATAACGAGCAGCATGCTCAGTGGCTGGGGAGGCCTCTCTTCCTGGCTTGTGGTTGGCCTTCTTGAGCCAGCTCTGGTCTCCCTTCCTCTTCCGCAGAGTCACTCGTCCCCTCCTGAGTCCCACCCTCAGGGCCTCATCTAGCCTAGTCACTCCCATCTCCAGATACTATTTCATTAGGGGTTAGAGCCTCAGAATATGAATGTGGGGGTGGGATCACAGGCATTTGGTCCATACACAGTTAGTTGGTGAGCTGCCTGTCCCAGGGTGTTTCTAGGCCTACTCCAGATAGTTCATTGTCTGGTTGTGTGTGTGTGTGTGTGTGTGTGTGTGTGTGTGTTTCAGTCTGCTTATTGTTATGGTTTGGATCTGTAGAGTGGAAGGCCTGGTCATCAGTGCACAAACGTTCAGCGGGGGGCATTTTGAGAAATGACTAGTTCACCAGGGCTCTGACCTCATTAGGGGACTGATAATCTATTGATGAGCTCATAGTTGGAATGGGCTGTTGGGAGATGGTGTAACGGTAGGAAGTGGGGCCTGGGTGGAGGATGTGCGTCACAGGGGTGTGTCTTCAGGGGTCATGCTTTGTCCCTGGCCCCCAGCCCCTTTCTTCATCTGCTTCCTCATCGCTGTGAGCTGAGCAGCTTTCCCCTGCTAGCCCTTTCCCATGATGCTTTGCGTCACCTCAGGCCTAGAGTCATGGAGCCAGCCGACAGTGGACCAAAACCTCTGTAAACTGGGAGCCCAAATAAACCTTCTTCCTTTGACTTATTTGTATCAGATATTTTGGTCACAATGATGAAAAACTGACTAACACATTTTGGTGAAGCTGCGTGTCTGAGTACATCAGTAAGAGCTCTCAAAGAACGGAAGAGATGCTGTTTTGCTGAACCAGAATTCTTTACTTGAACTAGGCTAAACAATAAGGGTAGGCTTTTTAAAAAATTACTTTAAGAATGTAAAAATTGCCATTTTATTTAAATTGTTTATTCTAGCCATTGTTTATTTATTATTAAATTTATATTTAATTTTTAAAGCATTGGGATATTAAAGCAAACATATTTCAGAGAGATTGAAATTTTTTTCCTTGCAAAAACAATGCCAATTGCCCAAAAGGAAAGATAAACTTAGACTCAATGAGCAGCCTCTTTATGGCCGTGATATTGGCAGCCACCCAAAGACTCTTGAAGAACTATCAAATTCTATGTCTTTGAAGCTTAGCCAGAGATCTTAATGAAACCAAATGATGCTAAAGTTCTTAAAGCTAATTTAAATCTCAAATTGTACATTTTAAATTAAGTTTTTTATTGATAATAAATATACTTTATTTCTTATTAGTCTTGAGAGCTTGAGTAATAATATCAGTAGAATAAACATGTTTTACAAAGATTTACCATTAAGAATGCTATTAATATGACCCTTGATACACCAACACAATTAGATTTCAAAGTAAGCATTTATGAAGTAACAGCGATTAATGACAACCATCGAAAACAATTTTGAACTCCATCAGTTTAACTCAGGAGGGTAAACTTAATATGATAATTCATCTCGTTGAATTGTATCAGCTTAGCAGGAAAGTATGTAAATATGTGACCCTTACCTGGCTTCTAAATGGATGCTGTGCTGATAGATTTATCAGTTCCATTAAAGAACTTTGGGGAACTTTGGAATTTCAGCAATTGTTCCCTTGGAGGCTGAAAACCCAACCTGATCTCATACTGGGACCATTCTGGTCTGCATATTTCCATAATTTGCCTTTGCTACTAATATGACAGCAAGACACAAATAACTGCTTCTAATAATATCCGATGGAGTTGTGGAGGACAGCATTTTAATGTAGTGAAAGACCTCCCCGTGGGGTTGTTATTGCTACTATAGAACAGCAGTTGCAACTGCAGTCTTTTAATTGATTCGTTTAATTAGCAAGAGCTGAAGCTTGGGCTGTATCTTGTCATCTACATCACAGGGCCTGAAATCTGCATCATTCATATTTATAGATACATAAACATCAAAAAGTTCTGCTTCTTCTGAAGAATTCACTTATGGATATTGAATTTTAATAGTATAGACTCCATTTGTTTGGAATCCAAATAATTGGAAAATGAAAATACTCTTTGGAGTCGTAATGACATCATGTATTCTTGATTACGTATCTTCGAAAAATATACTTAAACTTTGTCAGACTTCTGTGCTTTATAAGTTATAAGCAGTCCCTCAGCAGACACAGAAGTGGTCCTGCCACAAACCTGGTGAAAAAGAATCTGCCCTACACATCTTATTAGACTTCACATTTTGATAATGAGCATGAGGCCTAACATTTAATGCTGTGGTGGCACTCAGTCATTATCTTACAGTGATCAATTACCATGTGTCAGACATTGAGTTTGGGCAAATCAAAGGAAAAAAATATTCTTGCCACCAGCTAGCCCACTGGCCCCTGTGGATACAGAAGTGGGAGCAGCTCCTCATGTCTAGTGTAATAGGAACAATAAGAGATGTGTGTGAAGGAGAGGTGTTTCAGGGCTTGGATAAAGGATGTGGAGGAATCATGACCAGCCCTAATGGACCTGGTTAGCTCAGGCCACAACTTTGGGGATGAATCATGTTTGCAAGGGGGAAAAGCATTTCAGAGAATGGGGATCCGCATCTGCAAAAGCCTGAAGAGAGAGGTTCAGAAACGAATGGGAGAGAAAGAGAAGGGTGATAAATGAAGGCACTGAGGCCTGTGGGTGCCCCAGGTGTTTTAGGAAAACAGGCAGTCCAGTGAGGATGGCAGGTAGGGAGCAAAGGTTTGTTTGGGAGGTGGAATAGCAGGGGCTAGGTGATGAAGGGCTCTGCCAAGGACACCGGGCTGTATTCTGGTCAGTTTTTTCACTGCTGTGACCAAAAGACCTGACAAGAACAATTTTAAGGAGCAAAATTTATTTGGGTGCTCATGCTTTCAGAGGTCTCGTCCATAGATGGCCAACTCTATTCCTCAGGGCCTGAGGTGAGGCAAACATCTTGTGGTGGAGGGAAGCAAAGAGAGTGTTCTGCTCAGCAAGGACTGAATATTAACCCCAAAGTCACATCCCCAGACACCCACCTCCTCCAGCCACACTCCACCTGCCTTCAGTTCCCACCCAGTTAACCCCATCATAGGATTAATTCACTGGTTGGGTTAAGGCTCTCGTAACCCAGTCATCTCACCTCTAAACCTTCTTGCATTGTCTCACACAGGAGCTTTTGGGGGACACCTCACATCTGACCCATAACAGGCTGTGTCTTCTAGACATTGAGTTTCATTGCAGGTTTTGAATGAAGAGGGTCACAGTATCTCTAGATGTTCTGAATACCTTCTGCCTATTGAATCCCAGGAAGAAGGGAAGAGAGGAGGTGGAGTAGATGAGGTAGATCTTAACTGTTTTTAGTTTGAAATGCCAGAGGGACACCAGTTGCAAGGGGCATTTCTTTTGGGGAGATCAGGAAAAAGATGAAAAGTGAGCATATGAGTTAGCACTCCATCACCAGTGAGGTGAGGCCATGTAGGAGGTAAGGTTTACCCAGGAGGCAAGGGAAACTCAGAGTGGAACTCTGAGAAATGCTCACCTCCCTAATGGAGTCATCTGCAAAATTATCCCCTTCCCTGTTATCCAGATCATTCATATGATTATCACATTATTCATGATTGCACAATATCTCCACCCTAAGGTATCACTAATTATTTCAAAGTATCTCAATATTCTATTGCCATCTTCAAAAGATCCTCAAAATAAAGCCCATTTTAATAAATAACTCAATGCCTTATATTTGTACGATGCTTTAGGGTTTTAGAGTACTTCTATATCTATTAGCTGACTTAGTTCCATTCATTTTCTGATGAATAAGCCATAGAGCAACTAAGAGTTAGTAGAAACAATCAGAGATATAATATCCTTTGGAATGTTACCAATTTAAAACTTTTGGGATTACTGAGTTACATGATCACAAGAAATTTCCATGAACCACTGTTAGTGAATATTGATGCAGACAGGAATATAAACACAGACTTCCTGTGTTTGAGTCTCAGATTTCCCATCTACTAGCTTTGTGAACTTGAACAAGTTACTTAACCTCTCTGGTCCTCCATTTTCTCATCAGTAAGACAGACATTATCTGTTTTTATGGAGGTGACAAGGGAACATAAGAAAATGTCTGTAAAATGCCTAAAAATACCAGGTACTTGGTGTCTTAATAGTTCCGCTTTCTACTCTCCCTTTGCTACATGTGACTCACATTTTTTCCTTTCTTGCTGGGAGGTATTATCTGAAATTGTGATTTCAATTGAGTCCACAATTTGATGCTTAGTGAACAAACAAATTTAAGGAAAAATATTTTCTTTTTATTTGAAAAGCCACAGTTTCGTTCATCCAATGGCTATGCCCTCTTAACACAGAGAATGTATTATTTGTCATTGAATTCCAATTTTAAAGCGTGTGTGTGTGTGTGTGTGTGTGTGTGTGTATATATATATATATATATTTGTGGCATCGAGATGCTTAAGAACATCTGTTCTGCTAAAGAATAATGGAGAACATAAAGAACACACCTTGGCCAGACATCATGTACAATGACTTTGGGACATTGTATTTGAACACTGCTGCTTAAAATCTGTTTGACTGGAAAGGCAAATGCTTCTGAGACAGGGCATTTGATAATGGTGCTAGTGAGACCTTCTTGCACCAGCCTCACTTTGAAGGGCGATGGGTTAGATAGGCATTTTTAGGCCCTGTGCTACATTGCTGTATGTCATTGATCTGTCATGGCTATGAATTCTTTGCTTATGCTGTTTAATTTACAGTGAAAACAATGTAGAAATGTCAGTGCTTTTCTTATAGAAGCCACATGTATGTCAGTGATTCTTAAACTTTTATCATGCATAAGAATCGCCCAGGAAGCTAGCTGAAATGCAGATTCCCAGGTTCTAGTCTCAGAAAAGCTGACTCCCTAGTCCTGAGGTGAGGCCTGGGGTCTGTGTTTGTAGAAAACAGTTTCAGGAACACCAAGACTAGGATTTGGACTGCATTTTGACAATTAGTGTAGAATTAGTATAGAGCCTAGTAAATTGACACTGAAGAGCACCTTGTACTGCTGGTATTCTGAGCCCAGCATAGGAACAATGCTCTGGAGGTTTCTTACCATAAGAGGCTGGGACATGCATTTGAGTAAGGGTGTGTTGACAGTGCAGGTTGTTACCCAGGAGGAACGTGATAGGACCTAAGGTATAATTGAATCCGGAGTTGTCATTTACTCTGTCTTTTAAATTCACTTATCACTTGCCCAGTTCCTTTGATTTAGTCAGAGTTTTGAAACCTTACACCCATGACAGAGATCATTTTGGTTTTGCCCAGAGCAGGGCTTTTCAACCTTGGCAGCAGGGATATTTTGTACTGGGTGATTCTGTGTCGCAGAGAACTGACCTGTGCATGACAGGACCTTCAGCAGCCCTGGCCTCTGCCACCTGGTCACATCCCCAGATGTAAGAGCCAAAACATCTTCTCCCAGACATTGCCAAGTAGCCCGGAGGGCTGAAGCTGGGGATTTGGAGACCAACATAATTGCACCCAGTTGAATGACTGGGTGGTCGTAAGCTGGGATTGTAGAGTTTCTCTCCCATTTCACTAATCTACGTGAGAGATGAAATGTCTAGATTCCTATGGGTCTGAAACTTATCAGTATCATACACACTGTCACTACTCGATCACCTTATAAAGAAAATGACGAACTGTACCCGGCCTAATTTGCTTTAGGAATGAACATTTGTTTTAATTATTTGGAGGTGTATAAGGATCTTTTTCTTAATCTTCCTCATACTGGGTCATAGACCAGATGTGCCTTAGACAGCCACTCATGGAATCTAGGGCAAATCCTAGCTTGTGGCATGGCCTTGTGTGACTTAGGTTCTCATTACCATTTGAACAGAGAGATGGCCTGTCACTGTTTGCCATAGACACTCACATTCTGAGTCAACAGTGAGAGTGCGCAGTTAAATACGTATTATACCAGCTGCTTCTCTTCATCTGGTCCTCAATTTTGTGGAAGTCCTGTAATCTTCCCAGTGAGGTGTATCAAACAGAGTAGGCTACAGGCGACACCTCTCAGGCATGTGTGAAGCAGTGTTGCCTGTTCTTTTTCAGCTACCATTTAATTGCTCAGCTACTTGATATTTTGTGGTATTTTCCCCCTCACGCATGGAAATATGTGGCAGGATACCTGAGGAGAACTGAGGAGGCTGAACCATAGTCACGGTCTGGGGTATGTGTTTCTGGGAGGTGTCTTTCTCCAGCTGCATGTATCTTTTGAATGGTGTAGATTTTCAAGGTAGTAGGGAAACAGCTAAGGTGATTCCTAAGGTATCAGTGTTAATTACCTAAGCTAATTACCATGCGGGTGGGGACACCGTGATGCGGCAAAGTGCCCTTGTCTGAAATAGAATCCTTGTCTTTTTAGGGATTAGAGAAATAAACACTGTGTAAGTCCTTCCTAACAGTTACCCTTAGAGTTCACCATGTCCAAGGCATCGCCCACCCCTTTCCTGTCTCATCCACCTGTTAGACCAGCCTTTACTAGGGGGGTGGTCAAGGAGACCATGTGGGAGTGCCTGCAGCGTGCCCAGTGAGTTGTGTCTGGGTGTCTCCTTGAATTCTCACAGCTATGAAGGGTGCCCGTAGAACCCTCATTTCACACGTAGATAATGCCTCTGCCACACACCTACAGAAATGAAGTGATTGGCTCCGAGTGGTTCATGTAGAAAGGGCAGCTAGTGGATCAAGCCAGTCCTGAAGGTAGACACGGCCTCTTCTCACAGGCAGCTGGGGGTTGGGATTTAGTTCTACCAGTGGCCCCACTCTTCCTTGTGATGCCTGACGGCCAGATGGGGAGTGGGTCAGGGGAAGTAAACCCACTTCTCTGTTTCTGAGGCCTCTTAAAGGATTTTAGGAATGGCACGGACAGTGTTCAAATATGTGCCTGGCAGCGTGCTGGAGTCCTACAAGTCTAATGGTTCCCAGTGGTTCTCATCGGGGGCAGTTTTGCTCTTCAGGGGACGTCTGGCAATGTCTGGAGACTGGCTGTGATGAGTGGTGAGGTGCCACCAGAATCTAATGGCAGCTGGCCAGGAGACTGACAGCTATCCTACCATGCCCAGGACAACCCTGTGACTGAGTGTCAGTCCACCTACAATGTCAGTAGTGCCAGAGTGGAGCCCCTGAGCTAGAGCAGTCAGGGTCCAGTGCTGCAGTTACTCCTGGGGACCAGGAGTTGTGTCCCAGCAAACCCATCCTGCCTTCCATCCCCTCACCCTCTGCACATCAGGTCTCAGCCGCCCAGTGCACTGTGGCGCATGGCCCTTCCCCTGTGCTCTGGGGCTGACTGGGATGGCACTTGCTGCCCAGCATCACAGGCAGTGATTGTGCTGGCCACCACTAGCCCAGGAGAAGACCCACCTTCAATACCCGCAGCCCTGTGTCTACTGAACATGAATCGTGTTTGTGCCACTGTGAGTTGAAAAGCCGTAAGTGGCGCCACTACAAGTCTGGGCTCATCTATCTGTCAGTATTTGGGACCATCTCCCAGCCCTTCCTGAAGGTCTCGGAGACTCCTGACGAGCTCTGACTTGGGCCCCACCACTGATTCTCCTGCATTCAGTAGGCTGGTCTCACTCCGACCATAATTTGTGAATAAAGAAGGCTGCCAGCGTCTTGGTCAGGTTGGAGAGAGCTAGCTAAGTCACGTGTATTGTGGCTCTTGGTGTGCACCTTTATGTCTGCCCAGAATTATGACCAAAGTATTCCTTTAAGTGAGGGTCATCTCTCTATCACTGCCTGAAGCAATGATCCAAAGGATGATTTTTAAATATATCTTCACTGTATCTAAATTGCTTTTCAAAAAGAATAAACTTCATAGTTCACGCTCACCCATCAATAGTTTTTTATTGTGATCATCTTTGCTAATGCCACTGTTACTTACAGTAAAGATCAATTTAATGTTTGTTTATCAGTTCACCAACTTATTGATAACAGACCCATGTGGACACATGCTGTGGGCTCCACGCGTGCGCACTGAGGACCTCTCCCTGAACCTGGGTCTGCCAGCAGACGTCAGGGCTGCAGGGAGGACAGGGCGGTGCTTGTGGGCCCTGTCCCTGGGCATCTCCCCACAGTCTCATCTGCAGTGTGGCCCGCGGTGGCCATACAGACCTGGTGTTGACTTTGCGGGGTGCTAGGAAATGTACTTGTGGATTTTAATTTATGGATTTAATTTATGAATGCACGGATGGAGAAGTGAATGCCATTAAAAAAAGAATTTGTCACTTACATTTCCTGAGAGAAGGGGTTCCCCACCAGTGTGGGTCAGAGGCAGAAAAGAGCCAGGCTAAAGCAGGAGCAGGTTTAGGTGTGAGGTGTCCCCCAAAATCTCATTGTGAGACAGTGTGAGAGGATTCAAAGAGGAAATGATTGGGTTGTGAGAGCCTTAACCATTAGTGAATGAAAGCCCTGACGGGATTGAGTGGTGATTGAGGCAGGTAAGGTGTGGCTGGAGGAGGTGGGTACTGGGGACATATATCTGTGTCTGGCAAGTGGAATATCTCTATCTCTCTATCTCTACCTCCCTTCCCCTCTCTCTCTCTCTCTCTCCTTCTTGATCATCATGTGAGCTTCTTCCCTCCGCCACAGCCTTCCGCCATGTTGTTCTGCCTCACCTGGAGACCTGAGGAATAGCGCCAGCTGTCCGTGGACTGAGACCTCTGAAACCATGAGCCCTCAAATACTTTCTCCTCTACAGTTGTTCTGGTCAGAGCTTTCAGTCACAGCAGCAAAAAAACTAAGATAAGCCTTCTTGGGGTTCCCTTAGGATTGGCAAGATGAATGATGTTGGAGGCTTTAGGGGGTGGGGGGTGGTCCCTAGTCACCCTGGTGCCTGACTCTGGAATGATTTAGGGCCAGCAGGAATAATGGCTTGGTGTGAGGGCTAGATAAAGGGGTTGGTTAGCTGGTTCATGCAAGTCTTTACTAACTTCAGGAATTAACCAGCCCTGGATGAGTCTTTCCCTGGAGCCACAAATCCCCCCCAAATGTTAAAACATCCTAAGATACCAACAAAGTTTAAAAACATGATTAGTACACAGGAAACCTGGGTGTGATCAGATCCAAGAGCAGTGACCTCACGGAGACTGATGCCCGAACCAAAATGTGCACGTATTGAGTTGAGGTGAGAGGCGTGTTTCTTCCAGTGACCCAATCTGCCCTCCACATTAACCAGGATGCTCATTAGCATAGCTTCAGAGCTAGTGTGGTTTATGTGGAAATGACCTAGTGTACCTGTGCCACCCCTTTCCCCGCAAATCTCCACCTCCCTGCAGGGGCCACCTCTGGGTCCTCCTTCTACTGGGCCTTGGTGTTGCTGTCCGTCTTCTCGCAGGAGGGAGTCTTGCAATAGACAAGGCTTCGGCCACCTAAACTACATAGGACTTTGCTTCTGATCCCCCTGGGCTGACTCTCAGGTCACTGTGATTCACACACCTTCACAGACGGCTCGTGGCTCTGCATGGCCATGGAGTCCCCCAGGGTAACTCTCAGAAGTTCCAGTTTTCCATTTCTTAGGTAGCACCCTCTGAAGTGAGTATACTCAGGGGGAAAAAAATCTCCTAAAAAGAGCCCCGAAAGAGCTCATTTCTAGTCCCAAGGTGATCTCTGTCTACACCTCAGTTTTCTGTGGTAAAATGAAAGGTTGGGGTCAGCGACCCCCCAGGCCTCTCCCCGCACCCCTGCCCCAGCATGACTGCATCAGGCACTGGATTGCTTCACAACAGCAGCAGAACACCACACACCAACTCACCACAGCCTTGTCTCTCTCTTGATTTCCTCCAGTTTTTCAGTCTCATTAAGGGAGACATCACTGACTTATTGCATGATGACACTGCGTATGTAACTTAATTTCTGGGGACAACACATTATGCTGCTACAGGCTCCATGCTAATAATCAAGATTATATGATCTGCTTACTGTGACTTTTTTGTGGTTTCTGGGGGAAAAAATGCAGATGCTTTTCAATTATTCTAAGGGAATTTTGATTAACCCCCTGGGTAGAATTCTCTGTACCACCTACCATGGAGAAGCAAGTTTTATTGAACAGAAGGTATAGAATTGAATTGCTCATATTTGTTTTCTTTCTGGTGTCTATAGTACTATTTCAAGCTTAAGCATTTTAATAAATATTTAATAAATATCTGTCTAAAATAGGCCCAAACTATTGTAAACTAAACCTCTTTTGTTCTTCAGTTTGAAATGCAAATAAGTTAATTTGACTTAGAAGTAGAATTTTTAAGATTTTTTCCTTTATGTAAGTAAAAAAAAATCTTGGTGTTTTTGGTTTGTTTGCTTGTTTGGTTGTGGTTTGTTTGCATGTGTTTTGGGTGCTGGAAGCCCAGTCCCACTGAGCTCCACCTCGGCCCCAGTGTGGTCTAGCTGGTGCACCAACACCTTCTTAGTACACCTTCTAAGTATTCGTCCTTGGAAGCCATTGCCTTCAATTTACTGCAGCCTCACTCTTTGAGTTGCTGTTCTTGTAGATATTTTGCAAGTTAACTGTTTTCTTGTGAGTCCATTTTAATCTGTTGCCTGTGGTCAGACGACTTCATGAGCTTGACTCACAGAGAATGTTCCAGATCTGCCTCTAAGGACTCCCCCAACAGCTTTATGGAGATAGGACTCAGTCCTCTAGGACTGACTGACTTGAAGAGCACGGGTCTGTGGCATTAGTGGATTCGCAGGGCTGTGCAACCAGCGCCACACCAGTTGTGATCCCCCAGGGAAGCCCCGGTCTTACAGTTGCTCTGACCGCCCGGCGGCCCTCGAGCCGCTGCCTGTGTGTTTCTGCTAATTCTGTGCCCTCACGGCCACGGAGGCAGGAGCGTGTGGCCTGCTGTGACGCTCTTCTTTCACTTAGAATGCTGATGGCAAAGCTTTGTCTTCGCACAATGTGTTTTTAAGGCTGAATACCATAAAAACATGAATATGAATGATGCCATTGTGTGTACCCCCTTTTAATCTTCAGCTGATGGGCGTGTAGGTCATTTTGTCTTTCTGACCGTTACAAACAGTTCTGCTGTGACATTCACATGAAGCCTTCTGCATGGACGTGGGTTCATTTCGTGGGAGGTGCATGCACAGGAGTGTCACTTCTGGGCCGTGCATACGCTGTCTCTGTGTTGAACTGCGGTTTTCCAGAGTGATAGCCGGTTTTCCATTCCTTGCAGTGGCTGAGCGACTCAGCTTCTCTACCTCTTCACCAACACTTGGTATTGTCTGTCGTGTTTGGTGTGCCCACCTTGGTGGCATGAAGGCAGAACTTGTTCTTAAATGTTCCCCATAGCTTCCTCCTTGTTCCCCTAGAAGTCACAGTTAACACACAAGTAGGCAAAACTGTGATTTGGTAGTTTTTTTTTTTTTTTTTTTTTTTTAAGTAAGCTTAACTCTTATAAAACAATGAGGAAGACATATATATATATTTTTTCTGGTACTAGAAATATATACTAAACAATATATAATATTCTTTTTTTTTTTCATTTATTTTGCAGTACTGGGGGTTGAACCCAGGGGTGTTCTATCACTGAGCCACATCATCAGTCCTTTTTTATTTTTCCTTTTGATACAGGGTCTTGCTAAGATGCTGAGGCCAGCCTCAAACTTGGGATCCTCCTGCTTCAGCCTCCTGAGTTGCTGAGATTATAGTTGTGTGCCACACCCCCGCCCCAGCCAATTCCAAATAAATTCTGGGTGCTAGGGAAATGGGCTGATTTCAATAGGACAGACATATGAACCACAGATAGTGTCCAGTGGCAACCAGATGGTGTACACAGTGCAGCTAAATCCAAATTCCATGTACACAAAATCACCTATCTATGTTATCCTTTGCAAAAGGAAAGGATTCAGAGGTCTATTTGCAGAGTTGAGGGGTGGGCAAGGAAGTTAAATGAGGGAGGAGGATGAAGTCTTTGGATTCTGAAGTTTGTCACTTTCCTCTGCCATTTTTTAGCTTCGTGATTTTAAATCTCTTCACATAGATATAAATATCTTGCTTCCTTTCTTGAATTACTTTGGAATGTTATAGTTATTACTTCAGTATTGTATTTCATATAATATATCCCATCTATTTGTATCCAAAAGGAAATTTACAGGGTACCAGTGGAAGCCACCTCTTTAGGGTCAGGCAGACACGGATTTATTGACCATTTGATTTAGCCTCATTTACTCTTTCTCAGCAGTTTCCTGTGCTGTAAAATGAGAGTAATAATACCATCTACCTTGTTGGCTAGAGTGAGAATTAAACAGGATAATGCATTCCTAACACTGCAGTACGGTTCTTGGCACCATGTAATCACTCAATAAGTCCAACTAGCATTGTCGAAATACATTTCACACCCAAGAGTAAAGTCTTATTTCCCTTATTGAGATGGGGTCCTAGAACTTTCTAGTTGCCACAGCTGTTGTCTGAGAGCAACTGATTTAGATCTAGAGTAGCTCTAATTCCTATTGGAAATTCGGTGAACAAGAAAATACTTCTGAAAGTTATTCTGTTTTCTGAGGTTTATTGTACAACTTCCAGTTCTCAGTGATAAGGGTAGTTGTTGCAGCATTTGAAATTGAATGTTAAGAATCCACAGCGGAGGTGGAGGGGCCTAGGGTAGAGCACTCGCTTAGCACATGCAAGACCCTGGGTTCAATCCTCAGCACCACATAAAAATAAATAAATAAAATAAAAGGTATTGTGTCCATCTACAAATTTTTTTAAAAAATATTTAAAAAAATAATCCACATTCAGGGGCTGGGGCTGTAGCTCAGTGGCAGAGCGCTTGCTGTGTACATGCGAGGCACTGGGTTCAATCCTTAGCACCACATGTAAATAAGTAAAACAAAGGTCCATTGACACCTAAAAAAGTACTTAACAAAAAAATAAGAATCTACAGCTGGGCACTGGGGATTAGCCAGTGCTGGAGTGCTGGCCTAGCACACTTGAGGCCTGAGGCCCTGGACTCCATGTCAGTATGGGGGCGGGGGGGGGGGGGGGGCAAGTCCATAGCCTCATCCAGCACTGGGGAGGCTAAGGCAGAAGACGAGGATCACTTGAACCCAGGAGTTCAGGACCAGCCTTGGCAACATAGTGAGACCCTGTCTCAAATAAAGAAAAGTAAAAAAAAAAAAAAAAAATCCATAGCATATTTATTTGAATGATTTAAGACTATTTTGTAGTATTTTCAAGTTTAGAGATGTGTGTATGGGGGCTTTGGAGGAGTTCTGATGTTTAAGGAAAAAGAGATGTGTCTTGCTTGGGTCTAACAAGTCATCTTCTAGTAGATCTCACTCTAGGAGAAGAATTTGGGGCCACATTGCTCTGGAGCAGCTGACATGAAAAACGGACTTGCACGGCCATTGTCATAATCTTAGGAATGAGAACTTCTCTGGTAGCAGAGAGTGGTCTCTGATGGAACTGGGACTATCACTACTTTATCCAAGGTTTTCATGACCAGACCCCTCACCATCACAGTGCGTCTTTGTCAGGCTGAGGGCCCCACAGTAATGGTCCAGGCAGGGACCCTCCTGCAGAAGAAGCCTTGACTTGTTGGTTTATTAGAGTGAGCACCCACCCGTATGCTTTTTAATTGAATGAAATATATCTGGACCAAGCGGCTTTCTGTATCTGAGGGTAGCCTATTTATTTTATCAGCACACAAAAGCCACCAAAATTAAACTCCTCCATATGGGTTGGCAGTTCGTAGATGAAAGCATTACCATACTTCACAGAGGTTGACCATGGGACAGTACAGGTCAAAAACTGTTCAGCTACAGACTGGCTCCTCCTCCTTTCCAGAGAAACTTTTTGTTACTAGAAGAACCACAAAGGATCCTCTCACAAAACAGTGAAACCAGATTCAACCGAGGCGCATGCTCAGCTCACAGATGTCAATAGGAAGTACCTCTTCCTAAGGCATGGTCCCACCCACACACTGAGTCCAGGGAGAAGGTGGAGTTGTCCTGGCCAGCATCTGTTTTTCTTGTACCTACCTGGCAGTCATGAAGTGGAATCTCAGGCAGTGAGTGAACGCTAAGTTGTGGCTTCTGGAAGGGAGTTTTACAACTTTTATCATTTCTGAGCTGAGAGTTGAGGCAGATTCTATCTGTAAGTTACTATAAGGTACTCTATCCCTCTCCTAGTTTTAGAACATAGCACTTTCATCCCTAAAATGTCGAATACGGATAATACAATAATTTATGCTTTACATTATCAGTGCCTTTTTAATGCACGTGTCTCGTTCTGTTTCTCTGTTCTGATATGAACTTTTCTGTCTGGCCTGAGAGTGCCTCTGACAGGATGTCAGCTGAGGAGACTGTGGGGAGGGCTGCAGCTCCTCTGGAGTAGTCCCAGCGTGATGGGCGTGTGGCAGTGGCAAGCAGAGGAGAGGCCCCTGGAGACCATGGTGGGGTGGGCAGTAACGTCAGGGCTCCAGAGGAAGGGAGGGTGGCGTCCCGCAGGACTCAAGCTTGGGTTTAGGCTGAAGACAAGAAGCCAGTGGAGGGGAGAAAGAAGTGTCCATGCAGCAGAGACCCAGGGGAAGAGCAAGAGCAAGGGTCCAAGGGGAACGCCCAGGTGAACCGGAGAGCACTCCTCTGGGCTGGAGGAAGGGAACCAGGAAGGCTGCAGGCCTAGGAGAGTCCAGAGGGGCCTCCCCTTCTCAGGTGTCAGTCCACTTGTAGTCCTTCTGTTGGCGTAGCAGGCATTTACCTTCCAAAGCACAGTTAGGAGCAAGATTTTATTTTACCTTTCACTCTTGATTGTGCAGATGCATGTGGTAGTCCCCCTCTTTCATGGTTTCTGTTTCCATGGCTTCGGTTACCTTTGGTCAACCTTCATCTAAAAGTAAGAGGGAGAGAGTGTGTGTGTGGGCAGGCGGGCGGTGGGGAGGTTTGTTTTGCTTTGTTTTTTCAGCGCTGGGGATTGAACCCTGCTGTACTATACTACTGAGCTATGTCCCTACCCTGTGTTGTTGTTGTTGTTTGTTTGCTTTTTCACTTTGAGACAAAGCCTTGCTAAGTTGCTAGGGCTAGACAGAAACTTGCAATCCTCCTGCCTCAGCCTCGTGGCTTGCTGGGATTACAGGTGTGCACCACATGCCACATGCCCGCATGCCCGGCACAGCAATTAATAAATTTTGAGTTGCATGTTGTTCTGAGGGGTGTGATGAAACCTCGTGCCATCCTACCTGGGATGTGAGTCACGTCTTCATCCACAGACCCATGTCCACGTTACATACTGTCACTTTGCTGCTATCTTAGTGTCAGGCTGACTGTTGGGGTGTCTCAGCGCCTGTGTTCAAGTAACCTTTGTTTTACTGGATAATGGCTGCAAGGTGCCAAAGTAGTGATGCGCACAGTTAGATTACACCAAAGGAAGGGTGTGAAGGGCTTCCTGTTAGGGAAAGGTGAAAGGAGATTATTCTTGAGTTAATAAGAAAAATCATGTTCTCAGGTTGCTGAGATTTAGGTAAGAATGAAATCGTCAAAAAGGAAAAAGATGGTACTAGTTTTGTTGTAAACTTTGAACCTTAAACTTTCTCATAGGTGAGTCTGTGTAGGGAAGAACATAGTGTATCTGGGGTTGGGCCTTGCTGTAGTTTCAGGTGTCCACTGGGAGTCTTGGGACACACTCCCTGTGGATAAGAAGGGATGGTGATAGTATTTTTAAATCTATGTATCTTGGATACTATCACCTATTATCTGACATTTCTAATAATGGGTTAGAAATGACTAAATCATGAAGATTTGACTTTGTACTGCCGTCACACTTGACTTACTCCACAACTCTGAAGGGTAACGAGAGATAAATTTGGCTACACTGATCTTTTCCTGAATTCATCACTTTTAAAAAAAAAAAGAAGAAGAAGAACAGAGTGGAAAAGCCATCTTTTATAATTTTTAATCCATCATTAAAAGTACACCTTGCTTTATGATCTGAGGAAATACCATCTAAGTCTTTATATTAGGAACAAAAGTGAGCCTTTCAGAAAAAAAGGAGCCGGGCTTAATCTGCATTGGGCCTTTGATGTATTTCTAGATTTTAAAAAGCTTCCCGCCGTTCGCCTCCACATTGAAACAGCCCTGGTGAGGTGTGGATGTGCCGCCGGCGCCGGTCTCCCCACACACCTGGCGGAGGCGCCATTCCGTGATGGGCAGGCTCCCCGGTCGCCCCCTTACCTGTCACCTGGTGCTGGCTGGTTGGGAGTTCACTTCCCACCCTTCTTCCGGCACACTCCTACGTTAATGATTGCTTTGGAAGAATAAGCCAGACTGCCCTTTGGTCTTCTTTTGAACACTTCTTTAAGATGAGACTTATTGGTCTGTGTGGGGACTCACTTAATTGAGAAGCAGGGAAATACCAGCTGGCACAGGGAGGTTAGCCTGGGTAATGGGACAGGAAGTGCAATAGATGAATCTTACTTTTAAATTAAAAAAAAAAAAAAAGTGAAGTCCTATCGTTTGAACTCCTGCCATTTTTAGTCATTTTATTTCCTTCTTTTTAAAACCCAGTTTGTATTTTGAAGAAGTTGCTGGGCCTTTTTTACGGAGCGGCTTCGTGGTGGGGAGGAACGTGGCTGGTCCCTGATGGACAGAATTCCCAGCAGTGCTTGCTGCTGGCTAGTTTCATAGATGGAGGAAACAATCCGGGTTTCAGTTTCACAAACCCAAGAGGAAAAGGAAGCAATTCGTTAGCAGTGGCCGATGTGCCGAGCAGGATAACCAGCCTTCAAAGATTTTTGTTTTGAGTGCTGTAATTTCATGTTTAATAAATAGTTTACTTCAAAGGGCCTCACTACAAGAAAATGGGCTGCTTTCCTGCTATTCTTGTTCACTGGTTCGGTCTTACTATAAGTAGCTCATGTCCGGTCCTCTGTGGTCTCAGGTGGCGGTTTGTGTTTATGACCCTCAAGCTGAAGCTGTAGGAACTGTGTCCCTATTTTAAGCCATTAGCAGATCTGTAGTGTTCTGCAGGAGTCCACCGGGGTCCTCATGAAACCCTTGACACTTTGACCCACGTTAAGGAAAACACTTACAGCAGTACACAGTATGCATAGGGATTATGTCCTCCCAAAATAGAAGACTAAATTTACCAAGCAAGGAATAGGGAAACTCATCAGAATGTCTCCACAAAGTTTTTGATGTATTGTGATCACTTCTGTGCTCCCATTCTGAACTCCTAAACAATGCGTCCAGTGTCTTTGAGATAAAAGCCTGACTGAGTTACAAAGAGAGCACTGGAGATGTTTGCATCTTGCTTTTTCCCCCTGTAGATATATTTGGCATATGTAGAGTTTGAGAGCCCACTATTAATATTAGTTTCCTCTAGATGTTACCAACTAGACAGATGGGACTCAGAAAGAAACCATTGTTTTTGCTTTACAAGTCTTCACCCAGGGGCCATGTTGGTCGGGGGTGGCTCCTCCAGTGATCCTGTGAAACCCTCTGAGAGGAGCGCAGCTCCAGCCCTCGGTTAGGGGAGGCTGGGTTTCCTTGTTTTTCACCGCTCTCTGTTGGATGCGTTGATGGGACCTAGGGCCGTACTGAGCAATGCAGGTTTGAAATCATTTCAGTTTCACACTGGCTTCCTCCCCTCCTCCCTCCCTTTCCCTTTCTCTCTCTCTTTCAGTTTGGAATCAAAGGAAAATGGCTTTAATATGTCACAGTGGAAGCAGTAGGACTGGGGACTGAAGAGGGGGAAAGGGAGTGAGCAGGTGTGCAGAGGGAGAAACTGTCCACTCGTTGCTTTAGTGACCGCAGTGAGGCTATGGGAATTAGGCCAGTGTTTCTGGACTAGCCACTTTGTTCTTTAAAGCACTGGCTGGTGAAGCCATCTCTTTCTCTGCCATCTTTTGCTTGCTTCAATATTTACGCAGAACCAACTTGCCAAGGCAGTCCTAGTGGCGAGGTGGGACGCTCTGGTGTTTCTAGTTAGGGCTTCTGTGACCGGTGCTGAGCTTGCACGCAGCTATCACAGGTGTGTTCTCACAGCCTCTCATAGACCAGTCAGTGCATGTGTGTGGAGCGTTTTGGGAGTTCAGGTGTTCCTTGGCTCGGTGCCCACAGAGGAGCCAGTCCACACGTACCTCCGGCAAAAGGATTACCTGCAAGAACTTCTCCTAGAGACGTATGCTCCTCTTCCACTGCAGTCCTAACTCTAAGAATTCTTCTTAAGGAATTGTTCTAGTTAGACTCTTCTGCTTGCAAGAGACCTGGATATGAGTACAGAGGCTTCAGGAAAGGCCTGTCATCGAGCCCTAGGGAGCATGTTAATTGGTGGCTCTCTGGATCCAAGATGGCGCAGCTCACGGTAAGCACTTGGTGTTGGAAGGCACTTCAGATTTTCTTCCCATTGACCTCCCTCATGAGGGAAGCATGTGAGACTTAGCGATGGTAGTTTTCCCAGAATCACATAAGCTAGTTCTGGAAACGGGACTAATCCAGGACTCACTGGGGACAAAAGCTGCGATCCCACAGCCTCAGTAATGGTGGCGCTGGCTCCTTCTGGGCACCCTCGTTGACCGTCTGAGCTCCTCCACGTGTGTGCCTCTGGGTGGCGGCTGCCTCCCGCCTTCATTTTCTGCACATGGTGGATCAGTGTACATCCCACTGTCGCTCCACAGCCCTCCCCTCAATCATTTCACCCTGGAAACTGCCTCATTCTCTGTCACTCCTGAGACGGGGAGTCCAGGCCCGTCCCATCTTTCCTCACCTCGATGTTTAATGATTTACTGGATAGTCCAGGGTTTTCTGTGCCAGAGATAGGAGGCGGAGCTTACAGGACACATGCACACTGCCACCTAGCACGACTTCACTGGGGAAGTGCTGGGACTGAAGTCCACCATGGGAACACACTGGATAAGTTCCCAAAGATAATTTGTCAGTGATATTTGTTACAGTGTTCTTTGTACTCTCAGGATAATTAGAAACTACCCGACTGTCCATCAACGGGGGTTTGATTAAAGAATCATGGTGTTCCATATATGCGACTCTCGCCTGGATCTTGGCCAACACTGTTTATGAAACGCTTATTGAAATAAAGATGGCAATAATGGAGCCTGCAATTAGGAATTAGAGCAAACATTACACATCCAGTTTTTTTTTAAGGGAACATGGTATCTGTAGAACTACGTAATTGGATTAGCTATATTTCATTTGCCACTGATACATTATTCTATGGAATTTCATTTTTCCATCTGTGAGTCTTCATCCTAAGAGTGGCTGCATAGGCTCAACTCACTTTCTTAGTAATATGTCACAGAACAGATCCCATCAAGATGTCAAGGCAGGAGGCCACCATAATTTTGAAGGGAGATCAGTTTCTTTTTAGAACAAAGGTTCAATCTGATAAATCTGACTTATCAAAAAGCTACACTAATAAGAGCCAACGTCTGATTGCAGTGAACCGGACCCTCTTCCAGCCGTTCCAGTATTGGAACACTCATTGAGGTCCACCTTGCAGATGATAACATTGGCCCTTTATGAGCTGTCACTGGGGAGTCGTGGTATGGTCAGAGCTGGACCTCACGGCCCCCGTCACCCAGTGGCTCCTTTCCGCCCGGCTGCAGCAGCCCTTGCCTGCCAGCCTGGGGCGCCACTGCCACTTCTTCCTTTCTTCTTTCCTCCCTTCTCTGTGCCTCTGCCTGTCCTCAGAGCAGTTCTGTGCAGTAGGTGACTGTCCTTGTCTCCATTTTACAAGGTAGAGGGAAACACAGAGAGTGGCTTCAGGTGACCAGCCCAGGCCACCAAGGACCAGAGCCTTCTTCCCACAGATTCGAGGGCACTTCACAGGCAGCTACAGAGCAGGGCCGGACTACAGGGCCTTGCCTCAGAACCCTGACCCCTTGCTTGGCATGGGACCCCGTTAATTTGAATTTCTGAGGAGCTCGAGGGTGATGGTCTTGCTGCTGGTCTGTAGACCCCACTGTGGCAGCCACTGGTCTGTACAATTCCAAGCTTCAAGCGTTGTGAGAAATTCTCTTGTGAGTGATCATTTTGTGTGCTTGGTGCAGATTATACCAAGGAGGTGTTTTGTTTTTTGTGATTCTCAGGATGGAACCTGGGGCCTTACGCATGCCAGGAAAATGCTCTACCACTGAGCCACACCTCCACTCTGTACCAAGTAGATTTTGGCAGGGGATGGGGTTCTGAGGTTGAACCCAGGGGAGCTCACCCACATCCACAGCCTTTTTTATATTCTATTTTGTGACAGGTTCTCGCTAAGTTACTTAGAGCCTCACTGAGTTGCTGAGGCTGGGGTTGAACTCACAATCCTCCTGTCTTAGCCTCCCAAGCTGCTGGGATTACAGGAGTCACCTCCACACCCGGCCGTACCAAGTAGTTTTGAAAAGGGGACAACCATGCCCCACTAACCATGGGAAGGCATCTGACAAACGTGTTGTTATGTGGTTTCATCATCAAGTGCACATTGTGAACTGTGCTTACACAGATAAGACGGCTACAGTGGCACTAGGTCATAGACTCTTACGCAACTACTGCCCCATGCCTTCAGTCATTGAAACATCCTTACGAGTCACACCACTATTTTGATTCTACAGGAAACACATGCTATGAAACCAAATGGTAAACGTGACCACGGAATCCTATCTGAAAGGGGACATTTTCAGTGGGGAGTGGCAGTGCTGTTTATGATATGTGTGCACCTTACCTTTGGATCATTTTGTAACTAATTTGAGGGAACGTCACATGACTCTGCTGTTTTCATTTTTGCTTTTTAAAAAGCAGCAGCTATTCACAACAACATGAAGTAGACCACACTTCCCTCTGATGTCCCTAGTTGCAGGCAAAATGTAAAGGGTAATTTACCAAAAAATAAGGAAAGGAGAGAATGAGAAGAAAGTTCTGATCACTGCAGACAGCTGCAAAATGTTGCCCTTGGGATGGAGGTTAACTCAATTGTGAAATAATGGCCAAAGCTCACACTCATAATAACTTTTTCTAGCCCTGGAGAAAGTGCCTCCATTTAGTGTGGCTGCTTGGCGGAATGTGCTGCAATTTGGTGGCAGCCTGGCGGGAGGCCGAGATTGAGAGCTCTGGTTTGCACAGGCTCATTTGCATTTGTAGCGCTCTTATTTTAAATCTCCTCTAAATGTAAATATTTGGGGCTCTTTATCTCTCTTTCTCTCTCTCTCTTTTTTTTTTAATAAAATATACTTTAGTGAATCTGCGTCTAAATAAAAAAGACTCAAGTGGCATCTGAGGCTCGCTGAGAGATAAGGTGGGATCATTAGATGTCCCTAGATCGTGATGCCGAGTTATAACCCGTGGAGAACCGGGGCAGAGTCTTTTGTGCGTGGAGCCGGAGGATTACTTAGAATGGCTGGTTTACATGGAGAGGAGGTTGCTGGGTATGTCTTGGGAAAGCGAGGAGTTTCCTGCTCCTCTGAGCTGCTGAAATCGCCTGTCGCTTGGCTGAGCTGGGTGGCAGAACAGGAGGGTGTTTGCAGCTTCCTTCAGCCCAGTGTCCTCAGCCCTCAGGGGCCTCTTGGGTAACGGGGTGCCAGCGGCCCTGCCTACCACCCTCCCAGCCAGCACCTGACAGAGGAAGGCCACTGCCGTCCCTTTCACAGCCTCCCTGCTTCCAGCTGACCCTGTCACCTGAGCCCTTGTTAGGACACCTGAGCCCTCACGGACAGGAGAACCGACCGCGTGGGGGAAGCTTGGTTCTGAGGGTTATCTCCAACCTTGATCCGTGGTCCCTGCCATGCCACACCCCAGTTCTCTCAGACCCCCGTCAACACTTGAGACATGCTTCCCGTGCTAGACTGAAACGGGGGGCAGCCGCACACTTGCAGGGCCCCACTGTCTGGGGGCTGAGTGTTTCTGGAGTTGGTGGAACCAGCTGCCATCTTTCCCATGACAGCATGCGTTTCTGCCCGTGCCTGAGTGCTGCCCTCCACTCCCACGCTGCTGGCTCCCAGCTTGCCTGCTTTCAGCATGTATGTGTGAACGTGGGAATGTATGTATGTATATACGTATACCAGGGATTGAACTCAGGAGTGCTTTAGCACTGAGCCGCATCCCAGCCCTTTTTTTTTATTATTATTACTTTTTATTTTGAGAGAGGGTCTTACTAAAGTTGCTAAGGGTCTCACTAAATTGCAGAGGCTGGCCTTGAACTTGTGATCCTCCTGCCTCAGCCTCTTGAGTCACTGGTATTACAGGTGTGTGGCCACCACACCCAGCTTCAAATATGCTTTAAAATCAGTCAGCTCTGTGTCATCGTAGAGAGCAGTGGCATATAAGAAAGTAAACATGTAAAAGATTCTCATCTAGCCAGTGCCTTTTTTCATGGAGAACTTGGTCGTGTGTGGTGTGTGCTAACTCTCTAGCAAGCCACCATGTTCGCTGGACATTGTCTCTTCCGGGGCTGTGTTTAAGGTTAACTTTACTATGACATGAATAGGTCAAGACTCTACCTATGCAATCTTGACTTCAGTTTTGTAATTCTTTCAACACATTATAACATTGCCGATACCCCCAGCCCTATCTCCTGGTGAACCCGTCTTCTTGGCCCGCTGGCCTCCTGGGATCCTCATCTCCTGGCCTACAGCCACACCTTGGCCTGCATCGTCCCTACTCCTAAAAAGCCCCACTGTTCACTCTTGTTTGGGCAGGAAGGGTACTGGGGGTCAAACCCAGCCCATGCTAGGCAAAGGCCCTAAACACGACCCCAGATCTGTCTCCAGTCTCACCTGCTCTGGCTGGAAGTCGCTCCCTCTGAAGTCCTATAGTATTTCGTGCTGTGAGCGCGCTGCCTCAGGGAAGTGATCTTAGAGCAGTGACTCTCAGCTGGAGGGGGTATGTGGCAAAGTCTGTGCACCTTTGTGTTGTCACCACTGGGGGCAGGGTGCTATGTCATCTAGTGGGGAGAAGCCTGGGAATCTCACAGGGTGGCCCCCGCAGCAAGCATGGGCCCCGTGTTTGTGCTGTGCTTAAGACACCTGCTCATGGTGGTGCTGCTGGGAACCCAAGCTTAGAGGTTCTAAATGGAGCTGGATAATGTGAGAACTTACAGTTCTTATGATACTTGACGAATTATGTCGACTTCCCCCGCATCTGAATACTTGACTATACTCGGTGATGAGAAGCTTGCTACCCCAGAGGGCCTCCTATTCTACCTGGAAAGTGTCTCTCTAAGCTGGGGATGTAGCTCGGTGGTAGAGCCCTTGCTGAGCATGCGCAGGGAGAGCCCTGGATTCGATCCTAGCACCACAAGTGAAAAAGAGAGAGAGATTGTCTCCCTCAGTTGGATTGAAATCTGCACTCCTGTGGGTGGCCGGGCATTCCAATCAGTTCCTTGCCCACGCGGAGCCCTCTGGGAGTTTTCAGAGCTCGCGCCTTCATTCCACAATTTCTCCACAAGTGCACTTCCTGGTGGCAGAGGCATGATCTCACTCTGTCATGTCGCCCTGTGGCTAGTGCAGTTAGCTTATTGTCACAGGACAGGCCTGCTCTCTGAAAGCAAGCGCCATGGAGATGGTCCCCGGCGGTGCCAGCGGACTGCCAATGGCAGCAGCAGCGGCAGCACGTATTGTCCTGGTATTTTGTTAACTTGTAGGTGTTTGTAGGATGATTGCCTTTAGGCAGGAGATAGGATTTTTTAGTTTGTAAAGCTGGTGGAAAAAAATCCTTATTTGTAGAGCAGGTGGAAGGCTCGGCATTATTTGGAGTGTTCCTGCTTCTCATTTACGACCACACAATAATGAAAACACCTTTTATTGCTCTGCTGTCCAGTTTGTTGGGTTAATTTGGGAGATAGTGTCAGCGACCTGGAGCCGTGCCAACTTCCAATTAGCACTCGGCATAACCACTGATTTCACTTAAAAGTAATTACTGCAGATTTTCTCAGTACCCTGCACATTTTTAATCCCCACACTTATTTTTCTCATCTGAAAGGGACATGGTTTTTTTTAGGTTTTTGTACTTCTTAAATTTGTAAACTATTTTGAGATAACGTCACGTACTTAAAAGTTGCAAGAATAGTCCAGACTCTTCCATGCCCCTTCACCCAGATTCCCCAGACGTCACGTTTCCCCGATGGCTTTAGTCTGCTCTCTCTCTTCCCCTGTCCACATATGTACAGCTGTCTTCCTCTGAACTATTTCAGCAAGTTACAAGTGACGCCCAAGAGTGTATCCCTCAACACAAACAGCCACACTCTGTGCAGGACAGTACTGTCATCAAAACCAGAAAATGATCAGTATTGATAAGCACCGCTATCTGATCTACAAACCTTCCACATTTTGCTGTTTTTCTACTATCAAAATCCTTTATAGTGAAAGAAGCGAATGTCTTTGTCCGGTCTACCACCTACTGCAGAAGCACATCTTGCTGTTTCCATCTTGCAGTCATGCATAATTTGGGCATTTTTGAAGACAAGCCGTGGTTTCATGAAGAGCCTTTCAGTTTGAGTCTGTCAGGTGATTCCTCAGAAGTAGGTGGTCGTACATTTTGGCCGGAAGGCATCCAAAGCCATGTGTCCTCAGTGTTTGCGTCAGGAGTCACGTGCCTCTGCTTTTCCCACTGCTGGTGACATTGCTTTGAATACTTGCTTGACTTGGGGTTTGTCGAGGGTCTTCACGGTGAAGTTCCACTTTCCCTTTCCATTTACCCAGTAGAAGAAAGAGACACTAGAGCTGATAATTGCACCCTAACGTGGCCTGTGTGGAAACAAGCAGAGTGAGGTGCCCCGGAGCCTGCTAGCTGTTGCCCACCCCAGGAGTCCAGGGGAAGCTTCCAGAGCTGGGCACACCTTGGCTCTGACTTCAGGAATGATCATGAGCCAGCCAAGTAGGAAAGGGGGACATTCTAGAAGGACACAGAACTGTGCTCACAGCCATAGAGGGGAGGCTGCCTGGGAGACTACACTGGTGGCAGCTGGAGTCCTAGGACAGAATCCTCAAGACACATGGAACCCCAGGATGGCCACCAGACAGCCTGCGGTCCAGGGCAGGCAGAGGCCACGCTCGTGTCCCTCAGGAGCTCTGGGTCTCTTGTCTCTGCGTCCTTTGTTCCCTCTCCCTTCCCTTAACACAGAAAGGTGGGGCAGGGGAGCCACAGGATTGGGGGGTCACAGGTGTTCCATTAGATGGACGTTCAGTTTTATTGTGCCGGAAATGGGTTTCCTTCAAAACAGCTGGAAAGCCATCTTTGCAAAAGCTTGTATCCCTTCTTTTTCTCTCACTGATTGAATATAAAAATGAATGAAAACAGGACTGAGGGTGTAGTTCTCTGGGAGAGCACTTGCCTGGCATGCAGGAGGCCCTGGGTTCCGTCACCAGCACGTCTCCCCAAATTAATGAAAATAAAAATATGAAACAATTGTGGATATAAAATAAAGAAATCCGCTTTGAAGTACGTATCTAAGAGGCCCAGTGTTCTCGAGCTTGAGTAAGAAGTGTGAGCTGTGTAATGGTGAAGCAGTGTTGTCTCTCTCTTCTTTCTGTTTGTTTTTAAAGTACTGGTAGAGACTGGGAGACAGCACATGTGTGTATGTGGGGCTGTGCTCTACCACTTAGCCACAACCCCAGCCCCTTCTCTCCAGTCCTCTTGACATCAGCAATTTAAATTTTTTTTTTTTATTTTGGTGGCAACAAGGCCAGCCTCAGAAGGCCTGTCCCAGCAGATGCAGTCAGAGGTGCAGGGCTTTTCCAGGATCCCGTCAAGAAACTCCTGTGATTCTTCAAGACTCTGCAAAGGAAATGGATGTCAAGATTTTTCTCTGCTCTTCTCTCAGTGAGGCTTCGAAGCCAGGTCAGCAAGAGAAGGATCGTGAGCCTATGTCTAAATCTCAGTGATGTCCAGACAAACATAAATTCATGGAGAATCCAGTGAGGTGTGTAAAACCTGGTAAATTTCTCCCTAAAAGGAACTTCCCGTTGGGAATACTGTAGTTCCAGCCCGTGGAGCCACATTCTTGAACACTGGGAGTTTCAGAGCCCTCTGCCTTTTCTTGCCAGGTGAAGATGGGTAAGTCGGCCTCCCAAAGTGTCTTCTATATTCCAGACACTGGGACCCCTACTGCTAGTCAGCTCTTCGTTGCCGTGACCAAAACACCCAACAAAAACAACTCAGAGGAGGAAAAGTTTCATATTTCCGAGGCTCAGTCCATGGCTGGCCAGTCCCATTGATCGGGGTTCTAGGTGAGGCAGAGAATCCCGGTGGAAGGGCATGGTGGAGGGAGCTGGGCACAGGAGCTGACACAGCCAGGAGCCGACAGAGAGGGAAGTGACCATCTCCTCCAGTCACCTCCTTCCCAAGGTAGCGCCCCCTACAGAAATCCTTCCAGATCATTATCCACCAAATGGATTGATTTGCTGCTGAGGTTACGGCTCTCATAACTGAGTCGTTTCACCTGTGA
The DNA here is from genome assembly GCF_047511675.1 of Marmota flaviventris. NCBI lineage: Eukaryota > Metazoa > Chordata > Mammalia > Rodentia > Sciuridae > Marmota > Marmota flaviventris. The sequence goes on from NC_092501.1 coordinate 156,846,867, forward strand.
ATACAGACACAGGGGCTTTGGGAGGACACCTCATATCCAAGCTGCGACACCTTCCCTCAGGGAAGTTATCACACTACATAGTGGAGAAGACATCCAGAAAGAGACGCCGCGAATCAGTTGGCATCCACATTAGTGAGTAAAGAGCCTTAAAATGAAAACTTTAAAACATTCGTGTGGACAAATGTACTCCTTTTCCCCCCTAGTTAAAATTTACATAACATTATCTACCACTTTAAAACGTACGATAAGTAGCATATTCACAGGGTAGTGCCTCAGTCGTCTCATCCACAATCATCTCTATCCAGTTCCACCATGTTTTCATCATCCCAGCAGGAAAGCCCATCCCATTAAGCAGCCCCTACCAGCAACCACTAGTCTGCTCAGTCTCTGAATTTCCTGTTCCAGATGTTTCACATAAAGGGAATCACATCCTGTGTGACTTTCGTGTCTGGCTTCTTTCAATAGAACAGTCTCTTTGAGATTCATGGAGATTGTCTCAGCACCCCATCCTTTTTTATGGCTGCATAATATTCTATCATGGACAGCCATTTTCTTCCAGTGTGCTTAAAAATGAACTCCTCCATATTGAGCTCTGTTGGAGCAGTATTTCCTGACATAAGAGTGGTCATTTAATGATTCATCTCCATTATGTTAGCATTCTTCCTTATAATGGAGAACGTGTATTCTGCTGTCCCCCTGCGTTATCAAATCCCTGTAACAAGGCATTGGCTCTGTTCTCTGGATCTGGGAACTTGGCAATGACTGCAGACAAGACTCCCATTTGCACGGCAGGAGAAAAAATCGATGTCAGTTCATGTCATTGTTGAAAACCATGACTGTGGTAACATGTGGAGGCCTCTCCCCAAGTAGCGAAATCCCCCGTGTGTAGGCAGCGCACCGCCATCGCTCAGCACAGCACCGTTGACCGAGCTGAAAACCAGCCTGTGCTGCGGCCAGAAGAGGCTGGGGAAAGCTATTTCCCCTCGCTCAGCTGCTGTGCTCACAAAGCCAGTGAACCCAGGAGCTGGCTGCCCAGGGAGGGAATCGTTCTGCTCGAGGTTTGGCAGAGAGATGTGGCTAATCTCCAATTCCTCGAGATGTAAACAGTTGGTGACAAGTTTGTAATGCTGATGCCAAGGACTTTACTCTTTAGCAGAGAAACCCTCCCAAGTACTTTCTTCTGGTCCAGGCCTCGTTCTTTCTAGGCCATGGACTTGCCTGGTCTTCCCAGGACCACTAGTCCACCTCTCTTATTTGGCAGGTAGCAGGCAGGCCTTGGGCCCTCAGGACAGACTGTGCGCGGGGCAGGTGGTGCCTTGTCACAGAGCCCTCGGCTCTGCCAGCTTCCTCCCCGGCTCGAGCTTGTGTTCCAGCTGTTCCAGGGGAGATGGAATCCAAGTGTGCATTGCAAAGCACTTGGCTATGAAGGAGCATGTCTGTCCCATCCTGTGACAAAGATAAGACCAAAGCGTATGTGGACTTGATGGCCTAATGTATACAAATCTTAAGTATATCTGATCTTAAAAAAACGGGTGTTTTTTTTTCCCCCCACAGTGGATAGTTTTCAAACATCACAGAAGCAGCGAAGGAAAAACTACTCTGTGCGTTCCTATTGCTTCAGACCTTTGAAGGAGATTGAATTTATTGCCCCCAGACTAAGAATCTATAATACAGGGTTTTTGTCTTGTTTTGCTTTGATGTTCAGTGCTGAGGACTGAAGCCAGGGCCTCATGCATGCACTGCACTACAGAGCTGCATTCCCAGCCCTTTCTTTTATTTTGAGATAGTGTCTTGCTGGCTTGCCCAAGATAGCATCAAACTTGGGATCCTCCTGCCTCAGCCTCCCAAATAGCTAGGATTATAGGCATGGCATGTGCCACCATACCTGGCTTGAATACAGAGTTTTGAAGGAAAATTCAGTTAAACCATGCTTCTGTTATTTAGGAAGAAGGAATAACAGAGTCTTCTCCTCCTCCTCTACCTTCTCCTCCTCCTCCTCCTCCTCCTCATCTCCCTCCTCTTCCTCCCCTTCTCACAGATGATGTTTGGAAACTACTCTTAGATTGGTCTCCCTCTGAACTTAGTTGAATTAGGAAACCAGGTACAAATGGAGTCCTGCCATCCAGGAAAAGAGCTAAACTATTCTGGTTGAATACATTTTCTCCTGGGGCCTTCTTCAGATTGAGGTGATTGGTATTAAAATGCATAGTGTTAAAAAAAGGGGGGGTGTGTTTCTAGACTCTCCAAATTCTAATAAGATTTGTAGAACTCGGGGTGTGATTTCTTCCTGCAGACCTCAGATCAAGGGCAACAGTGATCTAGTATTTATATTTTGTTATCATTTGTTGAGGCCACATTTCTCCTTAGGGATAATTTCTTTTAATATTAAAGTTTCTTTTCAAGAGATTTATATTTAATGTCTATATAATAACATATGCATTCTATTTGAGGTTCCCTTGCAAACTTCCCTTGGACTTTTATTTTTAATAAACCAAGAAATCAAAGGAACAATCCCCCAGTTGCCCAGATATTGGGCAGTTATGTCGGGTTTTGGTTCATATGAAATTAGTAAACCTTTAAAGAGAACCTCCTTCCAGAGGACAGTGAGCACTGAGGTCTCCTCCACCCTCAGGTTACTCATGGACTATGGAGAGGCCTTGGCTTCTGTACTAACGTGTTTCCTTCCCTAACCTTGGTCTTCTGATAATGTGTATGCTCAGACTCAGGACAGCAACATTGAGGTCAAAGAAAAATTAATGAATTGTAACAATTAACACCAAAACACACCCCAAGCTTTGAGACATGCAATGAGTGAGACTAGATATAGGCAAAAGATACCTGAGAGAGGCACCTCTTGTGAGTAGGCTTGGCCGTCTCATAACAAAATACCACAGACTGTGTGGTTCAACAACAGAGTTTTGTTACAGTTCTGGAGGCTGGAAATCCAGCGTCAGGGTGTGGGGGGGTTGGCTTCTCCTGGTTTTAGTCGGCTGTCTTCACAGGGCCTTTCTTGTGTGCGCACTCCTGCTGTCTCTTCCATTCATATGGGGATGCTGGTCCTGCTGGATAAGAACCCAACTTTACGGCCTGCTTAAATCTGTTACCTCTTTATAGGCCCAGCTCCAGATACAGTCCTACATGGGTTTAGGTTCCAATGTGAATTTGGTGGGATACAGTGCAGTCTGTAATAAGGTTGTGTTAATAGCTAACGCAGGTACGACCTCCAGGCATTGTGCCAGATAATTTATACTCTCATATCATATTATAAATCTTTTTTTCTTCTTTTTTTTGGTGTGTGTGTGAGCTAGAGATTGAAGGCCTTGTGCATACTAGGCATGCACTCTACCACCAAACTATACCCCTAGCCCCTCATTCAAATCTTAAAGAAGTTTTACATGTTTTTTATGACACTAATAATTTTTAAAAGTTCTACAAGATAAGCCGTGTTCACGCCATGTAACAAATGAGAAAACTGAGGCCTAGAACGTAGAGTAACATGCCACAGCGTCAGGACCCGAACCTGTTTTGTACACCCCAGCCCCGTACCTGTCATTTCCTAAGTTGATCTGTGATTACTGTACAGAAAGAGAGAATGTGCCACTCAGAGGTTTTCCTACCTGGAGCAAGAGTCACAGCCCCAACGTTTAGTGGCACATGGCCACTGAGTCTAGACCAGAGCCCTCCTCCCCTTGGAAAGGCTCTGCCTGCCATGAATGGAGAAGGCCTGTGCTCACCCACAGTGGGATGCGAGATCAGTGTCCTCTGGGAACTTGTTAGAGACGCGCCCTGCCCACCTGAGCCAGAAGCTCTGGAGAGAGCAGCAGTCCTGTTTAACAAGCCTTCTGGGGGTTTCTGGTTGGCCATGTGAGAAGCCCCTTGCTACCTACCTTAGAGCTGTTTTGGGGACCAGGAGGGCCTCTTTTGCTTCTGTGTTTAGTAAACAACCACAGACTCTAATTTACACTTCCACACTACAGTTAGGGGATGTCCTGTTTCCCTGAACAAATCTATTTCAGATTGTAAATTTATAAAATGCCGTACACATAGTTTCTTGGGAGTTTTAGAAGAAAATCCATCCAACTGAGAATGATCCATTCTGAGTGGATAGAGGAAGTCCAGTTTCTAAGCCTGAGAACCGGAGGTCCATCCCTCATCAGGGCGAGTGAACTAAGATAGATGCCGAGGATGAGGGACCACTCTATCCACCTCTCCAGGCTCAGCCTGCCTTGGCTTCCAACCCCGAGGAAGTGTTGCCAGGCAACAGAATGGCCGATACCCAGTACTTCTGGTCTCAGGATTATAGACACAAGGGAAATGTCCCCTAGTCTTATTTCATGAACTCTTGTGTAGCATTATTTAATTATAACAGTGAAAGAATGAGATTTGATTAGATAGCTATCACTTATTTGCAAATTAGTCCACAGGGAAATGATCCTAACTTCTGTGACTAAAGCTTTTGGCAGTGACTTTTGGCATTTGGGGCCCTTTAGACTCTGAAACTCACTGAGTAGTTACGATTTATACAGTTATTATATGAGATAAATATATCGGAGGGTGAAGGATGGGGGTTTGGGGGAAATTCTCATGGAGTCATTGCAACCAGGCGGGGCTCTCTGTTATATGCAGATGATCAGTCATGCCGGGCTGGGGATGTGACTCTGTGTAGAGCGCTTGCCTAGTAGGTATGAAGCCTGGGGTTCAACTCCCAGCACCACTGCAAAACAAACAAGTAAGTAAAACCACCTCACACAGTTGAGGATTATTAAAAAGAAAAGGAAATAAAGCAGAGCAAAGAGGGGGAAGGAAGAGCAGAAGGCAGAGTGCCTGCATTCTCAGGGCCACCTTGGGAGGTTGTGGGAGCTGAGGTGAGGCACAGCAGGTCATATGTACAGCTACCGCCTTTTTGTTCTTGGGGAGGAGGGAGCTGACCGTGGGAAAGAGGCCGAAGGGGCCGTCGAGGTGATTCTGGAGCTTTCTGTGCATTGTAGAGGGAGGTTGGAACAATATGGGGATGGTAGGAATTTTATTTCTGCTTAAGATGAGCGTATATGAAGAAAAGTAATTGGCCTGAAGAGCCTTTGGTTCAAATATCCCTGTGTCCAAATTTTCACTGAATTTCCCTTCTGTAGACATGAATGAATAGCAAAAGCAGTTGTTATACATACAATGGCCATCAAATACTTGGCATTTCTGCGTTCTGAGCATTCTCAGGAAGACCTTGTGTCGTATGCACTTAAGAACAAGGAATCTGAGACACAGGGCGTTAGGTAGTGATGTTCCCAAGCTTCTGCCTGGTGGAGTTAGAGGTCTCTCTCTACATCCTAAGTATCAAATCATTGTTCTCACTGCCTTCCAGCCGGGAAGGGTTCATGTAGAGGGTCTAAAATAAAAAATCTACTTCAGTGATCCCAGCAGCTTGGAAGACTGAGGCAGGAGGATCATGAATTCAAAGCCAGCCTCAGCACTTAGTGAGACCTAAGTAAGACCCTGCCTCGAAATAAAATATTAAAAAGGGCTAGGGATGTGGCTTAGTAGTTAAGTGCCCCTGGGTTCAATCCCCAGCATAAAACAAAAACAAAACACAAACCTACTCCGTATGGATCACATTCTCAGTAGTGCTCAGGTATGTTTTATTTTGTGATATTCCTGAGCATCTTTTCTGTCTGACCAGGTTATGGTGTTTGAGGTCAGGTGCTGTTTTTTGCTGTGCGTTCATTAAAGTGGTTTTTGAATGAATAAGTGAACCAAACTATTTCTCTAATTCTCTGTATGCCTGTGTGTTAAGAAAAGGACAACCACAGAGTCCCTTGCTGCCTGATCTAGAAGTTCTCTTACCTGCCTTTGATTCGAAAGTCTGATGTGGTGTTTAAAGCATTTCATCTTTTTGCTCATGACAGTGAAGCCATAAAGCTAGAACTACAATTAGAAATGGCTGGTCCACTATGTCCTACAATGTTATGCGAAAAACGTCTGCCACTGCCTCATTCTGGGTAATCCAGAGATGTTTGGAAAGGAGACTGAAATAATATTTCTGACGAGTAGTTACTGTCAGGCTCTTGCTTGGTGCTTTGCAAACCTGTATAAATGTATTCCCAACACCATCATTCAATACATATATTACCTTGATTTAAGAGGTGAAATTTGTTTTGTGAAGTTAGGGCAACAGCTGAGAAGTGGCATCTGGTTGGGATGTCACAGTCAGGCTGGCTGGCTTCCAAGAATTTGGCTTTCACCCACTGCTGCTTCCAGCACGGGGGCCAAGTCTCCCTTTCCCAGGTCGACCACATGGCTCCACAGGTCTTGTCCCCCTTCTGCATCAAGTGTCCTTTCGATACGAAGTGCACTGCGTATGGTGTAGCAGTTCATCTCATAGCCCAAGCTAAGCCTCTGAGCTAAATCAGAATTACAAACTGTAGGGCTGCCGAGCAGGCCCCTCCCCTGGTAGAGGTCAGTCCCACTGCTTAGGACCACTGGGTGAGGCTTGTTGGGTTGTTTTCTGATTGATTTTCTTGGCCAACAGTCTACGACACGGTATCACATCATCTCTAGTTCTGTTTGCTTTGCCTTGATATATTTTAGTTTCTGAATTTCTGTCCAACACAGCCAACATTTTGGCATATTCGTTTCTGAATTCCTTCAGTGAATTCATAATAGTAAAAATATTTTATCGTTTAAAAAATCCACACAAAGGCTGGAGCATTGTCAGGGTCTAGCACTGCACACTCCCCAGGCCTCTGCTTCTCCAGCTCGGGCCTGAAGAACTCTCCAGGGGAGGCCAACCTCCCCATTTTCTCTTCCCCAAGTTCCTTTATCCTGCACCCTGTGGCAGTAGTACTTTAACTTGAGATGAGCAAAGGAGAATTCAAATAGAAGAGAAAGGAAAGAGAGGGGTGGGGACCGTAGCCAATGGTTCATTTCCCTACCTATGCGCCTATTTACATAATTGTGTTGTTATAACATTTCCTGTGCTTTTCTGTAAGCTGATGCTGCCCTAATTATAGATTTTCGAGAGAACATTTCATTGTACCCCAAATTACATAGTGCTTTAAAAAGGTACCTTCTTACTGGTTTACCAAATACCTTGTAAACTCGTAATTACGTAAAACAATTCAGGATGAAGAATAGAAACGGCCTGTACTGTTAGCAGATGTTGGTATTGTTACATAATTGAGTACAAGGCTTTCAAAGATCTATAATATTTTTCTTGTGTAAAAAGAAAAAAAATGACTCATTACAGTCATAATGTGTCACTTAGTCTCCTGATCAAACAGAACGCACATGTTCTATTTTGTGAGTTCTGTGCAGTTCATTATGAACGGACTTGCTTTTGTGGATGTGAAAGGGCCACTTACTTCAGCAAATTGCTTTTGTAGCATATGTACCTATTTGTTAGACAGCTTGTGGGCACCTGGGCCAGGCAGGGACTGGCCCCCTTTGTCATCTGCGCACCTGCACACTGTTGCCTCGCACCACGAAGCTCTGTGGAGGTTGCCATCCTTAGCACTCTGGTGACTTCTCAGTGTCCCCTTCCCCATCAGAGACCCTGTCATGATCCTTGGAAGCCTGGAATGGGGCCCACTTCCTGTACAGAGGCTCCTCTTCTCCATCATCTGTGGGTCTGTCTTAAAGGGAAGCACCCTGGGCACACAGAGGGAGATAGGTGCAGTTACTGGGTGCTGGCTCTCAGGCTTCATTTTCAATACTATTGTTAAGGAGAAAAACGTCACCCAATGGGTGGAGAACTTGTTTCTAATCACCAAACAACAACAAAACAACCAAAAAAAAAAAAAAAAAAAGAAGAAGAAGAAGAAGAAAAGAGGGTAGAGCTTTGTATTTTTGAGATAACCTTATATTTTCTTTTCCAGAGAAGATTTGTCTCTTTGGAACAAGCCAACTCACTCATTCCTCCAAGTTCTTGATATATTAGCCTTAAGATAATTCCTTCCTCTAAGAAAACCATCTCTTTTTTAGCAAGAATTTTGAACTGAAATGAGCTTCATGTTTTCTTTTTCTTTCTTTTTTGGAACTTTTCTTCCCACCTCTATTTTTATAATTCCTCCTTTAAAAACAAAGACGGGATTGTTGCTCACTGCTATTGTGACTCCCAGTGGCACACTGATTCGCATTCACTTGGTCCAGTAGATGAAATTCAGGGGTGGGGCCGGTGTAGCTCCCTGGTGGAGTGGGTGCTTAGCATGCGCAGCACCCTGAGTTCCGTCCTCAGCACCCAAACAAAACAGACCAACTTGCCAGTTAACAAAACAGAACCCCAAATATGGATCGGTTCATAAATTTCAGTTGAAAATAGCGCACTGGTCAATGCAGTGTCACTGACATTATCAATTGTATGTCATTAAACAGCAAGGCTAACGGAATGATTTACTTTCAGTATTTTACTGCTTTTTTCAGTGTGGGAGAAGCAAATGCTGAGGAACTGGGACACAATGTCAGAAACCAGGGCTCTCGGCTGTCAGCACCGCTGATGCCTGTGTCGCCCACAGGGCTCTGGCTTTGGTGAGGAGGGTGGGAGCCACCACCTCGCCTGCCCCAGGTCTCTTCCCCAGTAGTGTCCATTCCCATCCCTGGCTGTGCTGGGAGGGCAGCTTTAGGTGGCTCATACTGTGCATTCTGCCCACTCTGTCCCTGTCCTCATCACAGTGCTGGGTATGGAGCCCAGGGGCGCTCCACCACTGAGCCACATCCCCAGCCCTTATTCTGTATCTGGTTCTTTTTGAGACAGGATCTCACTAAGTTTCCCAAGCTGGCCTCCAGCTTTCTGTCCCGCTGCCTCAACCTCTGGATTAGCTGGGTATTTTTATTGACTTTTAAGATTTTGTTTCCCCCTCACGGTGCTCGGGATCTAACTCAGGCCTTGCGTTCTACTTCTGAGCCACACTCCAGCCCTATTTTGCTGACTTTTGATTCCAATTCACAGGTCCTTGAGGCTTCTTTGTAGTTTTGAAAAAATATTATTTATCATAACAAACCAAACCTTAAACTGTTGAACTTGCAGGTGTCAACACAGGTATCCTGAGCTCAGCAGTCAGATAAATAAGGGCCACTCTGTAAGGTGAAAGGTAATGACTATGGCAAAGACACTCTGGCTCTCCCCATCCCCCCACACCCAATAAATTTCTGAGGTGATAACTTGAACCAGATATTCTAGTTTCTTGGGACATTGTTTTATTTTCTTGCATACTAACATGGTATTAATATTTCACCAGGCTGAAATATACACAGTATTTCTGAATGTGCACTTGTGAGAGATGAATACACTGTTACACTGAAGTTGAGAATTTGAACTATTAACTGATCAAATGCATTTGTTCTCTGTGTAAAATTTTGTTATAACAGTGCTAATTACTAAGCAGCTGAATTTGTGAAAAAGTGCACAGCAGTAATTTTCACCTTACTGTTGCTTTGCTATTAAAAAAAATTGTGACCACACATACGAGGCATATGCATTTGATTTATGAACTTCCCAAGGGCACGTTTATCTGTGGATCACTCATGGTTTGACTTGTGTTCAGCATTTGATTTCTATACCTGTGCTTTTGAGATACTTATTTTACTATTGAGTACAGAACAGAACTTTTTCAAAAGATAGAGTGACATTTGAAGATAAAAGAGTAGAGCTATTAAATTACTATGTGCTTTTATTTATTTATTTTTTCTGCTAGTTTTAGAACAGCAAGAAAAAATATCTCCTTTGAAGTTCCTTCTTAGAATGTGAAATCATGAACTGGAATGGTCAGATTTTAGGGTTTGGGTGAGGCTGGGCAATGATTATCGGTGGCAGATGAAAATATCCACTTCTGTCGGATGCATACTCTGAATAAAAGCTTCGATGTAATTAGAGTCTAAACAGATCGAAACCAGCATAAATTTTTATTTATTTATTTATTCAAGTCTAGAAAAACAACTTCAAGTCTTGGGAAAGGCTGTTTTTGCCTCTTGAATGGGGCAGGGACATCTGCTTTCAGGAGTTAACAAGTGTTATTTCTCATCCTTTGCGCCAAAAGCTCTGATAAGGAGCTCTGATGCTTTGAAAAGTACACATTCCATGTTTTTGTAAATTAATTCCACATACCTGTCATTTGGACGTCTGGCAGCCAGAACTTTTAAAAGAAATTTTTGTTTGT